>NW_024039718.1:0-2940000 GCF_016077235.1 Cyprinodon tularosa | reverse complement strand
GAGAACCGGCGCTACACTGAGCCTCTCCCGAATGACCGAGCTCCTCACCCTATCTCTAAGGGAGAGCCCAGCCACCCTGCGGAGAAAGCTCATTTCAGCCGCTTGTATCCGGGATCTCGTTCTTTTGGTCATGATCCAAATTTCATGACCATAGGTGAGGGTAGGAACATAGACCGACGGGTAAATTGAGAGCTTTGCCTTTTTCGTCAGCTCTCTCTTCACCACGACAGACCGGTGCAGCGTCCGCATTATTGCGGCAGCCGCACCGATCCGTCTATCGATCTCCCACTCCATTCTTCCCTCACTCGTGAACAGGACCCCAAGATACTTGAACTCCTCCACTTGAGGCAGGGACTCTCCTCCAACCTGAAGGGGACAAGCCACCTTTTTCCGGTCGAGAACCATGGCCTCGGACTTGGAGGAGCTGATTCTCATCCCGGCCGCTTTACACTCGGCTGCGAACCGCCCCAGCGCATGCTGTAGGTCTTGGCAGGAGGGAGTCAGCAGAACTACGTCATCCGCAAAAAGCAGGGACGAGATCAGCTGTATACATATATATATATATATATATATATATATATATATATATATACACATACATATATATATATATATATATATATATATAAAGACAGTTTAGTTTTAGTTGTGAGTAGCCAACAGATGAAGAATATAACTTTTTGAGTTAATTGAAGTTGATATAAAACCAAAAGATGACATATAAAGTACTAACTATGATATTTGGAAGGGTTTTTTATTTTACAATCAAAAGTAGTCTCATTTGAAAAAAATATTTCCACAAAACTGGAAAAAAAACTCAGCTTTTTGGTTCTGCATATATCTGCACTCTTATACCAATTGATTCAAGCTGTTTCTAAAAGAAATAAATCAGCTCAAAGAGCCTTGCCAAAGTATACACCTCATTAAATCACATTTTGTCAGTTGATAACTGCTGCACACTTTAAAGCAGCTCTTCATCTAATTTTCTTGGCTAACCAACACAGAGATTACTGTGCACATTACAAATCTGTAATTTTTGTCAAAGTGGTGTGTTTAGCGCTACAGATGAAAGAAGGTCATACTATTTGCAGATTGTCACAATCAATATGTTTGGGAGTTGGATCTTGTGCACTCAGAACAACACGGACCTGTTTGTGATGCTCCATTTAAAGCTCAGTGTTTGGTTCAACACTGTATACTGATCATGCCATCAACATGGTATGACATGTCAGTGAAAGGATGAGGCAACGGGCAGGGTTGATGGGAAGATGGTCAGAGGTAAATAAAGGAAAATCCAGTTAGAGAACCTGTTTGTTGGATAAATGACTGTAAGCATAGAGCCCTGTCTATAGCACAATGGTTTAGATTAAGGAATATTCACGTCCCCAGGAGCTAAATCCACCTAAGAATCTATAAAAAGACTTCATTGATGCTGTCCAAAACATCTTAATACTTCCTCATTCTAAAAAAAAGAAAAAAAAAAGGATGAAGGAAAACTTCAGACTTGCATGCCACACTTTTGAGAATAATGAAAACATTTTTATAAAAATAACCAGATGTAACTTTTCCAAGTTAAATGATTAGTATTTTCACAAAGACTAAGCCAGGAGAAAAATACCACAGAAATCCGCTGTGGTCACACGGAAAACATCAATTCGTTGTACCCCCCGCCCCACCAATCTCATGATGGTTTAAATCATTTGACACAGAGAAGGAGAACAAGTGTTTCAAGTGTACGTAAAAAAGCTTGTGTCTCTGTCGGCTTGTGTGTGTTCAAGGCAAGCGGCTGCAGACAGACAGGCTCTGAGGGATTACATGACACGACAAGGGACCATAACTCATCAAGCCGATCAACTGGCCACAGAGAGACAGACAGGCTGGGCTGAATGATGATTGCTCACTGATAGGAGTCTGCAACCAACAAAGAGCATATATCCGTGGGGGAAACCCTGCCCTCCCCTAACATTAACACACAAATTCAATACACAAACACACACACACATCAACGCACATAGGCCTTTGAAAATAGTCTGAAACAATAAATCTGGGATTATTTTTTTACTGCTCACTCTCGTCCACATTAATCAGATTTCTCTCACTCTCTGGCAATGATTAACTATAACTTTAAGTTAATTAAATTTACACTACAGCTTTTTTATAGAAAATTAATAATTAATTCTTGATAAGTTGCTGAGAGAATGTCACCGCAATGTTTTCTTGGAACATATTTCAGGCCTGAAGGAGCCAACAACTCATTTATGAGAAGCAGGAAAAGAAAAACGAAAGCATAATTATAGGTTTAGAAGAAAACAACAGAGATTGTCTATAAAACAAATATATATAAAAATAAATGT
Organism: Cyprinodon tularosa; assembly: GCF_016077235.1. NCBI lineage: Eukaryota > Metazoa > Chordata > Actinopteri > Cyprinodontiformes > Cyprinodontidae > Cyprinodon > Cyprinodon tularosa. The sequence goes on along the minus strand of NW_024039718.1, from coordinate 2,937,646 downwards.
TCATTGGGAATGAAAGCAAATGTTTGTTTTGTTTCACAGCACTTATTTTGGTGATGTTTGTGGACATACTTGCCACTCCAGACGCCAGCCCGTAAAGAAGGCCTCCTTCAGCTTTCGGCTCAAAAATGTGGGCCGCAGGAGGACATTTCTCCTGCCTGATGAAGTTATAGAGCAGGGTCTTTACCAAGCGGCTAGTCAGTTCCAAACTAAAAAAAAAAAGAGGAGCAGACACGTTAGAACAATGAAGCTGTAACTTTTTGAACTCAAATTAATCAGCAATAAGACAAACCGGACAGGTTTTATTAAAAGTTGTAAATAACAGATTTCAATTTAATTATATTTAATCCAATTGATCCATAAAACCAGCAGAACGTTAAATACCTTTAGTTCCACAAACTTTAATGCATTTCTTTGAGCTATTATGCAAGTTAATTAGTAAAAACAAAATGTGTGTAAAAAAGTGAAGTGACAGGAAAGAGAAACAGGGTTTCCCAAACTTTTCCAGACCTCGAACAGGTATAGGGGACATTCTTTCTTTAACCCTGTACAGCCAATACTACTGGAGCTATAACATTAAGTCTTTAGGGGTATTCCTTTATCAGCCCTGTTTATCTAGATGATGCATTTTTCAACCATTATTCTTTGCAAACTGGTTTAAGATTAATCAGATTAGATGAAGAGCCTGCTTTTTCAATTCTTGTCAACAAATGTATTTGGATTTGGCTCTTGATTTTGACCGGGCCACTGTGAACCATTCTAGGGTTAATTTTCTGCTGGTCCAGTCTGTTGCAGTCATTAAATCTTTAAATCCTTCAATCAATCATGATCAGCTAAAAAAAATTCATTCCCAAAGCAGGATGTTGCCACCAGGTGTTACTTTAAGGACAATCTGCTAAGGAAGGTAAATGCAGTCTTAGTTTTCTTCCACTATGTTGACTTTTCTGACCAGGATGCCTTCTCCCATGTGCACAGTGTGCCTCTTCCATTGGTGGCAAACTTCAAATGCTTTTATTCCTCTGGCTATTATGGACTATTACAGGATATCATGGACTGTTCCTCCTGCTGCACTCTGGGAAGAGGCTTCGCAGCATACGATGCAGGCCAAGAAGATTCGGAAATAGCATCTTCCCCGACGCCATCACACAGCTGAACTGTTGTTCTTAATCATGTCACTGACTCCGCATCTCACTGATTACACCAATCCGAAACTCTGCATATTTGCACCATACATATTTAATGCTCTGAACTTCCATATCAATAGTTTTTTTTTTGTGCCATATTTTTTCTCCCACACTGTTTACATTTGATCACTGCTGCACTTTAAGGAATGGAAATGTTATGAAAGCTCTACAAAACGAAAATTCATTTGTATGCAAAATGACAATAAAAGTTGTCAAAGGCTACGTTCACACTGCAGGCCTTGATGATTTCGTGAAATCCAATTTTTTTTCGTGATGCACAGTAGTGGACGCAATGACGTCACAGGCCAGCGTGCTTTTTTTTTCCAGAAGTAAACAAGGATGGTAGTGCCGGCGCGCATCTAGCGGTCTTTTCCAACCATAAAAACGCAATCTTTTCAATATGTTTAAACATAAATACTACTCTACGGAGCATCATCCGCCATGGTTGCCGTTTTTCTTGCCGCTTCTGCAAGGATGAATCAGACCTGGCCGTTCAGAGGTCACATTTAAAAAGATCAGATTCATATCGGATTCAGGGCCACGTAGCCAAGTGGCCTGAGTCAGATTAAAAGAAAAAAAAACGGATCTGTAGACAGCCATGAAAAGATCAGATCCAGGTCGCATATGGGCAAAAAAATCGGATTTGGGTCACTTCAGGGTGCAGTGTGAACGTATCCTTAGTCTAAGGATATTTTTTGAAAATCTGTCCTTGCTTCACCCTCTTGTCAGCGGTGCTCCTTGTTCTCCATGAAGCCTCTGTGGCCTTAGCAAAAAAGGTGGGGTCAGAGTTGATACTTTTACTAATTACTAAATATTATTGAGTCAACCATCAATGGTTCCAATAGATCTTATTCAGGTGTAACAGATAAAAAGAGGCTGAATACATATTAAAATCAAACTTTTCATATTTATAATTTGTAAATAAAAAGTGAAGAAAATACAATTTCTATTTCCATTCAACCTTTAAAATAAATAGTGTTTGTGGTTTTAAAGTGATAAAATATGATAAAGGTTTAGAGATAAGACCACCTTTGATTTCTTTTAGGTAGCAAGTTGGAATCTTTGCTGAACAGGTAGAAATATCCAAATACTGGGGGGTGAGAAATTTTGACAAAATCTGTTATTTGAATATCTAATTTTGCAAAATTGTGATTATAATGCAAATGCTATTTATTTCCAAGCCTTACTTTATGTGCCCTTAATTTTAATAAATGGACTAGATGGCAGCATCATGTGTGTTTTAAACTTTTATTTATCATGTAATATTCTAACTTTTAGATGGATTAAAAGTCAAGTAAACAAAACTAAACAATAAAATAATGAAAAGCCATTCTCACCATCGACCCTTCATGATGTGTTGATATATCAATCCCTCTTGGAGGATTTCTTTGTGGAAGAGTTGATAGGAGAAGAAAGTCAGCAATGTTGTCACTGCTTCAAACAGGATACTGTAGGTGAGGTCTCTGCAGAAATAGAAGCAGATTATGGATTCACATTTATTAAGAAATAAGAAAAAGACAGCTTATTGTAAATGGTTGATTTTTAACTGGGGCCAAATCCTTGCTCATACTCTTAAATGTAGGAGCTGTATCTGAAGGAATTTGAGTAAAAGTTAGTTTTATTCTTTGCAAATTGTTTTTGTCAGAAATTAAGTTAAGGAATCAGAGTCTGTAAAAACCTGGTTTAAAGGCAAATTATAGCGCTGACAGAGGAAAGTTTCTAGCAAGCCTGTTTGAAATCTCAGTTAAAATCAATTTCTACCTTAACAAATATTTAAATTTATCAACTTTGCCAATCTAGCTAATTGTAAATATAAATTGTAAAGAGAGTTTGATGATCTACACTACATCTGTAATATGCTCCTAATATGAATTAATAATGTTTACAACAGTGAATCCTTTTCCAATAATATGCAGAAGAATGCTTGAAATTTACACATATGAATAAAGATAATCTAAACATCCTTTATCAGGTAAATATTGCATGATTTGATTAAAAGTTTGTTCTCGATTCATTCAACTGAAAAAGAAAAAAACATCTGTCTTTTGAGTGGAATAAGGACACTGAGGGTGCAGAAATCTGCTGCAGACTTGCAGAGGTCATACCAGAAGAATGGCCCGGTTCCCAAAGCAGGAGCACGTACGGAGGAAATGGGCTGACAGCCACAAAGTGGTGAAGGGAAGAAAAACAGTGAGCCTTTAAGCTCGAAACAATGAATAATGTTGGAATGCTGAATGCATTTATACAAGAGCCAGGTTTTGATGTCCAGAGACAACTGAGAAAAAAATTATATTAAGGAGGAATGGAGAGTAATTAGACAGAAGACAGTGTTAAAATGGACTCAGTACTGACATGAGAACAGAAAGAAAAAAAATGGACACTGCAATATTGAGGAATTACCAAAATGTCATTTTTTTTTTTGTGAACTGGTTTGAAATAGTTTAGATGCCTCTGTGGAGAGCACCGGAATAGTTTGCAGAGCTGCAGTCTCCCTGTACGTCTAGTAGACCATCAGTCAAATAATTCAGCCATTGATGAGCCACCCACTCACTGAAGTATTCCCTCATTAATTCAGAGTTAGTGTGTGCACTGCCCAGTGGGAGTAAAGGCTGATTTTATTTTTCAAACATGATGTTCTCTTCTCTCCTACGCACTGGAAATGTTCATGAACTTTGATTTCCAGGCTTTTCTTTTTTTCCCTCAGCATCACTTTCTCTTTGCCTTCAGATGTTTCTCCTACATAGTTGTCTTTTTGTATTTTACAACTGATTGTGTTCCCAGCTTATCCGTTAAGCTGCAAGCACAAGGCCTGTATACACAGCAATGGATTTTCCTTTTCCTTGGGGATGAGAAGTGAGCATTCCAGGCTAGCAAAAGACACAATAATGACAAAAAAATAAAATAAAAATTCACACTGATTTAAAGTGATATTTAAGTAATTATACAGAGAAAACTATAACTTCTACAAGTGGTAATCTCAATTTACTGAAAGGATTAGAGGCTGAGAAATAATAAGTACTGTTGTGACTTATGGTTATAGAGTATACAATACATCAGTGCGTTTTAATTGAAGTGTTACTGACACACATCTTTAAGTACTCACACTTAGAGATACTTACAGCAAGGGTACTTCAACAATCAGGTGAACGAGGTTCAACAACAGCTCCTCCAGGAGGTCCTCACTCCCACTTTCTACATTTTTGGTAAAAGAACATATTAGACACAAATGAAACCATATATATATATATATATATATATATATATATATATATATTAAACTGCTTTTTTAGAGTCCCCAAAAATCAAGCTATTAATCTCTACCTCTCTCTCACAGAATTGTAATATTAAACACAGTTATTGAACTGTGTTTAATTTGGGGTAATTCGGCACAGAAGCTAAAAAAAAAAAAATAATGTATGCTTTAATTCCCTGGGTTAAGATATTCTATATTCTTTAAATATAAAACAACATTGTCTAAACCCTGACATTATTAAACTGCAAGTTCCCCACACACAGCTCACCTCCACAGGAGCCTGGCGCCCTCTCCTGGTAGGAGAACTGTTGGTGCAGCTCTTCCTCACTCATCTCTCTGATAAAGACCTTCACCAGGCAACGAATCATGAACAATGCATTATGCGCCTGCCAGATGAATAACTGACTGTGACAGAAAAACAGAACAAAAAGCTGCATCATTACATTTTTCTCTGTAACTGTCCCCCCCCCCCCCCCCCCCCAACTCTCAAGTGCTAAATGTTTACCCATACAAATTACATATTTATCACGAGCAGAACATGGAAATGTACATTTGCAAGAGGAATAACAGGAAATAAAGGATGAGATTCACTGGGATCCACTGAAGGAAGGTCATCATTAGACCATAGTAAATAAAGAACCAACCTGTGATGTTCAATCTTTCATGACAAAAAAAAAAAAACTGAAGCCACCATCTTCAACAAGCATATCATCTTCTCCTTCATCTCTAAAGCATTGAGATAATCTATTTTCCCCCTTTCTACAAGTTTGCATACTCACTCTTGGCATTCTGTGGAAATTTTTAGCTCCTTGGTTCTCCCCAGGAAAACCCTCACTAAAGCACCAAAGTTCCCCGTCCTGGGATTGTTTTGAACTTGAGAGAAAAAAGAAATAGGAAACAAATAAAAATCTGAACGTTGTTCTGCAACAGCAAAAAAAAGGAGAATTCAAATAAACTATCCGTTTTCTTTTAATTAGAGAAAATGGATAATTAGAGTTTAATTTGAAATACAAATCTGGTGCAACAAGGAGACATACTGAGAGCCTTGGCCAGGGGGATGACGGCCTCTTCAAGTAACTTTGAGTCTCCACTGCAAAACAAATACAAAAAAAACACCAGTATTAAAGCTACAGCAAAGAGAACAAGGACTTATAATAAATAAAATAAGTAAACAAGACCGAAATTTTGTTGAGTAACACTTTGAGGCAATCACTGAAATCAGATTATTTCTGTAATGTTCAGGAAATGATTAGTCGAGACTTCTGCACCTGCTGACAGGTATGTTTGTTCAATTACAGCTAGGTATTTTAGTTTGTCTGGGACAGTATGTTTTTTAAAGAATTCTTTTAAAGAAAAAATGTAAATGAATACTGATCTTTAAGATAAGAGACAAGATAAAACTTTATTGTTGTTTTCCATCGGCCCTTCAAAACATAGAACAGGACATATTCATACAGTCAACAGTTTACTAATGCAAAAAACACTATGTAGCGTCACCATGGTTAGATTTCATCATTTCATTCAGTCTAAAAAGGTTACTCACCAGGAAAATTACTTATGAATGTTTTTAGTAGCCAAAGGATCTATGACACTTTATGAGCTCAAAGGTTTAGACTGTCAAAGAAAAGAGTTGAAACTATCTGCTGAGACTTTCCGTGCTGTTTTTGTGGTTCTTAGACACTAATTTACCCGCTATAAACCGTTTACTAACTGCATTTTTCTACCAGTTGGTCATTTTCTGTCAATGCTCAAAAGAAAAACAATGTTTTGATAAAAAAAATTAAATAAAAAAAAAGAACTGTTAATTTTATCATTATTTTACAATGGTTAGATTTGGTCGCATTTAATGATCTTCTTTTCAGAGAGAAGATTGTTTTATGGTGTTTGCTATGTGCTGAGTGACAGTGTTACTTGCCGAAGCTGGATATCTATACCTTTAGGGTAATTCCACTCCATCAAACCCTAAAACAAGGCTGTGACAAATATTACAAACCCACTCTTCTTTCCATCAGGGTGTCAGGAGGAATAACTATAGGAGAACCTCTCATTTCCACCATATACCCAACAGAATATGATCAGGACTGCTCTGTGGTTAAAGATAGATGATGCAGGTAAAGCATGTTAGTACAGCATGTAGTGAGAGATGAACTGAGTAGTTTCCAATGCTGATTTTATTTATTAATTAAGGTTCCTTGTTGTGGTGGAGGGGTTTGAGTGTCCCAATGACCATAGGAGCTATGCTGTCTGGGGGCTTTGGGCCCCTTCTAAGGTCACCCGAGGCAGACAGTTCCTAGGTGAGGGACCAGACAAAGAGCAGCCTAAAGACCTCTTATGATGAGGAAGACAAATGGACCAAGTGATCCCTCGCCTGGACGCGGGTCACCGGGGCCCCACTCTGGAGCCAGGCCTGGAGGTGGGGCACGCTGGCAAGCAGAGATGGGGGATCTGGAGTCAACAAGGCATCTCTATGTCATGTATTTGTTCTGACCAGGTGAGTCCAATCTGCACAGGTTAAACCAGATTGGACTCACCTGGTTCAGTGGCTGGGCAGAACAAATACAAGCGATGACTTGTTGACTCCAGATCCCCCATCTCTGCTGGCAAGCGCCTGGTGACCAGACTTTTACCCATGGAGCCCAGCTAGGCACAGCCCGAAAGAGTTACATATATTAGTCAATGATTGTTTACTCCAAAGAGGCCTGTGTGATGTGAGCATTGCATACACTGATAATGTGAGGATGCTATATTCACAATATATTCTGCTGCCTTTACTGACTTACACAAACTTTATGTAATTTTGTATACACAGAGTGTATACAAATGAAGTTTTGATACATGCAGCTCTCGGAGAGTGAACGAGCAGCAGCTTAGGAGTGAAATGAACATTTCTATTCATAAAGTGTAGCAGTGATTATAATGCAAACGGTGTAGGAGAGACATGGTGCAAAGGGCATTGATGTGGAAGGTTCATAGCAGTGCAAGATGTAGGATTGATGCCTAGTTTGTAGCATTCTAGGCGGCATATTTTGTGGAGTTGTCGGGAGCCGTCTGTAGCCGATGCCTGCAGGCACCGCCATATTGTTAAAAAAAAGACCACTAATTAGCCTTAGTGAATGTCAGACTAAAATATAGAAAACATTTGCAAAAACTGTATTTAACTGTACTTTAAGGCAATAAAAAAGAAAACTAAGATGAACAAAAAAACAACAAGGAATCTGATTTCATGTAGGCCCGAAAAATCGCGATGATCCCAAAGACTTTTAGAGAAAGATTTTTTGGAACTAATGAGGGAAAAGAAACTGATTATCCTGATTTCACCATTTCACAAACAGGCCACCATGTTTTCAGAGATAATCCGGGGTTGTTTTGCTGCTTCCACTCTACGATGAATAGATAACATTAATGGACGCCTGCATTCTGCTCTGACAGAAAAACCCTGAAAGGAAGAAAAACGGCTTCTGGTTTTTGATCAAAGGTCCACCTCTGAGCCGTCTGACGTAGTTGATTGATAACAAATCTCTAAAGCAGAATGGACCAAAATTACTTCTAAACACAGACCCAGGTTTGTTTGAATAGTTTAATTATTTTCTACAATAAATCACCTCAACAGCTGAAAGCAGGTTTTTATTTTTTCTTAGGTTATCTTTGTCTAATTTTAACAATCTTTTGATGATTCAACATGAATGAGTGTCACAAACACCAAAGGATTCAGTAATGGTGTAGATACATTTTCCCAGCTCTACAGTCATGGCCAAAAGTATTGAAAATGACACAAATATTATATTTTCACATGATCTGCTGCCCTCTGGTTTTCGTGTGTATGTCAGATGTTGTCATCACATACAGAAATACAATTACAATCATTATGAGTAACAAAAGCTTTTAATGACAGAATGATTTAATGCAGCAAGTCAATATTTGCAGTGTTGACCCCTCTTCTTCAGGACCTTTGCAATTCTCCCTTGCATGCTCTCAATCAACTTCTGGACCAAACCCTGACTGATAGCAGTCCATTCTTGCACAATCAATGCTTGCATTTTGTCAGAACTCCTAGGTTTTCATTTGTCCACCGTCTCTTGATGATTGACCACAAGCTTTCAATGGGATTAAGATCAGGGGATCTCTATGTTTTGTTCCCTGAGCCAGTTAGATATCACCTTTGCTTTTAGGCAAGGTGCTCCATCATGTTGGAAAAGGCATTGTTCATCACCAAACTGCTCTTGGACGGTTGGGAGAAGTTGCTCTTGGAGGACATTCTGTTCCATTCTTTATTCATGGCTGTGTTTTTAGGTAAGACTGTGAGAGAGGCGACTCCCTTGGCTGAGAAGCAACTCCACACATGAATGGTTTCAGGATGCTTTACAGTTGGCATGAGACCAGACTGGTGGTAACGCTCACCTCTTCTTCTTCGAACAAGCTGTTTTCCAGATGTCCCAAACAATCGGAAAGGGGATTGATCAGAGAAAATGACTTTACCCCAGTCCACAGCAGTCCACTCCCGGTACCTTTTGCAGAATATCAGTCTGTCCCTGATGTTTTTCCTGGAGAGAAGTGGCTTCTTTGCTGCCCTCCTTGAGACCAGGCATTGCTCCAAGAGTCTTCGCCTTCCAGTGCGTGCAGATGCACTCACACCTGCCTGCTGCCATTCCTGAGCAAGCTCTGCACTGCTGGTAGCCCGATCCCGCAGCTGAAACACTTTTAAGAGACGGTCCTGGCGCTTGCTGGTCTTTCTTGGGCCCCCTGGAACCTTTTTGGCAACAACGGAACCTCTCTCCTTGAAGTTCTTGATGATGCGATAGATTGTTGACTGAGCTGCAATCTTTCTAGCTGCGATTCTCTTTCCTGTTTTTGTGCAGTGCAATGATGACTTCATGTGTTTCTTAAGAGATAACCATGGTTCAAAGAAGAGAAGCAGCCTCTTTTTAAAGTGTCCAGTGATGTCATTCTTACTTAATCATGACAGGTTGATCTCCAGCCCTGTCCTCATCAGCACCCACACCTGTGTTAATGGAGCAATCACTGAAACAATGTTAGCTGGTCCTGTTAAGGCTGGGCTGCAATGATGTTGAAATGGGTTTTGGGGGATAAAGTTCATTTTCTAGGCAATTATTGACTTTGCAATTAATTGCTGTTACGCTGATCACTCTTTATAACATTCTGGAGTATATACAAATTGCCGTTATAAAAACTGAAGCAGTAGACTTTGTAAATATTAACATTTGAACCATTCTCAAAACTTTTGGCCATGACTGTATGCTGGTTTCATTGATGCTTCTCTTAAAGAAGAGCTGTGAAAAAAATCCTCTTTGGGAATAATAAAAGTTAAAGTCGCAAGAACTAGAAAAACAAAACTCTCTAGATGTTGTTTCACCTTGACATGTTAAATAGGACAGAAGGCGAGGAAGATTAACTTAATGGACCAAGGCTGATCCATGGAGGATTATCTTAAAACACTTAAGGAATCTGCTACAACAGATCACAGCTAATTTAACCTCATCCTCTCTCTTAGCACATTGGAGGAATTCCCCCCACGTACCTGAAACAGAACCTATAATCTAGAAAAAGCTCTTTCAGTGGGCCAGTGTTTAAGCATGTCATTTAGCACCTACAAACAGGAATGCAGTTTTCTCTTTATCATTAACTTTATTCAGGAAAGAACTACACGTTAACCTTTAACTAAAATCCTAAGCACAAGTGATACCCAGGCGGATCCTTCAGTTGAGCTCTGCAAACATCCTCTGTAGTTTAATTATGAATCCTGGGCGAAAATTTGAAGGACTTTTTCACTCTGAGCATAAGAAACAACTTAAGAAACAAATATTGGTCACATTAACCGCAGGTTTGAAAGCAGTTTTATGATGAGTGCGTATAGAATTGTGTTCTTGTGTTTTACTAACTCTGTGTGCAACGAAAACAACCTTTTGACCAACTTCGAAGGTCAGAAAGATGGGTTCTAGTCACCATGACAAAGGTTTTCTCCATTCTCTGTTAGACAATAAATATTCTAAAGTTGACCTCAGATCATATGACCATATAATCTTGTTAAAGAGAAGCAAAGTTCTAGGAGGCACATCTGACACTGTGTTGGACTCTCAGGTGATCTATTACATCTAGCTATATTCTATATATCAGGGGTAACCAATTAAAAATCAGTGGGGTTCAAATAAAGAAAATCAACAACCAGTAAAGATCCGGAGATCTTTTTAATTATAATCCGTTACTTTAAACAGCATTTAACACTGGAATAAAATGAGGTTTTTATGCATCCTTTTATATATCAAATTTTTAAATAAAAATCTATAAAGAAAAATAGAATATTTTTCCATATTTAAATCTAAAGTGTTTTTGAAGTTGAGAACAACAATCTTTCCGTTTTGTATATAGACAATTTCCTGATTCATATATTTTATAAAACACCTGAAATGATTTTTTTGTTTTCCTTTCTTTTTTATGGCTTGAGGAGAGAATCGGGCTTCACGCTCCCCTGCAAGGCTTTCAACCTATCAAGTTGCTAATTCGTGAGCCTGGATCGATATTTATTTTTGAATATGTTCATGGTGAAGAATCCTGCTTCACAGCAGCAGGTTGAGCCAAACGTATTCAAAATGTGCAGGGTCATCTTTAAACAAGCCATTTTAATTTTCTGTCACTAGTCCCTTGCACTTCTTCCAGCAGTCCACACTTTCTCTGTTATCTTTTTCTCATCATCTTCTCCTTCTTTCCCATCGCCCGGCTTGCCACAGAATTTCCTGCTGTGTCTAAAAGTAGCAGCAGCAGCAACTCAGACTGACAGCTCATTGGCTAATTTGTATCACGTGCAGCCAGGTCCCGGCACTCTGGAGAGCTTTACCATGTTAACAGGAGAAGCGGCGGAAATGAAGTTAGAAACTGTCGACGGACAAAATGCAATAATTTATAGCTGTTTTAAATCAGGTTCAGTCCGGCTTAGCCAGCAGGTGGGTCCAGATCTGGACCCCGGTCCGCTAATTAGTGACTTCTGCTATATATTGTATATAGTAAAATTCCTTGTAAGTGCAAACTTACTTGGCAATAAACTTGATTCAGATTCTGATTCTCCATGAGGTGTCAGTTACTACCTCTACAGCAACTTTCAGTTTTTAACATAGACAAGATAGCTACCTATATGCAACAATAAACCACACAGTTTCTTCCATTTGCCTAGCAACCAACAAGACACAGCCGATTAACTATTTCAGAGGCAATTACATGGAATAAAAGTTGTGGGTTAAATGAAAGATGGACTGTTTTCATCATATTACTTCAATCAGAATTGATTTTTTTTTCTACCTGTTTGTAGGACTGACAAAGGTGAAGGAGATGAGCTGATTCCAGAAGGGATCGTTTTCAGAGATGGACTCGGTCCCCACCAGGGCTTTGAGGCTGGCATTATCGGACAGGTCAGTGACCTGGCTGGTGTTTGCACCCATAGCTCCCTGGCTTCAATCTTCAGTGCTTATTTACTGGGTAGTGCAAAATCCTGGAAAATGCAGAAAGAGTTCATTAATGTAACCAAAGATTATGCATGCACACTATTATCCATTGACTTAACATCCAAAAATAGGAAAGAGATTTTTTTTTTCATAGTCATTAGAGGAAAACAAGTAAAGGGTTATTTTCTTATGGTCTGCTGCAGTTTTTACGGATCTTAAAATACACCAAATGTTCGGTTTTTAATGCCTTGCTCCATTTAAAACTGGCAAAATAACACCAGGTCATTTATCAAGACTAAATGACAAATTCCTTAACACATACATATAAAGACTGTCCTTCTCATGTGAATCTAGTTTATAACCATTCATAACATGGCATTATCTGTAGCAATTTCTATTAATCAGAGCATTTTTTTATTAATCACATGAAACAACTTTCCAGGGAAGTGAAGGAGTAACCGGCATAGGTGGATTAATGACCGGGCCTACCGGGCCCAGGCCCAGGGGGCCAGAGGCCCCAAGGGGCCAGGCCAACTTGGCCCCGCGGCCGCGACCCAAGCAAAACTACTTTTGCAAAAATAATAATCTTAGGCCCCAAGGGGCCAGGCCAACTTGGCCCCGCGGCCACGATCCATAGAGGGTAAGAGGCCCCAAGGGGCCATGATCCATAGAGGGTAAGAGGCCCCAAGGGGCCAGGTCAACTTGGCCCCGCGGCCACGACCCACAGAGGGCCTGAGGTCCTAAGGGGTCAGGCCAACTTGGCCCCGCGGCCATGATCCATAGAGGGTAAGAGGCCCCAAGGGGTCAGGCCAACATGGCCCCGCGGCCACGATCCATAGATGGTCAGAGGCCCCAAGGGGCCAGACCAACTTGGCCCCGCGGCCACGATCCATAGACGGTCAGAGGCCCCAAGGGGCCAGGCCAACTTGGCCCCGCGGCCACGATCCATAGAGGGTCAGAGGCCCCAGGGGGCCAGGTCAACTTGGCCCCGCGGCCACGATCCATAGACGGTCAGAGGCCCCAAGGGGCCAGGCCAACTTGGCCCCGCGGCCACGATCCATAGAGGGTAAGAGGCCCCAAGGGGTCAGGCCAACATGGCCCCGCGGCCATGATCCATAGATGGTCAGAGGCCCCAAGGGGCCAGACCAACTTGGCCCCGCGGCCACGATCCATAGACGGTCAGAGGCCCCAAGGGGCCAGGCCAACTTGGCCCCGCGGCCACGATCCATAGAGGGTCAGAGGCCCCAGGGGGCCAGGTCAACTTGGCCCCGCGGCCACGATCCATAGACGGTCAGAGGCCCCAAGGGGCCAGGCCAACTTGGCCCCGCGGCCACGATCCATAGACGGTCAGAGGCCCCAAGGGGCCAGGCCAACTTGGCCCCGCGGCCACAACCCACAGAAGACCAGAGGCCCCAAGGGGCCAGGCCAACTTGGCCCCGCGGCCACAACCCACAGAAGGCCAGAGGCCCCAAAGGGCCAGGCCAACTTGGCCCCGCGGCCGCAAGCCACAGAAGGCCAGAGGCCCCAAGGGGCCAGGCCAACTTGGCCCCGCGGCCACGACCCACAGAAGGCCAGAGGCCCCAAAGGGCCAGGCCAACTTGGCCCCGCGGCCGCAAGCCACAGACGGTCAGAGGCCCCAAGGGGCAAGGTCAACTTGGCCCCGCGGCCATGATCCATAGAGGGCCAGAGGCCCCTAGGGGTCAGGCCAACTTGGCCCCGATCCATAGAGGGTCAGAGGCCCCAAGGGGCCAGGCCAACTTGGCCCCGCGGCCACGACCCACAGAGGCCCCAAGGGGCCAGGCAAAATTGGCCCCGCGGCCATGATCCACAGAGGGCCAGAGGCTCTCAATCATTATTATCAAAGCTAATTCTCAAATTGGATGGATCACACAACCTCACTCACATATTCTTGATCAATTATTAAAGGTTGTTTCTGAATTTTGATCACAGAACATAATGCAAATATTCTTGATTGATTGACAAAGCTCATTCTCAAATTTTGATTACACAACCTTACTCTGACAAATTATCATTATCAAAAAGCTCTATCTCGAATTTGGATCAAAGAATCTCACTCAAGTATTCTTAGCTGTGCCCCTCCCCCATCGAGTCTTTCATAAACCGGTCTGTTCTTTTAGAATCTCCTCATTTGGTATTTTGAACTCGTGAGAGACTGCTCAAAATTTGGTTTCCTTTCCCTCAGTTCAGACTCAGAGATAATTCGAAATCATTCAACAAGAAGTTTAACGCGCGCACACACACACACACACACTTGAGTTGAGCATTACTTGGAAATTCTTATATTTTCCATTTTGCTGTTACTATCAGCATCTTCCCATTTTGTCCTTTTCTTTCGAAAAAGTTTACAGTCTGACATTTGTCACTGCTGTCAGTTAATAACTTTTTGGTCTTTGACCCATTTTGTCATTTTCTCGATTCGATCGTCACTGACCACTCTCTCCTGTCTGGCAGACATCTTTGCTGCCATCATAGCTAGCAAGCTGCCTGCAGATAGCAACATTTTGGTGTCCTTTGTGAAAATATTTAGATAGAAGACAAAAGTGCACAAAGTTGTACAATTATTATCTTTTCAAAATATTTGTTTCACTGTCAGTTTGATTGACCGAGTTTGCCGCTAGATTTCGTGTCTTTTGGCCATACCTGGCTAGTGACTAAAACCATCATTTAGCGACTTTTTGGTTGTGAAGATAAGTGGTAAAAGCAGATCTGCCTGTTGGTCTTCCCACATTTTGCCATTTGGTACTTTGCACTCTTGTTGTTCACTCCAAGGCATTTGTCCCTGCCTTCAGCTAGTCACTTGGCTCTTTTGGAATATATTTCACTATAATTGGCTCTCTCTCTCTTTCTCCTCAGTACAAATCAGTCTGTTCCCTTGCCATTTAGACATTTTCTTGATTCGATCATCACTGACCACTCTGCTCTCCTGCTGTCTATCAGACGAATCAGTTGATTCTCTGCTCTCAATTGTCTATGCTAGTAAGCTGTTATTCTCTGCTTTGGAGTGTTGATGCTGGGTTGCTAGTTTTCTAAATCACCTCACACACTTGAAGGAAGCAGCACCGATCATAAACACACAAACAAACTCACACACACACACACACACACACACACATACATAGTTGGTTTATCTGTTGTGATAGGCAAAGAGCCAATGTGCAAAGAAAGAAGGGAAATATGGATCATAAACGTTTAAGTGGAGGAGCTAGAAAAAAAATTCACCAAGAAAAGAAAAAAAAGGAATCAGTTTTACTTGAGAGTGTTCCAAATATCTCCAGCTTCTTCAGTACAAAGACATCTGCTGAAAGCAATTCTATAAATGCTACTGCAAATTCAGCTAAGGTTAGCAATGCACCTGAGCTAGCATGTAGCTCCCAAGATCCTGAGACCACTACAAGTGTAGACACTGAACCAAATGCTTCTGATGCTTATGATTCAACCAATTCAGCAGTAGCCAGTTGCTCGGATGAATGTGAGGTCACTGCACCTCTGGACAGCATAGAAAATGAGCTGAATCTTTCTTCAACACCATCTACAGTGACAACTCTACCTAGTGATCCCACTAAATGGGCTGAGACCCTCACTGAGTCAATGAAGGAAGTTCTTATTCAAAGAGGTGCAAAATCATTTCACAACCATCACAGCCATTATCCAGCTTCTGTGAGGAACAGTGGGCTAGGAGGCAAAACCCGATGCCTAAACAATGAACATTTTACTTCACACTTGCCCAATGGACAACGAGTACAAAGAGAGTGGCTGATGTACTCTCCCTCTACTGGTAATGTTTACTGCTTTGCATGCCAACTGTTTTCCCCAAAAACGCATTCTTTTGTGACAGGCTATTGTGATTGGAAACACTCAGAAAGATTTGGTGAACATGAGCGAAGTGCTGAGCACATAACCTGCATGCAAGCAGTCTTGAACCGCGCCAAAGGTGCCACAGTTGATGCAGACCTGTTCAAACAGTTTCAGGCAGAGAGCAGCTATTGGAGGCAGGTGTTACAAAGAGTTGTTGCAGTCATTAAATTTCTTGCAGAAAGGGGCCTTGCATTTAGGGGTAAAAATGAATCGTTAGGGTCTCCTCTCAATGGGAACTACCTTGGTATTCTGGAGGTCCTGGCTGAATTTGATCCCTTTCTAAAGGATCACATCAGAAAGTTTGGGCAGATGGGTCGAGGTAATACCTCATATCTGTCCTCCACCATTTGTGAGGAATTCATTGAATTGATGGGTGCAAAAACCAAACAGGCTATAGCAGATGAACTGCAAGCAAGCAAATACTACTCTATCATTGTGGATTCAACCCCAGATTTATCTCATGTGGACCAATTGACATTCATATTCCGTTTTGTTAGCAAAGAGGGCAGTGTTGTTGAACGCTTTGAGGGTTTTGAGCCCATTACTAGCCATACAGGTGAAAGTTTGGCTAACTGTGTCATGTCTGTGTTGGAAAATCTAGGGTTAGAGCTGTCAAATTGCAGGGGGCAGGCTTATGATAATGCCAGCAACATGTCAGGGAGGTATAATGGGTTACAGGCTCACTTAAAGAAAAGCAACCCATTAATACACTATATTCCATGTGCAGCTCACTCTTTGAATTTGGTGGGAGTCAACAGCATTGACAGATGTGGAAATGAAGTCTCTAAGTATTTTGACTTGATTCAGTCTATTTACAACTTCACAACTGCATCCACGCACCGATGGGACAGGGTATTTGGCAATTCCAACATAGATCTCACACTTAAAGCTTTATCCAACACGCGTTGGAGTTGCCGTGCAGAATCTACCAAAGCACTGTGGCAGAACTACAGTAAAATAAAAGCAGCATTACAGGTTATTTCCACTGATGACACAGAGAAACCAGACACACGAACTGAAGCTGACAGTCTAGTGCGGAAGCTGGATTCACTTGAGATGGCCTTCATGGCAGGCTTTTGGGACACTGTTCTGTCCAGATTTCAGGCCACAAGTCTGCAACTTCAAAAAGCAGACATGGACCTTGGTACAGCAGTTAGATTGCTGGAATCTCTGCGCACCTTTGTTCTCTCCCAAAGAGATCTATTTGATCATTTTGAGCAGAAAGCCTTAAACATGTTGGGTGGCACCCCATCTTACAGGGCTGAACGGACAAGGAAACGTAAAAAGTTTGCTGATGAATCAGCATCCCCAGATGTTGTGCTTGAGGGAAGGCAACTGTTTCAAATAGAGACATTTATTGCCTCTATTGATCAACTGAGTTCAAGCCTTAATCACCGTCTGGAGGCCTACAAACATCTGAACAATTTGTTCAGTGTCCTTTTCTCTTTGGATACAGAGTCCAATGCTTCAGTCCTTCACAAGGCCAAGATTCTCACTGAATCATACCCATCTGACCTCAATGAAAGTCTTGGACAGGAGCTTATACAGTTCAAATCTTTTATACAGCTCAACAACACTGATGAGGAGAGGACCCCTTCAGGACTGCTCAAAACAATAATACATTTTGGACTACAGCCTACGTTTCCTAATACATACATTGCGCTACAGATTTTTCTCACTCTACCGGTCAGTAACTGTGAGGGAGAACGCTCATTCTCTCTTTTGTCAAGAGTAAAAAATGAGCTACGCACAAGAATGACTCAGAAAAGATTAAATGCGTTATCTCCAATGGCAATTGAGAGTGAGCTGACAAGAGAGTTGGACTTCAATGATGTGGTGGATGATTTTGCAAAATTGAAAGCACGAAAGAAACCCCTTGCTTAAAGGTGCACTGTGTAAGATTTTTAGGTTATTTCCAGAATTCACCCATTCACTAATGTTAGGCTACCTGTTTTCATGAATACTTACCACCACCATAAAATTCTAAGTATCCATTATGACTTGGAGAATTGCACTTTCGCCATTTCTGGGAAGTGTCACCTGGATTGTGAAGATAGGATTGACTTTAGGCAGAAGCTTGGTGCTTTCTCTGGCAAACTGAACCTCAAGCTTCATTCTCTGCAGCTTTGCATTCTTGTGCAGACTTTCATCCACAAGGAACTTTTCAACTTCCCCACTATCGTGAAGGGGCCATCAAAAGATTTCAGTGTGTCCAGCATGTCTAGTCTCTTACTCTCCTTTCTTTGAGCCATCTCTTGTTTCTCATCTGCCCTACTCTCGAATTTTGCCTTCATGAATTTACTCCAGTTGAGTTCAACCTCCCTTTTTGCTTGTGCTGCTGCCTTGAAACCTCTGAAGCTCCTGGCACTTCTGTAAAATTATTGACCTATTGACTGCGTTCAGTGTGCCCAACGTCTTCAGTTTGTAGTCCACCTTGCCACATTGTCTCTCCATCCCAATGTTGTGCACAGGGGTGCCATCAATGTTACTAGCCTGTTCACTGACAGGGTCCATTGGGAAGGTCTCCTCATCCATCCTCTGCCTGGCCAGGACAGTCTTCAGATGGGGCAGCATGAGATCTGTCAGCTGCTTCACTTCATCCAAGTATTCGGCAGCCACATCTGACACTGAGTTCAGGACATGTCCAGGGCCTGTCCAGCCACTATAGCATTCTTGGAAATGGGCAATCTTGACCTGCATGCAGCCCTTGTACCATGAACTGGCCTACACCTTTCTTTGTGGTGCTCTCCGATGCATGTTATCATTTTACCTTTCTCCTTCTCCTCAAGCTTAACCACAAATAGATACAGACTTTGAGCCTCAATTTGCTGCACAGCTGCCGTTATGCCAAAGTGTTTTCCTAAGATATTATTTTATTTTTAATGATAGAAGGGAGGAAAAGGGGGCAAAAATCATGTCCGATTTAGTTTTTTGGGTGGGGTGGGGGGTTTATTTCATGATAGCTACCAACTTCCAATACATAATATCTCTCAAATGACCCAATGCACCATCACTGAAGTGGGCATAATCATTTTCCAAAATGTTTATTTTTAGGCCATTTATCCCCTCCCCCTGTGTCTTTGTGAAACCTGTGCTTGTCAGTGTCTGTGTGGTATACCTAATAGTGTGTGTGCAGTATGTGCACTCTTCTGTACAGGACAGTGTGCATGTCTGTTCACAGTATACAGTATTTCTTGCATAGTGGGTGCGTGTTTGTGCGCCCGCACGCGCGGGGGGTTGAGGGGCCAAGACCATGTCAGGCCCAGGGGGCCAAAATTTCTTAATCCGCCCCTGGTAACCGATGTCACCGTCATTGTGTCATTTGTATCATGTAAATGACAGGGAAAAAAGGAAATATCTGCCTCGAGAATCAGGCAAAAAAAAGTAATAAATAAAAATCGTCTGTAAATATTGGGGATTGATTAGACTGATGTAAAAAAAAAAAAGAAAAAAAAGAAAAGGTATCTGCTTTTTAAAAACTTGTATCAGTTGATCTTTACAGCTGAGCATTGTCTTCATTAACAGGATGAATCTAACCAACCAGGATATTTGGTTGTCTTTTAATGACTCGCCTTTAGCAAACAGGCAACAATGAATTAGGTGACAGAAGAGTTTAACTATAAGCAGCAGAATCTCCTTTTATAAAGTACTACACGACAGCAACATAATGTAAATAGAGAACTGCATTTCGGATCTTTCCTTCCATCACCGCCTGAATAATTTGTACTGCAGAATAATTAAATTTTCAGGTTTATCCCGTTTATATCCGAGACATTAGCTTAAGGTTAGCAAGTGACTTGCTTTAAGTGAAGGAATTAAGAAGAGCGGAGACACGGAGACAATTGGCTAGATTTAAAAAAGCAATGACACCCTCCGTGGTTGGTTTATGATTACTTTCCAATTAGCCAGTGAGTTCAAATCAAGCATAGAAGCTAACGTTTACTGCATGTTTGCAATCAGCTGACAGCTCGGCTTACCTGTCAGAAAAGCCTCTCGCAGTTTCTCTGGCTGCGGCTGGCTTCCTGCGGTGCTTTCTAACAACGGTTTCCCCACGGAGATTTAGGTTTAAACCAGCTGGTTGCTGAGTTTTAACGCACCAGAGGTAAACATTTGATATAAGATAGTCATTAACACTGCTAGCCCCACTCTACGTACTCTTATCCTCCATGTTTTCCACGTCGCCACCCATTGCGTGATGACGTACGATAAGCGGTGAACTCTACGTAATGTCGTCGTCGTCTTCTTCTTCTTCTTCAACAGAGCCACACAGAACTTGGAGGATTTTATTCAGTTGAGGGGTTTTAAAATTTTTAACTGTGTCATTTTAACAAGCTCCTCATTTAATGATTTTTAACTGACACTTGTTTCTACCTTAATAGTGATTTTTAACTGACACTTATTTTACGTCTATTGTTTATATGTTTGAATTATGTAAATAAAGTGTTGTTAAACATAGACATATATGAAGAGTAGACCGCGCATTGACCTCTCTTGCCTATAGGGGCTGACGAGATTTAGGGGCGTGTTGTAATGTGTATTCTAATGAGTGCTCTTCAATGACGTCATTAATGGGTGTGACTATAAATTGTGGAGCATGTGCAATGTTGGTGAATGAAGGAAAAATAAAGTGGTGGCGTGTGACGTGTCGCCCAAGGAAACAACTTGGTGTAGTCGTGTGCTGTTATTCTCCGACTGTTCCCTGCCCTTATGATGACAGCGCCAACAGGTTCTGGGCCCAGGAGGGAGATGGGAAGTCGATGGCAAAGATTGTGCTTTGATGGAGATGAAAGAAATTATGAGCTGTGGGAGGCAAAGTTTCTGGGACATCTCCGGCTGCACGGCTTGAAAGAAACAATACTGCGTAAGGTGGAGCCGAATGCAGATGAAGATGAAGATGACGACTCTGATAAAAACGAGGAAGCCTACGCCGAGCTGATCCAGTGTCTAGATGACAAGAGCTTGTCTCTAGTTATGAGAGAGGCGGCAGATGACGGCAGGAGGGCGTTGCAGATCCTGCGAGATCATTATGCGGGCAAAGGAAAGCCGCGGGTAATTAGCCTCTACACAGAACTGACATCCCTCCAGAAAGCTGCCAGCGAGACTGTCACAGACTATATTATTCGGGCTGAAACTGCCATTACAGCGCTAAGAAATGCTGGAGAGACGCTGAGTGATGGACTGTTGATAGCCATGACTTTGAAAGGTTTGCCTGAACCATTTAAGCCATTTGTTGTTCACATAACTCAAAGTGATGATGACAAATTAACCTTTGGTGACTTCAAAGTTAAGTTGAGAAATTATGAAAGCACCGAAAAGTTAAAAGTTAACATGGATGAAGATAATGTGATGACAGCCAGTGGATTCTCAAGCAAAGTGATGCAGAGACAAAAAACAAACCCAGAGTTTACGTGTTACAGCTGTGGCCAGAAGGGACACAAAGTGCGACAATGTCCGACGAACTTTAAAGCACAGAGACAATGGTGCAGTTTCTGTAAAAACTCCAGTCATAAAGAGAGCAACTGTCGAAGAAAGAAGAAAGAAAGTGTGAAACGGGCCATCGAAGGGGATGATCACTCGTTTGTTTTCAAGATGAGCGACAGCCAGATGAGCGGCTTGAAACAAAGAGGACTGATGGTAGACACCGGTGCAACGTCTCACATAATTAATGATCTAAGCAAGTTTAAAAAGTTTGATGATGCCTTCCGACCGGAGGAACACTTCGTGGAGCTTGCTGATGGGACGAGGACAACTGGCGTGGCACAGAAGAGAGGCGATGCAGAGGTGTGGCTGCGAGACACCGAGGGACGGAACGTGAAGGTGGCGATAACGAGGGCGCTGTACATCCCCACCTACCCCCAGAGCATCTTCTCTGTTAAAGCAGCGACGGCAAAGGGAGCCTCAGTCAACTTTCAACAAGGACATGATCAACTCATCTGCAAGGATGGAACAAGTTTGACATTAACGTGTACAATAGACTTTATTTCCTTGATGTTCTCGATGAAAATGACTTTGCTGACAAAGAGGACGATAAAGTTTTGGGTTGCTATGACATTCAAGAGTGGCACAGGATTTTAGGTCACTGTAATTTTCAAGATGTATTAAAACTAGAAAATGTTGTGAAAGGTATGAAAATCAAAGGGAAGGTTGATAAAACTAAACTAGACTGTGAAACGTGTATTAAAGGGAAATTTACCCAGAGTAGAAATAGACAAGCTGATGCAAAAGCTAAAACGGCCCTTGAGCTAGTGCACACGGATCTAGCTGGCCCTATTGAGCCTGCTGCAAAAGAAGGATTTAGGTATTCACTTGCATTTACGGACGATTTTTCAAGTGCAATATTTGTCTATTTTCTAAAAGCTAAAAGTGACACAGTCAGAGCTACTGAAAGGTTTATTGCAGATGTAGCCCCCTATGGAAAAGTAAAGTGCATTAGATCAGATAACGGCACTGAGTTCATGTCAAGAGATTATCAGTCTTTATTGAGTAAAAATGCTATTCGACATGAAACATCTGCGCCGTATTCTCCCCATCAAAATGGGACAGCTGAAAGAAGCTGGAGAACACTGTTTGAGATGGCCAGGTGTTTGCTGATTCAGAGTAATTTGCCTAAAGAATTATGGACTTATGCTGTGATGACTTCTGCAGTTATACGCAACAGGTGTTTTAATAATCGTCTGGGGCAAACGCCGTACTACATGTTGACAGGCAAGAAACCTGATCTTTCTAAAATGAAGGAGTTTGGAACAGTGTGCTACTCTTACAAACAAAATAAGAAAAAGTTAGACCCAAGGTGTGATGAAGGAGTTTTTGTTGGTTATGATAAAAACAGCCCATCATATTTGATTTATAATCCAGTGACAGGAAGGGTGTGTAAACACAGGTTAGTCAGATTTCTAACTAAACCTGAAAATGAATGCCAAACTCAGACTGAACCAGAGGAGTTGGAGGATGAGTATTACAGAAAAACTGTTCCTGTTAAGTCAGAGTTAAAAGTAGAACAGCAGGTGTCAGAAGGAACAAAAGAGATGCGTGCTGAACCTTCAAGTGTGGGGAACACAAATCTCAGGCAAGATGAAGAACATTGTCTACGACGCTCCAAAAGAGAGAAAAAAGTGCCTCTGTATTTAAAGGACTACGAATGTAAGGCAGAGAGTGATGATTTTGCCACGGAAAATTTTGACAATGTTGATTATTGCTATCGTTTAGTGTGTAATACACCACAAAGTTTTAAAGAGGCCCTGACTTCACCTGAATCTGAGAAGTGGATAGAAGCTATGGAGGAAGAGGTTGAATCCTTGAAGGAAAATAACACATTTACTCTGACCACGCTGCCAGAAGGTAAAAATGCAGTGGGGGGTAGATGGGTTTATACCATCAAGGAGAATGCAGATGGAGCTGAGACTTTTAAAGCCAGATATGTGGCAAAAGGCTACAGCCAGGAAGCTGGTATAGATTATGGGGAGACATTTGCACCAACAGCTAGCATGACGTCTATACGCAGCTTGATGCAGATGGCAGCTCAGTATAATCTGAAATTACATCAGATGGATGTTAAAACAGCCTATCTACACGCTCCTATTGATTGTGAGGTGTATATAGAACAGCCTGAAGGTTTTATGGTTGACTCAGAATTTGGTGAAAAACAGTTTCTTAAACTTAACAAATCGTTGTATGGTTTAAAACAATCTGGACGCAACTGGAATAAGATGTTATCTGATTATTTGTCTGAAAACGGTTTTGTACCAAATGAAGCAGATCACTGTGTTTATACAAAACATACAGCAAATAATAGAGTGATTCTAGTCATTTGGGTTGATGATCTTATTATAGCAACAAGTGAGGATTCTCTAATGGACAGTGTTAAAGACATGCTGAAAGCAAAGTTTAAGATGAGAGATATGGGGCCGCTTAAACATTTTTTGGGCATTGATTTTACACAGACAGAGGGAGAAATAAAAGTTAGCCAGAAAAGGCACATAACTAAAATACTGGAGAAATTTGGTATGTCTGAATGTGGTACTAGATGCACTCCATGTGAACAGAAGTTAAACTTTGAAAGTGAAAGCAAACTTGTAGACCCAAGATTGTATCGTGAGCTTATAGGAAGCCTAATATATCTCATGATGTGCACAAGACCTGATATTAGTTGGGTTGTAAGTAAACTCTCACAATATTTGTCACAACCAAGGGAGTGTAACTTGGTAACAGCAAAACATGTGTTGAGATACTTAAAAGGGACAATAGACAAGAGTTTATGCTTTAAGAGGAGCGAGCAGAAACTTCAGCTCGTAGCATATAGCGATGCAGACTGGGCTACTGATCAGAGTGACAGGAGAAGCGTTACGGGTTATTGTTTTAGCCTTAATAAAAATGGACCAGTTATCTCATGGAAGTCAAAGAAACAACAAACGGTGGCTCTGTCTACATGCGAAGCAGAGTATATGGCATTGGCAGCGACAACACAGGAAAGTTTGTATCTTGTACAGTTGTTGGGTGGAATGGACAAAGACTGCATGTATATGCCAGTTACAATATTTGAGGACAATCAAGGAGCAATAGCTTTGTCAAAGAACCCAGTATTTCGTCAGAGATGTAAACATGTTGATATCAAGTATCATTTTGTCAGATCTGCATTTTATGATGGAAAAATAAACATTGTATACTGCTCAACAGCAGATATGGTTGCGGACGTTTTTACCAAACCTGCCACAAAGCCAAAACTGGGAAAATTTATGCATTATATGTTTGGAATGTAAAATAACTTGTTTTAAATGTTCAAAAAAAAAAAAAAAAAAAAAAAATTGGAATGACGATTGTATAGTGCAAGAGCAAGTGGGGGTGTTGTAATGTGTATTCTAATGAGTGCTCTTCAATGACGTCATTAATGGGTGTGACTATAAATTGTGGAGCATGTGCAATGTTGGTGAATGAAGGAAAAATAAAGTGGTGGCGTGTGACGTGTCGCCCAAGGAAACAACTTGGTGTAGTCGTGTGCTGTTATTCTCCGACTGTTCCCTGCCCTTATGATGACAGCGCCAACAGGGCGCCATCTTGGGGCGGTCGACTGCTCTGCTGAGTGTAATGTGTTGACCAGGCACATAATTAATTTTAGTCAACTATAGCTCGCTGAATGTTTACGAAAGAGGATTAGGGGCAGTGGAAAAAAAAACGAAAAAAAAAAACTGATTTTTAAATTTTATTTCAGTTTAGTATGGGAAAAAAGTCAGAATTGTGACTTTTGTCGCAGAATTCTGACTTTAATCTCATAATTCTGACTTTAATCTCCGAATTCTGACTTTTTCTATTGTCAGAATTCAGTCAGAATTCGGAGATTAAAGTCAGAATTCTGAGAAAAGAGTCAGAATTCTGAGATTAAAGTCAGAATTCTGAGAAAAAAGTCAGAATTTTGAGATTAAAATCAGAATTCTGAGATTAAAGTCAGAATTCTGAGAAAAAAGTCACAATTCTGACTTTTTTCCCATACTAAACTGAAATAAAATTTAAAAATCAGTTAACTTTTTTTTTTCCACTGGCCCTAATCCTCTTCCGTGGCATATTGAACTATTTTTCACATTGGTTTTTTTTTTTCTGAAAACTTTAAAACTATAGCTATTATACCAAATAATTCAGTGCATTTAAATATTAGTGTGGTTAAAAGTAATATAATATTCAGACAGGATGTATGTATGTTGCAAAAGGACTGTTTTGCAGAGCTTTTTTCTTGTGCAAGTGTTCAAGGATGGTGACTTTGGCAATGTGGTGCAGCCTTATCTTCATAAATCATCTTCTGTTCATCTGACTTGTGGAAAGTTATCCCTCGAGCCCTGACGTCAATAGCCCGTCGATTCTAACAGAAAAACGCCGCACAGTGCTGAGGCCATAGATATCCATAATAAAGCCTTTATTATGGATATCTATTAGTCTGTGCCAGTCACGTGACTGACACGCCCCCTAGCGCAATTTTTGTGGTGAGCGGAAGAAAAACAAAACAGCAGAAAACAAGAGGAGAGCGCTGCAAGCCAGCAGCGAGGATTATCAGTTAAATGGAAAAGAACAAGAAAACTGAACGGATACCCTACCCAGACAAACTTTCTAAAGCTGCTAGGGAACGATATTATATATTATTATTACAGTGACAAGGCAGATGTTGTGGGCAGTTGAACAGATAGCAGTTATTAGAGTAGTTTGTGCTGCTCATCAGACTGAACGAAAAAACTTGTCATAATTTTTGCACATTGATAAGTTGCACACTGTATTTGCTGTTCACTTTACCCAGGCCTGTTTTCACTAGGATCTGCAGTCTTCTTCACAGATATCACCTGTTAGGTAATATCTCTATGGAAGACCACAGACCACAGTGAAAACAAGTCCAGGGAAAATCAAAATTTTCTAATTTAATCTAAAGAGCAATCTGCTATATATATAGGGAGGAAGATAAAGTAAAACATTTGAAGCTTTGCACTGTTCTGCATTATTTATGTATTTGAGATTTTGTATTGCATTTTCATAAATTCTCTGCTTGATTGAAAAGATAATAACGCTTGTTTCAAATTTCAAACTCCAATCTTTATTGTATACACATTTTTACAACTTCAGAAACATTGTTAATATTTGAAGTGATGGTGAAACTTATATTTGTTTTGCTGTTATTTTTCAAAAGTAACTTTAAAAAAGCAAAATTCTATTTGTGTGAAAAGAAGAATAAAAAAAAGAATAAAGTTGAAACAGTAGGCTACTTGATGACCAGCTTAAAACCAGCGGGATTGGGTTGAAGTTCGACCGCTCCAAGATGGCCGCCGTAATTCCTGCGCCGCGACCGTCAATGCGGGTCTACTCTTTATATACGTCTATGTTGTTAAAAGTAAAAAAAAAAAAAAAAAAAAAAAAGTAGACTTCTTCTTGTTGAATTTATTGGCGATTGGCAACACACTTTGAGTAGGATTACCGCCAATTACTGGTATGGAATGGGGTTCGTGATGGACTATCTTCTTCTAACTTCTACTAATAAACATATACATAATTCAAATAAAAAAAACCCATATATATATATATATATATATATATATATATATATATATATATATATACACACACACGTGCATACAGACACACAAATATACATACTTATACATAACTTTGTATTCTACCCGTCTATATCATACACACATTCACTCTATAATCAAATTCTATGAAATATATTTTTTTTTTTATTGAATAATTATTGTATATGTTTACTCCCCAAATTCTTCCTCAAAATATCTATTATATTAATCATTTCATTAATACATTAAAACTCTCTCCTTGTATATCTTCTCTGGCTTTAATATTTATGACATTCCAGTATAACATGTTCTATTGTTTCATATTTTCCACAGTAATCATGTATGTCAGTAGTATGCTTTTGAATTTTGAAAAGTGTATAATTAAGTCCTCTATGCCCAATTCTTAACCTTGTTCCTCCTTTCCATTTCATCTTCTGTTTCCTACTATCTCCTGATTTTTATAAAACCATCTTCCTGTTTTATTGTTATCCCACCTTTTCTTTTTCTTTAATAATACTCTTTCCTTCTGATTTATTTGTATTAACTGTAAAACTAATAGGATTTTGAATTGCCTTCTTTTCCATTTTATCTGCCCTCTGGTTTCCTAGAACTATACATCCATGACAGGTAGTTAACAGGTAGATTGATTGATTACAATAATTATTTAGTATACTGAAATTAAATTATTGATTTAAAGAAATATAGTAAATTTCTTTAGGTAACTGATTTGTTACTCTTATACTACCCAGACACCTTGGTGACTCTTGTACATTTTGTGGTTATAAAAACAATTTTCCACCTCTTTTGTTCCCAAGTTGTATTTCTGCTTGCCATTGCTTTTTTTCTTTTTTTTGGGGCCCAAAACTGAAAATGTATTTGATCTGTATTATTAAATCAAAATTAGCTAAGTGATAAGAGGAAAGACTTGACCAGAACTCTTCCTTCTATAAAATTTAAGTGGTCCAATACAAATTCAATTCAAGGCTAATCTGAGACTCTACCCAGCAACTTAAAAAAATAATAAAAAATTAGCAATTTTAAAAGACAAAAAGATTCTATTATTAAAGCCTTAAAAATATATGTGAACATTAACCTGTGATCCTTTCTTATTTTTCTTAACTGTGTTGTTTATATCTGTTTACTTCCTTTGTAAAGGAAATGTTTTCACTTTTCTAATTATTCAATTTGTAGTTAATGTACTTTGCTAATTTTGATTTTTTTTTTTATTATTCAGTCTTTTATAACAGTGTCTACTGGCATCTTGCAAACAAATAGTTCCTGCCATAACAATATGGAGTCTGGACTGAACGTGTGTTAAAAAAAAAAGTTTCTACTACCTGATAAACTGCTGAGATTTAAAGGAGTCAGTGGTCGACAAGTTTCTGGTTCTATTAGCGTTATCAATTTGCCCTAATCCACTTACCAACCAACATTTCACCATTCCATTAACCTTCGCGGAGTAGGAATAGTTTTTTTCTTGATATACATCTTCAATGTTTTCAGTTTGAAGTGATAAACATATTCTTTTTTTTTAAGAACTCACAAAAATCTCTCAAGCTTCCTTGATATTCATTTCAAACAGTATGCAACTGTAATCAATGCCTTTCAAATCTCATTAGCCTGTGGGGTACAACAGGAGTCAATCGTCTGCCACCATGTATTTATTTAATTTGCTAAAGGTTTAGTCCTTAAGCTTTTGGGGGAAAAAATGAATGTTATAACTTTATCATAAGAATTTATGGTATCTGTCCGAATACTTTTCTAAGACTCCTCTCGCCTTTAGGGATGTCCTTTGAGGGCCACATACCGGTAAGTCTCATTGGAGAGCATTCTTCAACAGCATTATAAAGGCCAACAGAACTCCACAAGTTTGGTCTTTATGGAGTAGAAGAAAAGCCATTGTTCAAAGATGTAAAAATAGAATGGAAATAATTTTGTCTCAAGCTGTAGTTGGGGCATATGGAAGGTCATCTGGTTCACTGCTTTCATACTGAAATGGTAAAATGAACAGAAACCTTGAATGGATAGTTTAAATTTAAGAATATAAAAGAAACTCATTTTCTTTCCAGCAACTGAGGACAAATGTTAAACAGACAAGTTTTATTCAGACAATATTAACAATCTGGAATTTTCTATGCTTTAAACCACTTGTTCAGAAACAGACTTCTGTAAAAATCTTGCGATTAGCTTTTTCAAAATAACATCTATTAAATATTGTAACCAAACTGCTGTTTTATTTTTTATTGAATGATTAATCTGCATGTTTTTAATTTGCACTTTATTTTCTTTTTCAAATGATCTAGATTATCCAGGTATATCTGAAGGAATGTAAAGCATCATACAAATAACCTTATTTTCTCTAACAGGTGTTAATTTCTTTGTTTTAAAAACAGTAACAAAAAAAAGAAAAGAAAGCAATATTTAGCCAGTTTTACAAGTAGTATAACTATAACCATCTCTTAAAATTAAATATTCTACACTTTGATGTATTTATAGCAATCTTTGTATAGAGTTAAGATAGGTTAAGTGACAGGTCAGGTTTAAAATAAATTAGCATTAATTTGAATGTTTCCTTTCATCGTTTCATTAAAGTGCTTAATTCGTTTTGTTCAGACTGAAATCTGAAAACAAACTACAACACGGATCAAACCAACCTCAACAAGATGAAAGAAAAACTGAACTTGCTTCAACCAGCTTTACAGTCACATTATTTAAACAAGACCAACAATGCATGTTGTCTCCAAATGATGCATTGAAAATATTTCCAGTCTTTGTTGCATTAGAAATGGTGACAGAGGTCAGTCAGCCTTCTTATCAGATGCTATAGTAGCTCCGTTGGCAGTCGCTTCCCCGTTGCTTTCAGGCTGAAACACAGAATTCTGTTTTTAGTAGGCGATTCATTTATAAATATGATCACAAAAATAATTATGTCTTAATTTAATAGAATGCCATTATATATCTGTGTTGCCTTACTTTGCATGTCCCATTTGTCTTTTCACTGCCCTTTTGGTCGGTACCTGTGTCTGTTACAGCCTTTTTGCCCCAGATGGCGTTAATGAAGGGCGAAATGACAGGATAGATGATGGGTTCCAGGAATCGCTTGTAGACCCACAACAGGACAGGAATCACGATGCAGGGAATGCACACCATGACTGCAGCTCGCACAGGCTGTCTAGATGAAGACTGAAGCAGAAAAAAAACATGATAGGGGTGAAATTTACGAAAAGATTACACAAAATAAAAAAATCACAGTATTCAATAGTCAGTGAAATGTAGCTGAATATTAGCAATTATGGTACCATTCCTAATTAGCTCATAAACAGACAACATGAAGATGTGCCTTTTTAATAATATATACTGAACTAGATTACAATTTATCAAAAAAACAAACAAAAAAAAACATGGAAATAAAAGGATTGTTTTGTATAAATATATATTTCTAAGCTTAACACAGATATTCCTTAAATTATAGGCATTTTCTAAGCCTGTAACAGGATGACAGATAAAACATCTTAAAAATGAAGTTTTGTTTTTACTTAAGGATTAATCTCGCATTGTAAGTAGGGATAAAAATCTTATAGATGATGCAATTCTACTGCTTATTTCAATATATTATTATCAAATATGTATCTCAAAAGCAATGACTGACCAGCAGGCAAATATCCAGACGCTTCTCTCATTGGAAACAAAACAAGATAACTAATCTCAAATCGGCATATTTTACTTCTAGATAGACATATGCCAGGTTTTAGATTTCCATCCAGTTTGATGAGATGCCAATGCTTTTCGAGTAGAGAACAGATTACACCCTGCTCGTCTTTTAAATGGTAAAAGCAACTTAACAAAGTCTTGGCTAATTATCCCACCATTAAACTGTTGATGAAGTTGGTAAGGTGGCAACAGCTCAACAAAAACATAAAAAATTGCCCAAGAACCAAGTTTATAATTCAACATTTAACCAGATCAGAAAATATTTAAGCTCATTAAAATCCTTGTAATCTTCAACTTAATTTGGTAAAAAACAGATGTCAAGCTCTAGTCTCAAGGTCCAGCATTTAGCAACCTTTAGCGTACCTAGTTTAACAAGTCTGAATAAATAAATCAGGTTATTAATAGGACTCTGGATAACTTGATCACATAAAGCGGAGGTCATTTAAGCAATTTGATTAAAGTCTTAACTTAATACAATTAATCATTTAAAATTAACAAGACTACATGGAGTCATATTCCATGTAAAAAAATAACTTTGGGATGTTTGCTCGATTAGCCCTGCATGAAATGTAATTTTGTGTAGTGCTATAGAAATAAACTTAAACTGAAAAAAAAAAGTTTTTTTATAGAATAATTCTATATGTAATATTAATAACCATTGGGAGTTATTTTAAGATAATAACTTCCCCCTGAAGGTATGAAGTGGTTTTTATGTGTTACCATTAGATGCTCAGTCCCTGGTGCCAAAGCTCATTAACTGAATTCCTCAATCCCAGATCTCTGACAGGCTGAATGAAATATTCATCAGGTATATTGATTCTGGGATCCCTGCTTTAATGCTGCCTTCATGTACTAAAAGTACTTTAAATATGAAATTATTACATACTGTCCAATAAATGCTAGGTGTTTTTAACTAAGAGTAATTTTCATTTGATTGTGCTTTACTGGATACATCCATGTTTGTCAAAGAGCACTACTGCCACCGCCTCATTTGTGACGTCACGGTATCGGCTGTTAGGCAAGTCCCAATCTGGTGTTTTTCACAATGCGCCATTATCCAAGTCATCTTGAAAACATTCTTCTTCGGAATGTTGGCTACATATAACTATTGCTCTTGCGAATTCAATAGTGAAGTCTTTTGGAAATCTTAAATAATTGTTGTTTATTGCAGATGTGTCCAGTAGTTTCCATCGATTGTCCTTATAAAGCGAGGAGAATGGCGTTAGGTTTGCCGCAACCGTGACATCACTGCCGGAAGATGTCAGGAGTGAGGTGATACTATATATTGGCAAAAATGGCCGCTCCCAGACTCTGTGATTGTAACGAAAATTATTATTATAATGTTTTTACTGATTAACACCAAATTCATTAAATCACCGCGATCGATTAGTTTTAGGTATAGATAATTATCCATTGATCATTTCTTGAAGACTGGGCTTTTCCTTTAAGAGACTTGACCAAGGCTCTTTACACTACATTCAGTCATTCACGCACACACTGAATGCTGCTCTGGGCTCACTGATAGAATCAAATCTGCTGTACACTGGCGCCACCGGGCCCTCTGACTACCACCAGTAGACAATTCAGGTGAAGTATCTTGCCCAAGGACACAACGACATTAAAAGTCAGAGCCGGGGCTTGAACCAACAGCCCTTTGATTTTAGGGCAAACTACTACATCCGACACCACTGTCCTTTTTTAAATGACCGTAACTGTTTGATTTTCTCAGATGCTCGTTAGCATTTGATGCATCCTTTTCTTCTTGTAGCAAATAAATCAGATAGTCTGACTGCCTTGCCAAAGTAGATCCAAAGCCCCTGTCACAACTTGACAATTTAGCCAGTGTATAACTAGGGCTGGGTACCGAACTTCGGTACTTTTATGGTACCGACCGAAATGCTTCGGTTCTACAGAGTATCGAAACATGCCTCGTCTTTCGGTACAAAGTTTCGGTGATTGGCTGTAACACTTAACATGATTGCGTCATCCAGGAAAAATACACAGGTGGTCACGCCTACAGCCAGGGTTCATGTGAACTGGTTGTGAGCGTCGCGGAACCCCTTTAAAATGCCCCCCAGATCAAAAGTGCGGCTTCACTTTATTAAGACTGATGCCAATAGTGCGCAATGCAATATATCGTGCACGGAAATAATTTAAGAGCAGAAAGTCGCTCGGTGTTTGACTGCAAGAAGAGCGGACCGCAGCCAGCGCGACCATCCTCCTCTCAGCAGCCCGTGGGCAGAGCAAAGCCAGAGCGGAGTGAATAATGCGAGACACTCATGGAGAATGCTGCTTTCAAACTGGATGCAGCAGGGCCAGCAAAATCACGTCTGCTGCTTCTTTTTTGCTGCTTGTACCAGCTTCTGACGCGCGGCTGAAGAAGCTTTGCTGCTCTGGCTGCGCGGTAGAAAAGTGCGTCTGATGCACGTTGGGCGGAGCTACTCTATCCTTTATTTGCCTTGCAGCTATATTTGCTGCGATCAAGATTTAAGTGGGAAAATCCACCTGAAAACTTAATCAGTGCAGTCAGTTCATCCGGCCTTCCAATATTTCAGTCGGAGCCACTCAGACCCCCACATACCAGCGGTGCACTGTCAGTAGGATCCCATTCAACGGGCTTGTTTGTCAGACATGGTAATTTTTCTAAAGGAAAACTGCTAAGTAAAAAGGTCCTCACAATGTAACAGTGAATATTAGACACTGAATTTTTTTTTTTATGTAAGAGGAAAAATGTAAATGGAAAAACAGAGCTTAAAATAAAACTCAAGATTTGTACTTTTTTATGTTGTGTAATTTTCTTTTTTTTCTCGAATTGATATTATAAAACTGGTATCGAAAAAAGTATTGTTCAGGAACCGGTATCGAAGTGAAGGTATCGGTATTGGTACCGGAACCGAAAATTTTTGAACAATACCCAGCCCTATGTATAACTGACGTCCCAGAATCTTCTAAAACGCTGACATAAGCTGAACTTTCTATGTATTTTTTTAAATATTGAGTGTATATATAGAATATTCATAACAAGTCCCAAATTTTGTCAATCGACAGCCTAACTTATGCATAATGCACAGCAGAATAATGCCCATGAAATGATGCACAAGCCACTGTCCTGTGGGGGGCAGCAATGCGCCTGGAGGCACCCGGTCTGCATAAAAAGATGTCTTTGATCGTGATATTAACCCTGCTGTTTACAAAAAAATAAATAAAGAGAACAAAGGTTTGCAGTTGCAGCAGATGCCGTGTCATGTCTCCGATCCGTCACATTCACCTTTTCGCTCACCCTATGAAGGGGATGAAGTCTGAATGAAGTTTTTCTCCTGTGAACCTCCTTTGATACCAAAACACTGCCCATACGTCATTATGCAGAAGCCGTAAGTTAGGAACACGTCAAATATGTTGGTATGCTTTGGAGGTAAGTTTTGATAACTTACTCATAAGTCATGCGCAAAATATTCATAAGTTTTGGATAAGCTGGACACCATGACTTATGAGAAACTTGCACTTACGTATGTCAACGATCAAATAACTTGCCTGTAACGTATGGCCCACGTATGAGTACACACTGGCACACGTCAACGTACTTGCCGTATGTCGATGTGTGCCAGTGTGCTCAGAACTTTACACAACTGACCCCGAACTTATCCAAGGTATGCCAGCTTTTTATTCCCCAAATGTTTAGTATATCAGGCACATGCTGGCTAGATCATCAAGATGTGACAAGGGCTTAACATGTTTCTCTTTTCTCTGTCATGACCACGAAAGCACTTGAACACAATACGCTGGTAATTTCCACTATGCAAGTGGAAAAGATCATCTTTATCATACTAGATGAAGGCAGGATTTGCCCTTGAAGTTGGGGATTGGGGCCTCAATCAATTGGAGTTAATTTTTTCCACATCCTGCAAAAGCTTGACGGCTCCAAACTCTAGCAAATTCAAGCTACAGTTAACCTCAAACATTACCTACTTCTGAACCAAAACTGACATGAGGTGGGAGACTATTATCTGCTGAAGGAGGCCACAGACATCAGGGAAAAATAGATTTCACTCCGAAACAGAAAGGACAGATTTTCACTACGAACTACTGTTGAAGCAAACACAACTTTAACCCTGTTGTGCTTAATGAAATCAATGATTCCCTTTACACTGGCTCCTAACACTCCATTATAAGAATACTTTAAGCAGTCGGTAAAGTTTTTCCGTGGATGCCTGGTCTGTCTCTACCAAGCTGGAGGTTCACTTCCCTCATATTGACCTGTTTAAATATAACGGCTGACTTTACGCAACGGAAAACTATGAATTAAAATGGTGTAACTTTATTACAGTATGTGCGTAAAGACTTTATCTCGATTTTAATTATAACTTTGACCAATAGAAGTAAATCTGACGTAAATCACGTTTAAAACAAGACGTGTGGGATTATAACCGGCGTATAAAGCTCAATTTATTGATTTTAACCGTAGCCCCGACGGCTAGCCAAAGTTAGCTTCCGGTTAGCTCTACGCAGTTAAGAGATGGGCTAAAGGCTTAAGAGGCACGTGTCTTTTAAAAAAAACTACATAAAGGTAAATAACCTTACCTTTAATACACTATGGAAAAACCACCGATGTTGTCAGTCGCTACCGGCGCAGCTAGCTTGAATCACACTAAAGTTCCTGCGGCTGACCGAACTCTCTGGAACGTGATGTTCCGACACAAAAATTCTTCTTCCGCTAAGCGGTTGATGATGAAAGCGGAAATTATCCCCATTGGGCGGGCACTTTGGGATTTCTTCTAAACATCGTCGGAGTGCATGCAGACTTCTGAGTTTGTGAGTGATTGCTGAGAGCTTGTAATTTCTTGAGCAATATTTTCTTACATACAGATGACATAAAAAATATACTGCCTACTACCTAAAGGTAATGTAGCAACTAGTGATGTTGAGATGAGGCCTCATGAGGAATTGAACCG
Organism: Cyprinodon tularosa; assembly: GCF_016077235.1. Classification (NCBI taxonomy): domain Eukaryota; kingdom Metazoa; phylum Chordata; class Actinopteri; order Cyprinodontiformes; family Cyprinodontidae; genus Cyprinodon; species Cyprinodon tularosa. Next base: position 2,902,183 of record NW_024039718.1, on the reverse strand, counting down.
TTTGGCCAAATTGCTTCAATGATCCCAACAGTTCACGAGGCTCCATGTGAACATGTCACCACCTACTGGTGGAGTGCAGAACTACAGTTTGTAATAAAATCTTTGATTTTTTTTTTTTTATTGTTTTTCTTTTTTTCCCCTTTTAAGTTCCTTTGAAATTGTTAATGGTTGGTGTGTATAAAATAAATGTTTTGTAAGTTTTTTTTAAGTGTAAACAATAATTTAAGGTGCACAGTTTTTTTGCCATTTTAGTGAAATAAACTCAAGCAGACAGTGAAAGTTTGTGCAAATTGGGCAATGATGAGCAAAATGAAAGGCGTTATTCATTTTTATTCAAACATAATAGTTTTTCCACATTTTTTTGTTTTAATTGGGTTGGAAGTTGTGTTCAACCAATCTCTCGGCTAAACCGACCTAATTTGGCATCGTTTTTACCCAATCTATATTTTCACTAGGGCAAACCAATGCAAATTAGTCTCATTAGCCAAAATATTATAACATATATTTTATATATTATATAATTATAATATATAATTTACTGGGTTTTACAGTAGAAATGTCTTATTATTACTTACATCAGCTAAAAATTTGAGTAAAAAATCTCTTCAACGCCAAATCTGCCACATTTATTCATGGCCTCTTTTATACATTTTGAAAATGAATGTATGTTAAATGCACTTTTTTAAATTTTATTATCCTATTTATTCATGAATTGCTTTTTAAAGTTTTGTCAAATGTATAATTTCACTTTAGACTTAGTTAATTATTAGTTGAATGTGTTCCTTTATAAAAAAAAAAAAAAAACGTGTTTCTATTTCCATACGACTTTCACTGAGTGACAAAGAATTATTTAATTTTAGCCAAAGAGGTAAATGAGATGTAACCTTTTCACAAGTACACATGAAAAGAGTACAGGCTTATTAAATACACAAAAAGCCTAAATATGTGCACTAAAAGGACAACAACATGCATATTTACTAAAGTTAGAGGAACAACCAAAGACGAGAGACATTTAGGCGCAAGGAAAGGATCCCAACAAAAAAAAAAAAAAAAATGGAACAACAGCAGACAGATGCAAAACTATCCAAGTCACTGAACAAAACATACAATTAGTAGGATGTTTTTTTTAAATCTTATCTCCAATCAGCAGTTTCTCTTCTGATTGAATCGGAAAACTTTTACATTCCTGTTGCAAGTACTGACATTATATTTGTTGTTGTATGTTTTTTTTTTCCAGCACAACAATGCCTTTGTCCACAATATCTCAGAGTCAAGATGAGCAATATGTTCTGTTAGCCATTTTGGATAATGCGCGCAATCTCTCCAACATACTGAAAGCCATCACCTGCAAGGACCACGCCATCTTCACAGCAACAGCAAATGGCCTGAAGGTCACAGTGGAGGATAGCAAATGCATGCAAGCAAATGCCTTTATTCAGGTGGGTTTTTCTGCTGATTCTTTTTTAAGGAAGCATTCAGAGAGACCATGCTTTTCTGCTTCTATATTTGAAAAGACCTGCTTCAAAAATCCTCTTTTTTTTTTCGTTCAGGCAGATGTCTTTCAAGAGTTCACATTAAAAGAAGACTTGGTTGTTTTTCAAATTAACCTCACTGTTCTTCTCGACTGCTTGAACATCTTTGGAGGAAACACAGCAGCAGGTAAAAACTAGGAGGAGCGTGACCAGAAATGAGCTGTTCTACATGTTTCTTACTTCATATTTTATATGATGTTTCAGGAGTATCAACAGCTCTACGGTTGTGCTACAGGGGGTATGGTCATCCTCTGACATTGTTCCTGGAGGAAGGTGGCGTAGTGACTGTCTGTAAAATTAATACACAGGAACCAGAAGAACCAATTGATTTTGAGTTCTCCAGCTCTGATGTTACAAACAAGGTTCATTTGCTGTTTTTGATCATTCAAACTGAATAAGCTTCAGTCTAAGACGATCATATATGAATTACTAGAATAATGATGTATAATCAGGAAATCCAGAAGATGCTGTAAACTAATTTTGCTCCTCTTGTCCCATCTCCTTTCGTAGGTCATTCTACAGTCAGAGAGTCTAAAGGAAGCCTTCTCTGAGCTGGACATGACTAGTGAGGTGCTGCAGATCACCATGTCCCCCAGTCAGCCGTACTTCAGGTGACCTGTCAGATCTTTTCATTGTTCTATGGTTTATGATCAAGAAATAAAAATAAAAAAAACCATTCCATGTACAACCCATCACTTAATATTGGTTATTTTATTGGGAATTACACTGCCATTAAAATCGAACCCCCTTTTAACTCTGCAGGTTGTCAACATTTGGAAACTCTGGAAATGCGCATTATGACTACCCTAAGGATTCGGATATGATGGAGCTTTTCCAGTGCAACAAAACGCAAACCAACAGGTGAGCGTCGCCATCAGCTGAGGAGTTCAAACTAAAATAAGAATGAGGAGTTAGTGGCCTTTGCTTTCGAAAAGTCGGGATAGTTGTGTCATTTAAAATGAAACTACGACCAAGGGATTAATTAGTTTCCAGAACTTATTTACAAAATAATGTTGCCCTTATTTTACTTACATTTGAACAATTAACCAATATACCTTAAACAATTAAGTCTCCTATCCCACTGTACTAGCATGAGTTACATTTTTTTACCACCAGATGTCGCCAGATTCCATGATGATTTTACTCAATAAACTGTTAGTTTGTTTAGTTATTATTCCTGGATAATTAGTAATTGAGTGTCATTACAGCTTCTGATTTGTTTTTGTTTGACAGATACAAGATGTCCTTACTCAAACCATCCACCAAAGCTTTGGCAATATCCTGTAAAGTGTCAGTGAGGACAGACAGCAGAGGGGTCCTCTCTCTACAGTATCTGGTCAGGAACGATGATGGACAGATCTGCTTTGTGGAGTATTTCTGTTGTCCCGATGAGGAGGTGGAGGAGGATTAACGGCTGATTTGGTCTGACCTTTTGTAAACTACAGCTGCTAGTTGAACAGCTCATCTGACCTCACTATTAAGAGGTTCCATTCTTGCAGAAAAAGATTTAACTAAAGCCTTGCCATGAATGATCTTCCTGCTAATAAAAAATATATAGTTTGGAAAATCCAACATTGGATTTACAAACAGCTAGGAAGGATTTCTGTTAACCTTGAGAGGGACTTTTCCTCCACCCTTATTTTTTCAGGTAACTGGTGATTCTAAGAGCACATGGAAAACTGATGATGCCGATGTCAGGTTTGTGTTCGAATTTCAGGTTTCATTAAAAAAAACAGATCAGATGGTAATGGCTATGCTAGGTTTCATTCACCCATACATTCGGATGTTGTGTTTTTTCTTTGATTTACTTAAAATGTATTTAAATGGAAATTAGAGTTCATAGTTTTTATGCATAAAAAGAACTATTAACTATTTTTTCTGACCTTGGTGGATCCAATAACTGGATTATCTCTTCAGTTATCTGTATGATAAATATTTAATGTCCAAAAATGAACCCAAGGTGAAAGAAAAAATGTAGTTGTGTAGATTAAACGCACTATGCTGCAACAGGAACAAATATCACCTCTTGTTTCTTTAACAATGTATATTTATTAAAAAGGGTTGTTAATGTTGAGCTATTTTGTAAAATAAACGTGTTGTTTTCAATTACCATCTGCAAATTCATTAAACACAAACATGATACATGTCAAAAAAAAGAAAAAAAAAATGTTGTTGCAACAGGAAATCATCCTTCAGATCCAGTCCATGGAGTTTATCTGCCTCTCCTCTGCATCCGCTGCCTCTTGAAAGCTTTGTGTTTGTTTTTCTTCACCACTTTCGGTGGCGGTGGCTCCGTCTGAATCTTAAGAGGTTTCTCCTCTCCCGGCGTAACAAAGACATCAGCTGTCACGTCGTCGTCAACCAGCTCCTTTGTTTCTTTCCGTTTCATCTTCCGGATCTCCTTCACCATCTGCCTCTCTCGCACCTTAGCTGCCGCTGCCAGGCGGAGCTGTGCTCTGTGCTGTGGGTGTTTGAGAGGACGAAAGGAGTCAAATTAATGAATAATGGGAAAAGACTTCTTGATTTTAAGATGCATCCTGAACATCAGATAAGCACCCAGAGATAGATTTCCACTGCAATTACATCTTCTTACCTGACCTTGTTTTAAAATGTGTTAAAAATGTGGATTTTTAGCTCCAAAAAAAAAAAAAACGCAGAAATTTTGATGGTATCAAGAGGAGACCATCCGTTTTGGTAATATAAATCCAATTTCTCCCGATGTCGAATGTGAGCAATATCCGAATATAAAATATATTGGAGCATGTCTATAAAACCCATGTACAAGAACTAGTTTGCAGATATCTACCAGGTTTGGAGACTGGAAGTTTGGATTATCATATAGTGTGGGTCCTCCGAAGCTCCCCTGGAAGATCTTTATGAGGTTCAGAACAAACCGTGGGCCAATTTCCACCAGAGAGGCGTCCTCCTCAATTATCTGGAAAAAAAAAAAATAAAATAAAAAAAAGGGGATTAATTATAGTAAGTGGAAGCCAAGTCTAGGGAAAATATTGGGTGTTGTGGAAGAAATGCTGATTGAAAAATATGCAACGTTTTAAGATATTTGATTTTTAAAAAGTTCACCTGGTAGTTTCTAAACCAAATTCTGTCATCTGCGATGGAGAACGTGTAGACGTGGTCAACAAAAGGCTGGCTCTTAGGGTGGTAGCAAGGAGTGGAAAATGTCTGCAACAAAGGAAATCAAACTTAATGATCATTTAAAATTAAGAATCCCAAATCTATTTTTAGACCAAATTTTCTTTACAGATAAAAATAAAACCCATTTAAAAGGATTTTCAATTTATAGTACATTTTAAACAAACCCTGCAAAACAAAAGAGCAGATTAAATTTATTACAACATAAGTGGATTGAAAGGTAGATGGAATTAAGGACTGGAAAGAAGGAGTAAAAATAAAATATGGTCAGAAAAATGTTATTTGAGGATATATAGTATTAAGGAATAAAAAAGATGAATGGATAAACAGAAACAAAGAATAAAAAAAAAAAAACAAGGAAGGATGGATACATTGAATTAAAAAAACACACGGAACGGCAGCATACTGTTTGAGTTTTTTTTACTGGACTTTTCCACATTTAAAAACCCAATTTTATTCATTTCCAAATTTTTCAGAGATTGCCTGCAGGCAAATGTCTTTATATGCCTTATCAGAACACATACCTGGATGAAGAGCTCCTTCAGTAAAGCATAGTGGGGATCTTTGTCAAATTTCTGTTAAACAAAATAAAGTTTATTTTAGATCTGATGCAACAAAGGCTCTACTTATTATTCCAGGCATCATATAGGGAAAAAAAAAAAAAAAAAACTTAAAAGGTCAGATTTGTCAGAATTCCCCAATTTTACTGCTTTATGGTTGTGTGAAACTCACTGGATCAAATGAGAGCAGTGGTCTGGATCCTTTCAGGCAGTTTCCGGTCATCTTCAGCTCAGCCAGCGTATGAACTGCAACGGTAACAATAACAGGGATCAACTCTCTAATTCTACAAATGTCTTCTCCACCAAAGGGAAGGAGAGAAGCTACCTACTGTTCTGAACCAGAAACTTTGCAGAGGGTCCGTGTGGGCAGTTGGAGATCCTACAGAAATTAAAAGTATTTTAGAGCAAAAGTAAATGTGGTTTCCCATTATTAATAAAGGACATAAGTAATTAGGATAAACTTCTCACCACATATAGAGGTCCTGCTTCTTCTTTGCTTCAAAAAAGAGACACTTGTTGCAATTCTTAATTTCACACACCTAGAAAAAAATAATAAAAATGTCAGATTCTGCTGCGATAAAAGAGAAATTCTGTTCTTCAATGACTTACCTCATTTACAACAAACAGCTTGTCCTTCCTGTCCATTTTTGTATCTGACAGAATATTGTAGAAGTCAATCTCAGCTCATGATACACACAGACAGTTATTTATAAAGCTTTTTTTTTATTTTCATTTTAAAAACACTGACCAGCTTTTGAATGAGGCATCATGGTCCTCAGGTCCTGCATCAAGTGTCTGGTTCTGTAGTTGACTCCTCTTGAAGAGAATATAAGAACTCTTTCCTTGTTGGTCCATTTGCCCTATTAGCCAGAGATTAAACATAATATCAATCTAATTACAGTTGCAAGAGAAGCAGGCAGACATGGAGAGTCCATCACCAAAGCTTAAGGTAACCAATTTTAAAACTAAAGCTGAACTACAAGCAAACATCAGATTTTTAATTGTCGGTTAGAGTTGTGTTATTCTGTCAAATCTATAACCACAACCGGTAAAACTTTAAGAATTACAACATAGCTCAATACTTTGAATGGAGTAAACATACTCACCGTTTTACATTAAAAAAGGAGAACCATACCAGAAATTAGAGGAAACTCTAATTTGGCACTTTTATTTAAAGTTATCATGCCTTTAACATCTCATAATAGCCTGTATAACTGAGAATTAAAGTTGTAAATTGATCAGCTTCGTTGATATAATACTTATTTGTGAGAGCTAGGCTAGCTACCTGGCTAATATCCAGGCTAAACACTTACCATAGATACCGGTGCTGGAACTGTAACCTCATTTCTTTTCTCCTGTTCGGTTTCAGTCCGAGTTTCGCCTTCGTCTGCAACAAATTTACCCTTTTTACTCTTTTTAGTAGCGGGTCCCTCTCCTCCACGTTTCCTTTTGGACGCAGCCATGCTTGTTAAGGCCGTGTTGCAGACACAATCTCAAATATCGCGTGAATCGCCGAGAGTGAGCGCACATTTCCCGAGGTATAAACCCCCTAGCGGAGCGGAGGTGGTACTGTATAAGACCGTACTTGCGTGTTATTGATTGAAATAGATTATATATCTCAGGTAAAATACCCCCATTTTAAGTTATTAATGTAAATCTAACAACTAGCTGGAATGTCATTCTATCTCATATATATATATATATATATATATATATATATATATATATATATATATATATATATATATATATATATATATATATATATATGTATTTTTCCTACAGGCTTTTTTAAAGATCTGTCTCGCCTTATTTAAGGTAAATGGATGGGATTCTATCCTTCACTGGTATAAACTCCAACACCAGATGGTTGAGCTGGGGGACAAGCATACCAACCCATGCCCACAGGTTACTACAGAGCAGAAGAGACTCATCCTATCAAGAAGCTGGGTTCCGCTTCACCCCCATTTAGAGAATGACCAGCTGATGTGGCTTGAAAATCTGTATTAGAGGCCCCTCTGGATGTCTCTCTCGTGATGTGTTTCAGGCATGTACCTGAGGAGGAGGCCTACGGTCGATTCAGGACTTGCTGGATGGAATATGTCTCTCAGCTGGCCTGGAGGAGGTGTCTAGTGAGAGGGAAGCGTGGGAGTACGAGTACATGTATGATAGACAGACTAACTAACAAAATAGTTAACGGTGTAGTGGAGGCTTTAAAAGGCTGTTTAAAAGTTGCTATTTGCATCACAGATACAAGCTAATTTCCAAAAGATTTGCAATTTGTCCACTATGTCAGACTCACCACAGGTCAGAGAAAATGGGGACGAGCACGTAGGACAGCCTTACGTAAACATATCACCAGAATGATTGACAATTAGGAGGACCACTTATTTAGATGATCCACCCAGAAAAAGAACATCCTCCACTATACTTTAAGGAAAACTACAAAAAACGTATAGAAGGTTGTATTAAAAATTATGTTGTTCCTGTTTTTATGATGAAATACTTTAAATCTTTCATCATAATGCATAACAACAGTGAGACTGTTGGGAGCTGGAGTAGTACCATCTTTCTCCAGCAGAGTCCGCCGTGGATCCTCCTGAGCAGAGCCTCCTGCACAGCTGCTGCTCATTACCATCATCAGAGGATCCACTATATAAGCTGTCTTCAGACCTTGCCTCAATGTCGCAGTGTTGATCCAGTTGGTCAGCGCCTGAGCCTAGACTCTAAGTATATCTTTGTGACTTTGAATCCTGCCAGGATTCTAACCGTTGTCTCTATCTTCCAGGAAACCTGTGTCTCCTCTGTGAAGCTCTGGAAGAGCTAACCTGCTGAGCCTACCCTCAGAGCCAAACCTGAAAATCCATAGAGAACTTCCATGCAGCTCAGGACTAAGAGCTGGAAAACCCAAAGCCAAGGTCTGTTCATTTCTAGACGTGAGACGCTGAAGCAGCAAGCGGACTCTGCTGAGCAACTCCCCTCCAGATCCAACAGTGACTCTCCCAAAGCTAACCTCAAGAACCCTCAAGGTACAATCAGTTATCATCTAGAGATCAAGCTCCAACGTGCTAAGCTAACTGAACTGTCTCTCACGCAGACTCCAGTGAACCAGTTTCCCAGGCCTGAACCCGAACCTGTCATAATCTCAGTGCTTGTCTAAATAAACTCTGTTAAAACCTTTACTCCTGTTTCCGCCTCAGTGGTGTTCTGCATAATTGGGTCCCCCTTGAGAGCCCATCATGACAGAGACAGTAAGAGGGTAAGTCATTTCTACTGTCCCAATGGCCTGCTGGCCTTACTTTATCTCATTATCAACACAGTGAATATGTATAATAGATATTCATGCAAAAACAATCTCACTAAGTACTTAGTGCATATATTATAGTATTAGAGAGTTTATTAGAGTATATAAACATAGAGTTAAATGCCTGTGAATGCAGCCTGTTTGTCCTCTTTCTTTCATCTTTAATCTCAGCAGAATCATTTAAAACAGTGGAGGGCATTTCCAGTTCCAGAGGGTCGGTATTCTGCAACTTTAAGATGTGTCTTTAGTCTAAAGCATGTAATTGGATGATTAAGAGGGCTGTGGTAATGCAATCTGTCCTAAAAAAAAAATTATAATCTAATGCCTTATTTAAAAGCTAGACTAAAAAGGGCTTTGTGAATTTCATTGTTTGCTTTTCTCAATTTGGAATTAAATCAGTTCCACAAACCTCCACCAGGTGTCCCCAGACGGTCATATTCATCACACTGGTTGTTCAATGGACAGTGGGGGGTTTATCCCATCAGGGTCACGGTGGGGCTGGTGCCTATCTGCAGCAGTCTATGGGGGAGAGGCACACTGGATAGGTCGCCAGTCTGTCGCAAGACAACACAGACACACAACCATACACACACACACACACACACACACACAAACACATTCACATAAGGACAATTTAGAGAAGCCATTTACCTTACAGTCATGTTTTTGGACTCTGGGAGGAAGCTGGAGTACCCGCAGAGAACCCACACATTCACAGGGAGAACATACAAACTCCATACCAGGGTTCTAAAAATTATATTATTAGTCATTATATTCATTTTTAAAAAGATGTATTTCTTAAATGGCATTTCCTTTTTTCATTCATCATTTTAGAGGTTTGTATTTATTTATTTAATGGCATATCTAATTATTTAAATTTATTTTTTATAATTTAACGGTATAGATAGATGTTTTTTCTGAAAGAATAAAATATAATCACAGGAAAACTCATAAATATTTCTAAATCAAATCTCTGTACTGTCAAAAGTTACCGTCGAGGTCATCAATAAAGCCACTTGTGTTAAAATGTTTGCTGACATTTACACGGCAGGCATAGTGAGACTTTTAAATCAATGTCAAGAGCAGATGGCCATATTATGCAACGTTATTGCGACTAAGTAGATCTGAAAATGGGAGGGGGAGTGATTTCCTAGGCCATCCCTGATAGCGAGCGGCCGGATAGTCTGCCTAAATGCAGATTACTCACAGATACAAGCATTTATTTAAGATCTTATTTAATGTGGATATCTGGAGGCTTCTTTGTTTTTTCAAAGAGGAAAAAACAGTGATTATTAGATGCTCTTCATTTACAGTACGATCATATTTATATAAACAAAGCTTAGTTAAACGTTTTCTTAGTCCACAATACATGTTTCCAAAAATGTCTCCTCTCCTTCTTTGAAAGACTTCAGCAAACGCACATCTGTGCGTTTGCGTCAGAGCCCGTAAAGATCTCCTCAGGCTTGTCTTTCCAGACGCTGAACACAATGAGCCTTGAGGAAGTTTCATGACAGACAATAATCGGATACAAAGATCCCAGAGGGAATCTGACTCCACAATTCCTGAGTCCTCCAACGGAGAGTTTTGTTTCCCTGGAAACAAAATGCTCATGGTCCAAATTTTGAAGAAGTGATGCAGTGTAAGGGTACTTCTGTTTTACCTATTTATATTTTGTACTCTTCGCACAGAATTGCACTTAAAATTTAAAAAAGCAGATTTTTGAAAACCCCCCACTCATTCACACACTCATGCATATTAGGAAGAGCAAAACAGGGACTCAGGTTGTCTGGATAGATTTAAAATACTTGGAGACCAAATGATGTTTATAGCTCTCTTTAAAAGGAAAAAGAAATAAAAGGATAAAAAGTGATTTATAGCACATCATTCTGGTGTTCACGATGGGTTTTACAATATTTGTCCATACTCAGAGGGAGCAAAAGTCACTAAGGTAGCACCAAACAGGCTCCATGTGTTTCCATGAGGAGACGTGAGTATCATTTTGCAGAGAGAGGCGGGATCCTGCTGCATAAATACAACAACCTTAAAATGGGCATAATTACAGCCCAGGCAAATGTCCTGCTTCCCACAGGGGAACATTTTAAAATGAGTTTTCCTTGCTGATGTCAACGCGAACTCCTGTTCCCTGATAGGATGAAAGATACGGAAGGTGTTTACATCCTTTAAAGGCTGCAGGGAACTGCCACTCCTTACTTAACGCACTTAGACACAATAATAAAAATCAAATTCCTTTCAAATAGAACTGGTAGGCTGTTTATTTCCTGCAAAGTTATCACTCACACCCTGATCTCTCATGGTAAAACGCATTAGTTACACAAATACCTGTGCAACATGGTAGCCAGATGCATTTATTTCCAGAGAAGTTCACTCCGAAGTTATCCAAAAACTTCATGTTTTGAGGTCTCTGGAATATGATGACAAGTCAAAGATCAAAATCACTGTAATTTGCCTTTGGTGTAACCTATTCTTCTTCGCTGATGGCCCTTTATGGACCGACTTGCACCAACACATGTTCATCATATACACATAACCTGTCCCCATCCTGCACATTATGATTTGCTTCACATTTCCATAGCAATTATACTTGCATATTATTTATTTGAATAGAAGAATCTGTGCATGTGGAAATGCATTTCATGGCAGCACAGAACAAAAATAGTAACAAAAACAGCTTAGTATATTACAGTAAGTCAACCACAAAACCAAGGTTTCAGACTACTGAAAACTTGTTGCATCATAATATGACTGAAGATTAAAGGTGATTGTAAGTTGCAAATAATTGTTAATATAAATTGGTATAGAGGATTAATTACACTGCAAAATTTTCCATTTAGCAAAGTCTTACAATCTTGTTTGGAGATTAATATGCTATCCTGTTAATCATCATCTGAGACGATTCTACTTAAAATAGTTGCAATAATCCACCAAAGCAGTAAGACAAAATCACATTGTAAGACTTCTTGACATCTTGATATATATTCTCAAAACAAGAAGGATCTTAGTCTCAAACCAAGATCAAAAAGACTTTTTGGCTGAATCTAAGATTGTTAGACTTGGTAAGGTGGTTATTTTTTCTAGTGCTGTTCCTTCTGTCAGCGCATGTCATAATGAGAAATTCATTTTGTGGTACGCTGCAAAAACTGATCCAAAATGTAAACATTTGTGAAAATAAGTGTATCTTTCCTTAAACTGAGCAGGGAAATAAGATGATCTGTCAGTGGAATTACTATTTTTGTCTTTAATACAGGTGCTGGTCATAAAATTAGAATATCATGAAAAAGTAGATTGATTTCAGTAATTCCATTTAAAAAGTGAAACTTGTATATTATATTCATACATTACATACAAACTCATATATTTCAGATGTTTATTTTGTTTAATTTTGATGATTACAAATGACAACAAATGAAAATCTCAAATTCATCATATCAGAAAATTAGAATATTACTGAAGACCAATAAAAACAAAGGATTTATAGAAATGTTGGCCAACTGAAAAGTATGAACATGAAAAGTATGAGCATGTACAGCACTCAGTATTTAGTTGGGCCTCCTTTGGCCTGTATTACTGCAGCAATGCGGCGTGGCATGGAGTCGATCAGTCTGTGGCACTGCTCAGGTGTTATGATAGCCCAGGTTGCTCTAATAGTGGCTTTTAGCTCTTCTGAATTGTTGGGTCTGGTGTATTGCATCTTCTTCTTCACAATACCCCATAGATTTTCTATGGGGTTAAGGTCAGGAGAGTTTGCTGGCCAATTAAGAACAGGGATACCATGGTCCTTCAACCAGGTACTGGTAGCTTTGGCACTGTGTGCAGGTGCCAAGTCCTGTTGGAAAATGAAATCTGCATCTCCAAAAAGTTGGTCAGCTGCAGGAAGCATGAAGTGCTCTAAAACTTCCTGGTATGTGGCTGCGTTGACCCTGGACCTCAGAAAACACAATGGACCAACACCAGCAGATGACATGGCACCCCAAACCATCACTGACTGTGGAAACTTTACACTGGACTTCAAGCAACGTGGATGAAGTGCCTCTCTTCTTTTCCTCCAGACTCTGGGACCTTGATTTCCAAAGGAAATGCAAAATTTACTTTCATCAGAGAACATGACTTTGGACCACTCACCAGCAGTCCAGTCCTGTTTCTCTTTAGCCCAGGCAAGACGCTTCTGACGCTGTCTGTGGTTCAAGAGTGGCTTGACACAAGGAATGCGACAGCAGAAACCCATGTCTTTCATACGTCTGTGTGTGGTGGTTCTTGAAGCACTCACTCCAGCTGCAGTCCACTCTTTGTGAATCTCCCCCACATTTTTGAATGGGTTTTGTTTCACAATCCTCTCCAGGGTGCGGTTATCTCTCTTGCTTGTACACTTTTTTCGACCACATCTTTTCCTTCCCTTCGCCTCTCTATTAATGTGCTTGGACACTGAGCTCTGTGAACAGCCAGCCTCTTTAGCGATGACCTTTTGTGTCTTGCCCTCCTTGTGCAAGGTGTCGATGGTCGTCTTTTGGACAACTGTCAAGTCAGCAGTCTTCCCCATGATTGTGTAGCCTATAGAACTAGACTGAAAGACCATTTAAAGGCTTTTGCAGGTGGTTTCAGTTAATTAGCTGATTAGAGTGTGGCACCAGGGGCCATCAATTTTGAACCTTTTCACAATATTCTAATTTTCTGATATGATGAATTTGAGATTTTCATTTGTTGTCATTTGTAATCATCAAAATTAAACAAAATAAACATCTGAAATATATGAGTTTGTATGTAATGTATGAATATAATATACAAGTTTCACTTTTTAAATGGAATTACTGAAATCAATCTACTTTTTCATGATATTCTAATTTTATGACCAGCACCTGTATAAGATCATCACTTATTATTGCCTTTGTTATTATAAGATATAAGGATTTTTAAATGCAGATTTTCTTTAAAAATACACTTATGTCATGGAAAAATTACTAATATTTCAAGTTTTTTGTGCATGCTTTCTATAAAGGGATTCTTAAAGGGCACTGGCTCCTTTTGGCCCCTGTGTAAAACAGCTCATGACTCCCAATAATGTATCAAACTTTTTGAAAGCTGCAGTTCTCTACCTGATGTCTTGGTGAATTCATTTTAATTTCCCCAATGATGCCACACATCTGAAACGTGTGCCTTCTTAAATGTTGTGACTGTTACAAATATCATGGCATCATTATTTTACAGTTTATACCGGTTATTTTATTTGTTTGCAGAGGCATAGCCAAAACATTTTTATAAGGGTGTCCAGGCAATAATCAGTGTACACTGAGGAGTGGCCGAAAGTGGATAGGCGCCAGAACCTCAGGCTCAATCTACACTGTTCCAACAGGAAAATTAACGAGCAAAACATCCATATTTCCTAAATAAAGACAAACCATACTTTCCTACAGCCTTTGCTAACAAATTGATGCATATATTTAAACATCCATAATTTCTAGATAAAAGGTATAGTGTATAAAGCTCTTCGGTATTGAGATCTGGGGCGTAAATCTTTTCCATTGTCATTACTCACATACTTGTATCAATAAACATTCTGCATAAAATTTATATTTACAAGCACTAATATCTACATAAATTGATTATTTGATAAGTTGTTATTAAAATTATCTATCTTTGATTTCACTGAAGACTCCTAGATGACTTGCAGATACACATAATTTTCTCTTTACCCCATATAACACAACATCTAGTTCTGAAAGAGCATGAATTTTGTACTTACCTTAATTGATATTGATGTGTTTAATTAACCACAAAAATTAGAATGTATTTGAATATTGGCGCACCTCCGCCATCTGTATTAGAGGGGCACAAAAATGGTAGGGGTGGCCAATGGTTGGCTAAGGGTGTCAAGGTTTGGTTGAGGTTAGAGGACCCAAATGCAGAGGCAGGGAGGCAGAGGTGAGTTTATTGAAGATTTAATGAATAAACACAGGTAACAGAGGTAAGAATCCAAAAATCCAACATGAAAAATGTAAAACAAACCAGAACCATGGAGACATCAGGGGAAAACAACCACAAGGAGCCAGGTAAAGATGGCAAAAGACGAGATAAGATGAAGTAAGATGAGGAACCAGCACTGAGGAACTGCACAAGGAGAGTATTTATAGTAGACTGAACAAAGAGAGGACTAACAAGCAGATTGGCAGCAGGTGTGAAGAGAGGACCCTTAGCAAAAAGTAGTTTATTCAAAAGGTGCACTAATTTCATACTTAAAATCAGGCAGTGCACTTAGAGTTTACTTATTCTAAACTATATTTCATATACTTAAAAATAGTCAAGTGTACTTGACTATACTATTGTTTACTTTATTGTTTACTAAAGTATACTTTAAGTATACTTTAGTAAACTTAAAATGTCCCAATTTGGAAGAAGTATTACTAAAGTAATACTTCTAGTACTCTAAAAATACATTGTTCGGTATACTTTCTAAATTTATACTTAAGTATTCTTAATAGAATTTTCTTCAAGTATACTACTTTTTTGCTAAGGGGAGTCTAGAAAGGAGCTAGAGAAAAGGAGACCAACACAAGAGTGCAACAAATAAAAACATTAGAACTAAAATATCTCCAGAAAATACAACAAAATAGGAATTAAACCAATAAAATCAGAAAACATGAAGCAAAGTAAAACATAAAAGGAACCAAGAATGCGACAAAGGGTGGCCATGGCCACCCCTGGCCCCCCATCTATCTCCGCCCCTGCTTGTCAGGTCATTGTTGTTTTTCTTGCATTAATCATAGAAAGAAATTCTGTAATTTTAGCGCAAATTGGAAAAATTCACTCCGATATCAGGAAAATTTTAAAGATGGAGATAGTATAATTATGTAATTACAAAGAAATATCCTTAATGATAAAGTTTGAAAATACTCTAATGGCTATTTCTAATCTGTTACTGAGTCCCTGAGCTCTCTGAGGAGGAACCCGTGGGCGGGTCCTGCGCTGCGCAGCGCTGCGTGGAGGCTGAGCTCCTCCTTGGTACCAACCCGCCCTCCTCTGGATCATCAGGGCGCGGGGACGGTGCCAGTCGCGCGTCCTTCACTTACCGGACTGCCGTCTAACCAGTTTCCCACGGTCCAGCCGAGCGTGTGCGCACCTCCCCAGCTGTCCAAGAAAAACCAGGAAGACTCAGCTGCCGGTAAATTTCATTTTATTCCCATACCTTTATTTTAAATTTCTATGAAATATTTAGAATGGAACACTTTATACACGGGAAGAGGGATTAATAAGCGGACAACCTCAGAGGATAATAAATATATTTTCAGGATCATGATGGTAGACAGTAAGAAAGCTAGAACTAGGAATTGGCTGAAAACAGATCCTCCAACAAGTGAAGGTTGGGTTGAAGTAATGCATAATATTTATAGAATGGAAAGGCTAACTTTTTCCTTTTAGTTTAAAATCTGGCAAGTTTAAGAAACATTGGGAAAACTGAGATCAGAGTTTGTCATTTGACAAAATTGGGATTGAGAACATTTAGAGTGTTCTTCTATAGTTTTGGTCTCTTTTCATTGGGTGTTTTTTCTTTCTCTCTCTTTCTTTTTTTGTTTTTGTTAAAGAAAAAAAAAGTGTACTTATATCCATAAATAAAGAGGAGGTGATGGGATTTTTTCTTTTTCCCATGAAGGAATGTGAGTTAGGATAAAATGTTAAAATTACAAAAAGTATAATTGTCATCTAGCTCAAGCATGGACTGTTGTGAATTTAATTTGCCTATGTAAGGTCTACCTAGGAAATGGATGTGATGGATGTATATCAATTTTGGAAAATGCACTCAATAAAATGTTAATAAAAAAAATCTTTCTATATATATATATATATATATATATATATATATATATATATATATATATATATATATATATATATATTTAGGATGGAATATGCAGGGTTGCAGTAGAGTTTACCGGGGTTATTCTCCTCTTCATTCTGTATACCGACCTATGTCAGGTTTGGAAAGAGTGGAAGAAGTTTCCCCCCCTTTATAGCACTAGGCTGATCATCTCAATACTGGATTACTCTGTTACTTACCTGGCAGTTTACTACTCTTTCCGTTAAGTCCGACACAAGCCTTTAATTAACTTCAGCCTCGCAGCTAATGTCCAAGACCTGAATAAACCATTTAAAAAGCTTTAAACTATTTAAAGTATTGAAATGTTAGGGGTTTTATTTATTTAAAGGACCCAGCAAATACCTTCTTCATTATTAGAGGTTAAATTGGTTCCCAACTAAGTTCTGATGAGTCTTAAATATTGCTTCTGAAAAGTAATTACAGACTCATCCTCTTTGATATAACGTGTATTGCATCCCTGGCTGTAAATAAACCTTCAAAGTAAAGATTCCTTCAATGTAAAGAGTGGCGTGCAGTCTAAGCCACACTAAAACTTCCCAAAAGAGTCACCTTTATCAGATCCACATTTGACAATTATGTAGATTTGTTTTCATGTGCATGCTTCTCTGGCAGATAAATGAACTCAAACATTGGGCTTAAGCGTCCGAAAGCAGCTGAACTAATATTGCTTTCTCCAACAAAGTTGCCAGAGTGGGAGAAATGGCTCATAAATTAAGCCGGTGCTTTTATCTTGTAACGGGTGTTTTGATTTCATGTGACTTAAGATAAGTGGGATCATTAGGGCTTCAACAAGGGAAGGGTGTGTTTGCTGTCCTTGAAGCTGATTTAGCATGTTCAATCTGCCAGACGTAGGATACGTTGGGCAAGAAGGGAAATTTTGCAGGCATTAAAATGCAGAGCTAAGATAGAAAATCCTGCAGTTCTTTTTACAAATTTCTAAGCAGTTCTCTTGACCCCCACATTTTTGCATATCTTTACTTTCAAGTTGTGCTTGTGTTTTTGTGAAAGGCTCTACCCTGAAGCACATATGTGTTTTATTCTGCAAATATTCAAACTTTTTCTACCTTTAAACTTGCCTCCTTAATTATTTCCCACCCGATGCCCAAACACAAACATAATTTTTAAATGAATCCAACCTAAGAACGGCTATTATTCTTTTACCTATAAATAGATGAACTTCCGCGTGTTACGATGCACGTTTCAATTTCTCAAACTCCTGTTTAAAAGTATCAGTGTAAAGGGAATCAGTGTATCTTTAGTTTTCTGGCATATTTTAGTATATCTCTGCTTAATTTGATGTATTTTGAACTTAAATATACATGTTATTTAAAAAAAATAAATAAATAAAATTCCGCAACATACCATAGGTTAGGTTGATATAGAATAACCACCCTGATACAGATTAAACGTTTCCCAGAATTTTCACTTTATTCAGAATATACAATGGCTCATGGGTTGGTACCATTTCAGTGTTCCTGAAAGCCTTTTAAACCTTTCGGCTTTGCGTTTTTCTGCTCCCTCACCCAGGCTACCTATATGAGGGAGGAAAACATAGTTCCTAGAAATCTGTTTGTGCTGTTGCTCAAAACCGGTTTTTTTACAATACCTGGAAGTGTTAAGTTCGTTCCAGTCTGAGCAGGCTCTCAGGTCAAGCTTATGATACAGGAGAAGTTTCAGACATTTCTGGTATCTGTTATTCCTTCTGCCAAACTGCCTGCATGTTCTTGGCATCCAGAATCACAAAACATATTGTACCATAAATTCACTCATAAAGGGTTAAACAGTTGAGGGTCTGTTGACATAACGAATCGTATTTGAGTCACGCCAAACCTGTTGAACAACATCATCTTTACGGTTTATGTTTGTAAATACTCTATCAACTACCTGGAAATTGAGAGTTTGTTTTTTTCTTTTCAGCGTTACAGAAAGTATTAGCTTACCAAGAACACAAATAGTCTCATTAGTTTTTTTTTTTTTCAAACAACACTAAACTTAAGTTAATAAAAAACTAAAATACACAAATGCACCGTAAATCATTCAAGATATATTGTGCTCTCCTCTGGTTGTTCTTATAATCTTTGGGGGAAAACAAACAAGTTCTGGGAAACAGGAATGCTTTAAACTCTGCTGTCGGTCTACCCTCCTGAGAATGCTTTGACTATTCATGAGAGAGAAACTTTACGCACGCGTCATCTGTGCAAAGGTGTTCGGTGACACAGAGAGGTGTCGCCGTGTGCCGCCAGGCGACACCTCCCCCTGCTCACAGTTGCCCTCAGCACGCCATTTAATACATCCTCTTCTCACCTTCTGAAATTGAGAGACCAGAGAAGGACACAGCTCATTAACAATTCATCTGAAATCTGCCTTCTTTGTTTTGTCTTTTACTTGCAGTGCTCTTTTTGGCAAAACAATTAACACATATCTGATAAATGATTTTACTTTTTTCTGCACGAGACATACCTATTTATCAGGTAGAAAGAAGCAGAAGAACAAAACATGTTACTATTACTTTAAACAGCATTCACACATACCATTCAGTTATTTTGTAACGTCAGTCCATTCTCATGCTATGGAGACGTATGTGAAAGTGCACTTGCATATTACATCAAGTAAACCTAGGTTGAATGTTGCGCATGCTGTTGCCTGGATATGGCTTCCTCATGTGTGCTATGGTTGGTCTCCGCAGAGATGAGGCATTTCAGGATGCAATTTAATGCAAATAAGCTGAAGGAAAGTAAGTGGAAGCAAATTATATCCCTTTAAAAAGAAAAATTAAAGGTGTTTCAAGTCAGGAACCGAAAGGCTGAAATCCAGAACTATTTAAAGACCCAAAAAATAAAATATCTAATGACGATTGAATGGCATTCAGCGAATACACATGGTCCTGTGAAAAAAATTATTTGCTCTTTTTTTCATGTTTTTTCTCCATCAAATAGATGTTAATATCTAAAGATAGGCTAAAATATATATATATAAAAAAGAGGCATGTCACGCTCTGAAATAAGGAAATTCAACAACAGGAACATAAAGATTAGCCACAATGAGCCTTTATTCACAAATGGAGAAAACATGAAGCAATGATGAATTTTTTTAAGCAGCCACCTGACCAAAGTTCCTCCAAAAAGGCATCAGTGGTCTCAAGAAACAAACTGAGAAAAATGGCGTCCATCGGTTAGTTCCATAGTGAAAAGCATGCCTGGCCAAACAGAACACAAAGGTCAACGCTGCATTTTCCAGAAAACACCTGAATAATCCCCAAGACTGGAAAAAAAGACTTTAATATAACTTTTAGAAAGGTTTGCATCCATTTGAATCCAAGATACAATTGAGATATGTCCCTGGTGGTTTGGATCACTCCCCCCCCCCCACCCCCTTAAAAATTTAATATTTCTTCAAAATAAAAGTAACATATTTTGAAAACTGTATTTTGATTTTTCCCAAGTTACTGTTTGTCTGATTGCAACATCATTATAATTATGTCCCACCCTTATATTCAGTAAAAAAAACCAAACAACAACATTGCTGCCATGGCCAACAGCTTAAGGCCCGCAGTCTCGGCTACTGGTTACATAAGACAGCTATATGTAGCAGGAGGCTAATCCTGCGCCTTGATCTTAATGCCAATTATCAGATCATGGTGACGTTCCTAAAATTAAGGCACCATAAAGATGAGCTGGATATGGTTTGTGTCCTAAGGTTCTTACAGTGTGGCAGCATGGAAACAAGGTGTCTCCAGAATGAATGTATTAATAGAAAGATTTCAAACACCTTTTCAGACACATCTTCGGCTATTACACAAGTCAGACTTAAGCTAATGTTATCGCAAATGCTACTTGACGACACATACCCAGGCAGCCACACCCCTGAGCAGCATTGCAACATATGAACCAGGAGGAATTTAGCTGGAGGCTCTTACTGTGCTGTGAACTGCAACCAGAGAGTTGCTGGCATGGGTCAGATGGGTCAGAGCATGTCTAATCACCCATTTCACAGTATTTCCCTGTACGACGTTTATATTGCAGGTGGAAATGAAAGGCCTTTCGTAGAAAACCCAACTCTAATAACAGTTTGTGATAGATAGGGATATTTTTTATGCAGCAATAAAATGAAACAAACAAAGCAAAAGCACGTAGCACCTTTATGCACTACCATAGCTCAAAAAATTTTGCTTCGTTTTATCACATTATGACCAGAAACCTGAATGTATTTTGAAAAATATCAACATGCTATGCCAACACAAAGTGGTCCATATTTGTAAAATAGGAGGAGTATATCCAGTTTATATCATAATAAACTAAATTTACATGTAATTGCAGTTTTCCTTCCCCCTTTCTTTTTGAAAAAATTAATTATTCCATCTTCCAAAATGAGTTTGGAGCAGCTTTAAACCTCCCTAAAGAGTAAACAAGTTAGAGATACATTTGTAAAGAAGTTAACAGCAGAGTTGGTAAGAAAATATTTCATCCCAATCGTCTAAGCAGACCAAGCTAAGGTATCCATGTGCTCCAACCTTCATACAATGCTGCAATGGCATAGTTGTGAAAGCAACAGCCACTCCTAAGTTAGATGTTACACCTTTATGTTTTCAACCTGGTAATTAGCTGGGTTTCGCCGTATGGAATAGCATTAAAGGAACATGTTCTGTCATGCAGGTTGTGTCATGTTGGTTTGTAGATTTTTTTTTTTTTTTTTTTTTTACCACATGCAGAATCTCAGAGAGCCAGTTAATTTTAATGGTTCGTTTACAAAAGCAACAGGAATGGAAATGGAGAAGTACAGTGAGTGAGTTGAACTTGGTTGTTGGTCTGAAGGTAGAAAAGAGGACTAAACAGGCTTAATAAGAGACGTAAAAAAACAAGATGAATCTTTCTATGATCCGCCAGCTTTAGGCAAACCGCAGTGCAATTGAGCACTGCCTGGATTTCAAATGGAATTATGAATCTGGGAGAGAGTTTTCTGATTGGAAGCCTTTAGGTTCATTTCATAAGTTGATAGCCAAACTTTAATTGCAATGTCCTGCCCGTCATAGAGAGGAGTCAATTAGAGAAAGCAATACAGGAAGAGTTAAATTTTCACGTCGTTGTTCCTCAGGTGAAAACTGGGTTCCACCAAACTGCATCGGTTCCTCCAGATCTGGCCAGGAAGAGTTGGAAATATGTGAACGATCTGGAAGATGAGATTAGGAATGAGGTAAATTATTCCATTGTTTTGCCCAGGTTCTTTCTGCAAATCAATTGTTAATCCTTACAGTCAGGAATATTAGTTCCTCTTGAGTTTTAGACTCCTCTCTGCTCGCTAGTTCAGCCTTAATTCTTTCATCCAAGGCTTGAAGAAAAGCTCTCTTTAACGGTTCAGGGTTCAAGGCTAAAGAGGCCGTTAGAGTTCAAAACTCAGTGGCAAAGTCTGATACTGGCTGAAATTTGAATTTGAAACTCACCCCCAAATCTTGCGTCAGCTCACTGCAGGGCTCACAAAGGAGATTATATCCTTATCAAACAAAAAAGACCGACTGAAAACCAGTAAACAACGTAACAGCAATCCATGGAATCTTCCAATTTCACCTGCATAAGGCCCGGGTGGGGGGATTTGGCAAAGAAAATGAGAAGTTGCGGGAGCAGTTGCAGTTGGCTGTAGAGGGAGTAGACCCTGTGGTAGTGGTTCTGTTAAGCAGGTCCTAGAACATTTCTATAAATTGCTCCATCTGTTAATCAGAGGGTTTTTAACTGATCGTGGTGATAGCAACAAGAATCTGGAAGCGGAGAACTGCAGGAAGCCAGTTGAACTTTCTTGTTGGTCTGAGGGGAGAAAGCAGACTGATGAGGAAGGAGTTGGTTGATGACAACTAAGGACTGATTGATTTGCTTAGTTGAGAGATGAAGGGGAGGTAGCATGGATCTGTAGGGGTTTGATTCAGTGGGCTTTGCGGACTGAACCCCAGAGATCCAGGAGAATGTGAGTGAGATCTGAGAGGGTCGGTACTTGAAAAAGACGTCATGCTTAAGAGCTGGTAGGTAGGTGATGAAGACTGAGAGCTGCTCCACACAGATCAGACCTTTTCCATGAAGATAAGAGACAAACTGAGATGTACCTGTTGTATTGAACAATAACAGACTCTGATTTAATGAGATTCACAAGAAGACAAAATTCAACAAGCTGTTCCTGGTTTTGGCTGAAATACTTCAGGGGGTTATCATAAGGCAAAGAGAGACGATCTTTGCCTCCTTATATTCGTGCTAGTCATCTTGATTGAGAAATGTTCTCAGGTGTGCAGCAAAACCGGTCAGCTCAGCCACCAACAAAGATCTTCTCTGTAACATTAAGCTCACACCAGAAAAACAGCAAAATCCCAGAGACCAACAGGTTGACTGTGTAGACAGGTAGAAAAAGTAGCAGACAAACAAAAAGTGATATTTCTTTACATACAAATTAATGTTTTATTATTTATTTAGTAATAAAGACATGTTTTTCATTGAAGATGAGAAACAGTCATTTTTACTATGCCCTGTAAAAAGTTAAAAGGAGGGGGATTTATAAGAAGAAGGCAGTTTTGTTTTACATGTGTTTGCATAAAAATCCATAGCACTCATAGAAAGGTTCATTTGCATCATAAGGTCTGTGTGTCTTACACAGGAGGCGCTTCACAGAGGGGTCTCAGCATTAAATCCTTGTTTTAGGGAACAGCAGATGAGGGCGTTATTTGGTCCATTTTTCTATGTGTCTGCTGTTTCTTTGGTCTTCTGTCACATTTCATTTTATATATCATTTTAGAAAGAAAAGCTTTCAAACAGAGATTAACAATAAAGGCATCCGATCATAGCTTGGCAAACGGGGAAGCCTATTTAGTCTATCACAAGCAATAATATCCAGCCTCCTGCTGTCATGGAGCTCTAACACTAACTCAGGTTATGCAATCAGTTACGCTGCATGTGCCAGCTGGTAGAGGTAGTCAGACAGTCATTGAGAGAATGTGTCTATTTAGTTTTTTTAATCCTTCAAAAAACATCCATTTGCTTTGGAAGGCTTTTTTTTTTCATATATTCACTTTCTATCTCTTAAACACTCGGTAGGATGGCTAGACTGCTCTAAATCACTGCACAAATGTTTTAAGAGTAAACATTTGACCTTGTTTGTAAGGTATACAATATTTTATGTTTTTTTTTTTTTGTTCTCTAATAGCAAGTCTTCTGCAATAGTATTTATCTGTCCCAGATGTGTATGCATGGTATTAATATTATCCTTGTGTGCATCGCTTGGCTCTTAGTCAGAACTTGAGTGTTTGTTGCAAACGGTTTTTACTTTCTCTCTTACCATCATGGGTAATGGGTCTATTGATTGGTCAAGTTCCTGGATAAGCCAGTCTGACACGCTCACCTGTCTTTGTTTGTGTTTCCTCAGCTCCAACCGACAGCAGAGACTTTGTGTTGCCATGATGAGGAACGTTGCGGGAGTTATTGTGCTGAGCTTGCTGCTAGTATTTGTCCAGCTTGCAGCAGGAGAGAGTAAGTTTGCACTTGGTTTTGCATTAATTTCACATTCTAATCAAATTAGGGACCACTTATAGATCCATTGTTTTTAGTCGTTGTTAATGATCATTTTAATCTGTGAAGAATGTGAACCAATTCTGACCTGTTTTAAACTGCATTTCCCTCAGTTTAGGAGGCATTTTAACAACAATATTAATATGCTTTGTTTTTGTTTCGTTTATTCTCAAAGTCTGTTAGTTAAATCAATTTTCCAACTTGTAATGAATCCATGTTCAGCTGCTCCTATGCACCTCCATGTGGGAGGAAATAATGACTCTAATAGAGCAGTTAGTTCGAGCTGATTTGCACCTGTTAATCTAAATGTAACGCCTTCATGTTTTCATTCTGTTCATTTGTTAACTTTAGTGTTTATAACACTGTTCTTTTTGTCTTCTTTATCAGATTTATTCTGTTCATCTTTTTTAAACAACAAAATGTTTAGCCTTTAAGGCACTTTACAGGATGACAAATTTTCCTAAAAAATAAATATTTAAATCAATCCAATGCAACCCGATTTCAAAAAGAGATTCAAATTAATTTACTTCCTTTTCAGTTTGATCCTTGAAATAATGTAAGTGTGAAAGTTTTAAAAGTTGGTTGTCTTGTTGGAAATTGTTAAGTGTGCAACCTGTGAGGTCTTGATGGAACAGCTGCATTCAAAAAGCTCCATGTTACCAATGCAGTTTTCATATGTTCCACATTAATAGCGCCTAAGTGTTGATCATCTTTCTACTTTAAATATATGGAGTTTGGAAAAGTCTGGTGAAAAGAGAATTCCGATTATCTATTTTTTACTTCATAGGGAAAAACACTGGATGTTATTTAAAAAAAACAAGACTATACTAAACTTTCATAATCTATTTTAATTGTTAAAACATGTCATTCCGTCTGTCTTTTTGTCAGAACTATAATACCAGATGTACCATTTCTAGATGGATAACATTAAGTTATGCCCATCCTAGCAAAGCAGCAGAGATACACACAAAACACCAACCAAGAAGCAGCTTTTTGGAGAAAGGATATATAGAGAAAACATAAAGCTCTTGACAAAAAGGGGAAATATTTAAATGTAATGCAATTTGTACAGAAATCTGTTTTATTTTATTTTGGTAGTATGCTTGTGTGCTTCTTTAGCAGCGGTGGGTAGAAATTATTTACATTTACTCAGTTAAATTTACTTGAGTAAAAAAAATGTACTTTTATGAGTAGGTTTACTATGCCGTACTTCTTACTTTTACTTGAGTAATAGTCTTTTAAAGTTTTACTACTCCAACGTCTCTGACTACTGTCCTATGTGAGTAATATGAACTATTCTAAATCAGCTAAACAGTAGATATTAACAGTGGAAGTTTGTTAGCATGTCATACTTTTACAAAGTATTTCTTCTGCATATTTTGTTCTTTTATATTCATAACATTTATATGTATTTTTTAGGCATTTTAGTTTTTAAAATGCCAGATCTTGCACACAATCTATTTACCAGCATCATGTATAAACATTAAATCTGATGTTATTATCCAAAAGTTACTCAGTACTCAAAAATACTTTTTAACTTTTACTTGAGTAAAACAATTTTAAGGTAGTGCTCTACCAACTTCTGTTCTTCAGTCTGGATGACAGCAGGTCTAGTTTACTGACTCATGTTGTTTTCCAGGCAGATAAAATGTACCAGAAACTCTTTAAATCCTTAAGTTTAATGTAAATACTCTTTAAGTTTCAAATGTTTTCTTTATTATAAAAATATTATTATGTGCATTTTGATAAATTTTATGTTGCGGTTATAATAAAGGAAAGAGCAGGAATGATAAAAAGGAAAGCGAATAATTGGATAAAAAGATCTTGAAAAATGTTTCCATACATCATTAATGATTCCCCCCCCCCCCTTTTTGGGGTCTTTAAAATCAAGGCAGGTATTTGTCTTCATGCAGGCTTAAACTTTTAGTGTTTTCTGCTGAGGAGTTAAGACATCCAAGAACAAGAAATGAGTGAATGTTAGCTGGCCAATATATATATATATATATATATATATATATATATATATATATATATATATATATATATATATATATATATATATATATATATATATATATATATATATATATATATCGAAATTAATAATAATTAATAACCTATAAATACTTGGTTACAATTGAAATTATGGTAATTCTTTTTCTGGAACCTTTTTTTTTTTACTTTTTTTTATTTTGTTTTTAGGTTTCAGCCCACCTGGGACACCTAAAAATATAATTTGTCGCTCTCCCGAAAAAGAGACTTTCACCTGCTGGTGGGAGCCAGGCTCTGATGGAGGGCTGCCAACCACCTATGCCTTGTACTATCGCAAAGAAAAGTAAGACCCTCTAAATGTTGTGATGTTAATGCACCACATCAAAGTAAAACAGTCAGCATATGCCCCTGTCTAATATAGTGTTACCTTTTCTATGGGCTGTGGATATGGAGGTGGATATGTAGAGACTCAGGTTTTACACCTGGTATCAGTCAATGCTTTGGATACGTCCCGTTCCAATTTTTCTTTATATGAATAGTTTATTAAGGAAAACACAGCATGAGATTTTGGTTAGTTTTTTGTTTTCGAAACATTTTCAAAAGAGGAAATGGTTATTGTTAGTAATAAAGATAATAGATTTAGCATTATGTATCACATGTTGTGTAGCCTCCTACTTAGTATATTTTTAGTCATCATGATTTGAATAGAAGCATCTGGTCTTTTTGCTATTTTTTATGAAGTTTATTGACATTTTTTCTTTTTTATGGTCTTTTGACAGAATTTTAGTTATGTCCTTTATCCTTTGGAATGTGTATAATGTAAATTCCTAGGTCTTTTATAATATTTATGTTGCTCTGGTTTATTGACATTTGCTGATGCTATATAGAAAGGCTTCATTATCTCATGAAGCATCAATAGTTGTGAGCCAGTTAGAGAGCGGCCATGTTTTGTATTTTCAGTATTTCTAAAATATTATTTACATGCTCTTAAAAAAGACAAAGCATGTCTAGTCTAAATAGACTAAATATAGGATAGTAAAAAGTAAAGAAAAAAATCTTTAATCTGAGACTTTAAAATGGAACAATCCACTTTTTTGTTAACTAAAAGATAAACTTTCCTCTGCTTTGGTTGTGGCACAGCCACAAGCAAGCATTTTTGAAAAGTTTAAAAGCAAGAGCTGTGCAGGTTCTAATAAAATAACAGTGTACATGCATGTTTGGAGCTGCATACAGATGGAAAAAGGCTTAGGAATGCACACATAGTCATTCCTTTCTGGCAAGGGCTTATTGAGCCTAACTGGTGCATGTATGTGCATGTTTGTCATTGAGAAATAGAGATTCTTAATGGGAACTGCCTACAACTCTACATGAATGACAAATTAGGTAGATTTCAGACTAACAATATAATTGAAATTACAGCAACTCTTTGTTTCTTTAAAAAAAACGTTAGGTATCTGTTTCCAGCACATACAATGACAACAAATATAAATTAATACATTGATTTAAAGTTGTATTCATACAACTTTTATGCTTTTTGCTACTTTACAGCTGCAAAGTTGAATGTTTCTTAAAGGAATTTTATATAACGAATCAACACAAAGTACTATATAATTATAATTTGGAAGTATGGATGTATGATATTGATAGTGTCAAAGATTTACAAATAAGTGGTTCAACAATGCATATGGCAAAACAGGAGACATACTTTGATTATATTTTGCCTTACTTGAAACATTGTTCCTATTAAATAACTTTACAAACAAGAAAGCCAGGTTAAAGGAGCTGCTGCAGATTGTGCATTTTCTTTCCATTTGCTGTGTGAAGACAAACCATAAAAAATCAACAGAGAGAAGCCACTTATTTTCCTATATGGCAATACATTTTACCAATAACAAAACAGAAAAAAAGGGAACCTTCATGTTCATGAGCGCTGCAGGTCATTTAAAAAATGTTCCCATTTTCAAAACACAAACTTGTTCAAAACTACTTTTCCAGTTAATCAATGATTGGAATTAAACATATGTAGTGATAGGGTTAAGGCTGAGCAACACCCAGTTTCTTTCTTTCTTTCTTTCTTGAAGTGAAACTGGCCCACTTGACAGCACATCGGAAAATCTACTTTGGGAGATACAACTAACTGTGAAGGTGTGCTGAAATAATTCATCCACATGCAAGAAATGCAGTGTTGCAAGGAGTTTTTCTCATAAAAGATCATTGCTCGATAAACAATATATATCCGCCATAATATATTGACACATTTATGGTATAATCCCTCTCTCCGTTATCTGTGATTTCGCCTATCTCTCCTCTTGCCACAGTGGCTGCAGACATGTGAGTATTTGCACCTGTCATCCAAACGTGCTAAATATAGACAAAAAAGCGAAATCTGTTTCAGGTTAGATAAAAATTATATTCTAAGTGGTGAGTTTTAACAATATGCAAATCCCTTCTCCCAGTATTTTACATGTTCTGATGTTCAACATATGTTCTGTTAATTCATGAACCCAAACATGTAAAAATTGATCACATCTACTATTCTGAGAATAGTCACAGACACAATTCTGGCTGCACCCATCTAATAGGTTAGCTTTGTGTGTGCTATCAACTTTGCATGTGTTTATACACACACAATCTTTTAGTAGATCAGGGCTTGTATATTTATTATCACTGACCTCCTGGAAGTTGACCCTCCTAATCAATATTCAGTCATTTTGAGCAGCCAATAGGTTTTCTTTCAGGACTATATTCAACTTTTCAAGATGTCTAACCAGCATCCCGATTTCCTTACTAGCCTTATGGCTGTAAAATTATAGATCTATTAAATTGTAGATGATATTATAATCTGGAACACTGAAAAATATAACATTTATTACTTAGTTAGATATAAACATAAGCATACAAGATCATTCATACTGATCTGTGAGAAGTTCTTAACAGAGTGGTGGTTACATATTTCACCTGCTGGCCTCTCGGTGAACCATTGAGTGTGAACCACATGGTGTGAATCACTGAGGGCAGCAGCCTGGCGTAAGAGGATAAAGATTGTAAAGGGTTATGCAGCACTGCCTGTTCCTGCATAGGTAGAGTTTAAAAGGTGAGCAAGGGTGGTAATGATGAAACACAGATATGGAAAAGGAGAGTGGATTTGGTTTCCTTTATAGTCTAATCCACTTAGCTAAAATACATGCTAATAAGGAAGTAAATGGAAACTAAAATCAGAAAGGTCCTATTTGATACCAGAAGTAAACTGCTAGTTTGAATGGACTGATTGTCAAGATTGTCTGTTGGATATGAAACTTCAACTAAAAACTGATAAGATAAATATTAATGCCATAAAGTTCAGACAGTTCAGAATTTGTGAAGTAATCTGCAGTTGATGTTTCTCCTTATCTATAGTATAAGTTAAGATTGAGTTGTTCCCTGTGGTCAAAGTTAATGGCTCAACCGAGAACGACCAAGACCAATTTAAAAAACATATATGAATAATCAGCTTTTAAAGACCCTATTTTGTGAACCTTTAATCAATCTTCATTTTTTCGTTGGGTGGTTACAAAGGAGCAAGTAATTATTGACATGGAC
This sequence comes from Cyprinodon tularosa, assembly GCF_016077235.1. Lineage (NCBI taxonomy): Eukaryota > Metazoa > Chordata > Actinopteri > Cyprinodontiformes > Cyprinodontidae > Cyprinodon > Cyprinodon tularosa. Next base: position 2,872,640 of record NW_024039718.1, on the reverse strand, counting down.
ACTGGCGGTAAGAGGCAGTGCACGGCCAATGATTTTATACGAAACAAGAAGATCAAAACATTAGCAAAACTTAGAAAGCATTCCTCATCTTATGGAAGAATACTGCTGTGTATGAAGATAGAATGATGTGGAGGTTTAGTTAAATGGTCATTTCTTAAGTTCTTTACCTTTTAACATCTCTGGAGAGACTTTAAATGTTTCAGTCCCAGTCCAGGAAGATTACTGTTGGTATATCTTGTCCTATTAGTTGTCTTTTGTTCGAATAGACGGCCAATTCAGAAAAAAATATCTGCTAAAAACTCCTGAAAATACTGTTTTCATTTACTGCCAAATGTTAGAAGTCTTGGCCCCTCTTATAGTTGTTGTTAGCTTCAGTTTCAGCCGGACCAACAGTGCTCAATGAACACACCAAGTGAATTATCTACTTCTGGTAAGATATTAACTTCATATAACCTTTTAGTATAACCTTCTTTCAATAATCACTAGCTATCTCTTTGTGGTAATAATGTTGCTTCAAGATCCTGATGTGTTCAGCCGAGGCCATGGTCCAGCCGATTACACTACAAAAAAGAAAAATACATCTTTTAACTATGTATTTCAATTTTTTTGATACTTTTACACAGTTGGTCTCCTTTTTCTCTAAGGCTAAGGTAATGTTGAACCCATACAAATCTTAAAAGTTTCTTTCCACATGATTTTTGACAAGCAGGAAAATTCTCTGATAGAAATTCAGTTCTTATCTTAGAAGAATATTTTTTGCAATCAGAATCTGCAAGATTTATGCAAAACGTCACCATTATCAAGGAAAAATAGAGCTGAAATAAGTGGTTTGTCTTTTCGTGGACGTCCCTGTGGTAAAATGATTTGAGAAAGTGGGTTCATTTTTTTGTTGCTCACCTCCTAGGCTGACCTCTCTGTTAGAAATGGCTGTTTTCCCTCATATACTCATTAAATCAGGCAATAACCTAGACGTGGCCTGAGAGCTGAGTGCAGAGAAAATTTATTGGTATCATTTTTCAGTAGCCCAGAACACACCCTGCACTTAATGAGAAAACAATAGCAGTGTGGTTTGCCTAAGGAACAATTGGAGCAATCAATAAATATCTATTATGATGTTCTAGCTTATTGTACTTCAACAAAAAATGGTTTTGTTATAACTCCATATATGTACATTAATTGGAAACATTGACTATATCATCTACCAGCCCACAGTGAAATTCTTTAAACTGTCTGAAATTAATTTAACTTATTATCTAAAATTTCTATTTGACTAAGTGTAAAATATTATTGGGTTATTCAGGACTGTGTAAATGATTCCCATTCATTAAATGCCTGAATAAGTGAGAATTTATGGGAGATCTTTCTTTTTGCTAATTTTCTTAGAGCATGGTAGAATTGTCTTTTACTTGAGTCTGTGTTATTCTATCCTTCCTATAATATTTTGCTAGAATTTCGATCCATTCTTCCAGAGTGAACCAGTTTAACTGGTTAATTATTTCTGCACCGTCCTTAATTTCTGTTAAATTAAGATCAAGGTTTTCAAGTGGCTATATCAAAACATTGATTTTGTCTTTCTGAAGCCACTTATTTTGCAGCATGTCCAGAGTAAATATTCAGCTGGATAATTTCCTCAAGATTTTGCTTTAATATTTGCCCACAATGCCATATATTTTTGTTTAGTTTATGATGTATTTGTTCTTTTATAGTTGTAGTTTTCAGGGTTGTCACTGTTGTCACTGTCTTGCATTTTGTTATATGTACATAAAATATGTCCATCTTGGATTACTCGCAGGGATCATATTAGAAAAAGAATCGTAATCCATTGAACTAGTACCAGCGATCGAAATACATCTGTCTCAGATTAACTTGAGCTGCATTAGACATGTGATACAGTAGAATGTGACGTATTGCTCCCTCAGACGCAACACTAGGTGCTCTTATGCTACGTTGATCACAGGACATTGTGTTAACAGGATGATGTTGGGACCGAAATAGTAGATGGACTTCGATTGATTGATTGACTTTATTAATCTCACAGTGGAGAAACGTACTCGTTAGATCAGCTCAAATAGTCAAAGGAAGAAAGTGCCAAAGGAAGAAAAAGGTGCATGGGATTTATACAGTGTGTCCACATATGACAGCTTTTTTTTTTCCAACAGGGCTGTTCAATAGGCCATCTGTTCAATAACAAAATCATTACATTTGCTGAAGATAAGCAGCAACATACATGTTCAAAAATTGGATGCATGGTACAAAAGTGGCAAAGCCCTAAATTTAAAGAGTTTACGTGCCACAGATTGATGAAGACTCCTAACTTCAAAACTCTCCTCAACCAGACAAAGACACATTTAACATATCTACCTGTTCACCCCTTGAATATTTGGTTTTTAAACTTATCTCTCCCAACCTTCTTTTGGAGGGTAAAAAAAAATTTGATCCAGAACGTTCTTTACACCACGTATCAGCTCCTATCAGATAGTTTCTGAGGTCTTTATAATGGCTTGCCCTAATCACTGTTAAACTTTTTTTTTTCTATCTTGCTGTACAAACCCACAGTATCAGTGCTCATAACATTTTGTTCAGATACCAGCTATGTAAGTTGTAAGAGCGGTTTGAAGTGTGGCTTTTATCCATTGGATTTGCCTTGTGGTTTGTACCCAGGAAGTGTGGGAGCCAGTTTAAGCAACAGGTTGTTTAGATCAACTTACATCTCTTTAAAGAAGACCTTAAACTGTAGAGCATCCTTGACATGTCATTCCACTGTTTAACTTCACATTGGTGTTCAGATTGAATATTTTATGCATTTAATAAAAAAATATTTTCTGAGACCCAGTTAAAGGCCAGAACACACTGAATTTCAGCCTGTTGCGACAGAAAATCGTGTCGGACGAGGTTGTGGTGTTTAGTGCTCATTGAGAATCAATGGGGATGATCACAACCGTACACAACATCACAACAAAGTAAAATCAGTTAATTGCATAAAGAAATAGTGCACATCATGTATATAGCTAGGATAGACTCATACAAAAAAAAAAATGAAAATGAAACAATGAAATGAAACATTAAAAAAATACTTTACCCACGATAGGAGTTCAGGAGGGAAAAAATACGGATGAAGTAGTGATCCTCTTTGAGCCTCACAAAAACAACGTGGGACAGGAAACACAGTTTATCGACCTACTCGAGAAAAAAAAAAGTAATTAATTTAGGAGGAGATACAACAGATATACTAAAATAGTGATCCTTTTTTAGCCTCACAAAAACAAAATAATGAGGGGCAGACAGAGCAGGTAAGCGCAGCGTATCTCTCTAAAAAAAAGAATGAGAATGACCTCACTTTTCTTTTCTTAGGCGTAGTTCTCATGTTTTTAATATAGGCATTAGAACAATCTCTATCTGTTCTAGTTGGAGATGACGCACAGACTCATAAAGTGGGGCTTTCCTTTATAGAATGCACTAGTGTTCTTTAAATTTATTTTTTAATTACTTTTTATAATCTGTCCAAGTCAAATGAGATAAACTTTTAATTTTTATGTAGCACAGAGAAACAATTGAAAAAAATCTGTGCAGATCTTTTCACCTTGCCTAGTCGTACCCTAAATTGGATTGGAGATTAAAAAATGGTACGCAACTGGTGTGTTCTTTCCCTTAAATTGTAAATAATATTCTATTACCGGTATCTTTGTCTTTTTAATTTTTTTTTCTAAACAATACCAATTTTGTTATGGGTAAAGTCATCTGAGCTTTAAAAGCTTGGTCCTCAGTCTATTACAAGCCTAGGTTAAGAGATTTGACTCTAATGTGCAATGTCAGGTTAGATTTTTAGAAAGACAGTAAGCTCTCTATTCATTTTTAAATCTGTGCTTGAGTCTTATTCTTGTATTTTTTTAATCCAAGTGTATTATAAAACATAAAGAAGAGCTTGGGAGTTTCATCCTACTACCTGAAAATAGACGTTTCATCTAGATTAGCATTGAAGTGCTTCCTGCAAGTCCTCTGCTCTGTCAGTAGCAGCTGCTGCCACCGTTAAAACAAGATGTTCCCATGTGTTCAAAACCAACTCTCAAAGCCTCTGCTCATTTAACTACCACAGGTCTAATGGGGTTTTAGCCCTCAGTGGTTGCTAAGTGTTTCTTTATACCAACAAAACGGAACACAAGGTAACATCAGTACACAAGATGGAATGAAAGGTTTGCAGTGTGGTCAAAATACTGAGATATTTCCGGCCTTTTAGGTCTAACTCTTCCAGTGTCTCCTATTAGTTGTAATAAATGTTTTCATTTTTTTATATGTATTACCTTGGTTCATTCCTAAATATACTTTTTTTCTTCTAAAGATTGCATTACAAATAATATGCACTGGTTTTTCCCCATGTAACATTGCAGAATCAAATACATGCTCTTCTCCTTCCTCTGTCAGCTCTGACACAGTGTACGAGTGTCCCGACTACAAAACGGCTGGAAAGAACTCCTGCTTCTTTAACAAGAATGACACATCCATCTGGGTGACCTACAACATCACCGTTGTGGCCACCAACGCACTGGGTAGAGCATTTTCGGATCCCGTTGAAATAGATGTCGTTTACATCGGTGAGTGGAAAGTAGAGTATGCTATAAAGGTTCGATATTACAACACTGATACGTCTTACTGGGAGAATTTAGGTAGAAAATATGTTTTGAAAGAATAAAACTTGTGTTGATGTAGAAGGATAATGCCAAGAAGTTAGCCTTTGCTCAAAATGTTCTACCCTTAGGCAAAGGGGAAATTTGTGTCTTCCTAAATGGAGAAGCCTAAAGTCTGTTAGAGAAACATTTGATTGTCAGATGAGTCGCAAATTGAGCTTTCTGGATACAGTGGCTTTAGACCTACTGTAAGAAACCATACCAGGGGTTCAAAAATGGTGGCAGTAGTTTGGGCTGTAGGTATCATTTTGAACTGGTGTAGATCAGAGAAAGCCCAGAATAAAGCAAAGCATCTGGAACAAGTTTTAATGCTGTAATGTTTTTCATGTATTTTAAAAGTTTTTTAAGGTATTCACTGCCTGACTGTTTTGGAAGAAGAAGTTTGGAAATACCAACAAAAATAATGTTAACTTTGAGAACCTTTTCTAAATAAAAAAAAAAAAATAAATTGGAAAGAGTACCAGTTAATGTCAGTTTCCTCCCACAGCTTGCTCTCAGAGCCCAAAAAACATGACTGTTAGGTTAATTGGCTTTTCTAAATTGTCCATAGGTGCGAGTGTATGCGTGAATTGTTGTTTGTCTCTGTGTTGCCCTGTGATGGACTGGCGACCTGTCCAGGGTTTACCCCGCCTCTGGCTCGTAGACAGCTGGAGATAGGCACCTGCACCTCTCGTGACCCCGCTTGGGATAAGTGTGATGGAAAATGGATGAATACATGACAACCTTTACTAAATAAAAAAAAATGGAAAGGGTATCAGTTAATGTCAGCTTATTTCACTGATCTCAACATCGAACATTTGTAGTCTACAAACTTTCAGTGTTTCTCTTCAGGTCTGTAAATCAGATGTCCTCTCCGATTTTTCTCCCCAGTAATGCCAAATCCTCCAGAAGAGGTGACAGTGACTGTCATAGAGGACACAAACTGGCCTTTCCTTCGAGTTTCTTGGGAACCTCCTGAAAAGGCTGACACCCGTTCGGGTTGGATTACTCTAATCTACGAGCTCCGAATCAAGCTGGAGAATGAAGATGAATGGGAGGTAAGGAAACTTTTTCCAGTGGGATGGAGTAGCCCGGTGGTTTGAGAATTTGTCTTTCAAATGTGGAAAATTGGCATTTAGCCAAACCCTCATGATAAAGGCTTGACTCATATGTCACAAAGAGTTTCATGTAAAAAAAACAACAACAAAACATACAATATGGTGGCTTTAGTTACTTATCTTACTGTTATTTACATTGTTTCTTTTTCAGGTGCATCCTGCAGGCCAGCAGAAGGTGTTCAACATTTTCAGCCTGAGACCAGATAGTACATATCATGTCCAGGTTCGATGCAAGCCTGATCATGGCTTCTGGAGTGAATGGAGTGGCACAACGTTCGTCAAAGTTCCGGACTGTAAGACCTTTAGATATTCACTGCACACAACATGCCCATCATCTGTTCAGAAACAAATGTTTGATTTTAGGAGGATTTTGCTCTTGAGAATTGAAGAAACAAAATTAATATTCACAATTATGCACAACTTTGTGATAGTCATTTCCATTTGTCTCTAATGTTTAAAATCCTTTAAAGTCACAATTACAATATATATAAAAATATAACTGACATTTTGCTTTCACTATGTTATGAAAATTCAATCCACTTGTTCAAAATAAAAGTAAAATACCCTGAAGTTTGCAGCTGGTGAAAATAATATAAATGCTTTTGCAAGGTTTCAAAACTTTGGCTGAAACAGTCAAGATATCCGAACTAGATTTAACAACATCTAACATATCATGAATCGGATTCTCCTTTAATAAAACAATAAATTATTAACTCTGAGGAGTGGATTTTTAGCTATTTCTGGTAAGGGTGGACTTCTGCAACTTGCTTTTGTGTGAATTCACTTATGTAGAAAGCTGCGGGAGGGTTTATTTTTACTGAAAACCATTGCTATGTTTGCCATACTCCCATCTATGACCTACATGCTTAGTTAACCTTATCCTAATAGGCACAAGTAAGTGATTAACTACAAAGAAAACCGAACAAGCATGTTTTGAAATCATGAATTCATTTATAAAGTGTTTCGTCAGGGTAAGCATCCTTGAATGCCCCCCAGTATTTCACATGTCCACTAAGATTTAATACTTGAATCTAAAAAATAAAAATTGTAGCAATGAAGAGGTTTTGGATGAATGGAAACATTTATCTGTTTTTATTGGTTTGTTTCTTTTAGATTTCCCACGAGAAAGGTCAATGTGGATCCTTATTGCAGTCTTTGCTGCCTTCATCATCCTCACCTTCGCCTTCATCTGGCTGTCATACATGAAAATTCACAAGTAAGAGTTCATGTTTTATGTGTTTAGATATTATATACATTAACATACTTTAATAAATGAAGGGAAAATCAAACTAGTGCAGTTTTGGCATATAAACCTCCCTCTCATTGCTGACAGTTTATAAACTACAACATTCTTTACTTATCTAACTGAAGGCCTCTAACATTTAACAAAGTTTAGGTCATTTACAGTATGACTTTAAAATACATAATAATAAATTATGTCAACTCCTGAAGCCATAATCTAAAGAATCTAACTAAGAAGTAAACATTCAAAAAATAAAGTATGTTAAAGAAATAGAACTATTATTATTCATTTTATTGTGTGGCTGAGTATTGATGCATAAAATTACATAAAACAATTTTAATATGTTTGTGAGTTAACAAGTGTGATAAAGTGTCATATTATTTTGCACACAAATAAGTTGTAGAGTATTCAATCCAATTCAATTTTATTTGTTAAGCACTTAAAAACAACAACATAAACATTTCAGTTAAAACAACAAAACAGCTAAAACATGGGGAAATAAAATTCACAAAACTAAATTAAAAATAGGTAAAAGATAAAAGAAATATTAAAGGAAGGAAGATTTAAAAAAAATAAATAAAGCTCACTGTCTTGCTAGGTGTTAAAAGCCCAAAAGAAAAGGTGGGTTTTGACAAGAGATTTAAAAACACTCCAGTAATTTAACATTCCGTAAAAGTTCAAAAAATATCTACTGGACTTGGTTTCCAAGATTTGAAACTTTTACGGAATGACTATGACCTGGATGACTGAGAATCTTCATCAACGTAATTTAATATTGTGTTTTAATTATCAAGGCATAAAAGTAAACTAAAGACCAACAGTGCTGAAAAATCCAAACTTTATGTCTGCATCAGTTTTATATACATTCATATTTCCTTTATAGGAATAAAACTGTACAGTGATTTGAGCAATTATTTAGTTTTATTTGCTGCTGAATTCATTGTCAGTTTCTTTAGATGTAATATGACATCTAACCCAATAACCCAGTAGTAGCTCACAATTTGTTCTAATGAACGGGGTTGAAGCAGTAACATAAACTTTATATGATACTGCTTTTATGCTGACAAATGATCATTTATCAATTGGTCGCCTTGCTTGTGTTCGTGAGAAACTTTGCAATTCTCTTTGTAAATTGAGTTGATGTTTATTAAAGAGACAAGTAGTATTATAATATAGATTTAACACTAGCAGGATGACATTTGATCAGGCTCTATTGTATTAGGTTTTATCTACTTTTTTTTTGAGAATGAATAAATAAAATAAATCTACTGTTATGACCAAGAATTTCAAACTTCATACTCTATTTTATTTTCGCACTTTTACAACATACAGAAGTTAAAGGAATTATATTCTAATGATCTTTCTAACTTTCTGTGTGTATAGTCTGAAGCACTACGTTCTGCCCCCGGTGCCAGGACCTAAAATCAAAGGATTTGATAAAAAAGCTCTCAAGGTAATCCACATGTACTTCACTGTGCTGAAAACTAATTAAAACTATTTTTTGCTTCAGGACATATTTTTAACCAGATTTTTTTTTTTATGTGTAGAATGGCAAGTTTGAGGACATCTTTAGCTCATTGGTGGTGTCTGATTTCCCTCCAACCACATCCAATTATGAGGACTTTATTGTGGAAAACCTAGAGGTGTTTGTTCCAGAGGAGCAGGAACTTATCATGGAAGACAGCAAAGTTCTTCAAGATGATAGCATCAAATCTGAAAACTCCACCTGTGACAATGACTCTGGCCGGAGCAGCTGTGACAGCCACACCCTGCTCATCGATAAGGGCGGAGGAGACAAAGAGGAGGCGCTAGAGTCCGATCAGGAGGGTAGTCATGATGAGAGGGTTCCAACGAGCCCAGAGGAAGCCATGGAGGAAGACCCCTTAGCATGCTGTGACGAAAAGAATAGCCCCGATATTTCTGAGAAGGGGAAGTTCACGCCTTCTTTGTTTTCCCCACTACCCCGGTACAACCTGATGAATCAACCAAACCCCCCTGAGATGGGGAAAAAACACTGCCTTTCAGATAGCCCGCTCAACCCAGACTCCCTTCCCTCTTACTTTACTCAGCCTCCCAGCACTAAAAATGACTTTATATCAAATCCCTGGGAGTGCAACTTCAACCACAAGCAACATCCTCTCCATCCCCAGACAACGGGCAAAGAGCACCTCCAGGTTCAGAACGAAATCAGCTGGGTACACGGTGACCGCACAGAAGCTTCCTTAGGTGTCCAAGCGCCCAGCGTCAGGTCCACCGAATATGTGGAGGTCCAGAGGGTCAGTGGTGGGAATACGGTTCTCCTTCACCCTGTGTCTGCAGGCCAAGAAAACGGCGGGACCATGAGCCATCAAACGGAGCATTACAGCAGGGTGAAGACGGTGAACAATGACAGTGGTCTGCTGTTGCTTCATAAAGAGTCCACAGGGGAAGAGATGGGAATATGCCTTAGTGAAGAAGAAGTGGAAAGCAGAGCAACATCGAATGGCTACACAGCATCCATCACTCCAACTTCAGAGAAGCCTATGGTCGGCATTAACTCCGCCCTGCCGATTCTGGATGACAGGATCGCCAGTGGATACGTTGACACCGCCACCATGTTTGGCCTGCCCACTTACTAGATGTTGCAAATACTCAGCTGAAGGACATTGCAAGCAGATTACTTTCAGTTTAGGAAGCGAAAAATAAAAAAAGAGAAAAACTATGCTGACACTGAATGCTTTCACAGAAATATTTATTCTAATTTTTCTTTCAAGGTAAAACATTGATTTTTAAGAGACATGTTTTTCAGACGATTAGAATTATATTCTTTATTCAGGTTGTGAAAAAAAGAATTATCTATGATTATGAGGTACTTTGAGTTATTATTTTGGTCAACTGTACACTGCTTTTACCTCTAAAAACAGATCTTAAGGTTGCTGCGTACTGTAGACATGCAAACCTCAGAAAAATAGAAAAGAAAATAGATCAATTGACCCAGTGAGGGGATGCTCCTATTGTACCTGCCTGGCTGTTTCCTCTGAGGGGTGGATCTGTAAAAATCAATGCAAAGTTTGTATGTTTTTTGGTATTTTCTGTGCTGATTTTAAATATGCCCCAGACCATTACAACACTTGGTAGAAGCGGGAATCATTAGACAGATATAAAAACGCCACCAGCTCTCATCACAGCTACTAAACACCAGTGGGAACTTTGATGTAAGGAAATTTTGTTCACATGCTAAAAGTTGCTATTGGACCATTATAGAAATGCTGAAAGAGAGAATGTCTTTTGGTGTATGTTGCTTCCATCCAGTCAGAAAAAAAAAACTATTTTCAAATGCTTTATTTGGTTTATATATGTCTTTTAATATTTGTGATGGGGTGTGTGTGTGTGTGTGTGTGGATGTGTAACATAAGAAAAAATAAGCCAGGATTTTTAAAGCTATTTTTCATTTAAAAAAAGATTTTTGAAGAAATCTATAAAGATGTGAAATTTTTGATGGGATAATTGTGTCATGACTGTTGGATCGCCCTTTATAAGAAAGTACAGCCGTGTGTTCATATGTATACATGTAGTTACACCTGTGGTGATATTTGCATGCAAAAGATACAGCCATCGAAATTATTTTTGAGAGCTTGCTTTAACAAAATGGAGTTTTTAATAAATCTACTTTGTGCTGAAACAGAATGTTTATTTTCTTTTTACACTAAGACAAACAAGTTTACATGGTTAGTTCTTTTGTGGTTGGATCTTTTGTAACCACTATTTTTTTTTGGCAGGTTAAATGTGCAATTAAGATTCACCAATTCAGATTTATAAACGAGTTACACAAAACTGAGATGATATCGTTTATAAATGCATCTTCAGTAATGTTTGGTAAAATCTCCCTTAACAAGTGACATCTTGATCACATTATTTCAAATGTATCACAATATTCCATTTAAATGGCTGCTTTTGTAGCCCTGAACCCTGCTAACATATTTTAAATATGTCTGATATATTTTGATTTAATGCCATAATCTTAATTATAATGAAAAGGTTTCCTTTTAAATAAACCAACTGCTGTTCGTGCAAATGAAATAATTTAGTGACATCAATAGATAACACATTACATGTGAATGCCATGCATCAAAACGTTTCTAAACATTCTATAGGATAATAAAAGGATTGTATAAATGCACAGTAAAGCATAGGGCACAGCATAAAATATGTCATGTGCTTTTGTGGCAAGGAGCTTAATGAATGTTTACGTCATCTTTCCAAAGTCCAGATCAAGTCACAAGTGTTTTGTTTGTCTCTGCAACTACAAACTATATTTTCTTTCTTTGTACCGCTGTAGGTGAGGAATATGATCCTGTACTATTTGTCCTAAAGCACATTTTAACACCTGAATTTTATCTTTAAATTTGATTAAAAAAATATTTATAGATCTTTTGATATTAAATGTAAGCAAAAATAATAACTGCATGGCCAAGTCATTGTCAAGGGTTACATTTCTTTTAATTATGATAATAAATAAAATAACATGGTATTTATTACTTTTTTCCTTGTACCACGGGTAAAGGTGCATTAAGGATTTTGGCCAAGTAAGAATGGGGCCCAACGAAGTGCTTTTAATTGTGAGCTCCTGCAGGCGCACACCTCTCAATACGTCGGAAGAGGAGAGGACCATTGGCGAAGCAGCGCCAATGTACGCCCACCTTGAAGAGGAAAACAAGTATAAATGCCGGACAGGGTGAATGTTGTACAAGGTGAACCCTATGGTGGCTGTTCGACATGTTCAAAGTTGTGTCTTATGTAGGCGGCTGTACTTGGGCATTTCTTACGGGACGGCCAAGCCGCGCGGCCCCTTCATCAAAAATCCACTGGGCGAGCGGTGAGTTACCATGGAGACTGAATCTGGATCGAACTAGTTTAGAAGCAGCAGCCGTTAAGAGAGCAAAACTCTTAAACAAGAAACAGAGGAGACAGTTTTTGAGTTTTTCTCTCTGCAAATTTTATATCTTCAAACATAATAATATAATATAAATAATATCTCAAATTTTATATATCTGGTTATTCAGAAAGTCAGAACGCACCTTATAAACAATTAGTGACAATATTTATTTAAAAAAAATTCACTTGGCATTATACCTTGGTATCTTGCTGTGACTTTTGAATCTACCTTTATGTATATTTATATATCAAAAAGACCCAAAGTCTACTCTAATTTGAATCTGTGGCCGGACTGGATATTTGCTATTCAAGAGTAGCCTACTTTCCATCCAACCTGAGTGACCTTAAGCTATTTTGCAAAGAAAAAAGACTAAACTTGATTTTTTTTCTTTCAATCCTGTAGGTCTGGTAAACGTACACCACAAAGACTGTCAGCTTTGTTGGCTCCCTTCATTGAAGGGTTGAAACAACTTTTAAAAACCTTTCTAAGAAACTGAATAATTTCAAATTCCCATTTGCAAAAGATAAAAGAAATGCCCCCCCCTGTTTAACAAATGTACCCTGATTTATGTTGATCTATCATGTAAAACACCAGTAATAAACATTGAAGATTGTTGTAACTTGACTCTGTAAATAAAAATGATTTCACAGGTGCATCATGTCAGAAATCAGAACTGAGATGCCCTCCTACGGATATACCAGAGATGCCCTCTTGCAATTTCATTCCAGAGGAATACAAGGTAAGTGACAAAATATGCAGACACCTAAAACCGATGGGCAGTTTTGTTTTGTATAATATAAGAGTTATGAATCCAAAAGTTTGTAATAGTAAAAAAAAAGACTTCAACCGCCTCCGTTTTATAATTTGAAAAATGCAACATCAAATAAAGCCTACTGTGCTGTATTACTATTTAAGTTTAACCCCGTCATGTGTCTCTCCAGGGAATGTCAAAAGCAAAAATGATTGAGATCCGCAAACAGATCTGCAACCCAATGACCATGAAAGTTACTTACTATAAGAAACCAGTGTTCATCCATCAGGGATACATGCAGTATCTGTGGGATGTGGATGGGAACCGATATCTGGATCTATTTGCTGGTGTGGCCACCGTCAGCGTGGGCCACTGCCACCCGTAAGGTCCTTTTGTCATTTTTCTCCCACTGAGACAGATTTTTTGTTGTTGTGCGACAGTGGCGTTGGATGTAGGAGTTTGCCCTGAAATCGAAGGATTGAGGGTTCAAGCCCTGGCTCCGACTTTCATTGTCGTGTCCTTGGGCAAGACACTTCACCTGCATTGTCTACTGATGGTGGTCAGAGGGCCCGGTGGCGCCAGTGTATGGCAGCCCCACTTCTGTCAGTGAGCCCCAGGGCAGCTATGGCTAAATTGTAGCTCGCCACCATCAGTGTGTGAATGGGTGAATGAATGTAGTGTAAAGCGCTTTGGTCAAGTCTCCTGACTTGAAAAAAGGGCGCTATATAAGTACATGCCATTTACCATTTGTTGTTTACGGCCCCTTTTTCCACCGTTTTGCATATTTATATTTGCTTTTTGATATCCATATGTGCACAGGAAAGTAACTCTTGCAGCAGAAAAACAGCTGAGAAAACTTTGGCATACCACTCATATTTATGCCTATCCTACTCTCCATGAGTACTGTGAAAAACTTGTCTCCTACCTCCCTGATCCTCTGAAGGTACGGTGGTGTATTTTTATTGACTATTTGCGAGTATGTGAATTTATTCTGCAATTAAAATCTGTTCCCCTACACAGGTGGTTTTTCTAACAAACAGCGGCACTGAAGCCAATGATCTTGCGATGTTGATTGCTCGTCTCTACACTGGCAACTTCGATATTATCACTTTGAGGTCCAATTTTGCTTTTTTATACAAGTTCTGACTGCTTTTTTTTTTTTTTTTTGAAATACCCAATTAACCAAACTAAAAGAAAGCTGACCGTTAGACTATTGAAATTAAACTTCCTCAGCGTCCACCAGCAAAGCTGAATTGTCATTAATTTTTCTCTAAGATAAAGATGTCTTTAATGTTTACAGTTTCTGTTTAACTTTCAGAGGATCTTATCATGGTGGGGGATCAATGACCATCGGGCTTACGTCTAACGCAGCCTATAAATACCCGGTGCCCAGCAGTCTAGGTTGTACAAATGTACGTATAGCATGGATCTCTCTCTCGTGTGGCAATGTGAGACAGAATCGTTGTTTTTTGATTAGACATGCATTTGTTTTAATAAGAACATCTTGTGTTATTGTAAAATAAACATAGCCACTCATATGAGATGATAGATGGACTCATTTCAAGTTACTATTCTTGTATAGAGGTAAAGTGTGGAACATCAGTGCATAATTGAAGCATGCTGATATGGTAGAGGATGTCATTTAAATTAATCTATGTATCAAATATAAACAGGAACATTTCCATTCACTGAAAAGCTTGTTTATTTCAACAATTACATTCATGAAGTGAAATTCATATACATTTAATATACACGGTGGAATAGAGTACAGTTGGAAATGTTTTCGCCTCCATACAGGTTTCTTTTAGACTTTGCAGTTTTCAAGAGTCCTTACTTAAAGAGAATCAGACTCTATATGATATCCATCCATCCATCCAACTATCTAACAATGGGATATCCCACCCTTTGTTTTTCAAATCTTCTTTGCAAAAATATTCCAAATTGGACACATTTTAGGGATTTTCCAGGCATCCTTTTTCGATTAAAGTCTCAACTTCACCTAGGCTACTCTTCATGTTTTTTTTAGCCATTCTTGGCTGGACCTCCTGTTGACTACTTTAGTTTCTTGCCCTGCTGCATATTCAAATCAAGTGAGCCAGAGATCAAGAAATGATTGATATTCTCCAGAAGAAAACATCATTCTTAGTGCCATGAATTAAACCATGTTCATGTTTTACGGCAACAAAAAGCTCCAGACCATCAACCCATATTTAATCGAAAACAACAGGTTTGTTTTGGGGGTCTGGGGGCCTAGTGGTTAGTGCATAGAGCTTGGAATTCTGAGGTTCTGGGTTCCAGCCCCACTCTCACAGACTGCCACTCCACGATGGCAGCCCACTTCTCCCCAAGCGGATGGGCTAAATGCAGAGTTAATTTCTTCAATGTGAGATCAATAAAGTTAAATTATTATTGTTTTGTGAAATGTTTGCTTATGCCATGTTAAAGGAAAGCACCCCTTTCCAATATTCCCTCTTTGTCCTAGGGGATAAACTTTTTTTTTTTTTTTTCTTTGCCAAATATCAGATACACCTTTATGGTTGTACATGACAGACTTTTGCATTTAAAACTGTCCAAAGGATGCAATTTTTGCCTCGTTTCTTGGTAATTGTTAAGTAATGAACACTAACCTTAACTGAGCCAGGAAAGTGAGGATCTCAGTGCTTTAGATTTCCTCTAATGAGTTATCATGCCATGTTGTTGGTACTGAATGTAAGAAAATATTTCGCTTTCAGATAGGACCAGGTGGATTAAAATACCATCTTTATTAATAATAAAATCCTAATTTTAAAGTTGCAACTTTTAGGTTACCTATCTGATGCTGAGATTATTTCAGTTTAAAACATTTAACGGCAACAAAAAAAGAGATAAAAAATATGTAAGGGGGGAAAATACTTTTTCATTTATTTTTCTTATTAACGGCTCAAACCAAATGGTAATCCCATATTCGGTTACTTAGAAAGTTAAATTAGACTGAAAAAAATCAGATTTTAGATTCAGCATGTCAGATATGGTTTTAGAATGACAGCATAAGACTTTAAAGCATTTTTAAATTAAATTAAAAGGACGATATTTTGGCCGATATGATCATGTGGAAGACTGCTAATATGAATGCATACTTTAAATGTATGGCTTTATGGGTAATGAAAGTAACTTTTTGAATAGAATTACTGAAATATAGTATTTCATATTTAATGCTGTTTTATGCAAAAGTTTAAAATAGTTTCAGCAGAGTTATATGCCAGTTTCCATAGTTTTATAACATTTTCTGCTGCTTTATGTGAATCCCTGTCTGTGCCTCCTTAACCCAGCTTTGTTGTTTTCCACCAATGAAACAGACCATGTGTCCAGATGTGTTCAGAGGTCCATGGGGAGGAAGCCACTGCAGGGACTCACCTGTACAGACTACAAGAGAGTGTAGCTGTCCTCCAGGTACACAGATCAGGCTCAGTTCTCATTAACAACTAAAGTAAATCATAGCAGCTTGTCAGGGAGCCATGCTTTGCTAAGAAATGAATGACGTTTGAATGCTGGAGTGTTTGCTTAACAACGAAATTGCCCTTATATTATTATGCTGTATTATTGTTGTCTCTTAGTGTTCCAGTTTTTTTATTTGTCTAAGCGAAAAATCAAATAGATTTGTTATATTTAAATCCATAAAAGTGAGGCAAATCAAGCCTGTAATAAAACGCGAGGAAACCAGAATAAACACTAGAAGAGCAGAATAAAGTTCAGCGTCGTCCTGTCGATCATTGACTTTCTTTGTATGTTTAACCACTGTGAAATGTTTGCCTTTTTGTAAGGTTTGCTCCGACTGCAGTCATCTAAAATGTTTTAAGACTCAGCTGTAGGCAAGTCAAAGAAAAAAAATTTTTTTCCAAAAAAAAAAAAAAATAATCTGTTCTTTAGAACTAAAACTCAAAATCACTTTGGAGAGAGAGAGAACATCATTTTTTTCCCTACCCCCTTTGTTAAATGCTCTGCATTGATCAGAATTTTTCTATGTTTTTATACTACAGGTCAGTGTGTGGCGAATGAGCAGTACATTGGACAACTGAAAGAGACATTAGCTACAAGCGTCCCAGCTAGAATTGCTGCTTTCTTTGCAGAGCCTATTCAGGTGTTTTGTATTTTTATTTTGCAAGTAATTATGCAGTCATGTTTGAAATGTAACTCATATAATGTGGTATGTTTCAATTTTTATCTTAACATTAAGTATATCTACTTAATGCATTGCTGAATGAACATATATGGGAAGCGAGTGTATTTAGCCAGCTAAAGAAATTTCTAGAGTACTTCTTAGGGTCTTTTAACACTGTGTTCTATGTTTTCACTGATATGTCTGCTTTATTTAGGGAGTCGGAGGAGCTGTTCAGTACCCGAAAAACTACCTTAAAGAAGCTTACAAACTTATAAGAGAGAGAGGAGGGCTCTGCATTGCTGATGAGGTCTGATGGTTTATTTTTATGGCTGTCTTGTATAAAAGTTAATACCATTACAATCAATGAAGATAGTATATTTCTGAAATAATTTTTATATACATTGGTGTGAAAAAATAATAGTTTAAATAAAAAAATGTTGCCTGCTAACCTGAGCAAAAACAAAACAGGCTTAAAATTGTGAGGGAAAGGAAATAAAAAACAAACAAACATCCAAACTAACATGATAATTTAATGATGAGCTTTGCCTCCCTGGGCAGCAATACTGTAGCTCCCATCAGCTGTTTTTTAATACCTGGCAATGAATGTTTCACTGGAGGAACTTTGACCCTCTGTGCTTTGAAGAATTGCTGCAATTACTTTGGTTATCTTTGGGCAAAATGCTGTATTGTTGTGGATAGTGATAATATTTTTGCTACAGCTGGGACACTGTCGGTTTCCAACCCTAACTTGTGGATTTTCACACGCCAGCGCTGACTTAAGTTCTGAAATACTCACACAAAGAGAAAAGACAATTAGGAGAAATGTATTGATACAATTACTTTGTCTTTGGCGCTCAGACCCTGGCAGGAAACATAGCGCTTAATTTTGATAGATATGCATGAACAGGAGCAAAGAATATGGCTGTTTCCCCCCAAGGCCTGAAACTGGTGGTGGAGTGGAGCTAGATGAAGTTGGTCAGTCTGTAGACTGCTGGTTAGGGAGACGGTATGCTGAGCTTTATGGGGAGATCCAGCGGACTGCGTGAGCTGATACTAGAGCTTCACTCAGGGACCTGGAAGATGGAAGTGATGAGTGTATGATGAGCAAGCATGAAGCGACGGCGGAGAGGAAAAAACTCCCCGTTGGGAAGTAATCTCTGGCAGAACCAGGCTCAACATGGCGGTCTTCTGCCGGACCATTTGAGATGAGACAGAGAACGCAGTAAGAGTCCAGGAGGAATTATACTCTGATGAAGCTTTAGCTACGATGGTGGAGGAGGGGCTGGAGGTGGGTTGAAACGGTGTCATCTGAATAAAGTCACACAGTGCATCCACCGCCTGCACACAGGAGCAGACAGTGCAGATCGGAGGCCTTTTAAGATGAACTTTGGATGCTGATTGGCTTTCGTGGAGGTGTGGTTCAAAGCCGATTGGCTGTGTCGCAGGTGGATGTATTTGAACTTCCGCCTAGGCTCCATTTTGGCTAACATGATGTTTGTATTGCAGAATCAACAGTTCTGTTTGAGTATTTATTTGATAACGCCTCTTCTGTAGTATCTCAAGGGGAATACCTAGAATTCATGGGCGTAGGTTTGCATAGGGACATGTCCCTACCAAAATTTTGAACCGACCTAATTGTCCCTACCAATAATTGGATGTGAGCAACATGTTTATAATTTACAGCAGTAGTTGTTCCAGCAGTGGCTTCTTTTCCTCTCGCTGCTCCTCTGCCTGGTCTCTCCTGTCCCTTTCACGCAGCAGCGCATGGAACTGTGCTGCGCTGTTTAACTCCACTCTCATTGGTTGTTCTGCCTTAGGTTCCGCCTCCTCTCTCTCTGATTGGCTGTTTTCTAGTCCTGGCGTGCTTGGAGCACAAAATTGAAAATTTATTCACACTAGAATGCTGTGGTTACTACAATTAATATTAGGCTACAAAACTAGTCCCAATTAAAAAAAATGAATATCATGTACACTAAAAAACAAAAACCTTTTTTTTTCTTTTATAAAGCGAAATATTCTGAGTCAGCCAGGAGTTCTGAAGACACAAAATGGGCAAATAAAGGCTGTAAGCCATCAACATTTCTGATTCTTATCCACAGCCAACTAAAACAGAAAATGTGAGGGTTTCCTTTTTACCAATATTTAGTTGCTATTACTGTTTTCATTTTTTATGACTCTTTGAGAAAGTTCAGGTATAATTATTAGCAGGTGTTATTTCTCTTATAGAGTACAACAACAAGAAATGGGGCCTAAACATCCGCTGTTTTTCATTTAAAAAGCATAATTAGGGTTCCACATAATAATAGTTCTATTTTATTGACTATTTATACTTCTAGAAATAGGATAAAGACAAGAACAAAAAAAGGAAGAATATAAACATTGATTTTATCTTACATAGATTTCCACACAGTCTATAAGTAAATTAGTACAAACATTAATGTCTGGTAAAAATGCTGGAATCTGGCTGTTTATTTTGGATAATGTTAAATTACAGATAAGATAGTGTTATAGTGTCTTTTATGATTGTTAAAAATTATTTTATATTTGAATACACTTAGGCTCATTCTTAGTGTTGTGTTCGTAGATGATTCCACTAAAAAAGAAAATAGGCATACAGTAAGGAGCTATTTAAACAGTCAGACAGTAAGCAATATAGGACATAGGACAATGATAAAAGGTTGTGTTACATTTAATCCTTTACTATTAAAATTGCACTTATACATTATATGATTATAGGAAACACAGATATCCAGTAATAATGATGCAGGGCAGCTTGTAGGTGAAGCAGCTGGCCCTTCAGTGCTTCAGGTGATGTCTAAATAAACCAGGTGAAACTAAAATATTTCCACATGAGGAGTTCTGGATGGAGAATATTGACAGACAAAATTTTTTTTTTAATCTTATATATATATATATATATTGTATTTTTACAATTTTGGTATAATTACTGATCTAAGTTGATTGTTCTATAGGGGAAAGGGACATTTATTTTACATTTATATTATGTTTTATAGTCTCCATTCACCAGTTAATGATTAATCACATACTAAATTAGTTGACGATTATTGAAATAATCAATTAATACGATTCATTTTTTCAGCCCTAGATAAAATACATAAAATGGGCTATACAGAGTAACTACAGCCCAGATGTTCAACTTTTATAGTGAAGTTAATATTTTATTGAATGTATTATTTTGCTGGATACAGAGAGAGCATAGTAGGTAAAATATAAGAGTGGGGTTTAACTCTGCACAATTGTATATCTTCAAACGAAAATACTGTATTTACCTTCTCTATTAGTCATGCAAATGAAACCATTTACAAAGTGGAAAACAGTCCTAATTCCACATTCATCAGAGCCAGTGATACTTCAAACATTGATAAACAGCATCTAATGAGTGTAGTGCTTATAAAATTTTTATTAATGTAGCAAAATGATGCTTTTCTCTTTTAACAATGAATTCGTCTTATCAGTACGGATGCTCACATCGAGCATAAAAAAGGGCACGCATATTGCAGCACCAATGACACCCGACCAATAGTGTCCCTACCAAAGTTCAAATCAAACCTACGCCCTTGCTAGAATTTAAGTAGTAGTCTACTGCAAATGTTAAAGTAAATTACTGTTTAGTTAGAGTCATTCTTCTTTATGTCTTTCAAGAAAAATATTAAAAGGAAACTGTTTAAATCTGTATGTGTATGTGGATTACTCCATGATTGGACTGATGACCAATGAACACAACACAGGTGTTGATGGTTAACCTTATTGTCTTCTACTGGACCCGGCAGGTTCAAACCGGATTTGGGCGAACTGGAAGCCACTTCTGGGGTTTTCAAGGACATGATGTCATCCCTGACATTGTTACAATGGCTAAGGGCATCGGTAATGGATTCCCTATGGGAGCTGTTGTTACAACATCAGGTGGGATAAACGGCAAAGGGTAATCTAAATTAGCTTCATTTTCTTTAACATCATACGGTTGTTTGGCTTCTGAGGCAGTGAATTGTACATCTGCTTTTTTCCACTAATGCTCACAGCAGTAACTGTTTAAACTCTGCTAGATGGATCCCTAAATATTACAGTCGACATAGCTGCAGCAGTTTATGGACTCAGTAATCTTGGGTTTTAAAAATAATTTGAAGTTGGTATGCAGGCAAGAGACAATTGGAGCTACAAACTCGGTACATTCCCTGTCATGTCGTTTTTTTGTTTTTGAATGTAAATGTATTTCAGATATAAATACATATTCAGTCAAAATGATACATGTCAAACGGTCACTTAAAATGTGTAAACATTTCTAGATATATAAAACTTTACTTCTACTAGTACAATTTAGTTTTTTTACCTTCTGAAATTTGGTTTCTGCTGGCAGAAATGTAATTTAGAACCTCTATTATTACAATTAGGTCTAGGAGTGTGATTTTGACCATCTTATTTTAGTGATCTACAAATGGAACAACGGAGAGGAAAGTGCTTTTAATAAATGTTGAAATGGTCTGCCATAACCCACTTCACATAAATGCGCAAACTTCTCCTTTGCCATCTTCCTCTCTTTTGCAGCTGTAGCGCTGTTTCTCTGTCTGTTAAACACAGTCTCACTTTTTATTATTTTTGCATTAAAATCTCTAGTTCCAGTGGGGTGAAATTGGCACTTCCTGTTGCTTGTTGTCCTAGTGACTCGTCAAACGGCGCTCCGTGATAAAGGCTTTTCAACTCAGAGTTGATTGAACAAATTCATTTTCCATTGTGAAACCGAAAACTCAAGAGTTCCCGACTTCAGGCTAGATCTATATAGAATTGAGGATCAACTCAACTGTATGGTCGGCCATAATCTACCTGATCCTTCCACTTTCCTAACGGCCAGCATTCCAAACTCTGGTTGTCGGGATGGGGGGGGCGCGGCCTTCGGGAGGTGGAGGGTGTGGAACGCCAAAAAGCTCGTTTAGAAGAGGGCTGAATTAGAAGGTTATTGGTACACGTTTGCCTAATATTAGAGGAATTTTCCTTCTCAAACTGCCAACACAGGCTCTGATGGGCTCATTATTATTATGATTTAATTTCAAATGTAAAATAGGACCTTTAAAATTTTGGGACACTATAACAATGCTGATAAACCAAGGCTGTGAAATCAGGGCTTTTAGGGAGGAGTTTAAAGCAATATCAAATTTTTTTTCGAAAAATATTTTTATTTATCCCGGGATGATACCTCAGTGTTTCTTTTTATATAACTCAGTGCAATATTTATTATTGATATTACTTCTTCAATAACTTCAGTGCAATATATATATATATATATATATATATATATATATATATATATATATATATATATATATATATATATATATACTCTTTACCCTGTATATAGCTAGCTCTTACTCATAGAAAACATATTTATTGTGCAAAATTAGCTCTGTTACATTGGTAGCCAAGTAGTCGACATTTCGTTGTCAAGATTCACTCTGTGTTTTTTGTGCAATGACAATTAAGGAAGTCTTAAGTCTAAGTCTAAGTGGTCATAAATATAGCCAGAAGGATTATGTTTGGATAAATGCACTCTTTGGAAATATACTCCAAATGTTACATTTTGGATTCGACAAATGTTAGAAGCTTTTCAAGCATAACATACGTAGAGAAAGTGAAGCATGAGAAATTTGGGGAGGTCTGGACATTTTATTAATTTTTCAAAAACATGCAACACTTGTACAGTGAAATAAAAAATATTAGAATTGTTTGACCCTGATAAATGAGAAATGGAAAAAATGATAATGTGTGGAAATGTGATTGATTTCTATTTTGCCTCTGAGAGCCCTTCTCTTGTTTTTTTGCCTTCTTTTTTTGTGCTGGTTTAACTGTGCAGTCTTCTGTTCCTGACCAGATGATCAGACCAAATGTTTTATATCCATGTATTGTTGGGATCAATACAGACATGGACTATATACAGGTGCTGGTCATAAAATTAGAATATCATGAAAAAGTAGATTGATTTCAGTAATTCCATTTAAAAAGTGAAACTTGTATATTATATTCATACATTACATACAAACTCATATATTTCAGATGTTTATTTTGTTTAATTTTGATGATTACAAATGACAACAAATGAAAATCTCAAATTCATCATATCAGAAAATTAGAATATTGTGAAAAGGTTCAAAATTGATGGCCCCTGGTGCCACACTCTAATCAGCTAATTAACTCAAACCACCTGCAAAAGCCTTTAAATGGTCTTTCAGTCTAGTTCTATAGGCTACACAATCATGGGGAAGACTGCTGACTTGACAGTTGTCCAAAAGACGACCATCGACACCTTGCACAAGGAGGGCAAGACACAAAAGGTCATCGCTAAAGAGGCTGGCTGTTCACAGAGCTCAGTGTCCAAGCACATTAATAGAGAGGCGAAGGGAAGGAAAAGATGTGGTCGAAAAAAGTGTACAAGCAAGAGAGATAACCGCACCCTGGAGAGGATTGTGAAACAAAACCCATTCAAAAATGTGGGGGAGATTCACAAAGAGTGGACTGCAGCTGGAGTGAGTGCTTCAAGAACCACCACACACAGACGTATGAAAGACATGGGTTTCTGCTGTCGCATTCCTTGTGTCAAGCCACTCTTTAACCACAGACAGCGTCAGAAGCGTCTTGCCTGGGCTAAAGAGAAACAGGACTGGACTGCTGGTGAGTGGTCCAAAGTCATGTTCTCTGATGAAAGTAAATTTTGCATTTCCTTTGGAAATCAAGGTCCCAGAGTCTGGAGGAAAAGAAGAGAGGCACTTCATCCACGTTGCTTGAAGTCCAGTGTAAAGTTTCCACAGTCAGTGATGGTTTGGGGTGCCATGTCATCTGCTGGTGTTGGTCCATTGTGTTTTCTGAGGTCCAGGGTCAACGCAGCAACATACCAGGAAGTTTTAGAGCACTTCATGCTTCCTGCAGCTGACCAACTTTTTGGAGATGCAGATTTCATTTTCCAACAGGACTTGGCACCTGCACACAGTGCCAAAGCTACCAGTACCTGGTTGAAGGACCATGGTATCCCTGTTCTTAATTGGCCAGCAAACTCTCCTGACCTTAACCCCATAGAAAATCTATGGGGTATTGTGAAGAAGAAGATGCAATACACCAGACCCAACAATTCAGAAGAGCTAAAAGCCACTATTAGAGCAACCTGGGCTATCATAACACCTGAGCAGTGCCACAGACTGATCGACTCCATGCCACGCCGCATTGCTGCAGTAATACAGGCCAAAGGAGGCCCAACTAAATACTGAGTGCTGTACATGCTCATACTTTTCATGTTCATACTTTTCAGTTGGCCAACATTTCTATAAATCCTTTGTTTTTATTGGTCTTCAGTAATATTCTAATTTTCTGATATGATGAATTTGAGATTTTCATTTGTTGTCATTTGTAATCATCAAAATTAAACAAAATAAACATCTGAAATATATGAGTTTGTATGTAATGTATGAATATAATATACAAGTTTCACTTTTTAAATGGAATTACTGAAATCAATCTACTTTTTCATGATATTCTAATTTTATGACCAGCACCTGTAAGTGTTGCTAGTATCCCTACTGTTTAATACTTGTATAAATGGTTCATATAGAAATTAAAATAAAAACAATGTTAAAAAATGTAACATTATAAACTACCTATGAAACCTAACAGCTTCAATGTCTGTTATAAAATAAATAAATCAGGGCTGGAAAATGAGCCCTCGTGGTCCCCACCTACATGGTTTATTGATTTCACCCTCCACCTTCTAATATATTTGCCCTTATGTGTTGATTACCATCAAGAACGGCTTTGCACTTTTGAACAACTGCATCTTATTTTTGGAAACACATTACAGGTTTCTTCTGGAAAATGGGCCAGTTTCCATGGTACCTGTTTGATAAACTTTTGCATACCTCAAGACCCACTCTAACTTTCTCAAGAGGTTCTTTTATTCTGCTAAAAAATACAAACAAAAATTTGAATCAATGTCCAAACAAAATCACTTTTTTTGAATAATGTTTTGAACACTTTGTGCCTGAAACATTTATTTGGACCTGCTGAGGCTGAAGGTGTGAGCTTGTTAACTCATGTTCCTTTTTTTCTGTTTTTTGTTTTTTTTGTTTTTTTCATTTTTAGAAATCGCTGCTTGTTTTGTTAAGGGACTCCATTTTAACACCTTTGGTGGAAGTCCTGTGGCTTGTGCTGTTGCTTCGGCAGTGCTTGATGTAAGTAATTTCCGATGCTTTTGCCAAAGTTATTTAGGAAAGGGGAACTTTAAACACTCAGGAACACAAAACCTTTCCTGATTGCTTTTTTTTGTTGTTTTTCTAACAGACCATTGTTGAGGATGGCTCACAGAAGAACAGTCTCCATGTGGGCACCTATCTCATGAAAGGGCTGGCAAAACTCAGAGACAAGTATGAAATAGTCGGCGATGTTCGTGGGAAAGGGCTGCAGATTGGTGTAGAAATGGTCAAGAACAAGGTACGGAGTGTGTGACGACGCTCACCTCTTCTCACATGTGCTTATTAATTCAATTCAATTTAGAGTATTTATAGAGCGCCAATTCACAACACGTCATCTTATGGCACTATACAATTTAACCAGATCATACAGTTAAATTGATTCAAATTTCTGTATATAAGGAAAACCAGTTGATTGCATTAACTTATTAACTCAAATGCAATCCCTAACACTAAGCATACTTGTAGCAACAGTGGAGAAGAAAAACTCACTTTTAACAGGAATAAACCTCCAGCAGAACCAGACTCCGTGTGAGCGGCCATCTGCTGACATACCACTGGAGTTCAAGGAGACATAAGCAGACATACAGAAAGAAGCAGAGATACAAAAAGCAAGTGTAAACCAGGTCCATAGGTGGCCCCGTCTAGGAAACACACAGCCAGGCAGATGAGCTCCGAGCCAGCTTCCATGTCAGAGAAACAGGACTACACTGAAAAACAGGCCGATTTAGAACATCTATAAACAAAGGAGTTGATGGCAGCAGCATGGCTGATATTTCTCTTCAGGATGGTGTCACAGCCAAACAGGAAAAGACCAGATGAAGCTACTATGAGAAAAAGAAGAGAGAACATAACGTTAGAGACTAATCTAACAAATTCTGCAGAGTGGGAGAATAGAGATAGAATGAAAAAGGAGTCCCTATGTACTCCGGCAGTCTAAGCCTATATCAGCATAACTATAGAGATAGCTCAGGATAACATGAGCCACTCTCACTATAAGCTTTATCAAAAAGCACCTCAGGATGCTACATCTTGGGTTCAGCTGCGTCCCACCTAACCATTAGCCATTTGTATTTGTGCATGTTTTCTAGCTGTAGCTATGCTTCTTTATCATAGAAAAGACAAACACTTTAATATCAGCTGCCTTCGTGGTATTTAAAGCTGCTGATAGAAGTTTTTAGGTTAAAACAGTTTAGCACCAATACTTTGAAATGACTGCGATGTCCTAACAGTCAGATAGTTTTGGCAAACTTTTGCAAATTGGAGTGAATCTGAGGCTCTGGTTTAAAAAAAAAAAATTACTAAAGGCGCAAACAGTCCTGATTTTATTTCCCTTTCAAACTAAATGACATTCATTTGATTTTTTTGGGAGTCCTTCCCTAGGTTTCCTGGAATTATGGCCCTTGCTTCACAGCTCTTTCCCTAAATTTTCAGTGGGACTGATCATGACATCATGGCGGCTACAATGCATTGGTGTACTTAAGATCTCAGTCTAATTCGTATGATCCATTTGTGTCCAAGCTTTTATCCCCTAGCGCTAATTCAAGATGTCTTTTTAGTTTTTCTGCTTATTCTGTTTAAAATCATCCTAATCTTATCTTCCATCACAGATTTTCAGCCTCAAATCCGTACTCAGTGTGGACCTTAAACAAACACATTTCTCTAACTTACAGTTAGAGAATTAAATGAGAACTTTAAATCCAATTCTTCCACTAGCATTAATAATTGTAGGCCAATGTGATGTTTTGAGGACTACATCTTCAAAAGTACCTCTGCTCCTTCATTTACAGACCAGCAAAGATCCACTGCCTGCTGAGGATATGGCTGAGATCTTTGAGGATGTTAAAGATATGGGAGTCCTCATTGGCAAAGGAGGAGTTTATGGACAGGTAACACAATTTAATCGTCTCAAAGTGATTTTGAATTTCATTTTCTTTTAATTTGCAATAATGTATTTGAGTCTGTGAAATCAGTTATCTATCCAGTCACATAAATAGGAAGTGGCATAAAACTCTGATAAAGATGCTGCAGTGTAAATGTGGTATTAGTCGCTGTGTTGTACTTCTCAAAGCACAGAGCCACAGAGAAAAATGTGAAATGGATGAAAACATACAGGTGCTGGTCATAAAATTAGAATATCATGAAAAAGTAGATTGATTTCAGTAATTCCATTTAAAAAGTGAAACTTGTATATTATATTCATACATTACATACAAACTCATATATTTCAGATGTTTATTTTGTTTAATTTTGATGATTACAAATGACAACAAATGAAAATCTCAAATTCATCATATCAGAAAATTAGAATATTACTGAAGACCAATAAAAACAAAGGATTTATAGAAATGTTGGCCAACTGAAAAGTATGAACATGAAAAGTATGAGCATGTACAGCACTCAGTATTTAGTTGGGCCTCCTTTGGCCTGTATTACTGCAGCAATTCGGCGTGGCATGGAGTCGATCAGTCTGTGGCACTGCTCAGGTGTTATGATAGCCCAGGTTGCTCTAATAGTGGCTTTTAGCTCTTCTGAATTGTTGGGTCTGGTGTATTGCATCTTCTTCTTCACAATACCCCATAGATTTTCTATGGGGTTAAGGTCAGGAGAGTTTGCTGGCCAATTAAGAACAGGGATACCATGGTCCTTCAACCAGGTACTGGTAGCTTTGGCACTGTGTGCAGGTGCCAAGTCCTGTTGGAAAATGATATCTGCATCTCCAAAAAGTTGGTCAGCTGCAGGAAGCATGAAGTGCTCTAAAACTTCCTGGTATGTGGCTGCGTTGACCCTGGACCTCAGAAAACACAATGGACCAACACCAGCAGATGACATGGCACCCCAAACCATCACTGACTGTGGAAACTTTACACTGGACTTCAAGCAACGTGGATGAAGTGCCTCTCTTCTTTTCCTCCAGACTCTGGGACCTTGATTTCCAAAGGAAATGCAAAATTTACTTTCATCAGAGAACATGACTTTGGACCACTCACCAGCAGTCCAGTCCTGTTTCTCTTTAGCCCAGGCAAGACGCTTCTGACGCTGTCTGTGGTTCAAGAGTGGCTTGACACAAGGAATGCGACAGCAGAAACCCATGTCTTTCATACGTCTGTGTGTGGTGGTTCTTGAAGCACTCACTCCAGCTGCAGTCCACTCTTTGTGAATCTCCCCCACATTTTTGAATGGGTTTTGTTTCACAATCCTCTCCAGGGTGCGGTTATCTCTCTTGCTTGTACACTTTTTTCGACCACATCTTTTCCTTCCCTTCGCCTCTCTATTAATGTGCTTGGACACTGAGCTCTGTGAACAGCCAGCCTCTTTAGCGATGACCTTTTGTGTCTTGCCCTCCTTGTGCAAGGTGTCGATGGTCGTCTTTTGGACAACTGTCAAGTCAGCAGTCTTCCCCATGATTGTGTAGCCTATAGAACTAGACTGAAAGACCATTTAAAGGCTTTTGCAGGTGGTTTGAGTTAATTAGCTGATTAGAGTGTGGCACCAGGGGCCATCAATTTTGAACCTTTTCACAATATTCAAATTTTCTGATATGATGAATTTGAGATTTTCATTTGTTGTCATTTGTAATCATCAAAATTAAACAAAATAAACATCTGAAATATATGAGTTTGTATGTAATGTATGAATATAATATACAAGTTTCACTTTTTAAATGGAATTACTGAAATCAATCTACTTTTTCATGATATTCTAATTTTATGACCAGCACCTGTATATAAGCTAAGGACTAAGATAATCTTCGCTTAAGGATCAATTTAAATAAACCTAAGTCATTTTGTGAATTATGGGCCTTAAAGCAATTTAGTAAAATCATGTTAAATATTTTTGCGTCTTCCTCTGCTTTACTCTTGTACCTCTGCTGATGTCAACCACTTAGTGTTATATTCTCCGGCTACTATTCAGAGCGTCGGCTTTTATATGGCCTTTATATTGGGCAGGTAATTGAAAAGTCATTTTAAATATACTTTGCTGTAGCTTTCTAAAAGCCATCAAACTACAAAAGACACATACAGTACAGCCACTTTTAAAGACAGACAATCTTTATACAGTTAAACCAAATGAAAATAAATGACTGAACTTAAATATTGTGGCATGTTCATAAAAATAGAATATCAAAGGAGACGGGGGGAGTTATTTCTTCATTCATTTGCTTTTGCTGTTCAGAACAAGGTACAAAAAAAAGCTTTGTTCACAAATAGATTCCAAGCTGAAATTAATGAATTACTGAAACATAACTTCCAAATGAGACAGAAAAAATGAGAATGTTCTACTTTTTGAGATGCACTTGTAATAAGTAATTATACAAATATATCACACAAGGAATAATGAAACAGGAAATTTAACATTGCAAAATAAAAATGCATCTTTTGTGTTTTATATATAGTTTTTCTCTTATGTCTCAATTCTGCCCTGAAGATGTAAGGGAGGTAGTTCAAGATTAATTAGTTAAAAAGGAATAACACAATAGCTGTACCTTTATATAAATAAAAGTGCCATTCATCTCAGATGGCTAAACTCAGAGGAATCAGGAACCATGGAAACAGTCGTAAAATCAAGCTATGAATAACAAAAAGGAAGGGTGATTATTGGAGAGCTTCACAGGTGAGTTAAATTGCAGAGTGCATGGCAGCTCCTGGGGGGTTTAGGAACATTTTAAGCTGGAACCAATTAGAAGAATGAATACACAGGGAGCTGCCAAACAAAAAATAACCAGAAGAGATTTCATATAGGCACACTTTATTTGTTTTTATCCAAAATGCAACACGTAATCTCTCTTGTATGTTGTCATGTTTGAGGTTAGTAAGAGACCTAAGCACAGAGACTGACTGGTAACAACAGAGTTGATTAATAATTAGCCATAAGCAGTGATGGGACTAACGTCGTTGAAAGTAACGGCGTTACTTTGAGGATGAGAATGGCTGATGTATAGTGAGATTCCGTCTGTCAGTTGGGTAGGTGGGTGTTTCTGCTGGCGGGTGTTAACGTACAGCACACACAGAGAGATGGAGAGTGAGGATGACTCCAGCAGCGAAACAGCGCTTTCCACATGGAAATACCGGTGTTACGTCGAGCTGCGTTTCCCCATCACATACGGTTTCCCCTCAATCTCCGCACAGCGCAGGCGGCACGATTCACTGCGCAAGCGACAGGAAACGCGCATGCTCGCTAAAGGCGCACAACAGTCGCCCTGTGCTCGCGCCACAGGAGAACTATGGAGAGCGTGAACGATCAAATGTCTATGCCTATATGGAGAAAGGGAGAAATCTGGATGGATGGATGGATACTCTGCCTTTTCAACCTACTATATTTTTTATTTTAAACATTATTTGATGGCCTTTGTGGCAGGGATGGAGATCCATAGTTTATGTCACACACAGAGTATACATCTAGATAGATGTTGCAGTATCTATAACAACCCAAACACACAGGATTTCAGAATTAGACATCCCCAGTTATTAACTTCATATACTCACCAGATCTGAATGCCCTGTTAAAAAGCTTCACATGGCGTTCCCCCCTGATGTCATTTACATTGAGTTGCAATAAATGCTAAACTCTCTGCAGGTTCTTGTCTTTGTCATCCTCTCTATTCAGCTGGCTTTTGAAACACTCGGCGAGAAGGTGGGGGCTGGGTGGTGAGGGTTACGGGGACGAGAAACACAAAAGTAACGCAATAGTTACTTTTACTAGTAACTAGTTACTTTTATTGTGGAGTAACTCAGTTAGTAACTCAGTTACTTTTTGGGAGAAGTAACTAGTAACTATAACTAATTACTTTTTCAAAGTAACGTGCCCAACACTGGTCATAAGGAGAAGTTTTAGGGATCTTGGTGGAAGAATCTGGCATGAAGCACAGGATATGTAGCAGAAGTAAGCAGCAAGACCAAAGAAAAGCTGTGAGGTGATATACTGAGGGGAGGTGGACAATGACATTGAATGCAGGCGAGTTCTTTTGAGGGTTAGGAATGGCTATGAAAGGGAGCATATAGGCATCCGGAGGAAAGGTGCAAAAGTGACCCAAAGACACAAGTAGCTGTACTACCATCTGTCCAGGACTAATTATCAGGAGCCAATGTACTGCAGCAAGGAAAGGATCAACCTCCAGTTATATTTGACTGAAAAAAGCTTTGCCTCTGCTGCGTTTGTTCACCTTAAATCACAAGCACATCCAGTCCCTGATTGGTTAACGAGAGGGAAACTGAAAGAATGTTCTGAGGTTTGAACTTCAGCGAAATATGACTTTATGTCCACTCACTAGCAGTTTGCTTAACTCTTATCTGTTGCATCGCCAACAACTAATCCATCTCTGAACGCACCTATCCAACATAGGGATAGCACGGAAATTCCTCAACCCATTTATGTGAAATAAGAGAGTGCATCATAAAGATAGAAACTGAGCACAAAGAAACTAATATGGCAAAATCTTTCTAGCAATATTCAACACAGTGAACAGAATAAAGTGAACAGAATAAATCAAGGCCTTTTAAATAATAATGACCCAAAAGTAAAATAGATAGAAAACCTAAACACTAAAGGATCCTAACATATGTCTGATTATAATGTTACAAACTTGAAGCACAAAATGTAAATGGATTAAATTATGACGATAACAAACCAGAAACTGAATTGGGACATCAAGAAAAAGGTGGCAAATAAACTTAAAACAGGAAGACGAGATGAATATAGAAGAAAATTCAAACAAAGTGAAACAGAAGAACAGCTTTCTCTTTTTTCTAAGTAACTAGATGAATGATAACTATAGTCAAAATCCCTGTATTAGTAATCTGTCTGTGTACCTTCACAGTTTTTTAATAAGTTGTGTTTACTGATTGATTTGTTGCTTTGCTGAAGATCTTCCGCATCAAACCCCCCATGTGCATCACAAAGGAGGATGCAGATTTCTTCTTGGCAGTTTTTGACAAGGCCGTCTACAACTACATGGAAAGAAGATGAAAGCTCAATAAAAGGTCACTCAAAGGCAAGGACCAAGCCAGGGAACTATTTTTTTCTTTAATGAAAGCTAAAAATCACTGTTGTCTACCTGTATAGTTAGTTTCTATAGAGGAACCCCTTTTAAAGGTACACTATGATCACAAGCTTTTAATGTTCTAGTTATCCTATATTAGACATGTTACTTATGGTTGCTTAAATTTACATGCTTCTTTAAATGAGGTCTTCTGGTCAATCTGATTAAATACTAGAAAATAACATTGTAAGAATTAATCTCCGGCTTTAGAAATGAGTAGTTTATGATTTTTTTTTTATTTATTAGAAAAGATACAATTAGAAAATAAATGTTCATATTAGATCATCAAATTTTCTTATGACAGCAGATTATGCATTAATAAACTGATATTTTATTAAAGTAATGTGACAAAATCTGTGCACCATTTTTGGGGGGGAAATTAGCTCTAAAGATATCTGCTCACTTAACAGATTTCCTCCATCTTGGTTTTTTTTTTTTTGTCTTGCTGAGTTGTTTTAGATCATCAAACCATTGTTAATATTTGATAAATGCAGCTTTTAAAGAATAGTTTATCATGAAGAAGTGGAACAATATCAAATCCATCCATCAGTCTTCTCTCCAAATTAACATGTATAGTTTTAAAACCACTACCTGAGTAGAACCTATGTACAAAAACTCTCCTAATACAGCTTCTGAAAATCTCGAACATATTACGATAAGGAACATTATATGTAAAATTTGTCCTAGAAAATGTAAATTCTATCACAGTATTTGAGGTTGTGTACAACTTTCCTTACTTCCTGTGTCATTTTAAATTATAATAGAACTGCATTAGAGACTGACACGGGAGTGGATTTTCACTCCTGTCCTGTCCCACTCCCACAGAAAAAAATGGTGTCCCGTCCCGATCCCGGGCCAGAGTAGAAATCTAAATCCTGTCCCATCCCACTCCTGGTGAAATTACTCCCACTCCCATCCCGCTCCCATTCAGAATGACTCCCGCTCCTGCACCACTCCCATTCTTGTTGTTTTTGAGCGCGGGTGAAAAACTCAGAGCGGAAGTTACTATTGGTTTGCTCCCACTCCCGTCTGCTCCCGTTAATGTTTAATCCTGTACCGTCCCAATCCCGTGATCGTTACTAATACTGACTCCCATCCCACGGGAATCCCGTGAGATTCCCGAAAAAATGTCAGTCTCTAAACTGCATTGATTTGTTACCCACGTCCATTGTAAATATGAATAAGAATTATAAAAATTAATCTAACTTTTTTTTCCTTTTCTTACAAAAACCAATGAATCGATTTTTTTTGTAAGTCTCAGAATAAAAATAATAAATTACATAACTTTCCAAAACTAGCTTTTATTTCGACTTCTTTAGGAGGTGACCTTAATTTAAAAGGCAATTAAAAATGAAGGTGGATAAATGCTTGTAAAACGATGTTTCACAAAAGAAGGAAAATATAATCCTAAATATTTGCAGCTAGGGCTGTTACACAATCGGCTAGTTTATCAGTTATAAGAACAAAAAGCAATGAATTAATGTCACCCTGAGCGATGAAAGCCCAAGAAATGCATTGATGAAAAAAGTTATAAAATATATGGATTTTCCACAATAAAAATTAAATCTTCAGAAACGGAAAAATCTGATTAATCTATTTGAGTGTTTAATCGCCCAGCCCTAATCTTAAAGCTCATACCAACAGCCCAATTAGAAATATTTTTACATAGAGAACATTAAAATGTTTTATTTAATTTAATTTTTAATTAAACAACTGTATATTTTCCAGTGAAGAAAAAAAAAGAAATTGCACACACTTCTGGTTTTTACACAAACTCTTTTCATACTATTTATTTAGTTTCCGACAAATATTTCAGGGGCCCTTGTGGTGCTCCATATATTGTGATAGAACATGGCAGTTTACTGCCAGACAGTCTCATTTATTCAGGAATGGTCTCTCAGACTTTAAGGAAACATGCACACTTTAGTAAGACCAGAATCAGAGTTTCTATAAAAAAAGAAACTATTATTCAAACTACGTATTATAAAGTGAGATTCAAATAAATGTCGAGCTCTTACAACACTGCAATGTAATGCAGAAACCTCATATCCCATGACAAGACAGGTAAAGTGCCACAAGCATGATCTTTTATGTCAAATGGACAGCATTTTAAAAGTAAATTGCAACTCAGACAATTATTAATTCAATGAGATGCAATGCCAAGTTTGGTCCTTGTGCTGCAGATAATTATTTGTAAACTTATGAAACATAAGCTTCCCTAAGAACGAATCAATGTATTACAAGTCCATCCCCAGACTGTGTATCTCATCCAGGACAAAGTCCATGTCTTGCTTGCTGACCTGAGGACTGATCACCACCATCCTGAAGAAGTTGGCTCTGCCGCCATGCGGCTGGTAGCCCACCATCATGCTGCCTTTCTTCATCATGCGCTCCTTAATAAGGGGAGCCACCTGTACACACAGCGGTAACAAAACATGCGTCATTAAAACTGGCCGTCAATTACAACAAAAACAGCAAAATAAAATCCATAACACCCAGCTAAGGTCTATAGCAGGGGCTCTCCAGTTTTAAGGTTTAATTCTGATTTCTAGATAAGGGTTAGTCTCTAAAAAGCTTCCGATGAGAAGATCCATCCTTCCATTTTCTTCCGCTTTATCCGGAGCCGGGGAGGCAGCAGTCTAAGCAGAGAAGCCCAGACTTCCTGATCAACACACATCTCCTCCAGCAGCTCCGGGCGGACCCCGAGGGGACGCCACGCCAGCAGATCCTTCACATTAAATCTTCCCCCACCTCACTAAAGAAATGTTTTCTTCCCACAGCTGTCCATCTTAACAGGATTTCTTCATTGCATCTAATTGCATATGGGGGGCTTGGATGCTGCAAGTAGCCATGTTTCTCCTATACCTGTTGTCTATCATAACTGTAGCAGAATAAACCTCAATGTTCCCAAACAGCAGGGTTTAGAGATGCTGGGAGTCTACTTTACTGGGAGTTGTGCGCTGGACGGCAGTAATGGGCATTTAATTATATCTTATATAAATATATAACATGTGTTCTACATGTGTTGTGTTTAGTAAGAAAACTTGCAGAGCTAAAAAGGCTGAAACAAAAATTTCAGTAGGGATTGAGGTCAGACTAATTTACTATTCAGCCTGGATCCAAGGCTGGTCCTTGAGAAAGGGTGATTGAGAGCTGTAGCTCGTTATCTTATATTGTCTACCCCGAAACTACATTATGCAAGTATTTAAAGGACAATTTATGCTGTTCAGTCAGTTTCTTTCAATAAATCATGAATGCAATAAAAGAGGTCAATTGAAACTGGAAGGAAATCAATGTTTTGAAATTCCTTTTCATAATCAGACTGATGTGGTTTAAAGCGATTATTTCTTATTAGGTTAACAATCCAATCAACAGAAACTCAACATTTAAATGGTATTTTATGTGGGGTTTATTTTGTTTTATGTACTGGCCTATGCATTCGGGTAGAGTTCAAGAGCTCTACAGTTGTTTGCACTCACTATATAGTCCTCATTCTGCGCTTATATATGCTCAGAGAAGTAGTTTAGCCTTCCTCCTGATTCTATAGATTTAGATCGCTTTGGCTCTTGTTTACTGAACATAAGTAAACAATTCATAAGTACCTCACACAATAAAAAAGGAACACACCCCTTCAACAACTAAAAGAGGGAACAGTTCTAGTGATTGGATCTAATATATATAAAGAGCAGAAAATACCAGAAGGAAGCTTTTAAAAAATCAGCAGAAGCAAAGATAACCACCATTTAATAACATTACTTACATTGTGCAGTTTTTTCCAGAACTCGGGGCAATCTGGCAAGTCTCTTAGGCTTGGTGGGATGTACCAGAAGCAAACGTTTGCAAATTCTGGCTGCAGAACAAAAAAAAACAAAAAAAGAACCCCAAAAAGAAACAATTTTAAAACTCCAAGCAAACGCACATTCAACAAATTATTGTTTATGGAAAACCTTACCTCCATCAACAGTTTGAAGCCTTCTCTTTTCTTCATTTGTTCTGCAAGATACCTGCAGAAAAAAAATGTGCACTGAGTGTCGAACAGGAGTGGGTAGTGAGGAAAATGCTGTTTAAAGGCTGAGTTACAATATACCTAAAACATGTTTGATGTCATAACTAGGGATGCACGATATAATCGGCCCCCTATCGGTATCGGCCTGTATCGGCCTTAAAACTAAATATCGGACATCGGCCACCCCACCGATATTTAACCCGATATTTGATCAGCTTCTGAGTTTCTAAAGTCTAAAAAAAAAAAAAAAAAAATACTACTTCTTCTTCCTCAAAAACTTATTTTTTACAGACTTAAAAACTTCTAAAGACGAGGGGAAAAATATTGATACATTAAAATATCACAATATCTTCATATGCTGATATATTGCCATTTAAAAAACACCATATCAATCTCTTTTACTAATGAAATATTGCTATATGTCATCGTTATGCTACGAAATTCCCCCGAAAATTCACCAAATTTTGCCATATTTTTATATGTTGATATATTGACGCGGTATCTATCTATTTTACTAACAAAATCTCACAAGAATTTGCAAAATATCACGAGAGTTTGTAACAGAACGATGAAATTTCACGAGATTTTGAAAGTAAAATAGATCGATACCGCGTTTTTAAAAATCTATTTGATATCAGCATATGAAAATATATCTGAATATATTATTTTTCAAAGTGTCAGAAATGGATAACAAAACTGCTATTTTCAATGACTACTTATTTTTGTCCAGCTTTAACATCAGTATCGATATCGGTTATCGGCTACATGAGTTTTAAAATATCGGCATATCGGATATCGGCCAAAATCCCAATACCGTGCATCCCTAGTCATAACATAAGTAGAGCGTTTTAAAATGGGTGCATCAATAAAAACCCATAACATGTTTTATTTAAAATAAACTAAATATAAAACTCCTTCTGAATAGGTCAAAATGTTTCTTCAGGTTAGTATTCTCAGAGTTCTTCGGTTCTACAGACATTTTAACTGGAATACAAATTCTTTGTTCATAGGCACCTTGCAATGAGGTCTATGAGTAAATGGAAGCTAGAAAGGAGACAAAGCTCCTTCTGTGCCAGCCTGATGGAGTGTTTGATAGACCGTATAAACTTTTAGTAGATAACACTATCCCCACCAGAACAGAGACACCTCCTGAATAACCAACCCTGGATCATCAGTAACCCTGAGCTGCTACTAAATCAGAGAAACAAAAAAAAAAACTTCAGGGAGGGATACAGGAAACTGATCCTCAATCATCCTGGAAGCATCTCACGGTCAGCAATTGTTTTTATCCTGAAGTGAAGCAGCTGTCCCCTTCAGGAGCACCCTCTGACAATATTGCCAGGAATACGCATTACAAAGGCACAACAGACATGGAAGTGTTGTTCAAAAAGACACCAAATAAAAGGCTGAATATTGTCAATGGGGAACATGCAGTCCAAATGCATGTTACCCACACAGTTGATTCCACTTTCAAAACCGAAAAGATGTCTTCAAAAATGTAAAAGATGAACCAAAAACAAAAAAATAAAACTGTCAAATGTATGAGCGGCTGAATGTATTAGCAACCAATGGAAGCTACTGTTTGTTCATTTTTACTAAGGTAAGGGGTTCTTCAGGGTTTTTTTTCTTTTTGATGTCAGAATTACATTGTTTGCCCATGTTTAGCTAACATTTGATAATAAACTGCATCCAAAACAGTGTCATGACTGGACTCTAAATATTGATATCTTATTATTCACATGATTAAAAATAAAAAACATGCCTCAGCTTTTTGTCCATTGTTTATAAATATTATATAATAATTATACTTTCAGTCAATGGCTTTGGTTATTTGTAACAGGAGATGACACAACTTCACTTAACCACCCTGACTGTATCCCCCCCATTACTCTTCCTTTGTCTGTAGAAATGAGGGCTTTTAGGTTAATTTTTCGACTGTTGCATTGCAATGATTTCACTGAATTGATGTAGAAAACAGTTTTCCCTTTTGTCTTTAACTAAAGGTTTGCTGCTCAACCAAAATGCCCCCAGTAACGTTGTGCTCTAACTATTCTGCATTTGTCCTCTTGAAATCCTAAAGAATTGTTGTTGATTGCAGTTGTGTTTATTAGTTCCCATTGATTTTGCTTGTAAAGCGAGCAGAATGGCGCCCGGCTTACCGCACCGCAACGTCACTGCCGGAAGACTTCAGGAATGAGGTGTTACTATATTTGGGCAAAAATGGCCGCTCCCGGACTCAGTAATCGCGAAAATTATTGATTTTATTTTTTGATCAACGCTAAATTATTTAAATCACCTGGATGTATTAGTTTTAGGTATAGATAATGATCCATTGATCATTCCTTGCTGACCGGACTTTTCCTTTAAACAATGACAGAGTGTTTTCAGTAAGAATCTGCAACATTAAATTTCCCTTTATGATAAGTATTTTTGAATTAAAGTAAAGAAGATAGGCAACGGGATGGATATGTATCTGCTTAACTTTCATGTATAAATGTAGCACAAGTCTGTTATTTCTTTTTCATCCATCCATCTTCTTCCACTTATCCAGGGTCGGGTCGCGGGGGTAGCAGCTTTAGTAGGGAAGCCCAGATGTCCCTCTACCCAGCCACTTGGGCCAGCTCCTCCGGGGGAATCCCAAGGCGCTCCCAGACCAGCCGAGAAAACATAGGGACGTGCCTGGAACACCTCACCAGGGAGACGTCCAGGAGGCATCCTAATCAGATGCCCGAGTCACCTCAACTGGCTCCTCTCCATGTGGAGGAGCAGCGGCTCTACTCGGAGTCCTCCCCGGATGATTGAGCTCCTCACCCTATCTCTAAGGGAGAGCCCAGACACACTACGGAGAAAACTCATTACAGCCGCTTGTATTTGGGATCTCATTCTTTCGTGCATGACCCAAAGCTCATGACCAAAGATGAGGGTAGGAACGTAGATCGACCGGTAAATCGAGCTTTGATTTTTGGCTCAGCTCTCTCTTCACCACAACAGACCGGTACAGCGCACGCTTCACAGCAGACGCCGCACCAATCTGCCTGTCGATCTCCCGCTCCATCTTCCCCTCATTCGTGAACAAGAGCCCAAGATACTTAAACTCCTCCACTAGGGGCAGTACATCCTCCCCAACCTGGAGAAGGCACTCTACCCTTTTCCGGCTCAGGACCATGGTCCCAGATTTGGAGGCACTGATCCTCATTGCAGCCGCTTCACACTCACACTCGGCTGCAAACCGCTCCAGTGAGAGCTGTAGATCACGCCCTGATGAAGCCAACAGAACCACATCATCTGTGAATAACAGAGATGCAATCCTAAGGCCACCAAAACTGATTCCCTCAACACCTTGGCTGCTCCTAGAAATTCTTTCCATAAAAGTTATGAACAGAATCGGTGACAAAGGGCAACTTTGGCGGAGTCCAACCCTCACCGGAAACAAGTCCGACTTACTGCCAGCAATGCGGACCAGGCTCTGACACTGGTCGTACAGAGACCTAACAGCCTACCTTTTTTAAGTTAAAAGGATTATTATGTCCTGGAACGTGATTGCAGTTGGACTGTGGAGAGTGATGTTTCTTCTTTCTTCACCTGTTTTGGGTACAACTCTTTATAAAATCAATAAAAAAATAGGTTGGATAATGCCTGAGCATACTCTTCATCAGACGGTTTATTCATAACAGTACCTTAAGTCAGAAGATTCTTTAGTTACTGTAGGACAGACAGCTACAGGAAAGCCTAAAGCCATCAGCATCTACAGCTCTTTAGAGAAAACTGTACAACATAAGTACCATTTAATCTTCTTTAGGTAATAATAGAGAATTACTAAATTGACTTCAGTTAGTCACTACAAATAAAAAAGCTGCAGAATAGCGGCCTTTATAGAAGGCCACTATTCCATTAGGATAATTCATATCCGGAGGCAACTAGATTTAACCTCCTGTTACTAAGGGTTATCTGAAGCTAATGTGTTTCCCTAAACGGACCTGGCCATGACGAGAGCTCTGTCCACCCTGTGCTCCAGCTCTCTGGTTCCTAAAGCCTTCCACATTAGCCAGAATTTGAAGGCGTCTGGCTTCCTGCTGCACTGCACCGACTTGTCCCCAGTGTCGTAGCTCAAGTCGTAGAACTTGTCCTGCTGAAAGAGGTAGGAAGCCCGTGCAGAATGGCAGTGCTGTAGGAGACGCTAAAGAAAGAGAGCAGCGCTGTGTCATTTGTTTTTTTCCTGAGGTTGCATTTACCAGATTTAAGTACCTGTGTGTCTTATAGAATTTAAACAACAATAAAATAATCCACATTGGTTTCCACAAAGACAGAGGAATTGCTTGAACATAGTTTTTAACATATAGAGGTTTCAATTTCTGAGAAATAATCAGAAGATCAAAGAGCCGTTCTTACAGTTTTGTCTCTGACCAAGAAAGCTGAGCACTGCAGACAAGCCATCAGCATCTTGTGGGGGTTCCAGGCAACAGAGTTGACTCTTAAGGAAAAAAAAGACACATTGCACACAATCTTGCTATGACAGAAAACACCTTTCTTTGCTCCAATCTGATAATTTTCACTCAAATTTACATTCATAAATTTACAACTACAATCATAACAAGTTCTCACACTGATTATGAGGAACACCAGACTCATACTTTAATGCATAACAAGCTGCATTGAACCAGTCTGGCAGACTCTTACTGACAGGCAGCAAACTTATCTTTCTTAAGCCCTGACATTTTAACAATGTTTAAATTGTAAACAGATTTGCAAAATAGACTTATTTTTTATGTTGAAATTTTAATAATGAGGTACTAGAAATGAAATCTGCCAGTTTCTGAGTCTTTCTGATGGTCATGATCATAGGGAGTTTTTAGGTTGTTTTGTTTAGCGTTTTGATAATTCCTAAGTTCATTTTATGTTTCAAATAATATTTCTTCCCTGTATTTCTTTCATTCTCCTAATAATTACTCTCTCCCTTTATCAGTTTCAGCTGTTCCTCCTATCCACACCTTCCTCTGTACATAAACTCTTGTTTTCATTGCTCATCACTGGTTTCTTCCGTTCCTCCTCATTGTCTGCTTGCTCCTCATACCTGTGCATCTTTACTTTGATTCTCTTAAGTTCCTTGTTTATAATTCCTTTTGGTACTACCGACTAGTTCTGCTACAACGTCCCTAATCACAACACTGACGACGTTAAATGTCAGCATATGTTTGGTTTTAGATTGTGGTTTTTGGACTAATTAATTGTACTTCCTACAAATGAAAATGAGATAACAGGGCAAACGTTCTTGGTCTGAAGCTTAAACAGCGATGCTGGGGGAGTTACCTCTGAATGCCCTTCATTAGGTGCTTGTGCTTATTGGACAGGATCACTGCTCCTCCCCAACATGCCTGTTGATGACAAAAAAAATAAATGAATGTCTGGGGATGGCATGTTTATGTTATATGAATGAATAAATTCCTTGTCTTACATCCACATGGAGCCA
Organism: Cyprinodon tularosa; assembly: GCF_016077235.1. Classification (NCBI taxonomy): domain Eukaryota; kingdom Metazoa; phylum Chordata; class Actinopteri; order Cyprinodontiformes; family Cyprinodontidae; genus Cyprinodon; species Cyprinodon tularosa. The sequence goes on along the minus strand of NW_024039718.1, from coordinate 2,831,059 downwards.
CATTTTGTATTTCTCGCAGATGTCTGCGATTTCGTCAATGGGGTCGAATGCACCAAGTACAGTGGTCCCCGCTGTGGCGTTTACCATAAAAGGAACAGCACCCTGAATTTAAACAGACATTTTTATTGAGCTTATTGCCCAATTGTTTCCTGTACGTTTCTGTTAAAATAAATCTCACCTCATTTTTAGCAGACTTGATTTGCTCTTCAAGAGCAGAAGGAATCATCTTTCCTCTAAAAGACGCAGATAATTTCAGATTTTCATCATAAAATAACAAAAAAATTGGAATTAAAATTGCTAAAAGGTTAATTCGACTACCCTGGTTTCATGATGTTATTTAATTTGTGTGGCGATTTACCTCTTATCAGCTGGGACCACAATTACATTCTTTGTTCCAATTCCCATTAAAGCCGCAGCTTTTGAGATGGAGTAATGGCACTGAAAATAATCACAAAAGAAAAGTTACCTAACAATGAATAAACTTAAAGCTACAGTGTGTAATTTTCAGCGACATCTAACGTCCAGACTGCAGATCGCAGCAACATGAACATCTCCCCCCCACCGCTTCTCCCCTCCAACAGTACGGCGAGCGTTACGGGAAAAAAATGTCTTCCACGACGTCCGCATCACCTACCTTCTCAAGTGATGAGGTTTGTTTACATAGATAATTTTACAGATAGTATTTCATTCGTCAGGGTGTTCAGTACCGTCTCAGTTCATCTCTCTCAACTTGCCGTAGTTACTTTCGAGCGTAATGGGAGATCTCGCAATCGCTAGTTTGTTGGCTCTGCGCTGCCGTAGCGCAAAGATGTCTGCCTCCATGGCTGCGAGACCCGCTCCTATGTAATTATAAATAACGAATTCTAAGGCAACGCAAATATTAAGGTTAAGAGGCTGAGCTCATAGATGATGATAAATAACATAGTTATGTATAATATATTACATTTCTGACTGTATATCCCTGTAATTATTACACACTGTAGCTTTAAGTCTATTCAGTCAAATGGTCCATTTCATTAAAAAATAATCTGGTTGATTTCTAAAGTTTCTTGACTGTTTCGGTCTTTGCTTTTTAACATCACTGTCATATACCCCATTTACACTACCCTTGAAAAACTGATCCATGACGAGACCGGTCCGAGCTCGGTTCTGACGACCGTTTACACATCACACTATCTCGGTTCCTCGACTCCTCGCCTCCTAGTGACGATCTGCGGTATTACTGCCAGTATTGAAGGAGGAAATCAAGCACTTGGTGGCGGTAATGCACCAAAAGTTGTTTGCCTACCGCCATAAAACACAAGAAGAAGAAGAAGACGAAGAAGGAGGGAATCAAGCAAATCAAAATGGCGGCGCCCATCACATTCAGAAAGTTATGCTTGATTATTATTGCTGTACTTCGGTGTTTGCAGAGGGTCAGATGAAGACGGCAACCTTTTGTGGATGTTTATAGTTGTTCTTCTTCTTTTTTGTGTTGGTTGGAAAGCAACTTCCAGAGGTGCATTACCACCAACTACTGGAATGGAGTGTGAATCGCGATGTGCAGCCAGACGGAGATGACCCGTTCTGCTCATGCACTCTTGTTATCAGAGAACCGAGCCAGGAAAAAACCGAGCCGAGCCCACCTCTGGAACTGGTCTGCAGTTATCTCGGTTCGGTTGTGTCTAACTCGGTTCAGTTCAGTTTGCTGTCCATTTACACACGATAAGTTATCAGACCGGTCTCGGCACGGTTTTTCAAGGGTAGTGTAAATGGGGTAATAATGACACCACAGATTTTTTTTTTCGCACATAAAACTCAGACATATGAAAAACAAAGTTAGACGTTCTTATAAATTTAAAAATAGGAAACACTTGCGAAAGATATATTAACACCCTTAGAAGAAAAAAAGTGTACAGAAAGCACAGCGAGTGCTAGTCAAGTCTGAAACAAGTTGATGGTCAGTTTGACAGCCAGCAGAGACGTTTGCTCATTTATTTGATTATGTATATCTATGGTTTGGAGCCACATATGTCTTTAAACTTCAAAAAAGCTGTTTTTTTTCCTGCTAGGATGTATAAGGGAGACATTATGTAGTACCCTACCTCTTGTGAAGTGAACACCACCAGCTGGGGAGCTGCAGAGTTGCCATGCTCTTTGATTTCAGGAAAGCAACGGTACCGGGCTAGGTTCATTGCGTACATGTTGGACATCGACCCACCTTAAAGGGATTATTGCAGACAACATGTGATGCATTTGACATGTTAATTAGGATATCCGGTTCATTCTGCTGCGTAAATAAATCCTAGCCATTTCTTGCTATTAACAACGCTAATAAATGAAAAAGTATAATAAACACAGATCATTTCTACACTGTAGGAATCAAAAGGCTTTGATAAACAATATTCCAACTTTTATGTTTCTACAAAAAAATAATGTGTCTTTTGAGAGATTTTTCCTGTTTTCTCAGACTTTCATATTTTTAGACTTTTACAGAGACAACCTCAGTAAACCTAACAATATAAACATGATATTCCATTGCTGTTTTCATATAGTAATGAAATAAATCTTCCCAAACCAGCCTACCATGTTTAGAAAGAGTAATACAAATAGTCCCTCTTTTGAAGTCTGGAGTTCACATTTATTTGGAAACAAAGTTTAAATTTAATCGCTACAGCAATGCTAATTTCTGCCTGATAGACCTAAGTAGATAACATGATGGAGAAATATTTCAAAAAGGAAAATAGGTATGAACATATAAGAATAATTCAACAAGAAGTTGAGAAGTTGGAAAGCCATTTTAAGGCTTTGGGATTTCAGCAAACCATAGTCAGTATTGTTAGCATCATTTCACCAATGATAATTTGGGGCCCCATCATGATACTATCAATTTAGGACGAATACCTTTAATACATACAAATAATACAATTAGAAAGAAAACACAAAACAAAGCATAAAATTAACTATTCTGTTGGGATCCATTTCTCAAAATAAATATATACCTGCATTAAATATGCCATCTCCTTCCTCCCAGCCAAGAACCTGTATAATCTTCCTCAGCACAGCATCCTCCATCAGGGTGAAGACTGGAGAGACCTCATACGTATACCTGTTTGAAATGGCACATTTTCACCATTTTTGCAAAATAGATCAACATAAAATTTTAAAAAATGTTTTTTTTTTTTTTTATCCCATTTTACTGATAAAAGGGACTCACACGCTTGGTTTCAGGGCCTCTGTGATGAAGCTTGCCGCCATGGAGTAAGGCTCCAATCCCGCATACAGCTGGTTAAAGAAATGAGGGTGGGCTGGAAATTGCACACAGATTGGTTTATTGGAGCAACAGTAGGAGTTTCTCCTTTATCATCAGACACTGAGCTCACACAGCAACAATAATGCATAAATACAAGGAGCATGTGGGATGTCCTAATATCCATATCAACACTTATGATGTCTTGTTATTGCTGCCAATAACTCATGTGATGCATTTCGTGATGCATCCTAGACTTAAAAACTGACTCAACTTAGCTGTTTGACTATGAAATTATTTATAGGGAATGTTACTTCCATACCGAGTGACAAATGAAAATGAATTTTAGTTAATTTTACATTAAATGTATTACTTATCAGTCTTTTACATTTGTATATGAGATTTGGAAACCTATTGATTTTTGAGAAATTCCCAGCAGGGTGTCAGAGATTACCTGATATACAACAGCTTTGCTACGTAATTAGAGGCTTGATAACTGGAATGTAAGACACCTTTTAATTTTTTAAATCCAGTTTGAGATTTTCATAGCATAATAAAAATATAACCAGTAGCCTATAATAGTTTGAGTTCTACACTTCTTTTGTTTTTATCTCTTTGAAAAGGTTCATAACTTATGTGTGGAGATTAGTTTGTGCAGAAAATAAAATTATGTGCTAAAATAAAAGACTCCAACCATGTTTAGAGTGGTTAAATTGGGATAATTTATAATCTTTTAGGAGTTAACATAAATCTCACGCTGTTTTAACATCATATGAAAGTGCTAATTTGCATCTGGAATGGCAACTCATATCTACTGAGAACATTCTTATCAGGTATTGGGATACAAGAAAACCATAATTATATTTTAAAAGTATGTAAAGAGACAAGAGACTTCTAAATATATTTAAACCACCTTTCAAGTGGAAATCTTAAATTAAAAAATGAATTTGTGTCTGTTGACTGAGTAAAATGATGATATCATGGCCCATTGAAGCCTAATCCACATAGAGGTAAAAGGCCCATTTCATCAGAGGTATAACCTACAAATATTCATCTGATGCTTCAATCCTAACTCATTAAATTCAGACTTACTGGTTTTGACACTGTATCTGATGGCATCCCGGCATCGCTGCAGGATCTTCGTCTCAGACTCGCCATCCTCTCTCAGCTCCAGGTCCAGAAGATCCTTTAGCTCCTCAGGAGAGCGCCACTCACAAACCTGTTATATGGCAACAGCAGTCTCTATCAAGGTCTAATCAGGTAAAGAAAATACAGCTCTGTTAAATCTAAAACCAAGATATTACATTGCTTACCTTTTGTCTGACATCGACGGCCTTCTTCACCGCATCTTCTAAAATTATAGCCATGGATTTTTGCAAGAAGCTTTCAGCAGCAGCAACATCCAGCGACGTGTCATCCAGGACACCATTTTCTATAATTATAGGGGAATCGTTCTAGTGGTTGTGGATACTTAAAACAAAAAAAAAACAACTTTGGAAAAATATGCAAGCACAGAAATCTGTGCAACCTTTTATGGCCGCCCACAGCCATATAACTGTGCATGCACAAAACTCATGCTAGTTTTATGGCTGCCCACAGCATGACCATGTCTACTGAATTTTCCATCCATTTTTTGGTCTCTCTTGTTATACTTATTGTTATACTATTGCTTTTTGTGTAGTTTTGAACTAAATTCATTCCATGTAAAAAGTATAAAAGTATAAAAGTATTTCAGTATAATTTATTTATTTATTTTGCCGTTAGTTTTGGGAATATTCATTCATGATGCGTGTCTGTGTGTGTCACCTTTGCCCTCATTTTAGCCGTTTTACTGCAAACCAGCAACTGAAGCTATCGATTGATTTATTAAGTGATCAATCTAGAGATTATACCCTTCATAAGGAAAATGCCTCAATAAGCAAGTGTTTGAACAAAAAAAATTAAGACTAAATGTTAATTGGCTAAAACATGAGAAAAATTAATTTAATGCTTAGAAATGGCTCTTGTGGATTTCTGGATTTTTTTTTTTTTAAAGACATCCAAGGCTTTTAATCTGGTATGAAATAAATGTTTAGATTGGTTTGGTAAGTTTAAGCTTAACTGCTTGAGTAGGTTGTTCCTTTCATTAGTGGCATATATATTAGAGTCTCTATACTAAAGTTAAGACTGCAGGTTTTTATTATTTAGCAAATTATTCAGGTGATTACTTTAAATAGAATCAGATAACAAAAAGGTTCTTTCTTTGTAGAATTTGAAATAACAAAAGCTAAAATTTTGCCACCTGATTAGTTCTAATAGAGGATGTTTAATTACTGACAATTTTTTTGTTTTTTTCCTTCAATGCCAACTGTACATATTTCTTGTACAGTTTCAGTCTAATTTGTCCAGTAAATGGCATTTTGTACAGTTTGCATACTCCTTATAACAATTGTTTGATTAGTAATTGGCAGACGACCATTATGACTCACTATGATTCTTGCAGCCTCTAGTAAATAAAAAAATAAATAAAAAATTTCCCAACTTCTCTGGCATGTCTCATTAAAATACATCTCATTGCATGAATAGTATTTTGCACAAGAAATTAGAGGCCAATGAAACTGACTATTTTTTTAAAGTCAGGTGAGCTCATAGCCAGTCCTTGAGGGCCTATCTTGCAGGTTTTACAGCAGAGGTCTTGAATTCAAATCTTCTGGGGTCAATGCCCTGCAACTTTTAGATGTGTACCTTGTGTGTACCTTTTAGATGTGTACCCCTACATTCCTTAATCCAGCATGCAGTTCAGCTCTAAAAAGCTAATCAGTTAAAATATATGCCAGGTGTGTTGCAGCAGATGCATCACAAAAAAACAAAAAAACAGCAGGACACTGAAACTGGAACACATACGTTTTGCACAACATTCTTTTATAAAGTTTAACAAACTTGATCCAGATAATTGCAAACCTGCTGATCAACCATCAATAGATTCAAGGTGAGTTGTCATGTTAAAACATGCAGAAACTCTTGTTTTATTTTGCAACATTATCCAAAATAAATATAGTAACAAAAGCCTTACCTTTGATCTGTATTTCTGTGTTGGAAGCCATCATTATTATAGTTGTAATCGTGCTGCTGGTCACTGATGAGGTATATATACATGCGTGTATGGTTATCTATAGGATTGATTGAGCGATAAACTGCTCCTCAGTGTGTGAAAGCTTCAGTAAGTTTCCAGTGGACATGACGGGATCGAGCGGAAAATTCCACAAGTGATGCTGTCCTGCTGGTAACAACCAATCATCTTTCTCTCCTCGTATTACAGCAGTTTTGCCAGCTGTCTCTAGCTTTTCATTGGACGGCGCCGTTATCGGTCACGGACGCACGAGCGACAGCGTGTAATCTAGGTTTACTGTAATAATTGGAGCCCACAGTAGCGCGCGTGGAGTTTTAAAAGCTTACATGTGAACCTGGGGTCAGTTCAAAAGCATGGGCAGTAGGGGAGGGAGGGGTGAATCAGTTCACAGGGGATGATGAAGCGATGGGCGGTTCTAGACAGGGCCCCTGTTGGGCCCTGTGTTGCCGACTCCTCAGTAAGGAAAGTTGCTATTGGCTGTGCAAGAAGTCGCTGAATGACGTCATTGCCTAATTTTCGTATTTTTTTTTCCAACTTTTTTTTTTCTTTTTCTTTTCCCCATTTGGTCCACTAAGGAGCTTAAAAATCATTGTAAAACATGAACATTTTGAACCATAACATTTTTTACATTACATTAACATTAACAATCTAAATGGAAAAAAAAGACTGCAAAGAATCAATGACAATGTGAGAAAATTACGACGGAGTATTAGGGCCACACATGAAGAGAAAAAATATTTTTGCCATGACGAGATTAAACTCGACATGTCGACTTTAAAGTCGACATGTCGACATTAAACTCAACATTTTGAGAATAAAGTTGAAATGTCATGTTGAGTTTAATCTCGACGTGTCGACTTTAAACTCGCCATCTCGAGAATAAAGTTGATATATCGTGGCGACTTTAATCTCGACATTCCAAAGTTTGAAGAAAAGAGCAACCGCGCTCCACAGCTGCAGTCTGCGTTTTAAGAGTGAAGGTAGTCTTTGACGTGCTGCAACTGTATAGGATTCTGTGCATGTATCCTGTGCAGCGGTTGGCTCTCTTGAACTAATTTAAACTTTATTGTCGACACGTCGAGATTAAACTCAACATGACATTTCAACTTTATTCTCGAAATGGCGAGTTTAAAGTCGACAGGGCGAGTTTAAAGTCGACACGTTGAGATTAAACTCAACATGACATTTCAACTTTATTCTCGAAATGTTGAGTTTAAAGTCGACATGTCGAGTTTAATCTCGTCATGGCAAAAATATTTTTTCTCTTCATGTGTGGCCCTAATACTCCGTCGTAGAAAATAATGGAAATTAGTGGGGGTTTTTTTAAACTAACAAGATTTCCCTCCACACACAAAGGCTGTCCTTGCCTGCTCGCAGAAAGAGTGGGTCATCATTATGTTCTCTATGGCAGGTTCAGCAACTGAGAGAGCTGACTCCAGTGTGATCAAACTGCGACGTCAATCCCGGCGCATGCACGCTTTGCAGTCTGGACGCTGAGGGTAAACATGCTGTGGCTCTGACTGCAGCGCTAAGAGGGACTCCTGCGGGAGAACGGGGTTGGGACGGGGGAGGCGCCCCACGGCAGACCCCAGAAAAGTCGCTAGATTTGTCGCTAGGCGCTTTTTTGAAAAAGAGTCGCAGGAGGGGTCTGAAAAGTCTCTAAATATAGCAACAAATTCGCTGAGTTGGCAACACTGTGAAAATATGCAGTATTTTTGATTTGATGTTATAGGTCTGATGTAGAGTCTGTGACATGATGTAAAGTTTTTTTTTTTAACAGTTCAGCTGACTGATGATTTTATAAGGGACAGGGTGGGAGCTAGAAGGGGGGCCAGGGGTGGCATGACCACCCCTCCAGCCAATCATTGGCCACTCCTGTGGCCACCCCTACCATTTTTCCCTCTAATACTGATGGTGGCAGCAGTAATACTCTCAAGTGGAATGTTCTAACTCATTTAACATTTAAATTTTCTATATGTAAACAATTAGCTGACAACAAAAACACTGTAGTTAATTATGCACATCAATAGACTAACATTAAAGATAAATACAGAATTCATGCTTTTTTCAGAACTAGATTTTGTCTTATATAAGAGAAAATCATGTCTCTGCAAGTCATCTAGGAGTCTTCACAGAAATCAAAGATAAATAACTACTTTAATAATAAATAATCAATTTAATGTAGATATTAGTACATGTAAATATTAATCTTATGCAGAATGATTATTAATAAAAGTAGGTAAGTAATGACAATGAATAAGATGTTTGTCCCAGAACTCAAAACTGAAAGAATTTTGTCCACTACACCTTTAATTTTGACAGCATGGATTATTAAATATAATAATATATTAAATATATGCATCTATTTGTTAGCAAAGGCTGTAGGAAAGTATAGTTTGTCTTTATTTAGAAATTATTAAGGTTGTGAATGTCCACTTTCCTGTTGGAACAGTGTAGATTTCTTCCACCCCTCAGTGTACATTGGTTATTGCCTGGACACCCTAATAAAAATGTTCTGGCTATGCCTCTGATAAGAGAGACAAGTTTCTGGGTTTAAGCAGCCAGAATGGAAATTTCCCTGTTTGGACATCATTTTGTAGCTAATCTAGAAGACAAGTTGGAACTGATTTCTCTGGAATGGGGGGCACGTGCGTCTATAAGTGTCTCTCCCAATAAAAAGTAAACTATTTAATGATTCAATTCAAAGTTAAGTCTCTCTATTAAAAACCTAGAAATCAGTTTCTCAGAAAATTGCAATAAACTATTACATAAGGACAGACAAAGATAGGCAGGCATGAGGCTATCTGTGTGAGCATACTCCCCAGAAGGTTTTCCTCAGCCAATAAGGAAGTAGCTGATGCTGTTCAACAGACCGCCCTCTAAACATTTTCCCCACCCCTTTTACTTGTTCACATTTCCAGACAGGAATATGTAGACCTAAAACTTATCACAATATGTTTTGTCTATCATGATAATGATACAAGTTAGAATACAAAATACTTTTCATTACTTCTTTAGTCTTTCTTCTCCAACTGAATGGCTGTGACTGCACGCTACACCAATCAAAGCACCATAAAGACAAATACTGCCCTTGAAAAATAGTTAAATATGAAATATGAAATATGCATATAAATATAAATTTATATCACTAAACCCCCTGATGGGAAAATAGAAAGGAAAATTAAAAGTCCTGACAATCCACCCATATTTTAAGGTTTTAAACTTCATCCCCTTTAATTTACTGTTTAGATGATAAATCAAAATTATGATCATGATTAGGAATTTATCAAAACAATGATAAACGATATGATAAATGCCCACCCTTATAGCAGACCAATGTTGAGACTGAAGACGACCAAGCAGTTGAAAATCGTTTAGGCAAGAAAAAGATAACTGGAATATATTAGCACAGTGAGCCAGAGATGGCAGTGGGTTTCGAACTGACAACCTCAGAATTCCAAGCTTTTTGCGTTAACCACTAGGCCACCAATCCCCTTCTCACATTGAGAGATTTCACTCTCTGCATTTAACCCATCCCCTCGGGGAGCAGTGGGCTGCCACTGTGTGGCACCCGGGGAGCAATCAGTGGTTAAGGGTTTTGCTCAGGAACCCAGAGTGGAGGCTGTGGGGATCAAAATCCTCAACAACACCTTTTACTGTGCTTTGATTGAGATCTGGGCTTTCCAGTTCTTTATTCTCAGCCAGTGCTTGGTGTGTTTATTGGTTTGTTGTTGTGTTGAAGGGTTAATTTCTGCTTTCTTTTAACAGATGGTCTCACTTTTTTTTTGTGTACCTGCTGATAGAAATTAGAATTAGATTCAATCAGCATGACACATCCTCCTCCATGCTTTACAGTTCAGAAAAGGGAATTTTTCTTATGCTGTATTTGGTGTGTAACAGACGTCTTTAGCTATAGTTTCTAAATTATTGAACATTCTTCCCACAACACCGTCAATTCTTCTATATTCTTACTGGTAAAACTAATTTTAAGAAACATTTGAGACATTCAGTCCTTCAGCACATTCTGTTTTTAACCTCTGTAGCAAAAGTCAGTTGCATGTCGGTGCTCCCTTTCACACATTTCAGCTTCTTTCAGCTGTGCAACATTTATTTCAACAGCATTTAATCAATGTTGTTTTTACAAAAGTATTAATTTACATAAAAGGAAAGTATGTCACAAGCACTTTAAAGTATTACACACAGTTTATGTGTATACTATGAACTATGTTTTTTTGTGATTTACTTAATCTCTAAAATATACCAAGAGAGAATGTAAATTAAACTCTTAAAGTAAACTGTGTCAATGCACCAATAATAGAGCTTTGAAGATAAGAAGTTTCCTCAGAGTCTATGTTTGATTGGCAGAAGTTAAGCGACCACATGCCTCAGGTTTAGTTACACATTAGAGGAGAGTAAATGGATTTGTCACAGGATCAGAACAGCACCTAACACTGGATTTTGCTTCATCTGACTGGACATTGCTTTTAAAAATGTAGGAGAACAGAATAGAATAAAAATGGGAGAAAGAAAACCTAATGAGGGTGATATTTTTTAGTTAAACAAATCAGAGAAATGCAAAATTAAAAAGCCATTTAAATCTTGCTGGGACAAACCTTGGCTTAGCTTGAGCTCACTGTATCTAGTTTCCACCAAGATAAGAACCTCCTGGAGTCCCTGCTTGTGTGGAGCAGGCCTTATTTTTTTTCTAAATTCCAGGGTCATTGCAAAACAGCATTTTCAGAGAACTGTTTGTGCACGTTGTACATATAATAGCAGTTAAGATTTTTTTTTTTTAAGTTTTTAAACAAAAGATTTTAATTGGATTAGATTTAAGTGAAAGCAAAGACACTTTATCAGTTTTCCGGAAAAAAAAAATGCAATATTTTTCTTTTTCTAGGTAAGACATTTCTCAGATTTCTTATATTTCTTTTCATACAGTAGACAAGGTGCCATAATCAAGGTTTTTATATTTTACAAAGTTTTAGATGAAACAAAAAAAAAAAACATAATTAACTCTAAGCCCAAAGCAGATATAAAAGAAAGAACTGATCTCTCATTACATCCACTTCATCATTTGCAGTGGGTTTTTTCTTTACCAAGACACTGTAAAGTCCCATTTAGGTGTTTTAGAGCATATAAGACATTGCAATTTAGACAAAAATAAAAGCCATAACTCTCCTGGTGCTATTCAGGAATTTGTTCAGCTGAGAATTCAATTTGCCAACAATACTTTACAATATCTATGTAATAAGCATTTTTATAGGCACCAATCGTGCCATTTTACCCTGCTCGTAAAATAAAAGTAGGCATTCTTCTATTAATAGTTGAAGGTCTCTGCAAAAAATATGTAATCCTGTAGAGCTCTATGAGCCAATGAATGAAGCTGGTAGGGCCTTGAAAGTTCTGTAAATTGATTTTCTGCTTCTCATAAATGCTGTTTAAAAATATATTTTGAGGGGAAAAAAAGAGTGAACCTAGGTCCAATTTATAGAAAAAAAAAAATACCAATATGTTTTACGTTGATCCAGAAGGCCTTTTATTGAACATCTGTCTGTCTGTCCGTCTGTCTACCTATCTGCAGACCATAGCGGAACAAAAACAGTGGAACAAAAACACAAGCCATTTTATTTTGAAGTTGCTCGTTTCAGGGTACAAGCTAAAAACAACGCCTAAAGACAAGAAACAATGCAGTTTTCTTTGACCATTCCTCTTCTCGGGCCCTATAGTTTGCTTCAACCAGGTCCTCCTCTCATTTTCTAAAACCATATTAATACCAGGAATGAACCTTGTTTGAGTAAATGGTGCATAATCATCCAATCACGTAAGCTTACAGACAGAAAACTGGCTTCTGAATCTGACTCATGACTGCATTATAACACAACTATTTTAAATCTTGTTGAATGAGCTGAGGTCAAAAGGGATCTGTCATTTAGGTTTAACCCAAAAACAATTTGTAATTTGAGGATAATAACTACGGTGTATGAACACCATGCAGGAATCAAAACATCTGTTTTTTTTTTGTTGTTTTTTTTTTTTTTCTACTATTTATTTGTATGATACAGCTTCAAATAAATATTTGAACACCTGTCTGTTTTTTTTGTTGTTTTTTTTTTAACTATTTATTTGTATGATACAGCTTCAAATAAATATTTGAACACCTGTCTATCAGCTAGAATTCTTACCCTCAAAGACCTGTTAGTCTGCCTTTAAAATGTCCACCTCCACTCCATTTATTATCCTAAATTAGATGCTCCTGTTTGAGGTCAGTAGCTGCATAAAGACAACTGTTCACGCCATACAATCAGTGAGAATCCAGCTACAAACATGGCCAAGATCAAAGAGCTGTCCAAAGTCACTAGAAACAAAAGTGTACACCTCCACATGGCTGGAAATTGAAATTGCCAAGCAGCTTGGTAAAAAAAAGATCCACGGTTGGAGCAATCATTAGAAAATAGAAGTAGCTCTACATGACTGTCAATCTCCCTCGGATTGGGGCTCCATGCAAGAGTTCACCTTGTCTGGTCTCAATGATCCTAAGAAAGGTGAGAAATCAGCCCTGAGCCACACGGGAGGAGCTGGTCAATGACCTGAAAAGAGCTGGGACCACCGTTTCCAAGGATACTGTTGGTAATACACTAAGAAGTCATGGTTCGAAATCGTGCATGGCACAGAAGTATCCCCTGCTCTAAGTTGTAGGGAAATCATAATTTGATGTCAAACCCTTCTGGTTTAAATATGTATATAATTGCACTCTTTATAAGACTATATTGTCCCAGAATTTAGAACATTTTTATTTTAAAAAATGTCCTGTCTTAATCCTGTCTTAAAATCTGTGTTGTTGTTTTTTTTGTTATCTTATGCAGGCCTCAACTTGTACACCTAAATTCGGCCAATCATACATAGACAGCCATCTGTCAATCAAATTTTTTCGGTCATGGCATCTTGATTAATATGTCGCAGCTAATATACGCAACGGTTGAAATAAGAATAATTTTTATCATTGAGTTACCTTCCAGTGTTTATGGGGATGAACGTCTGTGTCTTCGGCAGGCGTAGAGCTAACAGAACTGGCAGCGTTGCGAGGCAAGGGCTCAAACATGTACGGCTGTAAGCCTTCTACACCAAACCAAGCTTCTGCCGCCGTAGCATTCTCTTCCACATCTTCGTCCCCACTTTCCTCCTCTAAATAAAAAAATGTATGATGAAGGAGACTCATCCACGACCTCCGACACAAAACTCTCCTCCTCGTGCATGTTTCCCCCGGTCCATAGCGTCCTTTACAAAGACGTTTCTAAGTCACCAATTTGGTCCCAATGTAATTTCCCATTGGGAACCTACTAGCACTAAGTGGCTAACTGGTTAGCAAGATGCTTAAAAGAAACCAGTCACAATCAAACTTCTGCCACCTTCCGCCACAACAATCCCACTCTCTTGATAAACGACCAATCACACTCATTTTATTTACTATAAAGTTGCGCACCACTCGAAAGAATTCCAAAATGCAACGGTTGGAACAGCCATTTCCCTACGACTTTAAACCACCACATGTCAAGGCCCATCTTAAGTCTGCTGATGACCATTTGGTTGATCCAGAGGAGTCATGGTAGAAAGTCCTGTGGTCAGATGGTACCAAAATAGAACTTTCTGGTCATAATTCCACTAAATGAGCTTGGAGGAAGAAGAATGATGAGTAACATCCCAAGAACATTATCCCCACTGTGAAGCATGGGGGTGGTAGCATCATCCTTGGGAGGTTTTTTTCTGAACATGGGACTGCACTGTATTAAGGAGAGGATGACCAGAGCCATGTATTGCAAGATCCCTCAGTTAAAGCATTTAAGATGGGTTGAGGCTAAGTCTTCCAACATGGCAATGACCTGAAGCACACAGTCAGGATAACCAAGGAGTGGCTCTGTAAGGTGCATATCTAGGTTCTGGTGTGGCTTAGCCAGTGTCCAGATCTAAACCCAATAGAGAATCTTTAGAGGGTGCTAAAACTCTGTGAGACACCCCAGAAACCTGACTGATCCAGAAAAGATCTGCATGGAAGAAGTGGGCAAAAATCCCTCCTGCTGTGTGTGCAAACCTGGTAAAAAAAAAAAAAAAATCTACAGGAAACGTTTGACCTCTGTCCTTAAGACTCCCTGACCTAAGATGAGCAGAGTGGTGCATGAAGTTCAGTGTAGTGAGCAATGCTCTGATTTTTATACTGGAGAAACCAAACAACCTCTCCATAGATGCATGGATCAACACAGGCGAGCTACCTCCTCCTGACAAGACTCTGCTGTCCACCTTAAGGACAAGTGATACTCATTTGAGGACCAGAATGTTCACATTTTGGACAAAGAAGACAGGTGGTTTGAAAGGGGTGTGAAGGAAGCCATTGATGTTAAGAGAGAAAAAACAACCTTAAACAGTAGGGTGGACTCAGGTTCATCTCAATCCTCATCGGCAGGCAGGAAACCAAAACATCTTGCCTGGTCAGCCAGGCCAACAATGACCCTAAAGACTCCCTTTTCAGAGGCATGGGCCAATATCGAGCTTTGCCGGCCAACAAAGACCTCAACAACTGCCCATTACTAAGCGGTGGACCTAGCCGAGTAAACTAGCCTCACCGGCCAGCGGCCAAAATCTTTTTTGCCCACGAGTGACCTACGTAGCCTTGATCAATGCCCAGGTCCTAGAACTGGCAGGCCTATCAAAACTCAGAGATGTGTTTTGAATTTTTGGATGACAACAAAGCTGCGCAACACTAGAAAAAGCTCAACAAGGAAGATGGCAACAACGATTGAAAAGTAGCATGCAGTGCGGCAGCAGCAGTTGAGAGGACTTCGGCAACCAGCTGACCTCCGAGGCTAACCACAGCCAGGGCTAACCTCAGCCCGTCTGCAGCGGCCCTCTCTAGGCATAGTTGTGTGTGAAGGACCGCTGGCTCTGATGGCGATTTTTGAATCAGCTTTGGAATCAGTTTTGGAAGGATTAGACTTCGGGTTTTTTGTGCAAACGTGAGCAGGAAGAGGCTCCACGCTCATTCATTTTTAAGAAGGACGTATCCACCAGCTTTCTGTCGCGCTTTCTATGTCACAGTCAGTTGCGCTCATTGCTCAGAGCGTTGGCCAATAGGCACAGACATGGTTTGAAAAACAATGGGTTGTTCTCCTCAATAATCTTCTGATGTCTCATTCATCGGGGGGCCAGACTAAATTACACATTTAATTTCACATTTAGTCTGGTTTATCAGGGTAGGGGGGGGCCTGTTTTTCCGTTCAATTTGCATGTTTTCTAAGCTATAAGAAGGCTTTTGTTTGGGCGACTCTTTAAGCCTGGAACTCAGCACTATTCCAGACATTTTGAATTGAGAAAGCTTCCTGGACGGGAAGCGAAATGTCTTCAAACATAGAAAACAAGTCCAGTGGGGTTTTTTTTTCAATTTTTTTAACTTTTTTGGAAATAAACTCTGTAATTGCAAACAAAGGCTACTGTGCCAGATATCAACATTGATTTTGTTAGGTGTTCAAATACCTATTTGCAGCTTTATTATATAAATGAATGGGTAAAAAAAAAAATCATACATTGTGATTTCTGGTTTTTCTTTTTTTAATTATATTTCTTACAGTGGGCATGCACCGAAGATGAGAATTTCAGACCCCTTGTTCAAATACTTATTTTCCTCACTGTATTTCAGAAATGACATGACAAAAGTATATGCTAAAAGTATGGCCACAGCACAGCCTGCTTGTGTCAAATAAATTCAGAGTTGTGAAAATGTGACTAATGAAAGATGTCGGTGCACTACTGCAGAGCAATGATCCTGAATTAGATTCAATCTAATTGTCACAGCTAAACAGGCTTTTTGGACATTAAAGTTGATGCACTTAAAGGCCCATGGGGAGAAGCAAATGAGAGCAGATGTGACAGAGATACATAAACACTCCCAACATGCAGGGCTATGTGTCTGTAGAATAACAGAGAAGATTTGGTTCAATCAAATAAGTATTAAAAAGGGAGATTAAATATCAGAGCAATGGGGGCAACATACAAACAGTAACACCTAAAACTATATTGGGTTTTTATATCAATAAGCATTTCAGAAAATCAGCCAACTCCACAATTAAGATTCTAATATTAACTCAAACCATAGCAAAGGACCTATTACAACAAATGGGATCTTACAAATGATTAAATTTTTAAAGAGTCATACGGTTACATAATCTGGCTATTGCACTTGCTGAGAAGTAAATTATTAAACTCAATCTATTGGGCTTCCAAAAAAGATTTTTATCAACTGAATTGATCTGCACTTTATCGTAACTGTGTCTAAATTGTAGCATCTAAAACTGTAAAGGTCTAAATGATGGCATGTATTTTAATATACAGATATTATATTTATGGATATGAATACGACGTGTTTTCCTTGTGATAATAGTTCATGTTAAGTGGAGCTATATTAACACCCTAAACAAACATTGATATAACAGAGTCAAACAGAGGGTGAATTGAGTTGCTTTTCTATGAAGGACCAACTCTGCCATATTTAAAAATAAATACAGAAATAAATAAATGCTCAATAAATGTATAAGCATACAATTAATTGCCAACAAAAAAGTGAGACATAAATGTATATAACTCTTAATTAGCTTCTTTATTTATTTGCCTTTGTAATATTTACCTTATTTATTTTTCTGTCCTTTATAATCTTCAACTTTATTTTTTAATTACTTATATTTTTAAGTATTTATTTATGTGCATGTTATAATATTTTTGTCTGTTTTATTCTTCCTTTGTATTTTTTTACCTTAGTTATTTCTTCGCCGCTGTTTATTTCTCTCTGACCTTTTTACATTTCTGTCTGCCCTTTTTACATTTCTGTCTGCCCTTTTTACATTTCTGTCTGCCCTTTTTACATTTCTCTCTGGCCTTTTTACATTTCTGTCTGCCCTTTTTACATTTCTCTCTTCCCTTTTTACATTTCTCTCTGGCCTTTTTACATTTCTGTCTGCCCTTTTTACATTTCTCTCTGCCCTTTTTACATTTCTCTCTGGCCTTTTTACATTTCTGTCTGCCCTTTTTACATTTCTCTCTGCCCTTTTTACATTTCTCTCTGCCCTTTTTACATTTCTGTCTGCCCTTTTTACATTTCTGTCTGCCCTTTTTACATTTCTCTATGCATTTCTGGGGGTGTGTCCTAGAGAGTCAACTTCTGCTCACTATACTTTTAAGCATCACCATATGGCCCATTCACAGATTTAATGCGTAATTTAAAAGAAAATGTGATGAACTTGAGAGGACCGCGGCAACCAGCAAAGCTCCGAAGCTGACGGCAGCCAGGTCTAACCACAGCCCATCTGCAGCAGCCCTCTCTCGGAATAGCCGTGTGTGAAGAATCGCTGGTGATGATGGCGATTTTTTGTTGCAGCGGCCCTCTCTCGGCATAGCCATGTGTGAAGCGTGTTGGTTAGCATTTTACTACATCGGTCGAATCTACAGGAGGAGAGTCTGATGTCGAGTCTGAAGTCATTAGAACTTGAGTAGGGACTTTGCCAAACTTTGCCAAATACAACAAAAAATCGCCATCATAGCCTGGCTATAGACCTGGCTGCCGTCAGCTTCGGAGCTCCGCTGGTTGCCACGGTCCTCTCAAGTTCGTCACATTTTCTTTTAAATTATGCATTAAATCTGTGAATGGGCCATATGGTGATGCTTAAAAGTATAAGGTTCTCGCCTCAAATGATCTTAAAACATACTTTAATTGAACAACAGTAACAGAAAAGAGAACATTTAACTTAGTACTCTGAGCTCTGTGAGTTAAGAAGATGGACCGCCAAGCCAACCAATGAGCAGAAGTTGACTCTCTAGGACACACCCCCAGAAATGCATAGAGAAATGTAAAAAGGGCAGAGAGAAATGTAAAAAGGGCAGACAGAAATGTAAAAAGGGCAGAGAGAAATAAACAGCGGCGAAGAAATAACTAAGGTAAAAAAAATACAAAGGAAGAATAAAACAGACAAAAATATTATAACATGCACATAAATACTTAAAAATATAAGTAATTAAAAAATAAAGTTGAAGATTATAAAGGACAGAAAAATAAATAAGGTAAATATTACAAAGGCAAATAAATAAAGAAGCTAATTAAGAGTTATATACATTTATGTCTCACTTTATAATTTAATTTCTACTTACATTTATTTGTTTATTGTATTTTTGTTGGCAATTAATTGTATGCTTATACATTTATTGAGCATTTATTTATTTCTGTATTTATTTTTAAATATGGCAGAGTTGGTCCTCCATACTTTTCATGTGCAAAAGGGTTAAAACCAACTATAATAATTACATTTTTAATAAAGATTGCTGAAAGTATAAGGCAGTTCAAAGATGAGCTTTGAGTCAAATCGTTGGGTTGGTTAAAGAGCCCAGTCAGCTGCTGAATACTTTTGTTGAGAGCTGGGATCATCAGACTGCATCACTCATTTGGTTTAGAACCTCTGCAATGGTCTGGACAGCAGAGGACCATGGGAATGTTCATGTGTTTATTTTTACAACGAATGGGAGGAAGACTTGTGTTTCCTAAAAAGTACATCAGGGAGTCATAAAAATGTCTATGAAAAAAGGAGGGATGTGTGGTGCTGACAAGGTTTTATTAAAGAAACAACTAATTAAGGGGATCATAGTGAACATAGAGGTCACATCTAATGGGTTTGAGAGCATGTGCAGAAAAAGGCCTTCTTTTCTTACACAAGGTGTGTCTTTGTATGGCTGGCTTTAGCTTCAGCATTGTTCTGAAAGATATTTCAACACTGATTAAACAGTGATGTGTTTACTGTGCAAAAACGATCTAAAAATGAGTAAAAAAGTCTTAAATTAAGTACATTAACCCTTAATTTAAGCAGGAAAATAAGATGATTTGCCAATGGAATTTGTATTTTTACTCTTAAATTAAGATAATTAGATAATATGCACTTGAAATAAGACAATATAATTGTTTTTCTCTTATTTCAAATGTAAATTGTCTTGTTCCATTGGCAAAGTGTTACACTTACCTCATTAATTTAAGAAAAATGCACTGAGCCTATTCAGATAGCTTTATTCCCTCAATTGTATAACTGACACTTTTTTTTTTACTTAGGTTATCGTTATAACATATTTAACAAAGATTCACGAACTCACTCAATTAGATGTGTAAAAATAAGTAAAAATAGAAGCATTCTGCAAACAGGCATGTACTTTATAAAAGCACAGAAGAAGGTTGTCTACTTTAATTTTTGACAAATCATTCCTCTTTTCCAGAAATCACACCAGACAAAAGGATCTATCCTACAGAATGCATGCAGGCTTTCCTATAACTTAATATTACTTACAGACAAATAACCTGAGAACAGGTTTTAAATGGTTATGAAATGGATCTGTTCACTTGTCTTATGATGGACGCTTAACAGAAAATAACCTTTGATCAAAGGAGCAGTGTGTTATATAGCTATGAGTCAAAACTTTGCAAAACATTATATTAACAGTTTTGTTATTTATTATCTCTCTAAATATAAACTATGAATATCAATATAAATGACTTTAAAGAAAGAGTTGGAGTCTGTCATTTGATCTGAATTTGTGTTAGATGAAGATTTCTTTTGTCTCTTTGAGGCCCAGCTTCTCTTTATTTGTCAGATAATGTTGGAAATTACATTCTTATTTTCTCACTAGGACACACTACGGGTATCTTTAGAAAGATAAATACATTTTAAACATAAGATGCTTTTGAACCAGCATCACAAAGCTACCAGTCGTACTTGGAGACAATTCAGCAGCAGCTGAATGTCTGAAAATAAATGGAATGATTTCTCTTTTGCATGAAGAAAACAAAGCGACATAACATCAAGGTTACAGGTGCTGTCTAGAAAAACTGACGAAACAATAAGTCTGCTTTAGCAGAATGCAATCAAATTAAATCACTACAGCAAAACAGAGAAGACCTTCATGATTCATAAATCTAGTTATAGTTTTCCAAGAAGCTATCTATGAAATTACAAGTAACAAGCTCTTAATTAAATCCATCCATCTTCTGTTACGCTTATCCCTGCTGCGGTTGCAAGGGGTGCTGGTGTCTATCTCCAGCTGTCTACAGGTGAGAGATGGGGCACACCCTGGACAGGTCGCCATTCCATTGCAAGGAAGCTCTTACTTTTAACTGTTAATTATCCAACATTTTAGACAATCTTTATAACAATAGGAAGAGTGAATGAGTTGTGTTTCTTATTCACCTTTCAACTCTTAAAGGTATAGTGGAGGATTTTCACAAACTTTTTGAAAAAAGACCCAACTTCTCCACTTAAAAAAAAAATGCACATGCACAACCCTGCACCCACTCCTGAGAGTAGGAACGCCTATTTAACGCGTGCACAAGCCCATTTCTCCTCGAGCACGCTCTGTTTAAAAGTTACTGTTTGCATCACTCATACAAGCTCACTTTCCAAAAGAAGATTTGCAATTTTTCCACTATGTCAGACTCACCAGTGTTATTTTGACCATGTATTGTTGCTGTAACACCAAATTATTTACCCTCATTAGCAAAGATAATTTGTCATACTTTTATTTTTGGTTGCTCATAATTGTGATACTGAAAACCTCACTCCTAATTATTATTCATAATTATCAGTCATTATTATCACTGTTATCAATGTTATATATGTTTTTTTGTTTTTTATTATTAGGATGGATATTAGGTTGATAATATTACTGATTATCTAATTATAAATACTGTAATTGATGTTTTTGCAATATTACCTATTTGAACAGTTTTTTTCTCAGCTTTTTTCTCAAAATTTTCCCATATCCTTTCCATCTTTTATATATACATCTATACATATACATATATACATATGTATATATATATATGTATATATTTGAATAGGCCACCATGTGTTTAGATTAAACATCAGTAGAGATCTGATCAGCTTTGCTCATCAAATTCAATCAATAACAAAGATCTTCAAATATCACTTATACATTCTTTATACATGAAAGAAAATAAAAGATAATCTATTATGAAGTAGGTGGCATTGCCATGGTGAGAGGATGCAGCTAGCTATGATGATAATAAAGCACCGGAACCTCTACAGTATTTCTGTGTACTCCATGTACTTCAGCTCTTACAATCTCCTTCACAATATGCTGCACATCTATTAAAAGAAGCGATTTACAGGGAAGCAAATGCTTTAGTTTTTTTTTTACACAAACTGTACAAAATTACATCCCACTGAAAATCTATGGGGGATCCTTTTTTGTTTTTAATATAGCTTGTATATACAACCAGAAGCTTTGTGCAAAAACCTTTGAATGCAAAATTACATATCATTAAGATTGAAGGAGGTTGTTTGCAGGTTCGTATGAAAAGCCTCTTATTCTGCCGAGGCTGAAAAGACTCCAGGTAAACAAAACTAGAAGTGCACTTTTCATCTACATCCGATTAAAAAAAAATTGTAAATGCATTTTTCTAATAAACATCTCTTCTGATAAATACTGAGAGTAGTCTTAAGAGTCTAAATGTAGACTGAAAGGCAGGGGTTCGTAGACACAGATAGCAGTAAGTATATAATTTATGATTCTCTACATCGTAGTTTCAATGAGCCATACAGCTTTGTCCTGTAATGCTTGCTATAGCCAGTAGGAAAATAATCCCACTGGACAAAAATACCTAACTGATCCTGACCATCCCGTTGAATGCAACAGATTTCCATGTGGGGTTACTTTTACACAAACATGAACCGCCCACTCGCTGTAAATGTTTTGCAGCAATGTGTAGGTGGTAAAAACTGAATATTTAGTAAATAACTGCCTTAAACCATATCTTGTTTTATGAAAAGATCCTATTATATAACATTTTTCATTTAAAACTAAGCATAGGGTAGAGGAATAAATAAATCTGATTAATTGGGCATTAATTCATCCACTTAATATTTAAAAACCTTCCAGTCAAATAAAAAGGAATCACAAGATTTGTTTGTTTTCTTGTTTTTTAAGGGAAGATAGGGAAGCCTCCTTCAACTGCTGGCAATAGCGATGAAAATTACCAGTGTTATGAAGCAGTTGGGTTTAATTAGCCATATGGGAGTTTTAAAATGTGAACAGCAAGTTTCACATCACCACTGGATTGAGGCCTTGCTTTTTTGAGGGATTTCCTAAACATACTAACAGGAAATAATAACAGTGTTAGGAATCAATTGGATGATGTTACTGTGGTTAAAAAAGTTAAATTTTTATAATAAGTTTAGACTTTTACACACTGATTTGAATGTGTAAAATATCCTACTTTACTATAGTTCTTCTTTTGCTTGTTTTTCAATATTTTCTTTTGTCTCCATATGTTTTTTTTTTTTTTACTATGATGCAGTCTGTAACTTCAAACTCGAAGGATGATTACAGCTAATCCATGATTTAATAACAACTATAGCTATAGTTATAGCTTTGCTATAGTTGGAGTTTATCATATGTTCGCTTAGTGCCAGATTTGTTTGGATACCGGTAGTTTTTTTCATTGATAAATTCCTCATTTGAAAAATCGCATTCTGTGCTCGCTCAATGTGAGAGACTGAGGAAAAAAAAAAAAAAAAACCTGAGAAGCACAGGGAAGTTTGAGAGTTCAGAATTTTTAAAACAAAATTCTGAACTCTAAACATAAATCTGGACCCAATCTGGTCAACAAATCCAAACTTAACACAAGCAACATAAGTATCAATTGACTGACCTACCAAAGTGACACACAAGGGGAAAATACAACCTGGCTGATCAGGCCATTCTGACACAAGAGGGAATATTACATACCTTTATCTAAACAAAACTACAAAAAACAGCAAACAAAGCTATACAATACAAAATCAGCAAACCGAAAGAAAATTATTTAAGAAATTAAACTCTTCAACTTTAATTACATCAAAAAACCTAAGTAAATTGAAAAACCTTAAACTTTACCACACTTCTTTTAAAATAAGCGGAAGAGTCCAGCTAAGTCTCAGTGCCACTGAGACTTAGCTGGACTCTTGCTTAACTGGCCCAGCCAAACCCAGATGTAATTGAATTGAATTTTAATTCAATTTAACTTTACTGATCTCACATAGAAGAAATGTAACTCTGCATTTAACCCATCCCCTTGGGGAGCAGTGGGCTGCCATTGGGCGGTGCCCGGGAGCAGTGTGGGGTTAAGGGTCTTGATTAGGAGCACAAGCGCACTGCTCAAACCAAAAGGCCAAAACTTCCCCCAACATGGCAACCTCCCAGGAACTGGAAACTAAAGAAATCCGTTTAAAGTAAACCATAAAAGCAAAATGGGGCATAATGAGCGATGTTTCCACTCAAATCAATGCCAAATCATAAGTAAAAAAAGAATCAATACCAATAAGGTAAAAAAATTTAAATAAAGTGATACATTTAAATAAATAAAAATTACCAGACCATTTATTGTGGGGCTGCACATGCTGCCATCACTCATGTTCCCTTTACCAGATATTGAAATGTTCTTGACCCAAAACACAGAATCCAGAAACCGCTAAAATGTTCAAAGGGATCTCTTTCAGAGCTGTTTTATAGCAACAAGCCTCTACGAGAGCTTTGTGCCACAACAGAAAAATACATAGAAAACCTTGCAAAAATCCATGGGTCAAAATAAAAATCAGAGGGTGATAATAAGCAGTAAACTGAAACAAAAGCAGTTATAACAAGTGATTGTAAACTGAGAGAGCGAGAACCCTCTCTACAGCTTTTCTCTACTCAGCCTCACAACATCTCTTATTATATTCAGGCTGTAATTCACCTTCCTCAAGTAAAGGAAGGCGGTGTACTGTGTTTTTAATTAGACATCAATAGAGTTTTCATTTCTCTAAAGCTGGACCTGGAAAGTCAAATATTTTAGAAGTTTAGTTTTACCGTTGTGTGTATAAAACACAAAGCAAGCAAAGAGCGAGATTTAACAGCTTTGTTTAAGAGCATCAAGTAGATTGGTTTTATATTTGCAAAACTATTAATAAGATGGAAATAAAAGGTTTTTACCCAACTAAGAGAAAACCTCGTAAAATACAGTCGTATTGTCATCACATTGGCCCTGGCCTCTGCTGGTTCTATCAAAACAGTTTTTTTTGTTCCTTTTCAGTGGAGGGTAAATGGCCTTTACTTGTGCAGCGCTTAATCAAATAAGAGGACTTCAAAACTCTGAATTGTTCAGATAACTACTTTTAAAGTTCAAAACTGGCTCCAACTAAAGTTTCTTTTGTGTAAAAAAGTTGTATGTCAATGCCAAAATCAGCAAATACATTTCATTTAAAAATGGATCTTGTCCAAGAACATCTTCTGGACAATAAACCAATCCTGAAAAGCTAACCTGTGAGCTACTGTTAAATGACAAGGTTAGCAACTGATTAATGAAAGTTTCTGTTGCTCAGTAGTGAAATTTAGTTCTAATTCTTGATTTCTACTGTTATAGGTAACAATTTCAGCATCTAACTTTTGTTCAGCTGCAGGTTACAAACTCCAAATGTTCAAATAGGATAAACAACATTCCAGCTCTATATACCATTTAAGAAGTATGTATTTTGCCAGTTTTTGAAAGTTGGGCTTTCATACAAGCTTTCTCGTTGTTAATATGCAGCTCATGAAATGTTTTTTTTCATCCTTACATATTCGTTGTTTCAATTTTTTTCCCTGCATATTTTATTTATTGTAATGTGTTCCTGCCGACACCACTGCTAAAAAGACATTTTAAACGATAAGAATGTATCAAAAAATTTATTATTGTGTCTTTACATATTTTTTTTACTTTGCTGCAAAGTATTCTTTCTTTTTCAGTTAACTATCAGGAATATTTAGATCTTCACTATACCTTTTTTTTTTAGTTTATTTATATAGCACCAATTCCAAACATGTCATCTCAAGGCACAATTCAACCAGATCATACACTCAAATTGATTCAAATGTTTCTATCTAAGGAAAACTAGTTGATTGCATCGTGTCAGTGACTTGAAGACAATCCCTCACACCAAACATACTGGTAGCGACAGTGGAGAGGAAAAACTTCCTTTTAACAGGAAGAAACCTCCAGCAGAACCAGGCTCAGTGAGAGCGGCCATCTGCCGAGGCTGACTGGGGTTTTAAAAAAACAAAGTAGGGATAACAAAGGCAGCTAGCTGTCAACAAGCTCCACAAGCGACCTCGTCCAGGAAACACACAGCCAGACAGTAAAGCTCTGAAGTAGCTCCCATGTCAGAGGATGAAGAGAGCACATACAGTTAGTCACATTCAGAAAACTGAAAACCAGGCAGATTTCGAACATCTATAAACAAAGGTGTCGATGGCAGCAGCACAGCTGATATTTCTCTCCAGGATGGCGTCACAGCCAAACAGGAACAAACAAGGTGAAGCTACTATGAGAAAAAGATGAAAGAGCATAACGTTAGAGATTAAACTAACAAATTCTGCAGAGTGGGAGAATAGAGAGAGAATGAAGCAGAATGATGAAATGGGGGTCCCTTTGTAGCCTGACGTAGTCCTACTCAATTCTAGTCAGAATATGAGTCTGATACTGCTCCATAGAGCTGTGATTTTTTCGTGCGTGTTTCAAACGAACCAGGAAAAAAAATGCCTTTGCACTCAATTGGATAGACCTACAACCAATAAGAGCAACGGAGTGCGTGACGTATGTTAAGCCACGCATAGTTGTTGTCAACAAAAATCAAAGCGTGCAGTTGCACGCCTAGAATAAGAAGATGAGCCTTGATCGCGTTTCTCTGTTCCTCTTTTAAAATTAATTTGCTGTCGATATCTTCTAGAACAGACCTAATAGCAGAATCTACACACCTCAACTCTCCAGTGGCAGCCATTGTTGTTGTCACCCAAGCTCGCTTTGGTGACGTGGTTGATTACGTTACTGTTGATCATCTGTCCATCATCGTATAAAGCCCGCCCTGACAATTTGATTGGCCCGCCAGATATTGGGTGAGCATACTCGCGCTACTATTGAGCAATGCCAGACCAAACTTCCCGACCTCAAACGTTGTGGGCGGGACTAAGTTTGGAATGGCACCCAGGCTAGTCCCTATGTCCTCCAGAAGTCTAAACCTATAGCAGCAGCTATAGAGATGCTGGGGATAACCTGAGCCACTAACTATAAGCTTTATAAAAAAGGAAAGTTTTTGATACCTCACTGACTAAAACTGGTAGTTGGTTCCACAGGAGAGGAGCCTGATAACTAAAAGATCTGCCTCCCATTCTATTTTTAGAAATTCTAGGAACCACTAGTAAACCTGCAGATTGAGAGCAAAGTGCTCTGTTAGGAACATGAGAAACAATCAGATCTCTGATATCAGATGGAGCTTGGCCATTTAAGGCTTTATATGTGAGAAGGAGGATTTAAATTCTATTCTGGATTTAACAGGAAGCCAATGAAGAGAATCCAGGATAGGAGAGATATGATCTCTATTTTTAATTTTCATCAGAACTCTGGCTGCAGCATTTTGGATCAGCTGAAGGCTTTTAACTACAGTTTGTGGACTTCCTGATAGTAAAGAATTACAATAGTCCAGCCTTGAAGTAACAAATGCATGGACTAGTTTCTCAGGATCACCCCTGGACAGGAGATTCCTAATTTCCACAATATTCCGCAGATGAAAGAAGGAAATTCCAGAAACCTCTTTGATATGGGATTTAAATGACAGGTCCTACTAAAAAAAAAAAAACATTAAGATTTGTTTTACTTTATTCGAGATCAGTTTAATCCCATCCAAATGAAGTGACCGGCTAATCGGCTTCTTTTTCAAGGACTCTGGTCCAAAGACTATAACTTCTGTTTTGCCTGCATTCAGGAGCAGACAAAGCTCCTTTTTTTTTTTTTTTTTTAACTGTACAGTGTTTTGGTAAGGAATTGAAAATGTCCATCTTGCAGAAGTGTCAAGTGGGCAACAGTTAGCAAACAACTTACATTTTGTTTAAAATTATAAAACACGCAAGAAATATGCATGTTTGCAAGTGCAATCCTAAATTTCCTGCAATGGTAATTCCTCTTTAGTTGAATTTTTTTTTTCTTTTTAAAGCCATGGAGAAATGTTTTTTTTTTTTTACATTTACAGTAAGCCAATTTAAGTAGAAAATCATTGCCGGACAATACTGACAAACAGAAGGAAACCAGGTCCAGTGGGACTTAATTGCATGGTGGTGAGAGCATCGTGCTATGGGGAGGATTCTCTTAATCAGGGATAGTGAAGCTGGTGTAGAATTTATGAGAAGATTGATTAGGATAAAAGAAAAGTGATTTGTTTTTGAAGAAATAATCTGTTGGAACCATCATACATGTTGAGATAACATTTTATTTTTGAGCATTTCAGACCCCTATAAGTAAACTTTAAAAAAATGAAACAATGCTATAGAAATAATTTGGCTCACACTCAAATCATGAAATATAAATTCACAAATATACATTTTTCAACCTATATTTTAGGTCTCTTGATGCCTGCATGTGACTTCCATGATTCAATACCATTTTATTCTGTGTAAATCATAAACACCCTCATTAAGAATAAAAGCAATTGCAGCAAACTGATGAAATTTCTGCTTTCAAGCTAAATCTTCTTAAAAATAAAACCTCCCAAATCCCACTGTTAAGACTTTTTTGTGTACGGTAATAAAATGTTACGTTCTGTATGGCCTTGCAGAACGCCCGATTTATGGCCTTGGATCACAGTACAATTAGCAGCAATAAAGCTGTTAACCACTTACAGTTCCCACTTGGCAAAAAGCATCATCGTGTCATTTTTTGCTGGATCCATCAAAAGTATTATGCTGATGAAGATTCTCAGTCATCCCGGTCATAGTCAGTCCGTAAAAGTAAAAAAAAAAAAAAAACGTCTTCAAATCTTGGAAACCAAGTCCAATGGATTTTTTTTTTTTTTACTTTTACGGAACATCAAAAGCATTTTACACAGCCGACGGTATTTAGGTACTCCTGCAATAAATAGTCTGAGAAAGCAGCGTCTCCTGTTATCAGTTTTTCTTTTTTATGTCTACCAATGAGGTTCAGCATGTTTCTGTAACCGACCCACCTTTTCTACTTCATTACATTAGAGAACTTGGTCTACAAACTATCGCTCTCTATTTTAAATGCTAAAACTCTGTGGCTTTGCTTTTTGTGGTAAAAATTATCTGATTAAAGGAAAAGTACAATTATACCATTTTTCCCCCCATACTTAAAATAGTTTATATAATGAACATGCCTACCTGTAAATAATTTATATACCATTGTATTTTATCTAACCTTAATCTTATCAATCTGTGGCAAAACTTATTTATTGCTGTTCATAGCTGCTCTACTCATTTGTCTGAACTTGAGCTACTTAGCCAAGAATAATATGTTTTAGTTTCTTTATATCCAGAGGTGATAGAAATTTTCCTTAACTGGTGGAAATATTTCTGTGTATGAATACTTTTGGCACGTTAAAGATCTGAACCCCCACTAATGGTTTTGTGGTTAAAAGTATCCCTTTAGCTACATGTGTAGAAAATAAGCTGGGAATTTAACCTTGAAAGAATCATCGCCACGTCTTTTGATATTACCTACGCAGTTATCAACATAATTTTGTTCACTTACATTTGAAAAAAAAAAAGCTTTTATTATCTTTAAGTGACTAATCTTTTATTCAGTACGTGGAGCTCATTCTGCAGAAATAAATGATGAAATAAAATGGATTCTTTTTAGTTTTTAATACATTTTTTTTCAATAATCCAAGCGTTTATGGATTTAGTAAACACACATGCACAGCAACCTTGTTGGACAAAGTATGTTCAAAAGTTTTATTTTAAAAACTACAGCTTATTTCTCTCTCACTTATTTAAGTTGTAGAGAGAAGGGTGCTTATCTGACCTATCTCAGATTGTAAAAAAAAAAAAATACCACTATCTCCTTGATGCGTGGTGACAGATAAAGCAGCCCAGATCCAACAAGTAGAATAAATGTATGAAGCAATGCTTCATACTTTTGTGTCAGGTCAAAGTCTTATCAAGCCTGCTGAGAGCTCGTTATCTGTTCTTGCGTTTCTCCTTTCTGCTCTTGCTCGTGGAGCTGTGAGGAGCGTTTGCAGAGAGTGCAGTAGCATGGCCGCTGGTCTTCAGATGGTCAAACAGCTTGTTTCTTGTGGGGAACTCGTCATTGCAGGCAACACAGCGGAGGTTTAGCTCCTTCTGGAAAGGCAAACAGGGAAAACTGCATTTAAATCACAGCAATTGTCTGACTCAGAGGAGGACAAGAAGAAAAAGGCAGCTTTGGAAACACCTGGAATATTATTGTACGAACCTCAGGAAACTGTTCAGTGTGTGACTTGCCGCTCTTCGATTTTCCTTTTGCTCCCCCCTTTTGGCCTTTCGACATCTCAGAGCTGCTAAGAAAAAAAATGCATGCCGGATAAACGTCTAATTGCAAACCGCAGCCATAATTTAGATAGCATTTTAAAGGAAAGATAAAAACTTAATGTTGGAACTATTTTTGAGACCAGATTTAAATCTTCTAAGAAATGATTATCACTGTTCATTTCCTCGAATTTAGGTGTAATTGCTGCAAATTTGAATGCATTTATAGGCAAGACCTTAGAATGAGAATTCAGAAACTGACCCTTTGACTTGTGCAGGAGAAGGATCTTCCTGCTTCTCAGCCTCTGTAGGATTTTCTGACTTTTCAGGAGCTTCTTCCTCACAGGTGGTCTGTGTGGACATCTCCTCTTCCTCACCGTCCACATGACTTTGCTGCTCAAATAGAGCATCAATGGGATGCAGTTAGTCTGATGAGCAGCTTTAAAAACAGGAGGTTGACGCAAGCAAACAGCATACGTGGAGAAAGTTTCCCACCTGTACAACTCTCTGTTGCTTCTTTTTCCTCTTTTGCTTTTTTGAAAGCCTAAGGACATAAAGAGGAAGACAATAGTGTACTACCGGTAAAAAAAAAAAAAAAAAAAAGCGTAATGTAGTAAATCACCATCACAGTCAACAGTCATACTGTATATGAACAGAAGTACTTTTGCCTTGGTTGCTCCTCTTCCTCCTCTTCATCCTGCAGGTTTTTTTCATCCTCTCCATCCTCATTTCCATTTAAGCATAAAGATTCATCCTCTTCCACCAACTGTTGCCGCAGCAACACCACCATCTCTCGGTGCTTTTTGGACTTTCCATGGTTTTTCATGCTGCACAGCAGAAACAAAAAGAGCAACATTATATACCTAGAAATTGGATCAAGAAGAGAAAATGGATCCAAATCAAACAAAAACTTAATCAGATCATTTCAGGAACCTGTTTACTAATTTAACCGTTCCATGTTCTACGTCATTTTATGTGACAAGGCATAAAGTAGCTCATGGTTATTGAATGCTGGGAAACTACATGCAGCTTTCAAATTTTGCTTTATGCTCTTAAATTCTAAAATCACCAGAAGAATGAGGGGAGATTTAAATCATGCATCTCAAAAAGATTGGCCACTTATTACAGATTTACCCAGAAATCAGGCATTTCAGAGTCCTGAGGAATTTTGCAGGTCTAATGGGTTAAAGGCTTATTTGACTCAAAATACATGAGAAACTTGGGTAGCAGCTAAACTAGGTGGTTTTGATGTCTCTATATTTGTTAAAATCAGGTTCATGCACACATCTTATCATCTCTTTAATATATGTTGGTATTCTTTTGGGTATTGTGGAGGATTTTTTTTAAAGACCCACCTTCTCCACTTAAAAAAAAAAAATGCCTGTGCAAGAGCATGCACGAGCCCATATCTCCTCGTGCACGCCATCT
The DNA here is from genome assembly GCF_016077235.1 of Cyprinodon tularosa. Classification (NCBI taxonomy): domain Eukaryota; kingdom Metazoa; phylum Chordata; class Actinopteri; order Cyprinodontiformes; family Cyprinodontidae; genus Cyprinodon; species Cyprinodon tularosa. Next base: position 2,799,917 of record NW_024039718.1, on the reverse strand, counting down.
TTAAAATGTGCTGTTCTCATCGCTCATACAAGCTTACTGTGTCCACATACAGCGGGGAATATATTTACAGCAAACTCAGGTAGCTGATCGTTCGGACAGATGATCACTGCTTTTTGCTCAACGAGGAGAGCTCTCCGCCGCACAAAGCATTCTGGGATATATCTGCCTTTTCTGAGCCCTTTTTTCTTCTCATACACTTCGTAATATGACTATCCCAGTGTTGAATTTACTACCTTTTACTGCCCATTTTACTACCTCTGGAATGCTTTTACTACCACTACAAAATCAAGCAAATGTCTGGACTAAAGCCTTCTCACGCATACAAAACGTCTGGCTACGTCAGTCTGTGAGCACGTTTTGGAACAGAGGCTTGTGACAATAAGACCCCATTGGCTGATGAGTGTGGCTACCACTGCAACACAATGAGTGAGGTTGTTATTAAGAGGGCTGTTTAATGCTGCAACACAGTGGATTGTTGAGTGTTTTACGCTTAACAATTGCAGGATTGTATAATAAAATGATTTCCATGCTAAAGCTTGACTGTTAATAGATAAACAGAGGAGTTAAAGCTCCACTTCGTTTCATCAAGGCTCAGTACTACTAAATTCAATTAACATACAAGTGTTTTATAAATAAAACATTTAAATGTAGGAATCTAAATGGTCTTAAGGTCAGTTTACAGAATAAAACAGATTACTGTGTTACCTTAAAAGTATTGAATGTACATAACTGGGTTTTCGATTCTTAAAAGTCTGAGTTAATTAACGTAAATGTTTAAAGGCAATCGATTTCCTCAGATCAGTTCAGTTCAACTTACTTATCAAGTTTTATAGTGACTCAAATAATTTTTTAGTTTGATTATATTAGGCGGTTCCAACACCATGCATTGATCGCAGCAGATTACCCAGCAAACCAATCGAGTCTATTAATGTCAGCTCAGGTCCTGCCATATGTAGTTACACTTCTTATACAGATTGTATAGTTAAATTAACTTAAACCTAAAAAAAAAAATCATGAACAATGGAAAAGTCAGAATGAATTTAAAGGATGATGAAAACTTTTACTACCAAATCAATTTCTGTGTGCTACCTTTAACTACTTTTCAATTTGGGTTGATTCAGTTTCCTACCTTTTACCATCCTGTAGAAACCCTGCATTATCATTTTTACCTTTTTAGGGGCTGCCCAATGATCAAACTATTTTAGTAGCAGTTTTTTATATTACATCTTTTATGAGAGAAGCCCCAGTAAATGTGAAGCATACAGGAGACATTCCCTGTGATAACTGGACTTGTTAATAAGCAAAAAGAGTAGAAAATTGTGAAAACCTGAAGCTCCTACAGTTGATTTGATCTGAATTATAGAGGAACTTTACATTCTAGAGCAGGGGTCAGCAACCTGCAGCTCTTAAATGCTTTCCTTGCAGCTCCCCGGAGCTTTTTCAAAATTTTATTAAAATTGAAAAAAAAATTTATCTTTTGTTTGTTTTAATATGGTGTGCAAAAGGTCAAACAAACATTCACTGTGTTGTCCGATGCTGTAAAAATTTGTGAATAACTCAATTTAAACAATAAATTTTAACATTTCTGTTAAGGAAGATTTGCGCCATAGCCTGCAACACGTTTCAGCATGGTACAGTGCGGTGCCAGGCAGGTGGCAGTTGTAAACAAAGCGGTATGAGTGTCAAGATAGCTGATGAGAACAGAGGATTCAAAGAAGAATGGACTGAATCATTTGCTTTTGTTACCAATGCTTAAGGATTGCCTGCATGTTTGCTTTGTAACAAGAAGTTGTCAAGTAATAAAAAGAGTAATTTGGAAAGTAATTTCCAGGGAAGGCTAAATATGCAGCCGACCACCAAGTTGGGAGTGAGAGAAAAAGTGCGATTACAGAACTTCTGGATAAATTAGAGGAGAGCAAAGATAGATTCAAGAAGTTGATTGCATCTCCAATTTCCACTACTGCTGCTACTTTTGTTGCAAGCATAGAAAACCGTCCACAGATCGAACAGCTAGCGCTCTGCAGGTTTATCAACTTTCTTCAATTTTTCCCCAAATCCTCAAAATAAAAAATAACACAAAATTATAATTTCATCTACGCAACAAAACCTAATATATACAAACTGTGAGAGCTCCAACTGCTCCACCCTCACCTCATGCTACTATGGAATTTAAACTTAAAGCACTGAATATCGTACAGCAGAATAGTCACAAGATGTGACATTTGCTCCAGGATAAACATTTAATCATGAATGCTTATTATATATCCAAGCCCACGTAGTCCTGTTTTGTAGTGGGCTAATACACATAGTTTTAGTGTGTTGCCATACGAGGCTTATATAAGACTTTTCATTTTTACAGCTCCACACAGATTTGTTTTTATGGTCCAATAGGGCTCTTTAAACATGTTGGGTTGCCTACCCTGGTCTAGAGAAATTCAGTCATTTTTTGTTAAAGGCCGAGCAGGTTCTTTTTCTTCCAACATCTGGTCAAAATGTTCTAATATCTGGAATAACTGAAATCTGTGCCTTTTTTTCAGAGATCAGAGGACCCTCAGAGTTTGGCTCTAAAGATCCTTCCAATGTTGAGGGTTGAACCTGCTTCTCAGGCCCGAGTGTTTGTTGCACCTTCTAACAGGTTCTCTCTCAGTGTTGCCTTCTTTTGCGTCATCCCTCCAGTCTCTTGGGTGAAAATCCTCCCCACAGCATGATGCTGTCTAAAACTTGTTTTACCACTGGAATGGTATGTTCAGGTAGATGTGCTGCATTTTTAACATACAGGCCCAAAAGTTTAGCACTGATCACACCTGAACTGACAAACTTCATTCATAAAAAACAATTAGCAAACTTTATTTCACTCTTTACTTTTGTAATAGCTACATTTGTGTAATAGGCTAACTATTACCATTTTGAAAATGGACGTTAATGCAGCTGTTTCAGTTGAGAAATTTAGGGTTTAAGATTGACAAACACTTGAAAATTGACCTATGGGTTGACAGTGTTGTTAAGGCGAGTTCTTTCCAGCTCTGTCTTCTAACCAGAGTCAAACCTTTCCTTGACTAGAATGAATTAAATAAGGCTATGCATGCTTTTATTAACTCGTAGACTATTGCAATGCACTTCATATGGGTGTCAACCCATGTACTCTAAACTGGCTACAACTGGTGCAAAATGCTGCAGCTCACAAACACTCGCCTGCGCAGTCACATCAGTCCAGTGCTGCGTTCACTACACTGGCTCCCAGTACATGCCAAGATTCATTTTAAACTCATAATGTTTGTTTATAAATCAATTAATGGACTTGCACCTTCTTATTTAAGTGAATTGCTTGTTGCACATCAGCCCAGTAGAGCGTTGCGGTCTGCAGGTGATTGTCCTTGGCTGTGGAACACTCTGCCTCTTGAATTATGAGCCATCACTAACCTGACACTATTTAAAGTTGAAAACATACCTGTTTAGATCTCTTTTTGACTGCTGACATGTGAAATGTATATTTATTTATTGTGTTGAAACTGTTTTTATTGCACTTATGGAAAGCACTTCAGCAGATGCTGTAGTAAAGCATTGTAGAAATAAAGGTTGATTGATTGACTGTTTCTCATGTTCTCCGTCCTTTTTTTAGCCTGTTGGTTTAGCAAAGTGGGTTTTCTAAAAAATATATTAAATAGTTTGTCCCGATACGTTACCTTGCTGTTGCGTACCTTGATCTTTGTGATGCTGTTTTGATCACAGATGTTCTTTGATTACAAATGAATTCCTCAAAATGATTCAAATTTCTATTTTCGCTCATTACTAATGATAAAGATGGAGTCCTACCTCTGAATAAGCAACTATGGGTTACTGGATAGAAATCACATTAAATCGCAATGAAATCCATTTGTGTTTCCAGGTTTCACAAAGTGTGAGAAAGTTAAATGTGGTGTGAATACTTTTGCACAGCAGCAAAAATATTCTACAACCTCCAAATTACTGCTTTTAACAACCTTAAATGTTGATCATTGTTATTAAAATACACTTAAACTGAGGGAAAGATGAGAACGAGAGTAAAGATTAAGTGGAAACTTACGCTTTATCTGATTTAAATGACTTGTCACAAGCTGGACAATAAAGATCATCAAAATAGTCAATGATAGCGTCCTCGTCATTAGGCTGCTCAGCATCTGTAAGAAAAACAAGAACAAAATTACCTTCATCAACTAATTCAATTCAATTTCTAATAACAGATATAAATGTTTGACTGAAAACTTTAAAAATACGTGTTAAGAAATAATCAGGACTTTTCATCGGCCTTTAAACTTCAACTGTATGTGGTATGTTATTGTGTGTTTGGCTAAAACCAGAACGAAGGCTGTTGGAGCAGAAGGTGGAGGAAGTTTCTAGCTGCTGGATCCCAGATAATCCAAACACTAGTCATTAAAAAAATTGTAATCATCGCAGAGCAGGTTTTGATTCTTGCTGATGTTTGAGTGAAGCTACAGGTCGACCAATTGATCGCTGACCAAATTGTAAAAGCAAGCCCCAATTTCAGCCAATCCTCTTCATAGGTCTACACAAACCAATCTGCATCTAAACTTTTCTTATCAGCTCAGAACTCCTGCTTCATCGATTCAGAAATTATTTTTCAAACCTAATGGAAAATAACTGCTTTTTTACCTTACATTATGGGGGGCTTCTTTAACTAGTTCTTGTAGATCATGATAGGCAAGATGGATGTCCTGTAGTGGACTGTCTTACAGCATGTCTGACTGAAGTTAGAGTATTTTAATAAATTGTGATGATAAAAAAAATCACATAAAACATAAATCAGATTATATATTCAACATCTCAACCCCCTTTCCTTATTTTCCCTATTTACATTCTACTGCCTTTTCCTGGTAGATCAGCATGATTCCCCACCCCCCAATTGGTTTACATGCCATGTCCTCTGCTATGGTATCTTAATAATGTCCCACCAAAACCATTCATCTAGAAATGATCAAAACTGAAAGACTGCAAACCAATGAAGATATGAAAGAGGAAAAATAATCAAATAAATAAAACATTCAAACATAAAACAACCTCATAACCTGTTTGTAAAACATATAATCTGTTAATTTTCTGGTAAAGGTTTAATTCAGTACCTGGGATAAGGAAAAAAAGAAGCAAGCATCAATAAAAATAAATAGAAATGCATCAGTTTAATTCGGTTGCAGCACTAATATTCCTCCATATGCATCAGGACAGAATTCATTGTCTCTTAGTAAAATGATGTCTTCTGAAATCTTTGATGTTGATCTGTTCCTGCTTAAAGGTAAAGATGTTATAACTTTTCTGATCTTTACAAACTAATTGAATCTATTTGGGGAAGTTAAGATGGGGAAATATGAAGAAATTCCTGAAGTGAACATTTATTTCAACCCATCACCACAGCAGCATAACTAGGAACATATTTTGGTTAAATCTGAGCACAGCTTATATAACGGAGAGGCAAACCACAGGGAAGCTTGTGGTTTCCTTACCTCCATCTCTTTCGCTGCTTTTCTTAGATGTGTCGTCATCCGCCTCCTCCTCCTCACTCTCAGATACGTCTCCAAATTCCTCGCCGTACTGCGCTTCAATCTGTTGCAGCTCCTTCTCCAGCTCGGACATGGCGGCCCAGCTCTGCTCCTTGTACTCTTCTGCTAGCCTTGGATTGAAAAGCAGATCGCAGTTAAACCGAGAAGGATCTAGAACAGCAGCCTGCCTCTGAGGCAGCACTTTATTCTCAGCCTACTTGGCCTGTTTGAGCTTCTGCTGCCGCCTCAGCTCTTCCATCTTCTTCATCTTCTCAGCGTTCTGCTCCTCCACCAGCTTCCTGTGGGCCTGCACGCGGCGGTCTCTCTTACGGACAAAGGCCACCAGCTGTCGCACCAGATCATTGCGCTCCTTACGAGCCTTTTCCCTGGTCTTCTTGTTCTCCTTCTCCATGGCTCGTTTCTCCCAGCGGTTGGAGGCCTGCCTCGTATCATATTCCTCTTTCCACGCAAAGTTCTTACGTGTGCAAAAGCTCTGCCAGTAGGCGTAAAACACATGAACTACCTGTAATATGGAAAAGCAGACTATTTAAAAACCCACATTTGCACCTTATGCATGCTAAATTAATAGTGCTTTTTGTAATTCTCTAACTGGTTCATCGACATTTCCTGTGCAAAGACATTTTGATAGATTTCATGAAAGCCACAGTGACGCCAGAAAGTATTTACCCCTTCAAGCACACATTTTGTCGCATTCCAGACTTATTCTAAAACCAACCTGACAATTCGTTTTATTTCAATAAAAAAAAAACATAAAAATACCCCATAATGAAAAGTGAAAGGATCTTTTCATGTTATATCATCAAAGCTACACAAATATTGACATTTTTAGACACAGCTCCGGTGTGCTGGATTTGCACTGATCATCCTTCTGGAGATGGAGTAGGTTTCATTAATTCAAGCCAGTTTATTGCAAATTCAGTCGAGTGACATGATTTAGACTGGAACATGCTCATTGATTCAGTAAATTGAGGGAGAAGCCAAACATAAGAGATGAATGTACAAACAACACAAAGAGAAATACTCAAAACGAGGAGTCAGATATGCCCAAGAGGACATTAAGCAGGTACTGCTGGCAAAGCTGCTTCAACTAAATAATAGGCTAAATAATAGGCTAATAGGATAAAAAAGTCAGCTTCCTGACAAAGCTTTCAGGAAGCTGACTTTTTTATCTTTAGTTTTATCTTTCTGGGTGAGTTGTTAGAATAGATAATACCATTTCAAACAAAAGTTCACTTTGCTTATACAGCAGGACAGTGATCAAGACTCACCAGCAAATTCACCTCTGACTGGCTCACAGGATAAAAAGCATCTAAAAGTTTAGGCTAGGGCTGCAGCAAATTATTATTTAACAAACCAATTAATCTGCTGATTATTTTTTCGATTAATCAATAAATAATTGAATAACCAAAGGTTCCTTAAGGAAGACTTTTTATTAAATCAAACCAGGTGAAACTTAAACTTTTCCACTAAAAGAGGCTGGTGAGAGCATATTGACTGAAGAACAAGATTTTTTTTTTTTTATCTTAAATGCAAAATATAAATATATATATATATATATTTCACAATTTATATATAATCACTGCTCTAAGTGGGTCATTTTGTCAGTTAAAGCCATGTTTTAGAGCCTCTATACTCCAGGTAATTATTAATTGATTACTAAAAGTGTTGACCATTATTTCAATAATTGATTACTCCATATCATTCCGATTAATTATTTCAGCCCTAGTTTAGATTTCAATCTGATTGAACTCACAGGCAACTAATATCTAAACACCCTCCAAAGCTGGGCCAACATTTGCAAACTGTGATGTTACGTATAATGGGAGTTGTCAGCACGAGCTGCAAGACCGTGTATGAGATTTAGGGAGGGTAATTACTTTTCCACACAAGCTCAGGTTAGTTCAGGTTGTTTTTTCTCATTGAAATAACAATACCTCTTATTTATTAAAACATTTAAAGTTTTTTTTTAACCAGAAGGAATCTGAAAGGTGGTTTTGGTAAACCCTTTTTAGTATCACTGTGAGATTTTCAAATAATGTTAAAAATAGGCTGAAGCACAGGGAGAAGCAGAGACAGACGTCTGAGTCTTACTGTATCATAATCGCTTTGAGAATCTCCAAAGGGAGGAAAGCCTTCTTCCTCTTCCTCATCATCCATCCTGCTGTGCTCCAACTCCTCCTTAACAATGGACTCAAAAAGATTCCTATAAACGGCGTAAAAGCCCTGAGGAAAAAAAAAAAAAAAAGAAAACACACCAAGGGAAAAGGCAGTTAGAAAAAAAAAATCAGTGTTCTGAGAGGCACGAGCAATTTCCTTTCCCACAGTTTAATTGCTCTGCCAGCCAAAACATGGGATGGAGCTGATGAGGCTCGCACACAAACACACATAGAAGCAGAACTTCTGCTGTTCCTTTTAGAGACCTTGGACATGTTAATTTATTTGGCTGATGCTGAGGAAGTCTTTCCACCTCTTTGGTGAGCTACAGTAAAGCAGAGGTTTATTCTGTCTGATGCTTAAAACACTTTTATAAATAACAAATAATACAGAAACAAACCCAGTGACTCAGAGTTCTGATGTCAGATGTCCAGCTTCTTCACAAATACTCTGGTCTAAAATACTGGCAGGAGCCTTCATTATGACCTGCATGTCTGGCTTTAGCATTTGAAATTGAAAAGCTACATGTGCAGGCTGACACTGACTCAGGCCAATGATAGAGAATTCTGTTAGTGCAGAAACAAAGGATGGGATGTATGGATGATGGTGCTCTCTGCTGGCCAACAGACAGAATGCATGGGAAAGGAGGGCCAAAAGAAGCCGATACAATCTGTTAAACATTTTGTACTTAAAATGCAAAGATGTAGCTTTGCTGATTTGCCTAAACCCCCATAACACTCTCAAATAAAGTATTTAAAGGTGTGTAATTAAAAGGTGTAAATTTAAAGTATTTAACTCTTGGAAAAATAACAAGCGTAGGACGCCTCAAGGCTGACTTTTGTTTGGTCTGATTCATGTAAATATAAGAGGTTGTATCATATATCCATGCTCATATTCTCTAATTGTTTCTCAAATTTCTCGCAAAGAAAAAGAAGCAAAAATACCAAGAATTTTGTAGCCAGAGTAAACAGCTTTTCATCCAAACGTAGTCACTCACATTTGTCAGATAAATCTCTTTCCTTCATTCACATTCTGATGCAGCTCTTCAGCCAAGGTCAAACAAAATTTGATGGTAACATTTGCCACTTATGTTAGTTTATACTCTCAGACTATTACAACTATCACTGTGGTAGGAGAGATAAACGTTAACGTAATGATGTTAAGAAAAGATAATCAACAAAGACAATGAATCTGTCTAAGGCTTTTATTAGCAATTTTATCAATTTTTTCTTGTTATTAGCTTGGAGATTATCCATTTAAATTCTGTGCTTCATCTTTATTAAATGTTTCATGTTTTTCTTTATTTTAGAACCTAAAAGCACAAATAAACTGTTGGTCATTTCACATGGCAACAGATTTCCAATGGCAGATAATTTATGTTGTGTTTTATTAAAAGGCCATGTAGTATTTCCATTTCTACGCAACTGTTACTTATCTGGACACAGTGCAAAATGGCTCTTTGGATTAATAAGGTTGCACACCTCTGGTCTGAGCAAAAGTGATTTAATACATAAACCTTAAGCCTGCATAAACTGATACACAAAAACAGACCTCCTCATTGTCTCCATATCCAGAGTAGCAGGTGACTGTGAAGTACTGCAACAGGTCGATGCTGTCGTCTTCATAGTCGCCGGTCAGGCCTCCTTTCAGCAGTGCTTCTCTGTGATTGTCATACCTGGCCCACAGGAAATCAGAGCATCAGCGTGGGTTAGAGAACCAGTGAGGCTTACTGTCATATAGTCAGGAGGAAGGCTGCATTCACCAGGCTCTCTCCTGTGGATCACTGAGGACATCATAAGCTGCTTGAATGAGCTTGAACTGCTCTGCGGCCTCCTCCACATTCTCCAAATTTTTATCTGCAAATTTCAGAGGAAAGACATTTTCATTAAGAGCTTCCATCAAGCATTTAGAATTAGTGTGTGTTGCATCACTGTGGAGCAATTCTTCTATCCTTCTTTGCAAATGTATTTTTAATTCAGACACATTATTTCATCAACAGCTCATCCAGGTCCAGACTACCACCACCATGTTTGACTGTATGATGACGATCTCTTTGAGTAATATGGTGCTTGAATTTGCACAAATGTAACAGGATGCGAACTGTACAAACAAATCTACTTTTGTCTCTGTAGTAAACTAAGAATTAAGTCATTTTGTTCATCATTTTTTTTGTGTGAAACGTGGGATAGGCTTCTGAGTTGTTATTTTTATTTCTTAGTGGTTTTAGCCTTAAATCCTTTTCCCTTTTCCATTGTGGTCCAGGACCAACTTTATATTTATTGGATCACTAAAATTAGCTTGAGGAGGAGAGGGCTTAGAGGTTTATAAAGCCTAAATTGTAAAGATGTCCACGCTGCATATTGTGCTATATATGCATCTATTCAAAACCATGGGATTTATAGTTGGAATAACATACTATCCTATAAAGGATCAAACATTTATTTACCTAAATTACAATAAATCACACAAAACATTAGCCAGTTAACATAACCCAAGTAAATGCCAGGATAACGACAGGCAACTTTCTTAAGACTTTTGTTTTTGCCCATTTTTTTGTTTTTTTTGTTTTAATTAAGGAAACCTTTGTGAACCTTACTAGCCCCTTCCACAGCCACAAAAATAAACAACACTATGCATCAGACCCTGTAAGTCAGAAGTAATTACAACCCTGTTACACCTGGAAGCAGTGAGGCTCCTTAAATATCCAGGTATGATTCTATTTAATTTGTTAATGTTTCCAATTAACCAATTAGAAGCCTGTATAGTTTAAGAGTTGTTCTTTCTCCAACACAAGTATTTCAGGCAGCTGAAACACGACTTCCCAGAAAGTTTTTTGGAGAAGCTTGAAAATCAATCATTCTTTGTTTTAGGGGAAAGAACGAGGAAGGCAATTAAAACATGCAGTTCTGGTAGACAGGAGTTGCTGACATGCATGGAGCTCACCTGGGTGCCATTTCAAAGCTAATTTCCGATAAGATTTCTTCAGATCATCATCTCCGGCGTCTCTTTTAACCCCCAACACTTCATAGTAACACCGCATCTCTGCGGACACCCGTCGGACTTTGGGTTGAATTGAACTGAACGCACGTTTCCCCACGCGAGGCTAATGTTAGCATCTAATTTATTATCTCTATCGAAACATTATTAGTTCTTATCTAATAACGACAGTTCTCTAACATATAAGGACTTTACATAATAAAATATGAAAACCAACCCTTTACGATAACAGGTAGCCCTTACACAGGTTTGTGTATGTAAATAATACTGCGCTGGGGCGCCTGCTGCCGGGCCGGAAAGAGCCTTTCTTCTTCTTCGTTCTTCCGGGCTTCTTCTTTCTTTCTTTCTTCTTGTTTAATGGCGGTTGACAAGCAACTTATTGGTGTGCATTACCGCCACCTACTGGTAAGGAGTGTGGATCAGGACGTAACTTAAAAAAAACAAAAACAAAAAAAAAAACTAAATCCTTTCTATCAGTTTAGTTTTCTTAAGAAATCTTAATAAATGACGTAAATATTCAGAAGAGGAGCAATATCCCAACATATCTGATATTTTTAATTGTAACTTATTCTTTAGAAGTCGATATTCTAATTTCCTTCTCTCCTCAGAGTACTTTGGACAAAACAACAAAACATGTTCTACTGTCTCTTCTTGAAAACAAAATTCACAATTTCCTGATGGATGTCTTCCCATTATAAATAATGTACTGTTTAAGCCTGTATGACCAAAACGTTCCGGGCTTCTTCTTCTTCTCCGCTAACTAAAGTAGAGCAGCAGACCCACCAATGGTTTGTTGCTGCCACCTAACGTCGATTACTGTCCAAGATCCTCTAAAAAATGACTCCATATCCTGCAGACACTGCCCAGTTGAGTAGATATTATTTAATTAATACTCTCTCACGAACCTTTTTTAGTTATTATAATGAAATGAATTGAATTTATTCTTTTAGAGAAGATGGTAAACAACATGGGTAGAAAGGCAGTTTCTATCCTAGGCTGCAGTCTGGACGCAGTGGAGGAAGTGGCTGAGAGGAGAGTGCTGTTCAAGCTTACATCCATCATGGAAAAAACCTTCCACCCTCTGCACCAGCCTGTAGAGGAGCTGAGCAGCTCATTTAGTGAAATACTTTTACAAAAAGGAGTCCTACCGCAGGTTATTCATTCCTGCTGCAACCAGACTCTTCTTCTATTTGATACCCTGTGCAATAACCTGTTTCTTTATATTTGACACCATAACTATTTATATAAATATAAATATTCATTCATATAAATGCCCATGTAAACACCCTGTGCAGTAACCCTGTATAATAATCCTGCTATTAAAAAAAAGCTGTCATATGTGGACACACTGTATATACTGTATATATCCTATGCACCTTTTCTTCCCTTGGCACCTTCTGCTTCTCCTTTGACTATTTGAGCTGATGTAACAGGTACATTTCTCCACTGTGAGATTAATAAAGTCAGTCAATCAATCAATCAATCAATCAATCAATCAATCAATCAATCAATCAATCAATCAATCAATCAATCAATCAATCAATCAATCAATCAATCAATCAATCAATCAATCAATCAATCAATCAACCAATCAATCAATCAATCAATCAATTCCTTTTATACATTTTATTATAAAAAACAGATAAAACAAGATAATAAAAGCTTTATTTGTGACACAAACACACAGTTATAAAATATGTTTATTTTTTGTTTTTGTTTTTTTGTTTTGTTTTGTACCTGAATCCAATAACAAAATAAAAGAATTTGCTAAAATTGGATGTGGGACAAATGGGTTGATTTCTAAACACTGTATGACTTATCTCTCTCTATGCAAGGGTTTTGACCAGGAAGTACTTTTTGGCTTTTTCTACTGCAAGGCACTTAGATGAGCCTCCTCTAATGTCCTTGACAGTAAAAAAAAGAAAAGAAAAAGGTTCTTCAGTTGGATTATGATGTCATTTTGTGGATTCTTCCAATATGTTAATACACAGTTATGTTGCATCTTTTTTCAAAGGGCAAAGGTTGTCTCCTCGTAACTGTTTCAAATAAGACTTTTTTTCCCAATGCTAATGTTCATTAAATTATACATTACTATACAATGATCAAATTAAAGCTAAACTCAAGGCTTACAGGCCACATCCAGCCTATCGTGGCAGTTTATCTGAGCCCCAAGAAGCATGGAAATAGAGGCGTATGTTCTTTATAGTGTATAACGTGGCTAGAACTGCATAATAAATGGGATTGAATTTAGAATACCAGAGCATTGTGTTTTTTATAACTGAAATTATTAAATAAAAAAAAATCATAGAGTTTATTTTGTAAGGCATGGTGATGTGGCATGATATAAGAATCAGTTTACCACTCCAGCTGCAGAGGGTTCTAATTTTTCTAAGCATTACATGGCCTAACCATGGAGGTAAATCGGCAGAACGGTAAACCACTAGTGACTAACTCCTAAATATACTTTACCTTGTTAATGTTCTATTTCACTTTATAAAAACTGATGCCAAGTCAAATTGCCATGATAATCCACTTTCCTGATTGCCTGACAGCAGCAATAACTTTTCTAAGGTCATTGCTATTGAATGTACACCCAGGCATAATCTACAACTATTCCATGAGCATTACCAGAGTTTTTTGACATTATTAGCATTGTGAAGTTGTTACACTGACTCATCCTGATTTTACTATCTCAGGGTATAAGTAAATTTGTTACAGAAAAAACAACAACAAAAACAACCAAACAAAAAGAAAAAAAATGATTTCACAGGACAATATAAATATAGTTTTTTGGATGTGCTAAATCTGTGAATAAATTAATGATTTTATTTAAATAAAAAACAATTCACAATGGTTTATCACGCTTCATTTATTAAGTTTAAGACAAATCATAAACCATCATATGACATTTGATTTACCCCTGAAATGTTAAGAATTATTAATCTGGATTTCATTATTGGTCATGTTTTTAGGTGCTATATTTACCAGTCTTTGTAGGTCTAATTAGTTTTCTGTGTGTTTCATTTCTTACAGAAATGTTGTTCATTTTATTTTCATCATAAGCCATAATAAGTATCCTAACTAAATTAAAATCTCTGTTGGATAATGTTTCCCACCCCATGCATAAAGCTGTTGCAGAGCTGGAGAGCTCCTTCAGTGACAGACTGCTGCACCCTAAATGCACCTGTTGGTGCACCTAAATGGCTGCTAGGGTTATCACAGATCCTTCCTCCCAGCAGCTATGAGACCTCATAACCACCATTGTTCCCAACAACCTCAATAAGTTCTTACATTCATGCTGATTTGCACAATTTCTACCTTAGTCAGTTAAATAACATGCTGCTGTCATTTTGCACATCCCTGATGTTGTTGCTATTTTCATTTGCAAAGTTTTTATATTCTTAAAACAATTCATAGTACAGTATTTTTTATTTGTTTATTTTTAGCTCTTCACTATTATGTTATTTTTATACAATTTTCTAAGGTCCACATTTGTGCAACCATTTTTTCTATAATCTTTTTGCTGCTGTATTGTGGGACGATAAAGGAATTTTCTATTCTATTCTATTCTATTCTATTCTATTCTATTCTATTCTATTCTATTCTATTCTATTCTATTCTATTCTAATATAATCGACCAAATGTAGCGGTATAACTTTTTATATAATTTCTTTTTTTTTAAGCATCGAAAAATTTTCACACTAAAAACCATGTTCACGCCTTTTTTATTATTTCTTTATTTTATTTTATTTGGGGGATTCTCATTGGTGAATGACCAAGTCAATCACCCCAGCTCGAGCAGTGATTGGTTGAGCTGTCAAACACAAGCAAAGTCTCACAACAGTCAGACGTTTCAGCTTAGAGTTGAGAAAAGAGGTCGGTATCAGTCGAAAACCGAGGATACAGCGACCGTTATTTTATTTTTTTTGGCGTACATCTAAATTGTTTGTCGGATGAAACCATCCTTGTCCTGATAACGTTATCCACCCCCCGGTCTATGCCCAGGATTAGATATCGCCGCGGACTTTACCACCACCGCACGGCAGAGAGAGGAAAGTGGGACTTTATTGTTAAAGGCTAGCCAGCTAGCTTGTCAAAAAGGCTTGTTTGTGTGGGTAAGCCGCCGACCCCAGGCTATATGGCAACGAATTACGAGCCTATATATGGACTATCAGAAGACGAGGTAAGCTTTAATTGTAATTAAGGTGTAACTGAAAGACAGAGTCTCTGGGTTTTATGATGGGCTCAGAACATATATGGCTAACCATTAGCCGTTACTGGAGCTAACAAGCCTTCACGGTAACAATCCGCTGTGCTGTCCAGGTAGCTGTCAATCCTTCTCCGTGTCTTTATGTATTTTATTCCAACTATATTTGTTTTATTTAAAGATGAAAGCTGACATCCAACTTCCCATAAAGTTCTGAAATGAAATGTGTCCACTTAACAACCTTACAGCATCCTCAGTTACATCAAATGTAGTTTTTGATGGGAAATTAGTCTATTTCCTTTATTTTGAAGGGCTAAACCTATGAGGGAGACCTAAATAGTCCCTGTGTGGTAGTAATCACTGCTAATTGATGGAGAGCTGATCGCTAAGAAAGAGAAAAACAGGCATATTCGGTCATATGAGGTCACTCTGTCTGCCGACACCTTTTTACCTTTAACTCAAAACCTACATAAATTCAATTCAGTTTATTTATATAGCGCCAATTCAATCTCAATGCACTTTACAGTTCACCAGACCATACAGTCAAATTGATTCAGTTTTCTATCTAAGGAAGATCAGCTGATTGCATCGACCTATTGACTCAGATGCAATCCCTCACATTAAGCATGCTTGTAGCGACAGTGGAGAGGAAAAACTCCCTTTTAACAGGAAGAAACCTCCAGCAGATCCAGGCTCAGTGTGAGCGGCCATCTGCCAAGGCCGACTGTGGTTCAAGAAGACAGAAGCAGAGATACAAATGGCAACTGTAAAAGGCGGCCCGGTCCAGGAAACACACAGCCAGGCAGACAAGCTCTTAGCATGCTCCCATGTCAGAGGATGAAGAGAGCACATCCAGCCAGTTACAGTCAGAGAAACAGGACACTGGAAAAACAGGCACATCTCCAACATTCATAAACAAAGGTGTTGATGGCAGCAGCACAGCTGATATTTCTCTCCAGGATGGTGTCACAGCCAAACAGGAACAGACGAGGCAAAGCTACTATGAGAAAAAGCAGAGAGAGCATAACATTAGAGATTGAACTAACAAATTCTGCAGAGTGGAAGAATAGAGATCGAATAAAGCAAAATTATGAAATAGGGGTCCCTATGTCCTCCAGAAATCTAAGCCTATAGCAGCATAACTATCAAGATAGCTCAGGATAACCTGAACCACTCTATTTATAAGCTTTATCACACAGTGGTAATAATAGAGGCAGTGCACATGCTGTGATTATAGATCTATTTATCTCTACATAATGCCCTGATGGAGCAGCTGCCATATATTTCCTGTAATGGACTCAGAAGAAGTAGGAACTGCAAGGATTTATATAATATCAAAATTCTGAGTCTTGAATGTGCTTACCACTTAAGGCATACAGAAAAAAAAAGAAAAGAAAAACAGTCTGTATTGACCAAAATATTCTCAACTTTGCATGGCAGCTGTTGTTCACGAGCTATGAACAAATAATTTAACTGATCTTAAAATTCCTGCAGTGAAAGCTTTATACAAAAAACAATTTAAGGTCACATATGATGATAAAGGTGACTGCAGGAGTTCACTACCATTCCACAAGTATTGTTAAACCCATCCCCTGTCTTCACATCATCTGAGCAAACTTAGTGGATGTTTTAGGATGGATAGATTTCTGTACTCGGTCTTAGTACAGAATTGTGGATTAAATAATAAAAAAAAAGTACTTTTCTTTATATTTTTGATTATAGAATGGAGCAAATCACAGTTGTGCTTGTGCATGACCTCTATTGCAAAAAAAATAAAATAAAATAAACATATTTAGTGCAATGTTTGATTGTTTAGCTGCTGTGTTAACCGGTTCTGCATCCAAACACATTTCTTCATGCTGGAAGACTTTGATATCCAATTAGGGCTGAAACAATGAATCTGATTAATCGTGACTAATTGATTATTGAAATAATCGTCAACTAATTTAGTAATCGATTAATTGTTAACTGGAGTATATCGACTCTAAAACACCCCTTTGACCGACAGAGTGACCTACTTAGAGCAGTAATTATACCACAATTGTAAAAAAATTGTCTTCTTTAAGTAACCTTTGGCTATCTGATTATTAATCAATTAATCATAAAAATAATCGAAAGATTAATCGATTTGGAAAACAAGATGTAAAACACGGCAAAAGAGGGTTGGTTGAATGTCAAATATATTCAACCATATTCCTGTTTGGAATGTGGCAATTTTTAGCTAATTGCAAATGTCATAACTTCCCATATTTGACTGTCAGGGCTGTAGATGTTCAAATTGACATAATTATGGGTGAAATGCTTCAAAGGTACATGGAGAAAGAAGCATCGTATTTACAGATTGACGAGAAAGGAGAGAGGAAATTAGGTTATGGCAGAATTCAGAAATAATATTGCATTCACTCAGTTTTTCTTTATATTGTGAACCACACACAGATTAGTTTCTCTCCAACCTTACGTAACAAATAGCACCTCTCTAAGTAAGATAGTGCTGTAAAAGGATATTGACTAAAGAAAAAACAGGAGGAATTGGACTTAGTGAAAAAACAACAACAACAAAAAATCTATAAAAAACAGCATCTATTCATTGTTGGTCTGTGTTTGAGATAAATATCTCCAGGTTTCAAGTCGGAACAATGAACAGGAAGGCCCCCTAATGTCGGGGATACAGTGAAACTTTCTGTTAACCTCAATCTGAAAATCCAATCTGGCTGCTATGACTTTAAAATGTCTTAACAAATTAAGATCTAGATGCTTGACCTCATCTTATTGACAGTTTGTGAATTAAAAATTGTAATGGGTGACATCACTATATCAGATAGATAAGAATAAAAGTTTTTATGCTCTTGCAAATATACACATAGGCTTTAACTTTCTCCCTTTCCCAGCTTTAGGTTTGACTCCAAATAATTACCAGTTGCGTGCGACATAAGCTAGCAAAGCGGCACACCTGATTAACATCTGTTCAGGAATGTTCTTTGGTCCAAATGCTCAATTTTGTAGGATTTTTTTAAAGGGGTATTTATTTTCTTAGGTAGGTGTTTACTAATAAAACAAACCCCTCTTGTTGCCATGTGGACCGTCCCTATTTTAAATGCTCTCTACATTTTTCATCAAAACTGGTGTAGTAAAGAAAGCTTTCATGCATTCTTGGCAGTTACATGATAAGGGTCTATGTTGCATAACGCAATGCGACAACTAAAGCTTAGAAGTAAACAATAAAAAAAATTAACAGTTTCATGAAACACCTAACCCAGCAAGGAATACCTCCATTCCTTAAAGACAGGTGGGTTGATAAACAAAAAAAGACCTTCTCTAGGAAAGGAATGAATACATAGACTCATACAATAGTTTTGTCTTTTCTGCTACTTTGCTTCTGTTCATTCGTTCTCTTTTAATTCTGACCATAGCCCGTCTGGTACGGGTTAACTTTGAAGTTATGACAGAATTTCCTCTGAAAATCCAATCAAGGACCTTTGTCATCTTCTTTTTTTTTGCAGCATGAAACGCGAGTGCTACGGGTCAAAGTCATTGCAGGAATTGATCTTGCAAAGAAAGACATCATTGGCGCCAGGTAACAGTCACGGCATTTTGCTTATTAAATTTGGAAGAACTGTCAATTTTTATCTCCTGTTGCCAGTAACCACTCGATTTGGGATCAAACCTTTCTTTTTATCTCTCCTTATATACATAAACACTGACTGGTCCTTTAAACTCTCAATGTGAAAGAAATATTGCTATTGTTACTGTAAAAAACTGTGCGATGTTTTTATAACAACAATCCACTCTAAAACTAAGACCAAAGCATTAGCTGTTGTGTTTAGCATCCTTCTCTTTGACTTATGGGGCTTCCTGATTGTTTGTCCTTTCAACCTTGTACTTTATGAATTACTTTTTTTATTGTTACAAAGACCTTGAACTCCTGAGTGTTAATCAATGATTACCTACCTCTCCCATCCTATGCATAATCCACCATAGTTGGAGGTTTTCTAGATAGAAGACTTTGACTAATAATTAAACATGCCACCCTTCTCACATGTGAGAACCTGCAGATGTTCAACTTTCTCTGAGAATGTTTGTCCATCACTGTCTTTTTGATCTCTGAATTTTCAGCCTGTAACATTGTGCAATGCTTGAATTTCTGAAGTGCTTTTTTAAAAGTTCTTATACCTGTGAAGGTTTTTTGCACTCTGATAAAACATTTTTTTTTAAATCCCAAATTACAATATCTTTTTATTGAGATCTTTTTTGCAATGCACTATTGTAAAGACTGGATTTCAATTTAATTCCATTTTACGCAAGAGTCCACCATTGTGTTTGTATAAATCTTCGTATATACACAGCTGTTTTCTGACCATCAATCTAAACTAGAAACTAAAGAGGAAGGTTGATCTGAATCCAAATCAGAAGAGAGTTCTGTTATTGCAGACAGTTCACATCTGGGCTGTCTCTTTAAAAGTAGAGCTGTAGGATATATCCCCCAATTCTATGTGCTGCAACAAGAGCAACAGCAGGACATTAACATCTATACCTAAAAAAAAAATCTCAATTAATTCCGTACCTTTATTTTTCAAAGCAGTAAATCAATCAAGGTTTGAATGAACTTCATTGGCTTGGTTTCTTTAGAAAAATAGGACTGATTTCCTTATTTATTTATTTACTTCTTTTTATTATTATAACTTCTTATTGCTTACATTGAAATCCTTCTATGAATAAAAAAAGATGAAACGAGGAGACATCCTGTTCAGGTCCTGGATGGAGGGCAGGTCAGCCCCGATAATCCTCTCTGCAGGAAACCTAATTGTTTGTATTAGTCTGGACTTTTGCTTTGTACATTAGCCAAACCACAGAGAAAAGGACGTGTCCTAACAAACTGTAAAGATGATCAGTATTTCCTGTGGACTCTTTTACTTCCTGAGTTGACGCAGAAAGTACAGGCTGCTATGCGTACTTAAGTAAAGACAGTATGGGGGGTGGTCTGATGAAGTCCACGCTTATTTCCATAAATTCTTAGCTGTTTAAGCTTCAGGTGTGTCTGATCAGTGAGTGTGTCAGTTCACCTTTTCAACTTTTTCGCTACTGATCAGATTGGTGATGGATCCTGATCTCCCTCCACTTGTTGATATTATTTCTTAGTGATGTTTACTCATTTAATTTCTGACATGTCGCATGTTATCGACACCTTGACCCGAGGTTCAGGCTATGACTACTTCATTTGGTAAGTCAGGTGCATCACAAAGGCTGACATCAAACCCCTTCACTGAACTAGTCCTTCACAAAAATCCATGAACCAAAAAGTTAATGGTGGGGAAGCTGTGTCAAATCTTCTGAAATCCTTAAAGGAATGAGTAGGTGGTCCTATTTTCAATTTCCTGCTTCCGTGCAGGAGGATGCAGCAGGGCTGCAGAACAGGCCAATGTGGTGAGATGAAACCATAACCATCTCTTGGCCTACATATAAAATGCAAACACTAGAAAAACACTTCAAATCACCTTTGAGGAAACACCCCTAATGGTAAAATGCCTGTAGAGGTTTTTTTCTTCAGCACTGAAGAGTACGCCGGTTAGAATAAGTCTAAAGTGTGCACAGGCAATTCTGTAAAAACAAAAAACTTTCAGAGGAGGACGTTCACCTTCTAATATTATGATTGGCCAGAGCTACAACAGATTGATATTAGGGGTGGAACGGTTCACAAAATCCACAGTTCGGTTTGGTTCACGGTTTCGTGGTCACTGTTTTCGGTTCGGTTCGGGGGCGACAGTGGCGTTGGATGTTGGAGTTTGCCCCGAAATTAAAGGGTTGACGGTTCTTTCATTGTCGTTGTGTCCTTGGGCAAGACACTTCACCTGCATTGTCTACTGATGGTAGACCCAGGGTAGCTGTGGCTACAATGTAGCTTGCCACCATCAGTGTGTGAGTGTGTGTGTGAATGGGTGAATGAATGTAGTGTAAAGCGCTTTGGTCAAGTCTCCTGACTTGAAAAAAGGCGCTATATAAGTACATGCCATTTACCATTTACCATAAAGTGCTGCTGGTGCGTCTTCCAACTCCTGTTCTTTCCCACTCGCCATACCCACACAATTCTCCACAACAACTGATTTTTTTCTGCTACACCTGGCTACGCTGCTTCTTCTTCTTCTTCTTGTTTACTACTGGTGGTTGGCTTTGGTGGCAGTACCGCCACCTTCTGCTCTGGAGTGTTCACGCTTCGCCTATGAGAAAAAGGAGCAGCGCATTAACCGAATGCAACACACGCGAATCGAACAGAGACAGTCGAACCGAACGGTTTGGACGGTTTTCATAAAGCGTTCCATCCCTAATTGATATACACCAAAGAACATTCATGAGTTATAATAAAGCTATATAACCACGATAATCTCATAAAATCCCAGTAAAACGCATTCAAATTTGCCAAAATTTATGAAAACTGTAAAGGGTATGGATTAGGGGTTGGCATTCATCATATCAATTATTATTGGCCTGATAATTTTCTAATCGTAATACGAATTTTGATTTATCAACTAAATGTTAATTAGAATTAAAATGATAAAAAAACTAAACAAATTGAAGAATTGTCAAAAATTGTATTTTTCTTATTTCATTGGGGCATTGATGAATGGGAAGAATATAATTAAATGTGTTAACTGTGGGATATTAAGTGATATAAATTATATTTCTTTATGTAAGTGTTGTCCTGGAGAAGACTTTTTTAAATTAGTATATTTTTTTAGAGAAGTATTTGACAAATTTTATGAATATTTTTACAAGACACTAATTCCAAGTCTGTGTTGGTAATGATCAGGCCATCTGCAGTTGAACATCTCACAATAACTTTGTGCTTTTGATTGCTATTACATAATGAAAACTTATTTTAACGCAACGTAATAGTATGGTGTATGTTCTAAGTTTAGTAATAATTATTATAAATATGTTTTCTTCGATGCAGGAAAGAGGTGCTACATTGCAAAACAGTGCGTGGTGACCTTTAGCTTCTTCCTCCTAAAGAGGAAACCTATAAATGTTTGGCATAGGGTTTTAATTAAGTTGAATGTTTTGTCATTTTAATAGGTTACCAGCTTAAAGTTTGAACTGGGAAAAGGATTAAAACCACATTTAAGCTTTTCAAATCCAGGATTCATTAGAGCAGAGCCCGAAGTGATGCTGCTGTTTTGAAACTCTCTAGAGAACACGTTGAACACAAGGAATTCTTAGAAGGCTGCACTAACATTCCTGTGCTCGAATGACTGAATAGGTCCGTACATGAAAGAAGGTAAGACGCACACTGATGAAGAGGCTGACTGAGGGTTGGAAATCTTCACTGAAACTCTGAACATAAGCAATGTTGATATAGAATGAGAGATCCATTGTTTTTTTGTTTTTTTTCATTTACTATTTATATCCAGTTGGGTTTGTTTCAGAATTAAACCTTTACATCTTCAGAGGATGACATTAATGTATTCTATCTGAGCAGAGCATACCACAGATTGCCCAGCACTGTGTGAGCTCTTATATTCTGTCAGGACAGCTGAGGCCTGGCTGTGGCCAAAGCTAAACTATACTGAAGAAACACTGAATGAGGTCTGATGTGTGGCTAGCTGAGGCAGATGGTGCTGATTTGGCAGTCTGTCACCTTCTGAGGGGCTCAAACAGTGCTAGCTTGTTCTTCTTTTTGCTCCAAATGTCCTTCTGTAGCTGCTCTATCTCTTTTACTTTGATATGCAAAGCTGAGCTTTGTTATTTTATTTTTCTTAGATTTAAGCCAATTAACTCTTTAAGTTAATGTTATCCCCAGCTTCATTTTGAATCCAGCAGCTTTCATTGTGTTGAATTTGAAGTTCTCAATATCTATCTCTGCAGGGTGTTTTTTGTGTTAGACCAAAATAAAAAAAAAGAAAGATCTGATGCACTACAGGCTCCCTGCTAATGTTTAGTCGCTGCACATGACAGAACCACACAAACATACAATTAGAAACTGTGGGGATCCCGTAGATGCCAATTAGCAATCATGCAGTGCACATTTTCAGCCTGGTTTCTTCCATATATGCGCTTCTCTTCCCCCAGTTTCATCTTGTGGATTTAGGCAGCATCCTAGCAATCAGGCATGGTTTACTTAGACCAGAATTTGATCTCTTTCAGTGCTGTTGGGATGGCAGGAGAGACTCCTCTTGGCTAATCTACTTTAAAGCCTATAACCAATGGTCTGAAATGTGAGGAAATCAACTTTTGCTGAGCAGCTGTAACTACAAGCTGTAATTTAGGATGCAGGAAGGAGGCAGCTGGCTTCATTTGGACCTAAAACAGCCATCAGATTGATCACCCAGGGCACGTCTTTACTCTGCTAATCTGATTTCTATTTCTAAAAAACATTTGAAGCCACAGATACTCTGCTTTCACGTTAGTAGTAGATACTTCTAGCTTGAAGTAGTAAACGTTTGAAGGATCCAAAGGGTGTTAAATGAGGCCACAGTAATGGGCAGTTGGTGTGTTAACCAGATGCCCTTTCTACGCTTGTTGTTATCCTCCTACAACACAAATAAACCAAGCGGGGGATGTTTGTGTGTAAATTAGCTCTGCGTCATGCCAAGTTATGAAAGTACTCTAGCTTGAATTACACACTGTCATTTATTAAGGTTCTCATATTATACATTAGAGATTGACAATACAGTTTTTTAAAGAATGGTGCCAATTATTTTGAAATCAGTCTAAAAGACCCCATTGTGAGCTGTTGTTGTTTTTAATTTTTCATTCACAATGTGGACATTTCTTCACTCTCTGTATTTAACCCATCCCTACTGCTAAGAGAGCCACTTCATCCTAATCCGTAAAAATTCAAAAATATCCACTGGACTTGGTTTTCAAGATTTGAAGACGTTTCGCCACCTCTCCAGGAAGCTTTCTCAATTCAAATGTCTGGATCCGCAGTGAGTTTGAGTCTTATATGGACAAGGCCTTGTATTGCTTGGAAACATGCAATGGTAACCGATGAATGGGTCGTTCACGACCCATTCATCGGAGAGGTGGCGAAACGTCTTCAAATCTTGAAAACCAAGTCCAGTGGATATTTTTGAATTTTTACGGATTGAGATGAAGTGGCTCTCTTAGCAGTAGGGATGGGTTAAATACAGAGAGTGAAGAAATGTCCACATTGTGAATGAAAAATTAAAAACAACAACAGCTCACAATGGGGTCTTTTAGACTGATTTCAAAATTTCAAAAAAGACTGATTTTTGAATTTTTACGGAATGACTATGACCTGGATGACTGAGAACCTTCATCAGCACACTTCATCTCAACTTTGAGCTAGAATCATCTCACTTTGTCTCACATACCCCCTCCCTCATTGGAGAGTGGCCATTTTGCGGAGAGTGGCCATTTGTCGTTTGTTTACAGTGCTGGCACAGCACGATCAGGATGGATGCTTCCTGGAGGGAGCATTTTTACATAAGCCCCATTTACACTACCCTCTTATAACCGACCTGTGTTGAGCTTGAATGAGTTAACCGTGCTGAGCTTGGTTCCTTACGACCATTTACACACCTCCTAGTGACAATCTATGGTACTACTGCTCTCTTGGCGTAAACAAGCAAATCAATATGGCGGCACCCATAACATTCAGGAAGTTTGGTTAAAACTGTGATATTTCTTTGTTTGTGGAGAGTCAGGCAAAGAAGGCATCCCTCTGTGAATTTATTTGACAGAGTCGGCTTTTGGGGAGTGGATACGACAAACGATAGTCTAAACACAACTTATAGATGCAGGAAACAATGACAGACGTTGAGGTTCATCACACTGCTAAGCAGAATCATCACTAGAAGTCTTATAGCATGGTAGGGAAGCTTGAGTTTTTACGAATGTCTGAAATTTCATGATTATGGAGGGTGACTGTAAGGAGATAACCCGCGTGGTCTGCTAATTCACTCTTTGTTACCTGAGAACTGAGCCCACAAAGCCCTACTGATGAACTAGTACCATGTTAGCGTGGTTTGGTTGTGTCTGGCACGGCGTGGTTCGCTTGTGCGTGCCATTCACACTCAACAGTTATCACTGTTACCATGCTCGGATCGATCTCAGGACAGTTTCAAAAGGGTAGTGTGAATGGGGCTATAGATGTTCTTCTACTGCTAGTTTTCACAGGACAAGGAGAGGCTGCTGCTCAGACAGCAAAACTGATCAGGATGCATAAATCAAGTAAAATATCACTTTGTGTATAATTTTAATAAAGCAATATTATTATAACATAGTAAAAGTTCAAAGTAGATTTTTCATTGTCACCCTTTAACAGTGCATACCAAATGTGGGGAGTGGTAATACATGTATACTTTATTTGATATCAAGGCATGGCTAATTAATCGGAAAACGCATGCATGTATCAGCCAAGGCTGATACAAGTAAGCAGCAATAATGTTGGTCTTCTCTACTTTGGTATATTTGTGAGATAACTGATTTTCAGGTGTCCAACATTGCAAGTTCTAGAGCGTACTTCTTAGCCAGTTCATATATTTTGTCTGTTTTTGCTTAAACACTTACTTACTTAAACTTACACATAAATCTATAGCTTGTTTTTAGTGGTAAAATAGACTTAAAGTTAGGCTTGATATGGGGAGGTTTGCGTAACTTAGTGGTCTAGTGTAAGTATTTACTTAAAAATAATAATCAGGAATCTGCCTGATCTATAAAAAAAGCAAAAACCAAACATAGAAATATTATAGAAAAAATTGGATGAAGCATTGGAGGCATCTGAACGCTGCAATTAATTCCGTATAATGTTTTGTAGCCTTCTTTTCAGAAACCCAGGTGTTTTTTTGTATTTAAATCATCTAAAAAGTATTTATATTTTGTATATTTTTTATATTTTACATATGGGCGTCTTCTGACCATCTTGGGATCAAAGTTCTGTGAGGTTTGAGCACATTGTGTGGTTTAAAGGGACACTATGCAACATTTTTCAGTTAATGTGTTCCATAACGTTATGGATGACTAAATGAGTCATTTCAGGTTGAACAAAGGTATTCTCGGCCGCCCTGGTGGTCTGTGGGGGAAATACTGCACTTGCAACTGCAGGAGCACCGACCCGCACCCACAGGCCCAGAAGTCTCGTGAGAGTCAGTCTTTACGGCGAGAACTGCTACACGCCCCCAGTTAAAAGCATTCTCGTTGCTAGCACAGTGGCAATCTTTGTGCAGTTATGCTACGTTCACGCAGCAAAAGCAGCAAAATCGCGTCTGCTGCTTCCTTTTTGCTGCTTGTACCAGTTAATTCTGACGTGAGGCTGAAGCAGCTTTGCTGCTCTGGCTGCGGGGTGCAAAAGTGTGTCTGAGGCGCGTTGGGCGGAGCTTCACTATCCTTTCTCTGCCTTGCAGCTATATTTGCTGTGATCAGTGGGAATAAAGTAGTTTTAATATGTGTTTAAGTGAGAAAATACACCTGAAAACGTAATCAGTGCAGTCAGTTCATTCAGATTATTATCCTGCCTTCAATATTTTTTCTGTCGGAGCCGCTCAGACCCCCACATACCAGGGATGCGCCGACAGTATGGATCCCTTCATCAGCAGCGGTTCACCGCGGCAGCTGGTAGGTGTTTTTCATCTAAATAATCCAAACTGCATATTCTGCCGGCAGATTTCTGCATTTTAAGTTAATTTAGGCGTCAATAAACTGTTTAAGAGGAGTGATCCTCAGCGCTGTGTCTCTCCCTGCGTTAAACGCACCCGACGCGCTGCTTCAGCTGCTCAGACGTGCTGCGCCTGCTGCTCAAAACGCGCCGCTGGACCTTTTGCTGCGCCTTGACGCGCGTCAACCATTGACTTTGCATGTAAACTCGCTGCTTCTGTCGCGCCAGCTACGTCCAGTGTGAACGCAGCGTTAGTCATTCGCTGCTAAGCTCAAAACAACCGCGCCTGGCTTGACGGAGAAACCAGGAGAACAGCTGTGCATATTTACGACAGTGCACTTTTACTTTCGCCCTCTGGAGGGAGCCTCGCTGGAAAATCAACACCGGTGGCATAGTGTACCTTTAATAATTAACTGAATTAAGATGGTATGTATCTCTGCAGCTCAGATGGGTAAATAAGTATTATTTATGATATTGATTTGTTTTGAACATTTTATACAATATTATAACAATTTTGGCTCCAAACTATGTTTTATATTACTTTGGTATGCACATTTTTGAATCTTTGTCCTTATTTTGTAATATTTGTTTGAGCGTACACCCCTGTTGTAAGTATGCAGTCAGGGGAGTAAAAATGTCAAAAATATAGGTAGCAGCAACAGGTATGTCCCTTCTGGTAGGGAGGGATGAAAATTGATTTGTGTGGATTTAAAGACACACAAAGAGGTCACGTCGAATAAAAAAAAAAGGAAAAGGTTTGTAAAATATCCTGCCATCACTTTCAGTAGTGTAAATCATAAGCCCCATTTACACTACCCTCTGAAACCGAACCGTGTCGAGTTCAGACGGAGCTTCAGTTAACCGTGCCAAGCTTGGTTCCTTACAACCATTTACACATCATGCTAGCACGGTTCCTCGCCTCCTAGTGACAATCTACGATAGTACTGCTCTCTAGGATACTCTAGATACCTGAAGTCGGTTTCTTTCAATTTCTTGTATGATATTCAGCTGATTTTGTTGGTGGCGTTGGATTGACTCCTATTGTTGTTTATATGCTGCCATCCAGCGGTCATCAGAATCTCTGAACTCTTTGAGCAAGCAACTTACTGATGTGCAGCTATTAAAGCAGCAGAAGCAGCCGGTTTACGTGCAAAGTCAATGGTTGACCCACATCAAGGCACATCAAAAGGTCTTGAAGCACGCTTCGAGGAGCAGGAGCAGCGCATCTTGACGCAGCTGAAGCGGCGTCTTATGAGCTTCTTAGCATCTGAGGCACGTGACATGCTTTTCAGGCAACAGCTGCTGGAGTTGGAAAAATTAAACTTTTGCTGCTCGATGCGCCACATCAACCAATCAGGGAAGCTGATCTGGGAGCTGGTAGATCGCTATGATCACTTTTCTGAAACTGTTTATTAATGAATAAATTAACTTAAAATATTGAAACCTGCCGGCAAAATATGTTCGCTTTCGTTATTCTGGTGCCTGCAGTTTGGATTACGTACATAAAAACGCTAACATCTCCTTCCAGCCACCACGAATAAGTGGAAAACCTCCAAGAGGTGGTCGGGCCAGTGACAGCTGTTGAAGGGGATTTCCAGTGACAGAGCACCATCAGTGTACGGGGGTTTCATGCTGGTCCGACAGTGAAATAATATTGGAAGTCAGGATCGTAATCTTGATGAACTGACAAACTGATCGAGCAAATATAGCAAAGCCGCTCTCCGGCATTGAACACAGGACCAGCAGAAGCATCAGACACATTTGGACACACTTTATTGGACGTCTAGTCTTAATGTGGACAAGCATTAATATGAAGCAGCAGATGCTTTTTTGCTGAATGTAGCATTACCACCAACTACTGGAAACTGACTGTATAAGGAGATGATGCCGTCAGTGTTATCAGAGAACCGAGCCACAACTGAACCCCGCAGAGCCCTACTGTTAAACTAGTAGTAGTAGTTCAGCGCGGTTCGCTTGTGTTTAACACGGTACAGTTTAGTTTGCGTTCCATTTACACTCAACAGTTATCTAAGTTACCCCATTTCCCAAATGGACATTAAATATTGCATTACTTTTTTCTTGTTTATCTTTTAAAGTCACAGTATGCGACGCAATTTAACTCATGTTTAAATGACAAGACGATTACTTACTTTTATTACTTATTTTGTAGTATTACATGTTTGAAATGCTTGATCATCTGAAGTTACTCAGAAAACAGCAGTCAACAACACGTTTATACATAAACAACTGAACCATAAGTCATAAACCAATGGGTTATATAAAGTTTAAACAGAGTTTTTCTATCATCAGAGATTTTAGATTTTAAGATACCGTATTCAGTCATCCTCTGTATTTTTTAAGCTTAAAATAAAGACGTGTTTTTTTACTTTTTTTTTTTTTTATAAGGAAGTTTTGGAAAATTTCCAGCTTTTTCTCCAACCAGAGCACATTCTTTTTATTAATTTTTTTTCTCCACCAATAACCGTAAAAATATATATTTATTTTTGTTGTGCTACATATGAGGTTGTGATGCTCAGGCTGTGATGCCTTTCTTAGCTGGTATGTAATTAAAGCAAACATTGGCAAACAAAGGCAGAATAATTTAACTTTGATAATTCAATAATTTCGTGATGTACATGCTGTGTGGTAGATTTTTAATAACCAAAAGGAAATTCATTAATTCTAATGATCCTAAAACTTCACATTTATTTCTATAGGGGAAAAAAAAAAGCTAAATTCTCTTATGTGTTCTTCTGATGCCTCTTTGCTGCTGCTGTCTTTATAGGCAGTTGATTCACAAGTTGGATGTTATGATGGGAAAAGAACAAAAAAACCTTCCCCGTTTGTCTTGTTTTGTTGTTGTTTTTTAACTCTGTGGTCCTGTGATTGTCCAGGTCTGCCTCTCTAAGCAGATCTTACCTAAGCTTTCCACCCTGTCAGCACCTCCAAAGTCATGTTACTCTCTTCTTGCTACTGTTTGTTTGCTAACCACAAAATATTAGGTTGTTTCTATTTTTAAACCCTCCCTAAATAAGACCCTAGACCCTTATCTGGCTGTTCCCAAAGGCGCGCAGCTTTTATCTGGATCAGGTTTTAGGTGTGGAATAACTGTTTCAGTGTTGCACACTGTTGTGATTCTCTGCTATGTTTACAACTGATTTTAACACAAGTGACCTTCACTACAACCTTGCATATGATGCTGTAGTAAGAACTTCAAGCTTAATCTTTTGTTGGTATGATGGTAATTGTAATCATTTCTTGCATAAATGTTATTTTTTTTAAAAAGGGCAAAACATTCAAAGTTGTTTTTTTTTTTTTTTTTACAGCGATCCTTATGTCAAGCTTTCCCTCTATGTCGCTGATGAGAACAAAGAGCTTGCTCTAGTGCAGACGAAAACTATAAAAAAGGTAAGTCTAAAGATAACTTTAAATAAAAAGGAATATTGCAATAAAGTTGAAACTAAAATAAACCTTTAAAAGCTACCCTTAATTTTTTTTATTATTTTTGTATGAATCAAGGGTGCATTTCACTAGAAAAAAACAAACAAACAAAAAATAAATAAATCACAGGAAGGCAACGGAAAGCAGTCCTTCCTTTTTATGTTCAGTGGGGACTCTACCCCAGTAAATCATTTTGGGGTGGAGAGTTTTCTCAGCAGGGGGAGCTGTTAGTTGCTGTTGATGCTTTCTAGTGATGATTTTGATCTGAGAAAAGTGGTGCACTGTTATAAAATATATATTTTAAACATAGTCTGCTGTATTTTATTGGCATACAAGCACACTGGAGTTATTTTCCTGGATATTAACTGTAAACACAATGGGTAAACATTTGAAGGTAGCAGCCCGACATAGCTCTCAGCAATACCAATTTGTTTTCTACAATATTTGTCTTATTTTTTTTGTATCGGAATTAGCTTCAATCAATCTTGAAGCAAAAAGCCTCCATTGGAGTTGGACAGCTCAGGCCTCCATGCAGGCAGACATATGCTGCCAGTGGCTATGACTGCTTTATAGGGTATAAATAGCTTGACAATACACCGCTATGTGGAGCAGAAAAAGAAGTATCAGTGCTCTGGCTCTTCTGTAGCTTCTTTGTTCCTTTAAGTGGGACACATTTGATAGCACTGTTACTGTTGAAGCGAAGTGGATGGCTTGTGGCTGAATTGATATAAAGCATGATGGAAAAACTGACAAGGCTTGAAGGGATTTGAGGAGACATTCATGAGTTTTAAGAGGTTTTTAACAAGCAGACATAGTGGTGATAATTTTGGTTACTCCCTGCAGTTTTTACTGTATGTTATGTTTAGAAATAACGTTTTATTGTGAAAACGATGCAAAGTGGACGGAGTTCAATTGTACTTTTTTGACAATGTTTTGCATTGCTGCTTCTTACTTCTAATTTCGAGTTTAAATGTCTACTAACTGAATATGATTGAACCTTGATGCCTCCTTTTGAGGTTTATCGCTTAATTACTTACAAAATACAGTGTTTTGCATCACACTGATAACACTAAACCAAAAATACGACGTATTTGCACCGCATATATTTAATGCTCTGAACTTCCATATCAATGCGTTTTGGCACCATTTTTTTTCTCCCACACTGTTTACATTTGATTTAAGTTTTTTTGTGTTTCTTTTCCTTTTAAAGCTACAAAGTGCTCTAATCAAATTTAAACTTTGCATTTCAGACATTAAATCCCAAATGGAACGAAGAATTCTACTTCCGGGTAAGCTTAGTATTGAAATCTCATGTGTGATAATAATTGTCCTTTTTTTTTTTTTTTTTGTTACTACATCAGCCTCCAACTTGTTGTTGGATGAGTAATCTGCTGTTGCACTGTTTCCTGACATATATGCTAACAAATAGAAAAATGTTTTTTTTGTGTGACTTAATGAGAATAATGGAGGGGATTTTTCCTGGCACATCAAGCTGAATAGAAATTGTGTATCCTCCAGCATGATAAATGCTGGAGGATACACAGCATGATAAAGAGGATGCTGGAAACTGTCTATTTATGCCACTGAAACGGGAAGCATAAAAGCATGTATTTTATGACCAGATTAGTTTGTTTTGAACTATTCTTTATATTTTGATTTTATGTCATCATTTTATTTATGTATTCCGATAGACCAAGACAAATTAGTGTAAATGCAATGTGGAAGAAAAGCATACATAGTTTTCAAAATCTTGTACAAAAACAAATCGGAAAAGTGTGGCATATATTCTCAGCTTTTCTGAGTAGAATCACACTTTTCTGCAACTAACGTTTCTTTCATTTTTGCATGTATAAAACATTTTGGCTCTTTCGTCTTTGCGAAATTGCTGAAGCTCAGTCACAATGGCTGGGAAGAGTTTGGGAATATCAGTTTTCAAGTTTCACCACAGATTCTTGATTGAATTTAGTCCTGTGCTCTTCTAACACATGAGTACACTTTGATCTGAACCATTCCATTGTAGTTTTACTCCCTTGTTTCACTTTCAGAATAGTGTGCAGGATAATGCATATTATTAGCTTCTTTGCATGCATGTCAAAATATTGCAGGTCTCATTCATATCAGGTTATTTATATAGTAATATTTCAGTCTGAGCATGCCTGCAGCAATAGTGGAGAGGAAAAACTCCCTTTTATCAGGAAGAATCCTCCAGCACAACCAGGCTCGGTGTGAGTGGCCTTCAGCTGAGGCCGACTGCGATTCAAGGAGAGAGATATATAAACATAAAAGCACTGATCTATAAACTCTTTCTATATTAATAAAGGTAACGGTAAACTAGCAGCATAGGTGGCTTAATCTGCGAGAGAAACTGTAGATGAGCTCTGAGGCAGTTTTCATGTCAAAGGATATTGTTTTATAAACAAACTCTGCCTCTCAGTTCTACATAATTTTATTCATAAACTGTCTGATTTGTTCATTAGTCTTTATAAAAACCAAAACAAATCAATTCTTTAATTTAGGGCTACCAGAATAAAGATGGATTTATCCAAAAATTATATTGTTAAATGTCAATGCAAATAAACATAAAAAAAAACATGTTTTGTTCTGTTTCCACATCACATTTATGGGCTGCTTTGCATTAGTGTATCAACGAAAACCTGACAAATGATTTTAAAGTTTCTGGTAACAAATGTTAACTCCTTTACATGGAGATAAAGGCAGATAACTTTTTATAGTTTGTCTTCCATGAAAACACAATTTGTATTTGACAGGACTGAACAGAACCAATGCTATGCCTCACCCCTGTTATTTGTTTCCCAACAGGTGTGCCCACAGAACCACAGGCTACTCTTTGAGGTGTTTGATGAAAACAGATTGGTAAGATTCAGACTCCTCATCCATCCCTCTGATTTATGCTGCTTTACAGTTTGCCAGAGCTTGAATGTGGTTTTGATGCCATAGTTTCAGTAATAATAGGATTTTTGATAATACTATCTTTTATGCTTTTTGTTCCCATTATTCTGATATCTTAACACCAAAATGGAACGACTATAGGACTCATTTAGCTTGATCTTTTCCTGCTTCCTTTTATTTATTAGCAATTAAAAACCTCCCGTCTCTAATACATTGTGTCTACCTAATCCCTTTTAAGCAGGTTGTGGAGACAGATTTATGCAATAAATGACTAACGGCTTGTTTTTTTTTGCTCAGCTACAACATCGTCTGGCTTTTAACGTGCTTGTGCTTTTATCCAAGTATTTCCTTCCTTACAAAGTCGCTGGTTTTCTACACTTGAGCCCTCAGTTGCCATAACAACCAAATACATTTCAAGTTTTGCAGCAATCAGAATGGCAGGAAAGTATTGATGATAAATTTGGTAATTTACTCTACTGTGTGAATGAAATGTGTGCAGAGCTGATGGATTAGTGCAGTAGTCTCTGACATCAGCAGGAATAAGAGACAGACTAATCCCAAGGTTCCTCAATGTTTCTGTTCATAAATAACTCCCAAGATTTAGTTCCATGTCTGTTTTGATGTTGATGCTCCGTCCGAGTCTTACCTTGAACGTCAGGTTTGTGAAAATTTGGGGCTTTTTTAATACACAGATATAAGGCTGTAGATTACTGTATAAATTGACCAAATCAGCCGACTTTATGCCTGAAATTCATTCACTGATTTAGTCAGGTGACCGGCGTGAATACACCGCTGTGTGCTGAGAAAACCTGTTGGCAACCCCTGTTAAATATAGAGCAGCTTTTATTTATCCCTGAGTGCAGTAAGAGCTCAATGTTTCTATAAGGTGAAGGAAGTCAAGAAAGCACAGCACAGACGGCCTCAGGCGCAGTTCACTCCTTATAAGTAGTAGGAGGTGCTCTCAGTCCATCCTGAGGTGCTTGCCAAGGCAGCTCCTCCACCTCTGGCCCGTGCTTTTTTTTTAACAGGGCTGCTTACTGTTTTATATCCATTGATTTATGCTTCTGTTATCAGATGGATTTGGTTTTCTGCTGCTTTAACACAGAAATAAATGCTCTTGGTACACTTACTCCTATCTATTGTTGGTGCCCACAGTACAGCCCATGTATGACTTTCAACCCAACCCATCTGCAGTACAGCATGATATCTAAATCGAGGAAGGCATGTTATATCATTTCTGCGAGCTGGGCTATCTGCCATTTGACTGCACATTTACATTCTCCTTTCTTTATACCGAATATTTGCTGTAACATTTCACACACTCATGTATTGACTGTGCCTAACACTGCAGGCGGTGTGTCATCTCCAAGCCCAACAGCCTGCCAAGACACGATTTCTTCCCGTGCTTAACTCTTCCTTTTTTTCTTGCTCTGAGCTCTTTTCCTTCCTTTTTGTCTTTTTTTTCTGTGCGTTTTGTTATAATAGAGTATCAGCAGCTTGTTCGAGAGTAGATCAGAACACAGATTGATCAGTCACAGAAGGTAAACGCAAGGCAACTGCTTTCCAGGCATTTATCTCTAAAAGGTCAAATGATGACAGAGGTTTTGTCGGTTCTGTTCTTTCTCTTGCACTAATGCAGTCCTTTCCTTTCAACATGCTGCTAGATTGTTTTGCTCAGTAGCGATGTGATTCACCAAAGCCCTCCTTATGAATGTACGGCTTGCTGTGAGAGGTGCTTTAGCATTATTTGAGGGTTTTGTCATTCAGGATCTCAGCTGATTTGTATCCCAGGTGATATTTAGATGCAAACAGAACGGTCTATAAAACAAGCAGGCAGTTAAATGTTTTGCTCTGTACAGGGGAGATAGTGTGTCTATTCTGCGTTGTGTAGTTTGATCTCCTGGGATGGCCGCTTTGTTTGTCTTATCAAAGCTGCAATCTGTCAAAGGGTCTCTTTGCTTTCCTGGTGCCTTTTTATCTGGTTTGAGTTTCCTTCCAAATCCTTATCTTATCCTAAGAGAGTATAGAAAAATGGTTTATGTTTAATGTTGCATGTTTCTTATTTTCTTGTAGAAAATTGTCATTTATTGAGTGACTTGGTGGGAAAATTGTCTCCCATTTGTCCTTTGTAGGAAAGTAGATATAGATTTCTGTTTTGTTTTCCCCCTCTGGTATATATATATATATATATATATATATATATATATATATATATATATATATATATATATATATATATATATATATATATATATATATATAGCCGTTGTTTGATCTCTTATATTACCAAGATATGGATGCGAAAGGCTAGATGGTGTTTTGGACAGTGGTTGGTATTTTGTGTCCTGGTGTGGGTGGGAGTTGTTGTAACTTGAGGTGGTGGGCCTGTTTGGAGTCATGTGACTGACAGGCAACCTTCTGTCACCTCAGCAACCAGGAACTCCTCACGCTGTCACCCTATCATGGCAGGAATGCTGGCTGTCACTCGACCAAGGCTATTTCTGCTGCCTGTCGCTGGTGCTTGGTGTTCCTAATAGTTTGCTCTACAGGGATCCTCCATTCTTAATTTGTTTTAATTTTAGTTGCCCTTCCTCTGTGAACTCTTATTTTCCACCTTATATTGGAGTATTTTGCTGCTGCTGTTGTGTTTTTGCGGTGAGACAGCTCTGGTCTGTGTGTATTTCATTGTGGGATTGGAAAGTTGTGGAAGAGACTGGGAGAGAGTGGAAAGGAAGGGAGGGGGAAGAAAAAAGGGGATAAGTCATCTAACCAGCCAGCCAAAGGAGAGGTGGGCGACACAAGGAGAGGAGGGAACCAACAGTAAGTCAGAGATTTTACAGTAAGTGAGAGTGAATAGAAGCTGTAGGACATGAACTGAAAATGGCTCAGCGTCTGCGTTTGTACTTTGGATCTGGCCGTAGCAACACTGCTCCGGAGATGCTGGAAACGGACCCAGAGGAGCATGAAGGAGAGAGGGAAGCGGGTAGAGCACACTATGCGAGGCCTCCTCCATTACCTAGGCCTCCTTGGGAGTCTGCAGCGCAACATATCCCTTCTGGAAGTTATGGTTTACGTTCGGAGCCTTCACTCAAAAGGAGCTCTTCCATGTTCATACCACAGCTCACTTACTACCCCGAACAACGAACCACCAAGAGCTCGTCGGTGCAGATCTCTCTCCAGCCGTCTAATGGATCAATTAGAAGAAATTCTGATAGCCTTGTTGATGATGTCCCACCACCTTGTTATACTCCACCTGGACCTGCGCCTGCGTATCCTGAACCCCAGATTCAGGAAGACTTTCCTCACCAGCCACCTCCTCCATACTACAACCCAGATTCTTTAAACTCTCAATCATTGCTGAATGAACCAAACCTTCCCAAACGCAGAGTTTTTAGCATTGGGTCGAGTGGATATCCTACAGTTAATGGAGGCGCCACTGGTTTTAGTGTTGGTACCATTTGTATCCAGAGAAATTCTCCGGAGAATTTTGATGTCAAACATTTCAGGATCCATCCTTACTGTGGAGATGGTCGGCAGCAGAGTCAAGAGCCATGTTCTGGTGTTAATGGTGCGACACAGAGGCTGGTTTTCCAGCTGCAGCAAAACCAGGATCAGACCCAGGATAGTCAGCAGACTGCTGGATCCCAGGAGGACTTTGGTAGAGAAAGCCCAAGAGGCATCCGCACGGTCCGTTACCCAAGAATTCGACTACAGAGGAGCTCCTCTCATCCCAGGCTGCTGCTGGAAAATAAACATCAGAAGAATGTGGCAGACTTCCAAACCATAGAGGAGAATCAGACTGATGTGGAACTGGAAACAAAGGATAGATCAAAATGTTGTACTTTTAAAATCAGTGAGGAAAATCCGAGGAGACAGCCGCATTTCAAGATATTCTTCACCCAAAGTGGAAGTGGAGATCAGGATGTAACACTTAGCAAGCAGCTGACAACAAATGAACCCAAGGTAAAGCTTAATAGTGTTTAGTGAGACTGTTGGCTGCCCTTTGAAAATTTGCAGATACTGCGTTTATTATTTTCCGTAGGATTGTCTCAGATTTTAGGATGCTATAACATTCTGGGAACTGCATAAAAGAAAAACACAGTTTCTCTCTTTCTCTCTCCTCTCAACCACAGGCATTTTAAATTTTCCACACTTCAGCCAATTCAGCTATGAAAGAAGCAGGAACAGGCTTGTTGATAGCAGGGATTTCTATCCCCACTTTTCACTTGTGTCCTCCAGTGTCTCAGAAATCTAACACCTCAAGTTTTGATAAAACTCCCAATAGCAATCAGAGCTCTTTAAGTCTGTTTCTATCTTTAGACTTCTTTAAGCGCTGGTGTTGAGTTTAAGAGCAGGCAGATGGTTTTACATCTCTGGCACCAAGGTAGTGTGAATCTGTATGATTCAACTGCTTTGCAAGTGATTGGAGGATTTCTTATGGCCAGTTCAATGACTGGGAAGTCTCACAGGAGCAATCAGTGTTTACTAGAAGCCAGAAGCCATCTTGTTGAAGTGGACCCAGATGTCTATTTAGCTTCCTTTCTCAAAGGTTTTGCTTTTAGATGTTTTGTTTTTAGGAAAACTTTTTATACTGGTTATATTGACTGTTATATATTTTGAAAGTACTTTTATTATCAGAAAATAAAGGCTAGAAAAATCTATGGAATAAAACAACGCAGGTAACACTAAGGGGCTGGTTATACTCCCGCAGCAGTGTGTCGCAGTGAGCTTGTCGCAGGTATGACGCAGACATTTTTGATTTATGCTCAATACTGAAGCGTGGTCTGCACTATGTTTATTCCACGCCACAATGCAAGAACTAGCTGTGGGTCTAAATGCGGCCGAGGCGGCGAGAAAATGGGGGCAAGTTTGTCCGACAATGGAGGGCATGAGGGTGAAAAAGAGCGGGGATCCAGGTGGAAAATGGGTTCCAGTGTTCTCGTGCTCCTCGCTCTTCTAGCTGGTCCATTCTCACGAGACGTTTTCCGCAATCATGGTCATAAAAACAAAACAAGCCGGTAAGGCACCAAACAGGAGACGAATAGTGTAGAGCGGATGTAGATTTGACCAATCAGAGGCCTCCTGTCTGCAGTCACCTACAATTTGGGAGAGGTACAGCAGAGTGTCTGCACAGGGGGCGGGGGACGTCTGCATTCACCGCGACACCTACGCAGACGACCTAGTTTCAAAGTATAAATCAGCCTTAAGGCGGGACGGGCATGTTTGTACCGATGCTGTGCCAGTTCTTACCCACTAGACAGTCAAGGGTTTGAAAAATAATTTTTCTATGTTTTTTCCTTTTGATAAAGTGGGGATTTTTTTATTATTGTTTCGATTGGGTCCTAAACCTTTATACACCATAGGAGTCAGAAATTAGTCGTAATATAGCTGGTAGATTTTGCCTTTTATCTACCAAATTATTGTTGATTATGATGAGCTATGAACACAAACATACAGATTTGTCTGTACCTGTTTGTCTGATAAACTAGCTGCAGAGGGCTGTGCCAGAGAGGCCTTCCATTATTACAGGCTAGCAGTGACAAAGATCTCCTTATGACCAACTGCAAAGGCTATATTTACCTGAGGCTGAACGGATGGGGGAATGTTTTTGTTAGATGGGGGTTCTCTTTTTATTTCTGGCCTTTGGACAGTCAAAGAGATTTGAATCTCTGTTGTTGTGAGGGGCTTTTCTCCGTCAGCTCTGATCTCTCATATGAGCATAGCTGGATAATTCAGTTGTGTCAGCACTGAGACTGTTAAGTGTGTGAGAGAGACTTTTGACACCTCAGAGGCAGCTTGGTCTCATTCCAGTTTGCCCTAAATCGTAACGTCTGTTGCCACCTCTTCTTTTATGCCATCAGGTCCTTTTGAAAAAATTTTTTTTTTAATCCTTAAGTTTGGTGTTTGACTGTTTGAAAGTAACCTAATTAATTATGGTTATAATGGGTCATTATGTACAGTCATTTAGGAAAAATACTAATATCAATGAGGTAAATAAAGCTAGTTTAAGATTATTATCTGTAGGAAAAAGTCGTCAAATTTACAAGAAAAAAAGACTTGAAATGTTTCACAACTAATTTTTATGAATACAATATGAGTTTTACTTTGTAAAGCAAATGACAAAAATACAGATCTTTCAATGTTTTAATTCTTTTTAGATGTACCTCTGATTTTGCTCTATTTTTTGACAAGAAGTGGAATAAATAAAGAAAGAAAAACTATATGTAATTAGATTAGAGTTAAAGGTTTTTTTTCCCTTGTACATGTTTTTTGAAAATACTTAAAGAATTTAGGTTTCTTTTTTTTTTTTTTTTTTTATACTTGACGTAATGTTTCCAAATTATAAATAGGCTTGAAGGACAATGTGCATAGGTTAGCCCTAAGTTATTCATACCGCTAGCAGATTTAGGTTCATGGTCATCTTTAAAATTGACTAGTGTGTTTAATGTGATAGGTGTAAGGCTACTTTTAAGGTTTCTGAGTGTACCAGGCTAATCTATTAATTTGTCAATGCTTTTTTAGGACGAGGGTAATTGCAAGAAAGCTGTTCAACCCCAAGTATTTGGTAAATGATAAATGGCCTGTACTTTCACTTGACCAAAGCGCATTACCCTACATACAGTCATTCACCCATTCACGCACACATCGATGGTGGCAAACTACATTGTAGCCACAGCTGCAGAAGCAGGGCTCACTGACAGAAGCAGGGCTGCCGTACACTGGCGCCACCATCAGTAGACAATGCAGGTGAAGTGTCTTGCCCAAGGACACAACAACACTGAAAGTCGGAGCCGGGGCTTGAACCGTCAATCCTTCGATTTCAGGGCAAACTCCTACATCCGACGCCACTGTTGGAGGTTATCACCAAAGATGAATCTTAATGCCAGTTGAAAAATTCAAAAAGGCGATTTTTCTTAATGGAAAACAAATTATTCTTCAAAGTAGCACTTTTAATAATTAATTTAGTAATTATATTTTGACTAATGTTTGTCTTCTTTTATATCAAACATGAACTTGGAATGAAGATTTTTTTTAAATCTGCGGGGCACTAATATGGCTTAATTTTAGGTAGGAAAAGGTTTAATCTACTGGTAAAGTAACATTATTCCCAGTGTAGATTTTTTTTTCTCTTATAAGAAAAAGCGATATTATGTGGGTATGTTGGGAGTCTGTAGGCTAGGTCAACACCTCAGACAATCTCTTTAACGAGGGATCCTGTTTCCCAGTGCAGTGATGCAACTAGTCTGTAAAAAGGCTTGAGTGGGTGGCAAGTGTCAAATTAATATCCATGTGAATGCCAGCATGCAAATGTTCCCTACAGAAGACTGGGTGAGTAGTTTAATGATAGTTCTTTGATGAAATAATCTGTTTGTTTTGCTGTCTAAAATTTTGGAGATGGCCAAAGTAGGTGTTCACCGCTTTCAGAAATCTTTGCCTGTCCTTTTTACATCTCTTGATCTCTGATAGCAAACTTCCATTCTAGAAAAAAAAAAAAAAACATGTCTGGACAACAGTGGTACTTCCAGATGTGATCCTTTTAATAACACTATAACTTCAGTCTTCGGCACATAAATAACCACAGTGTAAAGTTGTCATTATGGTTAAAGTAAAAAAAAAAACAATACAAAAATAACCCAGTCCTAAATTCCTATTCATCTCAGATGTTTAAATGTGAGGCAATTGAGCCTCTATAAAGTGCATTTTCCAGTTCTAGCCTACAAAATACCCCCCCCCCCCCCCAGCTATTTTAATAGATTGCTTAGTTTCCTTTTGTGTTGTTTTCTGGTTAAATATTTTAATAGCTCACTCCCATTGAAAATGAGAATCCTTGCCTTCAGTAACACATTCCACACTGAAGAGTGTTGTTGTTATTATCTCCAAATTATGCTCTGCTATATTAACTTCACCAACTGGATGAAAAAAAGTTTTACACCTGCTGGTCACTCAGTGTGGTCTCCCTGAATATTTCTTTAAGCAACTTCTCTGAACAAACAAACATGGCCCAGACATGAAGCAGTCTGCATCATAAGAGGGGCAAAGAAAAGTTAATATTTTATTTTGGAAAGTTTTATCAGTGTTAGAAGTTGCTGTTGCCCTGCATGTTTCCTTTTGCTGTCTCCGTTAATGTGTTATGGTTCTGAATCATGTGAAAGTTGTGTAAGGAGTAAATTAATAGTCTTGTTGGTTTAGCAATTGAAAGCAAATCCTAATGTCACCTTTCCAAGAATAGTTTCCTGGGTGTGTCAGTGTTTGTGTGTGTGTGGATGTGCGTGCCTATTTTTACAGTACACATTTGTACAAATGAAAGATTTCCGGTTATGTTGATTGCAGAGGGAGGCTGGTGAGCTCACCTCCCAGAGTTGCTTGAGTTTTTTGCTGCTTATCATCATAGTAAAATAGCATTGCTGCTTGAAATATTAAGCTTCAACCAGCAGGGAAAACTAGGTCAGTTTAGTTTTTTTCTCACAGCCAATGGAAATGAAAGAATCTATTATAGATTTATATTTAGATCGCTCTGTTTTTTATATTTAATGTGCCTCATCTCTTGCCCATAGATGAAAGGACACTTGTTCAAAAAGGAAAAAAGGATCATTTCAGAAATATTATAGCACGTAGACCCCAAATACCAGACAATAGATTGAAATAAAAAAAATTTATGAATCCCAAGTTGTAATTTTTTAAGGAATTTCCATTCGGTGTCAGAGACCCCATTTAGATTTTATAGATTAGAGCATCAAAGGTTTTATAAAGGAGCAGTTTTAAGTTTGCTCAGATGAAAAAACAAACTGCTGTGGTTCTTAACCACACTGCTAGAACCAGCTTCCCTGTTTTGTTTTTTTTCCAAGGATGTTATAAACTCCAGCTAGGTTAAAGTTCTGTACTCAAATGTCTAGAGCACCTAGAGTAAGCAAGTATCGAATCATCAAATTTGATATTTGTTGACTTGTTTTATTTAGCAGAATAAGCAATATGGATTTTCCATGTATGTCCTGTCTCTTGAATAGAACAAATTTACCACCATGGGAGTAGAAGGTGTTTCCATTTTTTTATGTAACAGATATATATATATATATATATATATATATATATATATATATATATATATATATATATATATATATATATATATATATATATATATATATATATATATATATATATATATTAGATTGCTAAAAGATTGAAATGACCTCCTGTCAATGTTACAGCCCAAGGCAGATGTACATACCTTTGATAAAACTTATTTGACCTTGTGGAGCAGTATTACCGGATGCATGGTTACTTGTTTTGCTAAAGGTCATTGGTGTTGTGATTTTAACCTCTTTATTTTACTTATCACTACCATGATCTACATAAGTTTCCCTTATCACACTGGCATTAGTTTGCCAAGATTCAGTGGATTGTTTCATTGCAGGCTCTCTGTCAAATCCCTTAAAGCAAGCAACACCTTTGTTAGTCTGTGCAAAGTGTCTAAAAAAAAGTTGTGTCCCACACACAGGCTTCTCCCAAGAATGGACTTTTTCATCTTGGACAGGTAATCTTGCTCAGTCATGGACAACTCTGTGGACCTCTGCAGACTGAAACTCAAAACCTTTCCTGAATCTGCCCTGTCGTCACATCTGTCCTTTTTTACCCTCCGTCAGTTGACTTGGCTTCTATTTGGTGGCAGTAGATGATGGTTTTTTCCCTTGCTGGGTTCACAGGGGGTCTTTTGGCACCCCTGAGGTGGTTCTTTAAAGCCTGTCTATAAATAAAAATCAAATTTGAGCGTGGTTGAACACCTGTGGTACTCTGTAAAAATCATTTTTGACAGTGTTTATGAAGTCTGAATTATCTCAGATTAGGTGATCTAAAGCTAGTGTCCTGCAGCTGTATGACACTATTTTTTGCTAGAAATGTCCTCCAACAATGTTATAATAAAAAAGATAATTAACCATCTATGCTATAAAGTACAAACCTGTAACAAACCCAAAAATGTATGGCTGATTTACAAGATTTAGTAAAAAAATTTATTTTCCTCAGAAATCTACAGGTGTTCATTCATTAGGCAAAACGATATTTCTGGATGGGGCTGACTGGCTTTAATGTTAAATTAATTTTGGCCTTTCTCTCTCTGCTGATAAAAAAACTGCTACATGTTTTTGTTTTTTTTTGGTGCAAGAGGTAATTTCTCTCGACATTGTGGTTTCCCCCTCTTTATCCCTGCTTTTATTTTTGACTCTGTCCAAAACACTTTTCTAGAAGCCTCTAAAATGTCTCCTTTTCATTTCTACCCTTCAGACTAGAGATGATTTCCTTGGACAAGTCGACGTTCCTCTCAGTCATCTGCCGGTGAGTAATTTATATCTCTGTGTGTATGTGTGCACACGGGCTGTGTTAACAGCGTTCTGAAGACTCAGCCATTCCTTATCATTCAGTTTTGCTGTGGCTTATTAACCCCCATGAAGCTGGGGTTGTGTGTGTGAGAAAGTGCCTGTCCAGTAGCAAGCTTGTTGTTGTACTAATCTGTTTAGAAATAGAAAGCTGGCACAAGACAATGTAAACACCTGGATTTTCGGTTGTGAAACGTCACCATCAATGGGAAAAAACTTTTTCACTGAGTACTGGGAAACAGTCTTCGAAAACAACATTTATCATCAGTCTGAGCAGGTTGTTTTGGATTCATGAGACATTTATGCTATTTAACTATGAAATGCTCATCACTCTCGGTTAGGCGATTGTTCAAGATCAGCCCTGCTTTGTTCCTTCTGTCTTCCCCCTGCTGGGAGACAATTGTGATGTTACCCTTCTAAATTAATCGTATAATGTGTTGCCTTCTTTAAAAAGGGTTAGCATAGTTATTAACATGGGAATGTTTTGCATGGGTTTCCAGATGGGGAGTGGTAGCCTACTGGTTAGGGGACAGAGCTTAGATTGCCACTCTTGGTCTTTGAGCAAGACCCTTAACCCCACACTGCTCCCTGGGCGCCGCACAATGGCAGTATTGCAGCGACTTCAGGAAACAAAAAAAAGCTGCTGAGAGGCTGAGGTCCAGCCTTTTCTTCTCTGATGCGCTCGTTCAAAAAAGGAATCCGCTGAGATCAATATGGTGCTGATATGAACTTTATTCACATCAAAAGTAAAGGACATGTCCAAAATATAACTTGTCGAAACATAAATTACAACGATTTGTACTTTACGTTCAACAAAAAACACAGCGGCCCTCTCACCCACTTTCTGCCAGAGACACTCCCACAGGTGAGTAATATGCCCAATTACAAAACTCCCCCCAAATCTAATTGATCCATTCCCTTACAAACAAACAACCAAACTAACAAATAGAAACATAACAGCTATAAACTCAGACAAACGAACATCAAAGCATCTTTTTATTTATGGCTCCTTCAGGCAGACAACTACTTCCCAAGGGGGTGGGTTAAATGCAGAGGTAAATTTCTCCAATGTGAGATCAATAAAGTTCAATTATTATTATTAGGTTACCTTGTGACTTCTGAAAAAATGCAAAAAAACAAAACACTAAATATCTGGATGACATGTTTTTTCTTTATAGAGTAAAGCAGTATGAAAACCCAGATAAAAAAAACTGTTTAAAACTGTTTAAAAATAAGAATACAATTATCTTGGGTTTAAAAAGGTGGTAATTAGTGTGTAAGTAGCTAATTGTGGCTGTTTTTAATTTATTTTTTTCCCTATGTATATGTTGTTTTATATCTTTGTGCATGTAGTTATTTACAGTGGTGTGCACAGCTAACCACTTATTGTCTTGTGTCTTTGTCTCCTTGTAGTTAGAGAGAGTGAAAGTGACACAAACACATGTTGATGTTCGTTTGGAGCTATCAGTTTACTTTAAAGACTGTGGGGCATTTTTCCATCTTCATTAAGTTGAAGAATAGCTGAACACCTTATAACTGCCAATATTAACTACGGTTATTTAACTCAAGTCAGTGTATTAAAATCCCATACCTAAAGCAAACCTATGAGTTAGGGGCCTTTTACAGATCTGACAAGTGTGCTGTCAGCTTTGGTTGTTGCTCAATAGAGTTTTATCTTGGGTTTC
The DNA here is from genome assembly GCF_016077235.1 of Cyprinodon tularosa. NCBI lineage: Eukaryota > Metazoa > Chordata > Actinopteri > Cyprinodontiformes > Cyprinodontidae > Cyprinodon > Cyprinodon tularosa. The sequence goes on along the minus strand of NW_024039718.1, from coordinate 2,754,987 downwards.
AAGCCTGAAAAGTCCATTAGTAGATATTGCTGGGATTAATTATTGATGTCCTGTTTTACTCCCAGAGGTCTTGGAAAATGTTAGCAGATAAAAGCCCCAGCTGAATGATGTTTAAATGAAGGAAGATAATCTGTTTCTATAATTTAGCTAATGCTGCGTATTATAATAGGTCAGGGAGTTTATGCCTCTATAGAGTTGTTTTCATTCAATTCATTTATATTACACACTGCTGCAAGTTGTTGGAATTTGTATTATTCATAGTTACTGGACTTCTGAAGTCATCTTTTTTCCACTATAGTAGTTTGCCACATATGATGAATCATGATTTAAGACTGACTCATGTTTGGTGGTTCAGCAGTCCTCCACATCACCTATGTTTGCCACATTTGCCTTTTGAAACTTGGATCACTTCTTTAAAGCCTGGCATAAACATCACAGCATTAGATTCTGGGGGGAAAAAACATCTTCCATTCAATCTCCCATGATTTTTATTTATAGTTCATATTTTATGTTAGTTAAACAATACACAACAACACGTTTTTGCTTATTTGACCCCTTAGGTTTGTGGTTTTAACTAAACATTTAGCTGTTTTATGGAAATTTCAGTTTGAGTGAGGGGTCCCTTACAAAGCAGCATATAGTGAGCAAGACAGCATGGCCTGGTATCGCCCTGTCATGGAGCAGAGTGAAATCTCAAAATGATCTGTGACCTTTCTGCTCTCCAGTAGGAAACAGGAGTACCTCAGCATTGCATGATGACTGATTTACAGGGCGGATGTGGCCACAGTTAAAGGTTGATTGTCATCATTTGTTTGTTTCTTAGACCCTTATTTCTCCTTCAATTCTTTTTACAGACAGAGGACCCAGCTATGGAGCGTCCATACACATTTAAAGACTTCCTGTTACGGCCAAGAAGGTTAGTTTTTACTGAAGGTGACAAATACGTTTTTGCACATAAGTAGAGGAAAATCTGATATTTTGATGGTTTCAAGAATTCATCCAACTCTTTTTAGACTACTGAAAGTGAAATAATGTCAGAGGCTGATAATGTTGCCTGGAAACTGACCTACATTTCCAACATGTCAAGCTCATGTGTTCGTTCCAGTCATAAGTCCAGGGTGAAGGGCTACTTGCGTCTGAAAATGGCCTATCTGCCCAAACAAGGAGGACAAGAGGAGGAGGCTGGAGAGATGAGGGAAGAGGCTGAGGTAAGGTCTCAGACACTACTGCTGCTAACTTTCTTTTGAACCTGCTGACTCTGCATTATCTAGCTTAGGGCTTTTTGATTTTACCTTTTTTCAAAACCAGACAGTGTCTTATTCTCATTCCTTCCTGAATAAGAAAGTAAATGTCCTACTTCAGGCCAGGAATGTCTAGTAATAGTGGGAGGAGGAAGGGCACGTCTGTTCTTTATTCTTCTTTACTGAGAATTTGGGGAAACTTCTCATAGCCAGAATCTGTAAAGTCTTTTCCAGGTCGAGGTCTGGCAGAATCATTTAAAATGTGGGCTGATATTTGCAGAAATAGGAGCTTTGTCTCCTATTTTAAACGTCTGTTCTTCTATGTCTTTGTATGTACTCTAGATATTAAGGCAGTGGAAAGATTTTATGAGGCATTGTAAAAGTATTCACATTTTGTCATTTGAAAAAACCTACCAAGGCGTTTCATTTGGTGTTAATGTGAGCGATCTGCAAAAGATTTGCTTAATTGTAGATTAGAAGGAAAAGGAAATTTGACCTCAAAGATTTCAAAGCTATTACAAATAAAAAATCTGCAAACTGTGGTGTGCGTATGCATTCAGTCCCACTAACTCGGCTACATAAATAAAAATTTTTAGTCTATGTAAAGTGATCTTCTATGCAAGAAGAGCATTAATCAGATTAGAAGCAAAAGGAGCCATAGGGACCTCTCAGGGCTGTAGAAAGCCACAGCTTAGATGGAATACTATTGGAACAATATAACAATCTGCTCTTTACAGAGGATATTAGCAAGTACATTTTTCGATCTATTGTTGGAAGCAAGTCAAAAGCAATTCTGTTTGTCATACAGAAGCAGTTGCTCTGTTCAGATCGGTTGTTTGAAGTTTTTAGCCTCTGTGTTAAATGCTAATTTTGGATGGAAATAACAATTTCCTAAAAGACGTTTCAAGGCCCCTATTTCCTCAGCAAAAGCTGAAATAGAATGGCTTAGATCAGGAGTCTGAAGCACCGGACCTAATAATAAAGCATCATCTTCCATTGTTAGCAGTATACTCAGCTCATCCAGGTGTAATCAGTTGCTTATTACATACAGATGCTGTAAGACAGACGGACAGCTCCTCTCTGAATGGCCATCTGCTTCTTACTTTTCATCCAAAGTGACTTAGAACAGAGGATAAGCTGCTGTAACTATTGGTCATGCACACAATATGCAGTCTGTCTCCGCAAATGTTTGTGATTTATGTCGCTGCTTCAGTGCCAGACCTAAAGTGACTTCATAGGAAGTGTGTCTCTGCGTGTGTGTGTGTGTGTATGAGCTATACACAGGTGATGTTTTGCTTTGACCATTCAGCAGCCTGCACAATTTCCATCCTACCTTCTGGCATGAATTCAGTTTGCTTGGAGGTTTAGTTGAAGTGGTGCAAAGATTAGTTTCAATTACAAGTTACAATGTGTAATGGAAAACCAGAAATTACTAGGGCCCATGCAGTCATACCGTACAGTGTCTTGCCATGTGATTCAACAGTACTTTTCCTTCGGACAAGTAGATGTTTAAAGTAGGGTTGTAGGTATCTTGGCAGCTACTTTCAAAACAGAAGCCCAGTAAATATCATGCAGATCATTTGGAAGCATTTAAAAAATATGCACCTGGTCATACCTACAGTATGATGTTTTTCCACGCTTCAATTAATCTCCTCTTTTGAGCTAGATATTTCTTCGTAAGATTATCATAGTCCATGGCATCTTTTCTTTGAGTTTTTAAGTTTAAAGGAATCTTTTTATGGATTTTATTTCAGGGTTGGGATGAGTCTGCAGATTCAGGCTCCCAGAGGCCCCAGCAGCTGCTGCCTCCTTTGCCTCCAGGCTGGGAAGAAAAAGTGGACAACCTCGGACGCACTTACTATGTCAACCACAATAACCGCACTACACAGTGGAAACGGCCTTCCAACGTGTATGTTTGATTGATTTTATATTCAAAGTGTAAAAGGAAACGAATGCAGTTGTCTACTGAGACGTTTTGCCTATTGTTGTATATTGTTGACCCCTCTTACAATTTCTAATACCTCTATCTATGAATCAATGGAATATTTTGACAGTTTCATTGGGTGTATCATCACATAAGTAATTCAAAATGTGAGCGAAGAGTAGTTTAAAATAATGACATGCTTTGAATAAAACTACCGTTGTATTTATTACGTGTGTGCACTTCATAGCTGTTTTTAACCTATTGTTGATCCTCTTTTAACATTTCCTAATAATTTAAAGGGATGTAATCTCGGAAACTGAGAGTGACAACCAGCAGCGGCAAATAAATCAAGAGGCACATCGTGTTTTCCGTTCACGCCGTCACATCAGCGAGGACCTTGAAAATGAGCGGCTGGACTCCAGGGACCTTGACAATGTGAGAGAAAAGCCTGCAGACATGCCCATTAAAATCCATACACCAGAGCTACAGCTATATTGACTGACAAAAAAAATAAAACGTCTTTTCTCATTGTTCCTCCAGTCCTGGGAGCTCATCACCGAAGAGGATCCCAACGACAGCCTTGCCCAGCCTTTGCCAGCCCCCGCCTCCATTTTGACCCCACAGCAGTCCCCAACACCTGCTGCTCAGGAGTTCTCTGAAGATTTAAACCTAAGGCTTTCAATCACCCCTGAAACAAATGGTGAACTGCCAGGACCCAGCTCCTCTCTGGTAACCACCATTCATTTTGTTCTGTCAGAACCTAAATTATGTGACTTAACTCTGATTGTTTTCTTTTTCTCCAGCCAGATGAATTTGCGGGGGATTACTCATTTTTTTGTTCCCACTAACATTATGTCCATCTCCCTCCTTACTTTGAACAGAGCCAGCTGTCAAACAGACTCCGGTCTTCAAGTATGACAGATGGTGTCAGTGATCAGGCCCAGGCTCCTCCTCTAACGGTACATATATGCCACCTTTTACATTCCCTACATCCTTTTTCCTTTAATCCCTCACCTATCCTTGTTTAATAAACTGGTCAAATTTTCCTGATTCACACCTAACTTCACCGGGTGCCCCATCTATTTATCTTTTTCCTATTTTCCCCTTTTTCAGTATCTTTTCATATAGGACAGTTGTGACATCTTCTTTCTTATCTATAAAATTAAATCTCTTTCTGCCTCACTGCACTTTTCTGTTTTTTTAGGGTAACCATACCTCTTCCTACGCATTCTCTGCTGTTCTTTTTATGATTCATATGCACTTGTGTTTGGTCTGCAGTTGAGATCTCAAGTTGGATCTCCTGATAGGTAGAAGGGATTGTTGACAGCAGCACCAATTCAAGTCCTCTTGTGTCACAACATCAGTCACTGCTGAGTTTAACAAATTGTCATACGATCTGAATCAGATGTGGGCAGCAAAGCTGAGTCACAGCGTTTAGTGTTTGCTTTGTCAGGTCAATGAAATAACAGGTGCAGATGTTGCTTTGCTCATGAACTACAAGGTTTATTTAAAGGCTAGGGCACTACAATCAGTGCGGACACATTTATAATATATTTACTAGTTGTACAGTAGTAGTAACTTTTCCAGCTGTTTAGTGATGTTTATTACTGTCCAACTTAAACAGTTTTGGTTCAAGTAATCCTCATTGCTTTACAATTAAGTTGCACCATTCATAACTTGTGGCCTATAGCTGACCTCTAGTTTTGTAATGCGTGACCTCCTGTTTTTAGTTCATTCCAATAGCTGTTTGGGAGCTTAAATATAAATTTGAGAACACTATTGAAAATGCTTTTTTACCTCACTGCCCTGAATGCTTATTAGTTATTTAATGTAGGAGCAGATATGAGAACACGCTGCTGTGTGGTCAGAAGCTTTTTTCTTTTTTAAAACAAAAAGATGACAAAGACTTTTCTCAAACTATCCATATCATTGTACTTCAGCTACTGCTGCAGTTAGCATAGCTAGTTTCTTTGATTGAGCGTTCTTTCTGTGCATTTTGGTAGAAGATGTAGATCCTCACTTTAATAAGATTTGAAGGCTATCAGCAATTTCAAATCCTGCATCTCTCCTGAAAGATGGGGTGAAAGATATACGTGAATCTTCATATTGTCTACTGAAAGTCTTGCTCTCTCTCTCACCCTGCTACAGCTTCTGCTATCTGTTGACATTTCTCAACATCAGCGTTCTTGTAAACCCATGTCAAAGTAACGGGCCGATATGCTGACAGTTGTCACATGGCAACCATCAGATGTCGACTGACATCTGGGCTCTCCTCCTGGGGTTTTTTGGGTATTTCAGGCCAAAATCTAGATATTTGTACCAAAACGGTTGAAGGTGGCTTTAGATAATAAAAAGCTAAACATTAGTTCTCAGGTTGTGGTTCCAAATCTGTTTACAATAGCTTAACAGGATTAAAAATCCTTGATGATTCTTGCAGCTTGCTCAGTCAGTTCACCGTTTGTCAGGAAATGGTCACAGTTGTCGTGGTACAGATACGTCTTCCTTAAATACCACCGTTTTACCCACATTTCCTCTTGATTCTTTTAAAAGCACTAGATATATCTGTTATGCTTTTTGTGAGTGTGCACATCAAATCTCTTCACTGCTCTGATATCTTGTAAACAACACACATTTTCCCTGATTAGTGTGGCTATAGTGTACTTTCATTCCTAGACTTCATTAAATGAACTGCACTGACTCGGAAGGAAATGCACTAATCAGGGAAAATGTGTTCTTGCTTCCAACAGATGAAAAAAGAAAAAACAAACATCACTTTGCTAAACCTCCTTCTGAAAGTACTCTGTTCTATGAATTAGTCACAACACTTTCACGGGCTCTGCACTTGAATGAGTCTCTTTTTCTTCCACTCTTCACCATCCTTTGAGAACCAATTTCCCTTCTTCCTCAACCCAATAAATACCCCTCAATCATGCCCAAATATCTCCCTCCCTCCTTCATTTTCAATCTCCCTGTGGAAAAAAGTATAAACTAAAGGCAATGTTCCCTGTCTACCACCAGCAGGGTTCCCAGACCAGAAGAACAAGAGCTCAAACAGTCTCAGGTGGTGAAGAGCCCATGGTAATATCTCAGTTGTTCAGTTTAACGTATCACTTATACACCTCTTTGTTTCCTAAACTTTGTGCAGGGTAGGATGTTTCTTTCATTACTAGCTTCACATGCAACTTTTAAACAAATATTTTCAGTGCAAAATCCTGACTCTAAGTCCTGTAAAATAAATAAATGAGCACTGCACACCTTCTACCTGAAAGGAGCAGTCTATAAAAGTTCTTCATTGTGTGAGACTACAAAGAGGCCTTTTATCACAGATCTTTCATCTTTGTTGGTTCTGTTTTCCTGATAACGCCATATCATACACTAGAACATTGTTGTCTCTGGTGTAAAGGGGCAATTTCTTTATGATTATAAGATACAAAATTATTACTTTGCTGAAGATAAACAAAAAGGCTCTTTTTGTTATATGTCAATGGTTGATTTTTTTTTTTTTTATTCTTCAGCCATAATGACCACAGGTTAATTTCTTGAATAAGCATTTAAACTTTTTGAAAGGGAAGGGTAGTATGAACCTAACATTTGAATCACCAAGCTTTTTTTCCAGGACTGATGAAATGAATAAATTGTTGTAACATTTTCATAATTCTTCAGTCTTTTCGGCAAAAAGATCTGCCATTTATCCTACTTAGCACCCTAAATGCTAAAAGTAATTTAGAAAAATAAAATCTTCCAAATAAAAAAGGGTCTACTTTTGTCCACCAGTTGCTTTAGTCTACTTTTGCAGCTAAACTGCACACAATAAATGTAGCTGATACTAAATCTTTTAATTTATAGATGTTCTCATTGAAAACTGCAGTAAAAACGGCTTTAAAGTTTGCAAACATAAGTAATTGGAGTTGATCACTTTGTTTTGTTTCAACCATAAACTGCAATTTTTTTTAAAGAAGGGAAAATTATTTTTGGTTTAAAAGACTTTACAGAAAATTATCTGAAAACTGTGGAACACATTTCTGTTTAGGTCCCCTTTGAATAGTTTTGGAGTCTTGTTAAGCTGAATTAATGGCTACAAATGTTTACTAATTTTTTTTTGTATTGGCTTTGTTTGCAAAAACAGCTAAAACGCCGATTCATCTGATAATTAGCCTCTATCGCCGTTGAGTCTTGCCAAAGATTTTTATTTAGGTTTATTTCTGGACTTTGAATTGGTCCTTTTCCCACGTAATTATTCTTTGACCTAAAATATAACTAATTAATTATTGGTATTAGGAAAAAAGAGAGTAAGATTATTTTTATTTGTCAACCAAATTGGAAGGATCTTTTAGTTTCCCTTCTCTTCCTTAGGTGCTACTATTTGTTGGTCTCATTCATTAAAGCCCAGTGAAAACCATTAATGTATGTAATTGTAATGGACCCTAATGCAGAAAAATTGTCATCATGAATATATTTACAAGGTACTTCTTTCATTGTGTTTCTGCAAAATAGTTGATGTTCGTGTTGAGGTTTCACTTGGCCTGTTTTTCCTTTTGTTATATAAACCAGGAGAACAATATCAAATGTGTTTGTCTAACAAATTGTTTAAAATGACCCACTAATTATTTGGAACATTGTTTTCTATCATATGCATTTGACCATTTATCGACATTCCCTGCACACACCTTTGGGTTTTTCAAGCTTCTGCTGATGAGCTGTTTTTGGTTTGCTCTGTCTCCACACTGGATCAGTCCCCCTCGGCAGCTCCCTACGCCTTGACAACCCCCGGTCTGCCCCCTGGATGGGAGGAGAGGAAGGACGCCAAGGGAAGAACTTATTACGTCAATCATAACAACCGCACCACTACTTGGACTAGGCCAATTGTGCAGGTACAGCAGGTCAGAGGGCTGGCGGTCGGGCCAGCTATATGCATGGGACTGGACCTAACCTTTTGTGGCATTAATCTGTGCGTCCCTCTGTCCCCCTCTGTACTTTTCCTCTGTGCGGCACAGGGTTTTAAACCTGGAACCTCCTATTCTGTTGTTCCTTCTGTCCAGTTTGCTGCTTTGGTCAGCTCTGTGTGTCTCCTCATCTCTTGTCCATTTTGAATTGTCTCTCTGCATTGTTCACAGCAGTGGTGGCTGGTGAAAAATATTTTTGGTGGGGCTGATATAGCCTAGTGTATGTCTCCAACTAATCCAGAATAAGAATTCAAATAAACAATTGGAAATTAAATACAATTTAAAAGTAATGATTTAATTTACTATATAATAACAGTAACAGTGATGATTTTGGTCACTGTGACGGGGTTCTTTGGCTTCCAAGAATCCAGGCTCAGTCGGGTTACCGGTGTTGGTGTTTATTGTGCTCAAAAACCTCAATACAGGGTGCAAAAGAAACTAAACATATACAAGATCCTCTGGGCCTCAGCCTCCCTCCAGTTACCAGCAATGTAACAAAGAAACAGAAAACAAAAATGGCCGCTCTTCTTCCCACAGCCCTCATTAAATAGTTTAAGCCCCTCCCCTCAGGCTCTCTTATTTCTGATTTCTTCTCATAAATCAGTTTTGTCCATATATTACCTCCACAAACAATTGATATACAAAAACAAATAATTTTTACAACTTAATTCCTTTACACAGATTCATTGACTTATTCAATTACACCAAACTTTTAAACATAAAATAAAAAAAATATATAATTTGACAAACATTTAGCGAGTCACGTGTTGGTGATGTCACCTTTCGCATTCCAACAACTGTGGCGTTTTAACCGCTTACTGAGCGTTGCCTCGGGTTTGAACCCAGCAAAGACGCCGCCAGACTGAAGATGACAAGTCCCCGTAGCATAAACACGTACACACACACACACACCCACAACCCACACACACGGCTAACCCCACTGAAATATTAAGTGTGCACCCTCAGTACGCCAGCAGGTAACCAGGAACAGCTTGTGTGTTTTAAGTTAATGGAGCTAATGGGCTCAGCGCGAGTGTATTGGTCCTCACAAGCACAGTATAACAGGAATGTGTGTGTGGCACGCAAAGTTAGAGAGGTTGTTTTAAGCGACGAGGTGGATTCGTCACAGTCACAATAACCATGACATGAAATTTTCATATCCTACAACAGGGATGTTCTTCTGGCAAACGGGTAGATAAATAAGGATCTCACTGAATTTGGTGGAAGCTGCATCTCGTTCGTTACATTCGCCATTGTCCCTCTAATTGTCTGCACCTGCGCTTGGGTTCAGAAGCCTGTTAAAGGGCAGTATTTTCAGAGCCCCAAGACCATAAAATTCTGAGACGCTGATTGGCCATTAAATTATTAAATTCACCTAGCAATAGTACATGATTGACAGATTCTCTGCAAATGTGGGTCTGTCTGATCAGCGCCCCAAGACAGAGACGGTAGGAGTCTGTCTGTGGAAATCCACAAATGAATGACAGTAGATAAGGAAATGTAGTTTATATAATTTGCTTTGCTTATAGGTACACACTCTAGAGAGTAAAACTGACATTTATGAGTTAATTTCTAAAAATATATTTTACGTTTCTCTCTTCTTATCAGGGAGGGCGGTGCCCCAGCGCCCCCTATGGGCCGGCCGCCACTGGTTCACAGCTTTCTGAGCCCTAGCAGGGATCTATAACTACCACTGTTTCTTCCTTTTTACCACCTCTACCCTGTTTTTTTCTGTCTGAACTGATGGTATGCTTTTGCTGCTCATATCTGTCTTCTTTAAAATTGAGTTTTTCTATAAAAAAAAACTGAAAACATGTCTTACACATGCTAGTCACCACATTGACATTATGTAAATCTCATTTCTTAATGTTTTTGTTCAGAAAAAGATGATCAAATGTTTGTCCCCATTTTCTCTCTGGAAACTCGATTTTTGCTGTTTGTATATAGCAAGTCGTAAATCATTCTTTCCTCTTGGACCTGAATGACTCTTCCTTTTGAGGTTTTCAGGAACGCATTTCCTGAGTGTAAAGTTGGCATCCAGAATGTTCCACCGCAGACAAGCGTACTTGACCAGATCCCTCATGATTTATTCTGTCAGGCAACATCTCTTCCTTTAATCCCAACCCCACTTAACCTCAGAAGTACCGTTTTCACCAACAGCTGACTGAAGATGGAGCCAGTACCTCAGCAGCAGTAGCATCAGGGGCATCCTCGGCCCTAGTACCAGCTTCCTCCCCTTCCTCATCCTCTTCCAATGCTTTCAACCACCACCTCCATGAGCCTCAAGTCCGACGACCTCGTAGCCTCAGCTCTCCCACTGTCACCCTTTCCACCCCCTTGGAGGTGAGAATTAGAAACCTCTACTACCTTCTGCCCTCTTTTTTTCCTCTTCCTCTCCTCTACCTTCTTTTCTGACCATCCATAGTATCAAAGTCGTTCTCTGTTAGCTGTTCCTGGTTTGGCAGTTTACTTCTTGTTTTTGGCAATCCATTTGGAAATCAACATTTCTCAGTTGCGGTCGCATGGATGATTTTATTTCTTATGCTTCTCTTTTTTGGATTCATAACTTAGAGGGGATAGATGATGGCTGCTGGAGTTTAATGGGTTTTTTTCAAGGTGGTTTTTCTGCAGATGTTTAATTTGTGAGGTGCTAAAAAATGTCACTAAAATGGGTAAAAAATATCCAAGCTTTATTTTAAGTTTATCTGTTTATTTAATTGCTGGGATCTGATGTTAAGCTTGCTGTATTTAACAAGTTTATTGAAGGTACGTATTTTGCACGCCTGTAATTTTTGCTACCTGCTTCATTCAACAATGCAGCATTAGTCGTCTTTCAGCTTTCGACAGGTTGCAGGTTATAGTAGATCTTGGGTTGTTTGGCAACCATCTCTCTGAATTAAACCTTGGTAAGAGCCCTGATGTTACAATAGGGAAAACAGATGCAAAGGATCGTTAAAAATGAAATTCACCTTTAGGTTCAATGTTGAAGAACATATGGTGTTGAGCTAGCAGCTAGATCTAACATAAACAGATCACAGATAATCAAAGTATACAAAAGTTCAAAGTATCGATTATACTGACTCGTTGGAGACTTTCTAAACATAGAAATATATTTGTAGAAAAAGTTATCTCCACATACAGTATTGGGTCACACTACCTGATCTATGACTTTTGTTGGTAAAATCACTTCAAAGGTTGCAATTGTATTAAGTCTGGTGTAAAGAAGCTATACTGACCTGCAGAGTTGTAACCTTATTCTTAAATAATCCCTTCAAGATTAATCAGTGAATGATGCAAATCTGGTTTTCATATCCAACCATAAAAACACATTAAAATCTTGAAAAAGATAACATTAAAATAGCCAAGTATTCTTTCAAACATTCTGGAATTATGGCTTTTTATATTTTTAAAAAGTGTGAGTTTCTGTTACAGCAAAAACAGAATCTAATTTTTAGACTTTTAATAATAAAAAAAAATTAGCAATTTTTCTCTTTCTACATCAAATTAAAGGAAAAAGGAAGAGTTAAAATTTTTAAATTTAGTATCTGTGATAAACTGTTCTTTTCTACACAGTTATTATGGTTGACTCAGCTCACAGGATTTTTTAGGAAGTTGAAAACAAAAACTGAATGTTTGAAGTGACTTGGTTTACGGTTTATAAACAAAGTCGAAGTGTGTTAATAATCAGTCATTCTTCAATTAAGGTATCTCACCTTCCTGTTTTGACATTTTTTTAGTACCTGGATCGTGCAGACGACTTTATAAAGTTGAAAGTTTATTCTTATGCTGCTGAAAGCAATAAATGTTCCTGCAGTTAATTTATTCTGAATATTATAAACTCATTTTGTTTTGAGGAAATAACTATAGAGAGAGCAGAGCTAATTAAAAACAGCACACCTTTTGGCCCGACGCTGCTGTTAACGACTCCACTCACTGGGTGAAAATCATTTGTGGTCGCCGAGGGAACAGACCTGGAAAAAAAAAAAAAAGTTTAATAAAGTGTTTGAACGCATAGTGCTCATGGAGGAAGTAACGGAAAACACACCCTCAGAAATGTGTGTAATTACAGCTTTCAGGCGCATTAATTAATTCAGCTCTTCTTTTTTTGTTGGAAAAAAAAAGTGATTTCTAAAAGCAAATCTCAGACTCCTTTGTTTTGCTTCCTTACATAAATAATGCCCTGTGTTTCAAACTCTATCTTAATCTATTTTAGCATCTTTTTGTTCCCAGTCTCTGCTTTTATTGGTGAATAACTTGTTTTTCACCTTTTCTGCTAGGGGGCCAACAATATCCAGGTGCGGAGGGCTGTTAAAGACACCCTGTCCAATCCTCAGTCTCCTCAGCTATCGCCTTACAGCTCCCCAAAAACACAACACAAGACCCAGCAGAGCTTCCTGCCCCCTGGCTGGGAGATGAGGATAGCCCCAAATGGACGGCCTTTTTTCATCGACCACAACAGCAGAACCACCACCTGGGTGAGATAACACACTGCATCTACTGCTGATGTAATATCCAGAAATCTGGAACTTAGAAAGATCTAGGGCAGATTCTAGCTTTGTACATATTGACATCTAGTGGTTTAAAAGTGAACTGCAATATGACTGCTTCATTAGAACTAAGGTTTGCCTGACAGTTATCAGCAATCACTAGAATAATGGATAGCTTTGATAAAGAAATGGGCTGCCTAGTTATGCAGCGGGTAGCACTGTTGCCTTGCAGCATGAAGGTTGTGCAATTCCCAGCCTGGGGTCTTTCTACATGGAGTTTGCATGTTCTCCCAAAGCATGCATGGGTTCGCTACGGGTACTCCGGCCTCCCACAGTCCAAAATCATGACTATTAGGTTATTTGGCTTCTCTAAATCCCCCTTAGGTGTGAGTGTGTGTGTGAATGGTTGTTTGTCCTGTTTGTCTCTGTTGCCCTGCTATAGACTGGCAACCTGTCCAGGGTGTACCCTGCCTCCCGCCCATTGACAGCTGGAGATAGGCACCAGCACCCCTCGCAACCCCAGGAGGGATAAGAGTGAAAGTGGAAAAATGGATGAATGGATGGATGAAAAATAAACATTTATTTAAAAACTGGCAAATATATACTAATAATGTTTCCTCTTTATTGATCTGTTCTCTGCTAGGAGGACCCCAGGTTGAAATATCCAGTCCATATGAGGAGTAAGAACTCGATGGAACCTGGTGAACTTGGTCCTCTCCCTGTAAGTTTCTGTCAAATGTTAAAGAATCTCTCAATTATACACATAACTGCCTCACTTGCAGCTTCCTCTTTGTTTATTGGCACCCCTGGTGAAGAACAGCCTTCACATAAAATTCATCGTATATTTAAGAAGCATAATCTCACTAGAGCTGCAACTAAAGATTGTTTTTCAAATCGAGTAATCTGTCGATGATTTTTTCGATTAATTATCGGATAGCAAAAAAGTTCCTCAAAGAAGACTTTTACAAAATTAAAACGGGTGAAACTAAAACATTTCCACTTGAGATCTGGATAGAGCAGACTGACAGACGAAAAACTTTTATCTTAAATGCAAAATGTTTACATATTTTCTTTTACAATTTTGGTTTAATTGCTGCTCAAGCTGGCTTCCTGTCAGCTAAAGGAATATTTTAGAGTCTCTCTATCCCAGTTAATGATCAGTCAAAATTAGTTGACGATTATTTCAATAATCGATTATCACGATTTATCCGATTAATATTCTCAGCCTTAAATCTCCCAAAACGTCTCAGATATAAACATTATTTCTACCACCTCCACTCCTCATCCCTTCACATTAACATGCAACTCAGTTTTAGCACTTAGTTATTTTCCTGAGCATTTTTAAAGATCGGGCTATAAAGGGAAGCTGGTTAGTCTTATACGGTATAGTGGTCGCGGTGTGGGGCTGAGTGAGCAGCCTAGATGCGTTTCAATCTGAAATTTAGGGATTCAATTCCAGTATTATCCTTCATTTCAGTTGTTTTGCATGTTTTAGCTGGTGCCCAATTAGGTTTCAATAATTAAAGATGTTTTCTTTTTTTTTTTCAAGTACTGTATTTAGAGCAAAGAAACATTGAAATAATTATTAATCTTTAATTCTTTTTTTTTTTCAAATGGATCATGATTAGATGCTGTTTTTGTTTAGATGCTCCTGCTGCTATAAAGGTGTTTTATTTAGAATCTTATTACACATTTTTCCCCAGAGGTGCCAATAGTTCTGAAGGGTGCTTAAAAGAAAGATTATTAGATAATTATTAATAAAGCTTTGTTTTTCTTTTCTCGGGTTTTCCATTTTTAGACACCTTTGAATGTTTTTCTTTTGCTTTCCTGGTCCAAGTTTAAGCTGGCTTACAACAAAACACCTTATTTTGAAGGATTTCTGTGTGGTTGGAGTTAAATTATTGATTGGTGCTCTGCTTTCATCTACTAGTCTTCTTCGCTCTGCTAAAACTCATTAACAGATTTATGCATAAACATGCACTTAGAATCAGTAACCTGCGGTAGCAGTGTTGCCTAGAAACCCTGCTGTTTTAATGATGGTCAAGCTTAGCAATGTTCATTTGGGTTGATGGGCCAACATTTAGTTAGGGATACTGATGTTACTAAGTGAAAACTTTGTTTATCTCACAGGTTTGTGTGATGTGTGTGCATGTGTGTGTGTTCTTTCTCTTTCCTTTCTCTCTTTTTTCTTTCATTCTGATGGATCTAATGTTTGCTACTTCTTCTGCACCCGGCCATATCTGTTTGGCAGAACCTACCAGAGGAGGTTGGTTGGCGCCTCCCTTCCTCTGCCTGCCTACCGACCCTCCTGTCTGATAAATCGCCTGCAGACAGCCTTGCAGATATTCTTTATTTTTCCCTGGTTCTTTCTCTTTTTTTTCCTCTCTTGTGGTCAGCATGGATGGATTGTGCCTCTCCTATCCTTTCAGTATTTTTCCCACTTCGTCTTTCCGTCAGCACCATTACTACACCGCCACTACACCTTTTTTTTTTTTTTTTTTTAAACAATTGGTTTGTAGCTCCAAAAAATAGATGTTATAAGGGATTCTTTAGCCTGCTCCATGTTTGTTTTCCTGCATTGGCATCCAAGATGCAATTACACACGTCTGTAAAGCAAAATAAGCAAAGGTCTGGAAAAAATGTTGACAGAGAAGCTAACTGAAGGAAGAAAAGAAGTGAAAAAAGGCAAAAGCTTTCCAGAGCAGCAGAGGAAGGAAAAGGCTGTATGCAGCATGTGTTAATAGCTCCTGTATGCCCCCCTCACTCATCTAGCAGCAGCATTATTTTAAAACACACAACCATACATCCTGCAACAGCGACTCAGTTCCTTCCTCCTATCATTGCTTTGAATCTACTGTAACTGTTTGACTGCCTGATGGCTGGTGTGTGGCCTGGGACACCGTGCACCAAGTGCTTACTGCCTTAGTGGTGGCACGCTGGCTTGTACCAGTGGCGACGGTTTGAATTTCTGTTGTGGTCATCCCCCTGCGCCACCTTGCTGATGCGTTTAGACTCAAATAGGGCAGGGAATCCTTTTATTTCTCTTGCTGTGTCTGATTGAGCTTGCCTCACCTGCAGTGCTGTGATCTCAGTGTTTTAATCTTTTCATGATATGGCCAGCTCAATTTGAACAACAACCAAGAAGGAAAAATAAATGGATGGATAAAAAAAATGACTATTTGAGCTTTTGTTATGTTGTCTGATGTTTTCCTACCTCATGTTTCTTTTTCACTCCTCTTCCAGCCTGGATGGGAGGAAAGGGTTCACACAGATGGACGCACTTTCTACATTGACCACAGTAAGGTTACACCACTCTCTTCACTGCTTTATTGCGTATATTCACGCTGTATCTGAGGTACATTTTAAAAACATTAAAAACTTTGACAATAATACTTCTGTTTATCAGCAAGTTTTAGATTTATTTATTTTTTTGTGTGTGCAGCATTCACTTCCAATGCCTCCAATGCCTTTCACCCTATTAAATATAGGCCTCCCAGTTGTATTTCTTTCAGATGATCCCTAAATAGAACTCTGTTCCACCATTTTAAATATATAATTAATGTATTTCAATTATATAAGTAATATTTTCTCTTGATATGGGCTGGTAAGGAAGACAACTGGAATAAGATGATTTACGTAAAAAAAAAAAGAAAAAAAACTGTTATTGTTTTTTTTAAGGATATAATATTGATCTTATTTTAAGGGCAAAATATTAATTTCATTGGTACATTATTGGTGTTAAAAATTTTTTTATCTTCATTTTTTTTTTAAATCTTATTTTAGATCAGTTGTTGCTGGGTGAAAAGCTCAGAGATTTTTTTTTGAAGACATTAAACAACAAAAACAAAATACAACAAATACCAAAAGCTCTAATACTGCAGCTCCTCTTGAACACCAAATACCCAAAAAGAGACAAGGTGGTGACAACATCAGGATGTTGGATTGTTTTTTTCTTTTTAGTTGTTCAAGGGGTTTCAAAGCACCTGCAAGGCACATTAAAAGCATCTCTTAGAATGTATTTTTTTGTCAGTGCCTTGAGTCTTAAACAACACTAAAAATGTTCTGCCTATTTTACCCAGATACGAAGACCACGCAGTGGGAGGACCCTCGTTTACAGAGCCCAGCGATCACAGGGCCTGTGAGTAGCTTTGCATCTTCCTTATCTTGCTTATAGGTCACAACATTGTCAGGAAAAACTGCAAAGCAGTTTCATATGACGTGCACTTTTCTCAGCCTCATCAAAAATGAACCACTTTCTAACTGCAGTTGTTATTTAATATAAAAATACAATTGTCTTCAGAATAAAATCTTTTTAAATTATTATTTAATGTTTAGGCTGATGTCAAGCACAAACACCTGTTTGTTCTCTTTGCAGGCTGTTCCTTACTCTAGAGAGTTCAAGCAGAAATATGACTATTTCAGGAAGAAATTAAAGAAACCGGTAAGAAAAAATGATCTACATTGGGAACGAAACTCTGTGACTTCTCCTAGCGTAGGAAGCAGCTCTAATAGGAATGGATTGGCTTCCATTACTAAGGTTTAAAGATGGTATCAAGTTTAAAGAAATACACAGTTCATACAATGGAAACCTCTTTAAACAAGGAGCCAGAGGAACCATGCTGGCTGAGAGCCTGCTACTTTCCATTGCGTACAAGAAATACCCTTTTAATTATGGTTGGTCCATTTTATGTAAATAGCAAGAGATAATTGTTATAAATCACATTATTAAATGTAATAATCAGTGTTATTGTATGTATTGTAATGTTTTGTGGGGGAAACAAAAATTTCTGTTGCAGACCATCATATAATTTATTTTAAAAAATAGGAATTTTGTTTAGAACATTTTATAATTCTAAGCAGCTAGTGGTTTATTTGATTAAAAATATTAAAAGTATAGCTGTTTTTTTCTATATTGCCATTTTCTTATTCAGCACTCTTCACCTACTTCTTTATTGGCCTATTAGTATATTTTAGATAATTAGAACCCTTTTAAATTGATGCTTGTGTCAAAAATGTATTTATTTTTTTCTCTAAAGCATTTGTTTGTTGTACAAACATCTTCTCCCTTCTGTACTAGGCGGATATCCCTAACCGATTTGAGATGAAGCTACACAGGAACAACATCTTTGAAGAGTCCTACCGTCGGATCATGTCCCTGAAGAGGCCCGATGTTCTAAAAGCACGATTATGGATCGAGTTTGAATCGGAGAAAGGATTGGACTATGGTGGCGTAGCCAGGGAGTGGTTCTTCCTCCTGTCTAAGGAAATGTTCAATCCGTATTACGGCCTGTTCGAGTACTCTGCCACGTAAGCCTTTTCTTATTCTATAGAGGACACTCAAGTCCTTGTAACACCTCAGTACACAGAGTTTTGTCAAATTTAAATAGCAGCATGATGCGGTTGAAAATAACCTCTTATCCTTGTGTGTTGGAGACAAGGTGTACCAGTTTTCCCTGCTGTTCTCTTTTTTTCCCCCCGTGAGACCTGTAAAGGCTTCCTTCTACTGTGATTAACTTTTCCTCGTATTCAAAAAGCCATCCTGAGGCAATGTTTCCCACAAACATGATAATAAAAGTGCCATATGCTATGTTCTTTTCTGGGCACCATCATCATCATCATCATGCAATGACGCAACTCTGCCTTGTAAAATAACAAAGAGGCCGTAAAAACCAACTGTTCTTAGAAAACGAGTATAATAATTAAAGTTCAGACTTTTAATGAAAAAGCTTTTTAGTAGCTTATCAAATTGAAATTAATGTTTAAATTTGAACTTCATCTCAGGGTAGCAGTTTAAAAGCATTGATTGATGTTTTACTTTAATTTAATATTTTTTTATTGGATGAATCCAGGAATTTGTCTCCTTTTAAACAGTGAGAGTTTTATATAGAACATAGTCAGGGTTTAAAAAAAAAAGACGTATCTAAACATGTACTTGTTGCTTTGCACTTCTCTCCTGTCTTTATTCAGGGACAACTACACTCTCCAGATCAATCCAAACTCTGGCCTCTGCAACGAGGATCATCTTTCCTATTTCAAGTTCATCGGTCGTGTTGCAGGAATGGCCGTGTTTCATGGAAAACTGCTGGATGGTAAAATATTTCATTCTACAGTTTCTCTAGTACATAATGTCCCTCACCAAGACTTTATTTCAACTTCACAAAAGAAACTTATAAATAATGAGGAAATTGGCACCACTGAGTCCCAGTTTGATACCTTATTGTAATTAATATTGGGTCATATTAAATTGTTTTGAACTTTAAATAATAGCCTTGCCTGCCCGTGTTTTCATTCAGAGGAACCAGCGAAATGTTACTTTATCCCCTATTTCTTTTCTTCCTCTATGCTTTATAAAATCTTAGGCAGCCCTAATGTGACATTGTGAATAAATATCTTCTGATTTTCGTCATATTGCTCATAAGCCAGAGAGCCAGTACACCCTGAAACCAGCTTTTATAACCAGTTTAGATAAATTAAACCCAGCCTGATGCTTTCAAGTCCCTGTTTCTGTTAATTATATATATTTTTTGCATCCAGCAAATAACTCAATTAGAAGTTGTAATAACATCAGACCAATCCTAAATTAATTTTAATATAGATATTTAGTCTTAATGAAAAAAGCTCAATCTTTTGGTACACATATTCTTATTTTACTTTATATGCACTTAAAAACATTATTTTATTGGTATTACACTAACCCAAAAATGGCTTTGAGGACATTGGATTCTCTGTTATTCATGATTACCATTTATACTTTGTCTTGACTGTGGCTCCTGCAGACCAGGCATGGAATTCTGCTCCACCATAGCGTTTAAAATCTCCTGTTATGATCTTAAGAACAGTATGGTGTTGTGCTAAGCTAATCTTAGCATGTCAACTTGTTTTGTTTCTAACAAACATGCCAAAAGTATTTAGCCACCGATCTAAATCATTTGATTTAGATGTTCCAGTAATTTCCATGGTCAAAGTTAAACAGGCCTTTTCTACAAACATCTGTAAAAGAGATGGGTCGTGCTCAGGAGGTCAGTGAATTCCAATTATTTTTTTTCTCTACTAAATATTCTCTGAGCTATATTTTAGCTCAGTAGAAATAACAGCGATTGACAGCAACTCAGCCATAATATTGCAGGCCACATAAAATCATAGAGCTGCATCAGAGGATGCTGAATGATCTGTAAAGTGCACATCTGCAAACTCTAGAGGTGGAAAACTGTTCTCAGGATTGACCACTTTGGTCCATTTCGGGCAGATAATAAGATTATTGAAGGCAGTTGGGCTCCCCTGTCTCAGCTCCATTGAATCTGCTCTGAATATTTCAGTAAATTAAGAAAATGTAAGCTATTTCATTCTCCAAACATTGTTGGAAATGTTTGAATTTAACACCTTCCAGTTTCAGTGTCAAATATTAGTAAGCAATCTGGTGTGCAAGGACTTGACTGACCTGAACAGAGTCCTGACCTGAGCCTGAGACAAGGTCTCTGGAATTAGATAGAATTGAGAAATCATCAACTAAACTCACAAAGAAGCTTCTTGGAAGAATGGTCAGCAGCGCCCATAAACACCTATGATGGCAATCCTTCTAAGAGTTTAAGCTACAATAAGGGCATGGAAAAATGTTATGAAACTCTTTAGAATAGGAATCAGATGTTACTCAGGTTTATGATATGCAGAAGACTGATGCTTTAGGAAGTAAAGTGCATTTTAATGTTTGGACAAATAATGTGAAAAATTTAGAAACAAAAAATATCAAAAGGATTTAACAACCGATATCATAGCTTTTAATTCCGTCAACTTTTAATGAGTGGTGTTTCAGCCCCTTTCTATAAAATAATATGCATGGCCTGTATTACTGTTTTAGATGCTGTGCAGATGAAGATTTGATTAAAAAACTATTTAGAGTCCTGGGGGGTAAACTGGCGAACAGATTTAAGGAGGTGTTTTTTTTCTCAGGGACTGATTATCTCATGCTTTCATCATGCGTGTTAGTGCAGCATGAGAAACCTTTTGGCCCTGTGATCATAGTTGCTTTTGAGACTTTTTCTCCACACGTGCTGTTGTTAAGTATGGCATTGTCATTTTTCATTGCAGGCTTTTTCATCCGTCCTTTTTATAAGATGATGCTGGGGAAACAGATATCACTTAAAGACATGGAGTCTGTGGTAAGGCCCCCTTCCTTTATAGGAGCTAATTAAAAGAACAACATAACTACTACACTGTGATAAAGATTCATGCTAAATAAATACTTTTTTGTTTAATTAATGCTAGATTTAATTTCTTTAGCATACTGTTAAGGGTCATATCAGTTTAGTTAGATTAAGAACTGATATGATGGTTTCTATTCTCATCATTACTGCAAATCGGACACTTCCATCCATTTATTGCATTCAAGAAAAATATTTATTATTTCTTCTAAATGATTCTATATTTATCATAAAGCTTGGGGAAAATTTTCTCTGAGTCGATTAATAAAATTTGGTTTAAAACCGAACACATTTGTTGTATCTCTGCAGGACAGTGAGTACTATAACTCTCTAAAATGGATTCTGGAAAATGATCCCACCGAGCTTGACCTGAGGTTCTGTATCGACGAGGACAACTTTGGACAGGTGAGCCGACTTCAAAGCAGCATTTTTTAGCCTATATATTTGTAATTAACAAGGGTTGCTGCACATTTTTAAATGTTTCTGTGTTTTTCCTCAGACGTACCAGGTTGACCTGAAGCCCAGCGGATCAGACATGGTGGTCACCAATGAGAACAAGAAGGAATACATTGAGTGAGCACTCCCCTCATTCCCCTCACCTTGATTCTTTATTTATTTCAAAACATCAGCATGTAAGGTAATTTTTTGCAGCATTTCATTTTCTAACACATTTTTTCTTTCTACCAGCTTGGTCATCCAGTGGAGGTTTGTCAACCGGGTCCAGAAACAGATGAACGCCTTCTTGGAGGTATTTGTGTGCAGTGATTGTGAATCTCCACATGGGGGGAGTGTGGCTATAATGTTCTAGTTTTGAACATGATATAAACTGTAGCAGTATTTTTGCTTTTTTAGCTTATGGAGATATTTTTTTTATGTCTTATAAATATGTTTTTTTTTTTACTTTTTCAGGGATTCACTGAACTCATTCCAATAGATTTGATCAAGATCTTTGATGAAAATGAACTTGAGGTATGGAAACCTGCCTGCTTATCGGAAAATTATCCCATAGAATGGTCAGCTGTGACTGTAAAAAAGATAACAATGGAGGTTTTAATTTTTAATTTCACAATTTTCTTGCATGTTTAAATGTTTTATTTTTTTATTTAATGGAATAACACCCTAATCATTATCTCTGATTTATGGTCAAGCTTTAGCCTAACATACTTAGTGGAAATGTGTTTCTGCCTCTGAACTTATGTTTTTCTTCTTCCCCCTGCGCCTGTGAAGCTGCTCATGTGCGGCCTGGGCGATGTCGACGTTAATGACTGGAGGCAGCACACGGTTTACAAGAATGGCTACTGTCCCAACCATCCGGTTATACAGTGGTTCTGGAAGGTTTGTTGGTCAGCCACAAATGAACACAACATCTCATATCAAGACTGCAATAAGAAAAGGGAAAACAACACTATTTGAAATATGGGTGAAATGGCAATTAGATTAGATGACTGTCGTATTTGAAAGCATATGTAGGGTATCAGGCTAAAAGGCTCAAATTTATTTCCCACTGGTCAGAAGTAGATCAATGTCCTTTTTTATTCATTTATTTATTATTTTTTATTTAAATTGCATGATTTTCATTAGGTTCTCAAACCAAATCTTTTTCAAACCATTTCTTAAGTATATTTATTCATCATATTTCACAACTGTTGAAGTTTTTTTTTTTGCTTTTAAACATTATTTGCTCATAACAATTAATTATCTGTTTATTTCCATCCTTTAACATCAAAGGCTAGCCATTGTTTGCCCAGTTAGCCCTGACCTATTAAGTAAGGCCCTGGTTTTTGCCATAGGTATGCCGTTTACACAATTTACAGAAATTTTTTTTAATTTACTGTGACTTAGACCACAGCCATTTAACCTACTGAAATGATGGGTGCTGAACCCTACATATGAGCTCTAATCCTGCACTTAGGTGAATAAAAATGGCCTATTTTATTTTTTTCTCCCTCAGTATCAAAATCTTTTTTCTTAAATATCTTAGTGTACTTGCACTCAGTGGCCCTGCTTTGTTGCAATGGTTGACATCCTGGATGGCTATAGAAATGAAGCTGGTACCAGATATGTCCCCGTGCGTTCAGCCTGCAAGATCAAAGTCTGTGATAAAGAACACTGTTGTTTGCTCTGATGAAAGAGTCTCTAGTGTTGCATGCTCCACATATTATCTTAACTTGAGCGCTAACAGACTCACACACATCAAACACACTTCTGTTTGAATTTGCACTGTTGCGCTTTGGTTTTTCTGAGGACACTTTGACATCATGTGTATCCTAATCCTTGACTATCAAAACCAAATGAAGTTGACCCCTAAGCAACCTTAAATGTTCACTTTCACATAGAAACGATAAACCTAAACCTTAAGAAATCCTTTCTAGACTTTAATGAATTTATTTCATTGAGTATTTAATGCACTAATAATTTAATCAGAAAAATGTGAACGACTAAAGGAGTTTTTGTGTCTTTCTTTTTAAGGTTGTCCTGTTGATGGACGCTGAGAAGAGAATCCGACTCCTCCAGTTTGTGACGGGGACATCACGAGTGCCGATGAATGGCTTCGCTGAACTCTACGGTAATGTTTCCATCTCAGACCTTCCTTCTTGTTAGCATTCAGATCTCTGTGTTTACAGCAGGGATTCACCGACACCTGATTTCTTTAAACCTGTACAACTATTTACATTTCAGTACTTGGTGATACCAAATACCCATACAGGTTCTAAATAAAAGCTTAGTTATAATAAGGAGTTGTGATCATATTTTCTGAAATGCTTAGTAGGCAAAGACAGACTTTTACCTTCAGTCGAGTACAGCTGAGATGCAGTAGAGGGAGCTTTCTTCCACATCAGAGAAAAGCATCTTGACTACAGCAGCTAAGGTTGACTCAGGGTTTGGATTACATGATAAAACATAAAGTGGTATCAGGTTGTTTTTACAAGTATAAGTCCAAGTACTTGAGGGTATCAATATCATTGCCCTCCTAATCCACAGAAATATATTCCTGTTTGTAATTGCTCTCACTGCATAAACATGATTTACCACAGTATTAATTAAAGAAAGGATGAAACGATGTTACATTTTTATAAAATGTTGTTGTCGATGAATATTTGGTTTAACTTTAATGGTAAAAAAAATCACAGTTAACTCATTTTATTTCAACATTCAGCAGCTTTTTAGATTCATACACAACATAATAAATTTATATGAACGTAACATTTTGATCCCTGATTTAAAACGCAATGGCCCATGTTATAATAACTTTAAAGACAGCTGAAGGTTAAGTTATGAACTATAAGATGGTCCATGTTATTAAATGAATTGTATAACAAACTAAAATGACTACACATCTGAAAATGATCCACTAACTTTTTCAGTCTTTCGCCATGCTCTTTGGATTCCCTGCTGTTAGCTTAGCCAAGCACAGGAAAGAAATGTGTGTCCTCTAAGAGCAAAACTCATTAACAACACAATGACCGGCGCTTAAAATCGGGGGTCTTTATATTGACCGGCTGGTCGCAGATCACGTGAAAATGGTCCTATTTCTGAGCACTGTCCATTGAGTGGCACAAGTCTATTTAGAACTTTATATTTTTTCACATTGCTTTAACTGGCTATAAGATAGCTTTGAAGCTGAAAAATAATGCTTTTCAAGCAATTTACCAAAGGTTACAAATATTTTACATAGAATTAAACTGCGGTCCTTCTGTTCTTAAAAAACAAACAAAAAACAGCACAAGATAATTCCAGGATTTCTGTGTGGAAGAAAACTCTAAACTATACAAGTGAATTCAGAATAACAAAGAGAGTAAACAGCAACATGTGGGCAGCAAGCTGTCAGTCAGTGTTGATGATGGTGAAATGATGAGAGAAGCTTCTTTTGATTAGAGCTGCTTCTAATCGATGTTGTATTTGTTTCTGCACATGTTGAGAAAATCATAGGGACATTTAGCCTTTACATTCAGTTAGCATTTTTCTCTCCTAATGCAGACACTCAGTTAGTGGCTCTGCACCATCATCTCTCCTCACTTGGTTCAAGACATGCTTAACTAGCCCACATTTTGACTAATCAGCGTCATGTGTGCATATCACAGCTCTCTGCTGTAAAAAAACTCCCTGCAGCAGAGAGTGCGCTTAGGAAAACTCGCTTTTATTGATCGAATTGTTGTAATGCACTGCCTTATATTGCAAGTGGCAGAATGGCATTACCAATATGTTAAAAGTAATCAATTAGATCAGTGATTCCCAGTGTGAGGTTACCCCTAGTGGTCCGCGAGTGCATTGCAAGGGGTACATGAAAATATTTTATTTCTTAGGTGGTGAAATAAAATAAGGCTGGGATCTGTTCTGCTTTGTTAGGAGCTATTCGAAAAAATTAAACAAGCTTTTATCAACCAAAATGTAAGTTTTTCTTATATGTTTGAATTCACCTTCAGCTTCAAAACCAAGCAGAGGAACAGACTGATAGTGAAGAACAGCCTGGTATCAGATGTTTTTCCTACTGAGTTATCGTACCTCCGCAAAGCAGCTCAGTAATTAAGTCAGTTTGACTATAATTTTTGTTTAGTATTTTGTTTCCAATTCTTCAAGTTTAAATTTACTTATAAGGGAGTTACTTAGAGGAGCTCCAGTTTTATAAATAGAGGTTCATAATATGATTATGTTTTGTATACATTTCAATTCCTTACTTATTTTTAGGCAGCATATTTATATTGTTGTTTATTTTTTTTTGTTATATTGAAAGAACAATGATCAGAATTAAATGCTCAAATTAAAAGATTAGGTAAATAAGTTTTTACTTTACACTCATTTATAGTACGTTCCACTGCTGGACAATAAACAATACTTTTGAATGAGATGGGCACTCATGGTAAGACAAAATGCTCAGAGTTTTACACAAGTCCAAAAAGGTTGGGGGGAAATCTGAGTTAGATTACTTTTTCAATGAAAAACCAACGTAGTTACTAATGCAAAGCCATTTAATAAGACTATCAATGTTTTACTTAACATTTTCTTAAACTTAACAAAGTTTTGAAATAAAGTTCTATTTTTTTTAAGATCAAAAAAGCAGATGTCAACCAGAAGCAACTAATGTAAAACTCTGTTCATTTATCTCCACTTTAACTTGAGTTTCACGTCTAATGTGATGTATTTTGCTAGCTAAGCATCTCCATGCTATCGACGACTGTTTTCTTTGGTTTTAGGTTCTAATGGCCCTCAGCTGTTTACGATTGAGCAGTGGGGAACACCAGAGAAGTTGCCAAGAGCTCACACATGGTACTCCACCTCTCTGTTTGAAGAAGCATCCAGCTGCTATTTCATGTCCTGTTTCTCCAACTTTGCTTCTCCTTTTTTTTTTTTTTTTCCTCAGTTTTAACCGCTTGGATCTGCCCAGTTATGAATCCTTCGAGGACCTGAGAGAGAAACTCCTCATGGCGGTGGAGAACGCTCAAGGCTTCGAGGGAGTCGACTAAAGCACCCCCTACTGACTGAATCCAACAATACCAAGAAAAAAAGTCCATCGGAATCCACAGGGACGTGAAACCAGTTGCTGTAGCAGTTTTTGTGCGAGCATGTTGTATCGTAATGCCTGACTGTGAGCCGTCACCACTGCCTGGTGGATTTTAAAGACTGTACAGCAACTTGTCTAGCCAATATGCCCACGTTTTTCTGTCTTTTCAGTGCAGGGCGGTTCACTCCTTTAATGTGCTGGGGAGAGAAAAGGGAGCATTGCACTGCCTCAGTTCTGAAATGTCTGATCTGCAGACATAAGCAGCAAACAACCAGAGCTGGAAACCCCAAATCCACCATTTCTCTCCCTCATCCCCCATCCTGTGAAAATCTGCAGTGCTGGAAAATAACCGTGCATTTCAACAGCTTCACTATAGCAAAGAGTTCGAGCCCCTTTCAGTGGAGAGCTCCATGCATGGCCTTAATCTGGCTCCTACATGCACTATTACTCCTAAGAAGCTGCAACGGCACTAAGAGCTTAGATCTTATTCAAATCTTAAAGCAACACCAGGTAACCTTAGGAACTCTAGCCAATCATATTTCAGGAAA
Source organism: Cyprinodon tularosa (assembly GCF_016077235.1). Classification (NCBI taxonomy): domain Eukaryota; kingdom Metazoa; phylum Chordata; class Actinopteri; order Cyprinodontiformes; family Cyprinodontidae; genus Cyprinodon; species Cyprinodon tularosa. The sequence continues at coordinate 2,728,146 of NW_024039718.1, read as the reverse complement.
TCAGACACACCCCTCCGTAGAGCCTTGTCTGGGTCATGTGATCAGATAGCGCTGCTGCAGCCTTTACAGAATAAAAATCTTTTTTTTTTTTTTCAAAAACTAAAACGATTAAAAAAGAGTTTAACCTTGTTATTATTTCCCTTTTCTTTAATATATAAATAACCTAGTGGTCATGCAACAAAATTTCTTTTTTATTAATCCTTTGTATAACTGACAGAATAACATGTTGTGTATTTGTACTGATGAAACAACGTTCTTTAATATTTCAACAGCCGCATACAACATGCCGGTTGAAGTTCAGATTCGGGGCGAGCAGAATCCATGTTTGTTACGCTGATAGCAAATGTTTAAAACAATGTTTTTACTGTAGTGCTTTAAAAGCAGCATGAAACTGTGCATTGTGTTTGCTTTTGACTGCATACTAACTTGGAAGTGGAATCGCCCTCGAGGTCATGAAGGGAAAAGTCAAATTGTGGCAAGTTTCTGTGATTATTGCTCCCCATGCCTGTTGCTGTTCATAATGCTGTAAAAAAAAAAAGTTTGTTTTAAGCTCTTTCACTAGATATAAATATATGTATGTATTACACTTAACAGAAGTATTACTGATCAACACTAAAATGAAGCCGTGAGTGAGTGAATGTTGGAGTGAAAAGCTGTGATTACCGCTGAATATAAAGCAGCATGTTTCTTACAAAGAAACACAAATATCGCTCTTTTGTTGTTTTTCTTCCCATCTCCCGTTTTTCTAACACAACTGAACCTAAAGGGCACTTTATAGATAACTCCGAGGTCATGTCGCCTGATATGTCTTTTCATTTACTTGAATGTGGTTCTTTCCTTTCAGAGCACTTACTGGTGCAATATAAATACTCTGTAAATCTGGGCTGCTGCTATGGTAGAAACAGAAGTGAAGATGACACTTCATATTCTAAAGTCCATATCTTGATTTAAGCTTTTTCTTGATATTTTCGTCTTGTATGTTTCTTAACCCCTTGATCTCTCAACTCTGATCCGTTTTTGTTCTTGTTTGTTTTTTAAATCGGGTTTTTCTTTTTTAATGGATAATGAGAAATATAATTTTTTTGTTAATGGTTCCACTACTTTCTGCAACTCTTTGTGGTTCATTTAACTTTAAAATAAAATGACACTTCTTACACGTCTGGTTTTGGTTAATTACGGCATCCTCTTCCACAAGAACAACAGGTGATTCATCCAGGAGCTCCAGAAAGTAACATTTGAAGAACCACAGGCCTCCTCTGCTTCAATTGACATGTTTTGTGAATTGGCGCTATATAAATAAACTGAATTTAATTGAGTTTAGGTCGCTGTTCACAATGGAAGAAATGAGGGGTTTGCAAAATAAAATCCTTGTTGACCAAAATCATCACAAAGAATAATCTTGAGTTTCTGAAAAAAAAAAATATATATATCACTAAGAGATCCCAGAGTATCAGGGTAAAAAATCTGTGTACTGAAGAGAAGAAAATTACATTTTTGTTGGTATGCATTCTGATGGCATTCCTCCCACGTTTAAGAAATAAAATGTCATAGCAACACCTAAAATGGTGGCGGTAGGAGGATGATCTGGGACTGCTTCAGCACCTTGATTTGGCTGACATGTCCGTCACCTCTGCTTTCTACCAGAACCTTCTAAAGAAAAAGATCCTTCAACTGAGTTTGCAGCGAGAAAGTATTTAAGGCAAACCAGGAAATCTAAAAGGTAAACATTTTGTCGTAGTCTAGTCAAAGTCTGAAATTTAATCCAATTGATGTTTGTGCCATGGGCTTACACAGATGTCCAACAATGCTCCAACATGGCTAAAACTGAAATTGAGAGGCCTCCACAGAAATAGAAAATACCGTTTCCCAGTGAATACTTTTTATAATCACCTTTATTTCTAATTGCATTCGTACAAAGAGCAAGATTTGTCAATTTATCCATCCCTTATTTAACAGCTTGCATTAAGAGGTGTTAAATATGGAGTTAAAAGTTCTGCAAAAAACAGATCATATCAGAGAGAGGTAACTCCCAGCGATCTGCATGTTTTTATAGTTCTGTGGAGACTTCTGTACTGTGTAATGGTTTGGTCACAGAATAAATTATCTCTTTATTTCACTGCAAATTGTTGACAGCTATTCCTTCCAAGGATGGCATAAGAAGGAAGTTAGATCAGAGGCAACTATTTATAACAAAGGGACAGAAAAACATAAATTTTTTACACTGTAAATGAACTGTTTTGAGCACTTTTTTTGTATTTACGCAGGTTAATGTTCATCTGCTATTAACATTCATTTGATGATCTGAAATACTGAAGATTTCTGCAAGTTGACCCTTTTGTTGTATAACCATTGCAGATGCCCAAATAGGTCAAATAAATGATTAATAGTTCCAAATTTAGCTTTATTTATGCCCCAGAGGAGTGTTTGCAACTGACTCCTAATCTATCTACATTCAGCCATTGCTCAATTAATAGGTTTAGAATATATACTATTTTAATTAATCAATGAATAATGCTGACATTTTTCATTAAAAATACCAGCATAGTGTAAGAAGATTAATAAATACATGTGGGGAAAAAACAGCAACAGACATATTTAATTGTTTTTTAATTGGAATCAGTTATCCAGCTATACATTTAGGAAACTATTTTAATAAAATTGTTCAACTGATGATTAACAGAGTACAGACAAATAAATTATTTCATGATTTAGGGAAAGGAGAGACCAAATTGTTTAGTTTCAAACATTTGAAATAAATATGAAATCTAAACTGATAAATAAAATATAGATATTTAAGTTGGGAGTTTATGAGTTGGCATGAAATTAAAATCCTATAGATTCCTCTAAACTAGATGTGTTTGTTCTTCACTTCTGAAACACTGAGATATTTTACTTTCAAAGGACAGAGCAGAATATAAACATAAATGTTTAATCTTTTATTAGAATAAGAAAATCTTTTTATATATAATTCATACTTTTCCTTTCTAACTCCTCAATTTTGGTCTGTAAAAAATGTGATTTATGTCCTTAGAGGCTCTCATAACTTCCTGATGTTACTTTTGATATATTCATTATTTTGCTAAATTTGCAGGTGTTTTTTCACATAGTTAATGCATCCTCGTTGCACGTATCCAAACTGCTTTCAGAGCCTCACCCATTTGGTGATGATAATGAGAGCTGCAGGCGCTCTTTACTGGATGAATGTGCACACCGTTTGTTGTGGTGAAGGGACCTCAGTTCATTCACACAGGCAATCAAAGAGTTATCAGCTCCAAGGTTGAGCAAATAAAAGCCACCCGGCCTCTCTGGGGACATTTTTTCAAGCGCTCCTAAACCCTCCATCTGGTCATAAACAAATTAAGTGCCAACTTCTTAAACCTGAAATGTTTCAACTGGTCACCTACTTAAGAAACAAAGTGGTAAACCAATGTATTAGTGAAAATATGGGGCCTTTTAAATGTCAGACCGCTGCTTTATGCATTTAATAACAAGCGATTTAAAACACTAAAGCTAATTTTAGCTGATAACTAACAATTACATTTTTTTTTTTTTTATGGATGGAAAATGTAAAAATCACACAGTGTTTTATTAATGAATATTCCAATTTCATTGAGTTTTGTGCTTTGCTAGATCTGTTAAAAAATATTTAATGTTGTAAATCCAGTAATGGGAGAACTATCACTAAGTCTAAAGATATATTTTTCCTATATCTGTCTTACTTACAGCCACACATGTCTTAGATTGTGCAGCTCCACGTCTCCTGTAGATTCAAGAGACGTGGAGCTGCAATTAATTTCCTTTTTTCTTTTTTTGTGAAGGACAGTATTATTTTAATGATTATTTCAGGCATTTGTTCAGTTACTAAGCTGTATATATATTTAATAGCCTTGATCGAGAGAGAGAGAGTGATATGTTTTTTAAGCATTGTTTTCTGCTAATTTGGCTGATTATGATTTAAAACAATAGATCCCTTAATTATTTGTCTAGGGAAATTAGAATGTCACTTTAGAATTTGTTTTTAAATAAAGCTAAAATGGGGCATTCTGAGACTATCTGAGAGGGAATTTCTGTACTTTTGTGGTCACCATAAATGTAAAATGTTACTGCGTTCCATGAAGAACAGCTCAGGTCAGTCTAGCTAACCTGAGATCATTTAGGACTGTCCATTTTCAAGTCTCCACAGATTTATTTTTTTTATCACATCAGGTTCAGACTTAGAATTGGTGATTCTACTTCTGTAGCTGTTCCATTGTAGCTCTGTCTGTATGCTATGACCAATTGACCTGATTAAGCTGAACCTTTTTCTCAGTTTTAAGAGCTTTTCTCTAAAGGATCATCCTGCATTTAACTCCATCCATCTTCCAATTTACTCTAAGCAGTGTAATCCTGCTAAAGAAAAGCGGTCCCATTGTATAATGCTGCCACTGCCGTGTTTCACTGATGAGTTCAGAGTGACATTAATGCTTTTGATCAGAGCAGCTTCTTTAACAGTGACAATGTTCTATGAATGGCTCTGGAAAATTAACAACCACATTCCTATGGACTATTTTTCCTGCTGATGCTTAGCGGTAAGATTTTTAAACTCCTAATGGCTTCCTGGTCAACAGAGCGGATTAACTTCTGTTGTTAAGTTTTCATTCCTTCTCAACTATGTCAGTTTTGGAGAGATGCCCTGCTTTGATAGGGTTAGCCATTCTCTCTTTGCCCAGTATAGACGATGGACTTAACGGTGTTCTCTAGCATATCCAGCATCTGGGATAATGCATCCTAAACCTAGTCTGTTCATCAATTGTTCCGCCTGATATATATATATTGAGTACCTTTGTCTTCTTGCTGCCACTTGTTCACAAATATACTCTAAAGATTCATTCTGCTCTCTAAATATTTTACCAAAATTATAAAATCAATCACATTCGGTCTTAAACATTTCCCATTAACCCACCAAGCACAATTAGCAGTATAATGGCACAATATTAAATCCTTTTGAAGCCCCTCCACAAACTCGTCTCTATTCTCCATTAGTTGAATTAAGCTCATGGTGGAAACACAGGTTCTGTCCAGGCCAGCTTTTTGGTCCTCCCCTCTTCCACCCTTCACCCTCTACCTCTGGTCAGGGTCGATCAATACTTCCCCCGTAGCTTATCACTAATGTCCCACTGGCTGTTTGTCCACTCTGCTCTGTCTACATAAAGACTTGGACGGGACGGCTCCTAACCCAAAAGCACCACGTAGTCACCCTTGTGAACCCAGCAGCACTACTGGACGTAAAAATACAAAGATAGAAGAAACTGAGAGCAGAGTGCAGCAGGAGACCCACTGCAGCACAAGGTAAGTTTGGATTTTAATGATGTTTGATTCTTACTTCTTTATTAGAAAGTCTAATGAGGATTAACCGGAAATTGTGAACATTTGACAGACTTGTTTAATTTTTTTCCTATTTAGTAAATCTTCAGGAATATGTTATATCTTTCTGGGCCTATTAGTATTTAGCATTTATGTTTTAGAGACATATATCTGTAGAGTCACATTCCTCCTGCTCACATTCCCAAGCTAGCACAGCTGCAGTCATCCCCACAATCAGTAACAGAAGACATTCAGCTGGACTTTGGACACTTTGGATAAGCCTGCTAAAACTTGACGCTTGTTTCCTCTCTCATTATCACCATTTATACCCTACTTACTTTGGTTAAGGTCTAATAATATTTGCACAAACTGTTTATTTTCACAAAGACTACCCTGCTTCCTCTTCATTTACTCCAAAGATTAAACTGCATTTTTCATTTTGTTCTTCCAGATCCTCCACCAATCCTCCCCTCCCCATCCCAACCTTCTCCATCTGCAGCCAAGCTTTTCCTCCAGAGCTATGGAGTGTGACAATGGTGTTTGTGTCCTCTCTATCAAACGCCATTATCACACTAAATAGCTACAGTGCAGAAAGGTCCTCAGTTCATATGCTTCAAATATCGGGTTGATTCATTCTGTCCTGAATGATCCGTAGGTTCTGTACTTTCCATCGTCCAAGCTGTAGTAGAGCATGAACACGTGTGGTCATGTGTCAGAGGTGGCGACAGATCGGGTTACGTACACAGAGGGAGGACAAGCAGGGATGGAAATAGATATCAAATGGATTGAAACTTGATCTTTTCATGCTAAACACAATTAGAAAATGTATTTATATATATATATATATATATATATATATATATATATATATATATATATATATATATATATATATATATATATATATATATATATATATATATATATATATATATACACATATATATTCGACATATAAACAGTATCTATTTTATTATTCATGCATTTATCATTTCATTGAAGAAGTTATTTATTGATTATTCTGTTTGGTAGTTCTTATTCTGAATCATAAAATGGGTGCTAAAATTTAATCATGGAAAAATGAGATACACAATATTTACATTTTTTTTTACATTTTATCAGTTGTACAAAACTGTGTACCATGACAGAAAGCTGTATAGGTACATATTGACTCTTCAGCATCATAATTATTCTATTATGGAAAAAATAGACTTGAATAAAGTCATAAATTCCTTTAGAGATTTGCAAGCAGTAACAAAATGTTGACCGTACACATCTGTAGCTTTGCTCATTTATATAAGTTAGAAAAGGATAATGAACATCTACAGGCTCCTAGTTTTATTAATCTGGATTAATCCAGATTTTTGTGATGGTAAAAATAAATGATTTTGCACATTTTTAACCTTTAATCTTTCATAAATCCAGCACATAAAAAAAAGTTCTTTAGATGGTAAAATTTGAATATAATCTTAAATTTGAATTTAATTATTCTATAGGACAAATTTAGGTTAAGCATTTATATCCTAAGATAAACAAACAATAAAATCTAACTTATGAATACAAATCTGAAAAATAAGGGATTAAACTAAAATGTGAAACATAAAACAGCTGAAATAACCTGGTCACATAAGAGTGCACACACTTCAAATAATACTTTGCTAACTCACCTTTTTTATTTGTCTGTCAGCATGCCACATCAGGTTTTCTGTCATATTTAACTCTAGTTGGGTGAATACAAAAATAAAGGTGTATCCATGCAAAGCTACTAAGATTCAGGTTAGTAACTATCTGGAATTTGAAACCATTCATCACTTCATCCAACATGATAAACAGGTTCATACAAAGAATATTAACCACAAAGCATAATGCCACCACCACTGTGCTTCACTTTTGGAAGTGAGTTCTTTTATAGCAATCCTGTTTAACTTTTTACTATCCTTTTCTATCTTTCTTTAATGCCATTTTCTTGTTTGCTTTATGTCATTGTTTATATTCACTGTATCTGATGGTAAATTGGATTAAATGCCTAAATAAAATCATAAGGTTCTTTAAAATTGGTTGTTTTAATGCTTTGACACTTATGCAACCAGCTTTTTTTAACCTCAAATGTTAAGAAGGTATGTCACTACAAACATGGAAAATCATGTAACATGATTCTATATTGATACACTATTAGATCATTACATTTTAATGTTGACAGTAAATAGCAGAACTAATTATCATATTATAGTCGATTCATACAGAGCTTCTGTATCCATTACACTGAACACTTCAACCCTGTATAAATCCAGTAATCATATTCTAAAACCTATTTCAGATATTTCAAATGAACCCTACCTGAATTAATTACTTTACAATATTAAACACACATTAATTAACTATTTCAAAAACATATTTCTTAAAAATAAAAGTACTAAGATTTTAGTCCAAGTTCCATTAAAGTAAGAGGTCGATCAATTTCTTTCAGCTTTGCCAATAGACAAATCAAAAAAATAAAAAGCACACAGTTATACTGTCTAGTAAAACACATTTTTTCCTAATAATTGAATAAAAGTTGGAAAATACAATAAAAAAGAAATGAAATAAATCCTTTGTAACCGATCAGTAGCCAAGCAGTCTAAGACATGACAGTATATCACTGATTAAGTATGACCTAATATATCACAGGTTTTCACAGAGTTTAGTCATAAAAACACCAGGATACAGGTAAGATTTGTAACAAGAAAAACATACAATGCTTCCTATTAACTGTTTTGATTAAAAAAAGCAGGCTCCAATGGTATGGGAGTATCTTCTTTCAAAGTAAATTGTCTTTTTAGTCCTTCTGCATCCTGCAACATCGAACTTGTTAATTTGCCAGATGCCCTGCAGCGCAAAAAAGAGTGTAGAGACCTGATGTTATGACTTATTCTTCATTGTTGGCCCAAATGTCTTCTTTTTAGGGACAGCTGATGGTGGGGGTTTGGGTTTTGGAGCAGCAGGGACCTTTTTGGGTTTTGGCTGAAGGGGTTTTAGTCCCAGGATCTCACAATACTTGTTGCACTGGTGCAAAGCTTTGAACTGGTCAATGAAAGAGGTGGCACAGTTTCCTTTGAATCCCTTATACCTGCAAAAATAATTCATATTAAGTCATCAGCATAGGTTAATCCATTTATTTAAAGAAAAAAATAAATACTCACCCTTTCTTACAAGTTGCTATTCCCACATCAGTAAGCTTCATGCCAACTCCTGAGAAGAAATCAGACAGATTTTAGCACTCACACTTTATGTTTTACCACACAGCTCTTTGCAGATGTTACCACCAGCCCTTCCTGACCTTGCATGTCAGTAACCAGCAGATTGCCCTCTGTGTTGTGGTACACCCAGTGCTGGAAAGCGCAGCATTTCTGCCCTGCCTCTGAGTCCCTTCTCATCACGTTGATCTCTTTACCGTCCTTCACCGAATACTTCACAAAGTCTCCTATTAGCTCCTCTTCTAGCGTTGCGTAGGGGATGTCATTGGATGGACGGTGGACCAGGTAGATGGGAATGATCCTGGAGGGAAAATAAGACATTGATGTTGGCTTATGTACAGTACGGATGTTATGGAAGAGTTAAACACTGGTAAACATAGCACTCACTCTGGGACGTCTCCGAAGGCTTCGACAGACTGAGCTGCTGATGTGTAAGCCTTTATGTACTCCCTTGCTGTGTTCTGAACCTGACACTCCTGCAGAATAAATAACCAACACTCACTTCCTGTATTGCAATATCTCTATGGTACAGATCCAATTTTAAGCTTAATCTTTAATTTGCTTTGAATTTCATTCTTAAATGTTCCACACATAAATATTTGCATAAATTCAGATACATTTTTACCCATGTATCTATGTATATGAGCCAGTAAATGTCCAGTAAATGAGCACACACAGTGTTTCTACCCTAAAGCACATTCAAATACAGATCAATTCACAAGCTGAAAATACGTAATTTACCTAAATGCAAATAGGGGATGAATCTATGGCTTTCTATGCTTCTGAGTGCTTGAAAAAAAAACTCAAGCACTCATTGGTTGCATTTAACACCTAAAACACATTACTTTCTTGTGTGGCAGTAAATAAAATCAGGCAAATTATCAGGGAGATAATAACTGCAGACTTCCACAAGTCTGATTCAATCTTGGATTGAATTTCTAAAATATTTAAGGGAAGTGGAAACTAGATCTACCCCAAAATCAAAGCTTATGAGGGGGCTGATTGAAGTATTGTAAAATGTTCCTTCATTCAGACTGAGTGAGGTCTTATACCAACAAGGGCTGAAAGGCCACTCAGAGAGGATAAGGCAATTCATCCAAATGAAGCCTGAATACAGTTTTTAAATGCCATCACAGACACAGCCCTATATGCAGACATATATTGCAGCGCTGTAAGTATAATTACCATTTTTATATGGTATTTATAATTATATATATCTATATATACAAAAATTTTCCAAACCAGACAGCCAAATTAGTAACAAAGTGACATGAAGACACCCCTCCCCACCCAAAAATAATAATAATCAGTGAATATTTTGATGCACAGCATTACGTATTTAAGTGTAAATCTATGACTGCAGGGAATGACCTCATATTGTTCCTGTGATATGTTAACAGTGCTCCATTTATACTGGGCTTACTATACAAATATAACAATTGCTCACCTCTACAGCCAAATTAAAGTTCTTCTGAAGGATGTCATCATTGTTTTTGGTCCCATAGCTGATAGAGTTGTGCACCTTGAGAACACATGAGTTTCCTGGAACAAACAGGGGAATCTGACCTGCCTTGAGCTTAGTTCGGAAAGCCCGCCGATGCATCCCCTCCCCAAAGTGAACCTTTTCAGTGAGGATTCTGATGGGGTGGTTCTCTCCAAAGTACTGATCCGACAAAAAATCCTCTTTGAACAAGAGTCTTGAGCAGTGGGCGTCCTCCTCTTCACTGCACAGTTCTTCAGCCACAGCTGAGAAATAAAGATACACACAAACAACTTTAATTTAATGTAAACATTTTAACCTTTTCTTTAAATTAAATTTGAGATGGCCTTGGATTAAAACTTACATGAAAGGAATTTTGGAGAAGCAGGTATGACAATCTCACTGAGAACTAAAATTCAAGGAGTGTTGAAAAAATTATACTTTCAACTTTTTTATAGATTTATTTTGCTTGAATCAGACATTTCTTTGCTTGTCTTTTACCTTCATACGTTAGCACGTAGTCCAGGTACACTGAACCATGAGAGCAGCTTAGCTGACACACGTACTTGCCCAGGTCTTTATGGGTAGCATTGTTGATGATCAATGACACTCTGCTCTCATCTCCTGCACTTCAGAGACAAAGATTTCTTATTACCCAAGCAACTTAATGAGTGCATGTTCTCCTGTCAGCTCTACACATCATATTTAGATGTTTTTTTTTTCAAATTTCTTTCAAGCATTTTGTTTTGTAATCCTAAGAGCATGCTTGTCCTTCCTCAGAGATAGGTGTCTGTTTCTGAACCAGAGTCATTTGCGTCTCTTGACTAAAGCAGCCACGGAACACTTTAGGAAAATGTAATTCTATTCACTGGAATGAGGAGTGGCAAAGAAGCTGGAATAGAAACAGAACATTACAAAAGTATTCATTACCATGCTAATTAAAAAAAAAAGTTCCATGATAACTAAAAATTAATCCACATTTTATTTGGTTAGACAGCACGACATGGTCCGCAATTATAAGATGGAAAGGTCACAGTACATGGTTTAAAGCATTTCCTTCAAAGGTTTCTAAAAAAAAAAAAAAAATCCGTCACACAATTAATAACTAGAGCCTATGTGAGTTTAGTTGGTCATTGATAAAGTCGTCGAGAAATCTAATGGTTATAAAACAACCTGCCAAACTTGGAATATTTAATGGAGAAGAAAAAAGGTGAGGACACCAGATGCCGATTGGTAAAACATGGTGGTGGTAGAATCATGCTATGGGAATACTTTTCTTTACTAAAAACAGGAAGGCACTAAATGATAACCTGTTAGGTGGTGCATAAAGGTTGAGACTGGGATGGTGGTTCACATTTCAGCACCACAAAAACCATAAATATACACCCACAGCTACAATAGAAAGATCTCCGTTAGACTGAGTCCAGACATTATCCAAAGGGAATCTTTGACAAAACACAAGAGGTGCTGCTTTCCAACATTCAACGTTTTGTGAAAGACAGATTTGTGTAAAATGCAGCATATGGAAAAAAGTCGAATTTTAAAATGTAGCCCTGTAAAATGACAGTAAATACCTTCTGTTAACCTGAGCCAGTGGTGTGGTGTCTCTGCTCCATGTTACAGTGTAGTCTGAGTGGACCCCAGCAAACTGACACCAGAGACACAGACTCTGAGGGTCTCCGCTCACTGACACTGCCTGGATGGACTCCACCACCTTTGGATCTGCAAAAATCAGGACACCACCATGACGAATAGAACAAGGCGTCAAAGACTGAGTGCTCTATTTTCATAGTGCTGGATTAGATCCCTTTACCTTCCTTTGGAGGGATCTTCTGTTTGACCACATCACTGTATGTTTTCTTCTGGGAAGCTGTGATCTCTGTCTGGGTCTCTTCCTCTTTTGCTCTTAATGAGGCATCTGCCTTTGGTAGTTTAGACTCCAAAACACTGAGAATCTTTCCAAATTTATCCCCTGACACACGTCGTTTTTTAACAACATCATCATTTGTGAGACGTGGAGCTTGCTGGGGCACCGTATCTTCTGGCTTTTGGGTTTTAGCTGCCTGTTTTACATCCTGCTGAGCTTTCCCACCTTTAATCCCAAGCTTGGTCTCAAACATATCAACCTTTCCTTTCGTAGTTTTTGCCTTTGCTCCATTTTCCAGATCAACGGATGCCTCTGCTTCTTGTTTACCTGCTGCTTTATGACCATGTTTCTTCTTCTTCTTCCCGTGTGGCTTGCCTGTACCCTTCTCAGTTCCCACAATGTTCTCCATAACAACTTTAGTCTCATTGACTTCAAGCCTATTGTTCTCAATAATATGATTTTCCCATGTTGCTGGGGAGCTTTCTTGCTGTTTCCAGGTTTGCTGGTTGGAAATGTGCAGAGGTGTACTCTCTTGTTTGGGAGCCTGTGCACCATGATGATTAAGAGCTGACTTCTCCTTTTTGGTGCGTAATTTATCTGAGGAATTCTTGGAGGTTTTGTGAGGCATTTCCAGCTGACTTAGCTCAGATTCAGTGGTTGTAAAGATTGGTTCTGATATCCAGGGGACAAATGGGTCGTTCAGATCTAATGTGATGCAAGCAACACAATCTTTCTCTGATATGAAAAGATGGTCTCCAGGAAAAACGGTGAACCTCGCTAGGTCTCTGCTGTCCGCAGTCACAGAGAGGAACGGCCACACAGGCTCTTCAGGTTCTACCTCCTGTAGTTCATCTGGAGAGACTTTCTCAGCGGTGTTTATTATGTTCTGCGTTTTATGAATCAGCTCCTTGTGACCTTCCAAAAATTGCTCGTTGGTAATTCCACCCAGGGTCGGAAAGGTTGAGTAGTCTGGTACATGACAACAATCAATGCTGTCACTCAGGCAGGTTTCGGTGCAACTTTGATCTCCTTCCAAGCTGCTGTTTGTCTCACAGACGAGGGTAGAGTCGCCACTGACAGGATCTAAGCACATAATAAGCTCAGGACTATATGACTCCACCTTTCTTGCTCCAACTGAGTCTGAACAAATGTTAAAAGAGACATTTATACCTGAGTCCACACCTGGCTCGTTTGAATTTTTATGAATATCTGTAGAGAATACCCTACAATCTGTTTGACCCCGGTTTCCTTTAAAATGCTCCTCAGTCACAGAGCTCTGTTGGGAGAAGGTGTATTCACTTGGCAGTTTAAACAGGCTGTCTCCAAAACCCTGATGATGAAACAGACAAATGACAAGAAAATTCTTAGCTTTTTGGAACTTTAAACAATCATGTGTAAACATTTATCTGTTGCAAGATTATTCATACCAGTGTGTATTATTTTATGTTACTGCCACAAATTCCTGTATATTTTATGTATATTTTTCTGCATATGCCCCTCATATAATCTTTTTACAAATCTGAAAGTTATTATGTATTTTGCCAAATTTACTCTTATGCCCCTAAAACCCAGCCGCATCAAATTCTCTGTAGAAGTCATCTGAAATTAGAAAATAAAGCCAATATCTGCATTTTTTTCCTTTTCTCAAGCCCTTTTATGTTTGAAAACATCAGTAAGCAAACAGCATCATGGAGACCAAGGAACAGCAGATAATTAATTAGAAAGGCAGCCAAGATGCCCACAGTGACTCTGGAGGAGCTGCAGGCATTTACAGATCAATCACAAATCCACTCATGTGGAGGAGGGAGCTCCGGTAATGAGCAAAATACAAAAATGGTGGATGAATTACATAAAGCTTCATAAGACTTTAGATTGGTTCACCTTCCACCAGGACAACCCCAAAATAAACAGCCAAGGCCAAAAAGGTTCAGCTCACAGCCTAATCATCTTTTAGAATGGCTTAGTCAAAGTCCACACTTAAATCCACTTAAGAATTCTCTCAATTGCAATGTGGAGAGAACATGACGAATTTAAAGGCTTATTAATAATTTTTGTGTTGCGATGTCTATGATCAGAATGTGCAGAAGCGAAATCTTAACAGATGTCCTTATTTTACAAGAAAACCCCAAAGATAATTGCCTGTTTTCCCAGGTAAACACTTACCTCTCCATAGAGCCACAATGTGAAAATTTAAAAAGCACAGGTATTCCATATGCAGCCTTGTGTAGAAGTCGTCCCCTCTGCTCTACATGACTGAGACATGCTTTAGCATTGCTCACTCTATTCTGAGTAAATGAAAACAGCCTTCTCCTCCCGAGGACCTCCAACCCTCCTGATCTTGTGTTTTCTAACTGAGACCTGGTCTGAACGTGTGCGTTTAAGGGTGCAAAAGACAGCTGGAAGTGGGCAGAGTCGTGTTTCAGTTCTCAGCTGTGCTCTCCTCTCAACCCATTCCCCTGACACACCACCGATGCATGCTATTATCAATGAACTGTCAGCTATTATTAGATGCCATTTATGTCTTCTTCTCAGCCCCCCTCCCGATCTTACAGTTCTTCTCACCTGTGAGGATATTAAGATATAAGGATTAAAAAAAAATCCAAATAATAGAAGTTAAAGGTTCAAATCCCAGTCAGGCTCAGTCTTGTACAGAGGGATGACTGAAAGGCTAAAAGCATGGTAGCAATCACAAGGACAGGATGAAGAATGTCTCTTAACATTCTTGCTTTGTTTCCAAAATGTGCGATTGGTTTGTTCGTTGGCCAACATTGCAAGGCCGTTCTCTGTTGCCTCTGGTGTAAAGGTTGAATCTTTCCATAATCTCCAACACACGACCCACAGATACGGATAGATCCCCACATTTATTCTTATCAACCTGACCATGAATTTGTCTTAAGTTTATAATTCCACAAAACAAAGACATAACCTTACCTCCTCAAGCACTACCTCTCTTTGTGTGTCCAGATCTACATCTTCTGTTATTTTTAACTCAATTGGATGGTCTTCTTCGCTGGAAAATAAATCTTGAGCAAATGATTTCAAATATCTATCAAACTGAGGTAGATTCAAACAGCCTGAAGACACAGACCCAGCGTTGATTGTGACCTCCATCAGCTCAGCATTAGATTCTGCTCTCACAGAGAAAGAACCTGCTGACGAGTTTTCAGGAGCTGAGCATGAAGATGGTTCTTCTGGTTTGAGTTCTCCTTCAAATTTACTCAGAGATCTGAGACCATTGGTGCCTTCTCTTTTGCACAGTTTAGGTCTTGAAGCTTCAAGGCACAAAGAAAGACAGCTTTGTTCAGAGGAGACGGACCCCTCTGGGATATCTGAAGTCTTAAAAGGCTGATCCTGCACACCCATGGTTCTCTGTTTTTCCTCCTCCACCGTTGCCCTTGGATCTTCTTGTAAAACCTCCGGCTCTCTGTGAGTGGTCACCTCCCGTAGTGCTTGTGTTAAAGCATCTATCTCGGCCCCTATCTCTGCGAAGGCAGCCGTTATGTCTTCTGGTGGATCCTCAATAATCCCAGTCCAGTCTGAACGTGCACTAGCCCAGCTGTCTACAGATGACCACCTCTTGACTGGTGACCAGCCAATCCTCCTACTGTCACTGGGGTTGTAATCTGACTCTTGTAAGGAGTTGCTTATAGCTTGTTGATCCAAAACCTCCTTATCTTCTGCTTCCTCACCTGTCAGGTACTGGCATGCATCCAACCAGAGCTCAGTGGGGCTGTTGCTGTGCTGTCGTTGGAGCATCAGAGCAGTGACCTCTGCTTTCTTTGGTCTCACATCATTTTCCGACATCCAGTCCACCTCCCAGGCATCCACAGCAGTTGCTTGTAACTCTTCACGTTGGCTCACGTCTGACACGTTGTTCTCTGAGGCCCGTTCCTCTCTAAATCCACTTTGACACCGTTTCTCAGTGGCTTCTAAATAACACATTGGGTCATGTGCATCCCATTCCTGCACAGCCTTTCCTCCAGAGTGTGATACTGGCAAGTATTCAGGACTTGTAACCTTATGAGGATTTGCTGTGTGGGTGATGATAAAGTCCTGTGTCTCACTTTCAAAAATATAAAGATCTGACAGGGGTGCTGAAACCTCAACACTCTCTAAATTGTTGAATTCAGTAGTTCTCATTTTGTGCTCATGTGGAAGCAGAGATGTTTCTGGTCCTGCATAAAACTCTGTTGTGCTGGACAGGATAGGGATGAAGTCATTGCAAAGCTCAGGAACGGGAAATAATGCATCACTTTCTGGTTCCGACAGATCCAGACAACAAGGTCCCTTGGAAGCAGGCTTTTGTGAAGCCTCTGGGCAAAAGGAAATGCTGTGTGCTGAGTAGTTTGATCTATCACAGTCTGATAGTTTCTCCTCTGTGGTAATGTTAATTGTGTTATTCTCAGCTGTTTTGGACAGAGTCTCTGTACCCAGTTCATGTGCCAGAACTTCAGTTTGACCATCTGTGTGAGGTTCTGAAGATGGCAGAGAGTCATCTGTACAAAAAAGCGACAAATCCATCAGGTCTTCTGTGTGAATGTTGTGGGGGGGTCTTTCATCGAGCTGACCCCAACAGTCAAACTGGAGCAAAGTCCTGTGTAAATGAATGGATCTCTGTCGTTCTCGGGGCTATTCTCTCTTTGGACTCTGGCATTTATCACCTGAAAAGGAACAAACGCTATTATAATTAAATATCTGTAAATACAATGTCCCACAGTTCCTGAGAAAAAGGCCTGCTACGTGTCTACCTCTGCTGCTCCTCAGTGAGACGTGTTATTCTAAGTTGCAGAGACAGCTGTGTTTATTTCAGGGATTCTTAAGAGTCTTCTTGCAAACCTTATCAAAGGAAAGCCTTTCTACTGTTATTACTTTGCTGATAAAAGCATGTGGTGTTATACAACAGCTGACAGTTCAGGTTTCCACACCCCAGTTTTTCTTAAAAGCCCAACTGAAAGGTAAGAAATCTGTGTTTATCCGTATCCACTAAAATTAAGAGAATGATGAAATAATAACCAAAAGTAAATTTCACTAAAGCATGTATAAACACATTACAAAAAAATAGAAATCTAAGTAAGTCATTTTTTCCTTAAAATAAGTGCATTTTTTCTTAAATTGAGGAGGTAAATGAGACGCTTTTCCAATGGAACAAGACAATTTACATCTAAAATGAGAAAAAACAACTGTCTTATTTCAAGTCCATATTATCTAAATATCTTATTTTAAAGAGTGAAAAAACTCATTTCATTGGCAAATCATCTTATTTTACTGCTTAAATTAAGGCTAAATACACCTAATTTAAGAAATGTTAACTTATTTCTAGATCCCTTTTGCAGTGCAACAATGGTTAGCAGGGTGGTAGTGAGCAAATCTAAAAAAAAAAAAAAAAAAAAAAATTGTGATGCAGTTTCTCATAAATTCTGCTCTGATTTGCAATGTATATTACATGAAAATCAAAACACATGAATATCACTTGTTTTTATTAGATCAATTGATTCTTAGCATTAACCTGACATCATCCTTGCCACAGCTTGGCTAAGGTCAGACAACTATTACTGTAGAGTGCTAGTCTGCTACCAGCGTGCAAAAAACTGTAAGGAAAATGAGATTTTTTGGCTTACATAAAAGGTTGTATATGGTTGGAAAAAAAACACAAAAAAAAAACAGGTCATACTGCAGACCTGCATCCCCACTGTGAAACATGACAGATGAAGAATCATGCTGTAGTTTACCAGGGACATTCAATGGGGTTGGAGCTGACAGGGAGGTAGATGAAGCTATGCAAAGCAGTTCTAGAGGACAACCTATTAGAGCAGGGGTGGGCAATTCCAGTTCCTGAGGGCTGGTATCCTGCCACTTTTAGATGTACTTTTTGTTCAACACACCTGAATAAAGTAAATAGATGATTGAGAGAAACCTGAGTGAACTCACTGCACACTGCGGAGGTAACTCAGCCATTTAATTGAGGTGTGTTGGACCAATGATGGATCTAAGAATTGCAGGATACCAGCCCCCAGGAACTAAAATGACCCACCACTGTATTAGAGGCTGCAATATATCGACACTGAACATGCAAACAGATCAATAATGGCTTCAGATCTAGAATAAATTGAGCAATTTGTCTTTATTTTGTCTTAGTTAACAGGACTGTTTTACTCTTCCACTCTGATGCTGTCATTATTGTCTCAGTGACTTGTTTCTTGTTTCTCAGTATTTCCAATTTTCCTGATGCTTAGCTTAAATATAAATACACAAGAACCCTTTCTAACATTGAAAAATACTGGGTAACTTTTAGCTACATTTGGTTTTGATTGTTTTTTTTCAGTCTCAACATCTTGTCTTAAAAGTTACATTAAATAAAGGGTCCAAACTGCTTTTGGAGCATGTGGAGGGTGTTTATGAAGCATTGCCAAACGCAGTGGTTCCAAAACATTCACTCTGACATATAAGATGGAAGCTGGCGGCAGGGTTACTGGAAAAATAGCAGCTCATCTTCACTCCTGACCTGCATTTGTCAGATTTCAACCTCATAAAGGACGCCTGACTGCAGCTTTAAATGTTTACTGTGAAGCACACTCTACAAATACTGGATGCAAACTGCAAATATAAAAGCTTCTCAAGTCGAGATGAGAAAAAAACCTGCAGTTATTCCAACACTCAACCTGTCTGATGTTGAATCATAACATATAAGCCAGCTTATTATACTCTGTGAGTTCTAAATGCTTAACTAATGGTCTTGTTGAAAAAAAAAAACGAGATGCAAACTTCATTCATAAGCATTTCTATGCTTCACAAAACAGTTATGTCTGACATTTATTATTTTATTTAAATCAGAAAGTCTACACTGAAACTGAGCTGCAACTGACAGCAATTTAAATTTCAACTTCATATAAAGTGTGTGCATGTTCCAGGTTTGAAATATAAAAGCTTAACCAAATGATATAAACTACAAACCAGCTCTCGAATCCACCACATAACAAGGGAAAGACTACACTATTATATTTCAGGTTTAATTGAGAAAGTGAAAGCTGATGCTTAATAAAATGTGAATCATGCAGCAGCAGAGTGTTTGTTAAAACCAAAGAGACTCAATCAAATGACAAGATACCTTGTAGCTCAATAATAGCTTATCAAACTATAACAATTAAAACACTTGTCTCATCTGCAGGGGGATTACCAGCTAAACAAATAGTACGTACCCATTTCATGGCCGTGCTGCAGAGGATATAGACCTATGATGTAGGACTTCAGTGAGAGATCAGGCAGAGCTGGCGGTCTTGGGGTGTGGGGCTATTTTTGAATGTTGTACAAAGTTAGTTACATGATATTGTGAACATGTGCTGATCCTGAACATTTAAAACCTGATATGAACACTTACAGGCAGCTTCAGGGATGACCTAGTTTGTATGATGAATATCTGGATCAATTACAAGCAGAGCCTGGTACGTTTTTTACTACTGAGAGAGAAAATAGATAATAAATATGTAGCTAAATACCAAGGTCATGTTGGACTAAGGGCGTGTTAGAGTGCACATTTTTAAGTCTTGCCTAAGATTCTCGATTGGATTTAATGGGGTCTAGGAGATTTTCACTCTGAACGTGCTTTGATCTCAGTCATTTGCAGTTACTAAAGAGTGTTTTACTCTATCCATCTTTAAATCTACTCTGATCTCTCTGATATTGCTGAGGAATTTAATCAGCATAGCATAAAGTTGCCTTTTAGGATCCACCATTTTTCTTTTTTTGTAATTGTTTTTCATATCAGTTCATTCCTATGTGTTGTTTTTGGTCATGTCTAAATAGATTATTTGTTTTTAGCTTCTAACTTTTTCAGTGCTCTGTTTGAGATAATAATAATTAATAGATAATAAGCCCCTTTAGAAAGTTTGATTCAGTAGTCCTCTCAACTCAGTTTCCCTGCTCAATACATCTCCTCCATGGCTGTTCCAAATTCCTCTGATTAACCTACCTGCGTTCCCTGGCATTTCTCACTCCTTTCTCGCTATATAGTAGTTTATATCACCTTGTTACTCTGCCTGTATTCCAGTTCCAGTTCTTCTAGTGTGAATTCTCTAAGATTTCTTTATTAAAACCCCACCATGAAACCAAACGTTATTTGAACAATAACAGGCAGCTTTAAAGGCAGCTGAAGACACTTTAATTTAAACAAGTATTTTTTATGTTATAAGCTGTTCTTGTGGTATTTATGTACCATATGAAGCACTTTGTGATTTTGATTTGTAAAAGGTGCTACATAAATAACATTTTACTTAATTAAAGCAGCCTGGTCACACACTACAATATCATATTTTAATGACAGTTTCACACTATGGTTGGATACATGTCTTCAGATTGAATTGTTGCACCCTGGGAGGTTATTACCTCCACCTATGAGGTTACATTTGTAGGAATATATGTGTGTGTGTTTGTCTGTCTACAGGACAACTTGAAAACATATGGATGAATTTTAACATAATTTTTCACCAGAGGTGCACCTCATGCCAAGGACACAATTCATTCAAATGTTGTAATGATCCAGATCATGTGCTAGTTTCAGCTACAGGTTTAAGTCACAAAAAGGGGGAAATTCGCTGATTGGTGGAGATCTGTGCTCTTAGAGTGCTTTTCTCTAGTTATATTAATTCTGTGCTTTACAATTATTTTTGTTCTGGTTGTTGGTAAACAAAGAACTTTTTGTGTATTCATCATCACAAGACCACTTTAATGAAGGATGATATTGTGCATGCTTGCAATGAGTAAACAAGGAATGGAGCTAAGCGAGTTAGGGGGGAAAAGAAGAAAAGTCCAAGATGCAAAGATCAGACTTTTTTTGTGTTGTGTGAGAGTCATGGGAAGAAGGCTTTCTGACCTCCTTCTCATAACAATCCCCTTCAATTCACCAAAAGATTCTCTATTAGTTTAATCTTGCTGAGCACTCACTAGGGGGTACAATGGCTACTTTTCAAATAGATGTTTATGTAAACAGACATCTTTTGGTAGGATAGCATTTGTACCATACTCTCACCATTTTCAAAACATTACATGGTCTGTCTCTGGATAAACACATCATTGAGCACAGATGCAGCAGATGAAGTAAGAACATAGAGGATAACCAGAACGACTTAGATCCTCCTCAAGGTAAAGCATCAAACTCAAAGTCTCATTACCTACACTAGAGGGACTAACAAAATTAATTTTGTTGTATTCCCATCAACATAGCCAAGGAACAGGGACACAACAAAGGAGCAAAGAAAAAAAGTTGAACATAGAGGAGGGACACTGACAAGGAGCAGAGCTTGGAAGGAACAAGTAATAAGGAAAAATATAAAAGCAAAACAAAGGAGGTAAGATTAATCAGGTGAAAGTAAGAAACATCACAGAATCAAGGCAAGGAGCCGAGATAATAACTAACACAGGAGTTGTGCACATAAATACTGGAAAGAATCTAAACAATAAATCTAGATGTACAAGAACACAATTGTGACAAAAAAAACTCAAACTCGAATAAACAACTAGATAAAATTACCGGCAGGGAAATTATGACAAAAGAGAGAAGGAAAAAATATTAAACAGCCTAACATTGTAGGATAATGTAACTATTTCATAACATTGCTAACATTGTTTAATTCCTTGATTAACTGTGAAATATATGAGGAGGACTAAAAATTTTTTTGTTGAAACATTGTATAATCTAATGCGGCACTAACATAGTTTCACCACTCAATGATTCTTAGTATATCTTTATTAAAACAGGAAAGTCCCATTGAGATTAAAAACCTCTTTTTAATAGATGGATGAGAAGGATGTACAAAGTTTCTGCACCCTACGCACTTGTCAAAAAACAATGGTGTTTTTCTGAGGAGTAGGAGCAGCGTGACACTGACACAAACCATTAAAACTTCCTCTGTTGTGTAACGCTTATTTCCATACACCTGTTCTTGTTTTGCCGTCTAAATCTGCCAGGCAACCAATGAAATATTATTAGACTAAATTCGTCTTTGAGGAAGCTGTTAGTTCTAATCGATTTTGAAGTGAAACAAATGTGAGTGTTTTCCAAAAAAAAGGTCCAAATTGGAAGATTTGAATGAGTCCCCCATGAAATCTCATGCATCTTTAGCATGGTTTCCGCAAGAGTTGATGTGTCCTCGTGACTTCATGTCGTCATTAAATGGAAAGGATCCTGTTACCAAAGCAAGCTATATTTTTACACAGACTGGCCTCAGCCTGGCCTTTGCGCTGCTTTCCACAACCCAAAGGCCAAGAACAGGTGGAAATCATACGAGGCACATATTTGTGAACTGAATGGAGCTTGAATGGCACAATAGCAGCAACAATAGAAAATGCACCTAGCAGGCAATGGATTTTTCTTTGTCATTATTTTAGGTAGAAATGTAACATATAACAGCTTTAAACTTTGGTAAAGCTTTGTTTCATATGCTTAATTTATCATGGTTTTATTCGATAGGTAAAAAAAACCCAAGCAGAAGTAGAAACATCCGCATTTGTTAGAGACTGCTCAGCAGGTGTCAGCACAAAGCAATGCACAACAAAGCTCCTGCTCTACATTCGCTGTAACTGAGAAGCAAGTCTGCCATTGAGGCTATGTGTTTGATGTCACTTGTAACTAAGCCCTTAGTTATTCTCTCTACAGTTGAGTCAGTGTCTGGTGCATTAATATGTCACTTATAAAAGAAGCGTAGTGAAGTCATTTGTATTCTTGGACACCGTAACATCTGGCAATGACTGGCTATAAAAGAAGGAGCGTAAGGGAGTGTGGGAAAAAGTGAGTCACAGAGAGAAAGCAGTCAATTTAGGGAAATGGCATCTTAATTGCTATAATTTTTGCTCATTTATTTTTAGATAAATTATAAATGTCACAGAACTATATTTTGTAACCGGAAATCAAATGAAGGTGGGAACAAAAGGAAGAAATCCTCTCTGTCAAATATCTTGATCTCTGAGAGCTAAAGCTTAACGGGCAACAAAGAGAGAACAAAGGGGGAGGAAAATAATGCAAATTACAGCGATAAAAATAAATTCTGTGCAATAACTGTTTTCTGTTCCTGCCTGCAAAGCTTCTACTGCACTGGCAATCAGGTCTGATCGGTAACACCTGTGATATCTTCATTTACCAGAAGATGCTACACTTGCGAGGAGCACTACATATTCCTTTCTCTCCCAGTGGGTAACTGCCAGACTCTTGAAAGACATTTGTTGGAGTTAAGCTTCCAGAAACCATCATTTTGACTTTATGAAGAAAATAAATAACTTTAAGTTTGTATAGGTTAATTAAACAGGTAAGGGCAGAGAACATTCACACAGAGTACAATATTGTTTTAAAGGATATTTATTTGCATAAATAAACATGCATCCCTCCACAGTCATCCCTAGTAAACCACCAAACAGGCTTAAATCAGAGGCAACTGGAATATTGTTTAGTTTATCTGTAGACTTTCTGACACCTCTCTTTGTCAATTCTGTCAGCTCGCACTAGAGCAGTCCATAGTTGGAGAGCTGATTTTAAGCAGCATGGAGGTCCATCCTCCTAAGTACATTTCGAGTCAGTAAATTATTGATCATCCCATCATCTGCCTGGGTTGTTGGAGCCTTTTGTGGTGTGTGAGCCATTGACCAAGTTGACTGGGAATTCACACAGGCATCCCTAGTAAAGATTTTTAAAGCCTTAAGATGAACTCCTATTTTATTGCAATAGCATATGACACACTATTAAACCTGAGAAAAAAAACAACCTTTAATTTGAGCATCTTTAAATATTAACACATCCCATTGAATAATCTGTTAATGAAACCTCAATCTACTGACGACTGATCTTGTTTTTTTTTATTAATTATGAACAGAAAGGTACTTTTGATTACACTTCAAATCAACCTTGTTTTACAAGGAAAATGCTGCCTAAAATGGGAAAGACAGAAAAACAGACCACAGAAATAAGGCAAGAATTGTTTTTTATATTTATAAATAAATGTTAAGAAAGCAGCTACAAACCTACCTGCTCAGATCAATACTAGCATTAAACAATTTCAAATAGGTAATCACTCAAGGAGTAGCCAAGTATATCTTGTCACCAACCAAGAATAATAAAGGACCATTTTCAAATTTTACTGTTGAAAACCTGCAGCCTTTTTTAAGCATAAGTTTGTGTTAACACAAGTCGAGTCTTCTTACAAACCTTTATTGGGGATACATATGAATAAGAGGACTGCGTTATATGTTACACCTTATCTAGATACTTTTGTCTTTAAGGAAGAGGTAGGGCTTTTCAATCAACACGGTTAGAGCACAGCCGACCACCAGAGTGAGCACCACATGGCCGAAGAACAGGTACATCTAAAGAAAACAGAAACCCACAAATATATCAAGGAAACATAAAGAGACCAATTTTGGTTTCTTAATAAGCGATTAAGATGAAATTCTTACAAAGTTGATATCTGTGTAGTGGATTGGTGTTTCTTGCAAACCATTGTAGAGAATAATGAAGATGGGATGTACCAGATAGCAGGCAAAGCTAATGTTGGACAGAGGAACCCAGACACCAAAGGACAAGAATGTCTTGATAAATCCTGCAGAATTAAACAACAAAAACAAACACTGGTGTAGAGGGCCTGCCTTAAAAACTAGTGTTCTACCCTTTGTAATATTAATACTATATACTTAAATAATAACAGTTCTAATATCTGTGCTGTGATTCTTGGTAAAAGTAACTAAAGCAAAACCAAAGAATTTAATCAGTATTTAGTTTGGTGCTGAATGGTTCATCTGTTTGCTGCATGCAAACATGCAGCAAACAGATGAAACCACTACTAACAGGCAAACAGACTGCAGAGACATATATGATGCAAAAGAAACCAAAATAATTTGTAACACACAAAACTAGTGTATAAAACAAAGAAATGCTGTGGTCACAAAAAAATAAAAACGATCCAAAAAAAAACAAACAAGCAAAAAAAATAATAATAATAAAAAAAAAAATAATACAGGCACCGAAAACAACAGCGAGTTAAAAAAAAAAAGCTTTAAAGTTTTATCATAAATACACCAGACCACTAGAGGGAGTCGACCACCTAGTCAGCTGTCTAAAATCATGCCTACTTAAATATTCTGTTGTTTTATGTTTTAAAAGTTTATGGCCACATGCATGGCAGTACTTTAACAAATACCTTTTTTTTTCTTCCTCCATCCTACTTCTGTGCATCATGATAATGTCTTTACCAATGTCTTTACTTTATTCCTAACTGGCTGCACCTACTGGTCTGATGCACTTCTGTTTCTTGAGAATCAGTTTTCTGCTCTTTACGGGCTGCCTTTTGCTCCTACTGTTTTTTGTAATTGCACCATGTTTTTTTGTGGAGCACTTGTATGAGTTTGTGCCTTGAAGTTTCATTTTTGTGTGTTTGCAATGCATTCGTCTGTTTATAACACATTCAGTCACTTTCTGTGTGTTTGCACCTGTTGGACACCCTAGCTTTGACATATTGGAGATGTATTTTGAGTTGTTCTAACCTCCATAGCCCTCCTCACAGGCCAGTATGATCCAACTCACAGCCAGGGCCCAGACCGGTCTGTGCAGCCCTTGATACAGAGCATGGGCCACAGATGGGTAGGCTGGAGTTTCTTTCAGGAGGTAAGCCAGTCCAATAAGCAAAGACATCATGGAAAGACAGCAGAACCAACCAAGCGCTGCTTGCCACTGAATAAAAACAACCAACATTAAAAGCTGAAGTCAAGGGTCGGAATTATGTGTTATTACACCTATATCCTTAATTCCTGCTTATGCAGAGATCATTCTTAAATAACTAGATGCATTTTTACCAACTTTTTAGCTAACTTGAATACAGAACTACTTTTCTAATGAAGAGCTTCAGTTATTCCATGTTAATGTGAGGAAAAGATTAATGTACATTAGATTTGCTGAATACACTCAAACAACTCCAAGAAAAGGTTAAAAAAAAAGTCTAAATTCTTTGTAGTTTTTTAAAACCAAGTTAATTTATCAAGGGCTGGCAAATTTAGCAACACAGTCAATTTTATTATGGTAAGGTCTGATATCAAATCATCTCACCTTTTCCTTTAAAAGCTGACCTTTCTTTGTTGTCAGGTGTATCCCTGTTAGGATCCCTATCAGAAACGGTCCATACCTCGTGTAGGGTTTCACGTAGTAATACAAAACGTAGTTGTCCGTTGTTCTGCAAAGACAAACGCATCAAGGTAAGAGGGGTACATTTTCTGTTTTATGGTTAACATAACATTTTATTTAGACAGGATCGTCATGGTGGAGGATTACATCGTAGATGGCTGAAAGACTGGGAGGTGCAGGCATGCAGTTATAGCTGCACTGGTTACAGTAGAAATCACCAAAAGGCTTCCTACCACAATGGCAAACACACTCCTTTTACTGAAACAATGGAGACAGAATGGAAAAGGATTTTATTCCAGTGTTTATAATACTTGGGATGATGTTAAAGGAAGTGAACATACAATCTGTAAATATAGACCAACAGAGGGGTAGTTGCATAGCACTGGAAGTCTAAAGACAGGTACCATGTCCAGGGGATACACTGATGAGAGATTTAAAGAGAAAATATGAGGAAAAGGGCAAAAAAAAACAAAACCTGAAGAGTCACTTAACTTACAATCTCATGTACTGGTAGTAGATTGATAATTAGCAGTACGTTAGCCCACCAGTATGCTTTACAGTCCATCAGTGTTTCTACAAATGGGAACCAGTAGGGACCCCACTGGACCAAGGAGATGAGGCTGACAGTGAGACACATTGTAAACAGATGCAGAGGCTGAATCCTGGAGCAGGAAGATGAGGAGAGAAATATAACATTTAACTCCTCATTTTATATTCATATTTTTATATTAACTTTAATGTATTTGCATTATATTTGATCAACAGACAAAAGGTAGGCCAGTATTTTGACATAGAAGGATTTTAGTTCTTACTTTAGGAGTATTTTTTTTCTTCTCACCTCACTTCACTGCAATGCCCTTTAATAAAAATCTAAGAGAACTAATTAATGAATAATTTTAATCTGTGTCTAATTCAATCTACCGTATGTATAATCAGAACTGTTCTGTTTGAGCTTCAGATATTTGAACAACTCAATAACAAACGATAAATCATAAAAACAAAAATCAAATTGATATATCATAAAAATTGTACACTAAAAAAAGTCTCCATTGTATCTAACCCCTCCTCAAGGGAGCAGCAAGCAGCCTGAAGGGTTTCCTTAAAGTGCTTGCTCAGGGGCGCAGAGTTTGAGTTTCACTTAGGTTTGAACCGATGATCTTGCAGCTTCTTCAGAATGCAAATGGCCTGCTCTCCTACTTCCAAATACCAAGGAACACTGCAGACACACCAAGGAGGGGGAACGTAAGAATCAATCAATATTATAAGTAAGATGCTATAAAAATTTTGATTGGATTGGGGTGAAGGTTTATCTTTGTTTACACAAAGGAAATAAAGCCTACAGCAAGAAGGTTAATGATCAGATGGGTTACAAAGAAAGGGTCAGCATGGCATGACCCATATAGAGTGACGTTCACTGAACCTTTTAATTGCATCAAACTCAGCTTGAGGTGTTTTGCAACCAAAAACCTGCAGAAAATTTAGCCTCTAGATGTACAAGCTGTTAGACACGTACCAAAATTCTTTATTGTAAGGTATTAAGGAAGTAAGTTACACTGTTTTGAAGATTTTTCTCTATAAAAAAAAGAAAAAACAAACAAATGATATACTCTTTAAAAACAGAACATGATATCCTTGTTGATCTGTCACATAAAACCCTAACGATAAAATCTATAAATCAGGTAAGAATTATTTCTCAGGCTGCAGTAAAATAGTGATCCATTTAAGAGACTATGCCTTTTAATCCTCTTGAAGAGATAGTTTGCAACCAAACCGAGACTCAGATGGTCTTCTGCCTTGTTGATGGAGCTCAGCAAAGATCTGGCACTTAGCAA
Source organism: Cyprinodon tularosa (assembly GCF_016077235.1). Lineage (NCBI taxonomy): Eukaryota > Metazoa > Chordata > Actinopteri > Cyprinodontiformes > Cyprinodontidae > Cyprinodon > Cyprinodon tularosa. The sequence goes on along the minus strand of NW_024039718.1, from coordinate 2,700,239 downwards.
ACCTCTGAAACAGCAAAAATGTGAAGTTTAGAAGTTTAGAACCATTTTTGCACCATAAAATCTTCATAAAATGTTCTCACCCAAGCAATAGGAAGGTATCAACAGCCAGAAAAACAGGGCCGCTAATGGTGAGCACATATGTTGGACTACTTTCAACAGCCTTCCTCCATGTTTTGTAGTTATCTAAAACAGAGACTTGGCAACATGAACAAAAAGTTTTAAAAAAAGTAAAAATGAGTCAAATGACTCCTTTCTTTCATACCAAGGTTGTTAATTACTGGGAACTGTGCAGAGTGCCCACATATAATCCACAGCAAACTGAGGACACGTATGCCGTTCAGAGAGGCATACTTGTCACTTTGGACAGAGGGGAGCGTGCTGAAGACTCCCTTGCTTGTTGTCTGTAAGGCAAATGCTCGAAAGCAGCTAGAAAGACAACTTTGAGAAATATCTTCTGCAACAGGGTTGATCCTGCCTGCAAAAAAGAAATGACTGGATATAGGGTCTGTGTAAATATAAACAAATCAGACAGAATTTGCACCTTACCATTTTCCTGTAATGTTTGGCCATTTACTTCATTGCCAGATAAGCCATTGCTTTTCAGAGTGCCATAAAAGTTTGAAAGGGAAATATGCTCTGTGGGACGGACCATTCTACTTGGGTCTGACCTTCTTAGGGCTCTGAGAAGGGTAGCTGCAAGAGGAATGGCTAACATGACACAGCACACACACCTGGGGAAGAAAAGTAACCAGATTTCAATCTCCCAAAGGCATTTAAAAGTCAAACATCCACTTTACAGGGAGGAATATCAAGGATAAAAAGAGATGACTCATTTACTGACATGCAAGCTACGTTTGATGCATCAAGAGTAACTGCGTCGGCTAAACAGTGAGTCATGATTATGTCCTGATAAGACTGATTGGTCAAGATGGGAGGTAATGGACTAAGGAGGGACCTCTGGTTGAGCTGAAGTCCGTCTGTTGGAAAAATTAATCACAGGGGACACAAAAAATGAAAGTGAGCAAAAACCATAAAATTAGACCTGCAGAAGATTTGTTGTTAGAGTCCCTCACCACACTGCACAACGTGTTCCACATCTTCCTCCCTGCAGGAGTCAGGAACACAAATACCAACAAAATACTGGATGGCTTCCTGCAGAAGCAGGAGAAAAAAACTTTTTTTCCCCCTCTCAGCCTTAACATGTGTTGGCCATGAAAGTAAGTTAGACTATTTACCTGCTTCAGGAACACCTGGCAATACTGTGCAGAGAAGCCGGGGCCGATAGCAGAGCGACACTGCTGCAGGGAACCAGGCTGGTTCACATTACCATCTTTAACACTGCTGCCCATCTTTCCAAAGGAATCATACACTTTTAAAAAGGAGAAAACAATTATGTTCTGTCACAAAGCAGCTAATAAAACACAGTCTAACTTTTTTTTTACCTTTGCTATGTCACTGCTATGTATTATCTTTACATACCCGATATGTCTTTTATAAGATTATAACATGTTAATCTACATTTTATTTCAATATTGAAAAGGTCATATTAGATCATTTAGAATTTGTTCTGGAGAGGGTATTTAATGTGAGAGTAGTTTATCAGATTAAAAGTTCCTTTTGGAAAGAACAACCTTTAAGCAAGTATTAAAGACACTTTTCATTCAGCCCACATTTATGTTTTTTTTTTTTTTTTTTTTTTTTTTTTTTTTATGGCCATATATAATTTTCTATATTGAATTTAGTGTTTTCATTAACTGTATACAAAAAATAATCAAAAAGTCACAGAAGGGCCTAAAAACATAATATGACTTGCTAAGTGATGGGGTTAGTGAAATACTTTGGATCTCTGCAGCCAGTCTGCAAATGATTATTTTAAATAAACGATACAAAAGTTCATACATTAAAACACTCCTATGAGGACAGTTTAATGTTTTTTATTTTTTTATTTAACCTTTATTTAACCAGGAAGTCCCTTGAGATTGAAATCTCTTTTTCGAGGGAGACCTGGCCAAGACGGCACACCAGTTAAAATACAAACAGAAATACAACATAGACAAAATCTCACATAGAGGAAAAGACAGGTCACATAGGGCAGTTACATTTTTGAATGACATGACATTTTAACATGGCCTTAAATTTATTCAATGGGACTAGATCATTTAAATGGAGCAAGTTTTGCAAATTATTCCATGTTACCTCTAATCTGTCTGAGTTATTAACATGGATTCCAGGTGTGAACAAAATAACGTTGTATTTTAAAGTTGTTTCCAAAAAAGTATTTGTTTTTGGGGATTATGCATAACTAACCAGGTTTACTCCATTTTTTTTTTTGTGTATCCAATTAAATTAGTTTTTTGGGATTTATAAAAGTATGTATGCAAATTACATTGAATTTAACATTAAATAATCATTGAAGACGTTTAACCAAATCTCATTCTCTAAAGTGGTAATACTCTTTTGGGAGACAAAGTACATTATCTCATAATTATAGTTAATGTTTGTGTTGGGTAACTAAACTTTTTAGTTTATTTTAGCATTTTCTTTTTTGCATCTGCAATAAAAAAAAATGCATTCCCCATTCTGTTTATAGTACTGTACTAGAATAAATCAGAATATGGACCAGTTTCCTTAAACAAGTTCTTGATTATGTTAAAATCCTTATTGTTTTACAGTGAACCTCATCTAATTTGCCTAAAAATGCTACTGAACAGACAATAAACGAAAAAGGAAGGTGACAACACTTACTGAGAGTAGCATATTCCTTTGGCTCGTCTTGGTTTAAATCCCAAAGGAATATGTTAATATCCTTCATACATCTTTGTGATACATTGCAGTCATGAGAGTTTCCAAGTGTTCCACTGTTGTTTACCAGCAGCAGAAACACAATCCAACCAATGGCCATTTCAGAGCTGAATGCAACTCCTCCATCCGCAAAGTGTTTAAATATTTGAAAGGAGAAGATCACCAAGGAGAGAGAAGCATGAAATTAATTTTCTAAACTGGAAATGGAAAAGAGCTTTGGAAACTTTAGCCGAGACCTGGTGGATTTTCTGCTTGAGGTGTGAATTGGATTGATTTACTCAGAGGGATCAGAGCTGAAGACGTCACTATGCATGATGATAGCTGGAAAATGTGGAAACATAATAATTATGGCTTCAGCAAAGAGTCAAACATCAAACCAAATAATAATATTAGCTCAGCACATTTTGAATTACTAAAAAAGTCATATTGAGCTGTTCTTTAAAAAAATTTATATTTTTAAGAACTGCTATTATATGACAGTCAGAGGAGGATAGCTATATTTACTTAGTAACTTCTCAGAAAAATGTTCTTCTAGAAATAGTTTTGATAAACTGTACATTTAAGCTTTGAGTTGAGGTATATTGTTTTAAAGTAACTCTACTTTTAATTTGGAACAATCATTTGGTAAAAATGGTCAATTGTAATTTATCTTACCGGTACTTCCAGTTTAAATTTGGCTGTGTTCTGATTTTCTCCTGAATTTTTTTTATTTTACAAATGGAATCCAGTGTTTTTTACAGTCACTTAAAATACCTTTTTCCTCACCTAGGACCTAAATATTATTTTGAATTACTAATTTTTACTCTGGCTTGAGTATTACAGCAGTGCTTCTCTGACTTCAGTAAAACTTGTATGTGTTTTACCCCTCTCTGATGATGGTACTGTTCATATTATTTATGGTAGAACAACCTAGTGAGTCAACAGCAGCACTTTTAGTAGAAATATACCTGTATTTATTCTATACAGTAATGTACCTTGATACCATTAATACAATTTAGTACTTTAAAGCACAGTGAAAATGTGTTTTAATACACTCTAAGTACCTCAATAAGAGCACTTCAAAGGACTGTCCTCTAGAGGGAGAAGGTGTCTCACTGTAAAACTAAGAGAACCACAGCTTATTTACAGCTTCTCCTGAGCTATCACTGTAGTTATGCTTATATGTTTAGGTTTTTTTTAGGACATAGGGAGCTCTTTTCATCATTTTTCTAAATTCTATTCCTATTCTCCCATTCTGCTTCATTCGTTAGTTCCATACCTAACTTTATGTTCTTGCAGTTTTTTTCTCATCATAGTACCTTCATTTGTTTTGTTCCTGTTGAGTTTAGCTTGTTTTCTTGTTGTTTAGTCTTGTTTCTCACCTTGACATATCTATGGGCTCAGCTTTTAATCTCACTAGTTTTGTGTCCTCCCTTTCTTTCCTTTAACATGACATTGACTCAAAGATTTCTTTCCTGAACGGAGCCCCCATGGAGCTGGTTTATGTTACCTTTTCAAAAATACTGTATAAGGAATCAGTACTTCTATGTTCCTCTTGTATGTCAGCTTCCTTTTATACCCTCAGTCTGGACCAGCAGTTTGATTCGCTGAGCTTGGTTTTGCTTGAGGTTTGTTCTGGTTTAAAGGAAGTTTTTTATTTCCACTATCACTGGATGCTTGCTTGGTGTAATGGATTGCTGTCGAGTCTATGACAAAATGGAGTCAAGCATCTACTATCAATAATTAATAATTGGATGGTTTTTGCTTTAAATAGAAAACTTTTAACCAATCTGACCATATTATCTTATTATCAGATTTATCAAATTGTCTCTGTAAAGTACGTTTTATAAGAAGGTGGAGTTGTTAATAAATGACAGAGCTTATTTAAGGACACAAGTTTGCTCGGGTTATAAGACCTTTTCACATGATAAATGTATTTTAAGGCTTAGTAAGCATTTTTAATGCAGAGTAGCTTGAGAGGTTCTGTCGGATTTAACACCAGTAGATGAGAAGCTTCTTACTGTTTTTTTCTATGGAAGCACTGATGTCTAAAATGCAGTTAGAATCAGGTCACTCCTTGTTTCTCCATTTATTGACATACAGAATATTTTTTGCACACAATCATAAGAAATGTTAAAAAACTAACAGAAGCAGCGGCAAGACACGTTATAATTAATACATAATTCACAGACTGCTCACATGCAGTTTAACAGTGCAAAATATTCAGAGCCTGGTCACACTGTGGATGGGGTTGGGCGTAAAAAGCTGAGAAGTTTCTGAATTTACCTCGGAATGCTTAAAAAGAAAGTGTATAGTTGTTTTTAGTTGAATTGAAATTTCAATGATTGCTTATGAATCAGTATGTCTCCTGCTGTAGATTTCAGTGAAACCGGTTTGGAGAATCAAGAATAAACGCTCATATTAGAGTGAAGCTAACTGCTTTTCAGGGCTACACTTATTTAAGAGAGGCCTTACATAACAAAGCATTACTCAAGCTTCAACAAGGACCTATTGGGGTAATCCTTTTATATTGCTACCAATTTTTTTGTCAGCTAGTTTGTTATATTTCAATAACTCCAGTCATAAAAAATATTTTAGTACCAGACAAATACAACTAACATTAATTAAAAAAGACATTTTAGAGATTTGCTTATCTTGTTAAATTAAGAAGAAACAATGATTAACCACATGTTTTAGTTCAGTCTCAATCCAGGCCTGTTTACTGCTTGGCCAGCAGATAAAAAAAAAAAAAAAATGTGTTAAATTAATCCTGTTGGACAACATGAATAGGCTTATGGATTTCAGAGAGAGAAAAAAAAAACCATCATGAACTGATCGAGAGGAATTTAAGAACAAGTGAGAAACTAGGTTGTTGACACCACCAATCATTTTGGCCTTTGGGATGCAAGGGAATCTTTTATCCATAACAGTAATCATGCAAAGTGGAGCTCAAAATGGGATCATACCAATATCTAAATCATCTGATCTGACTCAGCTAAAACGGCATACATGGAAGAGGTTTAAAGCTAGAATCAATGTTTGCAGAAACCACACGAAACCCTTAAAATTGACACCTGCGTAAAATATTCTTTTTCTGAAAGCTTAGTTGAGTTCAGACTGCTGTGTTTACTGGTAAAGATTTTAGTCTCTTTCTAAAACACTTGACTGATAACATAGTCTCCTTCTGGATTTCTCTGTCATCTCTGAAAGTTATGACTCGGCAAGAAGAATTTATGTTGTCCTGCCTCTCACTCACCAACTGAGGTAATGACAGTGTCATGGTCATTGACTTGTATACGTTTTTCCACCTTTAATGAGATCAGCCAATGTTTAATTTGATGCTAATTAGTTTTTGACATTTTTGCACATTCAGACTGGTTGTGTCAAAGCAATTCAGCTGCGATACTTATGAACAGAAAAAGTTATTTGCTGGTGTCTAGACGCTTGATAGTTGTTTTTGTTTTCTTTGTAAGATAATTTTAACCTTCCAGTATTTCTCACTCTTGTCTGAAGCAGTTATGTCTGATGTTCACTACTGACCCAACTAGGATAACTACTAGACTAAAAAATAAATGATAAGGGACGAGGATTAGTTGATAAGTTTCACTAGTCAGCAAGAACCTTCTGACCACTCAAAAGTAGAGAACAAAACCTCACTTGATAAAACAGAGTATTAATTTAGATAACGCCATTTAAAACACTATTGAAATTGTGTTTTATTTCACCAGTTGTGTACTATAAATTAATTAGCTTCACTACCAAGAATACATTCATTTTTATCACTACTCTAGGCAGTGCACATTCATGATGATCCAACATCAGCCACCAAGTTAGAATATAAAAATATACAAATAAAAGGAAAAGAAGCTAGACACAGTTCAGTTAAATAATAATGTTAAGCAATGTTAAAATTTCATGTCCTATTTTCACTGTGCTTTAAAGAAAAGATACAATATTATATGCAGCGAAAAGGCAAGTGCTTGATATATCATGTTTTAAGTATTTTGGTAGAAATATATTTAAGTGATCTTTAATTTCACAGAGCTGCCATTAAGAGAATAAAAAAACAAATAAAACAATAACTTTACAAGCTTGAACAAGTGTTCTTAGATCTGGCCCAGCGTTATTTTGGAACAACACATATAGGGCCGGATCTATCAAAGGTTTGCGTTTATAAAAACGTGAGCTATTTCACTGCGCACGCTAAAAAATGTACAAACTGATCTATCAACAGCGTGCTAAAAGGATTTGGTCTTTAAAACGTGCTAAATCGCGCCTCTTATCCATTTAGTACTTTTTCTGCTATGAATATGCAATTTGGGGCGTTTACACGCAAAAGTGCGTCTTGTGGGAGGAGAACATGTAAATATATCAATTTAGCACTCGCAAAGTGATTTATCAAACCTGAAAGCAATTTTGCTAACGGTATCTGACTCTATATTTAACACGTTTCAAAAGAAGGTGCAAATGGTCTGTATGCGTAATTGCGCACACATGGCAGCGGTTATTGTCGCAAGAAGGAGACATCGAAATGAAGCAAGGAGACGCAGAGAACGCATTTTTCACTCCGTGTGAATATTTTTGGAATGAACGAGGAAACGATCATCAAAACATATCGTTTATCCAGCATTGCCATTTTGGAGCTGCAATTCCAGTGATTTTTCGTCAGCTGTACTTGTTCCTCAATGCTGGTCAGAGGCATCTCATCTACTGTGCCCCCTCCTGTTTTGTTCGCAGATGTTTTGTTATATGCCAGTTTTTCTTTGGTTCGCCTTCTAATATCCTGGTATCTTCTTTTTACTTCATCCACTGTTCGCAAGGTTTCACCAACAGCGTTTACTTTATTACAGATTTGTTCACATATAGCGTTCCTCTGTGTTCAAATGTTTGTTGGCTTCATCCACCAACACCTCCATTTCCATGGGGTCGAATTTCCTTTTGCGCTTTCTGCTGTCCAAACTCGCCATGCCGCAAACCACAAAACGCGCAAAACCATCATTTAAATAGGGCGTCTCCAACAGTTTTGCACCTGCCACCAGTTACGCAATCGCTCTTGTTAAATCACCCGCAAACCATGGTTCAGCCCCTCGCGCAAAATTCCAGCTTGCGAGCGCAAATTACTGCACGCAAAATTGGATCTTGATAAATCCGGCCCTAAGTGTTTTTCGATTCATCAGGCTTTTTAGCTGACTTTTGTTGAATGCAGTTCATTTTTAATTGATTGTCCATAATTCTTCGGAAAGATCTGCTCACCCTCAAAGGTCCTCTGGATTATTTTGTTTAGGCGTTGTGAATTTTTACTGTGGGTGTTCAACTTCAGTCCATTTGTTGTATATATGAATTCAAAGCATTGTCTGAAAAAAAGGTCCTCACAAAGAAAAAAGTCCTGTACATGTACTTTAAAAGTTTTTTTTCTGTCAGACATTCAGATATCAGCAGTACTCAGTAGACTACCAAGAATATGTAAATTATTCTCATGATTTCGTACATTATCATGTCGTAGTGAGAAGAAAACTGTGGAGATAAACAAAATGTCTTTAAAAGATCTGTTTAAAAATGTTCTTGTTATATCTGCTTAAAGACACAGATGGAGACTGATTTGTTTTACAATTACTAGCACATATATTCTACTGTTTACATATTGTTGTGCACTACAACATCATGTAATTACAGGTTATCCACAGCTAAATGAGGTACCACGGGTTTTGGGAATCTATGGAATGGTTACTTTTACTTTTGAGCAGCACTAAGTGTCTTTGACCTTATGAACGCCATCCCATGTGTCCTCATGTGGGTCTTCAGATGCCCCTCAGTGTCAAACTTCTTCCCACACACCTTACATTTGGTATTTGGTGTTCCATCGTTGTTCTCATCTACAACATCTATCTGGTTTTCCCGTTGACTGTCTTCATCTTCCCTGCCTCTGCCATTGTATCGGCCAAGGCCCTTAAGCTCCTTCAGCCGATGAACAATGAAGAGGTGTCGGGCCAGAGAACAGGGGGAGGTGTAGCAGAGTCCACACTCCTGACACTGGTGGGATGAGCCATCAGACTTGTGCTGTGGAATGTGCTTGTGGAATGCAGCGATATCTTCAGTAGTAAAGCCGCAAACGGCACACTTGTGATTTTTTTGTATGTTAACTTTGAGTCTCTTTAATGGCTGTGAGTCGGAACGCCTGGAATTCAAGCCTGGAGACCCCTCCTCTTCATCTGGCTTTCTCTTGGGGCTTCGGTTCTGTAAATACAGCAAAAGATAAAGACCTCATAGTTAAAGCTTTGCCATAATAAGCAAAACTCGGTGTCATCAATCCAAGAAAGGATTCAGCATATTAGTGTTGCGCCAATTTTTGGCCCAGATACCGATACCTGGCTGTGCAGTATCGAACGATAACGATACCATCTGTTTGAAATTGATGTGAGTGTGTATATATGTGGAACTACATAATACTTGGATGTAAAATAATTGCCATCATGGCTTTGTCAAGCTGCTGCCTACCTTTGTGAAGCAGGAAAATAAGACAAATACAAAATGAATCCACTAGAACTTTTTATTGCCTATCCGGAATAGGTGACAATAGTTGAATAAACTTTTGGCTCTCAAAATGGTATCAGTGCCCTATTTGCCGGTACTCGCTGATACCAATACCATTTTCACCATTTTATCGGTACTAGCATAATTGGAAGGAAAGGTTGAACTTAATAATCATAAGAGCCCCTATCCCAACTGTTATACTGAATTCATGGTGGCAGGAAGGAAAATGAGGTAGCAGTCAGTGGACTAGAATCAAATCTCACTAGCAGTCTCTTTTCCAAGCCCTGGAAAAAGTCAAAAATATGTTTAAGACCACCAATGTTTCCCTGGCCTCTTTCTTTCTTCCCCCTGCCTAACCCTGGAACTGTCAGCCTTAATCTGCCTCTTCATGTTCAACCTCATTCCTGTATCCCTAAGATTAACCCTTGGATTCTGTTAACTGTTGCTGCTTCCACAGCTTCAAACCAGTATCTACTCCTTGATCACCAATTCCTGTAAACCTCCTCGGTTAGAAAACCTCAGGCTTCTTCTGTGGCTGTGACTTTGATCAAACTTTGATGTCAAACTGAGAATTTACATTAACTCAACTCAGCTTTATCTATAAAGTCATTTAAAACAACCACAGCTGCCACAAAGTACTGCACATATCAGGTAAAGTTGAAATAGTATAAAAATAACAGAAGTTTAAATGACCAAAAACAATTACAGTAAAATAAATGCATTTAAACAAATAATACCAAAAATAAAACATAAAACAAATCAAAAACACAAAAACAAATAGAGTCTCGTGCTGTGTTAAAAGCCAATGAATAAAAATAGGTGTTAAGAAGAGTTTTAAAAATAGACAGCTAAGAGGATTGTCAAATGAGTAAGGGGAGATCATCCCAAATTTTTGCAGCAGTAACTGAAAAAGCTCTGTCCCCTCTGAGCTTCTGTTCGGACCTCAGTACCTCCAGGAGCAGCAGGTCAGCTGACCTGAGGCACCGAGTAGGAGCATAGTGGTTAAGAAGCTCAGAGAGGTAGGGAGGGGCAAAGCCATTTAAAGACTTAAACATAAATAAAAGAATATTAAAATGAACTCTAAAATGCAGGCAGCCAATGGAGGGCGGCCAGGATGGGAGTTATGGTCTCCCTCTTACGTACTTTAGTTAAAAGGCGTGCGGCTGCATTTTGAACCAACTGGAGACTGGATTACGGTTTCAAAGTGCTGCTGTGCAAGAAAAGCTTTGACCTAGGCCAACTGTCATTTGATAAAAACTGGACATTAACATAGCCCGAGGTTTATAAATAAACACAGTAAGAAGATGATTTTCAATCAACATATTAAGTTGTTGAACCCATGCAATTTGTACCGTTTGCTTGTCAGATGGAGTTTTAACCATTTCTGTCCTTCCTGCTGGGTGTTTTCCGCCATGGATCATCTGAATGTGCTGATCCAGCAGCACTCTTTTTGTAAAGGGTTGACTCAGTGCAGGACAGTGCCTGTTGAAAAGTAACATCATAATTAAGAGAAACATAATGTTTTTTGTTGTTTGTCTACATAATGTATGTAGGTATTTTCTTTTACAGAACATTTTTTTTAGCATCTTACAATTAACTCAGTTAGTATGATGGACACTGGATAAAACCTCTACTCAACCTCAACAAAGTCATAATAATACACAATAGTTCAGCTCTCTTTAAGCTTGATATCAGAGTCAAGCATATATATAGACAGTTTGTAGTTGGATTTGGCTCTGTCCTCCTTGTGATGCCTGCAGGTTTATTGAGCTCAAGCAGTTTAAATGTATTCATATTTAGTTCTTCTGACTTCAAAGGATGCAAAATGTTTAAGTTTAATTCTGATTTTGAGTCAATAATCAAGATTTGTGATTAATGTATGGATGCTTTGTAGAAATAAAAAGAATCTGGGGAATAATAATGACAAAGAAAAAAGTTGGAACCATAGTTAGATTATGCAACAAAATCCCAAGCTTATGAATGAAACTTTTAAATTTGTTTTTGTATAAGAAATTAAGATTATAAGAAATTTCAACTGATTAAGAAGCATCTATTTCCAATTCAAACATTTGGTTAAAGAATTGATGTCTTTTTCTGTGTGCATAATTTAGACAAGAACAGTCTGGTATTTACAAACTAATATACAGCTTTCTACCAAGAGCAATTGGAAATACAGGCATTGGTTAGTAATGTGCTTAAGTGGTTGGAAAAAAAAACTCTAGGACATAAATACTCACGGGCATGTGTAGACCTTTCGGAGCCCTTTGTGTTTTAGCCGGTTGTGTCGGCAAAGACTGTGGGAGGAGCTGAAAGACTTATCACACTGTCGACATGGATGCTTCTTCAGTATCTGCAGTTTGAAAGATATATCCAAAAATACAAAAAGCTTTGAAAGCAATAGAAACACCTTAATACTCATGGCTGATAAACAGGGGAAAAAAAGTTAAACTTGTGGAAGTGCTTCTCCATAGTTAATGAATTCAGCTTTAAGATTATTTTGTGTACGGCTACTAAGCAGTTTACTTTTGAAAACGATCAAATCAAATGTCAGCAGCACCAAAACATACACTTTAATGTTCAGAGAAAACAATATCAGATCCTAATTAGGATGATTTATAAGACCAGCAATAGCTTCTGTCTCCTGTTTTGATTTAATCACATTTTTAAGCTTAAAACCTATTACGAAGGTGGAGTTAACCAGAATCAGAGTAACGGTTCGGAAGTTCAGGTGAGGAAAAAACTCCCAAAAAACCTCAAAAAATACATGGATTGTCCTTAATTTTTTTTTATTTAGTTCGTAGCTACCATTGCAAAAAAAAAAATTATAATAAAATAACCTGCAATCTATTATATCAATCAACACTGTTCTTTTACAGTACTGAAGAAAGAGTTACCTTGCCATGTTCGCGCCTCATGTGCGTCACAAAGAGCTCCCTGGACTTGAGAGAAGCGTTACATTCCCCACATATGTAACCTGAGCCAACAGCGCTCCTCGGATCTGCTGTACAGTTGCTGTTGGTTGTCTTCAGAGGTGATGATGAAGACTTTTTTTCTCCCTTGTCGTGAGAAAATGCATTTGCTCCATCTTTGTTGTTAGTTTTAGGGATGTTGCTGTTGGTGCTGTTGGAATTTGTGGGCTTTGTGCTGAGTGGGAGGTTGATACCCAAGTTTGGTGGACCCTCTATTGTCTTCAGGGTTCCATGGATGGTCTGAGACGAGTCACAAGAGCACAATTTTAGCCTTTACCATACGAATGTTCACAACTGAACAGAATTAATGTGTTTGAAGTTATTGACTTTAGATGGCATTGAAGAAGGTTTCGGTTGCTTTTGTTAAATATGTATAGATTTTATGTATGGCTGAAGCATGATATATTAAAATATTTTTTTTCCGATTACCTTGATGTGATCCAGCATGAGCTGTTTCTGTGCATAGTGCAATGAACAGTCAGGGCATTTGAAAATGGAAACCTTGAAATTCGGAACATGCTGATCAAAATGTGTGCAGAGCAGGGACTGTAGAGTGAACACTGTATCACACATGGAGCATTTATATATCAACCTGAAAGAAAGGAAAAGTCACAATTATTAGTTTTATATATGTTCTCTGTATTTCCTATTAATCTTACATAATTATTTTTTGAATGTCTGAACTTTGTGAGCAAAGTGGAACCAAAATTCTTTGCTGTTGTGCACCAACTTTGCCAATGAAGTTTAATGCTAATGCAAAAACAGATTAATGTATGTTATGTTTTTTTTCAGCATTTGTTGACTGTTTTCAACAATAACTTTGGAATTTGCCATAAGTGCACATATGAGCCAAATCTGTTGTTGCACAACAGCTGCTTCTGAGCGGGTTTGTCATCAGTGCTGCTGACGTTGGATATTGCATTATACCGTAAAAGGTTTCCACGTGGAAAAATAAGAAAATACAAGTTAAGCTGCCACATTCAAAAGCTGCAAATCCTTTAACTTCTAAGGAAGCTACGGTTGTTATCTAGAGAGAAAGGGTTTGGACATGGGTTTTAGATTACATTAGTGTAACTTGAGTGGGTAAAAGAGGGTCTGGATGTCTGGTGAGATGTAGACTTTTGTGTCTATCAACAAAAAAATCATAAAAAGGTTGACAGAAAATAAGGTTTATGGCAACCTAAGATAAATCAGCTGTTTCACTGAGTGTACAAAACTGTAAAACTTAGATAATTTATTCTAGACACAATGCAAACATGTACTGTAAGGACATACTTGGGCTCTCCTGACTTGGCTCCCGGATGCTGTGTGTATGCATGGGAGTGAGTTCCTGGTGCAGACTTGAAAGCCATGGGGCAGAGAGGACATTTGTAGAAGACCTCACAGTGCGTGTTCTGGATGTGAGACTTGAGAGTCGCGACATCGGAAAAGATTACGCTACAGTGGATACAGCTAGATGGAGAAAACATAGAAACACAAATAAAAATTGACTCAGTATTGACTTACAAAAACCTGAGAACAATTTTTTTTTGCATCTAATCTTAAATTGCAGGAAGACATATCCACTGCATACAAAAAGACCAAGGTAAATTTAACGAAAGCAAATTCATAAAGCTCTTTCAAAACTTGTTTTTAAAAGTGACTGGTAGATGCTACAAATGGGCATACATGATAAACAAATGTGCAACCCTTTTTTGGATTACATATAAAAAATAGTTAAGGATGTTATATTTTTCATGAAACACATTCTACGATATTCCCTTTTCATATCATAAAACACATTTCCTCCATTACAATAACTTATTTTTAGCTTTAGATTCATTATAAAAGTACAAAAGTAACTTGAAACAACAATTTTGATTTTTTTAAAGAAGCAAATCATGTTAACATGAGTAATAACGTATGGGATGTGTTAAAAAGAAAATAACTTAAATTATGCAAAAAAACGAAGAACCAGAAGATACTTGATACCCCCTCTTAAATGGCTCACAAAACAAAACAAGGTTTTGGAGTTGCATTATCAAATCCACATTAAATCCACAGCGATGTAAGAGATTATTTGACTGTAATGGCAAAGGCATCTGGCAGCTGTCGGTGCCAAATTTAAAACAAACAGTTGTGGGGGCAATTAGTATTTCTAGTATATTTTAATACGTTTTTCTCTTTCTCCAAAAACTCTAATTGTAATCCTGAAAATACTTATTTCATTCTTATTTATTCTTTATTTTCTGGATAAAAATGTGTTGGATTAATACTTTTTTTAATGCACTGAGCATCAAAATCTTTATCTTTAATTTTTAAATTACCTATGACAATTTCACTGAATTTCACAAAGTGTTGCAATGATCCCCAAATGCTCTTAGATTCAGTGAAAACAGCATTAGGACAATATTGAAGGCAGGCTTTGTAGTTTTCAACCATTCCATGTCTTGTTTTCTCTGTCGTTTAGCCCTTGATATGTTCATTCAGTATTAAACAGCATACCCGGCTCATTGAGAGCTAGCACATTACTTCCAACATACTATAACCATGGAAAATAATTAAAATTAATAAAAATTACACAATTTTAGTTTGACATGTTGCACTACATAAAACATATGTTGTGTTTGTTAAAAAGTACAAAAAAAAAAAAAATAGAAGTCTTCACACTAACTCTTTGCTAGACACACAGGGACTTAATGAGGTGTTTTTCTTAAAGCGACAATACAAATACTTAAAGGTGCCAAACTCATGAATTTTA
This sequence comes from Cyprinodon tularosa, assembly GCF_016077235.1. Lineage (NCBI taxonomy): Eukaryota > Metazoa > Chordata > Actinopteri > Cyprinodontiformes > Cyprinodontidae > Cyprinodon > Cyprinodon tularosa. Next base: position 2,685,218 of record NW_024039718.1, on the reverse strand, counting down.
CATTGTGTTATTGGTATGGTGAAAATAAGTGCTAAAATAGGCTTCAGACTCTTGGATTAGGTGGATAGTTCAAGAAGAAGGAATTGTTTCACTTCATGTGACCTTTAAGTGAAAAAATGTTAGGATGGGATTGATAATTAGGGTTATAATGAGACCATTATTGCTTGAATACTAAATATGTTATTTTTCATGAGCATGTATCTTTGATGACTTAAGCACAAGAATTGTCCCTTTTGTCCCCTTCATTTTGTCCTTAATGACATGGCATATAGAGGATGTCAGGTGTCAAGCTGAGGACAAACTGCCAAGAAACTATCTAAATAACAGTAATTAAACAATTAAAATTGTTCTTTAGGCACTGAAGAGTAAAACCACTTAGGAGGAAATGTGGCTCCTCTTTAACAAGGAATTGTTCACAGCCATTGAAAATGAAATCTCAATAAGAATGAAACAGCAGTTTTGTAACATTGTGGTTTTCACTGAGATAGACTCACCGGTAGCCGACTCTGCGAGTGTAGTGCAGGCAATTCTTTGTGACGTGGGACTGAAAGTGGATAGAGCGACAACTAGCACCGCACTCGGGGCAAATATAAGGGGACTTATGCTGGTGGATTCGCTGGTGTGACAGAAAGCTGCACTGATTCGGTAGAAGCATCTGGCAAACTGTGCATGTTTTCTATGAAAGGAGAAAAAAATACAGACATTCTACACACTGTTGGAAAAACCTTAAAAAACTGTATTATGATAACTCAATAATAAAACTTTGGGTCAGGACACAGAACAATGATGGCTTTGTCATATTTGCAAGATTATGCCATACTTATATGTAATTCTAAATATTACACATATGCTATACATTCTGATACCTCTTACACCCTAAGGGGGTATAAATAAATTTCTGCCTGACAAAAACACACAAAAGTAAATAACTTATAGCCTCAAAGCTATTAGATTTAAGAAGAAACTTTTGGTACGTCTGTAAAGGTAAGATGTCATAGAATGGTTTTCTGGTGTCAGTACCATTGTAGCTTTGACCCTGCCTGAAATATTAGGGACAAAATACAAAATATTTTGCTTTTTTTGAACCTCGCCAAAATTTTCTTTGAAATAAACATTGCAAAACACTGCCAAAATATTATTTATAGCACAAAAAAGTAGTACAGACTTTCAAATCTAAATGTTGTGTAAAAATATACCAAATTTGGACTCATTCAGACGAATCATATTTATTTTAGAATGGTATTAGTGATAAATTTCTTAGGCGGAGAGGCCATTTTGGCACATTTATCCATAAATGTCACCAAACTGTGCCAAATATGTTTTTTACATCAATACTGGGGGTTTGGTAGAATTACGAGGTCATGTAGCAGCTGGACCCGCCGGTGGGTCCGTAGGGTTCAAGGGGTTAATGATCCATCCATCCATCCATCCATCCATCCATCCATCCATCCATCCATCCATCCATCCATCCATCCATCCATCCATCCATCCATCCATCCATCCATCCATCCATCCAACAACCATGTACACACACACATTTCTTGGGGAAGTTTAAAGAGATAAAATGATACGGCTTGCATGTGTTTAGATTGTGAATGAAAGCTGGAGTACCAAGCATTCAAACACAGAACCATCTTGGGCAAGGAAACAATGGTAACAACCTTGTGACTGTACAGCCGTTGTAAAATGATAGTTTAAAAAAAAAATAGTATTATGAAATAAACATACCTGATCGTTGGGTTCTGGTGTATGTTGATAGTGCATGGCCAGTGAACTGTCATCCTGGAATGTTTCATTGCACTCCAAACATTTCAAGTTGTGCCGACCAAGCTTTGATGTATCATCCTCCAAAGGCATGGCTGCCACAATGGGAGCACTGCTTGGAGCTGAAATCACTGTCGTTTGGCTACCACAAGCAATCTTAGTTTCGATTTGACTTGCAGGTGAATGTGCTTGAGACATAGAGGTGTTGCTATTGATCGTAAGGGGCACTGGTGATTTTGTTGAACTAATCATCTGATCTGCAGGGATGGGTTTTAGGATTAGATGTGAGCACTGCATGACCATCCCTTTATCCTTATGACCTCTGGCATGAGACAAAAGGCTGCATTTGTTGTAGAAAACCAAACTTTTGGCACAGTGGTTGCAGGTAACTTCGATACGAACACTTCGGCGTTCATAGTGCTGTGTCAGACTCTTCTCAAGAGCAAATGAGTCTCCACACTCCAGGCACTTGTAGCCCCTGGAGGGTAGAGAAATACAGGCTGAGGATGGTGGAGAGAGGTTTGGGACATATACAGGGAGAGGATTCAGGCTGCTTAGTACCTTATTGAAAGAATCTACTACAGGGCTTTGAGAGCTTGTAAACACCTGAACCCGAGAGACTTTCTTGCAGGCCTGGCCCGTGAGACCAGTCTGTTGTTTATTACGTTGTGATTGTTGATTTGGAGGCAGTTTGGAGGAGGACAAAACCTGTTGAAGATCACATGCAACAGGAGACACTGTCTGAGGAAGAAGGCTTATGTTGCTAAGATGTACTGTCTTTGGCACAAATTTAGTATTAGCCAAACTAGAGGCAGGTACTACGACAGTCTGTTGCTGAATAGCATTTGCAGCTTTCAAAATGGCACTGCTGGCACTTTGCACAGATGCAGCAGGGATTACCGTTGCTTTGACTGTTGTGTTGTTAGCCAGCTTTAGGTTAATTACCTGTGAGCCAGCTGTTTTGACTGCAGATACTGGCAGGAAAGCTGTTGCCACAGGCTTAATTGTCATTTGTTTGGTGATTTCAATTGATTGCCCCCCACTGGTTGCTACCACTGTTGTTGGCAATGAGGGTTTAGTTGTTGATGAAAAAATTGTGCTGGTGGTGGTCATAAGATCTGAGCTATTTTTTTCTTTTGTTAGGTCTTCCATATCTAATTCTGAAGGGACTCTAGTAACAGTGCGTTTGATCTGTCCAGAGGAGGTCTTGATTGTTTTAATCCTAACTTTTGGAATGACTGGGGTGTTGTCTGTGTTTGAAGAAGGGGAACCTTTGCTGCTGCTCTCACTGATGACACCAGAGGGACTGTCTGGTTCCTGAGTAAGTAGACTCTGTGTGAAATAGATTTCTGTCTCTTGCTCCCGTATGTTGGGGTGTTCTTTAGTCTTTTCAGGCCCCTTAGCTTTAGGTAATGAATCCAAAACATCTTCAGTGCTTACATTTTTGATGCATTGTGATGCATTAACTGCTGTACAGTGATGCAGTTCTGTTGATGATTTGGCTTTCACTTGGGAGATATCTAACAAATCAACACATCCTGGAGACTCACCAGCATCTCTGGACTCTTGACTTTGAAGTTTTAAAACAGTGTCTTCCAGTTTTTTTTCTGGTACGGATGATTCAGAGTGATTGTACAAACATCTGGCACGACTGTTCTTCACACTCTGATTCCTGTTTTGACCAGATTTGTGGTTTGCCTTTGTTTTGGGCATAGATACACAGTCGACAGCAGAACATTTTGAAACCTGGTGCTCCATTTTAGAAGTTGGGGTAAGGAAGATTTGAACTCCTTGCATATTAGTTGAATCAACGTCCTCATTTTTTTCCTCATCAAACTCTTCAGCACTCGCTATTGGACTAAAATGGCTCAGAGTAGAAGACTGAGAATTAATTTTATATCCATCATCTTTGGGAACTTTCCATCCATTCTTGATGTGATGAACAGCTGGTAGTCCTGTTGGTAAGCAGCCATTAGACAGTCCACTGCCAACATCATGTATTAGGGAATGGGAATTAAAATGCTCATCTTTTTCACATTTGGTACTAGCCTGTTCACTAGTATCCATGTTTCGAATGTTTTTTACAATTACGCTAACACCAGCATCATGTGTGTTACAAGAGTTGCTAGACTCGTCTTCATTGGCGGTCCCCGCGTTGCTCTGGGGCCTGAGTTGTCCATCTTGGTCGTCTTGGTGGCCAGATTCAATAGCAGCTTTAGGATCAACCATGTCAGGGATGTTAAAGGCTGCCAGTAGGTCATCAAAGTCTGGCGTCTTCATATCCCCCATGTTCCTTCCCTTGATCTGATGGGTAGGATACCTGTAATACACAGATTCATTTAGAGACAAGTTTAACTGAGCTGGTATATGTAATTCAAAAAATGTTCCTTTTGTCACAATTGTTTTAAAACATGATATTTTCCAAGAGAAGATGTTGATTCAGTATTCAATGTATAATTTGCATGCATATCTAAACACCAGCAACACATTTCTGAAATAATAATTTAAAAAAAAATCGATGCCTTTAAAAAAATTAGTTATAAGGTAAATGGTCTGTACTTATATGGTGCTTTTTCAAGTCACGAAACTTGACCAAAGCGCTTTACACAACATTCAGTCATTCATGCACAGACTCACACTCTGATGGTGGCAAGCTACATTATAGCCAGAGCTGGCCTGAGGTTCCCTGACAGAAGTGAGGCTGGTGTACAAAGGCGCCACCATGACCTCTGACCACTATCAGTGTCTTTTCCATTATTTTTTTTTCAGTGTCTTTTCCAAGGTTGCAATGAAAAGCTAGAGCCAGAGGTTGTACCCACAACTCTTTGGTTGCAGGGCAATTTCCTGCATCCACGCTGCTGTCAGCCCATATAGACAGAAACCTTAATTTTGGGTTCTTGTTTTATGCCAATACATATATAAGTACAGTTGTTATGTAAAAATCTTGTAAGATCACATTCTCTGATTGTTTAAATGATAGGAAAATATTTGTACACATTATTGCAACTTTAGCACAAGTGTAGCTACACTTCCTTCTTAAAGTTTAAGTAATTTTTTTTTAACAAAAACTTACTCAACTGTAACTGAGTGACTAATTTTCAAGAGCTTTCTCAAAATTTAGTCCATATCCACAGTGCCTGCAGCATGTAGAGGACTGAAGTAAATATATGTACTTCTTGTACAAGAATCACAGTGATCTACATGCAGCCTAAAAAGTAGACAATTTTTTTTGTAAACTACCCATGATATACAACTGCAGAATATTCAACCACTATACAGAAATGAACCCCCTCATGTACAGTAGTTAAAATGTCTGAAAAGACTTTTTCTCTTATCCATCCTATAGTCCTTAATATTTCTGTATTTACTGTGGACTTTCCCCCCATAAAAATGAATGATCTATATACTGTTAAACAAACCTTATTTCATGTTGCACTTTCTAAATCTAAATCCATAATCCTTAAGGTTACAGTAGATGTGCAAAACTTTTGCCAGTGATTCTGATAAAACAACTGGACTACCGCTGGAAAAAAATGCTCCCCAAGAAAAGATCCTCAGAGATATAGTTGGAAAAATCCTTAAAATACTATAATTGGATGCTTCATATTCAATAATGTGACATATAGTTTATAATCATTATTTAATTTTAATATTTTTACAATAAATTAGTGTTGGCACCTGTTGCATCTTATAGTTAAGGTAATTCTCACATTTGTATGTAGTAGCCAGTTTCTTTACCGATGACTTTAACTTAACAATTTTTCTAAAATTGTATTGTACTGGGCATGTGCCAACACACACACACACACACACACACACACATGTTGTTGCACAATATCCTTGTGGGGACCTTCTATTGACTTCCATTCATTTCCCACTAATTTATATGGCCTAACCATGACCCTTGCCCTAACCCTAACCATTACCGACACATACCTATCCCTAAACCTAACCTAAATTCAATTCACACCTTAGTCCTAAACCTAACCCCCACCCCAAGAAGAGAAACTTTCCTTATGGGGAACAGTTGTTGGTCCCCACAAGTACCTATGAGTCCCCAAAATGTGGCATATTCCTAGGAAATTGTCCCCACCAGGTATTAAAGACATGGTCAGACACACGCACACACACACACACATATATATATATATATATATATATATATATATATATATATATATATATATATATATATATATATATATATATATATATATATATATATATATATATATATATATATATACCGATATTCAGCATACTGTTGGATGCTTGACAGTACCCTTGGACGGTTTGACAGCACTGTCAAACCATATTGTTTGAGCTCTTATGCTACATTGCCAAGAAAAAAAATATAGTTCAGTCCAGGTTTTGGCTTTCAGAGGCTGTGAGGTTGGTACTGGTATATTAGATTAAGTAGCATACAAATGGGTCTTGTAGTAATACAATTATCTTTATCAAATAGGTAGACTCATTGTGAAATGTATAAAGAAAGCTAGCATAAAGCTTTTGTTCCAGCTTATCCTTAATCAGATAAAACATGTATATATTACACTAAAATGTTGGGTCACTGCTAGGAAACAAACTAGTTTAAATCATCTCAACAAATTTCTACAAGAAAAGGTGGTTAAACATACAGCATAATCTCCAAAGCTTGCGTATGGTTTTGGATACTCGTTGATGCAATTTGGTTAGCTTAGATATATACAGCAGAATTAAGACATATTAGAGACGTTATGTTCAACACTTTTACCTTGTATAAATTGGATCAAGTAAACACATTTGCATCATGTTCTTTGTTATTGAAATTCATTGTTGTTGCATCTTTGACAAATTCCATTCTATTTCAGATAAATCATTCAAAGACCCAAATCAGCATGACATTCATGGGCATGAAAGCTTTTTTTATGCATACAAGAACTGCATGTGGTTCATGTTGTTAGATCGAAAATCATAAGGACTTGTGAGGATATAGCACCCAATAATTCAAATGGTCCCACGTGTCACATTTTGTTTTTATGCTTTTTGTTCACTTGATTAAACATTTTTTGCTGTTGTGTTTAGCTCATGGTTACGATCACCTTTACTTTTGAGTACAGTTCATGTGGCTAAACTCGGTACCGATAATGGATAAATTGATCTCACATACATTTCTTGAGTTTGAGTTAACATGTCTGTATAAAATATGGGTGCTTGAGTTACAAACGAGGAGCAGGTCTTCTTCTTTACAACAAAAAACAGAGCAGTACTCTGATCAAAACACATCTGCACACTTTGACTAGTGACAAAAAAGCTAAATCTTTGTTTGCATGAAGCCATATTTGCTAACTTCATTCCAGATGTCTGGAATCATAGAAATGGAATAACAGAAAGGGTGAAGAAAATGAGAACAGAAACAAAGGGAGAGGGAAGGCAAACCCTAACTGGAGAAAAAAAAATGGCCGATGAGCTGCTGCAGGAGGGAGAGGGGGAAAGGCCTGGGTGAAAAACAACGAGTTTCAGCCATGACAGCCACAGCAGCCTGACGTATGAAGCTTTAATGAGGAAAAATGAGAAAAACACACAACACAGGATGGCTTTCTATACAAGCAGTTTAATGCACATGCACTTTTTTTTCATTAGGAATCAACACTTTATAACAGACAGCTGCTGTTTCAGTAAAGTGTATGTAAAATAATGGTGGAGACATGCAAGTGAATCAGCAAGTCCTCACCCTCTGGTCTTCGTTCTGTCCAGCCACTTAGCAAAACCTTCTTTCCTTGCTGCCTTCCATCCTGCAACAAACAGTCACAACACAGCTAGCCCACAGGAGGCATCCACCCCACCCTGTCTGGAAAAAAAAATCTTCCCAAACAGGCAAAGGCCCAGAATACAAGGTCAGGTTACATCCAGGCTTGTGGTGTGTGCTGGTGGTCCTGATAAGGATCGTCTTCAGTCATTCTCCGCACCACCAGCAGCATTCAAACATATAAACAGAGACATAGATCATGCTCCTGTGTTGAGTGTGTGTATGTGAATGTGTGAGGCAGGGCTCCGAGCAGCAGATTCATAGACTCCCATCCAGCCCCGTCCCCCTGCTCTCGTCCCTTCCCAAATCTCCCTTCTCCCCACGCCGTGCACCATGCAACTCTGCACTCCGACACTCAGCAGGCAGTGGTGCCCTGGTAGCCACCAGTGGTTTAGCCGTGAGGGGCTGCCATCAAGCAGTCTGGGCTATCGTTTCCTCGTGTAGCATAGAGACGGCATTGTTCCCGTCAGCCCTCAGTCTGCCTCAAACCGGTTTCAGCTGGTTCTGGTCACTCGACATAAAGGCTTTGACTGCTGCAGCACGGCCTCAAAAACGTACAGGAAGAGTGAGTGTGCCCACCTCCCAGGAAGTCCTGCGACAAATTCTTCCTTTAATAAATGCATCATAGAGATATGAAACTATAACCACGTTATAATAAGGTGGATGACTGCATTTCAGAGACATAAACAGACAAATAAGCCTGAAGAATGTGAATGCTTGGGCAAATACAGAATAAAAATAACCAATTAAAAATCAGCTTGCCAACTTGCAACCCTAATAATACCCATTACCATTTTGTCCCTTCCTGTTTTTATTTCCGATCTCTAAACTCCTTATGTATCTAAGTTTATATACCGTTTAATTTTGACATAGTAAAACACACAATTGAACATTTGAACACAATTTGATTATTATGCTTGAGGAATTTTATATGATACATTGTCTCCATCAGTTTCTGCTGGACTTGCACAGATTTTTATGCACCAGAGGAACATTTCCTACACTAAAATGTGTTCATGTGATTCCAGCATGTGATTCTGTTAGAGCAATTTTAGATTGATCAGGTGTCTCATTTTATACTTTATTTCCACAGCATCAGCTGGCCCAAATGTAGACCAGGATATATATAAAAAAAAAGCAATCAAGTTTTCCAATTTTTTGTCAGGTTTTAATTAGGTTCCAGAGGGGAATGGGTAGATTTAAGAAAATCTATTTAAATAAGTTGTCTTTATGGGTACCTCACATCCCCTTTCTAGATAACAACTGATGTTGACTCTATGGAATTGCCAGTGGTAGATGGTCCCATTTTGCACCCAAAATATTTTAGATATCACTAAACAGCAAGGTAAAAATGGCAGAGAAAATGGGACTTATGGTGACTTGTGGGTATGAAATGGTGACAAATTGGAAAAGGGGTGAATTGAGTAGGAGGTACATCAAATACATCATCAAATATGAAAACATCTGATGCCCTAATCAATCAAAAACAAGTATTACCAAACCTGATGCTAATAACTGAGCCACAGTAGGATATATCTAGATTTCATAAAATGCTGAATTAATTCAGATCATCTGACCTAACAATGCCAAGTACTGTAAGACATGTTTTTGTATTGTGAAACCATTCCCTTGTTTAAGTAATTATGATTGTAGGAGAGACTCAGTCTGGTCGGTTTCTTATAGTTAGCTCTCGATGGTTTAATTCCAGTTGCAGTAATAGTGAACTGCTTCATATATTGTTATGTAAAGACGAGCCATCACACACCCAGGACACAATTCATGACGCACTTTCATGCACCTCCCTCAGTAGATTACTACTCTCTCCCATCTACACCCCCACAAAGACACAGATGAAGATGAACATGCACTCCCATGCATATATAGAGGTAAATATAGCATACCCTCGTCAGGTTTTTTATTTCCAATCTGAGAGATATCAAGGAGAAAAAAATCTTCTGCAGAGGCCTCAGCAGTTGCTTTTAACAGCCTACTGTTCCAGCCTGCTTCCTCCTCCCCCACCTCCACCACCACTTCTTCCCTCTCTCCTTCACTGGTTAGTTATCAGTCTCAGTCGAGGCCTTGTTTTGTCACAACACCCTCAAAATCACCACCTCTGCGGCTAAGGAGTGAGGGGATGGATGGCGAAAGGGGGCAGTGTTCAGCAAGCGAATGAGGCCTTTTGTCTCTAAGTGTGTAGCGGGGTGAGGGGACGCTCCTGTCTGGCTGGGGAGCAGGAACAGCAGCTGGTACACAGAGAAACAGACGAAAGGGAGGGAAATAGAGACAGAGGGAAGTGGGGGAGATAGAGGAAGAATGGAAATGACACAGAATATAGTTTAAAAGCAGGCTTTATTCTGTCCACACCACTAATGTTTAAGGCCTCTGCTCTGAAACAATTCCATAGAAAAAAAATGTGTTTGAAATAGATTAATGATCTTCAGCCTTTCTCCTCTGTCATGGGTAGAAATAAAACTGAATACCTAACATTGTGTGAAATTGTTAATGCAATGTATGTTTTAATGCAGAAAAAACATTAAAATAGTAAATTAATAAGACTGACATGAATAACAAAATATACATCCATGTTATTTTTTAATACTATTTCAGCCTGAATGCGAAGCCGTAGAAACATAAATAACACTTTACTACAATGACAATGTGATCTAGAAATGGGTAAATAAATTAGATATTTTGTAACCTACCTGAAGGAAAGAGACTGCCAGTAGGGTAACACAGCCTCTCTTAGGCCTGCTACTAGTCCTTGATTCATCTTGCAGATCTGCCAAAGGCAGCCAACAATGCTGCAGCATGAATTAGTTCTTCATCTTTATATGAAACACCTTACGCAGATGTATTTATTTTAGTGCACCAATGCTTTTTATACAGTGCAAAGGGCAGCAGAAGGTGAGCAGATATGTATATATGATAAAAGGCCCTAGCTGTGCCTACTGCCTCACTGCACTGTGACAGATTCGGTGCAGCAGTGGAGGTTGAGGTTGCTCCCCACCCCTTACAGAGTCACATGACGTCACACTACTGCCTCCATCCAAACTTGAAATAAGAAAGGCTGCATAAAGCAGTTTCTGCTTTCAGTCATTTTTCCCCCCAAGATCTATGTATGTTAAAGCTGTGGGGTTGTAGATGCCAATCTGTGTTAGCTTTTTTTTCATGCCTAGTTTCGGCTCTAAAGCTTTTTTGCAATGACTAATCAAACAATTAAGTGAAGGGCCTGATCTTGGTTCTCACTTGACCTATGAATCACCTGAAAGCAGCTGTTTACACACCTTCTCATTTGTGACATACTTGTCAGTCTCTCTGTAAAGATTATAATGAGAGGTCACTTACATATTAAACATCCTTAGTCTCTTTGCCCTCCCTTAAACACTTTATTACACAAGCCCTCAGGTTCATGCTTGGATCCATCATTTTACGGGGTAATCTTTAAATTTAATGTAATTTTGTTCAGGAACAAAAGGCTTATTTCCAACTGAGAAGTAAAAGCTAAATTATTTAAATGAATCTTTTAAAAAGCTATTAATGTGAAACTTTGTTCTTAAGGGTAATTTGCACAGCCTAGAGAAAGTGTTAGGTCTTGGGTCAGTTACGGCCATGTTTCAACCACCTGTTATGATCCTTAGGTGGGTTTTTGTATTCATTCGTTCATTTATTAAATTTCTGTGTGTTCAACAATGTCCTTGTCATATTAGTTCCTTACAATATCTTCTGTTCTATTCTTTGTATTCAGTTTATTCTTTTTACGTCACAGTTACCTCTTATTCACACAGAGTCCTTTATCAATGCGGACTCTGTTTCATAAAACTAGCTAGTCAGTGTGGTCATTTGTACAGACTCTGTTGCGCTGCAGCATTACAAATAGTTCCCTTCCCTCGTCCATCAGACATATGGATATAGTTTTAAATGAGATTAGATACATCAAATTTTAATAACCAGGTGAGCCAGACAGGAAGTCTGACATGGAATTAATAAAGTGGATCCGGTATATTTCATTATAAGAGTCAATGCACAGATCAATCCTAAAAAAATCAAGGACTGCTGCATGGCAGCTGTTTGAAGAGGATGATGAGGGGACATGGGACATGGTATGTGTGAAGCCAGCTTTGTTCTTTTTTCCCCCTTGGATTTGCACTTTTTTTGTCTCTAATTTAGTTACCTCTGTGTTAATTATTCGCTCTCCTCCCCCAGCTGGACCACATTCCCTTGATTAACTCACCTGGATTGAATGCCATTATCCACTCCTCCCTCAGTATAAAGTCTAAGGCAGGAATGTCCAAATTCGGTCCTCCAGGGCTTCTGTCCAGCAAATTTAACAAGGTGATTCCTGACACCGTCCTGGATTTCCCTTCGGTACCTCTTCGTATCCCTGATCTCTGGCTCTGACTCCTGAGCACCTCTTTGACACCAGCTTTGGCTTTGCCCTCTTGATAATCTTGCCATCCTTTGTCTGCTGGGTTCTGATCTCCTGCCTGTTCTAGCTGACCGTGTCTTACAGCCGGCGAGCTAGAACAGGCCTCTTGTTTTGTTTTTGATTTTCTTTTTTATTAAAAACTGTTTATTTCCACGGTTTAACCTCTGCATTTTGGCACTTTATTAATCCATAAACATGACTTACTCCCTGAAACTCAAGAGTCAAGATGAAAAAGATTTAGCATAATTAAGAGCAATGGAGGGCCCACCACAGCGCCAGCCTTTCACTGATTAAAGGGTCATGAGGCCATGAGGCCCAAAACATTGAATTTGAGGTTTTTTGGCAATAAAATGTATTGCATCCATCAGCAGTCTAATGATCGCATCATTCATATACCTACTATAAACTAATTGCAGCTATGGCAGTGTTGTTTACAGTTTTGTTTTGGTATGTTTATAGACGACTACGTGACTAAAAGTAATACAATAAACCAGTGTCTTGTGGTTATCTTTTTGTCATTTTTCTGACAATAGCGGGGGTATGAAAGAGGGGGAGAGACATGCGGCAAAGGACCATAGGTTGGATTCGAACCCGGGTGGGCCGTGTTGAGGACCAAGGCCTTCGTACATGGATCGTGCGCACTAACCACTGCACAACCTGCACACCCTGGTAAGTGTTTTTTAATTAAATGTGAGTTTTATTTGAATATGCTTTACATCCATGGATCCTTGACATCCATGTTTTTCAAAGAACACTGCTTCTACTTATTGGTTTGTGACATCACGGTGTGGTATCGGCTGTTGATTGAGTCTGTATCTGGTGTTTGTCACAACGCGCTATTATTCAAGTCATCTTGAAAACGTTATTATTCGAAATGTCAGCTACATATTACGTGTTTTTTTCTCTGGCCAGAAGTTCAATGGCAAATCCTCCCTCTTCAAGTTGGCAATCCAACGACGAACCCGTCCATGCAGGATCATGACTCGGAAAGTTGAAATAAATAGCCAGTTTTTTTTTCAGTTTTACCCAATGCATTACAACATCCAACTGCCATGCATGTTGGATGTATTCTCAGAATAGTCTGAGAGTGAGGGTGGAGATGGGGCGTAGGTGGGGGAAAGTTCGCCTGGTAATGGAAGGGGATCTTGAAAGATGATTGGTTTCGGAGGAGGTGCAATCCCAACATCGATAGGCTAAGCTGAACGAGGGACATCTTAGGTGGTTCTGGTGAGCTTCATAAATCCTCTGTGGAAACCTTTATGGTGGGATTCTCACCTTACTAAGGTTCACATACTTCACCACAGTATCCGAAAATCTTTGAAAAAGTCAAGCTGCAGCTTCTGCTTTACAGTTGACCTTATATACAGCACGACAGTGGTAGTATCTTGTCAAGGGTAAAGTTTACACTGTCAACTCATCTTTACTGCTGAATGGCTTGAATGTTGATAATTGAAAATGTTATGGGTCTGTTTGAAAGCCAAATGAGTCAGAGGAAACCTGACACTTATTTTATCTTTGCTAATAAGAAGAGTGGTTACAAAAAAAAGGCCAGAATGATGCCAGAATTCTGTTCAAAATTTATGATTTTCACTACATATTTTACTTAAGCATTGGCAGGGGCATATTTAACTGTTTATGCATAATTTTGACACTGCTGATAAAAGAAAATGACCCCAAATTAAATCATCTTCGTTCAAATGTTTAATTCATTATGACACACGTTATTGTTCCACAATGGAGAAAGAGCAGTTTAAAGAAACCAGTTTATATTGTTCATACTGCTGATGATGAAAGTATGTTAACCTCTAAACATATGAATAGAGCTTAATACATACAACAACTTCTAGCAGCATATAAACAGCAGATTTCTTAACACCCCATTATTGCCTTCAAATCCTGTGATTGGAGTTTGAGAGAAAGTGGAAAGACATAATACCTCAAGATGAAAAACTGTCCATCACGCTGCAGGCTTTGCTCGCTGAAAGGAAGCCTTTAAATTAGTCTTTTCCACTTTCCATAAAGCTGTCATTATTAATATGTAATGTGATTTTAAATGGATATAATGACCTGAAAATAGAAGAGACGTTTTTCTAATCACCCTATGATTATAAACATTTTTCCTGAGTCATATTCTAGCTTAACATGCCTTAAAGGGTCTTAATTTTTTTTTTTATACATAGTTTAAACCTCATGGCTCATCATATAAAAGTCGAAATACACCCCATAGCGCCATCTGCTGTTTCCCTTTCAAACAAATGGTATAACTGAAATAAGGACTTAACATGTAAGAATATTAAATGAAATATTGATGTCGTGTCTAAAGAAGGACTTCTTGAAACCTCTGGTGACTAATAGTTTTAAAAGTTCACCTTGATCAGTGTCAATTAATGATTAGTGTTTTGTAAAAGGAAAATGATGGAGCTTTTCAAAGTAATTACATTTATCTTAATTGTGGCGTCTGGAATTGATAAAGTGGTTCTTAACATATGTGATCAAGGCCAGACACTCAGACAGGAGTGTTTGTGTGTCTTATAAGTTGATTAAAATCCTTATCGGTCTTAAACTTTATGACTGTACTACAGAAACTTGTACAATTTTTTTCTTTTTTGTTAATATCCTCAAATCAGTATTAAAGGGTGAAAGAGAAGGCAAAAATATGTAAAGGGAAAAACCTGCTGTGCAGGGGTCTTAAAAGAACTTAATCTCATATTTCATCTGTTGTAGATGCAGATAGTATTTCTTCTTTGTTTTTCTTTTTCTTTTTTCGTCTCTAGTAAAAACTATTGGACAAATATTTCAGTTGGCACTGCACTGTGCAACCTAACTGTTGCTGCCCTTTGATCGTAGGTGACTCATCCTGTTTCGTTAAGGTCAGCCCTGGACGAGCATGCAACATGTTTAGAGCCATATGTACTGTTTTAGTCTCCTGCAGGTATATGTGTGTGAGGTCGTGACCTGACAATAGCTAGAGGAAACCCTCAACCTTTTCAACACAAAATGTTACTTACCTGTGCGGACTCCTTATCTGTCCTCATCTGTTCTCTTTTTATGCGCATCTGTAAGTCAATACTGTCATAAGCAGGATCAGTCAAGTATGAGTTTTCCACACAAATCTCAAATCAGATTGAGACCAAGAGATGTAGGTAAATAAAAGATGCTTTGCAAGTTGGCATGTGATGCATTATGAAATACAAGTGTTATGAACAGCATGGTTTGGCAATATTACTGCCTTTGTGTTTGACAGTTTCTTTTTGTACTATTGTCTACAGTTCCGAAAAGATGATGAGGTTTGGAAACCTGCTGCAATTCATTCACCAAAATAAATACAAGAAATAACTGGAAAACAGTATAAAGAAGGGACCGGGGGAACTAAAAGGGATTTCTGAATCCTCTCAGTAATCTTATTACAAAGAAAACACCTGTTCCAATATATTTGCACCTAGCCTGCAGGTTTCTCTGAAGGTGAATCAAACTTTCACCATTTGAATCTTACTGGTTGTGTAAAAGGAACCATTTGCTTTTAGACTACGTGGCAGGTGGTCTAAAAGCTTTCATCATGTTGAGATTGTCTACGCACAAAAATTTATTTAAGGTTTCAATTCCATTTACACCAGTGACTTGTTTTCAGAGATGGTGGGGTGTTTGACCTTAGGGTTATAATAATAGGTTTTGGGGTTTTTTGGAGGTATTTTATTTTTCTGCTAATCGAATTCAAGCATCTTATCACCACTAAATTAAAGGTTTTCTGACATCAGAGATCTTAGGAAAACAAAGTATTTGCAATTTATTTTCTTTTTACAGTTTATTTTCTTTAATGTTTTCTGAAGATTTTATTTAAAAATACCATTATTATAATTATTTATATAATATGATATTTATACTGAAATATTATATAATATTTATTTTTATTGTTTCTGTGGAAGTCAGTGAAAACAGCAATTACCTCATAAACATCCAACTGGTTATCTACGGTACCTACAATTTATGGCCACTTAGGATCAAATATTTTGACTGGTTTCAACTACCTTAATCTATACTGGGCAAATATTCCCTTAAACATATTGTTACCCAAACATGGAAAAATACAACTTCATAAATAGTATTTAACATGTTTTCTTAAAGTTTCATATCTTTTAACCAGTCTGTTTTAAATAATTTCCTTAAAGTAACCATGTCGAGATAGAGTAATTGCTTTATGTTGTATATTTTTAGATAGACATTACAAGTAAGGTTTTAGAAGACTTGGTTCTGTTTTCAGTGCGAAAATCTCAGAATTTTAGTTTTATTAATATATATATTTTTTCACTTTTATTTGAGTAAAGAGGTCAAGTTGATACTTCAACTTTTACTGGGTTTTTTTAAACTGCAGTATCTATACTTCTACTTAAGTAACAAAAGTGTGTACTTTCGAAACCACAGCCGCTCACACTGAGCCTGGTTCTGCTGGAGGTTTCTTCCTGTTAAAAGCAGAGATGGGAAGTAACGAAGTACAAATACTTCGTTACTGTACTCAAGTAGATTTTTCTGATATTTTTACTTTACTTTACTACTTATTTTTATGGCGACTTTTTACTTATACTCCTTAAATTTTTACACAAATATCTGTACTTTCTACTCCTTACATTTTAAAAAATTGGCTTGTTACTTTAGTTTTGAATCATTTCAATGGAGTTACCGTTATTATTTTTCACGTCATCAATACCAAATTCAATCTAATTGGATGGGAATCTACGTTGCATTTGACGCACCACTACAAGATGAATCGACAGCTCGGTGGCGGTGGTGTTAGCATAGTAGTATGGGCAACGAGATGATTGAAAATGAACACAACGGAGATCTAGTCCTATTGGCAGACATTCATTTAAAATGTAGGCAACGGCATGAAAAAAGTGGTTTCTACTTTTACTTTTATACTTTAAGTAAATTTACAAGCCTGTACATTGTTACTTTTACTTGAGAAAAGAAGTTTAATCAGTACTTCCACTTTTACCAGAGTATTTTTTAACACAAGTATCTGTACTTTTACTCAAGTACGGAAAGTGAGTACTTTTGCCATCTCTGGTTAAAAGGGAGTTTTTCCTCTCCACTGTCGTTACAAGCATACTTAGTGTGTGGTATTGCCTTCGAGTCGAGTCAATGCAATCAAATTGATTGTCTTAGATAGAAAACTTTGAATCAATTTTACTGTATGATCTGGTGAACTGTAAAGTGCCTTGAGAGGACGTGTTGTGAATTTGCGCTATATAAATAAATTTAATTGAATTGTCCTGTGTGATGCCAATCTTATTACAATTTTTTTTAATAAATATTATTTCTTTAGATAAATTAGTGAGATGTAAGCCACAAATAAACTAATGCTAAAGTGCACCTTGGCTTAACTGTGATAACAAAATCCTTTAAAAAATTCAATATTAGGAAATCTTACGACAATATTTGCTATTTCTACATCTCACAATTAATTTTTTTTACTTTAGTTTTTTTGTCTTGGCAGATTACCTCCCGTGAGGTTGATAACACACTTCAATCATGCTGATAGTTTTGAGGTATACCTTCCTAAAGAACAAGTTATACCTATGAAAGAAAATTCTAATTTAAGGTAAAGTCAATCTGATTCACAATCTATAAAATTGTGAGTTCATTTTAACCTTAAGAGTCCAAAGTTTCAGTTAAAGAAACTATCTAAAGTACAAAGGCTTAAATTAAAATGGTTTTAAATTTTCTTTTGTTTTGTTTTTTACTAATATGGGTGCACACATTTTGTAAACAGCTAGTATGTATTTTTCAAATAATTGTTTAAAAATGTTACTATGCTTCAGTAAATCCAGATGACCACCAGAGGTGGTGCTTCAAGCATTGATCATGATCATTATTCCTGCTGTGCAGGTTGAAAAATTATTAAAAAAAATGATGACGACAAAGTAATTTGTTGTGATCAACATTATTCTACATATTAATGTGCATGATCACTCAGTCTGTGTAATAAGCTTCAGCAACATGTAAAAACAGTTCAGGCTGGTGGTGGTATGATGGTATATGGGATATAATTCCTTGGCACACTTAGTACCAAATTTGCATTGTGTCAACACCACAGAATACCTGCGCATTATTGCTTTATCCCATGTTTATCCCTTTATGACCACAGTGTAGCCATTTCTGATGACTAATTCCATCAGGAAACTGAACCATGTCATATAGTGCAAATCATGTCACACTGATTGATTTCTTAAACCTTATCGAATCTACAGTATGCCTCGAAGTTCTGACGGCAAAAGAGGGTCCAACCCGGTGTTAGCAAGATGTACTTAATAAAGTGGCCAGTGAGTCTATATGTATGTATATTGTATATATCTTAAAATTTTTCTGTGTGCAATTCATAAAAAAAAGCAAAATTAGTTTGTTTTATTTAATTCAAAGCTACTAATTTACTAAATGTATTCATTTTTAGATTATTAATTTAATTGAAAAATCAATCAGTCAATCAATTACTAAAAGAAAAGATAACTCCAGCACTAGTTAGAATTATAAATTTTGCTCTATTTATTTTATACTGAACACCAGAGATGGTGCTTCAAATATTAGAGAAGATATAACAACAAGGCCCTTGAGGATCCAAAAAAGAAAAGACAACCGGAAAGCAACAACAGCACCTACTGCAGTGAGACATAGAACGCTGCTGCTGGAAGCCCCTGTAGGGGATAGGGTGTGGCCATGTTCACCTCATAGAATTTTGCAATGGCATCTTGGTGCTGGAGGCTGCCTCACCAATGGCCTCCAAAACCACTCCAGTAATCCCAGCCAATGAGTTAGATAGGGTCCTATGGTGTAGTGGCATTCCCCTCCAGGTAGAGGCTGACCCTAAAATAAGGTAACACCCATATTCAAACATGCCATCCTCTGCTTGGAAAGGGCACAGCCTTTCTGGGGACCAGTATAACAGACAAAGGTTTTTGTCTTTGATCTTAGAGTGGACATACTATCATGTGACATACTCTTCAAGTCCTCCGACTAGACACAGATGTTCAGAGAGGGTCCTAGAATTAAAGCAGGAGTGGCAAGATGCTGCAAGCATTAGTCCCCAGAGTAACCATATAGATTCTATCAACAACATTCCACAGAAATAGACAGAGCATGCTGCTGTTGCCAAGAACATAAGCTAGCAGAAAGCCAGTCTTCAGAAAGAGCTTCAGATCCACCCTGTATGGACTCAAATTGGGAAGACCAAAAGGCTTTAAGGAAAATAGATGCAATGTAGGGGCTACAGGTTGCATGGAAGGAACTCAAATGTCTGGCATTACTGAAAAACAGCCCAACAATAAAGCCCAGTCTGACAGTGAGAACCAAGGGGGACAGTAAGATGCATCCTTGCAAAGAGATCCACCCTTAGCCACATTGAAGACCAACCAAACGTGACCCATTATCTCTGGGTGAAGCCATCATTAATGTGGAAGAGGCAACCAGCAAGACAGAAAGCATGCAGGTGCATTCTGCAGACCTAAGATGGAGGTTGCACTAAGTCTGGAAAGCCATGATACCACCCATTTGTTTTGTCAGGAATAGCAGTCTCAGAGACCTGTACCCCCTTGAAGGTTTATGTGGTAGACCACTGTGGTGTTGTCAGACTGATCAACACAGGGCTCCTCCGCAACACAAAGAGCCAGGGACATAGCCAGAAGATCTAAAGCATATAGATTGATTATGTGGGCGAATGTGGGGCCATTACCCCTTGCAGTATGGCTCTGCTAGGTTGCATCCTGATCTTTCAAATAAGCATCTGCCAAGCCAGTCTCCCTCCAACACAGAACTGATCCTGATCAGAACACCGTGCATAATGTAGGACCCATCCTGCCACTGGGACAGAGACAGGCGGCACAGAGGCAAAACACAATGTCATCTGTGCCTGTGTGCATGACAGGCAGGGTCTTAACTAAGACTGTCCAGCCACATATGCAGGGGCCACAAGTAAAGCAGTTAAGGGGGTTCTACGTGGGATGAATGTGCCTAAAACACTTTGTCATGACAGAAGCCTTAAAGGATGGTTAGAACATTGGTTACCACTTGCATGGACTGTAAGCAGTCATGGGGACAAAGTACAGGCAAATGCCTAGGAAGACCATTACCTGAGAAGGGTTTAAGCAATTCTACCCCAAGTTCACACTTGAGCCCAGATCCCATATATGGGCCAGCACTAACTAAATATGTCCCGGACCTTCTGGTTTCAGTTTGCTGCATAATTTTGTCCGTTGTCCACATAAGGCAGGATCAGCTTGGGAAGAGGACTGCCCTCTCACACTGGTTAAACACCCAGAGAGAAACTTCCAGCGATATAAAGCAATAAGGATATGAAAAATATGTATCCTTCAGATTCTCAGATTGCCAAGAAGACCAGTCTGGAGGCCAACATTTAGAAAGGCATAACCCTCGAAGGGGTGGTCCGTTCTCTAAGGTCCAGAGTCAGATCAAGATCTCAGTTCTTTTTTAGGAATCAGGATATAAATTGAATAAAACCCCATTTGATCCAGCAAGGGTTTCACAGACACTAAAACACCTTTGGCAAGCAAGGTACACAGTTTTCAGTGTACAACTAGGCCATCAGGGAGTCATGGGGTGACAATATGGACCCCAGAAACTTGGGAACGGTGTCAGAAGTGGAGACTGTATTACTGGGTCAACACTCACGAATCCAGGGTGTGAGCAACCCAACATGCCAGCTGACCAGGAGAAAAATGTCCATCTCCCACCTCATCTATGGGTCTTTTTTCTTAGTATTCTGACGTTAATCTCAGAATTCTGACTTTTTTCCTAGAATTCTGACTTTAATCTCAGAATTCTGACTTTTTTCTCAGAATTCTGCCTTTTTTTCTCAGAATTCTGACTTTAATCTCAGAAGTCTGACTTTTTTCTTAGAATTCTGACTTTAATCTCAGAATTCTGACTTTTTTCTCAGAATTCTGCCTTTTTTTCTTAGAATTCTGACTTTAATCTCAGAAGTCTGACTTTTTTCTTAGAATTCTGACTTTTTTTTTCGGAATTCTGACTTTAATCTCAGAATTCTGGCTTTAATCTCAGAATTCTGACTTTTTTTTTCTCGGAATTCTGACTTTTCTCAGAATTCTGGCTTTTTTCTCAGAAGTCTGACTTTAATCTCAGAAATCTGACTTTTTTCTCAGAATTCTGACTTTAATCTCAGGATTCTGACTTTTTTCTCATATTCTGACTTTAATCTCAGAATTCTGACTTTTTTCTTAGAATTCTGACTTTAATCTCAGAATTCTGACTTTAATCTCAGAATTCTGACTTTTTTCTCAGAATTCTGACTTTAATCTCAGAATTCTGGCTTTTTTCTCAGGATTCTGCCTTTAATCTCAGAATTCTGACTTTTTTCTCAGAATTCTGCCTTTTTTTCTTAGAATTCTGATGTTAATCTCAGAATTCTGACTTTTTTCTCAAAATTCTGACTTTAATCTCAGAATTCTGACTTTTTTCTCAGAATTCTGCCTTTTTTTCTTAGAATTCTGACTTTAATCTCAGAAGTCTGACTTTTTTCTTAGAATTCTGACTTTTTTTTTTTTTCGGAATTCTGACTTTAATCTCAGAATTCTGGCTTTAATCTCAGAATTCTGACTTTTTTTTTCTCGGAATTCTGACTTTTCTCAGAATTCTGGCTTTTTTCTCAGAAGTCTGACTTTAATCTCAGAATTCTGACTTTTTTCTCAGAATTCTGACTTTAATCTCAGAATTCTGACTTTTTTCTCATATTCTGACTTTAATCTCAGAATTCTGACTTTTTTCTCAGAATTCTGACTTTAATCTCAGAATTCTGACTTTAATCTCAGAATTCTGACTTTTTTCTCATATTCTGACTTTAATCTCAGAATTCTGACTTTTTTCTCAGAATTCTGACTTTAATCTCAGAATTCTGACTTTTTTCTCATGATTCTGACTTTAATCTCAGAATTTTGGCTTTTTTCCCCCATAATTCTGAATTTTTTTCTCAGAAGTCTGACTTTAATCTCAGAATTCTGACTTTTTTCCCACATGTCAACTGAAATAAAATAAAATATCAGTTAACTTTTTTTTTATTTTTTCAGTTGCCCTAATCCTCTTCCATAGAAAGAAGCCAAATATTCAGATAGTCGAAAATACGTTAAAAACGGGTTTCACATTTGCAACGTTTTTTCTTAACTTCTATTATTGGACTTAAAGTGGGAAAAAAATCAGACCGAACAAAAACATCTCACTTTTCAACAACTATTTTTGGCCTAAATCAAGATTATGACGGACGGACAGATTTAGCCTAAAAACCAACAAATGACGTCTGGTGTTTGGGGGTGAGCTTCTGCTCTCGTGCTGATTGCGGTGACGTTCACACCTGAACTAAAATATATAAGCAATAATCTGCGTTATCGGCAACTATAAATGATCTCCCAGCTGTATCTGCCTTCCTCCGCAGCATTTAGACGCGCTGACGTACAGCTGCTTCAGGAGGAGCGCCTAACTTTCTTTATCACTCATTCCTATTTAAGCCATTGGGAGAAGAAATTCTGCAAATCGGACGTCTTTTTTTCCCCTCCGCTTTGCATCGATCCAACCTCCAGAAAACTCAACGATGGTGTAGGTAATTTAAAGTTAGTCTGGATAAAGTCAGTGCAAAGTAAGGGCTGATAAACGTCGCTTGGTTTGCAGTTAACCTCCCGCCTATCATGTGTGCGGTGCGCCTTTGTTATCCATGGTCTTACAGAGCGCTTTGGAGCGTTTTTATCATCCTGGCAGCAGCGCCTTGTTTTCTGCGCTGCTCTGAAAAACCTGCATTAGTTGGGAAAATGTATCCGAGGGGCAATCACTGGGCTGTAGGTAAGGAAAACTTTACATTTATCAGAAATATTTAAACCAGTTTTATTGTATTGCGCAAAATGAATCATAATGGGCAAAATATCTAAACTTATGTAGCCTAATATTTCAAATTGCATTTATCCTTTTTAAGTAACATAATATATTTGGATTGAAAATATGTTTGTTTTTTTAATCAGTAATCAGTTAATAAAGACAATAACACCTAGGTTAAAGCATGTGTTTGCAGGTGGTTCTCATGGTTTATTTCTTATTTTTACAATGTTCAAGTAATTTTAATTGGCAGAAGAATGATTTTCAAATGCTTAACCCACAGGTCATTTAATGGGAAAGAAGAGCTTGCCTGAAAAGCAGCAGGTAAATCTTGACTATATCACACTTTCACAATCGGACAGAATCGTTGACCAGGACCAAACTGTGAAGGCTCTGTCACCAAAAAAACAGCTAACAATACTACAGCTTCTTCATAACAACAAGAGAGGAGAATATAAAGGAAAATATCTCCAAGAGGTCTGCTTGCAGAGTCAAACACCATTAGTAATCTCCGACCTTCAATATTCTTACAGATCTCTGTGTTATTGCTGTTCCCTCTAGATGTTACACCTATTTCTCCTGGCTTTGAAACTCCAAGACAATGAATCCTCCTGAAGAAAAGACAGACTTGGTTGGAAACGCTGCTTCTGACGTCTACTTTCTCTGTAATAACAAAATGACCATGTATAAACTGTGCTAGACACAAACATTTCAGTTTTCAGTTATTTACTATTTTTACTCCCGCAAAATAAAGGTTTCTACTACTTACTGACCGACAAGAACGTGTCACAGAAAGTGAGAATCTGAAATAAATTAAAAATTATACTTGCATTGTGGATGTCGGATCATGCTTTGCACACAGCAAGCCGCTATCTTTTGCTTCAAGAATGAACTGAATGAACAGTTCTCTCTTATAAAAAGATAATTTTATGATGGTAACATTCCGATATTACATTTCCTTTCAACCATAAACAAAAAGGGTAAAAAAAAGAGCAAAACATCCATATTTTCTAAATAAAGACAAACTATACTTTCCTACAACCTTTGCTAACAAATAGATGCATATATTTAAACATCCACACTTCTTAGATAAGAGGTATAGTGGATAAAATTCTTTCAGGTTTGAGTTCTGGGGTGAACATCTTTTCCATTGTCATTACTTACCTACTTTTATTAATAATCAATCTGCATAAAATTGATATTTACAAGCACTAAAATCTTCATAAAGTAAATATCACTGTGAGATCAATAAAGTCAATTAAGTAATAAATTGATTATTTAATACATTTGTATTAAAATATTTATGTATGATTTAACTGAAGGCTCCTAGATGACTTGCATTTTCTCTTTACCCCATTATAACACAAAATCTAGTTCTGAAAAGAGAATTAATTCTGTACTTATCATCTTTAATGTTAGTATATTGATGTGCATAATAAACCACAGAGTTTTTGTTGTCAAGTAATTGTTAATATATGAAAGATTTAAATGTTTTGAATATTCCACCTGAGAGTATTACTGCTGCCACCATCTGTATTAGAGGGAAGAAAATGGTAGCCAGATGGGCCACCCCTGGCCCCCCATCTTGCTCCGCCCCTGTGCATTATAAAGCTTGTAGGTCATTGCCCTTCTTTTTGAATCAATATTCTATACATAATATGTACCCTGGTCGAACTAAACTTACATTTCTCTTACAACATTTTAACAAATCTACGATAACCAAAATTAGGACAAATTATTTGAAATTCCCAATTCCTCCTAAATATAAAGAATTACAATTCAAAATAATAAATGACATATATCCTTCAAATTAATACTTAAGAGAGAGATTTAAATTCAATATTGGGAATTGTGGTGTCTGCACAACTAAATTGGAAACTACTAATCATTTGTTTTAGGTATGTAGAGAAGTAAGAAACCTATGGGATCAACTTCAGATCTTTCTATCTTCTAGATCTATAAATGTGGACTTTAATTCCTTACAAATAATCCAGTTTGGTTTATATATTAATGAAAAAAATGTGGAATTCTTAGTCAATACTTTGATGATTATAACCAAATATTATATCCATAAATGTTGTTATGCAAAATGCTCCCTCTCCTTCTCTCCTTTAAAAAACGAACTTTCCTCCTTTAACCGATGCCTGAAAAAGATGCAGAACCTTAAAGCAAATACATTGTCTGAATTATTGGAAGAATTTCAGTTAGTCCCCTCTTCTTAATAATTGATGTTATTTTTTTCCCCCATAAATTATTAATAGGAGTTGTGATCTTATTTGTTTCTTGTAATGTTCATTATTTACATATTGTTGAGATTGTCATTTATATTCATTATTTTCAATAAAAAAAAAAAAATAATAAAAAAAAAAGGCCATTGCCCTGCTTTGTAAGTTACAATATCCCTGTTTTACCGTTAGGTGGCACAAAAGTTCACTTTTAAGAATATCTTCCATGTCTTAGCAACTTTCTAGTTTCAGAAAACTCGAAAATAACCATATTCCTAATTGAAAACACAATTAGTGTTGTATGGTTAAGTAATGACTCGGTATTAAAACACACACACACACACACAC
Source organism: Cyprinodon tularosa (assembly GCF_016077235.1). Classification (NCBI taxonomy): domain Eukaryota; kingdom Metazoa; phylum Chordata; class Actinopteri; order Cyprinodontiformes; family Cyprinodontidae; genus Cyprinodon; species Cyprinodon tularosa. The sequence goes on along the minus strand of NW_024039718.1, from coordinate 2,659,786 downwards.
ACACACACACACACACACACACACACACACACACACACACACACACACACACACACACACACACACACACACACACACACACACAAAAACAATAAAAAAAAACAGACACTCCAGTGTTTGTCTGTTTGGTACGACGGAGTATTAGGGCCACACATGAAGAGAAAAAATATTTTTGCCATGACGAGATTAAACTCGACATGTCAACTTTAAAGTCGACATGTCGACATTAAACTCAACATTTCGAGAATAAAGTTGAAATGTCATGTTGAGTTTAATCTCTACGTGTCGACTTTAAACTCGCCCTGTCGACTTTAAACTCGCCATTTCGAGAATAAAGTTGATATATCGTGGCGACTTCAATCTCGACATTCCAAAGTTTGGAGAAAAGAGCAACCGCGCTCCACAGCTGCAGTCTGCTTTTTATGAGTGAAGGTAGTCTTTGACGTGCTGCAACTGTATAATCATCACAGGAAGCGGTGGCCTACCAATAATAACGTAACGTCTTTCCCTATGCTTACCCAGGCTCGCAGTTCTGAATTTGAGAACATGTCAGTCATTTCAACTTTATTCTCGAAATGGCGAGTTTAAAGTCGACAGGGCGAGTTTAAAGTCGACATGTCGAGTTTAATCTCGTCATGGCAAAAATATTTTTTCTCTTCATGTGTGGCCCTAATACTCCGTCGTAGTTTGGGAAGAATAGATGACAATCAGTATTATTTTTAGCTCCCACTGGATTCAAGCAGATACCGGTTAACACTAATTGCAAAAGTTTGGCAACGTCCTTTTAAAGCCCTGCTAACATTTCTTCTTCCTCCCTCTCTTTAGCCACTGGTCACGGATGAATGGTGAACAATTGAGGGGCGAGCCTCTTTCACCCCTATTAGGAGTCTGATCCCAGTAGAGAGAGGGATAAAGTTTATGAGAGTTAATGAGGAGGAAAGAAGCAGGCTGAGGGGACTAAATCTCTAAAAGAGTTTATAGTTAATAGTTTTAGGCCACTTTGGGATATACCACAGTTTATTAAGATTCGGACATATTAGAAAAAATGACAGATATTTGTCTACTATAAAATAACAGAAATAAACTCAAGGAAGCTTAAAATAACTTATGATTTATCTTACTTTTAGGGGGCTGCACTTTTAAAATAAAAGCTATTTAGCTATTTACCGCTAGAGGGCACTACAATCAATATTTCCAATTTCTCGTGTAAAAAAAACATGCGCTTTATACATTTTTGTTGCCAATATAATGCAACATTTTTATGTTTGAAAATTTAGTCATTATCTATTTTATTCTTTTAGGTTTTAAAGTCTATAGTAATCATTTTTTAAAGCTTTTTTCCCCCCACATTTTCAAATTATGTGAGATTTAATTGCCTAAAAGCTCTTAAAATTATAATGTCTTTGAAACAATATGCTTATTTTTTCAGTTTATTATACAGGAAAAATATATTACATTTACTTATCAAAAAGACTGAATGATTAGAAAAAACAAATGAAGAGAATCAAATGATGACAGTTTGTACTGGAGAAGTTTGTACTGATAAAAAAAAACAACTATTTGCAAAATCAAGATAGGGAGAAATTAAGCAAAACTTCACAGTTGAAACAATGATCAAAAATCATAAATGATAAGGAAAGCATATTTAAACATATTTTATACTTATATTTTGTTCTTTTTACTTGTTTTTTTTCTACAATTGTCCAGGAATTTATGCTCCAGTTATGAGGATTTTGTGGTTTTATTTTTCTTGGGTTGTAAAAGTGTCCAAAATTATAGAATCCAATCAACAGAAGAATAAAGTATTTTCAAACACTGTCGTCTGGATGTTCATGTCGATTTCAGGCCCTCAGATAGAATCACCAGGTCTTCCCAATAGACTGAATGTGCTCCTTGGCTTTCATCCGTAGTGAGGCTATACTGGAGTTCTTTGGGTTGACTGAGCACTGGTATGTGGGTGGCGTGGGGCACATAGAGCTGATGTGAGGCAGGTGAGAGCTGTGTCCCAGGGCCGGCGAGGTGAAAATAGATGCTGGCAAGGAAGAAGGTATGGATGGTGGAGGAGAAGGAGTGTAAGCACCCTGGAGGCTCTGCGAACCGCTGATGAAGCCTGGCAGTGACTGCAAGGAGGCGGACGATGTGATAGGAGAGGAGAGCCAGGGCTCCAGCGGCAGCGTGGAGCCCAGGGTGCTGGTAGATCGGCCAAAAGACAGGAGAGACGGGGAAGGAGTGTCCTGCAGCTTGATGGCGCTCACCTCCAGCTTCTCCTGGCGACGCCACTTGGCTCGCCGGTTTTGGAACCAAACCTTGAGAGATTTTTTAGAAAAAATTAGAGATTAACAACAATATAACATTATCCAAAAATGACATATGTGAAACATTTATTTTACAATCTTTTTATGTAAGACATGAAAATATTAAAATATTGCAATTAAAAGATTCTAAACTGTATTACTATATTACAAGTTACTTAAAAAAATATAACTTTTGATTCCTTTCAAATAAATTATATTTATTAATATTTTCAAGTGGAAAATTTATTAGACATATTATTAATAACAAAGCAATTATTCCAGCTGTTGTTATTCTAAAACCAAACAACTCATTGCAAACAATGGAGAAAAAAAAATGCAGTTTCCTATTAATTAATTAATTAATTATTTATTTTCTTGTTTTTTTTTTAGAGCTATCTAAATACTCAGAATGTAAATCCTTTTACATTTCTGCTAAAAAGTTGCTTAAAATATAATGCTTAGATTTATTGAATTTTATTTGGCTGCTCATTTTGTTAATTTTATTAATTAAAACTTGCATTTTTTATTCTTTATTTTTTTAGAAAAAATGAAGAAAGTCATGTGGATCTTCTCTAGGAACATTTGGGGTTTCTACATTATATTTTTAGAACTGGAAAAATAAATACTTGACATATAAGCAAAGTAATATTAGTGAATAGTTGTTCCTGTTTCTGATATAGTGTTTATTGTGGAGCTCAGTCCTACCTGCACTCGGACCTCCGGCAGGTTGACCTTCAGAGCCAGCTCCTCTCTGCTGTAGACGTCCGGGTAGTGGGACTTCTCAAAGGCCCGCTCCAGCTCATGGAGCTGGAAGGTGGTGAAGGTGGTCCGGTTTCTGCGGTGTTTCTTCTTCTGGTTCTCGTCGTCGGACAGCCTGCCATCTCTGTCCGGTGAGTCCGGGCCTGCGGAAGCCTCTCCGGAGCACACACCTGAAAGCAGCAAAGATGCGTTCACTGACTCAAAGAAAAAAATATAATTTTGTGTTGTTGTTGTTTCTGGAAAAATGAAATTAGAAAACCCCGAATTTAAAACTTTATCATTTCCAATAAGTTATTTCTCATAGATTATAACGTTTTTTTATTTAACAATTTCCTACTATTCAAATATGTAAAACTCTTCTTTTTAAAACAGATGCATTATATCTTAAACTACCAAAAAAAAAAAAAAAAAAAAAAAATTTAATTAAAAGTAATGAATACTGACTGTCGCAGCTGTCTGTGTAATGACTTTTCTTCCTTTGGGTCACAGTGTCCTTCCCGCTGTGCTCTGAGTCTTTTATGGTCTCGGTGTAAGGGGCTGACTTGTGGAAGATGGTGTCCTCCTTGAAGCCCAGGATAGCCTCGATGCTGTGGACGGTGGCCGGGTTGTTCCCCGGGCTCTGCGCGGAGCGGACGGAGGGCGAGGTGCGCTCTTCCATCATCATCATCATTTGGGAAGGAGATCCTAGCAGCCACATCAGTCAGCTAAAGTCCAAAAGTAAAAATCCAAATTCACACTTCTACTCTTTTCCTCAAAAAAAGAGTTTTTTTTTTTTTTTTTTTGGGAAAGTTGTCTCCCTCTGTTTTTATGGAGCATCTTTGCTGATGGGTTTTAAAGGTCTTGCATGGGACCCCCTCCCCTCCCACGTCACGGAGGGGACGTCCTGCTGGATTTAGGGGGTAACTGTGAAGCCAGCAGCCTCCCCCAGCAGAGCTCCACCCCATTCCAAGTGCATCAGCATGCCTCTAAACCTACTTACATAAATCTTAAAACCATCTTTCCACTTCTCCAGATGTCATGTTCATGTCAACGTGTGTGGGGGGGAATAAGGGGAAGATTAATCCCACAGATTAAGGTACAGCAAAATCATAATTACAAGATCTCTGGTGAGAGCAAGGATTGCAAGATGACAGCTTAATATTTAATCATATCTTCAAGATATTGTCGCCAAAAAATAAGTTGATTCAATAAACGCTTTTGTTTCTCTGGTCAGAAAAAAAAAAGTGTAGATTCAGATTTTTAAATTGCCATGCATTGATGGGATGATAAAATAAAAAAAAAATTAAACTTTTAACAAAATCAAAACAAAGGATTTCAAAACAATGTCTTTTATATATTGCATTCAATAGGATGACTGAAGCAAAACAATAACAATTTGAGCCAGAAGCCACTTAACAAAAACAAAGATTGACAGCAGTGTGGTAATCCTCCTTAGGGGGATTAGTTATTTTACTCAAAAGAGTTAAAACCTTTAACACTATTTAGTTTTCCCTAATTAGAGAAGACCTGTGTTGGCCCAACTGTGTTGGAGGGGGTTCAGTGTGAAGAGTCAGGATAATGAATAATATCATAATTTACACCACAAAGTATGAGACTGGGACAAATCTTTTTACAAAGCAAAACCTCTGCAGCAATATCTATTGACACACAGACAGCACTTTAATAAATCCATCTAAAAACACTAGATAACATATTTATTTGACAATTGAAATTTAAAACCAGTTTAATGCCAATTTTATTTCTTGGCTAATATTAATGAATGATTGAGTCTGATACTGATGGTGATAAATAAACATTTGTACCCTTTTCTGTTATGTTTTTTAACCTATATCTGCGAGCAGTTGCCAGAAGCCTTAAATTCTAATAAAGATAATGGTTTTGGGCAGTAAGGAAATTTATAGACTTGCACAGCTGGTTTGGCAGAGATTCGAGATCACTTTAAAACTGAGCCAATACATTTTGAGTGTTGTACGGTATTTCTGAGGTTGAAGAACCTCAGCAGCCTGCCCATGTATAGAAACAGGAGGTCATGGTGGAGCATTATTTCTAATTTTGATCAACATTTTATGATATGTATCATATCTTCTGACAGGAGTCAGACTGTCGAAAAAGTCCATCACCGCAGACCAATGATCAATAACTCAATCTCAGAGACTCATTCGATTATTACATGAAAAAAACCACGAAAGGTCCTGAGGGGAAAAATGCTGGGAGATAAAAGTATATTGAATGAGACACATTTAACCCATACTATCACTTTTTAAAGTGAACTAGCCCGCAAATGAAATTATCATTATTCAGTGACTGATAGTTACAGTATAATAAGGAGTGATAAAAGGTTACAAACTGAGTGACAGTCATTTTAATACAGGACAATCAAACCAAGGTTTAAAAGGTCTAAACTGGTACCAGCTGCTCTAAGGATCTCAGCCTAAATAGTTTTCTCTAAGAGTTGATAGTGAGTTAGATAAAACGGAAAATGCTGAACCATTTACATCGTTGGGGATTGTAGCGTGGGAACAATCGCTGAATCTTTCCAGAGCCTTTGCTCTCTGTAAATGCCAAAGGCTTTGTAGGAATAAAAATTAAAAAGGCCAGCCAGCTGCTGAGTAACTTTAAAAAAAAACAACTGTCAATTAAAAGTCATTTTTCTATAATAATGACCTACTTTTTATATTAGTCTTTTGTAGGAATAGTCTTTTGTGGGGAGTGGCGGCCTAGTGGTTAGGGCATAGAGTTTGGAATGCAGAGGTTCTGAGTTTGAGCCCCGCTCCCACAGTCTGCCACTCTGGGTCTCTGAGCAAGACCCTTTACCCCACACTGCTCCCCAGGCGCCACACAATGGCAGCCCACTGCTCCCCAAGGGGATGGGTTAAATTCAGAGATAAATTTCTCAGTGTTAGATCATCCATCCATTTTCTGTCACACTTATCCCAAGCAGGGTCGTTAGGGGTGCTGGTGCCTATCTCCAGCTGTCTACGGGTGAGAGGCGGGGTACACCCTGGACAGCTCGCCAGTCCATCGCAGGGCATTACAGAGACACACAGGACAAAAATCCATTTACGCACACACTCACACCTAAGGATAATTAACCTAACAGTCATGTTTTTGGACAGTGGGAGGAAGCCGGAGTACCCAGAGAGAACCCACGCATGCTCAAGGAGTACATGCAAAATCCATGCATTAAGACTCAGGAATCGAACCCGGAACCTTCTTGCTGCAAGGCAGCTGAGCAGCCAATGTGAGATCAATAAAGTTAATTTATTGAAGGTTTTATTAATCATCTATAAATTTAATTAAACATCTAGACTATCCCTGCCGTGTCACCAACATAATTTCATTTCATATTTTTGATTTTAGCCTCTTATTTTCTAGTGTTATTAAAATGTAACCAATATATAACTAATTATCTTTGCCTTATAATTTAATGTTGTGGTTTGTTAGTCTATGATCCTCTATTAAATGTAAATCAGTATTGTAAAAATTAGATAAACTGCACTGCCTGAGGGAGATATTTCAGTTATTTATATTTATGCTAAATCATATTTAGCAGACCTAAAAAAATGCCACTGGGTGAAACATGATCTGAAAGGCAGGCAGAGAAGGCACCGGCTGACAACCTTGGCATTGCTGATCCTATTAGATGTAATCTCCAGACTTTACAAATCCGCAGCCGTTCAAACTTGGCTTCTTGCAAAACTCCAAACACTGCAGATTCCCATCCAACCCCCCAAATGGCCGTCCTGATTTTCTTCAGCCTAATCGTTGCTGTTTGTGTAATGCCCAATTAAACTAAGACCTATTTATTTTTCACTCTGTTATCCCCGATTTGCTTAAATGAGATTAATTGCAGCTGCATACTGTTATACATTTCCTGGCTATATTACTACGTTTGAGGGATGATAATCAAAAAGACTGAAATTAAAATTATTTTAAACCAAAAAAAAAACTTCTGAATGATCTTCAAACTCAGCTTTTTCTAAAATTGACACCAAAAATTGTTTGTAATTGGTAAAACATTAAATGGAAATGTGAGGAAACTTTATCTTCAAGATGTTTCTAGTAGTAAGTGTTTTCTCAGCCTACAAGGTTTCATGTTTGAAAGTCTCTCAATTTCATCCTATGCTAATTAATTGGTGATCCAAAAGAAAAAAAAGTGGAATTTTATATTGGAAATCCACAACCAACTCATTGCTTGAGTTTGATATACATTTTTATTTCAACCACAGAGTTGTCTTTTCACAATAAAGTACATTCCAGCAGTTTATAAACACACACAAGTTGCCTTTATTATTCATGTATTGTAGGTTTTGTGCAAATCTGCAAATGTTTCTGCAAAGTTTTTGTTGCTTGATAATCTCCACCTTCCATGTAATACCGAAATAGTAGCTAAATATTTTAAACACCAGAGACAAAAAAGAAAAAAAGAATAAATAAAACCAAAAGGAAAGTCGCATCACACAGGAGTGATTGGTTTTCTATCAGAATATATTGGAACACTTTGATTTTCTTGACAGAGAAAAACACACACACATTTATTTGGTCTCATTTTATGACACCACTAAGCATTAGAGATGGGGCACCCTTAACATAATGTAACATACTGCAAATTTGAGAGTAAAAAAGGAAATTTTTACTGTAAATTTTTATATATATACCCACTGCCAGTTGTAATACATTCTGTTATTTGAATGTTTTTTTATAGTATAACATGAGAAAGGGCTTATGTTCAAAAATGTACAGAGACTCAGGCTCTTACGGTTCATTTCTTCCAATCAAGTTGTTAAATCATGATCTTAGTAACCACCGTGTATGTTCCTCCTTTGTTTTCTCATTCTTTTTCACATGACAGAGCACTTCTCCTCTGCTTTGCTCTTCAGCTCAGTGACCGTGGCAGAGGCTTTTTCCTTCAGCTGGTCCATGTCCATGTTCTGCAAGTTTTGAAACTGGCCCATTAGCGAGTCCTTGCCCTCCTCCTCCGTAGCATCCTCATCCACCATCTTGAGCAGCTCCTCTGGGACGTCCACGTCGTCCCCAGCCATCTCAATCATGTTCTCATCTTGCTCACTCTGCAGGTGTGAACATTAGGCAGGGGAACATATAGTGAGGAACCCATCATTTCTTTACATTTGGGTTCATGATGAAAAACTTCACAGAAAATGTCAGACCTGCCTGTTTTTCTTTTTTTCTTCTAGCCCTGGTTCTAGTTTAACTTCATTCAATACTTTTAAGTCTTTATACTCATTGTCTTTCCTTTGCCATGTCTTCAAATCATCATTGATCAAATCTCAACAAAACTTTATTACTGTTTGATTTAGTCATGTTTATTATATTTTTCCCTCTTTAAATTTTAGTTTTTTTTTAGATTTGATCAGAAATTAAATTTATTTAGGTTTTTATTTCTATGAATTTGCAATATTATGAATAAACTTATATATATTTAACATTTTTGTAATTGCATGTTGTAATTCCTTATTACAACTACAATCAAAGGTTTGCTTTCCTCTATTTTCTAATTGAACTCATCACAACTTATTTGGCCAATGATTATTATATTGTTTACTTAGTGTGCACTTCTGTCTTCTGGTGTGACTTCTGTCATGTAAACACCTCGTTCTGCAATTAAAAGGTGAATTGAAAATAAAAGTGTAAGAAATAACCTTTTATTTTTTTAGCCTTTTGAGTATAAACAATTTTTTGTTTTTTTGCTGAGTAATCCAATGAAATCAAATGTATCTAACCTCTCGATTAGAAGCAAGCAGAGATCAAAATAAGACAAAAATTATGACATTTATTTTAATATATATTTTCTATATTGTAATGATTTTAAGATATGTTGTTTTTTCAATGCGTATAATTGAAGGTTTTCCGCTCTTAATTATCGCTATATCTTTAGCTTCATCAAGACTTAAATGTGAATAGGCTCCATCCTGTAACTACTTTAACATTCAATCTGTGGGATTATCAGACCAGAATTAGCTTTTCCTACCAGGCGCAGCCTAAAGATAACCTTGGTAAAGTTGTGTGACTTATGACTCCAACTTCCTGTTTCTATAGTTAAACGTTTGATACATTTAATGTCAAGAATAATGCCGTATTAAAATCAACACCTAAAAACTAATTGTGCAATTGAAATTTTTCTTCTTTTTAAACGTTCAGATATGTTACTTCTATAAAACAAAAATGTTATTTTTCAGCATCAAAGATAATATAAATGTACCGTAATTCAGTGTAAACAATTGCATTTTCCTATAGTTAAGTTTTTATCATTTCAAGGTTTTAATGTAATGCAGAATGACTTTTAAAATGAATGAATGAATTAAATCAACCAAGTTCTTGAAAGGTAAACAGAATAACTGTTTAGAGCAGCTAAAGCCTCTCAGTGTAAAGATCTGTCATCACAATGGCCCTGATGTCAATAATGTAAAAACTCCTTGTTTTAACAGTTTAAATTATATCGACATACCTTTTTCTCCTCCTCCATTATGGTTTATTGCTCTGTCAAGGCTCCACTGAATTTCTCAGTTTAGATCCACTAAAGTCAATGCTGCAGTTCCTTAAAGCCAGGTCTCTCTGCCGAGGTTCACCCTAATAAGCTTGGAACACCTGCTCCGTGGCATTTGGCTTTCTAAGACTGAAGGTGCAACAAGCCTTTCTTAGTAATCTGCTGTTTAACAGACTGCTGTTGCCAAGTGCTGCAGTCATACAGAGGTGACCTCGAGTAAAACCTGGCCAAAGCTGAATTAATTCAATTCAAAAAGTTAGTCCGATACAGCCTCCATTCTTCAATATAGATTTAGAATATTCATTGTAAATTAAAAGTTGTTTTAAAAGGTCCTACACTTTGGTTATGATGTGATTAATTTTTCTCCTTACTATTGTTTTTTTACTTTTGTTTTACCTTAGAGTCTCTTCAATCTCTAAAATAACTGTAAAATGTCCAACCTGCAGTGTAAAAGCTCACAAGTAGAAAGACTAAAAAGGCATCTTAGTGTCACTTATAGCTCATAAAAATGAACCATATTTTTTGAAGGAAGATTTATTTTATCCTAGTTTGAAAGCTTGTTACAATGTCTTTTATAATATTCCTATATTTTAGTATTTTTAATGAGATGCTAAAGAAAGAGAGTGATCGATTGGAAATTTCACCCTCTTTTACCTGCTGTTGAGCATACCTTTAATAAATGTTTCTGCACTTTTCTTCATTTACAAGATAGACAGATTCTGATATTCATAAGGTTTCTGCCGTGGCATAAATATGCAGCCATCTCTTTTAATACAATATGCCTACAATGCCTGTGCAGAACACATAAGATGAGAAAAGGGGGAAGCAATTGAATCCCTTTGTATCCAAAGCATGCATAGCAGTCAATTCTTCGTCTCTATCAAATTAAACAGATTTAGAAATATCTGCTGTAAGATTGCTTTAAAATGTTAAAATGTTTTACTTGGCATCTGCCATGATGGAACATGTTTTAAAGGCAAAAGAATACACTTATTTAACTGTTATGCTCATATTATTGGGCATCTGCACCAAACCACCTCTAAATATGAAAATACAGAAAGTTTAAAGATAAAAACCAAGGCGTTTACCTTTGGCAGTCTGTATTTATCTCTGAGACACACTCTTAGAGTTGCACGCTCTGCCTTTTTGTGTAAGAAATCTGCATCCCTCTCCATCCTGGTAAAATAAAAAAAAAACAATAACAAAAACAACAATCTCATTAGTTCAGTCTCTTTCACTCTTTGTCACAACAAACACCATCCAGGTTGGTTAGAATATAAGGTGTTTACATCAGCTTTTTATTGACTTGCATCTAACTTTGTGATGTATCTGTTAAAACTATGAAGCAACTGTTGGCAATAGGATTTTATGTAAACACTTTTCTGTTGAAAAATAAAAAGCAAAGTGTATTTTGTAATATTTTCATGCAATATCTTAGAAATATTAACCAATTACTTTATACAACAATCAAATACCATAGAGGTTTATGACAGCGCTTTCATGCAGGTTTGGTCATATGCAAAATACAATCAAACATATCACAAATGTCTCTCTGCAACAGATCAGTAAAGTTTTGGCTTAAAAACTGTTTTTTAAATAGTATCTGAGTATTCTGATATTTTCGTTAAACTCTCGGTGCAGTTTCCCTCAGCTAGAGAGGAAAATACAAACCCAGACATAATCAAGCAGATCTACAATTTGACCAAAACCTGACAACAGGAACTCTAATAGGTACACGATGTTATCAGTTTCCAAAGCTGATTTAATTAAAAACATTTTACCCTCAAACTAAGTCTTAAGTTTTAAAAGTTTTAAGATGTCACCTTTTTTTTTCTTTATAATAATATCTAACCCTAAATGTTTATTAGTTTTTCTTTTAAGAGCTAAATATTCTCAAACATGTTATCACAGAAGGTAGATTAATCTGCTTATGTAACACAAACAAGAGGCTGTGTTTTGCTCCAAACATAGATGTACACTTTGTTCCATTAAATAGATATTATTTCTGTTAAAGTTAAATAAGAACTGTGTGACACAGACATATTAAATACTGATTACTTCAGAATTATATCAATTACCTTTTTGTAAAACATTTTTTAGCACAAGATAATTATTTTTGAAACAAAAACTTAATGTGCAAAAGAAATATGCTGATTAGTTATGTGTATCTAAAGCAGCTTAATTAAAATATTAATTTTAAATCATTTACATAGCTGCAGGCTTTAAGGCATTAAACTAAACATTGCAACTAAAAGATTAAACATGCATCTAGAAGCAGAGATCATGATAAAAACTGTACATCCTTTAAGAATCAAAAGAGATTATCACCAAATGTTATGATTTATTTTATTATGCAATTGTTAGGTTAATTAAAATGAGGAAACTATAGATGATGTTTCTGCTTTACATTTATTTGACTTTAGATATGCAGAATATATTCATAGAAGCAAACAAACAGTTTTACTTCATTTTGTGACTGTCAGAAATAGATGCATCTAAACAGAATAAACACAAAGCGTCAGTGATAGGCTTGAAATTTTGACAATGATGGGAAAGGGAAAATTGAGGGAATATAATAAAAGTATATGTCAAGGTCACATTTTATGCCCTGCAGCCATTTTGTTTTTTCCATGGGGCCAGCAGCAAGAGCCACACATGCAGTTTGGTTCATGTGTCTACTTACTTCTCCTCTACCAACTGTTTTTGGTATTCTTCATACTCCTCGCGAGTCATCCCAGCTGCTTTTGCAGGATCTGACGGGGCGGCCTCCTCCTCTTTGTCACCGCCACCACCGAGACCTATCCCTGACAGTGGGTTCCCAATCATGCTCTTGATCAAAAAAGCCATCTTGAGTTTTTCAAGCGTTCACCCTCCAAGGACTGGGATGTTTCCTCTGACTGAAAAAGTTAAATCTTGTTGTAGCTTTCCAATCTAGAGGTAGCTCTCTAGCTAACCTCCTGCTTGTCTATAGAGTCAAGGACACACTGAAGACAAACAACACACGCTCACAAACACACATAATCTGGATTTAATCCTTTCTGCTTCACTATACTAAGAGGCAGATGGCCTGCTTTTTATCTATTTTTAAATCAAGCAGACCATCCTGGATGTTTGATAAAAAAGATTTATTTATACATTTTAAACAGTTTTTAGGCAAAACATTAACAAAAACTCATAGGCCTTAAGAGTAGATGGATCGTTACTTTCAAGCAAAGACAGAGGCTGCATTGCTCCCACCCACTGCTGCTTAATCATATTAGTGAAGTACAGAGCGGCCCGTGTGCAGCTTACACTGCCAGGATCAAGCCGAGTGGAGAGAGCAGCAGGATTATACTGTATTCTTGTTTATCTCCATGAAGCCATCCTTCATGCGGTGCCATTGTTTTAATGGGAACGTGACTGGCTGAAGGTGTGAAATGGGGAGGAGTCACCCCCTCGTCAAAGATAGGATCATATTTTACAAACACTATGGTGTTCTTTGGAACTTGATCAGTTTACTTGTTGGGTGAATCACAGGAACCTCCCCAATAGATGATGAGGGATTATAGTTTTAGAAGTTGCACAGAAGAATATTTTCTAACTGTAGAGGACAAGGTTAAAACAGTGCAACAGGGGACCAAACAAGCAAAGCCTATGAAAAAAAAAACAGTCACTCTAGATCCTGCTGATCAGCCCGAACCATGACTGCTGGTCTTGAGAAGAGCTTATCCATCCCACTTATTCTGATGTGTCAATGAGCTGTTCTACATTGAAAGTCCTTCTGCTTTACTTAAAGCCAAGTCATAGGTCTTTGCTTTGTCTGAGTCAGACCATAGTTATGTGTTGGAATAGATGTGTAACTTTTGGGAAACAATCTTCAAAGTTTTTCAAGAACTGAAATATTTCCACAGATGATTACAGGACATCCGAAGTGAGAACTAGCATTTTATCGAAACACTAAGGGCCTGATCGACCCAGATCCAAAACAGGGAGCTCTAATGCTTAAAAAAAACAAACAAGCAAAAAAGGTTCAGTTTATGAAAAAAATAAAGCTTGGTTACCTAGAAGTTTAATTAGTAATAAAAATAAAAATAAAAAAACATCAGGAGACAAACTTCTTTTTTATCTCAACCATAAATCCTAATGCATAATTCAAAATCAAGATGGATCCATAATGGTGCTGCAGACTGGGGATTTATTTTTTTTAGTACCAGAAATGTTAACAGTGGCCATAAGATAGCCACAGAGAAAAGCTTTTAATTTCAGAATATTAAAACTCTTTTTCCACTTAGGTAAAGACAAAGAAATTTCCTCTCATCTGTGGAAAAGGAGCACCTTCGTATTCATATATACAGTTACAAAACTCACTTATCAAAACAAAGACTTGCAAGTTACTTTACACTAATGAATGTGATTAAAAGTAAGAAAGGACAAGTGTGGATGAATCCAACCCTGCTTGACAGCACAACAGAAAAGCTACTTTAGAAAAAACGATTGAGATTGAAGGCAGTAAGAATCCACCCAGACGCTGGAGATATGAAATTGCCTCCATTTGTAACCGACTCCATGTCAGCTCCTAGTTCACCCAGCAACTTGAAAGAAGCATTGCTTGATGGACAGGAGAAGAAAATAATCAAATATGGGCACGGCATTCTAAGAGAAGACACATGTTTGGAACTACCTTTACTTTTTTATCAGTCAGTGGTTTTAAATATTGGCCTATGAAAAAAAAAAAAATTCTCAAAACCGGGAAATAAGAAAACAGAATCACTGAGAAAACACATTGGTTTCTAATCGGTGTGGCACATATTGAACAGATAAAGCACCGGTTTCACCATTTATTTCTGTGAAACAGCTGCAAATAAGTATTTGCACACCTGGTAAAATCAATGTTAATATTTAGTACAGTAGCCTTTGCAATTACAGAGGTCAAACCTTCCCTGCAGTTTTTCACCAGGTTTGCACACACTGCAGGAGGGATTTTGGCCCACTCCTCCACAGAGATCTTCTCTAGATCAGTCAGGTTTCTGGGCTGTCGCTGAGAAACACAGAGTCTGAGCTCCCTCTAAAGATTGTCTGTTGGGTTTAGGTCTGGAGACTGCCTAGGCTATGCCAGAACCTAGATATGCTTCTTCCAGAGCCCCTCCTTGGTTATCCTGGCTGTTGGCTTGGGGCCTTCACGAGCATGCTTAAGCTTAACTTTTCGTGCGATGCAGGATTTCAAACCACGTTGTCTTAGTGTATTACCAATAGTAACCTTGGAAACGGTGGTCCCAGCTCTTTTCAGGTCATTGACCAGCTCCTCCCGTGTGGCTCAGGGCTGATTTCTCACCTTTCTTAGGATCACTGAGACCCCACCAGGTGAGATCTTGCATGGAGCCCTAGTCGGAGGGAGATTGACAGTCATGTTTAGCTTCCTCCATTTTCTAACAATTGCTCCAACTGTGGACCTTTTTTCACAAAGCTGCTTGGGTATTTCCCAGTAGCCTTTTCCAGCCTTGTTGAGGTGTAAAATTTTGTCTCCAGTGTTTTTGGACACCTTTAGGTAACATTGCGCCTAGCTTGGAGAGCCTATTCAATGCATGCTCTCAGAGCTCTTTTTTGAAGTTTTGCACATCCATTAAAACCTTTTCTTTTAGTTTGCCAATAAAAATAAAAACTTTGGCTTTAGTGCAGAAACAGGTGTTCAGTAGTGACATCTATTGATGTTACACAGTAATTACACAAACCTAGCAACTCACCATGCAGCCAAAACATGATGGGGACAAAGGAATACTTTCTTACATAAATTATTTGAGGGTTGTCCATAAACCAGTCTTGTTTTGGTAGCAAAAAACAAAAAATTAAAAAATATATATATATATATATATAAAATCTATTTACTTTTTACACTTAACTTTCAAACAATTAAAAAACTCCTTTTTCAAAACAACAGAAAAAAATAAAATAAAATCATTTGGGTGGGTGGGGCAGCCCCCTCCAAATGTAAAGTACCCTTTAAATTAGGATTTAATAGATATAAAGCATACTGATATATTAAGCATAATTTTGATTTCCGACAGAATATTGAACAATCTTAGTAACATTAAACATCTGCATACTTAATATTTTTAAATAATAATTTTTTTGTTTGGCAACACGAATAATGGCCCTGCTATAAAAACAATGCATTCTAAGCTAGTTTAACTCTGAGGTGACGACCTGCTGATATAAGAGACAGATCTATGCAATTTCAGGTAAAACAATTGTAGGGAGACTATAGCACTCAATCTAGATCCATGAGTTAGGACATCCTAAAAAGATGCCCACCCTAATTGTCTTTCATAAAATAAGACAATAAAGGAGAGACACAGTGATTGGTGTTAACTGTTTATGTAAAGTGTTCAGGCAGATGACATCAGATTCTGGAAGTTAAATTATTTTAACTCGACCAGAGGAGAAAAACCGAATCGGATCATGTATGGGTCACTGAGTCTGTAGCATTTTATAAGAAAATAAACACATTGTACATTTTTCAACAGGGGTTTTCTCTTCCCTTGTTTTACCGTTGGTTTGGTTTTATGGAACCGTCCAAGGCAGATCTCACATTTGAGAAAACAAAATTCAAGAGTCTGACTGAACAGAAATACTGTAAGGAACATGGCACAACATGCTGGAAAGTCTCACCGCCTTTCACACATAATTGTCTGACCAAATTAAACATTTTCTAACAATTATAAAAAAAAAGCCTATTTCCACAAAAGCATTTTTTCCAGGTACAATAATTTACAATCTGAAAATGATTGAACAAAAAACAAAACAGACATTCCCTCATGCACACGGTTGTTCTATAAAGCAACGTCATCAAAAGAACTTCTTAGCTGCTGCTTCCTGTTGACTTCTGTAATGAGAACAGAAACAAACTGTTTTTTTAAGTCACAGGGAGGTGTTAAAGAAATCAATACTAGAGTTACTTACTTGTACATGATGTAGCAGAAGAATAAGACCGTCTGGATGACAACAAATATTGCAAAATGAACAGTCGATAAGCAGGAAGGCATGGGCGGCATCTCAGGGCATTTTACAACCTTATCAGCTGGATTCTGCACAGAAAACAATAAAGATGCTTTTATTATTGGATGATTGGTGGAAATTTATTTTAGTCTTTAATTCAGAGCAATAGTATTAAGATTTTATAATCTACCAACATTGGGATGCTTTTAAAAGTACCTGAACGTTCCGTTGCACCAAGTGCTCCACGTCCCTCTTCACCGTGTGAAGATTCTCCTTAATGTCGTTGAAGTGCTGAATGGTTTCATACGCCCCCGCGCCGCCTGCATTACCCTGGTGCTGGACTGAGCTGATCTGCTTCAGAGACTCATGGAACGAGGTTCTGCAGACAAAAAAGTCAAGTACTTCTTATAAAGACGCCAAACTTTTAGGTTAAACCATCTAAAGCCTCCCGAAGGACTGAGAAAGGCCAAGCCATGTTTGGGAACTTAGTGAACCCTAAATATGCTGTGGGGTTTTGTTTAATTCCACAAAAAAAAAAGAAATGCTCCAAAATTAATCCTTTAATCCCCATTCACTCCTTCATACATATTCTCAAAGTTTAAGTAACAGAAAATTACCATCTGATAAAAGAGGTCATGATTATAAATTAATCCTTTATAAAACATGTTCTTACAACAGATTACAAGCACAGAGGGTTAAGAAACAGAGCAGAAAGTATCTGGATTATTTCAAATGTGTAAAAGGCGAGCCATGATACTGAACGTTGAGTTATAATAGAGATTTTTACACAGCAAAACTTAAAAAGAAAAAAAAAAAAGATAGACAATTCAATACATTGGTGTAAAAGTATATAGACTTACTTTATTTTCAAATTAATCTGAAATTGACTTTAGGTTAATTATTTTGAATGATAGTCTGTAATGAAAATTTTACCCAGTAATTTAGGAAGTAAACTAAATTATTTAGGAAGATTTAAAACAATTCTGGTTGAACAAACCATAGGACCTTGCTTTAAAGGGGAACAACAAAAAACTAAGATTGGATGCATATTAACAAGTGAAAAACTAAATAAAACATCCTAGGGACGCATTTCTGACCTGAATTTAAACTTTTTTGTAGTAATAACTTTAAAATTAGGTTATGATGATGATAGCGTTGTAGAAGATGCAACTTCCTGCTATTAAAAAATCCCACTAAAGAGCTAAAAATGACAAAATTCCCAAAACAGCGAGAAATACAAAAAAAATATATATACATATAGAAATATTGCACAATATTAGGAAAACATGGATAATAGCAGTAAAAGTTCAGATAGCAATATGACTAGTAGAAAGTAAACCAACAGTTAAAAAGTTTTATAATCTTTCTGCTTTAGGTTGATAGCAAACATAGATGCCACGTAAAGGGCAGTCTATTCTTCTTCTAGAAGCAATTAAAATTAAGTTTTGATTAGACTTTAGACAGATTTTATTTGTCATTTTGTTTACGCAAGTGTAAAACAAAAAGAAATATCGTTTGGAAACAGCTCACTGGACAATTTAATCTTTTAAAAGTCAGTATTAAGATTATTAATTATTATTATTATTAATATTAAGATTAAGTCAATATTATATAACAAATATTAGTTTAATATGGTAAAGAAAAGAAAAAACAAAAAAAGTTTGGTTAACAGGGGAAATGTAGCTTAGATTTATTGTTTTCTGTAAGCAGTATATTAAAAATATAAGTCTTCAACATTTATTACTGGAACAAACAAATCTGACTTTGTCACCTTCCTAGGTATTTTGTAGAGCAAGCTACATTAGTTACATTATTTTTATCTAAAACTTTTGTGGTACACCATCTTTACTGGGCTATAAAATAATCCCTAAAAATAATTTTCTTACCCCCCATAAAGGACATAAAACAACAATAATTATAAATGCCTTCTGCCATAATTCCTCACTGATTGAAAGAGAGGTTGTAAATCTGCACTTTCACATTCAATTTCCGCTGTATATCAAGTTTAAATAGAGTACAGCATTCTTAGAGAAAAATCTAAGCCTGGATCACATTTCGGGGCAAATTGTCATTTCTTAAACTTTATTACTAACATGGAGAAAGCAATAAGTTTCCCTTATCATCTTAAAACACGTCTAAGGCGATTATGAAGGGAAAAGTGCGCTTACAAATCAACTGTATTTCCAGTGGCGCAAGTAAGAAGGCCCTGGGGGAGGATTGCTACAACAAAATCAATTTGAGGGGAAACCATGTTTCGCTTGTGTATGACAGATGTATTTAAAGACCACTAATCTGATAAGGACAAAAACGGTGCTAAGATGTGGCCTTTTCTTGCTGAGCCACATGGCCAAGGTCTGAGACAGGGATGACATATAAACAAAATCTAATTTGTGTCACCATTGATGGGGAAAAAAAAACACTTAAGAAAGTGAGCATTTTTTAAACCCTCGATATAATCTTCATCTCCGGCGACTGACCCATTTATGAGCAGAAAGCCTTCTTTGTATGTTTAGAGATGAAGCCTGATCATAAACTGTGTTTAAATGACAGAGTAGGATCAAGGGAGTTCTTAATCTACAAAGTCATACAGATCAGTCACTCATATTAGCACATTAGAGGGGGGCAACAACAGCCTTTTGCCAGCGTCTGAACCCATTTACTGTCAATACTAGAGAATCCTAATACCTACTCTCCGCTTAGGTTAAAATGGAAGCATCGAAGACATTTTATTTTTGAGGTCTTGTCTATTCATATTTTAACAATTTTAATGCATAGTTAAATAGGAGTCAATATGTGTCTAAGCCATGCATCTACAGTTTAAGAAAGGGATTCATGAAAGCTGAAAATCTTTGGTATCCTGTAAGATAAAAGTCATATAACCAGTCTGGTTCTTCTATAGTTCATTGGAGAAAGAACATTTTCTATATAAAAATAATTTGCTGTTCAAAACTATGCTAATTTTAATATTATTATAAAATATAAAATAATGAATTCACCCGATTAACAGGTCTCTATAAATGCTATTGTTATAGCTTCAATGTTACACTAAAATATTTCATTTGATGAAGTTGAACTTAAAATACATTTTAAAAGGTATTTACTGTAGTAACAAAAAACTAAAGACAAAGAAAATATATTAACTCTCTGATCTTCTAAATGGAAATTTTAAGAAACATACGAAAGGGATTTTTAATTTCTCTTTGTTAAGAAATTTTAAAAATAACAGCAACAAATGTAACTGTTTTTGTTTTCCATACATATACTTATTAATAGTAAATAAATTCAGGGAGAAAAAAAAACACACCAAGAAAAATAATAAAAGATGACTGAACATCAGGCAATGAAAAGAAGTAACAGAATTTATTGCCAAAATATTTTAAATTATGCATTTTTACTTTACAGAAATGACAAAATTTCTAAATGAAATGAACCGGGACTCAGTCAGGTTAAATGGCTCAGCTATTACAGCTGTAGGCCGATACTTTCAGGGAACATAACCCGACACCATCAAAGCAACTTATTTTCTAATAATCTGTTCCGATGAGAAAAACCAGTGCACTGATCTAAAACAGGGATTGAGAAGGTATATGTAGTTTGATATATTTTTTTAATCTGCTTCATGACCACTGCAACAAAATCCCAACATTAACAGTGGCTCTTGACAGCTTAAATGACTTTGTGTGCATTCAATCAGTTTTACTTACTGTGAGTACCAAAATCATCCCATCTTTTAGAGATTTGGCTGTGATGAGCAGAGTGATAACACCCCTTAAGCTGTATTATACCTAAGGATCAAATTCTGAATAGTTTCTTTTTTCCAAGTCGAAAACATTTCAAGGTTAAATAATAACAAAACTAAGGAGATTATGACTACATATCACTTTATCCATCGTGCAGTAATTACAGTTAGTCACAACAACATGGACGCCTCTTTGTGAGATGCAGTTCTCATAGAAAATTATTTAAAAGTTTGTCTGCATAATAAATATTCCTCAACCACAAAGATGTGGTTGGTTCTGTGACTCAATAAAAACATTTTATTGTTCTTTATATCCAACCATTTGGTGATAAATCTGAGCAAATTAATAAATAAGGACAAAATAATAGCAGGGGGAGTTCCTCAAGGCTCCCCACTGAGCTCTATTTAATTCAAAATGATACCCCAAACTCAGATTTTGATTCTACAACCTCTATTACAAAATTATGACATAAAACATTTGATGACATTTTCTGTCACCACCTGACCGTAGTCCACTAAAGGCACAGAGACAGAAAAAATATTCATGACTTAATAGGTCAGAATTCCCTCCATCTTAATGTTAAAAGTTAACTTTTGTTTCTGACAGTTCAGTACTGAACTAGATTATGTGGTTAAAAACTTGGTACCAGTATCTTTACAGCTAGAAGAGGATGGAAAAAAATAAAATCAGGCAGCTGCAGCTTATCTAAAATACTGAGTCCTTGACAACACTAGAAAACTAAATCACATTGCAGTAGCACTCAAATTAATCTCTAAACCGGCTACCCATTTGTCAAAAGGATAGAATTCAAAGTCATGTTGATTTTCTATGAGGGCCTTAATTGTCTTGAGTCGGAGCAAAGCTCAGAGATGCTGCTCAGGTATAGACCAGGTAGATTCCTCAGTCAGTCAATTTTTTTAATCTCTATTTTCAGCTAAAGTTTCCAATTATACATCTTCTCAATATTATCTACTCTCAATTTTCCTGTCTTGCCTATTAATATTTAGAAATTACATTAAACCATTTCTTCATGAATGCTCTAAACAACTCCACTAAAGTTCTGACTTGCAAAAAAAACTACAGCTACTCCTGCCGACACGGATACACTGTTCAATGTGGAATTCTATAAATATATCACGCTTAAAATTATCTCACCCTATAATGATTATGCATGCATGCATAAAGAATAGGGATGGGGATCGTTAATATTTATTGATATTGATACCTTTATCGATACTCCTTATCGATCCGAGTCTTTATCGATACCACTATCGATACTTTCTGTTATTTGGTGGAAAGACGATGCAACAAATTTTTTTGACAGACAGAAAGGAAGTGGGGAAAAAAAAATTATTTGAAGAAATGTCCTATATTTTGAAGAAATGTCTTCTTTTGGTTTAAAAAAATATATACATTTTCACAATTGTTGTTTAATGTATTGTCTACTGTCACTTTTCATCATGTTTTAGTGATTAAGAAAATATTTAGCAAATAAATAATTGTATTTTAAATTAAATGTAATTTTTAATAAATGTTGGCATCAGTAGTTTAATTATATATTCTAAAATAATTAGAGCAATATACAACTGTATTACTCATGTTTCTCGCCAAAAACTCAATTTCCCTTTTCTTTACATTACACTAGAACGCATCATGATAACCTAATTGTCGTTTTACTGAGCCAATCTGAACACATCATCACGCAGCACGTCTGAAACTTTATTTATTTTTCAAGCTAACTAGCTTGTATGCTGCCGGTTACAACACGGATTTCACAATTACTATTTTTAACTGACCGGACAAGCTACAAAGTCTGTGTGCGCTTACCAGTGGTACTCTGAGTGGATGATGAAGACGGGCCCGACTGTGGCAGCCGCAGGAGGAGGAGGAGTCTTTTCAACCCGGAGACAGTCGAAGGTACTTTACAAGAGATGATTTTGCAACATAAGTTGCATTTCGCTTCTTCTTTATCTTTGAGCTTGGTAAAATGAAGCCGAGTCGCGAGCGAAGTTAACTGCCAGACTTCACTTGTTTTACTTTTCTGTTTGCTTACAATTTAATTCCAAAACATTGGTGGACATGCTGCAGTGATTGGATTGATTAGATTTAAATGCTGTGACGCGACTTGAGGGGGACACAATTATGTTACAGGACCTCCGGGAGAAAAAAAACAAAAACGACCAGACTCGATAGTGGTATCGATAAGCCCAAACGTTATTGATTTTCAGGTTTTGAAAAAAGTGGAACCGGGTCCTTGATAGAACCGGATTTCGATCCCCATCCCTAATAAAGAATGACTAAAATAATAAAAGTGGGAAAATTAAACTACTGTGATCCGGAAGTCTGGTACGCTTAGTTTGGTCGGTCTGATTTTGCCCCAATTTCGTCCAACAATAGACGTCGAAAAGACGTTGCAAAGCCAGTTTTCAACATCTTTTCACCGATCTTAAAATTGCGGTTTTTCACCTTTCACTTTTCAACCAAACGTAGACGTTGTTTGGATCATGTTGAAATCATGTCTTTTCAACCAAACTTTGCTCCATGGGTACAGTTTTCTAACAATACTGCCACCTGTGACCAAAACACAGAACTGCAGCCACTCATTCTCGTAGCTCGCACCTATTTTTACTTTTATCGTCTTACATAGAGTTACCATTGGTGTCTGAGTTGAACTGGATAACGGTTGCTTCTTAATATCCACAAAATCAATCTTGAATATAGCGCTTCAACTGTTTATAAATTAGGACCCATTTAACATGGACATACTGCAAAACACTGGAGGAACTTCTGACCTAAAGTAAATTCAGGAAAATAGGCTACAGTCTTATTAATACATCAGTGCTGAACTACTGAGGTGTCCGTCTGTTTTAGTTATAAACGGTCAAATAAAAATGCTTTTTTAAAGATATTTATCAGGAAAAACTAACATCATGTCTCTTTAAGGAGGTTTATTAAGAAGCATTGCAATAGAATAATAAAAAAAAAAAAATATTAGCATGTTAATGCAGGGAACACTACCTAACCTAATTTGGTCAGACACACATCTTGTTGGTTCTAACGACAAGTGCCATTATACGTGGACTACTAGCCCGCTCACTATATAAAATATACATGGAGCTTAAGGGAAAAGTCTGGTCAGCGAGGAATGATCAATGGAGCATTACTTATACCTAAAATCACTTATCAATTATTGAACAGTATGGAATAATTTCATATTTAAAGTATTTTGAGAAGTTTGAATTCTGAATATGACCAGATCTTTCCTTTAATTTAATCTGTCAACATTATAAAATGCAAATCGTTCCCCCCACACACATACATCTGCATTGAAGTAACGTCACTTGTTTGTAGCATGCCTGCTGTTTGTGTCAGAAAGGTACAAAAAAGAAATAAGCTTAACTGGAAGACAGTGTGATGTTTATCCTAAATCTGCGAGTAGCAGGCATGTGCACAGAGAAAAGCAGTTTCATTAGGAGCAAAGCTTTCTGAGAAGGAAGCATTACAGCAGCTGGATTATCAGGCCGGCCAGCACCTGAGATTTTACAACCATCCTGAGATTAAATATGATTTAGGAGATTTGTCCAGCAGGATTTTCAATGTTTTTCTCTGGTATCATGGGTATTTCTTTATGTTTGTTGCAAAAACAACTAGTTTTTAAGAAAACATCATGCAGTTCTGGTACTCACTTCAGTTCATTGAGGTTTCTAAGAAGCTCCTGCTGCGTAGATATGACTGAAGTCAGCTGCTGACTCGCAGAATCGGGCTGAGAGGGAAACACAGATTATTTTCCTGACGCAATAATAACCCTAGGTTGATGTTTAACAAAACAAACAATCTTTATAGTGTTTACCTTCTTCTTCTACCCTGGCATATTAAGCTTTTAAAATTATTTTCATACAGCAAAGTAGTGTGATTCTGACAGAAAATAAGTGTTTAAAAGCTATAAATCCCTTTTCTGTTTTTATTAATGTATAAAGAAAAATGACAGGTTAAAAATTATTGACAACCTTCTGATTAATATGAGGAACAATCTTTAAGGCCATTACAGGCAATCAAACCCTTTTTAAATCAGCTATCTGCATCTTTCCACTGATATTTAATAATAATAATAATAATGAATTTTATTTATCATGCACTTTACATTTGATTTCAAATCTCAAAGTGCTACAAAACAAGTTTAAAAGACCATAACATTAAAAACAGAGTAAAAAGACAGTCATTAAAATCAATACATTAAAAGGCATACGTAGCCTATTAAAAAAAATCTAAAATCAACAATTGTAGGAATTTCTAAAAAGGAAAGTTTTTAGTCCTTTCTTAAAACAATCCACCGTCTGTGGGGCCCTAAGGTGGTCTGGGAGGGCATTCCACAGACGGGGAGCTGCAGCTTCGAAGGCCCTGTCGCCCATTGTTTTTAGCCGTGTCCTGGGTGGGGCCAGACGGTGCTGTTGGCCTGACCGGGTCCGGGAAGAGGTGTGTGGTGTGAGCAGTTCAGTGAGATACATGGGGGCCGCACCGTGCACACAGTGATGGGTGTGCAGAAGAATCTTGTACTCTAATTTAATTTAATTTAATGATTTTATTATAAGGTCCAAATCATGAAGGTTGAAAGTCCTAGTCTCTATCAGATCCAAGTCAGCGGTCAAGGCACTCCAAAATATTAATATACCTCTTATTAAATCAAAATCATTTTAAACCTAGATCTGTCAGAATCACTCGGTAGGAACACAGTAGCAGTTTGTGTTAGCTTAATTTCTTCACAAATAACGTCATATAATAAGTCAAGCATATAAGTAATAATGTGGAAAACCTCTCCAGATAAGTTAATGTCAGTTTGGTTTGCATTTTATGCAATTATAGATCCTTTGTGCTTCTTTGCTTACCAGTCCTGATCCGGTACTTGTCCCCTTTTTGGAAATCTCCTCTGTAACAACTGAAAGGTAGCGTCGCTGCTCATCCAGAATCATAGCCAGCTGTCGGTTTATCTGCTTGATTTCCAGATGGATCCGGTTCTGGCCCTCAAACACCTGGCGGATCTCGCGGTCATTCACGCTTTCATAAAAATCGTCAACTGAAATGCCAAACAAACAATTAAACACAACAACGTTTTGTAAAAGGATTTAGGACTCAATGTTCCAATCTTTGTATTTATATCAATATATTTGATATTTAAGATAATAAACAGTATAAAAGCTACCTGGTTCTCCTTGGACATTAGGGTGCTCCTTTTGAAACTCCTCTTTCTTTTTATCGAGCTCTTGCTGGAAATTCTGAAATTCCTCCTGGTATTTGTCTTTTTCTTCTTTGGGGATCTCAGAATCAACCGAGGGCTTCAATGAATACAAAAAAAACAACAAAAAACAGTGAAGGTGACTGAGCTGTACATCAATAATGGTGCAAATGACAACTGAGGACCAATAAAAAAGTAGGATTACCGGTTCTTGGCCTGGCTCTGTGAGTCTGAACAACAAGAACGACAAAACATCATGGTCATCTGATGGAGCAAGAAAAATTTATTAATTAAAAATACCCAAGAATATATTTAATGGGAACAGTCAAGGTAGATACAGACAGAATAGAAAAGTATTTTGCAAGGTTTGTTGAAAAGGTTATTGAACATCTTGGTCACCATCATGCCATTCTTTAAAATTTTATTAGAATAAAAATCAATGAAAGAAAAAAACAATAAATCCATAATATTTTTGAGCATTTTAGAAGAAAAAATATCAAAATATAACTGAAATTTGGGGGATTTTTTATTTTTTTTCCCCCTACAGAACCATCTGGTAATTTAAGTGATTGCACATTTTTACTTCTTAAACTTAAAAAGGCAGCAAAAAGCAAGAAGACAGACAACTGAAAGGTGAGGAGGGAGTATGATGTCGCTGCTGTTGTCCTATTGCTCTGAAGTAGAGAGCATCAAGTTGTATGAGAGTAACACAGTAGTGGATTAAAAAAATCTCTGCACCATTTGATTTCATCTCTAAAAAACAACAGAAGTCGGACGTTACTCAGTCATAACTTTATTGCAACAGCTTGCAGAGATAGAAACTATCTAAACCGCTTATACCTAAGTTGTGATAATTGATCAGCAAACATGGAGTCTTTAGATCCAAGACAGGCATTTGACTAAACATGGACTATAAAATGATGAGGCGTCTTTATGCTGTAGTGTTTAAATAGATAAGAATTGGTCAGAAATGGACACAAAACAAACAGATTGGTTGCTGATGCTATTTTTTCCTAGAGCCAATCTGGCAGTAAAATTAGAGTGTCTTCATTTTAGTTGTGTTTTTATTCATTCTTAACTGAATAAAAGGATTCCTGATTTAACTTTTTCTTGGTAGTTTGATATAAATGACAAAAAAGCCGTTCATTCATTCATTGAGCAGTACCTGCTAAACCTCCAGTGGCAGCTGAGATGCCAAAGAAGCCTTCTGTCGGAATGATCATGTTTTCCACTTTCGTGCAGAATTCATAGTCCTCTTTGTCTGGAGTGAATCCATTGTTGATCAGAACCTAAGGAGGAATATTAAAACATGTATGAAGCGGTTTGCTTTAAAGGACCAGTGTTGCTTTGCATGTGTGATTCGGAGCTTTCTCCTACCGTCAGTGTCTTTCTGTAGTATGTTAATTTGGCTCTGATTGGATACGGTTTGTTGCGGAAATCTCTTAAACACGTTCCAAGGGCCTGCGTTGTGCCATCGCTGAACGAAAACAAAATTCAGATAAATCATTTAAAGTAATAAAAAACAAAACTAGACATTCTGTGATGACAAAAAGAAAGTCCAATACAAAGTTCACGAGATAATTGACTAACATTAATATTTTTGTAAACACTGCGGTCTCTAAGATAAACTGGAACGGCACAGAAAAAGTGATTTAAAGCTTTCACTTGCCCATGGGAGATTAGAAAAGATAGAGGATAATTTACTTTCCAAGCAAATGTAATCATATTTTCTAATCTCCTTTAAGTTGCTGGAATGGGAGTTAGTGAGGTCATCAGAGGAAAACCAGAAATGTTTACTTACTTTTGATGGTCATAAACAAGGTTGCCATTGTTCCCGACGACCAGTATGGCCGGGTTATTTTTCTGGGAGAGTGAAGCACAAAAAGAGAAAACAGGTTAATCTTTTTGTTTTCTGAGGAGCAGAAGTGGCTTTGCTTGTAGGTAATCTTATTTAAATCACAAATCCTATACCTGAAGAACAGTAATTATTTAAAATACTAAAATAAACAACTTTTTTTGAACCAGTTTGAGCTTCTCTTAAGACAAAAGCACAAATGTAAGGATTACATTTTTAACAGGATAAAGGTTTCCTTAAGCTGATGCCACCTAAAAAAACAACTCTTCCCTCAGGTTATTTGCCTGGATTGTTTAGAATTCCAATGATTTATTATTGAAAAATGAAGATGACACAAACCTTTCCATCGTTGTCAAAGGAGTCAAAGAAGATGCCAACTCCGTTCCACCTGTCAGCAGCACCGTAGACGGGGCCGTCAAGGCCTTGCTCGGTGGTGAACCACACTGCCTGTTGGAAGAAAAACATTGAAGATGTTAACATTTATTTATTTATTTATTTATTTATTTATTTAATATTGTTCAACCTGAAGAAAAACTTAAAAATACATTCTAGATATTAACAAAGAAGGATAATTGTAGATACAGATTTTTAAGAATCACCATAACAATTATAGCATTATATAATAGCAGCAAACACTTGAATCTGTTTCTGGAGCCACATGTGGCCCTCAAGGTCCTCCACATTGGCTCCTTATAACTTTGGCCAAAAATGAAACATATTTCTAAATATATAAAGCTCTTTTTTTTAAAGGCATGTTTTTGTACTAACTACTTTTCTTTTATCTGTTTTTTCCCAGGTTTCTTCTTCATTTTACAGGCACTTGAAACAAGGTAATCCAAAACAATGACATTATTGACTGCTGATAAAATTTTTCTTTGTTCTGAAACCTAAATTTAAACATACATTTGTTTTTGTTTCAGTAGATAATCCTGCTTGTTTTAAAGAATGAGGGCAAATTTGGCTGTTTTGGGAAATAAAGTTGCAGATCTATGTTTAGACTGATATGAGCTGCTTCACGTTTTCTTTAATGGTCATATTAAAAATTGAACAAAGCTTTTAGATTACCGTACATTCAACTTTATTATCATTGCACAAGGCAATTAAATGCAGTTTATGTCTAACCAGAAGTGCAAAAGCAGCAAGTGCAGGATATATAAAGCTATTACTATATAAAAAAAAACTAAAACTAAAACTTGGACAGAAGCTTTCTGATTTAAAGTGCAGTGAAAGCTAATTGCATATTGCAGTTAAAGTATGATATTGCAAAAGTACATGTAAACAGGTAAGTAGTGGGAGAGATTAATCTTAACAACTGTTACTATAGTAACAGTGAGCAGTGCAAGTAAACATTATAGTATTGCAAATAATACATTTTTACAACAACAACAAAAAAGGCTTGATATTAAAAGTAATATTTCTTCATAATCCCAAATCCATGGTATCTTAAATGTATTTCGATATTTCTAATCAGAAATCAACATTTGCAATAAATTAATTTTGTAAAATATGGTGGTTTGTTTGAAGCTTTTGTGGATCGCTTCTACTAATTGTTTTAATCCAGGGTTCCTAGAGATGATCTAATCACACAAACCAAAAAATTTGAAGACTTCAAGTTTGGCAGTTTTTTAAAGATATTCTAGTTATTTAGGGTGACAGAATTTTAACCTTGGACCTGATTTAGCTGATGAGAAGCAGTTTTTTTATTAAACAATAAAGCAAGATGTCTAGATTAGAGTAGAATCCTCATTTTACTGCTTTATTTTCCAGCAGCTCCATTTCAAAATGTATTTTTCTTACTTGTCATATGAGGTAAGAAGCCCCCACAGCATGATAGAGCCACCACTATTTTTGCCTAGTTTTTTTCATTCAAGCCAAAACGATCAACCTTTGTCTCATCTTACCAGAGAATTTTAGAGACCATTTGCAGAAATGGTCGTCCTTCCGGAAGGTTCTCCTCACTCAACAGATCAACAGAGAGAGAGATCAACTTACAGAGAGACCTTTGTGTTCTTGTCCACCTCCCTGACTAAGGCCCTTCTCCTCTGATTGCACAGTTTAGACGGTTGGATAGTTCTAGAAGGTGTTATGTTTGTGCCAAACTGCTGACGGAGGCCAATTTGCTCATTGGGAACCTCAACACAGGAGAATGTTTTCTGTACGGTTTTCTAGATTTGTGCCTTAAGACGACCCTTTGTAGACAATTCCCTTGAACTAATTTTAACTAAGTTTTTTTAGGGCTGCAAAATACTGGTAAAAACCTTAACCAGATTTGTAATTGACCAAAAATGTGCATTTTGTTTCTGTGAGCAAAACAACTTGGTTTTATTTTCTTAAATCGCCTGACCACCTTCAGGCACAGCTATCATCAAAACGTGGTACTTAAATAATAACTAAGCATTTTATTGCAGTCCTGACAATTTATTGCTTGGGATTCAAAAAGTCAAAACATTAAAAATATATATCTGGTCAAATGATATCTGCAGCAGTTAGAATACATTAAGGTAACCTGTGCAGTGCAGACTGATTGGGCTGCTTTACAACTGCATCCCTGACAGCCCATACAAGTGGATCTTGAAAGGAATGTCATGAATCAAACAGGGAGTGAGGCATGCTAGCTAAATAAAACATCTGCTTTTGGAAAAAACAAAAACAAAAAAAAATAGAAGAAAAATAAATGAATGGTCAAATTGCAAAGTAAACATACACCATTTCCTTTGCTAAACGGAAACAGCAACATGAAAATCAGGTGCCATTTTGTGTTCAAATATAGCCGTTTTGCCTGGGGTACAGGTGCATACTCTTGCTTTAATACTTGATTTTGCAAGATTAGTGGTCTATTGGAAGGCCCGCTATTCTGAGGCTACGTTTAATGAGAAATGAAAGTATATAGAGTTGCATGCTAGCAGTGTGTTTTGGGGTAAAAGCAGGTCAGTGCAAACAGGATGCACCTGTGCTCCATCTTGAGCTTCGTGGCTTTGAAAACCTTTGTAGAAAGTTCTCAAAACATTTTTAAAATAATAATGTAGGTGTTGTGTGTAAAGGTTTAAAAGGAAAACGGCTATTTTAGTCCATATTGAAGTAAGGCTGCAACATAGAAGTTGATGAGAAATTTGCTATAAATCTCTGACTAGTGCCACTACATATATATGTTGCTGCTATTTTGACCTTTATAATATAGCCACTATCTATTTTCCATGTCCAACCTCCAAAAAAAAAAGGTTAATGAGAAGGATACACAAAGAAGCAAAGGTCATTCTCTGTATATGTCCCCCTATCCTCTTCTAAATTACTTTTATTAAATGACAATAAAGGCGCTGTTGGGGAAAAAAGGTTCATCACTGGGAATCTATTGCTTGTATTGCTGCAGAACTGCATGAGAACTAATCTAAGTTTTCCTTCTAGTGCTGCGTGATAATATAACATAATGCTTCAGCTTCTCAAAGAGGAGACACACCTTTGAAAACCAGCATCACAAGTTGAACACACACTACTTCTGGGCAGAGTCATAAACACCCTGAGGGGTCTGAGAGACGAGTAAACAAATAGGATCAGAAGTGAACCAAATGACACTAAAATGCTTGGGAAGATGTATGTGAATATTTGAATTGGCCTTATCTGGAAAATACCTCGGGTGGCTTAATGATTCAGATGCTTTTATTTATGTATTTTTCTAGAAAGAAATTAAGCTCAAAAGTAATAAGATGGCATTTGGTATTTATGAATAGATACATCAGCACTTCCCTAAACTACACTGCAGCACAGATAAATTCATCACCAAACATTTTTGTCTTGGAGAAGTTCCTCTTTTTTAGGGGTCAACATTTCTAAAATTACTTTAAGGGTAAAAAAAAAAAAAAAAAAAAAAGAAAAAGGGTTACCTTTTTTTACCCTTGAAGTCAGGTGTCACTAAAAACTTCAGAGATGATAAAATTCTTAATAATGAAATGAAGAGCAATAAAATAAGACTAAATTTAAGATGCAGTTAACGAATGGGTGGTGCTATTTTCAGATCAGACTCATGTGGGCTTTACTTGGTCCTTTAGGGCCAGATAGCTCTGAAGACTGAGCTTTCCATGGAAGAAGGTTAACTTTGCGTCTAGCTGAACATCGCTGTAATGATGTGGCAAAATGTTTATGAGATTATTTTTCTACCAAAAGATTCAACGATAATCAATTTCAAAGTTTAATGGAAGAGCCCATTCTTATTTAAGCTCAACTTTTCCACTGACCGAGTCGAAAGGTGGGCATGAACCATTTCTAAAAATGTCCAACTGTTATTCCTATTTCACTGTCCAAGAGAAAAAAACTAAAATTTCAACACTTATTTCTTACTGTAGGACCTAATATGGTCAAAGGGGAATTTCTCTAAACTATGAAATGTGGCATTACAGTAATGGTTTTAATTTTTTTTGTTGTTGTTTATTTATTTTTATTTTTTAACACATGTTTAAAGGGGTAATTAAGAACTAAAGGACCATTCAGACTGGGTGAATAAAATGAATAAAACTTAGATACAACCTGCACAAGTGAACCAGTCTAGGAACCTGCGGTGGCTTGTGTTAGTAGGACGTCCACTGAGCATTCAGGGTGTAACCTAAATCACATAATGCAATTCCTATGGATGTATTGTGCCCTAGTTTAAGATAATTGCACTTTTTTTAACACTTTAAATAACTCATCTATCTGTTAAATCAAACTACGCTTTTGGATTTTAGTCCAATTCTAATCTTTACACAAAAATTCAAATAATCATTAGCGGATGGAGTTCCACATACAATTGCTTTAGCTAGCAGATTGTTAAGCAACACCTCTCATGTGTTCCACTTCACCAACCTGGAAAAACATTTCTACACATTTTGCCCAGGGAGTGGACTTGGCTGCATCATCATGGCTCAACAAGAAATTAAACCTGCTTACCAAACCGTCTGCTCCCATCCTGCCTCTTCCAGACACCCTGAAGGTCACCTCAGCCTCCCAGTTCTCAAAGTTAACTTTGTTTTTCGTCCACACAGACCCCCTCTGACTCCTGAGCGATGGGGTAATGCGGACCTGGTCTGCACTTGGAATAGCATCTGGAACCAAGATGGAAAATAATGAGTTCTGGATAGAAGATAATGTGATTTTTATGTAGCTTTTTTAGTGGGCTACAAGCCACAGAAATGGGGTCCTGCTATTCTTAATCTATATCGAAGAGGGAATATTTTAAGAAAATATGGTAATCATTTCAATTGCACCATCCAAATTTACCTCTTGTGCTTTACTCTCACAAGTTCTACAATACTAATGACTCAATTTTCCATTGTTCCCCTCCAGGTTAAGAGTCTGTCATCGTCTATCACCGCTAACCTTAAATCCCTCCCCTCACTCCCTTAGGGCCCTGTCACACCTTGCCGATTTAGCCAGCATATGCCTGACATCCCTGAATCTTCTAAAACGCTGATATATGTTGAACATTCTATGTATTTTTTTCAATTTTCGGCTTATACATAGAGTATTCATTACAAGTCCAGAGCGTATGTCCAACAACAGCCTAACTTATGCATAAAGCACGTCAGCGTAATGCCCATGAAATGTCACAAGCCAGTGTCCTGAGGGGGGCAGCAATGCTCCCAGCGGTTCCTGACCTGCAGAAAATGATTTATTTGATTGCGGTATTAACCCAGCTGCTGTTGAGCGCCTGCCAAAAAAAAAAAGAACTAAAAGAAAAAAGAAAGACTGAAGGTTTGCAGTCGCAGCAGATTCAGCATCATGTCTGCTAGGAAGTTTGTTGGTCGTGGTCCTGAACGCAGGAAAGATCCTTCACACTCACCTTCTCGCTCACCTTATGATGGGGATGAAGTCTGGAG
Organism: Cyprinodon tularosa; assembly: GCF_016077235.1. Lineage (NCBI taxonomy): Eukaryota > Metazoa > Chordata > Actinopteri > Cyprinodontiformes > Cyprinodontidae > Cyprinodon > Cyprinodon tularosa. The sequence goes on along the minus strand of NW_024039718.1, from coordinate 2,626,585 downwards.
GAGAACTGACAGTTTCCCCCTGTGAACCTCGTTTTATACCAAAACGCTGCCAATACGCTATTATACAGTAGTGCTAACTTAGAAACACGGTCAGTGTTTATCTGGAACACGTCAAATACATTGATATGCGTTGGAGATAAGTTCTTGATAAGTTATGCACAGGTTACTCAGAGGTTTTGGATAAGCTGGACACCACGACTTATGAGTAACTCACACTCAGCGTACCTCAACGATCAAATAACTTACCTGTAACTTATGGCCCGCGTGTGAGCATACTCATCATATGTCAACGTGTCAAGCTTGTTTCAGCGCACTTCAGAGTGCTCGTAACTTTTTCAAAACGTACACATAACCAATCCGACATATGCCCGCATTTTTGACAGATTTTTCTTTTTCGTACGTCAGGTCTAAATCGTAAAGGTGTGACAGGGGCTTTATTTTGAATGTTTGGAGCTGGATTTTCAAATGAAACACCTTGATGAATTCTCTCCTTAACATCTTACAAAAATACCCACTTTCCAATAGACCCAGGTCCCTTTTGTCTCTTTTCATTACTTCTTAATCCCATCTGTTTATAGTCACACTAAGCCTACTAGATAAAAAAAAAACACTGAACACAACTTATTTGGACACTGATCAATGTATCAATCACCTCAAATTTGACAAAACTCATCAGAGTGCCATCTAAATTCTAAATCTAAATCATCCTCTAATCGTATCTGATATTGGAGAGTGTATCTTGTGCAGATTTGTTTACAAACTAGCTTGCATCATTTGTCACTGTGACCCTTGGAGTTAGGAATTTAGACACATGGAGTCTTTGCTTTACAAACCTTAGGGCCAGTTTTTACAACTGAGAAGATAAATGCAAGATTAGCAATCAATAATAAATTGTTTAACAGCAAGAAGCGTTAAATATTAACACTGTTATAGATTTATGCAGAATGGGATAGTTGAATTTAGCTCATTTTAATTGAAATAATGATAAAGCAGTTCATTTTTGAACTAGACATCATCAGGTGAAGAGTGTGAGCTGAGATTTAAGCAGGTTTGGACAGAAAAGAGAAACGCGTTTGAACTAAACAGCCAGAACCGACTGCTCATTATACACTCCACGGTACTCATCGTCTCAATGTCAGGTTACGACCTAAAAAGGCTGCTTCTAACCGGCTGGTTTTATGATGTTGACATCTGGATACAAACTTACTTCCACTGTGGATCCAGAACGGAATACTGCCGTCGGACTGAGACAAGTGCGGTCCTTTGAAGCTGTATTTGTACTCGAAGCGGCGGTGAGGAGGCTCCTCCGAAGCCGAGCCTCCCGCGGAGACGTCGGCGAGGCTGCGGTGAAATATAACAGCTGTAAGAAAACTTACTGTTAACAGTCGAGCAATGCACACCGCCATGTTGCTGCCTCACTGCTGACGTAGCGCTCAATCCGACAGCATGACGGGATGCGAGCTGGGCCAACAGGGCGTTTTCTCATTGGTCGGTTTTCTACTTCTTTCTTCTTCTTCTATTCTTGCTACGAACAACGGTTTCTGAGTCTTTTCTGAGATTCGAATCATTTGGCTTAGTGAAGTAAAAAAAAAAGACTCGAATCATTCTTCTCTTGAACTACTTTGTTCAGATGACCTCCATCAACGTTTTATTTTTATTTTATTTTATTTTTTATTAAATCAACATAAATGACAACACAGGATACATTTACAGAGGTAATTTACCAACACAAAACCCTCCCTGCCCTCACCCCCTCACACTCATTCCCATCCATATACCCATTAATTCATCCACAAATTACATTTTTCAGAATAAACATTTGAGAACTTCCCATTCCCATTTTCTGGCTTCATCATCTGTTTCAACCGTATAACTTTCTAAATTTAAATAATGCTGAATAAAGCTTTAAAAAAATTAATTGACATTGACATTTAGTTGTTATAATTCTATAATCTAGTGTGTTTTTGATAGCCACTATTTGATCACTAGATGGTCAAATGTGTTTGACTGAACTTCTATCTAATTTCTTTATGCATGATTTAGTTATGCATATAATATGGTTGAGGCATGCTAAGACTAGAAATTTGCATAAACTGTAAGATACACAGCTTTATTATTTTTTTCTCTGGCATTAAATATGGACAAACTTCCTGTTTTGGGTCAGTTAGGATTACCAGACATATTTTGTTTGACAAATTTCAGAATGGTGTACAAGAAATGTTCTTACATTTTTCAAAGTAAAGATTGTATATAGATTTTCTGAATAATTGGCAATATTCCAATTTTAACCAAGGCAATAACCAATGTATGTTGATTGGTGGCCGAAAGTGGATAGGCAACAGAACCTCAGGGTTAAGCTACACTGTTCCAGCAGGAAAATTAATGAGCACAACATCCATATTTTCTAAATAAAGACAAACAATCCTTCCCTACAGCATTTACTAACAAATAGAGGCATATATAGTGGATACAATTCTTTCAGGTTTAAGTTCTGGGGCAAACATCTTTTCCATTGTCATTACTTGTTTTTATCAATAATCCTTCCGCAAAAAAATTATATTTACAAGTAAAAATACTAACATAAATTGATTATTTAATAAGTTTTTGTTAAAGCTTCAGTGACAAACTGAAGCTTTGACTTTCTAGTGACAATCTTTACACTTGTAAGAAATCTGCGGAGGCTTACAATTCTGGAAACACAATTCCAACTGTGAAAACAGAAGCCTTTTGTTGTGTGGATGATTTACTGCAAGGTACTGGTGCACTAAAAAATAAAAAAACAACATAGCCAAATTTGAGGGTTAAAAAACATTATACTGAAATACTGACATTACAGATTGATATCTCACAGAAGGGTTTTCCAAATAGGCGGTCACTGTAGGCCTCGGTGTCCAAGGCCTTGCTGCCATAAAAGGCGCAGCCCTTATAGTAAGAAAAAACAAAGACAGAGGAGGAAAAAGAAATCATATTTCATACTTTATTCTTAGCAGGATAGAGGTTGAAGCTACAAAAAACCCAGAGCATATAAACTTCATATTGGCTTATATTGTTATGTTCTGGTCCAGGGAACACTGCATTAAAATAAATAAATGGTGGAGTGGTAGCCTAGTGGTTAGGGCATAGGGGTTGAAATCCAAAGGTTCTGAGTTTGAAACCCAATCCCACAGACTGCAAATCTGGGTGTCTGAGGAAGACACTTAACCCCCGATTGCTCCACGATGGCAGCCCACTGCTCCTCAAAGGGGATCGATTGAATGCAGAGAGTTAATTTCTCCATTGTGAGATCAATAAAGGTAAATGTATTTATTTATTATTAAATATCTAAAATGACCCTGGGGGGACAAAAAAGGCTAACATACAGTGGACCAAAGGTAGTAAGATACTAAGAAGTGAACCATATAAAGAGCCTTAAGCCAATTTTAACCATTGGTAACATCTTACTGTTTCAATTATGCATTGCAAAGGTGCTAAACACAAAAAAATATTGCTTTTAGACTGAAACAAGATATGTTCGCCAGATTTAGAGAGCCAGCTTGCTGAAACAGTTTGGTTGCAACCAGTGCATTCCTTTTATTGCAGTAGGTTTTACTGGGAGACGCCTTCATTGTGAAACCAGGTCAACAGTAATGCAACACACCTAAAACAGGCGTTTCCTAATATTGGCCCTTAAGGCACACTCTCCTGCATGTTTTGAATATTTCAAATGGTCCTATTCACAGGGAGATCTGCAGGACAGTTTACTATGAAGATTAAGGGTTGAGTGCATAAAAACTTACCAACTTCAATATGTGCATGCTGTACTCAAGTTAGAATAGTAGTAGTTCAGTATGTTTTTACCAGTGTTGCGCCGATGCCATTTTTTGGCCCCGATACCGATACACGAATCCTGGCTGAGCAGTATCGGCCGATACCATAATAATGTAAAATAATTGCCATCATGAATTTGTCAAGCTGCAGCCTACCTTTGTGAAGCAGGAAAAAATCTAATACAAAGTGAATCCAGTAGAACTTTTTATTGCCTACCAGGAGTGGGTGACAATAGTTGAATAAACTTATGGCTCTCAAAATGGTATCAGTGCCCTATTTGTTGGTACTCGCCGATACGGATACCACCATTTTAGGGCAGTATCGGGGCCCCGTCCGATACTGGTATCGGTATCGGTGCAACACTAGTTTTTACTGAAAGAGTAGTAAAATGGACTAATATGAAAAAAATAGTTCACGTAAGAGCATAAAGGTATTGGTAGATTAGGTACTTAAGTACTGAGCAATTGAGTGGTATGGTAAAAAGGATATCGTTATACAGAAAAATATTAAATGATATGCAGGTTCTGCTACTCACAAAAATTAAACTGAAAAACTAATTAAAAACAATAACATAGTTGTTTTTTTTAGCACTAGGATACAGATTTACAACATAAATCTTCAACCAGCCTCTAAAAACCTTTAAGCTTACAAACTCAAAGTCTAATATGTCGATGTATCTGGTGCATTTTTGGTCAAAACACCCTTTTTCTTTTACCTTCAGTGAAGTAACTTATGCAAGTAAAGTAGCTGATTAACAATATTCTCAAGTACTTAGGTATAGCATAGAAGTAAAAATTATGATGCAAAAAAAGCTAGTTTAAAGTATTTCATTTTTTTCAAGTTACTTCAGTTAATATATTATACTGAAATATATCAGCTAATTGAGGCTGCAATTTTATGTCTCAGTACAATTTATGCCGAACAATAGATCAACATTTAGCTCAAAAAACGAGATCTATGGAACATAATACTCAAACAAGACAAATAACAATGGAATATCAGCAAGGATAATGCAACTACTTAATAACATGAAAAAGTATAAACAAAGCACAATTGCTAAACAATTCACATTAGCAACAATGACATTTAAATGAAGTTTGATATTTTTCAACATGTTCAAGGTCAGGTCTATCAAAGCATCACAACATTAGCCTCCTTTATTCAACCTAAAATAAGCTTATATTTGGAAATATTAGCCTTGTCAAAAAAATATGTATATATGTGCAATTCCCATAATCGGACCTCATACAAAAACTAATGGTTTAGGTTATTTAAAAGCTTGAAAGTTCTAGAACACTAATGTGGTTTTCTATGCGGCAGCCGCTTTTACATCAACATGAAGTGAGAGGCTTCTAGACAAGGACGAAGCAAATTCTCTCCAAATTTGACTCCTTCCACATAGTCTTAGAGTTGAAGCAACAAATGGACAAGCCAAAGTTCTTCCAGAGTATATATTTAAGAAAAGGTAAGACAGATTCAGATATTTTCACCAAATTTTAAGAACAATGTATGTAAACGTCATGGTGAGGATAATAGTGGTAGCATGTCAAGGCAGTGTTCCTGGTGTATTGCACAAAATGGCTTTAATAATAAAGACAAAAAGGATTACCTCCTGTTATTTCATCGTCTTGTCTGCTCCAAGTAGAAAGTACTACATAGACATAACACCTGGTTCTGGAATAGATAAAGCATGTTAATGTTGAGCATCTGGAATGGCCGCACAAAAGTCCTGACCTAAACAATTTTGAGGTCAGGACTTTAAAAAATGTATTCTAAATATGCTGAGATGTAAAACCTTTATATCACTGCAGTTGTATGCACATGATGGTCTAACAAAGCTAGACTGAATGTGTGCAACAGTTAGTGGACTCTGTCACAGCATGCAGAATGTGATTTTCACAATGTCCAGATAGTCATATACGAAACTCTAAAAAGCTTCCATGGGCGGCCTGCAGATCCTCCGTGCCTCCTTTGTCTTTAGAGCCTTACTTGTGTTGAATCTAACCTTCATAAACAGTCATCACAACAAAACTTTTTCAAAAAATTTAAAAACATGGCCGCTACTACTACAACTACTGCTGTCCTTAATAAGGCAATTAGATTAAATCATTAAAAGTTGAATGTAAAATCTCACATTACCTTAGGAATGCTGTATTTCTGTTTTGAGACAGCTCCTAAAACATTTTGAGTGTGAAAAGAGTGTCCATAGTGACACTGCTATGTTTATTTTCTATTTTTAACAGTTTGCAAGCTTTGTAGTACTAACAGTTAAGATTGATGGGGGGTTTCTTCCTGTAAAAAGGGATTTTTTCTCCCTTTTTCAGTTAGAAGAATTGCTATAAAGTAAATGAATCCAAGCTTTGCTTCCTTTTGTTAAGATTTTTTTTTTTTTTGTCATTCATCTATGTGTTTCTGAAACCCTAATATTACCCTCTAATATTTCCCAAGCTGTTTATCTAATTTGGACATTTATTCTGTTAAGATAAAAAGTAATGATCTTCATTATTTACCTAACAAAAATTTGAGAATGAAATGGGAGCATTGTCCTTGATCTAAAAACATTGTATTATTATCTCGATATGGTTGGAGTCAGTGATGTCTCCTCATTTCCAATCCAAATGTGTATGTTTTGAGATGCAATGATGTGACTCTAGAGATAAATAAAATACTTCCTTAACTGTTCTGGGCTTTCACCCTGATGATAAAAGCCCAATGGTAAGCCCTGCTATTGTATCCTAAGCCATTTTCCAGGTTTGAATAACACTGAATTCTGTTAAACCTGCCATCATGCTTTATAGTCATGTAATATATATACATAAGAAAGTGTTATTTAAAGTATTTCTTCCAATTGATCTCTTCTCAGGAAAAAAATTGAGAAAGCTTAAAGATAAAAACATATAGCAATCCATTTTCACTTGCGTATATGTTTTTATTACCAGTTGGCATCATAATATCAACTGTTATTGTGCTATATTATGATTTATAGCATATTAGACTGATATTCGTGTACATTACTGGGCTGCAGTAGTATGAGGAAGTTGGATTTGAAGTTAATTTAGAGTGATGCATAACCAGACATGAGTTGGACCTATTTTTTTTTTTTTTGTAAAATGCTTTGAGATAAAATTTGCCAATCGGATGACATTGTAACAAAAAAGTTGAAACTGTATCCAACAGTAACAACTCCATCATTCTCATTACTTGTACTGCAAATGTCATCCACCACTTAATGGTTGGTTAAAGGTTACATGGTGGCGGCGACAGACTGCAAGAGCTTTCACTGCAGTCTGAATACCACAGTGTGAGATGGAAAGGATACAATTATGTGCTGCTCGTTTTCTATTGACTACAAGCAGTTTCCTCCTGTTGCATCTCCAGGAGAGATTTGGTAATTATGGGTTAAGGAACAAACCTTAAAGGTAAACAAGCCATTGTGACACTAATCCGGCCATTTGGACTCTTCTGGCAAATAGTGAAAGCAAGGACTGAGCAGCACATATGTAAAGGATGAATGGGTTTTATCTATAGGTTTTTCCAACAAATAATGTTGATACTTTTTTCATGGGAAAATTAGAGTATTCCATGAACAACCAAAAGAGCTTGCAAGTCATTTCAGGGATAAATGTAAAATGTTAATGGTTTCTGTTAGTTTTACGGAGCACAGGGAGTAAAGGCCTTATCCCTTTTACTTTGGGAGCCCTCATTAGAGAGTTAAACCACTCTTTCTGTCAGGAAATGTAGGATTTGAATTAAAAAGCAATGCTAATAGACCATTTACACAGTAACAATAGAAAGCTGTGGGATGTTAATGGGTCACTGAAGCTGTCAATAGCCTGTGACATGAGTCAGCACAAATATTTGCCCAGTGAATTAAACAATGCTTAAGTACATGTAATCCTGGAAGTGACAGTTGATGTGACCTCAATCAATCTGTTAATTTGTTCTATAAAACTGTCAATTCTGGTATTTTTTGCTTCAATTAGAATAGATGATCACTACATCTTAATAGTTCACTTGATAACTGTGCTTTTTTAATTTAAACAGGAATTTAGTGGTCATAAACAAGTCTTAACAAATAAAACAAATAGTTGTTGTGCTTTAAATTTGGCTTTTTTTGTTCTCTGAGGGATCAGAGTATCTAAAGATGTTATCACCAATGTCACATCAGGGGGAAAGGGAAAGTGGATTGCTACCACCCGTGGTTATACCATGGATTAGTTAAACAAAACCTATTACATTGTGGTGCTCATGAAGAACAAAGAAAATCAGCAGTGTTACATCAATTGAATGTTTGGTAAATTAACAGCATGCAAAAACAATGTCCTGGAGTTAAACTCTTCTTCCTGTCTTGGACCACAAAGACGTGCATGTATTATATTTAAAGAGAAAAGCAAATTTAGCTGCATTACAATGGATGCACACTTTTTTACCTCTTCAAAGTTTCACATATTATGTCACGTTGCATTAAAAAAACTTTATGATATAGACCTAAACAAAGTAATGCATGATTTTGGAAGGTGAAAGGAAGATGATGCAGGGATTGAAAAATCTGTTGTGAACTTTTATTTTTTATTATTCGTTTTTTGTGAGTTATAGCTTTGTAGAAATATATTCTCCACAGGAAAAAGATCAGTGGGATTGGCCTCTAGCAGCTTTGCACTTCTAAAAACATAATTTTAACCAGTTATTTTTTTTTCTTTCTAATTGATTTATTTCCCCTATCTATCACATAGATTCCTTTAAATCCAAGCCATATCCATGTTGCTCTGGTTCTATGTTAGGTCATAGCTGGCATTTTACAGCCTCAGGTTTTCTTCCAGGACGGTCCTGCATTTAGGTTTATTCCTCTTCCAACCAACTCTGAAAAACTTTTCTGGCCTGCAATAGAAAAACATCCCCACAGCATGATGCTGCCGCCACCTTATTTCAGGATGTTTGTTTTTAATTCATACCGTTTTGCATGTAGGTCAGAAAGAGCCATAGTTTTCTCATTTAATTAGAGTACCTTTTTTAACACTTGCATGCTTTAAGGCCAACATGGCATTCAAAAACTTGAAGGGAACTTCTTGGATTCGGTTTTATCAACTGATCAATGTGCTCACTCCTTAATAAAAGCCAGATGGGTCTAATGGATGGCTCACATCTCCCAAAGTGTGGATTTCTGCAGCTCTTCAAAGTCACCTCTCTTTTAATTTTAAGATGATGGATTAGCAGGCATCTCCAAACTGAAACCCTCAGAATGATTTTTCAGAAATTGCTCCTAATATATTTTGCCAGTTCTGGTGGTTGTTGCAAATATACATTAAGAAAAATTTAATTTTTTTCACTTTCACAAGCACCTTGAAAAAAAGGTCCAGAAGGATAAAAGTCTTCCTTAAAGTGAAAATGTAAAGTGAAACGGGACATATTCAGTTTTTATCCATGTGATAGTGCATTTGATTAAAAATTTATATTTTATCGTACCAGAGAAAACCCCAGAGAAAACCCAATGACTTTAGCTAGAAGGTAAACATAAGAAATCTATAAAAGTAATATATTCAAAATGTAGGATGATGTTTTCTATTGTGAAAACCCACAAGCCATTCAAATTAACGCTTTTCAGATCCTTTCTCTACAGAAATAATTTAAATATTGTGTGTTTAGTTAACAGTTAAGCAGATAAATATGTGTGAGAAAAAGTTTTTCAACTCAAATTTAATTCAAAAAAAAAAAAAAAAAAAAAGGCCAAGCACCTTCAACTTGTTTTTTTTTTGGCTCCCATGGCAAACATATTAGAAACCACTGGATTAAAGATTGGTAAATGAAGTTTAAAACATGAATTACTGATTTATAATCTACACGCTTGTTTTAACTTCCTCACAACCTTCTACTGTTTTATCCTTTCTTAGTATTTTTGTTGATTTATTTATTTTTCTCTAATTAACCACTGATATTTATTCACTAATCAGCTGTATTTATACTGAGATAAAAATATACACAACAAGATTTTGCTAATGCAGTGACTACTAAACTTGTTGAGTATCAGATTAAAGGTTGGCAGAAAATAAATGTGCACCACACTTTTCAGATTATATTGTTAGAATAACTGAACATTTAGGGTTATTATTTTTAATTCCTCCTTCACAATTAAGCACTACTTTGCCTTATCATGTGAAATACAAAAACAAAGTGTTATGTGGCTGTATCGTCACAAAAGTGAAAACTTTTGCAAGGAATGGTAAAACCTGATTTAATAACTGATATTCATTTAATTACATTTAGAAATCTACAAGAAGGACTTTATTGCATTGCTATATGGAAGTTTATTGCTGTAACATTTGTTGGCTCAGTTCTATGCACCTAGCCCACAAGCTCACCCCGAACAATGTTGGAGGATGAAACCTTTATTTCAGATTGCTTCAACACGGTGCAGTGTGGTCCAAGCAAGAGAGGGCACTTATTGTACCCTGAGGACTTTGCCACATTCATTTGAGGAGCGGCCCTTACTCATTATTAGCAGACACACTAAACGATGGGCTCCAAACAATACAGAACAGATCCCTTTATGCACACAAGTGCTCAGCATTTCTGCAACCACTGGGTGCCCTCCACCGCTCCCTCTTCTTTTTAGATACCTGCACATAAGTGAAAGATGTGGGGGACACAAAAGCTATCCTCAACTTTCCTTTACGTCCATTCTGAGAGACGGGCCCATTTTAAAGCTCTTATTTGTGCAAAGCCTCTCATTAACTCTGCTCATGCTGCCTCCCTCGGCTTGCCATCGCTTAAGTGGTTGGTGTTGTAAAAAAGCTACCAATTAGTCACTCATCAGCTCCAATTAGAGGAGACAAAGCTTGAGTAAAGATAACTCAATGAGAGGCAGAGTGTGTGCTTCTGTGTGTGTGTCTGCACACATGTGCGTGGCCCAGAGGCCGGCACAACATAGTTTTTAATCAGTGAAGAACTTGTGGCCATTCAGGGTGACCCATTGCGGCGCAGGTCCATTCACTCTCCAGGGCTCCTCAGCGGACCCTTTTCTCGAGGCCAAGTGTTGTTATGCTGGGAAGACAGGCCCCCCAGGAGTCCCAGAAAGAGAGCTATTCAGTTCCCTCTACCTGTTTGCAGCATGTAAAGCACTCAGGCCCGGGCCAATCTCTCAGCATTGTTTCCTTCGCTCTCAATACTTCCTTAAACTTAGGCCTCAACAAGAGCGGGCCTTTTCAGTGAAGGGGAATAGGGGATGTATGTTAAGGGGGTGCCTTTCACCTCATTAGAATTGAATTTGCACTGTTTTGTAATTACGTTGAAGCACAACAATGTATTTTTTTTCCATCAAAATCTTTGTTGAATAAAAGATTTTTTGGGGCAGTTAATTTGCTGCCTACACTAACACATTAATTAATGAATTGGGTAACACTAATTTTCTCTACCCTGTTTGCTTTCCCCATCTATTTTCAACTTGGCAGCCTCCACTAATAAAATTACCTCATTAGGGCCTCTATGACAGCACAGTAACTTCCTCATTTATTTGCTATGAAACATTTTCAATTGAAGTGTGTGTGTGAGTGTGTGTACCCATTCAGTGCTGCATCTTTTTGTGGGTAGTTCTAAATAATGAAGAGGACGAGCAGGGAGATATAATTAGAGACAAGGGGCCACTTCAGTAAATAGTTGAATTCATTTAGGGCTCCTCTTTGTTTGATGGTGATTAATTATTTCCAGAAGGGATTTTATAGATATATACTGTGTTGTTTTGTTATCTAACAGACAGAACTGGCTGAAATAAACATAATATAGCAGAGGCTATTACAAGTTGCCTTAAAAAATGCCATGACTTTATCTGTTTATGTATTTCAGAAGCTCTGCAGTGCAACTAAAAACTTTGAAGTTCTTCAGTTTTCATTTTGTTTTATTTTTAGAATATAGGATAATAAAAGGGTGGGTTGGTCCAAACAGCATCACTGCAGGAGTTCTAAACTTTAGCTACAATTTTACATCCATCTTTATTATAACATCATTCATTTATTCTGCGAACAAATTTAGTTTAGATGCACATTGTAGTTAAAATTATAAAAATACAAACTTAAAACAGTCACTAATATTAATTTCCCCAAAGTCTTAAGTCACAGTTGGGTTTTGATTATGACACAGCGTGTTTTTGTCATAAAAACTGCAAGGTATTACAAAATAATTGAGCTCCATGTCTTAAGGTATAGGGCTGAAAGTCTGATGGGCAGAGCTGGAGAAGGCTGCCATCTAGTGGCAACACACTGGAAATGACCAACTCTTTTGTGGAATTTGGAAAAAGAAGAACATTTTTCTAATTTGACAGTAAAAGAAACTGATAAAAGGCTGTTGAAAAAAATCTGAGTGCTTGTATCTTTCAGTTCATGCTCAACAAACTATAAAATCTTAAATAGGCTGAAGATTTACCCTCTTTGAATTAGTGATTAAAATATGTGCTAACAAATGCCTGGCATCTATAAAAAGTTATTCCATCCTGAGAAGATTGGAAAAAAGTCTTCTGAGTGATCTTGTTGAAGCTCCACACTGGTGCTAATTTGAATGAGCCTCCATTGAATTTCTAAAATAATTCACAGAATGCAAGTTATGTTCTATTTGTGAAGCTGCAAGTAAAGCTTTCAGTGATAAAACTGTTTAAAAGCAGACTCAGCTAATAATGCAACATAGGCATAGACACAGTTATATAAAAATACTACCATGGTTTTTTTAAATCCATCTTTAATTCTAATTCTGAAATGACTTTACTTAACAATTACCCAAACATTCTAGAATCATACTTTAAAAAAAGCTGTAGAAGAGAACATAACAGGATGGCAAAGACAGTATTTATTTGTATTTAAAACATCTTAATTGCTTTTGCATAGATAATAGGTTCTTAAACAATCAAAAATTTAATACTTAAGTTGACATTTTTGGTCTCTACAGGTCCAAAGGTAGATCCATGTTTAATTAAAAGTGATGTTAAAATTTGTTCTTGCAGATTTTTAAACTTACTTTAGTTTGGACCTTTAAAACATGCATTCAAACCGTTGCATGATGCCTCCCTCTAGTGGAGAAAACCTGTGTTCCCATTTAGTCAACCTTCAATGAGTAAACTCCATAAAACCCTATTAGACAATAACCCTTATGAAGTTGAATGCTTTTATTTTTAGAACAGTATTATCAAAGCATTAAAGTCCCCAAATCTTACAGTTTTTTAAGTGGCCTACAGGAAAAGCTTCACACTATTGATAGTAAATGTAATGATGTTTTTATAGTAAAAAAAAAAGGTGGCATATTTCCTAATTCAGCTAAACAAGCTGTAAACCACCTTTGTAAACAGAGCATGTTTTTAACAGGGACAGTTTTTTTTTTTTTAATATTTGGACATAATCCATACAGGACATCAAAAAATATTTAATGTTTTAAGAAAATCCTTGAAACTGTAAAAATCGAGTTTTTGCGGGGATAAAAACTGTTTATCCACAACAGAGTATTAGGGCCAGACTATAGAAAAGTTTGTTTTTGACCGGTTGTAATATTATAACAATAAATTAGTAGAATTATGAGAAAAAAATCATTATATATTCAGAATAAAGACATGAGTATTAAGTCATAATGTTATAAAAATAGTCGTATTGGAAGAATTAAGTGATATTACCAGATTATTGTAATAATATTGCTGAATTAAAGTTGTAATGCTATGAAAATAAAGTCAATATTTAGAAAGAGAACTCTTGCATGATTATCAGCTGCATCGAAATGAAGACTGTTGAAAATCTTGTGAACTTCTACTTTATTATCTATTTTATAAATAAGGAAATAAACCTTTTAGCCCATCAGCATCAAATTATTATTATGTTTACAAACAGAGCTCAGATTGCCGTTTGGTAGTTTGGCTGTGCTGGTCAGTATTGTTTGAATAATCGGATGTCTATTCTGTCATGACTTTATTCTCATGATATTATGAATTTTTCTGGTCCTACAACTCTATTCTCATTAGCTTTATGAAGTTCCAGTGCAGCAGCTATAATACTTAATGCATCTTGTGAAGTTATGCATGCTTGGATATTGTATTGCTCATCTTTTTATAATGAACAGTTGAAAATATAAAAAAAATCTAAGTCTATGCACATTTGTTTAAAAACAGACAATCTTTTATGTTATAAAAAAATAAACATCTGTTGTAAAACAATATAAAATATGTCATAAAAATCCATTAAATATAAAAACAAACCCCTTCAGTATTTACACCTGGCAGTATTCAAAGCCACGATTCGTTATTAGTCCAATCAGTTTGTTCTTTCTCGTCCTTGTTTCCTCTTCTTGTTCTTTTTGGACCACCGGTCTGTTTGAGACAGAGGTTCCTTATAGTCCTCCCCTGATCCTGCATCCGCACTGTCTGCTGTGCTTCTCCAACTGTCTGGGGCTAAAGGAATGTGGTCATCCGGAGAGTGCGTTGGCTGACCGTACACCTTGCTCTGCAAGTCCGCAATGTCATTACGGATATCTGCCATCAGCAGAAGCAGGAAATCAAAGGATCCTGGAGGGCCCTGGGATGTAAAGAAAACAAATGGAAAATAAGAATCCTATGTGGTATTGATGAATATTAGAATAAATCAAAGGTTGCTTTTAAATGATCCCTTTTCAGTAGGAAAGAAATCGCTGCATTTACGTTCTTGTATTTTGGATCTATACACTGTATATCTATCTATCTATCTATCTATCTATCTATCTATCTATCTATCTATCTATCTATCTATCTATCTATCTATCTATCTATCTATCTATCTATCTGTCTGTCTGTCTGTCTGTCTGTCTGTCTGTCTGTCTGTCTGTCTGTCTGTCTGTCTGTCTGTCTGTCTGTCTGTCTGTCTGTCTGTCTGTCTGTCTGTCTGTCTGTCTGTCTGTCTGTCTGTCTTTCTGTCTACTCTTTGTTAGAGAGATTTCTCATGATAATTTCATGCAACCAATTTGATTCAACGTCGGTTATTCTTAAAGAGATATTTGTTAGTTTAATTAACACCGGAAATTTCAGCAAGATTAGAATGCTAGACAAGTCTCTCCTTTTGCAATCGAAAACCTACTTATTTTGTTTTCACAAATTTGCAAGTGCAGGATAATTCAGTATGCTCTATTTAAACAGATACTGCTTTAAAAAAAGATGAACATGATCTTTTTGATAGAATTAAGATTTCGTAGATCTCACACTGTATTATAAACAATCTATTTTCAGTGCAGACTGATGTAAGTCATCGTGTCTATCAAGACTGAGTACTTAAGAATTTCAACAAACGTTATCTAATATAGTCCACATTCCTTTAACGATTAAAATGGCGCTTTAATTTGGTAACTGCAAAAACTATAGAGGCACCTAATCCCAAGTGATCAGACACCCAAGTAGGTAACAGAAAAAAAAAAAAAACATTCAGTGCAAATTGATGCAACTTCCCCCTTTTTTTCCCATGCTCATGCCTGATGTTATTACACCCTACACCATAAATTGCACGGTATATTAAAGTTGTCTTTGTATTGCTCGGTGTCGGTTAACTTTATGTGATGACTGTCTTAGCCCAAATTTGTCATTTAGATTAAAGCTGTATGTTACAATAGTGTATCATTAGAATGAAAAGTGTTTTTCTTACTGGTGGTCCAGCAGGACCGGGAGCTCCTCTCTGCCCCTGAGGAAACAAAACAAATATTTAGTTTAGTCAAATTACAGTGGAGAAAAGATGGGGTGGGGATGCATGAGGGGATGTCATAATATCATGTTCATGAAACAGAAGAGCCAGAAAATGGAAGATAAAAAAATTCCTGGATAGAAAAAATATCAAAAAATTCAGAGAATATTAAGAATAAAAGAAAAACGTTGTAATGGACTGTTCCATTTTCTTTTTTTTTGAGACCACAGTAAGCTGTGTTTTTGAATTTTGTACAACTATTTGATAAACTCATTTTTAAGTTTGCTTTTGTCGTTTAAAAAATAAATTTTGCCTGAAATCAAAACGTTTTTCAACCTTTAGAAAGGATTTTGATGGCGAAACAGTGCCTGCTTCAGATTCTTGTCTGTCTGTATCGTGTGACCTGTTCTGCATATTTTGTTTTGATTCAGATAACCTAGTCCTCAAGGGACACCTGCACAGAGAGCAAACACTCCTAAACACATTTTACAATGTTAAAGCAAGTTTATGAAGCAAAATAATGATTTCCATTGGTTTTCTTGATAAGCTTGATCTACACTGAAAAATGTAGCAAATCAAAATATTAGTAACTCAAGATAGTATATGCTCATATTATACTCATAATAATAATTCCAGATTAAATCATCAGCAGGAGTTAGATGTGCATTTATAGAAGACTGTTTAGACAAATACATTTTAACTTTATTAAAAAAATAAAGGTTTAACTATTTCAGAGTAAAATTCATTATAGCATTAAACTAACTTTAGTTTGGACAAAACCTCTATGGGGAAAAACATAAGAGAGAAATCATAAATTCTCGTTCAATGAGTATTTAATTCCTGGATTATCATAATAACTAATCTAGACCATGTGAAAGCAATGAAATGTGTTGTGTGTGCAAGTACAGATACTGACCTTGGACTTGATTAGAAAAAAAACATAGAAATAACCCTAAAGCATAAATATCTACTCTCTCAGCACACTTTATCATTATAACATATATCCAAGTCACCAATAAACTGTGATTAAACATAATATATAACTACACCTACAGTTATTTTGGTGCAGCTTCTATGCCAGTCACACCTTTTTCAGCCATAGTTTACAGATTGTTGACATAGCAGAGGCTGAAAGGGAGAGGTATTGTTTATTGTTTTTAAACTTTAACTTTGGTTGCTTTATGCATTACTAAATCTGTTCTGATGTCTGGTTGGGATTATGGCTCTACTGGAGTTAGAGTTTTGTACAAGTTTCAATCATGATGGTCTGAAGTTATGCCAAGTGTTTGAAGTTATGAGCCAGTCCCCTTTCTTTAAATATTCCATCAACTCTGGGCAATCTACCAATTCCACTCTCAAGAAAACATACCCAGAGGAAGATAGTAAAATATTTACCAGTTTAATGTGAATATCATTGATGTTGAAAGATAAATTGTTACTTCTTAGTGTTGTTAACGGTTATTCAGCAAAAACGTAGAAAAAATAACATCCTTTAACGCAATTTCTGACCCCTTAAACTAAAAGAAGGTTTCCTTTGACTTTCATGAGGTACTTTAACACCTCTTTTTGCAAAGATAACTCATGATCAGAACAAAAATGTAATTGAACCTTTCCAGTTCTGACAGCAAATATTAAATAGTTGACTAAGGATAGCTAACAGAAGATCTGTGATTTAGTGTTTTAATGTCTTTAGGATCTATTGCATTATCTACTAAGATATCTACTAAGATCTTAAATAAGGAGCACTAAAATGTTTTCAAATAAAATAATTTAAATAGATCATTTTAATAGATATGTCTACTATTGTCTGAAAATGTTCACATGCAAAGAGACTCTCTTCAACATCTGCCACTGTGTGTATAGCCTTGTTTCAAATCAGTGTTTTAATGCCAATTTTTACATCCATGCGTAATCCCATCCTTTCTGCAGACACCTCCTCCAGCCCTGCTGGGGGAAGCCTGGGGCACTCCCAGGCCAGTCAAGAGACATAGTCCCTTTAGCGTCTCCTGGGCCTCCTCCTGGTGGGAAGTGTCTGGAACACCTCCCAAGGGAGGCGTCCAGGGGGCCTCCAAAAATATGTCTGAGCCACCTCAGCTGATTCCTTTTGATGTGGAGGAGAAGTGGCTCTGCTCTGAGCCACTCCCGAATGACAAAGCTCTCTCTAAGGGAGAGCCCAGCCACCCTCTGGATAAAGTTTATTTATTTTGCATCCAGGATCTCTTTCTTTCAGTTATGACTTGGCTTTAGGAGCCAGCTGTAGGGCTTGGTAGGAGGGAGCCAGCAGAACCACATCATCCGCAAAAAGCAGGGACGAGATCCGCTGGGCCCAGAACCAGACCTCTCCAGTCCTTTGCTGCACATAGAAATCCTGTACATAAAGGTTATGAACAGGACCAGTGAGAGAGGGCAGTCCTGGCGGAGTCCAAAATGCACCGGGAACAGGTCCAATTTAATGCCAGCAATGCAGACCAGGCTCCTGTTCTTGTTGTACAGAGAAAGTATGGCCCCTGACTCTGTACTCCTGAATCTGTCCCCACAAGGCACCTCAGGGAACCCAGCCTACAGGTGCCAGCTGAGTCCCACAAGCCAACCAGGTTTGATAGGACTCCTTTCTTAGCTTGACATCTGATCTCATCTTGCAAAATTAGAAATGCATAATTCAGCATTGCTAAGTGTGTTGTTGAAATGAGTCCCACCAAAACAGACTTGGTCATTAGTTGCATTTTGGCTATCTGAGGGTTTTTTGGCATGGTGTTTGAGCTGTGGTCAGTGGATATTATAATGAAGTTGACAGACTTATAGAGGTGTCTCAGATCAAGCGTTTGCTAGTCTGAGAGTTAGTGAGCAACAAGCTTATTATTGGTGCAATATAGCTCTAGTCTCTTTGAAAGGGGGCACTTGGACTTAAAGGAATAGTACACCCAAAACATGATTAGCCTTCATTTTCTACTCACCCCCATGCTGAACAAAACTCTGGAGTACTTTTTTGATATCTCAAATGCATCTGGAGATCTGGGAGGCTTCTTGCTGTCTGCTGACATTCAAATAATGGAGGTCTATGGTGACCGAGACAGAAAGGTCCATAAAAGTCCACAAAAACGTGTCAATATTCCTCCATACTGCTCGTCCAATGTAATCCAAGTGTCCTGAGTGGGTAGCATCCAGAATTTACTCGAAACGAAGTCATTTAGAACGTTTTAGAGCCTAAACAGTAGTGTATAGGATTTCCTAATAGCGCCCCCATGCGCGCTCACGATTCTACGGAAGCCGGCAGACCAAACCGGAAGAAAGTGCGCATTCAGCGTCTGCTCTGCCGATAATGCAAGCGTAGAAGAAGAAATGTGCTGTTTACCTGTGCAAAGAAAGAAACAACGAAAGAAAAATGTCTGAGGACTTCAGTGTTGAGGAAGAGCATGAGTTCTTTGCCGAGCTGAATGCGCTGGTTTGGTCTGCCGGCTTCCGTAGAATCGTGAGCACGCATGGGGGCGCTATTAGGAAATCCTATACACTACTGTTTAGGCTCTAAAACGTTCTAAATGACTTCGTTTCGAGTAAATTATGGACGCTACCCACTCAGGACACTTGGATTACATTGGACGAGCAGTATGGAGGAATATTGACACGTTTTTGTGGACTTTTATGGACCTTTCTGCCTCGGGCGCCATAGACCTCCATTATTTGAATGTCAGCAGACAGCAAGAAGCCTCCCAGATCTCCAGATGCATTTGAGATATCAAAAAAGTACTCCAGAGTTTTGTTCAGCATGGGGGTGAGTAGAAAATGAAGGCTAATCATGTTTTGGGTGTACTATTCCTTTAAGGGGTTAAAATTCTTAATTTCAGTGTCTACCGTTTGGTTGGCGTTGCTTATCACATTTAAAATATCTAAAAAGTAAAAAAAATGTTAACCACAAAACTGAAAAACATTAGGATCTTGTCTAAAAGGTGCATAGTCACTTTACAAACAAAAAATACCAAAAAACATTTGTTCACTGTAAAATAAGATTTTTTATAAACAAAGCACCCTCCTGATAGGGTGTTAATGCTACCTCTGTAACCTCAACAGAATTCCAGCACTTGAGCGTACACAAAAAGACGTGTGTGCCATTGACTGGTTGTACTGATTAAGTATCAGAAAGCTAAATGGCAGCAATCGACACAGCTACTTAATAGGAATAAACTATCCTGCTACGTCTGAAGGGAAAATTAATACTTGATGTGGTCAAATACCAACAAATAAGAGTACAAAGAAAAAAAATAAAAAATCTAAGTTTTAGTGAATCCTCCCGAGAGCATCCTATCAGAAGGAAAAAGCAACATTGAAAAAGTCATAGGCTTGTCAGTTAAATGAAACCAAATTAAAAGTATTAAAATGCTTTTTCCTAGTTCCTGGTTCATTGTTGATTGAATATGAATTTATTTGGATCCTGGGTGGTCTGCTGGATTGCAGCAGCATTGTACCCTAACCCTTACAAGGATAAAACACAAAAATAACTAATAATAAGCCAGCCTAACTTTGCATTCAACCTAAAGGCTTATTCCTTACTTTCATGCAATTAGGATACTTTTGCTTGACATTTTGCATGAGAACTTGAAACAAAATCCTGCCAAATATTGTGTTTCAACAGAAATGTGCCTATATGGCAAATGAAAGAGAAATAACTAAATTTTAACCGATTCATATAATCAACAATATACCTTGTTAAGCTTTATAATTTTTTTTGTCCTTTAGATAATAGCAGAAATTAAATGATAAGAGGGTAGAGGGTCTGGTATGGTTAACCTTTTCTAATCTTAGTTTTAATTTTTTCCATACTTATCCAGACCTAGGAAATAAATTAGCAAATTCTTTCACACGGTGTTGGTAGCTCAGGGTCATGCTGAGGCTGCCAGTGTTTTGTCAGATGGGTTGAATTTGTAACTCACTGAGGCAGATTATCATTATTCTCCAGACAAACATCCCATGTTTACTGAGAGTATGCCAAGGTAAAATATCAATAACAAAAAGATGCACATAAGCATTCCATTGCAATCATTTATAGAAAAGCAGCTAATAGAAGGATTAAAGAAAAATCCTTGTCAAGATGTGAATTTCTAAAGCTTGTGCATTACAGACCCTAATAGAAAGTGATATCAAGGGTTGACATTATACTTCTTAAAACATCAAAATCATATTTTTGTCTTTTTGAGGCCATTTTAGGTCAGATTTCATTCAAGAGTTGGCTGTCGTGCTACCACACCTGGTTCTTCTCAGTTTAAATTGAATCTGACACCACGCAGAATCAGGGCCTTTCAGCTTCCGGAAAATCTGAACCTTACCAAACATACTGCAATTTAACACACCCTGACAAAATAAAAATAAAAAATCTTTGTGACACAGGAAGACGTAATGGATTAAGTCTTTTTGAAAATTGGAATGATACAAAAACCTATTTTCATGAGCTGGGCTGCAAGTATTTTCAAAAATATAAAGCACGATGCATGGACAAATGTGCTTTAATACTAAACACAGAGTGTGACAAAGATAAAATCTGCATTTTGCTTTATAATTATAAACATTGTGGATATATCCCCTTTAGTCTATCTGATTAATATTTCATAAAATGTATGTAAAATTAAGAAGACGGTTATAACGCTCATATCTGAAATCCTGTCAAATTTGACACAACTTATCCAGCTGAATCAGCTGCAAAGTGTTGTCTCTGATTTTCTCTTAGAAAAAAAATTGACTGACAGTTTCATGATCAACACAGAGCTTACTCAGGGCACAGAATAAGATGCTACCTGCATTAAAAAAAACAACAACCTAGAAATGTGTTGATAGCAAAAATTTCACTGAATAAAGCAAGCCACTGTTCAGATCAGGTACATTGCTCTATCAACATGCACCAACTTGTAGACCAACATCTTGCCTGGGTAACATTAAGTTCAGATTTTGCACTAAACTGGCACTAACTTGTGCTTCTCAACTGTACATATCTGATGATTAGATAAACATTTATGGATAATTGGGCTTGTTGAATAATAGAGTTTTGCCAAGCATGGATGTGGGATTGGTTTCTCTTTTCTTTAAGTCTAAGGCAACAAACCTGTTACTAAAACACACTGTGCTGTTTAGAGGTTTATGTACTCAATGGCATTGCATTTATTTAGAATAGCTTAATATCAGAAAACTATATACTGTATGATCTTACCTTGAGACCATCCCTCCCTGGTGCTCCTGGGGCACCCTTTTAAGAGAAAAAACAGAAACAAAATATATTAATATGCTTTTAAGTGTATGTGCCCCATATTCATGATTTCTAAAAGTCTTACTAATGTAATTGTAATACCTCCCTACCTAAACATTAAAGAAATATACCCACCCATGCTGACCACAAAAACTGTAAGCGCCATTATGACCCACAAAGAGAAATTAAATAAGGGCTTCGGGACTTCCCTGAGGGATTTCAGATCAATGGCGGAGGCCGCTTTGATGTCTTTCCTGAAACAATTATCTTCAATGACTTATGAACATGTTGCACAGGGAGAAACGTCAATCTTCAGTCAATTACATAGCCATAGAGTCATACATTAATCATGCCTAAAACCCTTGCATGCAGTCAAACACATGTGCCCTGACAGCAGAAAACCTCATAGGAGTACAACGCCTTTTGAGTCTCTTCCCACCAACATGTGGACTGATTAACAGCACAAACAGGCTGGAAATATAAAGAGCTGTGATGGAAACTTAAATCTAACTGTTACACAAACACATACTCATACTGGCAAAGCAATAGATTACTTTCTACTGTGAAAACACAGGTCCTGACTTCAAGATGTAGCTCTATGTAGCTTGTTATATGACTGATTGCAGGTGTTGATGTTCTGTGGTACCCCCCCCAAACCCCAAAAGAGAAGAAAAAACCCCACAGAGGCTTTAAATAAGGAGACACGTGTCTGGGTGGCAGTATCCTCCACATTACTGATTGATATCCACCTCAACACCACTGGTTCGCACTAGACGGCAAGAGTGAGTACTGCAAATAGTGCAAACCAAAGAAAACATCTGAAGCTGTAAACGGATTCGGTCCGCTCTGTTGTTATTACCATCACCGCGTGTAATCCTCACTGACCTGGGGGTCAGAAAGTGGGGGTATTTTCTTTCTCTCCCTGTGCTTGTTTCACAATTCAGGATTACTAAATTATTCGGATTTGTTTGGTTAGCAAAAGACATGCCAGTTAAATCTGTTTTACAGACAAAAGTAGAAATCAACGTCATTATCTTACTATTTTAAGACAACTGTAAATTTTGCCTTATGACTCACTGCAGAGCTTTGCAGGCCAGCTAACAAAAACCTCTGACTGCTCTTTTACAGCAGCAAAGGGGTTCTCCATCTGTATAAGTGAGCTTGGATTATTATGTATTTGGTGACACTATGGAGGAAAACTAACTGTTGCAAACAGCTGAAAAGAAACCAAAATGAAAGGTCAGAAATCAGAGCTAGCTCCAAAAAAGCTCATAAAAAAAACCTATAATTTACCCAAATATTTTGTAGGTATGTAAACTTGTGAGTTACTGCCATAATATCCTCAATGGTACAACTGATAATTAATTAAAAAGCTCCAAAGACCTTCCTGTAGTGATTTGAGCCTGTAGGTTAAAATAGAAAGCATTCACTTTGTAATAAAAGTATCTATATATCTCCAGGTTCTAACCTATATTGCATCCAAGGCATCTGTTCTAATTGGGATATTGCACACATTAATGCAGCCATGAAGATATCCATGTTAGAGAAATGTTGCTGCTGAAGCTCCATTTCTTTGTTTCTCAAAAGCAAGAAAATGGTTGTAAGTGGAGGTAACGTTATGAAGACAAACTGGATCAAAGCTGTGCACAATGTCAAAGGAAATCATGATTAGAATACCAGCTGTGCAATATCTTAATTGCAAAGTATTACAATGTTATTAATTCATTTCAAATACCATGCAACAACGTTATCACTACAAATAATACGTTTGACTGGATGGCTGGCTTTTCATTACCTTTAAAGAGTAAACTGTAGAGACATTTAAAGTCATATATGTGTTTATAAGATAGGATTAAAAAAAGTAGAGACACCATGACGATAGATATAAAGAGTAAGGTAATTGCCTGCTAATTGCACTAATCACTAATCAAAATATTCAGAAATAAAAAAAAAACAATAGTATATTTTTCTTTACAACAAGCAATTGTATATTTCAATCTAAAGCCCCAGTCACACATTGACAATTTAGCCAGCGTATGCCTGAAATAAGAAAAATCTGGCAAAAACGCGGACATACATTTGAACAGTCATGGATTAGGTTTGTATAAGTCATGAGCACGCTGAAGCACGCTGGCTCACGTTGACATAGGGCAAGTACCTTGAGAAATTTTGAGCACCAGAACACAGTAATTTATGCCCTACGTATAAGCATATGCCAGCATATGCTCATATGCAACGGCCAGCACCAACAAACTTCCTAGCAGACATGACGCTGAATCTGCTTCGACTACATGCCTTCTTTCCCTCTTTTTCTTTTTTGGGCGGGCGGTAAACAGCAGCTAGGTTAATAACGATCATAAAAATCTTTTTAGGCAGGCTGGGCTACTCCAGGTACATTGCTGCCCCTCTCAGGACACTGGCTTGTGACATCTCATGGGCATTGTGCTGCTGTGCGTCAAGCATAATTTAGGCTGTTATTGGACATACGCTCTGGACTCGTTATAAATACTCTATGTATATGCCCAAAATTGAACAAATACATAGAAAGTTAAGCGTATGCCAGCGTTTTATAAGATTCTGGGACATCAGGCATACGCTGGTTAAATTGTAAAGTGTGACAGGGGCTTAACTTTTAATCCCAACATGGTGAAGCAGTGCATTATAATCTCAATGCTAGTTCTATTCTCCTGCTGTATAATGTATAATTATGACTTTGTGCTTCTGACTTTTGTTGATGCATACTAAATTAAATTAATGAAATTAAAATGTGTGAACGCTGTATCGACAGAAACAGGCAGTGCCGCTTTACTATAGATAAAAAAATTGTATATATATATAAACTGACCACAGGTCCTCGAGGTCCACGTTTGATGTGGAACAGGTCTGGTGTTGGTCCAATGGGTCCCATCAGGCCTCTGGGACCAGGTGGACCAGGAAGCCCGACCAATCCTGGAGGACCAACTGGTCCTGTATCTCCTAGAATAAGGACAGAAATAAAGACCAGACTTGATTGGATCATTTTTCTGAGAGGCACAAGAATAGCTGCCACACTTGCATGACAAAATGTCCACAACCTGTCATACAGCTTGTGTCAGAGGCTGTCAATATTTGATAGGTTGGAAGTGAGAATGTGTAGACACCAGATAAGGATGTCTCCATCATGTTTTACTGTGTAGGATCCACAAACAGATGTTAATTGGAGGCAAATGGACCTTTGCTTATCTTTTCTAGAAATGACTGAAACCTCTCCAAGATTTTGTCAACTGATTTTTGCTACAGCTAACAGTTATAACAATTACAGATCAATCAACAAATACCTTTATCAACAAATCGAACAAAACACTGGATAGCACATGGAAGAAACAGCAATACATGTACTACACATGATCTGGAGGCCTCTCAGCACTGCTGAATGAACTGATGAATCGTTAAACGCATGCTCTTATCAGAGGTCTATTTGATCTCTAATCTATTTGACAGGGGGTGACAGATCTTAGATATCCTTAGTATTATTGGCTACTGTAAATTAAACAGGTTAACAAATGGTCTGTTTAACATAACTTGTTAAGAGTCTGACATCCCTGCATGACCTATATTAACTGATGTTTGATTTTTCTACATAAGGAGTAATTTTCAAATGAAGTACTTTTAATATTTAGATTTAAATTCATTCTTACCTTGTGGCCCAGGGGAGCCTGGAGGTCCTGGTATAAATACAGAGGATGTAAGGATTTTCTCACTGCTCATCTGCACAGGGACATCAGCACTATTTGACAGCAAGGCCATCTTAGAAAAGAATATATATATATATATATATATATATATATATATATATATATATATATATATATATATATATATATATATATATATATATATATATATATATATGATATATTGTTGAACAAAAACAAAACATGGCTGTAAGAATTACTTAGGCAATATATGAATGACTGAATGATGCATGAATATGAAATAACTGAATGGAGTGTTTTATTTTTTTCTAATTAATTTTAATTAAATCTTTTTTATTAAAAATTCCAGCATCCCCCTTCTAACATACTTTTTTTCTTTTACATTTTGTAGCTTGGAATATTAGAAAAGAACAACTGACCCATGTAATTTTAATTAATGGGATAAAACTTTATACAGATGCAGCATTTTTACCATCATGCCAGTATCAGAGATATTCACTGAAAAAAATAGTGCATCCGTTTTTGGCTTTTACCTAATCATATTTAGTTACTTTAACACAATTGTTTCAGGGTAGGGCATACAACAATTGTGTTAAGGTAACTAAATATGATTAAGTAAATGCCAAAAGTGGTTGCATTATTTTTTTCTGTGTTGGGTGCAGGCCAATATAATATTATTTTTTTTCATGTTATTGGACCGATATAGGATATCAATATCGGCTTGTGACATTACTATCACATTTATGTGTGTATATATTTCACATTCACACATATATGCATGCAGGCATAAGATTCAAATACCCAGAGAACAGAAATGTAGCAGAACCATAAGTTTAACCTGGGTAGCATCTTTGGGATTTCATAATTAAAACTAAGAAATTGAGCTCATTTACTCACGTAAATGACTATAGAACACTAATCATGTTGCAAAGGTCAGTTTTCTTTTATGACTAGCCTATAATAACATGTATTTATGATAAGAAATCTAATGCTTTACTTCACGGTTGACCAAATCACAACAGAGAAATGTGGAAAGGACAAAGGTGGACATTAAGAAAAAGGAGATAGATGGATGAGATGGTAATGACTACATTGAGGAAGACCAGAACACAGACGTGGTAACAGATAGCTGCTTCCCAACTGAAGTCAGTGATCTGGGGACTGCAGACCAGGGCTGCCAAAATATGAAAACCATTGATACTTAAACACTAAAATATACTAATTTGGCATGGTAGCCATTACAAGGAAAATAGTTGTTTGCGTATTTTTACTATTGTAAATAATGATACCTCAGAATATGAACAATACCTCAGACAACCTTGAAATATTTTCTAAATATGTGGCATTTGAGTTTTTTATTTTGCATTTATTTGCACGCTTATTTAACAAGCATCTGTGATTCTGTTTTCCCAGCTATCAACATCCTGTTTGAAATGTTTTTGTTGTGACAACTCTACGGCAAACACAGGGCCATGGCAAATAAAGCATTTCTGCCTTCTATACAGCATGTTTGAGAAGCAGTCAAGTTGATTTGCAAAATTTTAATGGCTGGAATACTTTCTATCTGCCGTTTTAGAATTCTGGTTTGTTTTCAGATTATACGGCAAACCAAACATGACAGGATCAAAAGGATTCGCTCATCACTACAGTTCATAGTTACTGAAATAGAGCATTAGTCTTTTAGAAAGCATGAAAAATCTATCATACATGCCGTCATAATAATAGTACTTGTAGAGATCTTGTTTGCCTTTCAGGATAATTTTGATAAATAAATGAACTGTGATGTACCTATGGCAGTATTTGGCTTCAAACAATACTCAGGAAAGCTGAAATTTAAAGCCTTTTTCTGAGTTAAATTACCCCACATTCCCCTATGCAGGTGTAGGCTCAGCCTTAAATGTTTTCAGGCCCTGGAAAATACCCTTGGGGCATCCTTGGAAAATAAGTTATACTTGATCTGTATAACATCTTGTTGATTTGGCAACCCCCCTTAGAGAACAAGTAAAACATCTTCATATTTTGCAAGAGCTCAATCTAGGACTAAGAGTTCCTGCAGGATTTTGAACTATGTGTTTTCTGGTATACACATTTAATGATATACTTATGAAAATAAACTTTTAATTCAACATCAGTTTACTGAATACTCCATGTAATAGATTGTTTGTTTGTTTGTTGTTTTGGATTATTATGGGTCTACAGCTAACAAAAACAAGCATATTCAGTTTCCCATAATTAAATAATGTTACAAATTATCAATAAATTCCTGTTATTATAGACATTAAAAATGCAGACTTCTGATTTAATAGTTCACAAGTAGACTGTCACTAACCCCCACTACAAAAAGGGTGAGCAACAAGAGGTTAGTCCAAAAGAAACTCACTGGGGATATAATGCTCTATCTAAGCATATACATGGAAACTTTATTTGAAGGAAAGCATGGTAGAAAAAGGTACACAGAGCAAGAGTTGCCTACTTGAGAGGATTTTGAAGTAAAGGCCACTGATGAACAGAGATTTAGAGAGTGGGGCCTTTTGCAACTACAATTACACACAAGGAGGCATATTAAGGACATGGGCTGTAATTGTCAACATCCTTCTGTTCAACCAATTCTGTACCAGTAACAATGTCAAAACATTCTTATCTGGGCCATTGAGAAAATAAACTGGACTTTCGCTTCATGGCTTTTTGACAAAAGTAAATTTAGAATTTCATTTGGAAATCGAGGTCCCAGAGAGGCAGACTCCACATTGTTTGAGGTCCACAGTAGTCATTTAGGGAGCACTTAAATCTACTATTGTTGGTTCATTTTATGGGGAAATTTAGAGCCCTTCATGTATTTGGATGCTGACTAAATTCCTTGTTTTTCAGAGGAAATTAAATCAAACAGTTAACGGTTAATACACGTTTTTACGATAAAAGCATCACTGTGCCTTATTGACCAGAAAACTCAACATACCTAAACATTACAGAGAATCTATGAAGTACTGTCAAGAGGAAATCAGAGTCAACAAGTTGAAAACTATCTACAAGCAATCTGGCTTGCTTAACACCTCAGAGGATTCACAAGTTGTACCAAACTCTAATGGAATGACTGATGTAAAGAAAGTCCATGCATACTGAGTCTTTCTTTTTGTGTATTGTACACACATTCTTACTAGGTCAAATGCTTAGCTTTTTAATTCCAAGCTATTATAAACATTTACATAAATAAGTACTTAAGTGATATCACTCATTTTAAGTTGAATGTTTTCTATTGTTTGATTGAATTAATGAAATAGAACAATATTTTGGATGGTAGTCTAATTGATTGAGCTATATCTGTATTTGCCAGGCCCTGCAAAGTCAGCAATTTCACATGATAATATCCTAATCAGGAAACAAATAAAAGGCACAAAGAATGGCTAAAGTTACGGTTTACTTATAGAAACCAGCAGTCCTTGACATAAGTGAATAAGATGATTTTATAAAAAGTATGTTATAACTTTATTGCAATCCTTACAAGGAACCCTTTCAACTTATGGTGTAAAATTACATTGTAATTGGCAAAGACAACATTAATCATGATGTTTTCTTAATATATGTTTAACTATATACGCACTGGAACACATGGAAAGACCACACAGCTGGAAGCAATATATCATATGTTACAGTTCAGAGTGTTGAGTGCTGCTACTGACAGACCCGTGTTCAGAAATGTTTAGATGTCTGCAGTAACACAGATGAACATGCAACTGCACAGCTGATTTTTACATCAATTTTCCCTGATTTCATGAGTAAAACAGCAGAATCATCCTGCTATACACCAATTTTATTTTAAGTGCTTTTTTTTTATTAGGCTATAAAATGCATTAATGTGACTCAGAGGAGTTTTTATCCTACTCTTGGGGGTATGCTCTTTGGGCAAACTGATTTAGTAATGAGATGTGATAGAAAAAAATGAAGAATTTTACATATGCTGCTAAATCAAATCCTTAACAGGTATTTTTTTGCTGGGTCCTATAGCAGCCAGTGTTTTACATGTTAGTGTATGGTGGAAAATATATAATATACTTAAATAAGTACTTTTATCAGACATGTTTCTTCTCTGTTGTCCCATACCTTCTGTTTAAGCTGCAGTACTGACATCTTGATTTGGAGGAAATCTTCACATGTAGCTGAGCAAGTTCCAGAATTCATTAAATTATCACACTTCTCAAAGAGATGAACTGCTGGGAATGGGAAAATGCTTCAGTTACATACCTTATGGAGAAATAATCAGAAAGCATATTTAAGGTAAAACATTTAATTAAAATGTAGTTCACTTAGTTGATGTGGTATACATCCAATTTTCAATTATATAAATAAGGATATTTGGGAAGCTAATATGCAGAAGTCTGCATGAGTCTTGGACTCTTAAGGGCTGGTTATACTCCCGCAGCAGTGTGTCGCAATGAGGTTGTCACAGATTTTTTTGATTTATGCCCAATATTGAAGCGTGGTCTGCGCTATGTTATTCCACGCCACAGTGCAAGAGGGACAATCACGAACTAGCTGTGGGTCTAAATATGGTCGAGGTAGTGAGGAAGTACAGTCAAGTTTGTGCAACAACGGAGGGACATGAGGGCAAAAAACGAGCAGGGATCCTGGTGGAAAAAGGGTCCCAGCGTTCTCGCGCACCTCGCTCTTCTAGCTGGTCCATCTTCACGAGTCGTTTTCCACAATGGCGGTCATTCAAAATAACAAGCTGGTAAGGTACCAAACAGGAAATGTGGATAGTGTAGAGCGGATGTAGATTTGACCAATCAGAGGCCTCCTATCTGAGGCACTGTCTGCAGTCACACTTTTTTTGCATATTTGAAATCACTGCGACACACATGGACATGACCTGGTTTCTGAGTATAAATCAGCCTTTAGCCGTAGCTTATTCGTCTCCGCCAACTCCTAAAACGACTTTGAGTATAATTGTGCGTTCACACCAAACACAAAACCTGCAAAAAATTCTCCAATTTCATGTGTTTTGCTTACCTGACAAATAGCCAGAAATTCACTTGGCCAGTAGACAGTGATTTTATGTAGCATGTGTAGGTTAATTTAGAAAGTCAAGCAAAGTCAGCGGCATCCCTGAGTCCAGCAGATCCTACAGAGATGCTCCCAGTTCTGGGAGTCAGGATGTGGCTGGATCACCACCACTTTCCAAGGTGCTTAAGGTAAGGTGAGACAGTGTTCTTGAGGTCAGACAGGAGCAGAAGGGAAATCAAAGCAGAACCTTGGCAGAGAGAGCACCAGACCCGGGTCAATGTGACTGCCTGTGCCTCCCTCTGGAGCTAAGAAAGCACAGTGATAGATCGGAAAAGAACAGCAATAGATCAGAGAAGCACGCCAGGCAAAGAAGGAGTGGGGAGAGGCAAAACCTGAACAGTGTTAGCTCTAGAGGCTAACTGCGGGAGATGGAAGGAGGACAGTGGTACATCTGTGAAACCCGTCGAGCAGAGTGCACCAAAGTGGGGATGGGGAGGCGGCAACTGGCCAGTGGCTGTGTTGTAGGTAACGAAGGACCTAAAACCAATTCCCTATTTCATCATTTATCAACATTCTATTCTCTATCTTCCATCTTGATAAAAAAAAAGCTTGTCTCCATTGCACTCCTTCACTGTAAGTCACAGCCACGTCTAGTCCCTCATTGTTTTTTGCAATGCGAATTTTAACAAAAGTTCAGATTTTTCAACTCCTACAAATTTTAGCATCATGTACACAGGAGCGGTGGTGCTCTCCCTCGGTTGAATTTAACAAAAACATGCCATTGCCGTGCTTCACCTTGCAGCACTCCAGAGCTGGGCTGAATCTCAAACCGACCCTAAACACCAACCCTGAGCACAACCCGTAATTACTTTGCGTGGCCGCCATGTTGAGGGCCTCCTTTACTCAGACTACTGCCTATGACTACTGCGTACTGTACTCCCTCTCAGCCATGTTTTAATGTGATTAATTTCACCTTTAATTGATTTCAACCATGGTAAACCATTGCTGTATTGCGCAACACATGATCGCCATGGGAAAACATAGAAAATGGGTTAACTTTCCACCACGGAGACCAAGTGTCAGAGATTAAGAGTCGTTGGCCAACTTGGATCGCGGCTGTAAGACGACCAAACATAACTTTCCACAGTATCCCGATGTCAATGAGAGTATGTTCCCTGCATTTTCATTCTGGTAAGTTAAAGATGCACGATTTTATTATACAGCCTACATTGTTTCTTTCCTTCAAGGTTGGGATCTTTTACAGGAAAATAATAAAAACGGCAGCGGGAAAAGGCTCAAATATGTGAGAAACCCGGAGGGTTTAGGGAGGGTTGGCAGTTAACGTTACTAACTACACTTTTGAAACACATAGCAGCTACTTAAAAGTACATTACATGTGTGAGTGGTTGTTAGCACTACCGGTTAGCAATTACTAAACTAGCAGGTTCCAGAGCCCATCTAAGCACAGCTTACCTTTGTATTACTGTGTTCCCACTGTTTGCTGGCTTTATGACCTGCAGCTCCTGAACCCTTCCATTCATGAACTGCACATGAGACTCCAAGGACTTGTAGCTTTGGAACTGTTTTGAAGTATAGGCGCTCACCCATCGGTGCTCCACTCATTGTTTGGAACTTCATATGGATCCAAATTATTAATAATGCTATTAATAATGATTTTGTCAACATACCGGTCCCTGGCTTCTCTATTTAATGTGTCCCGGTAAATTCCAGATCCTTTTCGGGATTTTAACATCTAATTTCTCTCTACTTCTACGTCTCTTCTTTCAACAACAATGTTGTATCAGAGCTATGTTTACGTTCGCGTAGCCCTCAATATGGCCGCCACGTCCCACAATGCAACGCGAAACCCAAGCCCTATTGGCCATTCCTGCAGAGGTTCCGCAACAGTAAAGGCCATCCCAAACCATGTAGTAGGTAGGGCGAGTGGACCATTCAGTCCTTAAATAGCGAGTCTGCGTCAATGCAGGCTCATTGGCATTTGGTAGTCGGTGTAAAGGCAAAATAGTGGCAGATGAAACACATGCAATCAAATGTAAATTGCGTGGGTTGGCTGCATCTTTTTCACACCGACAGAAAATCAGATGCTGCTAATCCCTAAATGGAAGATCCTCTTTGGAATAGACTGTTTTAACTGTAAGAAAATGGCAAATGTTTTATGTAATGTTATCCTGCGTTACAGAGCAACAGTCACACACATGCTCTGTGTTGCCATAGAAACAACTGCTTTTCCTTTCCCTTTTGATGCTGTCACGTTTATACCCCCCACGTACAATCTAGGCGTCTTCCACAGCTGTGGGTGTGACTTTACTCTGAGTGACACTTGATAGTTAAGGATTAGTGGTTTAGGTGTGGTTTGGGATTTAGCCCTGCAGTCTACATAGAGATAATATGTAAATCGTCTGCTTCAGCATTTGGTGTGAACGCACCATAACTACTGTTCAGGGAGATGGTTAGGGATAACATTAGCCTTTTAGTTTAACCTATCATTTCCAGTTTATAATATTAAGTTATGTGTTATTATTATAGCTAATAGTTACTTAATATTGGCCAACTTGATAGTGTAAACCGGTGGCCCCCGACCTTTTTTGCTCCACAGACAGATGTCATTCAATATTTTCATGGACCGGCCTGTTGCTATGGTAACATTTAATATGCCTTTAAAAAAAAGCCACCACAAAAACAAAGTGCATGAAAACAGAGTGATAATTACTCACAATAGGAGTGAATCAACAGGAGCCTTGTGTTTTGCTGCAACGTGACGGTGGAGTTCAAGGTACGTACTTACCTACACTGTTTTAGCCTAGTGAATCCAGTCTTTTTTTTATAAATAAAACGCCATTTAGAATGAAAAAATTAATTTTCTGGAAAAAATGGTAGTAATTTATTCTTTTTGTGCATCCCTGTACCAAATGACACATGGACCCGTACCGTACCCAGGGGTTGGGGATCACTGGTAGCGATGACATTTTAGGCTACGTATATAAAATACGTAATATATATCCTGTAATAAAATTACAGGATAAATTATATGTTGTTATTGTAGCAGAAAGAAAAAAAAAAGTAGATGTATCTTCTTGCCAACCGAACATATTATGATACAAGTGGCAAAAAACATCAGCATTCCTCTGTATTATTTCCAGTTTTAAATACCATTTTTCTCCATTATTTAAACTACTTTCAACTGATAACTATTTGAAAAAAAAAAATAGCATTACTGTTTGTTTGTCTTACTTTGGCTGCTAACTTTAAAAGTAATAATAATATAATAATGGATGGGTGCAAAAGTCAGCCTCCAATATTTCACCCCTAACTTACAGAGCAGCAGAACATAAATCACAATCTCAAGCAGCACGCTTTTCACTTTTTTTTTTTTTTACTTTCTTAAATGTTATAGCAGGTAACAGAAGATAATCTTATGGGAGGAAGTTATAAATCTGCAGCGCCTCACTGCTTTATTGGCAGAGAGAAGATATTTTTATCGCCTGAATGTTTTGTGTTTTCTCCACATCTATCCGGCAAAATTAGAAGACCAGGAGTCAGAAAGCAGCAGTGTGTTTGGGTGCCCAAACTATTTTGACATGCACAGGAGGCAGTGAAGTCTAATGACTACCAGCTGTCTATATTTGTAATGCCCTCCCCCCTTCTCTATTACACACCAAAAACACAGTGTAGTCTTCTCCACATTGCTGTTTGATGTGAATAATGAAAAGATGTGTAAGCTCACCTCGCTCCCCTTTGGTGCAAGTCTTCCCATCGTCTTCCAGGAAATAGCCTTTCTCACACTCACACCTAAAACTCCCTGCGGTGTTGATGCAGATCTGAGAGCAGGCGCTCATGTTTTTCTCCGCACATTCATCAATGTCTGTGTGTTGAAGTGAAAGAAGGAAGTTACTCAGAAATTGAAAAGAAGAGAAAAATTTTATCAAAATGCATCCACTTAACATAACCATATTAAGCAAAGTAAAAAGGAATTAAAATATGGTAAATAAACTTAGCAACTTAGGTTTGTAAATGTATTAATTTGGGGAATTTAAATGCATAGGTAAAATACCCGACTTGTGGATTTGAGCCAGTAAAATTATTCACAATATACAGATTGCTTCAAGCAAAACAAAAGTTGGACAGATAATAAAAAAAATTACCAATTATCACTGTCAGACATGTAACATTAGGCTCTGATTATGTATTACAGTGGAGCAAAGGAGTCTATAAATTCCTTTTCTCTGAATTAAGTAAAAACCAGTTCATACAAATACAATTTGAAAAAAATTGTATCTGATTACATCCCAGTAACCGTGCTAAAGGCTTGCACTTAAGGAAATATATTTTTCATCATCACCATCAATAAAGCTGTCATCTGTAAACACTTGAAAGCCTTAACAAGAGAAATAATAGCAACACCCCCCACCCCAAAAAACAAAAATGCTGCAATGTCACCCTGCTGCAGGAAGAATGACCCATAGTCTGCATCCTGCTCCACTCCAACGTAGCCATTGTGCATAATTCTATTAAAAGCAGTTAAAAACAGTCTGATGGAAAGGATGCTTCATTTTTTTAAGAATTCTTCTTTGTAAATTCACCATCAGAGATATCTGATAAATTCCTAGAGCTGGCCTCTTTATCAGTTTGTTAAACTTCTTTAAGTAATTTGCTCTGATGCTGTTGGCCCAGCAGATGATGACAGAAGAGATCAAACTCTCCACAACTGACTTATAGAAGATATGTATTATCTTTCTGGATACTCAAAAGGACCTAAACTTCCTTACGAAGTACAGTCTTCTTTTTAGATGGCTTCACAGTTGTGACTCTTGTCACACTTGTTGCCAAATGAACGTCAAGGTATTTTACTCCTCCATAACCTCCAATTCTTCTCCCATGATGATAATATCATGGGAAAAGAAGCTATCATCTCCATGTTTTGTTGACATTCAGGATCAGATGCTTGATTTCACATCATGCCACAAAGCATTTCACCAGGTCCCTGTCATCAGCTTCTTGTCCATCTCTGATGTATCCAATCACTGCAGTCTTCAGAGTATTCCTGTAGATAACAGGTCTCTCTTGTTTTGCAAATTTGTGGTGTACAGAGCAGTCATTTCTATGTCATGTTTTTGTTCTACCCAGCCACTGAGCCTGGTGATTCCAATCTGTTTTATCTATGTAAATTGAACTCACCAGGTTCAGTGGCTGGGTAGAACAAAAAAATGACATAGAAATGACTTGTTGACTCCAGGTCCCCCATCTCTGGTACAGAGTGAAAAGAGTATTGTGCCCTGTGGATCTCCTGTGCTGCTGACTACTTGATTAGACAGTTAACCCTTCAGTCTCAAACTGTGGTCTGTTTGTTAGGTAGTATTTGATCCAGTTGATTGTTGATGCCTGCATCTCTGTCTTTGGGATAAGCTGAAACAGTATGTCAGGCTAAATTTTGTTAAATGCATGGAAGAAAGTCAAATAATATGACCCACAAAATGCTGTCTACTTAGTCTAAATGACAGTAGGTTTGTTAAAGCGGGTGTATGATGGCATCTTCAACTCCATTTCCACAATGATGAGCCAATTGCAGGGGCTCCTGACAGCTGCTTGTTTGCTTGCTCAGATGGAGTTTCATGATGTTGGATGTCAGAGCAACAGGTCTATAGTAATTGAGGACTGGTGGCTGAGTTTCTTTTTTTTTGGTACAGGATCAAGGCAGGAGGTCTTCCACATCACTGGAACCAACTCCTGTGTCAGGCTAAGGTTGAAGAAGTGATGTAAAATCCCACAGAGCTGCTCTGCACAGGCCACCATCGCAAGTACATTCTTGACCTGTTGGAAGCACTGCTCCACATTTTGAGTGATCTTCCTGCATTGCTAAATTTAATGCAAGTGCTTACCACCCAAAATACGTTACAGAGGTAACTCTCTGCAATATAAGGGACCCACTAGGGGGTTGCAACCTCCATCTTAAAACCTCTGCCTTACACTTTAAAAGTTAAGCTTCTCCTTCTTGCCATGAACATAACCAACTATATCTGGATTGAAGACGGCCATACGCTGGAGCAAGAGGGGGTAGTGTCCCCTTAAACAAATGTTTTGCCCCCTCAAATCAAATCTGCCAAAACTAACTGAATATAACTCAGGTTCTGCTGCACATTGTGCTGGACAGGGAGTGATCTTTTCCTCCTTTCTGCCTGCAGTCAGTGGAGAATCTAAACCCCTGCACCGATCCTTCTAGTAAATGACCACTCGGCAATCAGTAGGTTGTAGAGTTGTAGTATGAGATTTCTCTCCTTCTGAAAGGAGAAGCCAAATCAGTAAACTGACGATGCAGAAAAGCTCCATGGAATTCATTATAGTGATCGTGTTGTTTCAAGTTCAGAAACTGTTGTTAAATCAATCTGTTTCTGAATCACATGAGTCACCTTCTGATAACACAAACAGTGGAAAAATGTTTGTAAAGGACCCACTCACTTTCTATTTTTTATGCTGTTTTAGAAATAACCACAGCAGTTTTTATTGCGCTTTCCACTCTCAGGATTTATTATTTCTAAACCAAAACACCTAAACAAAATAACAAACAACAAACTTTCAAGTTATCTATATTGTTTAGAAAAAAATGTTGGGGCTTTTTTTTTTTATTTCATTTTGCTTTTCTGTTATTATTGTTATTATGCTCAAATTAATATAAGATAATTAACAGCAAACCAATATCTTACTTTTAGTTCTTAAAGGAGAAGTTCAGTTTTTTACACTTTAAGCCCATTTTCTGTAGTGTCCAGGATGAAATCGAATGATCGACACCAAAAGTTTGACAATTGCTCCTGTCTCTGCTTTTTGGCTCATTTAGAATCACCCCCTGGCTGCTTTAGAATGGCTTGCATAGAGCATGTCCGATAATGTCCTTAAAACAACCTTAAACGTTCTTTTTTTAAAATATGCTACTCACCGGGTCGTCAGCGCTGTTCAATGACGTTCCAAAAAAAAGTTTCGTAAAGAAAAAACGTTCCTGTAGTGTTTTATTTAGCATTTTGTAAATCCCATTGAGTTCTGTAGGAATAGTCAATATTCCCCTGCCACCGGAAACGGAAATGGGGCCTGTTTACACAGTTGTAGTCTTTTCGCTTCACTCTGTGTACTCCGACGTCGAGAATCAAGAATCCACCTTTCGTATTCCATTTTCAGAGTTTTTTAAAGTGTTTAACAGAGACGTTAGCACCTCGACGTCGGAGTACACAGAGTGAAGCGAAAAGACTACAACTGTGTAAACAGGCCCCATTTCCGTTTCCGGTGGCAGCGGAATATTGACTATTCCTACAGAACTCAATGGGATTTACAAAATGCTAAATAAAACACTACAGGAACGTTTTTTCTTTACGAAACTTTTTTTGGAACGTCATTGAACAGCGCCGACGACCCGGTGAGTAGCATATTTTAAAAAAAGAACGTTTAAGGTTGTTTTAAGGACATTATCGGACATGCTCTATGCAAGCCATTCTAAAGCAGCCAGGGGGTGATTCTAAATGAGCCAAAAAGCAGAGACAGGAGCAATTGTCAAACTTTTGGTGTCGATCATTCGATTTCATCCTGGACACTACAGAAAATGGGCTTAAAGTGTAAAAAACCGAACTTCTCCTTTAATATTTACTGCCATTTTCTGTTTCCCCCCCTACAGGATTGCCATTGTATTGTGGTCAGAGGGTTGTGTCCCTCAATAACCTAAAGAACTTTACCTGCAGGAGCTTTGCTTCAGGTTGGACACCAAAGCTGGGCAGGTGTTAGGGTAGAGGCAATCTATCTTTGTGGAGTTCGACACAGTATATGTAATTTCATTTTATTTTTATTTAATTTAAATAGGAGTAGGTAATGTAACAACTAAAATAACTGATGATTTTATAGGACCTGAAAGAAGTATACCCTTACAACTGTCCCAAAAAAAATAAAATTACCTCTTCAGCTCTTAAGACTTTTGCAGACATAATTCAGAAACACACAATTACAAACAGAAAATAAAGAAAAATACATAACAAAGAACTTGCTCATTCAATGGCCAGTATTACTTTATCATGGTTATTTTCATAATGCAGAAAAAGTTTTTGATTTGCTTTCATTGTAATGATTTTTAGATAAACAGACACCTTTGATTAAAATGCATCTTTTCATTGTTGCCGTTCTTGATCAATCCTTTTTTTTAATATCAGCTTTTAGCTATTAGCCCAGTTCCATGAAGAAAACGCAACAATCACAACAATAACAATATATATGAAGCATACTGTGTACAGATGAAGATGCCTCCTTTACATTTCTGCCTGTGACAGAGACAATGTTGAGTTTGCATTGGAGTTTGATTAAGTTAAGCATCGGGTATCATTCAGATTTGTGTGTTCAGTTCTGAATTTGTGTCCAGTTCAGTTTAACATGGTAAACACAGGACAGGTTATCTACTTGTTAGGAACACCTGCTGATGAAAGATCAGAGAAACTTTCTGTTGAAGCTAAAAAAAAAGCTCTCTACCAGTGTCCTTACAGTATTTAACAAACAAATTATAGAGAGCATGTTAACATTTTGGATCTCCACACGTTAATCCTGCCACTTTATGCAAGAAAAGAGCCTTTTAGAAGACTGCAAGAGGAACTGAAGGAGTCACACTGAAAATGATCAGACTCCTTCCAATGACAGCGACTGTCCGTCACGGCAACATCAAAAGCACAAGAACCAGACTGCTGCACAATGTTCTGCCGCAAGCTATTGAAATACTGCACTGATGGCCTCTGTATTATTGCTGTTATTTGATATTATTCTCATTCTACTTTTTTTAAATCAAGTATTAATTTTTTCTGTATTCAAGATTATTTTTTTTAAAGTAATCTGTTGGATCGTGCCAAAATAACGTGGCCTTATTTATTGTAACTGTTGGATTTACAATTAAAGTACAATAATACTATACAATAATAAGGTCATTGAATACATAAGAATACATCCTATTAATCACTGGTACATTTGTTTTAGATCTTACCCAGACAGTAGGGCTTCTCTCGATTTCTGTGGCGTTCTCGGTCATAGCGGTAGCCTGAGTAACAAGTGCACACAACGCGACCAAAATGGTCAGTACACTGCTGCTCACAGGGCGCGCCAGCACACACATCATAATCTGGTAAAAAAGATTATAGTATGACTTTACAGCAGGTAACAAGAAATACTGGGAATAATCAGACAATCGAGACTCTGAAGAACTTAGATACTTGGCAGGATCCTCTAAGGTGACATTCAAACTTCTTATCTTACCTTCAGGTATGCACTGGCCCATCACAAACTTGAAGCCTTTGCAACATTTCCTCCTGTAAGATATCAAATTGACATTAACAATAAGTTTCTTTGCGGGAAATCTTTTCAAAGGGAAATAAGATCACAAAGCAAAGGGATAGATTAAAAAAACATTGCCTGCAGGTTTCAATAAAATGTCAGCTTGCTCACTATAGTCGTCGTATAAAAGAAAAACTGTACAAGAAAAGTGAGGAGCTCTTCTTTTTTTAATCTATTGGTTAATTTGTTGATCTAAGAAACCTTAGAAGAAACAAAATACCCTATAGTGCATTTTTATAAAACAATTAGGTCATTTGAGAGTTTAGCTTAATGGTTTCTTCCATTCCATTTTAGTCTTATTGCTTGTGTTTTTAATATCTCCCCATTTGACAACCTTAACATGTTACCTTAGTTACATTAGGGTTTAGGAAGAAGTGAGTCAGTAAGAATAAGTGTTGAAATAGGGCTTTTTTTATAACTTGTCACATTTTGCAGAAGACACATATACTATACTGTGAAAGATTGACAGCTTGCTTAGTTTGGCACTTTGGTTGCCGATGATAAAATGTTTAGGTGTAACACAAACTAAAAATAAAACTGTCATCAGTCATGACAAGTTAGGAGATACAAGAAGTTTTCAACTCAGGACTTTGACACTTCCAGGTAATTATGTTTAACTTCTATAAACAAGTCTAGAGTGACAATGAATTATTAATGTGGCCAGATATACTTTCTCATTAAAAAAGCCCTGTTTTCAAACAAGGGGAAAAAAAGAAAAGGATAATTTGATCTTTACAATAATAGAGCAATTCAAAATTTTCACATTATTGGTGCTTAAAAGAAAAAATAAAACAAGTTTCAACATTCATTGGTTTAAATATAGTAAGCAGCTTGTGGGTGCTTTTAAATGAACCAGAATTCACTACATTCTTCTGCATTTCGAGAAACGATGCAATCCGCTGAGAATATTTAGCTAGGATAAGCACTTCTCTCAAGTTTGGCAAGGGATTGTGTTGAACAGAGACCCAGTTTGTGAGTTTTTTGCATAACACAGATTCATCTTTCTTTTCTTGGATGCAGGGGACAAAGTTGAGTAATATTAGTTATTCCTTTTCCATGGAGTATAAACTAGCTGGGAGATGTATTGACAGGGCTTGGACCTTTTTTGAGCCCTTATTTGAATTAAATCCATTATGTCTGCGCTGCATTTATTCAGTAATACATCTATCACCTATAGCTCAATGTTTAAAAAGATCTGTCCCAACTTTTAACTGCTATATTAAAATAAACTGCTTATAAAAACGTCAAACTTTTCAGTTTTTTACCCCAAAATTGTGTAAGTTGTTAAATGTGAATTGCAAATTAAACTGGTTGGTTAAATGATAACAAGGTAAAACAGTCTAATATGTTAATCGTAAACATTAATTAAATAATATAAGTTCTTTGATGCTGGAATAAACCCAATCCTCTGCAACTTCTGCTCTCCATACATTTAAAGTACCAATATTTTGGTCACAATATGAGAGGAGAGTCAGGGAAGAGATTTAACAATCTATGGCATAAAAGTGACCTTAAAGTTAAATATCACAATACTTTTTACTGCTTCTCTTCCTAATTCTGTTTCAAAACTTTGCTGTTCACATTTTATAAAATGTTTATTGCCATAACAGAGCAGAGTCAGAGAGGAGATGGACCAGATACCAGCAGCAGGGAGAATGATGTAGGGTTTTTACAGGTAGGTACTTTCCTGAAAATATGTCGTGCAGGGAAAAACCAGGCAGGTTTTAGGAAAAGTTATTCATAGATTTCACAGGAAATGTAAAGTTGAATACAAGAGACTGATAAAAAAGCTCCCAGCTCTAAAACAGCTTTTTTATTGACCTTAAATATTATTAATTGAAAGTCAAAGAAACAAAATATTCAGAATAAGATTTAAAATACGAGACAAGAATTGATAAATAATTATCCTGTGGACCAATACACAAATGAAAAAAACATCTCCCTATTTTCAAAACCCAATTTTGACAACTATGGTGTTCATATGAGACAATAACCCGCTTATTTAGTGACCAGACTTAAACATTTAGGCATATTAAGCTCATGTTCAAACACAAAAACCTAAACTTGGATTCTACGTCCCTCTAACTTTGAACGAAGGGATCAATTTCTTGGCATAGTTGTCCGATACGATTTTCTGTCGGATCAAACACAAAATCGGATTCGGTTCAGGACTTTATACACTCTGTTTGGTTTAGCAATCTTTCCAGACAGAGCTGTCTTTCATTGTGATACAAAACATTAATTACAGAGGAAAAGATGAGGGACAGAGACAAAAAAATGTGCAGTTGAGTCCTAAAGTGTGTAAATAATAAATCAAGACGATTTCCAACAAAATGATTGAATATATATTTCATAGTAGGGTTAAAAACAACCGGAGGGAGAGATACAGTGCTAAATGGCTCAGGTGTAAGATAAGAACAAACCATCCATTTATCCATCAATTTTCCATCACGTTTTATCCTTGCTGGTGTTGTGACGGGTGCTGATGCCCATTTCCGGCTGTCAATGGCCGATAGGCGGGGTACACCCTGGACAGATCGCCAGTCCATGGCAGGGCAACAAAGAGGCAAACAGACAAAAAAAAAACATTCACGCACGCAATCACGCCTAAGGAGAATCTATAAAAGCCAATTAACCTAATAGTCATGTTTTTGGACTGTGGGAGGAAGCCGGAGTACCCAGAGAGAACCCATGTATGCTCAGAACATGCAAACTCCATGCAGAAAGACCACGGGCCGGGAATCGAACCCGCTGCAAGTACAAGCCACTTCAATTAAATTGTGCTGATGAAAGTAAGGTAATATATTAATTAATATATCTTATGTGCTCTATGGTTATATGGCAGAAACATCTTACCACAGAAGTATGATAAACATGTTTGCTACATTTAACTGGCTCTGCAACAACCTCGGACCGACCATATCCCCCACACTTTTGAAAAGCTTGAGACGCCCCTGATTAGCTCTATGTTTTAAACTAGAAAGGCAGTTAATCACAGTTACACACAATTTTTGCATAGCCATTTAGTTGGTATGGATAGCTTTCGACCCTTTATCTATTGTAAACCTTTGAACCTTCTAAAATGAAAGGAAATTGAACATTTTTGATTTACTCAGATTCAGAGATGGGAAGTATGGAAGTACAAATACTTCGTAACTGTACTCAAGTTGATTTTTCTGATATTTTTACTTTACTACTTATTTTTATGGTGACTTTTTACTTCTACTCCTTACATTTTTACACAAATATCTGTACTTTCTACTCCTTACATTTTAAAAAATTGGCTCGTTACTTTAGTTTTGAATCATTTCAATGGAGTTACCGTTATTATTTTTCACTTCATCAATACCAAATTCAATCTAATTGGATGGGAATCTACGTTGCATTTGACGCACCACTACAAGATGAATCGACAGATTCGGCGGTATTCATTGGCGGCAAATCATTGCAGCTTGGTGGCGGTGGCGTTAGCATAGTAGTATGGACGACGACATGATTGAAAATGAACACAACGGAGATCTAGTCCTATTGGCAGACATCCATTTAAAATGTAGGCAACGGCATGAAAAAAGTGGTTTCTACTTTTACTTTTATACTTTAAGTAAATTTACAAGCCTCTACTTTGTTACTTTACACGAGTAAAGAAGTTTAATCAGTACTTCCACTTTTACCAGAGTATTTTTTAACACAAGTATCTGTACTTTTACTCAAGTACGGAAAGTGAGTACTTTTGCCATCTCTGCTCAGATTACATTTACATGTATTATATTGGCAAAACTAAAAATAATAATTTGATTTATTTAGATTTTATAAAAAAAATCCCAATGTTATTGTAATCATAAAATAATCTGTAAAGCTCCCAGAGAGGCATTAGCCCCATTTACACTACCCCTCTGAAACCGACCCGTGCAGAGTTCAGACCGAGCTTGGATCAGTTAGCCATGCTGAGCTTGGTTCTTTACAATCGTTTACACATCATGCTAGAACGGTTCCTCACACCCTTGTGTTGATCTACGGTACTACTGCTAGGATTGAAGGAGGGAATCATGCAAATCAAAATGGCGGCATGCGTAACATTCAGGACATTATGTTTGATTATAATTGTGATATTTCGTTATTTGCAGAGAGTCAGGCCAAGAATTGGTCGCACCATGCTATTTTAATGCCATTTTATGAAATGTAGTCTTCATAAGATTTTGATTGTTGTTTACAGTTCTTCTTCTTCTGTTCTGTGGTGGTTGTCAAGCAACTTACTGATGTGCATTACTACCAACTACTGGAAGCTGACTGTTAGGAGATGACGTGGTCTGCTCATGCACTCTTTGTTATCAGAGACCTACTGTTGAACTAGTTCTAGTTTAGCACGGTTCGGTTGTGTCTGGCACGGTCCAGTTCCATTTACACTCAACAGTTATCTCGGTTACTGTGCTGGGACAACTCTCGGCACAGTTCCAACACATCTGGAGAAAGCTAAACCTTTATAAATTCATACAAATACTTTTTGTCACAATAAACTGCCCATCAGAAAACATCTTCAAATCAAACTGTTTGTGATAGAGTTAATGTGGCCAGGCGTTAGCTGGCAGTTACACACTTCCCTGAGCAACTCGTAGTGTCAGTCCCACTCATTGCCATGGGTATGTACACCTTCTTCACTTTTTTTTCTGAAGCTACAATGCAGATTAGTTACTCCTTTTTATCTTATGACATTACAAAACAAGGAGTATAGGGAAGTGGTACTCATAGGAAATCCTAAACATCTGCAGACAGCGAAGGCAGTAT
Organism: Cyprinodon tularosa; assembly: GCF_016077235.1. NCBI lineage: Eukaryota > Metazoa > Chordata > Actinopteri > Cyprinodontiformes > Cyprinodontidae > Cyprinodon > Cyprinodon tularosa. The sequence continues at coordinate 2,582,048 of NW_024039718.1, read as the reverse complement.
GTGGCTTATAGGCACAGCACACACCACTCTCTGGGAGCTTTTATGCTTTTCAGAAGTTACAGTGTTGTTTTATCCAATATTTCATTGCCAGATTTTGATCATTTAGTTTGAACTCAGACCTGCCCTGCCCCACTTTAAAAAGATGACGAAAGTGTCCAATCAAACACTGAAAAACTCTGTAATATGGTGCAGTCATTGTCTCTTTGTTTATATTAAAATATGTTAAGCAGCTTTATTCAACAACAGTAAGGATTATTGCAGCATTTATTAGTATCTTTATAATTAGTTGGAGAGGGCATTTAAATTAATTTAAATGATGCCCTATCTATAGATTTGGTGCAAGAATAAAGATGGGAAAACTTATTTTGACAAATACAAATGTTGACATTATGTTAAGGGTGGAGGAGGTTTACTGTTACTCAGAGAATAATTGTAATACGTAATTCAATCACACCCACACATGTTCACCACATGATTGCACCATAGAAAAAGTCAAAACATTTACACCCAGGAACAGATAACAGTCCAAGAAATTATTGGATTATCATGGTAATTAAAGAAATGTTACATGATTAAAAGCAGGTAGTATATAACAACTACAAACAGATGTTAGTTATATTTTACTACCAGCTGTACCAAACTGATTGCATTTTAGAAGATTTACACAGACATGTCATAACTGAAGCAACTAATCATGTTAAAATTAGATTTTCCTCCCTTAGCTTTTCATTTGAAGGACTCCTGTAAGCTGGTTTAGGCATCGGTTCAGATGCATAAAGGAACAAAGCAAAAGATGGCAACAGCAAAATTGATAACAGTGTGAAAGAAAATATGTAATTTTTTCTTGCATTTCTCTGTTGTTTAAACAGACTTATTTTTAATTTTTTTTTTGTTAGTCAATTAAAATCTAGACCTTTCAAATAAATATAAGATTGGTTTCTAATCTTTCTACTTTATCTTTTAAATGTATCTGGTTTGTCATTTTGACAAAACACTGGATTTAGCCTACTCTAACATTAAAGATGCATTCAGAGCAGCTCCCCGCCCCCACCTCGGGTCATCAGATCACCTACTGTATCTGTCATGCTAATACCTGCATACAGGCCCAAGCTAATCAGGGCAAAACCAACAGTGAAGGAGGTCAGAGTGTGGACTGAGGGGGCCATGGAGAAACACCAGAACTGCTTTGAATGCTCGGTCTAAAACATGTTCAAGACTGCAGCAGCCTATAACAACAAGATAAATATAGATGAGTATACCATGACTGTGTCAGCGTACATCAACAAATGCATTGAGGATGTCAGCACCACAAAGAAAATCACCACCCGGGCCAACCTATGACCCTGGATGAATGGGGAGGTTCGGAAATCGCTATAAGCACTGAACTCAGCTTTCAAATCTGGTGATAAAGAGGCACCGAGAACAGCGAGAGTCAACTTGAACCGTGCTGTCAGATCAGTGAAGCAGAACCACATCCGGAAGATCCAGGATCTCTTCCACAATGCCAGCAACACCAGGAGGATGTGGCAAGGCATATGTGTGATCACAGACTACAACATCCTAACCAAGCTCCACTGCTCATAAAACAGCTCAGCGGTAGAGGTGGTCAGCAGCATCAAATTCCAGGGGGTGCACATCACTGACAACCTCACCTGACCAGGCACAAAAGCTCTTGTACTTTCTGCAGAGGATGAGGAGAGCCCACCTGCCCCCACCCATTCTATCCACTCTGACCAGCTGTCTCACCGTGTGGTGTGGAGGCGCAGCGCCTCAGGCTGGAAGAAAGGGAATAGAGTGGTGAGAACAGCAGAGAGGATCATCAGGGCTCCTATTCCCTCCATTAAAGACATTTCTTCCCAGCGCTGCATGTCCCGAGCCCCTAACATCATCAGTGACCCCTCACACCCCCACCATGGACTGTTCTCTATGCTGCCCTATGGAAAGAGGCTTCGCAGCATTCAGTGCAGGTCCAACAGATTCTGCAACAGATTCTTCCCCACTGCCATCAGACTGCTGAACTGCTGAAAAAACTCTAAATCATGTCACAAACTCTGCATCACACTGATAACACCAAACCAAAAATACTGCACATTTGCACCATTTATTTGAATGCTCTGAACTTCAATATCAATTCCTTTTCTGCACCATGCCTTTTCTCTCACACTATTTACATTTTATCACTGCTGGACTTTCTAAAATGGAACTGTTTTGAAAGCTGTACAAAACGAAATTTAATTTTTGTATACACACTGTAAACAAAATGACAATAAAAGTTGTCAAAGTCTAAGTCATGATTTCTTATTTCATCCCACCAATTTATCAAAATGGTACAGAACAGACCTCTTCTATGTGTGTTTTATTGCTACTTGGGGAGTCTTTTTTAGTTTAAAGGAATAGTACACCCAAAACATGATTAGCCTTCATTTTCTACTCACCTCCATGCTGAACAACACTCTGGAGTACTTTTTTGATATCTCAAATGCATCTGGAGATGTGGGAGACTTCTTGCTGTCTGCTGACATTCAAATAATGGAGGTCTATGGCGCCCGAGACAGAAAGGTCCACAAAAGTCCACAAAAACTTGTCAATATTCCTCCATACTGCTCGTCCAATGTAATCCAAGTGTCCTGAGTGGGTAGCATCCAGAATTTACTCGAAACGAAGTCATTTAGAACGTTTTAGAGCCTAAACAGTAGTGTATAGGATTTCCTAATAGCGCCCCCATGCGCGCTCACAATTCTACGGAAGCCGGCAGACCAAACCAGCGCATTCAGCTCGGCAAAGAACTCATGCTCTTCCTCAACACTGAAGTCCTCAGACATTTTTCTTTCGTTGTTTCTTTCTTTGCACAGGTAAACAGCACATTTCTTCTTCTACGCTTGCATTATCGGCAGACCAGACGCTGAATGCGCACTTCCTTCCGGTTTGGTCTGCCGGCTTCCGTAGAATCGTGAGCGCGCATGGGGGCGCTATTAGGAAATCCTATACACTACTGTTTAGGCTCTAAAACGTTCTAAATGACTTCGTTTCGAGTAAATTCTGGATGCTACCCACTCAGGACACTTGGATTACATTGGACGAGCAGTATGGAGGAATATTGACACGTTTTTGTGGACCTTTATGGACCTTTCTGTCTCGGGCGCCATGGACCTCCATTATTTGAATGTCAGCAGACAGCAAGAAGCCTCCCAGATCTCCAGATGCATTTGAGATATCAAAAAAGTACTCCAGAGTGTTGTTCAGCATGGAGGTGAGTAGAAAATGAAGGCTAATCATGTTTTGGGTGTACTATTCCTTTAAGATATACAGTAAACAAGCAATCCTATCACTTACAAAATGGGTAGTCATGGTTCAAGCTCGAGGTCATCTACCAGAGGCCTAAGATTCACTTTCCATAGAGTATTCAAACTGTTCCAGGGTCAGTGCTCTTCTGGACCTCCACCATTTCCAAAATTCCACTGAGGCTCTTCAAAGGTTTGAGGGTCACAGTGCTAAGTGCTCCAATTCATAGAGGCATTACTGTAGCCAAAACTTCCAACAGTTTTTCCATTTTCTTTTTACACCCCTCATATTCTGTTTTTAATCTTACTGCATGATGAGTTAAGGAAATTGAATAGTTTTATATTTGTGGACCCCTAAGAATTAACATGGATGTGTGTCTAGGTCAATAACATCCCCCTGAGGACTCAGTGCACTTACAGCAAACAGTCAGTTTAGCAAAAACAAACAGGGTTAGCTTAAAAATCAAGATAAAACAAACATCTATATCCGCTTCCAAAAGATCACAGAAGAGACTAAAAGGATCCCAAGGAAACTAGATTCAGATCTGTGGGGAAATTAATTCATGTTGGGCTGTGCGCCTGTTAAATTATTACTAGATCTTTGTCATGTCTCTTAATATACCACTGCAAGACTTTTCATATAAAACTTTTTAAATGAAATATTAGCATTATCTCTTAATTTCATTAACCCGAATCTTTCCATTAGCATTAATTGATTTAATTTTAAAATGATGTACTCCTCTATTACCCTTAGTCTATCCTTCTGTGCATTTAAAAAAAAACACAGTTTGTGCAGCCAAAGAGAAATGAGACAGTAGCTATATGACCTGTGCATAAAGTTAAAACTGATGTGAAGGTCAGTGCATCAAGCAGCTTTATAAACGTGGCTCTTCCGTGAGAAAACATAATTTATACAAAGTGCATAATCTAAAAGTTTTTACTCCGTCCCTTTTGTTCTTTTTACATTTAGAAAAAACTATGACAAAGCAAAAGGCCTCAGATGTCAACATTTTGTTAAGAGAGTCAAAATGTCTGCAATTTAAACCCAGCAATTCTCTGACGATCTCAGAGGCTTGTGAGAGTACATTTAATTTCCCTTCGGGATCAATAAGGTTTTTTGAATTAAACTGAATCAGTAAAAACATCATTATGAAGACAAAGGAGGAAAGCAGCAAATAAATGGAAAACATTGCAGAGAAGTAAGAAACAGGGTTCTTCTAGGAAATGGTACCAACAACCTAAGCCACCCCTTAAACATAAAATGATTCTTATTATCCAGGTGAACTTCACTACAATGCTTCTTTAGGTTTCTTAAAAGACACAGATACAAAATAGAATTTAATTCTGTTGCAACATTTAAAAAATTAATTTCTACTTTTTGAGTGTAATGTGAGATAAACACATTCGGATTTTTAAAGATGATATAATTAATTAAAAACAGCAACAACATAGTAAAAAAGTCCAAATAAACCTTTGCTAACAATCGCTATAAATACAATTCTGTTTGTCTGCTTCATGCTAATCAGCAAACAAACTCAAAACACATGGATTTCATTCATATTTATGAGTTAAAGAACAAGAAGCAACGATTTCCCAAATGCCTCCATGACACCTCTCTACAAGAATATCAATGAGCCATGTTTGCAAGGTCACACATCTGCACGCTCGGGAACGCAATGCTGAGACTGACATTTACTTTCAAACAAAGAGCACTGCACTTGTTCAATGCTCGGGACATCACAGAAAATCTGTTTGTTTTGCCACCTGTGCCTTTTTTCACCCCAAAGGTCATTTCATTTTGCCAGTGACACATATCACTTTACATGGGCCCCTTGAAATCTAGACATAAACTAGTCTGACCTCAGTTGCCTGGGGTGAAGCATAAGCACTTTAATCACCTTATAAACAGAGGCCTTCTTCTGAAACAACATGGTGAACCAGCTTGGCCTGGGTTCGTCTTTATCAGAACTTGGTAATTCCTGTTGACATGTGAGTTTAAGTGGAGGAGCCCACTGAATTTATTTAGGCTAGAAACCAGAACAGGATGAAAAGAATCAATTCAGTAAAGCATGTTCTTATTTCTAACAATTAGAAACCTAAAAGATATCACAGACCCACAGCTGTGAGACGATACAAGCAATCTGTGCAAAAGCTTATTATCCTAGCCATTTATACACAATAACATGTCTGCATTCCGCAGGAGAAAATGTGTTCTGGAGCTTGAAACAACATTTTCATTCAGATCCGAGATTTGACACTGAAAATGGCAGAAAGCATTTCAAAGTATTCAGGCAAGGACTGATGCATTTTAGCATGTTTGTTTCAGTTCAGTTTGTATAATTCAGAGTTGGCTCAAAAAAGATTCCTCTTAGTCCTAGAAAATTATCAATCAAAAGATTATTAATAAATGTCAAGCCATTTTTCCATGATCACAGAATAATATTCAAAGTAAGAAATAAAATCTCAATTAGACAAGCGATATAAAAAAATTTAAAAATGCAGAATTATTCATCCAGAGCGAAGGCACTTTTAAAATATATTTATAAGAATTACCGTACTATTATTGTTGTTATTACTGTTAAAACTATGAAATATATATTGACAAATTCAGATTCATATTTTAGGGATTAAAGAAGACATTGTAAACTGTTTGAAAGGTTTGAAAACATTTATCTATGTCTGAATAGCCACAGACAAAATGCTTCGTGTTGTTTTGGAAACCCTGCACCAGTGCTGGCAGACAGTGATATCTAACGAGTTGGAAACAAGGTTAATTAAAAGGTCAGACTAATTTGAATATTTGCAAACATGCAGTTAAATATTACTTTACTATCTACTGGTCGAAGGCAGCCTCAATCATCTGGAAGCAGTAGCTTACTAAAGTGGTTCCTTCTGCATTCTGTTGAAATAAAAACAGACGTCTATCTTTTTAAAGATATTTTAAGGATCAAAACAACTGCTATATTTAGTCCTTTGGTGGTTGTTATATTCCTGTCTAATGAAGTATCTTAGATGCAATGTTTTAAAAACTTTGAGTAAAATCTTGTGATTATTGGAAACATTTTTTTTAAATAGTTTTTGGTTTTAAAATTTGCCCTTTGGAGATCATCCTATGTGACCCCAATGACTCATGCGGGTGTAGATGGATGGATGGTTTATGAAAGTTTTATTGCTATTCGAGTGTAGATTTTTCTAAACTTAAGAGATATAATTTTTTTTATTTCCTTTAATCACTAAAAAAGGTTTCATTTTTTTTTGTTTGAGTATGATTGGAACACTTTATTTTTCAAGAGATAATCAAAAGATTGATGTTAAGTGTTGATTAGACATCCGCATTTGGAAATCTACGGATACAGTATGTAATGTGAGCTGTACAGAAATAATTTATATGTGTTAATAAGAGATAAAATATGTGATAGCTAATACCTAGTAAGATTATAAAAACACATGACTACTGATAATAAAAAAAATAAAGCAGCAAAACTCAGAGAAAACTAACAACCGTGATAATAATAATAATAATACATATTTTTCATCACACATTCCTATCAAACAAAGTTTCTAGAGTCTGACCCTGTTTCCTTTCTTTCACCTCAAAGCTTTTATCACATTACCCATTTTCTTGATAGAAACAGTGAACAAGGTATATGATCTGAACCATTTGAAATAATATTTCACACATCAGCCATAAAATTCCTTATGTGTAGTGTTTAATGTTTTTTTTTACAGGTTTCTATTATATTTGCACTAGCTTTTTTTATGCAAATAACACATGGGTTTTAGTATTGTGCAAAACTTCAAATAAACTGCATGTTTGCACAAATCAGATAGTTCCTGATTCCCAAATTCTTTTCAGAGATCCAAATCTTTATAAATCACCAAATCAATCCAGGGAAGAAACCCAAATCTGTGTCACAAATGAAAAGGCACATTTATAAGTTATAGTGTTCTGTAGCTGGCAGTGATGGAAATAGTATGTGCACCATTTATCTACAAAAAACAGGGTTGAGAGAAATATCACTTGCTGGGACACGTTGACAGAAATAATACTGGCAAGTTAGCAATCAGCCACTGTGACATGAAAGATTACAGCGGGGATTGCAAACACTGACGTTGACAAAGCAAACCTTTGCCAATTGTGCTTACAGGAAAGGTTCAAGGTTAGAAAGAGCAGACTGATGATATTTGTCATCTATTTTTAAACCACATTCTTTGTGCTTTTAAGATGTGTCTTGATAAACTACATGATCTCTTATGAGATTGTCAGTTGCTCAGTTGGGAGGCAGAATTTCCTCTTATATAACAGGACAAATGAAAGTATTTTTATTTCCTTTTCTTTGAGCCAGAGAAACCCACTCTTTGCCTTGAACTTCTCAGTTGAGATAAAATTTAAGGTGACAGTTAGCTGCTGCTCAGCCTGTTGTGGACTGCTTAAATACCATCTGGATATAATATAATATACAGAGAAAAAAGAGGTATGTCCTCTGTTTAAACAAAATTGAATACCCAAGACTTTATTATCCACTAAACCAGTAATAAAGATAATTAGCAGACATGCATCAGATATTTAGGTCCATGCATAAAGTGGAATGGTATATTAACATTTATGCAACACTTTGTGCAAATTTCTTTTTTTAAATAATAGTTTCAAGATGCCATCTGTAATGGAAGAGTGAACAACTGCCCCTTGAAGCAAGTGGGTCCTGGGTTTGATTCCCTACTTGGGGTCCTTTGGCATGAAGTTTGCATGTTCTCCTCGTGTATGTGTGAGTTCTCATGGGTACTCTGGCTTCCTCAAACAGTTCGACTGCCCTTAGGTGTGTGAGTATTTGCTTGGTTGTATGTCTTTGAGTTTCCCTGCAATGGACTGACAACTTATCCGAGGTGTAACCCTCCTTTTGCCCATAGACTGTTTAAGATAGGCACAAACTCAGCAATGGAAAGATGGATCACCAATTGGGCAATTCTAGCAGCTTCATTGGCTTCCTCTGAAAACAACTGAAAATTAACTTGGGGGGGAAATCCCTCCCCCTAATGTAACTGGACTCTTATGTTAATATATTATTATGTAACATATTTCATAGTTTTCTTGTATGGTAATCATTTTTTTTCTTATGAAATGTCAATTTATGGTGAAAACAATCCACACCATGATTCTAAAACCCCATAACTTAACAATGACAGGTAGGACATTTACTCCTTCAAACATTAGGTGTGCAATAAAAAAGGTTACATTTCTGACCCAATTTTATGACCTCAGTTTTAAAGAGCATTTTCCAATTTATAGAGTTTTATTTTTTTTTTAAAGTTTTACTTTATTTTTTTCTAAAGCTGTTATGTAGTGAATGTTCATAAAAGTCATTGAGCTTAAGTGCATTATTTACAGTTTTCCTGAAAAAATATACCACTCCAAAAATACTAGCACTTTCTGATTGACTGTGAGTGTTCCTCTCCTCTTAATGTGCACTTTACTGCAAATTAGTCAAGTTATATACTTACCTGAACTGATTTCCTTTTTATCTGGATTATGGTTTGTTACTGAGATTTGAAGTGAATTTCATCTCAGCACTCCTTTAGCAACATATTAAGAAAAGATTGACCTGCTCAATACTTATCTTACCTGCTGAAGGATAGAGATGGGTAGAGCATTAAAAGATTTCACTCTAGAGTAGAACTAATTTAACATATATTTTTTATTCAAAAGGCGAAAATATTGATACAAAGAATTATTTAATTAAGACGGAGTACACACAATACTTGTTTGCGGCAGTGATGCAGTACGGTAGTGTTTGGTTAGGTAAATATACCTATTACACCACTAGATGGCAGTAATTCTTAAACAATAACCCTTTAAAGGTACACTATGCAACCGGTGTTGATTTTCCAGTGAGGCTCCCTCCAGAGGGCGAAAGTAAAAGCGCACTGTCGTAAATATGCACAGCTGTTCTCCTGGTTTCTCCGTCAAGCCAGGCGCGGTTGTTTTGAGCTTAGCAGCGAATGACTAACGCTGCGTTCACACTGGACGTAGCTGGCGCGACAGAAGCAGCGAGTTTACATGCAAAGTCAATGGTTGACGCGAGTCAAGGCGCAGCAAAAGGTCCCGCAGTGCGTTTTGAGCACCAGGCGCAGCACGTCTGAGCAGCTGAAGCAGCGCGTCGGGTGCGTTTAACGCAGGGAGAGAGACACAGCGCTGATGATCACTCCTCTTAAACAGTTTATTGACGCCTAAATTAACTTAAAATGCAGAAATCTGCTGGCAGAATATGCAGTTTGGATTATTTAGATGAAAAACACCTACCAGCTGCCGCGGTGAACCGCTGCTGATGAAGGGATCCATACTGTCGGCGCCCCGCTGGTATGTGGGGGTCTGAGCGGCTCCGACAGAAAAAATATTGAAGGGAGGATAATAATCTGAATGAACTGACTGCACTGATTATGTTTTCAGGTGTATTTTCTCACTTAAACACATATTAAAACTACTTTATTCCCACTGATCACAGCAAATATAGCTGCAAGGCAGAGAAAGGATAGTGAAGCTCCGCCCAACGCGCCTCAGACACACTTTTGCACCGCGCAGCCAGAGCAGCAAAGCTGCTTCAGCCACGCGTCAGAACTAACTGGTACAAGCAGCAAAAAGGAAGCAGCAGACGCGATTTTGCTGCTTTTGCTGCGTCAACGTAGCATAACTGCACAAAGATTGCCACTGTGCTAGCAACGAGCATGCTTTTAACTGGGGGGTGTAGCAGTTCTCGCCGTAAAGCAAGACTGACTCTCGTGAGACTTCTGAGCCTGTGGGTGCGGGTCGGTGCTCCTGCAATTGCAAGTGCAGTATTTCCCCCACAGACCACCAGGGCGGCCGAGAATACCTTTGTTCAACCTGAAATGACTCATTTAGTCATCCATAACGTTATGGAACACATTAATTAACTGAAAAATTTTGCATAGTGTCCCTTTAAGTATTTAGTAATTGTTGGCTCGTAACATCTGGTTTAATGTTAAATACAAATTTTGAATGCCAGAAAACAAAATAAAACAAATACAAATTAATAACTTCATTGAAAAACAATAAAATGAGCAGATATTACAATATTTACAGTAGGAATGTACACTATATTGCCAAAAGTATTTGCTCACCTGCCTTGACTCACATATGAGCTTAAGTGACATCCCGTTCCTAATCCATAGGGTTCAATATGACGTCGGTCCACCCTTTGCAGCTAGAACAGCTTCAACTCTTCTGGGAAGGCTGTCCACAAGGTTTAGGAGTGTGTTTATGGGAATTTTTGACCATTCTTCCAGAAGCGCATTTGTGAGGTCGCACACTGATGTTGGACGAGAAGGCCTGGCTCTCAGTCTCCGCTCTAATTCATCCCAAAGGTGTTCTATCGGGTTGAGGTCAGGACTCTGTGCAGGCCAGTCAAGTTCATCCACACCAGACTCTGTCATCCATGTCTTTATGGACCTTGCTTTGTGCACTGGTGCACAGTCATGTTGGAAGAGGAAGGGGCCAGCTCCAAACTGTTCCCACAAAGTTGGGAGCATGGAATTGTCCAAAATGTCTTGGTATGCTGAAGCATTCAGAGTTCCTTTCACTGGAACTAAGGGGCCAAGCCCAGCTCCTGAAAAACAACCTCACACCATAATCCCCCCTCCACCAAACTTTACACTTGGCACAATGCAGTCAGACAAGTACCGTTCTCCTGGCAACCGCCAAACCCAGACCCGTCCATCAGATTGCCAGATGGAGAAGCGCGATTCGTCACTCCAGAGAACGCGTCTCCACTGCTCTAGAGTCCAGTGGCGGCGTGCTTTACACCACCGCATCCGACGCTTTGCATTGCACTTGGTGATGTATGGCTTGGATGCAGCTGCTCGACCATGGAAACCCATTCCATGAAGCTCTCTGCGCACTGTTCTTGAGCTAATCTGAAGGCCACATGAAGTTTGGAGGTCTGTAGTGATTGACTCTGCAGAAAGTTGGCGACCTCTTCGCACTATGCGCGTCAGCATCCGCTGACCCCGCTCCGTCAGTTTACGTGGCCTACCTCTTCGTGGCTGAGTTGCTGTCGTTCCCAAACACTTCCATTTTCTTATAATACAGCTGACAGTTGACTGTGGAATATTTAGGAGCGAGGAAATTTCACGACTGGATTTGTTGCACAGGTGGCATCCTATCACAGTTCCACGCTGGAATTCACTGAGCTCCTGAGAGCGACCCATTCTTTCACAAATGTTTGTAAAAACAGTCTGCATGCCTAGGTGCTTGAATTTATACACCTGTGGCCATGGAAGTGATTGGAACACCTGATTCCAATAATTTGGATGGGTGAGCAAATACTTTTGGCAATATAGTGTATATGTTAGGAAAGGATGAAAAACTTGCAAGGATAAAATCTACCGTTTATTCACCTGGTCTCTGAATAGCTCAAGTTACTTATGGTGGGTCAAATCAGAGGTTTGTCAGAAATTATATTCCTGTATGAGCAGTGATGCTTTTTTACTGAATTCAAGAAAAAGCAATCTTAAAGAGAAAAATAATTTGTAAAGTAAAAGAAACATATGGAGAGAACAAGTTTCAAACTAATAGCAAAAAATGATGTCATTTGAGACTGAAGAAAAAGTAAGTGCAACTAGTTACTATCATTGTAAGTTTAACGGCCATGCTCAGATACAAATTTAGATAAACCTATAAAAAAATATATGCATTCCTTGTCAGACTTCAACTTTTAAAGCCTTTGAGTTTTGAGGCATGTTCTGGGAATGTCCATTAATATAATTTGGAAGTAAAAGTCTAATGATGGAAGTCAAAAACTCCAACTGCATGCCAAAATGTCCTTTAACACTAGAACACTTATAAATTGACAAAATAAACAGAAGCAACAGATGTATGATATCAGAGTTAGATAAACCAACTTCACATTTGCAGAGGCACATCTGTCAGTGCTGCATCCATCCCTTGACGAAAAAGACTCCGCAGAGCGAGGACATCGTTTGAATGCCTAAAAACCTTTGAGTATCCCAAAACTCCAGACCTTGAAGAGGTCATCTGTTAAGCTAAAACACATCACTCAGAAACTGAAAAAGCTTGCTACAGATAATAGATTTGTGTCAGGAGACCTTTAGTTAAACAGAGAAGTCTTCCGCATAAACAAACCGTTGCACTTGGAAATCTCTGTCAAGGTTTTAGGTGCATTTTCAGCGATTTAGAGAAGAATAAATAAAGAATAGGTAATGCTTAATAACATTATATAAGCACCAAAATAAATACTTTTACACTAAAACAACTTTGTTGCAGTAAATACACTAGATAAAGAGACTAAGTCCTGTATTAGCATTTTATCTAAGAACAAAATGGAGAGTTTACAGGATTAACATATATTTAAAATAGAGCAGAAATAGTTAAATGACTCTTTAAAGAAATTTTCATGTAAGTCTGCAAAATACTTTAAAAGTAGGTAAATGCTTGTTTTACCAACAACTACTAAGTACTTCTCAACGAAATCAAGAAGTGTTGCACTTTCCCCAAATAGCAGGGCAAACACAATGAATTATTTAAAGCTGCATATAACGAAAAGTATAAATTCATTGCTTGTCTGGAAATCCTTTTGCACAATGACAGTTTTAATGTTGTGTGGCAGGGAGGGGACCGTGCTGTGGAACTGCTGAGGAGTTAATAAAGCCATGTTTATTTTAAAAGCAAATTAAGCTTGTCTGTTTTGGCTGATGTCTTCATCAAAGCTACTTAAGTACCTTTGGTAGTTGGGGCAGCTGCCTGATGAATTTGAAAATTAAATCAGCATCTTTATGAGGCTTTTCAGCAGAGATTTTAAAAACCCTAAGAGATGGCTACACTGAATGTTGACCTATAAAACATAGCAGACCAACACCAGAGTTAGACGTGGCTCCACAAATCATCACTGACTAAAAAAAAAAATCCCACAAGATTTTAAGCAACTTGGATTCTCTGCCGTTCCACTCTTCCCCCAGGCTATTTAATATCTACTGTATTTTCAAATGAAAAAACAGTACTTCCATCTGAAAAGACAACCTTGGACAGAGCAACAGCCAAGTCACTAAGATGCTCCTGACTTCTTTGGTTCTAGAGTGTCTTATAAAAATGTGTCGGTTGCAACTAATATCTTTGGTACATCTACAGTAAGTGAGGTAGCTCAGGTGCAGGCCCCATCTTGTGAATCATCTCCATCAAACTCTTGAATTGGTTTTGCCTTACAATCACCTCATTGCTTGTTTCTTGCACTCAACCTTAAGTAAATCCTCTTCCAGGTAGGATTTTGTGAAGAAGCAAGTTTGGATTAAGGGGGGTGCCAGTGGCTGTCTAACCCTGAATTTACACCACCAGCTCTGTTATCAAGGATAAGAACCTTTTTTTTTTTATCTTACATCATTTTCAATGAACATTTTCGGTCTTCATTCCTAAGATATTTATCTGAGAAAAAAAATTGTTTGAGAAAAGATTTTGCACAAAGCATATCAGTTAGGTTAAGTTGAAGTAGGTCTAATTTGCTATTAGAAATTCTCAAAATAAGTAGGTTTTAGCGCTGAATTTCTTGACCAGTGACTGAGAGGAGCTAACAGAGGCAATATGAGATGGTTGTGGAATTCACAACCCCCCCAACAGTACCTCTGCCACCCACTAGGCGGTCACAACTTCCACTTTGAAGATCCCTGCTTTATGCTGCTTTGATAATAAGCAGTTTTTTGTGATGATGCTGCTGTCTTTATTTGGTCTTACAGAAAAGATCTGAAAACATCAGTATTTTACCATTGCATTCAATCATTGCCATAAATTACTGGGTTTTACTGTTTGAACATAATTCTCACAGAAAAAGACACATACCAGATAGAATAACCCGTAACAAGCCATCTCATGTAAAAACATAAATTCAGTTTTGAAGTTGTTTACATTTGCTGCTTAATTTAATGCTCTTAATTTAAAACCGATTTACTCTTTAGGTTTTGTTTTAATGTCCTTTCTCCTGACACATAAAGACTCGGTGAGTGCAAATCATAACAAAAATGTGCTGAGTGTGAAGCAATACAACTTATTGCTGTGGTTTCCCTGAAACCCCATAGCTGTAGTTACTCTTCCATCAAAAGTAAAGCTCAACATTTTGAAAGGTGCTTTTTTTTATTTTCTTTTTCTCAGTGCTTTGATACAAGCTTTGATTTTACATTTAGATTAATAGTTGTTGCTCCTGAAATTATTAATGGAAAAAAATATGTGCCACTTCTAATTTACTGTTAGTTTAAACATCACTGTCTGAATCTTGCTTTCCTGTTTCAAAATTTTATACAGTGCTTCAAGAAAATACATATTTTCTTTGTTTTTGTCACAATTAAATGTTTCAGATCTTGAATGATTTAATATGAAACAAAAATACAAACTGCGATTTACAAATCATTATAGAAAATGATATACATCACTACTTAGTTCTATGGGAAAAAGATTCTTTTGAACTATACAGTCTTTTCATCAACGATGATGAAATTATCACGTTGACGCCCTTTTTTTCATGACGATAATGAAAACTGATGTGCTAAACGTGGATCTGATGACCAAAACATGACTAGTCATGGGTGTGAGTTTTCGTCAGAATGGAAACTAAATAAAAATGTTAGCGGGTGGTCTGTCAGACATTTAAAATGTACGGTGCTGTAATCTTCTAAGCAGTGTAAGCCATGCAGCTGCGTCCCCTCTGGTCATGCCGCCCACCTGGCTTGCAGCAGTGCACATTCTGCATGACTACAGATGGACCATGGCAGCAGCAGCTGGGATTAAAATAATTCGGAAAGGTCCGGTACAGTGCACTTAATTTTGAAAAATTCTGCTCTTCCAGCTGTGTTTGTGCAGAACTGCATCTTTGTGCGCACATAGACACGACTGCACTCTATGGTCCACACTGATGGTTTGCTCTCAGCAGTACGGCTCTTCCTGCCCTCGCTACTTATTAAACTATGTGTGGCTGATCATCCCCTGCCAAGTGTGAAAAATCCCTTTATCTAACCATCAGGCTTTTATTTCTTCCAGCTCACAAGTGGTGATGCTAAACCTTCTTTAATTTCGACCAAAAGGAATCCCTTAACTATATCCAAAGCAAATATTTCATTGCAATCTATTTGTTTCTGGATAAAGACCCAGATGAGAAGGTACATACATCTTGGAATATTTCTCTCTCATAGTTCTTGTTTTTATCTGTTCAAATATGATGTAAACGTTTCCTTATACTGTCATTAAAACATTTTCTCTGTTTTCGTTAAATATTTCAACATTTTAGTTAGCATATTCATTAAATTTAGGTCTGGATTGCAAAGGCATTACAAGGCAATTATGTAGGTTCTCTCTGTATTTATTTTATACCAAACCCCTATGAATTTAAATCTACTAGGACCCCTGAGCAGCAGTAACCAAGGGACAAATTGAAGAAAAAAAGCCAAAGTAGAAAGAATAATGTTTTTGAAGTAATAATAATTTTATTGATTTGTGTGTAATGCAGAATTCATAGTAGATCAGGAAGTGTTTGCTTTTGAATAGAAACGTATGTCTAAAACTATTTGTACATTGTACATTTTGTTAGCTTGTCTGTCTGCTATATAAACCAATATGATGTGTTGAGCTAGAACTGCTATTTTCACAACATTTGTGAGACACTTTTGTATAAAGTAGAGCATTTATTCATAAAAAAGTTTACTTAATTCTAGAAATCAAAGTTTTTTGCCCAACAGAAATGATAAACTGCAAGGCAGCATTGTATCTCCAGAACTTGTAGTATCTAGGCAAGAGCTATCAGTCTGATAAAAAAATCTGGTTGTTATTCAAAATTGTAAAAGTGAACTGTTTTTTGAAATGCAACCTAAAACTTACTAAAACGAGACTAAAACCTTGTCAAGTTTTAGTCGACTAAAACCGACTAAAACTATGACATATTGTAACGACTAAAATGCGACTAAAACTAATGATAGTTTTTGTCCTGAAGACTAAAACTAAGACTAAATCTAAGATGGCTGTCAAAAACAACACTGGGACAATATAATCCATAAATAAAGGAAATATGGAACAGTGGTGAACCTTCCTACGAGCAGAAACCGGCACTCCAGCTACCAATTTCTGCTGTCTTTCCAAGAAAGACAACGGCCTTTATGAAATCTACCAAGAAACGACTTAGAGAAATAATCCCCAACATTTTGGGATTATATTATGTGCACTAATATGAAAAAAATTACAATTGAAAAGTGTGCAAAATTACTCATCAGGCATTTAACTAACAGCTTTTCAGACAAAGAATATCCTACCTAAAATCAGATGTGGTGGTGATATAGTAATGATCAGGAGCGAACATTCAATACTACATGAAAACGTAAAGTCTACTCTACAAGTAAATTCATTACTTTAAGACCTTAAGAAGAA
This sequence comes from Cyprinodon tularosa, assembly GCF_016077235.1. Classification (NCBI taxonomy): domain Eukaryota; kingdom Metazoa; phylum Chordata; class Actinopteri; order Cyprinodontiformes; family Cyprinodontidae; genus Cyprinodon; species Cyprinodon tularosa. The sequence goes on along the minus strand of NW_024039718.1, from coordinate 2,565,341 downwards.
GCATGCTTGAGTTATACAACAACATAAAAAGAAAACAAACAAATTTCTATGTATAAATTAAAGTGGCCTAGTCAAAGTCTTGACTGAAATGCAGCAGTACGACTTTAAAAAGGCAATTCCTGAAAAATCCTGTAATGTGGCTAAAATAATATAAAAAAAAGCAAGACTGGACCTTCATTTCAGAATCAGAATCATAATCAGAAATACTTTAATAATCCCAGAGGGAAATTACATAGCTACATTATAGCTACATTGTTAGTTATCCCATCACATGTTGCTTGCTTTGATATCTAAACACAGAGCAATGATTAAAATATATAGGAGGACTGTATAGGAGCTTGAGAACTGCAACAAAGAGTGGGATCTTGGTCTCTCCAAGTCTCTCCTAAGAACATTACATATCAATTACAGGCTTTAGCTATCATGTTTTACAATCATTTTCTCTTTGACTATCAAAAGCAAGTATGTGTGGAGTTTATTGGCTGAATAATTAGCTAATATCAAATAAAGCTAGGGCTGAACTTTCTGGCTTTGAACCCTTCAGGCTGAACTGGAATTAAGCAAAAAAAATAAAGTGTAGAAAAATATTTCTTTTTCACAGTTTGGTACTGTAAGTTGGAAGATGAGTGAAGTTTTGTGCTTTATCCCTTCCCTAACTTAACATTATTTTTTAAAAACATCAACTTTTTAGTTATTTCCGTGTAAACATGTCTAATGACTTGTTATTGGGTCTTAAGAAATGAGAAGCTAAACATAAATGGCCGGAGACAAAGTTTACACTATTCCATTAAAAAAATAAACAACTAGATTCTAATCTAATACAAAATTTGTAGACTGGGGTGATAGGAAGAGCGGATAGGAGATGACTCAGCTTATTAACAAGCTAAAGCAATTTGGCAAAGACTGTTGTCCTTTTGAAATTACCTCCTGACCATCATAGAATAATGGTAGGTGTTGTCCTGATGGGAAAAAAGAGTTATTAGGCACCGAAAGCAGCAGCATCAAAAGTGTAGTATTTAAAATAAATCTTAAAATTTTTAGCATGATTTATCCCTTAAAATAAATATACTCAAATTAAAGGTTTTAAGCTTCTAAAGTGTTTGTTATAAGAATAAAGTCCTACATGAAAAATTATTTGAATTTTGCCAGCATTTTAATACCTTTTTTGAAATGCTAATAATAACAAAGGCAATTTATTATTTTCTACACCTTACTTTGGAGCCAACATTATAAAAACAATACCCACCTAATTCCACAGAAGCAGCTAAAAACTCTGACACTCTTAAGCTTTTTCATGGCTGGTTCTACCACGTCAAAACGTATCACATCTGACTGTGATCTTTTCCACTGAAATATTAAACACCCTTTATTGTACCGTATTCACCTTATGTTGAAATGCTCAAACTGCCCTTTTAAAACAGCTGCATTTAACAAGATACAGACAAGTGTGAGCTGTCTCTGATGTCTCTGAAACCAATTTCTCAGGAAATTATTTAGAGCAGTGTTGTCTGTGGGCGGTTACTGTAAACCTCCATGAGCAGTGCCATGTGATACTAATAGAAACCACTCTTCACAACAAAAAGGCCAAATGTCACTATTATATGTTTAATAACAGGTTACCATTAAAGCTCTAGACTTCTAAAAAAAAAAAGCTTAAATATACGATCAGGGGTTTACTAGTAAAGTAAATTGCTTTCAATTTTTTAAGGGATGTGGTTGATTTATGTTCTTAGAACTATTTTTATAAGCTGGACACTTTTGATAGGACTCACCATTTCCATGTTTGGTCCACTTTATAAAAATATTTCTTACCCTTATTTTTTGACTCACAAAGCCTTACTAATGGTCAGTAATATAAAATGCATACCAAGTTATCCGAATTGTTAACATTACTTTACATACCATAATCAGAAATTGTCTAAAAAACCATTAGTGTTGATTATTTAGCAGTTTGGGCTCTAAAGTTGGTCCTTCCGGAAGAACTTTGAAGGACCAACCACTTAGGGAACACAATGCAAGCAGCAGCAAGTTATAGTGAAGGATTATCACAAATTTTTGAAAAGACCCGCCCTCTCCAAAAAGGCACATGCACAACTCTGTGCCCGCTTCTGAGAGGGAACGTCTGTTAAATACGTGCGAGAGCATGCACAAGCCCATTTCTCCTCGTGCGCGCTCTGTTTAAAAGTTCCTGTTTGCATTGCTCATAACGGTAAATGGCCTGTACCTACATAGTGCTTTTTCAAGTCAGGAGACTTGACCAAAGTCATTCACCCATTCCCGCACACACTGATGATGGCAAGCTACATGTAGCCAGAGCTGCCCTGGGGCTCACTGACAGAAGCAAGGCTTCCGTACACCGGCGCCACCAGGCCCTCCGACCACCATCAGTATTGTCAGGGTTTCGTTGTGGTTTGAGGACCCAAAATGCAGAGGCAGAGAGGCTGAGGAGATTTCTTGCAGTTTAATGGGGCAAAAAGTAAATAAAGGCAGGAATGCAAAAATCCAACTAATAATCAAAAGCGAACCAGAACTATGGAGACATCTGGGGAAACCAAACACGAGGAGCCAGGGAGAGACGAGGTAGGTGGACAACAGCATGGGAGGACAGCAAAGACAAGGAACCAACAAAGAGTGAGAGCAGAGGGAGAGCATAATAGCAGACAGAGACAAAGGGAGGGCTAACGAGCTGACAGGGAGCAGGTGTGAGAGGAGACAACGAGGGAGCCAAGGGGAAAGGAACACACAGACACACACAAGAGGGCAACAGAGGACAACAGAAAAACATGAGAACTAACATAAATCTAGAAATTACAACAAAAAAGGGATTAAATCAATAAATCTAGGAAACATAGAGCAAAGTAAAGCACAATAGAAACAAGACCATGACAAGCATACATATACTATACATACAAGCTTACTTCTCAAAAGAAGATTTGCAATTTTTCCACTGTATCAGACTCACCACCAGTAAGTGAAAATGGGGACAATCACGTAGGACGGCCTTATGTAAACACATCACCAGAATGATTGATAATTAGAAGGATCACTTATTTTGATGATCCATCAAGAAAAAGAACATCCTCCACTACTTTATTGGAAAGATGATTGCTAACATATTTTCTAATGTCAGCTTACTTGAAGAGTCTGATAAACAGCATTAAGGATTATCTGAAGATAGGACTTTTTTTTTTTGGTAAAATTGTTGCTTGTTTGGGTCGTCTATGAAGAGTTTTATTGTCCAGGACTTTTTACATAAAAATATGTGTCTTTAATATGCATTTTATTTCTTACCATATTTGGAACTGACTGAACCTCCTGGAGCCATCAAAGTACATATGTAATCCATAATATCTTTGTGCGAAATGTCCCATCAGATCTATAATTTACAATTAGCATAAACCAATTAAGATGTGCCACCAAGCAACAGTTGTTTTACCATGATGCTGTTTTATCATTTAAAATCTCTAGACACTGATGCAGAGCTTAGTAAAGGCTGCTGTTATTCATTCTCCGTTTCCTCATACTGTGTCTCTGTAGTCACACCGGTTAGACTAAAGAGTCTGCAGTGGAAATAACTCCAATAACTCCACTGCTGATGTCTGAATAATACAGACATTCAAGTTGAAGAATGTAACTAAGATGTCTCAGGAGGATCAACAGACCACCTGATGATTACTTAGGGATTTAAAGTCTTGGCTACACATTTGTTTGCATGTTCCTCATATAACAGTCATCCAATCACTGAAGAAGAATTTTAATATGAGTTATTAATCAAGGTGTCCATTTTGAGTTTGCGTACTTTAGCCACGCTCAACCAGGATGCAGGGTCAGCATTCCTCATTCACGTTGTTTTTCTTTAACCGTTAGACTGAGGCATGGTTGTTTGCTTTACGAGATATTTTCGCCTGGATCATGTTGTTATAACTGAATGCTATTTGTTATTTTAGGGAGAGAGCAATTACTTGGATCACTTAAACAATCATTTACATATCGAGGATTTCAGTGTAGCTTTTTCTAATATAAAAAGAAAGATGTTTAAAGGATTTTAAACGTCTTTGAGAGACAATAAAAAAAAAAAAAAATTATCAGTAAGTTTGCCAACACTTCTTCAGTTCAGGGAAGATAAATGCAGTAAATACAGAATGTAAAACATAGGTTTGAACCTTAATTGTGAACATGACCATTACATGAATAAAAGTTTTGTTTTTATGCTTTTCATATGTTCCACTGACATGCAGTTAGTGATGTAATTAGAATATAAGGCATGTTAGCCCACTTGAGACTTTATAGTTTCCACGTTGTTTTAGTGCCAGAGTGAAACTTTATACAGTGCCCAGGAGCTCCCCACAAACATTTGTCAACAGTGGTTAACTCAACTTATAATTTAAAGTATTGCTTCTTAATGTGTGGGTTACCTTACAAAAAAGAATAAAAACAAAACACATTTCATGTTGGATGGATAGAAAAGAGAAAGAAGACAAATGCCAGAGTAATTTAAGAGGACTTACAAAATTTGTCTCTACAACTAAATTAAAACAAAGACTTGACAGGTGGGCTATCACACCGATTGTGTTGGTAAATGTGGATATTTTAAAAATGAACTGTAACTGACTCACATATATTGTAATTCAGCAGTGAATGAGCACAATTCTCAAGGGAGGGAAAACATCTGTGCTGCAAAGAACCACCAAACATGAGCTGCCTCTTCAAAAATCTGTTATTAACATTGAATGCTCCATCTGTTTACAATTTAAAAATGACTGATATATAGAGATGTGTGTTCGCTGGTGCAAGTAAAACAGATCCTTCAGCTATAAAGGCTGTCCTTTAGGACTGATAAACTGCTTATTGTTATCACTAATGGGATCATGAATTAAGTTCTCAAAAAATCAAAGTTGGAGATAGAAAAGAAAATGATTAGCAGGAACAGCAGAAAATCACAGCAAAATGTTAATTTTTTGCCTATAGTAATTACAATTTAATGTATTTCTAAAAATATGTGTAAAGGTAGATAAAAAGCATGTTAAAGGCAACATAGGATCAGACTTGGATATGCAGAGTGAGAGCAGGGGCAGAAAAACCGCAGTCTGTAAACTACTTATCACTGCATCACTTAACCACTGCAAAACCACAGCATGACCAAAACGTGACCACATAACAGTTCATGATGGAAAGAAACTGATGGTTTGATGAGAGTCAGCCAAAAGCAACAAAAGTGGTTTTTAAGAAACCAAAATACCTACAAAAAATGTTGAGCAGTAAGTTAAATTACGGATAAGTGCCCATGACTTTAAAGGTTTAAGCTAAAAGTGAAACGGTGTATGGAAGGTCTTAAAATGATTGGGCAGATCCTACAAATCATTTTTGTGCAAGATTCGTGACTTTTTAGTGGTTCTAAAACATATATTATAGCCAAAACAGTGGAAACAGATATCTAGCAGGAAGAAGCAGAGACAGTTCCTAATCGGTTACATCCTGAAATAGCATTTCTCTATAGAGAAAAGCCTCAAAGATTTCCGAAAGTTCCTTCAGATGATTTAAACTTAAAAAGTGTGAGTGATAACAATGAAACAGCTCCAGATATTAAGATATGAAGCATTTTGAAGTCTTAACAGAGAAAAAATTTTAGTACCTGAAGCTTTTCAATGTGGAAAGAAGTAAGAAAAAACTGAAAAAGGAATTTCATAAATTACCCTCTGCTTTGTGTCGGCAGAAAGCATAAAAAAAATTGAAGACAGAACAATGTTTTTAATTATCACCATACAAAAACAATGCAAGGCCAAAAGGCCTCTGATGCAAATTTCTGACATAACATACTAGACCATAAATGAAACAATATGACATAGAGGAAAACAGTTTAAACTCAGAATTCTGATCAAATCCTCTTTTCATTGGCAGCAATAAATCAAATCAATATGGCTGAAGAGGCAGGATGTTTGTTTGTGTTTGAACTCCACATCAGTCATCACAGAATGTTCCCTAACACTAACAAGTCCTCCCTTTCTCTAACCCTGATAATTTACGCCCAGCTCAGAGCAGAGGCAGGATGGGTTACTGGTTCCTTATTAAAGTCTTTCACTCAGGATGACTAAACAGCTATTTCCCATTCCATGTAATCTAGAATACAGAAAACTACGGCATTAGATGAGTCTCTGTATTAACAAACTCACATATGTTCCACACTCGCACACCAGATCCACACATGCACATGATGAGTCAAAGATGCAAACAAGGTTTACACATTCACAAGACAATAATCACAAAGTATTTATGTTGAATTCACAATTATATGTTCTTTTACAAACTAACATTGGGCTTTGAACTTTACTGCATTTGTGTGTGGATTTTTGAGGACTCGGGTTACGTGACTTAAACAAATATTTTTTTTATCAAGTTAATTTGAAACCAATTAGATAACTCCATTGTTTCAGCAAATCGAAAGAATTTACACCAAGAGGGCAACATTTCTGTTAAAAACCAATCACTGCAAAGGTTCCCTGAGCTCTATATGTGCTGTTTACAGTAGCAACCATTCAAAATGGCTCGTCAGCCAAACGCCAGCCGAATGGCAGATCACTTCCCTCCGACTCCCAGCGAAATTCCCTGCAGCTTCCAGCCACTGGAGTGACCGCCTCTTGCATATTTTTTTAACTCTGACTTGACTCTTTCACTGAATTACAGGGTCTCACCAGGAGGGGATGCTTATTTTTCGATCTTAAAGGGATAGTTCGGTATTTTTGACATGAATCTGTATGGCATCCCGATCACCAGCGGCATGCAATCACACTGACTTACCCCTGGCAGCGTCCTGTGAGCAGAGTTATCGTCCAGTTTTGGTCAAGCCGAAAGTAGTCCTGCAGGTTTTTAGGAACAGCGAAATAAAACTTTTCTCTTCCCAAAACATTATGTGTCCAAACGAGTGATATTTTCGCATCCCAAAAACATTGTAGTGGAAAAAGTCACACGTCGTTATCAATTGGTCCTATTTTCTCTCTGTTCGTATCAGTGCGCGCCGTCATTCAGACAGCGAGCCCAACAACAGCCATGTCTCCCTCCGCCGCGGAAGGGAGACATGGCTGCAGAGATTTTTTTAATCCACTACTGTGTTACTCTCATACAACTTGATGCTCTCTACTTCAGAGCAATAGGACAACAGCAGCGACATCATACTCCCTCCTCACCTTTCAGTTGTCTGTCTTCTTGCTTTTTGCTGCCTTTTTAAGTTTAAGAAGTAAAAATGTGCAATCACTTAAATTACCAGATGGTTCTGTAGGGGGAAAAAAAATAAAAAATCCCCCAAATTTCAGTTATATTTTGATATTTTTTCTTCTAAAATGCTCAAAAATATTATGGATTTATTGTTTTTTTCTTTCATTGATTTTTATTCTAATAAAATTTTAAAGAATGGCATGATGGTGACCAAGATGTTCAATAACCTTTTCAACAAACCTTGCAAAATACTTTTCTATTCTGTCTGTATCTACCTTGACTGTTCCCATTAAATATATTCTTGGGTATTTTTAATTAATAAATTTTTCTTGCTCCATCAGATGACCATGATGTTTTGTCGTTCTTGTTGTTCAGACTCACAGAGCCAGGCCAAGAACCGGTAATCCTACTTTTTTATTGGTCCTCAGTTGTCATTTGCACCATTATTGATGTACAGCTCAGTCACCTTCACTGTTTTTTGTTGTTTTTTTTGTATTCATTGAAGCCCTCGGTTGATTCTGAGATCCCCAAAGAAGAAAAAGACAAATACCAGGAGGAATTTCAGAATTTCCAGCAAGAGCTCGATAAAAAGAAAGAGGAGTTTCAAAAGGAGCACCCTAATGTCCAAGGAGAACCAGGTAGCTTTTATACTGTTTATTATCTTAAATATCAAATATATTGATATAAATACAAAGATTGGAACATTGAGTCCTAAATCCTTTTACAAAACGTTGTTGTGTTTAATTGTTTGTTTGGCATTTCAGTTGACGATTTTTATGAAAGCGTGAATGACCGCGAGATCCGCCAGGTGTTTGAGGGCCAGAACCGGATCCATCTGGAAATCAAGCAGATAAACCGACAGCTGGCTATGATTCTGGATGAGCAGCGACGCTACCTTTCAGTTGTTACAGAGGAGATTTCCAAAAAGGGGACAAGTACCGGATCAGGACTGGTAAGCAAAGAAGCACAAAGGATCTATAATTGCATAAAATGCAAACCAAACTGACATTAACTTATCTGGAGAGGTTTTCCACATTATTACTTATATGCTTGACTTATTATATGACGTTATTTGTGAAGAAATTAAGCTAACACAAACTGCTACTGTGTTCCTACCGAGTGATTCTGACAGATCTAGGTTTAAAATGATTTTGATTTAATAAGAGGTATATTAATATTTTGGAGTGCCTTGACCGCTGACTTGGATCTGATAGAGACTAGGACTTTCAACCTTCATGATTTGGACCTTATAATAAAATCATTAAATTAAATTAAATTAGAGTACAAGATTCTTCTGCACACCCATCACTGTGTGCACGGTGCGGCCCCCATGTATCTCACTGAACTGCTCACACCACACACCTCTTCCCGGACCCGGTCAGGCCAACAGCACCGTCTGGCCCCACCCAGGACACGGCTAAAAACAATGGGCGACAGGGCCTTCGAAGCTGCAGCTCCCCGTCTGTGGAATGCCCTCCCAGACCACCTTAGGGCCCCACAGACGGTGGATTGTTTTAAGAAAGGACTAAAAACTTTCCTTTTTAGAAATTCCTACAATTGTTGATTTTAGATTTTTTTTTAATAGGCTACGTATGCCTTTTAATGTATTGATTTTAATGACTGTCTTTTTACTCTGTTTTTAATGTTATGGTATTTTAAACTTGTTTTGTAGCACTTTGAGATTTGAAATCAAATGTAAAGTGCATGATAAATAAAATTCATTATTATTATTATTATTAAATATCAGTGGAAAGATGCAGATAGCTGATTTAAAAAGGGTTTGATTGCCTGTAATGGCCTTAAAGATTGTTCCTCATATTAATCAGAAGGTTGTCAATAATTTTTAACCTGTCATTTTTCTTTATACATTAATAAAAACAGAAAAGGGATTTATAGCTTTTAAACACTTATTTTCTGTCAGAATCACACTACTTTGCTGTATGAAAATAATTTTAAAAGCTTAATATGCCAGGGTAGAAGAAGAAGGTAAACACTATAAAGATTGTTTGTTTTGTTAAACATCAACCTAGGGTTATTATTGCGTCAGGAAAATAATCTGTGTTTCCCTCTCAGCCCGATTCTGCGAGTCAGCAGCTGACTTCAGTCATATCTACGCAGCAGGAGCTTCTTAGAAACCTCAATGAACTGAAGTGAGTACCAGAACTGCATGATGTTTTCTTAAAAACTAGTTGTTTTTGCAACAAACATAAAGAAATACCCATGATACCAGAGAAAAACATTGAAAATCCTGCTGGACAAATCTCCTAAATCATATTTAATCTCAGGATGGTTGTAAAATCTCAGGTGCTGGCCGGCCTGATAATCCAGCTGCTGTAATGCTTCCTTCTCAGAAAGCTTTGCTCCTAATGAAACTGCTTTTCTCTGTGCACATGCCTGCTACTCGCAGATTTAGGATAAACATCACACTGTCTTCCAGTTAAGCTTATTTCTTTTTTGTACCTTTCTGACACAAACAGCAGGCATGCTACAAACAAGTGACGTTACTTCAATGCAGATGTATGTGTGTGGGGGGAACGATTTGCATTTTATAATGTTGACAGATTAAATTAAAGGAAAGATCTGGTCATATTCAGAATTCAAACTTCTCAAAATACTTTAAATATGAAATTATTCCATACTGTTCAATAATTGATAAGTGATTTTAGGTATAAGTAATGCTCCATTGATCATTCCTCGCTGACCAGACTTTTCCCTTAAGCTCCATGTATATTTCATATAGTGAGCGGGCTAGTAGTCCACGTATAATGGCACTTGTCGTTAGAACCAACAAGATGTGTGTCTGACCAAATTAGGTTAGGTAGTGTTCCCTGCATTAACATGCTAATATTTTTTTTTTTTTATTATTCTATTGCAATGCTTCTTAATAAACCTCCTTAAAGAGACATGATGTTAGTTTTTCCTGATAAATATCTTTAAAAAAGCATTTTTATTTGACCGTTTATAACTAAAACAGACGGACACCTCAGTAGTTCAGCACTGATGTATTAATAAGACTGTAGCCTATTTTCCTGAATTTACTTTAGGTCAGAAGTTCCTCCAGTGTTTTGCAGTATGTCCATGTTAAATGGGTCCTAATTTATAAACAGTTGAAGCGCTATATTCAAGATTGATTTTGTGGATATTAAGAAGCAACCGTTATCCAGTTCAACTCAGACACCAATGGTAACTCTATGTAAGACGATAAAAGTAAAAATAGGTGCGAGCTACGAGAATGAGTGGCTGCAGTTCTGTGTTTTGGTCACAGGTGGCAGTATTGTTAGAAAACTGTACCCATGGAGCAAAGTTTGGTTGAAAAGACATGATTTCAACATGATCCAAACAACGTCTACGTTTGGTTGAAAAGTGAAAGGTGAAAAACCGCAATTTTAAGATCGGTGAAAAGATGTTGAAAACTGGCTTTGCAACGTCTTTTCGACGTCTATTGTTGGACGAAATTGGGGCAAAATCAGACCGACCAAACTAAGCGTACCAGACTTCCGGATCACAGTAGTTTAATTTTCCCACTTTTATTATTTTAGTCATTCTTTATTAGGGATGGGGATCGAAATCCGGTTCTATCAAGGACCCGGTTCCACTTTTTTCAAAACCTGAAAATCAATAACGTTTGGGCTTATCGATACCACTATCGAGTCTGGTCGTTTTTGTTTTTTTTCTCCCGGAGGTCCTGTAACATAATTGTGTCCCCCTCAAGTCGCGTCACAGCATTTAAATCTAATCAATCCAATCACTGCAGCATGTCCACCAATGTTTTGGAATTAAATTGTAAGCAAACAGAAAAGTAAAACAAGTGAAGTCTGGCAGTTAACTTCGCTCGCGACTCGGCTTCATTTTACCAAGCTCAAAGATAAAGAAGAAGCGAAATGCAACTTATGTTGCAAAATCATCTCTTGTAAAGGGGGGAACACAACCTCAATGGCCAAGCACATTAGTATTGTGCATGAAATAAAGGCCAAATGCAGTACCTTCGACTGTCTCCGGGTTGAAAAGACTCCTCCTCCTCCTGCGGCTGCCACAGTCGGGCCCGTCTTCATCATCCACTCAGAGTACCACTGGTAAGCGCACACAGACTTTGTAGCTTGTCCGGTCAGTTAAAAATAGTAATTGTGAAATCCGTGTTGTAACCGGCAGCATACAAGCTAGTTAGCTTGAAAAATAAATAAAGTTTCAGACGTGCTGCGTGATGATGTGTTCAGATTGGCTCAGTAAAACGACAATTAGGTTATCATGATGCGTTCTAGTGTAATGTAAAGAAAAGGGAAATTGAGTTTTTGGCGAGAAACATGAGTAATACAGTTGTATATTGCTCTAATTATTTTAGAATATATAATTAAACTACTGATGCCAACATTTATTAAAAATTACATTTAATTTAAAATACAATTATTTATTTGCTAAATATTTTCTTAATCACTAAAACATGATGAAAAGTGACAGTAGACAATACATTAAACAACAATTGTGAAAATGTATATATTTTTTTAAACCAAAAGAAGACATTTCTTCAAAATATAGGACATTTCTTCAAATAATTTTTTTTTCCCCACTTCCTTTCTGTCTGTCAAAAAAATTTGTTGCATCGTCTTTCCACCAAATAACAGAAAGTATCGATAGTGGTATCGATAAAGACTCGGATCGATAAGGAGTATCGATAAAGGTATCAATATCAATAAATATTAACGATCCCCATCCCTATTCTTTATGCATGCATGCATAATCATTATAGGGTGAGATAATTTTAAGCGTGATATATTTATAGAATTCCACATTGAACAGTGTATCCGTGTCGGCAGGAGTAGCTGTAGTTTTTTTTGCAAGTCAGAACTTTAGTGGAGTTGTTTAGAGCATTCATGAAGAAATGGTTTAATGTAGGGCTGAACGATTTTGGAAAATAATCTAATTGCGATTTTTTACTTTGATATTGCGATTTAATGCGATTTTTCTATCCTGGTTTAATTTCTCATGTCTTTTTAAACATATACAAACAAATCTGTTTCATAATAATCAGATTTATTTAAAGCACAGATTACAATAATAAACGAAACAAATCTGTGTGCGTTTACCTTATTAACATCTTCTCATGTTTCATGAAACGCGATATATAAACATATAGACTCCACTCCTTAAACATTGTCAGATTTTAACAGGACAGTCTAAAAATAAATAAACAAAATAAGAAACGAAATAAATCACTGATCTCCAGTCAGTGGCATCAAACATACTAAAGTGCAGCATAGTATACCGAATGAATTACTTCTTTCAACCTGTAAACATTTTAATAGGTCAATCAAACTCTCAAATAAACAGAAAATAAATTAGTGTATGACCTTTTTAAATCCTAAGAAACGTTTTGAACAATCATATAAATTATATATTCACTCAGTAAGAGCAGCAAACAACTATTGTAAAGTGCAAAAAACATATGGCACTGTAAGCCACAAAGATTTGTCTCTGTATTTTTTTTTAGAAGCTCACAGATTTTTTGCCAGGAAAATCAGCATGTCAACTTTTGCTGGTTTCAAAGAGGAGCGAGTGCAAGTCACTATATTCCCTCCAGCACTGAAAAGACGCTCTGAAGGAGCACTTGTGGCTGGGACACAAAGATACTTGCGGGCCATGTTGCACAGTTGTGGAAAGTTAATCCTGTGCATCTTCCACCAGGCCAAGGGGTCTTCCTCTCCATCGATGGTAGGAGTCATGAGGTAGCTGTTTAACTCTGCCTCAACAACATCTTCGGGTTGCATGCAAGAAACAGAAGAGCCCACAGCAGTCTTGAAGAAACTCCCAAGAGACTTCTTGCCCTTTTCAACAGAGGGCTGTGCATTTTTAGGCATCGTTGTGGTTTCAGTACGACTTCTCTTCTCCTGTCAGATAACAAAAAAAATACAGTAATTAGTGTTGAGGTTAAATTATAACTAGAAAGATATATTGTGTTTATGGAATCATAAATGTGATAATTACCAACCTGGTTATATGCACGCCTTGCTGGTTGCATAATTTCAGTTTTGAGTCGGGTCTTAATGGTGGGAATGTTGTCTGCAGCGATGTACTTGGTTTTGAACCTTGGGTCTAGAAAGGATGCAACATCCAAAAGCTCCTGGATGCTGGGGTCACTGTACTTATCGGTGAGGTAAGCCAGGGCCTTGGTCTTAATTGACCTTGTCAGGTCAGTGTCCTCTTGGTTTTCAGCCAGGACTGATGTGGACAGAAGGTGAAGAACTGGTTTTAAGTAAGAGATGCTGACGTACTCCTCTCCAGAGAGAGCATCCGTAAACTCCTGGAGAGGATGCAGTGCCTTGTGAATGGACTCCAACACCTCAATATCCTGCCAGGTTGGGATCAGGGAGCGTGCATATCGGTCACCTGACAACACCTGAGTGATGGCTTTGAGCTGCTCTAGCACCCTGGCAATCATCATTTCTTTGGATCCCCATCTTGTAGGGCATTCAGTGATGAGGGAGTGCTCAGGAAGTTTGAGTTCCCTTTGAGCTTCAGCCATTGCTGCCTTCTTCTTCCAGCTGTGGGAGAAGTGCCCCACCAGCTTCTTGCACAGCCCTATTGCTCTGGACACTCTGTAATCTTTAAGTGCATGTCCTGCAACATAAAATTAGATTATTAGATTATATTATTATGCTGCAAAATTTGCAGCATAATGCAGTGCAAATCTACACTTCATTTCTTAATAAATAATATTAAGTACATTTATATCTCGTAATTTGTTACCTTTTTTTTTTTTTTTTATCAATGTCTATATCAAGTCTTGCAAGTTATACAGTTAATTCATTACAATACCTCCAAATTGGTATTGAATATCAGCCAATATGCAGAGCACAGGTACTGGATCATAAAATGAATGGATTGGTGCATCTCTAGTGAAAAAGGATATTAACTTTCACATTCTTTTACTCAACCCCTTACATTACACACACATTCTCTCTCTGCGCATTCACAATCACACACACACACCCACACAGAGATATCCTCTCTCTGCGCATTCACAATCACACACACACACCCACACAGAGATATCCTCTCTCTGCGCATTCACAATCACACACACACACCCACACAGAGATATTCTCTCTCTGCGCATTCACAATCACACACACACACCCACACAGAGATATTCTCTCTCTGCGCATTCACAATCACACACACACACCCACACAGAGATATTCTCTCTCTGCGCATTCACAATCACACACACACACCCACACAGAGATATTCTCTCTCTGCGCATTCACAATCACACACACACACCCACACAGAGATATTCTCTCTCTGCGCATTCACAATCACACACACACACCCACACAGAGATATTCTCTCTCTGCGCATTCACAATCACACACACACACACACCCACAGATATTCTCTCTCTGCGCATTCACAATCACACACTCTCATGCTGAGATATGTTACGTACCGATGGCAAGATGTAATCGGTGCCCAAAACACTGCAGTCTGGTCCATTCATTTAGTTGTGCTGCCAACACCATGTTTGATGCGTTGTCCGTCGTTATGCAGATGTGATTTTCTTCCGGTAAATTCCAGCTAGCCAGTCCCTCTTTCAAGCCAGCAGCAATGTTTTCCCCTGTGTGGTCGTCCGGGAAGTAGGAAGCTTGAAGGCAGCGAGCTTTAAGATTTAAGTCCTCGTCAATATAATGCACTGTTAGACTCTGGTACGGCTGCGCTGTTCGGCTTGACCACAAATCTGTAGTTGTTGCAAAAAACTCCACTGTTTTCAGCTCCGCAGCAACTCTGTCTCTGCATTTTTTGTATAGCTCAGGTATTGCGACTTGGTTAAAATATGTGTGCGAGGGCATTGAATACCGCTTATCCAACGTGTGTACCAAAGCCGTAAACCCAGGCTTGGTCACTATACTGACGGATATCATGTCTTTCGCTATAAACTCCGTAATTGCCCGAGTTATTTCAACGTGCCGTTTCGCATTATGTTCATAGGGAGTAACACTTTCAAACAGTTCGGTCAGTGATCCCTGTCGGGTGGTACTTTGCTTAACTGACGCTGAGGCACTGGTAGTTGCCATTCTAGCCATGCAGCTATCATACATAGCCTTGTGGTGTTTTTTCAAATGCTGATAGAGGTTCGTCGTGTTACCTCGTGAGGTAGCAACCATAGCAAGGCATGTCCGGCACAACACCTGAGTTTGCGCAGCGTCTTCTTTCTTAAACCCAAAAAAATTCCACACCAATGACGTGCCGCTCCTCTTTGGTACCAGACCTTCAGTTGTGTCGGTGTTTGTGCATTCTGACGCCATTGTTCAGCAAGTTAGTCGCAGACGACATCAGCTTTCCCTCTGTGTTGTTTGGCTAGCGCGTCACCGTCACGTGACCATCACGTGACCGTCAAATCGCGTCCATTGCGGTTAGAAAATCGCGTTTTATCATATCGCGATATTATTGCAAATGCAATTAATCGTTCAGCCCTATAGAAAACCCTTTTTCTTCTGGATTCCAGTTTCCAAAGTTCATGGATGGATGGATGGATGGATGGATGGATGGATGGATGGATGGATGGATGGATGGATGGATGGATGGATGGATGGATGGATGGATGGATGGATGGATGGATGGATGGATGGATGGATGGTCCCTTTTTCATACTCATGCATACAGTAATTCTGTGGAATTTAGTCAGTACAACTTCACAGTGTCTTATAAATCGGGAGATTTATTTGCAGAAATGAGCAGCTGGTTCTAACTGTAATACTAGGATACATCTAGAACAATTTTGTTGCACAAAATTTGTTTGTAAATACTCCAAAGCAATTTCTAAACTATTATTAAAGAATGTAAAAAGTATCATATCTTAAAGCTACATTTTTCTCTAGGTTTAAAAAAACAGAATAAAGAGAACAGCAAGATTGTAGCTATATGCTTATTAAAGAGAAACTAAGAAATTTACATATTTTTATGAGGAAACAAAACACAACAATCCTACCCAGGTACTTTAAAATGCTTTTTAAAATTTATTGTAAGGCTAATTGAGCACTTTAGAGAAATAATGGGAAGAACTTGACCAATTCCAACAATTTCCTGCAACAAAGAAGGGTACAGCTAACCTATTTCTACTTTAAAAGGAAGATAAGGTAAAGAATGCAAACATTCAGTATTGTTTATGACTATCAAATTGAAGAAAAGTTAAAAAAAAGAGAGAAAAAAGAAACTTCAATTTCTCACATTCAATAAACCGATGAACGAAGGACAGACGTATCCTTCGAAATATTTAAGCTGAAAAAAACCTCAATATGTGGCACCACATATTGGTGGAATGACGAAGAATAAAATAAGTAGTAATGTGTGCAGTACATGAGCTTCACCACAGCCTATTTATAGACCAATAGATTTACAGCTACGATAATGTGCTGAGGCAGGCAGACCCTCCTTCCAACAAATACTAAAGTATCAGTTGTCTCCACAGACATAAAAAGTTATATATCTTTAATACTGGATGAGGAAAGTATATGAATCTTTCACACAATAACACTGGTCAACCACAGTTTCCTTTAAACCACAGAGTGAGGCTTCTTTTGACTACATATAAGATCCTTCGTTAATCCATGAATTTTGACAAGTGCTTATCGATGGCAAGGTCACCAAATCATGATGCAATTTGTTTTTTCTTTCCATGTCAGCCAATCACTTTAAGTATCCCCAGTGATCTTGGAACAACTATACCTGCCTAGTAGTTTTCAATGAGGTTGCTTTGATCGTTTAGGAAGCTCAAAGGTGTCCCTTGTTATCCATTCCAACACAAGTTAGGTTTTGTATTTGGGATCATTGTTCTAGTGCAACAATCAGTAATGGTCAAGGTTCAACCACCTGCTTTTAGTGAAGTGGAGGATAAACATCAAAATGATTAAAAATCTTTAGTTTGAGATCAGCTTGAGTAATGGTTGTTCTATACCTGATCTTGAGCATAAAGCATGTTTCTTCTTGGGTTTGATAACTATTTACATTTAGAGGGGAAAAAAATGATGTTTAAATGTGAAATTAAGCCAAAAAATACATTAAAACTAGTTTTTGTGGCCAAAAGCTAAAAAACAATGATATTTGGTAGACTATAAAGAGAGGCCAAATATCAGGATAGATTCACAGCAGAATCCGATTAAAATCTTCAAAAGATGTTTGGTTGACGTGCTACTTGCTATGGTAAAGTAAAAAATAATAATTTCTGGGGATGTGTGCACCTATCCGAGTCTGTACATTTGACTTTTATTACCTATAAAAAACAAATATCTAAAATGACCTCAGGCTTTTGTGTCCAATTCTTGGTTTTGAAATTAAGATCAGTTGAAATAAAATATTGGGAGCCTAAAAATCAAGAAGCCCCCCATCCATGGTGACTGTGTGTAGAGTGCAGTTTTTTTTCTCTCTGTACTGTATTTATAGCTGTGAAATTCTCTTTTCATAGGTTATGAAAAGCATGCAAAACAAAAGCAAAGTATCCACAAATATTTAACAATGGTTATGCCAAAAAAAGTTAGAAAACAATTCACTGGACTTTGATTGTTTTTTAAACTTCTTTGGAATGACTATGACCTGGATCACTGAGAATCTTCACCAGCAAACAATGGTTATGGTTTGCAAAAAAACACAATGATTGTTAATTTGTCAAACTGAAATTGCAGAAAGTCCTTTTGAAGATTCAAAACCACAGTAGTGTTTGCTAATATTCATAATTTTCAGTTGAAATACATTTTACAGGCTTGCTTAACACAGTTTAACACATTTCCTTGAAGGATGGACTTTAATATGCTGTATTCTCCAACTTGATGCGCAGCAGGATTTAAATAAGACAGAATTAGCTTGCCTGACACAACAGTTGACCTCCTCGTTTGTGACTTTACATCCTTTTAATGTTTAACTGTGTGGGAGCTGTCACCGATGAGCAAAACCAAATGTTCATGTCAAGTTCTTAAATCCGCAATCTCCACACCAGCAGTTCACTCCAGTTGAAAGCCTTCATATCCTCTTTCTGACCATTGATAGAAAACAGATGTCGATGGCACTTTTTTTCTGACAGGACACTGCATCATTTCAAAGATGTAGTTTCTCTCTGTGGGGTTTTTCTATACTCAGCTCTTCAAAGTGGTGAAATGTTATTGCATTTCATTAACAGAGATACCTCAGGATAGATTTTAAAAATAAACCCACAAACACCTCTCACTACACTACTTAATGCTCCTTTTGCTTCACAGAAATCAAAAACCTCCACCCGTTACTGTAAATCATGAAAGGTATGTTGGATTGGCACAAACTTTAGAGGTTATCTCAATAATATCTATTTATCCAAGCTAACTCTCATGGGCTGTTTTCTTTTAAGTGTTGTTGAGAAACAGCTTGTGCTAATTTTATGCTCTTTCCTCAGACAACTTGTTGACCTAATCATAATGAATTCCTGCTTTTCAAATGCTATAACTCAACAGCTGAGAATGTTGCAACTCCTTAAAATAATTAACATTTTTTATTGTTTCTAAAACATGACTCGTGTATCAAAGTTAGGAGACTTTGAATCTTTTATAAGTTTTTCAGGGACCCTTAATCTGAGGATGTAAACAAATACAGAGAAATGTAATTATATGCAGGGCTTTACGCTTTACAAAATGGACAGGAAACATGACATCCATTTATGTTCAGCCATTTCAATCTGGTACCATGAAATACAGGTGGTGTAATCCATACAACCAAATGCTTTAACAAGCCGACTAATTTGTGATATCATTGTATGCCTGAATATAAACACACCTGATCTGTTAAAGCCTCTGGGGTTTGTTGGAGAACTTTAGTAAACAAACAGCTTTTTTAAAACAAAGGAAGATGGCAGATAGGTTAAAGATTGTGTTATGGAGAACGTAAAGGCAGAAGTGTGAAGTATAGCACATCCATAAACTACCAAGATGGGCCTATACCTCTAAACTGACAAGTCAAAGGCAGGAGGAGGAACATGCTCAGGTGGGTAAAACAGATATTAACCACATACTTAATAAATCTGATCTTCATGGAAGCATAAACTGAATAAATTCAGCAAACCACAAAGGCCCTGTTTAAGACAAACCACGGAGGGGACTCGTGTAAACAAGGTGCTGGGGTTAGAGAACATTAAACTGAAAATTTTGCCCCACACATAGTTATGTGTAATGGAAAATAAGCATCAAAACTTGGCACACCATACTTTTTAGTTTTCTATTAGTTGAAAAAACATCAATCATTTCCCTTTAAGTTCACATTTATAAACTAATTGGGTCTATTATGCTGAATCCCTATAAAACACATTGTTTGTGGTTGGTTTAATGGAAAATAAAAATGGGACTGAAAATATTTTAGCAAAGGATTACATTCACACAAATAAAAAAAATGATCTACATGTTTAGATATGCTGGATGTAACAATAGCAGATCGTTTTGAAGCCTAACTGATCAAACCAACATCACTGTTATTTTACTTTTTTACTGAAATAACATTTATTGCGTCATAAAACAACAAATACTCAAAAAGTGAAAAAAAATCAAGACATATATTCATGGGACAAAAACTACCTGAAAAACATATATTCCTTTAAGCTGGAATTGAATGACCTGATCTAACTCTTGTTTATCATGACTTAATGACCTCCATGAATATTTTTCCTATGAAGAGAAAAAAAAGTTAAAAAAGATTTCAGACACATGTTGCCTATAAATCTGGGCTAATCTCTTCCTTTCCGTCCAGAACATGTATGTCATCATCAGACATGAACAAGACCAAGAGCAAAAGAGGAATAATGATTCTAACTGGGGCATGCTGACTTCCTCAGAATTGCCAAAATGTCTTTTATAGAGTAACGATCACTAAATGGTGAAAAAAACAAAACAAAACAAAGAAGACATAACTTTTAATTCAGATAGATATTTGAATTGGTACACTGAGAGGAAGTCCAGCTGAGAGAGCTACTCCAAGGTGTGGAATAAATTTAAATCTAATGTGAAAAACAGATTATATAAAAACCAAAGGAAACAGGAGAGAGTTCAGGCCTTGAAGCCAAGATGAATAACCAGTTTAAGGGATCACTCCACTGGAACTTTATGGCCCTCTCTCTGCTGGAATCAGTGTGGGAAAAACAATATGAATCAATTTGACTTACCAAGTTTCTTTAACAAATTTCTAAACTACAGCAAGGTAAGTGGAAAGTACCTCTCAGACTGAAAGGACACACTGATGAAAAACTGCTACTGATTTTCTTTGCGTTCAAATCAAAAGGAAACTGAAATGCACTAAAGTGCAGTGTGTCTGAGGTAAATATAATACTTTTTTTCTTGGAAAAAAAAAACCAAAGCAACAATTAAACATGCCACACGCCAATTATGTGTAATTGTCATGGATGTTGAGAGAACAGTCTGACTTTGATGGTGTTCTGGTTCTTCTCCAGAGAAGCATTTCCTTTACAGGACGGCTAAAGTCGACAGTGTATACATAATAAATCAAGTCTGTGAAATTCCTGTTTCATGTAGCTCCTTGTCGCAGGAGAGGTTATAAACAAAGATTATTAATGTGCCTCCATCCTGATGACGGTTAACACGCTGGCTCTGGCTCTCATCCGGAATTGTCAGAGGCTTGGGAACCAGCTTAAAAACATGTAATAAAAGTGAATAGAACTGCTGTGTTAGTCATCAGTATTTCCCTTATTTTTAAAGCATTTAGCTAACTGGATAAATACTGATATGAGGGCCAACTGATCTGTAGCATGGAATAAGATATAGAGTTACTACAGCCATCCAGCTTATTCAGTAATGACAGTAATTCTGCTTTTTTATCATAAACCACAAAAAAGGGTCTCCATACCTAAAATGTAATGGGTTTATGGAGCAGGCATTGTGGCTTTGGAAAAATACATTATGAGAAAAAACATAGTTGGCATAGCCAGCAATTACCAGCAGACCGACAGAAAAGAACAGAAACGAAAATCTTTATACAGATAAGCAATACTACTGTAAATAATGATCACAAACTGATCTCTGGGCAATTCATTGCGAAAACACGGCGGGCCTCAGCTCAGAAAGCATTGCCAAAGTGGAACAAACAGTTCACAGCTTATCATCATAATCAAATCCGTCACCGGGTTTAAGCAGAGTATTATGTTGCAATCACATGCATTTGAGATTTTAGTAGGTTTGGAACAGAAAACCTGCAACCTCTCTTTTTCTTTTTCTTTCTGTACATCTCATTTTGAGCCAAGCACATTTACCTCCATGGTGTGTAAAACCGTAAATAAAAACAATCTGTAAGCTGAAAAATGCTTTTATTATGGCAAATAAAGCCTTTAACAAAAACAAAATGATCTCTTTGAGAAAGAAGAGTCGAAAGGAAGAGGCCTGAGTTGGCACGGGTCTCTGGTGTCTCCTCTGCTTCCTTTCATGACATGATAAACAGCATGAAACCTTAAGCTCTGCACGCTGCTGCATAACAGACCACAGCATGGGTCTTTTTTGCAGTATATTCAAAATTTCTACAACAGATATATCAAAGAAGCAAGTAAGCAAATAATCAAAGATATTGAGATGCTTAACATGAACTGCTGGGTGACTAAAAACAATCAAGAAGGCTTCCATCTTCATTCCCATAGGAAAAGCAGTGAGTATTGTATATTTTAGGCTTTAAACAAACACCCAATAATAGTATCTCGGAAAAGCTTTCACCACCTTTCATTGTCTTCAGATTTTGTCACCTTAATAAAACAAACAATGTATATTCATACAGCTGAATAGAAGAGTATATTAAAGTGACGCAAGAATGTATGTGAATTGTTGAAACAATACAAAATAGATGCATCTTTTGGAGAGTCATTTGATCAGCTTTACAGGAACACTATAGAGACCAATCTAAAGTTTTTTAGCAGATCCTTTACCTATATTACCTTTCAGTTACTTCCAAACATCTTCCAATCAACTCTGACCAGCTCTCCTAGCCCAGCTAAATTAAAGCATCCCCAGAGCATGATGCTGCCACTACTATGCCACACCTGTTGTACAGTTAATTAAGGATTATGTGCACTTTTTTTATTCACCACACATAACATTTATTGAAGATCAAAAAGTTACTTTTTAGTGTCATTTGCAAGAGCACCATCTTTTGAAAAGTCTGTGTCCCCTCTGTAGTGTTTGGTTACTGTATGTCCAAATAAGAAAAACAGATTGGTGCAGTTCCTCCCATGTGACCTTGGTCACCTAACCTGGCAGTAGCCAGATTGATATGCGTAGATCTGAGTTTACTTCTATGTTATTAATCTGGGATGTTCAGTCTATCTGTGAAAAAGAGCAACAGTTAGTACAATAGTTCGAGCTGATTGGGGGATGTGCCAGCTAGTACCGGCCTTCCATTATACGCTTTCAGCCAATCATTGCAGGGTGATTCGTCTGCAGCTTCTTGAGTGTTTTCACACTTAAACTAGCGGAGTAAGCTGATAAATAAAACTTTTTCCAAATCCTGTCGGAAGAAAAGCACAGACATCTTTCCGATCTACAAATGCACAAAGTGCTTCACTTTGCTCCTTATTTCAACGAAAAATGTTGTGGGATTGAAAACTCAGATCTCGCGATCCAACTAGCATTGCAAGGTTAATCATCACAGTATGCCGTATGTTTGCTGTGTCTACTATACTATATGGGACTTCTCATAACTTCTTATTGTCACTTTCCATAAAGGCTAGACTTGTAAGAGCAAAACTTATAGTTTTAAATAATCTATTTAGCTCCTCCAGAGTAATTTATTGTAAGCATCTATTCTGATTGAATTCCATTACTGATGATCAAATTCCCTTGCTTGTTTGCTGAGGCAGATGATCCAGTTTTAGTTTGTAGTTATGCAATAGCATTTCTATTTCTGGGTTATAGATTTAGACTGTACTTTGTAAGATGTTTGCTATTTGCTATATATTCTCTAATAAACCTTCAAAACTTAAAAAAAACAACTAGTTTTATACTGACTCAGCTTGCCTCGGTTAATCAGGTGACTTCTGTAGATAATCATTTACACTGAGTATCATTTAGGCAAATCAGGGTAAATGTCACATTAAAATCATGCAATAGTTTTTAGGTTTTATTACTTCAATCATTTATACCATATATAATGTTTTCTACAATAATTTGCTTCTTTATGTGGGTATATAAAAATATGCCAAGACACAATAACCTTTATGGGTGTAATGGAAAAAAAATTGAACACTTTTAGGGGATACAGTACATCTGAGAGTAAACAATCAGAAATAGGACTTTGATAGGTTTCATAAATCTCCAATTATGAATACCATGAGTATAGATTGTATTATTTAAAATTTTAGTCTGCCAACTTAAATCATGCATAAAAAATGCCAAGTCACATTAGCTGTGATGCAGATTTATGCAGTAAGGAATTTCCAGATAGTGATGATCAAATTCGAGGCACCTCTTATAGGTATTGGTGCTCTGTTTTGGATCCTCTGATTAAAGATGCAGGGGATTGTTGGGTTAGTTTTTGTCTTCCACTGTGCAGGTGACCTACAATACACCCATTATCATGGCTTTAAGCTTAAGCAATTTTTCTTTTTTTAAATAAACTATGTGGGGAATTAACTTGTGGCTACAGCCAATAACCATAAACCAACATCATTATGTTAAGAGTGTATTTAAAATGGGAAGATCAAACAGGATGCCACTTAACCATGACTAGAGGGCATTTAAGTAATGCAAAAGAAAAAAAAAAAACTTTAAAAGTCAGTTTTTTGGATGAGATGCTGTACTAAAGAATCTGTGGTTTATTTAGCTCACAAAATGTTCCTTAAATGGGACTTGAGGATGTTGATTTGCTATAAATAAAGATCTTTGAAACTTGTTTGAAATACGCTTTCTAACTAAGTTTTATGATAGTGTTTCTGAGGCAAAAACACACATTCCTTTAACATAAATCACAATGAGTTTGTAAATAGAGTATCCCGTTCCATTTGACAATTCATCAGCCTCACCAAACAAGGTTAAAGCAACTACAAAAGTTTATAATCAAAGCAAAGCTTAAGAAGTGGTTTGGAGATGATACAGAAGCACTTGTGCAACTTTTTTTTGTTTTATTTAAAGGATTCATCTCTCTGAAAGGTTTATTTTTAAGCTTGAATGCTTGTTTGATTGTCTTGCTTTATACAAAATCCATACTGTTTGTCACATATGAGTCATTTGAAGCAGGAACTTTTCCATGAGGTCAGCGTGGTTCGAAATATTGCTTGAGAAAACAAATCTTTAAAATCAACAGTATGTTTTTATCATGCCTTTAAGGCTGTAAGCATTTAGGAAAGATTAATTTTAAACAAAATGTATCCACATTGCTTATATACTTTGTTTATACCATTATCACATTACATATATACATCCACCTATTTCCAAATATAAGTGTAGCAAAACTTAGGTTAATCAAAGGCAATGCATAAAAATGTGATTCTAACTGTTTGTGCAAACAGAAATCTAATTGTTTCACTAGAAACATTTACAAAGTAAGCAGAAATTTAAGAATTTTCTATTGTGCTCCTTGATGTGGAAATAATATCTGAATACTTTTATTTATGAAACACTATTCAGTTTAAATCACCATACATTCACCATACATTTTGAATCAACATCATGCATTTTTTTTGTAAGATAAATGTAACTTGTTGTACCTGTAACATGTTGTAACTTCTCCGGTTGACCTCACACAGGGGTACTTTGTGGTTGAAATGTTATTTTCAGAGCATTTCTCTCTGCAAAAGAAAAAAAGCATACAGTACATATCACTGCGGAACTAAGTTCAATGTTTTTTTTTGTTGCTTTTTTCCCCCCCTTTTTTATTTTAACTAAAAAGCATTTACCCATCACTGACATCCTCTTCCTGATAAGACCAAAGCAGCGCTCGTGAGAAACACATGCAGGTGAGGGTGAGCAGAAGTGGATTCCTGTGTGGTTTCAGCAGCATGACGTCGGTCTGTGGACGGTTCACGCGTGGAGTGACTGCTTCAACTCCAGCCGGCGAAGTTAGGAAGGAGGCAGGCAGACCCTCCCATCAACCCAGCTATGGTGAATTTCCGACAGACGACTTCAGATTGTTACCTACAATATGTTTTTTTTTTAAGTCATACCCAAAACTCCATATTAATTAATTTCAAATAAATATGCTTTAAAAATACCAGCGGACTGATATTGATTGGGTGCTGAGTTAACAAACACCGCTTTAAACTGAAAGTGAACTGTAGAGTAGAAATAAAAAAAAAAAAAAAAAAAAAAAAAAAAAACATAAAAGCGCGAGTAGGTCTAGTAGACGCTCGCGCACAAACACGCGCCCCGGTTACTGACGCGCATGATGAACTTTGCTGCCCTCACGCGGCGATAAATACAACAGCGACTACGTTATATTGCATAATGAGCTATACGATTTAAACACTGGGAAATGGTTGGGGTACGAAACAAGGTAAATATGAACTTTACAGTTGCTGTGAATTTAAAAATACAAGGCAGTTTTATTGTATGCACCATTCACACATGGCGAATAAAAATAGAAGAGGTAGAAGAGGGCAAAGGAATGCAAAAAAACAAAACAAGGAAAAAATGTAAAAAAAAAAAAAATACAGTGGATGACTGAGATCTTCATTAGCGTAAAAAAAGTATTTGAAAGTTCATTTCATAAAAAATATTATGACAGTTTCTATTTATTTATTTACCAATATGTAATGAATCTTTTTAATAACATTAAACAAGCTGCTTTGTTTGTAAGCCTTTTGGATCAAGGTTTAGCCCTTGCTATAGAAACTAAAGTTTTTGCATAAATTTAGGAAGAAACGTTGAAACTAAAACATAGCCTCTTCCTGTTTGGTTTAGGAGCAGGGGATAGAGATTCTGATTTCATCATTTAATTAAATTCAATAAACAAAACAAAAAACTTAATCATCCCTGTATGGAAATAAAAAGTTGTTGTGCCTTCTACTTCTATCTATCTATCTATCTATCTATCTATCTATCTATCTATCTATCTATCTATCTATCTATCTATCTATCTATCTATCTATCTATCTATCTATCTATCTATCTATCTATCTATCTATCTATCTATCTATCTATCTATCTATCTATCTATCTATCTATCTATGTGAAAAGAGATATATCTATATATATCAAATAACATATATATATATATATATATATATATATATATATATATATATATATATATATATATATATATATATATATATATATATATATATATATATATATATATATAAATGGAGCAGGAGTTTGATTTGCAGGGCGAGCATTTTGCACCTTTTATCAGCGTATCTGAGACTCTGCCACATGCGCTGCCTAGTGCAGGTAGCTGGAGTGAAGATCAGCTTCTCCAAGTCCAAAGCCATGATTCATGACTGAAAAAAGGTAGCCTGCCTTCCTCGGAGAGGGACGTACTACCTAGAGTGGAGGAGTTTAAGTTTCTTGAGGTTTTGCGCTGGTCTGTTGTGGTAAGGAGAGAGCTGAGCAAAGGTAAAGATCTCAGTTTAACAGTCAATACCTTCCCTTTCTTACCTATGATCATGGAATCTGGATCATGACAGAAAGAAAAAGATCCCAGATAAGCTAAAATTAGTTTTCTCCTGGCACCCCCATAGGTAGGGGGAGGAGCTCGGCCATCTGGGAGTGGCTTGAATTGAAGTACTGTTGCTTCTCCTCCACATTGAGCGGAGCCAGCTGAGGGTATTCTACAAAGGTGTTCCAGAAGAGAAGAGGCCAGGTCACGTAGGAAGGACTATGTCTCTTGGCTGGCATGGGGATGCCTCAGGCTTCTCCCAGTGGAGTTGGATGAGGTATATTCAGAGTTTAGGCTGAGACTGCTGCCCCCATGACCCGGTACTGGATAATTTAAGACAATTTGTATGATAACAGGACAATTTTCGATTAACAACTGAAGAAAGACGACTACATATTTTCAGGGATTTTACAAAAGCATTTAGATATGCATTTCAATATCAATGAAAACGACAAAACCTATAATATCTTGAGAAAACTGTTAACCACAAACATTAGGACTAAAAATTTGCAACTTCTTCCCTGATTGAATTTACCAGACAGAAAGGTTCCTGAAAATGAATCAAATCATTAAAGTAGATTTTTATTGTAAATACTGTCTTGGAAGGGATTTTTTGCTGTGATAAGATTCTATTTACCCCTCAAAAATGAATGACTAGTCTTTCATATAAGGAGCCCGCCCAAGGCGCCAAATGTGCTAGAATTGATGATCTCCTCTTCCAGAATTTCTAGTTATCTTATTTGACATCACAATCATCAAACAATAATTTATTTTATTGTATTGACTCCTTATCCTGAGATGCCTACTGTATTCCCATCGACTGGAAATGTAAATAGGCAACAGAAAAATTGTGCACTGGGGACAGTATGTCCGCAAGCAGCCTAAAAGGGATAGCTTAACAACTTTTCAAAATTAATGAATTAAACCAACTGTTTTACCATAAAATACAGCAATTAGAAAAATAGGAAGACCAGCTTATGAAAGAAATGCTTCAGAAAGCATTTTTTAAAGAATTAAATAAATGTCTTCCTCATTTATAGAAGTCAGAAGACAATTGATTTACACCAGCTAAATCATTACAAATAAAGCGAAGCAGTGCGTTGAAAGAGTATTGCAGTCTTTGTAGATGAATGGAGTCTTTAGAAAAAATATTCCAATATACTACAATAGTACAATATTCTTATTCTGAATGCCATTAGCTCTGTACATTTCATTTTATCTTGCTGAAATGTAACCATTTGTGTGTCCACCTCATTAATTAAAGCAAACTTCATTTAAAGCTGCTTCTTTGGTCTGTAAGGGATGAACGGTTATCCTGACCCGAGTGTGGGCCTGTCAGAAGCACATGCCGTGTTTACCTGCAGGACACAAGGTTAGGGTGACATTACAGCAGACCCAGTGAATAGTCTGTAAAAGATATCCTCATGAAACAAAAGGACCTTGGTGTCGCTTACATCTACCGAGGGCAGTGAGGCATGATTAAACTCAATTCTGGACATTAGTAACACAACATTAGAAGGATCTATACAGGGGAAAGGTAACAAAATGGATCCAATTACAAGATATATATTCTCTAACACAGGGAATTGAACCTCTTGGAGAATCATTTGGTAGAAAATGACACCATGAGTCTGCTTCAAAGGGCCTACTGAAGCATGACCATTTTCAGTGTAAGAGAAAGCAGTGTTTCACTGGTCTGCTGGCTTTATTACAACAGCTTCTCTACTACTGCTGAGCACTGTGCCCCAGCTCTGCTCTGAAAAGATGCATTTCAGCTCCTGGCCACTTGATGGCCCTTTCGACCAACAGATCTCACCCCACCACCACCACCACCCCATCTTTCACCACTATCGTCATCATTGGCCACAAAATGGATGACAGCTTTTTTAGAAATACCAGCGTGCGTCACGACTGTGAGGTGCACTTGCTGTGCCGTTTATGTTCCACCTGTTCTGATGCCTCAGCAGCCCGAGAGGCAAAGACAGACCATGCCTGCAACAAACTGACTAATACTGTTGGACTCTGATTCTGCATCAAAGCGAAAGCAAGAAACTTATATCTTTTCCAACCAAAACATTTTCTGCTTATTAGATATTGTTGATAAGAGAAACAAAACATTTTTTCCGTGCTCCTTACTATTACTAAAGTATTACGCTTTTAGAGATGTCTTTAAAAGTGTAACAATATCTAAATAATTTGTAGAAAAAATATTTTTCAGACTTCTATTGTTCATTTAAACCATATTTTCCTTTACTTACCAGGTAAACACCTATTTGACATTAAGTGCACAGAGAAACAAACTACAAGACATTAAACAGTCCTAAATAGAATGAGAGGGATGGCGTTTTAAATAAGGAAAAATAACATTAGTCCATTATTTCTCTTGATTAAGAAATTGATTAAGATTTCCACATGTGTAGAAAGTTAACACCCAAGAAATGTGGAAATCACTTTAACCAAAAATCACTCAGCATATCCATTTGGCAAGGGAATAACCACAACAACACATGTTCTCATACACTGGCGAATTAGAATATGTGCCGTGAAAAATTATTCACTGTCTTGTGGGTTGCAGACATTGACATGAAGGCTTTCAAGCTTAATGGATTCCTCAATATGCAGGCCTGCAGGAGCAGACTACCCACAAATATGTTCATATATTCTTTAAATGATTTTGCACGCATGGGACAGCAATGAGAATTCTCCTCTGTCTCTCTCTTTTCACAGTGCAGCACTGCAGTGGCTCTCTGCACATGCTCAGACAGAGAGACTGAGGGACAGTCACAGAGAGTTGGCGAATATGAACAGCCTTCATCAAAGACAATGTTATGTTGCAACCAGGCTCTGAATCATGACAAACTTAAGAATAATAGGTAACAGTGCTGCTGACGTGGGCAGATTCATCCTTATGTGAATAAACATAGTCTTTTTATAGAGCCATTTCTGCTGTGTCAAGGTCACTCTGTCTCTCTCAAGCTCAGACAGACCAGAATGACTCTCTTTTGTGGAGCCTATAATATTCAGCATCACAGTGAGCTGTGGCAGTGTTTTCACTCTTATCTGGTACTCATTGTGGATTTCATTATGATCGCTGCTCTACTCTCTGTAAATAATATGCAATATTTTTCCTCTTAATGCATTAGAGTTTTTATTGTAATGACCAATGTTTCAGAGTAAATCTAGCAAGTGACTGTATTTTGGCACCTTGCAAAAGTATCGGTAACCTCCCTGAAACTTTTCACTTTTTCAATAAATATAGACAAATAAACTTTAATGTTTTATATTAAGATCTTTTGTGTTAGACTCACTTTAAATAAAATATTTTTGCAAAATGGAAGAAAAAGGGAGTGCAGACTATTTTGTTATACGTAAAAATCCGAACAAAGCTAAAGATGTTTTTTTCTGTTTCATTTATTATGGAACAAAAAAAAAATATTTTGGCCTATTGATGTCAGTTTGCATAACTTTGTATGAAATCTATCCGTTAGTGACTATTTGTCAGGATAAATGCAGCTGTGTGGTGATGGTTTTAGAGCCTTGTTAGAGAACATTGATGAAAAAATAGGAGAAAACAGGCAAAACTATGGGATGCTGTTTAGGACGGAAACTTTTGCATTCAGCATGCGTGATCCTATGACACAACTGCAAGTCCTACAACACATGGGTATCCACCTAAACTGACAGACCTGGCAAGAAGAGCTTCCATCGGGGAGAAGGAGCAATAAGGCCCATGGTAACTTGGAGTTTTGGAGGGGCCACAGCTCAGGTAGGACAGTCTGAGCTATGATCATTTACTCACACATTCTAAAAACAAGCATTTATGAAAGAGCAAATAGAAAGCAATTGTGTAAAGAATGCCATTAGCTGTTGTGTTCATGCTTGAATGGCACCGTAGGCCACATATCCTTCTTAGATCAAGTTGGAATAAATGTTATTGACCCTGAATCTGTCTGTAATAAGCCTGGGATGTTCAGACCAAAACAAACATGGATCGTCTAATATTAACAAAAATTATTCCTAGGTTTTACACTTCTATATATTTCAGACTCAGTGTTAAGTGTATTTTAGGGTAGATTAATGTTAACAAACTGTTATTTATATTTATTACTACAGTACATGTATTATAAATCTCAAAATGCATTTCAAGCAGTATCCTAAATCCAGTTTATGAATAACCATTCAGTGTAGAGATTGACCAATACAGACTTCTGAGATAAACTATTTTGACATTTATCTGACTTATCCCTAATATGTGCTCCAGGTATTTTGAGAGAATCTGAGGCCCATGTTGCTTTTTCTTCCTCAATTTGTCATAAAAGATAGATAAAATACAAACAAATAAAAAAATCTAAATTAAAAAAAAAGTCTAAATTAAAAAAATATATATATTTATTTTGATTTGAAACAAATATTAACAAGGTATAGCAATTGATGTGAGCAACAATGGATGTCCTCCATGTACTCTCATAGAACGGCTGAATGTACTAATGAATAGTCGAGCGCATGCACATATCTGCTAAAGTTGGTTCAAGACAAAAACGTTAATAGCAGCAAAGAATATTGGCTGGTTGATGTCTAAGTCTACCTCTAGCTGAGAATTGAGAATGTAAAAGAACAATTGATATGGTTGACAGAAACCATGCAGCAGACTGAGGAATCATGCCTACTCAACAAATAATGGGGTTGACAACTTATTGTTATAAAACGATAAGTTATAAAACTTAATTAACATAAAGTTGATCTTACTGTTCATACTTTGATCAGACGATAAAACTGAAAAGTTGGTTTTTCAAGAGACTATAACTCTGACAAGAAACCATAAAAAAACCTCACACTAAATAGGACCATCATACAACCTGTCGACAACCACCTAGAGGACTCTGAATATTAATCTGCTAAACTCAGCCTCTTATTTTTGATCCTGCAAGAGCCCTAAACTTAATAATCACATTGCTTCCTTTTCTATCAGGTTACCGACATCCATTATTGTAGAAATAATACAGTACAATTAAACAGAATCATCATGGATTCATGGAGTTTTCATTCTTTACAACATCGGTCACTATGTATTAAATTTCAGCAGTCTTATTTTTGGAAGCAGACTGCTAAAGATATAACTCTGATTTGGTTTCCTCTTTATAGCCTTTGTTTCTTCTCATCTTACTGGATGTTTTTTTTTTTATTATTACTGTATTTCTGTGGATGTATCTGTTGAAGTTAGTATGGCATGGCCACTTACCTAATAACCACAGTAGTTCCCTCTAAGTTCAATCCTCCATCAAGTATCCAAGGTGTCCTACCACTTAATGCAAGTTTATTTTGAGAAAGCTGTTATATTATGAACCTCTCATCTGACTCATTTTGATCTGTTTTTACATTCTTAAAGTGCTCGTCTATCTATCCTGCTGTCTTAACAAAAATTTTGGATCAGCTTGTTTTTTTTCCCTTCCTAACTGAGACACCAACCTGCCAACACTCAGACTATCTTTGGAATAAATCTGTTAAGGTATGACTGTTTTTTTACTGCCTCAACTCAAGCATCCATGTTGAGAAGCTAACAGTGTTTTTCTATATCCATAGAGCTATGAATAGAAAATAGGTGGGGGGAAATATGCAGTTCCCCTTGTTGCTCTCTGACTTCAGTCAGCTCTAAACGTTACTTGATCCTTCTTAGTGAGCCAAATCAAGTATCGACTGCAAGTATTTCACTCTGATATATTTAGTTTAAAAATTATATTTAATTGATCTATCACCAAGATCATAATCTAAAGAAGTGACTTTTTATACACATTTTGACTATACTATTTCATATGTTGCAAATCATTATAACACGATTGACACCTATTATCTTTTTGCCATGACTAATGTTTGGTATTAGCTCAGTGTCTGGTACCACTGGGTCTTTGTCAAATGTTGTGACAACTCCAAATGTATAGTATTTTATAGGAATTTTGTGACACATAGCAATAACTGTGAGAAAGTTCAACATGGACCAGAGGAAGCGAACGAAACGGTTTCTGTTACACTATAAGACCATCTCCAAGCAGCTTGAAATTCCTGTAGCTACAGTTGTATTCATTATTCAGAAATGTAGGATCGCAGCAGTGGTAAAATGTATGACAAATCAAAGAGACAGATATTAAGAATGGTAGCCAAAGAGCCCAGAAACCTTCTAAAGAGATTAAAGGTGAACTTCAAACTCAATGAACAGCAGAGTTAGATTGGAATATCAGTCTTTGTTTGAGCCAAAGTTTACTTAATTGGAGGGGACCAAGGAGGACACCAATGTTGAAAACAAATCCTAAAAAAGCCAGACTGGAAGTTGCCAAACTACATGTTGACAAGCTACAAAGCTTTTGGGAGAATATCCCACGGACAGATAAGACAAAAAATGAAACATTTTGCCAAAGTTCATCACCTCTGTTCACAGATGAAAAAATGGTATATCGAGAAAAGATAAATCTACCTACTGTGAAACATGGTGGAGGCTCCGTTACGTTTTGGGGCTACTTTGCTTCATCTGGCACAGGGTGTCTTCAATCTCTGCAGGTTACAATGAAACCACAGACTGTCTGGGGATTCCAGAGAGAAAGGTGCTGCTATCATGTTGTTTTCAGAGTATGGACAAATGTTTTAACAAGCAATTTTCTTTGCATTTTTCGAATTAGGAAGAATATTGACATAGTTTTGAAAACATGGAAGCGCAGCTATTGCCAGTTATAGGAATTGTTAAAATGCAGTGATTGTCTCAAATGCAATTGATAAAAAATAAATAAATTAAATAATAAGCAAAGAAAACAAAGTTTAACACCACTTTAACTTATAGTTAGGTTAACAGTAGTCAATGTTATAAATTGCTATTGGCTGGCCTTGTGACTATAAAGCAAAGAAGTTGTTTCTCAGAGAAACATGGAGGATTCAATATTCAGACTGACTGTCTAAAACAAAAAGGGTTATAAATAAAACAGAAGACAAATTTTCCCACTGAGGGACAATAAACTAAATGAAAAGTATGATTATTAAGTATTAAGGTTAAAATTCATCTCAGGGAGTGGCTGTGGTTGGGATTTTTATCTTGGGATTTTTCAAGAGAGGGCTTCTCCTGTAGCTTCTGCAGAGTTTCAGTCATCGGCTGCAGGTACGATTCCCCCACACCTGCAAATCATCAGCCTCATTACCTGGGTGCTTAGGGCATAAGAGGAGCAGAAAATCCCTCTCCTCTGCTGGAGTGTTATTCTCATTGGTAACTTGCATGTCCTATTGTGATCCTTGAACCTCTGTGCATCAAAGTAATTTTTTCAAGTTGTTTTCAGGTAACCTTTCCTGAGAGTTTACAAGCCTTTAAGCAAAGACCCTCCCAAGAAGCTGTATAGTAGTGATGGTGAGATGAAGGCATTAAACCTTTTTGAGTGCATAACTGCACTTATTAATATAATCTCAGAGTTTTTGCAATTGTTTTTCTTTTGTTTCTCTATTGAAGTTCCTTTGAAATTGTTAATGATTGGTGTGTATAATAAAATATTTTGTAAGTTTTTTGTGTGTAAAATGTCTCAGCAGAGAACTATCATTTAAGCTACGCTGTTTTCTGCCATTTTAGTAAAATAAGCTCAAGCAAACAGTAAAAGTGTGTGTGTAAATTGGGCAATGATGAGCAAAATGAAAGGTGTTAGTCATTTTTATTCAAAAATATACTTTTTTTCACCATTTTTGATTTTAATCAGGTTGGAAATTATGTGTTCAATCAATCTTTTGGATAATTCAACCAAAATAATTTGGCAGCATTTATACCTAATCCATATTTGAACAAGAACAAACCAATACAAATAAGTGACATTGGCCAAAGTATTATTGCATTTTTCAAAAGTCTAAGGTAGGTCTCAAACCAACAACCTTAGGATTGCTTTCAATGTTGTACAGCTGACACTACCAGCAATGTTGACCATAAATTGGAAAGCAATACTACTTAATACTGATGTTATAACTGTAACCAGTGGCTTGCTCAGATTTCGATTATTATATTGTTTAATCTTACCTTAATAGTTTTAACCAAATAGATTGGTAGTTTTTCCAACCAACCTATTCTTAGAATAGAGTTAACAACTTTATTCAACTGACCGCAACTCTCCTACGATCTCCAACATCTTGACTGAATATTGAGGCTGTTTAGATGCCTGTCGAAGTTCGGGGCAAGCTGAACCACTTCCTATTGTGTTCACCTGGTATGGTGGGGTAGTGAGACTTCGGACGTCATTGATTTTGGCCCCTCACCTAAATGATGCAAGCCTCGACATGTGTTGCGCAGAAATTCCCCCTCCACTACTTGAAACACACCTCGAAGCCTTGGCTAATCTCATATCATCACTACTGTATAGACTGGGACCGCTCCACCCAAAGTCCACCCAGCAGCTGCGACCTCAGTGACAGACTCCACTGGAAGGACCTGTTTTTCCTCTATCGAGTTCTCAGCTACAGCCTTGAATTACACTGACTTCTCCCTAGCGAAGGAATCTTATTCAAAAAAGTAAGCCTGCTGCCTGCTCTAATCATTATCACTTCAGAGATGCAGTTTTTTCCCACCCACTCCCCACGCTGTTGGTCAATAAAACCGTTAAATCGTATTTTCGTGTCTCCTGGGAGTTAATCTCTGTACGTGGGTCAGAAGCCTGAACAAAACCATGACGATTTGTAGTTTATTGCTTACCTTTGCAAGTCACCACCGCTTTTACAGAAGTTGGAAAATTCTGCATTCCAAGTTACAATAACAGAAGTCAGAGTTTGGCAAACTTAAAATCAGTTTAAAGTACTAGACATAACATTTTGCAGAAGTCTGCTTTAAAAGCTGAAATGCAGAGCCTCAAAGAAAAGACCAAATGTAAGTAAACCATTCATACAAATGTTAGCTTAAATGTGTGTACCCATTAGAAAATCTAAGTCTAAATAGAATTCCTTGAACTTATCATCTAGAACTAAAAGTAAATTATGAAAAACAATATCACGTTGTGTCCACCCCAGCCAGCTAGATTTAGAATCAGGTGGACTTTGTTGACTTCTTAAGACACTTTGTACTGGATGTTACAGACTTCTATGAGAATGGGGTCTAAAATCTAACAAACAAAACTTCATTTAGAGATCATGTGACATACATTCTTAAGAAGATTTCAGGTCATGGTCAAAATTGAAATTGCTTAAAACTCACAATGAATATCTAAAGCAGAGGCTCCCAAATGTATCGTTGGTAGGTTGCGTTTAAGCTTTCCTATGTGACAATGATTTTTTTTACTTATGAGTAAGAATATCCAAATTATGTCCATAATATACCAACTTATAAAGTCATCTAACAACCCTGTTTGTGCATTTGTTTAAGTTGGTGTTACAGTATTGAAAGCCAGACTAGCTGTAGTTTTCTGCCTGGCAAACCAGATTTCTGCCTCCCCTCTGGCATACTAAATGAAGAGGGCTTGCTGGGGTTGCCAGCTGTTCACTGGTGACTCACCTTTGCTGATTTAATTAGTGCAAAAGATTTTTTTTCAGTTCTTGTTAACATCTAGAGTCAATGCTTTCAATCTGTGCATGTGTACAAAAATATATGGAAGGTTATCTATTGCCCAAAACTTACAACCACTTTAAAAGTACTGCATTAATAATAATTTGCAAACCTCTAGAAAGTTTTGAGATATTTGTTATTGTGTCAAAAACAAAACATAAAAAAAACAAACAAAAAAAACAGGTAATTCCTTTTTGCTTGTAAATAAAGATGCATTGAGAGATACAACCTGGGTCAAATAGCTTTGAAATGCTCACATTTTATACCTAACTGAATAAACAAAATAAATAATATGTATTTTAAAATTAACATTAATGATGACTAAACAATGATCCATCAATTAATTAAACTATGCTGCATAACAAATAAATAGGAAAATGTAACTTGGCGTAGCTCTCTATTTGATTTTACTCTCACAATATTAAGCCTATTGTTAATGTTACTGTACCTACTCAGTATAAGTTTCTAAATTTGAAATGAAAAGGTGGGCATCTGTTGAGCTCAGGACAGTCAGATGAGATATATTATCAATAGTAATGAAATATCTTTAATGGACGCTAACAGTCTGTCAAACAATGCAATAATGTATCAAAGCCAGCAATTTCAGGAGTACAGAGCCGAAGGCTCTTTACCAGGAGACATCTGGTCACTGTACCAGTAGAGTTAGAGTCTGATCCACTTTGCAAGCATTCAGACCTGTTTACATTGCATGTTCGACTTTGGCAGGACTGCCCTCTGTCACTGGTCCTATTCATATCCTATCCCTATAGACAGCATGTTCTAGGTACAGCCAAGGGTCAGAGGGGATCTGGTTTGGGGACCAGTGGATTTGATCCAGCTTTTTGTGGATGTTTTTGTCAAATTTAGAAGTGGATGTCGATTAGCTCCTCTATGTTCAATTCCAAGTTAGCTTGCCCTCTTCAGGTCAGAAGAGAGGTACTGCATCCATTGGAGGACAATAAAGCAAAGGTATATATAGTAGATGGATCAGTGTGGCTGCATCATAGCATGGATTCTGCACTGGTCTGTTGTGATGAAGAAAGAACTGAGCCAAAAGGGTAAGCTCCCGATTTACCTGTCTGTCTATGTTCCTACCCTCACCTATGGTAATGAAATCTGGATCAGGACAGAAGATCCTGGATACGAACGCCTGAAGTGAGCTTTCACTGCAAGGTTGAACCCCATTAGACATAGGATGAGGAGCTCTGTCATGTGGGAGAGCCCTGAAGCAGAGCCTCTTCTCCTCCACATTGAGAGAAGTCAGCAGAGGCAGCTCAGACATATTTCGGACATGCCCCACTGTGATGGGGCACAGTAAATGGCCCAGAACATGCTGGTGGGACAATGTCTCTTACCTGGCTATTGAATGCCTCAGGCTTCCCCCAGAGGAGCTGGAGGAGGCGTCTGGGGAGAGGGTTGCTGCCCCCACAACCCAGTCCTAAGTGGTAGATGATCAGTACAAGCATGAGTAATGAATAGCGTTTTCTCAGCTCTTGATGGAGAGATAGGAATGTGTACCCTCCAGTAATTATAAAGGGCTCCATGTCCTTTTACTGCACCATCAAAAAACAAAAGCCTTTCTTCTCTCTTTCACTGCATTTTCACTGTTTACTGTATACATTGTAATACCCCAGCGTAACTGTACATGCCTACAGCAATTGTTCAGGTTTAGATTCCTTTAGTGCTCTACAACATCCTAAAGTAAAACTATATTTGAACCTTTATAAATAGAAACATTTTGATTGCACTACATTTACACATTTTGAAACCCATGCAATGAAAAGACGGGCTATACATAAAAAAAATTTCTATATATATATATATATATATATATATATATATATATATATATATATATATATATATATATATATATATATATATATATATATATATATATATTAAATATTTTATAGATAAATTGTTGAAGGTTGCCATTTTTTAACTTGACCACCTGCCTTAAAAATGTGCATGCACTACATGCACATGAATCCCCCCCTCACATTTCTACCTGCACTTTTATTAAAATGTTTATAAATCAAAATATGTATTTATAACCTGCCCTGATTTGCCCACTTTTTGTTATAAATTTATTAAGATTATTTCATAAACTGGTTATTTTATTGACATTTTATTTGGAAAAAAAACCCAAAACACTCTGCTACACTCGTGCGTGCACTCTGAATATATCTTTGACATAACCTAAAGCTGAAATACAAAAGCAGAAAGATTAGCACCTGTAAGCAAAAACTGGAAGTGGAAATATCCAAAATGGAAAAAAAAGAATGGATTAATGATCTTATTCTGTGCTAAATTCACTGGGTGATTGATTAATTAATACATATATTAGACTTTTGTTGTGCAGCTTTGCAAATAGAGCAGGCAGTTATGGTGTGGGTAGGAAAACTTAATCTTAGTTTTTCACAATAAATTATTACATAAAAGCCTAAGGACTGTGTTGATCAGTACCATCGCAGGTTCAATGTTGTGACTCATCATTATTTAAATTATTTCTAAACCATCAGACTTCTGCCCCGCAGAAAATCTGTGGCCCAGATGAGCTGCATATACCAATACACTGCCCTTTTTTACTGGGGAAGCTGTAAACATTCACTTCGGTTTCCTTTTTGTTCGCCTTTTAAAAATAAAAAAGCTGTGATAACTATTGCTGGCTTTATCATTACCCTTCTGCTCTTGTTTTAGATACATCTCTTATGTTTCTATACTTGAGCTCCTGTAGGTTTTTTCATATTGTAGGTAGGGTTAAAAGTTGACCTGCATTTACCGTTCTTTATTTCATACTCACATTGATAAGGGTGTGCCTTAAACAATGATAATCCTCGACAATGCATAAATACTAAGGTGAGGATATTCCCTTTGCATTATAAATTTCCCTCTCTTCCTTATCTTGTGCTCCCTGTCAAGCTGCTAGACTGCTGCTATGTACAGTGTGCCTCTCTGGTTTATGGGGCAAAATGTAAAAGGTTTTTTATTCTTTTACATGAATTATTCTTTAGCCTAGATCACATTCTAACTCTCTCAGCTGCTTTTAGCATAATTCTCACAATTTAAAATGATAAATAAATAAATAAAACATAGCAGTTTCTGTCATGTTTTGGCTTTGTGAGTGATTTAAAGGTGGGGTATGTGATGTTTTCTGGAGCATGTTTTTACCATACTGATTGAAAACCTCCTCACGAGCCCATTGCGCCAACTGAGATAGAATGTTTGGAAAAAAAACGAAATCTTTTAGTCCAGTGTAGAGGGCGTAGTCAGAGGAAAACGCTAACCAATAGAAGTAACTATCATCCCTACTTCTACTGGTTGCTGGCACGCCCATCAACCGTCAGCTCTGAGCTCTCCCCACCCCTCCCCCCTGCGCGTTCACAGACTCGTGACCCCCCCCCCCCCCCCCCCCCCCCCCCAAGTGCCGGCGCAGGAGTCATTTCAGGTAACTCCACCCTACCGTGAACTTCAAATGCTACTAGAGAGCTAGCTACCTAGCTATCAAGCCCAACTCCACAGATTTATCTCACACAGCCAGAGAGAATATTGACTATGGCAGAAAAGACGACAACAACGGGTTCGAAAAGAAAAGGCAAAACTGTGCTTGAAAAAGCAACAGCTAGGATAAAAGCAACAGAAGAACGAAACAGGACGAGAGTGGTAATCGGTACAGCTTTCCAACGTTGGCGTCAACTGAAAGAAGACAGGGGACTACAGACGGATGCTAAGGTGGCCTTGTTTCTACTCGATAGGTAAGACAACGTTATGTTTTCTTATATGTTGAGATAATACTTGGTTACTTCTTATTTACCACATTAGTGAGAAAGTCAAAGATGTCGACTACATGCAATGTCCCAGCATGTTTCTCTAGCTTACTAGCTCCGTCTGAAATATTGATTGCTATCATGGCACTATAAAGTATTATCCTCCTTGACGCTGCATTCCTGTCCAATCCATGCTTATAAACATTTTGTAAGATACGCGAGGTCTCGGCCTGTTTCGTTCTCGTTCTCGGGAACATCCGAACATTCTCGACTGACAGCAGGCGCGTTCATGTAATTTGGAGGCGTGGTTTCGTGGGGTGGGCTGAAGGTGTGTATTTTCAAAAATGTAGCTGGCAGGAACCGTTTATCCAGGATCATATACCCCACCTTTAAATACATAGAAATACTGAGGTGAAGTTTAATACTTGGAAACAAAAAGAATTTGAGAATTTAGGAACATGGTGGACATGCATCAACAAAACATTCAGGAAAGCACAGAAAATGCAACAAAATTGGATGTCAACTAAGTTGAAGGAAGGAGACCATATAGCCAGATTAGAGCAGTACAGAAACAGAAATAAGCCCAGGAAAGCAACTAAACAAAATCCCTCTAGGAGCCGGATCGTCAAAAGGTTTGTAACAATTACCAAACAATTGATTAACTGGGAAAAAAAACTTTTTAACTCTTTTATAAAAAAAATCTGAGTGTTATTTCAAGGTTTCTACTGTATATATATATATATATATATATATATATATATATATATATATATATATATATATATATATATATATATATATATATATATATATATATATACAGTAGAAACCTTGAAATAACACTCAGATTTTTTATATATATATAAACAAAATCCCTCTAGGAGCCGGATCGTCAAAAGGTTTGTAACAATTACCAAACAATTGATTAACTGGGAAAAAAAACTTTTTAACTCTTTTATAAAAAAATCTGAGTGTTATTTCAAGGTTTCTACTGTATATATATATATATATATATATATATATATATATATATATATATATATATATATATATATATATATATATATATATATATATATATATATATATATATATATATATAAGGTAGTTGAGAATGACCGAGCTAAGATCCTATGGGACTTCAAGATCCAGACTGACAAACAGGTGATGGCTAACCAACCAGACATCGTGTTGATTGACAAACAGCAGAAGAAGGCAGTAGTGATAGATGTGGCAATCCCAAGCAACAGCAACATCAAGAAGAAAGAGCACGAGAAGCTTGAGAAATACCAAGGACTGAAGGAGGAGCTAGAAAATATGTGGAAAGTAAGAGCAGCAGTGGTGCCAGTGGTAATTGGAGCACTGGGGGCTGTGACCCCCAAACTGGGAGAGTGGCTACAGCAGATTCCAGGTAAAACATCAGAGGTCTCTGTCCAGAAGAGCGCAGTCCTAGGAACAGCTAAGATACTGCGCAGAACCCTCAAACTCCCAGGCCTCTGGTAGAGGACCCGAGCTTGAGGATGACACATACCACCCCACGAGGGGTGAGAAAACAGTTTTTATATATATATATATATATATATATATATATATATATATATATATATATATATATATATATATATATATATATATATATATATAGTATTGTATTATATTATTTCATTCTTTATTAGCAGTAACAATAAACTTTCCCTGAATCTAAATTACTTAAATCTCTGCTCTGTTACAACGAAGCTTTGTTGCACAAATTACAACATCAAAAAGATGAAATTTTAAGCAATTATTTAACAAAACAAATAAATAAACCCATTTTAAGACAAGTCCAAGCCCAAAATATATTAACAGGAAAAATCTAAATGCATGAGGGAAAACCAGGCCAGCTGACAGCCATGGCTGGTCCTGGGAGGAAAATATTTCGATATGGGTCTCCACCCATGAAATTGATATTTCATGGAATCCCCCCAACCCCTCCAAATTTAGTTTATTAAATCCTTTATAAAAATATGTATATATCCTATGTTGCCCAGAAACCAGTGCTATAACTGGGCCAGTATGCAGCAGTATACAGTATTGTTACTTCTGCTTTTTACCAAGAGCATAACAGGACTTGGACCTGCATCCCGGTTCCATCCTCTATCGCAAATGGAGTAAGCTGAGACATATATTCTATTATCTTTCTGAAAGGGACGGCCAAATCAGGGTGATTGTTCTACTAGTACTATAGTAAGCAGAAAGTTCTGCAGAATGGAATGAATGAATGAGACAAGGACATACAGTAGAGGAAACCTATGTCTTATTTGGGGATCCATTTCCAGGAACAGATTCAGAAGCTGACTACAAGTAATTCTCACTCCAATTAAAGATGTGTTCCCTTGCAAATCATTTAAATTTCCAGAGTTTTGTGTTTGATATGCCCCTGAGCAAATACATTCAGTTTGTGTTGGTTTGCAGCAATGTGTGAGCTGAAAAAGTTGGTATGCTTTTTCTTCTTTTATAAATAAATATTTGTAGATATTACTAACTCCAAAAAACTAGTTTTTTTTTTTGTTGATTGTCAAACTGTAAATAGAACAGTATTCTGTCTGTAAAAATCAGTACATTATTTATGTGCCTGAATCAGCCCCCCTTATGTTTAATTTGACAACTATTCATCTACGTCCATCAAACACATTTTACTTGTGAGCATTATTAAGCATTGTGTGAAGCATTTTTTGCAACAAGAGAAACAAGCAAACACAAATAACTTAAATCTAATAAAGTCCTCAACATTTAACTAAAGGCAGCACTCAGTGTTCTGCATGCCACAAGAGTAATCATCATTTTAATCATGAAAAAGGCACACAGCATGACGTGCCTACCCAACTGTTTACCCAATCTTCATAATCAGAATCCGAAGCCATTTTGACATTTAACCCCCTTTTCCTTGTGGATACTCTGTTTTCTGCATACACATTTAAACCAATAACATCCTAAGTCTTTAACGATCCTTTGGTTCTACCCATACAGTATATATGTTTATGTAGGAAAACTAGCAATGTTCGTCAGACAATCAGTGTAAAGGTGATTAAAGGATGTATAATACCACAGGAAATTCTGAGTATATCTCATTTCTGGAGCAGATTCACAGTTGTTTCCTGCTGTTTCTCTGACCCTCAATTATAAAATTGGCTTCATTGTATTTTACAACAGGCAGGTATGAGTTCAGAGAGTGTTGCAATAAATCAGCTTTTAGAGGAAGAATACATCACAGACTTTTCCCTAGGCATCATTAAAATAAAATGAAAAAAAATAATCTACACTTTATCAAAATTCAATTAAACTCTGACTTGTGGTATGGATGGTGGGTTCAGAGCTTGAGCACCTTCTTTTGATAAAACACTGCAAATGAGACACTAAAACTGACTTAAAAATCCTGATAAGATTTAAAACCTATTTATTTTATGTTGTCAGGAAAAATTACCTTTTGCTTTCTGAAAAATTACTTTTGGAAATTTCAGATGGGAAAAATCTATGTCATTAGCAGCTCTCTAAAGAGCGAGAGGTTGGTTGATGACCCAAATGCAGAGATTAGGGAGGCAGTGATGAAATCTTGCAGGTTTAATGAAATAAAAACAAAATCCAAGAACCACAAATACTGGAAACCAAAAACCAGCGGACTTCAGGGGAAAACACACACGGGGAGCCAAGTAAGCAAAAAGAAACCAGTAATGATGAACTGCAGAGGTGGTCTATACATGGGAGACAGAAACAATGGTAGGACTAATTATCTGATGCCGAGCAGGTGTAGACAGACTAAGGGAAAGGAGACCAGTAAAAGGAGGCAAAAGAGAGCAATTTAAAAAATACAACACTGCTTTGATATAACACAAAACAGAAAAGAACATCAGTTCCATCAAAGTGGAACTGAAAACTTAAAAAGAAACTCAAGCAGAAGTCCACAAGGGGAGAACCAGAACCACTAATGAACAGATTCAACGGAGAATCTAACAAGTTTCAGTTTTAAAAGCAAAAATGGAAGCATTTAAGCTTTGCCTGCAATTTATCCCTTAAGTGTTGGGTCCACTGGATTGTGTGCTGAGCTGTGTTAAGGTTTTTACCTATTCCTCCTCAGAAACTTCAGCCCAGGCGAGCCTCCAGCTGGTTCCAATTGGATGCAATCAGGGAGCAGTATTTACAGGAGTGGGTTCCCTGGGACAGACGCCAGTCAGTTAAAATTCCATTTAGTGGTAACCAACCTGCTAGCTCCATTGCATCTGAGCGTTGTGCTTAGAGGTTAAAACTTACCTTCTTGTCCTCCTT
The DNA here is from genome assembly GCF_016077235.1 of Cyprinodon tularosa. Classification (NCBI taxonomy): domain Eukaryota; kingdom Metazoa; phylum Chordata; class Actinopteri; order Cyprinodontiformes; family Cyprinodontidae; genus Cyprinodon; species Cyprinodon tularosa. The sequence goes on along the minus strand of NW_024039718.1, from coordinate 2,520,923 downwards.
CTCTCCTAGCAGCTTTGCTGTCTCCAAGCTGGTTCTCTACGTAGTCCTCCTGGATCCATCCAGCTCACCTGCCGGTTCACCCTCTGGAGCTCTCAAGCCATAACTCCATCTATGCCAAACCCAATCCCTGTGGACTCACCAACCTTCTCCCCATCCTGTCCTCGCTCCAAGGAACTGTAAGAAATCCGCATCTTCTCTTAAAACTGTCAGTTCCTCCTGCCAACATCCTAACTGATCACTCTTCCTGTGCAGTTCCAGTCTAGTCTCAGTTCTCTGAACTACCACGCTGGACCAAACCAGTCTCTCTCTGTAAATCTCCAAAATAAACATCTTAAAATGCTTCCTGACTCGAATTGTGTCTGAACCTTAGTCCACTCTAGAATCATGTCATTAAGAGTAATAACAGGAGACGCTACCATTAAAATGATAAAAAAAAACAATCCCTAAAACATTTTAGAAATTATCTGAAGAAATGGTGCTCCATAAGCATAACACACCTTTAAGTCAAGTAGGTAAATGTCTTTGTATTTTAAAGCGTCACTGACATAGTAAAAAAAAAATATATATAAAATACACTAAACTTGTGACTTTGCTTATTTAACTTTGAAACTGACACAAAACATATATGACTTTCCATCATGCCCTCTGAATCATTGCTTGAGCCCAATAATGAGCATCTGGTTGGCCATTTTACAGCATAATCTGTGCATGTATGTTCATAGCGTGATGTAATATTTCCTTATGGTGAAACAGGAAACTATCGGATTATCACAGCTTCTGTCAGAGTTGCAAGGGCAGGTCTGGCCATATGAGGGTGATGTAAGGTTAAACAGACTGCTTTTGTCAGACATACTGCTTTAACATGCAAATCTTTTCATCTTGAAGGTTTTCCTCTCTCAACAGCTCATTCATACTTGTACTGTTTTTCATATGAAAAGCTCATCATCTTGTGGACACAGTGTTCCTTTATTTGGCATTTTATCTACTTTGGAAATTTGTATCTTTACTTGGTCAGAGACACTTCTTGTATCTATTGAATGGATGCATAAAATGGTGCTCAGTGACAAGCAAACATGATTGTCTTGGGAGTTCAGTGTGCTCGCTAGATGCCTCAAAGGTCATCCGAGGTTCTGAGCTGAGGGTAAGAAATCTGCAACACCCTTTTAAGAATTGAGAGCTTGCATGAGAAATTTGGTGCAGAGACTCACTGCTTATAATAACAATGAGATTTCCGACCTTTTAGTGAAAAAGGAATAAAGTCTTTCTTCCACTGCAGCCTTACAGCCAGATTATCTTTGGATTTATCATGCATCTGTCATGCAAGAAGCCAACTATACTGCACAATATGTGAATATCACAGATGGAACATTTAATCTGTTGACCTAAAAGAAGGAGCAAGACACTTTCAGACATGCTTTAATGATTTTATACACCTGAATCTACCTCTACACCCACTGACTTAGATGTTAGCCCTTAAATATTGTTTAAAACCAGTATTTTGAGCAAGCACAAAGCTTTTGGTAGTGAACTCGTGTTGATCCATGGATGCAAAAATGGGTCCTGTGTACTATGTTCAGAAACCTGGCTGCTGCAATGACAGCTTATTCATGGAGTTTAGGCAATGTATTCTCAATCAGTTTGGTCAAAGGAGAATTTAAATGAGGTCTGACCACACTGGGTCACAAGTGAACCTAACCACATACATATGTGGATGTCAGCAAGTAAATAATGTACAGTAAAATAACAGCCTTGGTCAGATAGCTTTAATCTGGCTGAAAAAGAAAGGATAACATCACATAGAGGAATCAAATAATCCCCATTTCCACTTCAATAAATACAGTTCTTTGACCTTCCCCCTTGCAAACAGAGCTAAGCATACCTTGGGATTCGGACTCTGACTCAGGGGCAAACAAATTGCACAGTAACTGGTTGCTTTAGGACAGTCAATGTACTGTTTTTCTAGACTGCAGTCATAAAGCAGACCCAAATAATTTTGATGAATAGGAACCTAAAGCAGTCTGGGCAATGAACTTAATAATGGCAGATTAACCTAACAAAGGTTAAAACCGACAGCTACAAAACAAATTAAAGGTATAGTGGAGGATGTTCTTTTTCTGGCTGGATCATCAAAATAAGTGGTCCTCCTAATTGTCAGTCATTCTCTTGATATGTTTACGTAAGGTTGTCCTACGTGCTCATCCCCATTTTCACTTACCAGTGGTGAGTCAGACATAGTGGAAAAATTGCAGATCTTCTTTTTGAAAATAAACATGTATGAGTGACGCAAACAGCAACTTTTAAACAGTTTGTTCAGCGTTTGTTCAGCGTTTAATAGGCGTTCCCTCTCAGGAGCGGGTACAGGGCAGTGCATGTGCATTTTTTTTTTTTTATTGAGATGTGATGATCCTGGCACTGTAGCTGATTCTGTTCTCAATTAACACTCTGGTTCAGTTTCCACCCTCCTTGCAATCGACCTCTACTGATTTCACCTGTCACCACCTGCATATATGCTAAGTCCTGATCAGCCTCCAGTGCCAGATTGTTTTGAGCCAGCCCAATAAGAACCCTCCAGCCTTTGTGTTTGAAACCATGTCTGCTTGCCTGCCTGCCACCCAACCTGTCTCTGTCCCCTGTTTCTGAGCCTGCCTGATCCCTTTCTGGATTTGTCTGCCTGTCTGAGATTTGCTCTGTCAGATTTTGGATTTCGGATTGACCACCTGTGCTTCTGACCTTTTTCTGCCCATGAGTACTTGAGCCTGCCTGCCTCCTTAACTCTCTGTGTTATCGGATATTGGACCTGGAACAGGAGAAATCTGCAGGATTACCCCTTCTTGTACCTCTGCTGCATTATTGGGCCCTGTTATCAGACCGGACTGCCTCTGGACAAACGCCCCTGGAAAGCCAGCCCTGCTTTTCAGTTTGTCGGCCGCTCAATGGCCTGCCCGCGCCAACAAGCGGATGCCTCCTGTCCCCGAAGCCTCCTGCCTGTCTCTGGCTGACTCTCCGTGCTCAGGCTCCTCTCGTTATCAGGTTAGTCTCTCGTTCAATTCCTCATTACTAGCCTGCCACTGCAGCCTCTAACCTGTCCTTCTGTCTCTAGGACGTTCCAGCCAGTTAACGAGAGCTGCACGCCCGAGAGCCAGCGCTGTTTAACCCTGCTTTTCAATAAACTGTTTAAACATCACTGAGCTGTCATGGTTGAATCTTGGGTCAGAATCCGGTACATTATATGAGAGGGTAGGTCTTTTCAAAAATTCGTAAAAATCCTACATTATACCTTTAACAGGAAAACATAAAAACTGTCAACATAAGACATGAAACTCAGGCCTAACAGGATCAGTGTGTAGCCAACAGGCATGGTAACTAATGGATCTGACCCTGTACTAAGGAAGTCAGGAGGTAAAGATGTGAGGAATAGGTGAGACAGAAACAGCTGGTAAACAGATGGAACCAGATGAGGCAAAGAAGTGAACAGAAACATAACACCATGGAACAAAAATGAAGAGAATATGAGTAGCTCAAGACCAAAGGAAAGAGGCAAAGCTGATTTTGTATTGATATGACCTTGATTTTCTTTTTCCATCCATAAAGTTTTAAAGCAGCATCTAACGTCTTTATACATGCTGTTAAAGAAATCCTTTGGAAACACAAATAAGAAAGAAGAGATTGAGGAATGAATGAAAAAAAGCCACAAGAGATCATATGATGTATAATACAATTATACAATAGTCACACATGATTAATAATACTTTCAATGTTAGAGCCTTAACGTTACAGACACACAGAAAAGAAGATCCTGGATTTTATGAGTATCATTGGATGATTTCAACGATGATCACACCAAACTTTAGTTTAGTGATTAGTAAAGAAATGCCTGTTATCTCTTGTTAAACTGATTAAATGCCTGATTGTGTTTATACCTCCACAAAACGCTGAACCTGATGTTGGAGGTGAAGAAACTTCCCTGACACACTGGGTATGTAGAGTTTAATGTAAATAGTGAGAACATATCTTTGTGTGAATGTTATATAAATCCGTTGGTTTATTATCACTATTATTATTTGCATCATTAATGTTACCTTCAAATAACTATTAATGTCCTGGAGAGCATGGGGCAGCCTAGTTGACGAGATGCAGCACTTGAATTCTAAATTTTCTAATTTTCTTGATTTGATTTTCTTTTAAGTTCCAATAACATTCCCTCAAAATTACATTCAATATAAAATATAACGGCGATGCAAAATAGCAAATATGTAAAGTTCTTGGATTATATCAGCCATCTAAACTCTAAATACTTGTAAATTATCACACAAGCAAAGATATTAATTTTGATTTAATCAGAGCAACTAAATATAGCAGCGTTAGCTAAAAAAACTCGATAGAACAATAGTTTCCGTTCACATTCTATTTTGGTAAACATGAAAATGAAAGATAGAAAAGATTACGCTGTCTAACAGACGGGTTGGGATTCAAAAGCTTAAATTTGACTGACTGCAGAGGTCGCTCACTGGTTAATCCATTAAATTACAGATACATATTTTGCATGTCAACCATATTCTCTCTTCTTCTCTAAGTCCCACAATTCTTTTCAGTCTCTGCACTTTTCTGTTTAACTTTAATGACTACCACTGTCCTACAGTTTGTTTACATTTTTGTGTTGATAAGAAAGAGAGAAAACAATAAAGAGAGAAGCATTATAAGACTAATAATATGGTTATGGAAAATAAAACAAGCTGTCAAGTCATAAGGGATTTGCTCTAATCTGGCTGGGTTTAACGATGGAAGGATTATTTAAAGTGAGGCAGGAGGCTTTGGGTGTCACATGTCCATGGAGTCAGGACAGGACTCCAAATCGTTGGGAAACCTCTCCCATCAATTCTTCCGAAATATTTTTCTCTCTAGCGATGTCCGACACTAACCAACCAGGATTTAAGTTTGTCTACACATAGTACGTGCATTAGTAATCTTTCAGCTAGACTGTTGTTATATGATCAGGTACAAACTACAGTACTGACAATTTCAAGTTCCAATTTTTGATGTAGCATCATTTTGCAGCAAAATGAAACTGTGTGCACATTCTTAGGTTACATCAAATACTGCAATTGAAAGATTGAAAGGCAGGAAAGATTTCAAATGTTGTCACTGACGCCTAAAACAACATTTTACAACCGCTATTAAAAATGACCAGTTTTATATATTTTGTTAAATGTAGAAAAACAGTAGCAGATTATTTTTACCATCATTTCTTACCACCTTTTCGGAAAACAGAAAATTGCATTTCATTTTGAAATTACTCGAAGGTTTTTAAAAACTGGCAAATTGTGAAAGGTGAGAGTGAACACGAACTCACCCTGCACCATAAATTATCAACCTTTCTCCAGAAACTGGGTACCATGGAGAAATTTGAGGGGACAAAACGGCACAACGGAGACAAGGTAAATATGATGCCGACGTCCGCAAAGACAGTGCCTAGATCCCAATCTACAACACAGGGGCACGCAACAGGGAATCTGCCTGAACAATTTCCTGCCCACAAATGTACCTGATGTCCAAATCAAATCCCTGTAAAAGCAAGGCCCACCTAACCAAACACTGATTTGGTGACTTGATGCTTTTCAAAAAGGTTAAAGGTTGTGGTCTGTATAAACTACTAAGGGTGCTGCCACACCCATGGGGACGTAAAAGTGTGGCATGGTCCATATTAAGGCAAAAGCCTCCATCTCAATGACATAGTAATTCATCTGATGTGAGTGGAACTTGTTCGAAAAAACCAGACTGGTCTATGAGGGAGAAAGCAACAGAGTAGAAGTAGAAACTCCTGTAATAACTCACTTAACTCCAAAACTCTTGCAGCTCTTGCTTAGTGGTTGGCTAAGGAAACTGTGCCCATGCAGCAACTTTTGCATCCACTGAAACGACATGACCCCAGATAAATAAAGTTAACTAGGCTTCAAGTGCTCAAACAAAGCTCCACTCTTTGTAATATGAGAAGACCATGAGTCATTGAATACAACCAAAATGTGCAAACACCTGAATACCTTGCAAAAAAGGAGAACAGAAAAGACGTTTAAGTGTAAGAACCTGATCTCCTGAACTATACACTGTGACTTTATCATGCTCTGAGCTGCCTACAGACTCTCTTTGGCCAAACAACCAACCCATTGTCAAAGACCATTCACATAGTCAATCAAGTTAGATGGCACATCAGAAGAAACAAAGTTACTTTTAAACACAGCCAATGGTCTATGGACAGTATGTCCAAAAACAACATAATCTTGGGCTAAACCCAGTACTGTCCTGAGGAGCCTCCCGAGCAGTTAGCATCAGCCCCGGGAGCCCTTCCTCCCAGTTTCTGTCCAACTCAACACAAAACACATCCAACAGAGACTTCAACGACTGATGAAAACCCTCAAGAGTGCCTTGTGACTTAGCATGTTAGGGACTGGATTTATTACGTTGGACCTCAAGAACCTTAAGAATTTGATCAAACATATGAGACTTGAAATTATACCTCCATATCACTCTGTATGACCTTGGAAACTCCAAAACTTTACACAAATTATGAAAGAGCTTTTACTTCCACCTTAGGCATAATGGGTGGTAAAAGGAAATGCTGCAGGATAACACGTAGTGACACATAACAGTCCAAAAAATTTGGAACCTGACTTTGACACCAGCAACGGACCAAAACAATCAATAATTAAATATTCAAACATCTCATAAATGGTTGGAATATGCTGCAAAGGGGCGGTTTAATTTTTTATTTTCTTTCCCCGGTGGGCACACATGAAAAGATTTAATGTAGGTGGCAAAATACGCTTTAACCGTTGCCAAAAGAAATGCGTCTATATTAGCATCATTTATGTACTTTCAATGGGGTTTTGCTACTTTTTATTCTCTGTTGTTCATGCATTTTTCCTTTGCAACATGTTTTGCATATTTTTTGTATCAGTTTCCTTTTTGCATTTGTAGCATCTTTTTGCAATAAAATCATGCATTTACACAGCGTTTGCACCCCTCGGCCTCCATGGTCCTCAGATGAACGTATTTGTTAAAAATGTTGTTCTTAGACAGGTATAATGAAAATACATCCCCTGCAAACCCCATTTCCACCACAACCCCCATATGAACATTTTACTGCAAGACATTCACGAATGTGCTGCAAGAATTCATATGAATGTTTATCAACACATCAGACATCTTTTCTCAATACTTTATAAAACTCAGAGTCACCATTATGAAAGAAACCCCTACCTCTGCTCTGTTCACTCAGCAGTTATTTCTTGGCATCGCTCCAGAACACGTAAATCACCTCCTCACATCTCTATCATCCGTTTGTGACCTTTGCTCCCATAACACCAACCTCCCCTATCCATCTTAAAATCATTATGGACAACGGGTGACTGGGCCTTCTCCACAGCTACCCAACACCTGAGAGCTTCATTGCCCCTATATTTGAATCATTAATGAATGGTATCTTTATCATTTATAAATTATGGTTGTGATGGTTATTGTAAAGTGTTACTGATTTTTCTTTATATATAACATGTATTATATTTATGCATTTTTCTTTTTAACAATAAGGACCACTCTAATGAGCCTGGAGACAGTTGCTACATGTGCTTGACAAAGATACTAAAACATTTAGAACTTTTAAATCAGCTTTTTTATTTATGCAAATCAGCATGTCGAAAGGGGTCAAGGATAGAAAAGATTACAACATTTCTTCTAATCACATCAAGGGACACATAACAGAGAGGGTTGCATGATTAGTTTTTAAAAAATAAAAATTACTTTTCCTGTTACAAATATTTAGAAACAGAGGATTTAATACATTAAAAAGATAGATCTGTGATTTTCTATAAAATCTATTTCTATGTTCCATTTAAAAAAATATATATATATTGGCATTCTATTGTGTGTCTGCACAAGGATATTCCAAGCTTTTCTCATGACTGAGTTTAAAAACTAGTTCTTCTTAATAAAAAAACAGTCCAGATAATCCCCACTACATAACCTGATTACCACTTTGGCAATCTAATCAGAATGGCCATTAATCTTCTAGAAATGTTAGAGCTTTCTGTGTGTGTGCTGCTCTGTCACAGTAATGGGAAGTCTAGGAATTAATTATTACACATATCCTCAGTTAAGTGGTAGCTCATTACATTGTAAAATGACTGACGATAAGAAGAATTCTGATGGGAAAAGAGGTGAGCATTGTTGGCCACATAATTCATTGTTCAACTTCTTTTGGAAGTCACATCAAGTTTTTCATAAAAATGCGACTATCATTTGGAGTCAAATTGAAATTTTACATTAAAAATAATTCTGTAAGTAAGTGGTGTAATTATGTCTAATAGAGCATGGATATATTGCCATGTTTAAACCAAAGCAACCTGGTTCTTCACTCCTTGCGCTACTGCTTTCAGTGACTGTCAGCTTTACACAGAACTAATTTTTGGATGAACTAAATTTTACCAATTACTCCTACATTTCTTTATGAGCTCATGTAGACTTAAGTTATATGACCAATTCTTTTTTTTTTTTTTTTTTTTACAGTGTCTTGTCTGGCAATGTTGCAATAAGAATAATTGTTTTCATGCCAAAAAGAGCCCAACAGATTTTACTTTCACAAGTGGAGCAGAAGGGCTATTGCCATAGTGTTTCGCTTGTTTCATGCATATAAATTGTATATATTATTATAATTATGCAGGGAGTTTTACAGATTATATGGACGCTGCAATGTAAATAGAACAGAAGAGGAAAAACAGGAAAAAAAGGAAAAAAGATGAAAGAAAGAGGAGATAGAAAGGAGATAATGATAAAACATTTTTAGTCTGCTTCATCACCTGCAACGAGATGTAAAAAGAACAGCACAACCAACAGACATGGTATGAGACATACAATAAAGTAACACCTAGATACTACGGCTGAAGTAGTATTATTGAATCTGACATGTACTCTGTGGTACCTGAAGATAAGAATATGGGCTTTCTGTATGGAAGTGAATGTCTGAATACCTGGAACCAAGCACCTGTAGTTGTTTGTGAGAGTGCACTTGTGCATGTAAAGTTTATCCAAAGAAAAAATGCTCAATAGTGGTTGTGGAGAGCCGAAGAGGTGGATGGGGGGAGGGGAGCCGTGATACCGCCACACCATAACATCTCGTTCCTGCTTCGAGCACAGCCCCCCACCCTGTACCCGGACCAGACCACCCCAGCAAAAGCTCCCCCAGGATCAGGGCTTACATGCCCCGCACAGGACACCCAACCAGAGCCTGCTATAACCCTGACCCGCATGCATAAGAATTTACACAGGTGTATTTTCATTGTTGGTTTCAAATTGAAAAATGATTGATTCACTGATTCTGATACATGCACAGATCTAGTTATCTGCAAGTTCTGGAACTCAGATTGCAAACCAAAGTTTGTAAATGGATTTGTTTCATGTTACTTTTCACATCTTTTCATGAATGGTTCTCACATTTAACTCTGGGGAATATCTTTTCTGTCTCTGGGGACTTATTACAGTCTGCACAGAGTGGGCGTAAACTTTCATGGACTGTCAGATGGTGTCATCAATAAGTCTCACAACTAATGTTTCTTGACAGTACTTTCATTCATCCAATTTTCTTTGAGTGAGTCAAAATTAAAAACGATTTTTTTTCCTACCTGGTAGGTCGGGGAAACAAAACAAGATGCACGAATGAGCTTCAGGGCACAGAAATCCCTCCAGTGTAATTGATTGACAGACCTGTGTCATGATGATAAACACTGTGTGCTGACATTTAATCAATAGGCTTCAGAGTGGTGAGCATTATCCTCCAGGGCCAACCACGACTAGCTGAAATATCACAAAATGTATTTGTAATATTGATAAATAAAATGTAATACCAGTTTATTTAGCTTTTGTGTTATAAGATGACTTATTTCCTGTGTGAATCATCTTTTTACTTCTCTTATTTTCTCAGCCATAGTTAGAAATCATCCATCTGCTGATGTCATAAATACTTCCATAGTTTTAAAACAGGTGTGTCTGTTTTGTTTGTGTGCTACAAGCTGGACATGACTTACAAGAAGTCAAGAAGCCTGCCACTGCGAGGTCATGGCAGAGGTTCAGTCATCCTATCTGAGGTTAAACGCTAAGTGAGAGCAGGGTCATTCAGAAAGACTGGAGTGACTCATCGCACATGTGGACATCAGGAAGAAATGAAACAGAAAAGAAAAAACATAATCCTCCATGTTGTGGGGAATGTTTTCAAGGCTATCATAAAAGCTACAAATGGTAGTTTTTCCTTTGGTATTTTAACATATACATCTCTATAGTGGATTTATAAATTACAATCAGTAGGAAAGCATTGTAGCTTTATGTAATTCAGAATATCTGTTGTTTTACTGCTTATTGATGTACGCTAATTTAGGTGACATGCAGTCAGGTAGGTAAGGAAGTTTACAGCTTGCAATGAATATGGCAAATTGTTGTCTAGAAGTCTGCACCTTCCATGTGTACTGGTTACTGGTACAGGTGGGTTCTGTCAAACTTTAATATAAAACTACTTAGAAGTTGTTAAAATAACTTTTTAAAATCTATGATTTAGATCAGTAATTACCTTATTTTCCTTGAGCAATGGTCATACAGACCTAATTATACGGTTTTTAGGTTTAATCTGGTTGGTCTGTCATAGTCTGGATTTAGTCCAGAAATAGTTGTGCTGTGTTTGGTCGGTCTGATTTTTTCCCACTTTAGTCCAATAATATACAAAGAAAATATGTTGCTAACCCAGTTTTTAACGTGTTTTCAATTATCTGAAAATCGTTGTTTCGCCTCCCCCCCCCAAAAAAAAATGTAGACGTCATTTGAACGTAAATCATGTCGTCTTTTCAATCTGTTTTCAAACAATTTTTTCTTTGTGTGTTTTGCTCAATTCCTCCTGACAGAACTGGTGTAAATGAGTCTGGTTCATAAGCCACCTTGCCCAAACACACCTTTCAGCTCTGCCAACAATTTTTTTGTGGAACTGAAAATATCTCTTTGTCATACTTGCCTGTTACATGTTAAGGAATGAAATGTTAGCACAGACATAGTAGATAATTCTTAACAGCAAGCTCTCTGTTACTGAGCATTAGGAATGTCCTTAATCAATATCTTGATATGGCTGGAGCCAGTGAAGTCTTCTCATGTGCAAACATGTACGATACACTGATGTTAGATGTGATCATGTGGCAAACTAGGTGTATAAAATGCTTCTTTATCTGGTATTCTGGGCTGGCTTTCTGAAGAAGCGGGCCCGGTGGTAAGCTTTGCGATCTGTGGTAAGTGCTGCCAACCTAAGCCATTTCTCTGGTCTGAGTATGATTGAAGTTTCTGTCAACATCAGTTGTCATGTATCATAGTAATATAGTACATAAACCCTATAAGTGTTATTTAAAGTGTACCTGGACAAGGGTTTTGATAACACTGTAATAGGGAAAATACACAAATCTACATCTTCAGCTACACCATCATCTATGTTGCAATCCCGCTATTTCTCTTTATTTCTGTATCCTGTAACTCTGCCTTTGAACTATTAAATAGACAACCACAGGCATTAAGCCTGATTTCCAGCAAGACTGCAAGCAGTCATTGTCTTGTTACAAGAGATTCATAAATTATCTGCCAGTGATCTTAAATCACCTGAGCTCCCTCATGTGTTCTGTGCCTGCTTTAACTAAGCAGTAGCTATTCTAACGTACAAAAATATACATTTCGTAATAATAGACACATTTAAAAATCCAGAGGGTAGATTTTTTATAATAATTGTACGTATTTCTAGCCAAAATGTTTGTACTGTTGGTATTTATTGCTTGCACTTAGATGACCCATCATTCTTTCCTACTTTCTTCTCAGCTGTGGGAACATTTGGATAGTTTACTTATTTTTGGGTACAATTTTAATTTAGGTTTAAATGAAAAGAAGGTTGAACAAAACTGGAACTCAATGCAAATCAAAGCAGTCAATGAATACAGTTAAACAGTACAGGAGTGATTATTGACTTTGCAATACATGGCAAACATTTTCATTCTAACAGGAGGGAATATACTTTTTTTCTCACATGTACATCTTTCTTTTTCTAGCTTAGATTATTTCCAAGTCAGGTGCTCTTGTTTGACTAACATCTCAGAAAAGACACCATTACAGTCAGTAATCAAGCTTCTGTCTCTTTAAATCTAGACATCAAAAAGATTTAATACATCATTGCTTAATGATACAGATTTTATAAAACCTCCCTGGAACATCGGTGTCTGTCCTCTGGAAGCCTAGAAAAGCTGGGATGAGAGGTAAAATAATCTCATTCTCATTACATATGAAGCAAAGAACCCCCATGTTTGAAACCTCTAATAAAATGAAGTGCAGGGTGAAAATGATAAAGCAAATATCTTGACAAAATCCAAATTCCTACTACAAAGACTTTGAATAAAAGTCTCGTGGATGATCAAAATAAGTGGTCCTCCTAATTGTCAATCATTCTGGTGATATGTTTATGTAAGGCTGTCCTATGTGCACGTCCCCGTTTGCACTTACCAGTGGTGAGTCTGAGATAGTGGAAAAATTGCAAATCTTCTTTTGGAAAGTAAGCTTGCATGAGCGAAGCAAACAGCAACTTTTAAAAAGAGCGTGCACAAGGAGAAATGGGCTGTGCTTGCACGTTTAGTAGGCGTTCCCTCTCTGGAGTGGGTAAAAGGTTGTGCTTGTGATTATTATTATTTTTTTAATGGAGAGGGAGGGTCTTTCCCTCCGGGATTATTAAAGTATTTCTGATAAAATCCTCCACTATACCTTTAACATTGAAATCTTTTATAGCTATCCAGCTTAAATAAACACAGAAAAAATATCTATATCCCCTGATATCGATATCATCAAAAACTTGTAGTTTTCTAAAAAGATTTCTGCAATATCCTGGCACCAACTTTCCACAGAATTATTCAGGAAGCAGAAAGAAAAGAAGACTTGACCACATATGAATCTGCAATATTAAGTCTACTGTTAAAACCAGACAAAGACCCACGTTTCCTACCAGCTATTGACCCATATTGCTTATCACTCTTGAACTTAAAATCATTTGCAAATTTGTAGCTTGGTTTTATATTTTGTGTTTTAATCTGCTCTTTATTCTCTCTTTCTCTTCCTCCCTCCCTCCCTTTCGCTCTCCTCTTTATTCATATCCCCTTTCACTTTCTCACCTCACTTTCCCAGCCCATGTTCAGGCATATGTTTTTTTTTTTTTTTTTTCAAAGAAAGTTTTGTACACAATTACCTAGTGGAGCCTTACGCCAACAGCAATAATGGTCAACTTGTGAAAGCAAATTTGTGAGGCTATCCTCCAGCATCAGGACATCAATTCACAGTCCTATATCGACAACACAGACATGTACACAGAAATAAAAAAAAAATTAAAAACTTAATGCATCTAGTAGAACTATGGAATTCACAGTATGTGAGCTTGTATTTCACAAAAAACTTCCAGCATCGTGTACAAATCAGAAAGTAGACTGAGCAGCAGAAGAGATGGAAAATCCCTGTAAGATATGAGGAAGTTTGTGCTTAACAATAAAACATAAATTACTTCAGTGGGTATGTTTGTTCTCCATAGCTGCTGGTGTACTAAAAATGCCCTCAACAGGAAAAAAGAAATCCCAACTTTTCAGTTTTTTCAGACCTTATTATTGAGCAGATTCTGCTCCTGCTGTTCTTTCCTGAAGAGGATTTTCAACATGCTGACTTCATTTCCACTACACTACTTTAAAACCTTTATCTTTTGCTCTCCATGCAGGTCATTTAAACAGAACAAGATTTGTCGAAATTTAATCAAGTACTCTGCTTTTTCCTTTTGGTGGGTTTTTGACAAAAAGCGTGTTTTGCCATCACAGACAGGTGTTAGGATAAAAAGATTTTTTCCATCCTCCCTACAACAGATGGACAAAATACTTTAGAGGTCAGGTTATTATCAGTCAAAGGATTGTTTAACCATGTTTTTTATAAATATGTACTTTAAATACCATGCATAAAAAAGAGTAGGAGAGTGAGGAGGTCACACAATATCTGGAAAGCTTTTGTGTTCTAATCAGTGTCGCACTTTTGGCTTTAGGATATTTTTTCAGCAGTCTGGATCACTATGCAACTCTGTAGTTTTTTGGTTACCATGTAGATGCACAGAATTTCAGTCTCAAAGAGAACAGAATGGAGTTATCCAGCTCAGCTGTAAAGAAACCAGATGAGTTTGGGTCAAGTTGAAAATTAGGTGAATAATGTATATATATTAGTGCTGTCAAAATTATCGCGTTATTATCGCGTTAACGCAAGGCCATTTTAACGGCGATAATTTTTTTAACGTGAGATTAACGCTATGTGGTTTTATGGTACAATTTTCCAAGTACATCCCGCTGCAGCCTGCGGGAAGGCGGGGCTATTTTCCCCCAGTCTATGCATTTCTCATAGGCTTCCAGAGCGGAGCTCCTCAAGGAAAAAAGACGCTCATACACTGGGTAGCGCTAGTGCCTTTTCTTTAAGCCCCACCACCAACAAACAAGTTGAGTGTCTGGTAACTAGTAGCAACCTGAAATACGCTGAGAAAACAGATTACTGAGGTGAAATGGAATCTGCTACGGCGCTCTTGCTGTCTGTGTACGCCACAGGTCGGTATCGTGTGTGTGTGTGTGTGTGTGTGTGTGTGTGTGTGTGTGTGTGTGTGGGTGGGTGTGTCTGTGTGTCGGTGGGTGGGTGTGTGTGTGTTCTCATTTTTGTTAAGAGGCTGAAAAGTAACTTTCTAGAGCGTAGACTACCTCCATCTAGTGATGTCGGTCTATTGATTTTGATGTATTGATTGAAAATTGTTCATTATTATCTTGGTTAATTAACATCTAATGTTAACTGTACTACATTTTATAGCAGTAGGGTAAAATGCTTGTCTTTGTTCAAAAGACTGTATTAACTGTAAAGACTGTCTTTTTACATCAGCCTGTTTTCAGGGCCTTTTTTTTGGCTACATATTTGTTATTTTTTTGCTACATGCCTCCCCATCTTCTTGCCATATGTTTCTATGGCATAAATCAGTGTCTGTGACCTGTTTTCATTTTAAAAAAAAGAACATTGGCACAAACCTAGCCTGTATGTATTTTTTGTATGTCATCGAGAGTATTTAAATGATTTTCAATCAGAAAAAAAATTTGCGATTAAAATGCGATTAATCGCGAGTTAACTCAGGCATTGATGCGATTAATCGCGATTAAAAAAATTTAATCGATTGACAGCACTAATATATATATATATATATATATATATATATATATATATATATATATATATATATATATATATATATATATATATATATATATATATATATATATATATATATATATATATCAAAGGTCAAAGGGGAAACACCTCCAAATGTGGTAGAGAATGATCAAGCCAAGATCCTGTGGGACTTCCAGATACAGACAGACTGAATGGTAATGGCAAACCAACCTGACATTGTGGTGGTGGACAAAAACCAGAGGGAGGAAAGCCGTTGTGGTTGATATAGTACCATAATACCAAGTGACTGCAACATCAGGAAAACGAACATGAAAAACTAAAGAAATACCAGGGGCTCAAAGAAGAGCTGGAGAAAACCTGGAAGGTCAAGGCATCAGTGGTACCCGTGGTCATTTGGGCCCTCGGGGCAGTGACCCCCAAACTGGAGGAGTGGTTACAGGAGATCCCCGGAGCTCCCAGGGCTCTGATAGAGGACCCAAGCTTGGAGGAAATAGGGTGGAAACCACCCGCGATGGGTGAGGAAGAGTTTTTTTTTATATATTTATATACATATATATAAATTTTAGCCAGATAAACACTCAGGTCATGAAGGAGGCTGTGTGAACTTATTCTTATCTCTCATGACCCTTCTTTCACCCTTGTCTAGAGTAGGGAGGCATCTGCGTTCTGTCCCCCCTACCTAATCATTGCCCCTCTGTAATTGTAGATCCATTAGGTATCCTCCAAATTTAAACAGAAGAAATCTGGGCAGTGGCGGCGGGCCAGTAGAGGCTCTTAGGGCACTGCCTCATCCTCCCAATGACCTTGGTTAAGACATAAATCAAAGTCCAAGCCTCCCACTTGACCTGACCAGGATGGTACGTGCAAATTTTTTTTGGAGTTCATCTGTGAAGCTACACTTCTGTTTCGCCATTTTGTGTCCAATGCTGGCTGCTCTGTTCCCCGTGGGTGTGGCTTGGGCTCCCTGGGTCCTTAAGCAGCATGGCCCTGTATGGCGATTCCACCAAGCTGCACCTCTCTTTCAGTGGAGGAGTTAAAAGTCACCGACTGAATGAGATCTGTTCTGTAAGGTCACCATAATGACTCCTTGATGATTCTGGAGATCTGGATTCCCCAGGGCCTTGGATCTCCATCTTGCCGGAGATCCTGCCGAAGTGGTTTTCTATGTCCTCACAGAGAGGGGCTGGCAAGTCACACCTCTGTGGGAGATCCTGTGGAGGAGTTGGCAGAAAAGGGGGTGTGGGGTGTGTGTGAGTGTGTGTGTGTGTGTGTGTGTGTGTGGGGGGGGGGGGGGGGGGTTATTCACCAAAGTTTTATTTCCTTCTCTGGGCATCATGTCAAGATGAAATATGGACACTGGTTCCCAATGTCCAAAAACATGGCATATGGTAAAACAGGGTTCTTCTCCTCCAGGTGTGCCAGGCTCAGGTGAAGACGTCTTCTACGGCTGGTTCCAATGGTATATGATTGCCGATCGCTATTCACTGCGTACATAATTGCTACATGGTTTGAGGAGAGACAACACCCAGTAGCAGTTAGTGAATTTTAACCAGCAGCTTCTTCGCTATATGTTTAAATAAAAGTTAGGAGACAGGATGGTTAAAACAAATAGAGATGCCACCAAAAAAACAAGTTTGTTAGACAAACAAAGCTTTTTCAGCAAAAACAGCAACAAAGTCTAAGTTTATACAAGTTAGTACTATATGCAATAACTTTGACAAAAAAGTGTAAATGTTGTGTTCTTTACTAGTTAAAAAAGCTGGTTAAGAAGCAGAGCATAATGATTCAGTGTTACAATGTTTTCTTGTTGAACATTCATAAGTGATGTTAGATGCAGTCAAAACACTGCAGTTTCATTTGTTTTAATGGTGAAAAATTAATAAAGACTCAGTAATGCATGAAACTGTGATGAGGCTGAAAGATTATGGGTTAGTTTATCTGGACGCAGAGGGTCTGGTCCACACAGGAAGGTTAGTGCTCACAATGCGGCCTCTACCACCTGTCCAGCATGAGGTACCTGGGAGCTAACGATGCTAGGCAGTCCAGTGAGCATTAGCAGTGTCTTTACATCTGTTCAGTGAGCATTAGCATTTAGTTAAAACCCCTAAAACCATCAGCAATTTAACCAGAAAGCTTATTTATAATAAAACACAAACACAGCCATATGCTCTACCTAGTTCATCCGAGCAGAACACTTAATAAGTATCAGATGGAAACGGGAGCAGGATGGATGTTACTTTTTGCCTTGGTGGAATGGAAGGCCTTCACCTCGGTTTGGTTCCTTGAAAGCCCTGATCTTCGATCCACTCTGTTTGTCCAACAGCAGCTTTGGATTGGCTCGATGCAATATCCTCTGCTCTGCTGCAGGCGGTTTCAGGAAACACTGCGTTCAACTTTGTTTGAATCGCAAGAAATAAAACTAAAACACTGTGATCAGCTTCGTCTGAATCGTACGAAGGGTAGTCTGACTCTGTCCAGCGGGCACAGACGACTCCGGAGGGATTTGGTTGCTAATGTAGCATAGCCTTCAGCTGGGAAGTACTTAGAGTCTAGCGCTAAGCAGTTGCGGGCTGCCAGCAACAGAAAGTTGGGAAGTGTTTCTTTTTAAAAACTCTGCCAGAGGAGTGTGTGTCTTTAGAGGGGAGTAGTTCTGGTACTGATACTGAATGGCTCAAAAATAATAATATATTCACTGCCATAGACGTTGATATTACCAACAAAACAAAAAGTACTCAAAAAAACGTTGGTCTTCAACAGTCGCAGAATTCGTGTGACCTAGAAATTGAGTAAAATGATTCCGCCTGATATAAAAACCAAATTTGTAATTAATATTAGTTTTTCTCCATCCTGTTGGTAGCCATTTGATGGCGAGTTCTAACAATCAAATTCTACAAAGGTTGTTGATTTCTTTTTTAGCCAATTTTTAAACTTTACTTTATTGAAACAACATTTTATTTTCCCCTTCCTTTGCATGTTTGAATGCGACTTTGAGACTTCTAAATTATTATAATCACAGATGTGTCTGTGCCCAGATTATACTGTACATGATTTCCACCGTCAGAATCCCTACATACATTGCAACAAGCTATGTCATAGTAAACTGGAATATTAAAAAAGAACAAAGAAAAAAAAAACACAAAAATATTTACCTCCTTATATTAAGTAATTTTGACAATTGCATCTATCTATTGCAGTTCCAGCAGGTTGCACAGAGGCACCGTTGTCAATGGTGTTGTCTTGCGGCAAGAAGTCTTGGGTTCAAATCCCAGTTGGGGCAGCTTCACATAGTGTTTCTATGCCCCTCCTACTATCCAAAAATAGAATTTTCAGATTAAATAATTACTCTGAAATGTGAGTTTTTAATATATGACAATATTTCTTTTCTCTTTTCTTTTCTGGTTGCCTTCTGTTTCTAATACCCTAAGGTGGACTGGTGTCTTTTCCATGGTGTACCAGTTCAAACTGTAAATAGATTAAAGCTTCTGAGAGACCCGGTAGGAATAAATTGGGAATGGAAAAAAGTATGGCTGGATGGGGGCAGCTCTAACAAAACACTAAAAAAGATAAATTTTTAGTTAAATTCCAATTTCCTGGAATTGTATATATATCAATCAATGGACAAAAAAAAAGATGTAAGAAAACACTATATAATAACTGAGTGTGTACGTTTTATATTTAAACTCTTGTGTGTTGAACAGGACTAAAATTTGTCAAATTTGCTGTGTCTGGGAGGATTCTCCTAATAAGACTTTTGTTGTCTGTTAAGTTTAGAATTCAGCAAATTATCATTAGAAACTATCTTGGGCATAAGTACTATCTGTAAATGGAGATGAAAACTTAACCAAGATAACCTCTGAACCTTTTATCGCAGCTTCACATCTAAAAATACTCCTTCGCCTTCTTCCCCAATAACCAAAATTTAAATGAGTCCACAATCTGCCTTAATGTTTTATGCAACAGAATGAGTCACACCCATTTTAAATGACAATATGTCGTTTATTTTCTATATTTTCAAGGTTTATTATTTACAAACAAAATAAATGAAAAAAAAATCTAAAAGAGTTTTTGACAAACACTGTTTGTCTGCATAATATTGTAAGAAAGTTTACATTTATCCTTCATTCCTCTGTTTTAAGTAACCAACAGACAGTTTGTTTTCTCTAAGCCATGGATTTATGTGAATGAACTGAGCAGTAACCATGTGAGTCGGGTGTGCTACAACTCACAATATCAGTAAACATATCAAACCTGTGATCGTCAAAACCAAATAAAATTCAGGTTTATCCTTCATGTATGTTTTCAGTTAATTTTGCATCTTGCAGCCCCCTCCCCCACCACCCACACTTACAAAACCACCAAAAAGAAATCTATATAAATAACATAGATGCTGGTTTGCTGACAGTTTCCTAAACTGCTTATGTGTATGCTTGTTATTCTGGTATACCTCACTGATAATGCCCATTCCAGTATGTAGCGATTTGTTTAGTGAAAAAAAAGCACATAATTGGGAAGCTCTCCCTCCAAAGGCAAAGTATCAAAAACAGCACAAACCAACAGTGCTGCAATCCATCTCAACTGTGTACTAGTTCCTATACACTATGGCATATTCACAATTAAGCGCTCTCTGTTGCAAATAGAACACCTCCCCACCCGCTCCCATTAGGAAACTCTAACAAGATGAGGGCAGCAAAAACTCTCAGAGATAATGCTCCCTTTTCTACCTCATCCAGCACCTCATCTAACAGAAAGAACACCTATCTTTTTATAAGTCAGAAAGTGCATTTTAAAAACAAAGACAAAGACTTTGAATGTTTTGCTTTGGCCAGTTTCTTTTCACCCATCAGTACTCAACATTTACATCAGTGGCTTACTACAAAGAAAGATTCAAAGGTGCTCCAAATGTATACAATATCTCATGTCTGTGATATACTTGCAAAGATTTCACCTTTTCTATCAACTGTGCATTATCTCATGATGTTTCTATATAATTTGAAATTTTGAAAAATAAAAAATAACCACTTGGAGCAGTTTTCACTGTGAGTGAAGAAACCAGCTGCATATACTGAGACATTTGGCCATCATTGTTGTTAACTCCTTCCTCATCTAAAAACACTGAGACACAGAACACACACATAGTATATTTAGAGTGAACGCGCAGCCATGTGCAGAAGTGACGCTAGTGTGTGGCGAGCTCACACCAGCAAAGAAAAGGATGGAACATGGCGATAGTTTTAGGCACAAATACTTTAGAACGTTAATGCAAAGAAAAAAAAAATGCTTCTGTTTCAACACACAGATAACATCTAGGCAGTAGGACAGTGAACAAAAGAGAATCTAACATTAACATTTAACGTCAACATTTTCGAGATAGTTTCTATTTAAGTATTTGTGACAACACATGCTTTCATGACAGTGGTGGTTGACTGTAATATTGACCTATCGACAAAGTCTGGAGTGAAGACTTGTAATCTTTTAAAACAGTTTCTCAAAGGGCTTAGTCACTGTGAACTGATGGGATATTTGGTGCCATAAAAGTGGCAGCTTTGGATCGAAAACTCTGCATGACTGAGAATTTGTCACATTTGATTAAGGAGAGAGCAGTAAGGCCTTGAGCACAATGTAAAACCTACTGTATGCGCACGGAATGAACCAGCAAGCAGTAATGGTAGCTGCTTTTCTGTGTGTAATCAGATAGTCAGTGGTTTTTGCTTATCTTTATACTTTCATGTGTTAATGTCCTGGTCAGTTTAGAGTACCTAAGCCCCATAATGAATTTACATGAGACAGAAACCTTAATGCAAACCAGCTTTTCTTTATCCTCCACTCTTGGTCAGCTTTTTTTAGCCTTTAATACAATTTCCTGAGGTCTTCATAAAGTGTCTGAGATATGCTTTAGTTAAAATACACCACAATTACAGTAATAAAGCACCCTTATGTTGCCTGTCTTAAGTTCATTTAAAGAGGGGTGCAGTACTTGACTTCACTCTTCCGCTTTCTTTTGCTTGTATGTTTGTGTCTGGTTGGTTGTATTTTTGTGTCATAGATCTTTTTTTTTTTTTTTTCACCATCAAATTGAGTACCCTTTGTTTCAAAGTGGGACAATTAATTGGGTCTCACTTCCTATTTGGCTAGGTTAGGTTTAGGACTAAAATGTGAATCATGTTAGGGTTAAGGTGAGGCTTAGGAATGCACTGATTGTTGTCAGGGTTAGGGCATAGAAAGAGTTATACAATGACTGACAATCAATGGAAGTCAATAGGACTTAACACACAGTCCTCACTTTATACAGCAAGATTGTGTGCATGCATCTGTGTGTGTCTTTGGTTATTGCTTATTCACACAATCAATCTAATGCCTAAGTCTTGAAGAGTTTACAGTAATCATCCTGCAGCTCACACCATCACATATAGACTAAGAGTTGGCAAGATGATACCCAACACAATTGTAAATCTAAGGAAGAAGCCCTACTTATATCTGTAGTTTGGTCTGTTGGTGGTCATTTTGCCTTTATAAGGGGCAGAGCCTCACAAGTTATGTCATACCATGCACCTCACATATAAATTCTAGAGACCATAATGTTAAAATGTTGAAAATTTTGTATTTTTTAAGAGATTTATTAAGGATTATGACCATATAGGCTCTTTTGAATGGTATTCCCTGTTTATTTTTATTATGCCCACCCTACTGATTGGAAAATTTATATTGTTAACAGGAAATAAAACACAAATACTCACTATTCTTTATAAAAATAATATTTTGAAGTAGAATTCATGTAATCTAATAATGCTTTTTATGAAACTGATTTTCTCAGTTTTATCTTTTAAGGTTTATTGTGTAATTTTGACTGAACAAAAACTGCAATCCAGTTTCTTGGGTTAGAAAAAGGACCTAAGAAGCATAATTTTAAACCAGCTTGCCTGAGCAGTGTCTCAATTTTCTGAGTCATGACAAGCACAGCAAGCATAAAAACAAGGAGACCAACATTTTGGTCTGTGTTTGTGAATATGCGTTGACAATTATTCAAGAATCTTCTATAGGTTTGCAGTTGAAAATCTAAAGTTTCAATTTGTTACTGACCTTTGAATGCTCTTCAGATGATAGGCCAATGTGTGCTAAAAACAGCAGCTCTCAATTGCCAGCTTGCTAAACTGCAAACTCCAGAACTGACAAAGACTCTAAGACAGTTCTCAAAATGTATTTGACAAAAATCTAAGTGAATGTCTGGTTGCCTTTGATTGAAGCCTAGTGGTGGTCTTTGCCGACCAGCATTCTAAATGAAGCAATTACCTGATTAAACTTTACTAAACCTCTGCCCCAGTGTAAAAAGATAAATGGTAAGGTGGTTAAATCATACTATAATAATTATAATTTTTAGTGCCCTGTTAATTACTTCAGTCCAGACAAGAGAAAGTGTTGTAACAAGATAATCTTACTATTAAATAGTTGGTGCTGGCTAGACTCAAAGTTTGGAGTCATAATCTAAAGGCCTTTCAAATAAAGTTTGTATTCTATGGTAAGTTTAACTAAACGTTGGGTCCAAATTTGCAGTCAAAATCATTGGATTAGCAAAAAATGCAAGAAGCCTCATCGTGCTTTAAAGACAAACATTTTGAGGAAGGAACTGTAGTGATGTATAAAAATGTTAATGATAGTGGGATGTAATTTTAGGTTTTGTGCACACACACAAACACACAAAACAAATATTTTCTGCTAAGCTGTGAGAGAAAGCGTTCTTGCCTTTAAAACCATTTTAATCAAAAAAGGCGTCAAAAGGGGTCAGATATATTGTTGTTTTAATATTTTTCTTTTTCAACTTTTATTTAAACACACTGGAGCAAAAAAATGTATAAGATTGTTGTAAAATGGTTTATGAAGCCTTTTCTTTTTTTTTCTGACTTTAATGGATACTTTTTAAAACTTTTTAAACTTTTAGACAATCACTTTCACACATTCCTGGGTTGTTAAGAAATTATGGCTGGATTAGTCCCTAATTTGACAAGGGATTGGCCAATGAAATTAACCCAACAGAGCAGTTTTTAATGCTTTACCTTCAAACTGTATAAGGCAATAAATCTTAACTAGCATACAGGGGACAAGCTAAGTTGATGAATTTTTAAGAGATGCAATTCATAAGAATTGAAATGAATGTATCTACCCTCCAGTATGAAAAGTAGAAATAATGGAAAATCCATCAGCATTTTTTAGAAAGTGTAATGACCGTAACAGCTTAAAGTAGCCTATCTACTTTAGATTGAAAGAAAGGTAAAACATCTTGTTTGTGAATATAATACACTGAACTTAACTGATGTAAAAGCACAACTTGTTTTAGTGCTAAATATAACATACAGGCAGAGAAGAGCGAGGAAAGCATACATGCTCTTCAAGCCAACTTTTCTCTGAATCAAGTTCTGGTCGCTCTTGCATTAAGGTTTGCTCATCTCTTATGAAACATACGTATTATGCCATTTAACCTTTGTCGCATATAGATGATAGAAGTAAGACATTGTTATGATAGAGAATGCACAACACAGTATCTGTAAATCCTAGATCTACAAAACTATTTACAGCACACGTATAGGTATTTGTTATGTCACAGTCTATTGCATAATGGTGATAATCTTTAGTTTATAAATATTATAAATATACACAGAATTCTTTTTTTAAGGAACATTACGTAAGATCTCAACCATATGAAATCAGAAAGAAAAAAAAAATCAATATCATTCATTCATATTCAACTCCAAGCTCTTTCTTCATCAAAGAAATAAACAATGAAGCAGCATCAGTTTTACCTATTCCCTTTGGACCCATAACGCTGTCATGGTTTGAATGCGAGCCTGCCTTAGGGGGATATAACCATTCAACAAACTGTATTCTCATGAATGGGAGCGACTTAATACTCAGTTACAGTTTTTATTATGAGCACTGAAGCAAGTCTCACTAAATTATTCTTTTTTTTTTTTTTAAGAATTTGCTATTTTAAAAATTCTTTCTCAGAGTTCATTTAACTCATAATTATCCAATGATTCCTTCAACATTAAACATGAGAAGACAGTTTTTTGCTCTTCACTGAGTTAAATAAAATAAAAAAAGACATTGCATTCCAGTTAAAAAGAAATCAAAAATAAACAATAACAGTTAAATAAAAATTATGATAAAAAAACTTCATACATGATATATGATTTCATATATTTCTTAGAAAGGAAGACTCATATTTATACTACAGCTTTAAATTGCCTTTGCCAATATAGTAGTTGGATTTTACACACTTGCATCTGAACACACCCACTCTCTCAAACATCCATTCACATGTATCCGTATAATATACATTCTTAAGTTTAGGGAGACAAAAATTTCTAAAATATTATACAAGGGCTTACATACATATAAGATTTCTATGAGGTTACTTTAGAGGAAAGTTGGAGGGAAACAAATAAACTCATAAATCCCTCTTTTACCTCTTTTGTTCTATACCCATCTTAAAGATGAATTGAAACACATTTAAGTAAAAAAAAAAAAAAGAAACTCGATAGGACATATGGAATCATAAATTTGATGCAAACCGCATTTTGTCCTGTTCAGTCTCTGTACTGCTGAGGACAGAATCTCTTCTAGATCCAGGGGATTCCCTGTGCTGAGTGGAGGATGAGGATGCAGCTGCCACTGCCGCAGCCACCGAAGCGCCCGAACGCACCGGGGGCAATGCTCCCGACGACATCTGGCGGAACAGACTGACCCGCTGGGGCACCGTAGTGCGGATGCCACCTTGTAGACTTATTCCCTGGATGGCTGCTGCTGTCAGTGGCACAATGGAGGCCAGAGACTCCCCAGAGGTTTGATGAGCTCTGGGCCCCAGGGATGTGTCATGTGGCAGTGATGGTTGGGAGGCCGACAGGTGTCGGACATCTCGACTCAAGCTGCCAGACTGAAGAGCCTGGGTACTCTTGTGGATGTCTCCCCTCTGAGGTGAAGGGACCTGCTGCTGCGCCGCTGAGGTTGCAGCAGCAGTTGAAGTAGCCAGCTGCTGACCGAGCTGTTGCTGGGTGGGTAGAGATTGTTGGCCAATGGGCTGCTGGATAAGCGACAGCTGGGAGGCCGTTGGTGAACCATACTGGAAGCTCCGGTTAGCCAACGGGGTCTGAACGGGCGGGCTGCACATGGCCGCCGTGAAGGAGCAGGGTGACATGATTGCTCCCTGCTGCTGAAATGCTGTCTGTGAAGAGGAATTCAGGTTAATTTGGGAAAGACTGGGAGCTGGGAACCCCCCCTGTGCAGCAGCGGCGGCAGCAGCAGCAACTGGCAACATGCGAGCAACAGAGGCGTTGGCAATAGCCGAAGCACTATAAGTCATGGGTACAGAGGACTGCTGTAGCTGAGTGGTGCCAAAGGCGGTGGAGTAGAGTGGCTGGGCTGGTGAGTTAATGATGGAGTTTCCTGACATTGGAGTCGAGTTCATCCCGGTAACTGATTGTTTGCGGTCCACCATCATCACCATCTCCCTGTCCTGACGGATAATCTGCTTCAATATCTCGTTCTCCTGTGTGTTGAACACGCCGGCGTTCAGATCCTTCTGGAACTTCTGCAGCAGCAATGAGTTCTTCTTCCCTGTTGATACCCAATTAGGAGAGTTAACCAATGCAGCAACAAAAAACTTTTGGAGAAAAAAGAGAAGGGCAGGACCTCAGGCGACAAAGTTGCAGCTCGTAAGTTTCAGATCTTAAAAAGCATACCTAAATTACAGCTCTAAGCTGTTAAAGGGATGCATCGTTGCACACATATATATATATATATATATATATATATATATATATATATATATATATATATATATATATATATATATATATATATATATATATATATATATATATAGATATAGATATAGATATAGATATATATATAGATATATTTAAATAGAATCAGATCACTGCACCTAATTCAATCTCACAAACTGCATCTTTATAGACCCATTTAGCACTTCTACATTTTTTTAGTAAAAACTAAAATACATTTAACAGTCATAACTATGAGCAGATAAAAGATTTGACAAAAGTAAAGGGCACATAAGAGACAAAGATTATTTAGGGATGTGACATGATGACGTAGACAATGGGGGTGATAAGGTCAAAACACAGAGGAGCTATGGATGATTTACCCACACGCCACAATACTGGACACTTTTTAAAGGCGGAAATTAGAAATTCTAAGTTCTATTAATTAAATGACATAGCAGTCTATTTTACCTAGAATTTTGCTATAACATGTATTTAGTACTTTACGAAAAACCTATTTAGTCTTAATTTGTAAAATAATTGTAAATTATTTAGCTGCATTGACTCATTGTTACCGAAAATTACACCTCAGCTGAATGATGTGCAGTTGAAAATGAAGTCCATTTTGTTTTCTCTTTTTTTTTTGAGAAAATAAATTTAGTTTTATTATTAGTATAATGTTCTACTAAACTGTTAAAAAATATTACTTAGAAAGAACTAATGTTATTGGTACAGCTAGCAAGTATGTGTAAAAGTCTTAAACTAAATAAATTTTATGGTCAGGCTCAAATATGTAGAAAAAAATATAAAACTTTTTTAAACAGCAAAAACAAACTAATAATAATAACCCTAACCCCTGAGAATTTCAATAATAATACAGAATGATGAGAGAGCATTTTTAATATACATACGTTTAAAGGTTTAAAGAGTTAAATATTACTATGTCTTATTGCCCAGTCTATAAAATGGAAAAGCTAAGAGAAGTTGCCATTTATTATGCTAGCCTAAAATTTTTGTTTTTTTTATTGAGAATGTTTAAGGTCTGTAAGGAACATCTTGTGCCCAAATAAAAATGTTTCCAGTGTGTCAAAATGCTTTGGCTACAAATATAAATGTGGCTTATTACTTATTAAACAGCAAACTCTTGTTGCTTTTATAGGAAAAATTTAGCAAAAAGGAACAGCTCCCATCCAAAAGACTTTAGATTTAAGATTAAGATTTGATTTTACATTTAAGGTATCCATAACGTTTCCTTACAGAATGTGTTTCCTGAAATTATTGCTGTCCTTCTGTACCTGAAATCCATGAAACATTGTCAGTAAAGAAGACAGAGTGGACTTTCAGTGTGGTGAAGGTCTACACTTCAGTCAATCAATCATTTGATCCTGTCCCTGATGGTGGAGAATTTCTCCACATTGTTTACTGTTTGGAAGGATTTGCTTCACCCAAGGCTGCTGATAAGCCATGCATTCAGCTATAAGACAGAAGTTTGGAGCTGTAGCTTCCGAAAATGGATTAATCATACTTTGGCAGTATCAATTTTATTTTAGTTTTTTTTTTCAGAATCCAGCGCTCTATTTGATGCTGAAGACTTGGTTCAAAACAACCACTACAGGGTCTGGCAATAAAATACTAAAACAAACACAGGCTGACTTTGAAACAACTGTCAACTTACAATCTGGCTTACATGGCAATTTTAAAGGTGAAAGGGTCAAACCCTGTGGAGTGGAATGAAAATACATGGATTCATTATTTCAAACTGAGCTGTTTAATTTCTATGTCTCCCAGTAACAGATCTTTATTGGAAGCAGTTTTAACTCTTGAAAAAACAAAAACCAACATTTAATTTCAGAAAATGAAACCTTGCTTTGAAGGTATTTGTGATACAATCTCAACATACTGTACAATATTACTATATATATATATATATATATATATATATATATATATATATATATATATATATATATATATATATATATATATATATATATATATATATATATATATATATTTCTCAATTTCAAATCTTCATAGGATATCTTCTAATCCTTATTGGTCACCAAGATTTTTGAAGAGCTGCAGTTCATTCATGATGCAATTATCATCAGTACAAAAGAAAAAATGGCATTGTCATTAGCTCCTTAAACCTGGTTTCCATTTTCCAACACAGACCAGTGTCATTTATCTCATGGCTCTAAATGTTAAAATAAAAAATAAAAAATAAAGATTTAAGGTGACAATTTTAGAGGAAATATTCAGGCATAAGTCCTCATGAATTAAATGAAAAACATGCACTTCTTAAAAAAACATTTACCGGTAGCAGTTCAAAAACTTTTGCTACATTAGGATGCTGCAGCTTTCTAATAATTTAAATAATAAAATTAATAACATCATCTTTTAACATGGCACTTTTGGACAACAGGAAATGTCTCTACTTTTACTTCTAAAAAATAAACCTACAAACAAAATCAATGTACCGTACTTTAATGTAAGTTGTTGTAAAATTGTAGTAAAACATAAAGCTTTGATGTGTCTTTAATACCTTAAGTTTAATACCATTATACTGGAATTATTTTAAAACTTAGCAACACACCATTCAAGCACATGTAAAGCAAATGAAACACATAATGTTTAAAACCAAAACTGAAATAATGAAGGGTAAAATTTAATACAGGCATCTATTGTCTGAAATTATAGCATTTAAAAATGTAAGACTCTGAACCTGAGAATTGTTGTGTACAGTAATAAACAAACAGAAATCTGCTGGTGAATAGATTCATACAATTTTCAGGCTGACCAGCTGGGTAAAAGCCTAACTTTTTCTGCTCTGTAAATCCAATACTGCCTGGGTACTATCCCTATGAGAGTTGGGTGATGTGCTTAAAGGTATAATCTTTTCACTCAAGCTGCTAGACCAAAAGACCAAACTTTAGTAGCTATTTTTGTTCTTTAACATATGGTTATTTCGTAGTTTAGACCTCTCTTTACCAAAGTTGTTCAGTTACAGAAAGCAATTGTCCACAAGAGGAGGTAACTTTATTATGATAGGGATTCTGATTTGGTAAAAGGACAAACCCCACTTTATCACATGCCAAGAAGCTCAAAAATAATACAATAAACTTGTAAACTTTAAGCTAGGATAGTATTCTACATTCCATATGTAGGCTACTTCTTATACAGACTGCTGTTTGCTGGTATCTAATGGCAACATGACTAATAAATACAAATCAATATAACACTTTAAAACATTGACCTTTAGTCTTTTTTTTTAATATATATATATATAAATAATACTGTATCCCTCTGGTCTCAGTCAAGCATCTGCTGAGTTACAATCTCTTTTACAAATATTGAAAACCCTTATTTGCAGTTTTAAAAAATAATTTGGAATTTGCTAAAGTCAGTACCAGCATGTAAAAAGTATCCAAATTTCCAGAGTTGTGAACTTACTGAGTTCACAACTCAGTAAGTTACTTACTTTTTTAAAATAGAGTAATAATTTTTTTTAATAAAGAAAAATAAATAAAAAATAAGGACAGTGCCAAGAAAACAACAATCTCAAAATGAAAAGAGATAATCTTTACCAGATTTACTGTAGCTATTTTCCTTCTGTAGTCCTTAAAGATGGGGAGAATTTAAGAGGAATAATGTCCTATTGTTAAATCTTTATACAATCTGTTCATTTGATGATTAGTGATCATTTTCAAACATACTTCTAAACTGTAAAGAAATATTTATGGGTAAAAGGTAAGATAAAAATGTATTCTATAGACAAATGCAAACATTATGCATTATAAACAAACTGTGGTCTGGTAGCATCAGTAATCACACTTTTGGATAATGCATAACGCCAACACATGCTGTGACTCTGCCATTAAAACAAATAGAACAATATATAAATTAAATATCTAGAATTTTTAATGATACTATTTTCCATTGGCTGCATTTCATTTCAGACAAACTGGAACAGAGTGAAAAAGCTATAGATGTGGCTATTTAAAATGTCCTATTTGTGGGGGGAAATGTGAATGCTGAATCCTCCAGGCTAAAGAGGAGGGACAAGCCTGCTGTTATCGCCATAAAGTTAAAAAGGCAACATCTGTGATGGCACGGAGGTGCAGCAATGCACATGACAAGTGAAAGTTCTGCACATCTGTGAAGGTCTAATTTATGCTGATTATTATTTACAGATTCAAGAAAAGAAAAAGAAAAAAAAATCCCCAAAACGGTTAAAGGAAACTTTAGTTTTTATTCTTTATATTTAATATAGTTCTGAGTTTTAAATTAAAAATCAGTTCGGATGTGTTATGTCTTATCATTGCTTCTTTCACTTTTCAACATTATTCATAAAAATTCCAACTTAAAAAACATTTACCTCTCTGTCCCAGTTTATCATAATTAGCATTTAAATTGAGATAAAAAAAAAACTTTGATTAGTTTCCAGTTTTTTATAGAAGAGGTAGGATATCCAAAACTTGTATGTAAAACATGTGGCGGCACATAGAATCTGAATTAAATTTCTGCAGTAGCCTGCTTTTATTAGGCATGTTTAAGCAGGAAAACAGGGACCTGAACATTTTACCTGCATAAGGTCATGCATTTTTATTTTTTTATTTTACACACGACAGAACAGACGGGTCAGACAATCAGAAACAAACTTTTAATTGGGTGAAAACATGAATAAATAATGAAATGAAACCTTGAAAGCTGAAATGAACTGTATGTGGTGTTGTATTAGTAAAATTCTTACTAATTTGGAAATATGATTTTTCTGAATACACTTTCAGGAAAGGATACAAAGAAAACATTGATAGTTAAAACAATCACACCTTACCATAAACTATATATTTTTTTTCATTTAGGAAAAAATGGCATGTAGAACTGGATGAAATTCCTTTGTTTCTTTGATTGTCTTAGTTGCTGATATTTTAATGTGTCCATCAGAATGTAGGAAATTCTGGTGTGGGTAACTTAAGTTATGTGTTTAGGATGCAAAAATCAAACAGATAATGTAAACTTCAGCAACAAGTCAAGCTGTTGTGATGATAATTTTTGCAGACTGGATTTATTTAGCAAGGCTGAATGTGTTAAATCTGGCCCTGTCCAAATACTGGAATCAGAATAAGAAGTTTACCTGGTGCCTACTCGTCGGCCAGGGCATTCTTGAAAACGAGATGAGCTCGTCTCAAGATGGACTCCTGGTCAAACAGTTTTTAGATAGATGAAGGATAACGTCAAAGGTGCAACAAAATATTGTTCTCAAAGCATGGTTATTTTTCTCTTTTTTTTTTTAAAGAGCAAGACAAGCAGATTACCAAATGCAGTCAATACGTAGAAACGATACAACCAGCACTGATCATGACAAAATACCTTCCATCGTATGAGACAAAACCCCTTTCATGATTAGTCTGAAAGGACAAATCTGTTCTGCAGCACCCTGACTGGGTCAGTGTGCAGAGCTTTCGCTGTCCAATATATAGTGATAGTGAAAATCTAACTCATCTGGCAGTTCGTATACAAAAGGGCAAATATTGGTTAATCAGCTGACATTTAAGGGCACATAAAAAAACATATACTACCCTGAAGAACGTACTGTGAAAATAAGTTAACTGTCTTTCTGATTTATGCAAATTTGCAGCATTGAAGAATATTTCTATTTAATTAATCCTGAAAGCAGGGTGAGTCAATGCTTTAGTGTCGTAAATGTCACATTACAGCTAAAAGGTAATGGGGAATTGTTGCAGAAATAAAGATTTTGAATATTTGTTCTGAATAACTTTTTCTAAGTATTGTTTCACAGAGCCTGCCAGGTGTCAAAATAAATCTAGAGGTCAGAAAAACATCCTTCAGTTTGAAAACTTCAATTCTTCATCCAAAATATAAAGCTTTAAATAAGCAGACCCTACTGTCTATATTTTCTGAACGTGGATCTAGCTGTTCCTGCCTTTAACTGTGAGGAATATCTTTGTCCTTTAGGTCCATATTAAGTACTGCAAGCTTTGTTCTTGTTTTTCTTTTTAGCCACAGTGATGAACAGAGTGGTTGTTGCTACGAGCTATTTGTACTTTTATGACTTTCAGTTAAGAAGGAAATAATCATCACTGGTTTTGTTTTCTTAGCTAGATGTATGCTATCACGTATATCTTAGCTATATGTGATATTGATGTAGTTGTATTATGGTAGGTTGTAAAGTGCCTAAAACTTCACAATAAAATAAACCCCCATCTTTATTGTATTGTATTATTAAGTGCAATCGTTCTTTTTTCTCAAATGTTATGTTTGGCTATACAATCTTCCTTTTCTAAAATGTAACATCGGCTTTAGAACAAATATATTCAAGCTGCTCCATTTTTAGTCAATTCAATCAATACGTTTCAGTGCGTTTGCAGATCATCAGAGTAATTTTTAACAAATATGATACCAACATTTGTGTTGTTGTTAGCTCACATATGTTTTCAACATTGTTTCTTTTTTTTTTTCTCATTATTGTTTGATCCTGAACACTGTCCTTAGCATAGTGATAAAATGCAGTTGATGTTGTTCAGGATCTTTTGTAGCCCTTTCACACTGGCCGAAAAACCAGTTTAAACCTATGAACAATCTGCTTTTAGTGGCAGTGGGAACAGCTCACTAATCCAGGTCTACCCGGGTCTAACGTTTCGGCAAGCGACCCATGTTAAAATCGCCTTGGCTGTGATCGGCATGCAGTGAGAACACCTGACCAGGGTTAACCCCTAAATTACGTGACACCATGAATGCAACGTATGGACGGAAAACAACTACGATTACTTTCAATGAACATGGTAAGAGGGACTCAGAAAGATAAAAGACTGAAATAATAGAGTAGTGACGACACTCTGGTTCCCGTCCATGTTACTCTCCACGATTTACTCCCGTGAGTTCAGTGTTCACATTGTCAACATTATTAACACTCACTCACCAAGCGTGATGCTGGGTGAGTGACAGACAGTGGTAGGGGACAGTGGCCACGCAGCACGCCAACAAGGGGTTAGACCTTTTTCGGTCAAAATGTGAAAAGAGCCAAAAACTGATGGTTAGCGGGTAAACCCGGTTTTGAAAAACCTGGGTTTTCAGTGGAAAACCAGCTTCAGATGGTTGATGGATAAGTCTGAAGTGCCCTTGGAGACATTGGCTGTAAAATTAAAGCATAAAGTATTTCACTGTGGTTCAGTATTGTCCCAAAACCTTTAAATTCATCTGCAACGTTTTTTCAGACTGATTTATGTTAATGACTTTGAATGTCATGTATTCTTGAACTTCCTTAGATAGGGTCAAATTGTGTTGCTCTCTTTCAATGTTTACTACTTTTTTTTGCATCTGTGGTTCTAGAACAGCACACCTACGCGCCACTCAACTTCGCTCTACTCAGCAAAAAAACTGTTGTGGTTCCATTGATTCAGTGATCCCTGGAGGTGAGGTATCAAGCCACAAATCTAGCTGTCAGTGGTGACATTTATGGCTTGTTATTCCTCTGCTACCTTGGCAAACACTTCGTCATTTATCTAAGCCTAATATACTGCTGTAGAAAATCGCAGTCTTCTATGATTCACATGAAGGCATGCCATCGTTGCACCAAGGGTTAGACGTGCTGTTTGCTTGTGAGGATTACATGGCTTGCCTGTAGTGTAGCCACTTTGAAAATGGCAGTTATTTTTTAGCTCACAGACTCATAAAATTGACCACTCACATGGTCAATCAGGCCAGCAGTGTCTTCAGTCTGTTCCCAAAACAGACTGAAAGGATTGGACAGTCCCAAGTGGAGATATAGAAAACAGTAATTAGTGATTACTTCATGTTGAGAGAAGGTTTCCAGTTAAGTTCTAAGTGATGTATTGTTTTTTCTAATTACGGAGTAATCAACTCAACCTTTTAAAACTGCTTTTAGTATCTAAGCTGTTATCTAGTTTTGCTGAAGGTATCTTTGTGATAAAAATATGCTCTCTGAGAAAATAGAGGGTTTAAAGCCAATGACTAAATGTGAATGGCTGGACTTTGGTGTAAAACGTTTTACCATTTGTATCGTAATTTCATCTTATCACACTGATCAAGTGGACTAAATTAGTACGGATAAAATTTGAGACTTTTTGATACTCTTAATTGGATATAAGTAAAACTGTGACTTATAAAACTTATTCCAAGGATTAATTACCATCTAAGCAAACATTTAGCCACTAAAAAGCACTAAATAATCTCCTCATTACAGAAGAATACTATAGTATACACTGTAGTTTGATTTAAATCACCAGTGACACTGGTTATGGCTAAGGAACAGTCATTAAAACACGTAAGGGTAAAGAATAAACAATAAAAATGTATTAAATAATATCATAAAATCTTGTATTTCTTTGTAATTGACATGGAAATTAAACACAAACGTCAAATAAAAAAAATCCTAAATTTAAGAAAATATTTGGTTGTTTGCAATTAAATAGTAATGGCATTCAGTAAATCATACAAGGATATTACTTTTTTCATTCAACTAAGAAATGTTTCTAACCCAATATGAGACAGATATCACTCAAAAGACTAAAAACATCTAAAACAATATTAATAAATCAAACTGTTCTTTTGCATTTTACAAATTAAAATATGTAATGTGGATCAGTCTTCATAGACATACATAGTCATTAGAAATAATTTTGTTGAAATTACTTAAAAAAACAATTATATAATTCTTGTGACAGTTGACTGGGTTTTAGGATGTTGGTACTTTTAAAATTTGTCTTTAAGGTTAGAAGACCTTTGCCAACACCTCAATCTTTTCCTTCACAGATTCTCTATCACATTCAAGTCAAGTGTCTGGCTGTGCAACTCCATATCCTTACCATTAATTCTAGTTAAAGGAAACACTGGTGAAGCTCCAGCTATATGCTGATGACACTGTTATTTATGTCTCTGCCAAGATTCCATAGAAGGGTGTAGAGCTTCTAAATTGGCAATGGGTCAGGGCTCCTCTGTAATTGGAGGATACTAGCTTATCTTTGAACTGTTTTAAAACAGTATCTTGGTCAGAGAGACTGACTTACACATGGTGTGGGCAAGTCTAGTAAGGCTCAGAGACTCTCTGGTCTAAAACAGACCAGACCAATCCCAGCGTGCACGGTAAGAGTTTATGCTTGCACCAGATTAACCAATAATGCAATAGCACTTTCTTTTACCATAATAGCCATTTTATCTGTAATTTGGCAATGGAGTTTTAATTATCTTTACATTTTAATAACTGGCTGCTGTGGCTGGCTAAGATACCAAAATAATCCTCATGTCTTTTTCATTGAGACAATAGTCAATGGACAATTCTCCAGATACAATATACTCTAAATGGAGTGAAATGAGTAGATAAATCAAAATATCAGCAAGTTGTCTCGGACTCCCATCCCAAATTCAAAGGTCATACAAAGAAAAAAGAAAAGACCAATCTAAACTGTTTTGGAAAATCTTGCTTGTTGACTGATGCAGCCAAGATATCCTTTCATGCAATGACATGACAATAACTTTAATAAACATTTTAAGCAACCTTTATCTCCAACGAGTGAAAATAATTTAGGTCAGAAATGTGAAAATTATACTCAGATATCATTGATTCCTCTACCATCATTTCATGTTTCTCATTTCCATAAACACAAACGCTATTTATATCTCTGGGTTCATTCTGACACCAAGCGTTTTGCAGGGCTCTGTGGGTTTTTCTTATAATCGTGTAGTAAGCTGCAAGTGCTTACTAATTGATCCATGCATTAATCAGTCAGCACCTTGTGTCATTTGTCAGGTAAAGCTGTAGAAAAACACAACACCGAGGAGCATATACCAACTCTGGAAGATATCATTAGTAGATTTCTAATTAAATAATACAACTTGATAACCGAGAGTTTTTTAATTTTATAAAATTTCAACAATTCTGAAATGATCTGATCTGATCTAACACAGCTATTACAATAAAAAAGCCAGATTTATATCAAATAAATCTTAGTTTCAAGCCAAACCATATATATTAAAACATTTGGGTATTGTCTTTATATAAATGAAACAGTATATTGGTGTATTTTCTTGTCAAACTATGGGAGAAATATACCAACAAGCAATTCATCTCCGTTCTAAACAACAATGTGAATTGATAGACTTAACTTTGATATAGCTGTATTACATTTAAATAGAGGTTTTTGAGAATCACAGCTTCGTGAATTATTCTGACTTAAGCAGTGTACATTTTAGGATTTTAGAGGCGAGACTTTACATGTGAATTTCAACAACCAGTCCATATTCCATTTTTGTCACATAAAATATAAATATATTTCTAGCTAATATAGTAGGCTTGTCTTTTTTAGACAAGCCTACTTGTCTAAAAAAGTAGGCTTTTTTAGCCTACTTTTTTAGACAAAAAAGGCTTTTTTAGTGTTGTCTATATTTAGACAACACTACTTGTGACATCAGCTGTTCAGAGGAATGCTCCATAAACATTTACAGTGTTGTCACTTCTGCAAAGCAAATGTGACTTGGCCTAAAAGTAGCTGAATGGTGATTCAGACATTTATGGTTCAGATGGAACAGTTTGATCAGATTTCAAGGAAACTACAATATAAGCAAACCCAGTTATTAACCAGTTTTTACATACATGTGCCCTTTTGTAACTGTGAAATGTCTGTGTTGTTAAATGTAATGATTACGTATCCTTCTCTAAATCTGCCATGGCAGAGTTAATCATGTATTCTTCTATAAATTAGTTTGACTGTAATTGACCTATTCCTTGACAGTGTAGCAGGGTGCCTTGCAACAATATTCAAACATTTGTACTATGCCAAATTTTATGAAGTTGAAACATAAGTTTGATTGTATTTTGTAAGGATTTTATGTGATAGACCAAAAAAAGCAGCATAAAAGTATGAAGTGGAAGAAAAGGATATATGGTGCACATTTATCTTTAATGCATATCTCACAAGGGTGCATGCATTTTAGTTACCCCCTTACTATGATATACTTAAATACAATCCAGGTCACAAAGGGTTTCCTCAAAAATAATTATTAAGATAAATCTTATTACGGTAATACCCCTGTCAGATTTAAATTTCTAATTATTTTTTCATTACCCCAAAATGTTAGTTTCTGTTATTATTGAAACAGAGATCTCTTAAACATCTGTATTGGTCTAACTGCTTTTAAAATCTTACATTTTAAATCTCTTAAATCAAATATTTTGCACGTTTCTATTGGTATGCGGATAATTAATCTATAATCTGATAGATTCTCTTTGAGGTTATAGTTATGAATGCAGGGCTGCATCACTATTAAAAACCGAAATTAAAAGATTACAATAAATTAAACTTTGTCAGGGGTATTAATTTTGATCTAACCTATGTGCAGCAAATAGTTTAACTGTGTGCAATCTCAGAGTAAGAGGAGCTGTGAAATCCCCAGATGTTTGTTAGAGACCAGGGTACATACACTTTATTCAAGTGAACCTTGGATAAAGTGGGGAAGTTAAGGGTTACATTAGTAAGCTCCTTTCTGCTAATCTATCACATAAAATCATAAGAAAATATATTCAAGTTCGTGTTGGCAGTGGAAAAAAATCAAAAAAGTTTAACTGCTATCAATACTTTTGCAAGGCACGGTATGTTTAACTGATCAGGAGCCTGCTTGACAGTCAACTGAGCTACACCAGATGGTAACATTTCTCTTAGCACTGATTTTAATTTAGTTAGAAATCTGTAATTAGGTGGGGTGCTGCTCATACCCAGGAGTTTGGATGAGTGTACAGAGAGCCAGACACACATGCACGTGAGGTTAGCTTCCATCCACTAGGTGGCTTCCAGTGGGGGGTCAACACCAAACCAAAGAAGGGGGCGACCAGACTCCCTCCCTGATTGCAACATGCACCGCCTTCCAATTAATCCAACCACAAAATGCTACTTTTGCTCATTAGAGGATTAATACTTGTTACAACAGAACGGATTTGAATTTTTTTTTAAGTGGCGAAAGTAAACAAAAATGGTAGCATACATGTCATGCAACACAAGATGGCACACACAATGCTTTTATGAGGAAATAAGGGCAATTGGGATCTGATTAGGACAAGACAACAAGGCATAATGACGGGCAACAGATTCAACCAATTAGCCACAAGAGAAAATAATGGTGTCTTACCAATGCGGTCCAACCGGTCAATGGCGACAGTTTCAAATGCACGTCGCATCATGGGGTACTCTTCAAGCACCTCATTGAAATGGTCCACAGAGAGGGAGAAGAGTCGACAGTAGGTGTCTGCCCGAACGCTTGCTGTCCGTCTGCCCTTGGTGAGCAGACAGATCTCTGCATGACAGTGACACAAGAGGCACAAATAAAAACACATCAAGGAAACAGCAGCAGGACTGAAGTATACAGAAGGCGATAAAGGAAATCGTCCCAGTAATTACTGTACACATTATCATATAGATGAATCTGTGGGAACAAAGAGTTAGGGAGTAGAAGAGCTAATGTGAATGTAAATAAATTGAGAAGCTCATAAGCACGTCTGTCACACTCTTTGTGCCAAAATCATTTATCATCCTGTAGAGGGATAATAGTCCTGTGATATAAAACACTAGTTGGTGTTAGAGTCAGGCTCCAAAGCACTGCGCCAGTTTAAAATATAATCAGTAACTAAAGACAGGGATGACTTTACAGCATCTGTGTATCCCCTGTTCACAATGCATCAAAACACAAGGACAAGAGCTGAACAATACATCAGCAACAAATCTATGTTCTCATCATAGTCCTCGTTAATCACGTTTATCACATTACCCCTAAGCAGACACAATATTGGTTAGCGCCCCCACTTCCCACCTCAAATAACACTGAATTATTGTCTACAGCACAATTACAAATCCATATTTAGAAATAAGCCTCACTCCTCAAATGTCATAACAGTTACCCACTAATAACATACACTGCAAGAACAAGATTATGTCAAATTTGTTGCCTTGATTAGAAATCTGCGCAGCTTAATCTTGACAAATATTGTGGATGGATCATTTCCTCTCCTGATGCAGTGGGAGTTACCTATAAAACTGTTCAACAGTTGAGCGCTTGATCTTCATGGGGAGGATGCGTCAAAGTTAAATCTCATTTATGGAATGCACAAGATCTGTCTGCACTTAAAGCATATTTACTCTGCTCAACATGCCAGTTCCTTGAAGTGGCAAAATACAACTGTAGGACCTGTTCTTTAAAATTTAAGGCCCTGTCTATTCTACCTTAGGTGCAAAACATAAGGCTATTGTTCTTTTTGTACATCTGTCCACATGCAATATGACGTGAATAGGCAGTGACATAACCGGATTTTTTTTCAAAATAAGATAAAAAAATTTAACTCTGACAATAAAGTCCATCGCTGGGCTTGATATTCATAGAATTTTATAAATGATGGCACAGGGTCCCATTTTTCACACATCCAGTCGGTTCAACTTAGGGTTATCCTTTTTTTTTTTTTAGATTTATATCCTATCCTGTCTTGTCCAGCTTAATGACTGACAGGAAAACATGAACAATGAAAAAGAATTCACAAATACATTTGTTTTGTAAAAAGTCCTAGCATTACTGTACTGTACAGTACTGTACTGTTTTGACCATGCTCAGCATTTTCATAATTTCAATGTTTTTTGTGTAGTTATTGTCAGCTTTATGCCACCTTAAATTCCAGCCTTGGTATTACACTGTTATAAATTTTTCAGTTTTAAATTCCTAAATTTTGAATCTCTTGGATAATGCAGACATAGATACTGTAAACAGAAATTACCTGTTATAAAAATATTCAGGGTAGCAAAGACTGGAATCCTAACAACGTTAATTCTAATAATTCTGCCAATAATTTGAACGCTTGCGTTCACTCAAAGTATTTGCACCAAGCATAAAGCATTTTTTCCCAAGTGGCCAGAAAATCATTGAAAACAACAATACTGATTTGAATGGGAAGTGATGTTGATGTCATGGCGAAAAATCTGAGAGTGTTATGACCCAAAGGCACACTGTTCGTTTGAAACCCTTCATCCTAATGGTTCACAATACAGGAGGACATCGTAAACAGCAGGTACATTAGTTAATGAAAAAGGACTTCAGGAAAGCGTCATATTTTTTTCTTATTTTCTATAAGGAGAGCCACATAAAATGTGTTTTTTCAAACATTAACATTCATGAGATAAGATAGTATTTGCAGTGCCTCACTGAAACAAAAGATACATATATTTAGATAGACTACACCCTCATCATCTGACCTGTATTTGTTCCAACGCTATAATCTCCATTTACATTTGCACCTGTACACAGTCTATTACTTTCCTTCACGTGGCCAACCTTAACCTGTTACGGTGTAATTTTTCTTGGCTCTGCCATTATAAATCATAGAAGCAGGGCACAAAATGTGCAAGATGTGCAAGCAGCACTGTCTCAAGCTGTGAGTTTGAAGAAAGTGTTAGAACTGCTGTAATGGAAGGCAGGCTTTACAGCGAGAGGTACCTTACATTCAGAGAACAAGAGAAGCTGCCGGAATAATGCGTCATGTAACATGTGGTTTGAGTCATGTGAGAGATAAAAGAATCAAAACAAGTACAGATGGTGGTTGGTCTGTATTTAAATCAGCATGCTATGCAACTAATAAGCTTATATGACGGCAATGGTAACATTCAGAGATAAATGCGATACCCTAAGATCCTGCTAAAGTGAACAGCTGAACAGCAGTTGGTGAGTCGGCAAATCTTTCTCTAATGCTAATATAGACAAATGACAGCTCTTGCAAAGTTTTAACTGACATAAACATTAAAGTAAAGATTATTGTTTCCTTTTATCAAAAACTTTAGTCATCAAATGCTAAATTATGCTAAATATAAAAAGATTTAAATACTTGTCAGTTAGTATTTCATGTTTATTCTTAAATACCAATTGTTTTGATATCACAACACAGTTAACTTTTCCAAGGTCAATAATACATTTCTGTATAGCTGAGAAACCGAGGTCAGAAAGGTGATGCTGACACAGTGATTTATTGTGCCACAAGATCCTGCTTTAGTGATTTATCTGACTGCCGTGTTCTCCGGGTTACCACCATACGATTATACAAATTCAGAAGCCACTGTGTTCTGTGGTCCTTGTTTTCAAATCTCTGTGGCAGTCCTGAAAAGAACTCCTCTGAAATATCTTCCCTGTCAGTTTAAAAAAACTCTGGTGTTACTGTGGGTTTGTGAACGTCAGGGACCTGTTATCACTCTTCATGACGTTGCGGTTTGACACATTTCTGTTGTGCTGTCACAAAGGATAAGCCCACTCCTGGAGCGTTGTGGATAATTTACCATCACATCATGTGTCACGTATACACTTGTGGCAACCAGCTTCCTCCCCTTCTGAGTGAGGAGGGTATGCCTTGTATGACTCAGAAACTGAAGCCCAAAAGGGATTCTTTCTCCTGTCTTATTGTTCTAGCATCATACAGTATAATTCCTAAAGGCACACAGTGGCTTCACTTCCAAGCTGTGTGATAGTAATGTGCAATCCCATCAACCTTGGCCCCAGAGGTGATATTATTTCAACATACAGGTGTAGTAACGACCATGACTGAAGGTGTTCTGTGACCTACTGCCTCCCCAAATGTCCTTTTCATCATTATGCTATTAGTTCCCTGTTTTTTTTTTCTACAGGAGCAATTCCAGATGGTCTCTGACTCTCCTGAAGAGTGAATCATTTAAAATTTAAAGGCACCTTACTGTAAGTATTCGCACCTTTTGAATCTTTTTCCATTTTTGTCATGTGGCAATAAAACTATATATTATATGATAAAGGAACACATATTCAAAGTTTTATTTTAGTCAATAAGTTTATAAACTTTGGCAAAAAATTCTTCAATAATAAGGCCTTTATTGTAGTGTTAAAAGAGAACCACACTATGTCTTGATGGTAATTTGCTACAAGCCAGTCAAGGAACATAGACATGGGAAAGCAAATGCTGTGAAAGCAAATACTTTGGGCAGATGAAACCATAACTGAATGTTTTGACACTTTTTGCACTACAAAAAAACAAAAAACAAATCCAGAACAAACACTGTAAAACATCCATTCAAATCAGTATTAATGTTTGCTTTTCTTCAAGTTGAGCCACAACACTGTTAGGATGGCATATACCTGAAACTCAAAACATGGCAGGCTCTAAGGATAATCTGTTATGGGACACACGAGACTTCAGACAGGCAGTGAAGATAATCTACCAGCTGGACGTTAAAAAGAAAAATACAATCAGAGCCAAAATGAAACAGATCAAAGCTAATTTTGTGAAGAGTAGTAGTGGAGCAGAGAAGTCTTGAACATTTTTGTTTACTACTGTAATTCTTTCCATCCAATCTGACTGAGGATGAGATATTCTGCAAAAAAAAATCTGTCTTTAGATCTGATAGCTGGTAGAGACGTGGCTTAAAGACTTCAGCTTATTAGAATATAATATTCAGGGTTCTTTGTCAAATAATTAGTTTAAATGAATTAAATAATGTGTCCTTTTTGACTATCGATATGTTCTACTTTAATTTAGTTAAACAAGAAAGAAAAAAAAAATCTTGGAGGTTTATGGGACAAAATGCAAACAGGCCGAAGAAGTATGAATACTTTTTCAAGGTGCTGCTTTTTGTGTTCTTTTTCCTTTTGAAGAGAGCTGTAGTGACATTTGTAGGGGATGCTGGGTAGGAAAAATGGATTTGGATTATTTAACAGGGAGACTTCTTGTTTCTTTTCTGATTTTCTGCCTCCCTTAGCTTGTCAACGAGGCGCGCAGTGCATTCAACAGACACACCAAAGGGAAGGTATTCTTAGACTTCTTACCCTCCTCCCATAGCAGGGGTGAACACAAGATAAAATATGCGAGACGGCCTAAAATAGGAAACTTTGCTTTCCTCTCAAAAAGACAGCAACGTCTGCATGTAAATTTTGTTGAAGTAAACCAACTGCAATGGAATCAGGAACGACATCTTAAAAATTTATATCTGGAGCATTGCAGAGAGAATTAAGATTAGAGATTTAGGACAGTGATAGGATGAGAACAGCAAGGTGCTCCTGACGTCAAGCAGAGGAGTTTTCACTGGCTAGTGTTAAGTAAATCTGGAGAAGGCGAGGAGTTTAAAATTTCTAAGTTGAATGTGGGGGAGGGACCTCTGTGTGTCTTTAGGGATGCCTGATCCGTGCCTTGGCCAACACCAGCAACCAGATGAGAGGTTATGTAATCGCAGAAGCTGACTAATGTCTGACACTGGTTTATTGACATCTACAATAACTTCCAACAGAATCAAACACAAGCTTTAGTCTGCTTTCTATATAAGCATGTTACATATACACTGCGTGATTTGGAGCAGGCTGAAAGGATGCTGTAATCTGATTTTGCATTTTTTATGTGACTATAAAGAAAAGACATTTTATGGAAAATGTGTCTCTTTTTTTCTTACCTCCAAAGTAGGATCCATCCGTTAGTTTCATCTCCTTGTTGAACTTGGTGATGACGCTAACAACGCCATGCTGAATAAAGTACATCTTCTTTCCAACTGTGCCTTCCCTTATTATATAGTCATTAGGCTGGAAAACCTCAAACTTCAGCTTGCTCAGCATCCCTGTCACAAAGTTGGGGTCAGCATTGGCGAACAGAGGCATAGTGGCCACGAGCTTACGGCAGTTGAAGTTGACAATTTCCTGGCAGGGGAAGAAAGGGAAAGTGTTTGATGAAACGGAAGGGTTCATGCCATAAATAATTCACCTATTTCCACCTAAACACAGCGGAAAACAAGCACTGGTTAGGTGGTCGGACACATCCCCCCCTTTCATCTCTGAACCGCTATCTGCAAACATAAATGAAATTGGACACACAGTGCTGATTTAGGCTTAATACTTCCAAAGCACCTCCCATATCTCTCATGAGAGGAAACTTTTTGGCACATAAATCAGATCCTGATGAGTTTGCCCTCTGGTGCCGGCTGCAAGCCATCTCGCTGGTCTCATCCTGTCCCCTCATACGCAGCAGGAGATTAGGAGCTTGTTGTCTGTTTGTCTGTTGCATCTCTGTTGCTGTGCAGATGGGAGGCCGGGGCACTTGGCAACCGCAGCGATGTGTTGTTGACCCCACATGAGCGATAACCCTCCTCCAGTGACAACGGGACATTAACAGGATGATAACCAATCTCTGCGATGTTTGCTGGCTACATCAGTGTAATGGAAAGGAATTTCAGGACGGCCTCAGATGTGTTTTTCAGCAAATGTCATGGAGTTCTGACCTCAATCAATCGCCAGAACTAATGAATTAGACAGGAAGTAGTTTTCGTAGCTGGCCAGCATTCATGCCTGGGATTCAATCTTTTTCTATGACTCTTCTAAAGTTTGTAATATTGCTGCTG
Organism: Cyprinodon tularosa; assembly: GCF_016077235.1. Classification (NCBI taxonomy): domain Eukaryota; kingdom Metazoa; phylum Chordata; class Actinopteri; order Cyprinodontiformes; family Cyprinodontidae; genus Cyprinodon; species Cyprinodon tularosa. Next base: position 2,476,447 of record NW_024039718.1, on the reverse strand, counting down.
GACAGAAGCACTAGGAATTGCTGTAATGTGATGCTCTCTATTGACTAACAGGGATTACATGTGTTTTTATAGCGTCCTTGAATGTAACATCAAAGGTGATTTTTTCCCCTTACATTTCCAGTAACTGATCACCTGAAACAGGTTGGTTTTTACAGTTCATAAAACTTAAATGAGATAATACTGAAATTAGTAGAAAGCATTTTCAAAATTATTTAGTTTAATTAGCAAAACTGTTTAAATTTGATATTTATTCAAATTTATTCATGGTGACGTTTACTGCACAGATGTATTAATCTTATGTTTCTGCCTTAATCTTCCTTCTCAGTGCATGTTGATATAGATTGGGAATAAATATGTTTAGGGATATGGCTTAAAATTTGGTACTAGATGTTTCATACTGTCCCAAAGTTGGTTACCCATTAAAGCTTTTTCTTAGGTAAAAAGAGCCCAAATTTTTAACTGAAGTTCTCAGTGTTGAAAATGTTAGACAGACTTACAGTATATACCCTGTAGAAAGACTCATACACTGTTTGTAAAAAGGAGCGCTAACCCATCAGATTTTAAAATGCGGTAAATTGTGCAATAACTTTTTAATATAATATAATATATGTATAATATAATATAAAATGGGCAAATGTAATATGAAATAAGAATAGTAGGGTACACAGACTACATTTTGAAACATAAATGCAGCATTTGTGGCTTTGAAAACATAATCTTTTTTTTGTTAGCTGTGGCTACAATGTAGCTTGCCACTTTCGGTGTGTGAGTGTGTGAGTGAATGGGTGTAAATCGCTTTGGTCATGTCCTCTGACTTGAAAACCATTATATAAGTACAGGCCATTTACCATTTAACCATTTTCCAATATAAGTGTATGGGTCTTTTTGTTGGGTTTAGATCAGCTGTTTTCTTGTCCTTATGCCAGATTTCATCAAGCTTTTTGCACACATTGAACTACCCCATTAGAATATTTTTACGTAAAATGTTTTAATCCCTTTTCCTTCCACGTAAACATCTGGAACAATAAACCAGCACTGCACAACAGCTCTGTGAGGTGACTTAATGGGGCTAGATGAAAGATTGCACTGAGAGCATTGCTTGGTTTGCTGTTTATTTTTCTTCCTCCCTACATTCCTGCAGGCTTGATTATTCCTGATACAGTTTGCTGATATGGGACGCTTAGACATGAACTGGCCTCTTATTTTGCATAAATATTTAATATAATTTTCAATGAAGTAGCTGTAAATAGGATTATACATTTGCAGACATTCAAATAGCTATTTCTTTTTTATTGCTAAATAAAAATTCTCAGCTTATCCTTCGAGAAAAAGTATTATTTCAATGCAAAACGATGTGACATCAGCTGTCAGAAACACTTTAGGGTATTCTTTTTTAGAAATACAATTTAAAATCCTATCAAGTGGAAATGATATGCGGTCAAAGTATAAACTTAGTCTTGTGTTTCATCAGCAGAGCTGTCTCACCTCTTTGAGTGGGTCGTTGAGTTCGCTCAGGATGTTGTCCTCATCAAAAATCTTGCCTTGATAGCGGTGCTCATAGTAGTCATGGATTTTCTGTCTCATGTCCGCTGGAAGCTTGTGGAAGGACATGTATTGCTCCACTTGTTTATACTGGAAAAGAAAAATAATAAAGATCCAATTTCTGACAGATTAAACTATGATTTTACAATCATTTCCTTTTTATTTTGTTTATGCATGCAAGAAGGAATCATTTCATTTAAAAACACAATTTAAATCGAAAACAAAGTTGCATAAAGCACTGTCGTCCCACTGTGTACTTTTGTGTCCCTGTAAGAGGACAAGTTGTGCTCTCACTGAGAGAGCAGAGGCATGTCCTGGTTGTGTGTTGGGAGAGTGCAGCACAATGAGAGGGATGCAGGTGGTGAAGAAATCCAGGAACAAGAACAGGCTGAGGGCGATGTCAGACCAAGGTAGCGGCTCAGAAAATCTCACCAAACCCAGCGGTAATGCAAATAAACAAGGCAGAACTCTGCAACCAATAAAATTAACTGAAAACTCAATTTTCAGGACAAATGTCAAATAGTCTTCCTGCTATTCCTCATAAGACAATTAGAAGAAGCTGGATGACTCATAAAGATGCTGCCACTCTGAAGGAGTTACATCCCATTTTTAAAAATCCATATTCTTCTATTTTTTTATTTTGACACTGTCAATTTTCTCCATAGCACTTAAGGTGCATGTTAAACATTGATAAAAATGTTACCTATTGAATAAGCTCTAATGTTGAAATTATTGTCCATTTGTTTTCTTCTATTCTGGTCTTTTTTATATACTTTTTTTGTAACTCTAAATAAGTAACAGCTGAAAGTGAAAATATTGAGCAATCTGTCTTCAATTTGCTTCGCCATATTCATTGGACATATAATCCCCTTTGGGACCTCGTAATAATATGAAAACAACCATAACTGTTGCTTAAAAAATAATCCAAACATGCAATACTACATCTCCACAATTTTTCCTCATAGGATAATTAGTGTGTATAAGGTACAGGTGGCAAGCAGTTGAAAAGAAACTGACCTAGGAGATTTGACTCAATGATTGAAAATGCCCATTAGATTGCGAAAGACCTTTTCATTATCCACATTAATCCTGTCTGTGTTTGTCTGCAACACACATCAAACCGTGAAGGACAATATTAAGCAGACTGAGAGGTAGATGTGTGCAATCAGGTTTCATAACTAACCTCTCTGCAACAAACTGTTGGGTTGGATAAAATAAAGCCTTGACTTGACATGCAGCTGATGAAGATGGTGCCACATAACTGCAAAAGGTGTTTGTTTCAGATCACATTATACTGTATGTGTTTCCAGAAAAGAAAATTAATGGTTATGTGTCTCCTTTAGTAAAAGGGTGATTCAAAGATTGATATTAACAGATGGATGCTGGACCGGATTTTTTTAGCGGTTGAATTTAAAGGTCACACTTTTCTTCCTTTTAGTGTTTTACAGTTCTCCATAAAATACACTGAAACGTATAAATAAAACATAATTGCAAATTTAATGAGTAACTTAAAGACACATTTCATAGTAAAATTAGCTTTTTTATAGCATATACAGTCAAAGCAGAAATCTTACTGTGTTTCTTCTAAGAAATGTTATCCAGCTCTATGTTGCCATTTGACTACAAATTAAAATGTTTTGTCTGATTGTTGTAGTTTTGCCATGTCAAGGTTTGAAGTACTAGTTGGATATAACTAAAAAGGTACCTCCGATATTAGGTTTATTTAAAATTGCAAATGTGGTTGTTCTCAGGACAGCTATAATACAAAAAAATCAAGTAATCTCACAATATGTTGAGCTTTTCTGGCAGAGTTGTAACAATAACATACAAAAAAGCAAACACAAGGATGAAGAAAAAACAAAATGTTAAGAAAAGAAAATATATAGAGGCTTCTTGAAACGAAAAGAGCAGAAACAGCAAGGCAAGGGAAAGCCAAAAATATAATTGAGCCCATCTATTTTGATCAGTTTTGCAACAGATTTGTGACAGACACAATCTTCCCTTCTAGTCCACAGACCAGACAGCTGAAAATAACCAGCATCTCTCACACTCCCCTGGGTAATCATAGCAGAAGAGCGGGTGAGAGCAGACAGCAGCTGTGAGTATGGTAGCTCAGACCAGTGGCGAGCTCTTTGACCACTGTGGCGCAACCAGCCCCACAAAATGAATTTTGTCAGCGAGGGAGAAGACACTTGAGTCACAATGACCCCCTTTATTGATTCCTCCTCCCAGCTGCAGAAAGGTGATAAGGGACCATGTTTTTTTAGGTGGGAAATTGATTTATGTTGAGTTCACACAGTTGTCCTGGATAGTGTCCACTGTGGCCAAAGCAGGCCATTTGGACTCAGTTTGACAAGGTGGGGCATGGAGTAAGGCGAAAGTGGTGACTTTGGGTGGCTGATTGAACTTCTGTGTCCATACAGTAATAACTCAAGAAGAGATACAGGAGAAATCAGAATAGGATTATTTTTAGCTTAATAGCTACAACTTGGCCACAACTGAAACATCAGATTTCAACACTAGGCAACACTAGATCCTGCACTCTTTGCAGTGGTTTATGCTATCTAGTGTCAGCTGTGCCATTTTCAAAATCAGCAAAACGTTTAAAGCTAAAATAAGAGGAAACAAATATATTTTCTTAATGAGAAGTCATGTTTACTGTTCATTCAAAATGCAAGAAAGAGTGAGAGAGAACCACAGTTTCAACGGATAACAGGATGACTCAGCATATTGCAAAAAAGTTACTTTGTTTATTTTTTCATCTTCCACCTCTAAAGATTTTAATTCTTTTTTTCAGTAATGGTAAAGATTTAAATCCACCAAAAATCAAAAGTAATACTGTTGTATAAGTTCTCTTAACTGGGATAATAAAACTTTAAGATCCCAAATATTAGTGACTCTCTTTCAAAGAACTAGACTGAAGAACTGTTTTATAGCAATCTGTCTTTAAATGATAGTCATTCTAGCTTTAATGCATCTGATTGAAGCTTTAAAAAATAACAGTATGTATATCTGTAAATCCAAATTTAATGTTTTTTAATCCTTTTATACGTTTTTGAGGAAGTAAAACAGTTGTATGGCTGATACAACTCCTTATTTTCTCCTTTATTTCTTACAGAAGTCCATCACTCTTTTCCTAAAGAGAAAATAATGGCAGCTAAATAGGATCTTGTTTAATTAAAAATATAAGAACCAGCTATACAGTGCGGTCTTCTGCCCTCCTCAGATGAATGACACAGATGTCCTCTGGCTTGAAGAGTGATTCAGCACCATGCCATCACAGCATGGATGTGTTGATATCATGCATACTTTACTCCCTCATTTCCTTCTCTCCCCTCCGACAATCTTCTGACTCATCTCTACTAAAAGTGCTCACTCTGTATTTTTCTTCCTCTTTAAATAAGACAGATTCTCTTCATTATAACAAATGTATTGAAAAGTTTTATCAAGCATCATAACAGAACCTTTAAATACAACAACTATATGGGTCACATTTTCTCAACACATCCTTGTTATAACCATCATCTGACATGAAATTACTTGCAACAAGCACTCCCACATCTTCCATCTTTGCATCCGGGCTTCCAACCCCCCAGCTGTGGCAGAGATAGATGTAATGACTAGAGGCTCAGCACCCTGAACTCATCCCTGCTGCTCTTCATCCTGCTTCACTGATATGCACAGCCATGCAGCAAAAATCAGCACTGGCTGAACCTGACCACGCAATGGGGTTTCTGCTCCCTCAAACAAGGCATATTCACTGCCTTAAAGCTAGAAGTTCAGAGCCTGGGGGGTTGATGAATTGGGAGGTAAAATGGAAAGAGGGGGGTGGATTAAGACTATTTGCTGTGAAGCAGATGCACATCACACACTGAGCTAGAGACATGTCAGAAAATCAGTAACTTCAGACAGCAGACTTGTTTGCTGTGGTAAGTTCTTTGTGAGAACACTCTGTGTTGTGTCTTTAGCTGTCCATAATCAATTTCAAAGTTATCTTCCCAAGTACAATACATTTGGACAGGAAAGACACACATTTTCACTTTTTTTTGTTCCTCAATTTTAAAGATTATGTTTCCAGCTATGCATAAGAGTGATGCTTCAGAAAATGCATTCTGGCAAAAAGCCCTGCAATTACACAGTAATGACAAGTTTTAAGTGGCATGTTAAACAGCTCGGTGGAGCCGTGCCAAATGCAATGAGGAGTGCTTTCTCTAGATTGCATCGACCATGAAAGCGTCTGGCAAGGTCAGCCCGTCATTCTAGAATAAATTGAAACCATCTAAATGCTTTTATATGCAAGGTGTAAATTAATGAACTGGTATTTTAGCATGTCCTGTTACTGTTACAGCCAAGGTGACTCTGCTTATCTGAGTTATGGTAACAGCCTCGCATGGGAAAGATAATGTGTATCATTTTAACTTGTGGTTGTGATTATACATAAAATAAAAAAACCTGGTTTGGCATCAAACTAAAAGAGAATATTTGAGTTGGAATCTGAATATTGGAATTTAAAGTATCATACATTCTGACTAAGTTCAAATTCCCCTTAATGATGGAAGTGCTATTCAGAGAAGTCAAAGGTGCACACATCATTTAGTTGGTCAAAGTACAGATATCTAAATGTAAAAATACTGATGGAGTTTTTTAACTTATATAAAAATACAAAGGACTAGTGCAAAAGTAAAATAAAGTTTTAAACTTATATAATAAAGAAAAACCTCTTTAATAATGCTATTCTTTAAAAACAGTTCTATGCATAAAATGTGTTAGCTTTCCTCTTTTGCTCACTGTGTTGTAAGGAGAACAAATACGGACTCTGTCTAGTTTTGTTGGAAATGAAAACTTCAGACAGGACAATATTAACTGAAACGAACAGTCTTTGGCTTTTATAGCATTAAAGTTGCTAATAGCATTACAACTGAAAGAAAAGTTGAAACATAATCAACATACAAAAGCTAATAAACAGGGAATGGACAGAGAATGTCTCACATCTTAGAATCTGATCCATCATCTGCAGTGTTTTCCAGCCCTCTGTTTTCCTTTAGGTTACTCTCAGGGTTTGTCTATAAACAAACTGTGCTCCGATTAGACATATTCTCTTTCTGCCCTTGCATTTCCCTCTGTTTTGTTACAGCTGTTACATCATGCCATTATTAAAATGTAGTGACACATTTGAAAAAGCAAGGACTGGAAAGTACAGATATCAGTGTTTAAATGTAGTGAAAAAAGTAATAAGTTCTCAGAAAAATGAATGCTTAACTATAGTGCAGACACAGATAAAGGCTACTTAAGTACAGTATCTAGGTTTTTGTACTTGACTCCAGATGTTATTAAATAGCCTTTGACAAATGTTTTGGCATCTTTATTCTATACCCATAAAGGAAGGAAACTGAGAATCTGTCTGGAATTGCTGAGGCCAGACTGGTTCCCCATCTGACACACTGGAAAAACGTTCTAGAAATAAATCAAAATGTCTTAAATTAAATGTATTTACCATTAATTTGAGTAGGTAAATGAGATCGTTTGCCAATGGAATGAGTATTTTTAATCTTAAAATATGAAATTTAGATCATATGCACTTGAAATAAGACAATGCAATTGTGTTTTCTTATTTTAAGTGTAAATTGTCTTGTTCCATTGAAAATATGTCTCTTTTACCTCCTCAATCCAAGAACAAATGCACTTATTTTAAGAAAAAAATGACTTATCTAGATTTCGATTTTTTTCCAGTACAGATGACACACCAGCTGTGACAGGGTGTCAGTCATGATTTATTGCTTACTGCAAGATGGATCTGAACTTTCCTACATTTCTGAACCACTGCTGCGTAATCCACCATACCATTCCAGATTCACTGGACAGACGTGACCAAAGTTTTGTGTACAAAGAACAATCAAGAGCAAACATTTATTGAACAATGTGGAATGATATAATACTTCATTGTCAAATGTTATCACACTAAAACACCTCTTATCAAACCGTACTATGCTGTGAGTGAAATTTTTTTCATATAATTTAGAATTACTTTGCATCACACAGTATTGTATCATAGTCACATTGGGTTACATTGTTTTGCAATGTATCAGATCATATTCCAAGTTATCATAAGCCATGAAATTGCACTATATTACACTATATTATTTTATTTAATGCCAGATTTTTCCATACTCTATTATACTGCATTAAATGACATCATGCTGTTGCATGTATGCAATTCTAAATCTAAATCCTTCTTTCTCTATTGTCTCAAATAGAACTAGCTCCTCTGTATGATAAGCTCCTCAGAGCTTATCATACAGTTCTACACCATATCATATTGTGCTTAATAATCCTGAAATGCACTGTAAGTTTATTGAATAATTTAATGACGTACGATATCATGTCAAACAGTATGATTCTGTGTTTTACAGTACTATATCCAATCCTGATGTATCATATCGAAATAACAATGCAATATCATGTTGCATTAAAGTGTATCATATATTTATTGCATTTTATATTCCTTTTTGTACACTATGTTGTTGTGCTGCAATGAAATGTATTTGAATTTAAATCATATGTATTGGTCAGTAGTTTTCTAAATATTTTTGACAGATATTGAATTGTCACTTTATGTAAACAAACAAAAAAAAAGTATATAGTTTCATTAACTCGTATGCAAACATCGGTTCTCTTTAGTTGACTGCATTGTTTAAAGATTGAAACTGTGATCAAAGGAGGAAAAGATTATTTTACGTTTAAACATTCACTAGCCTAAATTATACCTTGAAAAGAAAACATAGGATTATTATATTTACTGTTATTCTGAAGTAAATTGTCAAATAACATTTTTGTCTTAAACTAATATTTACGTTATTATGATAAGCTTTAATTGAATAGAACTGATTTCTTTGGAAATATCAAATCACCTCAATTTAAATGAAACTCAAACTAATTGCATATTGATTTTCATAATCATCTTATCACAGTAGCCTTAATTATATATGCTGCAGTGTAGGTGACCACTAAGTATCTGAGAATCTCATGTATTGACAGAAAATCTTTTTAACTTCTACTTCTTTTGAGCTGCAGTGACGTCATTTTACAGCAAGAAGCATAAAGACAAAAAGACTCATAAGATCATTCAAATACTTGTTGCAAGATACTGTATATGACTAAGAAGCACATTAAAAAAGCTAAAGACCTGAGCACAGAAATGAAATCTGAATATTTGTAGGCCCTTTAGCTTTTCTGAATTCCTGTTTAAGAGATGATGAAATAATTCTGCAAATCAATCTTTCCTTGACTTTATGGTTTTCTTCTAAAAGCATATGTAAGCATATTTTCTTCTTAAAAATATGAATAAACAATCAAAGTAATAAATAACTAAATGCTTTACATGGTAGGAAAATCCGTTTGTCTAAGCTGGCATTAGTAATTCTGCAGCATAAGGTAGAGTTCAGCTTTTTGTTTTAATCATACATGTATCCTGACGTGACCCAACCAAGGGGATTGTAATCCCCACAAGTACAAAGTCGCATGTACAGCACAATAAGTGGATTTTGACTGCATAACAAAGATGTATAGAAGTTAAATTTGGCGTCTCGTGTGCAAACTCTGAGCACATCGGTCATTGCCGGCTGTTCTGGGAGGAGCCCATGCCCCTCAGCATAATCACAGATGGTGGCTGGGGAAAATGCGAAACAATAACTGTCCATGCGGAAGAAATATATAATGATGTAACAGGAAGAATTAAAGGAACAAAACAGCAAGGTATATTCTGACAGACTGGTCATTCAAAAGCCCAATGCTGACCTCAATGACCTTCTTTTTATCTGCTTTGGAGAGAGATGAATCCTCTTTTCAGGACATTATCCTGATTTTTCATAATCTACGAGCAACTGAGGGTAAAGCTAATTTAAGTTTTGCTGCAAAGAGCAAATCTCATGTAAAACCCAAAAGAGCCAACCAATCAAACTAATACCTGATAATGCCGCTATCTTTCTAACCTTAAATCTTACATTCTGGTATAAAGCAAAACCAATCTACTTTTAAATTCTTTCTTGTGTACAATGACATGGCCCTTACTTACCTTCTCTTGGTACTGCCTGCGTGAAGAATCCAGTGACTGGATCAGAGCTGTAGCATGGCCCACGAACATAGCATAGCATGTGGCGCCCACGATCATGCTCAACATGGTGATCCACAGGTCAGACATACTGACGGGCGCCCGGGCACCATACCCAATACACAGCATATGGCTCATGGCTTTGAAGAGGGCATAGGAGTACTGCTTACCCCAGGATACATTCTGCAAGGACAGAGAGAGAGGAGAGGGGGAGAAATGTTGGGGGAGTTACTGCAAGGCAAGGCAGTGAAGAAAGGATGGCTTTTCTTTGATGGAGCAATGGCTTTTAGCCAGCGTACTTGTCAAGCCTAAGAGCTTAATGCTGACATTCTATCTGTTTACTTTCCCTTTCTGCTTTCACTGTGCCAGGACCTACTTGAACTCCATATTTTTATTTTCTCAATAGCAGAAAAAAAATCAAAGGTATTACTCTAATCCCTCATTGCATGTGTTCTGTTGACCTGATTAACTTATCTTCTGCACCTGCCCTGAACTACACAAAGCATTTAGAGCTGTATTTGTAAGGTCTCTCTTATTCATCTGCGTATCCAGATGAGTTTATGAGCAGCAGTGTCAGCCATTCCTCTGTCAGGAAATAATCTAATCAGAGACTTGCTCAAATAACCTTGTAGTTTTAGAGCAGGCTTTTTATTGGACTACTATTTCTAATTAGGGTTGGTTCCAAATTTCTTTTTGACGGATTGTATCATTAAAAAAATCCAACTAAATATGATTATTGTGATAAATATTAATCATAAAAGAAAATATGTGCCGCAGGTTTCCTGAATCCGATGGTTGTTTTATAGCCAAATAATAATTTTAATTTTGTAAGACATTTGTTCATGAAGCATAAATCTCTAAAATTATTTAGATTTTAGTCCGCTTGAAAAAAAATGTATCAGAGCCGACTGGTTTTGATGCGTCTACAGACCGAATAACGTGGGTTTTAAATTTTGATTAATTCAAAAACAGAAATTTGTCGTGAGAATAGAATTAGCTGACCCACAGGCTATTCTCCTGGGTCACTGATTAACATTTGATTTGGAATAGCGTAGGATGATCTTAGGGTCAGCATTGCTCCAGTTAAAGGCTCTTCTTCTTTTAACTGCCAGAATTGATGCTGACATTTTTTCTTTTTTTAGAAAAATGCACCATCATCACTACTTATTTTTTAAAACAGAAAAACAAATCTTCCTATTTGATTTTTTTGAATATTCTAATTTTTATTTAGACATAAATGTAAATTTCAACATAAAAGCCAGCATATACGCTGCTACTTACAGCAGCTTGTGACTTTGTGGTATTTAGACATGGTGCACTTATATGTGAAAAAGAGCCAAAATCAGTCGGAAAATCAGCTAATTGTACTCCCAGAAGAACAACAGGTCGGTCATTGATTGACATCTCACTTGAAATGTGCTTGGGAGATTGGGAGTACAGGTTTATAAAACTCCAACTACATGTCCCTCTAGTGCAAGCTGACAGAATTAACAAAAACGCCTAATAGATGTCAAAACTTTTTCAGAAGAAATTAGCAAAAGTGCTGTCGCTTCTGATTCAAGCCTGTTCTGTTGTGTTGTTTGATTTTACGTCCACAGGTTTTATGTAAGAAACAACAGAATAAACCCTGAGGCAAAAAAAATGTATAAAAGTGCATCAGTTTGAATATTATTGCAATGATTTACACTCTGATTTTCAGGAACTCCCCCCCATGTTTGATGCTGTTTATAACAGCTTTGGCATCATGTCCTTGGCCTTTAGGCATCTGAGTTACATTTAGCACTTTTAAAAAAAATACAAAGCACATTAGAAGTGACTTACATTTAAATATTTATACTAAATCATTAGAATGTGTTAATGTTTTATCATAATAACAAACTAAACATTCTAGCTCAATTTAAGCTCTCTAATGTCTTTTTTCCTTACTTTTGTTGGTCTGAACCCTGACAGTCATGCTCGAAAGTGAGAGCTGCAGGACTTAGGCTCCTCATTAACATGGTACTTATTGAATGGTAAAGTGTGCTCATTTCCCAGAAGATCTCTAACAAAACGACTAGTATGCAAGAGAACAAGCCCTTTGAGGTCGTGGTACTCGTTAAGTGCAGAAAGATTTGCGACTCCTCCTTTTTACAGGTCAAACAGAGATTGTTAGAAATGTAAAATAGATTGCTAAAAAAAAAAACTCGACTTGTCTCCCACAGATCGAAATTATACCATACGTGCAGCAACAACTCTGTGTTTTATTGCTTTTTTTAAACAAAAGACAAAGCACCACAAATGCAAACAACATGAAAATCTAACACCTGCTGTTTTTGTTGTTCTGTCATGTCACTCAAAAGCTGTTTATTCAACATTTATTCATCATTTCCTATTTTAAAAACTTTTTGAAAGAAATTTTATCAACTGACTATTAGGGATTTTTCGGTTAGCTTTCTTTAATGGACATTATGCACTGTTGTTTTCATGTTTTACCCATTTATTTGTGTAACAGAATTAATGTGAATCAATTAAAATATACAGTATAACACTTTACAATAACTGGGATGTTCTACTGTATATGGAAAAAAAAACAACATTCATTCAGATTTCGATAAATCAAGGATAAACCATAATTAGAATAAATCTAATTTACCTTTGGGTTTGGTTGAGAACCCACATGTTAACAGTAAAGAACAGTAAAATAGGATTTTCAAAATGTGTGTTTATTTATTTTACATTGAAGAATCTAAATGATTAATGTAGACCACCTCATCAAGTGAGTCCAATCTGAACATGATGACTTGATGAGATTAAAAGTGTGCTACTGCTTGGTTGGAAAGAAAACCTGCAGCCACACAGTCCTTTCTGGAACCACTTTGACGCCTCTGATCTAGACCATCCAAAACGATGCCATCAGAGTCCAGACTAACATTGGGAATGTTTATCATATCACACTAGTTCATAAATCCATAAACTGGCTCCCTGTTCATTAAATGATGTATTTTAAAATCCTTCTGTTGGTCTTTAAAGAACTAATTGGGATTGGACCAACGTTTGTGAGGTGGTGGTCTGGTAAAACATGACTTAAGACACCAGATCATGCAGCATTTAGTTTGTATCCTCCTGTACTCTGAAACAATCTATATAGTATTGGATATAGGGAAATGGGGGACTGGTGGCCTAGTGGTTAGAGCATAGAGCTTGTAATCCTGAGGTTCTGAATTCAAGCCCCACTCCCACAGCCTGCACTCTGGGTCCCTGAGCAGAAGGCCCTTAACCCGACACTGCTCCCTGGGTGCCGCGCAATGCCAGCCCACTGCTCCCCAAGGGGATGGGTTAAATGCAGAGATTTAATTTCGTTGCTCTGTACTTGTGACAGTTCAAGGACAATAAAAAAGAAAAAAAAAATCAAAGACTTTTTGTCTACCCCAGAATTAGGTTAAAGTATCAATCCTAGCCCTGCTTCCTTTATCGGAGATTGAAGAATGAAAGTGAAGATTAGATACAGATTTAAGTTTGACATTTGAATCTGCATTTTAAAATTCCTTCTTTTATTTGATGATTTTAAGTGTTTCCAATATTTAGCCCCATTTTTTCATAGAAAATAAATGTTCTTTATAAAGCCCTCTGGATTGCCCTGAGTATGAATGATCGTCTATAAATAAACCCGCCCCACCTTGCTTTTTTGTATTCTCCCTCCTTCACAGTGCTTGTAATACTCCTGTTACACTACAAACGGCTTTGGAACAGTTGTGTATGTGGTGTGCTATGCAGTATGAGTTTGACCTAAGAACACACCCCCACTAACTAAGCAGTTAACATTTAAATTAAATAGTATAAATAGAATAGTATAAAACCTAATTGTCCCACAATAGGGAAATTCTGGACCTGTGCATGAGGCTGTGAACAGCTTTTCAGTGTTTGCATGTTTAACTTGTTTACTGCAGTATACGAGATTAACGTTTTGGTACATTTAAATTCCGTAACTAGAGGACTAACCATAAAGATAGAAAAATACATACTTCTTTAGGAGCCATCTATGTTGGAGGATTACATACATTGACTCCACACAAACATCTTCAAGGATTATATGCTTTAGAGCTTTGTTTAGGCTATGAAATGACTGACTTTCTGCATTGTTTACATAACAGAGATGATCCAGTGATAAAAAGGTCAATGTTTGGGTTAGTGCCAGTGTATTATTGTAAGGTCTCCATATATGGGAGGGGCGGAAATTGAATTTCATGGGCATTAAAGCTGTACACCTCATTTGTAATCGAAAAATATAATGGTGGGAAACATTGGCAATGTGTGTGTGTGGGGTGGGGGGTGGGGGCTTTTGGAGGCTGCAGGCGTTTGATGCAACTTTGACGTTTAATTTGATTTGATTACGTTCTGTGTGCAGTGTGGACTTTTAGGTGCTGACAGAAACTCTTTAAAGGGGTCATAGAATGATTATAGAGGGTATTTGGTGCTGGTCCTTAAGGTCTCTGAATAGGGTGTGTAACATTGTTTGGGCTGAAAATGGCATATTTGCTGTTCTATGCCTCCTAATGCAAGCCTGGTTAAAAGCCCTAGAATGAAAAGACAGGTTTTCTTCTTTTTTATTGTATGCTATATATATTTAGATGAGCTGTGCACTAATTGGTTGGTTTACAATGAGCAAAGCTGCTGAGCAAAGATGCATCATAGCAACAAGCACTCACTCACTGAAACATGGTCCGGGAACTACGGCGGACGGGGATAGGGAGCCAGCGGGGTACAGAGCGACTGAACCCCACCCGGTGATGGTAGCCTGGACAACAGCGGCCCTGTGATTCCCCCCGCCTGCCTTACCAGCCCCCAGCACCCCTCCTCTGGCTGAGGACCGGCAGCTCATGGCCTCTCTGCTTAGGTCCAGTCCAGTCAGCGGCTAAGCAGTCAACACTTCATTCTGCCTTGTTGCTCTGGCAACTTATTTCCCACCTTTTGGGATTAATTAAGTCTTAAACAAGGTTTTAATTTTAGCCGTTTGGACAAAATAGTCTTCAAACACAAATAAACAAGGCCAAACTCACTCCTACAGAATATTCACTTGACACTAGTAAGCTTGTATGAGTGATGCAAACAACAACTTTTGAACAGAGCATAAACGAAGAGAAATAGGCTCGTCCATGCTCTCGCACACATTTAATAGACTTTCCCCCTCAGGAGTGGGTACAGGGTTGTGCAGACAAAATGTGTCAGAAGGACAGTTTGTATTTGATGCTCCCTCTTTAGAACTGCTCTTGGGGACTAGTAAGTCATTGCTCCATTAATGTATATCTCTCTACAGTTTCTTTACATTCAATAACTCTGTCAGTCATTTTCTGTATCTTTTTTATTGTCATCACACACTATATTTGTCATACCATCAGTCTGCAGACCTAGGCAGTCCTAAAAACCAAATGAAGCCCCTTTCCATCCCATAATTTAAGTATCAGATGCTACAAAGTTTCTTTAATCTAACAGTGCCATGTGCTAAGCAGCATGTTTCTGCAGCTAACAGCCTGACAGGATTTCATTTCATTAGTCACCATCTTGTGTCCTCAGGTTGCCTTACACAAGATTTAGCTTGTTATGTGACCGGCAGGCATGTTGCTGATTCACCATCGCCCCAGTGTTGAGTGTCACCCAGAGGCGATGGTTGTTGTTGATACTGATGATTAACTGTGAGCCTAACAGGATGCAGGAGCTGCTTCAAAGAGCACATCCTATCCTCTTAATAGCTTTGTTTTGGAGGAGAAAATAACATCCAAGTTCCCCTGCAAAATACTTCAAAGTTCGGAATGTGAACTTTTCATATATGTGTGTGTGCTCCTGTCTAGGCACCAGAGAGAGGAGCATTTTTCTGATGTCACCATCTGATTGAGGACCAGTTTTGTGAGGACATTTTACTTGTTCTCACAAGCTATTTTGCTAACTGTTAGGTTTAGAGCTAGTTGTCAGTTTGGTTAGGCTCAGGGTGAGGTTTGCACTGGTAACGGTTGAGTTTAAGGTTATTCCTGGGGTTAGGGCATAGAAAGGATTGAAAATGACTGAAAATCAATGGCAGTCAAAGTGAGTTAAACCATTGGTCTTTATTACATATAGCAAGAGGAGAGTGTATGTGTGTGTGTGTCTCCCTACTGTTTCTGCCTGTCTGTCTCCACGCATAGGGCTGAATGTTCACCGGTCTAAGCTGACTATATCTTAATATAAGCACATTTGCATAGCACACATGATCCTGAACACATGTCCGTATGCAAACAAATAAAATGGCCCATTGCCCTCTCAAGAGAGCCAGCACAGTGACAGCGGTATTATCTTGTCTGGTGATTAAGTAAATGCAGCCTCTAAAGAGTAAGAAGGTACTCTCAGGCCATTAGTCAGAAAGATAACAGCCATACAGCCTGTACTGCAACACTCAGCAGTATCTACAGTCCTTACTCTTCTAGCTCCAGTTGGAAACCAAGTTCAAACCAGCTTTAAAAAAAAAGGCATCAACTCATAAGTCTTAAGCAGGATCTAATAATAAAGTCAGTTAATAAAAAAAAAAAAAAAAATGAGTGATGATCATTAAATTACGTCAAGAAAATTGTAATAAACTGAATAAAAACACCATAAAACAAAGAGAGAGATGTGAAGATATTTGGACCGTGTATGCTAATGCATTGTGACAGTGTGAGAAGAAGGATCCCACACGTGGGTGCGACTTATCACTTTGTATTTGCCAGGCCACATTCAGCACACAGCCCATTACTTCAGCAAAGATCCATGGGGAAGAGGTTCAACAATCTGCTGATCAGAGTCTGGGACATTCCACCATCTGCTCATAAGAAAAAGTCTAACAAAAGGAATTTTAGCACCAGTTGCTTACAAGCAAATTAGCAAATTGCTAATTGCGCCAAATTTTTCTCTAGTTTCAATTCATGTAGATTTAATTCAACACCCTGGCATGGGCAGACTAAAATATGTCTAAGCTGCTGGTTATTAGGAAGATCCTTTGCTGTCGAAAGACAGCATTTACAATAGTCTTATTAACAAATGGAAGATCTGAAAAGGATCTTAACCATAGTTCTCCATTGGTATATTGCTCTTGCTCTTTTTTTTTAACCTAGGATTGATAATTACTTTTTTATGGCCTGGGGAAAAAAAGGTTCAGAAAAGGATGACTAAATGAATCTGTTAAGCTAGCTAGTTAATTTAGATTAAGCCAATAAATATGTCATGTTTTTAGACTGTGGAAGGAAGATGGAGTGCATAGTGAGAACCCCTGCACGCAAGGGGAGAGCAGCAAACTCAATGGTTCACATCGTAACACAGATGGTATTATGGAAAGGACACAATATGAAGACTTTATAACTAAAGAACAACCAAGAACTTAAAGTGTAGGCAGAAATAAGTCCAAATTACTTTCACCCTAAGTGTGGTACCAAAGTAGATAACAAACCACAAAGTCAATATTTTTGCTGTGGCCAACAAAAAAACATACTAAGCTACACCAGCTTTGCCCAGGGTGACTAGATAAAAAAAAAAAATTGTAGCACAACTAGGATGCTTATGAGGGACAATGCAGTACAGAAGCATCTTTTTCAGCTGTGCATCTTTAGTAAGAGTCACTTCTAAAGTGTTGCATTATATCACTCGTATTAATTTGAATAACTACTTATGAAAACTTCACCAAAAGCTCTCTGTGAATCTCCTGTCATTGGCCTTACCTAGTTATAAACATTACCCCAGTTTTTATTGTGGATGCATTTGCTTTCTTTAACCTGACAGTGAGGAAAATAATTGTGTCTTTTGGTTTTACTCAGTAGGTCAAATTATAGTTTAACTTAATATAATGTTATTTATAAGCCTTTTTGACAGGGGTCTACTAATGATCAACATAAAGGAAAAAAATAAACCTGACATAGATTTAGGAGCCTCAGGACATGTTTGTTTTCTTGTTTCTTCATGCAAATTAATGTACAGCTATATGGCATTATAAAGCAAGAGAATTTATGTCGTTGGGTTTAATGATTTAGGTCAACCATCCCTCCAGCAAACATTTTTGCCTTCTTAGTTTCAAAATATTGCTGCATTCTCATGATTTAAGCATTGCATTGTTTAATGAGCAAACTGTCCTGCCATATAAGGGGCAACAAATTAGCCTTTTACATGAGTTAATTTTATACTGATTTGCATACAAGAAGGAAAATCTGTCAAGCTCATACTGAGCAAGGGCAACAGTATGCAGCATGAGCACAGGGGCTCTTCATCACCAAACTTCAGGATTATTAATAAATACAAGTTGCAAATCAAGTTGAATGCAACTAAGGAAGATTTCTCTCCCGATTTGTGTAAATGACTATTAGTGAGGATGATTTGTAACATTCATGAGGGAAATTAGATCAGTCCAAAGTCTTTGGTTGCAAACAGGCAATAATCTGTTTTGTTCCATCTGTTTGCATGAGTAACACATGTAAACTGGTAGTGAACGTCCTCGGCAACTTATGGCCTCAAAGTAAAAATACAAGTGGGAAACAGAATCATGACACTGAGCAGAGTTTACATTTCACCTCAAGCACAATGCCTTCGAGTGGTCAACATGCGTGTTGAGCAAAAATGTTTATCACGTAGAAGGAGATGAGAAAAGATAAGACTTCCATAGCCAAGCATTTACAAGCAGTGTGAGCCACAAGGCATGTACACACTTCTGCACAATCATGTTGTTCTGAGAGGAGCAGGAATGTTTGACCCCAAACTTAAGGCAGAGGCAGAGAAGGAAATAATACTTTGGAAGAAACACACGCACATGACCAAGAGGGCTACAGGGAGAATAATCATGTTATAAAGCTGTGTTTTCCAGTCATCTGTACTACAGTGAAGCTTTATTTAGGTTTATCCTTTTAACACTTTTTCAGCATGACAGATTAAATAATTGTTAAATCTTCATGTTAACACACCTGTGTTGATTTTTAACTGAAAGATGGCATTTGATTTAACTGCAAATAAAAAAAAAGGCCAGATCTGCCAAATTATTTGTATATGAAATCAAGCATGTTCCTTTTGTAGATCAGCATGGAACTGTGTGTATATGATTGTAGACCAGGCGCTGCCTTCACTCTAAGGTAAGAATGCCTCGCATGTTTGATTGCGTGACCCCCCCTGCCACTCTAAAACAATTTCTACCCACAGGAAGAACAGAAACCTCAGAGTCAAACTACACTATGGTGCACTTGTTAGTACTACTGCCTTGCAGCAAAAAAGTCCTGCGTTTGAAACCCAGCCAAGGGTCTTTCTGCACTTTCTCCCTGTGGGTTCTCTCCTGTTACTCTTCTTTCCTCCAAATTACCAAACACATCTAAGGTGTGTGCAACCACTCAAATGTGTCTTCTGTCTTTTGTCCAAAGACTGCTAGAGACAGGCACCAGCCCCCATGTGACCCATATGGTAAAGCAAATATAAAAATGGATAAAAGGATAAATTAGAATTGAGTTGTCTCATTTCCTTAAACTTATAAAAACAAGTTAATGTCTTAATATCCTGTCCATCACTACAAGTTGTGCTCTTCCATATCCCTCACCATTATGTTACATTGGATACACCTATAGGCTAAACTTTAATGGTCTAATGATCTAATAATTGCATCAGGACAAGGAATGACTTCTACTACAACGTCACAACTGCAATGCAATGATCAACAGTGTATTTCTTTGTCATTCTGACTTTGCAGAAAACAGAAATGAGAAGTCTTACAGTAAATAAACAGAGAAAAGCTAAAGGAATGTAATCAAACATGATCAATCAACAAAGCCTACCTATCTATAGGTTCTGTATTATTACTCTATTCCCTGGGAAAGGTAGGTGCAATATAAGCATGATATACTTGTCAACATATTTTTTTTTCCCAACAAGCTACTTTAAAGCTACAGTGTGTAATAATTACAGGCATATAAATTCAGAAATTTAATATATTATACATAACTATGTTATTTATCATCACCTATGAGCTCAGCCTTTTAACCATAACATTTGCGTTGCCTTAGAATTCGTTATTTATAATTACATAGGAGCGGGTCTCGCAGCCATGGGGGCTGACATCTTTGCGCTACGGCAGCGCAGAGGCAACAAACTAGCGATTGCGAGATCTCCCATGACGCTCGAAAATAACTACGGCAAGTTGAGAGAGATGAACTGAGACGGTACTGAACAGTAGATGGCAGTATTATGCCTGAGAAGCGTTTAGTCTGCCTGAAACCAAAGAAGAAGAAGAAGCAGGTATACTGCGCCTCGGTAACAAGAAAGGTAAACAAGGCGGCAGGCGTGAGTGACTTTGCAAACTGTTTGGCACTGTGTGGCCAAACATCAGACGAATGGAGGATCATGCCTACTCTGTATCACAACGAAAAGCGGCGGACACCGAACCCCCGTCATCTAAGAAGCGGAAACACGACGAGAATAAACGCAAGCGTGACAAGAAACGACAAAAAACGCGGATCAACATTGGCACGGCATTTACACGATGGAAGTCACTGATGGAGGAAAAAGGTTTTCAAAGTGACGCTCAAGTTGCCAGTTTTCTCTTGGACAGGTAATTAATCCTACACACACAATTGTCTAATATCACTGCAGTTTTTGGAGTACAGGATGCTCAGACCTGTCTAAAACAATAACATGCTGCGTGATGATGCTGTTACTCTCCAGTATACTTATTCAGCAACGTCCCTGACGTTTCACAGGTAATGATTCAGTAATTTTCTGTAAAATAATTTTCTGGATATATACCTCGGTTACTTCTCTCCGGCTCCTTTGGAGATCTTCAAGCCTTTCCTCCTCTGCTCTCACCCCGCTGGCTCCCCTCTCTCGCCTGGCCCCAGCTGCACGCTCACCCCGGCCTCTCTGCCCTCTTCCTTTCCCTCTTCCTTGCCTTGTAACCCCCGTGCCACAAACAAGACTTGGACTCTGTAAACGGGGAATATATATTCTTCCAGCGAACACAATCTCGCTGTTAAACTAATGACTACAATTACTTCGTCTGTTTATATCACCATGCAAAGCAGCTCACCAAAACGTCACAACGACGTAGAAAAAATAACGGGTATATTTATTATCTTAAGTCTACATGAAATCTATACCCTACACAGACTAATGAAATACTATCTGTAAAATTATCTATGTAAACAAACCTCATCACTTGAGAAGGTAGGTGATGCGGACGTCGTGGAAGACATTTTGTCCCGTAACGCTCGCCGTACTGTTGGGGGGGAGAAGCGGTGGGGGGGAGACGTTCATGTTGCTGCAGTCTGCAGTCTGACCGCTAGATGTCGCTGAAAATTACACACTGTAGCTTTAAGTATTCTATGAACACTTTAAAAAAGTTATGCTTTTAAATATACCTTTTTAACTGCTGTTAAAACAATCTAATATACAGCAAAGCAATTTCTACGCTCATGTAAGAACATTGTTTTTTTTTTTTCTAATTTAAGCGATGCCATTAAAGGTTAATACCTTTAAAAATCATTTGACCTCTTAAACTTTCACGCATTTTTTTTTATGTTACAACAAAGAAAAAAAAAAAACGATGTGTTTTTGAATTGATTTGTATTCAGTCCTCTTTAATTTGATTACCCTAAATTGAACCAAATGCTCTGAGAAGTTGCAAAAGTATTTAAGTGAGCCCATCTCGTTCTGTTATAATCTGAGTATGAAAAAAGCTGTTCTGGGAGGCCTCAGAGGTATATGAGAGAACATTAAAGGACAAACAACATCATGAAGATCAAAGAACACACTGGTAGCAGTACAGTGCATCATGAAGGATAGAAGCTAGTCAGACACGAGGGAAAGATGGATAGAACTGAATAAAGGGCAGTTATGAAACAAAAGATTAGCGTTTAGAGCTCAAGATATCATAACTAGACGAGCGGCAAAAATTTTCTGTCTTTACATGTGAAAGGTTTATCACTTATTTATTAGGGTCTTTCCATTAATCTATTATCAACCAAATAAAATGTTAATAGGTTTGTTGATGTAGAAGGCCTTAATATAAACCTGTTTAGTTTTATGAACAGTTTAGCAAGATAATGTACAAGAGTGATCACATCGAAAACTTTAAAAAGCTCTAAAAAGCTTTAAGAGCATAGAGATTCCTTAAATGAATTACACTTTTTTTTCAAATATTAAATGTTAAACCTGTTTCAAGTATTTGAACATGAACATTATAAATGTGTAGTTTGGAATCGTAATAGTTAAATTGGTGAAAATTTGCGTTGTGTTCGTTAGATATGCAAAACATATTTTGCAGCTGACTATGTCAAAACAATTGGATAAAAAAGTATTAGTTTTCAATATAAATATGGCTTTATGTAAGAAAGTAAAAAAGTGTAATACTTACAACCATACCATTTAGGGATACCCAGCAGTCAGGGGGAAAGTCTTGGAGGAGAGGCACCAGATACTGGAGACAGCCATCCCAATGACACAGAAGCAGCATCATCCCTATCAAATTAAATATTCTTACCACTGCACTAGCCAGATCATAGGTCATATGGAATATCTGGAAGACACAAGCAAAGACAGAGAACACTCTTAGACTGCATTATAGTTTGGACATTCATACTGTATATAAAACTGACTGGTTGAGGATAGTATTCAAAAAGGAAAAGTCCCATTTCAATTGGAAAAATGTGTGTATGTGTGTATCTGCACTTGCAGACACTGAGCTGTACATAATTCAGTATGGCCACTTTCCAAAGCAAACAGAGCTGCAGAGGAAACACAAATCCAGTGCAGAGGACAGCAGGTAATGCAGTGTAAATTAGTTGAATGATGAAGAGCTAGAAGAATAATTAGCCAGTTTGTGAGTTTAAACGCCATCAGCAGGAGATGAATTTTACAGCCATTTAATCTGAGCCTGGAAGTTTTTAGAACAAAAAGTCATCAATACCAAGAAGCACATCTGCAGAGAGAACTGTGTCATTTATACTGGATTAGGCGGAGGTGAATGGACTCACGCCTGGGTGGCCATGGCGCTCATTCAGAGCTTCTCATTAGCACATGAAATTATCATTAGCATGAGAAACCAATTACTTACTTCCAGGTTAGTTAGGTCACAATCTTCTTTATGCTGCAGCTTAATGTCTCCCTACTAGAAAAGCTTAAAGATTGCTTCTGATTGGTCCGTTTTGCACAATAAACCAGCAATATATTTCAACTCGATATAATAAAAGCAAATGATTTTAGATTCTGATCTTTTTAAAACAAATGGCTTTCTAAGTCACAAAAATAGTGACACTTGTTAAGAAATGGGTTATGAATCATTTAGCACATCATTAAATGATATGATGCAAAAAGACCAACAAAGTGATTTAAATATCTGAAAGGTATAAACTTTTAACTTTTAAAGCACACTAATGTATTTTTCTATATTATGCATTTTTTATTCTGCTGTTACATGTTTCCTAAGTGAGATTGTTTAGTAATGTGTGAGTGAACCCTTAAATAAGATTATCACATAGAGAAGACAGTAACAAGTTATGAAAATTAAGGCAACCACACTGGATTTTGAGGATAGAGACGGTGAGAAAATATGTGTTTTTGCTTTTTCCAACTTCAGTGCCATTAAAGCACTAGTCAAGAACTTTAAGTTTTGGTCAATGTTTCCTTCTCCCAGTGGACAAGCTGTACTATTGTGCCTGAAGGAAGACAGCATTTCCCATGAGGCCCAGCATATAGTTTAGTAATATCCTGATTTCCCAGTCACCTGTAGTTGGATTAAACTATATTTCAGTTTCCAGTGGCTGTTTGAAATATGTAAAGCGTAAAAATGTCATATGACGATGTAAAAAAAAAAAAAAAAAGTTTAACTTTGGTTTCGTACTGTGTTCCTATATATTGTATGAAGGTTGATAAGTTTTCTCGTGTAGGTTTAATTAAATCGTGTCCATCAAACCCCCCCCGCCCAAAATGTGATGTTATTTTTATTTTATGTTGTGTTTTTTTTTTTTTTTTTATGAAAATAAATCAAATAAAATGATGCACCACTGCTGAAAATCATGATGTTACAGAGATTCACTGATCAAGAAAAGGTTTGAGGACCCTAAACTGGCAAAAAATTATTGCAAACAGAAAAAGTTATTAAGTTATTCAAATTTGGAGGAAAAACGTATTTCCCATAAATGTGGAAATCATGCATCACCCTTAATTTTAAAGACAAATACCGGAAATACTGACTGCATAAAATCTTTCTTATTTTTGTGGTTTGATGGTAACATAATACTTTTCCTGAGTAGTTAAAGCATGTGAGATATAGTTAGTGCCTTGTGTTTCCTATTTGAAGTACACATAAGTAAGTAAGTAAGTAAAGTAAACTTTATTTGTATAGCACTTTTCACAGACAAAGTCACAAAGTGCTTCACATGATAACATAAAAACAACACAAGTAAAATATGGCAAGAGGAGCTTGAAAGTGAAACAAACATTCTGGAAAGGAGGGGTTTAAATAAGATAGGCATTAAGTTTTAATGATCTTTGCATGTCTTGCATCTTTATTATTATAATTTTTTTATGGGTTAAGTTTCAAAAAATGGTCACATTTCTTTTTTCTTCCTCCTCATATCAAACAATCTTAAATATGAGCCTCAGGCAGTGTAGATACAGTAGTCTGTGATTCTGCCCAGGTGTGTTGAAAGCTCTTTGAATCCACATTTCTCCACCTCCATCCATTGTAACTGCCCTGTAACCCCACACTGCACAAAGAACAATGTCCACACATAGAACAGAGCGGAGAAGCAGGGCCTTTGCTGATGCTCAGATCCCTCTGTGGTTCATCTCATCCACAGGGAGATACAGTGCACTGCCCTGAAAGGCTAAAATTAGCCACCAGCTTACAGGGTGGTTGTCTCAGTGCACCTAACATCCTCTCTTCACTCCCAATTTAACATATATACCACTGACTTTGCTAGGGTTGTTTTCTATTAATTAGAATTATGCAGCATTAAACAGAAAGGCAAAACAAAGACAAACAGGTGAAGGAAAAAGTTAATGGCTTATCTGCTCATTCTTCTTTGAGAATGTACAAAAAAGACAGAACAAGAACTGATGAAACAAGATGAAAACTGGTAAAAGGTTTTCCAAAGTCTAAAAGAAGGTCTAACTTTCCTGAAAGGTGTCTGAGACCTTTGGGATGTGCTGCGTCAAACGGGTTGCACTGTACAGTATGAAATACAACCACATTACCACAGAGTGTAGTTTATTCCGAGTTTATACTCTGGCAGGTCTACCTTTAAACAATCTGGTAATTTACAGCTTTACTAAAACATCAAGAAATGCCAAAATAACCAAGATTGTTTAAAACAGACCTATGGTAGCAAATCTCTTAGTACCAGAACTCTTAATCAAAACAACTATATTTTCTGTTGCTTTTTGTATTCTATAGTGCTAGGTTTAACATAAGGTCCCAGCTTTATTTCTTTCATTCCTCTTAAAGTTTAGCTGACATTTGAAGGGCAGCTGCTTTGAAAGCAGTCTTCCTTAAAATATGTCTTCTATGCATGCTTATGTGACGTTAGATATCTGTGTATATCTTTTATTATGTCATGCAGAACAGAGACATGTTGTGAAACAGCAGTAGTCCTGATCCAGGCCTAATTACTATTAATCTGTTTAAAAACTTGACATAAAATAAAATCAATGATAAACGCCATAAATAAAATTGTTTCACAGCAAAGATAAGATAAATCTTCTTTTATAGCCACTATCTTCTCACACATGGACGTGAGGTCTCCTCTGCTTTTAAAACAAATAATTTATCAGCATTCAGTACAGAAGGGCTGGACTAAAATAGATTATGAAGATGGTTAAACATCATTTTTAAACAGAAATATGAAAAGCGGGGAGCTTAAAAAAAAAAAAAAACTAGAGGCCTATAAAACTCACATAATACTGGTGATTCAAAGCATCGCCTATCTTAACATTTCTGTATGTCCCTTCAGGTGATCTTATACTCAGCGATTGCCAAAACAAGTCAAGATTTAAAAAGTTTTTCTGTTTGATAGCCTTCCTGAAGCGCCCGGTTTGAGTCATGGTTGCCCTAAATTACATTTATAGCTTTTTGATTTTTAGGAATAGTTATTCATTAAGATTAACAAGAAAAACTGATAAAAAAAAAAAAATTATCTCCTTGAATTAATTAAGGCAACCAAATTGTGTTACCATCAGTCATAAGCATGTTTATTCTGTCAGAGGACCAGAGGATCAGATGTTAACACCATTTTCCTGGCTGCATGTACATGTGTGTATATTCTCTTATTTTATATAACACACTGGTTTATAGTTGTACTTTTGATGTACACTTAAACCTTGTGAGCCACTGTTTAGCAGTTTTAACATCTTAATTTTTTTCTATAGATTCCGTGCTTTAAAATGTTTATATCGTTTAATTATTTACACAGAGTATTAACAAAGAAGAATCCCCTCTTGTGCTTAAACTCTTTCTTTCTCTGTCTTAGTCTTTGCCAGGAAGCTGCATGCCAGTGGATGGTGCCATGTGTTGTGTCATGTGCCCCTAAAGCAAACAACATCACAGAGAGAACGGACCCTTATGTCATTAAAGTTTGATTTTGTGTTTGGATTCTAGATTAAAAGCAAGAACAAAATCCCAATTGGCAAATTAAAACTTACAACAGGTGACAGTAGTTACCTTTTAAGTTTTAGGATTCTATTATGTCAGCTTAGCTATATAACTCCCTTTTCAGATTGCACTGCCAATTACTAGCAAATAGTACAGTTATTTGGGGAAAAAAAAAAAAACTTCACTAACCATATTGCAAAGGTTGCCTGATTCTAAAAGTCCACATTTATTCTCTTACTAGGTTAGTCGTTTTAACTCTGCTCTAACAACATGTACCTTTGACTCTAATAAACATTTAGTCTACTGCATCTTCCAAGTTTATTTACTACCCAGTTACAGTATTTAACTAAAATATTTCCAAACAACATATTTCCAAAAACACAAACGCCCTGAAATGAGCAAAGTGCTTCTGCAAGGGTAGGATATGCAATTTAAGTAAAAAGAAATGGTTTTTAAATAACTCACCATTGCCACACTTCCCAGCACATTGAGAAATCCTACATCACTGAAATGGAGCATTTTTTTTAAATGGTCTGAAAATAACAATGATTTCGCTGTGTTTTCCTGTTTTCATTGGGTATAAATATAACATCACAGGAAAACTATTTTTCTGACCACCCCTTCAATAAGGGAAAGGAAGGAGGATGTGTCAGCCAGGTGAGGCAGATGTGTGTTGACCTTCATATGCCAGGAAATAGTCACAAGAAAACAGACACTTGCATCTACCTGCTCTCACAGTAATAAAGAAAAAGTGTTTGAAACTGGAACTAAACTTGATGAGAGTTCTTGTTTATCTCGCAGTCACATTGTAAGAGGCTTGTTAGGGACTAAAGAGTGGTGCCTTTGGGTCAACAAGTCTCCAGAGTAACTGATGAGGCAATGCCTGAAAGTTAGATCAGGGCCAACTGCTTTACATTTGATCACACAGACTCCATATTCAGCATACCTCACTAATTTGAGTAGTCTGCTGCAGATGCAATTGTCTGCATTCATCTGCATGTTTTACCATTCTCTTGCTGATACTCCTGCTCTTGACCTGCAGCTCAGAGACTGCTTCCTAATTCTCTGGTATGTGATGAGGTGTTCAAGTGTGCATCATGCTGAACAACATGTAGATGTAGAGAAGTCAGCCTAAACAGCAAACCCCAAAGTACTGTATATTTCATTAAGAATATATTCATATAAGATTAAGTTTATTTTAAGCATGGAACCATGAAGACATGAAAAAACTTGTCCATGGTACCAATAAATGTTGAGGGCAAAACACTGTAAGCTACATAAAATAAAACAAAAACAAAAAATAAACACCCTACTTTATCTCTGGACATATAGTTTTATTATCAACTTTAATGAGCCTGGGCAATTTAAAGTAATATAGATAAACACAAAAACTGAAAAAAATACATCAGCAAAATATAACAAAAAATACAGGTTCAGCAAGAAATTAGATATGACAATCCTCAATTTGTTCCCATTTAAACCTAAGACATTTACAGTGTCATGCTAAGCTATACTAAAGCCCAGTAAGAGTGATAACCAATGTAGGATCCAAAGTGTTTGCTGAGTCCTTTAGAAGTGAGAGTTCTCTCATAAGTTTAAACTAACATATTCTACTAGATCGAAAATATCTTACATTGTAGAATATTCTAATGTTTTGCCCAGATCTGACTGGCCTAGTAAATTAGCTCAGTAAGTAGACTGCAAGACAGCAAATGAGATATCACAAAACTAGTTTGCAAGAAATGCATGGAAATAAGCTTGAAGAATTTCAGAGAGACCTCAGATAAAAACCATTTTCCTCAAACACGTGACTCTAAAGTTGATTTTTTTGGGGGGACATTGCCCAAAAACAGAATTCAAGGAAAATAAATGTTTAATAACCATAAAAGATGGAGATGGAGGTGTAATAATTTAGGGGATGATATGGCTCAACAGAATCAGTTTCAGAATCTGTTAATATCTAAAACAAAACAGGAAATCTACTGTATCAAAGACTGGTTGAGATTTAGTAAGCTGATATTGTGACAATAATAACCTGAATATTCAAGAAACCATAAGCATCTTAGTGCTAAAAAAAGGGGATTTGGCCACATTTTTTCCAGACTGATGTCAGGGACTATTAGAGGAAGAGATGAGCTTTTCTAGTATTGCTAATATTTAACTTATATAATCTTACCATGATAATAACATAAATACAATACATTCCGCTTCATCATCTTTAAAAACACCAATAGATTTGAAATCATAATTAAATGCATTTATTTTGTGCAATTCTGTTATAAATGGGAATATCCTTTTTTGTCACTACTGTCTTAAAGAAACCTAATTGCGAAGGGTTACGCTTTTAAGAGAAATAATAAGTTTGTAGCTGAATGCAGTGGCGTGAAATAACCTTAAAAAAACTAAAAACACATTTTAACAACTTTTTGTATTATCACTTGTATTTTATGATCACAGTGAGTACCACAACATTTTTTTATGCAAACATAAAGTTAATTGATTTTAGTGTGTGGAATTGAAGCAAAACCCCAATAACTTGAAATAACTTTGAAAGAAGCTTGAGTTACAGTTGCATAATGAAAGTTATCTTTTACCGGGTAAAGGATCTGAATGCTATTACATGACAAGCTATCCAAAGAAAGCCTCTCAATATTTGCAGTAATGTTTCATATAAATGACTAATTATAAGCAATAATTATTAGTGGGTTAAATGTAACACAGAGCAAAAAGCACCATCAAGGTCTACAGCTGGTGTTTTGACAACAATATTGTCTCAGAATTAAGGGCATAAAGCTTACAATTTCTCTGGGGAAAGAGCAATTGGTCAGTATAATCCTCTAAAATTGCCAGGACAAACACACAAGATGTGATATGATAGTGAAACAAAGTCACATGCTGGTTATGGGTTATGTCCAGCCAGCAAAGCTCTCCCATAACAGAACAAACAAGAACAAACTTATATGAACTTGGGCAGTATAATATCTTACACCTCCTCCTCACATACTGTTGCCATTGGATAAATACAAAATAAGGTTTCTTTTAATATGTAAAAAAAAAAAATCCTGCAACTTTGTTTTATTTTCATTGCTGCACTCTTGATTTGACCTTTTCAGATTAATAGGCAAAGAAAAATAGCACATTTACTTGTGAGCAAGCTGTTTCTTCTAAAAGCACAATTACAAAGTGGCCTATATGCATCTTAAAATTGGACATGAGTGACCTCTGTCTGAGGTTAGTGAGGATTAGCATGGGACTAATTTGATGGGATTAAATCCACCACTGGATATTACATTGAGGGATAACAAAACTGCTTCCAGGAAAATCTGCAATTCTCCTGCTTAACATCATCTTGTAAATCTCTCTTTGGAAGTCTTTTAGTGTTGCTTAATTACAAAAGCCAGGCTGAACATAGATTTGCTTTTTAAAAGTCAGATGAAATTGAAATGTTACCCTCAGCAATCAAGATTTCTACCAACTGTGGTGTAGATGTATACTGTGTTTAAAAGCCAATCAGTGAAAGTGAAATTAGTAATTATAATTCATGTGACTGCACAGAACAGTTTCTAATGGTTATAATAAAGCTCAGCAAGAAATATACATAAACAGAGCAGACATTGCTTTTTTAGACCTCAGGCAGGATACTGTACTGTATATGCAGTGTGCAGTTCTGTCTATTGTACAGCTCAGAATTAAGCAGACCTCCCAGAAGGGCAGAAGATGCCTTTCTAGTAAGTATGAATCTGTATTGGAGAAGGTTGATTAAATGGCAGTTGTTATTATCCACAAGATCTTGACAGACTCAGAAAAAGAGGAATTAATTTAAAGAAAATGTCATTATTCCCTCACTGCATATACTTACTGTATGCAAGTCCAATAATAATTTTTATTCTTAGTAAACATTACAATAATGTGTGTCAGTAAAAGAACAGTAATAAAGTAAACAGAGTGTGCCCTGTGAGCATTAACTTTCAGTTAATTATTACCAAATAACCAAATATATTTAACAGTTTGCAACGTTTAGGTTCTAGTTAGCAGATACATGAAATTAACTTAAAAAGAGAGATCATACTTCTACTATTTCAGCCTCCCTTTATTGGCTTCCTCTTAAATTCAGAGTATAATTTAAAATCCTCATTCACATATAAAGTTTTAAATGGCCAAGCTCCATCTTATATCTGAGATCTGATTGTCCCTTATGTTCCTTTCAGAGCACTCTCAATCTGCAGGTTTACTAGTGGTTCCTAGAATTTCTGAAAGTAGATTGAAAGGCGGATCTTTTAGGCATCAGGCTCCTCTACTGTAGTGAAGTGAAGTGAAAGTGAAGTGAAAGCCCTTTGGGAAACTCCTCCAACTCCCATTGTCATTGTGACACAGCGCACACAAGTGAACACTGCACACCATGAAATTGCATTTATGCCTCACCCGTGCAAGGGGGCAGCCCTCAATGGCGCCCCAAGGGAGCAGTGTGGCAGGACGGTACCATGCTCAGGGTACCTCAGTCATGGAGGAGGATGGGGGAGAGCGCTGGTTAATTACTCCCCCCACCAACCTGGCGGGTCGGGAGTCGAACCGGTAACCTTTGGGATCCAAGTCTGACACCCTAACCGCTCACCCACGACTGCCTATCGAAAGTAGAAAAGGGCTGTAGAACCAACTACCAGTTTTAGTCTGTGAGGCAGACACCCTGTCTAGTTTTATGGGTAGGCTTAAAACTTTCTTTTTTGATACAGCTTATAATTAGAGGAGCTCAGGTTATCCTCAGCAAGTTATGCTGCTATAGGCTGAGGCAGCTGGAGTACATAGCGACCACTTTTAACCATTCTGCCCTTTTCTACTTTTTTTTTCAAATTGTGCATTATTGGTATTTCAATCCCTAACTTTTGTTCTCTTTGCCTTTTCTCATCAAAGTAGCTTCAGTTGCTGTTTGGCTGCGGCATTTTCTTGAAGGGAGACATGAGGTGCTCTGCTGCCATTAACAAATGCAATTAGATAAGATATAAGAGAGTTGGGCCTTTTTCTACAGAGCTTAGCCCTCTCCTAGGTTAGATATGGGTTCAGCTTTGACTGTGACTACCTGTATTTGCTTTCTTTCATCCTTTTTGACTTCAAAAACTGGCCCAGAGCTGACCTAATTAACTGTTTTGTTCATGGACAGCCACCTACAGTCAATTTCCCCAAATAGAAAGTATTTATGGATTAGTGCTTCCATCTTTTCCTCATGTGTTGTTGTTTCTGTCTAATTAAACACCCAGTTGGCATCGGCAGAAGGCTGCTTAACCTGACCTTAGTTCTGTTGGAGGTTTCTTAATGTTAAAAGATAGTTTTTCTCTCCTCTGTAAAATCATATATGCTTGTTGTTAGGGATTTCTGGACAGTTGATGACACAATGCAAGCAAAAATCCACTGTTTCTACAATTCATCCAGGAAAAGCAAATCCTGTAAGGAAACCTAACTGATTGCATCTAGTCTTGATGCAATCATTAGATTAAAAAAAGCTTTTGACCAATCTGTCTGTGTGATCTGATTGAATCTGTACATCTGTGTGATCTCTGTAAAGTGCCTAGAGATTATATCTGTTGTGAATTGATGCTATATGAATAAACTGAATGGACCAGCACGATTAAGTAATTGTAAAAAGTAGATTGTTACTGTACCTGATGAGAAACTGCTGATCACTTTTTTGTACCTAAAAGTTATTAAGAAATGCTTAGTAAGTTGTTGATTACAAAGAGTGAGAATGAGCTGCTTGTTTCTTTCACAAGACAAATTGAGAGATAATTGGGTTAATATTCAACAATTCTATTTAAAAATAATAAAGCATGAAAGTACAATGTCGTGACTAAATTACATTTCTGTTTTGTTTCAAGAAAATAAATAATTTTCCAAATATTTAGTAATGTTTTAATTGAAAAAAAAAAGTGGCACTTATGCAAGTGGTAAGGCATGAAACAGAAGACATCTTGTTATCTGTTTATTTTTGTAATTGCTAATTCTATTTATTTTCTTATTTAGTCAAGCATGTGGATTACACAGATCTAATCAGCAGGAAACCTTTTTTCTGCCCCCAAGTGTAAACTGGCACATTATTAGCAGTAGTTGAGTTAACTGTTACTAAGTGTTTAATTCTCCAAGTATATCACCATTAGTAAAGATTTTTCTGTTCAACAAAAATAAGTATTTAGTAGTTAAAGACCAGCTAATTGCTGAGTATCAGATTTAAAATCCTAAAGCATGTAGCTTAATATGAAGTTTTTGCAGTATACAAGCATTTGATTATCCTGTTTGTTGTTTAATGTATAACACTAAGATAAAAAAAAGTAAAGTTTGTCCAATTTTTTGTCTATAGTTACCTGCTGACCATAATTTGTTTAGTAGTTTATTATAAAGAAATGATTAAGTGACTGCTAAGTTTGTTCAGTACTTTTTAAATATTGGTTGCAAAGCAATGAATATGTATTTGTTGTTTTTATTCAAGAATTGAACCAAATGTTGTACAGCACAAAAGGATTGGTTTTGTCATCATCTTTCCATAAAAACATAAACTTTTTTACTCAAAGGCAAATCCTGTTGAGCGCTAATGAACCAAAGAGAAAAGAAGCAAAGTAGTAATTTAATGTGAAGACATTTGCAGCATAACCACAGTGAGTTCAAAAACAGATTGGATGGTTACCCTCTGCTGCTTCTCTTTTAAAATCTTTGTTTTAATATCTGTATTCTAGAAACACGAAATAGTAACAGGCACTATGCTGTGGACTTATAATTAATATTTTTTTGCTTAGGTTTTTTTAGTTTGTTCTGTTTTTTTTTTATTATCTGCAGCCTATGGAGTCTACAAATAAATAATGTCATACAATAATTATTTGTACCACATGCAAATGCATACAAACACCTAATGAAAATGAACGTTTTTCTGAAGATCTTGGAATGGACTAATGATTTTTGGAAGACCGCATGCCTTTTTAACCTTTGCGTCATCCATGGGGAAACTCTGACAGAAACATATTGTTCTCCACTGTTTTTTAGGTGCCAGCATTCTCAATCTCTCCCACAAAGTACATCACAATATACCTCAAGCCTTGCTGCTTTGCCCGACGTTTCACCCGCTCTGCATTCTATTTTAGTCACATGAATGTGATAACCTCAACACTTGGGTTCTGGCTTAATCTGTGCTTTTCCCATTCAGAGGTTTACTGGCAGCACTGACATTCTGCAGGTTCACACAGCCAAAGGGAATTGTAGTTATGATATTGTCTGCATAGAATAATGAGTGGCTATTGGGAGAAGACTGGCTTTAGGACTGGAAAAAAAAAACACAGATTTCATACTTTGGCATCTTCCACTTCCTATATTAGTAACCCCCACATATCTTTACCCACATATTATATGGAAATTCTACTATTCTGGGTATCTGTTGAGTTCTATATAATTAATACATGATGATGATTTATGTGAAATCCTGGAGGTATTTCTCTCAAGGCTTACAGAACCTTGCCTTGTTAAGGTAGAATTCAACCTCTTTGTGGATTCATGTTTTGTTGATTTATACCTGTTAATCGAGCAGAACTAGTAGGCTAGCACTAGCTCACCAGCCAATCTGCCCAGTTTGTACTGTATTTGGAAAACTCAATGGAGACAATGGCAGAATAACAGAGTGTGAAATAGCATAAGAGTGATCACAGAGATGATATTAAAATGGTTATTCTGACATGGTCACAGCTCCTTTTATTATTATATAACACACACTAATAATCACCGCTAAATTCCATGTAAAACAGAAATGTAAGATGTATTTTTCTAATAAATGTGTAACTCAACTAAATAACAAAAGAAAGAAGAATGACAATAGAAAAAAAAGAAGAGAAGAAGCAGAAGAGAAGAACTCACTGTGAAGACATAAAACACACACTCACAGAAAAATAAAACCAAAAAGGAGCTAATGAAAGGTTCATGGAGAGGACAGGGTCATGTAGTCCTATAAGCTAAGTTGTAGTTGTGCTGTACATGGCAGTCATGAAAGATTAGTGCCCGTGTGAGAGCGGGAGGGATTGGACTGGATTGCACAGGGTGACCCATTGTGCTCTTGTAAACATCAGCAAGATGGATTCTTTTCGCTACAATGTAAAGTGAAGCCATTTTATGAGGGAAGGCATTGAGATACTCAAGCCCCAACTGATCCTCACTGTTAGATCCTAACCACCTGCTATGATAATTCTGACGATAGCCCAGCAGGAAATGTTGTGGGAAGAAATCCAAGCATAAAAAATGACATAAACAGTGCTCACCTGGTATTATAGTGCCTTGAAAAAGTATTTATATCCCATATTTGTTGTGATTTATATGACTGATCAGCATGACTCTGTGTATCGTTAAAGTTTTCCCCAAATAATAATTTGAAAACTGAGCTCCATATTCAGTCATTCTGACAACCAGAAATAACTCAATGCAACCAAATGATGGAAACATGCTGTGGGGGTTCTTGCTCAGGATAACGGGATCAGTGGTTGGGGGCGGATGGGTGGAGTAAAATACAATCATGGGAAAAAAATGGTAAATACCGAAAAAGACCTGAAAGTAAGACCAGCTAAACAAACTGCTAGAGCAAGATTTCTTGTGCTGGAGTGACCAAGTAGAAGTCCAGAAAAACACCAATGGAAAATCTGAGGCAGGATTACAAAATTAAGCTTTAGTTATTGTGCAACAAAGGGAAAAATATCTCTCTTTGTACAAAGTAAGTAGAAAAATTCCCAAAAAGACTTCCAGCTTAAATAGCAACAAAGCTGGCTTTACGATGCATTAATTTATTGGCTTGAACACAAATCCTAACCATAATTTTAAGATTCATGTTTCTAAAAACTGCCCTGCGATGGACTGGCGACCTGTCCAGGGTGTACCCTGCCTCTCGCCCATTGACTGCTGGAGATAGGCACCAGCACCCCTCGCGACCCCAATTGGGACAAGCGCGTCAGATAATGGATGGATGGATGTTTCTAAAAAAAATAAATAAATTAAAAAATTAAAAAAATCTTATTTTTTTCCTGATTTAAAATTATGTTCCACATTTTAAGGGTCTATTTAGGCTAGGCAAGGGACATTTATTTATATGGCACAATTCAGTACATAGACAATTCAAAAGGCTTTATTTAAATTAAACGGTATAATACAAGGAACACAAAGGCAGAATAAAAGCAAGTAAGGATAAAAGCACAACAAAATCATGCAGTCAAGCTAATAAAACAGATGAACCACAAAATAAAACGAGTTATTCTTAGTTAAAATTTTAACTAAGTAAAATCAGGTTTAAGGCTAGAAAGTGCAAGGGCTCTGATTACTTTTGCAAGGAACTTGACATACAAAGCCTTCTGTATGCATGGCTGTTGCGTCATGACTACAGCTGATGTTCTGCATAATCCTTTAAGTTGTCTACCACACATCTGTGTGCTCTTATTGCAGGTAACAATCCTGATATTACCTCTCAATGGGACACTGTATGAGAGCAGCTGTAGTCATGACAGCAAGACAAAGGACGCAAAGCTAAATTCATTCACCGCCACATTAACTCCTGGGAAGCGAAAAGAGAAGAAATCTTAATGCTCCGCTAGTTTCCAATTAATTAATTTGCACAGGGCATCTTTTTCAGAATGCATGGCATGAGTGGTGGTACTTCACTCTAATTACTGACAGATAGTTCCCCCTGATGCCAAATATGTCAATCAGACTAGAACTGATTTGTCAGTCATTCCCACTGTTTGTCAGTCAGTTAGTTGATTAGTCATAAAGAATACACTGAAGGTTTAAAAAAATTAATCCGAATTTTTTGGGGGGATAATTCTGGCCAGTAAATTGTTTTGTTTGTCTAACCTGGACATTTGTCAGCATATAAACTGGGATATGAATTAAACTGTTTAAATCTAGTCATGTTGTATCGTCTCTGGAAGATACACCAGGACTAGATTTAAACAGTCCACAGGATGTGATAATTTATTGAAAAGTCTTATGCAATGAGAGTTTGCTACGACTATAGAAATGTGTAAGGTCAGTGAGTCAGAGTATGTCACAAGGCCCATTTAAATATAATAAATTCATATAATTCATATAATAAAATCAAGTTTGAAGTCATCAAACTTTTGATTGAAGTCTGATTTTACTTAATGCAAAGCCAAAACCTCTGGAAATTAAGGAAAAATTATTTACTGAACATTCTCACCTTCCTTCCTCATCCGTGCTCAAAGTCACCAAACATCAAAGCACAAATTTCATGTTCTTGATTCTAATTATAAAGTCTACAAGGTTTAAGACATCTGACCATCTGTCAGAAACCAACATTGAGCAGGCCCCTTTAAATCTTACAGCAACCTCACTCATGGAACTGCAGCTCTAGCCACACCTTTCACCAACTAGTCAGTTACTTTGGTCTTATCAACAAAATCTGCAGATGCATTTCCTTATGACATATTGTTCTGTACTAAATGAATTAAGTTATGCTTAATTAATAGATAAAAAGGTCAATTCAGTTTAAAGGTTTGAGTTGAATATAGTCAAAAAAGAGGAATACAGTATGTCACACAGAGTCAAATAAATTTGAATGAGAAGAAATGTTTAGACATTGACAAATTTGAACTACTAAGTCTTATTAACTACCGGTACTTCAAAAAATAAAATGAAATAAAACTAATTTTGGCCAAAATGTAACAGTCTTCCTAACTCTTATTCAGTGAAATGAGGTGTGTCATGGTAGGTAGACTAGGCAAAAAATTACACAATAAAGATGAAAATATGAAATATTACTACAGGAAAAGTGTAAAGTAGAACGGTAAAACTGCTTCTAATACATTTTTGTCAAAAAAGTTATGAAAAAAATGAACTGAGTATAAATGTAGAAATGTAGCTGGTTCTACTCACCATTGTGTTTATCTTTATATACATATAAAAGATGTTTTGTGTTCATAATTTTGCCCAGCGTAATTCTGTCCATCGAAAGGTTGTTTTTTTTAAAGATTATCATACTGTCTGTAGCTTATAAATAAATAAATATGGCTAATGTGATATTTATGTGATTAAACAATGTTTTAAGTCATTCTTCAATTAGAAAGTGGTCTGACCAGCATTGCTAAGGCGAGGTAAGAACTCAGCCTACATAAATAGCCATTGATAAGCCTAATCTACAGATTTGCTCACCCACCAACCAGATACATGAAAGACCAAGTTATCTGTCTTCTGTCTGCTTACTGTACTGTGAACAATGAGCAGGAGAAACTTGTCTCTGCCGGGGGATA
The DNA here is from genome assembly GCF_016077235.1 of Cyprinodon tularosa. Classification (NCBI taxonomy): domain Eukaryota; kingdom Metazoa; phylum Chordata; class Actinopteri; order Cyprinodontiformes; family Cyprinodontidae; genus Cyprinodon; species Cyprinodon tularosa. The sequence goes on along the minus strand of NW_024039718.1, from coordinate 2,438,934 downwards.
TCCCATGGGGATGGACAGAAGATCAAAGCTGCCTTTTACTGCCTGTTTTTAAATCACAACTCTGGAGGGAGTTAATGAACTTCAAGGATGATGTTGCTGCTAAACACAGTATGAATTCAGAAGCTAAATTAGGCAAAAACCTAGCTCTAATTGTGCTAGATAATGGGGGCTGTTGAAAATAGCCACCTTAGGAAGAGTAAAGTAAGCTGTAAAACTACTAATCGACAGTAAACTAGCCATCTGCCTATTTTAGGGGAAAAATAGAACCCGTAGAGATGTTTATAGGAAAATAATGATGGTTTTAAATCGAGGCATGGAACTAGTATAACAGAATGCAAAAGGAAACATCATGAAAAAGAGCCTTAAAAGTTATTTGTAATTTGAACTCATTCACCTTTCATCGCCATGTTGCCACAAAACTCACTTTATTTGATTATTATATAACAAACAGCAGTGAAAGGGGGAGAATAGCATGCATTCATTTGTTGTCTCAACTAGAAATGTTCTGGCGAACTCCTTGGTAGCCACTCCCCACTGCTGCACCTCTCTGTGGCTTGATGAAAAAGAGGTGGACTCAATCTCAGAGCAATCAGAGAGTGCAGGTACTTTTGGTTAGACTGACCTGTCACTCGTGTTTGAAGAACTGCCACAGCATGATGAGCAATCAGAGCTGGTAGCACATGTAAAGTCAGAACTGTGCAAGTTCTCTACAAACTGTGAAGGACAGCCGGTAGACCTCACAATGCTGTTGTACATTTCCTGATTCTCATTGGAGCAGCATATGGACTCTGATAGATTGTTGTATTGGACAGTTTTAAAATTCAAATCAATAAAAAAAATAAGATAAAAAATGGATTAAAGGGAATGGAAATCTGTTTCAATATTTCACAATGTATTTATCTTGTTGATTTCGAAATGTAATGCATGTGCTTCTATTTCTTTTGAGGTTTTTCACCTATATGACTTGAAGGCCATGGTGACCATCATGAAAAAATGAAGATGGATCAGCTAAATTTAAGGCTCTTTGAGTGAAATCCTGTGAAGTTCCATAGTAGAGACTATCCCTTTCAAGTGGGGAATCGTGCAGTAAACCAAACGTCACAAAACTTGACAAGAAATAAGAGTTGTACTGTACTGTTCATGTGCTTTCAGCTCCACTGGGTAAGTAGTTTATAGGTCCATCTTTTTTACTACAATGTTGTTGTAGCTTTCCTGTCCCCAACAAAGAAAAATATTCCCAGTGTTTGATGTTGATGTTTCCATGATGATATATAGCAGTAGTCTTTCACTGGGCAAAATGCTTTACTTAAAGGCCTGAGTTTAGTTTCCACAGGTTTGGCTTCTTTATGACATTCTGAGCCTCCAAAGCGTACCTCTTGTATCTTTCTTTAAACAATTACTATACTTTTGTAACTGAAGGCCACATTTGCAGAGTTCAAGACAAACCGTGTTCCTGTAGACAGATTTTTTGATCTAGACATGGCTCAATGCTTCTCCTCTCGAGCTATAATATAACTCTGCATTAATCTGCTTCACTGATTAATGCCCCCCTTACCATTTCAGTGTAGGTTTAAAGTTGTGCTCCGACATTATGACTCAAAGTCTACTGTTCCTCATCCCTCATGATGCCAATAGTACAGTTAATTGTGAGGAGTTTCATGATTTTTGGCACTTCATTAAGCCAGAAGCACAGCTAGCAGCATAAAGTTTAACTTCCACCATTGAATGTCAGATTGCCCAGAGAAACAAGGATCTACTGGTAGTTAAAGTTACAGTTAGGCACAGTCACAATATAAAGTACAGGTCAAAAAAAGAAAAATTACATAAAAGCAAAGACTCAATAATGAAAAGAAAGGGCCTGAAAGTGGACACTTGATTTACATTGATGTTAGATAAAAAATACAAAGCAGTCTTGAAAACTAGACCAAATGGGGGAAAAAAATAAAATGACCATTTAGCATTTGTTTTTATCATTTTATAAATAGGTTGGTTTATTTTCAGTCATGGATAAGAATGAACTCATGCTCACAATCTACCCATTTCTTCCCTGCTTATTCCTTTAGGTGTCACTACCTTTCTGTCTCTGTGTCTGTCTTACTGTCTCCACTGGGCAGACATGTCCCTGGTACCTGTTATCAAACCAGAGGAAATAAACCCAGAGACAGACTGACAGCACAACATAAAGAGACAAAGATAGTGAGACTAAGAGCAATAGAAAGAAATAACCCCATCTGATGAGTTCATCTCAGGTTGACACAATATGATACATTGAAATTGGAATATATGCAGGCTTACCTGGAATTTAGCATCAATCTAAATGATAATGTATCAGTACAAAGGACAGCAGATGTTAGCACAGACATTTTACAGAGACACAGAGAGAGGGATTTTTACATAAGCTGACTTTTCTGCATGAGTTGCTGAGCAATGGGACCCACCCCAAAATGGCTGACTGAAGACAGAAAGGAGGGACACAAACCAACTATTGGCAAACAACCCATTTCTCCACAACATGGGAGTCCCGGTAAGGCATCATAGCGGCTAAGATAAGTGAGCACATGGATAAGCATAATAGTGGCATTAAAAGGCATTGGTAAAACACCTGAGGAGCCAAACACCAAATATGGGTTGACAGGACATTTCCCTGAAACTGCAAAACCAGACTAACAAACGTGTGCCAAGGTTGTTTAAAAGAAAGCCTTTGTCTTAATGCCACACACATTGACCCTGGAATGGCTGAAGCTGTATTGAAAATAAATAAATAAATAGCCTTCATTGTAGACTTCAAGCCACCTGTGAAAATATGCTCTGTGCCCTCTGCTGTTTTTCATAGGCCTAATGCTACCTCCTGTATTTAGCTGACATCAAACTGTATGCTACAGAGATTAAGACATTGTTTAGCTGATCCACACCAGGAGGACCTACAGTAGGGATGTGGAAATGTTATTCTGGCTGAAGAAGAATGTGGCCAGATGGTAACAAGTAGAGGGAAGTTTGCACCCCCAGAAGGGACAATGGCAGATTTAGAACAGGCCTATAAGTACCTCAAAATACCACAAGAAAATGATAACCCCAAAAAGACATCTGGTCAATAATCCAATGCCATGCTGGGGTAATAATTTAGCCAAAGTAGAAAAGTCAGACCACTGATGTTAAACCACAAAAGCTACTCACCACGCATGGCAGATTCCTCCCCAAATCCAGTATTCACAGGCTATACACCAAAAGCCCACAAGGTGGCAGAGGCCAAATGGGCATAAGAAAGTTGGGAGCAGAAGTAAAGGAACCATTATAGGAAGAAAATAACCATCTTGGAGTAGGGCTGAACGATTTTGGAAAATAATCTAATTGCGATTTTTTACTTTGATATTGCGATTTAATGCGATTTTTCTATCCTGGTTTAATTTCTCATGTCTTTTTAAACATATACAAACAAATCTGTTTCATAATAATCAGATTTATTTAAAGCACAGATTACAATAATAAACGAAACAAATCTGTGTGCGTTTACCTTATTAACATCTTCTCATGTTTCATGAAACGCGATATATAAACATATAGACTCCACTCCTTAAACATTGTCAGATTTTAACAGGACAGTCTAAAAATAAATAAACAAAATAAGAAACGAAATAAATCACTGATCTCCAGTCAGTGGCATCAAACATACTAAAGTGCAGCATAGTATACCGAATGAATTACTTCTTTCAACCTGTAAACATTTTAATAGGTCAATCAAACTCTCAAATAAACAGAAAATAAATTAGTGTATGACCTTTTTAAATCCTAAGAAACGTTTTGAACAATCATATAAATTATATATTCACTCAGTAAGAGCAGCAAACAACTATTGTAAAGTGCAAAAAACATATGGCACTGTAAGCCACAAAGATTTGTCTCTGTATTTTATTTTAGAAGCTCACAGATTTTTTGCCAGGAAAATCAGCATGTCAACTTTTGCTGGTTTCAAAGAGGAGCGAGTGCAAGTCACTATATTCCCTCCAGCACTGAAAAGACGCTCTGAAGGAGCACTTGTGGCTGGGACACAAAGATACTTGCGGGCCATGTTGCACAGTTGTGGAAAGTTAATCCTGTGCATCTTCCACCAGGCCAAGGGGTCTTCCTCTCCATCGATGGTAGGAGTCATGAGGTAGCTGTTTAACTCTGCCTCAACAACATCTTCGGGTTGCATGCAAGAAACAGAAGAGCCCACAGCAGTCTTGAAGAAACTCCCAAGAGACTTCTTGCCCTTTTCAACAGAGGGCTGTGCATTTTTAGGCATCGTTGTGGTTTCAGTACGACTTCTCTTCTCCTGTCAGATAACAAAAAAAATACAGTAATTAGTGTTGAGGTTAAATTATAACTAGAAAGATATATTGTGTTTATGGAATCATAAATGTGATAATTACCAACCTGGTTATATGCACGCCTTGCTGGTTGCATAATTTCAGTTTTGAGTCGGGTCTTAATGGTGGGAATGTTGTCTGCAGCGATGTACTTGGTTTTGAACCTTGGGTCTAGAAAGGATGCAACATCCAAAAGCTCCTGGATGCTGGGGTCACTGTACTTATCGGTGAGGTAAGCCAGGGCCTTGGTCTTAATTGACCTTGTCAGGTCAGTGTCCTCTTGGTTTTCAGCCAGGACTGATGTGGACAGAAGGTGAAGAACTGGTTTTAAGTAAGAGATGCTGACGTACTCCTCTCCAGAGAGAGCATCCGTAAACTCCTGGAGAGGATGCAGTGCCTTGTGAATGGACTCCAACACCTCAATATCCTGCCAGGTTGGGATCAGGGAGCGTGCATATCGGTCACCTGACAACACCTGAGTGATGGCTTTGAGCTGCTCTAGCACCCTGGCAATCATCATTTCTTTGGATCCCCATCTTGTAGGGCATTCAGTGATGAGGGAGTGCTCAGGAAGTTTTAGTTCCCTTTGAGCTTCAGCCATTGCTGCCTTCTTCTTCCAGCTGTGGGAGAAGTGCCCCACCAGCTTCTTGCACAGCCCTATTGCTCTGGACACTCTGTCATCTTTAAGTGCATGTCCTGCAACATAAAATTAGATTATTAGATTATATTATTATGCTGCAAAATTTGCAGCATAATGCAGTGCAAATCTACACTTCATTTCTTAATAAATAATATTAAGTACATTTATATCTCGTAATTTGTTACCTTTTTTTTTTTTTTATCAATGTCTATATCAAGTCTTGCAAGTTATACAGTTAATTCATTACAACAATACCTCCAAATTGGTATTGAATATCAGCCAATATGCAGAGCACAGGTACTGGATCATAAAATGAATGGATTGGTGCATCTCTAGTGAAAAAGGATATTAACTTTCACATTCTTTTACTCAACCCCTTACATTACACACACATTCTCTCTCTGCGCATTCACAATCACACACACACACCCACACAGAGATATCCTCTCTCTGCGCATTCACAATCACACACACACACCCACACAGAGATATCCTCTCTCTGCGCATTCACAATCACACACACACACCCACACAGAGATATTCTCTCTCTGCGCATTCACAATCACACACACACACCCACACAGAGATATTCTCTCTCTGCGCATTCACAATCACACACACACACCCACACAGAGATATTCTCTCTCTGCGCATTCACAATCACACACACACACCCACACAGAGATATTCTCTCTCTGCGCATTCACAATCACACACACACACACACCCACAGATATTCTCTCTCTGCGCATTCACAATCACACACTCTCATGCTGAGATATGTTACGTACCGATGGCAAGATGTAATCGGTGCCCAAAACACTGCAGTCTGGTCCATTCATTTAGTTGTGCTGCCAACACCATGTTTGATGCGTTGTCCGTCGTTATGCAGATGTGATTTTCTTCCGGTAAATTCCAGCTAGCCAGTCCCTCTTTCAAGCCAGCAGCAATGTTTTCCCCTGTGTGGTCGTCCGGGAAGTAGGAAGCTTGAAGGCAGCGAGCTTTAAGATTTAAGTCCTCGTCAATATAATGCACTGTTAGACTCTGGTACGGCTGCGCTGTTCGGCTTGACCACAAATCTGTAGTTGTTGCAAAAAACTCCACTGTTTTCAGCTCCGCAGCAACTCTGTCTCTGCATTTTTTGTATAGCTCAGGTATTGCGACTTGGTTAAAATATGTGTGCGAGGGCATTGAATACCGCTTATCCAACGTGTGTACCAAAGCCGTAAACCCAGGCTTGGTCACTATACTGACGGATATCATGTCTTTCGCTATAAACTCCGTAATTGCCCGAGTTATTTCAACGTGCCGTTTCGCATTATGTTCATAGGGAGTAACACTTTCAAACAGTTCGGTCAGTGATCCCTGTCGGGTGGTACTTTGCTTAACTGACGCTGAGGCACTGGTAGTTGCCATTCTAGCCATGCAGCTATCATACATAGCCTTGTGGTGTTTTTTCAAATGCTGATAGAGGTTCGTCGTGTTACCTCGTGAGGTAGCAACCATAGCAAGGCATGTCCGGCACAACGCCTGAGTTTGCGCAGCGTCTTCTTTCTTAAACCCAAAAAAATTCCACACCAATGACGTGCCGCTCCTCTTTGGTACCAGACCTTCAGTTGTGTCGGTGTTTGTGCATTCTGACGCCATTGTTCAGCAAGTTAGTCGCAGACGACATCAGCTTTCCCTCTGTGTTGTTTGGCTAGCGCGTCACCGTCACGTGACCATCACGTGACCGTCAAATCGCGTCCATTGCGGTTAGAAAATCGCGTTTTATCATATCGCGATATTATTGCAAATGCAATTAATCGTTCAGCCCTATCTTGGAGTATACCAACAACCATTACCTGAAGTGGCTGATATGACCAGACCAATGGCTAGAGAAGGCAAGACTACAGGACAGCACCAAATCACTGATCATGGCAGCACAGAAGCAAGCCCTGAGCCACAGAACAATAGAGATCCAGCTTCACCATTGGACGAGCCCAGGTGTTGGCTATTTAAAGAGTACCTAGAAATATCCCAGCATCTCACAGCATGGAAAAATACAGCAGCAGTAAATATACATGAAAATGATACATGAAATGTATTATATATGTATAACCAAGTTGCTGGTATGGTATCTCAGCCAGAGAAGTGCAGGCCTAGGGACAACCCAGATACTGTGAAGAACCTGCAAGCTTTGAGGCCCAATCCAAATATCTCAATTTGTAGGTCCAATCTCCTATTTTGAAGTTAGCAATAAAAGTAAAGGTAACCCAATGGATGAGAAAAAGTTTTCAAACCTTTTACTGGTTGTATATATGTATTTCAGTTATTTAGGTTTTTTTTTTTTTTTTTTTTTTTTTTTACCATACCACCTTTTTTCAATCCACATTCTAAAAAGTTCAGTTTAGAAAGCAAGGTCTATGAAGGCATGGATAAGACAGGTTGGAGTAGAGGAACACGAACTGAATGCAGTTTCAATAACAATCATTTGAATTGTATGTCCAATATGTCTAAACTTATGAAAGCACTTCTGAAAAAATGCCAATAAAAATGTTGCCTAAATGAGGAGAGTATTTCAAGATTTCAAGCTGTTTTAGCTGCAAAAGCCTGGGCTGGCCAGTCAGACTGACTTCAGTCTGGTAAACTGCCGTTGGTCTGGCCAGATCTGGCCAGACCAACGGCAGCGCAGGAAGGAACGGCAGCGCAGGAAGTTAGACCCTACGATGCATGACTGTCAGCACCAAATTTACCCACAATGCATCAGCTCTTTTTTTGCTAGCATAATAACAAACTGGCACCCACAACAGAGCATTGTTACAATTAAAATAAAAAACATCCGAGAGAGCACACCTTATATCCTTGATATTTTAAGCAAAATCGGAAATTGTTCACTGAAGGGTTTCTTTGATGGCTTGACATGTTTTACAGACCACAAAATTACAAAACCAGAGCACATCACTTGGAGAGTTTGCATCAAATCTGTAATTTTCACCTTGGTTCTCACCTGATGAGGCTGACCCTGTTAGTCCTGCCTTTGAAAACCAGCTGTGCCAGCACTTTACCAGACTGATAAGCTGTAAATATGTTGTATCAGTCTGACTGGTCTGTTTACCAAAAGCTGCACCTACATCATATCAAACACTATGGATTAAAAAGGGATTTATCTGTAGTTCATCGTAAAGCTCAAAACGCAGGTACCTGACAATAGTGTGTATTTAGCTTAACATATTGTTTTTCCACTTCTTGTTTTCTATTAATCTGCCATTACTACATTATGCTTCTACAGTTTGTCAGTGTAGCAATGAAATATAAAATAAATCTGTTAGAATTTTTAAAAGGACTTTTAAAGCAGCACATAAAATATATATATTTTTAACTAATAGAACATAGTGAATAAATCCTGACAATATGGCTTTCTTTTTCTAATTTGCCAGACTGCTGAGTAGTGCATCTCCAAGGTAGATCTCTAAAAAGCAAAGAACCAGCAAGGCTGCACAAGACCTGTGCAGAACTGAAGCAGGGGGGTATTTTAAGTCTGTGGGCATTTAATGTATATCACAAGGCTTATTGGTTGGATCCTCTCTTTAAGTAGTACTTTGCACCGATACAGGTTCTAACAGAAAATAAAGACTGCCAACAAGAACTCATCAGGGACAGAGTATTTGCAAAGGTGCATAGCAAATAAAATAATTACAACTTTAAAGAGGCCTTAGAAAGACTTGAATAACTCTTAAGCACCTCAGACTCATTCACCCACAAGGGACAGAAGAAGTTGGCCTCACAAGTGAATTAGAAGTAACATAACACTGCAGTTTGCTTCTCCTTTGGTTTCAAATGATTTTGCATTCACAACATACTGTAGCAGTTTTTATTTACAGGTATTTCTTTTCCTGGAGACAGAATGTAGAACAAGTCAAAAAGTGGATGGAAAGGCATTCATAAATAAATGTTCCCTAATTTTACAAGCAACTTTAAGAAATTAGAATACCCGTAATACAGTATATTACTTAATTTCATTCTGTTTTTCCGGTGAACCTTCAGTTGCTTGCTTGAAAATGCTATACTTATAACATGATTCTCCAGTAATTTATTGATATTCTGTGAAAAAAGTAAAAAATATATATACCGCTTTATTAAAAACAATAATAAAACCTAAAAAATTCAGTCCAAACTGAAGGCCATCCTGTTATTCATATTTCAAAAACATGTATGAATGATTATATTTATCACCCACATGATACTTGCATTAAAATATATCTTATTTACAGTACTACTATAATTAGGTCAAACTGCTGGATACTGTTTCGCATTTGCTCCTTTTAACAAGTCTATTTATTCTGGTGTCGGAAATGGTTATAATTTTATTCTTTAGATTTAAATTCTCTGGCTGATTGTATTTTCATAAAAAAAACTTTAAATCTCAGGATATTCTTGATCATTTTGATTTTTTTCTGGTCTTGAAGCTTTATTTAAATAAACAAATAAACCAATATTAAGTGTAAAAAATATTACCTACAAGTTAACCTGTGCCTCTGTCTTTTGTGATAAAGTGCTTCAGCTCCATTCACTGCTAGGACTAGTATTTCACCATATCGTAGCTTGGTCTCTCTGAAGATTATGGAGACCCTAAAAAGAAGATTGCTATAAGATTATTGTTAATATAGCTTGCTATAACTCAAACTGAAATGAAGAAAATAAACTGCATTCTAGACAGAAGACTTAAACTAAAAGAGTTAACTGTACCAATTTAACAAAATAAAAATGTTCTGTTCAGTTAAAAGTCATGATCTATTCTGAACTCAAATCAATGCTCTCAGATGTCTCTCTTAAATAATGTTGGTCTATATTTGTTGACATCTCAGAGACATATACCAAGCAAAGGCTTGAACAGTATGACCACTTCATTCATTTATCAATTATACTTTATCTGTACTGTAGATGGTACTGAAAGCCTGCAGATGGAAAACATGTCATAAAGAATGCCTTCCTGTCCTCCCGTTACAGACTGTAAAATGTTGTTTGTCAATTTGCAAGATGAGACAGGAGCACAACAAACCCACCAGGTAAGTCAGGATTGAAATACCAAATAAATATCTGAAACAAAACAGATTTATGTCTACTATTAAGTGGTGAATAATTGATGTTCCAGTTTCCAGTATGTTTTAATTTGTATTTTCTTCAATCCAACAAAAAATGGTTCATTAGACAAAAAACGCCAACCATGTATTTCCAGTGTATCTCAGTCCTTAACCTGAAATCTATAAAAAACTGGTGAAGTGAACTGAGGAGAGGATTAAAGTCGACTCAAAAGTCTACAGTAGATGACTTCGAACAATTGTGCTCGAAATAGTTTTGATTTGACTTTGTTAAAGAAAGGTTAAGTGTGGTTACATAATGCACAAAGTAAAAAAAACAGCAACAGCACAGGTAGTTTCATAAAATATCATTATATCTTATAATGATTCTTTCCCCTTCTTAAAAAAAACTCTATGATTTTTTTGTGTGATTTTTTTCTTTCAATTTTCAATATCAGGTCCTGCCACTCCAATAAAAATGAACTTTCAAATTTATTACACATTTTTAAGAGGTTTCTACGACAATGGTTGGATCAATAAAATGTCTAAACAGTTTTTTTTTTTAAACAATAGATTTCCCTTTTCTTTCTCAGTCCTAAATATGACCTGAAACTCAGTGTGCTCTACCATATAGATAACCAATTAGCACTCCCTGCTGCAGTTAACAAGAGCAAGTAGCAACAGAAGGGGCAATTCATTTGGCATGGAAAAAAAAGATAGTCTGCGGGGAACTAGGAGAAGAAGTTGTTGTTTTAGGCTTTGGACTCTGGGATTTTTCTCCCTTTGAGCCAAGAGTGAGTTTTCCTCATTGAGCTGAGCAAGAACAGAATTCATGGGGAATTATGCTCACTGTCAAGGAGGCTTGTTTGGAGACACAGAGGACAAGAACTGACAGAATGAGAAGAGAAAAATGCAATGTCCTTTATTTTTCTTTGGCTGACAAAATTGGTCTGACTAAGTCCATTTAGGTATTGAGCATAAGTCAAATTTGTTTTCTTCATAAACATTTCCATGGCACTAAAAAAGTACTGAATGCATTTGAAGGATGTAAATTTCTCCAAATATTTTTCATAGAGATAGTGTTGGCACTGGATCTTTTGCTAAAAGCGAGGGGCACAGTTTAGTTAAAAGAAAAATCTAATCAGCTGTAAAATTAATGTCAAAATATTTCCTGAAGTCATCTGAATAGACAAACCCCCTCCTGAAAAATGTCATCTTTGTAACAATCAAAGTACAACACATAGAAATGTGACAGTGAGCCTTTTATCTGCCCTGCAGGCTCCAGCTCCCACACACAAGACAAGAAACGTCTGCTTTGCTTCTAACAAACCGGTAGGCCATGCTACTTGGTACTATAATCAGTAGAATAAAGAGTACATTTACAGAATCTGTAATTTCAGGATCATCCATATCCATTTCTTTTACTGTAAACCTACATTTTTGGGTGTGAAAACTGATGTGAATGTAAGAGCAGGTGTTTTTAAAGGCGAATCCTATTTAAAGAAGAGTTTCAACACTGATATGAGGCTGAAGCAAAAATTCTATCTGGAAGACTCTTATTAGCTTCACCTGCACCACACGATGTTCAGCCAATGATCATTGGGGCAGCACCTCCTTCGAAGCCAATCATCTTTCTAGATCCCCTTCATTTAGCTGCTGGACTAGCCTCTCTCTAGCACACCAGAAAACCTTTATCCACCTCCGCCCCATCTCCTCCCTCATTGTCACATTATTCTCTGTCCCACTCAGCCTCTAGCTTATTTCAACACCAGTGTGTGGCACAGGGGTGGGGGTAGACTACTCTAATCCTTTACCTAGGTTCCTCAACCATGCAAATGCTCATTCACAGCATCAATGTTCTCTGCCGGGCCCAAGCGCCAAATAACTTATTTCCCTCATGTCCATTAAACTTTTCTAATTGCAGCTTTTCTCTGTGCGAATCTCTCCAGGTTGAAAAAAAAAATAATGTAATAAAAATTCCTTTATCCCATTTTTATTTGGGAATTTTGAGTGTGACGGTGGCATACACGCAAACAGTTACACACAATTATTAGCATAAAAAAGAGAGGGAACAAACTAGTGTGATCTAAATGAGTGGATATGAATATCTGACAGTAAAATAAAAATAAATATTGGAACAGACTCCAGCCTATTTATATATCACATGACACTAGGGAATGCAAAGGACATGATAGTGCAAAGGAAAAGGGGAAAGCAAGCAAAATCCAGTTACAGTTAGGATATTTCCCTTTACAACATTTAGCATTTAAGGAAGGATGATAAAACTTGTCTCAAATCTGCTTTTATTTTTGAACACAAGTACGATTTATGTTAATAAGATAATCTAGTTACAGTCCTGACTTGATCTAATTAAGATTTTTAAAAAGAAATGAAGATTAATACAAAAAAGAAAAAAAGAAAAGAAAAATTTCTTGGCTTGGATGGATTTGGACAGCACAGATAGGATTGATGTCCCTCCTAACCCACTTCTCACTGCGCCCAGCATGCGCTAGCAAAAGGCTGGCAGAGAGATTTGCTGCAACCCCTTTGTTGCATTTATTTTATCATGCCTGCAATGTTTCAAATCCTATAAAGAAAGTGAAAAATCACTTGGACCATTCATCTCACTTTTTTCACTAGCACAATACGGTGCATAACACTCCCCCTACCCCTGCGGTCATAACATGCTAGGTGGTTCCAGGCTTTAAGGGTTTGATAAATAACTCAGAGAATTCCAGGCAAAGCCATTAAAATAAAGGCTTCTGTTTTACTGATTAGGGAACAAAAAAGTCTTTTTACTGATTATCTTTGCAAGAGGAGTATCAGTCACGCTAATGGTGGATCGATATTTTCCACAGAGCCAGACTGAAGAAGTTCACTTGTGCTCTCAAGCAGCTACATGCCTATTCTTATTGGCCACAGGACAGAACATAACCAGAATCACACTCGAACACGTAGACATGCCAACAATCCTCAGCCTCTCACATCACATCAAATCACAACACATAACAGGAAACAGTTGTAAGCAGAAAACAGCCAGTGGTTATGCTCCAACAAAAAATGAGAGTCCTGCAATTACACATAGTTCTGCTAACCACTTCCTGCTTGTGTGTCCAACCACTAAAAACCATTTGAGAGAATGTGGTAATGAGGACAGGCTCCTTTTAATTATGCTCCTGTAAATGCCATTTGCCACTCTTCGTGATAAATTAGCTGTGTGTTTCTTCTTTATATTCACATTGGAAAACTAAGTGGGAGACTGATTAGAAAAAAAGAGATCCTTTGCAAGTCCTTATAAAACCTTTTAGCTTGTTTTTACATAATTAACCGCAGTAGCCTGCTTTCTGATTTCAATGCAGAGTAGAAGTAAGGCATGCTCCTATTGTACCTACTGGTTAGGAAGTAATATCTGCTTCCCGTTCTTTCTTTTCCCTCATGCTACTCTCCTTTAGTCTAACAAACAATTCAGCAGGTTATGAGTCAGCACAGCTTTCCAATTGTGTGTGCCTGGTATTGCACCTTTGTCTCTGCATGGTTCTGGGAAGCTGGCCCCTTGGCTCTGAGCACCTGGCACAGCCTTTACTAAGACAGGTGAACCAAAACCACAGGATGCAGTATCACCCAATAATCTGCTTTAACATGAAACAAGATGGTGATGAGATGCCATTGGCTTCATCGTGATCCACACACCTCCCAATCCATTACCATTCATTATCATTAGAGGGCAGCATGCCCCATTACAAGCAGATCTGGAACAGATGATGCATTAGATCAGTGTTTTTCAACCTTGGTTCTTGAGGCACACTGCCCTTCATGTGTTAGATGTTTCTCTGCATCAATCCAAATGATCGTTAAGATTGTAGTTCAGCAAAGCCATTTTATATGCCGTCAATTGATATCGGGTGCGTTAAAGCTGGAAAGTATCTAAAACATGCAGGGCCTTGTACCTTAAGGACAAGGGTTTAAAAACACAGCATTAGATGACCGGAGTTTGCTTTTTTTCAGCCTATAAGTTTTATTTATTTAAGCACTTTATTTTATAGTTTTTTTTTTTTTTTTTATAGTCTCCCAACCATCTGTATTGAGTTATTAAGCTTATAAATCTCCTGAGCTCTAATAAAACAGTCTCCAGACATAATCAAATTTAACTTTACTGCAGACAGTTACCTCAACAGTATAATAAAATAATTTTAGACAACATATAACAACAACACAATTTGGTGAATAAAGAAACTAATTTAGGGCAGCTGTTGACTTACTTAAGGATACACATATTACAGCAGCACCAGGAATAGGAAAAATGACTCTGCATTAGTATTTGCATGTTGACTTTTTTCTAAAGTGATCAGAGAAGAGTGAAATTTGTAAAAATCTGCTGAATTAATGGAAGAAGACCTTATCTGCTTAGTGGTCCCCGACAAGTCAGAATTACAATTTAAAATTTACAGTTGTTACAATTATTGATTTAGAAATAGAATCCAAAATATTTATGTTTTTGCATTCAGTGGATGCTTTTATCCTTTATGATTTCCATTACAACTTGAGACACAACCTAGTAGACTGGAGCTAAACGACAGACATGATAATAAACTTAATACTGACAGAAATGTTTTATATCACTGCTAACCTCAATAAATCCCTTCCTTAGGATGTTTAAATAAAGGACTTCTCAAGTGGGGTGTTTGACATTGCAGTTATTCATTTTTAATTCTCACACAGAGAAAAGTTGCAAACAGAAAAATATTATTTAATTTATTTATGCAGGTAACAAAATCACATACTTCAAAAATGTTTCTCTCTAAAGAAAACCATGCAAATGCATGGACTCTTTAACTCTGCAATCCCTCACACCGAGCATGCATGTAGTGGCAGTGGAGAGGAAAACTACCTTTTAACAGGAAGAAACGTCCAGCTGGACCAGGCTCAGAGTGAGAGGCCCTCTGCGAGGCCGAATGCAGTTAAAGAAGGTGCAAGCAGGTAAAGACATAATTGAAATAAGTTCTTTAGGCATTAAGGCCCCAGCAGAAGATTTTGATTCTGTGAATCAATATTTGCTTGGATGAGTAACCTGGCTGAATCCCAAACCTGCCCCTAAACACCAACTCTCTGTTGTGCGTTCCTGTGGTCCCTGAAAGACACTTAAATTTGTTTCGTTTTCATATTTTTACTTTAAGAATAAACTTTCAGCTGTAATTTTCCTTACGTACTTAAAAATGTACCATTAAAGGAAAACTGTAAAAAAAATTATAAATAGATAAAAATAATATTAAACTATAGAAAAGGTACAGGTATTCACACCCTGTCTAACAGGGTGTCAAAAGCTGTGGTCTCAGACAGTCGCAAAAAAGGATGGTTTGAAGTAAGAATGAAGGCCAGTGGAAGATAGTTCAGTCTTCCTTCTCCTAAAAACAATGAGCTGGACAACCAGGTCAGTTTACTCACAATTTCCGCCTTTCAGATCAATTTACCAGCTGTAAATCCGGCACCTCAGGTTTGGAGGACAGATCTGTGCCGATAGGCTCTAATTAAACAGATCCCTTACTTAACGATTGGCAGTCAGCTCTAAACCTTCAGTCTACAACAAACTACATTACTGCAAACACAAAATTCTCTTCAACACCAAGGATTTCTAAATAAAATACATAAATCTTATTATCAAGCAATGCTAAAATAAGTTCACTGTAGGTGGAAAGTACGATAAGACTTTAAAAAGGGAGCATAAAAGGAAAACTTGAAATACTTCTCTGACATTGCAGCATCTAAAAAGGAGCCTTTCAAGCATTTCCAACTATTCTATATTAAGATAAACCAGTCATGATAGATAATTAGATGTTTTTTTTAATAATCAAATTCAATAGTCTTCTGTTCAATAAATGCATAACCCTCTTCAGTGTGGAAGTTGGGGGATTTATGACTGTATTCTCTGGTTAATGCATGCCATGTAGGAAGGATTTTAGCAGAAAACATATACCGGTAGGCAGAATATATTTGTTTACAGAAATTAGCTGTGAAACATTTGTAGCTTGGTTTAGTTTGATAAAAACAAACCAAAAAAAACATATGTTTTATTTTACAATAAACATTTTTGTAAATATTTCATTCTTTTAACTGATCAAAAAACGGGAAAAATATGTTTGCAATAACATTAAAGGAAAAGTCCAGTCACATTCAAAATACAAACTTCTGAAAGTACTTTAAGTATGAAATTATTGCATACTTTTTAATAAACTATAAGTGTTTTTTTAATTAAGAGTAATTTCATTTGAATGTGCTTTACCATGTTTGTCAAAGAGCACTACTGCCACCTACCGCTTTGTAACGTCACAGTGAGGTATTGGCTGTTGAGCAAGTCCCAGTGCTGTATCTGGTGTTTGTCACAACGCACTTCAATCACATCAATGATAATGATGACAAATGCACAATGCTAAGCAGAGTAACAGACTCCCTCTTTAAGTTGGCAATCCAACGACAAACCCGTGGTGGATCATGAAAGGTGAAATAACAAATCTTTTCTCACGTTTACTCGATGTATTACAACACCCAACTGTCATGCATGTATGAATCGTCATTTTAACTATAGCTCTTGCAAATTTCAATGGTGTAGTCCTCTCGAAATCTTAAGTAATTGTTGTTGATTGCAGGGATGTCTAGTGGTTCCCATTGATTTTTCTTGTAAAGCGGGGAGAATGGCGCAAGGCTTACCGCACCGTCACTGCTGGAAGATGTCAAGAGTGAGCCGTCAAGTCCATTCCTGGACTTAGTGATCGCGTCAAAAATTTTTATTAATTATTATTTTAATTATTTGTTTTACTGATTAACGCTGAATTAATTAAAATACTGCAACATATTAGTGTTAGGTATAAATAATGACCCATTGGTTATTTCTTGGTGACCTGACTTTTCCTTTAACAATTTCTGTTTCATTTGTTTCAGTCTGAGATTTTGTAGCAAATTGACCTCAAAAGCTCAATCACTCAATCAGAACATCTTCTACATAATATTTCTGATCTATTATGATTTAAGGATTCCATGTGTTATCCAGCAGTGCAGCATCAGTTATTCACAGCCTGAGGTCTCAGAGAGGTTAGAGCCACCCCTGAGGGTTGCTGTGTTTCCACAAGCCCAACCTGAGCCCTCCAGCTTGAGCCGGAATCTGGCAGGAGGCCTGGTGGCCGTGATGAGCCAGATGTGGCACTGGGAGCTCTGGGGATTTTCTACATGCAGTTTACAACTGTTATCCTTTAATTATGCGATTGCATCTTTTATTAAATAAAAAGAGCAAAACCAGCACAGAAGTAGCAAGTTAAATAACCTATTCTTATTAATCTTTTTGAACAAATGTCAAAATTACGATGGTCATGTATAAACAACATTGTAATTTTGACACGATTAAGCCTGAGTATGATGACTCTAAGGTCATTTGGATAATTAGCTCTATGTCTGCAAGGGCATGAAATAATAAGTGAAACATACGGACAGAAGAACAGAAAAACACAAGAGCAGAGGGCAAAGACGTCCTTGAAACATCCCCAAAACGATGGTGAATTTTGCAGATAAAACAAAGAAAATGCCACCACTAGTCACTGTCATCATTAAAGAGAATTAATTAAACTCTCAGACATTACATATGAGTTGCTGGCAAGCTCACCCAGTAAGAAATCAAGGTGATCTGTCACTACCGGAATAAACTACAAGCTCTGCACCATGAAACACGCAGAATAAATGTCTTGGTTTCTCCGTCTCTATGTTGGAGAAATGAGGACAAAACAAGGGACATTAATCTAGAGCAAGTTAATAAAATGTAAATGATTTCAGAGCAAATAAGCTGGCCAACAGCAGCAAAAACTCTTGTTTAACCTTAATAATTAAATAAAATAAAAAACACAGTCATTTTTTTTTTTTTTTAAGCAAAGTAACTGATTTAATTATTCACTGCATTAATAGATGTCCTTCATGGTGTTCTCAAATAAACGAAATGAGCTAAAATGTCCTTGCTTATTAAAACTAGTAATCTAACAATTTAATGATATACTGTACTTTAGCAATCTTTCATGGTAAATATTGTATTCTCCATATGATGTAGAGAAATATTTAGTGATATCAACAGTTATGCTTGAAAGTTAACATAATCTCCCATTAAAAGAAATTATAAATTCACTCTAGGAATTAAAATAACACAAAACTATAATAAATGTAATCAATTTAAATTTATTTTACTGGCAGCTTTGGCAGTTTTGTTTTCTGTTCTTTATAGAAGATTTTGTAAACTGTATGTGGGTTTGAAGTTATATTTTAATTAAAAACATCAAATGGAAATAGAGCTAGCTCTGAGTGGTAAAGAGTTCCCTATCCTGTGAAAGACAAAGGGGGAATGTGAACACAGCTGCTTTAGTTAAAGTATCTTAAGTATTCCCTAAAGTACAACATTAATGCAGAATAGCTTGTTTTAGACCTCAGTACTGAGAATACTATTGATTATCACCAAGAGTTCATCAGTTTCAGGGGATGGAGCTTCTTAATTATATACAGTAATTACTACTACAGAATGTTAATGCTTTAAAGGAGTTCTGCAACAACCAGGCTTTAAATGAGAGTTTTCTCATGACCACATTCACTGATTTAACCTGCAGTTAAAATTCACTTTCACTTATTACAGGCATGAAAGTCCTGTTAGTTTTGGCATTTTTCTTTTCATTGTGGCATGACCTTAAAAAAAAGTTGCTTCGATGATTTTCAGAAACAAATATCAAGCAAAAAAATATTGTAATCTACACACAGTCAAATTATGTAAAAATATTCCAATATTTTGACAGTCACTCATTTAAGGATACATTTCTCTTTAACAAAGCAAAATCTTGATCTCATTCTTTATGTAGACATGGTAGTGGTATAGTTTGTAAAGTTTTCAGAGCCCTGACATGAACCTGACTTTAAATATCACCATATTTACTAAGTCACAAACAAAAATGGGTACCTTTATGCAGCCATAGGTGGATCTGTAGGCCACTTGGGGTTTAGTCTTTTGCCCAAGAGCACATCAAAGTCCATAAACTTTCATGAGCAAACCAACTGTTTCTATTGAGCCGCAGTTTGTTTTATCCAAGTGGATTTTTTTTCCAGAACCAGAAGCAATTTCTCAAGATATTTCAGGGCTAATATTTCTGTGGGAAAATGAAGCTCTGATTTATTTCCAATTCTCAACCAGTTGGGATAAAAATTGTCATGCTTTAAACTTATTAAATCAGAACCTACAAAGATTCAAGCCTATTGTAAGATGGAATAATTTGGAGATTCATGGTTTAACATTGCCATGGTCTTAGAGTGTAAGGTAAACAAAAACAAAAATCCAAAATACTTTAAACTGTAGACCTGTTACATAACAAAACATTGAATATTTTTTTGATTTTCAAGAAATACTTGAAGTGTATTGAAATATATGGTCTGCTATTGTTTTGAAAAAAGACTCCAGTAATAATGCAGTAAAAAAAAAAAAAAAAACTGCTGATGCCCGTTTGAATCCAATCTGCCTTATTCACCTCCTCACAAGAAGATGAGAAAAGGAACTCCTTTAGTGTACAGTTCACTGGCTTCTGAGCAGCCAGTGCCTATTTAAATTGTCCTGTTTGAAGGGTACGCCATATTTACTGCTCGGCATGACCTTTATGCTGTACACTATAATTTCCCAAAGCTCTCCACATTGTGATAATTATGTGCGAGTAAACAAATGCTTGAATGGCTGATCAAACACAGAGAGACCCATGAATAAAAAAAGCAGCAACCAGCAGCAGAAATAACAAGCAAGGTAGAGTCTAAATGTGCACTGGTGATTTAATTTTCCAATCAGGTAGATGGATTCATGCGTGTAACATTCAACAAGCTACCCAGCTTTTCTTAAATATTTTTTTCCCAAATAGGTCATAGTCAATAGGAAGTATCCACTCAGCTTTTTTTATTTAAAACCCTACATGTACCTGTTTTGACACAAGCAAGTTTAACAAAACAAAGAGGCAGATTTACTGCCTTCAACACACCTGCAGCTGACTACAAACCTATTCTTAACACACATGGCCCCCATCCTTTGGTTCAAGTAAAAATAAACTTTCTCTCAGTAGGTAAAAATGAAAACATAATTGCATGAATACAGACAATATATTAATCTGGTTTTATTGTCTCTACAGTACAGTATTGACTGGTGAGGAAAAATCTCAGGGAGCTTGAACAAAAAAAAATAAAAAATAAATGATATATGGCCAACTCTGACTGTCCAGCCTATGGTGATGATTAAAAAACACCCTTCGTTTCTCCGCAGATGGAGGAGAGAGATGTGACAAAGTGAAGAAGGGGGCGGCCAACACACCACGACAGTACAGGTGCTGGTCATAAAATTAGAATATCATGAAAAAGTAGATTGATTTCAGTAATTCCATTTAAAAAGTGAAACTTGTATATTATATTCATACATTACATACAAACTCATATATTTCAGATGTTTATTTTGTTTAATTTTGATGATTACAAATGACAACAAATGAAAATCTCAAATTCATCATATCAGAAAATTAGAATATTGTGAAAAGGTTCAAAATTGATGGCCCCTGGTGCCACACTCTAATCAGCTAATTAACTCAAACCACCTGCAAAAGCCTTTAAATGGTCTTTCAGTCTAGTTCTATAGGCTACACAATCATGGGGAAGACTGCTGACTTGACAGTTGTCCAAAAGACGACCATCGACACCTTGCACAAGGAGGGCAAGACACAAAAGGTCATCGCTAAAGAGGCTGGCTGTTCACAGAGCTCAGTGTCCAAGCACATTAATAGAGAGGCGAAGGGAAGGAAAAGATGTGGTCGAAAAAAGTGTACAAGCAAGAGAGATAACCGCACCCTGGAGAGGAATGTGAAACAAAACCCCTTCAAAAATGTGGGGGAGATTCACAAAGAGTGGACTGCAGCTGGAGTGAGTGCTTCAAGAACCACCACACACAGACGTATGAAAGACATGGGTTTCTGCTGTCGCATTCCTTGTGTCAAGCCACTCTTGAACCACAGACAGCGTCAGAAGCGTCTAAAGAGAAACAGGACTGGACTGCTGGTGAGTGGTCTAAAGTCATGTTCTCTGATGAAAGTAAATTTTGCATTTCCTTTGGAAATCAAGGTCCCAGAGTCTGGAGGAAAAGAAGAGAGGCACTTCATCCACGTTGCTTGAAGTCCAGTGTAAAGTTTCCACAGTCAGTGATGGTTTGGGGTGCCATGTCATCTGCTGGTGTTGGTCCATTGTGTTTTCTGAGGTCCAGGGTCAACGCAGCCACATACCAGGAAGTTTTAGAGCACTTCATGCTTCCTGCAGCTGACCAACTTTTTGGAGATGCAGATTTCATTTTCCAACAGGACTTGGCACCTGCACACAGTGCCAAAGCTACCAGTACCTGGTTGAAGGACCATGGTATCCCTGTTCTTAATTGGCCAGCAAACTCTCCTGACCTTAACCCCATAGAAAATCTATGGGGTATTGTGAAGAAGAAGATGCAATACACCAGACCCAACAATTCAGAAGAGCTAAAAGCCACTATTAGAGCAACCTGGGCTATCATAACACCTGAGCAGTGCCACAGACTGATCGACTCCATGCCACGCCGCATTGCTGCAGTAATACAGGCCAAAGGAGGCCCAACTAAATACTGAGTGCTGTACATGCTCATACTTTTCATGTTCATACTTTTCAGTTGGCCAACATTTCTATAAATCCTTTGTTTTTATTGGTCTTCAGTAATATTCTAATTTTCTGATATGATGAATTTGAGATTTTCATTTGTTGTCATTTGTAATCATCAAAATTAAACAAAATAAACATCTGAAATATATGAGTTTGTATGTAATGTATGAATATAATATACAAGTTTCACTTTTTAAATGGAATTACTGAAATCAATCTACTTTTTCATGATATTCTAATTTTATGACCAGCACCTGTAGACGGAATGATGGATGAAGATAGAGGATGGAGGATGACTTATTGTGGAAACTGACTGCCTGAATAACTAAGTCTATAGCTGAACTGATGTAATGACGGTACGCTGCTTGAAGCCCATTACGATGGCAGAGACTGGATTTGTCCCTCCATTAGTGCTCTAATCCTGATGCAGACACCTGACATGTTAAAACAGGTTGGACCTTTTCCGACTCACATCTCCTGTGGATAACTGTCATGAATAGGGATCTAAGAAAGACTGCAGATTATTCAGTGACACAAACTCTGTATTCTTAAATGAACTCTCTGACATCTCGAATGGAAAATTTGCTAAAAAGACATGACAACACACCTAGATGAGGGAAACAAATTAAAGAAGAGAGACAACTGGAGAGGAAGTGGAATGACGTGAATGAGAAGAACAGAGAGAAAAGCAAGGCTGTGAGCTCTTCTTCTTTAACCAGGCGTTATGACGTGGCCCTCTATGCTGCACTGAAGGCTGCATGCTCACTGCAGATTTTCATTAACCTTGCTGCACCAAATATTTGTGCTCCATACTGTCTCTTTCAAAGAGCACTTACATTATAGATAGCAGACATAAAAAGAGATTAAACTGAAAAGGAAATACAGTGATTGGTGAAATATCTGTGAGCATAAAATATTTTTTTGTTTATTTGCTGCGTTTTTTTTTAGCAAAACTGAAATTGATATATGCATATGTTTCCAGTTTTACCTACCCCTGTTAGTTTTATGTGATCAGATCTTAAAAAAGAATAAAAGCATTCTTAGAAAAATAGCATTAAAAGAAATTAAAGGAACATATCAAGACATGGCCTATAGGCAAAATAAGGCAGCTTCCTTTGTATACCACATTTCAGTAGCAAGACATGGTGCACATAAATACACTTGACAG
Source organism: Cyprinodon tularosa (assembly GCF_016077235.1). Taxonomy (NCBI): domain Eukaryota; kingdom Metazoa; phylum Chordata; class Actinopteri; order Cyprinodontiformes; family Cyprinodontidae; genus Cyprinodon; species Cyprinodon tularosa. Next base: position 2,416,008 of record NW_024039718.1, on the reverse strand, counting down.
GATGGCCAAGGTAGTAGTGTTTAGAGAAACTTCAAAGAGGCCCTAAGGTTATTGTTCTAAAGTCCCTTGTATATACTTAAGATCTTAATGCTGCCATGGTAGAATTAACATCATGGAAGCACTTTTGTTTTTTTACATACATAGAAAATTCAATATAATAAAAAGCAACATTATCTATGGAAGATTTGCAGAGACCCATAGCTCCATGGGACGATCTATTGTCAGGACTCAGGACAGTTATTGATCATGCACTCGAAACGCTGCTTTATGTGGGGGCGTTTAAGGACCCATTGGTAAAAAGAAAATGTAAATCATTTGGGCACTTTCACAAAAGCCATACTGAAAAACTAAGTTTTTGCCACTATTTGTAAAACCTTAAATTTGGGAAAAGGAACTGAGCTATGAAACCATCCCTGTAGTTCATCATGATAGTGGCAGCCTTATGCTGACAGGAGAGCATCTGTTTAGAAGTCAATGCAACGCTTCAAAGTATTTCTTTTTTTCTGGATATGCATCCTAAAAAGAGGCTTTGATTAGACAACTCTCACACACAACATTGCAGCTCTAGAACGGCTTCCTGTCTTACTTTCATATATGATTTTCTCTTAAAGTGCACACCTTCATATCATGGAGAATTTATAATAGATAAAATCAACTTCACCAGAAAAAAATCAGGCTTACACAGCAACTAGATGGAACTTAACAAGACAATCTTGACAATTTCTGAAGACATTTCTGGAGTCCACGGTAAAAGTAAGACCATGCATTACATAGGGCAATGGCAGGAAACCCATCAGTGTAAACATTTCTGTATATTGAAATGATTAAAAGCAGGAGATAATGTTGCTTTTTATTATATTGAATTTTCTATGTATGTAAAAAAACAAAAGTGCTTCCATGATGTTAATTCTACCATGGCAGCATTAAGATCTTAAGTATATACAAGGGACTTTAGAACAATAACTTTCTGATTTTTTTCTGTAAAATCTATAGGCTTTGAACAGCCATATACACACCTCCTCCCACTGATGTATGTATCTGATGAGCCGGGACAATCTCAACAGACGCAGGAGACTGAGGATCTTGGTGAAGCGGACGATTCGTAGGGCACGTGCAGTTTTATACACCTCTGAGTCAAAGCCTTTTTCCACTATTAAAAAGATATAATCCACCGGTATGGAGGAGAGGAAGTCCACCACAAACCAGCTCTTCAGGTAATTCATTTTGATGACCTTGGGGTCGAGGATGATCTCAGAGCTCTCCTCATTCACGATCCCTGTTCTGAAGTTCATGACCAGGTCCACCAAGAAGATGGTGTCCGAAGCCACATTAAAGACCAGCCAGGTGGTGGTGGTCTGCTCTGAGAAGAAGGTTATTCCCACAGGAATGATGATTAGATTCCCCATCATCATGATGAGCATTATCAAGTCCCAGTAGAACCTGTAAGAGCAATACATGCATATTAGTAAATGTAACTCGTTAAGATCTAGAAAACAATAAAATAGAAAGGTTTTGCTGCATTTGATATGGTTTTTTATGTTTTGTGGGTTTTTTTATGGAATTTTCTTAATTCTGGATGAATTATAAGTTGAACATTTAAGTCTGTCCTTTATTCTTCTATGTAAACTCACAAAAAGCTTAAGAATGTGCATCAGAGTCATCACTAAATCTAAACTCAAAGTTAACAATGAATCAAGGACAGTGTTATCAACTGCTGCCATTTATTATCCCTTCTCAGAAATCTTTGGACTGAGACCTTCTCATACTTCACAGTCCAGTTAATGTCCCTGCGCTCTGCCTGGCCGTGCGAAGAAAAAAAAAATGTAAAAGGAAAAAGGCAGGAGTGATTCATCAGTTCCCATGCTCTGTTCACCAAGTGTCCCAGACCCCAGCAAAGGCTGAGTGACTACAAAATGAGAATAAATGCTTCCAGGAATCCTATCTCCTTCTAAAAACTCTCCACCGACACCACCCTCATTGCGTCTTTCCCTGCCTCACTACCAGCCCGCTGACGTTACCAAAGGTGGAAATGGACTTACCGGCTGCTTGGCAGGCAGCCTGTCAGACGGGAGGACCGGCTACGCAGTAATGGATCTATGTGAATAAATTAAACCAAGGCCTTGGCTTTATAAATATCCACAGATCATGTGTCCGATAATTGTCTTCACTTTGACTGAGAAGCGGTCTTTGAGGTGGCTGATAAAAAAACCACTGGAAGTATTTTTACACCAGCAGCAGATTTCAAGCTCTGGTGAGGATGTTTAAGGACATTGTATGATGCCATTGGTATTTTAAGCTTTAGATTCCCTCAGGAATGCATTATTTTAAGATGTGAATGCTATTATAACAATGACAACCTTTAATTGAATATTTTAGGCCTTAGAAATAGAAAGAGGAATTTTTGTTAACCTAACATTTGAGTTCAACCACTGAAATACACCATTACAGGAACGTTATTCATACTCCTTCCTATTTATGTCATGTTGATGACACAATAATGATCAAAATTTATCATATACACCAGTGCAGTGTTCATTTTAACCAAGGACAATCTCAACACTGTGACATGCATGTTTTTGCTGCAATTACAACAGCAAGTATTTTAGGCTCTGTCACAACCATGTATTATAATATATATATAATCCATATCCTAAATGTCCTATATAATCTGTATATAGTTTTCATATTTATTTATTTTTAGCATCTTACAATTATTCCCTGTTTATATATACCATTTATAGTCAAGACATATATAATCTCTGTATACATGTAAATAAATATTTATATCCTGTATAGCACTTATATGTAGATGCAAACTACATTTCATTGCTTTATACTTGTGACAGTAATGAGAATAAAGTTGAATTCTATTCTCTTCTAATCAGCTTTGACATCTAAAATTTGCTAAATATTTTCTTTTTTTAAATTAGCAAAACATTGTCAGACTAAACGGAATGCATTTGTGTTAGTATCTTTCTGTCTTGTTGCAGATTTCTAGCCGGAGCTAAAGCTAGATGTTCACTGGCCCACTAACACATGACATTGCTTTGATCTAACCCTTCCAATAAGGTTCTGGTTGTATGTTTATCATTCCTGTCTTGCTGGAAAGTTTGGCTGTCATTTACAGGAACCATCTTCCTATGAACTCTCTACAGCTGTTTGTTGTGTTTTTTGTATTGCTGGTTAGTGACAGTACCTTCTTCTCCCCCATTTTCCATCAGTTATCCACTGTGGTCAGATTTATGGGGTGCACAACTAACAAACCCTGAGTACTGTAACATGTCATGCTTTTCAGATGCTGGTAAAAATATGTTTAAAACTATATTGCTTTCACTTTAAAACCTTCCCAATTCTGTGAGGTTGCATTGTCACAGAATATTAAAAGCTGCAGTAAAATTATATGCTATGATTCATCTTTTAGGTGTCAAGGGACACCAAGAATGTGAACATTTATATGGTGGCGGTGATACGGAGGTGTGGAGGGGTCAAAAGTGGAGACTGAAATAAAACGAGTAAAGAGAAGAAGGAATGTAAGCTTGCTGTTAAAGCAATAAGTCTCATTAAAGCAAAATCAGAATATTCAAAAGGTTAGGCTTCAAGTTATGGAAATCTTAGATGTTTTTCATTTATATAATCATAAAAAATATGGCCCCATCTTTATATACCTTTATCACTATCATGACTTGTGGTGACTAACAATCATACTGTGCATAACCTTTATTAAACCCACTGAAAATAACAGAAGTTAGACACTTTACAAAGTTTTAATCTGAACTCAAAGATTCTATGTGATATTTATTTATATAATCTAAGAAGGTGGTGTTTGCTGTTATCAGAATAAGTCACAAGACTCCAACAAGAACAGTAGTTCTACAACCGTATTAATGTTCTCAGTTATCCTTGGACTAAGCTCTCGGATTAACGCTTCAGTTCCCAGGGTTTACCCAGCCCCAGTTAAACCAGTAGCAGTTGAAACTGTACCTTCTGGCTTTGCATTCAGACTCTAACTCAGCACCTGCTTCAGATTTAATGTGTCAAGCAATGGACAGAGTGCATTATTCAAGAAGTACTTTCCTGTACTTCTGTTCAGCTTTGCAGTCAGTCACCTCCAGATGAGCTGCACACTGTTCTTCCCATGCTTCACACTGCACCTCACCCCACACACCCAAACAAGTCAGCCGTCATTGATTAACATGAGACAGAAGCAAGACACACTTGACTCTGCATTAGGAACGCAGAGACTGCAAATCCCTTGTGCATCAGTTCAATATATAATTTTAAGAAAAAATAAATACACAGACCAACAAAAAAAATAGGGCAAACTGTCCATGCACATACCAGAGCTTAAAGTTTTAAAAGGCATGAACCTTGAACTAAAATTCCCAGGAAGAGGGATTCAGCAGTGGAACTAATCCTGCTTTAAATCAAGCCAGTACTTTTTTTTTTCTTGTAGATTTCCTCTTTACAACAAGCGATCCATCATAATCAGTGCCAGGCCAATCCTGCCAAGCAACAGAGGGAACCCCACATGATCTTAGTCAGCACAGGCTGGTCCAATCCTGTCTGCACTATAACAGGTAAAGCACGTATTGAAAGGTCACCAAGTAATGATGTGTGCAGCGAGTTACGTACAATCTTTGACTCAATTAAAGTGGGGCCAAAGCAATTTATGGATGGAATTGCAATATATATGTACAGCCAAGCCTTAATCATTGTTGATTGAATTATGTGTACTGGCTTCCCTATACTATTACATTTTTATCATTTAAAATATTTGGGCACTTCCATTGTACAATGTCATGTGCTACACTTCTAATGTTTTAACTGAAAGAAGGATTAGTTTGTTTTTACAAACACAGCAATGCCACTTATTAAGTTGAGATGCACCAATAGAACTATCAGATACTGCAATCTGGTGATATGTTCTTAACAGTTTTTCCATAGAGACTTTCATTGGTGATTTAGATTTTTTGTTTTTTCATTTATTTAGTTAAAACTATGAATGGTTTTGTATAAAAGCTCTTATTTTGGTGTATGAATGGTACAAAATAAAAGCTGACACAATTGTTTGTAAATTAAAAACATTTATATGAGCTTTCATGACTCATTTTGGTTTTACAAAGTGATATTTTAGATAAAGTGAGGAATAAATACATTGATGCATAAATGAGAATAACCTGCAGTTTCTTTTTTTTTGTAGACTATTTACAAGAGATAAAACGATGGGACAAGAAAATAAAAGCCCCTATATAGGAAAAGCTTAATGAGTGCATCACTAATTTTCAAAATGGCATATTAGCAGTCTTCCCTTCAAAGTAGACTGTGGCAGAGCCCATCAAAACATAACAGGTCCATGTAGAAAGACATGAAGCCTCTCTAAAATAATCCATGAATAATAGATATTACTAACCTGATATTAATCTTTGAGCAGGTCATGTGCACAAAGAATATGTTGCATATTGAGTTTCAAACACTCCCACAAAGTAACATACCACCAATAGTGGTGTCACCCTGTGATGTTTTATGCAATACTCTTTTTATATTTGGATGTAAAACACTGCACTGACTAATTAACAAAAGCTATTGTAGATATCTGGAGTACGGTCTACCAATGTTAGGACGGGGAAGCATTATTGTAGGTTTACATTGACTAAAGTGAGAAAAATAATGCTGTCGAATTACTATTTGGAAAATGTCACGGGTACCTGAGCCCAACCTTCCAAAGCTCTGGTAACAGGAACATTTTGCAATACTATGACAGAAAGTAGGAGGAGATGAGTCTGGTCGTTTTGCTGCGACTTTTCCTCTGTTTTTATTCACTGAAATCTGCTTTAACACACTGCTCATACAAAGCAAATACTATCTTAAGGAAGTATGGATTACTTCTCTTTGTTCATGCCATAACATTTGGACATCTTTAGATGGGTCAGTCTTCTTATGTAATTGTTTATATTTTCTACTAAGCTCATTTACTGCTGTGCGTTGTTAATCCTTGCCCTCCATCGTTGCACATCTGTATGTCCATAACAGCATCTGCATATGGTTGGGTCTGTACCTTTAAACATACTTTACTGTTAGCGGATAATACAGTAATACTCTACATAGTTAATAGTTATTTTTATAGTGAAAGACGTAAACATTCTATTGTATTACTGGTAGTGATGATTGGTCACTATTAATGTTGAATACTTTTCTACAGCAATACATATTTAAAGAGAGGCACATTGAAGTTTTTTCTAAACATTGGAAAAGTGCAAGAACAGCGCTTCAACCAGTTGATCAGTTCAAGAAATAATTGGGGAAAGGGCACATTACATTATTCCTCTCTCTAAAAAGACAGCATATAAAAGAAAGGAAGTTACTTTGACAATTTATATGGCATCTCATTAAAAGTATGATGGAACATATTTTTCCTGCTCCGTTCTATGCAAAATTTTAACAAAATGAAAAGTAGAAGAAATATATGGTCCCTCATATTCAACCTCAGAACAAGTGGACTGTACATCATTAGCAGCGCACCCAGTGTGCTGCACTCACAGTCCTTTACCACTGGTTCAGGACCACGGACAGCTCCGTGATAGAGGCAAAGGGAGGGAGCAACTGGGCTCAGTGTTTCCCTGCCAAAAGGCCACTGGTGCAAAGATTGGACCAGATGAGACGCTTAATTGGTCAAGAATTGAACTGTAAATATGTAAACATGCAGCATGTGTGTAACTGGTATTTCACGAGCATGGTCTAGTTGGTGCTGGAAAGGTATTTTATATGAATTAATATATGTAAATAAGGCAATCATACAAATATAAATAATACTGCCACTTATGGAAGGAGTTATAACCTCCTTTAACCGCAGTCTATAGTTCTTCTGAAGAATAATTGGGGGAACATATCAGACTCAGCATCTTTAAATGATTATAGCTCAGTTACTATTTGTGTTGTTGTGAAATTGTGAAGATGGCTTTAGACTAGAATCTAAATACTAGAATAAAACTATTTATTTATGTAAATAAAACTAGAATAAGAAATAAAAAAAATAAAAGTTAGTTGAGAGGAAAGAAAAACATCGTCCTGGTTATCTGTTTTAGATTGTGAAAGAAATAAAATTTTCGGGGTTCACTAGGTGGAAGATAACCCAGAACAGCCTGCTAGAGTTTGCACATATGTTCTGCCCTCGTATGCAGAAAGATGTTTGAAATTCCGATGGCAGCAACTCAGATATAACCTTACATCACCGCTTTAGTTTTCCTAAATTTATTCAACATGGCAGTTTTTGCTCTTTTTCGTCCTCCCTGCCTGATTTTACCGCATTTTGTGCATTCTTCCTGCACGCAGGCCCCTCGCTTCACCGCCGCCTACAATGAAATGTTTACTACCGTGATGCTGCAGAGGTTTTTGTCACGTTGTTCCCAGGTGAAGTCGCTCCTTCAGATAGCGGACTATGTCACCCAGTTTGCATGAAACAGGCAGAAAATCTAAACTGTGAGAGTGTTTGCAAACCCTGACATTCAGCATTCTACCCCCAAGGACACTCCATCAAAATATGCATTTCGCCTTAATCTTAATCATGATCTTTTTTTTAATGTGTCGCAATGAAAAAGCCTTGGAGCAGAAGAGCTTCTCCGCCTGCAGAAACCGGATTGCTTACATGCAGAGGTAGATTAGTGGATGCGCTCAGGGGCCAGGCTGTATGAGGCTATATATCTCTCAGACCCTTTGGGTGACGGAGGGGATGCAATCAGAGGGAGGGGTGAGCAGGTGTCTATTACAGTCCTTACCTAAAATCGCTATACGGATGAATGATCCAGTATCCGGCCGTCTGGACCCTCTCCTGCTCTTTCTCCACGGCTTTCTGACTGCCGAACATACGCAAGGAGAACTTATTGACTCCGGGCTGCATCATCGCCCCGAATTGCCTCTGCATAAAACCATGCTGCCTGGACGCCCCGTCCAGATCATCAAAGCCCACCATGGCCTCTTCCCTCTCCCCCTTGAAGCCCACGGAGTTGCCATGGTCCTTTGTATTCTGGCTCCCCGTGTTATTTTTCTGTATCGAGTCTTGTCTCTGAAAAACATTATTCCCATCCGCCTTCTCCTCCTTGTTACTGGAGAACGAATTGGATTTGTCTTCCATGGTGCGACGAGTTTGCCCGTTGTTCTCTGTTGACAGAGCTCTCCGCCGCCTGCTCGCGAGAGAGGACCCGCCGTGGGCTCTGCTGGTTCTTCTCGGTGTCCTTCAAACTGTTCGGCTTCTCTGGTCTTCAGATGCGAGTGCTGCAAACTGAGACGGAGCGCACGGGAGCCCGGTGGATCAGGTTTCTAGGGTTACCGCCATCTACCGACGGCCCCGGCTCCTGCCGTGCAGCGCCTGTGCTTCATCCCTCTCACCGTACGGCACTGCGGTTTAACTGGCACATGTTCCTGCACCTTATTTACATAATGATAATATGGCCCGTGAGATCCCTATGTCATCCTCTCTGAACATCTGTCAACATTTCTTTTTCGTTAATATCTTTTCTGTTTTTGATGAGCTTTCAGACTTTTTTTTATTTATTATTCTTTTCCAATAAAGCATCTATGTAAACTACCACAACGACTTAAATATGCAAAATAAGGGTGACCAATTCACAGTTTTCAACTTGGTCACAGGGGTAAAAACAAATATCTTTCCACATTTTCTCACAACATACTTCAGATCATATTACATTCTAATATTCTGCCTAATTTTGAGGCAGAAAGAAGAAAAAAAATCAGTGTTTGCTTGTTTGTTTCACAAACATAAATCTGAAGAGCTGTGTTAAACCTATCCAACCCCTCTAAGTCAACACTTTGTAAGTACTAGTTGCCTATGCAAACTCTAGGCCATGGCAAATTCAAAACAGATTTAAATTAGAGGCAACAAAGTTCAGGGAAAGAGAACGAAAGTTGTATGTTGGTATAACCACCTGTTGCTTAGGATTTATACAACTTTTACCTCATACCGCTTTTCAGACAATCATTCATATCTGAGGGCATAAATACCTATTTATAGTTTATTCAATTTGAAATTTAGAGTGTTTAATCTATTTCCTTTGTGTTCTAAGGATATGTAATGCAGCATTGACTTTATACTAAAGAATACATATATACGTTGTTCTTTTTCCATTTGTACATTTTATTTAAACAATTATTTTTGATGGTGGAAATCCAATCATCCATCCATTTTCTGACACGGGCGAGAGGCGGGGTACACCCTGGATAGTTTGCCAGTCCATCATAGGGCAACACAGAGAAAAAAAGGACAAACAACCATTCACGTACACACTCACACCTAAGAAGAATTTAGAGAAGCCAATTAACCAGTAGTGTTGTTGGACTTTTGGAGGAACATGCAGGGAGAACATGCCATCTCCATGCAGAAAGACCCCAGGCCGGGTATCAATCCTAAAACCTTCTTGCTCCATGGTGGAAATCATCTGAAATAAATGTACTCAATCAATCAATCAATCAATCAATCAATCAATCAATCAATCAATCAATCAATCAATCAATCAATCAATCAATCAATCAATCAATCAATCAATCAATCAATCAAATAGTACATCTTTGGGGATTATGTATTGTCTCTACCAAATTTCCAGATCTAAACAGTTGAGCTATTTTTTTCATTCTCACTTGATCGATAACATAAATTCAGGCCAATTGTATGCAGCGCTAAAAAACATCTAACCAAGTATAATGCTGCCATCACTGTGTTCACGCTGTAGGGGGTGTAAGTAAGGCTGCACAATACATATGTTTGCGCTGCAAAATTAGATGGCTTGATGTACAAATGTTGACGCTTTGGTTGCAATAATGGTTGGAGATCAAGTTGATGATTAAATTTAGTCATTGTTCCTGCTGATTATAACAGGGTCCTTGTTCCTCAAGGTTTTTAAAATATGTTCCTATCTAAGTTTTGAATTTTTAACTCATCCAGGTATATCTTGGGCCACCTGCCCACTTCCATGGCTAATGCTCTCCTTGATTAGTCTCTCAGCTTAGTTAAATGACAATGTTGTTGTAAGTTTGCAGATCTCTTTCCTTTATCAAATCTGTTTATACATATACTCTCTTATGTGCACATTAAATTTAAAAAACACATTAATGTAGGTGTACCAAAACAGAAGAAGGGGTTGAAATTGCATTTCATCCTTCCTCATTAATCATTCTGTTAAATTCAGTTCACTTCAAAAACTCTTTAGCAGTGTCTGATTCTCAAAGCTTTAGGTTTTGATGGGAGCACATTCCTTTGCCAAATGTTTATACTAAGAGTGTTCAAAAAAGGCAATGAATGGACTCCTAACTATCCTAAGGGGGTGAGTGGAGTTACAGGCTGACAAACCATATATGGCAACGTTTGTGTGCTTGTTCTCTCTGAAGCTGTATAAGAAGGAGCTGTAACCATTGTTCTTTGAAGTTTTTTATTACTCTTTATTCTCTGAAACTGCTGCATCAACTAGTATCAATGTAATTTACTACTTCCATATATTAGAAGAAGATTATTAGAAACCAATCTTCATTTTGTAGAGAATTCCTTGTAAAATCATCTCCAGATTATTCTAAAAGGGGAACACCTTCATAATGATACACTTTCATCACCTCCACTTCCCCTCCGGTGATGATGTTTGAGATGTTTCTCTTTCGCCTGAAATTTAAAATAATTTCCCTTGTTTATGACAACCTAGGAGAAAGCTTGACATACTATCATGACAACCGTTATGATATAAAATTTGCCTTTTTACAAGAACAGATCGATTATTGTACAACCGATCCAGTGCTTTACCACCTAATATCGTCAAAGTGAGCAGCTGCTGTATCTCACTATGGACTCCCATAGTTCCATTCAGATCACAATATATCTGAATTTAAGAATACACTGTATTGTTTTCCTCATATAAAGCAGCTGTTCCCATTAGTGACGTTTACTAAATTGGCTAATATTGGATGGGAGTCCTATATATAATGAATCTGTTAGGAAGATATCTTGAAAAAAAAACAAAAAAAACAGATAAACAAAAATCATTTTACCTTTGAGTAACCATATAAGAACTGAATGATAATGCGTAAAATAGTAAAAATAAAAACACATTAAGTAAAAATTAATTGACTAGAAAAAATTAATGTAATGAACTGCCATAGAAAGTAATGTACTGGAGGTTTTAGGAATTTTTTCTATGTACAATCCAATCTTTTCATTAGGCTGGTAAAATATTGGATTACAACCTTAAGCTAAAAAACAGCACACAAATTTAAATATCAGCAGGATTGGAATGTGTTTTTGAAACACTTAAGATTAAAGGGAGGCGGATTTTTTTCTTACCACGACTCTATTCAGAGATTTTTTTTTTTTATGTATCACTCAACTTGTATTGTCTATTATTGCTTGTATTGGAGCCTTTAGAAAGAGCCTATAATCCTATGTGAGTTTTGTGCACAGTGCAGAGTATATACCTATATCTAACTATCTTGGCCTGAAAGATTAATCTGATATCTTCATGTCCTTAAAATAAATGTGATTGAAATTGGCATTATTCAGAAAATGTGAATGACTGCCATGCCATAGCAGCTACTTCAAGCATTGGGCCTGTTGAGGTGAATGTGCTTTAATCAGGGCAGTATGTTAGTTCATAAAGTGTCTTGAAAATTAGCTATTTTGTTTGCTTTTATGCAGTTTTTGCTTAAGAGTTTCAACAAAGCACCTGTGCTGCATGTATGGGGTTTTTAATTTGTGCTACAGATGCTACAAAGAGAGGAAGTGGAATTTAAAAAAAATGAACAAAATAAATAGAAAGAACGATATGTACGTTTATATATACCAATTAATTTGACAGTAATTTCTACGTGTTGTTTAAAGTTATGAATTCAGGGTTTGCCAATAGTAAAGTTTGTGTTTGGGAGGGAGTTGTTTGGATGAGGCTGTTGGGGGGCCTTATGTATGGTTTTTATTCAATAGAGCACTTTGCATTGATTTTCATCTGAAAAGTGCTATAGAAATAAAGTGTTATTGATTGAAGCTACAAATGCTATATTGTGACAGTGGTTTGAAGAAAAGAAAATAAGGCGTATCAAAAATTGAAGCAGAGGATCAAAATGAGAATGGAAAAGAACTGAAAAAGTTTTATTGTTTAACCCAACTATGCAGGGTTAAAGCCTTTTAATTTCATGGCATCATCAGTGAAAAGTCAGAGGTTCACTGATCAGTGCATTTAACAAAATTAAAATCAAATCTTTTACATTCATTCACACAATGCTTACATTGTATCATTTAGCAAATTAAATAAATATATTTAATTCCATATTTTCTGTTCAATTATTGCACCACCGTCACTGCCTCCATACTGTGCACCATGCCTTCTCTATTTATCTTTTCGATGGCTTTACCAAACCACAGCTGGCTGTGTGTATCACTGGAGAGGGCATTAGCTCAGATATTTGTTGCATGTTCGGATGTGGATTATGATGTAATGATCCAAATGTTATTGTAATTGAAGCAGACATTCCTTAATTTTTTATTGCTTTTTTTTCCCCTCCCTGTCAGCTGGTTTGGGTTGAGTTGGATTAGCCGGAATGCCAACTGTCTCCCACTCTGCAAAGCTTGTGTAACTTTGGCTACGCTGCCAGTGTTGTTGGGAGGGGTAGCAAGGGAGACAAATGTTACATAACATTTTATGGCTTTAACTAATGCTGATATTGACCAAGTACAAATCCCAAATGGCCTGCTCACGTGTCCAGAGAATAAATACCCTCACACCAAAATAAATCTTTACTGCTCATGGTTCAAATTTTAGACTCATAATTTTTAGTTGGAGATGCAGAGAAAATATAATACCATTTTAACTCTAATACCTCTTGTTAGCAGTTTATTTACCACACATTGCAGTTTTAATATGGAAGTTTAACGTAATCCCAGATAAATGAAGGTTGACATCATAATATCGTTAGGGTCATATGTAAAATGGTGGCCCTACAGTAAATCCCTGCTTTCTGAATCAGAAACTGTCCTTGTTCCTTCCTCTCATTTGCCCTTCTGAAATTAGATTTACTGTCCAAGATTGCATTCAGTCATCTCTGCTTACAGTCGATACCTCGACTGGACATGAAACAGTCCATAATCCCCTTTGCTTTGCAGAGCATTGCTCATGCCACAAACTGCAGACAGTTACAGGAGAGCTTTGTGTTTCAGGTCCAATATGAGCCCCCTTTTATATTTTATGCAGGTGAGGCTATCAACTATTTTTGTAGTGAATATAACCCAGACAATTACTATTAATTAAACACATGAGTAAATCTTAGATGCCAAAGCATTAAACTAGTGATTTTTATTCTCTTGTAAACAAGTGAAAGTACATCAAAAAGTGAAGCATACACTACATCACACAAGAGAAAGAAAATCATTTACTGTGGTTTTTTTAGACACTTGTACAACGACAGACTGCTTTAATTAAACTTTGATTGAGTCAGGGATGATGGTAGTGTTATAATAGGATTGCAAGCTTTGGTTTGTGTCCAGTTGAGTCCAGCAGGGTATCATGGAGCTGAGAGATAGGGGTGAGGCATTGGGCAGGGACCAGCTTGAGTTATATGTTTTGCTTAATCTGCAAGGGGACTTGAACAAAGCTCATTATCAGGCAATAAGATGAAAACAAGAAAGTGGTTTTAGGATTGCAAACATTTTAGTACACATTATTACAAATGCACAAAACATTACTTATTTTGTCCAAATTCATATTTTACTTGTGTAATTGGAAAATACTTAAAACTATTTGTATATAATCAATATGAGGGACTTCAACAGAATATTACATTAGTCAAATAGATGATCACGTTATGTGTTAGTAGGGTTAATGTGACAGTTGGCATTGCCATACCATAATTACTAAAGATCTTCATACCCGAGATTAGCTGTTTTTAACCTTTGCAGATTATGTAGCTGCAGAGTCACGGCAGTACTTAACCTTTAAGCTGATATCAAGCATAAAAAGTGACTGCAGTGCATCAACACAGCTGAAGATATTCCATGGATCCAGAAGCTAATTCAGGCTGCTACCATGTTCACTTGGAGCTGGAGCTTTGCTGAAAAAAAGAGAAAAATAGGATATTTTTCCTGATAAGCTTTTCAAATGGAACTTTAATGTCAGAAGTTAAAATCCAGATACTAAAATGCACAGAGAATAACAGGCATAATCATTTTTTTTTTTAGTATCTGAAATCAAATCATACAACTTCTTGTTCAGGTCATTTGCAATATTAACCTCTAAAATGTAAGAGTAATTAATTAGATTTAAATGTTACAAGCATTTCCTAAGTACTTTTTGGAATTGCTGTTCATATGTGTGAATGACTTGGCGCAATGATTTTGGATATCTTTCAAAAAGCTTATCAAATTTTGGAACATTTTTTTACTCACTCTTCCTGACAGACCTCCTGTGACAAATGATAGCTTGAGATGGCTCTTCCACACCATTTTATCTTTTCTAAATGAGGCCTTCTACTTTCTCAAGTGCACCAGTTACTTTTACAGAAAATCCCTGAACTTAATCAGACCATAGTAAATATCTCCAAAAATGTATCCTTTGTTCCAGAGTTTGTTAAAGTTGCATTGTCACAATAAAATAACAAGAACATCAAATCATAATGAAACACTCTTTTAAAAGACATTGGAAAAAAGGACTTTCTAACTGAGAGCAGAACACAGAGAGATAGTTTGTACTATAGATGTAGACAGTATAGCCTACTCTCCTACTTAAGTGGCTGGTTGTAACAAGAGAAAGAGCTGATAATATCATGAAGTTAGAGCTGATCTGGAATCTGCAGTTAATTTTATTCTTTTGAATTAAGTGAAAAATGTATAGCCTAATGGTGGTTTGACGTTTAACCAAAACAATCATAAAATAATGTATTGTTTTTAGTATTAGACAAATGAGAAAATCTGCCAACTTTACACTACCTCAAATCCTTTAATCCCCAACTCTAGAATACATTTTGGTATTACTTAACCTTAAGTAAAACATTATTGAAATGAAAAAGAAAAGTTGCACGATAACGGTTGATATGATTATGATATTGATATGATTATATTAATATTAACATATATTAATATTAACTCTAGCCAATTATGGAACAAAATATCTATGTTCTGGAGTTCATTTCACGAAGCAGGTTTAACAAAGTCATACCAAATCCTCAACTCTGAATCAGTGGCGGCAAAGGGGTGGCGCAGTATTGACTCTCTCCCCTTATTCAAAGCCAGACTCAAAACCCATCTGTTCCAGCTTGGTTATTTGTGAATACACTGCTCTTTTCCCTATCCATAACAGTTTTTATGTTCCTGTATTTGTTTTTATGTATTTTCATTTTTCTTTTTATTTATCTTTTGTATTTTTTGTAAAGTGACCTTGAGTGTCAAGAAAGGCGCTGTTAAATAAAATGTATTATTATTATTATTATTATTATTATTTGGGGGGGTCAATATATAATGGGTGCGCATTTAAATATGTGCAACAAGAAGAGTAATAATAGATCAAATCTAAATCTGACTAAAATGTTTTCCTGAAAGCAAGCAGAGGCGCCTCTCATAGGAATGATGGGCTTTTGGGGCCAAGAGACTGCAACTCCATCCATTATCTCACATTTCTTTTCTGAAAATCGTCTATCTATTTTTGCGTCAAGACAATCAAGTACCTGATAGAAAGTACCTCTATTGAACTATTCCTTATTTTTAAACTCACAGTGCCCCTGTCCGTCAGTGTTCATTACAATTGTAGCTTCTGTGGCTTTTTAACGTGTCTTTAAGGGAACCAACTAGATTTATTTCTCTAACCAGATCAAGACTTCTGGATTGGAGCATGTCAGACAGGTTTTTCACGTCCCCAAATACTTTGCAAAAGTTAAACAAAAGTTCTACAAACTGTAGGTCAATTTGTGCTAAAAGACCCTTTGCTTATATCATCCTATCTCCACAATAATTCTCTGGTGAAATGTCTTGATACAGTAGATCCTCAAAGTTGCTGGAAGCGTGTCTCTCATAGTTCTACATACCATGTACCTGCAAGCCCATCTAAGTTCCCTTGGCTTTTCATGTTTATATATTTCTTTATAAACATCAAGGCACTTCATATGGACAGCAGAGCCAAACATGAGACAAGTAATTTAAGTAGTAATACTCATAGGTAATACTAAGCATAAGCACTGTGGTGCAATGTCTCAGGTTTAGTACTTTAGAGCAGGAGGGAACAGCATTTCAGCTTAACCAGTGAAAAGTGTAGCAGAAGCCTGCTGCGTGAGGATGCAATCAGGTATGCTGGGAAGTTTGACTGTTTTCTTTGCAAATGTCTGTGAAAATACCATAGTCTTAATGTTTTGAGCTGGGTGGCAACAGGGGTGGCAAGGATTTTTTCTGAGATGGCAATTGCAACCCCAACTAACCCTCTGGCTCTGCCACTGCTCTGAATTGATCTAGCCTAAGGCCCCGTCCACACGAAGACGAACCCTGGCCTAAACGCACAAATTTTTCACCAAACCAGCCTCTCATCCACACGAAGTCGGCATTTCGGGGGTCTGTAAACAATCTTTTTTTTATTCAGCCTTCAGAGTGGGAAGATTTCGAAACGCCGTTTTCGCGTTTCCATCTTTACGCTCTAACCGCATATTTTTTTTTACACGCATGCGTCATAGCATCGCCTCTAAACACGCATGCGCGAGCAGTATCACAACAACAATGGCGCCGTTGCTGCTAATGCTACTCACCCTGCTGTCGGGCTTACAACAGAATCTTCTTCTTCTGGAATATCTCCAGGAAGAACAGAGCAATATCGATGACATAGTTCAGCACCTGAATTTGACTTAACCACGAAAATGGACCCGCAGGGCAACCATGTATAAATATTAGTGCACATGCCCAACATTTCGTCGCTTATTTTTGCTTTGGCACCACAGCGCCACTTACAGGCCTGGCATACATTTTGCAGCGTTTTCATGCATTCGTGTGGACGCTCACATTTATTTTACGTCTCCGTCTTTACGGCAAACGTTTTGGAAAATATCAGCGTTTCGTGTTCGTTTTGACCTCGTGTGGACGGGGCCTAAGGTTGGAAACTCTGAGTTTTTGGTTTCACAATGGCAGCTGTAGTTTAATCAACTTTAAATGGGTCCACCCAGAGTTGCACAGCATTATCTGTGGAGCCCCAGTTTGACAAGTCACCATGACAAAAGGCGACAGGACGTGGCAATTTTGACACCACTGGAACTAGCGATGCTGATGCAGAAATCAAAAAAGTAATTGTTGAATGTGTTTAAAATAACAAGCAGCAGGGCTACAGCTGTAAAGGTTAGAAAGACAGTGTAGAATAATGCCGCTTAAGTTATGTGTAAGTTTATGTGAAGTGTACTTGGCAGGCCATTTTGACATATATAACTCTCCTCTCTGTTGTTTCAGTTGTAGATCAGTTAAAAACGAAAAAAGACAAAATTGAAATGAAAACAAAAAATGGCCTTTTAAGGGTAGGCTTAAAGCTTTCTTTCTTTGATAAAGCTTATACTAAGAGTGGCTCAGACTATACTGAGCTATCTCTATAGTTATGCTGCTATAGGCTTGGACTGCTGGAGGACATAGTGAACCATTTTTCATCATTCTGCTTCATTCTATCTCTATTCTCCCACTCTGCAGAATTTGTTGGTTTAATCTGTAACGTTATGTTCTCTCTGCTTTTTCTCATAGTAGCTTCATCTAGCCTATTCCTGTTTGGCTGTGACACCATCCTGGAGAGAAATATCAGCTGTGCTGCTGCCATCAACACCTTTGTTTATAGATGTTGGAGACCAGCCTATTTTTCAGTCTAGTCCTGTTTCTCTGACTGTGACTAGCTGGATGCGCTCTCTTTATCCTCTGACATGGGAGCTGGCTCGGAGCTCATCTGCCTGACTGTGTGTTTCCTGGACAGGGCCGCCTATGGAGGTGGTTGACAGTTGCCTTTTGTATCTCTGCTTCTTTTTGTATGTCTGCTTCTGTCTCCTTAGACTCAAGTCGGCTTCAGTAGATGGTCGCTCACACTGAGTCTGGCTCTGCTGGAGATTTCTTCCTGTTAAAAGGGAATTTTTTCCTCTCCTCTGTCGCTACAAGCATGCTTAGTATAAGGAATTGCTTTAGAGTAATTGAGTCGATGCAATCAACTGAATTTCCTTAGCTAGAAAACTTTGAATCAATTTCACTGTAGTTTAAAGTGCCTTGAGATGACATGTGTTGTGAATTGGCGCTATAGAAATAAACT
Source organism: Cyprinodon tularosa (assembly GCF_016077235.1). NCBI lineage: Eukaryota > Metazoa > Chordata > Actinopteri > Cyprinodontiformes > Cyprinodontidae > Cyprinodon > Cyprinodon tularosa. The sequence continues at coordinate 2,397,727 of NW_024039718.1, read as the reverse complement.
GAATTTAATTTAACTGAAGAAGAAAACAACATCAGAAACTACTTGAACTAAATTTGGACTTCTGTGTTATACAAGCAAATTGTTTATTTAAGTTTGAATAGGAAGTTTGGGATTTGTTTTAGAAAGGTACTGATAAAAGGTTAAGAAATTGATATCTGACCTAAAGAGGCCTTTATTCACTGTTTGTCCAAAACAGTTTATCTTCATCATTGAAGCTAACAGCTGGTCTGAGAGGTACAAATATTAAAGAGGAAATTTGCCATCTTAAAATATCTCTAATGTCAAAGCATTGTGCCAGGTTTTGGGCCTTTTTTAACCTGGAAGTAATGGTTTTATTTGCACAGAAAATTAGTCTCAGAGATGGTGCACCAGCAATGACCACCCTGTGTGAAACACATACCAAGAAGAGGTCAATCATTTCCACTCAGAGCATATACCACGTGTTACTGTAGCATGAGCTATTGTATTCGTAAGTATAAGCAATTAATTTTTCATTGGTTTGAACTGCTTTTAACCTTTTATCTGATCCCTACTAAATAAATATCAGTCACATATATCTTTCCCTAGCAGTTTATGTCTGATTGTAATAAGAGATACGCCGTGGTCCCATTTTCTTCCAGTTGAAGAGTAGAAGAAGAGTTTGGAGCTAAGGTAAACACATATATTTATTATGGGAAAACATGAAAGAAAATTAATGTCAGGTATGGCTAATTTGTTACATAAATAAATGATAAATTCCTACAACTAGAAATAGAGTTTTTATGAAAATGGAACAGATTTATTATAAAAAATTGTCACATTTCACATACATTTTCTGTAAAACAAGAGACAAAAAAATTACGCTAAGACATGTAAATCGTTACTACTCCAGGCTATCACTTACAGTAGAGCTAACACACTGCAGGATAAACCAAGGCCTAATACCACACTGGGCTGAGTGCCTAAGCTGGGTGTCACCCAGTTTATTCACCTGATCTAATGTGGCCCAAACTCTAAGACCTTAAAGTGATATGTTCAGAATATATTTATGGATTCATCTTTGACACACTTTACTAAATGCACATATATGACATGTATGTGCATGACTGACCAATGACCTATGACAAATGACTGACCTTTGGGCACCATATCAACATAAATAACGGAACATTTTCATTTGCATAATCCATTTGATAAACACCAAGGTAAATGTGTCTGGTTACTTTGTATAACCGTCTACTGTATTCATAGCAAGCAACTACAGTTCTCTGCTTCTTTCGTGTTTCTTACAGTGGACCAAGTTCACTGTGACACATGCGCAGCTCAGATGAAGCAACTCAGCTACATGAACGTTTGGCCAGCGAAAACCATATGCCTACACAGTGGATCAGGTATTGATGGGCCATTGACAGCCTTTCACTGCCTAATTCCAGATTTGTGCCCTGCACAATGTCTACTTGCTAAGCGTAATAATCCCAAAGGATTGGTAAGTATTTTTAGTAATGGATTTACTGACGTCCGTTGATCCCTTGATGGGTAGCGTCTTTTAGAACAGTCATGGAGGAGTGAGCCGCTCAAGCCCCTGAACAAAGTGTTCAGCGATGCATGTGTAAGTGTGAAGCTTGCCTACTTGTAGGTTAGTGTCTGTTGGCTTCTGCATGAAGAAAGCTCCAACAAGAAGGCTTACACTTGACAAAAACTTTCATAGGGCAAATTATGGAAAGTGATCCTGATAAAATAGGAAACTTGTCTGATTACATGAAAATTATAAAACTGTATTTGAAGCAAAGCCAACACTGATCTATATTTACCGCTTATTGCGACTAAAGTGCTTCTAATGACGCATTTGTTAATGTTGCCAGAGGTTATTAAGAGTTTGCTCCAAGCATCCCATGAAAATAGATTTCACCTACCTGAATCTTTTTATATTAGTACATTAATTACAGAACTAAACACTAGTGTGACATCCAAGGATGTCCCAATCAGTTTGTTTTGAAGAACTTACTCTTGTGGAATAAGAAACACAGTCCAATTCTAAACTAAAATGATTGACTTTTTTCTTGTGACCAACAGATACTTTTTTAAAGAAGCTCCACAAGACAACCATTTTCTTCCCAAACAGACTCTGTGTGTTGACAAAATTTGCAATATTCTTTTCCTGCAATCTAAGCTTAAAATAAGCTTCATATTTTTAAATGCGATCAGAACTTCTCTTAGACACTTGGCATCCAAACAGGAAAGCAGGTAGCAAGACAGAAACAGACTGGAAGCTGTAGGAACACAGTCCCTTATTCCCTTTGAACAACTTGGTCATAACCCAGATTCGTCTTTAATATAATAATATGCAGTCTGTAATACAGTCGTGTGGTTCACTATAGACCCAACTGAGAGAATCCCCAAAATTATACAAAAAAAAAAGTTAGCATTAAGGTTTAGTTAGAGCTTCAGTTGTCAATTATCTGAAAATAACCCTGATTTGTACATCCCTAATATATGGAGATTAAAGGTTAAAAAGCCAGGCCAGTGTTGCCTGATTCAGGCATGAGTGTCGGTCTAAATTCGTTTAGGCTTCCTACAGTATGTTCATGCTTGTCTATAATGAATGCATTCGCTCCTTATACTACTTTCAATGTTATGAACAAAGATACAGAAAGTTTGCATTGCTAAGGTAAGTGATATGATGATATAATTATTAAGTGATATTCTTTGCTGTTGCGAAATCCTGGACCACAGTTTGTGCATCAAACTACTACAGAGAGAAATAGCTAAATATGTGATCCAGTAGTATCTAAAACTGCAGCACATACCTCCCCACCTATTGCAGTTTTTGAAAATTGCAAGGTCCCATCTGTGATCTGCTCAGCCAATCAATAAAGTTAGTTTTGCAGCTCTTTTAGAGACTGTCAAACATGTGAGTACCAAGTTAGTGTGTCCATCTGGGATCTGTAAAAGCTGTCATGCGCTGTAATTATCTCACGGTTGAATGATCTGTGAAAACACAAAGTGTTGACTCTTAAAATGTCATGAGGCACTTTCAAGGGGAGTGGTGGCCTACTGGTTACAGCATTGCACTTGGGTCCCAGAGGTTGAGAGTTCAAGTCCCACCCACCCTTAACCCCACACTGCTCATTGGCTGCTGCACAGTGTCACCCCACTGCTCCCCTAAAGGGGATGGGTTAAATGCAGAGGTGAATTTCTCCAGTGTGAAATTGGTCAAGTTTATTTGTGACTGCCTTTTTTAATTTGATTTTTTTTAAATGACCTTTTTAGATAAGGAATGTTTTTGTTTTAACACTTGAGTTCAGAAAATAACAGGTTGGACTGTTGAACATAGAGAAATTGAGCTCTAGAAAAACGTTAGTAGCTACTGTATGTTTTTGGCTGGGGTGTGTATGAGATGAGCCTGCCTGTTTATTTAAAGCTCCAAAAGGTCAAATCGCATGAAGGCTGAAAGCCAGAGATTTTTGTTGCTGTTTATAAAATCCATTAGTATTCTACAGTAATCATGAGTACAAGCGAGCAGCAGAAGACACAGCTAGTAGCAGACACACAGACATCCACATGTGCAGCTGAAGCATTGATAGTGAGGAAAGATTTATTTTAGGAGATTTAATAGTTCCTTTCTCAATTTTGGATAAACATTTCTCCTTGCTGATTACTACATGCGCTCTGTAATGATGTCACCTATTTCCATCATATATCTTCTGCCTTTTATGGCTTTTTTCACTCAGGTATTCCTCCGAACTCAGATAACTCAGTATGGTCCTCTCCTTGCTTCCCTTTCCAACGTCTTGATTGCTGCCTTCAGCTGCCTCAGCTCAGCTCTCTCTGTTTTCCTAGTCTGTCGGAGCAGTAAGGCTTCCTGGGGTTTTGGTCTGCTGCCTCAGCAGACGACCAAGGTGAAAGCTCCCTAGAGGGAAGGGCTCCCTGCAGCTTTACCCATTAACACATACAGCACCTTCACCTTGGAAGACTGACAGCATTCTGGTTTGATAATGTGTTTTGCACATGAGCGGAGAGAAGGCATGGAAATGAATGTGCAGAGCTCTGTATACCACTGTGTGATCAGCATTTCAATAAATCCTTCCATCATTTAAGTCAGACGATGGCTCAGGACAGCACTTCAAGGTGTAAGCAGGTAAAGAATACTCAGAGAAGAAATGTTAAACAGAGATAAGGTGATGCTCTTATTGTCTAAAGCTGAACATTTAACCCTGAGGAACATTATCACTAAAAACTTCTGAGGGTATTTTCATTTCTTTGAAAAATGTCTTTCTATGATAAGTCTCTTAAGTATCATTATTTAAATAAATATTATGTATTCTTAGAATTACTACAAATAAATCATCAAATTACAAAGATGCTGGGATTTGAAATCATCTCCATTAAATAGGGATTCAATTATTGTTTACTTTACGCCTAAAGCAAAATGCCTGTTGTTTTTATTTACACCCTGTACATTGTAAAACTATTTCTGGGGAGAGATAAAAGGCATTCAGACCACTTAAAATCATTTTTTTGCAGTTCTGTTCAGGTTAGATGGCAATGAAAGTATGCAGAAATGGATTCCAGTAGATGCCTTCTGGAGCTACCTTTTCTCTTGTCTCCTGGAAACACAAATTAATAGCATGGCAAAATTAATTATGTAGGTAATTAAGAAGACTTTTATTTTGGAGGGTTTTTTTTGTTGTTTTTTTCTTTGATTAGCTGATAAACTGCAGAAACTTTTACCAGCTAATGAACAGTTGATTTCAGTTAATACTTGTTTGCAATAAGTTTCTGACTCATTTATCTCATTCTAATTTTTTTAAGATCCAACAGATCCAACTGTGAATTATTGCCACTTTTAAATGTTTTTATTTTTATTTTCTGCTTTTTTGTCTTAAGATTATTCTCATGTTGTCTTGATGAACACTACAGTATATTTTACAGTATGGTAATTAAACAGTTGTATTCATGCCTTGCTGTTGACAAAGACTTGCTGAGTACTGGCATATAAACAAACAATGACAATATTCTTTTTTTTTATTGGTTTGAGTCATTCATTATCAACAAACTTCAGTATGTTCATCTACCACCACCACCTTTTCTAGTGGCGTGAAAATTATTCTTACGGCAGTGTATCTGTCAGGGTTGGTGGAGTTAGTAAGGACCCAAGTGCAGTGACGAGGAGGCAGAGACGAGTTTTGCCAATTTAATGTAGGTTCCAAAAGGCAACAGAGGCAAAATTCAAGAAATAAAAATACAGAAGGGGAAAAATACAGATGGGAGGGGAAAACACACAAGAGGAACTAAGAACTTCACAGGGAGAGTATATATAGGATAGATTACAAAGACTGGGGTAATCAGCTGATATGGAGCAGCTGTGGATACAAGTGACTAGAAGGGAGTAAAGGGAAAGGAGACAGGCACAAAGGACAACAGAGAGTAACTCAACACATACATAAGAACTAAAAAACAATCAAAAACGATTAGGATAACACAAAATGGAAATAAAACAAATGAGAAATCAAAGAGAAAACTTAAAGAGAACCAAAACCATGACAGTATCTCAATCTTCTCTGACTCGATGAAATAGCTTTTTAGAAATTCTGAAACAAAGGGATAAATAGAATGGATATCAAATATCATGTTGATTCAAATTTACAGTTATTGACTCATTAACCCTTTAGTTTTTACCCTAAGCTTTCACAAAACAGGGTCTTTTCAATGTTTCCCTGTGTGTGTTATTCTGCTATAATAAGAAAATATGTAGAACAGATGAGACAAGGCTTTAACACAGAGGTGGGCAATAGGCTCTATGCACAGCTCCACTACTTCCTGAATTTAAGGCAGCTCCTTTGTTTCCTGTCTTTCATGATTGGATGCACTGATTAATCCAGGTGTGTGTGACCTAAGTAACTGGCCAGACACACCTGGATTAATCAGTTCGTCCAGTAATGAAAGACAGGGAACAAAGGAGCTGCCTTAAATTCAGGAAGTAGTGGAGCTGTGCATAGAGCCCATTCCAGTTCCTTTGGTTGAACACACCTGAATCAAGCAATTAGATAATTGAGAGGACTCCGGAGGAACTGACTACATACTGTGGAGGTAACAGCCATTGGAATCAGGTGTGTTGGATCAAGGGTGAATCTAAAAGTTGCAGGAACTGGAATTGCCCACACCTGCTTTAACACATTAAACCAACACCTCATGAGTTAACAGTGTTTGGGTAAAATTCTGTTAAATGCTGGCTCTAGTCATGTCACTTCAAATGTACTAAGTGAGTCATTAGTGACTAAATCATTACTTTGAGATCGAACTGAGGCACCCTGCCATTGTGAAGCACTTAATTATTTATGAGGATGAGCTCAATAGACCCATACCTGAATTTGAAGCTTTGTCCTGTGGCTCTCTGGATGCCCTAACAAACACAAACACAGAGAATCAATGAAAATCATGTTACTTAAAGGAATCAGATCCAAAACGTAGCCCTGTGACTGTCCTCTCTCCAACACTGAAACAGTTCATAATCAAAAGCAAGCTATCTCAAATCACTGAAACATAAGGAAAAAAGAGGGAAATTTAATGTTTAATCAACAAAGGATATTCTTCAAAGCCTAAATCTTAAAGGTCAGTTAAACATTAAAGCATCCTGATTGGATGGATATGGCAAGGAGGTTCTTATCACACTTTGTGAAGGACAGAGGACACAATAAATGTAATGGTTAAGATAGCTGCCTTAGTTCAGGACAGTGCACCATTACCTGATTATTTAGATTAGATGGTAATTATTTTACAAATTTATGTGGACACAATTGCAACTCTGTAAGCATTTGCACATCTGCAGACATTGGTAATAATTAAAAAGTTCAGTTTCATGTGTGGTTCTTTTAAAAGGGCTGTCAATAAGTACATTCTAATCTGTTTTTGTGAAACACTATTACATTGATTGAGTGGAGAAATAGTCACTTCCCTGTTTTTGCATCAGATTTCTGTTCTTGCTCTGAAAAACAGGTAGGGGAAAAGCCAGGTACGTAAGATAACCATAATAAAACATGAGGCTACATATCAAGAACTTCCTCTGACATTGGGACTAGACAGTTGGGAGGCAAGTTTAATAATCTCTCCACTTTCCTTTTGTCTATGTGGCTCTGCAGTCTCATATAAAAGTAAGTTGTTGATATACACGCTTTGTTGTACTAAAAATAGATATACACACTACTTTAGGACTTGTGCATGAATGCATTCAAATGAGCATGTTGAATTCACAAAACTAAAATGAAACAGAGTGATTTAGAAGGGAGCTTCTTTAAAATAATGCAAACATTTAAAAGATTACAAATAAGAAATTGAGAAGTGACATGCACATGTTTTCATTGCTTTTTACTCGTCTTCGCCAAAATAAATCAGTAATCACTAATCGGGGAGGCGAGAAGGACCCTAGAGGCCATTGCCATCTCGGGAAGGGTTAAGTACGCTGCAAAGATTGACAGCTCAGGTGGGAGAATCTGTTGACAAGACAGCTACCAGCTGGTCCCTCCACAAATCTGGCCTTTGCAGAAAAGTGGGAAGAGTGAGGCAATCTTTAAATGAATGCCACAGAAAATAATGCTAACAGGATTTGACATAACTATAGCTAAAGTGTAACTTTCATTCCTGGGGATGAGTAGATTCAAGGGAAATTGTGTTTCAGAACCAGGTTAACTTTTCCAAGCTCCAGGAGCTGCCCCCGCATGGGCCTACACTGCGACACAGCCCCAAATCCCCCAATAGATTAATCTGTGATTACCACATCACATTAAGTGAAAACCTCACCAAAAGGGATCCCATGATGCCAGTTTGTAGTGGCAGAGAACAGCCGTGTATGTGGTTGTGACCTGCACCCTGACCGGTCGGTGTAACAGGGGGGGCATGTCGGGGACTTTGAGTCAGCACTGTAGGGGGCAGAAATAAAAATGCTAAATTTGAGTATCAAGGCCGAAGCCACCAGCAGCATTCACAGCATTCTTAGCCACTTCTTGACACAGAGCGCTCTGCATGGATGAGAAAAAATTGCAGCAGTTTCTAACTCCAAATGATTCCCTCTGTGGTAGGCCTCGCCAGCATGGCCACTGAATCTATTGCAATTACTATATTAAAACGTTTGACCAATCTGGCTGTATGATCTGGTTGAATTCTCTGTAAAGTGTCTTGAGATGACATGTTTTGTGAATTGAAGCTATATACAAAAATAAAACAAAATTGAATTGAACTATGAAGGCTGTTTGCGGTGTGGTTGACGAAGGACCCTTCTGCTTATTTATTTAGTGTCAGACCCAGTGCCTTTATGTGTACAAGGATCCTGGACAGCACGCCTTCCAGCATGACTGCATGCAGATGAGTACTGATACAGGGGGGACCTTCAAACCCTGGCCAACATACAGTGGCTACAGCCACCTTCATGCAAATGGTAAAAACACAACTTCTAAGAGACCAAACACAGCTCCCCAGGTGTTATTTGTTGACATAATATTTAGGTCAGCTTTGTCATGTACGTGAGTTTAACACTAGAATCTCAACCAGGGTGCAGCGCAAGGAGACTTGTCCACTTTGTTTAATGCAAATGGCAGGAGGAAGGAACAAAAGAGAAACAATATTAGACAAAGAAATTTATCAGATTTGCATAGCTGGCTTCTGTCTTTTGGGACTGAAAATATATTTAGTTTTCATCTTAACATGATAAATGGACATTTCTCCTTATTTTATTTTAAGTAATAGACAAGCAGTAACAATCCTTTGTGCACATTTGGTGTATGCTGATATATATCTGCTTGATGGTTATCACTTTTATGGTAAATCATCTTTTATGTTGACAGAAAGACAATGAAACTAGAGACCTCTGCACTAAAATGTTCTCTGAAGTGAAGCATTTAAACCCTAGTAAATTCACAAGAAACTGTTGGACACACTGATATATTTTCCAGTTGTATTACAGTTTGTGCCCAGCCCTCTGCTTCTTCTTCCTTTTTCACTTTGTTTAGTCCTTTTATCTAATGGGCCTGTTTTAAACACATCATTAACCCTGAATAGACTTAAAGAGTTGATAACGAGCTTATAGTACCACTTAAGGATGATCTTTAATTCTGAAGTTGGTTAGCTGTATCTCTCAAAGAAACCAGAGATTTGTTAAAACTGCATTACAAAAAAGCCTTAACGATGGGGGCCATAAACAGTAAATGATACTGAAAAAAAGGTTCTCTTTTTTCTACTCTCAAGTTGGAGAGAAGCCATTTTATTCAATACACCTTTTAATGCTGTATTCGACTGCTTTTTCTTTACATTTAAATTTTTTGAATATTTTATAATTGCTCTTTATAAATGAATTTGTTTTCTCTGTTTTCACAGAGATGTGTCACCAAACAGCCCTACCTAACAAAAACCTGACTCTGTCTTTCTGCACAATATTTGACATATCTCATATAATCCATCAGTGTCAGGTTTCTGTTTCTGTTATGTTTTTCTTTTGAGTATTCAGTCTTACTTTACTCCTGGTTTTCTAGTGTTTAGTTTTCTTTTCTCCATGTTTTATAGTCCTAGTTATTTATTTATCATTTTGTTGTTATTTCCAGTCTTCCAGGTTTCTATTTGTTGCTCTCTGCTGCCCTCTTATGTTCTCCTTCTTCCCTAGCTCTTTCCCTCTCTTGTTCTTTGCACACCTGCTCCCAGTTTCCTCATTAGCCCCCTCTTTGTCTCAGTCTCCTTTAAAAAGCCCTCTCTCTTCAGTTCCCCTTTGCTGGGTCCTCGTCAAACACCATCTAACTTGCTCCAACTCCTTCTCTCTGTGCCTTCCTCGTTATGATTGTGATTCCCCTGATGTCTCCATGGTTTCTGGTACACTTAGACTAGTTTTCATGTTTTTAATTTTTTTTTATTTTTTTATTTTTGGACTTCTGGTTTCATGTTTGTTTGGACTTTGTTTTCCTTTTGCATTTTTGGATAACCAGCCTCTGTTTTCTGTTAAGTCATTATTAAATCCACAAGAGATTCACCTCTGCTTCCCTGCCTCTGCTTTTGGGTCAACTAACCATAGCCAAATCGTGACAATCAGATGCTGGAAAATCCTATCTGAAACCTTAAAGTTGACAAATGCAATTTCCCAGAGGCCACAGGCCTGCTAAGATCCAATCAGACTGTACAACCAGTTGTTTATACAGTAGAGGGAATTTCTAATGAAAATATAAGTTCTGCAGTTATATAAATCCTTCACTAAACAGTTACAAACCCTTAGGGACAGCTGGGTAATAGAAAATCTGGTCTGTTGCTGCTTATATTTGCAATGTATAAAAATAGAAGAAACAAACTATTATTTTAAAAAATAGAATGAAAAGCTTACAGTAGTTACAGTAGAAGGACTATGGGAGGAAAACAGAGGAACAACTGGCACAAAACAACGTCAGAGATATGTGGAGGGGTCTAAAGAACATGTCCGGCTTTGGGCAGAGGAACACCACAAGCAGGGCTGCAGACAGTGACACAAAGTTTGCAAACAAGTTAAACAAGTTTTTCACACGTTTTGACCCCCCTCACACCAGCACCTTCCCTGTTCTCAACTCTCAGCATGTCTCCAACCCCCACGCCACAAGAGACCTACCCTCCCCCTCATCACCATGCTCACCATGTCCTGCCTTATTCCCCCCTCACAGTCACTTCGATGCAGGTGAGAAGCAACCCAGTCTCATGGGAAAATGTACCCCCACTGAAGAGACTGAAACAGAGGAAAGCCTCTGGACCGGACTGGATTCTCCCAAGGCTGCTGAGGAACTGTGCTGATGAGATCTGCAAGGTCCCAAGCTACATCTACAACCTGAGTGATACCGGATTCAAGTACAGTATGCCAAGGAACTGGTCCACTTACACCAGTCACCCGGAATCTCCCACCTGATGAGGACCATGAAGTGCCTCATCCTAGCCCACCTACGTACTGTGGTGAGCCCCACCCTGGAACTGCTGCAGTATGCATTCCGACCTGACATCGGAGTGTAGGATGCCATCATCTACCTGCTGGAGCGGGTGCTCACCAACATCCAGACCACCAAGATTTCAATTAGAGTCATGTTCTTTGACGTTCGCTTTCAACACCTTCAGACCAGAGCTGCATAGGGGGAAGCTGGAGGATGCTGGAAGTGTACAGACATCTTGCTCCCTGGACCATCTACCTTATCAAACACCCTCAGTATACTCGGCTACATGGCAGTCAGTCAGAGGAGGCAGTCTGCTGTACAGGTGCCCCGTTCTGTCTCCGTTCCTCTTCACCCTTTACAGCTCAGACTTCACCTACAACACGGGCAGCAGCCATTTACATAAGTTCTCTGATGACTTGGCCAATGTAGGCTGCATTTCTGAGGGGAATGAGCTGGAGTATCGATTGGTCATTATAAATTTTGTGGACTGTTATGAGAAGAACCACCTGTGTCTTAACACTAGTAAGCATCCGCCTGTGCCATTAAGCAGCACGACTGTTGAGTTAGAATAGCATTAATAATGAATGATTGCCTTCAATGATTTTATAATAGAAATGTGTATTAATTGCTATTTATTAATTGCTAAAATGAGTTTGGTTTAAGGCAGCCACTCTTTATTGGTTGCAAGCAGTAACTGTAGGTGTGAATCTTTTCTTTTTCAAGAACCACCTGTGTCTTAAACACGTGCAAGAGCATGCACAAGCCCATTTCTCCTAATGCACGCTCTGTTTACAAGTTCTAAAAGCCTACTTTCTGAAAGAAGATTTGCAATTTTTCCATTATGTCAGACTCACCACCGGTAAGTAAAAATGGGGACGAGCATGTAGGATGATATTACGTAAACATATCAGCAGAATGATTGACAATTGGGAGGACCACTTATTTTGAAGATCCATCCGGAAAAAGAACATCCTCCACCATACCTTTAACAAAAGACGGATAAGTCAAAAAATGGCAACCTACTCCCTGCACCTTTGCAAGTTAAATGTGTTCAGATTTTTACAACCCCTATGATTAAAATGATCAAAGTCACAGAGCAGTAAGCTTAAAAGTCAGAAAGATAAGCATGTATTAACCCATATAAGTTATCTCAAAATGTTCAGCTCGATTTGCAAAATACCGAGACAAATCTGAGATCAACAAACTAAGCAAGAAAGAATGACAACTGCATTTGGACACATACAGGTGCTGGTCATAAAATTAGAATATCATGAAAAAGTAGATTGATTTCAGTAATTCCATTTAAAAAGTGAAACTTGTATATTATATTCATACATTACATTCAAACTCATATATTTCAGATGTTTATTTTGTTTAATTTTGATGATTACAAATGACAACAAATGAAAATCTCAAATTCATCATATCAGAAAATTAGAATATTACTGAAGACCAATAAAAACAAAGGATTTATAGAAATGTTGGCCAACTGAAAAGTATGAACATGAAAAGTATGAGCATGTACAGCACTCAGTATTTAGTTGGGCCTCCTTTGGCCTGTATTACTGCAGCAATGCGGCGTGGCATGGAGTCGATCAGTCTGTGGCACTGCTCAGGTGTTATGATAGCCCAGGTTGCTCTAATAGTGGCTTTTAGCTCTTCTGAATTGTTGGGTCTGGTGTATTGCATCTTCTTCTTCACAATACCCCATAGATTTTCTATGGGGTTAAGGTCAGGAGAGTTTGCTGGCCAATTAAGAACAGGGATACCATGGTCCTTCAACCAGGTACTGGTAGCTTTGGCACTGTGTGCAGGTGCCAAGTCCTGTTGGAAAATGAAATCTGCATCTCCAAAAAGTTGGTCAGCTGCAGGAAGCATGAAGTGCTCTAAAACTTCCTGGTATGTGGCTGCGTTGACCCTGGACCTCAGAAAACACAATGGACCAACACCAGCAGATGACATGGCACCCCAAACCATCACTGACTGTGGAAACTTTACACTGGACTTCAAGCAACGTGGATGAAGTGCCTCTCTTCTTTTCCTCCAGACTCTGGGACTTTGATTTCCAAAGGAAATGCAAAATTTACTTTCATCAGAGAACATGACTTTGGACCACTCAGCAGCAGTCCAGTCCTGTTTCTCTTTAGCCCAGGCAAGACGCTTCTGACGCTGTCTGTGGTTCAAGAGTGGCTTGACACAAGGAATGCGACAGCAGAAACCCATGTCTTTCATACGTCTGTGTGTGGTGGTTCTTGAAGCACTCACTCCAGCTGCAGTCCACTCTTTGTGAATCTCCCCCACATTTTTGAATGGGTTTTGTTTCACAATCCTCTCCAGGGTGCGGTTATCTCTCTTGCTTGTACACTTTTTTCGACCACATCTTTTCCTTCCCTTCGCCTCTCTATTAATGTGCTTGGACACTGAGCTCTGTGAACAGCCAGCCTCTTTAGCGATGACCTTTTGTGTCTTGCCCTCCTTGTGCAAGGTGTCGATGGTCGTCTTTTGGACAACTGTCAAGTCAGCAGTCTTCCCCATGATTGTGTAGCCTATAGAACTAGACTGAAAGACCATTTAAAGGCTTTTGCAGGTGGTTTGAGTTAATTAGCTGATTAGAGTGTGGCACCAGGGGCCATCAATTTTGAACCTTTTCACAATATTCTAATTTTCTGATATGATGAATTTGAGATTTTCATTTGTTGTCATTTGTAATCATCAAAATTAAACAAAATAAACATCTGAAATATATGAGTTTGTATGTAATGTATGAATATAATATACAAGTTTCACTTTTTAAATGGAATTACTGAAATCAATCTACTTTTTCATGATATTCTAATTTTATGACCAGCACCTGTAATCATTATGTCACATAATGTTGATTTTTAATACACATCTCAAGACTTTTTAATATACACCTGCAAAAATGAACATCACACTAATGACTTTTGCTACATTTGTATGTTCTGTACAAAATTGATTGACTGACTGTATTAATCTCACAGTGGAGAAATGTACTTGTTACATCAGCTCAAATAGTCAAAAAGAAGATACCAAAGGAAGTAAAAGGTGCATGGGATATATACAGTACATGTATACGGTGCGTCCACATATGACAGGGTTTTCCTTTTTTTAATAGCAGGATTATTATATATATATATATATATATATATATATATATATATATATATATATATATATATATATATATAGATGGATATTTATATTTATATATATAGTTATTTCGCCAGGTGTCAAATATAGAGAAACAAGTTATTTCACAGGGTATCAAATAGTAATTGCTCATTATACATCGCATAAGTTATTGCTGTAGTGTCTCACTGTAGAGTCTTGTTGCAGCAAGGATGAATCATCTACGGTAGCCCTACTTTTTACAAACAGGGTGTAAAAATCTTTCACAAAAGGAGCTGTTCAGCTCCTCTACAGTCTGCTGCAGAGGGTAGAAGGTAAAGAGTGCAGCCTAGGAGGGAAGTGGCCTTTGTTATTAGTTTGTTAAGTCTCTGCACTGCCAAGTGCGCAGCAGACAACAGCGTAGAGGAGGCTGCTACCACCGCAGAGTCATAGAAGGTTTTAAGCGGGGGCCTGCTCACTCCAAAGGATCTCAGCCTCCTTAGGAGGTGGAGGTGGCTGACCAAGGTATTTGAAACTCTCCACAGTTTTTATGTCCTGCCCCTGGAAGTTCACAGCCTTAATAGGCTTTCCCTCTCAGGAGCGGGTACAATTCAGTTTAATGCAGTTTATTTATGTATCGCCAATTCACAACACATGTTATCTCAAGGCATTTTACAGATACAATTCAACCAGATCATACACTCAAACTGATTCAAAGTTTTCTATCTAAGGAAAACCGAGTGATTGAATCGAATCATTGACTTGAAGGCAATCCGTCACCCAAAGCAAGCTTGTTGCGATGGAGGTGAGGAAAAAAAACCCTTTTAACAGGAAGAAACCTCCAGCAGAACCTGGCTCAGTGTGAGCGGCCATCTACTGAGGCTGACTGGGGTTCAAGGAGACAGAAGCAGACATACAGAAATAAGTAGAGATTCAAAAGGACCCTGTGAACAAGCTGCACAGGTGGCCCTGTCTAGGAAATAAACAGCCAGGCAGACAACCTCTGAGCAAGCCCCCACATCATAGGATGAAAAGAGCGCATCCAGTTAGTCACAGTTGCAGAAATACGACTACACTGAAAAATAGGCTGAGCTTAAACATCTATAAACAAAAGGGTTGATGGCAGCAGCACAGCTGATATTTCTCTTCAGGATGGTGTCACAGCCAAACAGCAACAGACCAGATGAATCTACTATGAGAAAAAGCAGAGAGAGCATAATGTTAGAGATTGAACAAACAAATTCTGCAGAGAATAGAGATAGAATGAAGCAGAATGATGTAAAAGGGTTCACTATGTCCACCAGCAGTCTAAGCCTATAGCAGCATAACTATAGAGATAGCACTTGATAATTTGAGCCACTCTAACAATAAGCTTTGTCAAAAAGGAAAGTTTTAAGCTTACTCTTAAAAGAACTGATCCTTTTTGATTGTTGTTATTGTTCCATTTGGTTCCTGCTCAATAAAAAAGAGAAATAATAAAACGACACACCAATATTTTAAAGCAGATTTATTATGTTACTTAGGACGATGTTTGTGTCTTCCATTTCTATTATGTGAGCAAATTATTGTATTCCTTTTCCTGAAAGTCAGTGTCTCTGCTGGTTTCCCCATAGTTTATGAGCCAGGTAATGATACTGTGTTCATCTGTATAATTAACTCCTCAGTCATAGATGATTTCACACATGGTGCTGCATCTAATTAGCATTAAAACTTCTGTGATTTCTCAGCTGAGCTTTTAATGCTTGTCTATTTCTTTATGCAAAAGATAATCCCAGATCCTATGACTTGACAAGAAATTGCTTTCAAGTCCCAATTAGATATAAGATTATTTTTGTTGCTTTAACTCACAAAATGACTCCTTAGTTTGTTTGTTTTTTAAATAGTTGCACTGATTTGGGCAAGATGGTTTGATATTATAGGCTTTTCTATGTAGAGTTTACTGTAGGTGTATGTGTTCATGTCACTTGTCTCTCCATGATAGACTTGTGATGAACTGGCACCTGTCAAGGATGCATCTGACCTTTTTCTTGGTGATAGACAAGTTTCGGACTCTGTGATCTGAAAAGAACCTAGAAATAATGTAAACATTTCAGAGAAGCACTTCCATTAATAGAATGAGAATGAAAAATAAAAAAAAAAGCATTCTTTACAGGTGTGTTTCTTAATGGTGTAGACATTTCATCTCATATAAAGAACTAATATTATTCTGGGAATTTGAAGCTTGAATATATTTTTGTACCAGACCTTTACATAGACAGTAAAGAAATCAACACATTTTTCATTCACAGTCTGACAACAAATCAAGAAAAAATTCCTTCAGGACAGCTAGACTTGTCAAAACACTTTCTGTTTTCTAAATGCCAAAATGTTTTTAACCTTTATTTTGCCAGGAGGGTCTCCTTCAGATTGAAATCTCTTTTAGAGTTTTCTGATAAAGACAGCGGCAGAACAAACAAGTTTCAAACAAACATCCAAACAAACAAGATGTTTAAAATATGAAAATAAATAAATAAATAAAGAATGATTATAGGAACCACATTTTGATATTTTTTTCAACTCAAACATTTGCCTATATTTCCTTGAATATACTTACTGAACCATTGACCCATTCATTTTAACAGAACTGGTATAATTTGAAGCTTCACTCAGGCACCTGTTCATCTCTAAAAATTTAAAAGGAAAGAGTTTTCCAATGGCTGGTACAAATGATTGATTTTGCTCTTCATGCAATCAAATTAAATCCCTGAAAAAAATGTGACCATTTGGTAGACTGATCTGTACCTTAGGATAATTTTCCTTGCTCATGTATTTTAACTTGTCCTCACTATTTATCCATTTCTATTTTATAATGTGCACCAGTTCCTCCTGCGGAAAACTCTCTATAAATCTTTCTGCCACCACTGTTCACAGTTGGAAGGGGAATTTTAGTTTTTCAACCTTCCTTCTTTTTTTTTTTTAATGTTTCAATTATCCAAATAACAATTCAGTTTTAGTTTAACCAGACAACAGGGTATATAAATTAAGGCCTTCTTGCCTGATCCTACAAGCAAATAACCTGCTTCTGTCTTGAAATATTTTCCAACTTCAACAGAATCATGCCATTTTTCAGCTCATCCAGATGGAATTGCATGAAGCTTTAAACTTCAAAGCTTAGTTCAATTTAAAAATTGGTTAATTTCTTGAAGCTTCATGTGCACCCTGTCCCCCTTCTGGTTGAAAATTTCAGGACAGCTAGCTGTGTTTGTTAAGAAAGACATTTTTATTATGTCGTTTTGTCTGTAGAGCACATTTTCAAAGACCGACTCAAATCAGACATTTGGCTTTGACTTTTCCTGGCTTTTACATTTCAGTCTAAGTTCATTTGTAAATGTCATGAACAAGCCTCCTCAATGATCTAACTCATTCATTTCACATTAAAGCACTCAGACAGTATGTCTCATCGACACCTGCGTTCTTTTGTTGCATTTCCCTGTACTCAGTCCTCCCTTCTATTATTAGGATATGATCTCATCTCAGCAACATTTTCACTCAAGTGTAAATGTTCAAATATGTCTCTATTAGTCGACGTAGTAAAAGTTTCAGTTAGGCATCAGAACTATGAGGACATCACTTCATGATCATGCTCCCCAACATGTCATAGAGGGATGAGTGCATTTCTGCACCATTGACCACCATCAGTAGGTGGGGTGAGGGTTTTGACATCAAAACCCATGGGGTGTACTGGGCTGGGAGTACAGGGAGACAAAATGTAGCACACAAATGGCTGAGACCACCTATTCTTTTTAAGGAATGCCTGATATATTAGACAGAGTCTTTGACAGATTATTATAATTGAAGCAGCACGACTGTTAAGTTAGAAGAACATTAATAATTAATGATTGCCTTCAATGATTTTATAGTAAAAATATGTATTAATTGCTATTTTGAAACATTTACACAGCTGGTAAATTATTGATTAAAACAGCCAAACTGCTTCTGAAAATTAGCTTGATTCCCAATAATGTTGTGCTGATGCCACTCGATACCTGGCTGTGCAGTATTGGCCGATACCAATACCTTACTGGTACCATCTGTTTAAAATTGATGAGTGTGTGTATATATGAAGAAGTGCATACTACTTGGAAGTAAAATAATTGCCATCATGGCTTTGTCAAGCTGCTGCCTCCCTTTGTAAAGCAGAAAAAAAGACAAATACAAAGTGAAACCAGTGGCAGTAAGTTTTTTTTTTTTTTTTTGCCTACCTGGAGTGGGAGACAATAGCTGAATAAACTTTTGGCTCTCAAAATGGTATTGCTGCCCTATTTGTTGGTACTCGCCGATACCACCATTTTAGTGGTTGATCGGGGCCCCGCCAGATACTGGAGTGGCTACAGCAGATTCCAGGTAAAACATCAGAGGTCTCTGTCCAGAAGAGTGCAGTCCTAGGAACTGCTAAGATACTGCGCAGAACCCTCAAACTCCCAGGCCTCTGGTAGAGGACCCGAACTTGAGGATGACACATACTACCCCACGAGGGGTGAGAAAATAGGTTTATATACATATATATATATATATATATATATATATATATATATATATATATATATATATATATATATATATATATATATATATATATATATATATATATATTTGGGGATTTTTCAGCAGTCTAATGACGTATTCATATTTTTTTTTATACATTTTCCTGCATAAATATTTGCTGAACAGTAAAAGGTTGCTGTCAATGCAGACATCTTTCTGGCTTTTTTGAAACTGCATCGAAATGTAGACTATTTCAGTTTGACAGCTCACTAACCTTCAACAAGGTCTTCAATATTTACACCAACATTTCTAAATGCATTTTTTGTCCAGCTTGCTGGAAAATCAGAAAACTTTACAAAATATGTTCACCCTGAGCTAACTAACCTCAAATAAAAAAAAATGCTGATATAACAACAAACTCTTTTATTGGAACGTTTATGATCTCTCTTCAAAGCTTCCCGCAGCGGTGAAGACAAAGCAGCTAGTCCATGTTTACAGCACTGGATGCTTTATGGAAATTGCTTTAATCTGTTCATTGGTAAAAACGAATTGCTATTTTGATAATTAATCTGCCTGGCTTTGGAGGGGGGAGTCAAGGCCCAAAATCACTGATAATGAGGTCCTGTTATGTGAAGGGACAGGCCTGTGCAGATGGCTGATTTACTGTGATGTTTTCTAAGGTCATGCTGAATGATTGGGCCAAAACTTGTGACTTAATGAATTGAAAAGAATGACTGCAGTGCAGTTTAGAAATATATTAAGTAAGAATTAAGCTTTTAAACAATCACATCTCCCTTTTATCTACTGTGTCTTCCACAGACACATTTTTTTTATACATTTCCCATAAATCCATTTAATTTAGAAACATTTTGTGAATATGTGATTTAACTTTTGAAAAATGCTGCAAGACCTGAAAGCAAATAGGCCCATGGTAGACCTACACAAGTTGCAGATATCCACAGCTCATGTGGATAAATACGGAGAAGCTAATAACGATCCTTTCTAAATGTATTGTTTAAAGAAATAATAATGTTGCATTATGTTGCATAATGTTTGTCCTCAGACACAGCAAAAGTGTTAAAGATGGTTCTCTTATCAGATAAAACCAGAATTAGATGATAAACATTGCAGACAGCTCTAATGCTATGCTTTAGCAGTTCAGTCTATTTGAAGATTAATGTTTATAAATACACAATATCTCTGTAAAAAAGATCCTGTTAGAGTCAGTAAAAACGTAGGACTGTGGTTGAATTTAATCTCCAGTATGCTAACTAGTCTGAAGACGCAGCCATAACTACACGGGGATGGTTACGGTAACATAGGAGTTTCCATTTGATAGAATACCACAAGGAAAGGCATTTAGATATGATAATATGTGGTAGTGAAGTCCCTGTCTCACCATGACGATCTAGCCCGCGTATGCCTGACGTCCTAGAATCTCATAAAACACTGGCTTACGCTGGACTTTCTATGTGTTTTTTCAATTTTGGGCGTATACATAGAGTATTCATAACGAGTGTATGTCCAACGACGGCCGAACTTATGCATAAAAGAGCAGCATAATGCCCATGAAATGTCACAAGCCAGTGTCCTAAGGGGCCAGTGCGCCTGGAGGCATCCGGCCTGAATAAAAGGATGTATTTGTTTGCGGCATTAACCTAGCTGCTGTTTCCTGGCCGCCAAAAAAAAAAAGGAATAAATAGATTTTAAAAAAAGAAAAAGCAAGAAAGAAGGTTTGCAGACACAGCAGATTTAGTGTCATTTCTAGGAAGTTTGTTGATCATGGGCGTTGGCATGAACGCAGGGAGGATCCTTCAGACTCACCTTTTCGCTCACCCTATGATGGGGATGAAGTCTGGAAGAGTATAGATGCTTTTCCTCCTGTGAACACCCTTTTATACCAAAACGCTG
This sequence comes from Cyprinodon tularosa, assembly GCF_016077235.1. Taxonomy (NCBI): domain Eukaryota; kingdom Metazoa; phylum Chordata; class Actinopteri; order Cyprinodontiformes; family Cyprinodontidae; genus Cyprinodon; species Cyprinodon tularosa. Next base: position 2,377,262 of record NW_024039718.1, on the reverse strand, counting down.
CCAATAGGCCATTTCACAGTAGCTATAAGTTAGGAACACATTCAGTGGTGGTCTGGAACCCTTCAGATAAGTTGATATGCATTGGAGATAAGTTCATGATAAGTTATGCACAAGTTATTCATAGGTTTTGGATCAGTTAGACGCCATGACTTATGAGTAACTCACACTTAACGTATGTCAACGATCAAATACTGTAATTTACATGTAACTCATGCCCTATGTATTAGTATATGCTTGCATACGGAGGGAAATTTTGAGCATGTTCAGATTTTCTTGATGTACTTGCCGTATGTCAACATGTGCCAGTGTATTTTAGCATGCTTCAGTGTGCTCATAACTTATCTAACGTATGCCAGTGTTTTTGCCAGGTTTTTCGTATGTCAGGCATACACTGTCTAAATCGTCAAGGTGTAATTGATACTCGGTGGATATGGAGAGTATTGACTCATGCAGGCCAGATACAAATACGCTCCAAACATTCTAGTTTTTCATTGTATGAAACTTAAAAAAATTTGATTTTGTGATTGTCAGAGAAAAGCCTATTTTGTTTGCTTAGGTGTATAATGATCCTAAGATTCCTTCTTTTCACTCAGTCAGCCTTTGCACTTAGTGGAGGTCCACAATCTTATTTCAAGAAGTCACGCATAGCATGTGAAGATCCTTGGCTCTGCAGCTAAAACACAATTCACAGAACACAATCAATTTACAGACTACAGCTCCAGTTGACGCAAACTGTCTCTGTCCATTAGAGTCAGTGTGTGCAGCTTCCAGACACTGACTGATGTTATAATGGTGATGGGGCTTTCAAGAAAATGAACTTCATAAACTGATGGATTGCTCTTAACTTTTTTTTTCTAATTAAGGGTGCTGCTACTAAATATAGAAGAAAGGTCTTTTGAAACAAAGAGGGAAACCATACTTCTTATAAATTGAAATGGCATTATGTTCCCTTTAGGTTCTGCCATACTTTCTTGGTAGAATCTATAGTTTATCCTTTCAAAAAGCTTTGACTAAAAGTAATGAAGAGAACTCACTTTGCAATCACCACACTGTCCTGCAAAGTTCAACAAAACAGCAGGGGAAGAAAATAACAGCTGGAAGGCACATATGACTGAGCGTCCGCCACAGGGAGTGAGCTATCATGACTGATAAGCCCATACATCGTCCTAATTGATGGTACTATTCCAGGCAGACCTATCATTTTGACACAAACTCCCATGCACACATTGGCATAAACTGAATGCATGAATAAACATAATTTGCACAAAAAATAAAAACACAGAAACACTTTTCTGAAATGAATTATACATCGGCTGTATCTGCTCACTGCATTTTGTATTCCTTTATCTGTTATTTCTTACACAACTATGGAGGGTGCCTGTCATGCTATTTTGTTTGACCTCATCATCGTCCTAAAAAACACAGGCTCATGTAACACATGGTGAACATCTGGTCCAGCTAACAGTCCATCCTCTCCATTTCTGCCCGGACCTTTTCCCCGGAAGGTCAGTTGCGTACCATTTGCCTTATTTCATCTGGTTATGCAACAAAGCTTTTATAATTTTGCCTTTTTTTTTTGGCACAAAAACATTTTTCCTATAAACAAATTCAAGGAGATTCTAGATGTTTCTGAGAAGAAGACCATTTGTACAGTGTATTTATTTATTTATATATTGAGTGTATTATATTGATATTTGAGGTAAACTTCTTAATGTGATATTCAACTAACAAAAGGAGGGCACAGTGCCGAGTATGCTCCTTGAACGTTTTCGTAGTTTGTCTTGTAACAATATTAAATGTTTTTCAGGGATTTTAGGATACATATCAATGATGCTTTATAATTGAATAATGGGTGACAGAGGATGCATAATTTTTTTAAGTTTTTGACAAATAATCTGAAAATTCAACCATACAATGATGCATTTTCATATATTCCTTTCAAAGCCACCGTAAGGAGTAGCTTCTGTTAGCTTTATTAATCTAGAAACTGTTTTTTAGCCCAATCTTTGAAAGTATCTCAAGCTTTTCCTTTGCAGCCTTTGTCAATGTTCCACAAGAATCTCCCTTCATTCAGCTCAATCCATCTTCCCATTATCCGAGCATGCTAATGACAAGGCGTGTTTTTGTAGCTTAGGTAGTGTTACAGTGTGCAACTGAAATAAAAGCAGCAGGTACACAGAAAAGAAAAAAAAAGCAAGAATCATGCAAAATCATTAAACCCTAAGATAAGATAATAGAAAAAGAAAAAAAAAACGACTAACTGCAGGGAAATAGGAGGCTAAGACATAATGAGCTTTGGCTGATTTATAGCTGCTTTCCTTAGGTTGAGTTGGACAGAAAGAGTAGAGAGACAAAATCTACCTTACCTTTAAATACAGTACTTATCCATTACCAACTGAAATATCCAAGGAGTCCAGATGCTTTTTTTTTTTTTTTTTTTTTTTACAGTGTCTGGCAATGTCGCAATAAGAATAATTGTGTTGATGCCAAAAGAGCCCAACAGATTTTACTTTCACAAGTGGAGCAGTATGGCAATTGCCATATTGTTCCACTTGTTTCAAATGCATATAAATTGCTTTAATATAATTATGCAGAGAGTTTTATAGATTATATGGACACTGCAATGTAAATAGAATACAAGAGAATACAATCTAAATAGAATACAAGAGAAAAACAGAAAAAAAGGAGAAAAGATGAAAGAAAGAGGAGAGTGAAAGGAGAAAAGATGACAAAACATTTTCAGTCTGCTTCATCACCTGCAACGAGATGTAAAAAGAACAGCACAACCAACAGACATAGTACGAGAAATAAAGTAACACCTAGATACTATCGCTGAGGTAGTATTATTTAATCTGACATGTACTCTGTGTTACCTGAAGATAAGAGATAAGAGTAACAGATGCTATAAAAGAGAATCACCATTTGTCTATCTGGAGATAATTAATTGTGATTTGCAATGTGAAGGTTTTCCATGAATGTCATGTCCAAACAGAAAGGCTTCTTCCACAAAAAGACTTTTTAAAGCACTAGTTGCCTTTATTTTTAAAAGTAGACAGAAAAAAATCATGTGAGCATGACTAAGGTCTTGACTCTGGCCACAGCCTAACCCCACCACCACCCTACCCCCCAAACTCTACCATACTAGCCAGATTTGTGGCATACACACCAAAATTCTGCTTTTAATTGATCATCCCACCGTGGTGGATTTCCAGCAGTGCCATACTTTTTCCTTTGTTGTTTTACATGATAAACTGAGCAGAACACTATGAGATGTTCTGCACTTTATATCATAGTTTATAACCTGACCTAGATTTTAACTTCTCCACAGCTTTATCCCTGAACTATCTTCTGTGTTCCTAGTTATCATAATGGTGTTTTCCAACTTGTGCCTCATATAATCCTCTGAGGCTTTCTCAGAAAAATTATTTCTCTCCATAGATCAATTTTCACACAGGTGGGCTAAAGACAAATTCACAATACAATTTTCAGAAATTGGTTTATTGAAAAATTTTAATCCTTTATTATTTTCCCCCATTTCAAAACTCTTTTCCAGTCTGTTGATTCAGTTATAATACATTACAGTTTGAGAGGAGATTGATTTTTAAGAAGAATAAATACTGTGCATCATATTTTTTGTAACAATTTATTTGAAAAAAAAATTGTAAATCCCTTTATTGTCTCTTTATTGGGGAAATTCACTCTGCATGTAACCCATCGCTTTGTGGAGCAGTGGGCTGCCATTGTGTGGCGCCCCGGAGCAGTGTGGGATTAAGGGTCTTTGCTCAGGAACTGAGAGCGGAGGCTGTGTGGATCAAACTTGGTACTTGCAACCTTCTCAGAGCACAAGCGCACTGCTCTAGTCAACACTCCTCTATTATTTCTATCAGATAACTTTTCCTACTTAAAGGATGAACAGAGGTTAAAAAACTATAACCATAACATGAAATCATCATCTTAGTGATAACAAGGTTGAATGTCAAGGTCACGCTTTCTATTTTTAGTGATTGAGAGAAGGCCCTTTGTACACCATCAGGCCTTTAGAAGGTCAGCTTGAGGCTAAGATCTTTATAAAGCACAGGGCACAGTTCCTTATCCGATCAAAGATTTATATTCATTAGTGAGGTGTCCTTCTTTGTGAGAGATTGTCTCCTAGCGGGAGAGTAAAAATAACACCGTATGAAGTACATACAATATCCAGAACATTTGAACAAAAGATAATTAATTAACTGAATATTTACATCATCAAACCAGTTGACACCCTAAATATCTTTCCCAACCACAGCAGAATGCAAATATCAGAGACTGTGCCAACTTTCTTTCCGGCCAGAACCAACACAATAATAAATGAAGTTGGTTGGCTTACCACACACCCCTATAAGGTGAAAACTGTAAAATACCAGTTCACTCTAAAATACTGAAAAAAAACCTAAATCCTAAGAATACATTTAAGAACTAAACTTCAAAACAGATTGGAAGCGAATGTGACATGGAGAGCTTAGAGAGCCACTAAAAAAAGAAAACCGGCATTTTAAAATTAACATTTAATTCAGGCTATTTGAAATCCTATTCAAAAGGGCTTTTCAAATTGCACAGTTTAAATTGAATAATTCAAGAGGAATTGTAAATTGCATTTATTAACCTGTTATTATATATATTAATAATTTAATATTTAAAAACACCATTCATAAATCTCATTATAAATACCTTTCCTAATCACATATTCAAGAAAGGTTATTCCTTATTCCATTTTTTAATCCACCCATTTTCTTCCACTTATTCCTCTGAGAGGCAAGGTAGCTTTAACCTATCAGTCATGTTTTTAGACTGGGGGAGGAAGCCGGAGTACCCAGAGAAGAGCCACACATGCACATGGAGAAAATGCAAACTGCATGCAGAAAGTCCCCCTGGCCGGGAATCGTGCTCAGGAACCAGAAGGGTCACAGAAAAGGGAAATGGAGAGGGGAGAGTAAAAAGAAAATGCAATTTCAAAAAGGTTTTGGAAATGGATGTTGAAAAAGAAAAAGGAATTGGAACAAGGGATTATCTTTTCAAATATGTGACAAGGAAAGGTTATTATATATCAGAATTAAATATATATCAAAATTATACATTTTAATTAGAAATAGGATATGAAATTACATTTTGAAAATTCACCATTTAATAATTAAATGATAATTTATGATAATTCCTCTTTAATAATTCAATTTAAAATGTGCAATTAGAACATTCTTTTCAAAAAGGATTTCAAATTACATGATTTAAAATATCGTTATTAAATATTTATCTGAAAACCTATTCCCAGTCTTGAAATATAAAACTGTAAATTCCATTGTTTTTCTATTTGTCTATGAAGTATTTTTAGTTTCACCACATAAAAAACAATTCTTCTGTTGCTAACTGCCTCCTTGTATGTAAATTTGTTTTCTTTTCTTTTTTTTCCCCTAAGCCGTGGGTAGGCTGGAATCATTTCCACTTCTCCTGGAAAGCTACAAAGAATCTTTTGAGATCCTCAGCTTCACTAATGAACGTTTGCCAGCCAGGTACATCAACAAGTACACCGAGTACATCTGACACTCGTCTGTAAACCTAGAAGATTGCCGACTGTGCTGTGAGGGGTGAGATTTGATCACAGACACGACAAGCTCAAAGAAAAGACAATCCGTTTGAGCTGAGACTAAATCTGTGGGATAATGATTCAACCACTGACCAACAAATGCTGACATATTTTAAAGCTTACTGTGCTTATTTATTTCTTTGCACATTGGAAAGGTGCGCTTGTCCTTCTTTAATGTACTTCATTTTTCGGGACAGAGACAAGAACATCAGAACCATTTGACAATATATTTCTGCTAGGAGTGGATATTCTTGTACTTTCTAAGACTTTTAAGAATGTAATAAATTACATTTGTTGTCATATATCAGTTTTGAGTGTAGGAGAAAGAGAATAAATCCTGCAGTTTGTTTGTGTACGTTTTATTCTCGTATTTGAACTATCAAAAGCATCTATTTGATAGTTTAACAAATGTCCATAAATAATGAAAAACAATTATTTAGTGTGATTAGCCTATAGAGTGCTTGATGGCTGATTGGGTGCATATTGAAATTCTAATTTGTGTTTCATACTGTTTGTTGGTCGGGACTATATGTGCAACACCCCAGGTGTCTGGTTCATGTACTGTAGGTATCAGGCTCACTATGTTATTTTCAGCCACAGGAAGCTAAACTAGGTCTCTTTTTCCTGTATCATCATCTCTCTGTTTCAGTGTTTATGGTGGAGATTTATGAGGTTATGTTTTCCGAGAAAATATATGTTTGAGGTCCTCAAAGGTAACGCGAGATAATACAGTAAGACACATTGAGGTACCGACCGGAATATTTAAAAAATAAATAGTACGGCTTCAGTTATTTTAATCATTATCATATTTAAACTGGATTCTTTTTCTCTCTCTGTTTTTGTGTTTTTCAGATTTTTTTATCAACTTAGCATCAGCAAAAACCTCTGAAATAAAATGCAAATTTTTAAACATTGTGTCTCTTTTTGATCAGTCATCGTGGTCAATCCTAAATAATAACAAACTGGGCAGATGGTATAAAACAGATTTTCATGTTTGCTGGAACCACACAAAATGTTTTCTTACTTTCAGCCTCATTAGAAATAAAAAAGGACAAAGAGAGAATGAGGTATAAGAGCAAAATAAATTCCTATCCATATAAAAGATCTTTAGAGCCACATGTCTTTAAATCATTTTTTTCTGTTTTAAACACATCTTGATCTAAAACTCTGAAACCTGGAACCCTAGATTTGAGTAAATAACATCCCATGTTGAGAGAAAGAGACAAAACACATTGATGGAAATACTGCTGCAAAGATAGCTCTAATGGAGTCAGACGATCAAGTTGTCAAAAAGTTTGGAAGAAAACTTATAACATTTTTTTTTGTTTTGTTTTTATCAACATAAATTAACTGTTGATATCCCAATTTTGGTAAATGCATTCAATAAGTGATTCTCTCCAAATGTTCCTTTGCATAGTTTCCTAATCGCAAGAAGCAGTGGCAACTTTTTTGTTTTTGTTTTTAAGAAGTAATTGTGAATTAAAATTTTGCATTAATATTGAAAAACACGTCTGAAATTAATGGATGTAGAATTACACAAAATTATGAAAGAAAACCAATTATGCATTGTATGGAATTGTAGGTTGTATGATGTTCACTAAAGAGGCACTGAGTTTCATTGCTGTTTTTAAAAATCACACAAGTGACTGAATCACATTCAAGCCTTGAGATTTACTTTTGTCCTTTGTAACGTGTTTCATGCACTAAATCTTTAAGTGTTCCAGACAAAGCATCATTCTTTTGAACCATTTCAATTGTGTACTTAGGTGTTTGTGAATTTTCTTGATATATGTTTCTTGGACTTAAAATTAAACAATTTTTTCTTCCAGTTCCATTTCCAGTGTGTTTATTTTCACTTTATATTGGTAATATCAAATATTGTCATCTGCACACTAAGAGAAAACTAAATTACAAGCAGGATACCGTCCAGGAAAGCAACTTAACCAAGACTGGAACAAAGTTTCCACCAAGGGTTCAGTCTGCTTTGTGAAAGCAGCTTTACTCAGTGAATTATTAATTTTTTTTTAAACTCTACCTATCTAACATTTTTTTAGAACTCAATCTAAAAGAATTTGAAAATTTTAGTGCAAGATCGAAAGTAAGATTTACTCAAAACAGTTGGAATTATTGTAAACGACCAATATTACAAATGATTTACATAAAAAAAAAAAAAAGCTGCTAATGTATTACAGTCAGGTGTAAAGCACTCAGTAGCAAGACTCACAGAAGTTGAGCCAAACTGAATCAAATGTCAAAGCAATGAACAAGTTGATGAATTAAACAGGTTCACCTGATAGTGACTGAAGTGTTAAAGCGATTGCTCCAGTCAATCCAGGGAGCTTGCTCCTCCTCCTCAGACACTGTGGTATTATTTATCAGAACAGTCTAGTTTGCACCTTTGTCCTCTGTAAGCAACACCTCAGGTTTTAAAAACATTTAAAATAATGATTAAACTAACCCAAACGTGCTATCATGGCAGCCCTGTCCACTCAATCTAAGGCAGATAAACTTTTCCAGAAATTAAGAATATAGTTAGAGCACCACTTTAGGCATTTTAAATGTATTAGATTGCCAGTAATTTTCACAAAAACTGATCAGTAGAATTTAAGGAAAAACAACTCAATAAACTATTTAAGGAACAGAAACTTCTTGGTAGAATTACCTAACGGAGCATATACCTTCCTGAAACTTATCAGGCTCTTCTTGCAACTTTCCTGGAACCGACTGTGGAGATTTTGAGAAATGACCAGATACCTTTCAGAAACATTGTAATGGAACTTAACAAGGTATTTTTTTGCGAAATTTGCCTAAATCTACCAATACCAGCAATCCATTCAATTGATCAGATACTTTACAGAACTTATAAGGTTCCATGTAATGCCAATATGTCAATATGTAGAGCTTTTAAGTTTAGATATTTGTAGTTTTACAGCAGATGTGCATCTAGACTAAACAGCTAGTTTTTTTTTGTTTTTTTTCTCAGCTTGGACTGGCCTGGCCAGTCACACTGATTGGCCAGTCTATGCTTAGATATCTTGGATATATTGAATACAATTCTTTCCAATTTCTGCCTTATATCTGCTCTGTTCAAAATTAGGAAATATGCAGGCTGCATTTAATGAATAAATACAACAGATTTTTTAAAGATATACAACTTTTCCCATATTGATATGATTTCATCCTTTAATTTTCTTTTATTGTGTATAATTAGAACTTAATTGAAATGCAAGCTAATTGAACCTGAAACTGAAAGACTGAATTGGAATGAAATGTATTAGTTTTATCTGAAACCAGTATAAACTGTATTTAGTTTTATATAATCTGATTTGAGCTAGACCTGTTATTCCAGCGAAGTGCCTTGAAATTATATATTGTATATTTGGATTTGGTGCAAGATAATAAATCAATATTGTAAATTAGGGACAACTTTGCCACAGTTTTCAGCATTTCAAATGACTAAACATTTATTATGTATACATTAGGGGCTTGCAAATTGAGAAAAAAACAACACAAAAAAAGCAAAAGTTGAAAAATTTGACAGATCAGGTTGCTGTACATTATATGAAAACTCTCTGTGCCAAACTGAAAGTCTTACTTTAGGAATTTGACTTAGTTTATATTAATAGTTTAAAAGATGAAAAACAATAATATTGATATTTCTGAATGACCAATATGACCATAAATGCAAAATGTATAAAAAAAATTCAAATATTACAAGTCAATTGCAGTCTATTTTTTTTTATAAAACTTGAACAAATTGATACCAATATTAGCAAAACATTTTACTGAGTTTTGCAAAAAGTTTTAAGTACTTTTCTAAAACTCAAAAACTTTTAAAACACTAATCAAAAGTCTTCAATGCAGTCCTGTTTGCTGACTGGCACACATCAATGCAGCCATCAGTCCCTTTGGCAAGAAGTCAACAACACCTACATGACATCACTGCCTGAAACAGGAGTCTTAAGTGTCTCTAGTTCACACAGGTCAAACATTGGCTGTCCTGTCCTGTAATCAGAGACTGGGAAGATGCCAACAAGTCAGTTTGGTCAAACGATCCCGTCACAGCGAAGGCACACAACGCATCACTATTCACTGATCCGCAGCCAGGTGCCCTTGTTTTTACAGCAGCACTCATCCATTCAGCACTGAGATGAAATGAGCTCCTCTGATTGTGGAGGGGAAAGGGAGGCAGCAGAGGAAGCTTGTGTGCTTGAGGAGGGGATCAGGTGACCAGTCACATTTCTGTTTAGTCTTAATGAGGTCACACCCTCCTTTGACTAATTGAAACCTCTGGAAGGACTGACTTGAGATGTTATGATATAAACAACAAAACATTTTCAATGGAAAGCACAATGGTTTCTAGATGTCAGGTTGTTATTTTATTTGTTACTGCTTGATATAATCTTTGTTTTTTTTTTCTTTTCCTGCAAAATGATTTTTAAGAAATGTTTTTGCATACTTTTATACAGTATACTTTTAAAGTGTGCATAGACTTTTCAACATATTTCAACATGCTTAAACCAGTCCTTACTTTTCTGACAGACACTGAAAATAAATAGTGCTTTGGTTGTAAAAAGGAACAAACTGTCATAAAACAACTTTGTTTCAAGACTTTGAAACGGCAGAGACACATTGATGTGAAAATATATTTATAAACAAAACCATTTAAAATATAAATAAAGCCTACCATTAAAAATATCGACTTAATTGAACTTAATTACTATTTCATCTAAACAGATAACAAAAGTGTTATATTTTTTTTTTATAATTGTACTATATTAGTCCTGTTGGTATATAATTTACGCGCCTGGGGATGAAATAAACTCTTTACTAAACACTATGCAAAGGTTAAGTATTTTACTGGTACAAAAGTTAAAATTATAATTGTACATTTAGACATAATGAGTTTTTATAGAGTGCAAAAAAATGCATATGAAATCAAGTTTTCCATTTTTCTCAATTTAAGAAAAGCAGAATTCGTATAACCTCTGAATAAAGTCCAGAAAAAGAAACCGTTATCCATCATAATTCAGTTCAAAGTGAAAACAAATAAAAAAACCTAAGTAAAATAGGTGGGAGAACACCTTTCTGCTACTGATTTGATTTTTCAGCAATATGAAGAACAAAATGTTCATGAGAACCATGAAGTCTGAAACCACAAAATTGCATGAATCAGTCCAGCTGAGCTTTGTGCTGGTCTGCATGTGGAGTAATTTGACCACATGCTGTTGAACATCCAGCATGTTGTCATCCATTTGTCCCAATCAAATGAGCTGAGTGAAGGAAGCAGAGACAGAGATTAGCTGACAGTGATATGCATCATCAGCTGTATGCTGTTTGCGTGTAAATGATGATGCCTGCTCGTTCTCAGTGCTCTCCTATAACACCTGTAACAAACACACTGCCCTCGTGTGGGATTAAAACATTACCATAGCTAGATTGCCTAACAAGAAAATTGTTTTAAAACTCAAGCAAAATTAAGTCCTGATTTGAGCTCTTTCTTTTTAAAATATTCTACAGTTTGAATTCTATATAGATATTTGTTCACTAGATATTTTCTGTGCTGTGTTTCCCCCCTAAGTAAATACCATTTGTTTAGCAGATAAAGACCCCAGATGGAAAATAAGAGCTTCTTTCCTGCAAAATACCTGCAAGTCCAGATAATCCCTTTTTGGCAAAGAGATCCGAATCAGATTAAAAACATTGTTCCGGCATGTAATTCCATTCCCAGATATTGTTGCTTTTGGCTGCATTTGTTTGCACTGATCTAAATGATGTTTACTGTAAGTATGTGCATCTGTCTTTGCATGTTTTTACCGGAATTCCAGCTACATTATGTCTACAAGCAGGATAATTACAACCAAAACAAAGTTAACACCTGCTTCACATCCTGTATATTCAAAGCAAGTCCCAGGAAGCTGCACCAGGTATTTGAAACAAATTCCCAACATGTTTTTTTTTCTGCCATGGCCTTCCCTGAGTTGTGTACCTGTTCCGTTGATAGATGGATGTTATATTTATACCAGGCAAGCGAGGCTCCTTATGAAAAAGCCTCCACCCTCCCCTCTCAGCTGCAAGGCTGCTGACGGCAAGCTGAATTCTGCCTTACTGGCCACACAGCTCACAGTGGAACAGATGGGTAATAAGGTCACAGCAGACGTCTCACCAGCGCAGACAAATTGCAGACACACCAGCTGTGCTGACTCAGGACAACATTAAACTCAGGGGAATTCAATTAAGTTCTTTTTTGGATGAATAAAAAAAATGGGGAAGTTGTTGCTCTCCGCTTTATTTCCCTCTCATCTGGAAACGTCCTAATGGAAACACTGTACAACAAAAATGGCTTCACAGGTCATTAATTACCATCTTTAAAGCAGTAGCACAAAATATTTCCACTGTGCTATTTTCATTTGGTTGGTTCTTTAAGAAGACCAGCTTAACATTACCTTCCAAGCATACAGGCTGATCTGCAAAGACATACGGTGAGGAAAGTAAGTATTTGGACACCATGCCATTTTGCAAGTTCTCCCACTTAGAAATCATGGAGGGGTCTGAAATTGTCATCGTAGGTGTCCACTGTGAGAGACATGATCTAAAAAAAAAAAGAAAATCCAGAAACCACATTGCATGATTTTTAAGCTATTCATTTCTATGATACAGCTGAAAATAAGTATTTGAACACATGAGAAAATCAATGTTAATATTTGGTACAGTAGCCTTTGTTTGCAATTAAAGATGTCAAACATTTCCTGTACTTTTCAGCACGTTTGCACACACTGCAGGAGGGATTTTGCCCACTTCTCCACACAGACTCTAAATCAATCAGTTCTCTGGGCTGTCACTGAGAAACCTTATTGGGTTTAGGTCTGGCTAGGCCACACCAGAACCTTGCTATGCTTCTTCCAGAGCCACTCCTTGGTTATCCTGGCTGTTTGCTTCGGGTCATTGTCACGTTGGAAGACCCAGCCTCATCCCTTCTTCAATGCTCTAACGAGGTAAGGAGGTTATTCCCAAGAATCTTGCTATACATTGCTCCGGTCATCCTCTCCTTCATACAGTGCAGTCGCCCTGTCCAATGTGCAGAAAAACTCCTCCAAAACATGATGTTTCCACTACCATGCTTTACAGTACAGATCATTCTCTTCCTTAAAGCACGGTTAGTGGAATTATGACCAAAAAGTTCTTACAAGTTTTACTATAAAGCAAAACCCTCTTAATTATATTTCACTTTTGTAATGATGATTTTAAATAAATATGAGTTTAAATCTCTCATGGAAATAAAGGATGCAGGTTTAATTGTATTTAAGTTAATGTTACCAGGCCTAATTGGATACAACTTTCATGAAAGCTTTCATCAAGTTGATGCTCATTGAGTCTTAACCCTAAACATGAACATTTTCAGGATTCTACAGGATATCTTCAGTGTATGTGGTAAATACTAGGGTCTTACAGAAAATGTATTAAATTCAGTTGTGGGATTCAACTATTCATTCCAGTTAAATAAACGGAGATCGATGGATTTCACTCAGTCGGCATTTTGTTTCATCTTAGAAAAGAGAAAACAAGACATCATACAACCCTTATGGGTATTCTGCCCTGTTCCGACTAGCCAAAGTTTGTCTCTGCCTAATTAACCCTGCAGAAAAGCTTTGAAGGTCTCCACAGCTCTCTACCCTAAGCAAAAAACAGACTGTTATGAGAAAGAGTCTAAATGTTTTTAGAACTATTTCATATTATGGCCAAACACTCCCTAATTGGGATAAACAGCCCCCTCTCTTAGACATGTTGCGGCCTTGGAGCTCTGAGAATGAATAGAATGACTAATAAGACTCAGCACTCATAAATCTGTGTGTATATATATATATATATATATATATATATATATATATATATATATATATATATACCTAGAGGAATATATGTAAAAGGGAATTATTAGGTTGTATTTCCCACCACAACACCCAGTATGTCACAGATAGGGATACTTGCATATTTAATAGTTACACACATGGACACATTACTGAGTCCATGTGTGTACAAAGTATTCTGAAATTCCTGTGACTTTATTGTACTTGGGTTTGCAGTGTCTTGCAAAAAAATTGACAGTGCCTGAACCTTTTCATGTTTTGGTCCCATTATAAACTCCAGACTTTGACCAGGTCATTCCAATACATGATATGCTTTAATGGAAACCTTATTTCAGATTTATTCAACATGAAGAATTCTCATTTTAGAACAGCTATAAGCTCATTTCTGGTCTTTTTTGCTCATATAATTGTTTGTTCTGCCTCCCAGGCAGTTGAGTTTTAGGCATTTTAGCGCCCCCCTGTTTGGTAATGTGGTCAAATGTGGTATTGCAGTAGCACATGTTCCTGTCAGTTAATGGAGACCTCAGCAGATTATGGAGCTGTCTTTTCATCTGTCACCATCTGTTTGCTTTGAGCCATAGAAAGCATCGTCTGTAAGTAATATGTATCATTTACATGGATATCTTTTAGTTTTAATATATATTGATGGAAATTTTCATGTTGCTAGATTAATATCTAGGTATTCATTCATCACCATCGTTCCGCATAGGATATGCTCATTATATCATACATCCAGGATTTTTAAGATACCTGTACTGTATTTGCTACTATAGTTCATGTCATTTTGGTTTAATATTCATGCATTAGTGTTTGTATTAGAAATTCATTCGACCTTATTTCTGTATTATTTCAGTTTTACACCTTGTCTGACAACAAGAGTCTGCAGTAAACTTGGAGCTTGAGACGCTACATCCTGACTCTCGCGTTATCATTCAGGGAGTTTGGCTGGCTGTCTAATTTTGGTTATGCACACCATTAGGAGGGCAGTACAGTAAAAAGACGAGTGAGCAGCCGTTCAACGCCAACTACAGTGACAGATCAAGACAGACGGAAAAACACACATCATGGCAACAAGTAAGGATTATGACAACATCTCTCATGTCAGCAGCAGATCCAGCGTGCGCTCAAACGCATCTTCAGCCAGTGCAGCAGCCAAGGCCCGTACAAAGGCGGAAGCAGCACATGTACGCGCATCATTTGCAGAGAAGGAAGCTAAATTAAAAGTTGAATTAGCCGAGAGAGAGGCGAAGGCAGCTTTTGAAAAAGCAAAACTTGACGCTGAACTGGAGACTTTGGCCCACCAGCGAGAAGCGGCTGCTGCTAGCAGGCAGGCGGACATCTTGGAGGCCGCTGAAGAACAGGTTAGAGTTTCAGATAATGCCCATGGCAGTGCAAGGTCATTAAAGACAGAGGTCGAGGAGCGCACAACTGCATATGTAACAGAGCAGAATCAGTTACATGTATCGTCACACCACGATGATCCTGCACCTCCGGCCAGTCATGCTAATGAAACCTTAGTCTCATGGGGTACTCCAACCGGATCTCCTGCAGTGGACCCCTCTCCTTATAATGCTGCTATCTCACACGAGCCTCCCAATGAGAAACCCTCTATGCCACCCCTTCCTGCTAGAAGGACAGATCGAAATGAAAGTGAGTTACGGTCTAAACCACAGCAACATATGGCCCATTCAGCTCAAGCCTACACCCCTCTTCGCCATACTCGCCACAACATAACCCGTTCAGCCGGATTCTACTCATCTCATCCACTTACTGGCCGCAATATAACCCCTTCAGCTCAACAATATACCTATCCTCACCATACTTACCACAAGATGAACCCTACAGCTCAACCCTACATCCCTCATCAACAAAGCAACCCCGCTGATCAGCACAATGGACCTGGAATGACAGACTTTGTTAAGTATTTGGCACGTCGCGAGCTAGTGACTACCGGTCTCACCCAGTTTGATGATCGCCCTGAGAGTTTTAGGGCGTGGCAATCGTCCTTTGACAACGCTATCAGAGGTCTCTGCCTTTCAGCCAGCGAAGAATTGGACCTCTTGACTAAATGGCTGGGCAAGGAGTCATCCCGCCACGTCCGCACAATTCGTCAGGTGCACGTCAACGATCCAGATGTAGCACTGAGCAATGTGTGGAGAAGGCTGATAAAGTTATATGCAGCGCCTGAGGTACTGGAAAAAGCACTTTTTAAGAAACTGGACGAATTCCCTAAGATTGCCAGCAAGGACCACTTCAGACTAAGGGAGCTCGGAGACCTCCTTATGGAGTTCCTATCGGCAAAAAACGACGGATACCTACCTGGGTTGGCCTTCCTGGATACCTCTCGGGGCATCAGCCCTATAGTAGAGAAACTTCCACATGCCCTACAGGAGAAATGGATAACACGAGGCTCTAGGTTCAAAGATGAATACGACGGGTGCTTTCCCCCATTCTCCTTCTTTGCGGAATTTGTCTACTATGAAGCAGAAATCAGGAATGACCCAAGCTTTGCTATTCCCAACAGTAGCAATCTTCCTGTGAAAGATAAGACAGGCTATCGGAGTGGAAAAGTGCCGGTATCAGTTCACAAAACCGATGTTGCTGCAGAGACTGAGTCTGACGTCCCCTCAAAGCAGGCTGAGAAGCCTGGCACAAACTGTCCAATCCATCATAAGCCGCACCCACTGAAGAAATGCCGTGGATTCAGAAGTAAGACACTTGAAGAAAGGAAGTTGTTCCTCCGCGAAAATGGGATATGCTACAGATGCTGCGCATCCACTTCCCATCTAGCCAAAGACTGTAAAGTCCCCCTCAAATGCAGTGAGTGTGAAAGTGACCGCCATATTGCAGCCATGCACCCTGGTCCAGTACCCGAGACACCCAAGGTTCAAGCTTCTACAGCAGAGAAAAAAGAAGGAGAAGAACTTGGGTGTGTACCTACAGTCATGTCACACTGCACTGAGATTTGCAGTGAAGGAAAACCACCAATGTCCTGTTCGAAGATATGCTTGGTCCGAGTATTTCCTAAGGGGCAGCGCGACAAGGCCATCAACATGTATGCCATACATGACGACCAGAGCAACCGCTCCTTAGTAAGGCCCGAATTCTTCGACCTATTCAATGTCAAAAGCAACTCCTCTCTTTATTCACTGAAAACATGCGCTGGCATCATGGAAATGTCTGGCCGGAAGGCAGAAGGCTTCGAGATAGAGTCTGTGAATGGGGGAGTTACACTCACTTTGCCGCCACTCATAGAATGCGACCCACCAATAGGTCAGAAATTCCGACCCCAAAGGTGGCTCTGTTCCATCCCCACCTAAAGTCCGTGGCAAAGCACATCCCTGAGCTTGATCCAAACGCACAAATCCTTCTCTTGCTAGGGAGAGACATCATAAGAGCACACAAGGTGCGCCAGCAGATAAATGGACCCCATGATTCCCCCTTCGCTCAGAGGCTGGATTTAGGCTGGACGGTGGTTGGGGAAGTGTGCCTTGGACACGCCCATAAGCCCAGGGTGAGCGCCTTCAAGACCCACGTCTTGGAGAAGGGACGTCCCTCCTTCTTGTCACCTTGCAATAACTTCATTGATCTGAAAGAGAAGATGTGCCACGGCGGGGAGCAACCAAGCAGTCTCATCAACACCCCCCAGTCCAGTCTAGAAAGAGTTACTGAGCATCGCTTGGGTCAGAACCTGTTTCAAACAACAGAAAATGACAATAAGGTTGCTCAATCCATCGAAGACATTGCATTTCTAAAGATCATGGACTCTGAGGTGTACAGAGATGACAAGAACAACTGGGTCGCCCCATTACCCTTCAAGGTCCCACGAAGGAGGCTCCCAAACAATCGAAAGCAGGCACTCAATCGTCTTTCCTCACTTTGTCAGACCCTGAACAGGAAACCTGTGATGAAACAACAGTTCCTCGACTTCATGAGAAAGGTGTTTGAGGACGATCATGCCGAACCAGCCCCTTCCCTGATGCAGGACGAGGAGTGCTGGTACCTCCCAACATTTGGAGTTTATCACCCTCGGAAGCCTGGTCAAATTCGAGTGGTTTTCGACTCCAGTGCTCAGGAACGTGGTGTCTCCCTCAACAACGTGCTGTTGACAGGCCCAGACCTTAACAACAGCCTGCT
Organism: Cyprinodon tularosa; assembly: GCF_016077235.1. Classification (NCBI taxonomy): domain Eukaryota; kingdom Metazoa; phylum Chordata; class Actinopteri; order Cyprinodontiformes; family Cyprinodontidae; genus Cyprinodon; species Cyprinodon tularosa. Next base: position 2,359,643 of record NW_024039718.1, on the reverse strand, counting down.
GGGAGTCCTAATCCGTTTCAGAAAGGAGAAAGTGGCAATCATGGCGGACATCCAGAAAATGTTTCACTGCTTTCTGGTCAGAGAGGACCACCGCAACTTTTTGAGGTTCTTGTGGTTCAGGGATAATGACCCGACGAAAGACATAATCGAGTACCGGATGAAGGTGCACGTTTTCGGCAATAGCCCTTCACCCTCCATTGCCATCTATGGGCTGAGGCTTGCTGCCAAAGAAGGGGAACGTGAACATGGCGCAGACACACGAAGGTTCATAGAGAGACACTTCTACGTCGACGACGGGCTCATGTCCTTGCCCAGTGACACAGAGGCCATCAGCCTCCTCAAGCGGACGCAAGCATCTCTTGCTGAGTCAAACCTTCGACTCCACAAAATCGTCTCCAACAGCCCAGCTGTGATGAAGGCCTTCCCACCAGAGGATCATGCTGTAGGTATACAGGATCTAGACCTGAGTGAGGAGAGCACGGTTTTACAACGAAGTCTTGGGTTGTGCTGGGAGATAGCTAGTGATGCATTTACCTTCCAAGTAACTGTGGGTGACAAGCCGTTCACCCGGCGTGGTGTCCTGTCCACCATCAACAGTGTCTTTGATCCACTTGGTCTAGCCTCTCCGGTCACAGTGCAAGGAAGGGTTCTACTTCGGGAACTTACCTGTGACACTTCTGATTGGGATGCTCCACTCCCAGAGGAGAAACGAAGTGAATGGGTAACCTGGCGAGACTCACTCCTAGAGCTGAAGGAGCTGCACATCCCTCGTACCTACACATCAGATTCCCTTACTAAGGCACGACGACTGGAACTATGTGTGTTTTCTGACGCCTCCACCAAGGCTATTGGAGCTGTTGCTTACCTAAGAGCCATTGATGAAGATGGGAAAAGCAATGTCGGCTTCGTCCTAGGGAAAGCCAAATTAGCCCCTCAGTGTAAGCCTACCATCCCTCGCCTTGAACTTTGTGGCGCTGTGCTAGCAGTAGAAATGGCAGAGCTCATCCTTGAGGAAATAGATCTCAAGATGGATGCAGTCAAGTTTTACTGTGATAGCAAAGTGGTCTTGGGGTACATACATAACGAGGTGAAGCGATTTTACGTGTATGTACACAACAGAGTGCAACGGATACGCCAGTCGACCAAGCCAGAGCAGTGGCTCTATGTACCAACAGAGCACAATCCAGCTGATCACGCATCCAGGGCTGTCTCTGCATCAAACCTTGCAAGAACTACATGGTTCAGCAGACCAGCTTTCCTTCAAAGACCGTATGATGGTCTACAGGAGAAGTCCGAGTCCTTCGAACTCATTAGACCCGAACTTGATGTTGATGTGCGACCCGAAGTATCAAGCTTCCAAACACAGGTCCAAGTACAATCTCTCACAACAGATAGGTTCAAGCGCTTTTCTACTTGGGACTCACTAGTGAGAGCTGTCACCTTGCTCATCCACATAGTCCAGTGTCACAAGTCTAAGGACGACGCAAAGGGATGTAAAGGCTGGCATTGGTGCAAACAACCACGCACACCTGATGAGCGTTCACAAGCCATGAACGTCATCATACAGGCCGTCCAAAGAGAAGCTTTCCCAGCTGAGTTCTCTGCTCTGATAAATGGTGAGGCTCTACCAAGCAGCAGCCCACTCTGTAGGCTCACTCCAGTAGTAGAAAAAGGCCTCATGAGAATAGGAGGAAGGCTCACACATGCACCATTGAAACACACTGAAAAGAACCCCCTAGTTCTACCTAAGCGAAACCATGTTTCTTCCCTGTTAGTGTCCTACCACCACAAGCAGGTGAAACATCAGGGGCGCCATTTCACTGAAGGTGCCATAAGGTCTTCAGGCCTGTGGATCATTGGATGCAAACGGCTCGTCAGCTCCATCATACATGGGTGTGTCACCTGTCGGAAGCTACGAGGCAAGATGGAAGAGCAAACCATGGCAGCTCTGCCCCCTGAGCGTCTCAGTACATCTCCACCCTTCAGTTACGTTGGGCTGGACGTTTTTGGGCCATGGAAAGTCACTGCAAGGCGTACTAGAGGCGGGCAAGCCGAAAGTAAACGTTGGGCGATATTGTTTACCTGCATGAGCACTAGAGCTGTGCACATAGAGATAGTCGAGTCCATGGATACCTCTAGTTGCATCAATGCCCTGAGGCGACTCTTTGCAATCCGTGGACCTGCAAAGCAATTAAGGTCTGATTGTGGGACGAATTTCATTGCTGCTAGCAAGGAACTCGGACTGTCAAAACAGCAACAAGGGTCAAGTATCCAGAGATACCTGAGTGACCAAGGTTGCTCTTGGGAGTTCAATCCCCCATACTCATCGCATATGGGAGGCTCTTGGGAGAGGTTGATTGGAGTAGCCCGACGGATCTTCGACTCCATACTGCTACAGGAGCATGTCCATCTCTCCCATGAGGTCCTATGCACTTTCATGTGTGAAGTGTCCGCGATGATTAATGCGAGACCCCTTACTCCAGTGTCTACCGACCCAGATGCACCTTTTCTGTTGACTCCCGCAATGCTGCTCACACAAAAGGGTGCTGTGCCTCCTCCACCTGGGGACTTCTCAGATAAGGACCTCCACCAGAGCCAGTGGAGACAGGTGCAAGCTCTTGCGAGCACATTCTGGACCCGATGGAGACGGGAGTACCTCCCTACACTACAGAGCCGTCGCAAGTGGGTTGGGGCACACCGCAACCTGCAACAAGGCGATATAGTCCTGTTAAAAGACAGCCAAGCTGCAAGAAACGATTGGCCGCTGGCACTGGTGACCGCGACTCACCCAAGCCAGGATGGAAAGGTGCGGAAGGTTGAAGTGAAGACTACAGCGCAAGGGGTTCCAAAGACATTTCTGAGACCAGTCTCAGCTGTTGTTCTTCTTGTTCCCAAAGAGGACTAAGTTGATATTTAGATAGTTTAATAGTTAAGTGACATTACAGATGCCAGGCGGGGAGTGTTCTGCCTCCCAGGCAGTTGAGTTTTAGGCATTTTAGCGCCCCCCTGTTTGGTAATGTGGTCAAATGTGGTATTGCAGTAGCACATGTTCCTGTCAGTTAATGGAGACCTCAGCAGATTATGGAGCTGTCTTTTCATCTGTCACCATCTGTTTGCTTTGAGCCATAGAAAGCATCGTCTGTAAGTAATATGTATCATTTACATGGATATCTTTTAGTTTTAATATATATTGATGGAAATTTTCATGTTGCTAGATTAATATCTAGGTATTCATTCATCACCATCGTTCCGCATAGGATATGCTCATTATATCATACATCCAGGATTTTTAAGATACCTGTACTGTATTTGCTACTATAGTTCATGTCATTTTGGTTTAATATTCATGCATTAGTGTTTGTATTAGAAATTCATTCGACCTTATTTCTGTATTATTTCAGTTTTACACCTTGTCTGACAACAAGAGTCTGCAGTAAACTTGGAGCTTGAGACGCTACATCCTGACTCTCGCGTTATCATTCAGGGAGTTTGGCTGGCTGTCTAATTTTGGTTATGCACACCATTAGGAGGGCAGTACATTGTTAATGTATCCTTAGGGAACATGCTGTATAAATGCAGCTGCATATTTATTTTTTTCACTAATGTTAGATCGCTCTAATACCCGAGAAAAAAGGTATTTAAGTTCATTTATGATATATAAAGATCACCTTTTATTCAGCTTCATCCACCTTTTCCTCATCTCTGATGGGATAACCTGTGCCTACATATAAAAGCAGCTCCACAGCATGATCCTGCCTGCACCATGTTTCGCAGATGAAGTTGTGTGTTCAGGGAAAATGTATTAGTAGTTTTGTTCCACATATAGTGTTGTGCGTAGTGGTAGTGACCATGCTGACCTGTATTATGCTTAAATCCCTCTAAATGAAGTGCAACTGAAGGACCATAACATAATATTCCGGTATTTCTTTCAAAAAGATGATAAAATATATAAAAAGTCCATACTGTAGGATACTTTTACCTGGCTCTGTATAATAAAGGAGACAAATCAACACAAAAACAAAGCTACAATAAATGTTCCAGATGTATTGAAATAATAAATTACAAAATAGGCCTTATTTAATCACTCTTTATTTCAACAAATAATAAGGACTGCAGTCATTGTGATAAATCATTACATTATAACATACTCCCAAACAGGCACATTATACATACTTCTCTTATTGTGGCTAAGTTGCCTATAATAAAAGTCTGACTTTTTCCTGCAGTAGCACTGCTATAATTATAACACAACTTTGCACAGTTAGAAAATTCAAAACAATAATTTATCTTCTTAAATAAACTAACATATAAATAGTACGCTACCATAAAGGTTTGGCAAATAAAAGTCTGTGTTCAGTGCATAATGTGCATGGCAATTTAGAAGATACATTCATGACCCCATGGTGGTCAGTTTACTCCTCCGTGTCTGAGCTCTCTACTGGCTCTGTGTTGTGGGTCAGCATGTAATTGTCCATATCGATGGAAGTGCAGTTGTGGATCGAGTAGCGCAGACGCTCAGTGAGGATGGCCTGGCTAGTATAAGGGGGCAGGCGGAGCAGGAAGAAGCAAGTCTGAGCAGTAGGGAGTCCATTTATGGGCTGAAGGTGAAGAGATGAGGAAAAAACAAACAAATGTTGAAGATCATTGTTGCAAATTTTGTTTCGGATAAACAAGTCCTCAGAATGATGCCTTACCCTGTCGACTTTTATGATTTGGAACTTCTGTGAGATGTCGGCTGGGTTAGAGGGCAGCCTGGATCTGCCGGAAACAAACCGCAGGAAAAGCACCCGCTCCTCATTGGTGAACTCCTCCAAGCTCTCCCAGAACCAGCGGATCAGCTGGTGGTTCTCTGTGATGTCCCGGTAGCGCACAAGCTTCTTTAGCATCTCAACAGATACCTCTGGCAGGCCACATACCAGCTGTTCAAGCTGCTGCGCTGTCAGCAACGACAGGAGGGGGACTGGGATGATGGTGGCCATGCCCTCTCTGACAGCATCCACCTGGTCAGGGAAGAACAAGCTCAGTTTTGAGTTTTCTGAAGACAAGACAACAACATGGGGTTGTTTAGTGAGTGCTAAGACAAACAGGTGGACAGTTAGGGGCGGCTACAACATAATTCATGGTATCTTACAACAGGTCTGGCAACATGAGGATATGGATCCAAACATTTTCTCAAAATATATTAAATTAATTTTCTTACATCTAAAGGAGTTGGTTTATTTGCTTAAAGCGAAAATAATTACATGTTTGGTTGATTAAAATAAAGTAGGACTGAAACAGTCGGATTATTGTGATTAATCGATTATCAAAATAATTCCTTTGATTATCGATCGTTAACTAGACTATAGAAACTTTATAACATGCCTTTAGCTGAAAGAGCAACCCACTTAGAGAAATAATTATACCAAAATTGTAAATTGTAATTGCAGCCCTAAAATAAAGGTTGCCCTACCCAACAAAATCAGGGCTAACGTGCTTTCAGCTGCTACTCAGACGATATTTAACAAACAGCAAATGTTTTCTGGCAGGAATCTCCAAGCTAAGCAGGTTTAGTCAGATGTCCAGGTTCTCAGGGAAAAAAATAGCTTCAGATTCTGGCTGGATCACTAGTGGCACCAATTTGATAACTTATTTAGCCTTTTGGCGTAAACATGCCTGGATAATGGTCTTAAACGATCTGGTGACAGATGGCAACCCTCACTTCTTACTACAATGATTGCTATGGTGTAGTCATTTTTATAGACAAACTGACCTTGTTTTATGTTTTAATTATTACAATAAACGTGTCCGACAGCTTCTTATAATAGTTACACAAATAAATGAAAAAAAAGTCCAAGATATCAACTTGATATTAGCTCTGCAGGATGATTAAAACTAAGGTATCCATTTAGCAGATTTTAAGGTTTTTAGAGATCTTTTAACTTTACCTTAAGGCTTCTTTTGTCTGGTATTAATATTTATGTTTTGAAGGGGCTCAAGCTGAAAGGTTAAGGAGGGGACAAAAAAATTTGGGTTATGGCAGGGAGGCCTTTAAAACTCAGAGACATGGAACTCATCACCACAAATAGAATATAATCAGCAAAAAATTTCCAATAGCCTAATCAGCCTTTATAAAAGAGATTTCATTTCTACTGATTATTGAGAGTTTATAAATTCCTTTACATGTTATCTTATAATTAAATATAATTATAAGTCGGGATCTGTGGGGTATGCTGCTTGGGGTCTGGGCTGGTGTATGCCCGGCTGTAATAAGTATTTTAATTCATACAACTTAAATGTTCAAGAACTTTTGAGAGATGATTTTCTCATTTCTTATTAAAGAAAAAAAAGTATTAAATTAAAATGATTTTAAATCTGTCTTGGGTTTTCCTCTACATGTTTAATGTGGTTTTACATTAGACACAGACTATAAAGAAAACGTATGCTTCTCCATTTTTCTGCTGTTTTAATTTACCCAGTATCCGGTAAAATCTAGACTGCTTTGTGTAAGATAACATTTCTATAAAGTGCTCAGTTGGTAAATTTATTGATTGTTTTGCAAGTTCAAGGACTATTTATTTTATTTAAATTGTGAACAATCTTCCAATCAATTCCAGGGGTTTTAAAAGATAGCAATGATAGTAGTTCCTTGGGAAAGATATAAAACTGTATTTGAGGTGTTTTCACATACTGACCCCAAACTATCTCAAAACCAAACTGAAACTGAAACATAGACCTCCGAACCTGTGAATCCATTTCATGCAGTCTGTAGTCCAGAGCTCTCTCTACATATTCGGTGCGGTTGGAAAATGTCAGGGAGATGCTCTGACCTCGAGGGACCACCGGTACCAGTCTTCCATCTGCACTGTGGGCCATGAATGAATCCAGAGGGATCATCTGTGGTGGGAGGTATGATACAGAAAAAGGAAAACAGATGATGAACTCTTCTTACTAAGAATAATCCCTGAAAGCATTTGATTTTTTTTCCTGGCTTCTCACCACATGGAAATTATCTGCGGTGATTCCACTGTTTTCCAAGTGAAGGATGCCTTGGAGGGTTCGATAGGTGAGGAGGTCGACCTCCTCCAGGTCAGCTTCTGCCAGCGGCATACAACAAAGCTGCTTCCACACCCATGGGGCCAGATGCAAGTCCAGAGGCTTCTTGGTTCGTATGGCTACAGCCATGAGGATACCCAAGAAGCGGAACTGTACCATGTGATCCTCAGAATGAGCCCCGGGGTTTAGCAAGAACCTAAAAGCATTTGGAGCCATTACCAATGGTGGCATTGTTGCAGACAATCAGATATTCTGCTTTACTAACAAAAACAATGTGCACCTGTCAGTGTTGCATCCAACATCTGCAAAGCTGTTGGGAGTGTGGATCAGGAGATCCACTGCACCAGACTGCAGCTCCTAGTACAAAAACATTAAGTTGGGTCATTTTAAGGCAGGTTTAATTTTGTCCGTGATGTTTCCCGACTTGTGTAACAAACACCTACCAGGCACATCTCAGTAATGGTGTCATCAAACACTCCGCCGGCATCGTCGGCTCCCTCTCCAACCAGCTTCACCTTCCAAGCTCGGGACGGCAGCCGCAGCTCCATAGGGTTGAGGTTCACAACCTGCTTTGCGATCTGCACAAAAATGGGCTTGCTTGAACGCCCTCTGTGGGAGAGAAAGAGAATGGGTTTGCAAGAAAACAAATAAATAAAACAATCAACATTCTAAATAAAAGCCCTAAGGCTCCTGGTTGGTCAGCTGAAAACCAAGCATTAGGGCAGCCAAGCACCTGTATTATCGCCAAACCCGGAAGAGCTTCCGGTTTAGCCACAGGACTGTATAACACAGTAAGTCTCACCTTGTAGAAATCCGTTTCACTGTGATTTGTGGCCCATATGTTTTGCCCTGGGTCATCGTCCGGCCGATTGAGCGCACAAGAGGCAGAGTGTTGACCTTGGGTGAAAGCAGACCTCTGAGCTCACCCCTGATGATGGCCGTTGCCCCTGAAGTATAGCGTGAAGGGGAGATCTGGACAAGAGAAAGGCACAGCATGTAAAATAAGACAGACAACTGCAGATCTGAGAGGATATATGAAATGAAACATGAGGGTGTAGACAAATATGTTAAAGTGGTGAAGATGGTTACGAATTAATTCATTTTTCAGTGCAATAGCAAGATTTTTGATTAAAAAATAACTTTTTTTCTTATTTAGTCAGAGTATGTTTTTAACAACTGTATTACAGCTGCTGGTTTCCCTAATAATTATGCTGAAATAAATATATTAAAACTATTCATTAACTTACTGACCGCAGATCATTGTGATTACAGTAGATTTACTCAACTTTCTGATTGCATAAAAGCTGTCAAACAGCTTCTTTTCTCTTAGCCATTTTTAAAAATGAACATCCAATGCAACCAAAAAAAGACATGTTTTTTATCTGCATAGGCAAGACGATACTTATAAAAGGATTCACCTCAACTTGCTGTTTTTACAGCATGAAGGAAAAATGTAAAGCTAAATTTGCAGCAAGATTGGAAAAGTAAATGACTTCTACTTCATGCAGAAAATATAATTTTTAAAGGTCTGCAGCAAAGAGGGACAACTGGATGACACCAATGGCCTGATCTAGTAAGATCTCTAAATTACATCTGCAACCCTTCAAAACTGCTTAATAGGTGTGATTTCATTTATTTTTTACCACCTACTTCATTGAGCAGTGACCAACTCTGAGCATGCATTGTGACTCGTCCACTGTATTTAAATCTCACACAAGCTTTCTCAACTCCGTTTTATTAACTGTGTTCTATGGATGTAGATCTCCACCATTAAGGTAGTTTCGATATACACATTTGGATATACTACTATGATACGTTATAACTGCGATGCACTAAACCCCACTTTGTTGATACAATGCAATTAAAATCACTCCTGTTCACGATTCAATGTGATTCAAACATAACCTGATGTACATTAACTCTACCTGTGCATTTGCATCTAATGCATGTGTGTCGGACCACTGAAGTGAATCGGTGAATCTCCTCATCTCTACTGTGTTCCCACTCCACCCCTTTTCTGCATGTGCTCAGCGCAGAGACAAAGCTGAGTGAACATATAAAGATAAAATTGAAAACAGAGAAACTATGAGCGAGAAATAGTCAAAGAAGGCCTATGTGCCATTTCATCTGGGTTTATATCCAAACATTTCCGCTATAGATGCTGTGTGTTTATGCATTGGGTGTCTTTGGTTGCTTTCATACATCTAAATGCTGAAAAGGAAGAGAAGGAGGATAGCAAGACCACAGCTGGTTGAGTAGATATCATCAGAGTTGAGTATGTGCCCGACAGGTATTATATGATTTGAACCCAATGCATCAGTGTCCCTGTGCATTGACTGATAACTGCACACACAAGTTGTTGGCACAAAAAATCCACTACAGTGTTGCAGAGAAGCTACTAATATCCCATGCATGATTGATTAACGGTTTATCCAATTAGTAGATTAGCTTTGCTCGTACCGTCGGTTCGCATGTGTTTTTATTAATGTCAAACATAAGTAAACAAACATGTACTGTAGGGTCATTACACACCATCTAGATGCAAACAGGTCCTTTATGAACAATTTCAGAGAAAGAAGAAAAATCGTTGTTTGAAATGATGTGATTTAGAGTTTGTTAAACTTTTATTGGTCTCCTAACTAAAACCCTGAGCTTTAGCTGCGATGGACTTGCGCCTCCTGACTCTCGCCAGGAGATAGCTGGAGATAGGCACCAGCACCCTTTGTGACTCTGCTTGGGATAAGCATGACAGCAAATGGAACATTTAAAACACCAAAATGGTTACTCAAACATAAAATAAACCATTTGCTTTACTGCTTAAATCCTATAAAAAGCCACAAATCTACAAACACAAGAAATGATCGTAAAACCTTGGGATATCTAGAGTTATTGTGCAATGTGAAATTTTTCTGAAAACTCAAATCCAGTGAAACATTAGAAAGATGATGAAACACTGTGCTTCAGGTAAAAGGAAATTTCACAAAGCGGTAAAGCCGAGCATACACTGCGTGATATTTTCAATCATTGCACACAGCTACAATTCAAACTATAAGCCAAAACCGCAGGATTTAAAAGTTCACAGCTCACAATGCATGTTCTCACAATCTTATGACGGCCGACTGAATTTCAGACATGTTTGATTTTCTCCTGACCTTACGACTCCTGATCGGAAAGTGGTCATGAGAGGCTGATTGCCCCTTAATACACCCTGTATATTACACGACGCAAAAAATTCTTGCATGACTAGAAAATCAGCCCAAAAAAGGCAATAAAATCATACAGTGTATGGCCTGCTTAACAGGTTTGCAAATGTTTTTTATTACAAGGCTGTATTTCAATTTTTTTTGCAATTTTAAGTGCTAAATGATGCTCACACTAAAGGAATAGCTAACTTTTTTTTACATATACATGCCTCCTTTTGAGAAGTACATTTAAAATATTTAATGTACCTGGTTCTTGGTGTCTAGATTGAGCAGCCTCCAGGACTTGTACATGAGATCAGAGAAGTGGTATAGAACCCTGAGGCGCATGCTGAGGACATCGGGGCTGCAGTCCTTCAGAGTGTTGTACTGTGGAGGGACAGACTGGGGAAGACCTAGCTGCACGTGTCCAGAGCCACCTGCCAGTGAAAATAACACATGGGGCTTCCAGTTCTTTCACTTTTGATGGTTCATAAAGCGACACAGTCAGACTATACCTGAGTTTTTCATAAAGACAGAAGGAGTTGTCCAAGCCGCACTGTGGCATCGGCCAGCAGAGATCTGCTTGATGCGTTTACCCTGTAGAGCAGTTATGAGTGCTGGCTCCTTAACTTGATTGGAGTGTCCAAGACCAAGCTGGTAATAAAACAAATTAAAATGGAATGTTTTCTGAAAAGTCCTATAGTAAAATTCCTTGCTGTCTTAGTGGTTCTGTAACAGAACATGGCGGGTACCTGTCCTTCACTATTACAGCCCCATGCATACACGTCTCCAGTGGAGGCCAGAGCCAGAACATGTTCACAGCCCACAGCAATGTCATCAATAAAGAGCCCCTCCAGGGACGGCACCACCTGCGGCGTGGATTTATTTTTCAGCATGTTGTCGGGAAGACCAATCAAACGCTCTGAGGGATCAAGAGAAAATGGAAAAAATAAAAACATTGTTTTTACTGAACATATGTAAATTCTTTTAGGATAGTAAAATGGCTGCACAAAAATAAAGATATCATGATTTTAGCTATAGCTGCAGAATGAGAACAGTGATTTAAATTCCACGCAAAAGTATTAGCATCCATTCAACTGGTTTTAACAACTGCAATATTCACTGCACTGGGAAGTTATAAGAGTGCAAGAAAAAAGTAGCAGCAAGGGGGAAATAAATGTATTGATGTGAAAAATATGGCCTGTATTTGTATTTAGCAACCTTTACTCTATTACCTCCAAATGAAGTCTATGAAAACAAATAAGTACCATACGTTCCACCTTTGCATATTTTACAGCCAAAACATCAGCCTCCTCTGTGGCAAACATAAACAATAAGGAGGAGGGAAAACACCTGAAAGAGTCAGGGATTAATTATAAACAGTATCCTAAGCTTCGATCATCTGATGGAGCCGTGCTCAGTCCACCATCCAATAATGGAAATGGCCCAAATAAGAACCCACCAGCCTACGAAATAATATAACTGACTCCAACAGTAAGATGTACCTTGTCCGAATGTGTAGACATGTCCATCACTGCTTAGTGCCACAGAGAACTGAGTTCCACAGCAGACTTTCTTAATTCCCTTGTTGCACAATTGCTCCACTTTCTAAACAGAAATAAAAAGACATCATTTCAACCCTGGCCATATTAATAAGAAGCATAAAACATGAAGCTTTAAAACCTTCTACTACGTCTAATTTCTTTTCAGAAAAACAATAAACTTGGCTTAAATGCTTCCTGCAGGTTATATGGTTTGATGGCATTAACATACCTGAGGGTAGTATTTTGCTGTGGAGGAACCTGTTCCAAGTTTGCCATAATCCCCATCGCCAAAGGCCCACACAACAGTTCCATCCAAAGACACCACTAAGGTGTGGTTAAGACCACACGACACCTGAGAAATTCAGACGAACTTTTTATTTTTTTTGTTCTCCTTTGTAATGACATCAAAGCAATAATTCCATTTTAAGCATTTTTGAATCCTTACCTGTCCTACATGATAGCCCTCAAGCGCAGCGACCCTTTCAGGTAGCATCTTATTGGATGTGGACCTTAGACCCAGACGCCCAGATTCCCCACTGCCAAAGGTGAAGAGTTTCCCATCTGCTGTGACCACAGCGGAGTGCCTGAAGCCACAAGCAAGCTGGCCAAACAAAGCAAAACATTTTCAAAGCTGACTAATACCACAAACTCTGTTCTATTCTGTAAAGAAGGGTGTAAAACACTGATTCAAACACAGTCAAACTTCCAGAATATTTTAACCTGTTCCTAAATAGTGTATTTTTGCAGGTTTCAAACTTTAAACATATTATAAAAAATTAGGTAAGGCAAGGCAAGGCAGAGCAAATGTATTTGTATAGCACAATTCAGTACAAAGACAATGCAAAGTGCTTTACAGAATCAAAGCAAGTAGGAAAAAATAAATAAAATGAAAGATGCAGAAACAAAAAAGAATATCAAAAACAGTTGGACTAAAGAAAATAAAAAAGTTGAACTAATGATGTTTTGGTTGAACTGTTTAACTAGAACAGTCGAAGGCAATCCTAAACAAATGTGTTTTTAGTCTTGATTTAAAGGAACTCAGGCTTTCAGCACTTTTACAGTTTTCTGGAAGTTTGTTTGTTAGTCCTTTAATCCTGGAAATGTTCTTTAGGTGATCGAACACCGACCTTGTAATTGTCTTTAAATGCTTTTGGAGGTTCAGGTAAGAATCCAGCACTACACCTAGATTTCAGGCCTGATCAGTTGTTACTAGCTGAAGCGACTAAATCTGTGTGCTAAGTTTAGATCTCTCCTTTATTTTTCCAAAGGTTATTACTTCAGTTTTGTTTTTATTCAGTTGAAGAAAATTACGGCACATCCAGGCATTGATTTCTTCTAAGCATTTCCTCAGGTAAGCTACATTTTGTATCCAAGTGCAAATAAAACCGAAAATTTCTACCCAAACTAAAGAACAACCAATTATAACTGCAGATGAAATAACTGGGATGAAAAGAAAAATCAAATGACAAAAAAAAAAAAAAAAAGCACTGGATTGTTTCATGAGTTGGATTTTCTTTTCTTTTTTTTCATCAGTTCCTGATGAAATGCTAAAAATCAGTCAGTGGAGAAAAAAAAATACTTTTATAAAACGGAGATGCGTTCTGAATTTTGCATCAATGCATTGCTGCTTTTGGAAAGTTGGGTCAATTACTGTAAGATCAATAAGATGTAGAGGGCAAAACCTATTTTTTGATATACCGCTATGTGGATCTGGACAAGTCTGAATCTCCTTAGTGATGTCTAAACCTGCCTGAATATCTTGATATGTATCGATAAACTAACTGGGAATACAAAATGAGAAACTGTGAAGCATTTACAGTAAGTGGGGCATCTGGACAGTTCACACTGACTGCATGGCAGAGGCTCAAAAAGATTAGCTGAGCAGGAACCAATTAAAGCTGCACTAAACATCCATGCAGTCATCAGTTAAAATGAAATATTATAAAATCACAACAAATCTAAAAAACATAATATGTGATCCCAACTGCAGTGGAAAGAAAAACCTTCCATATACTGACACACAGTTGTTGGGGCTGTTTAGTGACACGTTTAAAGATCTCTACATTTAGTATCTTTTATTATCTAAAAACAAAATCCAGTGTTTAACTTATATATATATATATATATATATATATATATATATACACCCCCCCCCCCCCCCAAAAAAAAAAAAAAATATATATATATATATATATATATATATATATATATATATTTGGCTATAAAACCCTTACTGCATTTAACCAAAGCCCTGAGAAATAAAATATCTTTCTCCAAATATAAAAACATTTTTGTATTAAAAGGCTCCTTTCATGTTACATTTAGTGCAACTTTAAAAATAAATAAATAATATATAAAAAATTTAATTCGACAACTCAAGTTTGGTTGTAGGAATGAGCTGTAGCAAAACATAATTCAAATTCAACAATAAATGACAGCTCAGAGCACCAGTAGTGTTTACCTGGATGACCTCCTCCCCCTGCAGAGCCTCGATCTGTTTGGGTCTCCTTTGCCTCTCACTGTTGCCATGGCCCAGTTTTCCAAAATCTCCATCTCCCCAACTGAACACCTCCCCGGTTTCAGTCAGGGCCATCGAGTGTCCATCTGAGCCACAGGAGGTCACCAGCTGGGTCACAACATACCCTGTATAAAGAAACACCAGTCAGGTCCTGTTTAATATGAACTAAATACTTCCAGCACTGGTACGCAGGAAAATACTGAAGCAGGTTAAGAGCGAGTTAAGGTAAATGTCGTACCTTGAAATGCAGAGATAATAGTGGGAACATAGAGATCGTCAGAATTCCCCTGGCCAAGGCGACCGTATTGTCCTTCACCGACAGCGAGGACAGACCCATTGGTCTGGACCAGAAAAGTGCAATTTTGCCCACAAACAACCTGATAACACAGAAATAAGACAGATACATGAGTAAACAGCAGTAAATAGAAACAGAGGCGATAACCTGAGGGACAGGGGATACCTGCTGCGTCTGCAACAGGGAGGGAGCTACTGTAGGCATGGTGAGGTTGGTTCCCATTCCTGCTAACTGGCCGTAGCGTCCGTTACCCCAGAGGTACACCTCTGTCTTTCCTCCTTCCTGCCAATCCTGAATAACATAGAATGTCAGGTGGAAATAATTTGGTGTTTATTGTCTAAAAACCTTTTTTTAAGGTAAGTAAAAAAAAAGGAGAGAAAAGAAAACCTCAGGTCTGCTGGTGGCCCACGACATCAGCTGTTCATCCATCTTGAAGCTCCACATGCTGTTGTCCTATAGGTCATAAAACAGGATATCAGCAATGGACAGTTAATGAAAGAAAAAAAACATAACACCACCAAAATCATAACTCACCAAAGCCTTGGTGGTATTTATGTCCTGGACATCTAGAAGACCAGAAACAACAAAGGATTCAGGGAAGGCAGTTCCACTAGCGATGGCCTCTGCACTCTGGACAGTGGTGGCATACGTGAGCAGCCAGCTCCACTCCGAAAGGCAGGACGGAACATCAGCATAGGTGTGATGTGGAGGCCGTGGATACGAGCACAGATGTTTTTCTAAGGACAAACCAACAGCCAGGGAGGCCAGGTTCTGCAGGAAGGCACTGTGGACAAGTTGATCTCCAGCTGCCACGTGACTCTGCATTAACAAGATGCACTAAAGCTTAGCTCAACGGTTACATACTGGAGAATAATCATAAATCCACTTAAAAAAATTTCAGTAATGACCCTTTCATAGCTGTACTGCTCCTTCAGCAACAGTGGCAGCCTCTCGAGGAAGACGGCCAAACATGGCGCCCGATTCAGGCCCAAGATGTTCTGGCTTCTCAAGACCATTCGACAGGATGCCAGCACGTGGTTCTCACTGATCCAGTTGGGGGTGCAGCAGATCAACAAAACATCCTAGAAATGCAATGAGGGCCAGTTAAACAAATCTAGTGCCTTCCCGATACAATTGCTAATTTTGAAGTTTGACACATTTTTCACATTAAAAATCACAAAACTTAACGAGTTTAATGACAAAGCAGATTTTGTTATTTGGAACTAGAAGACTAAATAACAAAGACCATACATTGTTTCTACCTCTAATAAGATTCATAAACATGAGATCTGTGGACAGTTAGTCAGAGTTGACAAATGACACTATTATCTGTTAAATAAAGAAAAGAGCTAGAAGAAAACCTCTTTTAAGCTACAAGAGGATTTCACATCACATTGGACATAGAAAGGTAGAACATAATAAGAAACAACAGAATTTAGTAATCATTTGATAACACAAAAGATTCAACATTAGGGTCTGTGGTTATAGCACAACACAATGTTAAACTTGAATGAGTTAAAGCACTATGACAGAAGCAAGTAAGACTAATTTCTGCAGATATGAAAAAAAGATACCTTGGATCTCCCAAAGCAAGCAGCTACACCCAAGTTTGGTATCCATGTAGTGCTGACGACAGAGCCGAGCCCTGTAACAGTCTGTAACACTGAACCATCCTGGAAGAGACAGAACAATACAGGTTTTAAGAGCAGGTATATTTGTATTTCCACAGAGGACAAAGTTTCACATTGCTGATTAATGTTTGCGATTTGTAAAGCTTGGTTTTATTTTAAGGAATCACAGCTGCTGCAGAACTCATTTACCTGCAGAGACCAGATGTTTAGCAACCCCCCTATCCCTCCAGAAACCAATGCCAGGCCACTGGAACAAAATGAAAGGGACTTCACCGCTGTGATGTGCCCCTTCAGTACAAAAATACACTTTGCACTATCTTGCTGTAAATAGAAAAGCAAAAATAAAATGACTGAGTGTATTATCAAAAGTCATTTGAGCAGCTTTCACTTCTAGTCTGATAGCAGATAAGTTAGAAATCATTGCAGCAACAATGGATGAGATTTATAGCATAAAAACATGCAGGAAAATGTCCCTCAGAGGACCCAAACTGACCTTCACCTCGAAGCTTTTATCCTGGCTCGGTGGGCTGTTCAATATGTTTGGCAAAGATACAGTTGTACCTCCTTGCGGTAGAGTCCAAACATAAACCAACCCGTTCTGACAACCTCTATAAACATGTGAAAAGAAATAACCAAATATTTTATCTATATTCCATGTAGGCAAATTTTTACCATCTCTTTTTTGCTAAAGAGGAAATATGTATTTTCATAAAAAATGCTAAGTATCAAATCAACTCACACAGCCATCATGAGTCTTGGGCTGGGCGCTCTGCCAGCGAGTGGGCACCACTCTGCGGTGTTAACAATGCTGGTGTGATAAAGAGAGTGCAGGGTCACCCAGGTTCCCCCAGAGCGTCCTAGTACCTTCACCACCTCTGACCTCCCCAAAGACAGGAGCAGGTGTCCAGTGGGGTCCCATTTGAGGTAGCTGACAGTATCCTAAAAGGACAGAGATGGAGAGGAGAACTGGAATGTAAAAAGCAAAGAATTTAAAGAAAATCAACAGATTTTGGGCTGATAAAAATAAAGTGAGGAAAATAAGTATTTGAAAAACCTGCTATTTTCCCAGTTCTCCAACTTAAAAATCATAAGAAGTCTGAAATCTTCATCTGTGAGAGACATAATCGTTTCCTGTAGTTTTCCTGTACTTTTTCATCGAGTTTGCACACTGCAGGAGGGATTTTGGATCAGATGAGTCAGGTTTCTGGGCTGTCGCTGAGAAACAGAGTTTGAGCTCCCTTTAAAGATTTTCTATGTGGTTTAGGAGCATGTCTTCCAACATAACATTGTTATGTTGGAAGACCCAGCATCGACCCATCTTCAATTGAGGGAAGGAGGTTGTTCCCAAAAATCTGGCAATATATGGCCCTGGTTATCCTGTCCTTAATACAGTGCAGTCACCCTGTCCCAAGTGCAGATAAACACCCCCAAAGCATGACGCTACCACCCCCATGCTTCACAGTAGGGATGGTTTTGTTGGGATGGTACTCATCATTGTTCTTTCTCCAAACATGGTTAGTGGAATTATGACTGAAAAGTTCTATTTTGGTAGCAGAGTAAACGAGCCCCAAAATCATTTTTGCCTGCGAGTGGTCTAGCCTCGATCAATACCCCAGGCCCTAGAACTGCAGGGATGTGTTTTGAATTTCTGGATGCAAAGCGGGCGGGGTTTGGAGGGCATGACAAAGCTGCGCAACACTGGAGAAAGCACAACAAGGAAGATGGCAACAACTATTGAACAGTTGGAAGGATTAGACTGGGGGTTTTCATTGAAACGTGAGCAGGAAGAGGCTCTACGCTCATTCTTTTTTAAGAAGGATGTATTCACTGTTTCATCGACAGGCTGTTCATTTACACTTCGCCACCAGCTTTCTGTCGCGCTTTCTACGTCACAGTCAGTTGCGCTCATTGGTCAGAGCGTTGGCCAGGAGGCAAAGACATGGTTTGAAAAACAACTGGTTGTTCTCGTCAACAATCTTCCGATATCTCATTTATCTAAATTACACAATTAATCTCACATTTAGTCTGGTTTAACAGGCTACTATTTTGGTCTCATCTGACCACATATCTTTCCCCCATCACTCTTCTGGATTATCCAAATGGTCATTGGCTAACTTAAGATGGGCCTTGACATACGCTGGTTTAAGCAGGGGAAAGTTCGGTGCCACGCATGATTTCAAACGATGAGGTCTTGGTGTATTACCAAACGTAACCTAGGAAACGGTGGTCCCAGCTCTTTTCAGGTCATTGACCAGCTCCTCCCGTCTAGTTCTGGGCTAATTTCTCACCTTCCTTAGGATCATTGAGACCAGACCAGGTGAGATCTTGCATGGAGCCCCAGTTGGACGGTTTGGCGTATTCAAGTTTCTAATGAAATCTTTGCTCCAGCAGTGGAACTTTTTTCACTTAGCAGTTTGGAAATTTCCCCATAGCCCTTTCCAGCCATGCGGAGGTGTAAAAAATTGTCTCTAGTGTCTTTGGACAGCTCTTTGGTCTTGGCCATGTTAGTAGTTGGATTCTTACTGATTGTATGGGGTGGACAGGTTTCTTTATGTAATTAAAGACCTCAAACAGGTGCATCTAATTTAGGATAATAAATGGCATGCAGGTGGACATTTTGAAGGCAGACTAACAGGTCTTTGAAGGTCAGAGTTCTAGGTGATAGACAGGTGTTCAAATACTTACTTGCAGCTTTATCAAACAAATAACTACTTAAAAAATTTTATCTTTTTTAGATTATGTCTCTCACAGTGGATATGCACCAATGAGAGGGAGAACTTGGAAAATAGCAGGGTGTTTCCTCACTGTATATCACAGAGCAGAGTTGACTGGGGAGGAAAAGTTACTAGTGTAACACTTTGAAATTTGTTATATCTTCTACAGATAAAATAAAATGACACCATCTAAACCAGCTCCCTTAGAATTTAGACTTGTGTTTTACTGGTCCATCTCAGAGCAAATTGCCAGTTGATCTAATCTTTCCATGGAGAAACCTCCCAATCTTTACATTTTTTGCCAAGTATATAACATATGCTATGTAACTGAAAGTATTCAGACACATATCAAGTACAAATACTTTTTTTCTATTAACCTACATTTAAAATGTATGTACAGTGTATGACTAACCTGGAAGAGAGACAAAACAACAGGCTGTGTGTTCTCATAGCTCTCTGTTGTGCCCAGCAGGATCTTCCCGCTGGGATAGCCCACAGCAAAAGGCTTGTCTTCAGAGTGCCAGGCCACACAGTTAGGGGCTGTATGAAATAAAAAAACAACACATTAGGTGGAAAATTTTGAGACATAGCAGAAAAACTAAAAAGATATTTATGTTCTTAAGGGGCGCGGGGAAATCAAAGTCTTAATTTAACAATAAAATGTGTCAGCAGGTGAAACAGACTAAATAGTTTCTCTTTTATAATTCATGTAAATCTTTTGACACAGGTCAGAGAAGAATATCGTAGATAAGAGAGTGTTTCGCGGAAACTGGATTTTGCAAATGTTCAGACATCGAGGCATTTATTTTTTATTTTTTATTATTTATTGCAGGTAACCGAAAGAGAAAGAAACGAGAAGGTTGGATGTTTTACAGAATTCTTTCTGTTTCATCCTTTTAAACTTTCAACCTCTTCATGCTGGGGAATATCCACAATATTTAAGTTTCCAGTTGTTTAAAAACCTCAGTTAAAATCGGAATCATCTTAGTACCGCCTCTATAAGATGCTAAAGATTGTTAAAATTACCAAATAATTTTATTTTTGCTTGAAAATGAAGTAAACTTATGTGAAAAGCCATTTGTATTCACAATATAGAACAAAGAAAATATAATCTCATCTTTAAGCCTGTTTTTCTGATTGTGTTTTTAATCTGTGCACACAGCCTTCCCCTCACCTTCTTGTCTGTGGCAGTGAGTCAGATCAGTTCTCTTCACCAGCAGATCCTGATCTTGCATAGTGACTTGCAGCCAACAGAGGGAGCCATCCAGCCGTCCCACCAGCAGGCTCTCAGTAGGCCTGTTCTTGCAGGCTGCAGACTGATCCAGCAACCACAGATTGAAGCTCTGAGCCCAGCAAAGAGCTGTGACCCGAGAGCTCTGATCCTCTACATGGCAGAGAGATCCTGGAATGTGAGAGAATTCAGCATCAAAATTATATTTTTTATATATATTCCACTGGTTTCTGATATGATCTTTTTTTGCAACATTCAATTATTTCAGTGCAAAGTAATTACCGAAATTTAATTCAAATCCATTAAAATAGGAGATTTAGGTCCATTATGTTACTGTGCATTAGGTGTTAATATTTTGATGATATATTGAACATATTTGATATGGTAAAGGGGCCTCAATCAGAAAAAAGGTGGACTTGAGGTTCATTCCTGCTCTTAAAGCTACAGTGTGTAATTTTCAGCGACATCTAACGTCCAGACTGCAGACCGCAGCAACATGAACATCTCCCCCCCACCGCTTCTCCCCCCCAACAGTACGGCGAGCGTTACGGGACAAAATGTCTTCCACGACGTCCGCATCACCTACCTTCTCAAGTGATGAGGTTTGTTTACATAGATAATTTTACAGATAGTATTTCATTAGTCTGTGTGTTCAGTACCGTCTCAGTTCATCCCTCTCAACTTGCCTTAGTTACTTTCGAGCGTAATGGGCGATCTCGCAATCGCTAGTTTGTTGGCTCTGCGCTGCCGTAGCGCAAAGATGTCTGCCTCCATGGCTGCTAGACCCGCTCCTATGTAATTATAAATAACGAATTCTAAGGCAACGCAAATATTAAGGTTAAGAGGCTGAGCTCGTAGATGATAATAAATAACATAGTTATGTATAATATATTACATTTCTAACTGTATATCCCTGTAATTATTACACACTGTACACTGCAAAAACAATCCAGAAATAAGTAAAAAATGGCTTAAATTAAGTATATTTAGCCTTAATTTGAGCTGGTAAATAAGATGATTTGCCAATGGAATGAGTATTTTCACTCTTAAAATAAGATAGTTAGATAATATTTACTTGAAATAAGACGATAAAATAGTTTTTTCTTATTTTAAAAGGAAATTGTCTTGTTCCATTGGCAAAGTGTCTTACTTACCTCCTCAAATCAAGGAAAAAGACACTTATTTTAAGAAAAAATAACTTATTGAGATTTATATTTTTTGCAGTGTAGCTTTAAACAGAGATGTTGAATTATCTAAGCTCCTTGTCCAATGGTAGAATGAAAACTAGATGGGCAGAGTGATTGAAGCTTTGTCTGTTGTGGTGAATAGAGGGCAGAGCAAAAAAGGAAAGCTCCATCTGTCCATGCTCTGACTCTCATCTATGGTTGCAACATGACCAAAAGGAAAAGACCCAGGACAGAACGTCCTCTGCAGGATGGCTGTACTCAGCCTCAGAGATGGGAGAATGTTGCTAGTGAAAGGGATGTCTGGGCTTCCCTTCGAGGTACAAAGGGCCCACAAACTGATCCCAGATAAGGAAGAGTGACTGGATGGATGGATGGAAGGAAAGGTGGGTCAATTGTAAAAATACAAAAAAATCTTAGCCTGTGTGTAATTTTAAGTGCAAATTATGCTTAACAACAACTATTAAACAATCATATAATCATTGTACAGGTTATAGCAGTTTACAAAGTTATAATAATTTCCAAACTATGACCGCAAGTAACACACCTCTGATGTTCATGATGTTGATGTATTTGTTCTCGGGAGCAGCCAGAAAGTTTCCGCCAGTACTCCAAAACACAGGAGGCATATTTTGACATCTACCAGCTCGCTCAGAGCCTGATCGGTCTGTCTTACTGTAAAATATCCAAAAAGCAACAATACTAATGTGAAACAAAATGACATATAAATAAAAAATCCTGAAAACAGGCCTGAAGGCCTAGAATTGAGAAAATCTGATCAGAGTTTTTAAGATGCTACAGAAATCCTATTTCTTTGGTTGCTTCTGGTAAATAATGTTAGGATATATTCTTTACTTTTTCAAGTATAAATTGAAAACAGTCAAGTCAAATTAAAATAACTCTAAATGTGGACATGATAGTAACAAAAACAGTTGAAGAAAGTAGATAAAACCTGACAATGCAGGAGAAGGTAGTCTGTAACTCCACGGTGCTCTGGCTGATTTTCCACAACTGGACCACCTTGTCCTGAGAGCATGTAGCAAGCAAACCCTGGTCACTGCTCCAGGAACAACAAGCCACCTTTAAAGAACGAAAGAAAAGGAAAAATTTTCAAATAAAG
This sequence comes from Cyprinodon tularosa, assembly GCF_016077235.1. Classification (NCBI taxonomy): domain Eukaryota; kingdom Metazoa; phylum Chordata; class Actinopteri; order Cyprinodontiformes; family Cyprinodontidae; genus Cyprinodon; species Cyprinodon tularosa. The sequence continues at coordinate 2,337,189 of NW_024039718.1, read as the reverse complement.
CCCTAAAATGTATCACAGGAAAAAATACTGGTATGAATATAGATAGAAGTAGTATTTCTTGTACTAAACAACAAGTAGTAGTAATTCTAGAACTTGTTTACAACAGCAACAAGCCCTGAATCTTTTCTGTCAAGTTCATATAGCTCACCTTGTTGTAATGCCCCTCAAGTCTCTTAAGGGGACACTTGCGCAGATCACCAGCAAGGTCGCTGTATGTTTGGGGCCGATTGGGACTTTCTTTCACTGCAGCTGCCAAGGCCTTGACCAGCTGCTGTGCTGCCCATTGTCGATGTTTGCTGCTGGGTCGTGCAGAAAGGACGCATGCTGCCAAAGCGTTGGCTAGCTCCAGAGCTCCCATCCTGCCACTTAGGTGAGGTGAAGGAGGCAAAGGTGAGGAAGCCACCCCTTGGTTACCTTCATCTAGGTCAAATGGACACATTTGGAAATGATGAATAATACCGTCATTTATTACCAATGTAATGCAGTCATTAGGTAGAACTTACCAATATTTTCATGTTCAGTTTTTTCAAAGCTGCAAGCGTGAAAGTTCTTGTCCGTGAGCAGGGACACCAGATGTTGTGTGACCAGGAAGGTTGCAGGCGTTTGGTCGCTGGGGTCCTTCTGTTGCATGGCTGCCGGAGTAGATGTTGTTAAAGTTGTTCTCTGCTGTGATTCAGTGATGGCTCCAACATTTAGCCCAGTAGCTGCAGCCATCAGGTCCTGAGGGTAGTATTGTCAGAGTAATAAATGTGTTGGTTTCACACTTTCTCTGCAGATTGCAAACATTTATTCAAAAAAAAAAAGGACACAAATGTCCATTGAAATATAGTTTAAGAACTGCATTTCAGACTCTTGGTGATAAACTGCGACACTATAAGAAGATGAAGATGTGTCTCTGTATCGACCAAAGCAAACTAACCTGAGTGCATATCTCTACCAGCTGCCTGTAAGCAGCAGGGCTGTGTGAGATCACGTTCCCAATGGCTGATGTGAGAAAGCTGAAGCAGGTAGTCTTGTGGCGTTCGGTCAACAGGCCCCGCACTCCTGGAGGATGGTCCACCCAGGTATGCGATCGGCCCCCGGCAGCTAATGTCATTAGACGCACCAGAATCCGGATGTCTGCCAGCCCCAAGGACTCCAGCCCATTGGACTGGCTGCACACAGATGCACTAAAAGGCCAGACAGAAATCAACAGTCAAACTACATGTTATATACACAGTAATGAAATACTGCTGTGCTAATATTTACCTAGAAGCAGTCTGGGAAAGCGCTCTCATCACCATGCTGTAAGCCAGGAGGATCTGAGCAGTGGATGTGACTCTTCGTAACGCTTTTAGTCGATCATGGGAGTCCCTCAAAGATACAGCCTGCTGCCCGAGGCTCAGAGACGTCTTCTGGTCAAGAGTCACAGCTCCTAAGAGACAAAAGCCGACATAAAGGCCATCATACGAGTTTTTATAGTTTTCTCATGCTAACAATGACAAACAAAAACTAGTGCAAAACAGCAATGTAGTGTGAAGTCTGGATGAGGCCAGGATTTTTGATGAGTAATATCAACTCTGATGTGATGATAACTAAACCGTTCCAGTATAACACTGGAACTGTGTTTTTAATGTTTTTGATGTTTTGCTTTTTGGTTATGAAGTTACATTTGTGTGCAACCCTTTATAAAAAATTACATTCAATAATACCTTTAGAGCCCCCCTTGGTGTGAGAGGATGAGCTGTAAACTAGAGCGCCAAGCGGATCTGGTTCGGTAAAGACGATTGGATCAGGGACAAGCTTTTTCTCAGTCAGCCCCAGTGGCCTCAGCAGGAGCCCAAAATCCTCCAACCCTGTCAGTTTCCCCTGGCCGTCCTCAGCTTGGTGGCTCATTTCCCACTCATCTGAGCAAATAGAACAATCTTATTCAGTTTATTTCACAAATATTAGTGCAAAGGTTACTTTATTAATGTGCATTCTTCTTTAGATGGAATTAACCTTCTTTACCATCTGAAGTGTTATCCATTTGGCCAATCAAATCTGATGTCAGACCTTTGATCCTGCAGCAGAATCATGATTTTAAAATCTGAAATAATGTCTTCTACTTTTTACTCACCAACCACCTTCTGTACCTTTCATATTTTGAGTTTGGATCACTGCCGTTAGCAGCCAGATATTTGTCTCTGCAGGAGCTGCAGAGGAGGTAGAAGGGGAAGTTGGAGCCACACTCCCCTTTGAACCAGACATCCACGTAAGCTCCAGTGCTGTCGTAGCCTTTGCGGGCAGCACTTTGTCCACAGCCTGGGTGTCGACGTTTTATGTGATTGTTAAACTGCAGCGTGAAAGTGTTGCAAAGCTCACATTTCACCATCTGACTGTGCTCTTCTCCAGCCTATTAGAAAGACAGCATAAGGACTCAGTATTTCCAGTACTTTAAAAACTCATGCAATCTAAGAATTTTAAATGCAGCCTTTATGTTAATGGATTTCATAATTTATAATGACTGACAGTAATAAGTTCATATCACCTCTACAATCTGCAGAGTGTCTCTCTCTAAACTAAAGAATGAGTGGGTGAGAAGGTCCTCGTAGGCCTCTTCATGGTACGGGTCATCCATGTAACTCAGCTCTGACTCCTCCTCAGCAGAGAAGGGATGGAATTCCACATGTTCTGGCCAATCACCCACTGCTGTATGGAGTTGTGGCAGAGGGCTGGGCGACGGCAAGTCTGTAAACATGATCATTTGAAATTAAAATGCAGGCTTTTCTTATGTTGTATGTAAATGCATGACCTCTATCCATTACTCCTTTCCCCACTGGCTGAAAAACCTGATTAAACCCAGGAACAATTGGCTTTTAGTGGCAGTAGGAACAGCTCACTGATGCGTGTCAAACCCAGGTCATGCTGTGGGAACACCAATTTGACCTGCTAAATTACGTGACTGCACTGAACGCAAAGTAAGGACGTCAACACAGCGCGCCAGCCACATCTGATCAACCAAGCCGAAACAACTCTTTTAAACGATAAACATGGAGCAGTACTGGTGAGAGGGATTTGGATTGGATAAAAGAGCAAAACAATAAAGCACACTTGCTACGTCCTGGCTTCCTTACATGTTTCTCTCCATTTTTTACTTTCCTAATTTCTGTTGCACTGGTGATATCATCAGTGCTAACCAAGCGTGATGGTGTCACCAGACACACAGCAGAGGGGGAACAGAGTATGCAGCCTACCAGCAATGGAAAGGGAGCAAAAAGCCTTTTTTTAGCGGGTCGACCCATGTTTGAAAAACACGTGTCAACCCAGGATTTTCAGTGTGAAAGAGGACTAAGATGCAACTTTAACCTGGCCTTCGGAAAGAGGTCCTCTGAGTGGGTCCTGAGCGGCGGCGCCGTGCAGGAGGAGGTCTGTTCCTAGTGAGGTGGACATCCAAGAAGTTCTCCCTCTCTATCCAGTCAAGTCCTGGTAATAAACTGTAAACAAAAAGACCAACTTATCATTGTTTATACAGAGGGTAAACATTACAGTACCGTAAGTAGATCAGCTGCTGCCCGATTCTATGGTAGGCGCTGGTGTTTTTATTTATTTTTTTTTTACTTTTTCTCTGTTTCATCCAGAAAATCTAATCACTAACATCACTAAGAAAACCAATTAAGCCCACCTCTACCTGCCGAAGGCTTGAATAGCTAAAGAAGCTATTTTCTGCTTTGTGCACATAATGACACATCCAAACACTTGGGACTCTCAGATTTTGCACAGGACTTTTGTCCTCAGACAATGATTAAGTATCAGAAACAAGAATGTGATGTCAAAAAGTAACTCCAGTAATTCTATATTTTAATTCTCATTTTATTTCCTCTACATTTCAAACCAAAACAAATCAAAACTCAGTCCTTGCAGTTTAATGTGGGTGTCCTATTTTCAAGAGAACAAGGCACGGCCACAGCAACCAATGCATCTGGGACCTAAATATTAAAATTGTTTTAGAAATATTAGACTACTTAATATAAGTACTTTTACTTAAAACTAACTATATTTTTTTTTCTGTTGTACTTTTTACAGATTATATACAACTCATTATTTCTCGACTTTTCTCCCCCAATTTCGAACACAAGTAGGTGCCAATGCCAATGCTCTCATTAACTGTAACTGCAAAAAAAAACTAGAAAAGCACTCAGAGGGTGCAGACCTCCACCAAGCAGCACATTTGGCCATTTTGGTTAAAAAAATAAAATAATAATAAAAAAAAGTCCTTAAAATCCAGACATAAGTTTTCAATTAATCCATCAAACAAACCAACAACGCCCCCTTTTCGTAGTGTTTAAAATACCTCCTGTCTTTTTGAGTACTGCCACCATCTGATTTGGAGGGGCTACTTGTTCCACCAAATATCCCTACCTCACAATGTTAGAGAAATCTTTCAGAAATGACTGTATCCAGCTTCTGATCTGGGTCATTTTCACGGCATGGGGCTTACCTCTGGGAATAAGTTAATTGGAATCCATTCATAACTATTTTACTTATTCTAAAAAAGGACAGACAAAGCAGCACAAAATGGAAACGTAACTTTCTTGGCCGAGGTAAAAATGTCAAAACCTGCTAATTCTGACTACATTCTCTAATTTCTTACCTTTCACTTGTTTGGTTAGTGGGCCTTTCAGGGCATTGCACCGTCTCTGGTCCATCAGGCGACGGAGTTTCTGCTGCTCCCTCTAGTCTAGGTGCCTCAGCTGCCTGGAGGTCGTCAGTCAGGGGGTGCTCTAGCATCCAACTCGCCAGGACTTCAATAGTTTGAGAATCCAAGTCACCTGCTACATCTTGGATACAAAGAGTTTAAATAAAGAGATGAATGAAGAAGAGTCCTGTTACCACCATGGCAAAATGTGATAAATCTGTGCAGGAAAAATTTGCGTGTGGTGCAAATAAGTGGTAATCATGGCTGGAGGGGGTGTAAAGGAGCTAAAATAGATGGTCTATCTAACTATCATTGGAATATATCAACACATAATGACCACAAAATGTAAAACTCAAAGCACATGGAGCAAAAAACTGGCAACGAATACACTACAAAAGCAGTACCTGCTGCCTCCATGGCCCAGTAGATATGCCTCATAGTGAATCCCATTTCTAGCAAACGACTGGTGACAAACATTTGTGTCCGCTCTGGTGGTTTAGGAGAAAATGGAAAAAAAAAAAGGTACACAAAAAGCAAGAAACAAACCAAGCCCACAGCTCCAATTTAAAATGTACACCATTTCTAAATTTAGTTGGAAATAAATTGCAATATTCTAATTTGCACATAACCACTCATTTACACCTATGTGCAACAATTCACAAATAGGAAGACTATTTCCTATGCCTTTCACGTTAGATTTTTATTTGATAAATCAAACTAAAACTCATGTTTTTTGCTGATTCTTCACCACTTTATGGGTAAATTTTACTACATTTTAGAGACAACGGCTGAAGACAAGTAACAACTCAGATCTAGGGGGCAAATATAACCCAGCTAATCTCAGGGTGATGGTAGGAAGTACCAGCACAGTCAGTAGCCATCCACTCAGGCAACTGAACTCATCTTTGAAAGTTGAGAGTTTTTAAGTATGAAAATTCATTATTTCAGGAAGGATTTTTCATTTAGTAGCATGTGTGTAGAATTTACTTGAAGTGGATTATTTGGCTCAAGAATTTCATATTGTGGAAAGAAGAGACTGGTTTTAACAGTGTGAAAGATGATGTCTTTGCAATAATGTTTTTAGAAATTTCCTTGGTTTGAACTAGAACAGATGTTACCTGAATAGTCTCAGGTTTTTATGTTGTCTTTTTTTGTGTAGTATATGTATTTTTTCCAAGCCAGCCAAAGAGTGCTTCTAAATCCCTAGAGTGATAGTCTGTTAGGTCTCAGGGTTACAGCTCTAAGATAACGTTTTTTTTTTTTGACTAACTGCTGTGTAAAATATTTAAGCTTCAGACTTTTTTATCACTACATTTCTCTTATGCATTTTAAATGGATGCCCCAATTCCTTGATGACGTTATGTTATCACTTTTTTAGAACTTTTGCCTGCATCCTTTTGCCTCTTGTTCTTGTTCCCCCCATCCCCACCCCCCATCTATCCGCAATAACAATAACTTTTATGAGCCGCATATCTCAGAATTATAAAAATAAAAAGTCATAAAAGTGATAATATATGCCTGTTAAGATTTGAAGCAGAGAGGTTTTCAGTTTCTTCTTGAAATATTTCAAGAGTGACCACAGCATAACTGACGATGACCATAATATGCCATTCCAGCATGTTGGTGTATGCATGCTTTTATGTGTCAATAGCAAGACAAAACACATGCTGTTTTGAGCGGCAGCTTTACTGTGATCAGTGATTTAACATTAAAGACCATGCAACACAACATTTTTCATCAATCCATACTGATCTGCTTTATACCTCATTACACATAAGAACAGATGTCAAGCTGATTCTACATCCACAAATGTGCATCGATGATAGTTTTTTCAGCTATACTGAGTTTCTTTTGTTTGTGACATTGTCCCCAAACCCTCTAATCGCTGGACTTGTTCTTACCCAGGCTGCTTCTGGCCTGTGTGCTGCAGGGGCCAGGCTCCATGAAGCTGGTCTGCTGCTCTGTGAAGGCATCACACGCAGCAGCGCTCGCAAAGCTGAAGCACGGGGACAGCAAGGGAGGGGCGCTATCCAGGCCCGTAAGTGTAGGGAACCGAGTTAGCAACACATGCCTAGAGGAGGTGAAGATATAGTATATACAGTAATAACAAAGACGCAGCTCTAAATTCTCACTGAAGTCAAAATTGTATCTACTGTCTCATTTTAAAGGCTCAAAGGATGAACTAATAAAATAAGGTTTCAGTCTAAATAATGAATATTTCAGTCAAACCTTATTTTGACTGCAGCAGGACTTAATACAGCATAGATAATATTATGATTGATCTTATGCTTCAACTTTTTCCTGTCAAAATGATCAAACCTCCTTCCTGGAGTCCCTTTTAACATACTGAGTCAGCGCTGAAACAATTTTTCTTAAGAAAAACACTCACACATTTATTTCAGGTCAGCTGGTTGGGTTAGAAGGACAAGCAGGTACAGCTGCAGCCTTGGTTAAAGAGAGCAGGTACAGCCTCTTTGCTTTTATGTAACATCACAACCTAACTCACCTTCTCCCCGGACCTCAGAACAGCAGCTGCTGCCAAGAGATTCAGGTCTGCAGTGATCAGTAAGAATGGAAACCCTAAACATGGCCTTGTTTTCTCACATTTTACTGAAAAATCACATTTTTTTTAATTTCTCGTGTGAATATTAAACCAAATCTGATTTGTATTTATATCCTAACCTATACTCACTGAAGGAGGCTGATGGGAAGGAAAGGGTTGAAATTTTCAACTCCATCCATCTGCAGGTTTGCTTGCAAAGAGGATGCCAAGTCATTACTTGAAGATGAGGCAGAGACTCTGTTTGATTGGCTGAAGATGGCAGTGCCTTCTGAACCCGCGCTGTACAACGACACTGAGCTGGAGGACTTGGAAACGGACTGAGAAGACGCATGGCGCCCTGACTCTGCAAAAGAAGGAGGGAGGGAGTTTTGGTTACTTTGAGAGAAAGTCTTAATTCAGATCTAGCCACAAATGTCTGGTTGTCATTATGGAGACTTTATGGCCCCCAAGACGCCATTATTTGATGCAGTTCTCTGTTAAAAGTCTTTAGGGACATTTTAGAATCATATACAATTTTCTTTACTTTCTGTGGGGAAAGATAAACAAAAAGGGATCCTTGATTGGTGAAGGTTCCGTTATTCTAAACTTCTCTCTAATTGCAATAACTTTAGATATTTAGGGGTAAGTAGCTACCTTATTTTTGTAAACATTTTCTAATTTGAGAAGATCAACACATCGGCATAAATAAGACATTTTATTTTGTGTTAGCCATATTAGTACTCCAAATCGTTTCCATACATTGTTAATATATTCTTCTGTTAAATGTATATTATAGAAAATTTCCCCCCATGAAAATAATTATTTCTTAACAATACATGTTTTTTTCCTCTACTGCTTTAAATTAAATAAGTTTTTTCTTTAATTTTTTTTTCCGTTTTTTTAAATACCGGTAGTAGTATAAGCTATTGAGAGCAATGATACTAAAAACATTTTTTTGTTTGTTTTATGAGCCCCTCAGAGCACTCGACTGGAAAACTAAAGTCTAAAAATAAAAATAAACCAGTAAATCAATGAAAATGTTTTCCTGGTAACATGGATTTGGATACCTTTGCGTTCCTTGTCGTCCTGCGGTCTGCTCAGGGCTCCTTTGTATAACATGACTTGAGCCCTCTCCAAATCAGCAAGAGATACAGTCTGCTTGATAGGACAGGGCCTCACTGCCCACTTTACCATGCTCTGAACCACATACTGCAGTACCGATCTCAGCTCAGCATGTTCATCCCATTGTTTGCTCTTAGCCTGGTCAGGGATGGGGCTGTGCAGAGGAATCACAGGGGAATTTGGAGGATCATGCTTGGACACAAGCAGTAAATCTGAAAGCTTCTCGCAAGTAAAAAACACTGTCAGGCATTTTAAGCCTCCAATAAGAAGATAAGAGACCCTGACTGTCCTCATTTCCAGTGCAAACATATCCATTTTTAAAGTCTGAGATGTCTGAGCAGGTTGCGATAAGCAGGACAACTCCTCAGAGTCAGCTGTCTTTGAAGATGGGTTTAAAGACGGAAAAGAGTCTGTTTCAACCTTCTGTTCCTTTAACTTTTTACTTTCGCTTTCAGGAAGCCATGTTCCACCGTCGGAAAAATCTTCTTCCAGGCGGCACCGTTTCTGTTCCTCCTTTGGGATTTCCTCAAAGTATTTCCCTCTGGGAGTCTGGCACACCCCCTGCCAACCCTCTTCCTCCAGCAGCCTCATCAAGTATATTAAATCCAACAAAACCGCCGGCTTGAGTCCTCCGAGGCGCGAGACATCACAGCAGGATTCGTCACACGGCTCCAGTGAGATGATCGGAGTGTCGCTGGGTGACCAAGAATTCATGGAGCTTAGTTATTAGGAAGGATTGGAAGAAGCCACAGATACATCATGGAGTGACACCAGGACACGAATTCAACGAGGATTAATGATGAAGGAATGAGGGGAAGGAAACAAGAAGAAAGTAAAATTAGGGTTGAAATGATTAGGTAAAATGTTATAGAAATAACAGATAGAATGAAAAACACTAAGAAATTAATCAGAGTAATGATGCCAAAGAGGGAAGATGGGAGAAAAAAAAACTTATTGGTGAGAATAATTATTCGAAAAAAAACTTTATTATGAGCCAGAAGACTGTAGTGATACCTGATAGAGAGATCCGCTTCCTCCCACTGAAGCTTAGCCAGGGAACTTCCTTTTTTCAAGACCCCAAGCATAATGGCCCTGCGACCGCTTGGCTTGTGCATGCACTGGCCCCCAGCACGGAGGCCGCCGTCGACCCCTCCAATCACAGCCAGAGCTGGCCACACTTCATTGCAAAGAGCAGTCAGCTTGGAGTCTGACAGGGTCTGACGATGGGCAGCGAACTTCCCACTGTTTTCACCAGACATGTCTTTGTCTTCTTTAACGTCTTCCATCTGTGTGTGGGGGGGACTAAGGCCTGTGGAGACAAAAAAAAAAAAAAAGAATACCCTAGATCAGTTAAAAAAATAACTTATTTGAGCTTAGATTTAAAGGGAAAGTAGAAATTATTACTGATTTTTAAACAGCAGGTCATTATGATGTTCTATATCTACATTAAGTTTTGGATCCAAACATCTGTCAATAGTTTCCCTCTCTGTTTGAAATAAGTGACCGATCAGCAACCGGGAATTGTCAAGAGACTTCACTGACGTTAGCGTTTGACATAAATGTATTTTATTTTAATAAATGGAAGTAGGACAATTGGCTTTTCTCACAATATTCAGTTTGAATTTTTTATGCAAATCTTTTTCTTATACCTTCTAGAAGGTACAGTTTTCTACGATTCTGTGCAGGTGGTTTGCTCTGCAAGCTGTGTTAAAAAAATCAGCAGTTTGTTTAAAAACAGTCTAAACAGCCAGAGTTACACGTCGAGTCAGATTTTATATTATGAGGGGCTGATAATAAAGTTTACAGTAGCTTTATTAGCCCAGTTAACCCAGTGTTGGTCCAGTATATTAACACTCCCTTCAAGATACTATTTGTCACTCTAAGGAAACCATTTGAACCATTATTAGACCAAACACTATTGGCCTCAGATTTCAAACTTTTCTATGGAGTAAAAAAAAATTTAAAATCAACTGACCAACATTTAAAAAAATAAACAAAACCAGCATTTCCAAGTTTAATTTCAGCACACAACCTCAGGCCAATGGAACCAAAAGTTTTGTTATTTTCATCTTTAAATGAGTAACGCTTAGGTTACCTGAATAACTGCTTGAACCGTAAAGGGAACAATTACAAAATAGACATAACTTTTTCAAAGTGCCTGAAATTAGTCGCTTCATCCCTTTAAAAGTCTTGCTTCCACATTTGTGAGTAAAAAAAATGTTTTCTTACAGATAAAGTCTAAATAAAGCAGAGTAAATGATGTTTCTAACCTAAGCTTTTAAAGCTTCTAGAGTCTTCTTCTCTCAGGATACCACCAATGAGCTCCAAGTGGGAGTGAATGTGCTGGTTAATGTGGGGCAACCATTGATCGGACTGGTGGAGCCGACGTAGTAGCTGCACTGTTGACTCCAGCAGCACGGTGGTCTGAGGGCTGCAGAGAGGCTCCCCAGGCAGAAGATTACTGGGCATGCCTCTCATTTGTAGGTCACGTAGAGCCACCTGTGATCAACACAGAAACAGTTTGTTTACAGTTAGCCTTCATAGTTTGGAACAAAATATATTTTTCTTTCCCTTCAAGGAAGCCCGTCAGTTTATCACGTTTAATTCCGGCTTTTTAAAAGTTACATTTTTCATTATTATTATCTCATTAACCTAAAAGTAGTTTAGTTTGAACTAAAGGGGTCATCCTTAGGTAAAAGTTTGCATGTTTAGACAGAGTTATTCGCAGAGCTCTAAAAAGGAAAAAGCATCAAGCATCACTTACTGCACTGCAGTAAGCTTTAAAAATTAGCACCTAGTATATTAAATACCTTCTCTCCAGGATTACTGCTGTAGAATAAAACACAAGGATACAGTTCAGAGGCAACTACGCCCTCAAATGCCAGCTTTGGCTCCTGCAAAAAGAATATCAAAATAAAGCAATGGTTAAGAAAATAGTAAAAGCAATCAGTCAAAAGCAAGTTATGAGAAAAGACTGTTCAAACCTTATCATTTTTGGCAAAAGATATTGTATGGGCTTCCATGTCCAGGATGCAGGTGATGGTGTCACCCTGGCTAAAGGAGGGAAGCGTACGGACCAGCTCTCCGCCATGGTACAGATTGCCACTGTAAGCCCGGTACAACCACATGTCAGTGGTGGTATGGTGGTTGTGATCTCTGACTGGCCAGCGGGAAACACCGATACATGTACCCTCGTTTCCTCTGTTCTCTTTAGTAATGTAAAACTGGAAGAGGTAGAAAGGAGGAAACAGGTGGATCAATATTTGTTCACTGATCAGTTAAAAATGTCTGTTCTGACTGGGATTTTTTTTCCTCATCACCTTCCAAATAAAACATCCTGAGGTAATGCCAGTGGTTGCCAATCCGTAACCTTTTCCAACTGCGCCATGGGACAGGATGTTACCACTCTCCAAGGAACAACAGACTATCTTGTCTGGGTCGAAGGAAAAATCCCCAATGGGGATACATTCATCAAAATAGCCAGGAGTCTGTAGAAGGATGAGTTAGAAACAAAGTTAAGACAAACTGCAACAAAGGATGAAAATGGCAGTAAAATGGAGAGTGGGGGCAACACCTTCTGAGCTATAAAATAACAAATCTTATCATTTAGAATGTCTTACAAATCAAGCCCACTGCTTTACAGGTATCAAATAAGTAATATGAGCAAATAAGCATATTTGGTTCTATTCTGCAGTGTCATCACAAAACCAAGTCCTTGAATAAAAAAAAAAAAAAAAAAAATGCAGCTCAAAAAGTTACTAAACACTAAACTGAATGCATTCATAACGTCTGTTGAGTTCTATAAATAACTAAACAATGAGAAAAAAAGACAATTTTGACGGACTGACAACCACTAAAGTTTTTTCTGTTTTTAGAAAAGTACACAGTGATATTTTAAGGGCAAACTATAACCAAATGAGCTGTATATGTCAAAATAAAAATAAATACATTAAAAAAAATTATATATATATATATATCTCTATATATATATATATCTCTATATCTATATATCTCTCTCTCTCTCTCTATATATATATATATATATATATATATATATATATATATATATATATATATATATATATATATATATATATATATATATATATATATATATATATACACATACCCCTGTCTCTTTTTCAGTTTTCTCTTCAAAGTTTCGCTCTGGATAAGGTTCCTCCCACATATAAACAGACAGAAGCTGGAAGAGTTGTTCTACAATCTGAAAGACAAGATGGGGATAATCAGTCCACATCCAATAAACATGCATCATATTATGGTAGTTCAGCTAATCTTTCTGGGTTTTGTTTTTTGTTTTTTTTATCATGCGTACCTGTTGAATCTGAACTGGCTCAGAGCAAGCAGGTAAAAGTCTTTCTAAAACATGGAAGGCCAAGAGCTTGGTGCGGAGGTTCTGGAAGCATGGAGATCCTGAATAGAAAATGAGTAATGATGTGATGCTCTGCAATAGATATTCATTCAGGCAACTGTTCTTACTGTCTTTAAAGGTCCTACCGGAAGAGCACTTTGGTGAAATAATGGCCATCAGTGGTTCCATCCACTTAACAAAGGTAGAAAGTCTTTTCATCACTCTCAATGACAACACCCGTCGCAGAAAAACCAGCAAATCCGCAAGCTGAGATTCAGTCACCTTACTGCTTTTGACTAAAAAACAAACAAGGAAACATGCTCTAATGAAGATTTATATTTAAGACACATGTGAGACAAAATCATATCAACCATACAATTCTGTTTATCAGTTTTAATTTGTCAAACCAAGTTTTGTGCTGCTGTTGTTGGTGTCTGGAGCGGCTCCCGCAGCTGCTAATCTCTCTGCTATCTGTTGTTGGTGGAGATTCTGCAGGATGTTTGAAAGCTGCTCACACATCACCTCCATTAGAGCGTGAGATACATCCAAAGGCAACAATTCTTCACAAGAGCTTTAAATAATGAAAGAAGGTATATAAAAAGTCAGATGAAAACCAGTAACCCCTTCAAGAAGGGATTGGGAACACACAGGCTCACCTTGCAGCTACAGTCAGTATCTGAAGCAAGCGGGCACAAGCCAGTTTGACTGCCCCACTGAGGAGCATCGGTCTTGAGGTAGAAGCAGCCAACCAGCCCTGGTTCATCAGTGCACAGCTGTTGTTGGTCAATGTAGAGAGGATATCCAGGATGCCACATTTGATAACCAGCACCAGATCAGCAGGCTGGTAGCAGAAATTCAAAGCAAACATGGTAGCTAGGAGGAGATGCTGGGAGGACCCTGAGGCAGACGGGAGATAAAAATAAGAGACTTCACTTCGTTTTCCTAGAAAAAAAAACATAACAAATCAAAGCCACCCTTATGCTAAATTTGCAGTAATAAGAGTAAATGCTTGCTTTTGATGCATCTACATTATAGTTAAGCTCTGATAAGGACTTTGTTTGGTAAATAAAACCAAACTTTGGTTACCAAGAAATGAAAACAAAGACTATGTTACTCCTGAACCACAGATATATTCCATTTTGTTTTGTTTTTTGTTTTACAAAGGATGGTAGATACATATAGGAGTCAATTCATCCTCACTTCTCGCTATCTGTGACTCACGCAAACATGTGCTTTTTGTTTTCTTATTAACAATCACAACTTTGAGTCTCACGTAGACATGTTGCAATCATAGTAAAGGGATTAAATACTGACTTATGTGCCAGAAAGCTGAATATAAACAGTAAAGGTACAAAACCGCAGAGGCAAACTGAAAACATAACATGTAAGGTAATTTTTTGAGGAAGAAAGGTTTATGAGTAGAACAATCTAGCACTAAGCGAACATACTGTGATAAAGTGACACGAACAGTTAAAAACCAGAAGCAGTATTTCTATCAGTAAACCGGAACTAACCTTTTCTTTAGGGTGGTAATCTTTTTTCAGTCATAGTTTATGAATAATATATGCACCACAAAAGTTTCTTAAGTTTAAAGTACCTTTTAAGCAGATGTAAACATAATTGATGCGAAACTCACATTTCTATTTTGAAAACATAATTTTGAGGCAAAATCCTCATTGGTTTTTCATTGGTTTTGTTAAGTCTTTCAACAATTTTTCAACAAAATATTTTCAACAAATATTTTAGTTTTAAAAATAAAAGGCTCAATGCAGTTTATTGTTATTTCACTTCAATAGGTATTTGCATAGTTTTAGCCTCTTCTTAGCTAATAAATACAGTAGGTTATAAACATATCAGTTAATCTGTTAAATATTTATAGATCATTCATAAGTGTTTACTATGTATTATTTAAGGGAGAGCAAGAGCTAAGCTGATTGGTTTATTGCCAAATAATGAACCTAATCAATACTTGTATTGAATAATTCAGACTGGGTTCCTACCTTGCAATATAATAAGCATTTATAAACCAATTTTTTAGCGTGTTTAATATATTGAATACATAAAAACACTCATGAAAGAGTTATAAGATTATCAATATAATTATAAAATATTATTACCATCCAAGGGGAGCTTTAATGTAAAGCGCTGCATAGCATTGTAACAGGAAAAAGCATTTGATTTTATTTTCTGGCGGTTTCTGTGTCAGTTAACACATGACTTTATATGGTCAAGTCAAGTCAGGGGACTTCAAAGCACTTACACTACATTTGGTCACACTTGCACATATAAGACTGGAGAAGAATGCAGAAAAAGATAACTTTTGTTCTTCACATCTCTATTTTTTGGTTCTTTCCATCTAAAATATTTAATTTATCCTTATTGTTTCTTTAAAGTATCCCTGACATTGTTATAATAATTTTAATTATTACTAAGAGTACTAATATAATATTCTGATGAAACATAAAACTCAATACCTGGATGGTCCTTTTCCAGCTTGACTCTTACTTGGAGGACATGCACCACTTGCTGGTAAAAGGTATGGGCTCCAGATTTTAGTGCTCTCTTTGTATCCAAAGATGCTGCATTAGTTCCACACTGGATTCGCATAAAATGGGAGCTTTGGTTAAATATTGTCATTCAAGCAAATGTGCTCAACATAAACACCATTTTTGATGGTAGGATTACCCACTGTACCATGTAATGCTGGGTCTCATAACTGGCTCCTGAGTGAGATCCTATGTTTTGGGTTCCCAAGGCAAAACATCCACACAGAAACTGGAGCTGCACAGACTGCAGCAAAGCAGGAAAGTGTGGGGACGCTGAGGATCGAGTGTTTTTCTCTTCCATTTTAGACAGGAAGGCTGACATTTGACACAAGGCCTCCAAGCGCATCTGATCAGAAAGACGGAGGTAGGAGTTAAGTTATGAACTAAACAGCAAACATGCCCACCTTGGCATGTGGGGAAAAAAAGGTATTATTTCATGGGACTGAGCAGGTTTGTGAAAGCATGGTTGGTATTTTACTGCATGCAAATTCAGTGGCCCCATGCAAACAGGCTGGCTGCCAAGAAGCAACACACAGAAATTTGATTGTTTCCTTAAAAGCAGTTACTGGGACATATTCTCACAAAGAAGAGAAAAAAAATTGGAAGCTACCTCAGCCCGCTGTTGCTGGTGCATTATGGCTAAAGTGATGGATTTTGGATCTGCCTGTCCAAAGCTCTGTAATCCAGACAGGGCTGGTGATGAAGGTAGCAAGGCCAAGCCTCCACAGGTGAACTGAAACACCTGGTTGAGAATAGGCAAAGTGTTGTTGTCGGAGCGGGACATGGAGCCAAAGGGGCTGATGCACTGGCGTAAACGATCCCATGCTCCTTTCATTATCCCCAAGGAACACAGAGGTAAACCTGAAGCGGACAGAACAAAGCAGAGGACCCGGCTTTTAAGCACAGATACATTTTAAAGAGGTATGAAATTAAGCTGTTCCAGAACCTTCATGTTAGCAGTTTAATCCATCTAAAATGTTTTTATATATGTCAAAAATCTTTGTCCTTGTGAAAGCCTAAACTATTGTGCAAGTTTTGAACAGCTAGTCGTTTATTTGCATACATTTCTTTATTTTTCAGGTAGTCCTTAGAATTCAATTCTCCAGTCAGTTTGTGCAAAACAGCAATAACACTGGCAAACAAAAAACAAGCTCATCATTTTGTTATGAATGGATGTTCCTTAGTTGTTTCTTGAGTATCCTAAAATAATTACTTTCTTCAGCTTACGTCAGAGGGTAAGAAAAGAGACACGATAAAGGTCTCCAACAAGACAGCGATCCGGAACAAATACAACAATCAAAAATCTTAAGGGAAATGTATGGAAAACCATTAGGATTCGGCTCCAGGGCAGGAAACCAAATTCACTGTAAAATTTCTGATAAGAAGATTCAACCAAAATTAGTCCAGGACTTAACGGAAGAGTACAGCTGTTATCATAACTCTCAAAGGGACATGTAATCGGATATAAGCAGAGTTTAATTTTTCACTATACGTAATTTAAGGTCTCTGTAGATAAAAAAAAATAACAAAACAATAAAAAGTTACATCCAAACTGGTGACCTGTACTGGTTTTTATGTATCACAATTCCCAACCTGGGTAAAAAAAAAAATAAAAAAAAAAATCCTAAATAATAATAAGACAATAAATACAAAAAACTACCACTAAACCCCATTAATCCCATTCCCAGATGAGCAAATTAATATTTTTGACCAACATTATAGGAAGTAGTGTCAAGAAGTCCCGTGAAAAATGTCTAAACATTTTTGTGCGTTTATGTTAAAACAAGCATCAAATGCTTCAGTTCATATGGACTCACATTGCAGTTCAGTTTTAAACTTTCAGCACTCACCCATTTTATTCGACGAACATCCAGCTGAGTTTTTGGATAGGTCGAACTAAATCAGATGGAATAGCAGATAACAAAAACAATGAGACAAACAGATCAGAAGACTGAATTTGAACCTTTTCTGCACCTGACAGCTTACTTGTTTTCTTCCGGTAAGAGCTACTGTAAAAGCCTCTGATGATAACCGCCTTAAAGAGAGGGGTGATCAGATGATTAATAAGAAGAAATATATTAAAAAGAACCAAACAGAAGTAACGTGGGTTTAACTGTACCTTGTAATGACGTTCACAGCTTGATTATCTTCCACTTCACTGGGTTCAACCCAGGCAGGCCGGACTCCCAGCAGAAGGAAGAGGCATTGGGATATCACAAGCTGACAGGCAGCAGGAAACGACAGACCTTGATCTGATTCAGTAGCAGTTTCCCCTTGTAGTTTAAGATCCGGCTGTCTCTCTGGGCTGACGGGGCTGTCCATGCTGCCTGGGAGGGTGGAGGTGCCAAATGACTCATAGACCGTCACATTCTGCTGCACCTGCATGGCTTCCCTGGTGGCCATGAAGGATTCCAGGACTTCTGCATGGGTTAAACATAATCAGGACTAAGGTGTGTTATGATCACTATCAAATATATCAACACAGGAATGGTTTTCACTGTAGAAATGAAAAGCAATCTGTTGTTAATACACAGAATGAATAAGTCCTGACCTGACAGGTACATACGGCTGCTGTTAAATCTGTCGTCCTCAGTCATTTCTTCTTGGTTGTGGTTTGCTGTTGGAGTTGGGGGCACCTGCACCTCCCTGTGACAGAAACTTACTGACTGCTGCTCTTGTTCTTTACCTGCTTGCTCCATAGACATGCAGGCCTCTTGAATGTTAATACCAGGACTTTGTGGAGAATTCTGCACAAAACAAGAAACATGTAATCTTTTTTTTTAAAGATTTAAAAGATTTGATACCAGTTTATATTGTGAGGTGGTGAATTTTCAGTAATGTTACCTGTTTGGACATGTCTTGCCTGGGAGACATTTTTGGAGCATTTTTAAGGGCCAAAAGAGAGTTTCTGAGTTTAAAAACTGTTTCATAGACTTCTAATAGCATCCCAGATGGTTCTTGTCTGTTTCAAAAGGAGATCATAAACAGAGAAGTAAACAATACTTCACACAACATTTATAAACCATGAATAACAATGATCTCCTGATCTAGTCCGAAGTATCAGGCTTTAGTCCTCAACAAGACAGTTTTAAATGACGCAGATTAGAGTCCCTGACTAAAGGCCATTCACCATCTCTAGTTACCGTGTTCCTGCTGTGATTTCATAAAAACAAGTGACTTTTGCAAACATTACAAGGACGTTCAAAGTGAAAGAGATTGACTTTGACTGTAGATTGTCACCAATCATTCGAGTGAGCTGCTACTGTACTCAGATATCCACAGAGCTCTTGTAGGGGGAGAAAAAGCTATAAACAAAAGAGCTGAAAACACCTGTTCAAATTTTTTGACTTTCTTAAAAAAATGCCATTAGTTTATAAACAGAAAAAAATGTATTTTTTTAATCATTCCCTACTAATTAAGGTATAGTGGAAGATGTTCTTTTTCCACGTAAGTTATCAAAATAAGTGACCCTCCTACTGTAATTGTCAGTCATTCTGGTGACATGTTTACATAAGGCCGTCCTACGTGCTCATCCCCATTTTCACTTATCGGTGGTGAAATTGACATAGTGGAAAAATTGCAAATCGTCTTTTGGAAAGTAAAATTGTATGAGCGATGACTTTTGAAGTGTGCATGAGGAGAAATGGGTTTGTGCATGCTCCTTACACATTTAATAGGCGTTTCCTCATAGGAGTGGCCACGGGGTTGTGCGTGTGCATTTTTTTAAGTAGAGGAGGTGGATCTTTTCAAAAAAATTGCAAAAAATCTTCCACTATACCTTTATGAGCCAAAAAAATCAATGATTACCATAGAACTCCAAGATTAGCCTCAAATTAACATAGCCTCAGTGGTGTACACATAGCAATGTCTACGTTTAGATAGATTTATTTTTCTGGTTTTTCTTTTAGGTAATTTTAAAGCAAAAACGCCTGAATCACAAAAGTAGGTCGTTGCAAAATGAAAAAGGCATTTCAGAGCCTTATTAGCCAAGGTTAAATAGTCTTTTCTTACATAGTTAAAAAAGGAGAAAAGTCTCAATGCTCTGTTTTAAATGCCCTTGGTTTGTTGTGCTAATATGATATAAATCTAATAATGATACTATAAAAGGATTATAATTTATGATAATGAGAGAAAAAGATGATTCCATTCCATTGAATATTTTGTTCCTAATTTGCACCAATTTTCTGTGGCTCCCATAGAACACTTGTGCAGCCCCACTGCCACTAAACCACTACCCTAGAATATTTGCCTTCAGAGCTAAAAGATGTTGAGGTGCAAAGTGACCTACAATCCTACATTTAAAGAAGTGAATGATGCCTTTTAAACACCTTTACATTATCCAAATAGATATAGTTTCGGTTAAACTGCTTGACCCAAATAAATGACTTAATTAAGAGATTGAGGAAAAAATAAACAAATACAAACATAAACTAATGAATGGTTTAGACTGAGACTCAGCAAATGCTTGAAACCAAAAATCCTAATTGGAACATCATCAATATCATTCAGTGCATAAAAATTTTGTCTAATAATAACTTCTATGTATGTGCACATGTGCACCTATTTTACTCGCCTGTCATTCCAGCAAGCCTCATTCTGCAGCCCAGTGTGTTTAAGGAGAGCAGCAAGACTGCAACGGGAGACGATTGGCAGCAGGTAATCCTCTGAAGAACCTCCATTCTCCCATTCTGCTTTCATAGAAAACATTTTAGTTGATATAAAGTCACAAAGTAAAGCAATTAAAATCCTGGTTATATTACTTAAACCTACAAACGCATTACTAGCTTTATATCCATAAAAAAAAAGTCACCTTTGGTAAGAGCATACTCTTCCATTTTCCACCACAAAACACCTGCAAGTCCCCTGTTGGAGCCCAGAGCCAACTCCAGTAAAGTCCTGGTTTCCTCAGTTAGGCTTAGCTCTGTCTGTTGGGCATCACTGTTCCCCAGGAGCACCACCTCAGTCAGCCAAGCCATGGTAGAGTCTACAGGAGACCATATTACTTAGCCCATAAATGAAAACAACACATCACTTTAGCATTTACAGTAGGGATGCACGATATAATCGGCCCCCTATCGGTGTCGGCCTGTATCGGCCTTAAAACTGAATATCGGACATCGGCCACCCCACCGATATTTAACCCGGTATTTGATCAGCTTCTGAGTTTCCAAAGTCTAAAATAAATAAAAATAAAACACTACTTCTTCTTCTTCCTTAAAAACGTCTTTTTTACAGACTTAAAAACTTCTAAAGACGAAGGAAAAAATATTGATACATTAAAATATCACAATATCTTCATATGCTGATATTTTGCCATTTAAAAACACCATATTAATCTCTTTTACTAATGAAATATTGCTATATGTCATCGTTATGCTACGAAATCCCCCGAAAATTCACAAAATTTTGCCATATTTTTATATGTTGATATATTGAAGCGGTATCGATCTATTTTACTAACAAAATCTCACAAGAATTTGCAAAATATCACGAGAGTTTGTAACAGAACGATGAAATTTCACGAGATTTTGAAAGTAAAATAGATCGATACCACGTTTTTAAAAATCAATTTGATATCAGCATATGAAAATATATTTGAGTATATTATTTTTCAAAGTGTCAGAAATGGATAACAAAACTGCTATTTTCAATGACTACTTATTTTTGTCCAGCTTTAACATCGGCATCGGTATCGTTTATCGGCTACATGAGTTTTAAAATATCGGCATATCGGATATCGGCCAAAATCCCAATATCGTGCATCCCTAATTTACAGCCATCTTTCTCTGTGGTAATAACATTTTATGGGCATTTGCAACATTCAATGATATCATTTGATTATGTAAGTGGTACATAATAAATATATATATTTCTTTTTTCTCAGAGGTAACACCACTATTACCAGCACTCATCAATTTCTGTAACTGATTTTATTTTTTAAAGCTTAAATGTTTTTTTTTTTTTTTTTTTTGCTTTTCATACATGTATATATATATATATATATATATATATATATATATATATATATATATATATATACATATACATGTTTATCTCAGGTGGCGTGTTTGAAGAACTGAAGGATAATCTCTATATCTTCCTACCAAGCTGTTCGAAGTCCATCTCCAGACCGTTCCTGAGGAGGATGTTCGATAACCATGTCTCTGACAGCTTCTCGTGGAGTGAGGGGGGCGGGCCTTGCAGCAAACCGCCAAGGCAGCGTCCAACTGCCAACGCAACAGACCGCTCCAGGTCCAGTATCCAAACCCATCCATATTCCTCCTCCTGCTGCTGATGCTCCTTTCCGAGGTTTGGGCTTTCTTCACTTTTATCTATAAGATAACACCTCTTAATAATAAACTAAATATATACAGAAACATTCAAAAAACATACACTCGAAAAAAAATTAGAATTAATTTAACTGACCAGAAGACATTTTCTCAACCTCTACTTCCAGCTCTTGCTCCTCCAGCAGGAACGTTTCAGGCAACAGACTGTTTAGATCATTGAGGTGCTCCAACAATGACAGCAGGTGGTTCAGAAGAGGCTGAACTGTGTCCAGCGGCAGCAGCAGCAAGGAGTACATCACCTGGCACAGCAAGCTCCCCGCAGCAGAGTCGTACAACACAGCTGGGACCAAATGGAAGACAAAGGAAGAAGATTCAAGTTATTATAACACTGAATCTACAGTGTAAAGAAATTGGATTTCATTACCGAGGTGAGTAAAACAAATTTTCTTACTGTGCAGCTTTTTAATTATTTGTTTATCATTGGCGCTCTTTTTCAGCAGCTTAGTGGACCTCTTGAAAGTCTCGGCAGCGCAGGGAAGCAACAGGAAAAGGTGCTCACGAAGCAGAGTTGCACTGCCATCATCCTACAGAGGAGCAGAAGAAAAAGGCATCATTACACTAAATACAGCATTAAAATACTCAAGAAAATAAATATGAAGTGAATTTGCATTTAAAAAGGAGCATTTCTAAATACTTATTGTGGTATTTGAGCACTGCTAATTTTAAATCCAAATAACTTGGGCAACATGTTATTAATTTCAGCCATTAAACACAAACTTGATCCACATCTTTTCAGGGAGGAAAGATGAAGTTTGAACACGTTTAAAAAACAAGGACTGTTTTGAATATTGTGGACTACTAATATTTGATAGTAATGTAAGGACGTTGCATTTTGACAACTATTTACAAGCCTTTGTTAGAATTCCTGCTGGATATTTGTGGACAATTCTTAGTTGGTCTAAATGTTTTCAGTCTTGACACAAATATTAAATAGGGTTTAGGTATATGGGTAGCATTTTGTAATAATATTTTCATATAGAGTAATAATCCTGTGCAGCAAAGGGTAGGTATTACATATTCTTCCCACTGCTTTTAAACAAAGACTTTTCTTTTTTTAGTGGTGTCTTTCTCCTTTTGTTTCTCCAAAGTTTTTAATTTATGTTTTATTTTCAAGAAAAAAATGTTTGGTGAAATCCTTTGGGAAAGTTTAATTTGTTCATAATAGAATTATGTCATTTTTTGTGGTGTGATTGTCCTGCGGTAGCATCCAGTTTGAACAGTTTTAAACACCACGTGGTAGGAATGATAAGGGAAGTCAATTTGCTCTAAATTCTTTCAGTTTTGCTCAGACAAACACCAGATGAAAGTGTCCAAAAGAACACTAGCTACATGCATAAAAATTTTACAATTAGATTGAAAAAACAAAAGAAAATATGTTACATCATACAGTACATGGACAAAATCAGAATAATAGAGCCCATCAATTTAAAAATATTTAATGGAAAAACTCTAACTGCATCACATTGATGCAGGATGTCAACATGCACTTAAGACAGCATTCCTCATTTGATCCTTTCAAGCATTTACCTGCATGCCGATCAGACAAAACCAAAATCAGCAAAAACCAAACACCTATAGTCGGATTACAATATCAATCTAATCCTGCAGAATCCGATCAAAACATCCCAACTGACATGTTTACAGGGCACCTATTTATTCAGCTTACTTATGTCCATGTAAATGTAGGCAATGATCCCAAACACAAACATTGCTTTTTGTGGTTTAACTGTTTGCTTCAGTTTCTCACCTCCGGACTTGATTGAATGTAGCAGTGAGCCAGCAGGTGTTTGTGAAGTCCTGACAGCAGCTGGTGGAACTGAGAAGGAGGATCAGTTTGTCCCTCCACACCACTGCAAAGCTGTTTATCACTATTTTTCTCCAGTTCTCCAAACTGTTGCTCCTTCATGGACACACATAGGCAGACCAACAGTGTCACATTAATCTATTTACTTTACATTATTTACAAATAAGCTGTCTTAATAAATAGAAACATATTCTAACTTTTAGGGCTTGTTTAATGTGATTATTTGGGTAGATTTATTTTCAGGTATATGCAAATTCACATGTTAATCTACTTTAATATCAGCTCTATATTGCAGCTCTGCAAGCATGTGGTCCTTCTATCCATACCGTATAAAAGCCGATGCTGAGAAGAAGTGTTCTGAGCAGGATCTCTGCTAAGTGCAGCGGGTTGTAGGCATCTACTGAGCTGGAGGAGGAGGGTGGTCGAGCCGATGCCCCGGAGGTTAGCGGAGGCCCGAGGCCTGTCACCTCACCAAAATTGCTATAACCTAGCAGAGAGGCTATGTGGCTTTGATCCTGAAGGCTGCTGAGGACCATGTCTAGCTGCAGGCGCTTTGAAAGGACACAGAAAGATGAGTAGAGGAGTAAAAATTTCAGTTGCATGGTTTCATACCATTCTTTCTTTCACACATGCAGCCAAGCAACACTCTAAATTAGCGGTTGGAGTCACTGTATCAGGCCATCTATCTAGCTCTGACACTTCTCTGAGAATTACTAAACAAAGTGAAGAATTTATCACATTAAAACACAAACATCAACATATATTATTAGAATTATTATTCAGCCCCCTTGAACTTTTACAGTACCACATTTTAGACTTCAAACATAAAGATATAAAATTGTAATTTTTTTGTAAAGGATCAACAACAATTGGGACACAATCATGAAGTGGATCAAAATTTATTGGATATTTTAAACTTTTTTAACAAGTGAAAAACTGAAGAATGGGGTGTGTAAAATGAATCGGGCCCCTTTACATTCAGTGCAGCAAATTCTTAGCCTGGGTGCCATACCAAACTTAGTCCCGCCCACAAGGTTTGAGGTCGGGAAGTTCGGTCTGGCATTGCTCCATAGTAGCGCGATTATGATCGCCCACCCACTGGCGATCCAATCAAATTGTCAGGGCGGGCTTTATACGATGATGGACAGATGATCAACAGTAACGTAATCAACCATGTGACCAAAGCGCGCTTGGGTGACAACAACAATGGCTGCCGCCGGAGAGTTTAGGTGAGTAGATTCTGCTATTAGGTCTGTTCTAGAAGATTTCGACAGCAAATTAATTTTAAAAGAGGAACAGATCAAGGCTCATCTTCTTATTCTAGGCGTGAAACTGCACGCTTTGATTTTTGTTGACAACAACTATGCATCGCTTAACATACGTCACGCACTCCGTTGCTCTTATTGGTTGTAGGTCTATCCAATTGAGTGCAGAGGCATTTTTTTCAAAACACGCCCCATAATCACAGCTCTATGGAGCAGTATCAGACTCATATTCTGACTAGAATTGAGTAGGACTACGTCAGGCTAGTAAATTCTCTCCAGAAGGTCAGTGAGGATCTCTGAATGATCCAGTGTTGACATAAATGACTGATGTGTGGAAAAAAAGTGTAAAATTGATGTGTGGAAACAAGTCTCCATATAAATGCTCTGTGATCATCTCAGAGGTCTGTTTAAAGTACAGAGAACATCATGAACAAGAAGGAAGACACCAGGCAGGTCCAAGATACTGTTGTGGAGAATTTTAAGTTTTTTGAATACAAAAACAAGGAAATACTGATTAGAGATGCAGCCAAGAGGCCCACAAACAATCTGGATAAACTGCAGAGATCTACATATGAGGTGCGAGACTGTCCATAGGACAATAATCAGTCATATACTGCACAAAGCTGGCCTATATGGAGGAAAGACGCGCATGTGGAAGAAGGTGCTCTAGTCAGAGGAAAACAAAATCTAACTTTTTGGCAATAATGTAAAACAATATCCTTGGTGTAAAAGAAACTCATCTCATCACCCAGAACACATCATCCCCACTGTCAAACATGGTGATGGTTGCATCATAGTTTGGGCCTTTTCTTCAGCAGGGACAGGGGAGATGGTTAAAAGTGATGGGAGGATGCATGGAGCCAAAAACAGGAATATTCTGTAAGAAAACCTGTTGGATTCTGCAAAAGACGTGAGACTGGAATAGAGATTTATTTTCCAACAAGACTATGATCCAAAACATAAAGCAACATCTACAATTGAATGTTCACAAATAAACATATCCAGGTCTTAGAAAGGCCAAGTCCAGACCTGAATACAACCAATTTGTGGAAAGACTGGAAAACTGCTGTTCAAACACACTCTCCATCATACCTTGCTGAGCTCCTGCTGTTTTGCAGGAAGAAAGGGCAAAAATTTCACTCTTCCAATGTGCAAAACTGACAAACACACCCTGTGCAACCTGCAGCTGCAAAAGGTGGTGCTACAAAGTATTTATAAAGAGGGCTGAATAATTTTGCACACCCATTACTTTTTTTTAACTAGTTAAAATAGTTTAAACTGTCCAATAAATTTCGTTCCACTTCATGATTGTGTCCCAATTGTTGTTGGTACTTCGCATAATTTAAATGTAAAAACAAATAAAAGTTAAATGGCTTTTAAAACTTGTTAACATATAAAACCCGGTGGCCTTCATAGGAAATTAACACTGTTTTCTTTGAAACCTTAAATAAGATAAACATAACTTAAAAAATGAGGTGTAATTCCTTAAAAGCAGCGCTGGTAAGTGATCCAAGCTACATACCTGGCCTTTGGAGAGAACATTTAAACTTTGGGGGCCTTGGGGAAGGAGTGAGAGGAGAAGTTCAGTTCGTTCCCTGAGAGGAGGCAGCAGCAGGGAGGCCCCGATAGACAGTGTGTTTAAAACTGCCTGTGGAGAACAAGAAATATCAGCGAAAAAAATACCTAATATTTAGTCATAATAGTAATATAAAAATGAAATATCAATTATTGTCATTATTACATGCAAGTGGTTGATTAGAAACACAAAAAACAGTACCGGTAAATGTAAATATGCTGTAAGGAACTTTTCAGACTATTTTATCATATTCTTGTCTAGTATGAGATGTCCTCACTCAGTTAGTGAACTTTTTTTTTTATCTTTTTCAGGTATCAGAATAGGGGGGTTTAAGCGTCCAAATATGTCATTGATATGCAGGTTGTGAATCTATGACACTTTAAAAATAATAAGCAATCAAAGATTACAACAGAGGTCCTTGGTTTTTATTTAGTAGGATTTTAGAAAAAGAATGCTATTAATTTACCTGCTGTATAGAGTCTGGTATGTTGGTGTCTATGAGCCTGAACAATAGATTTCTCAAAGGCCTCCCCTGAGCACCTAGAACCATGGCTCCAGTGCCGCCTGCATGGGCCAAGGACAAGTGGATGGACAGCAGCTTCATGCACAGCAGAAGGAAATGATGGTGGTCCCTGAGGAAGAGATAGAGAGAGGAATACAGCCAGGAAATCAACATTCCTTTGTGATGGGTGGGAGAAATTGTAATTATTGACAAAAATTTATGAATTTCAGGGTTCCAACGGAATATCTATTTTTAAGTTTTGTGTAGTTCAAAATTCAAATTTCATTTGAATTTTCAATTTCATTTGAATTTACATTGGATAAAATGAAAATTACAAAATTTACATTTACATTTTAATTTTTTTTTATGATTTTAATTTACATTTGAAAAAAAAGCTTATACAAGAGAAATCAGGAAAAACTAAAATTGGATTCTAAGGCAGCAATAAAGTACCGGTACAAGGGAGATTTCACATCACTCCTTTAGGCATTATTTAGGAACTTTCTTCAATTCAATTCAAGTTCACAAATTATTTCTTAATCCCAGAGGGAAATTAAAAAATTGTTTAACCATATTTATTTAGAAATTCCCACAATTTAGATTTTTCAAACCCAGAATAGATAATTTTAGGGGTGTCTGGATAAAGCGTTCTATTTCATCCCTACTGACCGCCAGAGGCGGTGCTTCAAGCACTGAATGATCATTCATGCGCATGCGCAGGTCGAGTATTAATGACAACAAAGTCAGCTGTGACCTGCCGGGGACCCACGTGACTCTATATAGTCACGTGGCACCCGGCAATCAATCCCTTTTGTTCTTCTCGCGCGCAGGTGTGTTGAGGACAGGAGTGTGGTCGTGTGAAGCTGCTTGCTTCTGTGTATACCACTAGTTTCCTGGCTGCTTGTTGCTGGTAGCCCCGTGACCGGGTTTGGTCGGAGCTGCGGGTAAGTCTCGCCCTCCAGGGGCTGCACAAGCTGCTTTCACCTTACCAGATCTGCGGTGACTGGTAAGTTTTCGTTCTTTTCTCAGCAGTGGTTTACTGTTCGCTTTGATTTGCCACGTTAATTTTGTGGCTCTTTTGACTCACGGTAGCGTTTCTGCTCGCGCTGAGTTGTTTTCAGTTTGTTTGCCTAAGCCCACCAGTAGCGTTTCTACTCGCGTTGGGTTCTTCTATAGTTTGTTTATCTACACTCACCAGTGGCGTTTCTGCTCGCGCTGAGTTGTTTTCAGTTTGTTTGCCTAAGCCCACCAGTAGCGTTTCTACTCGCGTTGGGTTCTTCTATAGTTTGTTTATCTACACTCACCAGTGGCGTTTCTGCTCGCGCTGAGTTGTTTTCAGTTTGTTTGCCTAAGCCCACCAGTAGCGTTTCTGCTCGCGTTGGGTTCTTCTATAGTTTGTTTATCTACACTCACCAGTGGCGTTTCTGCTCGCGCTGAGTTGTTTTCAGTTTATTTGCCTGAGCCCACCAGTAGCGTTTCCGCTCGAGTTGGGTTCTTCTTTGGTTTGTTTGCCTAAACTCACCAGTGGCGTCTCTGCTCGTGCTGAGTTCATCTTTAGTCAATAATCGAGTCGCCAGTAGCTTTCCTGCTCGTGTTGACTTGTCCTTGGTAGCGGGCTGATCACGCCTTTCAGCAGTATGATGCTGGATAGTTTATGTTGCTCGACCTGTCTGGCTCCACTTCAGCCCGATGACGGGCATGACTTGTGTCCCTCCTGCCTCGGTGTGGAACATCTCCGGGAGGCGCTGTCAGATGACGCTTGCCCCATCGGCGTCGCCAGACCCCATTTACTGGGGCACGTGCCCCAGTATAAATGAGCAGTGCCCCAGTATAAACCTCATGAATATTTGCAACAGTGATACATTTTTTTAATGCATCAATTTAGATAATTCCAACGGGAGGAGTCGTATATTTCTACTCAAATGCGCAGCAAGTGTGTTGGTAACTCCAAATTGAGGATGTAATAGCGCCCCCACGTCGGCGCATGTCACTGCATGAACTGCAGGTAAACTAACGCGCTGCTCTCAGCTGAGTTGGATGGGACATTGTGCGGTCACGACGCATTTTTAGTTCTGGTAACGTTTCTTACCCGTCAATTTTATTATTTTCCCAGTGAAACCACATGATTTATTTATAGGCTACTAACTGAAAATTACTGCATTGGTTTGTAGATTGACATCAGGAAATTCCTCACACGAAGCAGAGACAGGGAAGCAGTAAAACAAGATGAGAGAGAGGGAGGTAAGGTCCCGTGATGAATTAGTGATTTAAGCTAAGCAGTTACATTAGGGACGTTATAAGCAATATGATAGATATTTACATAATTCTAAATTTACGTTTTTTAATGTTTGCTGTAGAGAATGAGAATGAAGGTGCTGGAGTAGAAAAGGGAGGAGGAGGCGAGAATGACAGGCAAGAGACAGGTGAAGGACAGGAGAGACAGGTGAGACAGGTGAGAGACAGGAGAGACAGGACCATGAAGGTGATGAGGGAGCAACAACCAGCGTCCACAAACAAGAAGGAGATATTAGTGACTTAGGGGGAAACATGATGGTCCTAAACAAGTGAAGTTGTCCCACTATCCCCAGGACAAATTTGGAGTTAAAAAAACTTTCATTTAATTCAAAATGGTTTGAAAGCTTTGAATGGTTGAAAAAGAAATCCTTGTTATCAAGGATATGCAGTGTGTTTTCAACTTGCTTGATAACACCATGTTCCCCACACTAACGCAGGTCACCCAGATCTCCTCACAATCCCAGTCAACAGCTGTAGTTGTGAAAGGTCATTCAGTGTGTTGAGAAGGCTCCACACTTGGCTGAGGTGCACAATGGGACAAGACAGGCTCCAACATCTTGCTATTTTATCAGTTGAAAAGGAAGAACTTTCTAAGCTGAGTCAAAGTCTAGTGATTGACTGCTTTGCAAAAATGAAAAATAGGAGGTACACTTTAATGCTCAAAAAATAAAGAAAAACTTAGTTCAGGTTGAGTTAACATTTCCCCTGAACTAAAACTCTGAAACCTAGGAATTAATGATTACTTCAGATTGTGTATAAGGAAACTTTTTATTTTTAGTTGGTGATGTCTTATTTTTTATAGCTGCAATGTTGAAATTGTTTATGTTTGTTAAAATAAATATGCTCTTACACTCATTATTATCTCAACTGGTAATTTTGGTAGGAATTTATCAGGGTGGGGCAGTGTGCTTGTCTGTATTTGTGTATGAAGGAGGGGCATATGCAGTAGGGGGCCAGTGCCCCAGTAAAGCTTTGTGCCTAGCAACGCCCCTGGCTTGCCCCAACTGTCGCGTCATGCCCCGGTCGGTCAGACTGGATCGGTTGGCTGCACTGGAGCAGCCTACCGACTGGGCGGGCGCTTCGCCGCGTGCTCGTTTGCCGATGGAGAAAGCGGTGTGCAAACGTTCTACTGGGGCTGCACCTTCGGTACCGACAAAGCGTGCTAGACGGACCGATGCAGGGAGGTTGTCCACGAAAGTGGATCATCTCACTGCTGAGCTGGCCCAAATGAAAGCCCTCCTCCAGTCCTTTCAGACTGCTGGTGATCGTGGCACGGCTCTCCCTACCGAGCAGGATGAAACGTCAGTCAATGACGACGATGCTGTTTCCGTGGCGGCCTCTGGCACCCATTTCTGTGAGGACCTTCCGGAGCTGGGCTCCGGGGCCTCTGGGTCGGACTCCATTGCCTCTCAGGAGGATACGGGGAGTCTGTGACATCCGCTATTCGAACGGCTCTTGCCCGTTTACAAATTAGTGTTCCTCAGGCCCAGCCTGCGGCCTCCAGCGCCTTCTTTAGGCGCAGTAGGTCAGAGACTGCCTTTGTGGTTCCTCCCTCGGCGGAGTATGTGCGGGAACTGCATGCTTGCTGGTCAGACACCAAGGCGTTTTCACGTCTGACGACGGATGGCAGGGTCCTGGCAGCTATGCAGGAGGCACCCAAGGTTGGCTTGGGGCAGATGCCAGCGGTGGAACCGGGCATTGCCTCTCTTATAATCCCGCCTGATGAGGCCTTGCGGCCCAATGCCCGTTGTCCGCGTCCTCAGTGCCGTATTACCGACGACCTTCTCTGCAAAGCCTATGACTCTGGGGCCCGCATGGGCCGGATTGGGAACTCTCTCTCCCATCTTATGCTGGCCCTGTCTTCCTCCTAGGTATCGGTTCCGCTGGATCATGCCACGCAAGGCCTGGTTGATGCATCTCTGCAGGCCTTTGCTCTTATGACGAGGGAACTTGGACGCACACTCTCCACACTGGTTCATGCTCGCCGCCAGGTCTGGTTGGCGCAGTCACCACTAACTGAGCCTTGTAAGAGGACCCTCCGGGCCCTGCCTGTGGTCCCGGGGGAGCTTTTTGGTTCTGCGGCACTGGACGCATTGGACCGTACGGCTCAGGCCTCTAGAACGAGGCAACAGCTGGCAGGGCTTCACAGACGTGATCGCCAGCCAGTAAGCACCTGGGCAGCTGCGGGTCCTTCACGGAGGTCCTTAGTGCCTTCTCCTTCTCCCACTGAGCCCCAGGGTCTGTTACCAGGTCAGAGATCGGTCCAGAGACCTGCTCTAGATCGGAGGAACAGAGCTCGAGACCAGGCTGGAACAAGGTCCTTTCATCCCTTTCCGGCCGCGCAGTCTGGCCGGCGCCCTCCCGGGCCTTCGAAGGGCCGGGGGACCCGCAGATGATGCCTTAGGGCCGGCGGTCGGTTATTTTTCCCCGGAACAGCTCAGCTTCTGGGCTGCCCACACCCCGGACTTGTGGGTGTTGTCCACCCTGTCCCGGGGGTACCGTCTTCAATTCCGCCGCCGGCCACCTATCCCTGGCCGGGTCAGGATGACTGTGATCCACGACCCGGTGAAGGCACAGGCACTGAACCAAGAAATCTGCACCTTGCTGGCCAAGGGTGCTATAGTGCCTGTGGACCCCCTGCTGGATCCAGGGGGCTTTTATTCCACGTATTTTCTGGTTCCGAAGAAGACCGGGGGCCTGCGTCCAGTCTTGGACCTCAGGGGCCTGAATGTGTACTTGAAGGCCATGCCCTTTCATATGCTGACCACCAGGGAAGTGTTGCAGGCGATTTCCCCGGGCGATTGGTTCACTTCCATAGATCTCAGGGATGCTTATTTTCACTTTCCGATCGCTCCGCCCCATTGGCGGTTTCTTCGTTTTGCTTTTCAAGGGAGACATTTCCAGTTCAGGGTCCTCCCGTTCGGACTTTCACTGTCCCCCAGGGTGTTCACCCGATGTGTTGCAGCGGCTCTCTCTCCTCTGCAGGCACAGGGATTGAGGATCCTCCCATATCTGGACGACTGGCTCATTTGTGCCGCGACGTGGGACCAGGCGGTTCGAGATACTCGGTTAGTGCTCCATCATGTGGGATGCTTGGGCTTGCAGGTGAACATGGAGAAAAGCAGTCTGACTCCCTCACAGGAGACTGTTTTCCTGGGCATTGCCATGGATTCCATCTCAATGACTGCTTGCCCGTCACCCCAGCGGGTGGACAGTATATTGAGCGTGCTCCCGGAATTCAGGCGCGGCATGGCGCTGCCTCTTGTGCGGTATCTTCGACTCTTGGGCATGCTTACAGCTGCGTCCGCCGTAGTGCCCTTGGGGCTGCTGTCATTGCGGCCCCTCCAGATGTGGTTGAACAGCTTGAATCTGGATCCCACACGGAACACTCATCGTCTCCAAAGACTTCGGGTGGGGCCTCAGTGTCTTCAGTCTCTGTCCCAATGGAGGGTGAGGTTGTTTATGACCACAGGGGTCCCGCTCGGTTCCCTCCCGTGTCGTCGGGAAGTTGTGTTTACAGATGCATCCTCCACGGGCTGGGGTGCAACCTGGCGGGGTCAAATGGCACAGGGGACATGGTCCCAGCGGCAGGGCAGGGAACACATCAATGTCCTGGAGTTACAGGCTGTACTTCTGGCTCTTCAGAGCTTTCTTCCAGGCTTGCGGGGGAAGCACGTGCTGGTGAGGTCAGACAACACCACAGTGGTCTTTCACATCAACCACCAGGGGGGAACGAGGTCAAGGAAACTGTTGTGCTTGACTCGACGGCTTCTGACCTGGGCAGCTCCACGCATAGCCAGCCTCAGAGCAGCCTACATCCCAGGGCCGGAGAACGTGCCAGCAGATTTTCTATCCCGTCAGAAGCCGCTTCCAGGGGAGTGGAAGCTTCACCAAGAGGTGGTGGAGTGCATCTGGAAGGTCTTTGGCAGGGCGGACGTGGACCTCTTTGCCTCAAGGGACGCATTTCATTGTCCCCTTTGGTTCTCGTTGGACAACAGCAGCCCTCTGGGCCACGATGCTCTGGCACACGACTGGCCCCGGACCCTCCTTTATGCCTTTCCGCCATTCAGCCTACTTTTTCAGACTCTCCTCAGGGTACGTCAGGAGGGGCACAGGGTCCTGCTGGTGGCCCCCTACTGGCCAGCGAGGACTTGGTTTCCTCTACTGTGCGAGCTCAGCTCCGGCTCGCCAATGCGTCTCCCCTCCAGGAGAGATCTTCTTTCCCAGATGGGGGGTCAGATCTTGCACCCCGAACCGGACCGGCTCCAGCTCTGGATTTGGCCCCTGCAAGGCCGGGGTCCACCTTCTCAAGATACACTGGGTCCATAGGGCATACAATGGCTAATGCATGGGCGCCGTCCACGCGAGCTGTCTATGCTAACAAGTGGACGGTCTTTGCCACCTGGTGCCGTGATAGAGGGCAGGACCCGGTTCAGTGTTCAGTTTCTGACATACTGACCTTCCTGCAGGCATTGCTGGATCAAGGACGGTCTCCATCTACCTTAAAGGTGTATGTGGCTGCCATTTCCTGTTGGCATGTTGGGCTGAATGGTTGTTCTGTGGGCCGAGACAAGGATGTTGTACTGTTTTTAAGAGGTGCTCGGCGTTTGCACCCACCCAACCACCCTGTGGCACCGGCGTGGGACCTTTCTCTTGTGCTTGAGGCTCTTCGGTCCCTCCCATTTGAGCCCCTGGCGTCGGCGGACCTCAAATGGCTCTCACTGAAGACTGCGTTCCTTTTAGCTATGGTTTCCGCAAAACGTGTAGGGGAGTTACAGGCTCTCTCGATAGCCGAACCCTGCTGCCGGTGGAATCCTGATGGCTCAGGCGTTACACTGTGGGCTGACGTAGCGTTTATTCCTAAGGTATCACTGCCAGCAGGCAGCACCCAGCCTCTCCATCTTGCCCGGTTTGACTCCGGAAGTCCCTCTGAACCACTGTGTCCTGTTCGTGCCCTTGAGACATACATCAATGCCACGGCATCCTTCCGAAAGACAAATAGCCTTTTTGTTTGCTACGCTGGCTCACGGAAGGGTCAGGCACTTTCTAAGCAGCGACTTGCACACTGGGTTGTGGATTTGATCTCCAAGGCTTATGCCTTGCAGGACCGGCCACTGCCGGCGGGAGTGAAATGCCACTCTACAAGGGGCATGTCGACATCGTTTGCTGCTATGACTGGGGTGCCATTGGATGTTATATGCCGTGCGGCCTCCTGGAAATCACCTAGTACCTTTACTCGGTTCTACAGGGTGAATGTGGCTGCGCCCCATCTGCTTCAGGGAATCCTCGAGCAGCATGCCTCTACATCACATTAGGTGGGTGGTGTAGTCGTTGTTCCTTGAATGTTGCTGATTCCTCGTGACCTTGTTGATATGAGTCATCCAGTGCTTGAAGCACCGCCTCTGGCGGTCAGTAGGGATGAAATAGAACGAAAGTTACTACCGTAACTACGGTTCTATGAATCCCGGATGACCGCCAGAGTGCTTGGTCCCTCGGAATCTCTGCTTTCACGAGAAGATTGAAGGATTGATTGCCGGGTGCCACGTGACTCTATATAGTCACGTGGCACCGGCAGGTCACAGCTGACTTTGTTGTCATTAATACTCGACCTGCGCATGCGCATGAATGATCATTCAGTGCTTGAAGCACCGCCTCTGGCGGTCATCCGGGATTCATAGAACCGTAGTTACGGTAGTAACTTTCGTTTTCATTTCTGATATGAGTCTGATATTGCAGCTTTGAGAATTGATCGATACGGATATTGACCCAATACACTATTAGCACAAACCACACATGCTTTTATTACTTATTTTTTAATGTATAGTATTAGAAAAGGTATGTCTAAAAGGGAAGAAAAGTTAACAACAATAGGTGTGAGACACAGTGTAAAAAAACTCCCTTTGTCTATCAAGATTTTACTTCTTCCAGCTCACAAGAGGTTCTTCTTTAAATTCTTTAATTTCTTCCAAAAGGAATCCCTAAATCGTATCCAAAGAAAAAATGTCAATGCATTTTGATTATTTTTGGATAAAGAGCCAGATGAAAAGGCACATAGATCTTTGAATATTTCTCTCTCATTGTTCTCGTTTTTATATTTTTACCGGTAAATATTATGTAAATGCTTCCTTTAAATATTTCTACATTTTATTTAGCTTATTCATTCAATTTAAGTCTGGATTGTCATGGCATTACAGGGTAGTCATATAGGTTCTCTCTGTATTTTTTTATATCAAAACCCAGTGACTTTAAATCTGCTTTGAACCCTGAGCAGCAGTAACCGAGGGGTAAATTGAAGAAATAAAGCCAAAATTGCCAAAGTAGAAAAAAGAATCTTTTTGTTCTTTGCTATTTTGGAGCAATGATGATTTTTTTTTTTATCTGTGTGTAATGCATAATTCATAGTAGATCAGTAAGTGTTTGCTTTTGACAGGAAACGTATGTCTAAAACTATTCCTTTATTGTACATTTTGTTAGCTTGTCTGCTATATTAACCAACATGATGTGTTGAGCTAGATCTGCTATTTTCACAGCTTTTGTATAAAGTAAGGCATTAATTCATAAAAAAGTTTATTTTAATCCTATAAATCAAAGTTTTTTGCCCAACAGCAATGATGAACTGCCAGCAGCATTCTACATCCAGCAATTGTAGTATCTAGGCAAGAGCTGTCAGTCTGTTAAAGAATCTGGTTGTTTGTCCGAAATTGTAAAGGCTAACTTATTTTGCAACATTAAACTAGACTAAAACCTTTTTAAGTTTCAATCGAGTAAAACAGAGTAAAACTATCACATATCATAATGACTAAAATGTGACTAATGTTAGTTTTCGTCCTGAAGACTAAGACTGTTTCTCAGATGGCTGTAAAAAAAACAACACTGGTGAGAACAGATGACCCATGCTCTATTAACCAATGGGTTAAAGAAACCTTAAACAGAGGGAGAGTTTTTAGTAGATTGCCAATAATTAAAGATTTTAAATGCCGGACGACATAATCCGATATTAGTTTTTGGCTGATATTTGATATTAATATCAGATCGGGACAACCCTGGATAATTTAACTGAAATTTTAAAGCACAGTTGTGAGATGTGAAAATGTTTTGTTTGTAAAAAAAAAAAAAAAAAAGGGTCTACAGGTCTTAACAAAATAAGTGTATATTTATTTACAGCTTCTATTGTTAACAATTATCTGGTCAATTGAATAAGACCAGAGTAGTTATTTAACAAATTTAGGAAAAAGAGCATTTATTGGTAGAAGTCTTAAAGTCTTTATTTTTTTAAAACGCTGTTCTTTGTCCACACAAATCAGCAATACAGAGTTGAAACTCATCTTTTTTTCTATACATATATATATATATATATATATATATATATATATATATATATATATATATATATATATATATATATATTAAATTTAAAAACTTAGGCAGACTTGGAAAATATAAAATGATACATGGAACATTTGCATGCTTTTCTAGACTGCATAACAATCCTGGATTAGAAGCTTAGAACCAACATGTTCATTTCATACCTCTTAGATAAAAACGGAGCAGGGGGTGTTTCGTTACCGATGCCATCACAATACGTTTCTAGGAAGTTGCGTAAGTAGGTGAAAGTGCTCTCTTCCAGGTCGACACAAAAGGGTCTGTGCCATGCCACTAGTTGCCTGGAAAAAGAAATAAAATGATTAAGAAAACCCTGGGAAAGATGCATACATACGAGAAGAATCCATAGAGCCCACATTCCACAAAATGAAGTAAGTATTTCAGAAAATAGAGGCAGATCCTTAAAATGAGCGTTTACCTATCGGTTGGAACTGCAGTCCATGCAAGACTGTGAGACGTCCCAGCGGTTATTTGCTGAATCGAAATCCCCTCTAAGCCGAGCACCTTTCTGGGTTTGGTTATGGGTGTAGAAGTGTGGCCTTGCCCACACTGGCCCATCGTGTTGTTTCCCCAGGCGTACACTTCATTCTCTGAGAAAAGGAAAACATGTTTCTTTATTATCCAAAAATCTTTTAGCAGGAAGGAGATAACTGGTAAAGATGTCTCACCATGAGACAAAGCCAGACAGTGACTGTCCCCACACGAGATGTCAATAATCTTGGTGATGCTCAGGTCTTCTATGAACCTGGGCCTTAATGAGGTGGTTTCAGAAGAGCCACATCCTAAACATGAGCCACAGCCCCAAGCAAACACCTAAAGGAGAAGTTAACAATAATACATACTTTTATTTTTATCATGGAAAAAAGGATATTTGTAGACAACAGTGCTTAAACTTATTTTTCAGGAGGTGATCTTTGCTTATTATATTACAATTTGAAATTGGATCCAAAATAAGTTCACATTCTTCTTCTAACAGATGTGGGGAAAGTAGATGCTAAGGTAAAAGGGAAATTGGTGTAATTTATAGATTATTTGGTTGGACAAAAGCTCGGGATAATTAAGGAAAATGCCTGCTTGTTTCATTGTTTTAAAAATATTTAAATGTAGAAATTTAGAAAAAAGCTGTGATGCCATGAATAAACAAGGGATGTAAGTGAGCTAACAGCAGACTTGATTAATCGTGACATGAGATGAACAGGGTCCATAAAAAAAAATACCTTAAAGGATTGCATTAAAGAAATGTTATTACATCTCAATCACTCATGTTTTACAATAGATTTTAATGAAACAGTCTTAACACTGCAGATTACTAAACCTCCTGATCCTGTCAATAGACCGATGGAAGCTGTGGAATCTTACTTGTCCAGCAGAAGTGAGGGCCAGAGATGACTGGCTGCCTGCACACACCTTCCTGATGATAAATCCATGAAGGCCCTCAATAACCTTTGGGCGATACACACGATTTGTGTCTCCATGACCTAGTTTACCTGCAAAGATGAGTCATACTTTACGTTTTCATAGCTCCTCAAAACTTTCCACCATGGAATTTTTTCACCATCACCCCATCCGATGTGTATAGCATGTATGGGCGCTAAGCACGCTCAGGCATCGCTGGCGGACCCTCAGGGATGCCAGCACTGCGCGTCGATGCCGGAAAGGATCCTGGAGAGGCGGCTTAGGGTGGCTGTCGCTAACAGCCAGGACCCTTGCTTCTCCTCACCTGCAGCCGTTGCGGCGGCGGGTGAAAACCATCCGCCGCTAGCCTCTAAGAGCTGGGCGGACGTGATGGAAGAGGAGTACCCGTCCATGCCTCCTCTGTTTGAGGGCCTTATGGACAGTGGGAAACTCGAGGCAGACATCGACGAAACGGAGGGTGACGCTAACTCCGACCTCCTGGAACTGGAGGACATGGAGGAGGAGGAGGAGGACTCGACCTTCCCGGGTCATCACTCCAGGCCTCCAAGCGGGGCAGAAGTCAGCTCCCCGGGGGATAGTGATCTGTATGATGTGTGCAGACGGGCGGCTTTAAAGCTGAACATCCCCTGGCCTGCAGCGCAGGATTCAGAAGGAGCAGAACGGGACCTGTACGACGGTAAAAGGCTTCCACCAGCTTTACCACCAGCAAAGCAACTTTTACCAGCCGTTCCCGCTTGCATGAGAGAAATGAGCCATTTCTGGTCCAGCCCATTTAAGAGTAAGCTTCCCACCAAGGGCTTCTCTAAGCTGGAGATACAGGGCATGGGTGAGCTGGGGCTGGCCGAACCCCCAGCTGTAGAGCCTTCAGTGGCTTACCACCTCCACCCTAACCGCAGATCGGTTTCAGCATCCTCAAACATCTCGCTCCCAGGTAAAATGGACCGCCTCACAGCCTCCATTTACCAAAGGATGTACAGATATGCGGGTCAGTCAGTGTGCTCACTTAACGCGGTTACACTGCTGTCTGCGTACCAAGGTGAAATCTTGGAGGAGATGGGGCGTCAACTGGACTCGGGGACACCTAACCCCAGTCTATGGGATGAGATCTGTGTGGTGAACGATCTCATCTTGCGCTCCTCTAGAGGTGCTGTTCAAGGTTGTGGTCGGGTCATGGGTCTGGCTGTCTCAGGGGAAAGAGGCCTATGGTTAAACCTGTCAGGCCTGAGTGATTCCCAGAAGGCCGAGATCATGGATGCGCCCTATGACCCGACAAAAGGTCTATTTGGCCCCTCCTTGGAGAAGATGAGGGAGACGAGTAACCTCAGAAAACAGGAGGGAGAGGCTTTTAACCTTTGTTTGCCTCGTAAGCCCAGCCAAACCCCCCCACAGGGACCCAGACCTGGGTTTGCGGCTGCTGCAGTGAGAGTACGGCAAGGTGGAGCCAAGCCTTCAAGGAGACCTGCCACACAATCCACCCAGCAAAGCAAAGCGGAGAACCCAAGACCATGGGGGAAGCACTCTTTTGCAGCGGCCGCTGCAAAAAATCGTCCATCCCACCCTGGGGAGAGCAAGAAAAAGCGGGCAACCTAACCCCACTTTTAACCATCTCCCCTCTGAAGAGAAGGTTTCCAGGCACCAGGGCAAACTTCTCTGTCCAGGATTCAGATGCTCCTGTAGTTCCCAGTTCACCAGGAGGCATGTTAAATTCTCCCTCTCACGTTCAGAGAGAAGACATTTTGGGGTGGAGGACATAGTGTCACAAAACACTCCACAGCACGTTATCAGTGTCACCAAGCACTCAGCTGTGCCCCATGTTACAAAGTGTTGTTCAGGGGGAATTAGAGAAAATAAATACAGCTTTTCTGCAGCCAGGCATGTTGCCAAGGGCAGAAAGCCCCCCACAAAAAAGAAAAAAATTAACACAAATGGCTCTCTGCCACTCCCCTCTGCGCCCAGCAGAGGGACCTCGCGCTCTTTACAACAGAGCCGAGCGCAGCAGTGCAGAGGGGATGACGTCACTCAGCAGCGACGCTTCTCCTCTCTCTGCTCGGGCAGATCAGTGGCGCGCATGCGCTGTCTCTCCATGGGTTTTGCATACAATCTCCAAGGGTTACAGACTGCAGTTTGCCACGAGACCTCCGAGATTCAACGGAGTGCTCTCCTCGGTTGCCACCGGGGATTGAGCTCACGTCCTGAAAGACGAAATAGCATCCCTGTTAGAGAAAAAAGCGATCAGAGTTGTACCGGACGAGGAGGTTCGTCAGGGCTTCTACTCGCGCTATTTTCTCATTCCAAAGAAAGACGGCGTATCACTACGCCCCATTCTGGATCTGCGTGTGTTAAACAGACACTTACGCAGATATACATTCAGGATGCTCACACACAAAGCACTGTGCCGTTCCATCCGTCCGGGGGATTGGTTTGTAACCATCGACCTCGCGGACGCCTATTTTCACATCTCCATTTACCCCCCACACAGAAAGTTTCTCAGGTTCGCTTATCAGAGCGCAGCCTACGAGTTTCAGACCATCCCGTTCGGGCTGTCATTAGCCCCGAGGGTGTTCAGCAAGTGTGTGGAAGCGGCGCTGTCCCCTCTGAGGACGCGCGGGATCAGAATATTTTCGTACATAGACGATTATCTAATCTGCTCTCGGCCAAGCGAGCAGGCAGTCAGCGACTCCCTGGCAGTGATCAACCACCTCATCAACCTCGGGTTCAGGATAAATCAAGCCAAAAGTCGCCTGACTCCCGTGCAATGCACGGAGTATTTGGGTCTCAAAATAAACTCCCTCTCTTATCGTGTCACACTATCAGAGGGGAGAATCCTGTCATTCACCCAGTGCATGACGCGTTTTCAGTTGGGAAACGTCGTTACATTCAGACTGTGCCTGCGGCTCCTCGGTCTTATGGCATCCGTGATTTCAGTGGTCCATCTGGGGCTTCTGATGATGAGGGACTTTCAGCGGTGGGTCGCCTCGCTGCGACTCTGTCCCCGCCGTCATCTGTGCCGCAGAGTAAAAGTGACACAGACATGCGTGGCGGCTCTTCAGCCCTGGAGAGACCCGACGGTTCTCACGTCGGGCGTCCCGCTGGGGACCGTAGCATACAGGGTTACCATGACAACCGATGCTTCCCTGACAGGTTGGGGCGCAACTATGATGGGCAGAGCGGTGAATGGCATATGGTCGCCGAGAATGAGGCGGCTTCACATCAACATGCTGGAACTGCACGCAGTGTTCCTAGCTCTGAAGCACTTCATGCCATATGTGATGGGTCGCCACGTCTTGGTAAAGACCGACAACTCCACTGTGGTGGCTTATATCAACCGTCAGGGCGGCACCAGGTCCCTGCAGTTACACAGACTGGCCAGGGACATAATTATGTGGAGCAGCACCAGAGTTCTGTCGCTCAGAGCAACGCACGTAGCGGGAATTCTGAACAGAGGGGCCGATCTTTTATCCAGAGGGAACCCTCTCTATGGGGAATGGAAGCTGCATCCACAGGTGGTGGAGCAGATCTGGCAGAGATACGGACGGGCTGCCGTAGATCTCTTCGCCTCATGGGAAAACACTCATTGCCCGCTGTTTTTCTCCCTGTCAGACCCAGACGCTCCACTGGGTATGGACGCGCTGGCGCACCCATGGCCAGACGCGTTGCTTTATGCTTTCCCTCCTCTCAGCCTGATATCCCCAACTCTAGTCAGAGTGAGGGAACAGGGGCTGTCTTTGATTCTGGTGGCTCCCTGGTGGCCATCGAAGCCCTGGGTGGCAGAGATAATCCAAGTCCTGTCAGCCGAACCATGGCCCCTCCCCGTTCGAAGGGACCTGCTGTCTCAGGCTCAAGGGGAGATTTATCATCCACACCCAGATCACCTGGCTCTCTGGGCCTGGCCCGTGAAAGGTGGAATTTAAATGCAACAGGCCTCCCCCCAGAGGTGATCGACACCATACAGAATGCTAGGGCTTCTTCTACTCGCTATCTTTACAGTGGTAAATGGCGAGTGTTTGAGGAATGGTGTGAGGAAAAACAGACCGTTCCTTTTCAGTGTTCAGTGGGGGACGTGCTCTGCTTTCTGCAGAGCTTGTTGGAGAAGGGTAAGGCTTTTTCAACAATTAAGGTTTATTTAGCCGCAATCTCTGCTTGTCATGTAGGGTTTGGTGATAAACCTGTGGGGAAGCACCCCTTAGTGTGTCGTTTTATGAGAGGGGCCCGACGTAAGTTACCAGTTTCTAAACCTCTGGTGCCATTATGGGATCTCTCTCTGGTGTTGGATGCCCTCTGTCATCACCCATTTGAACCTTTGGAGGGTGTTGGCTTAAAGTTCCTTTCATTGAAAACTGCCCTGCTCTTAGCGTTGGCTACGGCTAAGAGGGTGAGTGAGTTGCATGCACTTTCCGTTAGTCCGGCCTGTTTACAGTGGGCACCCGGGCTCTCTAAGGTGTGCTTGAGACCCAACCCGGCTTTTGTGCCGAAGGTGTTGGATTCAGCATATAGGTGTTCGATGGTGGAATTGCTGGCATTCCATCCACCCCCTTTCTCTTCAGCAGATGAGCAGAAGCTTCATTGCTTATGTCCAGTGAGAGCTTTAAGAGCTTATGTGGACAGGACAGCCTGTTTTAGAAGAGCTGACCCTCTGTTTGTATCCTGGGCTACTGCTCATAAGGGCAAACCTGTCTCCCGCCAAAGATTAGCACACTGGGTTGTGGAGGCTATATCTCTGGCATATAGGTGCGCAGGATCAGAGCCCCCTAAAGGGGTGAGGGCCCATTCTACCAGAAGCATGGCCACCTCTTGGGCTTTGTTCCGTGGTGTGTCAGTTCAGGACATCTGTGCTGCAGCCAGTTGGGCTACGCCGCACACATTTGTGTGGTTTTACAGGCTGGATGTGGCCCGGCCATCGCTAGCACACTCAGTGCTTGGAGTAGGGATGTTAGGGTCCAACTGAGACCTGGGTTGTGATTCCTATCATATATGGCTTCGGGATCATCATGCAATCCGGGAGTGGGCCATATCTCCCATAGTGAAACACCGAGCGAAGTTAGAAAAAGAACGTTGGGTTACTTAACGTAATCCCTGGTTCTTTGATAACAGAGTGAGGTGTTTCACCAACACATCCCTTCTTGCATGGGCATGGAAAGAAACCTGCCTAGAATGAGTTGAGGCGGGTAGGTTGGCCGTGATCTAGCTGGTGGGTGGAGCCACGGACACGGCTCAACCTGTCTGTCTCAGACAGACGTGATGTCATTGGAGCTTCCGTAGTTGGTCACGCCAAGGCGATTCCCATAGTGAAACACCTCACTCTGTTATCAAAGAACCAGGGATTACATTAAGTAACCCAACGTTTCTTATCTATTTATTCATATATATAAAAACTGTTCTTTAAGATGTTTTTAACTAAAATATTTATAAGGTGACAACTTACCATTATCTCCACCACCAAAGGACCACACTGTGCGTCCATCTTGTGCAACAGCAATGGTATGGGAGCTGCCACAGGTTACCTGCCCGACTCCACTGATATCCTTCACCAGTGTCGGAATGTTTCGACTCTGGCTGTCGCTGTGACCTAAATGCAATAAACTAGCTCAGAAAATAATTCTTTTGAAACTCTAGAACTTGAGATAAAACATGCAAGTTTACCGAGTCTGCCAAAGTCCCCCTCTCCCCACGTATAAAGCTCCCCATCATTAGTAACGGCAGCGCTGTGTCTGTAGCCCGCAGACACGCATACGACAACCTGTTAAATGAGTGGTTTTTAAAAAAAAATTTTTTAAACAGTTTAAATATAAAATCTCCACCCTGCTTTCTTATACATGAGACACTTCTCTGATGACTTACTTTCCCCGACAGC
Source organism: Cyprinodon tularosa (assembly GCF_016077235.1). Classification (NCBI taxonomy): domain Eukaryota; kingdom Metazoa; phylum Chordata; class Actinopteri; order Cyprinodontiformes; family Cyprinodontidae; genus Cyprinodon; species Cyprinodon tularosa. Next base: position 2,293,508 of record NW_024039718.1, on the reverse strand, counting down.
GGCCCTTGGATGATTTTGGGGTGTTTCTGTGTAGCGCTGTTGCCATGACCCAGTTTTCCATATTCACCATCACCCCAGCTGAACACCTGAAAGAAATAATGAGTTTTTTGTGGGGTTTTAAAAAAAAATAAAAACTGGCTCATTATTTTGACAGTAGGCTGACAGGAAAGGGGGTATGAGAGAGGGGGAAAGACATGCAACAAAAGACCACAGGTCAGATTTGAACCTGTGTCGTGGGGACACAAGCCTCCGTATACGGGTCATGCATGCTAACTGCTGCACCGGAGCACCCCCAATATTGAGCCTTAAATCCAATCTAGTTAATAAAATCCACACATGAAAAGGAGAGCTAACAATCGTTAAGTAAAAACCCTTATAAATGTGGAACAGCGCTTATCATTCAAAAGAAACTCGCAAATTAAATATGCAGGTTATTCAAGGGAAGTGTTCTACCTCTCCCTCGACAGTGATGGCCAGGGTGTGTCCATCGGAGCCCTTGGAGGAGGACACTTTCTTCATGTTCCTGTGTGGCTCCAGGACTAGCTTTTTGGGCATAGACTGATTGTTGGAATCACCCAGACCGAGGCGACCATAGCTGCCTTTCCCACAGGCTTTTACTGAGCCATCTGCAGACACTGAGAAGGTGCAGTACTGGCCTGCTTCAATCTGAAAGAAACCCAGAGTGCATAACGGAGGTCCTCAGACTTTAATTCAGACATCAAAAACTTGAGCAACCAGGACATACAAAATATGTGAAGTATTGTTACAAAAATATTAACTTATTAGGCATTAGAGGTTTTGTACAACAAAGTGTTAAAATAGCAAAACATATTATAAAAAAAAAAAAAAATACAATTATTTATTTAAACTTATAAAACAAGGAAATAAAAAATAAAGAACATACAGAAGACATGTCAGCAATTATTCAGTATATCTACATTAACAAATAAATAATAAAATGTATTGATCAATAAAATCTGTCCTTACAAGTCGAGTTTTGTTTTTTCTGTTTTTAATTAAAATAATTAGTGGTTCTAATAAAATGCATGTTTTTTTTTTCCGATCAAAGAAGATGCACTTTACATGTATTGAATTTCTTTGACCGCTCTTTAGGAATTTAACCCCCCCAACTCTGCTATTCATGGAGCAGTGAGATGAGGCGGTCCAGGCCTCGTTTCTACAACAGAAGGATGGGATGAAGGATGTCCTGTAGCTGTCTCTCTTGCAGATGATCTGAAGAAGCTTCTGAGTGAAGACTGTTATTCTTTAAAAGTCTTTGGAAAAGGAATACTCAGGGTTGTTCATAATGCCCTTCATTTTATGATTTTTTTTGTGTGAATTCATCTCTAGAGGTTTCAGTGGAGTTCTAAGAACAAAGCCTGCTTTCTTTATTAGCTTGTTATGGGTTGTTTGCTGTAAAGGTGCCCGTCTAACAGATGATGGAGGAAGAAATAATGCTCTCCGCAACATATCTATAGAAGATATGTAGCATCTTACTGCAAAGAGTAAAGGAGCTAAGTTTCCTTAGGAAGTACAGTCTGCTCTGTCCCTTTGGTTAGACACCTTCACAGTTGTGTCTCCAATCTAGTCTGTCGCCCAGGTGTTTATACTCTTCAACCAGCTCCACTTCTTCTCCCACGTCTTGTTCCTGTTCCTTCTGAAATGTGAAATAATCTTTCTTGTTCTGCTAAAATTCATGATCGGCTGATTGTTTCCCTACCATGATCACAAAGCAGCTCATCAGCTCCCTGTACTCAGCTTCTTGTCCATTTTTGAGGCACCAAACAGTTGCAGAGTTATCAGGGTATTTCTGTGGATTACAGGACTCCAACTTTTACTGGAAGTCACCATTTCTTCCAACTCTAGTAAAGGGAATGAAAGGGAGAGTGCTGTCATATGCTGCTAACTACTTGTTTAGACACTTGACTCTTCAGTTTCACAAACTGTGATCTGTTTGTCAGGTAGTCTGTGCTTCATTCCTGTCTAAATGACAGAGGGTTTGGTGAAGAGGGTGGCATCTTCAACTCCATGAAAAGCAAACTGCAGGGGATCCTGATAGCTGCTTGTTTGCTTGCTCAGGTGGACCAATAGAAGTCTCTTTAGAATTGTGGTGATGTGGGATGTCACGGCAACAGGTCTATGGTTATTGAGGACTGGGAACCTGCAGTCCCTCAGGCCAACTCTGACTCATGCCATTTTGGAGAGGGTGAGGAGAAGAATTGGAGCCAGATATAGTTCTCTCAGACGTTCAATATCCCTTTATATAAAACATTAATCATATTTAATGTCATTATAAGCATCCAATGTTGCAGTGTAAATATTTTTTTATGTTTTAATAATTAATTAGAGCTGTTAAACATTCTGGTATTTCTGGCAATCGACTCTCAGCAGCACCGATTCCCCCACAGGTGTTACACATAATAAGCAATTAATTAACTCTTTGCCTGCAGCAACTTTTAGGAGCCAAATCATTCTGTGAAGATATCCATAAAGCTGATATATCCCTGCAAGCATAGAACACAATACTGTCTGCTGCCTTGGATGTCTTTGTGTTTAATATTATCAGTCCATGCATCAGCATCTGTTATCCTTTTATTTGTAACCCCATGATTATAGCTACAAGACAAATTTATCTCAATCTCCACCTCACTCACAAACCCATCCCTTTTTGCCATGGTTAAACTGGGCTCTTTTTCACCCTCCTCCTTGTGGTTGCCATTAATAACCTTTGGGTGAATGGTACTGCTTCAGTTCAGGACAAAAAAACAACAACTTTTCTAGTCTTGTGACATCCTTCTTATACGAGAAGGGATGGTAGAGCGCTTATATATCTGATGTAAATATAAATGCGAGCTATAAAGTAACAGTAATAATGCCACTGATAGCCAAACATTTGGTCAAACCTACCATCTGAGCATCACTAAAACCCTGCGTCAGTTTTGGCAGGAGGATTTTCTCCAGCGTTCCCTCTGCCAGCTGATGGCTGCTGTTGCTTCCCCAGACGTAAACCATCACTGCATCGCTCTCAGTACCAGGGGCGGCCACGTCCATGCTGCAGGAGCACAGGCAGCTCGATGCCAGGTTACATATCTGTGAAAGTGGAATGAGCAAAAATGATTTGATATATTTAAAGGAAATGTCTTGACCTTGTGATTATACAAAAATACAGGCGACTATGCTGTGTTTTACCTCATCAAACAAACAGAGAGCAGCCTGGGAGAGTCGACAAAGTCCATCTCCGTCCTTTGTTAGCACCTGAGTGTTGGCGGGATCCCCACGGAAACCCTTAAAAAAACAAATTAACTTTTCCAGATTAAGGTGCTTTCATTTAAAATAATGGCTTTAGTAAATGAACAGTAGGTCAAATTCGACTGCGTTTTTATCTAAGTTGTTTGATGGATTTTAATGATGAAAATAAAAAAATAATAATCAAAAAGTTGATCATGCTGAGACAACTCCTAAATAGAGTAGATTATAATATAGAAAATAAGTGCTGGCAACTACTGTTTCTGGTCATCATTTGCACAGAACTATTGCAAAGCTGATTAGGATGATTCAGTATGAATAACTCTAGGCGACAGAGAGACTGGCTTAGTGTTAATCCTTATTTGCACTCTAATACATTGCTCCAAACTTCCAAGTGAGATTCCTAGTTTATGTAGTCAGTGTTGGGAAAGTTCTCTTTCTACGTGAACTAGTTCAAAGTTCAGTTCACACATTTTAAAATGAACTAGTTCAGTTCATAGTTCATAATTCAAAACCAAAAAATTAACTAGTTCATAGTTCTTTTTTTTTTTTCATATATTGCTCAATTACATCATAGCCTACTGTAGAACCACAGACAGCAATTATTTTATCAGTTGTAACTCTGAAACTGTGCGTCAGATTTCATCTTCATATCCAGTTTTGAATCCTTATCCAACCAGGGTTTACATTAGCATTGAGGGGACAGCATTTCCCCATTGTTGCTTTAACGCTTTGTTGCTGTCCATTCACTTCACACTAGTAGCAGCTGCAGCTTTCACCCCTACAGTATATTCTCAAAAACATCAGGAAAAATGTGCTGCTTGAATGGTCTTTTTTATGAGTAATTATTAAAAGAAAAATAGGAAAGTAGTCTTTAAGGTGCAAATGTTTTTTTTTATTTTAATAATTTTTTCCATTTGAAATTCCATTTCAATACATACTAAAAAGGAATCCTGGAAAATTATACCAGGCAGGTTTAATAAACAAGTTACATGGATAGTAAAACCCTCAAGAACAGGGGTCTTCTATGTTTTCCAGACCAAGGACCCCCAAACTGATGGTGAGATGGAGCGGGGACCCCCTAACTCTATATATTGTATGAAATTGTGTCCTATAGTCACTCTATTACAGATGGAGTAATGTAAAGAAATTAATTTCTCCCTGGGATTATTAAAGTTTTTCTGATTCTGATTCCTGGTTGTTGTGAAGGAAACGGTGCCCAGCTTGAAAGAGCTCCTGTGTGTCGCTGAATGTGAGCATTGATGACTGAAAGACATCTTCTGCCTCCATTTATCTGTTTACTACAGTGTGTTGATTTCATGTTAATGAGTATTTAAAGACATTTCAATTAGTGGGGGGAAAAAATGCAGGGGGGGAATATAAAAATATCAACTAACCATGCAGACCCTCATGCAGTACCTCCGTAGACCCTCTAGGGGTCGCGGATCCCCTGTTGAAGACCTCCGCTCAAGAAGATTTTACTAACACAAACTGAGGGACCAGGCTGAGGTAGGAATTTAAGGTTACTGAAGTGCGGATTTTTTTACTGAAAGCCGGCGGGCAAACTTGTTGCCATCATCCTCACCGACCACCTGGTCATAAATCTGTTTTAAGTCGCCTCCATGCTGCTGTTGCTTCCACGCTGCATTTTGTTTTGATGACGCACGCGGCTGTAGGCTACGACGCTGGTAGCTGGTGTTGCCAGATTGGGTGTTTTTCCCGCTACATATTAAGGCCTGTTTACGGTGTGATTTAGCCGGGGTTTCGCCTGGAGGGCTTTATAGAAATCTGGCAACCTATTGAACGGAGTTGAACTGTGAGAGCGTGCCGTTCACAGACACCAGAATGAACGAGTTCACAATAACGTTCATCAGGCAATAATGCAGTACGTTCAGTTCACGTTCGCCCAAAATATGAACGAGTTCATGAACTTTCGTTCAATGAACGCGTTCAGGCACAACACTGTATGTAGTGTTCTGCTGGCTGCTGGCAGAACCACTGAGTAAACACTACTTAGATCCTAAAGAAGCAAATACTTTCAGCGTTTTAACATGGATTACACAATAGGGCAATTGTTAATTACCCTTTAGTATTTTGTCATTAGAAAAGGTGAGAGTTTGTCTTGTAAATCATTGGGGGAGATTTGTTTGTGAATAAGCTAGTCTATAAAATTTTAGAGAATGTTGAAATTCAAGCTTCTAGCTCATTCCAACTATTTGCAAGCTGGCCGAGGCAAAGAAAGCAGAGCTAAACATGATTGGAGCTGGACTATAATTTCATCTTCATGCAATATCTCAATAGCAAAGGACTGATTGAAAGCAATATTACCATATTTATATTTCAAATGCCATGCATGCTAATTCTGTGAGTACTATTTGGTATCTTTTATAGACTTTCCCTGCCCTAGATGCATACATCTGCTTTTAGTGGCTGGGAGGATAAAGCTTGGTAGGCACAATGAAATAAAGGAAAAGAAATTGTCAGGAAAAGATAGATTATCAAAGAATCTATCACAGCATTCCTCAATAGATTTGAAATGACATACAATAAAACATTATATTTGAACTATTCCTGAAGCAACTATCCTCTTATGTTTATCATTGGACTCTACACTAGGTCTTTCACTGCAACACAGATGTTAAAATGACAGTCATTTGCAAAATTAAATCTTCAAAGTGCTGCATGTTACTGCTTTACATTCTGATCTCGACCTTCTTCCTCTTAAAGTCACAACATGCATATTAAATGGGCACAGAAAACACGGTCAGGATAGAGGAAAACCTTTTGCTGCAAATTCATTATAAGGTTAACCTCAAAATAGGAAAACTTAGCTGTAATTAGTTGAATGTAAGCAAACTTTCTGCTGTGGAAACATTGCTTTATTAAAAACATCAAATATATTATAACAGCGATATCTACAATTAGCTGAGGTACTATAATAAATCCTCCAGTCTCTATTGCACCAAAAACATATTGGAAAACATATAGTCAAATGCACAAAGGTTCAGTTTACAAGACAATCAAAAACAATTTTCCTTTATTGCTAAAAGATCAGAGATTGTTTAAGCTGATCCAAATTTTAATTGTAACAAAGTAATTTTTTTTTTTGTTTAGACCAAGTGACTTACCGAGCATTGCCTCATTTGTAGAAGAGTTTGCTGAATAAAGTCAAAGCCCATGCCAGGTGACTGCTGAAAGCTCTGTGAGGAGGAGGAGGAGGAAGACGGGACTGAGGTGGAGGAGGGCATGGATGCTGCCAAAGCTACCTCCACCCACTCCAGTAGAAATTTCAAAGAGCCCCTCTGTATGGCCAGGCCAAGCAGGAGCTCTAGTGCCAGCCTACGGCCAGTTGGGTCAGCACCACTGCTCCCACTGCTCACCGAGGTCTTCTTCAGAAAGTCAGCTACCTGTCCAAGGCAGTCCAAACCCACAGATGGGATTTTACTCTCATTAGCCAGAGAGAGAGGTGGCAGAGAAGCCAGGACAGCGGATGCTGTGGAAAGTACGTCATTGCAAAGCACCGACTCTGGGTGCACAGAGGCTGCGTACCTCCAGTTCTGCTGCAGTAAAGAAAAGAGCAGACTCAGACCCGTCCTTACACCCATTTCTATCAGAACATCTGTACCCGACTTGATTTTGGAACCCCCTCCTGGCAGGCGAAGTTCTGAGGCCAGCTCAATCTGCCCACTTTCTGCGCCGCTGTCCGTGGACTGAGAGGGCAGCTGAAGGCGAAACTTATCATGATACTTGCTGTGAAGAGCGTAGTAAATCCTCTGCAGAACAACCAGTCTTTGGTGGAGGCCCAGAGTGTAGGCGGTTTGCGTCAGCATGCGGTGAGCCAGCCATCGCTGGCTGTGAAGCAAAGCTGACAGGTACTCTTCCTTCTCAGCCGATGTGCTGGATTCACACTCAAAGTCAGGTAGCCTTGGGCCGGCTAGTTCTTGAACAGGCTGCGCCAAAGTCACCACCTCCTTGTTTTGAAGGAGTTTGTTGTAGAGCACGGCTGCCTCATGCCTCCTGGATGTCAGCGTGCTGTCCTCTGCAGCCCAGGAACTATTGAAATGCTCCTGCCACTTCAGCAACACGTGGGTTTGACAAGGCACCATCTTTGTACATTATCTACAAAGTATTTCACTCCTGAAAAAACAAAAGTAGTAGAAGCATTAAGAGGCATGCAATTTTGCATATAACCTTATCTTATACTGTCATCAGTTCAACCTTTTATGCAAAGATCCCACCTTATGATTTGCTTCCCTCCTAATTAAACACAGTGTGAAGGTGTAGGGCTTGTCTTTGGTGCTGGCACCTTTCCACAAAAAGGTCTACATCAAGGTTAATGCTACAAGCCCAGCGGGTATCCCTGAAATAGGTCAGCCTTCCCACACTAATGAGGAGACTTACTCCCTGAGGGTAATTAAGTGACGATGCAACGGAAGAAAAAGTGTCAAGACATTTTTTACCATAACATTGTGCATCACAGAGTTCATAGCCTAAGCCTGAAGTTAACACAAACACTTTTAAATTAGTTAAAAATATTTTTTTCCCAGGTTAGTATGTATATTAATTGTCATTATTTATGAGGTGATGTGGTTAAAAATTTTAACATCATAGGGCAGCAAGAAAGGTTTTTGATTTATATTAAGCCATAGCATTTTGTCACAGAGCCTACTTTATAAATAGGCAACTAAAATGATTGAGCAATCTTGTTATTCGAGTGATGGTGGTGGTGGGGGGTTTAATCTATTTCCACAATGTTAAGTAACAATCACACCTTCTGGCCTTTAAAGCTCACGCTGTCTCACTTTCACTTCACCTCATTTATTTTACATAAGAGTGTCATATTTACTATGTACTGTGAGATCAATCTGAGATCAATTATTATTATAATTTATATTATTATTATTATCATTATTATACAGTGAGGAAAATAGGTATTTGAACACCCTGCTATTTTGGAAGTTCTTCCATTTGGAAATCATGGAGGGGTCTAAAATTGTCATCGTAGGTGCATGCTGACTGTGAGAGACATAATCTAAAAAAAAAAAAAATCCAGAAATCACAATGTATGATTTTTTGATAATTATTTTTATAATACAGCTGCAATTATTTTTTGAATGCTTGAAAAAAAATCAATCAGCAGTCTTTGTTTGCAATTAAAGAGGCCAAATGTTTCCTGTAGTTTTTCACCAGGTTTGCACACACTACAGTAGGGATTTTGGCCCACTTCTCCGCACAGATCTTCTCTAGATCCCTCAGTTTTCTTGGCTGTCGCTGAGAAACACAGAGTCTGAGTTCTCTCCAAAGATTCTCTATTGGGTTTAGGTCTGGACACTGGCTAGGCCATGCCAGAACCTTGATATGCTTCTTCCAGAGCCACTCCTTGATTATCCTGGCTGTGTGCTTCGGGTCATTGTTATGTTGGAAGACCCAGCCTCGTCCCATTTTCAATGCTCTTACTGAGGGAAGGAGCTTGTCCCCAAAATTTGGCAATATATTGCCCCGGTTATCCTCTCCTTAATACAGTGCAGTCGCCCTGTCCCATGTGCAGAAAAACACCCCCAAAGCATCATGCTTCCACCCCCATGCTTTAAAGTAGGGATGGTGTTCTTGGGATGGTACTCATCATGCTTCTTCCACCAAACACGGAATTATGACCAAAAAAGTTCTATTTCAGTCTCTTCTGACTACATAACTTTCCCTTTTCAGCCTTGTTGAAGTGTAAAATTTTGTCTCTAGTGTCTTTGGACAGCTCTTTGATCTTGGCCATGTTAGTAGTTGGATTCTTACTGATTGTATGGGGTGGACAGGTGTCTTTATGCAGCTAATGACCTCAAACAGATGCATCTAATTTAGGATAATAAGGGGAGTGGAGGTGGACATTCAGAAGGCAGCCTAACAGGTCTTTGAGGGTCAGAATTCTTTAGACAGGTGTTTAAATACCATTTTTTTTTTTTTCAGCTGTATCATACATATAAATAGTTTGAAGATCATAAATTGTGATTTCTGGATTTTTTTCACTCACAGTGGACATGCACCTATGATGACAATTTCAGATCCCTCCATGATTTCTAAGACGGAGAACTTTTAAAATACAAGTGTATTCAAATACTTTTTTTACTCACTATAGTATTCAGGCAATAGGGCAGAAAAAATTTTAAAAAATTGAATCATAATATAATTAAATTCAATTTGATTGAAATGACACTTTTCAGAAAATAAATAATAAAGGTTAAAGGAGAAGTTCGGTTTTTTACACTTTAAGCCCATTTTCTGTAGTGTCCAGGATGAAATCGAATGATCGACACCAAAAGTTTGACAATTGGTCCTGTCTCTGCTTTTTGGCTCATTTAGAATCACCCCCTGGCTGCTTCAGAATGGCTTGCATAGAGCATGTCCGATAATGTCCTTAAAACAACCTTAAACGTTCTTTTTTTTAAATATGCTACTCACCGTGTCGTCAGCGCTGTTCAATGACGTTCCAAAAAAAGTTTTGTGAAGAAAAAACATTCCTGTAGTGTTTTATTTAGCATTTTGTAAATCCCATTGAGTTCTGTAGGAATAGTCAATATTCCGCTGCCACCGGAAACGGAAATGGGGCCTGTTTACACAGTTGTAGTCTTTTCGCTTCACTCTGTGTACTCCGACGTCGAGAATCAAGAATCCACCTTTCGTTTCCATTTTCAGAGTTTTGTAAAGTGTTTAACAGAGACGTTAGCACCTCGACGTCAAAGAAATCTTCCCTTTCTTTGATTGTTGCATATTTTTTTATATAAAACATTTAGCTTTAAAGTTATAGCGGAAAAATTTGTTTTTCTGTTCACTGACTGACTACAATGACATCTGGTTACAATTCCCTTTTTTAGGATTTTCATGTATTGGATGTTTGCTTTATTTTTAATGATTTTTATAAGTTAAATAAAAAAATGTCATGTGCTCAGCTTCATCCCCCTATTCGTAGAGAACATTTTTCCTGTTTGTTCTGAAGAAAAGCAACCATAATGCTGCCATCTCTATGTTTAATCATTTACAGTCTCAGTTTTCCACCAACTGACCCATTTCCTGTATTGTCAAACCTTTGAAGCTGCTCTCGTCTTACTAATGCAGCTTCTTTTACTGCACGTATGCTGTGTTATCACTGAAAATGGGACCTCATATGGTGCTGTTCAAATAATGGCTTTCTTCTTGCTTCTGTCCCATGAAGACAATGGAATGCACAACTAATCATTGTCCTTTTAGCTTGTTTTCCACCCGAGTTGTGGATCTCTGCAGCTCCTCATGAGTTTGCTGTGGGCCTCTTGGCTGCCACTTTTATTAGTGTTCTTTTTGCCTAGGCTATCCGTTTAGGTGGCTCACCTCGTCTTTTTAACAGGTCTGCCATGCCAAATTTCAAATAATGGATTAAAGAATGAGACGTCAAATTGGGGTATTGATTTCCAACCTCAGTTTAGTCTATCCTTTGGTTTCTATCAAGTTTTGTACTAGTGAGCAAAAACTAAACTAACAAACTAAACTGGCATGCTTTCTTTATGCATTCAGTATCTCAAATAACAGATTTTTTTTTTTTTTTTTTTTTTTTTGTGAATGTAATTTAACATTATTCCTTATGTATTTATCTATTGTCTTATAATGACATTTTTATAGCAGTGCTTTATGTGTGAATGCAATGTGACACATAGTTTGGACTATGTGGCAGCCAGAGTCTTTACCCAAATCAAATTTCCTTTGGGACAATAAAGTTAATCTAATCTTATCATAGTGTATGCCTAAAAAAGCCCTGAATCCTTAATGGAACAGCAATATTACTGAGACTAAATCACACACAAAGAGGGATGTTTAGAGTAAAAAATGTTTAACACAACTTTATTGACATGAATAATTTAGCCAGTAATGTAGTCGTGTTAAGTCACTATAGTAACTTGTAAATAAAATGGTTTTGGCTACCTTAAAGTGTTAAACCCAATTGAATTCATATGGAACATCATATGGAAGAGGATGCTGACAGTTTGTGCTGCTGTTCCCAACACAACCATCTGGGTGTCGGTTAGAAACCAGCTCCATCTCCCTTTTATCTCCTCTTTTTCTGTTTTTCCTTTCCTGTTCTGCTTACATTGCAGTGTCCATATAATCTGTAATAATCCCTGCATCAATTATAATAAAGCAATTTATATGCATAAATCAAGCGAAACACTATGGCGTTAGCCGTACTGCTCCACTTGTGAAAGCAAAATCTGTTGGGCTCTCTTTTTGGCATCAAGACAATTATTCTTATTGCCACATTGACAGACAGGACACTGTACTAAAAAAAAAAAAAAAGAAACCAGCTTCACATATTATGAAATCACTCATCCATTGTGTATAAGGGTTCGGATTGCAGGGTCACCAAACAGGATTACCAGGTTATCACAGGAAATCCCATAATAAACAAGACGCACTCTCCATAAACCACAAATTAATGGAGAAACACAGGAAAAAAAACCTCTGGTAAGGGGATTTAAACCTCACACGTTTTCTCTGAAACTGTTCCACCCATAGGAGCAGAGGCGTAGCCAGAACATTTTTATAAGGGTGGCCAGGCAATAACCAATGTACACTGAGGGGTGGGTGAAAGTGGATAGGCGCCAGAACCTCAGGGTCAAGCCAAATATATATATTTTTTGAGTTTTTACAGCACTAGTGGCTCGTTTTTTCAACAGTAGGCTGACAGGAAAGGGGAGGTGAGAGAGGGGAAGGACATGCGGCAAAGGACCACAGGCTGGACTAGAACCCGGGTCGCCCACAACGACGACTAAGGCCTCCGTATATGGGTCATGCGCGCTAACCACTGCACGCACGGTCAAGCCAAAGTTAAGACTAACTATAGTTTCCTACAGCCTTTGCTAACAAATAGACGCATATATTTAAAAATCCATGCTTCCTAGATTAAAGGTATGGTGGATAAAATTCTTTCAGGTTTGAGTTGTGGGGCGAACATCTTTTCCTACTTACCTACTTTTATCAACAATTATTCTGCATAAAATTGATATTTACATGTACTAATATCTACATCAACTGATTATTTAATATGTTTTTATTAAAACAGTTATTCATCTATGATTTTACTGAAAACTCCTAGATGACTTGCAGAAACACATTTTCTCTTTACCCCATTATAACACAAAATGTAGTTCTGGAAAGAGCATGAATTCTGTATTTATCATCTATATATTGATGGGTATAATTAATCACAGTGTTTTTGTTGTCAAGCAATTTTGAATATATAAAAAAAATAGAAAGTGATTTAATTTAAATTAAAAAGAATATTCCACTTGAGAATAAAAATGGTAGGGGTGGCCACAGTGGGTGGGGGGGGGGGTGATTGAGTAAGGGTGGCCATGGCCTCCCCCGGCCCCCCATCTAGCTCCGCCTCTGCATAGGAGTAGTAATGATGATAATTTAATTAATCATAGGAGGGGAAAAGGACAGCTCCATGAGAAAAGTTGATCACAGGGCCAAAGATGGGCATTAACGAACAGCCTGGAGGATAATTTCATTATTCAAACATAACGACATTATCCAGCGTTCCTGGTTCCACACTTTCCCCCTCAGGTTTCAGGTTTTGACATCTGTTTTGTTGGCTTGTTGCCCGGCGGCTGCAGCGACACTAACCCTGCTGCTTAGAGGGCTGCTTTGGACAGCGGACACCTCCGCGTCATTCAGCCGGTGGAACATCTGCGGTGACAGCTGAGCTAACGCCGCCTGGCTGCTGCAGCTAGTCCGTTTAAAGCGACCCAGCAATCCGCCCCCTCCCCTCCGCTTGTTTTCTGACAGCTTCCCTGCAGAAACACCTCACCGTGGAAGGTGGCTTCAGTAATGTTTAACCTAGCTGTGGTGGGTTTAAAGGAGGGCCACAGGCGCGTCTGTTACCTTGCTTTGCGGTACCCGTCCCGTCCCAGTGAGGTCTCCCTTGGACGCAAATATCAGGTCAGCCTTCTCCTGTTTCCCCTGCTTCTTCTGCAGAGCATTACTGACTGATGCAAAGGGGAGGAGGGCTGCCACTGTAGCGCCGCAGCGCGTTTCGGAGTGATGATCTCCAATAAAAACAAACCAAAGCCTGCAGGACAATGTCCAGAATCCGTGTATCATTCGTTCTTTCTATTTTCAATTGCCAATCAAAAAACAAAAAATCAAAAATTGACTGGTTATTTTGTTTTTTGTTTTTTATCGTTAAACCAAAAACGAAAAAAGGATTGGTTTTTCATATTTCAATTCTAAGCTCAGATCAAGAATACGAAATGGAAAAACGGACAGCAACGCAGAATTTGATTTTAATATTTAATCGGTACAGTTTACATGACCCGGAAGTTTGGTGGAGCGTTAGCTAAAAAAACAATTGGCTTACTCCCACCACGTTCGATCAAACTGCACCAGATAAGGCAGTCGGACCTATCAGCCATGGACAGTTACGTTTTATTTCGAGGATCCAAGCGTGTGACTCTTGAGGAGGACATGACAACGGAGAAAATTTGCAGGATTTTCCAGGTATAACTTTTTTCTTGAAACTTTTCTGTGCACTGTACTTTTAACTAGCAACAACAAACAGCTTCTCGATCAACATAGTGTGTGGTTCTAGCGTCGCCATGGTAGCTACTTCATTACCCCAACTGCTGCACAAAGAGCTATTTCCGGGTCACGTAAACTGTACTGATTAAATATTAAAAACAAATTCTGCGTTGCTGTCCGTTTTTCCATTTCGTATTCTTGATCTGAGCTTAGAATTGATATATGAAAAACAAATCCTTTTTTCGTTTTTGGTTTAACCATAAAAAACAAATAACAAAATAACCAGTCAATTTTTTATTTTTTGATTGGCAATTGAAAATAGAAAGAACGAATGATACACGGATTGTCCAGTTATGAGACAACTGTTGAAGTCTATTATCATCCAACATTCAATTATGTCGAATCTCTGAATTCTGACTTTTTTCTCTGAATTCTGACTTTAATCTCTGAATTTTGATTTTCTTCTCAGATTTCTGACTTTAATCTCAGAATTCTGACTTTTTTTTTTCTTAATTCTGACAATCTGACAACCAACAAACATTAAGCTGTAGCCATGTCTGTTTTAGAGATTAGCTCTCTTGTTTTAATCTCCTTCTGAAATATGAAATAGCATCACCGGGGACCCCTTAGGCATGCAAAAAGTCACAATTTTTCACCAAAGTGTTACTCAAAGTGTTACTGTTCCTCCCAAACAACTCACATTTTTTGTCAGTGAAGCAGAGTGCTCCCACATCTCTTCCTTCATGGTGCCCATCTACATTAAGATCTAGAAATCTGAGATTAAAGTCAGAATTCTGAGATTAAGTCAGAATTCTGACTTTGTTCTTTTTTAAACTGAAATAAAATTTTAAAATCAGTAAACGTCTTTCAGGCCAGAAGCTATTTTTTTTTTTACAGGAGCTACAGACTTTCTCAGACTCCTCCCATTGCAACCTTTGGTTATAATAGTTATTGAACTATTCTCAAGAAATAAGGTCTCCCTGTGTAAAAAAAGAAAAAATAAGATGCAAGAAATCAGACTCTAAGGTTGCAAAAACAGAACAAGTAAAAAAGTATAAAATGGTCAGAAGTCAATGCAAGATCTAACACGTCAAGAAAGGGTAAATCAAAGAGTTGGTTCACTTATTAAAGTGTATAATTGGAAGCTATACCCTACCTTTTTGTCCTAGATTTTGATGAGTCGATCACCTGAATGGTTGTTGGGCTATAATTTATCTATTAATATGTTAAGGAAAATCCACCATGAAAGTAAATCCTTTTCTTTTAAAAATAGTATATGCATATTTAAGCAACATTAGGCACATAAGTATATAGATTTAGTGTTATACAAAAACGTTTAGTGAGTAAATAAGTAAGCAAGTAATGTTTATTTATATAGCACCTTTCACAGACATAGAGGTCACAAAGTGCTTCACAAAATTACAATACAGATAAAAATACACGTACATTTACAGTCACAAAAGACATGGTCATAAAACAACCCTTAATCTTCTAGAATTAAAATGCTTTATTACATGAATAGGTTTTTAGTTTGTTCTTAAAAACATCAGCAGAATCAGGTAAGAGCAAGGATAAGAAAGGAGTTATTCTCCCCTGGTCCTGTAACGACTAGGGTCTGGTTCCGAGACCTCAGCCTCTGAGAGAAGGTATAGGGACACAACAATTCTGTAATGTATGAGGAAGCCCGACAGTAAAAGGCTCTGAAGATCAGCAGCAGGTCAGTCATAAGAAGGTGTTTTATTCTTAGTGCTTCATCGGACCAAGAGAGAAAGGCTTCTATAGGGATACCCTTAGTTACATAAATAAATTATTTGTATGTGACAGATTCCTTAAACCGATTATGACAACAGGTGAGTAAAAAATGTAGACCACCCAATTGAAAAAAAATATATATTATTCAGAATAAAAAAATAAAAAAAATTGATTTAGGGGTGTTGTGCCATTCCTTGATCTATTTTATTTTAAAGGTGTTATTCAAGTTATTGAAAATGTATAATTCAAACCCTCCTTGTGTTTTTGGGTGTTGAGAGAAATTCATTCTTCAAAAGAGGTTTAATATTTTTCCAGATAAAATAGCTGAGAATTGTATTTACTTCTTTGGATGATGAATCTTCAATTTCAGTTTTAGAGTCCTTTAGCATTGGGTAATTTTGTGACACCAAGCAGAATGAAACGGGTAAGAATATGCCCTTTTAATAATATCTAAATATTTCCATTTACTGTAGATACTATTGGTTGAGCAGCTGACATAATGGGACACAATTGATCATACTCTATCTAAATTACAGAATTTCAGTCAAACAAGAAAAACAACCTATTCTGAGCAGGGCAAAAAGAATCCCTGGTAAATAAAGCTGTTTAGTGTTCATACTTCCTCTGAAGGATAATCACTGATTACTATAGGAGCATCCCTCAATAGGACTTAATATAGGGGCACCATTGTGTGTTTTTCTATGGAGTGTGTCAGCTGCACAGCTGTGGGGGGATTCACTGTCAGAGTGTGGAGACAGTTGATGAGAATTATTTCCCTCTTATTCAGGATAATAGACAGAAAAGTTGCTTGAAAGAGCCAACTACATCTTTAGGGACTTTACACACCCACATCACAATCTGTTCACACTGCTCAAGTCTGGCAGGAGGTTTTGAATTAAGAGGAGCAGGATAAAGACTCTGTAGCAGTCATAACCCCCAAACCGTAAGGCTACTAAAGAACAAACCCTCTCTCCAACAGATGGAAAGCTTTGCATAAAATCTGGGAGGTTATTTGACATCCTAAGCTCCAGTAAAATATATAAAGAGATCACAGACACACAGGTTGTTTTTGTTCCCTCTGATGAAAGTAGCTCTTAGTGTATAGTGGAAAACTGGGAAAGAGTTGCAGTTAAGTTTGCCAGATAGATTGGCTCAGTAGCTGCGCTAGTAAAGATAAGTGTGGATGAGGAAGTGGATCTTTAAAAGATCTGTTAAAGTTTTCCACTGACCAGAAGAAATAAAAAAAAATGCTTCTTTCTAAACTGTACCAAGAGTGTTGGGATTTTTCTTTTCTATATGAAAAAATATTTCCATTCATCCATTTCAATCACGCTTATCCCTGCTGGGGTCACGAGGGGTGCGGGTGCCTATCTCCAGCTGTCCATGGGGAGAGGTGGGGTAGTCTCTGAACAGGTCCATTGCAGGGCAACACAGAGACAAATCGGACAAACATTCATTCACGCACACACTCACACCTAGACAAGCCAAGTAAACTAACAGTCATGTTTTTAGACAGTGGGAGAAAGGCGGAGTACCTGGAGAGAACCCATGCATGATCAGGGAGAACATGCAAACCACGCAGAAAGACCAAGGATCGGGAATCGAACTCAGAACCGTCTTGCTGCAAGGGATAAATGCTACCCACTGCTGCACTGTGCAGCCCTAATATTTACAGCGTTTTCTTAATTTTTTAATTGTCTAAGATGACAGGTGAAAAATATTTAGTTCACTGTGACAGTTTATATATTTTCCTAAATCTTGGGTCATATTAAAAAGTAAAACACACGCCTTGTTGTTTATTCTGGCTTTTAAATATTATGTTGTTCATTTACTCCTCTTAATATGTTTTATTAAATTATTTTTCTTATGAACTATTCTCTGCTGGGATTATTGTATGGTAGTTTCTCACCTTATTTCTGCTCAGCTCCACTCCTGCCACTGTGTGGTGATTTTCATTCAGCTTACTTCTCCGACCTATTTTCTACCAGATATTCATGCAACCCTTCCTTCTCCCTTTGTATTTATGCCTGTAATTTCTCTACGCTCCTCATCAGAAAATACTTTGATTCATTTTTCATGCCTCTCCAGCCTATATTCATGGAGTCTCATTCTTGGACTTTTCATTAAATCATTTCTAACTCACTGTTCTTCTCCTGCCTGTCTCTATACTGGGTCCTGCCCAGAGAACCACATCTTGACACAAAGTCAATGCTGAGGGAAGTGTAGAGAAAGGAATTGCACCAAGGGGCCATCATGGGATGCCCTCAGTCTCTTCTTGAAACAGAACAACTCAGCAGTGGACTATGGAATTTTGTTTTAACATTCTTTATAATTATTTTTAGAGCGTTTAATCATATTAGTATTTAAACAGTCATAGAGATTTCAAAATGACACGGTATAAAAGAAAATTAGAAATCAAAAGAAACAACAAAAATGTTTATCATGCATGTGTATCAGGTAAACAGATGCCTCCAGTTCATAGGTCAGTAATGGTAGCTGATTTTACAACCCAGTATCCATGAAGTAGCCCTCAGCCTTAAAAAGGATGTTGACCCTAGATCTATGGGATGAAAATTAGATGACTTGAGTTGAGCAGAACATAATGTAACCTAGACTCACCGACCACTTTATTAAAGGAGAACGCCGTTTTTTTTTTTATTGGGCCCTTGATTTTAGGAAGGTTGAGGAAGGTTTCCAGGATCTTGTTCAATCTATACCACAAAAGCTTAAGTAGTTTTGAAGGCAAAATGGGATCCAACCCTAAACTAGCAAGATGTACTTAAAGGAGAACGCCTGTTTTTTTTTACATTGGGCCCTTGATTTTACGTTATTACATCATGTTCTACTCACCCATATGAGTTTTGTGTCATTTGGAGCTGTTCTGAAGATATTCCGTTAGGTTATATCCAAGTAACGCCTTCCTATGGGCAACGACTTGAAGGCACAAACTAAACTGTTCATAATTTATCATTTATGGTACGCCCAATGTAAAAAAAAACAGGCATTCCCCTTTAAGTACATCTTGCTAGTTTAGGGTTGGATCCCATTTTGCCTTCAAAACTACCTTAAGCCTTCATGGTATAGATTTAACAAGGTACAGGAAACCTTCCTTAAAGATTTCTGTCATTATTGACAGAATTCTGATGATTTCAGAATTAGACATCCCCAGTTATTAATTTCATACATTCACCAAATCTGAACGCCCTGTTAAAAAACTTCACACCCATGAGTAGCGGTAATGCAGCCTGATGATATTTACACCGCATCAGATAGCGTCCCCGCTATGTTAAAAAGAGGGAACGCTATCTGACGGGTTTTAGAAGCCCATCAGATAGCGTTCCCACCTGATGTAATTTACATTGAGTTGCAATAAATGCAAAACTCTCTGCAGGTTCTTGTCTTTGTCGTCCGCTCTATTCAGCTGGCTTTTGAAACACACAGCGTGAAGGTGGGGGCCGGTTGGTGAGGGTTACGGGGGCGAGAAACGCAAAAGTAACGCAATGGTTACTTTTACTAGTAACTAGTTACTTTAATTGTGGAGTAACTCAGTTAGTAACTCAGTTACTTTTTGGGAGAGGTAACCAGTAACTATAACAAATTATTTTTTCAAAGTAACGTTCCCAACACGGCAAGTAAATAGCTAATTATTTAGGAGCAGTTGGACAGGTGTACCTAATGAAGCGGATGGTGAGTGTAAGACATAATAATTAATTAATAAAGCAACACCTCACAAATATACTAAATGTGGCAAGAACAGACTTTTTAAACCATTTAAAATATGGGGGAGGGTTTGGTGGGGGGGGTGGGGGGGGCAACATCCTGTTAATGCCCTGCTGCTGCCATCTGAGGCTGAGGTTTTCCGTCAGTGAGAAAAAAACAAACCAAAGATAACTTATGACATCAGGTCCCACCAACTTCAGTTCCTGGATGGAGGTTAGTTAATCCCACTTCCAAGCCGGATTTCTAAAAAAAGGCAATGGGCAGAAACAAAAAAAAGGGACAACACCGGGATGAGGAAATTGGCCGTGAGCAAAACAAAGTTGTTTATTGCTGATAAGCATACAACCTGCAACCTGATGATCAGTGGGTCAGTCTCCTTCAGAGACGATCGTTGTTCCCCTCTGACTCTCTCTCTAACCGCCCTGCATCCAGTGATGTCCCTCCTGCTCCTCACCCTGCTCTCCTCTCTAGTGCTGCGTGATGCTGAGGCGTGGGGCGCGGGCGTGAAGTATGCGGTGAACTGCCCGGACAGATGCAGCGTGGAGCGTTGCGGCGGCACTCTGCGCTGTGCGCGCACAGTCCTGGATGACTGCGGCTGCTGCCAGGTCTGCGCGGCCGCCAGAGGAGAGCACTGCTACCGCACCGTGTCTGGGATGCACGGCGTCAAGTGCGGACCGGGGCTGTTCTGCGAGTTTTACAAGGATGAGGACGACTATGGAGACGAGTACGGGATTTGCAAAGGTATGACGTAAACTGTGATGTGGTGATGATCAAATCTGGATTTATGTAATATATATATTTTTTTACATTTTAACGCACTGGTCAGAATTTGGCCGTATTGTTAAGCCATATCTCTGTTATTCGAAATAAAATATTGCATTAAGATGCATTTTGTTTAATTTAATTTAAACTGGTATTTTCCCTCTTTACAGACTGTCCTTATGGGACATATGGGGTTGAGTGCCGCAAAACCTGCAGCTGCAAAGGAGGCATATGTGACAGGGAAACTGGAGCCTGCCTCACCCTCACATTCTTTGCCAAAATTGCCAGCAAGCTCAAAACTGGACCACAAGCAGGTGAATTTATACTTTAAAAAAACACACAATTATCACATTGAATGTCATTATATTAGTTCTGCACATAGCTTTAAAAAAGATACTTCAACTATTTTGTTTTTCAGGGTCTGAGATTAATTCAGGACAAGCGGTTTCTGCACAGAGCATAGACAGGTCCAGTGCTCCAAAGAGGCTCAACCCTCGCTGACAAAAAAAGAAGGCAAAAAACTGTTCAAATGTTCAGTCTAAATGTAGCATTAATTTATATATAAACAAAGTATGTTTAACTATGTATGAGATCATCCTGACCAGCATTTTAAATCTTGTTTGGTTCTTTTTAAATCTTTTCTGCTCTTTAAATATTGGTTTTATTGCTTTTTCCCTTGTTGATTGTAATCTATTGCAATTCTATATTCATCAACAAATACTTTAAACATCAGTTTATCATTTCCATTATAGCTCTGTATGGTGCATACAAACCAAATGGGGGACATTCTTGAAAAACATGAACAAATTGATTTCAATTTATATGATACAGGTAACTGTTAAAGTATACTATTTTAGCCCAAATCAATTTCTATAATAATGGAAATGGTCTGACGTTTCCAGAATGAATGGATTAAAAGAATTTTATGATTATACCCAAATGCATTTGAACCAGTAAAGTAAGCGCAGTTAAATATTTATGGAAATCCAAGCTGACTTTGCAAGAGTTCTTTGGTGGCTTCTGTTGTCAAATTAAAACTCTGAGTAGAGATTAAATTCAAACTTTACAACTCCTGCAAAAGATATATATATTCTAAACATTAATGTTTGTTCAACCTAGTATTTTAATAACATTTAAAAATGTTGTTGCTAAAACTTTAACCTAAAAACAGATACTTCTGAATTACAGGAAATGTTTTAAAAAAGAATCATTATTGATGAGGTGTTAATAACATTTTCTTCATCCAAAACCGTTTGGATAATTTTTGGGTTTATTTCTGCATTTTTAGTTGTTTCTTTTTAAAATAAATTAAAGTGAATGAAGGTTTAATTCCTAACTGCCAAAGTTTTTTTTTATTATGTTTTGCCTTGTATATCATTGCTGCTGAAATTTTCCTGTGGCAATATGTTTTGTTTTATTGACTATTTTATTTTCATAATATCCAGTTTTTTGGTTTCTTTTAAGTATTATGTGTATCTCTATGTCCCTGTACAGAAGTACTCAACAATAAAAATTTATAACCAACTATATTCATTTTTGTTAACTGAAGTCTTTTGTGTTGGGCATTATATTGTTTTTCCCAGGAACTTCAATAATTCATTGGCTTAGATCTATAATATAATTTAATCAGTTTCATACAAAGGCTCTGTTATTATTTATTAAATAAGGTTCTGTTATAATTTCAAAGATTTTCGATGCCGGACTTTATTCTTGAACTAAAGCATAATTAATTGAATGATGGAAAATAATAAGAAACAGAGAAACTGTAAAGCTTGTTGCACAGGCAGAAAAATAATAGAAGTTTATAAGTTTAACAAAATTGTGCCAAAATGCTAACACTGCACAAAAAGAATACGTTCTAAGGAAATAAGCGTTTTTTTTAATTGAATTAACATGGTAATATATGGTATAAATTCTCTGTAAATAAGCCAGACTGAAATATTAATAACTGAATGTGAAAGATCAGAATATAAAAAGGCATCTCAGCTAAAATAAATGAAAAAAGCACATTAAAAATAATCTAATTAATTTGACAAGTTCTCACAACAGTTTTCTCTTCCCTATAAATAACTCCTATTACCATCACCTCTCACCCTTTCTGGTAGGAAAATGTTTTCCAGTATTCAGCCTGTTTATTTCCTGCACTTCCTGACACCTGTGAAAATGGCCCTTCTTCCTGTTGTTGTTGTGTCTGCCCAGAGCAGGAATTTAAAGCAGTTTTTTTTTTTTTTTTTCTCAAGTGACACTGCAAAAGCTTGGAATGTATCAGTGACGTACAGCCGCAATAGCTTTGTCACTGGTTTGACAGTAAGTGGAGAATATCTTTATTTTATTCTCTTATATTTTAAAATGAGCCTCCAGTGAGCAGATTACTACAGGGGAAGGCACCCAACATTAATTAAATATATTATGATCGGTTTAATGCTAAAATATTTATTAATTGAACATCAAGGTTAAGTTTTGAAATATATGATAGTGGAAAAAGGAGATCCCTTTTTAATGGGTATCTTATTATAAGTGTATATTGATTGTAAAATTAATCATCTGGATTTGTTGTTTAAAAGTCAAAACGGTCAAACATGGCCATAATGCTGATAGTATAGATGACAATGCACTACAAATGCATAAATGCATTGTAAATACCATAAGTAATGCAAATGCTATCAAAAGACAATGGAAAAAAGAGAGCAGTAAAGTTTAAATGGATATACATAGATGATGCCAACACAGAGACATGCCATCTGCACTTAAGGTATACCTGGAGGAGATAAAGGCACGGTTTCTGACAACTTTCTTCAATTAAGTATCGGCAAAACCAAAGCCATCCTGATCGGTACTCCACACCTAACCAAGTCTTCTCTCTCAGCAGTATACCAATTTTTGGTCATCACATTTAACAGTCTACCTCTGTTACAAACGTTGGTGTCAGACTTGACTCCAACCTGACATTTTAACACCCACATCTGCCACCTCTGCAAGTTTTCCTTCTTGCACCTTAAAAACATTGCCACACTCCGCCTTTCGCTCTACCTACTGGATGCTGATAGGTTGATCTATGCCTTTATCTCTTCTAGGTTGGACTACTGCAATCCTTGTCAGGATCCCTTGCAGGTGCCTAGAAAGGCTCCTCTCTCACCAGTGCATGCATGAAACGACCCCAAAATGACACTGTCTCAGAAAACTCATCTCCTATCATCCTCCACCTACTGCCTCCACCAACCAAAAACTAAACTCTCCACTATGAGAGAGTTGCTGAACTTGAGTTGTAGGAAAACAGACTAGTGGTAGGCGGAAAATGGCTGAACAGAGTGGTGATAGACTAAGGCAGAGGCAGAGGCTGACCAGTCAGAAGCAGATGAGAAATCAATGAAGGCAAGCAGAGCAAGTGCTAATAGGCAGAGAAACAGAGGGGAATAATGAGGGTGATTAGGAGAGAAACAGGTGCATCTGCTCACTCTAATTAACTTCTCAAAACCTACTGGTTTAAAGCGTTTACAAATAATAACTCAGAATGCATGAAAATTACACTGTTAAAATGTTTACCAATATGGACATGTTAGACATCGTTGGAAAGCTTCGATTCTCCACAATCCAACCACCTGGTTCTTTTTATGGACACAGCGAGCACCAAAGCACAATTAACACAGATATAGCAGCATTTCAAAATGTACAATGACAAAGCAGCCACAACAAGCAAGCATGTCTTTTTAACTGCTATTCAAAAAATACCTATTATTTTCTAGAATAAATAACAACAACTTTGAGTCTTGTTTGGACTGATGCAGCTTGGGTGTTTCACTCACCCAATTTTCATGTATATATTCAGAAACTAGACGGTATTAGCTTCCAAATAATGTATCACACATGTAATTTGGGCTTACAGTTCCTACGCTATTTGCTTTTCTATTTGGATATGCAAAATAGGCGAGAATTTCCCAAAATAAGATGGATATTAAAAAGTTAACAAAATGGAGCAGAGCAAAGAGTGGCAAGTAGCCAGCCAACACTTTTATGTTGCTGACTTTTTTATTGCCTCTATTCTTAACCTCAGTAACAGCCCCATAACCAGGGACAAAATTGCTGTTGTCAGGCTCACCTTTAAATACTGCTATACATTCAATTCTGTTTGAGGACAAAGGGTGAAAGTTCCTTAAGCGTACTGGTCTTTGCTGTGACATTAGGATTTTCCAAAGAAAAGTGCAAATACTTTATTATTTTTACAAATGACCAAACATTTTTCTATATTAGTTGTTGTTAATCCAGCTGTTTAAAACTATAAATGTTAATTGCTACAAAGAATACAAGGTAACAAGTTCAAATATAAGCATAAATGTATTGAACAAAAACAAAAAGTTTGAATTGCAAATTTTATTTACATTTTTTTCTTTTGGCTTGCAATTTGTTATGTGTACAGGATTCATATTGGACAATGAGATCAGGTCTGGTGAGAAACCTCTAACTTTCCAACTTGGATTTCAGGGAACTATCACAAACACAGCAAATGAAGCTGTGTTGTACCTTTGTATTGAAATGTCTTTAGTAGCACATGTACTATAAGAGCATGTTGAGAATCACTGCTCTAAAACATAATCCCAAAAAGAGTTTAAGCTACTTCAACTATTCTGTGTGTCAGATTATGAATGTGAAATCTGGCTATAGTTTATTAGATAACAGTGCAGTGCGAGCTTTAAAGAAAAAATATTTATCCCAGTGATTTGGCATGAGAAAAAAATATTCAAAGTAGGCTAAATAAAATGAGACAGGTATGGGAGCAGTCTCTGTGTGAGGGCAGGAGCGTTCTTAAGTGCTCGGACTCAAGTGTTCCTCTTATTCCCTTGAGAACCAGCAGGCCAAAGTCCCCCAGCCAAACAAAGGAGCCTTGAAAATAACAGGAAAGCATTGGTGAGAAAACCTCTTTATCTGACTCCCTGAGCACGTCACTGCCGCCTCTGCAAAAACAAAGGTGCTTGAATGATGTAGTAAATAACACCAATTTGCTGCAAATAGATTTTCTGGGATTTACAGTCAGGCCCTAGCCTCAACAGGTTGTTTACCAGGGCTGAGGAATGACACGGTTTATTGGAAACAACACATTTACAGTGCAAACAAGGAAATTAAAGTATGCCATTGATTACATTGATTAGAAACATCAAAACTGAGGCCTGTGAAGAGAAACAGGAAATGCGTCATCTCAGAATTATGGGAACTCAGTCAGATATATAAATAATTATTTTGTTCTAGTTCTGTTTCTCTCTAGCCGTAATTTCAATGTTGCACTTGTGTTTCCCAGAAATCCTGTAAGCAAAAACACTTAGATGCAATAGCCTTGACCTTTGTGACTTTGCAGTTGTTTGACCTTTAAATTATATTTACAAAATGACAAAAGGAGAAATATGTTCCAGAACTTTAAATCTCTTAAGCAGAAACATACAAGCCAAAGAAAAGTTCAGAGTCTGGACAGAAGTTGAAAGATTTTCAAAATGTGTGAGTAAATCAAATTTTAAATGAATTTAAATTTCAAGCAAGGATTTTATCCTCTTATTACATTATGTCTAGCCAATTTTTTCATATATTGCCATTTTGATATTTAAATAATTTTAGGTGTTGAGCTTCAGGATCCATCTTTTTCTCTGTAAATAAATTATGGTTGCCTATTAATGACACTTAAAAAGAAAACAAAAATTCTTAATAAAATCCTTTTTATACAGTATGAACCTGGTTGACCTTTGCAACCATAGCATGATATATTTGTACAATTTATGTTTTAATACCTGAACAGCCCGGCTCAGTGGGTAGCACTGCTGCCTTGCAGCAAGAAGATTCTGAGTTCGATTCCCCTGCCTGGGAGTTTCTGCATGGAGTTTGCATGGTTTCCCTGAGCATGTGTAGGTTTTCTCTGGTTACTCCGGCTTCCTCCCACAGTCCAAAACATGACTGTTAGGTTTGTTGGCTTGTCCAAATTCTCCTTAGGTGTGAATGGTTGTTTGTCTATGTGTTGCCCTGTGATGGCTTGGTGACCTGTCCAGGGTCAGGCGCCTCTTTCCTCTAGACAGCTGGAGATAGGCACCAGCACCCCTTGTGACAAAGCATGCCAGAAAATGGATGGATGATGAGTGCCATTTATTCAGCAATGGTAATAAGAAGACAATGTCAAAAATATTTCACATGCATTGAGGATAGAGCAAATTAAGTGTGTTTTAAAAGCTAGAAATCTGGTGAGTACATTTAAACCCCTAGATTTATTGAAAACTGTAAAAGGGTTAGACTCAAAACACAAAAAATACTTTATTCCAAAGCCATTTTGGTAATTTGGAAAAACAAAAGAATATAGACTTCTAACAGTGTTGCCAAAAAGATTAAAAGTCATATAAAATACAGAAAAATACAGTAAAAATACAGATATCTGTGTAAAACACTGTTAAAATTAAAATACTTACTGAACTCCTTCACATACTGTAAGTAAGGGGAAAAAGTGCAGATTATACTTTTGAGGCAAACTTTGTTTTTCTCCTTAAATGATGAGAAATTACTTCAAAAACTATCTTAGGAAAATATTCTTTGAAAAATGGCTTCAGTTTCCTCTTTTGCTTTAGTTGTGTTGTTGTTGTTGCTAAGTGTTTTTGATTCGTTATGTTTTGATACAGAATTAAAGTTATAAATAGCATCAACACAGAAACAGAAAATGAAACGTGATCAATGTATTTTACAAAAATTTTAAAAAGGAGTAATGGATGGGGAATGTCTTGCATCTCAGAATCTGATCTATTATCTGCAAGTTTCCCAAACCTCTGTCCTCATCCATGCTGCTATCAGTGATTTTCTCCTTCTTTTTTTGCAAGTTGTAACATCATGTTGTAATCAGACTTAGGCAGAGTAACCAAAAATTAAAAAACAACCTACTTAAGTAAGATTACTCAGTATTTTTACATAGTTACTTTACACCTCTGATCCTCCTCTTGCAGTCAAACACTTGCATTGCACCCTTCACCATCAGATGAACATGTATGTTTTCCAAAGATTTAAAGAAAAATAATCTGATATCTAATACTTAAAGCTACAGTGTGTAATTTTCAGCGACATCTAGCGATCAGACTGCAGACTGCAGCAACATGAACGTCTCCCCCCCCACCGCTTCTCCCCCCCAACAGTACGGCGAGCGTTACGGGACAAAATGTCTTCCACGACGTCCGCATCACCTACCTTCTCAAGTGATGAGGTTTGTTTACATAGATAATTTTACAGATAGTATTTCATTAGTCTGTGTAGGGTATAGATTTCATGTAGACTTAAGATAATAAATATACCCGTTATTTTTTCTACGTCGTTGTGACGTTTTGGTGAGCTGCTTTGCATGGTGATATAAACAGACGAAGTAATTGTAGTCATTAGTTTAACAGCGAGATTGTGTTCGCTGGAAGAATATATATTCCCCGTTTACAGAGTCCAAGTCTTGTTTGTGGCACGGGGGTTACAAGGCAAGGAAGAGGGAAAGGAAGAGGGCAGAGAGGCCGGGGTGAGCGTGCAGCTGGGGCCAGGCGAGAGAGGGGAGCCAGCGGGGTGAGAGCAGAGGAGGAAAGGCTTGAAGATCTCCAAAGGAGCCGGAGAGAAGTAACCGAGGTATATATCCAGAAAATTATTTTACAGAAAATTACTGAATCATTACCTGTGAAACGTCAGGGACGTTGCTGAATAAGTATACTGGAGAGTAACAGCATCATCACGCAGCATGTTATTGTTTTAGACAGGTCTGAGCATCCTGTACTCCAAAAACTGCAGTGATATTAGACAATTGTGTGTGTAGGATTAATTACCTGTCCAAGAGAAAACTGGCAACTTGAGCGTCACTTTGAAAACCTTTTTCCTCCATCAGTGACTTCCATCGTGTAAATGCCGTGCCAATGTTGATCCGTGTTTTTTGCCGTTTCTTGTCACGCTTGCGTTTATTCTCGTCGTGTTTCCGCTTCTTAGATGACGGGGGTTCAGTGTCCGCCGCTTTTCGTTGTGATACAGAGTAGGCATGATCCTCCATTCGTCTGATGTTTGGCCACACAGTGCCAAACAGTTTGCAAAGTCACTCACGCCTGCCGCCTTGTTTACCTTTCTTGTTACCGAGGCGCAGTATACCTGCTTCTTCTTCTTCTTTGGTTTCAGGCAGACTAAACGCTTCTCAGGCATAATACTGCCATCTACTGTTCAGTACCGTCTCAGTTCATCTCTCTCAACTTGCCGTAGTTATTTTCGAGCGTCATGGGAGATCTCGCAATCGCTAGTTTGTTGCCTCTGCGCTGCCGTAGCGCAAAGATGTCAGCCTCCATGGCTGCGAGACCCGCTCCTATGTAATTATAAATAACGAATTCTAAGGCAACGCAAATGTTATGGTTAAAAGGCTGAGCTCATAGGTGATGATAAATAACATAGTTATGTATAATATATTAAATTTCTGAATTTATATGCCTGTAATTATTACACACTGTAGCTTTAATGTGTTTTCAATCTGAGGGTGGTTTTTTTTCTATTTAATTTTTGAGGCTCTCCTCTAAGGGAGCTCATGTTTTTGCTTGTTTCTATAAGTGTTTAAAATGTGTGTCTATGCATATTTAATGAGCATTCTGAGTCAGTGTCTCTCCAGAATACCGTTATATAATGACAACAAAGATGATTGATCATGATCCATCCATACCCCTTTGTCCTTCCAGGGGGCTGTTGTACATCAAGGACAGGCTGCCAGTCCATCTCATGGCAACACAGGGCCATGCACACTCAGAATCACACCTAAGGGAGATTTAGAGAGATCAGTTAACCTAAAAGTCATGTTGTTGGAAAGTGGGAGAATAGGATAGCCCATGCATTTAAGGAGACAACATGCAAACTCTGTGTAGAAATTTTCGATACAAAACAATGTAAAGGTAATCTAACAAACACAAAACAGAGGATATTATACCATAACAGTAATTTAAATGCTACCATTTGAAAAAATCTAAATCTAACACCATGAAATAGATTAAAGAAGGGTGGCAATCAATTACAACTGCTAAGCTGGCCCCTCATTAAGAATCTTTAGTGCAGTTCCATTGTGTCTAAACAAGCAAGCATTTAAAAAACATTACAAGAAAAAGATCAATATATTTTTTGTTTGTATTAGTGATGCTGTCTGTTGTCATTGAAAGAATTTGATGTTCTCACTCATTTCTATGTAGCTGACAGATTTTACCGTTTATCCAATATCTTGAGCCCAAATTACCTCTGTGCCAAAGACAACAGCCAATGTTGCTTCAGACAGCAATGTCTGAAGCAACATGGGCAAACCTGTTTATTTGTTTGCCAGATCACTTTTTCTTGCTTGTCCCAATGGCTGAGTACCCTGGGCCAGCTCTTTTCAAAAACAAAAAAACAAAAAGAACTGTAAGCAATAGAGGTATTTTGAATTTGCAATCGATAACAACAAAAAAAACTTAAACCAAAATAGTTCAGCACTAGATTTTTAAACTTTTCCTTTTTCATTGTTTCAACTTGCCTTCTTGGAAAAAAACAATAGTACGGAATTAAAAAAATCATCTTAGATTAGTCAAGAAAAGAGCAAGCAGTTTTATATAACAATGTGTGCCAAGGAGCACAGATGCAAAACTTAACTAGGAATGTCAAAATTAATAGAATTGGCCATCAGAGGGCGCAGTTGCAACGTGAACCAAATCAAATGTGACCTTGAACATCATAAAAGCTCACCCTATCACTGAGAGGATAAAGGATCATTATTACATCTGAATATAGAAGCTAATAGATTACTAATGCACCATAATAGGGGCATGTGTATACTTAATGCTTGTTGTATTCCAAGCGGGTTGGATTTTTGCGCAGATTTATGCAGAGGATGTTGAATAGTAACTATTAAGGTTGAATTTTTCTGTCAGTTCAAATGGTTCATGCTTACTTCATCATGGGACTGCTTTCGTATGTAAAGTATGTCAGGAAGGGGGTGACTCAAGAATATTTTAAATGACATATACAGTACATACACATATACATGCACATACAATGTTGAACATAAGTACAGTTCAAATAATGTTATTTCTAAACATTAAATGTGTTTTATACTCATTAAAATGCAACTTTTTCAGTCCTATTTTTTCCAAAATGGAGCTCCCTCAGAAGCTCCGTGTTGGTCAATGGGCAACAGGATTAACTCTGCTTCTTTCCATAAAGTGGGATATGTAAGAATAAGTGAATAGTAATATCTGTATATTCTGGGTTTTTGGTCTCAACTAGAGGGTTAGCAGTTATTCCAAGCCAGGCTGATGCCTAGATTTACTTCATCAACTTTGTTTCATGCAGTCTTTTCGAAGAAAAAATACTTTAATGGGTAGCTTTACCCCAGTTGGACTTGGCAGAAGGCCGCTCATATAGATGCTGGTTCACCTGGCGGTTTAGGAGTGTTGACCAAATAACTGTAAGAGTTGTTTGATTTTCCTGATTGTGTTTTTATTTTTAAGAGAGGGAGAAATTGAGAAGAGTAGTTGAAAGGACAGGCCAAGAATTGAGTCTTAAAGGGTTTTTGGGAAATAAAGGAAATATAAAGGATATTTATAGATTAAGGAAAGCATTATTTATTTATCTTCAGAATACAAAATTTAAAAATAGAATTTAATAGATGTAAAACAATGTTGTTACACACTCATGAACAGTAGGTGGCGGTATGCACCTTAAAGTTGCTTGCGATCCGCCATGATAGAAAAGAAGAAGAAGAAGAAGAAGAAGAAGAAGAAGAAGGAACGAATGCTTTCATTGGATGAAAAGAAGCACGTGCACGTGCAGAGATGAAACTGAGCGCGAGAACAGTGTGTTGAGAGGGTTTTTCAGAGTTAAGCGCGCGCCAGACCGGTTTTGCGCGCGTGCGTGTTGTCTCACTGCGCGCTCGGATTGGTTTCTGCGCGCTCAAACCGATGGCACAAATATCTCTCCATAGAACTGCAGGTAAACTAACACGCTGCTCTCAACTGAGTTGGATGGGACACTGGGGGGCCCTCGACGCATTTTTAGTTCTGGTAACGTTTCTTACCTGTCAATTTTATTATTTTTCCAGTGAAATCACATGATTTATAGGCTACTAACTGAAAATTACTGCATTGATGTGTAGATGGATGTCAGGAAATTCCTCACACGAAGCAGAGACAGGGAAGCAGTAAAATAAGATGAGAGAGAGGGAGGTAAGGTCCCGTGATGAATTAGTGATTTAAGCTAACTAGTTACATTAGCAACGTTATAAGCAATATGATTAATATTTACATAATTATAAATTTACGTTTTTTAATGTTTGCTGTAGAGAATGAGAATGAAGGTGCTGGAGTAGGAAAGGGAGGAGGAGGCGAGTGACTTGGGGGGGGTCCTAAACAAGTGAAGTTGTCCCACTATCCTCAGCACAAATTTGGAGTAGAAAAACGTTCATTTAATTCAAAATGGTTTGAAAACTTTTCCTGGTTGAAAAAGAAAGCCTTGTCATCAAGGATATGCAGTGTGTTTTCAACTTGCTTGATAACTTCATGTTCCCCACACTAACGCAGGTCATCCAGATCTCCCTCACAATCCCAGTCAACAGCTGTAGTCGTGAAAGGTCATTCAGTGTGTTGAGAAGGCTCCACACTTGGCTGAGGTGCACAATGGGACAAGACAGGCTCCATCATCTTGCTATTTTATCAGTTGAAAAGGAAGATCTTTCTAAGCTGAGTCACAGTCAAGTGATTGACCACTTTGAAAAAAATGAAAAACAGGAGGTACACTTCAATGCTCAATAAATAAAAGAAAAACTTAGTTCAGGTTGAGTTAAACTTTTCCCTGAACTAAAACTCTGAAACCTAGGAAGTTGGTGATGTCTTATTTTTTTTTTTGCTGCAATGTTAAAAATGTTCATGTTTGTTAAAACAAATATGCTCTTACACTCATTAATATCTCAACTGGTAATTTTGGTAGGAATGTATCAGGGTGGGGCAGTGTGCTTGTCTGTATTTGTGTATGGAAGGAGGGGCATATGCGGTAGTGGGCCAGTGCCCCAGTAAAGCTTTTTGCCCCTGATGGCTGGACTGTTTGGATATTTCTGATATGGTACGGTGGGTGGCCCATGCAGATGATTGGTGGTAAGAACCAGATAGGAGCCTTTACCAATTGTGGGAAATTTGACCAATTCCTCACAGAGGGTTTGAACATGAGTCCAGTTTATGCAGCAATCCAGGAGATTTGCAGTCTGGCTTCTTGAGGAACCTTGGGTAAGCATACAACGAAGAGATGATAGTAAAGATCAGACTAAAGAACACAAGAAAATATGTTTATCTGAGGTGGCTTGATGTTACCATGGATAGTTAACACTCAGGCAATTAATGACTGGTGGATTGCTCCTTATAAGCGGGTGATGATGAAATGATTATATCCACAACTGTGAGTGCAGCAGGTGGAGGAAAAGGCAATCAGACAGCCCAACTACAGTCTCACGATGTCCCTAGTGACACTAGGAAGAATACAACAACCAAACACAACAACAAATTCTGAGATGTTATCTCATCTCAAGGGTGCAATCAGAAGTACTGATACTTATCATATTCCGCTTATCTCAGACCAGATAGCAGGGTCAGCAGTCTCAGTAGAGGCTCGCAGACTTCTCTCTCCAGACAATTCATCCAGTTCCCCTGGGGAAAGATCAGGGTGTTTGCAGGCCAGCCAAGACGCATAGTCCCTCCAGCGAGTCTTGGTCCATCCCCTCAAAAACCTCCCGAGGGACATCTGAAAAAGATGTCAAAGCCACCTCAGCTGACTCCTCCGGGTGTGGAAGAAAAGCCACTCAACTCCAAGCCTCTCTCGGATGACGAAGCTCCTCACCCTATTCTTGGGGAGTGTTTAGCCACTTGTTTTTTTATGGTCATGAAATATGGATCATGACCATAGATGAGAGTAGGAACATAGCCTGACCAGTAAATAGAGTACTTCAGCTATTGCCTCAACTCTCTCTTCATCATAACAGACAGCAGCAGCACCAATCTATCTATTGAACTCCCGCTGTATTCTCCTCTCACATGTGAACAGGACTCCAAGATACCAAAAAGCTTCCACTTGAGGCTGAAGCAATCCTCCCACCTGAAGAGGGCAAGCCACATTTTTCCTGTTGAGAGCCATAGCCTTGGAGGAACTGATTATTATCCTGACAGCTTCTCACTTAACTGTGCACCTACCTGCAGTGTCAGGACCAAGACATGTACTGTCAGGACCCTTCATTGCATACCTGTACTGTCAGGACCGGAAGTTTACTTGGCCAGCCCTGTTTCTGCTTACATCATGGAAACTGTTTTCAGCCAGGCTAAATTCAATTCAGCTTATTTATACGGTGCCAATTCACAACACCTGCCATCTCGAGGCACTTGAAACTTCATCAGATCATACAGTGAAATTGATTCAAAGATGTCTATCTAAGGAAAACAAGACGATTGAATCGACTCACTGACTCGTAGGCAATCCCCCACACTAAGGGCGGAGGAGATTATCAATGTATTCCTTCCGCTGTCCAAAGTCGGCAGCTCCCCACTCCCAATAAAAACATGGGCATGGAGTTTGAGTAGACCATGGTCTCTGCCTGCATTGTCAATGAAAGCACCAGTAGTGGTGGTCGTATATTCTGCAGTGACTCTTGTGGTAGCAACCCGCAAACCCAGTGGTGGACATTGGCTGTAAGGGATGCTGTCAAGCATTAAGAAGGAGTCCTATCAGGCCTGATTGGCCTATGGGACTCCTGAAACAGCAAGCAGGTATTGTGAGGCCAAGCAAGACATTGCCAGGCCTGTTACCAAGACAAAAACTCAGGCCTGAAAGGAGTTTGGAGAGACAGTGGAGAAAGAATGTGGGTTGGCCTCGAAGCGATTCTGGGAAACTGTCCAGTTGTTTTTGTTTTGTTTTTTTCTGGTTGTTTTTTTTTTTACTTGCTTCCTTTGTGGCACAGTTGTTTTATTTGTTTTACTACTTTGAATTGTTCATGTACTGAATTGTGCTATGCAAAATAAATTGCCTTGCCTTACTATCAACTTCTCTTGCTGGTTTCCATGTTTGCACATTTCTACTATTCGCCAAATTAAAATACAAAATGTCGCACTCTGTTTTGGCAACCCTAGGAACTCTTAGGTGATTGCCTCAGGAACCATGAAGTAATAATGTGCTACACACTGCATTGAAGGAGTTCTGGAAGGTAAATCTAATTTTAAAAGGAGGAAAACTTCGCTAAAATGGTGTAGGGGGAGAGGACTGATTGTAAATAGAAAATGTTACTTCCATCTTGAGTGAAGAATGAGAAATGCTTAATTTAACAGTAAATCTTTTATATATTGCTTATTTTAACCTCATAATAAAACATTTGATTTCCAAACACCTTTTATAACACTTGCGGTCAGAGTACTATGAAAAGTAAAACAACAAAATTCAACCTTGCCTGTCTTTGCCATTATTATAGCAAAAAAGTGTGCCTTGAAAAGCTCTGCAGTTTAGAATAGATTAGAATAGAAAATTACTTTGTTGTCCCACAATAGGGAAATTGTGCTAATAATTGTGCTAACAGCTAGTTTTGTACCGATACCAGTATCAGGCAGGGCCCCGATCCAGCACTACAATTGTGGTATCGGCAAGTACCAACAAATATGGCACCGATACCATTTTGAGAGCCAAAGGTTTATTCTAGAATGGCTATTGGCTATCTGGAATGGGTGACTATAGGTAGTAAAAGTTCTGCTGGATTAACTTTGTATTAATCTTTTTCCTGCTTCACAAAGGAAGGCAGCAGCTTGACAAAGACATGATGGCAATTATTTTACATCCAGGTAGTACATCCAGTTCTTCATATACACACACACACATATCAATTACAAACACATGGTATCTGTATTGTATCGGTATTGGCCAATACTGCACAGCCAGGTATCGGGTATCTGGGCCAAAAATGGCTTCAGCGCAAAACTACTAATAGCATGCATTAGCACATCTTAAGCTTTGAAACAAGTTAACTAAATCCATTCTGCTCCAATACAGGAAATCCCTCTTATGTGCTTGTGCCTCCAGAGATTACCTTCATCTTTCTAAAGTCACCAACTCTCCAAAACCTCTAACTTTAAGGCCATGAGAACTCCAACTCATTGAAAAAAATGCAACTCCCAGAGGCTCATTGTATAAAGATTCACTCATTCTGATCTTACCAGCGGTCCATCTGACAAATTCTTTCAGAATCCCATGGGAGAAGATGTAGCTGCAGTTTGTTTACAGATGGCCACTTCCTACGTCATGAGGTCATGGTGCTTCATGTTCAGCATTCCTTCTACTACAAATATAATAAAATGTGCTGAAAGATAGTTGAGCACAGATGGCTAAAAGATTACTGATGCTTATTTTCAGGCCATAATTTGTGTTAATATGGGTGGTGGTTTTGGTTTTACCCAGCAGAACCTCCCTTTGATGGACAGGTGTAAGATTGAGTAAGTAAACATGTTTATGCATCAGTTATTACATTGTTCCAAATGACGCTTCATATTTAAGATCAGTATTAACATTTCTTGTTAGAATGAGGATTCAGTTGTTGACATATGTATTCTTATACTGAGCAGTTCCTTAGAACACTAGCTTTTCATTGTATGTGGACAGCTCTCTGACAATACTGACTTTTTTGGCTGCCAGAACCATCTTTAATATAATCTAATTCCACTTCATTGTTAAAGCTAAATGCTTGTTCATAGTCGTTTCATAGTTCAATTCAGATCAAATGCAATAGGTTGACCATTATTAGATTAAAAAACTACACAAAGTAGGATAAGAATTCAAAATCAACGGTATTAGGGGCCTCCGGCTATTGGTTACACTCTTGTTTTCTGGAGCTTCCACCTAGGATTTACATAAGGTCAGGTAAGCCAGGTGTGCATTCAATCAATGCATGGAAGAAAGTTGACAGGCATTGGTTAGTAGCATGGTTTAATTTGATAAGATAGAGCTGTCTGAAATGTTTATTAACTACCCAGAATAATATCTTTGTTTGGTTAAACTTCACAATAGATTTAAGTTGAAGTGGATTGATGAATTAGATAGACCATTGGTCATTTTATTTTGGAATACAGGCATTGTGTGTGTGTGTGTGTGTGTGTGTGCATGTCTTTATGTTTGGTTGATCTCGGTTGTTGGGTTACATAATATATTTTGGTCGAACACTATTTTAAGAGCTATTTTATTTGATATAATTTGAGTTTTCATTTATTAACTTTGATTTAAGCTTGTTCTTCGAAACAGTTACTTTCATTTCTTTAATCATTGCATCATGGATACTTTGCAGTCATTAGGACTGGAAGGAAAAGTACCTTTACAGAAGTTGGCTAGATATTACTTGATCATATTCCATTATGGTATTTGGTTTAATAACATTTGAATAATTATCTGAAAACATAAGCAGTTTAAATGCTTAAAATTATTCAATTTATTTCTGCAAATTATAAAAAAAAATGTGTAAGGCTTTACAATGCTTATATTTTTATTTCTACAGTTCTAAGAGTGAACGATAAAAGAGCATTCTAACAATCCATTGTTTTTTTGTATTTTCCTGGTTTAAAGTTTCCAACCTGCATCACTCATCTAAACAATAAAATGATGAACTGGGTTGAGTCTTATTCTGCTTTCTTACTTGATTTTTATCAAATTGGACTAGAATTGATTTGAAAATAAGCTATAACAAAATTTTTAAATGGTTTGGCGAAACACATAATTGGTAAAAATGTTAACACTTCTGTCTATCCTCGTTCCATTGACTCAGACCATAATGACCATAAAAGCAATTCCTGACAAAAGCCTTTTGGTTTTCACTTTGTTACTGCCAGTACCTACCAGGACATTGTAAGATAATTCTAAATTTTGAGCAATATTAATGAAATGAAGAATACACTTTAGGAGATAGTGATGGTTGTCCTCAGCGATAGCCCAAGCCTGCATGGCGCCGTAACCTAAACTTTATGTTGGGGGCCTCCATTTCTGCTAATGATCTTGAGAGTTGCAATCAACAGTCAAATGTTCAGCAATGTTTAAAAACTCCTATTTGTATACAGTACATCATCAAGTGTTTCTAAAAGTAATAAATTGAATTGGCATGCAGTTAGTTCACATTAAAACTATGGTATACATTCTAGAATTGCGCTGCTCAAGGCGGCTGCACATTGGACTAGCTCTGCTAGCTTGACTCTGATATTGTTTTTAAGATAACTTTATTCCCATTTGTGCATCAGAGTTTATTTTTTCAGATGTTTTTCCTCTGGTGTTGAATGCTGTGAAAGTGGATGGATTTTTACTGATTTTTTTCCCCCTTTTGGACGCTTATTATAATGCATAATCATAGCAACCATAGCAAGTGGATTTTTTACACTGGGATGCATAGCAGGAGCATGGAGAAAAAAGAAGATCAGGAAATTTAAGCCATCTCTTGCATCCCTTTTTATATAAAAAGTGAGATCTTTGGCAAACAAGTTAGAAGAAATCCAAGCCCTAGCAAGGACCCAGTCAGAATTTCAAAATGCATCATTATGTGTTTTACTTAACGCGGTTGCAGCATCATTTCTCTGACCCCAGCATCTCCCTGCCAGGCTTCCTGACCATACGAGTAGACAGAGATTTAAAGAACACTGGAAAACTTCAGGGGAGCTGGTTTTACAGATATTGTGAACAACACATCATGTCAGGAAAATTACTGTGAAGATTCGGTGCAGCCCAGATATTGAACTGTTGGCAGTTGGTTTTCGTTCCCATCATTTGCCCCGAGAGTTTACCAGTGCTCTGTTGGTAACCGTTTACATTCCACCTTCTGCCATTGCTGTAACTGCAATATCAGCCAGACCCATTTGTACAGGGACAGATAAAACCTTTAAATGGACCAAACATTACACGGCACCACGATATGACACAACTGGCCGATGCATTTGGCCTTCGGAGAACGCAGCTGCTGGATCCAAACACGCCAATTGTGTAAGCAGGAAATATTTCCTGCAAGGAAAAGTCTTACTAGAAACAAGCATTTGCCAAAGGTTCCTTGTTCTGCTCTGAATGAAAAAACTTCGATTGGGAAAATACACACATTGGATGAATCCCAAACCGCCCCCTAAGCACTAACCCTTAACTATCAAGTGTCACTCCCGATAAAGTTTCACTCTCTGCTATGGAAGGCGCCTTGATTGAAGGTGGGGGTATAAAGGAGAATGAAAGGGCTTATTCCCTCAAATGGAAAAGGCAGTCATTACTATGGCACTGCAGTGATGCCCCTTGTGTGTGGCTGTAGCTCTGTAGTGCAGGGTGACATAAAATTTGCCCCTATTTTAACACAAATTTATACTGTCAGACAAAAACTATTTCAAAGAGGACCTTACCTTTTGGAATTAATAAATTTTTTTCATATATTATCTTGTGATTTTCTGTCACTGTGATGAAGATACAGCAAACCGTTTCACCTGCAGCCAAATTCCAGCAAGGTGCACTTATGCAGACTCGCTATTTAAGGGCTGAACGGTCCACTGGCCCTACCTACCATGTGGTTTTGGATAGCCCTTAATGTGGCGGACCCTCCGCAGGACAGAAGGTTAGTGCTTAGGTCTATCGTTTAGGGGCTGGTTTGGGATTGGGCCATTATTTTGGCTGATTGCTTAATACAAATGGTGTGCTGCATATTTGCTGCAATAGGCATCAAGGGGAAGACAATTACCTTCATGAGTGACAACAGGGACATCACAAGTCAGATAAATCTTTTGGTACAATTTCTGGAGACCTGAAGGTGTCTTGCTCATCTGTTCAAACAGCTTAGTTGTGAGCTGTGCATATTCAGCCAAAAAAAGGAAAAAAATTGTGAAAATAGTAAATAAAGCTGGTGAGTGTCCACTATATCCACTATATAACAAGTCCTGCACTTGCAAACTGCAAAGTAACCTTGTAAGATGAAAGCCAGTACTCTAAAACAAGATGAGCTTGAACTTTGCAAAGACAGAAAATTGGGCCTCATGAAGCAGACACAAAATATATACATTTTATCATAAATGGGGCACCATACCAACCCGGGCAGGCCACATTCTCTATAGATCTGGCAATGGTGATAAAACATCTGCAGTCTTCCAACTTTACTCTTACTTTGAGTGCACAACAACATTTGTCAGAAAGTGGCCATCACAAAAGGCTTGATCTCAAGTTCATGGAAAGTGTGTTTTCAAAACCCCGAAGAAGTGTGTGAGTCTACAAAGATTACCTAGTGGAAGAAGCTTGCGGCAAAATTCTAGCACACATTGAGAGAAGATTGTGTCAGTATTCCAAATATGTTTTGTCCCAGTAATAGAGCTTAAAAGGTATTTTGTAACAAGCACACTTAATATAAAATAGAGAAATGAAATGCTACCATTATTCTGGTTTTCAGCAAATATAAACCATTTTGTTAATCATTACTCACTTAATGCGGGAAGTTTAGCATGATTTTTTTTTTAGTTATGTAGCTATACTTGTATGTAAATTTCTGATTTCAACTTTAGATTCTAAATAAATGTTTTCGTTGCAGAAGAAATGATGCTCCTCTTTAGTAGTAATGTTCTTAAGAAAGAACCATTGCATACCTGTAGAAAAAAAAACATTTAGAGCCATCCCAAATAAACAAAACTGCAGTTTCTGTGGTGTGTATACAGCTGGTTTTTCCCCAAAGTGAGGACAGAGACTAAATAAATGTTTGTTGAGCTGCATTTACACAGCCATTAGTTTCTGTCATCTTTTTAACGACACCTTAGGACTGTGTGTTATCTCTCTCTCTCTCTCTCTCTCTCTTTCTGCCCTCTCTCTCTCTTTCTCTCTCTCTGTTCAGGATTAGTCACAGACAAAGTATGGAAATTTTACCTTTTTTATTCCTTTCATGAGTCATAGGAAAAGAACATTCTTGGCTGTTGATACAGATGTTCAAAACGTGGAAGACCATATAAAAGTTCAAACGCTGACTTTTTTCCTTTGTTTATTATGAAATAAAGGAGAAAATCAGATGCGGTCAAAGCTGTTCTGGAGCACAGCTCTCATACTAAGACTTCCTCAAACATACTCATGCACCCTTTCCCCTCCCTCTCCTCCTCCTCCTCTCTGTAACCACTACACACAGTCTGAGCCTCACCAGTATGACTAGAGGAGTAGGTCTGCATATTGCAGTACTGGCAGTGTGTGTGTGCTTGTGTTTTTGTGAGGGTGCATGTTTCTGGGTGGACTTCAGCTACAACAGTGCCCCCCTCCATGTGTGTGTCAGCAGGGCTGACCAAGCGACAGTCATCTTGAGCACAAGAGAGACCTTTCTTAGAATGCAGATGGTATAAGCAGTGAGGGGAAAAGTTTTTGACTGTTCGTCTGAGCCTCAGCTAATTCAGTCAGTCAGAGTGGATCCAGGAGGGGAGAAACGGCGGCATCGGGAGCAGCTGAGAAGGACTCCTACTTGAGCTCGTCTCAGACTTGGATTTCTGGTGTTGATTGATTACCTGTCAGTGTAACGGAGCCTTAAGCTGTGCATCACCAGTCAATAGAGCTGAAGGATTCAACAAGGCTGTCTGTGTAGAAGGTGGGTCTGCCTCTGTTCAGTCTGATTTTGGGTTGAATTTTATTCTTTTGAAACAATGT
Organism: Cyprinodon tularosa; assembly: GCF_016077235.1. Classification (NCBI taxonomy): domain Eukaryota; kingdom Metazoa; phylum Chordata; class Actinopteri; order Cyprinodontiformes; family Cyprinodontidae; genus Cyprinodon; species Cyprinodon tularosa. The sequence goes on along the minus strand of NW_024039718.1, from coordinate 2,252,828 downwards.
TATCAACAGATATCAAGCTACATTTATATATGACTGATCATGTAGAAATTAGGCTCCGGGACAACATAAAAAAAACCTTCATATAAAAATTCATTTTTTTGTAGCATGACTGTGTATAAGCAACAGTCATGGAGTGTCTTGTTCATCAACTTATAAACAGTATATTTGTTTCCCTTGTTAGCATATGACTAATACCAAAAACAACTGGAAACAGCTGCATTATTTATTTGAAAGCTCAATTATGAAGACATTTTTACTGTTTAAATCAATGACAAATTAAAAATAAAGTTGGTTATATATCCAACACCTGTGGCTTTGTTAGATCAGAGCTTTTTAGATTTACACTGTTTTCTAACACACTTCTCTATAGTTCTGGTGTTTTACCCAAAGATTTAAGATCCCTATTAGAGCCTTGCTAAATGGTGACCCAATGGCTTTGGGCTAGTTAAATATCCTAAAACTCTATTATTTCTGATTTAATGGGTTGGTTGTGTGCCAAGTGCCAGGGTCTCACTGATTATAACTGCTGACAGACTGGATTAGAGTATTCTAAAATGTGGAAAATGAAGAATGCCGGCAGAGATTAGATGCTATGGACAGGTTGAACTGATAAAATTGATAGGAGGAGGGAGAATACATCTATTGAGCCTCTGTCCCCTGGCTGCCTGGTGGGTTAATGGAAAAAGAAGATGTGAAAGCAAAAAGGGCATGAGCTGAGGTAAAAGGAGGGATGATGACCCTCCTGCACCAAGAATGTCTGCATCGCACAGGCTGTGCTGCTGGAAAGCCACAGGGATCAGGTTCCCTGTGTCAGCTGCTGTGCTCTACTGCTCCCCATCCAACTTTATGATATCTGCTTATTAAGAGGGTGTGTATTTAGGAGGGAAAGGCAGAGGACAGATTTTTTCTAACCTGTATGTTGGAATAAATAAGTAAAGATCATCTCAATTATTCAACAGGAATAGGTCCCACAATAGGACAAATTGAACTCACAGGTGCCAAAGTTTCAGAGGTCAGGTAATATCTGTTACACTTTTCACATGTGTTTTCTGTATAGAGCATTTGCCTTGAACTATTTAACATTTTGTTACATCAAACAGAAAAACTTCCTTGATTTTCATTCAGAGTTTATTGGGCTGAAATTATGCGACTTTAAAAGAAATAATGGTCTTCAAATTATTTAGCAAAAAAGCATCTGGAAAGTGCTCTGCAGATATTTATTGTGACCTTTTAATCTGATGCAATTAAATCAAATGTATATCAAAAAATTAATAATAGGGAAACTGACAGTTAAACAGAGTCAAATCTGAGTCCGACTTTATCTTATAAATAGATTTATGTGGGTGAGGAGCTTCATTAAGGTGAGCTGCAGACATGTCAGAGAAAAAAGTTTGCTCTAGGGTTTGGTTATAAAATAACATCCCCAACAGTACAAGAATGGTACCCTACAATGACCGACTGGGCAAGGAGAGCAATAAGGATAAACTCTACTAGAGTGGGCTTTATGGAAGAGTGACTTGAAGAAATCTGGTGAAAAGAAAATGACACAGGAGAGGGGATACTCTGCTCTGTCATTTAACTTTCTGTCCCACATGCAAAATGTTTTATGTGTATAAAAAATTACACAGCATCTCTTTAAACACATTTGCCATAGTGAAACGCAGCACTTGGGACATCACACTGCAAGGTAGATTTTCTTTATTATGGAAAAACTGATGCAATTTTTGAGGATTTTCTTTGAAACTTTTTTTCCTCTTCATAAAGATGCACTAGTACGGGTTGATCTATCATACAAAATCCTAATAAAATACATAAAAATAGGGTTGGTGATAAAGTTTGTCAAGGATAGTTCTTGGTGCATGGTGGTCCTTGTAACTATCTTTGTTTCTGACTTCTAGACTGTCTCTTCAGCATTTTCCTCAAAATTCTGATTCCCTTCTTCTCTCTTCAGTACTGACTAGACTGGACTAATATATATATAGATATAAAATGTATAAGTGTCATTAAATCTTGTTCTGCTCTCTGTTTGAAATGTATTCCCCTCTCCGCATAGCAAAGCAAATCTCATGTGCTGTACCCTGTGAACCTCTGCGGGTAGATCTCCAGGGGTGGCAGTGGACAGACACGTAAAGGCTAAATCTGAGAGAGACAAAAAATACCCTGAGTAATTAAGTAGCACCATAAACAGCAGGGTGTGGAGTCACACAGCTGATGGAAACACATTAATAATGTAGCTAAAGCAAAAAGAATCTAAATGCAGTAACAACACAAAGCCAAAAAAACTTAAGGAAAGCATAGTTTACAGCAAAAAGAGAGTTTTTCAGTGCATAGCAGACAAACAGGATGAATAGAGGGGGACAGTAGTGAACATTATTTAAACGAGTAAATAAAGACCTCTTAAAAACCGCACAGTAAACTGGTTTCTTTGAGATTATTTCTAAAAAAAAAAAAAGCTGTAGGTTAAAACCTTATAGACATTATGCACAGGAGCTCAAATAAACATTACTCTGATTTTCACATATTTTACAGATTACCAAATGCCAGTTAAGGCAGAGATGCAGAGCTACATCTTTAACCTTGATACTTCCCCCCCATGTGCTGTTATTGATTTCCTTGGCTTGCAAAGTAAAAATAAGAGTTAAAAACACAGGAACTGTCCAATTCAACTGCACATCTGTGTTTCTGCAATGTTTGCTTTGCTTCACCCACATCTGTGTTCAACCTGTGTATGCAGTTTTGCATGAATGGTTCACATTTTGACATATTATAAACACAGATTTCAATATATTTTAATGTTTTTTTTAATGAAAGACTGAAATAAAATGAAAAAAAAAATGGTAAAGGAAAATGAAAACTTTTTTTGTAAATGTTTAACATTATGAATGTACTTGTATTCATCCTCGCTTGGTGAATATTTTGTGAAACCATTTTATCAGAAATTATAGCAGTAAGCCTGCAGGGACACATCTCCAGGTTCTAGACTTTTTTTCCATTCTTTTTTCCAGAATACCTCCAGGTCAGGAAGTGTCTGTTAATCTTTACAGCTTGCTATAGATTTCCAACTAAACTTATGTCTGGAGTCATCTACTTGAAAATGCATTGATCAAAAACATTCATCAAACCACTTAAAAGAGTCAACCACCATAGCAGTGGTGCTTGGATTATAATGTTTTTTCAGTGAAGGCTTTATACCAAGGGTTACTGTGCAGGTGCAGGTGTCTTAAAAACCAAACGATTTATGTTTGTTGCAGTCTGGCAAATCAGCACTGCTAGACAATGCGTGGTCAACCTTAATGTGAGTTTCACATCTTAGACTTTTTTCCCAGAGCATAGTTCTTCTGGAAATTTTAAAGGATTCACAATTCAAAAGACGGACACATCAGCAGTAGCTGTAATATTGTCAGAGATACATAGAATGAGTCAGCCGGTCAAAGTCAAAGCTACAAGGATAGTGCTCAGTCACCAGACATGCACTGACACATGGCAGGAAAGAAAATACCATAGGCTGCTCCGGGTGGAGATAGTGTATCACTTTAGAGCTAACACATGGCATAGACATAATAGACAGTGACTCATCATTGAACTCACTGGGAGCACTATTCACTGTTGAGATGAAGCCTTTATGCCTGTGATATTAAACCTCATTGCCTTTCATCTCCCCTACTTCTATCCCTCCATCTGCTTTATTGACTTACAGAGAGCTGTGTGGGTAGTGACTGCTCATGAACTACATCCTCACCCCTGTAATGCAGCATCCTCTTATCCAGACCTCAGTGCTACCTCACCCAGAAATAAATAATGATAAGCTTAATTTGTGTAAGCAATGGACCACTGTTTGTTTTCATATGTAAAAATCATTTCCATCTGAGGACGCCCTGAAAGCCCTTCCTCTTTCACATCCTCTGTGATGATTAGCGCAGCAACAGCGCAGCAAGAAACCTGCTCTCCTTTCACCTTTGTGTCTTTAATGGCAAGAGACTACCAGCGACGGGCTGAGCTTGAAGTACTGCAGCTTTGGCAGGCAAGGTTTATATTTGTCTTTGACACATGTGGGTCACAGGGGCTGTATTTTTGCTGGCTCTAAAAGAGGAAGCCACTTGGGGATATTTAGAGGACTGAGCGCACTGACTGACAATGTAAAGATTATGTTTCTCCACTTGTGTTTTTCATATCATCTCATAATCTTGCCATTTTATCCATTGCCTGTAAAAGAAGGTGATATTTTAATATAATATACAAGGAAGAATGATTAATCTGGTTTTTTTAACTATTGAACACACTTAATTGTTTAGTTGTTGGGTTTGTACTTTGATTGGTATGATTCAAAATACTAAGGCAGTGTGCTAAAGATTACTAATTGATGTTCTGACGGTAATCTTTAGATCTGCTTAATTCTGATAGATTATTAATCAGGACCTGAGTTTGGTTCTCAAAGCTCCAGTGCAGCTGAGCCGGTATAACACCACCACATGTTGCTAGTTTTAAGGTGCCAGAAATTTTAATCTCATTTAGCACAGATAATTTGTAACAAATAAGAAGTGTTATGTCCCACGCTACAGTGTAAAACTGATAATTTAACTGTCATCATAATATGACTAACAACTGAAACGTTTACATCCTGTAAAAAATCTACTGCTCTCTGCTAGTTGCTAATTCATCCAGTTCTTGCAATACTTCTTCCTCTTCACGGCTGCAAAATGATTGGTGGTCTGTTCCCTTCTTCTCTGCAATCACGCTCCTTAAAAACAGGAAGTGAACAATGTTCCTCAGTCAGCTTTTAGAAGTGTATGGCAGAAGCATAAGTAATCACATTTAGTGTGAGGGTGCTATCAATAAAGAGGCACAATCGCAGAAAGCATACAACATATGATAAATTAAGTTTGAAAGTGGGATTACTGCCTTTTTTTGGTTATGTTTTGTCTGCAAATCAAAATGAAAGATTCAGAAAGTCAAAGTCTGCAAATACTGTACATCAGATACCCAAACAGGGCAAAAAACATTTTGTCATTGGATAATAATTGTTCGTACTTTATGTAATAAACACAGCTGAACCGAAAGCATGAAGACTTAAACTTTTCTTTGATGCATGACTCCTTTTTCTTGGTCTTTTGGAGCTCTAAGTTAACTAACAATGCTGGTTTTGAAACCACCTGCTCTTGGGCAGTGAGGAAAAGAAATATAAAGATGTCAACTCTGCATCATACTGTTGTTGGGTTTTTTTTGTTTGTTTTTGAAGCATGATTTTCCCTTTTAATGCCTGCTTTTGTCTACATTAGCTTGTTGTAGTGAGGGACCATGTTAAAAGTTTTTTTAGAGGATGCATCTTGCTCCGTCTTTTCTCTTTTCCAAAAAAACTCCAATGCACTGATTCCCAAAACTGGGCCTGGGACTGCATTTTTAAGTTGTAGATCAATAAATATCGGGTCTTAAGATGCTTAGCAGAAATGTAACTGAACAATAAAAGTAATAGCAGTAAAACATATTTATATTTTAGTGTTTAAAGATATAAAAAAACATCACTTATAACTAGACAAATACATCGTTTTTGCTGCTATTTGTGTTATCGATACATTTTGTAGAAATGTTTGCACACTTAGTTTGGGTCATGAGTTCTGGTATTAATTTGTGTTAAAAAATGTTTACAGTTCCAAAAGTTTTATTTTGTTTTACTTTTTTGTGAGTCTTGAGAAAGCAAAGGACGCCTCTGCAACAGTGGTATATTTTCCGATTAATTTCAGCTTTTGATGACAGAAGCATTTTATCCTTCACTGAATCAGTTCACCTTTTTCCCTAATTACTTGCACCTGTGTTCTCGTCCACATAAGTTGTCATTCCTCTCTCCTCTCTTTGTCCTGGTTGATCTTCTGCATTGTTGTCCAGCATTACAGCCAGCTCTTCAGCTAGGTCTTCATTGTTTGCCTGCCTGCTCCATGCTATCTACCCCCCATAAGTTCCTTTGTTTATGAATCACAAACATCCTTATCATGCTGTTCTGTTGGTTGCCCACACATTGGTTCACAAAATCAAACCCCGACACTCTTTTGAAGTTGCCAAACAATTCTATTCATAACTTTGACTCTTGGTGGCAGATGTTTAGATTGCAACAATGATCATTGACATAACATGACTCCAGGGTGAACGCTTTAAGGGTTTTGCTAAATCACCATGGGCCTTCATGAGTGCACAGCTGTCATACTGCAAGGGAAAATTTTAAAAAATTGCAGCACACGTGCTTACATGTGTTATCGCAAATTTAAACGTATTTTACCTTAATGCATTCTGATTTGCATTGAAATGACTGCAGCTGCAGATGGATTTTTTTGAGCCCGTCCCGCCCCTAAATACATATGCAAATAATGATAATAATCCCCACCATGGGCGTGCAGGTGGTGCATCGGTTAGCGTGCACAACCCATGTACGGAGGCCTTAGTCCTCAATGTGGCTGACCCGGATTCAAATCCGACCTGTGGTCCTTACCGCATGTCTCTCCCCCTCTTCATACCCCCTTTCCTGTCAGCCTACTTTCAAAAAAAACGAGCTACTAGTGCCGCAAAAAAAAAAAAAAAAAAAAAAAAAAAAAAAAAAGCCCCACCATGAGTGCAAAATACCATGGTAACAGTGTTGACAGGCCCTAACAGAGAAACTTTTTCAAAGACTTTGCCAACCTCCTGGTGTCCATCTGTAAAGCTGGTCAGTCTAAACCAGAAAATAAGCCATACATCATGATGTTCCAACAGGTCAGTAGGATCTTTAAATACATATTTCTCTCCATTCGTTTATTGCTGATGTCCTCCAGCAGTGCCAAAGCTGCAATCCTTTGACAGGTACGCAGGCCTTTATGGGGCTGTTTATAGGCACATGATTATCTATACTTTGTCTACCTTATGATTCATCAAACCTGACTTGTTCGGAAGTAATTTGCTGCTCCGTTTGTCTGTTGTTGTTTTTTTTTCTGGTTGGTATTAAAGTGCCTCTGTGAGAATACATTTATGCTTCCTGGTTCATACTGCAGACTGATGCATATTAACATAACCAAATAAGTGAATATTTCCAGGGTATATGAAAGCAAAGCTGTTTCTGTTATTTCTTTAGGCGTTTTACTTCATTGTATGAGACTATATGTGATTTCATTTAATACTTAAGGTTTACTCAAACCTGTGTGGAAAAAAAAGTTTTGATGATGAGTTAAATGAAACTGAAAGGAGGTATACTTCAGTCTGAGCTTAGGTGCTTTATAATCTGTTATATTTTGATTAAAAAGTGTTGCTGCAGCACATTTTTATGGAAGGTTGAAACTTTGCATAAATTCACACTTTCATGAAATATTCCCTCTTTTACATGTCAAGTTGTTCTTTAAATATTGTGCCCCACGTGTCATGTGCTAACACACTTTTTGTACTTCAGCCCCTGGACTTTAGAGATTGTCTAATGTATTAAACTCCAATCTCTAAGTAGTATAGCTGACATATTCTTGGAGGTGATTTTACATCTTTAGTGTGCATTAGCAGTGACGTATTACAGTCTGACAGAGCATTAGGCTCTTATACGCCTCCTGTTGTAGGTAATAATCAGCTTAACTAGCAGTTAACTAGCAGTTAACTTGCAGCATAAATAAAGGATGGTCAGACATAGTCACAACAGAACATTAAGTGTGTCTCTATGTCATAGCAAAGCCTGATCCTGCAGAAGTAAAAGCATTTTCTGGTAAATGTTTAAATGTGTGTAATTATATTTTTGAAGGAATTGTGAACCTCCTACAAAACTGTAAACAAAGTAGTATAAAAAAAACGCTGGCCCCAAGTTTCAACAACAAAGAGAGCATAGACCTGCTATGATGCTGCTGTATATATCCAGTATGTGAATTGGAAGCCAGCTCTGTTACCTCTTGTCAATGTTTTATTTCTAGGAGAATATCAGAGCAAGAATATAAGACTTCAGTCAAAATCGATCATCAGTCATTAAGTTATACTGTTTTAGTAAACATTGCTGCAAAACCCGCAGTGTAGTTTTCTCTCAGCTGTGCATTGTGTTGCTGTTGTGGGTCGCCACTTCCTGTGGTCTCAAAAAAATTCCCAGCTTTGGCCAAAAGATTGGAAAACGATCTTTAGTCTAAAACAAAAATGCTCGAACAAGTTTAATTTCCCAAAGGATGGGCTACACTGTGAAGAGAGGCCTCAATCTACTTTCCCTCAGAGTCACACAATTCAAATAAAGATGTGTCAAACAGCAGGCTTTTGTGTGCTCCAGGCCAAAGGACTTTCCCACATAGGGAACAAATAGACTGTGTAATTACTGAAAACTGCCAGTGTCTAGATGCTGCCTTTGTGCTTGGTCCTGTTGAATGACTAATAAAAGTTCTCCTCATTTCCATATTCCATAATGCAGCTAACATCTGGTGGTATGACAGTGGTAATGTAATACTGGCTGCTATTGCTTTCATAAGTAGGAGATGAATATATATGATCTTTTTTTCCATTACTTCAAAGTGCAGCTGTCATAATTACATAACTTTTATCAGGCTGTTTATGATTTATGATTTCATTGAGTGAAAGTTATTTTTAAATCAGCACCCAGGCATCTCTGACAGACTGAGTGAGCAGGAACTGCTAATGGACTGAATTAGATGGGGATTTGGTCCTAATCCAACTGCACACAAGTATAAACAAAAGATGACTTGAAAGGTATGACGCTTTCAAAGAATAATTTCTCCATTCTTTTCACTTGTATTTGAAGATTTAGACTGTATCCAATTTTAATATGACTACCGCAGAGCCACTAACTATGGTGCACCCTTGTAAGAAATTACATGCCGCAAAACCCCAGAGGTCTGATTTGCAGCTATCTTTGTGCTGTTCTCCCGGGTGCTCAGTGTTTATGGACGCGCCAGTCTCTGCTGTATACTGAGCTGTTGTTGTTTACAGAGAGGGTCAGAGTGGCTCTTCCCACAGACTTCTCGGAATTGTGAAAGTTCAGAGGCGTGCTGTGAGAACATCCTGGAGCATGCTTCTACTCAAGATGTCACAGGACGCTTCTTAATAAAGTAGCTATGGAGGAAAGAACTAGTCAAAGATGGGATCTATTGGTGTGTTTGCAAGTGTTCACTCATAATAAATACCAAGCTGGGTTAAGAAGTATGGAGGATGTCTCCAAAGACAAACAAGAAATGACTTCACCCAAAATGTATTGCTTTACTTTCTTTCACCTCTGCTTACAGTACATATATTGGATAAATATGATCTACCTTCCTTATTTCAGTTACTGTATAATTTCTGAGTAGAATTACAAGACCACGTACCTGTTGATTGAAATCCTAGTGGGATCCCAACATAAAACTTGGCAACCATGGCTTTAGCTTTTGGAATAACTTTTCTCCTTTTGAATGAAGGACAGAGATTTTTTTTACCTATTTTACTCCTTCTGAAGTTGTATGACATTTGTTGATGATATAGGCTGTACTGGAGGTGCATGCATGGTCGGGGTGATGGTAGGATTTAACTTATTAGTCTGCTTGATATTTGCATTTATTTGTATTTCATTTGCATTTATGTTTGCAGATGTTGGGGAATTGTTGGGACTTGCAAATTATCTTACTGTAAAGCCCTGAAAAGACCAGACAATTTTATAAGAACATGAGTTAAAGAGTTACAATGCTACAATCTATCCCTTTCATTCTGATACAGTCCTATTCATTAACATTTTCCACATTATTTTTTTTTTATGTGCAATACCATATAGTGCTCACTTTAGCATTTTACAGGCAGTGTCACCAAGTTCAAATGTATTTGCTTTGGAAATTATTTTGAGTAAACAGTCATAATAAAAACATAACAAATCCTTTTGACTATCCTGTTCATAACTGACATGAGTACTTCTGAGGAATTAACTATTCGCTTTGAGCAATTGACATGCTTTTGCAGGTCATTAACTAGAACAAATTATTTTGAAAACTGCCTTAACCGTTGTGCAAATTTAAAAAGTGATATGAGGAATACACAAAAGGCACTGAGAGAAACTGTATTTATAACAACAGGAGAAGAGCCATTTTATACAGATTTCCTTTTGCAGGTATCCTATTTCTGCTTTACCAACATTTAAGTTAGACACAGGTGTTACATAGGGACCCAGAATACAATGTGCTGAGTGGACACAACAGTTAGGCAGTTTTATTTTTCGCAGTTGCTTCATAAAAATGCTCAAAGCTACACCTGGCATCTTTAGAATGCTCAGTAGAGAGGGCTTTATAAGAAAGAATAGCTTATATAAAAGCTAATGTGAGTTATTGACCAGCTAACTTTTTGAGCCAACATTTCACATATACTAAAAATGTGAAGGTTATTGTCCAAGACTTAAAATAATTTTTTTGTAGAAATTCTGGGAACCACTGCTAAACCTGCAGATTGAGAGTGAAGTGCTCTGTTTGGAACATAAGAAACAATCATATCTCTGATGGCGCTTGGCCATTTAATGCTTAATATGGGAGAAGGAGGATTTTAAATTCTTCTGGTGAAGATCCTCAGTCATCCAGGTCATAGTTATTCTAAAAAAAAAAAGTTAAAAAACAAACCACTGGATTTTTTTTTCCATGTTTGAAGACATTTCGCTCCCCATGCAGGAAGCTTTTTCAATTCAAAATGTCTGGATAAGCCTTGAGTTCCAAGCTTTATAGAATAGCCCAGCAAAGCCTTGTTATGGCTTAGAAAACATCCAAATTGAACCAAAAGAACAGGTCTACCCCTCAGTAAGGGGGGGGGGTCATTGAGATCGTTGTTGGCCTGCAATACCCGATAATGGCCTATACCTCTGAAAAGGGAGTCATTAGGGTCATTGTTGGCCTGGCTGACCAAAACATCTCCCCTGGTCACCCAGGCCAACAATGACCCTAATGACCCCGTTTTCCACACAATTTTACAATGTCTATTTTAGCCATCCTTGAGTTCCTCATGCTTTGTAAGGCTTTTTTCTGCTGTTATTAGAAACTAATATCTCATTTGTCACATGAAACCCATCTGATTCCTTTGTTTACAGCAACAGTATTAAAATATTGAACTCACAAATAATTGTTTTATCTTGTTGATCATGAAAACCAAAAATAAACTTTATTTTCTCATTCATTCCATTGTTGGTGTATTTCATCCTCCCAAGATGTCTGCACCAAATTTATGAGAATGTATTACCTATAGACAGCACCTCAGTGTGATATAAATTTTAGCTAATGTTTCTACTTTTGACCACCTCAAAATGATTTACACTAAGAGAGGCTGGAGTTATTTATAGTTTCAATTCATTCTACAACAGAGATCAGTCCCAGCAGTGCTGTTATAAAGCCCTGTGCAGAAAACTGGAGGTAATGGAAAGGTGACCACTCTTTAAATCCTATATCTCATCTACACCAAAAATATAAACATGAATCATCTAAATGCTGTGATTTATTTATCTTTTTATCTGGAATTTTGTATATCAGGATCAAGGTGGTGAAAACAGATCAATCTACCACGTTTATGTTGGGTACAGTCAAGCAAGAAAGTTTTTTTTTTTTTGGACCTTTTAAAGTTAGATCCTACCCAGCTTTAAGTCCAACTTAAAAAGTATTTAAGTAGATGCAGAGAGAGACCCACAACTCAGGTGTGAAAATATGTTGTCATTTTTGCATTCTACACCTGCAAAGCTTGTGGTTAAGGCTGATGGGAAGCTGGATGGAGCTAAATACAGAAAATCATGTGAAAGGCTGCAAAATTCTTAAGAGTGAGATATGGGCTTAACTTCCAACAGAAGAACATTTTTGACATACAAACTACTATGGAGTGGTTTTATAAAGACTGTCTGCTGCTCCACTGCAATACCCTGTGACACCCTTTGCAGACGTTATTTGCTTTAGTAATATTATTCGATTATTCTTGATGGTCCTAATATGTTTACAAGCACAGAGAGAATATCTGAATCCTCTGGCATTTTACCAATGCCTCTCTTGTGGCAACAATCACCGCAGATATTTTTCCGTTTCAGTTTTGACCTTATTTTCAGTAGTAATAAAAAAACAAAAACTGTGGCCACAATTTAGTTTCTGATTTGATAACCTTTTTACACATGGTAAATGTTGACATTTGCATATCATTCACCCATGAAATTGCAAGGTTTGGTCATTAGAATTTGATCTGCATATTGATGAAAGCAAACACACACACAAAAAAAGTTGCAAGCTGTATGCGGTATCGCGAACGCGGATCACCTTGCACCTGCTCTGAAGATCTGCTCTATACCTGTTTTATAACAGTGAAACTTTCTGAAGATTAGGCCCTTTGTGGTTGCAATGTGAAAACCCCTGAAAAAATTATATGCTTTTGCAAGTCCCTGTACAATGACTCTGTCCATTACCCCAGAGGGTTATTACAGCAACACAGCAGCCCTGTTGCAGCTGATCCACTACTGTCTGGAATATTGCTGAGCTGCATCTGGTCCTCATCTGGACCTGGGGGCTGCTTGGATGTCCACCAATCCAAGCACAATGATTGCCACTGACAACATGGCAATTCTCAGAGCTGACGGTGGCTAAATCAGCATGTCACGGACTAAATCAGACCAATGTGTGTTGATATGAAAACAAGATGTGCAGAAGGTCTGTTTAAAAACTCCATACTGTTTGTGAATTGGACTGCAAACATATTTTAAGAGTGGACATGTGAAAGCTTTAACTGTTTCCAAGTAGATTACTTTAATGTATTGTGTTTCAGTTAAGACAAGAACCAAAGTTGTCTCCATATACTCATCTTGCAACATTTTTTTACTTACGAAGCAGAAATTATACATTTCCATCTATTCAATGTGAGAAAATGTAAAAGTAACATGCCAGGTTAGAATTAAATGCTGTGCTATAGTCAGTTTTTCTTTCAGTTTATTTTTTTTTTTCAGTTTTTAGAGCTGAAAGATTTAGTTTTTGTTTGGGAAGCAGACTGCCTAGGTTTACCAAAATGACATAAAAAGAACAAAATGCGCACATTTCAACTTTTGCACTGCAAAACAAGATAGAAATAAGTCAAAATTTCTTAAATCAAGTTCACAGTATTTACCCTTAATTTGAGTAGGTAAATACGAGTATCTTCTAATCGAATCAGCATTTTTACTATTTAAACAAGATAATTATATGATATGCAATTGAAATAAATGTAAAAAAAAAAGTATTTTATTTGTCTTGTTCCATCGGCAAAGTGTCTCACTTACCTCCTCAATTCAAGAAAAATACACTTAATTCAAGAAAAAAATGACTTATTAAGATTTCCATTTTTTGCAGTGTTTCCAGTAGTATCCCTTTTAGACGTGGAGATATAAAGAAAGAGTCATGATTGATTGACCTGAGCTTTTTAGTTGTACCATCATGCATAAATCAGTTTTCCTTTATTACTTTAAGAAATAGTTTTTCAATTAAAGTTTTATAGATTTCTTGAAGATTTCTAAGATCCTTGGAGATAAACAAATCGCCTAAATGATCACACCTTGCAGGCTTGATAATGTATTCATAGCAGTACATGGAAAAAAAGATTAAAGAGAGGTTTGATCTGTTCTTAGCTTTTCTGCTCCTATCTTTTCATTTCTACCTTATTCTCCTCACAACACTGAATACGCTCTGGTCAAGCCATAAAATGGAAACACATAAGAAAAGACTTTCACAAAGGTTCACCATCAACAAGCAAATTAAAAATGCTTTTTTTTCCTGCTTCTTTAAGTGTAATAAATCTTTTTATTTTTCAGATTGGAGCTGCTGCAATGGACGATCAGAGTCTGTTCCAACACAGCAGTTCTCAGGGCACTGCAGGTCAGTCCAGCACTGAAGGTCAGAGGTCAAACATGATCCGGTGTGGTTGGCTCAGGAAGCAAGGAGGTTTTGTCAAGACCTGGCACAGCCGTTGGTTCGTTCTGAGAGGGGAACTTCTCTACTATTACAAAGATGAGGAGGAGACCAAACCCCTGGTAAGGCTGTTTGTGAACTCAAACTTAGTGGTATATTTGGTAAAGACGTGTATAAATATTAAATTAATGAATAAATGTATATCTTTTATCCCTGTAGAATAATCCTGCACTGAGATGTTGTAAGAAAAAGATAAGATCATATGTAATTAATGTATTTTTAGTAAAATGCCATTGCGACAGGTGGATGTGACAATGGCACAACATCCCATGTGGCCATGTGGCTAGTAACTTGTTACCTTTGCTTAGTTACATTTACTTTAGTAACTTTAGTGGGGAAAAAATTACTTTTCGGAGTAAATAATATAATATACAATGACATATCTCTACTCTGACTTGATTCAAGTTTCTGTTTACTTCTTTCATAGTGAGTAATTTCACTTGATGAAAACAAGCATGTTTTACACAAATTTGCACCAATGAGAGGCACACTCATCTTTTTTGTAGTTAATGGTTATTGGTTAAATACAGTAAACAGTATATTGTAATTTAATCTATTCTACAGAGTGTAACTTTTGATTTTGTAAATTTTGTAGCTAAAAAAATATTAAATGTTTGTTTTTATGTTGGGAAGTAAGTGGATCAGAGTAGCCTATTTACTAAATACTTTTTTTTTTTTACTAATAAATAAAATAAAAGTCGTGCTACTTTTATTGAAGTAAAAGTTTTGGCTACCCAACCCACCTGTGCACACCATGTATAAACATTGAGAAAACCACTATTAAGACACAAGCAGAACATACATCAAGGACCATGCAGTGGATAGTATTTAGTGAGAGCAGAGGAAATACAGGGAAATACAGCAAAAACTAAGAAAACAGTAATAATAAAAAAAAAATAAGTCTCTAAATTCAAGGAATCATTACCTTTTTGCCCTCCCATCACCAACATAAACTTGAGAAGTTAACACTACTATGACCTAATTGTCAAAAACCTGTCCAGGTGTTAGATTGTGCAAATTCTAAGTCATTCAGGCCATGGCAACCACAAAACAGGCCAAAATCTGAGGCAGCTGGAATTTAGGTCAGTTTTTCTGAAGACATTTCGACACCCATTTAGGAATCTTTGTCAATTCTGTTGGCTCACAGCCCTGACATTGATTGATGCTGCTTAAAAAGATCAGTGTTCCAGCTTTAGGTGCAAGCCAACAGAACTGACAAAGATTTCTGGATATGTGTCAAAACGTCTTCAAAAAACAGTTTGAAAGTCCGGTTGCCTTCGATTTAAGCCTGTTTTGCAGGTGAGTTTGGAAAGAAGCAAATAACTTATTATGTGCTTAGCAAAAACTTTTACACTTTTGAATTTCCAGACCAGAACAGAACAGAATCTCTGCAAAAGTAAACAGAACACCACGTCCTTCTCTTTTACCTTTTCTGTTCAAACAATATCCTCCCTATTCAGGAGGAAACTTTGGCCGATTTGAAACTTTCATTCAGCTCCTCTTTGAATACTGCTTTCTCTGGCTGATTTCCTAGTTACTCTACCTATGCTCAGCCAAACCAAAGCCACATCAGCAGTTAAAGTCTCAAAAGGTTGACTCTTCGGTCACGAAGGGGGGGCTGCTGGCCAGACAGGGAAGAGAA
The DNA here is from genome assembly GCF_016077235.1 of Cyprinodon tularosa. Taxonomy (NCBI): domain Eukaryota; kingdom Metazoa; phylum Chordata; class Actinopteri; order Cyprinodontiformes; family Cyprinodontidae; genus Cyprinodon; species Cyprinodon tularosa. Next base: position 2,237,285 of record NW_024039718.1, on the reverse strand, counting down.
GCTATTCTTCACTGCTAACTTTGGGGAGCTCCAGGTCGCAGGGCGTTTATTTATAGCATAAAGCGACTTTATGTGGGGTCTTTTGAGGTCACTGTCCTAATCCAATTATGAAAGTGGCTCCTAATTAATATAACATAAAAACTGTTTAGTTCACTCCTTGTGGATTTATTACTCTAAACCTTTCACCACCTGCTCCTCTCATGCAGTAATTCTCAGCCAAAAACATAAAGAACAAGTAACACTGCTGCTTTTGCTGAGAAAAGGAGATTTAATAAAAAAAACTAGGTTATGTTAAGAGCAAGATTTCATGAACATATACAGTATGACTCAACAGCACAAAAGTAATAAAGTTTATCGAAAAAAAAAGGTATCCTAAGTGCAGAGAAAGGAATCCAAGGTAACCCCCACCCCCCCAAAAAAAAAATCACATGTAGGACAAAGAGGAGTCTTGAGTCTGGAAAGTCTAACATCTAACTTACAAAGATCAGGACAAGAGCAGGGCAAGAGCAGGGCAAATGCACAGATATCCATCAAGATACATTTAATGATTCCCTTGTCAGTAGTTAAATACTTTGTAACGCAGAGGTGTGCAGCCATATCTAGATCAGCTATTAATTAAGTCTCTCCTGCTGTGAAGTCTCTATTTGTTCTCCTTCACATTGCTCTAATTGCTGCCTCCCCCAGTTGGAGAGAGAACAGCCGCCCTTTTCTGTTGCCTGTAGAAGCACAAAAACATGAAAACTGCAGTCTGGTTTGTCAGGTACTGGCTGTACTGCTCTAATCGGATGGAACATTTATGAATTAATGGGGAAACAGTACAGAGACACATAAGCAGAGGTATTTTAGCAATTCAATATAGTTGTTGTTTTTTTTTGGGGGGGGGGGGTCAAAATGGTTTTAAATTTATTATTGTTATAACTTCTCATAATTTGTTTGAACTTTCAATTTAAAGGAACTTTAGAAAAATACTTTAATCTGAAACAGATTCATAAGCAAAAACATCACAAACCACCATTGCTTACACAATCCTAGAATGTTTTTTCCCCATTACATTTGAGAAATGTATGTTTTTAGGTTAAACTCTAATTATCAATACATTAAAGTTTAAATATGATTAACCTCTTTATTTTAGTCCAAAGCATGTTTTAAATTGTGCCTCTAAGTTGAAATAACAAAAAAGGTCTGCAGGTCAGGTCAATGACCTGTTTTTTTTTTTTTTTTTTTTTATTTGTACCAGACACAAAAAATCATAAATGTTTTATTTATACATTGCTTCTTTGATGTTTTGATTTATACAAGAATTTGTACATGAAGACCTCATTTAGCTTATATTTCTATTTGGAGTTAGCGCCACAACAACTAGCACACTCTCTTAACTTGTTACGAAAGGGAACCAAATACGAGTTCAACAACATTATCACAGCTTAGAGCCAAGATTTCAAACTAAAATGCTTCATGGTGTGACTTAAATGACACTAATTCCAAAATAGTTGCGTGAAAAACTGTCACTTTGTTTGTTTAGTGTCAACTATTCAGCCATGATGTGCTTCATAGCGGGACAGTTACAATAGTGGCACAGTGAGGCTGTATGTACATTAGGTGTTATCATAAAAAAGTGGAATAGACAGGGGTAGAATAGATTAAGTACCACATGGTTGTTGATTTTCTGAGTGATAAACTGATAAAGCAATATATTAAAATGATTATTATGTGGCCTCTTACAGCTAATCATCTGGTAAGGCAAGGTAAGTTTATCTGTATCGCACAGTTCAGTACATAAACAGTTCAAAAAGGTTTATATAAATGAAACAGTAAAATAAACACAAAATAAGAGTAGAATGAAAGCAAATAAACATAAAGACATAATAAAAGCAGGTGGTAAGGCAGGTAGCAAACAATTGGACCACAAACCGCAACTAAAGTACCTAAATTAACAGTTAAACAGTCAAAGGCAGCTGTAAACAATAGTTTTTAACTTTGATTTAAAAGAACTTCTACAGACTTCTGGGAGGTTTTTTTTTGTTTGTTTATTTTTTAACAAAATTAAAATCTACAAAAAAATTCAGCAATAAATGTTTCCATTTTATTTCCCATGTTTTTTTTTTTTATCTGAATTTTGTACCAAATTTGTGTACAAACAGCTTGTTAATCAAAAACAAAACCTATTTACTCAGTCTGACTTCAATAAGAAATCTTTCAAAGTAAGAGTGACATATATTTCCCATGTTTTTTTATGACTCTGAAATCTTATTATGAATAATTCTAAGTTAAGGGACTTTTACTTTCCTGTGTCAGAATATTAAGCTACTTGTCTGATTTAAATCACAATGGTGTTTAAGAAATTAAAAGAAGACTGTTGGGTTATTATCAGGCACAGCTTTCCAGGACAGAGTTTGAAGTCATTCTCATTCTAAATATCTGTTTAAGACCCCAACTCCAAGCAAAAACTGTATCACCTGCCTAATGCTGCAGTTATCATTGTAATTCATGTGTTTAATCCAATGTCACTATTAGCTTTCATTTCTTAATGGAAGGAATATGCCCTGGAAAAAAGACAGACTCAATTTTGAAATGAAGGTAACTAATCAACCATTTTATCTGTTCTTCAATTTTATCTTTTTTTTATTACATCATATAATTTACATATTTATTACAGCCTTATTGCATCCTGAGATGATTTCTCTGAGAATTCAGATCTGTTTTAATTAGGCTATTTGAGTAGATTTTTCCATTTTACCAGAGTTAGCGGGCATGTCATGGTCCTTTACAGTTTGGTCAGTCCTTTCAGAGCAACATGAGGAATCCAAAGAATGGGAGTCAGATGGAGGTGAAGGGTCATTGAAAAGCTTGCATAGGGCAGAGCACGTGTAGGCGTAGCGTCAACATGCCATCTGCCTGCCTTCACTCGTCCATGGAGATGTATGCATGCTAAAGCATGCATGTATACTCACCCAGATTGCTAGATACGCATGCACACACATGCGCTCATATTTCGTCTGGTTTGAGCCACAAACAAAGACAGCTCTCATGCAGTAGCAGGAATGAGATGATTATTACTATTTAAACCACTCAGCCTCCGATCTGTATGCCAGTGAAACAAGAGAGGGGTACATGAATGAATAAAAGAACTGGGGATGAATACATTTAAACTATTCAATGGAATAGGAAATCAGAGACAAGTTAAAATTTTATTAGGATATTACAATTCCAGCCACAACAAGTCTTGGACAGATAGATATTTAAAATTCATAGGATTGAGAAGCCATGTGTGAACAAAGAGAAAATGAAAAGTCACAGGTTTTACAATAAACCACATCAAATCTATAATTCAGCAGCACAATAATGTACTGAATGGCCTTTGTTTCCTCTGTCTAAGATGGAAACTGCTTGACCTTGGCATTTACTAGCATTAGTGAAATATTCCCGTAGTTCTAGGATTATGAGATGTGTAGCAATTGGTCTTTTCTCACTTTTATCTGTATCAATAAATTAATTCTTATTTTAATATTGACAAAAACAATAATGCTGTGGAAAATATTGTATTACATAATAATAATGGGAAACATGAAATACCAAGAATGAGCATTCTGTATTCCACTTTGATTTTAGGCACGGTCAATTTAACTTCAATCTAATATTCATGCAAGCCTGACATCTTCTCACATTGACACAATGTTTGTATTTCAGTAGCCGGAATACAGAGGACAGCATTGTTGCATGAGATGTCTTTTATTATCGCCAAGACACACTTCTCCTTGTCAGTATTGCGTCTACCCCATCTAATTAGTGTTTTCTAAGAAATATTGCTCTAGAAAACAACCCAGTTTTTAAAGTTCTGTATCACTTGTGTTAAGGAAGCACGTTTGTGCAAGTTTTGGCTTGCCCCCCAAAAGGTGTGCCTACAGTTAACTAAATGCTTTAAGATATGGCATTTCTTCTGAAATAGCATAAATCCTGTCTAGGTGATATCATGTCGTATTTATTATTTAAAGCATTACTGAAATGTCATCTAAAGGTTAATTCAGCAGCATTGTTTCTGGCAGGCAGCATTGGGTTTTTTTTAAACTGTTGACTGGTTGGTTTCCTTTAAATTATACATTATGATTCCTCTCCTACTACAAATAGAAATAGGGCTACACAGGAAACCTAAATAGTCAGTGAAAAAAAAAAAAAAATTCACAATATTTTATCCAAACTGTTTACCTTTTCCACTTTTGAGGCTCTAGACAGAAAAATAAAGGTTACATTATTAAGGTTTTGGGGACAAAAGCACAAATAAATGAATGAGTAATGCATTAGATATACAATATGGTTTTATTTGGTGTTCTTTTGGCAAAAAAAAAAAAGGATCCTGTCAGATATCGAATAAAAAAGGGTTTTATTCTGCACATGACATGAAATGGATTTAAAACTGGGTATTACTTGAAGTAGCATTTGAATAGATTCACAGCATTATATTAGATTAATACTACAAATTGTATTTTAGCTGACAGCATGGAATAAAATGTTTTATTAAAGCAATAAATCCCTTAAAAACTCACTGATATTTTCCTGTACTGTACCTAAACTGGTCCAGGACATCTTAAAATGTGCCGGTCACACAGAAATAAAACCAAACCTGACACGCAAATAAACAAAAAGTTTGATGTTTTAAATTTTTTTTTTTTTTTCATGTTTTTTGTGTTAAAAAAAATGGTTTAAACTCTCTATACATTCCAATTTTTCATCTAGGATTATGACTTGACTGCACCAGACTTCAGAAATCACTAGGTCTCTTCTTTTTTAAAGAAATGGCAATAGACAAAATTATAAAAAGTTAAATTATATCCTAATTTTCAACAAGTTTGCACAAGAATATTTACCTTAAAATGGAGTTTGTAATCAACTTTTGAAGCTCCCTTAGCTGTGACTTGGAAAACATTTTCCAAAACTACCTAGGAAATGTGGTGTGATGTTAGGGAGGTATGAGACACATCTGCAAGATGTTTGCTAGCACAAAGTTTGTTTTATCTTCTATCAAAGCTGTCATGAAGCAGAGCCGCAGTTTTGTTTGTCAGTAAATCTACCATTCGATTACAGAGGCAGACAGGCTGTTAAAGCACCAGTGGAAAGCAAAAGCAAAACCTTGTTACAGCTGCAGCTGCATGAACCATTTCTGTACTTGCAACAATCCATCTTGATATCCAGGGCACAAAATCATAAGCAGGAAAAATACATTAGTGCTCTAGTTATTTTATTGTAAAAGTAGCATCGAGCTAGTTGCTTTATCTCTATAGACAATCGTAGTCCCTGCCTGGTGTGCCTTCCTCTACTTTAGCTGTCCATGCTGCTCATTCTTGATAACAATAATCTTTTCACTGATTCCGCATACACCATCAACTGCTTTTTTAGTAACTAATGAGAAAATGAGAAAAAAGCTGCACTATAGCACAAAAAACACAGGGTTTTTTCATAGGATCAACTGAGCACTGAAAACATGTGCTTCATTGGCTGTTGGGTCTGCTGCCAACCCTCTATCTTCAAGCTCATCAAATTACATGTGTCCCCACTCAGTCAGCTGTCTGCCTCTTTACTACCAGGCATGCAATCCCATGATAATAATAAAACATCCATATTCTTTGGTGGTCCATTAAAGGTCTATTTCAGTTTTGCATTGAAGTGCTTGGAGCAATAAAAATAAACTATTTCGACATGGCGGGGTTCTGACTTTTCACCTGTCTGTTTGAATTACCCCAAGTATAAGAAGGGCTACTTGTGGAGAGCTTATACGTTGCACCTCACTGTCCGACAGAGTATCCTGCATAGTAACTCTCAGCACTATGAAAGTCATAAATTATTCAACTTTTTTCACAAATCATACAAAACTGAAAACTCCCACATAATATAAGGATCTGTGCTCAGCCTCTATTTAACAAATGATTATGAATAAGTCAAGTTGGCCTTCTGCATTTATCAGCACCTCAGTGGGTGGCTAATAGGGATGTGGCTCATACATACAGTAAATATCGCTTCTCCTCTCCTCTACTGGCAACTGTGTTTTTGTTTTTCTCATCACTACATGTTGAAATTGCAATATTCAACATCTTCAGTTCATGTTGGACTATGTTCACACAAGCAGATTCTTTAGGGGTTTGGTTATAGCAAAACTAACACTTGCTGTGCAAATAGAGTCAACCGTCTTCAATGGTTAAAGATAACCCACCTTTAGTATAAGGACGTGTGGTGTTCAATGTAGAACAGCAAGTTACTTTTACTTACTGTAGGTTTTTCATTTCAGAATCACAATAGATAAATTACAAGTAAGGGCAAGTATATTATTGCTGTATTTTATTTACTGTGCAGTAAAGCTCAGAACAGTTAAAAGCTACTACAAATGACCCATATGTATAATCATCTATTAGTTAGACCTTTTTTGATTTTATTTTAGAGGATCACATGTAAATAATATATTAATATCATTCTGAGTAGGAAGAACTAATGAATTTGTGGTTGTGGTATAGACTAAAGCAGAAAACTAATTCTTGAAGAAAATATTGATGAGCAGGATCATGTTCCATTCCTCCAGCATGCTTAGTCATTCAGACAGTGCTGTGCCATCATGCAAGTTTTTTTTCTACATCGAAACATTCAGAAATACTGGAATTAGAAACGGGAAATGAATGAATGAAAGTTGCACTTTGACATGGAGTTCTAGTTCCTAATCATCATAATTTTTCTCTCAGATAAAAAACAAGTAATTATTAGAGCTACATTTTTCAAAGAAAAGAGAACTGCATGAAAGTTTTCCCCATCAGTTTTATTAGTATTGTGTACTTCCAAGGCCTTAAACTGTAAAACTATTACAGCACATTAAGTCAAAAGACCTTTTTGACTTTAACGGGAGTACATAAAATACATTACCATTTCATGCCATTATATAATTTTTTTTTTGATGAATCTAGTCTGCTCCAGCAGGGCCATTTATTTTCCCCTTTTCTGTTCTTTTTCAATTTTCCAATAAAAAACTTCTTAACTCAAGTTTTTTCCACATATCTGGAGAACTATAACCCTCCAGACACTGACCTTTTGTTGCAATAATTGCTTTGGCTCTGAGGGTACCTTACATAGTAAAAGGCACCAGTCCCTTATTCTGCATTACTTAGCATCTGCGGCCTATTATGAGCTTTAAACCTTATCCAGCTCTTGTTTGACATGTTTTTTTAGGTGACATGATGTTCTTCTGTGTTGTTATAGAGGGCTCTTCCAAAAAAGTAATTCTGATACTAATCAACTAACAAAAATAGCACTGGTGGGTGTTCTTATATGAAACTGAGGATGCAGAATTTTTTTCTTCTTTTTTTTCCTGCTTACTTAGAATAAGCATAACTAAAATCCTATCTTTTCTGCCCATTAGACATTCTGGATCTGGATATGCATATTATGCACATATTGTTATAAAAATGACTTTTCTGTAGATTGAGGCTGACCTGCTTCATTAGAGCTTAAGTAAAGCAGTGCTTTAACGTCAGCTGATATAATATTGAGCCTACTGCAGCAAAGATGAGGACATAGTGTGGCCCTTACTCAACAAATATTTGATTTAGTTATCAAGCCCCCACTAATATTGCACTGAAGCTGTTTGCTTCGGACCCGCCTGCTGGTTAATCCGGAACCAACCGCATTTAAAACATTTATAAAATACTGCATGTTGTCCGACGACAGTGTCTAAACGTCACTTGCGCCACTTCTTCTGTTCGTATGGTAAAGCCATTTGTAGCTTCTGACTCTAAATCTGCACGTGATAGAAATTAGCTAATGAGCTGTGTCGGTCCGGGTTGCTGCTGCTAGCTACTTTTAGACACAGCAGGCAAACCTGTGGCCAGCCGGGCGATGGGAAAGAAGAAGATGAGAAAAAGAAAGCAAAGAAAGTGTAGACTGCTTGAAGAGTGGTGAACTAGTGAAAGAAAAGTGAAATGCATGCTCAAAGATGACCCTGCATATTTTAAGTATGTTTGGCTCAACCTAAAATGGAAAAACGTTCTATTATTTATATTTTTTATTTAACAATTAAACGTCAACGTCAACAGTCAGCCGGCCAGCCTCCCAAGTCTTTTGATTGGGGACAGTGCTAGGTGTCCAGGTTAATCTCGGATTAACCTGATGATCTCTAGAAAAGCACCACCAGGATAGGCCATGTAGCACGGTGGACCAGCGGCGAAGCTCCAGTGAAGAGCCACTGGTTTAGACAGGGCGTTCTATCTTGTCACATGACCATGGAGTGCCTTTAACTACCGGTAGTTTTAAACTATATTTGCATTTGATTCAATATCCTGTGTATAACAAACACCTCACTGTTGCTATGAAACTAATGTATTTATATTTTTCGAGATTTCCCTTGTGGTTCAGGACGCCAAGGTCCCCTGGCTCCTCTACATCGAGAGGAGCCAGTTGAGGTGGCTCAGGCATCTGATTAGGATGCCTCCTGGATATCTCCCTGGTGAGGTGTTCCAGGCATGTCCCATAGGGAGGAGTCCCAGGGGGAGGCCCAGGACACGCTGGAGGGACTATGATTCTTGGCTGGCCTGGGAGCGCCTTGGGATTCCCAGAGTAGCTGGCCCAAGTGGCTGGGGAGAGGGACATCTGGGTCTCCCTTCTGAAGCTGCTACCCCCGTGACCCGACCCTGGATAAGCTGAAGAAGATGGATGGATGGATGGATGGATGGATGGATGGATGGATGGATGGATGGATGGATGGATGGATGGATGGATGGATGGATGGATGGATGGATGGATGGATGGATGGATGGATGGATGGATCCCTTGTGGTTTTCATAGTAAATTGTTTACATCATCTCATTTAATGATTAACTGACCTCTTTAGAGTAGCTCAGAGTACTAATTTAAAAAAGTGAAATGAGAAACAACATATGGACTGCATACTTGCATACAATAAATAAGAAAGGAAACAAGGACTGAGATCCCTATTGAGTTAGGTTACTGTCTGAAAGGTCATGCAAATGAACAGTAATTACTGGATGAAAAGGAGCTGATCAATCCACCAAGGTTTATTGATCTAACAAATTACTTGTTACAGCCAAGGTCTGCTGTGAATTTTATCTGTATGCAGCCTGACATTAGTTTTACCTCCAAAATAAATAACTCTTCTTTATTTTATCAAGGCTATATCCACATCATTATGCATAGATTGTTTTTTTATTACACTGATTGCAATGATATATCACTTGTTTATGTGATCCACCACCTAATAATGTGGAGACAGTTGTTTGGTGCTCATCTAGTTTCATTGTCAGCATTTTCAGGAAGCAGGAAATTCTTTTTTAGCCAAGAAATTTTAGTTCTACACCTGCTCTGAATCACCAAAGAGACCCAAAGGGCTAGTGCTTTGTGATTAAACATGTCGGAGTGGTTAGTTTGTAAAATAATGTATGACATTCTTCCAGTAGTGTCTCAAAAACTGCAGCAAACTTAAAACATCTTTTAAAATGGGAATGGAGCTGTTTCTAATGCCAGCCTTGCTAAATATCACATAGATTTTCTGAACTTTAGTTTATTATTGTGTGTTTTTTTTTTATTTCTTTTTATATTTGTTAAACAAATTCAAAAACTCATGGAGAGAGACGAGTCATGAGTCATAATGACTGAACAACAAACAAAAAAATAAAACATGAGATCATCATACCCAAAATTATCACTTCATATATACAGCTATAACAACATGACACAACACGAAAAGTTTTCCTAATATTTCTGTAATTTATTTATGTTAGAATTGTGACTTTAAATGTTTTCATCTTATCCATAAATTTGAAATAAAGAAAAGCAAATAAATATTTAAAAAAATCCATCATTTTAATACTCTTAAATTGGCGAATAAGTAAATTCCTCCAGAAGACCTAAAGGTATAGTGGAGGATTTTCATGATTTTTTTCAAAGACAAGCCCTCTCCACTTTGAATAAAAATGCACATGCACAACCCTGTACCAACTGCCAAGAGGGAACGTCTATTAAACGCTTGCAAGAGCGTGCACAATCCCATTTCCTCCGTGCACGCTCTGTTTAAAAGTTGCTGTTTGCATCGCTGTTTGCATACAAGCTTGATTCCAAAAGAAGATTTGCTATTTCTCCACTATGTCAGTCTCACCACCGGTAAGGGAAAATGGGGATGAGGTAGGATGGCCTTATCTAAACATATCACCAGAATGATTGACTATTAGGAGGACCACTTATTTATATGATCCACCCTGAAAAAGAACATCCTCCACAATACTTTTAAGGCTAGCGAGCCTTAACAGCCTAAAGTTGTGCATAAATAATTTCTAATTGTGATGAAACTGTTAAAAGGTACCAGGTGATAGAATATCCTGCTCCATCTTTCCCTCAGCCCAGGCTCACCTGGACCAAATACATTTTGCTTGCTTGATAACATCTACCACGTCGTATTTAGTATCTTTATGCTGAAAGATGATCTTCTTCAGACAATAAATGCTCGCTAAAATGTACATCTAGATCATGCATTAACTCCACAGGGCTTGTTTTAAAAATCACAGGGAACGATTAAGCATGACTTTTGCATTTCAGCTCCTAGAAAAGAAAATAATCAAAATTAACTAACTGTTTAGGAAGGAATCTGCAGTACCTTTGCAGAAGAATTCAAACCTTCCGACCCTGATTATATGTTGCCACTATACAGCTACTTATGAACCGTGGCCAAGAGAAAAGGAAACATATTTTAAAAAAATATTTAAACAGTAGTCTGAACAGTGTAAAAAGCATTTTATTTAGCCCCTTTACTCTGAGACCCCTAAAAATTCAGATTACATTCAGAAGAAAGAAATTAGAGCCCTCTTGACTGATTTATACCATACTATATTTTGTACTTTATCACATTAAATCTCATTGATATTTATTAATGAAATTATGTTTCATGATTAATGGTTTATTTGAGGGCAATTAATGTATAGGTACATAAACATATATAAGCATTGCATATGTCACTATTGAGGGTAGTCTCACCTATGCAAAGCAGAGGCAATGGAGATACCTTAACCAATTGTGAATACTGTATCAAAATGTTAGATGTTTTATTAGCAAAATAGATGTCATGGGGATATAATTGCTGTACTTTGAGTCTGCTGGTCAGACAATCTTGTGAGCATATCTTAAAAAGTCCTGAATTAAAAAAAAAAACAAGAAAAAATATGTTTTGTGTCCAACACAGTTGGGAAAAGCCCCCTGTTTCTGCTTCTGTCCTTTTTCTATGTAACGTTTCTGATCCACTTGTGACTCCTGTGCATGTGTGCCTGGGATTTTATTTATTTATTTTTTTTTGTCTGAATATAAAAGATAATGAGGTCTGTGTCATTAAACAGACTCCTGAAATGACCTCATCTTACTTAACAACTCGTGAAAATGCAAAAAAAACAAAATGAAAAGGAAACGGTTGGGTTGGGCTGGGTTTAGTGAGTAAATATTACCCTGCCTGTGGTTGCAAACAACAGGCCAGAGGGCATATGGAAAGTGTGACTGTGGCTTTAAACAGAGCAAAGGAATATGTGTTGGGATGTCGTTTTGAAGTTTGTCAGGGGCTACACACAGCCTTAAATGTCTACTTTGAGCACAAGCACGAAAGACGAACATCCTTAAAATCTGTCTCCCTCACGAAAAGGCTGCCTTGAAGTTATATGCTGTTCCCCTCCAATCGATTCAGCGTGAAGCACTAGAAAGATCTGCGTTCAATGAAAACCAGCCCTGAACGCTCCTTTTATTCCGGACTTAAAGCATTGCAGATTCTCTTCCTGGCTGGCACATCAAACAGGTCCTCTCCCTCTACTCTCCTACACTCCGGAGCATGTTGGTCCCGTCTTTATGGCAGGCAGCCTTTTAAGCACTTCATCTGGGGCCTCAGGTAGGGTTTCTACTTCCTGGTTGTCACAGTTATGGCCCATTAAAAAGGAAACTGACTCCTTCTCAGATCTTTATAATGTGTGTAAGTCCTCAGTACTAAAGTTGTCACCTAGGCACATCTTGTCTGCATTAGCATTAACCCAGATAGAGGTCAATGTAATCACAGTCAGATGCTGCACCCATGCACTAAGGTTGGTAATAAAGTTATATTTTTGCTGATTCTTCCATAATGGGTCTGGTAAATATGTTAAGATGACTGCATTATTGCGACCTTCATGAAAGTGTCCATCAATAAGATAAACCTTGCTTATAGATTGCATGGGGGAGGGTTGAAGAACATTCCTTAGAGTTGGTAACTTGTTTTAGGGAGAAGAAAGGTAAAGAATTAGGAAATGTAATTCAATCGCCTTTGTATCTTGCAAAAGGCTAAAACAGGCGCTATTCTCAGATCTTAAATGTAGTATTAAACTATGCAATAACGGATCATTTATCATTCCATTTTTTTGCATCTTAAAAATCTGAAAGGATCCTCAAACACCTTTGTTAAATATTGTAGTTCAGAAATGCATTCAGATGTGAGACCTTGACACATTAAAAGTATAGTGGAGGAGGATTTTTGTGAATTTTTGAAAGGACATGCCCTCTCCACTTAAAAAAAAAATGCACATGCACAACCCTGTTCATGTGCGAGAGCATGCATAAGTCCATTTCTCCTGCACTCTCTGTTTAAAAGTTGCTGTTTGCATCAATCACACAAGCTTACTTTCCAAAACGAGATTTGCAATTTCTCCACTATGTGAGACTCACCACTGGTAAGTGAAAATGGGGACGAGCACGTAGGACGGCCTTACATAAACTTACCACCAGAATGATTGACAATTAGGAGGACCACTTATTTTGATAATACTCCCAGAAAAAGATCATTCTTCATTATACCTTTAATAAAAACAAATCAAAGACATATTCAAACTAAGGAGGAGGTGAGATGTTGTGACCAAAGAGAGAAACGGAGGTCAATTTCCAAGCTACAGTATACTGAAGGTCCACTCAGCTTCAAACATCATCACACAGCCACACTCTTATTTTGAAAATAGTGCTTTACGTGTCCATGAATGCTTAAAATGAAACCATAATATTTCTTTGAAGTTATCAATTCTTCATATTTGACTGCTCTTTGTTTTAAAACCAACTTCTGTTCACAGTCTCTTTACATCAAGTCATACTTTTTAAAAGTAAGTTACAGGAGAAGACTAACTAATGTGAAAGCACTGTTATTTAAATTCTCTAAGCATCCTGGAACACTTCAATAAAATAAAACTCGTCATTTAGATTGAAAAAATTGCATTTTTCAAAAACACTCGCATCAAGATAGGAGATAAAACCTGCTTAGCTCAAGAACCATACTGGGTTGTTAAAAAAAGACTGTTCTGTCTGTGATTCAAGTCATGCAGCTCTTACTGGAGGTGCACAAATTTAACCGGCTGCTGTGAGACTTGAGGTTGGACTTTTTCAATAAAAACTCAAGGGCAGTTCTTCCTTTAGTTGTCAAAAAGGAGGAATATGTTGCTGATGAGTCTGTCTTTCTTCTCTGCAGGGGGTCATTCCTTTACCAGGAAACAAAGTTTCTGAACATCCAACCAGCGGAGATGAAGGAGGAAAATTTCTTTTCGAGGTCATTCCAGGTAGGATTATATTTTCAAAGCCTTTGGCTTTCACTGAGCAGCAATCTGAACCTTAAAATGAATCACTAATGTCAACTGTTTTCTTTTGCTCTTTGTTTTCGCTAATGTTTTTTTTTTAAATAAACCTCTGAATAGATGGATTAATGCTGACATCAGGTTATCAAGTTATATGTTTATTATATGTTTATTTTACAGGGCAGAAAACACAGTTTGCTGTCTGAAAGGTCTTTGGTTGCATTAGATTACACTTAAAGTAATACCAACTGAATCCAAATGTACCACTTATATATAAAAAAATTTTTCACAATTACATCACACTTCCTATGGTTTCATCACATAAAATCCTGTAAGATAGCTAGATGTGTGTGGCTGTAACATGGAAAACCTACAAATATGTCGGCAAGACAGCACAAACAGCTTAGAAACAATTAGATTACAAGATAAAGAAATGTTGGTTTATCCCATTTAGGGCAAGAAAAAATATCTTTGTAACGTAAAATATGTCTAAATTCCTTAATGGATGATGTTAAATCAGCCGTGTATGTTGGTTTGAGTGTATTTAGTGGTTCAAAAGCCCAGCAGAATACACAGGATGTGAGCAACAACCGCTTGCTTCTTTTTTTGTATTAGTCTGTCTCCTCGGGTGTAACCAACTGAATGCATCACAGACGACACAAACACACAAGTAACAAGACAACCTCTCACATGATGCGGCACGAAACTTGTGGTATGCAAATAAAAAGAGGCTTTATTACACTCCGTGAGGAGAGCTGATGCAAACACACTCCGTGTGTGTTATGTTTTCTTGAAAGCATCTTGGTGTTTTTGTTTGTGGCTGGTAGAGGAATTTACACTTTCTTTCCTAAAAAGTGTAAATTCCAACAACAGGAAGGACTATATAGATATCTATGTATTTATATATATAATTGTCTTCAAGGATGGCACAGGAAGTTTTAAGAAATGTTTTTTAGCCTCTTAAAAACTACCAACTTTAAAAGCTCTGACCCATTGCAGGTGCAGTGCTGACGGGTTTCAGTAAAGGAAGTGAAACTCTGCATGAAGCTAGCTTTATATAAAAAAATATCTAAGCCCAGATCAATACTTAGCAATAGGTGTAAACAAGAAGCATCTTTGTGGTTTAATATATTTACTGAGGTGTTTGTATCACTATCACAGAACAGAAACATCACAAGCCTTGCTCATTTATATTATGTTTTTTAGTGAAATACCTTTCCTTTTTATATAAGAATCAAATATGGGAAGGACAATAAAGATAGACAGGCATATGAGCAGCACAATGAGCTGAATAGCATGATCAAAATCCAAAAACATAAGATTGTCATAAGGAAAATGAAGTAGTTATTGTTAAAAACAGGCACTGAGATCAATCAGGCAAGGCATGATTATAAGCAATACAGTGCAGTGAGAAGTGAAGGAGAAATGGGAGCTTAAATACCAGAAGGAACAGGTGGGAAGCGTGAGTGTGATGGCAAGGCAACAGGTGGAGTGAAGGAGCTTAATTGGATGGTGGCTGTGTCTGAGGGTTTAATACTGAAATAAATATGAATGGAAATGGAAAGAAATGCAGGAACAAGTTAGGAAACTATGAAGGAAACACAAACACAGACCGAGCAGGAGTAACTGAGAAATAAGAATAAATTACTAGAAGGTTTAAAGGGGCCCAGTCATGTGCTATTGCTATAAAAAACACCAAAATAAATTTGTTCATGTTAGAATAAATTAATTTATACCAGGCTTTCTTAATCATAGTGTTTACTCAGTCCTTTTGAAGATAAAAATGATTTTTACACCAGGCGTTATCAAAAATATCGAACTAAAGTGAACTAAAGAAGGGTCAACCTATAGAACAATAAAAAAACAAAGAAAATAGTCAAAAAAAGCAAAAGAAAATCTCAAAGACCTCTAAATTATTTTTTGATAGCTCCGTCAACTACAGGTGGAGGATTGGTAAACAGGCCCTTTTCAGTACACTGCTAAATCTTTGTAAGAAAATAAAACTATATTATTTTCAGCGGTTAGCTGAATCCAACCTGAAGCATGGGTTACTGGGATGCTGTTATTTTACTGGAATAGAGATTATTCATGACAAAATTTGAGGTTTCCAAAACCTTAGTTAAATATTTACATTTTTTTTTTTTTCTTGGCATTAGCAGTATATTGCATTATTGTTCCGATTTAGGAGAACAGACTCAAAACTCAACAGAATTGATATTTAAATAGCATTCATGATAAATGATTGGTCTGGTTTCTAAACAGGCTATTTGACATTCAATATAATCACAGCAGTTATGGAAATTTCTCCTTCGGATTGCCAAAGATGGAGCTTTGTCACAGCATTCTGCTGAATACCTGCATGTTTAAAACATTTCTCTGCTAGAGACTTAAAGAGAGACCAAAGAAAATCCTAAAATCTGCCCCACCCTCTGGTCCCTCAAACCAATGGAAATACCAGAACATGGCTTATTCTAAGGGAGCTAAGGAACACATTTAAGATGTGTAAAGACAGCTAATGAGGGAAAAGCGCAACACATTTATTCCACTGCTCTAAATGTGGTAGAAGACTTAGAACACTACTCATACTGATGGGTGGCGAGGGGGAGGAGCTTGTATAAGAGGTCTGTTGTCTTGTAGTGAGTGTGTATGTTGGGGGGTTAAACATGAGTATCTGCCTTCTGCTTTGGGGTTTAGGAAATTTGCTCCTTGGATTAAAAAACTCTGAATTCTTTTTACCAGTTCTCCTCTATGAACTGGAAAAACACAGAAACAGTTTTGACAAATTTCACTGAGAACATTTCTGCTATTTCATTCACCTGCACTGAGAGCTCTCTGCTGCTATTTTTATTCCAACCTCTTGTTCACGGCTCTCTGGTTGCACACATCTGGTTGGTGTGTGTCTACTGCAGAAATAAATGTACAGAACTAACCACACTGCAAACAATATTTAGACTGGAAGCAAGATCTTGTCCATATTTTTAGCTGTGCAATAAAACAATAACGGTATAATGGTTCTTTTCTTTGCTCCACTAAACTGAGACTTGTGCTGCTGCATTGTTTTTATATGCAGACATGTTTTGACATGTGCATGCTTAGAAAAGAATGCAAGACTATACCTTTCAGAGGGGATGTAAAGTAAGTAAAATTGATATTTATCTTATCTGAACTACACATCGCAGCATCCACCCATTCAGGTTTTAGTTTGCACTTTTATCTCCAGCTTAATCCTCTGAAAAATGCCCAGATCGCATCAATACAGCCAGATCAACTTTGAACATCACAGCAAGCAAACAACACGTCCATACACTACTTAGACTTTTCTTTAACTGTACCTATTTAAGATTAGTAAATACTTGTTATATCTTCATGCAGGCTGTATCTGAACTTTCCTAATGAAATAGACTGAAAGTGATTGCAGAAAACTCTCTGATGTGATTTTAATAAAAAAAAAAACATGTGCTTACTTTTACCCAATCTCCAATAAACAATATGCTTTAGTTTAATGTAGTATTTTTTTTTGTTAGTCCCATATCATTGGTTCAGTGTCACTGTACTCCAAGACACAGGTGGCTGGCCAAATGATAAGGAATATGAATGTATCAAACCCCATTTGTTGATTTTAGTGCAAAAAAAGTGATTTTAAAAAATTAAACAGGAAGCTTTACTATTTACCAGCACGAAAAGCTCCACAGCATAGACAATAAAGCTTAATATTTCTTTCCATTTTGAATAGAAAGTAAGAAGAAGTTAGAGATGATTGGAAAAGAAAGGTTATACTGTCCTCATGTGGTTATTAAACGTATAGCAGCTGTTGCGGTTTTTGTTTTTCTTTTTTTCTTTCTTTTTTGCTCCTTAGTTCTAGATCACTGCACAGGAGACAGCAGTAGTGACCATCAGTTTTGACTGGTACTGGTTTAAGGCATAACAATCATTCCCAGACACTATTAGATACATTTTGGATTCCTGACTAATGTTCCCCAGTTGGGCTTCCTTCATAGAATTTATTTTACAAATGTGATATAATTCTATTTTTACTTCAAAGAGATTCTCTCAAGACAAAAATTATGACTCAATAATGGGGAATATTTCATTTTATGTTTATATCTAAATGCAACTGTATTATTAGAAAGCACCAAGTTACATTTAACATGTTGAAAAACAGTAATAAGCAGGAGAATATAAAGATTAAGATAAAACATTACAGTGTACAGCATTTTAACAAACATATAGATGTTGATAGATTCATACAGAAAAATATTTCAGTACGTAGTGCTGATTTTTATGTTTGAAAATTTCAGAAATACATTATTATCTGAGAAGCTGATATGATCCTTTTAAAGGAAAAACAGCAGCTTGACAAAATGTGGCCTTTTTAAAATTTTTTTGATATTGTTAATCAATACAGTCTCTTTTTTTATAGCTCCTTTTGTCGTTCTGTTGGATGGTAATTTGAAATACATAAATTCAAACAAAGAACCATTCACCATTTAAATATTCTCTTTCTTCATAGAATGATAAGGCAGCAATTTGCATTACTTATTTACACTGATCAAGCAATATTGTTTTCTTTTTTAGAGGAATTTACTTACTTCTTTTCTTAAAAAACTATTTTCAAGTTAACTGAAAGCATTACAACTATAACAACACAAAACTTTCTATAATTCACTTGATTATTTTTAAATTCATTTAATGACTTTTTGAAGTATAGATTATTTAATTTTATTATATGAAAGCATGAGTTTTTGAATAGAATTTTTTATATTTATAATTATTTCTAAAAATGAAATGTATTTATAACATACTAATAACAACTGTTTCACAGTTTTGCAACTCCTAACATGTAAAGAGAGTTTTTATTTCAGGATAGCATTTTATATTCAACATCTGAATCTGAATGGCAGAGAAACTTTTGTTTTTCTAGGATGTGGATAGTGCAGCAAAGGAGTTACGTTGAAGAAAAAAGCATTTCTCACATCACAAATCATCCCTTTTTTGTGCAACTTTATGTTTTATTTTTTAATATGCAAGGATCCTGTCGTAAATCTGAACAACACACACATAAAATAGATGTATGGTTCCTCTTCCCTGCCACTGGCTGACCATTTGGTAATGATGATTTAGAACTTTATGAGAGCAAAAAGATGGTTTATTACGGAACAAAAAGGGGAAAGGCTTCAAGCCATCAGTAGAAAAACACACCACAGAGGATGAAAAAAATAAGAATAAGACCGTAAGAATAAAAATAAAATAAGAAAAAATGACAATAAAATAAGAAAAAAAAACTATTAGCAAAATACCCCCTTAAAAAAAATATCAGTAATGTAACACATGTAAGAATTGTTTCAATTTTCCCAAAAATGTGGGCTGCAATGATTCTCCTAAAACATCTTAAAAAACAAGAAATGGAGAAAAGAAACATGACAACAAATGGAAGAAAATACAGGAAACCAACTGGTTATTAATCTAACAAAAAAGCAGCAATGGAGTTAACATGAGGAATTGTGTCAAAGTTAGAAATGAAGTCTTTCCCTGTTCAGTCGCTGCTAGGGATTGCTGATGGCTTTATGGGTTTTTTAGTATTACGAGTTTTATCTAATCAATTCTTGAACACATTGTTGCGCAGTACATCAAGTCAAGCTGTTGTTAAGACCAGCTGGATGTTTAGAATATCTTATACAAAATCAACTTTCTCATGTTTTAAGGTATTTCATATATTTTTTAATTAATTTTAATTTTTACTTTTGTTCATCATGTTCAAGATAGCTTACCTATTTCTGGTCCTCTATGGACATTATTTCCTATTTTCCTTATTATTATTATTATGTTTTTTTAAACAGCTAACATTATTTCCTACATTTCCATGACTTTGAACCTCATCTTTCTTTTATAGATGATCTCAAACTGCTAGAAGAGCAGTTTGGTTTGCTAGATGCGCAAACCAAACTTTCTTAACATTGGAGAAGCAACCTTTTACAGTAGGTCCCACCAATACCAACAATGCCCAGTTATTACACATACTAAAAAAAAATTGCACCTGCAATTTAGCCCCTCTTTGAAGATCAGGCCCTTAGTTTACTACCACCTGTGGTAGAAATGTGTTTATAATTAATAGCTTGAAATTGTTTTGGAGGCATACCATACTCGAAATGGAAAGATTTGGATTTTAAAAATGTACAAAATATTTTTAGCATGGACAAAAGAAAAACTTGCAACCTTGACTACTTATATTGCAAAAGTCCAGTAAAAAAAAAGAAATAAATAGATATTCACATGTAGATTTCATCCACTAAATGTACCTGTCTTCTCATTACACACCCCTTAATTGTATTGACCTCATGACTATAACTGACTGATAAGACAGCAGACAGACATGCAATTTTCTAACCACAGACAAGGGTGCTGTTTTTAAGAACAAGGTAATTCATAGTCTGCTTTAGCTGGCAGGATGACTGAAAGCACCTGAAGCTGATGATTAAATGATGAATGGAAGAATTTAAATTAAACAAACCAGCATGGGAGGCCTTTAATTCTCCAAGCAGTTATTCTTCTTGTTTGGTAGGATTATGACAGACAGAGAATATTACCCTGCAGACAGTGGTATTTGAGGTTAAGGAAGCCCCTATGGAGTAGTACACAAAACATGAATCTGTCATGCTGACATTTAACTATAAGGATTTATGGATGTAGTTTTCAAATGAACCCCAGTGCCATATTAGTTATTAGATAATGTACGCTGCTATTACTTTGTGCACTAATGTGAATGTGTGTGGCCTCGAGTTGAGCCTCTATAAAGGTTCAGTGACCTGTTGGAGAACATGCTAATGTAGCTATAATAGTTTACCTTTTCCTGTTTATTACAGCCTACATATATATTATAAATGATGTTTAAATTATAATTCCCTTTGCCCTGTCAATACAGTAATTTGCAATCATTATATTGCAAAGTACAGTTTTTCACTACAACAAATAATGCTTTATATTTTGCAAACCATTAGAAACTACTGCTTAATATCAATGCTCGGGTCAGCGGCCGGCTAGCTCTAGTGGTAAGTCTCCCGTCCTGCAAACAGGAAGTCTGGATTCATATCCCAGCTGAGGGGAGTGAGCTGCCAGCGTGGATCCTTAGGCAAAACCATTCACACTAATGCATGCTTTGGGAAGCAGCAGCCAAGTAGTTAGGAATCCTGAGGTTCTGAGTTCGAGCCCCACTCCCACACTCTGGGTCTCTGAGCAAGACCCTTAATCCCACACTGGCACCGCAAAATGGCAGCCCAGTTGTAGTGTAGTATAGTGGCTTACTAAAAGCCTGCATCTTCTAAAACCCCATTGGCCTAAAGTAAAATATTAGCTGCTGCTTGTATAACCGTTAACTGCATCCCTTCTAGATATAAGACAAACAGTTAGAGCATGTATTTAGACAAATAAAACAATTCTATTTGTTTTAATTTTGTGTTTTGCTTTATTGTGATGCTAACTGTGCTGCTCTGGAGCAGGCTAAGGGTGAATCAGGCACTTAGTGATTCAAATGTTGTTTCTGTAATGATTGTTTTTGTTTTATTTAGCTTCCCCATCCTCTCATCTCTCTATCCAACTTAAAATATTTAAAAATAGTCCTTATAAACATCCTTAAATTGTCTTTCTGTTATCCAAGCTTCTAATGCTAAAGCTCTGCTAATATTAATGCAAAGACAACCTTTGTTCATTCTGTTCAGTTCTATACCCAGCTTTAAACTGTGAGCGGTATTAGCACCAGGCCATTGTAACTTCACATCCATGTGTAAAAAATGCTCACCCTTTTAGATTTGATGTAAATAAAAAAAGACTTAATTAAGATCTGAACTTTAACAGAGCCATCTTTACAGTTACTGTCCTTATAACAATTAAGCTTCAACCCCTGGTTTGGGTTTTTTGGAGCCTCTTATTTCAGCATTGCCCTGTTTTTATCTCCATTCATCTTCGCATCAACTCCGACCAGCCTTCATGATCCTGCAGAAGAAAAATAATCCTTCAGCTGAATTGTTCTTGCCTGGGTGATGGGGTCAAAGTTAGTGTCAGCTGTTTGCTTCATATGTTTCTTTTATCCCCAAAATGGCTTTTTGTAAAATGACAAAGTTTTCAACCATAGCTTCATTTTTTTTTTGTTATCCTCCATTCAAGTTCTGAGGCCATCACAGAATAGCAAGTCTTATACTGAGATTTTAAATAAGATAAATCTTAACAGCAATTGGTTGCACTGAATATCATTTTGGGATGTCAGAGTAAAGGGGTGAGAGATACAACTGCACAACACTATTGTATCCCCTTTCTTTTTATTTTATGGTTATGCAACCTGTTGACTTGGTCTATTTCGTTGAATACCCTTTATATATACTGAAAAAGCAGCTGAATTAAGCTTATCTTCAGGGTGGCTTAGAACTTTGTTAGATGGGGTGAGGAGCTCGGTCTTCCAGGAGAAGTTCGGAGTAGAGCCGCTTCTTCTCCACACCTAGAGGAGTCCTCTGAGATAGCTCAAACATTTTTGCCGGAAGCCACCCGCATGCCTCCTTCGAGACATTTTCCAGGCAGGTTCCACTGGGAGGAGGCCCAGGGGACGACCCAGATCACGCTTGAAGAATTATGTCTCTTGGCTGCCCTGGAAATGCCTCTGGCTTTCCCAAGCTCAGGAGGTGTCTAGACAGAGGGAGTTCTACAGTAAGTCTGCAGCTCTGATGACCCAGTACGAGATAAGTGGGAGAGACGAGTAAGAGTATGAGTATGAGTACGAGAATATTGAAGGTTGTTGTGGATATGTCCAAGATTAACACACCTGGACAAACTTCTTAATACCCCTTGTGTAGTTAAAAAAAAAAAAACCCCACAGTGGTCACAGCAATAATCTGAACATGACAAAAGTTTCAATTAAAAACATAATTATTGATGAAACTAAAATATTTTGACACACGCTTAAGTAATAAATCTAACTGGATGTAAAAAAAAAAAAAGCTGGACAATATGTTCTCACATACTGGGTTAACAATCAACTACATGTTTAACTTAACTAAGCATTATTATTCTAGGAGACACAATTTACAATTCTTAAGGAAAAAAGTGTTAAGTTCCATGTTTTCAAAATGAAAAACATGATTTGTTGACTATCTTTACATGTAAACTGTATTCCTTGTCCTCCATGCCGCTGGGATGTCTCTATTACTTCCTTTTCTATGATAAATTCCCCTCATGATTTGACATTTTCCAAAAGGGCACAAGCTGATTTTTTTTCTCCTTCCAACCTTATCAGTGTATATTATTGCATGAATGGGTGTGTTTGCTTGTGTATTACTTTCATGCACATTTAATGTTTTCCCAGTGGATATTCAGGGTCAATAAACAGCAGTCTGTAGAGCAGCAGTATTATTCATCCTCCTTGAGTGTGGGCCAAGCATTCTGCGTCTGACATTTCTCATACGTGGCTCCTGGGGAGCCTCATATCTCTCGTCACATCTTAAATCTGTGTCCTTCACTGTGCACCACTGCAACACATTACATACTGGTGCCATTACAGCATCAAGCGAGCATTAGAAACAAGGACTGAAAATAACCAAGAAGTAAATTATGCTGTAATTTACCCCTTGGCGTGAAACAGATTTATGTTACTTAATGTGAAATCCACTGTTTTATGGCATAACAACCATGAGGACCTTTTTTTTTTTCACAGCCACCCACTGTTTCGTTAGTGAGTTTGTCCCCGGGGGGGATGGCATTGGGAGATGTCTGATAGGATACAGCATGCATTAAATGTTTTAAAATGACAAAAACAAAATATGTGAACATTGAAATAAAACATACCTATTTCATCTTTTTAATTTTTATTGTTGCTAAAAAAAAAAAAAAGCATTTATAGACAGCAGTGTCATAGAATAAAGACAGTGAGTTTATTGTCAGGTCTGCAAAAAACTGCAGTGAATTCTTAGCCCAGTATTTTCATTAGGGTGTCATGAAATACACTCTTTTCAGCTCAAAACTATTCATGGAAAAAAAATTCTCTTTGTTAAAATTGATTTAAAAAAATTATCTGAGTCCTTATTTTCTTTTGTAATGTAATATTTGTTTTTGTTTTTTTCTTTTAATTTTGGACACAAATAAAAATCTTTTCTTTTAGTCCATCAATTCTGAAGTCAATTATAGTCGAAACAACTGTGTGCAAAGGCTTATATGGATTCATCACTGCTGTAAATTACACAATGGGTTGCAACATTTGGTCATTTATTTTAATATTCCTTTTCCTGAATAGAATGATCAAACAAGAAAGTCAGCAATAGAAAATGAAATGCAAAGTTTTAACTGTATTTATTTTGGGGTGAACTGCTTTCAATCTAAAAAGAGCAAAAAACCTTTAAACATGCTGGCTTGAGAGGACAAGAGTGTCCTGATTTATAGTGGAACGGCTTCTATTATAACATGGCTGAAAGGTTTCTCAGGGAGAATAAAGCCCTCCATTTAAAAACAGAGTGAAAAACTACATTACACTCTACAACTGCTAACATAGACGAAGAACCCCTCTTTTGTAGGCATTTCCTGTACTCTGAAAAAACTTCAAGAAAAGCTTGCAAGCCGGAAAGCACCATGCCAACTGTAAAGGTTGGGACTGGCATCTTCAGGTTGGGTTTCACAAAGTAGATAGCACCATTTCATCAGGAGATAAAATTATGTGGAAATATTGAAGCAAACATCCCTACATCATCTAGGAACTTAACGTTTGGGCAAAAACAGATCTTCCAAATGGACAATGACCCTTAGCATGCTGGCAAATTAGTTACAAAGGTCTTTAAGGACAACAAGTCAATGTCCATAAGTGGTGATGACAAAGCCCTAATCTAAGACGTATAGAAAATGTGTAGTAGAGTTAAAAAAAGTTTGTGATTTTTTTAATGTTAATCCTACTATATACTTAAACATAATGCAAAACCTTTTCATTATAAAGCTATAATTAGTGTAAAAAAAAATCTGATATTCATCAAATTGGCAAAATCCTTTTTGCTAAACTGAAATATAATTGAGTAGATTCATGTCTTTCTATAGCAGTCATGCCCAAAGTCTGTCCTCGAGGGTTTCCTTCATTCAACACAGCTGATTTTCATTGATAGCTGATTAACAGGCTTTTGATGAACTGCAATCATCAGAATCAGCAGTGCTACAGTAAAGCGGGGAAAACTCTAAAACAGGGGTCACCAAAAATACTCCATTTGTGAAAATAGAGCATTTAATCATTTTAATCATAAAGAGTATTTAGAGTGTTTCAAAATGAAAATATAAAGAAAATTAGGAGTTAAACGAAGCAACACAAATATGCTTATTATGGATGAAGTTAAGGTGAATGGTGATCCCTCCAGTTCATAGGTCAGTATTAGTAGCCCTTCCTATGATGAAATATCTATGAAGTATCCCTCAGCCTTATAAAAGGTCCTGTTGTAAAATCTGCAGGACAGCAGCAATCGAGGACCGTCTTTGGTCATGCCTGTTTTATAGTTCATTTATTGTCTGCTATCAATTGTTGGTAATAGATTTAGAAGTATTAAGACATGCTGTTTTTACTAGAGATGCGCTGATACAATTATATATCCAATCTGACATTAACTATTTAGCTTGATTGATATTGAATGAATGACATCAATCCAGTATCCAATGTAGTAATTTCTTTTTTTTATTTATATCTAACACAGAAATACATTTAGTCATCTAGTAACTTCAATTCTTTGTTTGCATCATTGTGTCATTAGGCAGAGTACACACGCAGCTAGTGATAACTTATAACTGTTTTTATTACCTTTTTTTTTTTTTAGCAATGTTTATGTCAATCCTCATGCCTTTACTCACATGGTAAGGTATATGGTTTATGTGTCATACAGTATTATCAGATTGGTATCAGGTATTGGCTGATAATCGGATTAGTGCATCTCTAGTTTATTTTTTTTACCACTATAAAAGATAACGTTTTTTTTAAAGCTACAGTGTGTAATAATTACAGGGATATACAGTCAGAAATGTAATATATTATACATAACTATGTTATTTATCATCATCTATGAGCTCAGCCTCTTAACTTTAATATTTGCGTTGCCTTAGAATTCGTTATTTATAACTACATAGGAGCGGGTCTCGCAGCCATGGAGGCAGACATCTTGGCACTACGGCAGCGCAGAGCCAACAAACTAGCGATTGCGAGATCGCCAAAAAGTCACAACGATGTAGAAAAATAACGGGTATATTTATTATCTTAAGTCTACATGAAATCTATACCCTACTCAGACTAATGAAATACTATCTGTAAAATTATCTATGTAAACAAACCTCATCACTTGAGAAGGTAGGTGATGCGGACGTCGTGGAAGACATTTTGTCCCGTAATGCTCGTCGTACTGTTGGGGGGGAGAAGCGGTGGGGGGGAGATGTTCATGTTGCTGCAGTCTGCAGTCTGACCGCTAGATGTCGCTAAAAGTTACACACTGTACCTTTAAGTTAAAATACAAAAATAATCTCAATATTACTCTTAAATCATAAACTTTTTTAATTAAAAAAATGTATTTACCTTCTTGCCAAAATAATAATTTGGAGCACAAATTGAACCTAAAAACTGTAAAAGTGCTGAAAGTCTGAGTTCCTTTAAATCAAGACCAAAAACCCATTTGTTTAGGATTGCCTTCGACTGTTCTAGATAAACAGTTTAACTGAAACATCATTAGTTCAACTTTTTTATTTTCTTTAGTCCAATTGTTTTTAATGTTCTTTTTTGTTTCTGCATTTTTTTATTTTTTGTTTCTGTGTTTCTTACTTGGTTTGATTCTGTTTTATTTTCCTATATTTTAATCATGTAAAGCACTTTACATTGTCTTTTGCTGAATTGTGCTATACAAATAAATTTGCCTTGCCTTGCCTAATGCTATGTTTTAGTGTCTTAGATGAAAAAACGTTACAGAGTAGCAGTTTAGCCTAGTCATGTTTAAAATAGCTGTTGTGTTGACATAGCAACATATATTTTTAGCTGAAAGTTGTAGTTTAAATTGATCACCCTTGAAGTGGAAATCATTTTGAACAACAGTTCAAATTTACATCTAAAATGACTCATATTCATATAAAAAATGAAGCAATATAAAAAAGGTTGATCTGGGGTTCAAAGCTTGTTAGGATACGAAGCTAAAACTCCTGCTGTCGGTGTAGAGGGTGCTGTCAGTTTAAATTACGAGCCTCTGAATCTATACAGTTCTGCTTACCATGAGAGCTATTTGAAGGCCTAGTTGCCAAGCGTGGGTCCAACCCAGAAACTGGAGACGGAAGATTTGCAGATACTTCTTTGGATAATTAATAGTTTGCAGATAAAAGTTGTATATCTGTGACTCAAAATTTAGTTGAATTGACAAAAGTCAGCTTTTAATATTGTAGACCCAGAATTTTTTTTTTGCCCGATTACTAATATTGTTTATTTATAAAATATTAAAACAGTGGCCTTTGGTGAATCATAATCTGAAGAAGGTTATGTTCCTTTAGAAGCAATAAAATGACAGCAGATGAACCTCAGACAAGCCATTGAAAAATTAGAGCGGTGGGAGGCATGTGGTTGTAAATCATGCAGTGCCAACAGGTACAGTGTGTCTGCAGAGGTTCTTAGCAGACTTAGTGTAAGTGAGAGGGGGCCAATGAAGCTGAGTGGTTGCATTATATGACACATTTTCCCCTAGTAAATAAAGCCAGAGGGAGCAGTCCACAGTGTCCCAGATGGCCAGGTGTGGAATCCAAAGGGAGACAAATGTTTGGGGTTTAGCAGAGCTGGGTTGTGGCTTTGCAGGGCTTTGGAGTCTACTTACTTGATGTGTTTTTTTGTGTTTCTTTTCTTTTTGAGTTTGTTCAGCATGAGGAATCTAGGTGAAATAGACACAAAAAGTGTTAAAAGGAAACTGAGAGTCAACCCATAAAAGAATAAGCGGGTTTGAAAGGTAGTGACAATAGTCTAACCTTATGTGGTTCTGTGTTTTAGGGACTGCTAGTGGTGCAGCAGGAAGTAGTTTGCATGCTTTTAATAATGGGTGGGTTGAAGGGTACTTTGGTCTCCCACATAAGGAAGACTCTAGTGTGTGGGATGTTCTGACACTGTTCATTAAAGAAGAATGTGGAGTGTTACATTCAGTGTGAAATAAAGATTCAGAATCTGACAAGAAGAAAATCTGATATTACAATCAAGTGAAAAGGGGCTTTGATAATTTTGAAATAAACATTTTTTTTTTTTTTATGAATTGGCTGTATTGTGGAACAGTTGTTTGCATGGCTATCTTGTAGCATGGGTTATCCCTGTAGCATGAGGGTATTTTGCTGCCATGTTGGTAGCAAACATGGCAAACATGGGGCCAAATAATCTTACAGCAGGAAACAATGAAGGCTGCAAATGCAAACAGTTGAATTGAAAAATATGTGTCTTTGTTATCATTAAATTCAGACCTATATCTAGTTAAGAATTTGTGGTAAGGAAGTTCAGTGGGACTAAATTTAAGCTATTATGCAAAGAAAAATGCTGTATCTAAAAACTTATATGCAGAGCAGATAGAGACATAATGCAGAAACTGCTATTTTAGGAGCATATTTATGTCAAATTCTTATTGTCTTTCTATCTGTTAAAAATGTGCCATCATCTTTCACCAATGTATTTTATTTTTTTTTTTGGTCTTTCACATGCAATCCCAGCTAAATGTGTTAAAATGTATAGCTGTGAAACGATACAATCTTTTAAAATTCCCCAATAGTTGTGCAAGACCCTTTATCCTTTGTCTGCAAGGAGGAAAAAATATTGATGTGCATGGTTATTTTTCTTCTGATTAAAAGGAACATGATTGTATTTATACATCCTTTGTTTTTATTAATAGATGTATACAGTCTAAACTTTGCAGCAACATCTGATTGATTTTTTCCATGATCTTATCATACATGTGTAATGCAGGTTGGATTATTTAGGAGCTCATAATGACAAAAGCAATAAATTGGAAGATAAATATCGATGGCACAAAGTAAAGCAAACCATAACCATGTAATGGTTCATTCTGAGATCTCATGTTGCTGAGCTATTGTATGTCTGAAATGTGTATCATTGTTTTAAATTGCTTTACTGACAAAAAGCAGATTGTTCAGTTTTTTCAAACAATAAGCTACATGCCTTTGGTATGTTTAAAATACCTGCCTCATTCTCATGGCGACAGTATTCCAGACCCTCTTCCTCCTCCTGCTTTGTGTCCATGCGTCACTATTACAGCGTGTGCGCCTGCAACTGTAGTGCCTGAAAGCACGGTGGGCTGGAGAGAGTTAAGAACAGGACAGGAAGCTCAGAGGCTTCCATAACAGCCTTATTGAGGAGATCGGCATTTGACATGTCGCATTCCAATCTCCGTTATCAGCCTCCTGCTTAGACCTCCATGCATGACCCCTGACCCCCACATGTATCAGGTTGGCTAAGTCTGGCGAAGAAAGATGTAAGAGAACCCTCCACTACTGCAGGGTTTCTGGTTCACAGAGTGTTTGTCTGATGGGGGCTCTTGATGTGGACTTCCAGACGATTTGGTATGTAAACAAGTTTTTCTTTTCCTCGCTAGATAAATATTTAGATCTCCCCACATCCAACAGTTGGTTCACTGAGCGAAGACCAACAAGTAGAATAGTTTTGGTGTTATGTCCTGCTGGGATTAGGTCACTGAACGGATGCCAGTTAATTGAGACTGAGATATTAGACTTAAAAGAGATAGATAAGGAAATCATTAAAGACCTTTCATCCAACGAGAAAAGTCTGGGTCTCAGGGTTTCTTTTCCAACAGTAGCAACTGCCCTGCCGACCATGTACAGCAGTATTTATAGAGCACTGCGGATGAGTCATTTGGCTGAGTGCCCTCCCTTCGTTCCCCAGATTTACAGATCCCCACTTTGGGGAGGGCTGCCTGATTTATGATATCCCCACCTCCCTCCACCCTGCTGCCTCCCACCCGTCTTACTTCCTTCAGAAAAGAGCAGACACACCATCTTTGCCTTCAGCTTCCACTCTGTCATTTCTGCGTGAGCCTCAGAAATATGCTTTTGTTGCCTTTTCCTTTAGGAGAAGTTTAGTGGAACGGCTTACCAGGAGGCAGAAGAACTACCCTCAATCTGACCTCACCTCGCTCTGCTGCTGAGCGACGTGTCACCATGACCTGCTGTTGACTTATACAAATTCAAATTGTAGGCAGCAAGAAAAAGTTATATGAGCCCAGAGGAGTGAAGGGCAGGGGAGAGGAAAACATGCAGCATTTAAGAGGAAACCAGAGAAGATAGCCCTTTTTTATTTGTGGCTTAGAACAGTAGCAGATGAAGAAGTGGCATCTGGGGGGCAGTGGTCAGCAGAGTGTGGCATTTTGCACCCTCAAGCCCAAGTTGAGAAGGGGGCAGGTCTTCATATGCTCTCCATGGACCTTAACTCCAATCCAGGTGTGTCTTTTTTGTTTGCACTGCAGAATAATGAACAGACTGCATCTCTAATTGAATGGCTTGATGGATTAAGAAGGCTGAGACATTGCTTGACTTTGTATTGTTTTTAGTTGTAACTAAAAGAGAGGCTGTTTCATATTTTCTACATATTTAGATTTCTCTTGGACTTATTACACATCAGAATTAACTCTTCATTACCAGCTAACAATCAGCATGAGACAACATAAGAGTCTCAGGATTCAATCCCCTTGAGTAAACACACCCGTGCTTTATGGTGATGGGGATTCATGTACAAAATTAAACTGAAATGAAAAACTTCCTAAAACATTGTTTGATATATTCAAAATGATTTTACCTAAAAAATATAAATATCTTCTTCATTTGTTTGTTTTTCATAAATACCAAAAATATAGAATAGATGACATTTATAGATTTATTTGTTATATTTGTAGACTTAGACTTAGACAAACTTTATTGTCATTTTGCAAAAACAGAGTGTATACAAAACGAAACTGCGATTTCAAAAGTGAATGAGTAGCTTACAACAGTGAAATGAATATGTCAATTTATAAAGTGCAGCAGTGATCTGAAGAATATGGTGCAAATGCAGTAGAAACATTGAATTGAGTTCTGTTTAAAAGGGGTTTGAAAACTTTGCCATGTAGTGACATTGTGTGACAGGATATTGGATTGTGGTGTTTACTCATGCTATGTTAAGTGTTCATTAGATCATCCATGTTGTTTGCTTTTGGTTTTCTAGTCATATTCTCCTGGAATCCGCTTTTTGTGTATACATGTAGTTTTTATGTAATTCATAGTCATTTATACCAAAGTAGCTGCTTATTAATCAATTACACCCACCAGCTAATTTTTCCTTTAACTACTCCTCCCAATATCTAGTTTCTGTTTCATTCATCTCTAACCTGATTGTCTCCAGTCTTCTGTCCTGTTCCCAGCTCAGTGGTTTGCTTTATTATTTCTCATGGATTTTAAACCCACTGAAAAACTTGAAGCATTTTGAACTTCGGTATAACTTGTTGTCGACCGATGCCTTTTAGTGAGTTAGCCTTTAGATATGCATTATCAATATACCAGCCTATAGCAAGGTTGTAATGTAGCTTATGTAATGCTAAAATTCTTAATTAACTTTTAAAAACTGAGAGGTGAGGTAAACTGTAAAAAAAAAAAAAAAAAAAGGTATTTCACTTTAATGGGATATTGAAGTGCCATCAATGTTCTCCTTAAAAAATGTGCTTTAGCTTAAAAAAGCCTTCCACACAAGAAAAAGTTCAGCTCTCCAAAACTGCATTCTCATGCCGGGGTCAGTTTTCACTCCGCTCTGCTGCTCGCGGCAAGATAACAGAATAAACGGCTGAATTCATAGCTCCCAGCCTGCTTGTAAATCCATCCCAGTAGGGATGTTCTCATGCGAAAAATCTGAAGCAACAGACAGGAGAAGGAAACAGGCAGGAGTAATTCTGCTTTAGACAGAATGTTGGAGGGGGAACGGGATTTGATTGAGGTGTGGAAAGCAAGGGAAGGAGGGAATAAAATCAAGGATGAAGAGTTATATGTACGAAATCCCTTGCAGTAAATGTTGAAATAACTGAATCTTTCACGTATGTTCTTTTTAAATGTAGGACAGTTTTGAGAAGTTGAAAGCATAAAAAATCTAATTTGTGTGAAGCCAGAATTTCAGTTAGGACTCCAGAACAAGGTCAGTCGCATATTTTCTGAACCAGTTCTGTGATTATGTCCAAGTGTTGGCCCCTGGAGGGAAGTAAGTCATAACTTTCCAAAAATATTTCTCAAGTTAATTCCTTGGGTGAATACTGGAATAAGAGTCTAAAAAAACAGTCTTAATTTTACTTATTTGCTGTTTCACATCCAAAATTTGAACGATAGATTAAAAAAAAAAACAAGCTGCATGAAAGTTGGTAAATTGAATATAGTGAGTGATGGTTTTATTATAATGTCTTGACAGAAATATAAAGCAGGTTTCCAGAATTTGCTGGCCAGCTGGTGCGATAGCGGTAAAAACGTCCTTGCTTCTGGGTAGTATTCAAAGAAATTGAGAACTATCTTATGATCTGCAACAGCTGCTGATGGATACACAAGTAAAAGCTGCTTATACCTTTCAAAATAGATTTTAAATACAAACAGTATCAGCAAAGCCAGTTGGATACCTTATTGTCATGATTTTCTTTAGAGATTGACCCACATGCAGTAAACTACTCAGAGAACAGGGGTAAAAGTTTGAACAGGTTTATTGATAAGGACAGCGGGGGTTGGATTCAGGAAACTCAGTGTGCTGGTGAACCGTAACTGGAAGAGGGACGGGAACTATCAGCGGTTAGTTCAGGATCCGTGGGAACTTTGAGTGATGGCTGGAGAGACAGAGAAAACAGGACTCACGTTGATTGAGAAGACCTCTTCTCCCAGAATCCGGTCAGTGTGGGTTTATTCAGAGGTAGAGACTTTTTGGAGGGCGGACAGGTTAAGACTTGGTTGGATCCTGAGAAACTATTGAGCGGACTGTCACTTGGGATTCCAGGGGGGCTTGAACGGAACTTGTGGAGGTTAATTCCCTGCTCAGTGTGAGGCTAAAAAAAAAATCCTTCCATGGGAAGAAGGCCAAACATCCAGCTTGCAGGAAAGCTTCCTACCGAAAAGGCAAAGACAAAGACAAGGTTAGGCTCAGCAAAACTCAGCTTGGCTAGAGTATCCAAAACTGGCAAACACTCTGGCGTTGAGGTAGTGGCAGTCCACCGCTCAAATAGTCCTCAGTAATAAGCCAACCAGCCGCAGGTGTTTGGGAGGACCAACGAGAACCGGGCGCCACCTGGTGGTGGAGGGAGAGAATAACACAAAAACACAATCCACACAAACTGGATTCCTAACACTTATGTAGGTCCTCAGCTGGTCTCAAATGGTTATAAGATAATCCATTCCTCTTTGTGCCCATGGTTGTATTTTCTTATACCTTCACAAATGACATGTTGCCAAATGACCATTTTTAAGGTCCAATTCTCAAACTTTTTTCAAATCGGTGAATTATGACTTGGCAATAAACTTTACCATTCCATGTCCTTTTTCTTTAAATTTTAAAAACATGGATTGTCCGTCATCTGTTCTACATAATGTAGACAAAGGAAGTAAAAATCATTTTGCAAAATGTAAAACATCAAGGTCAAATATTTCATGTAATAAACACAGTAACATCATCTTAAAGCCAAAGTTTATAGCATTTGAATACTATTTATTTAAAGTTAAATCTTTTAAGGGTGGTAACCATTTAATTTATAACAGGCTCTAGACCAGCAAATCATTAGCTTAAAATTAAAAGAATTTCCTTTTTTGTTGTTTTTCTAAACACAGCTCTATCCAGAGGGTTATACACTACTTGGAAAATAATGGCTGCTTACATCCTAACCACAAATCCCCATTTTAAGAAATCAAAGTAAAACTCTTAATTAAAAGACTCATCCTTAAAAGTTGATATTTTCAATAATTCAGCAGCTTGAGCTGAAAAATCACACAGAAAAAGCATCACCACTAGGATTTTACTGCCTCTGCTACTTCACCAGAAATCTCTCTCCTTTTTTGCACTTTCCTTCAACTCCTCACTCTAAACTGCCGTTATTATCCTTTAGTACCTTTTTTTACACAATGTTGTCAAATAAAATAATAAAGCATCATTGCCATGACCAAAAGGGAATACATGCTTCCCTTTTTGCTTTTACTCTCTTAAATCACACAGCCAGAGAAATAATCAACAGTGAAAAGGCCTCTCTCTGGAAACGTATCCTAGTTTAATTCATGATGTTTTACCTCACTGATCACTAAAAGTAAAAACTAGAGGTGAAAGGCTTATAAAGGAGATGATGGTTGATACATGCCACTCAGATTTATCTTTATTCATCAAAATAAACTTCCCCCATGACAGGTCTTTCATCCGCCAAATGCAATCAGGTTAACGGACATGTTGGTTAATACTTCAGCGCCTGAGACAGAAATAAATGCATTGAAAATTGAATAACAGACTAAAACTCATATGTGTTCCCATCACTGATTGTCTGGGAAAAAGACTTGCTGCTGTTACTCACAACAGAGCAGGTCAGCCCTTTGTGAAAGGTTCAAAGGACTTAAGAGAGGCTGATACAGCCTAGCAATTTTGACTGTGGGGAGTGCAGGTGTGCATCTACCCTGAAGCTCTTGTCAGTGCTGAAAGGTGATATTACGAGGTATCATTAGGCAAAAAAGCAGATACTTTTTCAAGTCCTCCTCTTGTTTTATTATCTGGTGCAAAAAAATAGGGTTTACTCCTTTCTAAACATGCACAGTTAATGTAAATGCTTAAACAGCCAGATCAAAGAACAACATGTAGATTAAGAGGAAAAACTCTATATTTTTGAGTTTCATCTTCACTTGTTCTGCATACATATGCGATTTGTAGGCTTAGGAATATGGTTTTAAATCTGATTGCAAAAACTGCATATCTGTGGTTTTCTGGTGTGTGCTTCATTTGGTCATGTTCACTCAATGCAACATAGTGAAATATAATCACATTACTATGAGAAGCATGACTGCTTCATCCAACCACTGAGGGGCAAATGTACACTGCAAAAACAATCCAGAAATAAGTAAAAAAATTCTTAAATTAAGTATATTTACCCTTAATTTGAGCAGGTAAATAAGATGATCTGCCAATGGAATGAGTATTTTTACTCTTAAAATAAGATAGTTAGATAATATTTACTTGAAATAAGACGATAAAATAGTTTTTTCTTATTTTAAAAGGAAATTGTCTTGTTCCATTGGCAAAGTGTCTTACTTACGTCCTCAATTCAAGGAAAAATTCACTTATTTTAAGAAAAAATAACTTATTGAGGTTTCTATTTTTTGCAGTGTACACGGTAAAAATATCTCCCCTGGATCAAGGCTTTGTTTTTTTAGTTCTGTTCTCCAGCTTTTTGAGAAACGTTGTTATCAGTGCGCTTGCATCTCTGATTGACTCCTTCAATTCCACTTGCATAACATGCGAGGAAAATTTTTATTTCTTTCATTACTTGCATTAATTATTAAGTACTTTGTTGTTTGAAATACTGGTTAAGGATCTTTTTGAGGGTCATCTGACTTTTTTTGTTATTTAGGTATCTGTTCCAAACTATTCACTGATTAAGGAACTTTTATTATGCTACTGTAGCTAGTAAGATCTTATATATGGACATATACTTGAGCAAAACTATATATTATTGCTGCTGCATGTATTTACCTAAGAGATTCCACAGGGAAAAAATATCCCTGACACTAGTAAATATTAATGGCAATATTTTAGTCAGCGAAGTTCTCATCTGCTATGCTGCTCCTGAGTTGAGACTCGGATATGGGAATGACATCATTGTTTAACAGTGTGCCATCTGCAGCACAAAGGGAATTAACTATTGGCAAGCTTTACTGTAGTGCTGACGCTAGCTTGTACATAAACAGGCTGTAGAGATTCAGTTGTTTTTTTTTGCAGTGTTATTTTTTTTCAGGAGACTGCAACTAATACACTTTGAAAAAATATACTTCAGCTTTATTTATTTAGTGTAAAGCATCTGTTTTGTTGAGCTGTGATATTTACTAGATGCAGATGGTGTTTTGTTTTCTTTTTTATTGTCCTTCCCTTACCAGTGTCTGGTCACCTCATGTATTTCCTTGCTGTCATTATCTTGATTCCTTTTTATTTCTTCTGAGTCTTTATTTATTTAGGCTTCCTTTAATTGCGTTTTGCTTCAATAAATATGCTTGTTTTTCATTCAGCTGTCTTGGTAGCTGTCTTTTGTCTTTTATTAATAAAATCTTTTGGTATTTTATTAATAGTAAAACACATCAGAAGGTCTGTAAAGCAGCATCAGAATGTAACAGTTCCTCGTGGAGCTCATTTGTATAATCCCTTTGTGACTTCTTTGTGTTTATCATGCCCACTTGTGTTACAAGTTTGTAGCTTTGGGTCCAGTCTGAGGCATGGGTCCTCTTTCTAAAGTTGAAATTGAAACCCCTTACATAATGGTATATTTACAGCAGCACTGGCAGGACACAGACATTGCTCTATGGCTGGCATGAAATCAGAATGGAGACACTTGGCTTTTGGACAACTCTGTGACCGCAATGAACGGACTGACCCGATGCTTTCCTTCTTGTACTCATGACAATCCATTAAACCTGTATTACAGATATACTGTATGATGAGTTTCCCTGGTAGTATAATAAACAGTTTCACTGTTCTTCTAGATACTAATAACAGATACTACCTATTTGGATTGCCTATAATAATTAAAGCATTTCTCCTTATATACATCTGAATGGATCAAATCTGAGATTGATGTCAACATTATCCTCCATTTTCTATTGCCACGATTACCTACTTCCCTAAGGGCGCCAGTGAGAGACAGAAGAGCTGAACAATTGTTGTCCTCTTTGACCTCCCCACTGCTATTCACATTGTTTCTCATTCAGCATCAGATGGTAATGGATCCCTATCGTAACCATAGAGTCTGTGTTCCCACCAGATAAAGTCTTTCGGGACGCAGGTGCAGGCTAATGTTTTGGTGTCTGTCTTGAGATCTTTTTTATTAACGGACAAGGACCACCATGATACTAGGATGACAATTAGTCATCGATACCTTACAGGGGGGTCGAGCGAAATGGGAGAACCTTTGCCGGTATATGGAAAAGTGTAAATGTAGAAGAAATACTAACATGCACTGGTGGCTGAATACATCCACCATATATTCCTATAGCTTTAGTGTCTCTTCATTGAAAATGATGGAATGATTTGCTTAAATCTTTCATCTAAGACAGGGTAAGAGGAAATAGATAAGGCAAATATGAACATCCAATATGGAGTCACACATCATGATATAGAAATACACTCGTTGACTTTTAATGTGGAAATCAACAACACATTCTGAGCTGTAAAATTCAAACAGGGAATTGAATTCCTGCTTTCATTAAATATCTCTGAATTTCTTGTTTGAATCAGAAAGTTACCTTATCTTGAACAGAAACCAGCAATATGATACTTAGAGAAAAAGCAGCAATTATGACTCTACTACACAGGCCAGGCAGTTTGGGATAAGGTTTCATAATGATATTAGAATTTAAATAAAGCAATACTATGGATTGTTCAAAACACTTGCAGTTTTCTACAACTTTTATTCATTGTTATGTTAATTTCCTCTCATTTTAAACATGGGGTTAAAGTAAAGTTGAAGTTATTTAAACAGTTGCAAGTTTATTTTTCTAAAAGCAAAGCCTGAAAGGTCCAGGAACCACTTGTTTAAGCATCTTGCTTTTAATCATACTTTTAGGAACTTCTAGTATTGTAGATCCATCTAATAATGTCTATTTGATGCCTTGTTTAAATGATCTTTCTGTTGACATCATGCATTTAACAGTTGATGTTCTTAACAAAGCCTTGCGAAGTGAGTGAGGGATCGTGTGTTTGCTTATGAGGTCGTGCCCTCTGTCAAACTGAGGTGCTCTTAACTCAAGCCTTCACAGAGATCTGCCTATTGTTCCCATACAGTGCTTGTGTGTATAAGAGTGTGTGAAGATACTAACCAACCCCCGTTGCAAACCTCTCCTCCCTCCCTCCCCCTTTCCTTTCTCTTTCACACCCTCTCAGCTGTGCTCACTCACTCATTTTGAGCTGGGCCAAAAACCGGCAGCATAGATCCTCCACTCAGGATCTCCCCCGTCCTTAAGTTAACCGAGGCTGCCGGGACTTTGTAACACCATTCAGAGACTGTCTTTTCTGGGCCGAGAGGGTGAAAGAAACATGGAGGTGGTTCATCAGGCTGTTCATAGGGACTATGGAAAGCCTGGTTTGCTACCTCTACATCAAGGTAATAAATCTTTTGAAAGACCATTTTTTCTTTATTAATAGTAGTTACGTGAAATTTTGGTGAAGACTTCTTTCTTCAAACAGATATATTTTTTTTTGTCTGGTGTTTAGAGTAATGATGAGGTAATGTGTGAGGATGACTTCATTCGAAAACAAAAGGATTTAGATCTCAGGGATCATTTTTGTTTCCGATGTTAATCCTCCTTCCACATGAATGGACAGACATTTTGCTGTGTGGAGCTGCTTGCTGCTCAGTGAGGGACTTCCTGTTATGTTGGAGGTATTTATGATGCAAGGACTTCTGAGAAGACTATCATTAGACACATTATTGAATCCCAACTTGCCCTTGCTTGCAGCAAACCAGACAACTCTTACAGACTAGAGAGAATAGACCATATGCATTAATTTATTTCCTTACTGTTTAAACACATGCAGGCTCAGGGGAAAATATGACATATATTGTCTTTTCAGCAAGGTAGTTACTGGATCTGCATTGTTTTCTGCGCCAGCTGCAGCTGCTT
The DNA here is from genome assembly GCF_016077235.1 of Cyprinodon tularosa. Classification (NCBI taxonomy): domain Eukaryota; kingdom Metazoa; phylum Chordata; class Actinopteri; order Cyprinodontiformes; family Cyprinodontidae; genus Cyprinodon; species Cyprinodon tularosa. The sequence goes on along the minus strand of NW_024039718.1, from coordinate 2,198,802 downwards.
CCTCCTCTTGGCAGGCAAGTCAAACTCAGTCTGGAAGAAGTTAGCCTTTCTACATCACAAAGGGGTTTTCATTTAGCTTATGCATAATATTGTAGGTCAAGTAGTGCTGGGATTTTGGACTTTGGCACTAGATTTAAACTAGTAAACAATATTCTAACTACCCAATAGCGAATTAGAGGTTTGTTTACTTTTAATTAACTTAAGATGGTATTTTAAAATGCCAGTTTCTTCTCAGTATTTTTTCTGTCTGTGTCAAGGTGATGCCAGATTCTGCACTGATTCAACTCCCATTTGTTTAACTTATGTTTTCAATTATTTGGAAAATAATCTCACCGTGTGAATATAAGAGGATTAAATCTTTTATATTTGTAAAGGGCTGCACCACAATCAAATCGGTGCAAAGCCTGCTTTGTAACGGGGCACACTTTGTTTTGGTTTTACTAGATTTTCCAAGGTATAGGTCATTGTGAAGCCCATGTGGGTTTGCAGGTTTTTCTAAGCAATTACAGAACAGTGGGATCCTTTGTTGTCTCCCACCTGTTTTGGACCATTAGTTAAAGTCTAGTCGGCAGCTGGCCACTGATTTAAGCCAGCGGCCACAACTGGAATGAACAGTTGTTGTTTGAAGCGGACAAGCTCAGATAGCAATTATAACATGACACGACAGCGATAACTCAATATAATGCCAAGTTGTCAGTCATCAGTTCATGAGTATGAAGTTAGTCAGATGTGCGCTACATAACAGGCTATTAAATTTAGTGCAGTTCAGCTGCCAGGATGATGAACAAGGTAGTTTTATCTCTGCCTCAAGGACAGGTGTACCAGTGTCCTGTTCTGTTGTTCACTAGTAATGGCGGGATGGAGCAGGAGATGGGTGGAAGGGTTGGGGGAGTAATGCAGGTAGTGCTACCCTCTGTTCTACTGAATGAGTCTAAATGAAAGGTCTATGTTTACAGGTATGGTCTAACTGGGACCCTATTGCTCATGATACATGGATCAAGAAGTTGGATAAAAGTAGTTGAGATGAGCTTACCTCTAGAATACTGGGTTCAGCCCTTGGCATCAAATTGTGGGAGCTTGTCCAATTTGATCTCCTTCTTGTCCCTCTTTAGAGACTTTCCAGCCATTTCCCACTAGGAGGAGATTACATGGCAGCCCCAGAGCTGAATCAAGGGACTATGGATGCCCCCCAGTCTGGGAACTGCCTTGGGATAACACTAAAATGATGTTACCCTTCTGAAGAAGTTATCCTTTTGTCCAATCGCAGACAACAGTAGGGATGTAGAAGTATCAGTGGGTCAAAAAAACTGTCAATTTAAAAAAAACTAAATGTGATTGCATTTTTCCAACTCAACAATAAATTAAACAGGATTTTTTTTTTCTTGTGCAAAAGCGATACAACATTTTTGAGTGTTTAAACACTACAACCATGTTTTATATTTACATCTTTAAATTCCCATATTCTGTGTACAGAGTTTTAAATTTGAAACTTTATCAATTAGACCACATAAGCCTCATTCAGTCTTTGAAAAGCTGGATGCATTTATTAAATTGTAGAAGTGCACACCCAACTATTGCTTTTGTAAATGTTGCTGGCTTTTCTTTGTCCTATTTACAGCTAATTATTGAAACAAGCAAGAGAAACAAAAAAACATTGTTTATAAAAGACAAACGGTTTGTGTTATTTCTAATATTTTAAAGATTTTAATTGATCCACAACCAAGAAGAACAGTGGATGGATGTTATTGTGCCTTATCTTGTTACTGTCGCCATAATTCTGGGTCTGCTGCACTACCAGTCGTATTGAAGTAGAATATGTTTTGTATGAGAGACACAAAAGAAAAGTGACTGCATTCAAAAAAATCTCATAAATGTTCCTCGAGAGAAGCCGGTGTGAACTAAAATCAGTCCGTTTCAGTGTTTTTTGTTAGAATTTGTAATTCTTTTGTAAAGCTGACAGTTGTTCCCTACTGGATAAAACTTTTTTTTTTTTTAGCTCTGATAGTAAGATGATATAGTTGGCTCATAATCAACCCCTGGGATTTGTTTACTGGAGGATCATAAATGTCAGAGATTCTGTCAAAAAATGCCCTCCAGTTATTTTACTGAGGTGGGAGATAGGGAACTTCTCCCCAGGCAGTGGAATGACATGTGAACCTATAATTCTGCATTTCTCTCACACAAATCTTTATGGCAGTCAAAGTTATAGAGTATAGTTTTAAAGATTCTCTTTCCATTTTGTAGGAATTATCATAACAGGCTCTGTAAGTGGTTGGCTCTGACATGTTAAGACCAATTTGGTATTTACTGCTTGCATCTACCATCTTTATAAACTTAGAGGCAAACTCCTTTTAGACGAAAGCCGAGCATCAACAGGAAATGGCAGCAGGAACAGGAGTGCTCTGTAATGACCGTGGTATGCCATACAATCCTGTTGCATGCTTGTTTAACAGCTTCATAATTACTTTTTTTTTTCAGGAGGAAATGCAATCTATTCAAGCAAGTAATGGAAGGAATGACTGATTTCAAATGAAAGAAGCTCACAGACGCACAAACACAATGGATAATTGCATGACAATTAAAATAAACACTATAGTGAGGACAGAGCAGAAAACTTTTAAGTAAGAAACTCAGAGTTAAACTGAAGGTAAACACAAATTCCTAGTTATTTGGGAAACCAGTTGTGGTTATTGGAATCAAACATTCAAACCTTGATTAAGACACTGAATCTCTTCATGATATGTGTGTGTATGAAAGCACAAAGCAAACGGTGGAGATGTTTAATAAATAATCCTGGATGATTTTGTGTGGTGCTATAAAGGCGGCATATTGTGCTGATTTCTACAGTCTGGTTGTAATCTGATAGCACTTTAAAAAGACAAAAAAAAACAGACACTGTTGACAAGTAGATATCATCCAAAAAACACTGAAGAATAGAAATGTCTTGATAAATCTTGAGTAAAAGTGACTTTCAACATACAGATGCTTTTTCCAATTGCAAAATTCGATAAAACATTGCTAACTTTGCAAAAAAGTTTTCATCCTCACTTTAGGTGTTTTTTTGTGAAAAAGGCTTAATGCACAAAAAAGGGAGATGGAATTTTTTTTTTTCCAAATCAGCTCTGACTTCGCAAACATTTTCTTCACATGACTGATCAGCTGCTGTGGCTGGTGTTTACATGGATGTTCCCATTATGCATGAAGACATTGCTGGAAGCAACATTGCCATTTCTAACTGACATTTTAACATAAGAACAATTAGTCCAAAAACAATACATTTATTAAAACTATCCTCCACTGATCTGTGGCCCGTGCTAGTTTGCACCCTCTACTTTATGTGTATTACAGCCATTTGTGATGACATAACGTGGACAATAACGTACAACATTATGGTTTGTGGTGCTTGATTCATTTGCTTTTTAAATCAATTGGAGAAAAAATGCAAATTTGCTTTTCCTTTTCTTTTTTCTTTTTTTACTTTCAGTTGGATGGAAACATGGCAATAGCCTGTGTGATGGAAGAAAAAAAAGTGCATTGGAGTTTGTAGAGTCAGACATGATAGGCCTTAATGGTGTAATGGACAATGTTCTTGTTCTGGGTGGATCATCTAAATAAAAGGTCCTCCTGATTGTCAATCATTCTGATGACATATTTATGTGAGGCCATCCTACGTGCTCGTCCTCATTTTCACTTACCGCTGCTGAGTCTGACATAGTGGAAAAATTGCTAATCTTTTGGAAACTAAGCTCGTATGAGCGATGCAAACAGCAGCTTTTAAACAGAGCGTGCACAAGGAGAAATGGGGTTGTGCACGCTCTTGCACGCAGGTACAGGGTTATGCACGTGCATTTTCTTTTAAAGTTGAGAGGGCGGGTCTTTTCAAGAATTTGTGAAAATCCTCCACTATACCTTTAAAAGAGATCCATTACTGTTGAAGCATGGATCGATAATTATATTCCTGGGAGATGTTTATTTTAAATAACTTTTTTAAATTATTTTTTTATTACAGGATTGCCTTCAGCATTCTTCTCATTTACTTTCATACAGCAATAGTGTGTTCTGTCAGATTATTTATTTTCTTTAGGATGAAAAAAGTATTTTTCCAATTGATTTAATCAACATGTCCCTCTAGACTAGAGCTGATTTCATAAAGAAAAATTAATAAATAAAATATCGAAGTACTGAAAAGAGATTAGAAGGAGTATTAAACATATGCAGAACCCCACAGTTGTATGGAGGACCTAGAACACAGAGGCGTAGCCAGAAATTATTTATAAGGGTGTCCAGGCAATAACCAGTGTACACTGAGGGGTGGACGAAAGCGGATAGGCACCAAAACCTCACGGTCAATCTTCACCGTTCTAACAGGAAAATTAATGAGCAAAACATTCATATTTTCTAAATCAACACTATACTTTCCTACAGCCTTTGCTAAAAAATACACGCATATATTTAAACATCTGTAATTTCTAGATCAAAGGTATGGTGAGTAAAACTCAGTTTTGAGTTCTGGGGCGTAAATCTTTTCCATGGTCATTACTGACCTACTTTTATCAATGAACATTCTGCATAAAATTGATATTTACAAGCACTAATATCTACATGATTGATTATTTGATAACTTTTTTATAAAAATTGTTATTTATCTTTGATTTCACTGAAGACTCACAGATGACTTGCAGATACACATAATTTTCTCTTTACCCCATATAACATAATATCTAGTTCTGAAAAGAGCATTAGTTCTGTACTTATCATCTTTGATGTTAGTATATTAATGTGTATATCTCATCACCGAAAATTTTTTTTTTGAATATTCCACTTGGGAGTATTAGTGCTGCCACCCAATGGCGTAAATATCGATAAGCATAGACTGCAATTGCTTAGGGGGCCCCCAACCTCTTAGGGGCCCTGTCACTGACACCTGGTAGGCCCCCTACGCAATATGGACTAGGACGTTTCTTTGTAGATGTAATGGTGCGAAAAATTCATCTTAAAACCACCTTATACTAGATCAACTGAACAGACCTTATTTATACCCCAACACATGGCAGTTTTCAACATGATGGTGAGACGTTTAAACACGACACCAGTAGCAAAGCAGACAGTGGTACTTTTAATTACTATGCTAGTAACTGTGTATAGTTCATTAGACGGTTGGTAAAAAATACACTAATATATGTTTCAAACCGAAATAAATATCTTAAAAGAACAATGTATTTGAGTATTTAATTTTTGACAATACAACTTGGAATTATGGGTAATCCAGAGCGTAGATTAAAACCATAACAGTTACGTACAAAGTGTTAGCGACGATGGATACCAAAAAGAAGTTTGTGGTGGAGTATGTGGTGTTGTACTTCATATGGGGCCTACCATCTGTATTAAAGGAGGAAAAAAATGGTAGGGGTGGCCACAGGGGTGGCCAATGATTGGCTTAAGACTGATTTATACTTCGAAACCTCTGCTTAGGTGTTGCAGTGAACAAAAAGCCGTCCCCGCCCCCCCTGCAGACATTTTGCTGCACCTCTCCCAAATAGTAACTGACGCAGACAGGATGCCGGCTTGTTTTGTTTTTATGACCGAAATTGCGGAATACAACTCGTGAAGTTTGATCAGCTAGAAGATCGAGGTGCTCAAGAATGCTGGGACCCTTTTTCCACTTGGATCCCCGCTCTTTTTAGCCGTCATGTCCCTCCGTTGTCGGAATAAACCCGCCCCGACTTCCTCACCGCCTCGGCAGTATCAAGACCCACAGCATATAGCACAGACCACCCTTCAATATTTAGCATAAATTAAAAATGTCTAAGCTCACTGCAACACACTGCTGCGGGAGTATAACCAGCCCTTAAGGGTGGCCATGGCCACCCCTGGCCCCCCATCTAGCTCCGCCACTGCGGTGGCTTTTAGACCGTGAAAAAACTTGCGCAGCCACTGTTCACTATCTCACCCGCTAAATCACGCACACAATGACCTGCCACCTCGCGGCGCCGGTCACGTGGTGGATGCCGGGGAAACGGTGCGGGGCTGAGCTCTTTAGGTCACAAACAAAGTAAAAGCTGGAGCCGCGGAGATTTTTTCCAACACTTCAAGAAACACTTCCATGTGCGAGAGCAAGTGAGCGGCTCTATTACCCGGTCAGTACGCGCTTTTATGGCTTCTCTGTGCGGGACTAAACCGAAACACTGTTGGAGGGATGTGGAAGGAAAAGAAACTATTACAGGATTTAAGGAAGGAAGTGCGGAGGAGAGACGGAGCTGCCTTTTGTTTGTAAATCATAAAAGCAGGCGCTCAGCTTTAGTAGGACGGTTTTTATATATTTAATCCACATTGGACATCCCTCTCGTTTGTGTTCGATACTGGTGAAGATGAATGAAATGCTTTCACTACAAGGTGTAGGCAGTTAATTAATTAATGAATCATTGGGAGCAGCTGGGTGCAATCAATAGCTGAGGATGAATGATCACTGGAGGAGTTAGGGAGACCATTAGACTACTTAGACTTAATGCATGACTCTCCACTTTGGCACACACTGCAAAAATCTTCAAGAAGTAAGAAAAAAAATTCTTCAATCTAGTTTATTTACTCTTAATTTGAGTATGTAAATTGATTGAGTATTTTTACTCTTAAAATTAGATAATATGCACTTGTAATATGACAATGCAATTGTCTTTTCTTATTTTAAAGTTAAATGTCTTTTTCCATTTGCAAATTGTCTTACCTCCTCAATTCAAGAACAAATACACTTGTTTTAAGAAAAAAATGACTTCTAGTTATTAGATTGTTTATTGTTGACAAATAGGCTGACAAAGGGTTGTGAATAGATATTTAAATTATCGCTCAAATGTATTGTTTAATTTACTATTTAATCATTGGTTGGCTTTTTATATCAACAAATTAGATATTAGGTACTAATTAATGTACCACTAATATGTAATATTTCTGCATAAAATTGATCAATATATGTATAGTGTAAATATGATTAGTTCATGAAATAAAATTGTATTTTTTTGGTGTTGCTATATTCAGTTTTTCTCTTTCTTTTAGTCTTAAAATATTTACACATTTAAAATATTGTTCTTGATTCAAAAAAGCAAATATATTTCTACATATGATGTTTTTTTTTTTTTTTTATGCCTCTAGTTTTGGTAAGGGAGAGCGGGGCTCAAGCTGTCATGTTTTTCATAACTGTTGATTAGAAATTAACCAAAAACATTGATTGCTTTTAATAATATATCTTGATCGTGTTTGCTGAAATGTAATACAACTGCAATACTCAAAGAGTGTTTCAAAAACCGTGACTAACCAATAACACATAATGCTTTTTCCCCAAAGACAAGTAATAAGAGAGTAAGAATTATGTAACACTTACTGAAACGCATGATCTAGTATTTTATTCAATATTTACTATATGTTGGACATATAATTATTAGTTAGCTCTGTATATGCCCGATTTAAATTTTAAACTAAGGTTCCGCTGTTCTTTCTGTTTTATTTCTTCTTTTTAGTCATTACATTGGCTTATTTTCTATTACCATTCATTATTTCATATTAGTCCAAACCAAATGTTTATTATTTTTTTAAATAGCTTTCACTATTTCCTTTACTTTTGGCTCTGTCATTATACAAGTATACCTAAAATGTAAAGGAATATTTATAAAGTGCATGGTAATAGTTTATTAAATGCTATAATTGTTGAAAACTTGTTTCAATATACTGTGCTTTTAAACAGATAGTTTAGACAGTGTCTAAAGTGACTGGATGTAAACAACCAAGAATCCTTCAGAGATATGCAACAGATTTGTGTTACAGTTAACCCATCCTTACAACTTTCCCCATAAAAGATTTCAGATTTTTTTTTTTAAATGGCACCAAATACATAAAAGTGGTTTATTGTTGTGTTTTGCAAAGGTTTAAAAATGTATTTCAGAATCCTTTTTATAGTCATTGTGTAAGAATTTGCAAAAAATTTTAGAAATAGCAACTCTGGAAGGCGGTGAAAACAAGCAAATAAATACAATTCTGAACATTTGTCCCACAGATCTGTCACACAGTTGACGAAATGCAGTTTATAGTAAATAAAACAGCAAATTTGATCTCAGGATGTAAAAAAAAACACCATATAACACTCATCATACAGTTGTTGATTTTAAGTAACAAAAAAGTGACAAATCAAAAAGTTCAAGCGTCTAACCTGTAGGTAGTCATTTTTAAAAGCCTGCATTGAAATTGTAAAGAAAGATTTACAGATGTGAAGACCACATGGCCCTCTGTAACTGTCAATGAAATCCCATCAGGGTTGACAGTGAGCATACATTTCTCAGTCAACGTTTTATTCTAAATTTAGTCCAGCTCTAACTCAGAGTCTGTGAACTGTTTAGCTAGACTGCCATGACTGGCTGTGCTGTTGTGATCCTATCAAGTTAGCAGTTTGATTCACAAACTTATTAGAACTCTCCATAATCAATTATTCACCAGGGTTTAAATAATCTAAATAAAAGACATGTCGTTTTAAAGATTAGATCTAAGCCTCTTTTCTGGCCTGTCAAGCAGCATTATGCCTATATTCAGATTTTGTTTGGCAGAGGAAGACCTTATCCCAGGATACAATCAATGGAGCAGAATCCCTCATGATTGAAGGCAGGATAAATGGAACTAGCAGAGAGACATGTGACATTTTATGACCTAAACTCACCCAGTAATAAACCAATTTAAAGCTGAATTTTACCTTTCAGTTTTGCTAATTTATGCTATTTTTCCCCAAAGCCTTTTGCCATACTTTTCTAAAATGATCTCCTGTCTTCCCCATATTTAAGAGAATGAGCTTCTGTTTTATGTTCTTATTGTGTCGAAACAGAAAGCCATAGATTAAAAAAAGTTTTTTGGGAGTTAATTGTAAATGTGAGGTTACAACCACCATTTTTGGGGATAAATAATTAATTTATAAAAACCTTTTACACAATATTACTAGCAGTAAAAATATGTGCTTGTATGCTAGATCTGCTGCAGAAAAAGAGATAAACTTAGCTTTTTAAAGCGTGTTTTTTAATCTGTCATATTGATTTCTTTCCCTTGTCATTGTGGACTACAGGGGGAGAAAGAGAGCGGATGACAACCAACCATGAGACCTACCTACTTATGGCCAGCACCCAGAATGACATGGAGGATTGGGTGAAGACGATTCGGAGGGTCATCTGGGCACCTTTTGGTGGAGGTTAGCATGAATGCAGCCCTTGTTTCACTCGACCTAGAGGTCTTCAACCCTTGTCCTCTGGACCAACTGTCCTGCATGTTTTAGACTTGACTGGATGACTCCCTCATCAGCCACCTAGGGATGCAGAGGAATGCTAATCATTTATTTATGTTAGTCAGTTGTGTGGAAACAGGGGGAAAACCTAAAACATGCAGAAAAAAGGGTAAAAAAAAGACTAAGGTCCGGTAATTATTTGCATTTGCAAGAAAATAACATTTTAGCAAAACAGAATTCTTAATCGTAGAGGCGGTCAATATTAGTCACATCACACTTAACAAGAGTGAGGCACTAAATGTTGTCTCACTAGTCTTTTATGTGTTGGTGATACACTTGAAGTGGGTTTTGGCCAGATGGAAAGGACGAAAGAGTTGCAGCTAGCATGCAGCTTCATGCATCATCGTAGAAATGGGAACTCTTTCACGCAAAGGTCACTGTAAAGTACCCCAACAATGGATTCTGGACAAACAAGCTTCCGTCATGGAAAAACTGAAACCCTGGACATTGAAATGCTGTGTAGCACTGATAATCGGTTCTAGCCTTTCAGTTCTCCTGGAGTAGTTCAATTGTTTTATTTTTGAATCTTAGTTTTGATGCCCAGTCCGCCCACAGGAAACAAAAGCCGTCTAATATCAGCAATGACGAATCTGCAGTAATATGTGCGCAACCACATATTATTGTGCTGTGCCATTTGAATGTGTGGCTTAAAGCTGAATAAAGAAATACCCATTCGGCTACCTGCGACGCTGTTGATGGGATTATGTTATGCAAAGAACAGCGTATGGCCGACATAATTAAACATTGCTTAATTCATGTTTGACCTAACCTTGTGCTGCAAGCTGGGTTGTCACAAGATCTGAGTTTTCAGTCCTACAAAAAACCCATCTTGAATGACTCCTGTTAATATGTCCTTCTCGTAACCATGCAAAGTAGGACCAATGACATTCCAGCAGTGTTTGCCTTGCCAAGGCATTATAAACATTTTAAGCTAGAATAGCAACAATTTCTCATTTTAAAAAAGGAGCCAAGAGAAGCACTTTGAGCATTTGTAGATGTGAAAAATGTCTGCGCTTATCTTCCGACAAGATTTGGAAAAAGTTTAATTTATCTGCTAGTTGTAAAACATCACGACTTGCTGCTACGATTGGCTGAAAGCATATTATGGAAGGCGGGTACTCGCTGGCACGTCACCAAACCAGCTCAAAGTATTCTACTAAACATCCCTCCTTTTCATGGACAGACTGAACGGCAGCCATTGCAGATTGATAACTGCACATCCAATCTGACTACTGTCAGGTTATGTTTGACCTGCTGCTGTTCTGCTGTAGATCCTTTTTCTTCACAGTGCACCTTCTACATTCAAAACAGTGCCTTTTTTATACTTATTCTATGTATTCCTTTACATCTTAACAGTAACCTGTCTTGTTGTGGATAGAATGGAAAACACTTTAATCTCAATCTGCCATACTTAATAATAATTATTAGCTTAGCTTGATGAAATAATTTTTATTTCAGTTCATTTAGTTTCAGATTATAAAACCCACTCACTGAGGGACTGAATATGACATCTGATCATTGCTTTGTCCATTAAAGTAAAACAGCCCTACTTTCACTTCTAGTTGAATTGAACTGAGGGGCAGTAAATGATGCTGAGAATATAAACTCTGTTAGGAGGCAGCTGAGCACCTCACCACAAACCCAATCAGGTAAATACAAATAGGGAAATAGTTATATACGGCATAAGTACCTGAAGCATCAGACACTGGATATACACTATATTGCCAAAAGTATTTGCTCACCCATCCAAATTATTGGAATCAGGTGTTCCAATCACTTCCATGGCCACAGGTGTATAAATTCAAGCACCTAGGCATGCAGACTGTTTTTACAAACATTTGTGAAAGAATGGGTCGCTCTCAGGAGCTCAGTGAATTCCAGCGTGGAACTGTGATAGGATGCCACCTGTGCAACAAATCCAGTCGTGAAATTTCCTCGCTCCTAAATATTCCACAGTCAACTGTCAGCTGTATTATAAGAAAATGGAAGTGTTTGGGAACGACAGCAACTCAGCCACGAAGTGGTAGGCCACGTAAACTGACGGAGCGGGGTCAGCGGATGCTGAAGCGCATAGTGCGAAGAGGTCGCCAACTTTCTGCAGAGTCAATCACTACAGACCTCCAAACTTCATGTGGCCTTCAGATTAGCTCAAGAACAGTGCGCAGAGAGCTTCATGGAATGGGTTTCCATGGTCGAGCAGCTGCATCCAAGCCATACATCACCAAGTGCAATGCAAAGCGTCGGATGCGGTGGTGTAAAGCACGCCGCCACTGGACTCTAGAGCAGTGGAGACGCGTTCTCTGGAGTGACGAATCGCGCTTCTCCATCTGGCAATCTGATGGACGGGTCTGGGTTTGGCGGTTGCCAGGAGAACGGTACTTGTCTGACTGCATTGTGCCAAGTGTAAAGTTTGGTGGAGGGGGGATTATGGTGTGGGGTTGTTTTTCAGGAGCTGGGCTGGGAACTCTGAATGCTTCAGCATACCAAGACATTTTGGACAATTCCATGCTCCCAACTTTGTGGGAACAGTTTGGAGCTGGCCCCTTCCTCTTCCAACATGACTGTGCACCAGTGCACAAAGCAAGGTCCATAAAGACATGGATGACAGAGTCTGGTGTGGATGAACTTGACTGGCCTGCACAGAGTCCTGACCTCAACCCGATAGAACACCTTTGGGATGAATTAGAGCGGAGACTGAGAGCCAGGCCTTCTCGTCCAACATCAGTGTGCGACCTCACAAATGCGCTTCTGGAAGAATGGTCAAAAATTCCCATAAACACACTCCTAAACCTTGTGGACAGCCTTCCCAGAAGAGTTGAAGCTGTTCTAGCTGCAAAGGGTGGACCGACGTCATATTGAACCCTATGGATTAGGAACGGGATGTCACTTAAGCTCATATGTGAGTCAAGGCAGGTGAGCAAATACTTTTGGCAATATAGTGTATTTAAATGTGTTTTAAAATGTTTTCAAAGTAAAAGCTCTATGTGAGAATGTAACTGGGGAAAGAAAATCCATAAATATATTAGAGTTCACACAGGTTTGATATTTATATACTGACAATAACAATTTGACCCTTGACATATTCCATCACTTTTTGGAATTGAATTTTAGCTTAAGACCCTGTAAACCTTTTTGTTCTAAAACTAGAAAAGTTTGATTGACTTAAATTTCTTATTTAACGTGCAAAGAAAGGACCAGGTCTTAGGAAACGGATCATGATTTCATTGGTTCTGGGCTAGTTGCGTCCTTCGAAATGCCGCAAGTTATCGTTACACAGAAGAGGAGCTTTTCTCGTTTCCTGATCGTTAAGATCAGTAGTGATTATAGCACCATTCACAATATTGTCTTTTTTTTCCATTGCCTCTTCTAAAAAAATTACAACTAGTATGTAAATGAAACCAGCAAATACCCGGTCCCTGAAAAAGCTATAGGCATTTATGCAGTAATTGTTCTCTGACTTTGTTGAAGTTAGTGTGCTGATTATTGAGTCTCCTGCCGGCTGGCGAGTCTTATTATTGACTGGCCTAGATTATGCTTTGGAGGCACACAAGTACAGCATTTGTAACCAGACAGGCGGTTTAGGCGGCCCTCACTGATGAACAGAATAGATGAGGCAGAGTTGGCCCCTCTGTTTTCAGTGCAGGGAGTTTGATGTCTATTGCAGTTGACTGCTCTTCAAAAGGACGAGCCATTTGTCAAAGATGCCACAGGAAAGGTGGCTCCATGTTTGAGCCGAGCCGGGCTTCCCCTCACTCTGACACACATAGACATGCATACAGAGAGCACAGACAGACTTTAGCCATTTTGCAGCGGCAGCAGTGATCGACTGAGACCTGAGAGGCTGAATAGGACTGCTGCAATATTTAAAAGTTTGAACGGACTGCTGGACAAAGAGAGAGGGCTCAAAACCAAGTCCCGTTAACTGGAGTCCTCCAGACAGTACCGATCAACGGGGAAACAGGAAGGACAGTGATTGGAGATCGTAGAAAAAAATGTGCAGCTGTGGATTCTCTATCTGGATCCTTGGAGATTTGTTTCATGGTAATTACATTTCTGCTTTTAGTAATGGGGACACTTTTAAGGGTTCTTTTTTTAAGTTCACTAGAATTTTTTCAGATGAAGTTATTCATCATTTGTTTTTGTACAAAGCCATTTTTGTACTGAACAGAGAAAGAAATTACTGTCCTTCTTTCTTTAGTTTCTTGCTGGCTACGAAGCAAATTACCCCTGGTGACAACAAAGTTCATGATATCTACAATAAACTGTTTATATAGATAACTACAGATGAATACTCAGAATTAAACATGAACATTTCTTCTTTGTTAAATTTTGCCTTCAACCATTAACTATTTAACCAGTTTATGGCTTGGGGTTACATTCTGAATATATCTGTAACTTGTAAAACTAAATTTTTCTGAGCTATAGTTGTTGAAGAAACTAAGAAAATAATTACCAAAGTCATTGGAAGTAGTGCAGTTTTACTTTAGCTGTATTGCTGGTATAAATCATATTCTACGGTGCATTCGTCAGAGAGATTTAGTCAGCTTTTATTTTGTTCTAAAGCTTTCCTTCCATTAGAACATGCCTGATATTTTTTTCACTTTTCTAAGGTCTGAGCTTTAGCTCCTATTCTTTATGAACAGCAAGACCTTATAATGCATTTAGCAAATAATGCTTTATTTCTCTTTTATGTAAAGTCATTCACAGCTTATGTCCATGAAAACTTGATCTGACTATGTGTTAAAGACATATTTTCACAATAAAAACAAAATGAAACACCAGTTGTACAAATTTTCATTCCACATGGATTTTTGCCTGGGAGGAGCAACTATGTGTGACTGACAGGGACTGAAAGTGTTGATGAAACCTTCAAGCTATTGCAGAGTATCAGTCCTATGTGATGAAGGTCTGCTGCTAGAACAACCTGTCCAGAAGGAAAAGGAAACATGCATGAAAGAAACACTCAGAAGCATTAGCTGTTAGATGTGACCCGGTGAAAACATTCCTTCACTCATAACTTGAACATCTGGAGGGATCAAATTGTGTTCAGTCACTTTCTATTATTTAGACATTTGTTTGGTTGTCAGTCCAGGAGTTTCCATGGTTTATGTTTTGGAAAACATTGGCTGATCCTTGTTTTGAAGGTAAAACAAAAACTTTAAGGATTTTTTTTATGAATTTGGGTCAACCATTATTTTGCTTACAAGTAAATGAGAACTTTTTGTACTATCTGACAGTAAAAGGGAAATTAATGCATTCTATGTATTGCTTCCCTGCTTTTGTTTTCTTTCATAACTTTTAATAAAGATCTTTTATCTGACCACACCTCTGCTGTGTGGTCATACTACAACTTTATCAATGAGTTTAGAGAGGTGGGTTTAGCAGCAAACATAATGCAGTTACTAAATGCTTAACAAGAAGAGATAAATCTCTGTGATCTATGATAAATCCATTAAGAAATGTTTTTTGAGTGCTTGCATTATGACGTTGGCCCCTGATAATCTTTTTCTAATTTGGCCAGTGAGACTCCTGGTACCGTGTCCATGTGTCTGTATGTGTGCGAATAGCTAGTCTCTATCTAAAGCCTCAAAAAGTATGCAGATCCAAATCTCTTTAGAAGACCTCCTTAATCCCTTCTGTTGATACATACACATGAGCTGCAATAAGATTGTGTAAATAAATGCTTTTGTTGGAGATTTTTGCTGATTTCAGACCAGTTCCAATATCAGACCAGGGCATCCCTTGTTTAAATAGATGTTTAAATTAAGAGATGTGCATTGATCCTTCAGTATTGGTGCACGTATGCTGGGCATGTTACACCTAAATGTTTTATATATTTTGTAAAATATACTGGAAGCAACCTACCAATCTGGTCATTAATGGTTAGTAAGGTGATGTCCAGTCATTATTTTCGTACAACGTTTTGTCTTTCTGTACCCTTAAAAAACTGATAGATGCACAACATTGCGACTGGGGCTTAGGAAACATTGTGAGCTACTGTACCAGTCATACTGGTGCATCTAAAATGTAGGTGAAATATTGAGGCCTGAGATGTGCCGTCAAATTTCACTACAAATCAATGGTTTGTAATTTAAAACTGTAACAAGACAGAATAATATTCCCAAAAAACATATTGAAATTGGTTTTGGAGCAAATGAAGCAGGTAAAATGTATCTCGGTATAGGCCCAACCAGGGGTGTGGGAAAAAAAATCTATTTGGCAGTATATGGTGATTTTTGGCTGTCCAATATAATATCCATCTTTCAGTGCCTAATAATGATTTTAATAAAGCAAAACGAGGGAAAATAGGCAAACTCTGCACTGCCACTCTGGCAGATAGCGCTGTGGAGCCCTTTTCCTTTGCGGCGCAGCTCCATATCTGTAGTTGAAGCAGTCACAGTGGAAGACGTGGATAATTGATCAATATCTTCTGATGAACATATACAGTACTTGTTTTTTTATCTATACATTTAATTTTGATAGCTTGGAAAAATATCGCAATACATAGTGATACTGCAATATGGTTATAGTTTCGCTTCGTGACCCAGGTATCATGATGCATATCATATCGCAAATCACCTACCAAAACTCACGCCTAGGCCCAACTTCAACTCCATTAGGAATTTGTGCATTAGATTCAAAGCACCACCTGAGCTACAAAGCCAGCTAATTTACATGTGATCTAGGAATTGAGCCAAGAGGGCTGGTCCAAAATCCATGCCATTTTATACTTGAAGCTTGTCAATAGCTTTGGAGGAAAAATTCTTGAGGTTTAGTTTGCAAATGGACATTAAAAATAATACGAAAGGAGCTCGATGTTTATGAGCCTGTTAATCTTTTGTGGATTAGAGAACTTGTTTATCAAAATATCACTTTCCCTCACACCTTAGCAATTAACAATTTTCATATGTTTCAGGGATCTTTGGCCAGAAGCTGGAGGAGACGGTGCGGTATGAGCGCCGGTTTGGGAACAAGCTCGCCCCAATGCTAGTTGAGCAGTGCGTAGACTTCATTCGCCAGTGGGGGCTTCAAGAAGAGGGTCTATTCAGACTCCCAGGACAGGCGAATCTTGTTAAAGAGCTGCAGGATGCCTTCGACTGTGGGGAGAAGCCATCATTTGATTGGTGAGGAGAAAACACAAGAATACAAACTCAATATGCAGAGATATACAGCTTGTATTTACCTAAACTAAATCTAATTTAAATCTAAATCCCTTTATTGTCCCACAATGGGGAAATTCACTCTCTGCATTTAACCCATCCCCTTGGGGAGCAGTGCGGTGCCCAGGAAGCAGTGTGGGGTTAAGGGTCTTGCTCAGGGACCCAGAGTGGAGCCTGTGGGGATCGACCCGGGTACTTGCAACCTTCTCAGAGAACAAGAGCACTGCTCTAACCGCTAGGCCAACACTCCCCAGTGTACCTGTGATGCAGAGTGTTAGTTTGAATACGAAAGCATGAATATTTCTCAATTTACTGTAAAGATGAATTGGTCTAATCAAATACTTCTGTTGGTATATATAAATGAAAAAAGAAACTGCACTAATCCATGCATAACATTAATTATAGGTTCTTCATCTTTACCCGAACTATCTATACATTTTTTTGTCAGGGTGATGCATAAAGGACAGAATGTGAAATACAGGTTTTCATTATCTTTATTTAGCCGCTCTTTGGCAATGACTCCATCCTCCTCCTCCCTGATTAGACTTCATAACCTCCTGCCGGCATCACCACCTGCCCCTAGTTGGATCACTATCATCTCATAATCCAAGTCGTTTTTTCATGGAAGATCATCCAAACAAGCCAGTGCTTGCTGCACTTCTCTTTTAGTAACCCTCAAATTCCAGGTTTCCTGTTTATTTTGTTTGTTTGTATAGTGCAGAGATTTAACGAAACACATATAAGCAATAAAGAATAGAGCATTTTTTCTCAATTACCTCTTGAGTTTATTCAAACAATATAGATAGATAGATAGATAGATAGATAGATAGATAGATAGATAGATAGATAGATAGAATAGTAATATAATCAAGAGAGAGTATTTGCTGTTTTAGTAACATATAGTTAGATATGTCAATAAAAAAAGCAAGTAAGATTTGCAAATACCCCAGCAGTCTGGTGTGTGGATAATTAATACCAGGTGACCAAAGGGCTCATTGTGTAACACAGGTAATAAGATTTTAGGGACCTGTTATACAGAGTGAGTATAAATCTCAGTACTTCAGGCTAAACAGAGTCTAAATCTTGCAAAGTGGGAATACAGGAGTGCTTATATAAATAACAGTTGGCTGGAACAGGTTTTTTGATTTATTTTTTTTTGCTATGAACACAATTCTAAATGTTTGATTTTTCAGTATGAAGAAATACACACTAAGATGTGGAGATGACAACATTTTTAACAGCTTTATTTTATGAGAACCTTTGTTTATTTGTTTGGAAATAAAAACGTGGCTTCGTCTCAGAGTTTAATTCTAGTTTTAGAAAAAATAAATCTAACTTAATAGACTTGAATGCAACCTGCAGCACCAGAGGTCTAGGGTATGCATGAGTATGTATGCATTTATTGAGGTATGCAGATGAAATTAAAGGAATCACTGAATTCAACATCCTGCTTAGAATCACAAAAATCTAAAAAACACCTGATGGTTCTATCCTAAAACCTTTGACATAAAGGGCTTAGATCTTTTTTGATAAATGATTTTGATAAATCTGTTCTTGGAACTCCTAGAAATTTTATTAGCACACTTGAGGGTAGCAGGTCGGTACACTGATATTAAACCAATACACAAACTTTTTATGAGCGCAATGGCGGAAGACACTGTGTTTTTCAAACACATTGACTTACGTATTTGCTGATATATGTGAGAAAATGGTCTTTTAGAGCAGGGTTTCTTAACCCTGGTCCTCAGGGCAAAGCGTCCTACATGTTGTTTCCCTGCCGTCGCACACCTGACCTGAATGAAAAGGTAATTTACAGGTTTTACCTGGATCCTCTGGAACCTCTAGAGATTATTATGTACAAAATATATCCATGAACATTATGGAAAAACCTTGTCCTCTTCGTCAGGCCGCCAAAGAGAACCTGTGTCTTCAAGACTGCTACAAGAGATTCTTCCTGGGCCAGCCTCTGTCTACAACAACTCATTAAAATAAATATTAAAAGAGAAAACTATTAGTTATAAAAATATAAGTATTCCTTGGGTTCCCCTTTTCATCCCTTGTAAAATTTTAACATCTAAGAAAATACTTAATAAAGCCTGGCCAATAAGAGAAAACCCAACACAGCAGAATAGTAATATGCAGTAGTGCAGCGGACACGGAGGGAAACTGGTCAGTGTGTCAAGTGAGGCACAAAGTCAGCTCCTCATACATGTGTTTCACATGAAACCAATACATTTTACTTAATTATCGATCTCTATTGCCGCCTTCTTGGAGTTTCATGTTGATATTGAACAGAAATGTGATGGTATAGAAATTCTTATCACAAAAGAATCTCTCTTTGTTTAGAAGCTTTATGCCATAGATAATATTACAGTCCCAGTATTCTCACTATCTTTTCTTTTTACAGTAACACAGACGTGCATACGGTAGCTTCCCTACTGAAGCTGTACCTCAGAGAGCTACCTGAGCCAGTCATCCCCTTCATGAAATATGAAGAGTTCCTGGCCAACGCAAAACTCCTGGGCAAAGATGATGAAATGGTAGGAAATATGAAATAAAGTTTCTCTTTTTACCTTGTATATTTCCCATCATCCCTCTGTCCAAACATAAGGTGGGTTTAGTTGATAAAAAGCAAGCTCTGAAAACCCTTTCTTTAGTCCTATTCAATCTAATTCTTCTCTGTTCTGCCTTACCTAGTAACTTTGTCTGGCTTCCCCTACATCATAAAACCAAGCTGCCACTTAAAACGGTTTAAATACTGTTTTCATCCATCGCTCGGCTTTAAAGGAAGGAATAACCTACGGATAACTACTTCATATACTTCAAAAGCTCTCAGACTCCTTGAACCTTTTTCACATTTTGTCACATTACAACCACACATTTCCATGTATTTTATTAGGAGTATATGTGGCATATGTCTTCAGATGGGGCATCGATGTGGGTTGGAAGTAAAATTATAGTTTTCCAATTTCTTCAAAACAAATATAAAAGGTTTGGCATGGACTTGAATTCAGTCAGTCTAGTAGGTGAGTAGCTGCTCTGTCAAATAGCATCTTGCTGTATTTAAAGCGGAAAGTCCTTTGGTGTACAGCTCCTCTAGCTTTGCAATTCCATAGGCGTGCAGTAATCTCAGAATTCTCCTAGAGATTGCCAACAAGATTAAGGTCTGGGCTTTGACTGGACCATTCTTAGACAAGACGGTGCTCTGATCTAAACATATGCATTATTAATCTGGCTGTTTTTTAGGTAGTTTCTGTGCTCAAAGGTAGTTTGCCGTCTTCTGCAACCTCAGGTTTTCATCCTTTAGTCTGTATTTAGTTCTATGATCTTCTCATTCTAATCAGTTTAATTGTTCCTATACAAGAAAGCGATTCTCACAGAATGATGCTGCCACCACCGTGTTTCCCCAATGGAATGGTGTGTTCAATGTCCAGATGCAGTGGTTTGCTTACTAGAGCGCCCATCTTCCATGTTTTTGATATCTCCTACATAGCTTATAGACGATTTTAATCGAAAACTGTTAAAGTTTTCTTCAAACAGTGTGGCCTTTGCCCTTTGACTATTCTATGACAACCAAATGAACACCGTGATGCTGATATGCTTACTAATGTTCTCTGACAAACCGCTGCGAACAGATGCATTCAAAATGAGTTTGAATTGCTGAAAGTTGGAGTCTGCTAAATGATTAGTTGAAGTTTAAAGGAAGTTGGCTGCACTGAATTTTATTTGCAGATGGTGACGGGCTGAACTCAAGCAGAGCTACATTTCAGATATAAAATGATAAAAAAAAAAAAGTAGAATGGTTATGATTATAATTTGAAGAAAATGGGAAAAGATTTAAGGGATCTGAATCTTTGCCAGGCATTGTAATGTGTTTCTTTTTAATGAAAATCATGTTAGCCCCACTAAGATCATTTTTTTTTTCTGTTTTTATTGTCATTACACTGTCACAAGTACAGAGCAAATTAACTCTCTGCATTTAACCCTTCCCCTTGGGGAGCAGTGGGCTGCCATCGTGGGGCACCTGGGGTCTTGTTCAGAGACCCAGAGTGGCAGTCTGTGGGAGTGGGGGTCGAACTTAGAACCTCAGGATTCCTCTATGCACTAACCAATAGGCCGCCACTCCCCTAATATTTGATACTTTTAATAAGAGCAAAATACATTTTTGAAGTGGAATGTTTGTTTTCATAAGTTACTGATTTTCATAATATGGGTTTCATTTATCAGTTTATATATTTTGTGTTAAAACATTTTTGTTGCAATGTTTCATATGTTGTGACCCATCCCTGAGGAAGAGATGTCTGGTAATACACTTAGTTTCTTCTGTCAGATGATCGATCATATATGACAGTTTTTTGTGTTTTTTTTTTTCATTTATCACTAGTCTATTTTAATCATTCAATATAAAATTCTAGTTCGCAGATTATATGATTTTATGGCCTAAAATCTATGTCTAACCTGCAGGGCATGAAGGAACTGAAAAAGCTGGTGGAAAGTCTACCTTCTGTAAACTACAACCTCCTGAAGTACATCTGCAGGTAGAGACTACGATTATTGACATTCAGTTTGTCGCAAATGTTTATGAGGTAAAAGTTTATGTATATTTGCCTTTTTTTATATAGATTTCTTGATGAAGTCCAGTCATATTCGGGGGTGAATAAAATGAGCGTCCAGAACTTGGCGACTGTCTTTGGGCCAAACATCTTAAGGCCAAAGGTAGAGGATCCGGTAACAATCATGGAAGGTACTGTAGGTGTTAAAGGTGTCCATCACTTTGGTTCTCATTCCTTCAGTTTACGCCTGCTAATAGTTCGTAATTTAATTGTTCCAGGAACCGTTCTGGTCCAACAGCTCATGGCTGTTTTGATCGGCCATCACGATGTGCTGTTTCCCAGGGACGAAGTAAAACCCACTTCTCTTGAACTCGCCAACAACAACAACACTGAACCACAGAAGGGACAAGTCACCAATACTACCTCAGCAGTCAGCTCCCTGTCTCAGAATGCAGAGAACAACAACTCACAGCAGGCAAGGCAGTGTGTTTGGGAGGCGGCGGAGTCTCAACGGCAACAAGTCCACAACGGCGGCTCCCCACGATCTGTGAGTCCGAGGAATGTCATCACTGGACGCTATGAAATGACACGCAGTCCACCCCTGATGGTGAAGAAGAACCCAGCGTTCAATAAAGGAAGTGGAATTGTTACTAATGGGTCCTTCAGCTCCTCGCCCCCGTCAGACTTTGATAGGACCCAGAACGTGACTCTAGGAGGGAGTTTGCCCATGCGACGAAGTGGGGCACTTAAAGGCCCCGGCACCAAAATGGGCACTAGTGGGGTGACGAGTGGAGGCAGTCCTTCAGCGAATGGGACAGGTACTCTTCGCCTGGGGGTTTCTGGTTCTGACATCATCACAGGAAGTCCAAGCAACCGTAATGGGCTTTGGGTCCCAAATGGCTGCGTCGCCCTCAGGGAGAACAGTAAGACCCGTGACAGTTCCAATAACGGAGATCAAACAACCAATCAGAACCGCCTGTCCACGTATGACAATGTCCAATTGAACCACCAGAACCTGCAGAACCAGATCACCAGCATGTGTCTGAATACCAGCTGTGAGGACAAGCAGAGTGTGGACAGCGCCACCTGGTCCACTTCCTCCTGTGAAATCTCCCTCCCAGACAACTCCACCTCCTGCCGCTCCTCCACCACAACCTGCCCAGAGCAGGACTTCTACAGTGGACCGTATGAAGACCTGGACGGAGCGGCTCAGGAAGGCGAGCCTCCTCAGTCAGGGGGAGGGGGCAGGAACAGCAGCGGGGAAGGGAGCGGAGATGGAGCAGGAGGAAGCAATCGGGGCACAGGCAGTAGTGATACTAGTGAAGGTTTCCCTTTGGGTAATGGAGCTGGCAGCCACAGCGCTCTGCACAGTCTGGTGGCCAGCCTGAAACAGGAAATGCACAAACAGAAGACAGATTATGAGGCCAGGATTAAAAGGTTTGTCATTTAAGGATCTACTTCTTCAAAAAAATAGCAAAACAAAAGATTATACCCCTTTTGATTGGCCAAAAATTATCCGCACAATTAAGTACAACAAGCAATAACCAGATTTACACACCCTCCAAGTAATACTCTGTTAAAAGATTTTATGATATTATTCAAGCATTAAGCCTCAAGTTTTCCTGGTTTACCTCTGATGCTTTTTTTTCCTACAAACTAGCAGAAGAATATATGGAGTAGTGCACTACTTTTATTCTAAAATCTTCTAAAAGCAAGCTGCTTTCAGTAACCTGAAAATTTGTTAAAAAATGTTTTACAATTTATTGCACTGACAAATTTAAATGCATATCCAAGCAAGTTTTTAAATGAGTGATTATCAAATTTACAATTCTAATCAGATCAGAGTGTGAGCATGGTACACAGTTTAATGACAGTCCAGCAGTTGTGGATAACTTGAGAGTAAGTCGAACTGCATTTTATAAAATTACATTTCTTAATAAGTATTAGTGCAGTGACCTAGCATTTTAAACTGAAGATTACACCCTTCAAGTTTTATTTGTGCCTTTTTTTTAGTAGTTTTGCATAATCACACATATGTACATTTATTGATTGAGTCCTCAAATAATCTTTATTTGTATTTAAAAATGTTACTTGCCAACAATGGCTGTTAAAATGTAGACCATTACTAATTAATCACAAAGCCTCAAAATAATCTGATAGTTTATTTGTTGCAGTTTTTTTATTTTTTATTAAAATTTTTTCCATATTAATATTTCTAACATTTGTATTTACTGGTATTCATTATAAATGAATTTTTATTAATTTTGTTCCATTTTTCTTATTTTTCTTTGGTTGCTTCAAGGAGAGGAATGATTGTTGTACAAACAGTCATTCCTAAGAGGCTTAGTAGGAACAGTGTGTTATAATTTATTTAGCAGGGTTGTTCGAATTGCGGTAACTTTTAGACCCGTGTTCCTTTATTCAACTTCAGACCCTGCACCTCTTAAACATTTCTCTGCTTACCCACACCTGAATCTAATGATTTATTTACCTCCTCGGTTTGATTTCAAGGGCAAAATCTTGCTCCTTTTCTTTCACATGGCAACAATAAGAACGCTTTGGGATAGGAAAGGAATTTCAGACTGCTGTGCTAAAGCCAGGGCAGCCATCCACCTTAAGGATGCCCTTATGTTACCAAAGACATGGATAATGCAAGTCAAAACTGGGACTAAAGCCTTTTGAAAAAGAATTACGAAAAACAATTTACACAAATATAGTGAATGGCTCAAGCTCTCAATTATAAACCCCCCAAAATTTGAAGGTATTTGTGTTTGCATGTGTCACACATAGTACAATAGAGCGATGTATTTGTGTTAAATTCCATGAGATAGACTGTGTAGTTTCCTGTCATGCAGAGGATTTTGGCAATCAGTGTAGGTCCTAAGTGCCGGATAGGAACATTGATGTAGTATCAATAGGGAGCATCCTGCATCCTGGTCGTTCCTCCTTCCTTATTGCCTGCACTATTCGTACAGCTTCTATCACAGCCACAGCTAATGCACCATTCCATTGGTGCTTTCTGATTCGTCCATTACTAAAGCCAAAATTCTCTGAGTTCTGCTGGATTGTTAAATTCAGGTTCTTGTATATTATGCGGCTCTGTAAATATAGATGAGATATTTATCCGCTGATGACAAAACTATAGGTCCCCACACTTGCTTCTGGCATGTCAGTATTCAGAGGATACTAATTCAATTTGTTTTAATTTTGTCAAAAGAAAGAATAGTCAGAGAACAAGCTACTAGTGAAATAACATCTGGAACAGAAAATGGATAGAAAGTTCAGAATAAAATTCAGCAACTTGCTCCTTGAAACTCCTCTAATGGTAACATTTTTATTGATTTGTCTCAATAAAAATTGGTTTTGGGTCTGTCTAAATTCGATAGATTAGAGTTTTGCCATTAATATTTTTATTACACGCAGAGATGGAGATGGAGAGTGCGATGAAGGGATGAGACGTGGTCAGGTGCTTCTGTATTAAAAGGAGATTTAGAAGAATGTTTTCGGGTTGGTTAATCTTGAACTTATGTTAAGCATTTACAGCATTTGTTACACCTCTGCCTCCATGAGAAGTTTTCATTGACTGTTTTCAGATCAAAATATTTTTATTTGTATTTGTATTATTATAATTGATATTTTATTGTCATCTTATTTTTATTTCTGTAACAGTGTAGCCACATCGTTCACAGCTCTTGTGATTTATTTCTTTGCTGCTAAAGTCTCTGTTCTTCATCTTCAAAGCCATGTATGTGAATTCCAAGTGTAGGAAGTTAGAGCCTTATATGTATATTTACATTTCACATACGTTTGCACAGGGGAGCTGCATCACGTTTATGGGGATCAGTTACGAACTGAAGTTTCCCCATAAACTTACTGAAGTTAAAAATTTTGTTAAATCTGATGTGTAGCGTTTGAAGAGAAATTTAAAAGAAATGAAAATGCTATTTCATGAGGCCCAATAAGACTATTATGAATGTAATATATAGACTGGATTCAGTGAATGAAACATAGAGCTCAACAATCAAAACAGGGTTGCAGCAAAGAAGACTTTAATCTTTGATCAAAACATGTTTTTTTTAAATCTGTATAGATGTTAAAGTGAGCTGTTTATGTTTGGTAAAGATTTCCTCAAGACAGTATATCAAAGCAAATAAATGTTTAACTGTAGCCCATATTGCCCTTACCCTCCCTTAAATACCTAGCATTAATTCCATTGGATAACTGGAAATAAAGTTTACCTCCTCCTGTTGTAAGAGCTTTTGAAATTATCTAATTTTTATCCTGTTTTTAAACTGTCAAAATCACTTTAAACAAAAATAGATTTAGTAAAAAAACTAGAAATCCCTCAGAGAGCACAAGCCTCTGCCAAACAGTTAATTTCACTACCTCAGTGTAAATAGATCTTGAAAAAAAAAATCTTTAAACACAGATCATGTTTGAGAACTTTATATTTTTGGTGCTCTTAAATAGTTTATTTGCCCAACTATCAATTCTCTTTATCCTTTCCAGTTTGGAGCAGCGCAATCTGGAGCTGGAGACAGAGATGGTGGGCCTCCACGAGGAGCTGGACCAGGAGAGGAAGAAGTACACCATGGTGGAAATCAAGCTGCGCAACGCTGAGCGGGCCAAGGAGGACGCTGAGAGGCGAAACCAGATGCTGCAGAAAGAGATGGAGCAGTTTTTCTCCACATTTAGCGACCTCACAGCGACTGGCAACAATGCAGCCTCTGAACAACGCCGACCGGACCGGAACAATACCATCTGGATACAGTGAAAGGGAGGGCTGTGTATGTGATTACCCATGGGACTTAAAACAGGATTTGGAGGCCGGCTGAAGGAAATTTAGAAGAATGCAAGTGGCTAAAAAGGAAAACCATTTGTAAATATAGACATCACCTGGTGTGACGTCAGGATTACATTATATTTGTATATAGCATTATTTAAACACCTCATGGACACTATAGCCTTCCCAGAAACTGCTGTGGTGCTCGCCTCACTCGCATCAGGAAAAAACGCCGTCAGGTTGTGATTGCAAATGGTACATTTTATGTTAGCTGTTCGGACTGAATATACGAGCGGAAAAGGTCAAATATGAAGCAACATTGAAAGAAAATAACCTCCAACATGGATCTCCAATAATAATCTTGTCAAACTCCTCACCAATTGGATTCACTTCTTTATGCTCTGAATACAATCTAGAGAACCATTCTGCGTTGGCTCGTGTATATAGGAGGAATCAATGCCTGTAAAAAGAACTGAATCTAATACTAAATGTTAATATTTAAGCAAAGTTATGATGGGGATATATTTTATATCAGAACTGTTTTTTGTGTTTTTGCACTTCAGTTGGTACTGAATGTTCTGTCAATGTGCATACCATTTAAGTTGGTATATGTGTTGTGTATTTACTTGTGCTTCTGTGCAGTTACATCTACTCATGACCAAAAAAAAAAAGAGCCTGTTCTGAATATTTTTTATAGGTGTTTGAGGACACTACTTCTTAGTATGCACTGTTTTTGACTGATGTTTAGATGACATGGTATCAGTTCAAACTGAATCATTGTAGCTTTAAAAATGCAATTTAATCCTGTCACATTCAGCTGTCAGGAAGACATTTGCATAAATTCATCTTTGACCAAGCATGCAATACTTATTTTGGGCTTTAATTAATGATGGATTTGAACTGAACCTTTTCTTTTTTTTTTTATGGTGGAACAATTATCCAACAAACAACTTTAATGAAATCATAAAAAAAGAATTTGCTACGCTAAATAGAATTATTGAGTTGATTCTCTCTAATCGAAAAAACATACATACCTGCTCACATATAAACATACAATCTCACTATTATCTGGTCAGCAGTCTTAGAGATAAATCTGTGCAATGAAAACAACTAAAGTTTACTAAAGTAAAGTTAGAATATTTGACGAGGAGGTTGGTCACTGGGTTTTCTAAGTTTTTATTAAAGTCTCCATGTATGTAGGAAACCTGAAAATTTTATGATTACAGTCGTAAGGTTTGCTGGATAATCATTCTACCTTTGACAAGGAACAGTTAAAAATCTGTCAGGGGCCAAACTCAATAAAAAACTTAACAAGTGTAAACATTGGATAGGTACTGTCAAAAGTTTAACGTAACAAATTTTTGTTCATATACAGAATTTGAGGATAAAATGCCCTTTTCACTTTAAGATATATGTAGCAAATGTTTGTGGATATTCTAATTTAAAGTCTGATTGAATTAGATGTAACTGTAAAAGATGATTGTATATAAATAAGACACCCATCAGAACTGATGTATGTAAATCGCAGCACAAGTTTAAAGGTTGCAGTTGGATTATTACCAACAGAGCTGTTTTTTAACTGTGAAAATAAATCTGACTCGGCACAGATGACATACAGTAATTGCAGAGGATGAGTGCATGAATGTGCATGAGTCCAGCAGGGTTTGTGACTTTTTATTCATGAAGTGTATGTATGTAGCCTCAAACCAAATGTCTACAGGCAGTGTGCATCAGCTAAAGGGTCAGCTTAGATGAGGGGCAAACTGCTTTTCCACCAGACATCATACTCCATTTTAAACCTGCTGCTGGTCATTGCAGGACATCTGGAATGTGTAAACGGAAGGGGTGGGAAAAGAAAGCCTGGACAACCAAAGAAGAGAGGAGACCCTCTGCTTCTCACTGGGTGCCCTTCATTGGGAAATAAAAGGCTTTAGCCAAGCTGCTGGTGTCACTTCATTCTGTGAATTCCACACATGAAACAGATTAGGGATTATCAGGATGGTGGATAATAAAACTCATGCAAAATCAAATTCTTGTTCCAAGCAACCTTGTGAAGACATGACAGTATAAATAAATGCATTTTCTTTGAGTCCTTTTGGTTCTTGCTTTCACACAAATATGATTTTACAGCCTATAGTTTTCAGTCAGTCACTGATTAATATAGGTTATACAAGATTCAAATATGATCTGCTAAAATATAGATTTGTCCTATTATCTATTTTTTTGTTATCGGAGTCATCGAGATACTGACTAAAATTTTAAAAAGATCAATATCCGACGAATTGTGTTAAATAGTTAAAAAAAATAGCCTTTAAGGCCCCTCCTTGTTCTACGAATTTGTTCTAGTCTTTTTTAGATTTAATAAAGCTCTCTTTCTAGTAATAAAAACACTCTTTCTGGTCTAATTTGGCTACAGGCTAATTGGCCTGAAAGGGCTAAGAGTCTAAGATGAAAGCCCTGGCAGGTATGAACTTGTTCAATAACTTCTTAGTATATTGATAAATAAAACTGTCTAAGCCTAGGGATTTTAGAAGGTACCACTAGATCATAAGTTTCAATTCTTGTAGGATGACTGTACACTGAATTTTGATAAGAGATTTGGTTTAGACGAAAAATTGCCATTTGCAAATTTACAGTGTTATACTCAAAGGTCCCAAACGTTACTGCAATATTTATTTTATACTGAGCCACAGACGTCTAGAATATATTGCTTTTCTGCAGCTTCAAGGGTGCTGGTTGGAGGTCTCTCTGCAGAAGTCCAGACTATGCTGCAGAATGATGGATTACATAAAACAAGTGATTTGATTAGTGTAAAAATAGGAACAGGTTTTGGTATCCATTGTGTTGCAGCTCCTTTTATTCAGTAATATTTATGTGTTCAGTCCAAGATTCTTGTCAAGAACAAAGCCCAATAGTTTAGTTTTGTCAACTTGCAGTATATATTCACCACCAATATTTAATTTTACCTCAGGGCTAGTCAGCATTCCAAGTCCTGACCCAATGATCATATTTGTTGTTTTATTGTTATTCAAAACTAGCCTTTTCCCCCTGATCTAATCATACGCCAAAACAAATTCTGTCATGATCTTGGCTCTGATGACTGGCTTAATGGTTCATTCAAATCACCTGCCTATCTCCGCCCAGTTTCTCATCACTGTTCATTTTATCCACCTGCTCCTGCCTCTAAGCTGCTTGCTCCCAGTCATCAGTGCCAGATTATTCAAGCCATTGGTGAGAGTATTTTAGCGTACCCTGTGAGTTGTTCTGATTGCCTGATCCTGACCAGTTCTGCCTCCTTTGAAAATGTCTGTTCCTGTTTCGGGTTTGTTTGCCTGATCTGTCTTTGGACTCCTGCTGGTTTCTGCCTGGGGACTGAACTTGGATCTGCCTCCTGACTTCCACTTGGATTTCCCCACGGTACCTCTTCAGATCTCTGTAACTCCTGTTAACCTATTCGACACCGGCTTTGGCTTCGTCTTCTGGAAAGTCCTCCCTTCCTTTGTTTACTTGGAGTAATAAAAACACAGTTTGTCTCAGCAGCAGGAGAATTTTAGGTTTTTCTTCTATTATTTAATTAAAGATTTTCCAAAGCTTTTTGTCATCATGTTTAACAGATATTAATCTCATTCCTGTATTCTTTTTTTTTGTTATCTCATTCATTTCAGTTACTTAGAATGTTTAAATGTGTCAACTATTAGTCCCAATATTAATGACACTAGTAAGCTTAATCTTTTAATTTCCTTATGTTTTTTAATTCTGCATGGATCAACTTAACAGACTATAGACAGGCCTATAGACTGCTGGAGGACCGACCTAAACTCGGATGGATGGATGGATGGATGGATGGATGGATGGATGGATGGATGGATGGATGGATGGATGGATGGATGGATGGATGGATGGATGGATACAGACGGACAGATCCACATAGCAGTGTTTGTTTTTAATATTCTCTCCTTCATACATCTATATTTACTCGAGAACATATTTGTAGAGACACCTAAGTTATTTCATGGTCATAGATACTAATAACATCATCCCAAAAAACAGTTCTTAATTATTCCACAAGACAATTGAAAAATAAAATCTTTAAAGACCAGTTAATGTAAAGAAAATATCTCTAGATTTTTTTTATTATTATTTTTTCAAGACAATGAGGTTATGGTCACTAAAACCAACTGATATTGACCTGACATTATGCTTAGCTAATATATGTAAAGTAGGTGTAAACATGATAAATGCATGTAACATTTGATGCTGGTCTTGCTGGTAAAGGCAAGGAAAGTTTATTTGAATAGCACAATTCAGTGCAAATTAACATCTTTTATATGAATAAAAAAATAAAATAGAAAAAATAAATAAATAAATAAAGTAAAGATAAAAACAGGATAAAATGAACTAATAAGAACATACATTCTTTGCGCATTTATCCTTTTTTTCCAGTCAATATTCATTTTTCCAAAAACAAGTTTAATTCAAATTTAGTGTCTGTGGCCTGATCAAACATTTCACCTGATCAGGTTTCTGCATGTGCTTCAGCTTCAAGATCACTGGCCATTAAATGTGTTTAAAACTTACATGACATGTAATTTTGCACTAGCATCTCTGCTCTACCGCCAAATTTCTGTACATTCTAAAAACAGAGATTAATAAAAGATATATGAGTGCATCAAGATATGCCAGGATGTAGTAAATGTGTTGGACGAGGTCATATTTTTATATGTGCGGACTCCTCTTCTTAGCTGTGTCCGAGCACATCGACAATGTGTGCTGAATTACAGGTGTGTGTTGCTTACAGTAATGTGACAGGTAGACTAATCATTGAGGACAATCTGTAATACTGTGGTTTTGATATACTTCTTCTAAGGCAATTAATCATAACAAAAAAATTCTGTATCCTTCTATTTCTTCTCTCTCTTAACCTTGACACCCGTTCCTGCCTCCTTCTCCTAACAGCCTCTGTAAAGTAATTGTGTAAATATTTGTAACTTTCAGAGATTTGGCCTTTTGTACGATGTCAGGCTTGTTCTTTAAGCTCACATCTGGCTAAAATAACTTCTCAGCTAAAACTTTCTTTATCTTTTGCTCTCTGTCCATCCATGTCTCACCTGGTGACTCATGCGCCCCCTCTATCCCCATAAGGTTTTTTTGTGTTTTTTATTTTGGATAGAGCTTCCATTTTATCTGGGACCGTTAGCAGGCTGTCTCAGACTTTATATACATCTGTCTGCAGAAAGTTTTATTCATCTTTCTTTTCTCAGCTTTGTTTCAGTTATATATACATCTTTCTGTGTGAATTGATGGCTTGTTTTTATACCCTGCAGTTCCCTCATTGGAATCTATTTCAGTGTTAGTTTTATCTATAGTTGGTGTGGTTGGCTCTTGCATCCGATGGTGGCCACATAAAGTCATTTAGGATTACCAAAAGCGTTATTTATAACAAAAAAAAAAACATCAATCTACCAAATACTAATACTTCTTTAATATGGGTCAAATGTTTGAAGTATCCTTCTACAAGCTTTTCACGATAGTGTTGGGATGTAGGCATACTGGTTAGACTATCTTCCTCTTTCAGTCCATTAACTTTTATGCCCTTGATCTACTTTATTTAATCCATAATCCTAAAATCTACATTGGCCCCTACCGCAACCAAAATCAGACTACATTAATAAGTTATCAAATCATTGATTTTTATTACCCTATGTGCAGCTGTGAGCAAGAAAAGTATTTTGTTTTTTCTCTGCCTACTACCAACTGGACATAACTAAAGATTTTTCAAACTATGTGAAACTGTCGGCTCTTACATTGTTATTTAGAGTCTCTAGCCATAAGCTATAATGCTCTTTACTCATGATGTCTAATTATGCACCAGTCCCTGCTGATTCAAACACTCACACAGCATGATACCACCATCTCTGTACTTGACAGCTTCCTCCAAATGTGACATGGCTAATTCTGGCCAAGCAATTCAATTTTAAGCAGCAGGAAACAAGACAGGTCTCTAAATTAAAGCTTTTGTCCCAGCATGTCATACAAACCATATCTAGCCTTATTGTGTATTTTTAAAGCAATGGCTTCTTCCTTTCTGAGTGTTTTTTCAGGTCATGCCCATACTCGGGTGGTTTTACTGTGGATATTGACAGACACCACAGATGGCTCTTGAAGAGAAAATACTTGCAGATAACAAGTGTGCTAATTGTGCAATAAAGAAGAAGTCCGGTCATATTCAGAATTAACACCTCTGAAAGTACTTGAAATACGAAATGTTTGCATACTGTTTAATAAATGAATTTTTTTTTTAATCAAGAGTAATTTTCATCTGAATGTGCTTTACTGGAGGCATCCATCTTTGTCAAAGAAGATTACTGCCACCTACTTGTTTGTGATGTCACGGTGCGATATCGGCTGTTGAGCAAGTCCCAATGCTGTATCTGGTGTTTTTCACAATGAGCTATTATCTAAGTGAACTTGAAAACATTCTCCTTTGAAATGTAGGCTACATATTATGTGTTTTTTCTCTGGCCAGAAGTTTGATGGCAAATCCTCCCTCTTCAAGTTGGCAATCCAACGTCGAACCCGTCTGTGCAGGATCATGAATCGGACAGGTGAAATAACTAATTTTTTTCTCTTTTTTTTTCTCCCGATGCATTACAACATCCAACTGCCTTACACGTGAGTATTGTCAGTTTAACTATTGTTCTCGCAAATTTCAATGGTGAAGTCCTCTCAAAATCGTAAATAAAGGTTGATTGCAGATGTTTCTACTAGTTCCACACTGTGATGCCACTGCCGGAAGATGTCAGGAGTGAGGTGTTGCTATATTTAGGCAAAATTGGCCGCTACCAGACTCAGTGATCTCAACTAAAATTGTTGTTTTTACTTTTTTAGTGATTAACACTAAATTCATTAAATCACCACAAACAAACGTTAGTTAGTTTTAGGTATAGAAAATGATCCATTGTTTATGCCTTGCTGACCGGACTTCTCCTTTAATAGCTCAGAATAGAGATTTATGTCATTTGATACTTTTTTTTATATCAAATTCTCCAAATAAAAAGAAAAACAAGTCAACAACAGTCCAAGATCAAAGGTTTTCTTTATTTTCAATTACATACATATACTTTTTTTACATACACAGTTCCTTTAAAATGTTGTGTTTACAGTAACAGCTTTCAGTAAGTTTTTTTTTGTTGTTTTGTTTTGTTCTGTTTCTCGTTTTCTTTTCCTTTGCGTTAATTTTGACTTTTACTGGAAACGCTATAGCCTGAAGCTTTGAGATCAGCGGGAAACAAATACATTTTCTTTTTGTTTTCAACCTGACGATGTCAAAAAGAAAGACTCATTTCAAACAGCACAGAGCAAAAGAATCAAGAGAGAAATCGGAAAAGAACCGAAGAAGGTCACCTGATTCAGATGAGCTATACAGGGTTTCATTGTTGTAGACTCTTCATCTGACCCTCACAGTAGCTTGCCTCCCTGTTCGAGAGCAATAAAAATGTTTATTGCATTTCTGGAATAGTGAGAATTAGTATTTACAGCTGAATTCAAGAGAAAGTAAAAGATTGGGGATAACTACTACAAGACGTATCCTACCCGGTGACGTGTAGTCTTTTTTTTTTTTTCAGTATTTGAAATAGTATTATGGCTAAATAACAAGTCAGTCATCCTCAGATTACAAATGAAAGGCTGAGAGATTTTAAGATTTTAAGCACATAAGAGATTACTTTCAGATCTTTTTGCAAAACTGTATCAGTGTTGACAGTAAAGTTTTTGAATCCAGTGGTTAATGTAACTGAACACCTATTATCACACAAACAATCTTCAAACAGACACCTTGGCTCTTCTTTAACATTCTTGTAAGCGATCACATCAAGACTCGGGTTTGGGTCACATCTAAAAATGATCTTGTGTTGTTTGCTGGTCAAATTCAAAGACAATGACACGCATGCTTGTGAAACCCTTTGTTTCTACATTCAGTGCTGAAAAACAACCAGAAGTTTGTGTGTCTGAACCCTCTTCATCAGTAGCATTAACCAGGATCAAAAGCACCTTTAATCACAAGAAAATTGTTCCGAGGGATGTTGAATAAAAAGATCAAAAGTTCACATTCATTAAAAGAGAAAAAAATAAAGAGATTAAGATGTGTCAATATTTCTACTAAGTGACCAGGAATATGTCATGATACAGAAAATAGAGAGAGATTACATGGATCAAAATGCCCTGTAGAAAAGCTGTAACACTACTGTGTGCGTTTGTGGTACAAAGGAGCCACCTCAAGCTGTGGATCTCCTTAGGTGAAAACATTTTGAAAACAAAGTATATTAAAGTCGCACCCTGTTTTTGAAAGACAGCCCTGACCCAGACCCTGTACAGAAAGCCCAGCTAGTCGTAGCTTATTCTAGAGACACCGACGTCAGTCCCAATCTTCCCTCCGGGAAGGTTTCTACATTGTGCACTGGCTTCAGGAGTGTTAACAAAGTAGCTGTTTGAATCCAAACATTTTTATGAAATCAAATCAAAAAGTAATATAGTGGAATGATTAAATACAGTACAGAAAGACAGACACAGCCATTCTGCTTTACTAATAGATGTAGAGCATTTGATCATCGGAACTTTGAATTTACTATTTATATTGCAAACTAGGAGTTTGTTTAGCTCATACAGCACAGTTTAAGTAATGTTTTTGTTTAAAAATAATTTAACAATTGGGTAATTGGGTCGTTTATACCAGCAGGGAAAATTTGATCGTTTTTGTTTCTCTGATTCTTTTGATTTCTTATGTTTTCGTCCAGTCCTCTGTTCCTCTTTCTACCTAAGCCAGGAGTCGGCAAAGAGCCATATTGGACCAAAAAAGAAAAACCACAAAAATGTAAAAGTCTTATATATGCCTTGTATATCAACACGGGCTCTAAGTTTATTATCACACAGTAGCAAAGGACTATGTGGGCTTAAATATATAATAAGCATTCATGATTAAATGTTTATCCTGGAGCAAATATCACATAGCAGCATGAGGTGAGGGAGGCGCAGTGAGCACTTCCATCCCGTGCCGCTTCACTGCCCTTCACCGCGAAATTGTGTTGTTGCATTGATGAAATTATAGAAACACGAAAAAGGAATCTTTCTATGATGGACGTGTTTCTATTGGAAGGAGCTGATTGAGTCATGAGGAACCAAGCAGGAACTGACCTCCATCAGAGCAGAGCTCTCTAACCCTGAAATCCCACATCCTCCATCACCATCATTCCATGGTGTTATTTATATTTTTAGGATTTGGGGGAAAATGGAAGAAGTTCCCATCCCTTCATCAGAGCGCTACCTGTTGGATCTGTGGACGGTTTTCCATCCTTGCAACCAAACTAGCAGAAGTATTGGAGATGCAATCCACTTCTTAAATCTATCTTTGCACTCCTCTAATTTATCCAGAAGTTCTGCAGCCGCAATTTTTCTCTCACTCCCAACTTGGTGGTCAGCTGTATATTTAGCTCACCTTCCCTGGAAATGCTTTTCCAAATGTTTATTTTTTATTACAGAGCACAAATGCAGGCAATCCTTCTGCATTGTTAATGAAAACAAATGATTCACTCCATTCTTTGAATTCTCTTTTCTCATTAGCAATCTTCCTTTTTTTCCCTTTGGGATCCATGGTTCGAGACAAGCCTGCAGCTTTATTTGCCTGGCACCGCGCCACACTGGTTGCAAGTTATGAAATTATTGTTTAAATATATCATACAAATTTTAAAGCATTGTAAAACATAATTCCTTTTTATTTGACCTCCTGCACACAATATTAAAATAAACAAAAAAAAACGATTTTCATAAATTTATGAAAAAGCTCCAGGGAGCCGCAAGGGGGACGCTAAAGAGCCGCGGGTTGCCGACCCCTGACCTAAGCACATACAAAGTTAAAAACTGGATGGCTGCTTGATTTTTTTGAAAAAAAGATGTCAAGAGCCTATAATTATTTCTAACAATAGTTCATTTTGTAACCCTGTTTATATAGGACCAACATTTTAGCATTTTGTAGACAAAAAAAAATTACTAATTTGATGGATAATTGAACAGAGCAGAACAATTAAGAGCTAAATCTGCAAAGACTTGTGGAGGTAAAGCTAGGAAAGGGCTCACCGACTGATGTTATCCTGAAAACAATGGAAGATAAACAGGACCTTCCCCGAATCCTTGCACCAAACTGTGGTTTGGGGACTTTTTTTTTTCTTTGGTAATTTCTGCAGCTGCAGTCCTAACAAAAAACAAAAGCTTGCCATATCCAGATTCCTCCCACTGGTATAAATAAATAGATGAGCCATGAGGCTTAAAATCATAAAGTGAAAAAATAAAAAATACCAGATGTACTGTATCCAGCTGCCTTTTTAAAACGTGTTGGATTAGTTTGCCGTAAAATTAAGAACAAGTTTATTTAACAGGTAAGTCACAACTACAAGGTTAACACTCCTCACCTGGCCCTAAAACTCCCCACTGCTTCTCGTTTGTCTCATAAAACTGTTAAAGGAGTCCAATGAAAGGAGGATTTCTCTTTGTGGTTACACCACAATGAAACTGATCTAACTCTCTTAACCCTGGAGGGTTACACAATGACATGCAGAGCTGTTGACCAGCCTGTGGGGTGGTGGAGGGACCCATTATAGCGCATGGGGAAATAGCAAGTTGACTCAGAAATCGGCTGCATTTCAAGCCTGATTTTACAAGCTTGTCCATGTTTTACCGACACACCCTAGTCCTACTGAGGCCATATCTGCAGTTTACATTGTACAAGAATAAAAGTGTGTACAGACTGCTTTTTTTTTAGAATATGGTGACTTTTGTGTTGTTTTAATCTAATCATGCACAACTACAGCGATAGGCAGAGGGGAAACTGAGATGGGAAGCAGTAATGTGGCAAGGTGCGCGCTAGTCAGATAAAAAAAATAAAGAAACAACCTCCCAGTGTACTGGCCTTCAGTCCCAATCTGTTATTCCTTCAGCTGTACAGAATTAGAGTATTTACAAGCAGTGGTGGGTTAGAGCAACTGCACATTCCCTGAAGACGTACAAAACGAACAAACAATCCAGGCAAAACTACATTTCAACTCGTGTTGGGGTGGGAGGGAGTCTGTAGGGGGTTAAGAGTTGAATGCAGATTAAAAAGGCATTTTTTTTCTGTTAGCAAAAGCAATGAAGACGATGGCAGCCCACCTTGCCACAATGATCGGCCTCAGACGCTTGTGGAAGTAATCAGGAGTCATAACGCACTGTACAGGAGGTGCAGGTTTACTGTATGGATGCCAGGTACTAGACACACGTGTGATGGGGGGATAGAAGCAAAGCAACTAGAGGATCAGTAACATATTTCTCAGCTCATTTACTTCGGCTTAATACCAATGCTGCTTTTTGAATGACAATGCGCACGCTTTGAGTATCATCATGTCAGCCTGTTCCCATAGCTTATATTTTTGTTTAGAATATACTGATGTTGATCTTTATTTTATTACATATTTTATTCTTTTGCCTCTTTTTATATTCATTTTTCAATATTTTTATTTTATTTTGTCGGTCGAATACGTTGGGTTCTTCATCTTCGGAAGAACATGGGGTTGCGCAGGCAGGCGGATAGTCACCTGCAACACCCCAGGGGTCCGGCGGAGGTCTCCAGGCTGCTGTCAGTGTCTGAAGCCAGGGTCTGGTCTGTGGACATGGAGGAGATGTCGTTGATAGAGGAAGAGGGAGGGAGGCTCTCGCTGCTGTTCACGGCTGCACCTGTGCTACGGGAATCAACAGCAGCAGGAGGGTTAAAACGGAAGAAAGTCCCAAAGAGAGCAAAGAAGTAAAAATATAAAGGCAGAAGACTCAATTTGCAAGCACAGACAGACTGCACAGGGGGATGAATACAACATTATCTACAAGAGCTACAGCTCTGATCAGAAGATTACAGGCAGCCGTTGGGGACATGAATGTTAGATTTGTTTAATGATCCGTTTAAAGGGTATTTGTACCAGACTGAACAGGTAATACAACAAACAACATGGTTGATATTTAAAAAGAATAAGGAGCACAAGTTTGACTTTATTATGGAATTACACCTCCAGGGTTAAATATGCACATTTATTCTCACTAATAATTGGTTCGATGTACCAAAGCAAGTTCCAACTTAACCATCTACTTTTTTCTGCAATCAACAAAAAGCAAAGTTTTAGTAAAATTTGTTGATTTGTTGGGTTGAGTTTAGGGCTCAACAAAGCACTGTCAGAGGCTTAAGGTTGGACTTACTCATCCTTTCTAATAAAATGCTTTAATTTGTTTTTGCTCATTGTCTAACTTCCAATAGGTAAATTTAATATCACACCACTTGCTATGTGCCAAAAATAACCAAATACATTGGTTTTATAACTTCTAAGTTCCCAAATATCATGAGACCCAGTTATATAATTTTGCATCAGGTTAGGGATTTGAAATTTTATGTAGAAATACTTTGCAAATGTACCTGTTTCTGCTAATTCAGGCTAATCCCACTGAGCTTGTCAATAAATAAATAAACTAGCAAACTTACCCATGTTTTTAATCTTAGAAACTTCTAGGGAATATTCAAGTCATTTGACATACATTCATACTTATATTAATGACATTCAAGCAATCAGCCCTTTACTATGATCCCAGCGCTCTGGCTTTAGTTCTTTATAACTTAATAACAATGTACATGGATGGATGGATGGATGGATGGATGGATGGATGGATGGATGGATGGATGGATGGATGGATGGATAGATAGATAGATAGATAGATAGATAGATAGATAGATAGATAGATAGATAGATAGATAGATAGATAGAT
This sequence comes from Cyprinodon tularosa, assembly GCF_016077235.1. Taxonomy (NCBI): domain Eukaryota; kingdom Metazoa; phylum Chordata; class Actinopteri; order Cyprinodontiformes; family Cyprinodontidae; genus Cyprinodon; species Cyprinodon tularosa. The sequence continues at coordinate 2,160,171 of NW_024039718.1, read as the reverse complement.
AGATAGATAGATAGATAGATAGATAGATAGATAGATAGATAGATAGATAGATAGATAGATAGATAGATAGATAGAGCATTGAAATAAACAACTAGAAGAGCGCACAAAAGCTTGTTGATTGCTGCTGCCTCTACAAATGGCTTTGATTCAATCTATTTATCTTATATTTTGGCCCTGTTTGGATTTGAGAACATTTAGAATACATCAAAAATTGTGCACCAACTTCTTGTTTTGTAGTTTTTTTTTGTAAGTTTTTGATGTTGTATTGTTATCCATAATTTCAGCCTGGACAAAGCATTGTTCAAACAAATCATCAAGTTACCAAACTATTATGACATTCATGTTAATGACTGTATCCAAACGTCTGACCAGAAGTGTACAGTGAGCGCGTGAAGAGAGGAGAGTGATTAAGGTTTGGGTTCTGTGGGTTTTCAATAAAAGACCATTAAAGGCTAAAAAACATTCAGCCTTCTACAGGCAGGAGTTGTTTTCTCCACATTCTGTATGATTTCTGTCTTCAGAGGCTTCATGAAACTCAGACTGTTGCAGCATCAGTCACATCGGTTCATTATGAAGTCATTTAAACAGTTTTCCAATTTTCTTTCATTGATGGGTTTTTTGTAGTTAGAATCAATCAGCAGCAACATTAACCAGACCTCATCAGAGGACTCTTTAATCCAACCTGCAGGCCTGTGATTTCCCCAGTAACAGAGATTTACTGTAGTACTGAAATTAAGAATAGCTTCTGAAAATAGGAACTGAGATCCTGTGGATGCAAGAGAATCATGTTGCATCTGCAGGTTTTCTTCTTATACAGTGATGGATGATATATATCAATAATTGTCATCACAGATTAATCATATGGAAGCAGTTGACTTAACTTTGTAACACAACACCAATCTGTATACTTTAGGAGGTAACTTTCCCAGGCAGGTGGAATAACATAACTTACAGTAAGTTTAATACAGCATTCCAGCTGCAAATTATCAATTTATAATATATGAAGGATGAATCTAATTTAAAGTGCAACAGTTTGTTGATGAAGGCCAACAAGGAAACATGCTCCATCATCTATCAATTTAAGCAAACATTTGGGGTTTTTTTCTTCCTGATCAGACTTTTCAAACAGGACTATGCTAGATGCATGTGGCTTATTGGCAGCAAAGAAATCTGTGAGCAATTACTTAACCAAATGTATCTATTCTGGAAATGTGGGTAAGGTTAAAGAAAATACATAGGTTAAAAAGAGACAAAAACATTTAGAAATGTGGCTTTAAAATAAAAAACTAACAGAAAGGAAGACAACATACCTAATGCCATGGAAACAATAGTAAACAGTGAGGGAGTAAGTTGACAAACAACACAGGACCTGGTATTGTTTATGGGAATAAATGTCCCACAATGTTGTCTTATATCCTTCAACAATAGAAAAAAGCTGCTACCTGATGATCTTCATCATAAATAAATCAATAAGCCTCCTTTCCGATGTTCTTCCTCCATGTTTACTAAATATAACTAACTACTCTAGAAAGTTGTTTATTCTTCTGAGCCCAGAGAACCACAGATTGTATGTCATTACTTTGAGTTTTGTTGTTAAACAACATGTCTAAACAGCTGACATCATTTTGGTGAAAGATTCCCTGGATAATATTTGACAGCAGCTGAACATTACGGTTACGTAAGTAAACTGCCAAAAGTGAAACAGACTCAATGTGCGTAAAAAATAAGACTTACAGTATCACTGCATTTGGTTGACACTAACTAGGCTATGTCGGCAACACAGGAGAAGTTAGAGGCCCACTGGAGTAACAATGCAGGTCTATCTGAATGCTACCAGAATGAAACATTATTGTAATTTGTTTGGTCAGCACTTGTCATTCAATACATTTACTGTAAAGTGCATTTAGTTGGTGTTAAAACAAAGAAAGTCAATTGAATTGAACTACTATGGGGAATTACAGGCAAACTGGGCTTGCAGAGGAAAGCGTTTAAGCAATTGTCTGTCAGAGATACAGTAAACTTCCTCCTCCTCACTGGCATCTGGGTCCTGGATAGATGTCAAAACCTCTTCAAAAAACTGAGTGAAACTTTGGTTGCCTTCTATTTAAAGTCTGTTTTGTGGTTGCCATGACTGTGATTTGACACAGGCAAACAATTATGCAGTTAGTCAAATTTGCAGGTGGGTGTTAGCTACATAAATGAGACCATCAGTGAGATGTTTGGCTGGGTGTATTTCTGTCATTTTCTATTCTAAATGCCAGTGACGCCAGGTCGGCTACAGTTGTGAGTCATAAATGAGATTAAGCACTTTAATGTGTGTGTTGTTCACCTTGATTTTAGGCATATAACATTTTGGCTGGTAAAAAAAACAAACAAAAATCTCTGTGGCAGGTGGATTTCACAAATACCTGTAACAGTGGATGGTTGCCAATACCAAACTTCAGGCCCTGCTCTCGAACAATAATGCAACCATGCTTGATTTCAAACATGGCCATTTTGCATGTAAAAATGATATGCCCTTTAAATACAGTCTTATAATTTGCCTACTTAGCTAATACTTTGCATAACATAAGCGCGCTGTTGTTCAATTAGTGGAAAAACAGAAATAAAATTAAAAAAAAAAAATGCTGAAAACGTAGAAGTGAAAGTTCATTTAGGTGTGATTCTGATTGGTGTCATGTTTCCACCAGGTCCTAACATATATGTTATGAAAACAAACTGGTTCACAGTATTACAGATATGAAATTGTCAACTTCTGACTGAGGCACCATATGTGCTCTCTCTCCCTCGACTCCCTGCTGCAGTGAAATACTGTCTGCAGCTCCTGCACTGCGTCTGATACGCTCAGCATCAGACATTACACAGCAGCCAATCTAATTACGAGATGCAGATGGGGAAAGGATGACACTGTAAACTAGTCAGGAATAAAGGTATAATGGTGCCGAGAGCAGAAAAGTATGTTACAATGCTTTTAAAGAGGTTTAAGTCTTGGTGAAATACTTTAATACTAATGACTGACATGGATTTGTTTTGCTTTCTTATAGTCAAAGGAAATGTATTTTCTTTGTCTTAATCACCCTTATCAACATACTGGTGTTAAGCTGATTCTCTCATTATATTTGCAGAGGATTGTGTCTGGTTTTCTTGTCCAAACACCTGACTCTTTACTGCCCCCATGTGGTGGCTTGTATAAAGAGCAGTCATTGTTATTCCATGAATATTTATGTATAAGTTTAGTATACTAGCTAGCAAGGTACACCACACAGCCCAAACCTTAAACATGACACATTATATACACAAATACAAGCATGCACATGTTTTTTATTTTATTTTTTTTTATAGGTTTTGCCATAATTTCTTTTTTTGTACCAGAAAGAAGGTTTACTAGTAGAAGATTTCCTTCTGTCTTCATTTACCAAATACTTTAAAAAAAACACACACAAGAGCCATTTAAAGAAAATAACAATAATAGAAAAAACACACTCAATCCGAGATGCAAGAGATGGAGACATATGGTCAACAACACAATGGGAATCTCTATATACAAGGGATAACTCCATTTAAGGTTATAGTAAATTCACTTACAGAGCGATTAGGCTTATGCACTGAGAGTACCTGAAGGTGAAGGCTGTCCCTTCACAACGCCATTCTTCGTTCTTTCCTCAAAGTTCATCACCTCTTTATAGATTAGCTCTGGCAATGTGCACAATCGAGGAGAAAAATCAGAAAAGCACACACTGGCACAAATTTACTTTGCATTATCTGTGTAAGTCGCTGCATAAACATGAAAAAAAGAGAGGGGGGTGATTTGTGCACTTTGAAACTGCAAAAAAGTTGGGATAAAAAAAGAAAACATTTCCTAATTAACATATGAGCTAACTAGAGCAAAATCATCAACTTTAACATTTAGCTTTTAGTGTTGGTGATATTAGATCATTTTACCTTTCCACTCATCTATAGAGTGTTCTCGTTCATCCAGCTGCTTGTCATAAATCTGAGGTGGAGGCTAAAGTCAAAGCAGAGGCAGTTTGTTAGCCTATGGAACCATGATTGTGGTTTAACTACACACACACACACACACCACCTACTCACCGCCTCCACCTCAGCTGGATCGTACCACACATTAATGTAGGGATGCTGTAAGGCCTCATCCACTGATATCCGCTTAGCAGGGTCGATGATCAGCATCTTAGACAGCAGGTCTCTGGCTTGGCTTGCTGAGGTGGGAAAAAAAAGCAAAAAGGTAAAAGCTGATTTCAAACTGAAGAGACAGTATCACAAGGCTTTTCAACCCGGAGAAGGAAATATGAAATAACCTCGGAGGAAAAAGAGGCACATTTAAACACAAAGTTATTCCCATCTTATAGAAACTAATTAGACCTGGAAGATACGACTTAAATATAAATTAATTTCAAAATGATAAATTAAACAATTAGTAAAATAAAACACACACACCAACAGCTTTAAACAGTTTACTTTATCCTACAAAACGTTCCTATTTTTGGATATTTCCTTCTTCTTTTTTAGAGTCAAAGGTGCTAGCAGCGATTCTGTGATGATATTACTCAGGAGATCCCTACAAAAACCAAGTGTGTATTTGAAGTTCCTCTCTAGAAAAAAAAACCTGTCAAAGTATAACAGGAGAAGAAGGCAAAGCTAGAGCAAATCCAAAGGCACACTTTCATCACAAATATCTTGGAAATTGAAAAAAATGTTTAAAAAAAAGGAAAGAAACTAGGACCCATCCATTCTTTTTTTTTATATAAGCAGGATGAACAATATTTACTTCAGTTTCTCAACATTTTGGAATAAATAATAATGAAAAATGGCAAATGCAAATAAACATCTACATATCCCTACATTTAGATATCTAGTTCTTCTGAATTTCTCTCTTTTTACAGCAAAAAGGATCTTTTTTAATATAGACTAATTGTATAAGTTGATGCCCTGGGGTATGTCTGAATGGAGTTTTAGGACTTGCAATGCAGTTTGTATTTCCAAGCATTTTGAATTAAGAGATGAAAGTCTAGTTAACAGGGATTCCTTCCTCCTACTGAGAAGGCTGCATTGAACTGATTTCTCACTTCCAGCAGCTCCACAGCAGCTATGGAGCAAAGAGGCAGAGAAGACGGATGTCAAAGAAGAGAAAGGATATCTTTTATTGTTTCCTACTCTCCTCCTGAGGTTCTTTCTCTATTGCATCACTGTCTGTCAGAATCTAACAAACCAAAGACAAAAAGCAAAGAACAGTAAGTGTTCTCCTTTTTATTCAACCTGCAGCCTTCCCACTGTGCCTCTTCGGGTGCGTTTCCTTTAATATTGTCACCTCAACACTAAGCAGCTGAAATACAATTCATAAGTGTTTAACAACTCAAGAGCTTAGAAGTAGGAACATAGGTACATATCTTGTGAAATGGGCGCTCCGTCTCCTCCTTTCTCAGGTGGGAGAGCAAAAGATGATGCAGAAGTTGATCATTTGTAGAAGTGAAGTCAAATGGGAGTTCAGAGCTCTTAGTTTTAATAAGGAAGCTAAAAGGTAAGGATTTTACCCATCTACCAGGGATAGAGAATTCTGGGATTGTTTTTTTTTTATGTGTTGAACAAAACTTCCTTTTTGTATTAAAAAAAAGTTGAATACTTCTTTGCATTCAGATTTTATGTTTTTCAATGCAGTAACTGATTAATTACAATGTGAAAAAAATAGTTTACAGATACATCTGTTGGGATATAATGTTTGGGTTTATCTGGAAATGTACCAGTAACTTTCTGCCTCTCGGCAAATCTCTAACCTCTAACCCAAAAAGTGCGGATGTTGCGGATGTTGTGTAAAATATAGAAACTTCAAAAAACACACCAGTATTAAAAAACAAAACAAAAAAACCCTCCTGCATTGTTTCACTGCTGCTTTTACCCAGAACACCTTTGCTGCCAAAGATGCATCATCTGAGTAGATGCCTTTTATTACTCCACATAATTACTCACCACATAATTATGTCAAAATAAATCAATAAAGGAAGGGATTATAAAGGCTTTCAGTCTGTTTCATTAAGAGGTGCCCCTTGAGCATTGTGCCATGTTTGAACATTGCCTCTCACCTTTGAGTTTGTTGTGCTCAGAGTCAGCAGGGAAAAGGCAGTCTGGGAATAGCTTGGGGAAGGTGAGGCCTGCGTACTTTGGCCGGTTCTCCACGTAGTTCCTCACCGTGGGCTGCAGCTTTTTCAAGAACTCCGGAGAGGGCGTGCCCAGCTGCTCTATCACCTTGTTCCACTGGTCAATGTCTGGCGTGGCAGGTCAAGGATAAAGGAAACACACCTGGAATATGTAGGATCATATCATCCAGAAATGTCATAGAAAGTTGTTGTTTTTTTTGTTTTTTGTTTTTATGATATGAGCTTCCTAAAACCCCATCTTTCGGAAGGAAATTTAGCAGCTTAGGTATGTAAAAGGAAACAAGAGAAAAAAATTCCTGTTGAAACACTTATCGGTCACACCTTGTATCAACACTCTTTCATTTTACCAACCGATATGTTGCTTCTTTCCATTCATGTTTGTAATGACCAAGGCACCCTACAGTAACAGTCCAGTCAAGCGCCAGCAGAATGGCCTGGGCGTGCTTTTTTTTTTACTGTGACTCCACCCTTTCACTGAATTACAGGGTCTGACCAGGAGATGATGCTTCTCTTTAGATCTTAATGTTCACAAATCATTACAAAAATAATATTTTAGTACAAAGATTGATGTTTAAAAAGAAATTGCAGAGGACCAGCCAAGGATCCATCAAGGAACTAGGGGACATTTTGAATGGCTACTACTGTAGATCTCTGCTACTTTGTTTTTAATAGCTGGAACTCTTTCTCCACCTCCTATGCTTTTTTATCTTTTCTTCTAGAGGTTGGAATCATCAAACAGCCTGGGGTGCTTTTTCCTCAGGGCATCACATCCACAATGTTGAAGATGCATCATACAGAGCATTCATACAGCAAACTATGAATCAGAGTGAGGTGGTCTCTGAGGGTGGAAGGATACGGTCACTTCCAGGGAACAGCACTGTCCCCCTTATCAGCTCTCCAAAGATGCAGCCCACTGACCACATGTCCACTGGTGTCACAAAACATATAAGTCATGCGTTCCTGACCGAGATGAAATAAATAATCCATTGAGGTTGTTAACCTATTCTTTTTGTTTTGATATTTTTCTTTACTTTCAGAGAGAGCGCTTCATGGTTTTCAGTAATAAAGAAAAAGAAATTGAAAGCTAAAAGCTGTCAGCAGTAGAGACTGATGATTGGCTGAGTGAGATGATGATGCTTACAGGCTCATTGACCTTTGCAGGCAATTTCAAAATCACATTAAAGAAAATCTAAATTGCAAACAGGATGCAGAGCATAAAATAATGAGTCATCGAGCATAAGTCATTGAGCTTCATACACGGTATGTCTGCCATTAAACAATCTACCTGTAAAAATAACCTTCAGATTCCTTTTAACATTCAATCTCCTGCTGCAATAATCTATCCTCAAATAACCACTAACCTTGTGGTCTATAGACCCATGACCTGCCAGAGTGGGGAGATTGCTGCTCTCAATCATCATCTCTTAAACAAAGGAAGGTGTCGACTCAAACTTCAATGATTTCGCTCTAAATGTGTTAAACATAAGGTACTGCATCACCGTCGCCTAAGAAGTTAAAGATTAACCAAAATTTAATCCAAGCACATAAAGATTTGCAGTAAAAAAAAAATGATGAGGGAAGAGGGTAGATATAAGATGACAGCAATTTCAGTAAAGTTGCTGAGCTCATTGCAGGGTTTTCTAACAGTCCAGGCCATTAATCTTCCAGGGGCTGCAGAGCCGTACTCCCACAGACACCTGGTGTCTCATCACTCACTTTTGGCCATTTAACTACTTTAAATTCCAAATTTAAATAAAAAAAAAAAGTGATCTGTTATTCTGTTTTCAAAATATCATACAAAAATAAGTGAATAAAGCTTTGCCTGCAGCACATCCGCATGTTTTGTGTGTGGAAATGTAAAATCCTTTAAAGGTTTGTTGACTGATTGGTTTTAATCTCAAACAGCTCTTTACAAAGAGGAAGACTGCATTCAAGTCCCTGCATGCTGCATCTTTGTAGAACAGTTCTTCTTTTGGCTGTATTCAATCAGATAGCTCTCTAAATGTTAGGAGCATATATTTTAGATAACGGTGTAGAGGTTACATATAGCCAAATGAACCATATCCACTTAATTGCATGAGCAATTGGTGGGTTTGATCTAAAAATGTGTGTGCCCAAAGGATAATAAGTGCAAAACTGGTTGGGAACACCATATTTAAATGAGGAAATTCTGTGAATCTGGTGGTTTAAGTTTGTTTGTAAAAGAGCGGGGACTATCTAAGCCATAGAGCTGGGTACTTTTGATGCCAGTGAAAAAAAAAAATTTTAAAGGAAATAATATTGATAATAAACTTCATACACAATCCTCTGAAAAAGGTACTACTAAAGTTTTTTTTTTTAAAGGATAAAAAGGGCAAAGATTTATGTGAAACCTGAAAAACCTGACTTTGTAAATACTCTTGTAAGCCATCATAAACTGTAGCTTTTTCCATTACACTCAGCCATAAAACATTATTCATTTCTACAATTGCAGTTATAAGGAAGCCTGACCCTTTCTCTGAAAAAATATTGCAATCATGTAATAATGCTTCTCTGTATTTGTGTCAATTTTCGCTCTAACATTTAGACACTCTCTAGTGTCAAGATGTCCTTCATGTTCATACTTTTCCTTGGAAGGGAAAAAAAGGAGGTCTATTTAGCAAAAATACCAACATTCATATCAGAGATTCAATTATACCTCCTCACTGCAACTACACCCTAATAAATAGTGTACTAAAACTAGGAGGGCACTTTTAGATACTCAGAGACAAGCAAAGGGATGTGTTTTTGCCAGAAAAAAGTGTAAGTAAAAGCCAACAAACACAAATAGGAAATGCTGCTAAAAGAAATGTTGGACCTACAAAGTACAGGGTTTTCATGTCAGTGAAACGTGAGAGTGGTTTAGTTTACCTCTGTAGCACACAGCAAAATCAGGTCTGCAGGTCAAAAAAAAAAACTCTTTCAATATCAATTAAAAAGCAAAATGTACATTATATTTTATATTGATTAAGATGCAGTGACTTTTAAAATAGCCTGCTGTAGATTTGCCAGCCTCACAACCACAGACCTCAATATATTTTAAGATATATGTTAATATAAATATAAAGGATAGATTGTTTTTTAATATATATAAATTGAAATCAGATTCTTTGTAAGCACTCCTCTTATTTCCAAATGTCCCCACATTGAGACAGTAAATTAATTTCAATCGTGTTGTACTTTACCTTACTAGCAAGACTATGCAATTACCTTAATGTATCAGTATGTATTCATGGAAATCATCAAAAGAACTGGATTTTACTTTTACATAATTATTTTTGGCATATTCACCCTTAAATCATCTTATTTAGTATTGACTGCGTGCTTTCGATCCAGTCTAGTATTACAAAATGAGGTCAATGCACTATAAAGCCTAATAAGCAGGTTAATAGCTAATTTTGTGGGTTGAAATGACTTTATTGGATTACCATCATGCAATCTGAGTGTATATTAGCAAGGATACAGTCCCGCCCAGGGAAAAGGATTTTGTGGCGCACCATTTCTCCCATGATGCACCCCACCGACCAAATGTCCACTGCACGCAAAGAGGTGAAGGTGGCACGCAGAGAGGAGAGCAAAAAGGAAAGAGGGAGTAGCAAAGGTTAGATGAATCTCAGTGAGAATTAGTGATTATCAGATTATTCAATAGGTGAGAGAGGCAAGTTATGAGTCATTTTCATCCATAAAAAAAAAAAAGCTGAGGGAATAAGAGAAAAGGAAAGCAGAGCATTTGAAGGATTGATTATCTAAAGGAAACTGGATGACAGGCTGTCATTTTATGTTAGAACTCTGACTAATGAATCAGAGCAAAGCTGGCATTCAGTCATGTGTCTTGATGTTCTGGAGGCTTTAATTAATGACTCACTGCTCCAGCACTTCAGCTCTAGTGCAATTCAACCAGAATCAAGTTGTTTCCTTTGCGACACTCAGTTTCTATCACAGGATAAACACGGCTCAGCTGAAAGTGCTAGGCCCTCTAAACTTTCATTTGGAGCATTCTGGTAGGGATCTGTGATTCTCCAAACATAATCATTAGCGAATCTCACCATTTTCTTTGTATCCCATTCCCAGGATGACCTCTGGGGCTCTGTAGTATCGTGTCACAACATACGGGGTCATCATGAAACTCGTGCCTGCAGTTCTAGCCAGACCGAAGTCCAGGATCTTCAGGGTGCAGTCAGACTTCACTACTATATTGCTTGGTTTCAGATCCTGGAGAGAGGGGAAACAGTTTTGCGATCATAAATTATGCTAAAATGATGCTGCTGAGGGGGAGCATCCCAAAGGAAACATCTCTGCTGGGTAATTGGTGGAAGTCTGAGCTAAAACCCAGTGTTAATATGGCGGGGACTACCTCCAATAAAAAGGCTCATACAGCAGGTAGTTGCCATGGAGACTCTGCAAATAGGCTGTTCACAAGAGATTGCCCACCGAAGAGTCTCATGGCTCTTTCACTAAACACTAAATCCCACTCTTATGACAAGAGTTGCTTTTAAATCTCTTAATAGTCTCACACTTTTTATTTCAGAGCTTTTTTAGTGCAAGTTTACAGTTGTGATATTGTATTGTATTATTTTATTTCTTGGTTATATCTGTTTTACTAGGTGACAGTACTTTAAAATTCTTTGTTTGATCAGGTCTACCAGTCTTCTAATGCTACCCTGCATATTTTAGTTATTTCTCAAAACACATGAGATTCTAGAGACAGCAGATCACTTATATAAAAGAAGAAAATACACTTCCACTTTATCTTTGATGAGATACCTCCCTGTCACCAGCAATTATTCTGTTCAATACTACTGACTAGAACACTGTAAAACTACCAGAAGAATAAAAAAGGAGAATCAATAAGAATGGCGGACAGCAGCGGTTCCTAGACAATTAAACAATCAATCAATCTGCAGCTTAATTTTAGCCTCAAATAATCATCAGTTCAATCAGCAGCAGATATAAAATACACAGAGCTTTGAGGTGAGTTTGGGTTTTAGCAAACTATGATAAAACCCGGCTTCAGGTGCAGGATGCACTAGACCCTGCAACACGTGCGGTTATGGCCGAGAGGAAGGGGAGGAGTCCCGAAGAAGACAAAAGGCTTCAAGGCGGAGCTAGCTGTGTGGTAAGTTAGCCAATACAGGGTCCAGAAATGAAGAAAACCTCAGAGTCAGTAAGTTTGCGCCAAGATAACTGGGTTCTCCTCAGTCTTTTGACTCAGGAAAGGAGGAGGAACGGTGCATCCCCTCGGATCTCTGCTCTACTTAGAAATGACGGTGACAGTTTTTGTTCAAGGGCCCTAATACAGAAAATGAGTTGGGAAGTTGCAGATAATCTGTTCATGCTGATTTCAACCCCAAACAAACTTCTCCTTCAAAGGAATGATTAGAAAATGGTCTTACAGCTTCCCCATCCAGAATGCAGCACAACAGCATGTTTCCGAGCACAATGTGCTACAGTTGAGGTTTGTCTTCAAAGCAGTGAGCAGGATGCAGAAGAGGGCAAATGGCAGGTTCCCCCACCTATCATGAGTCACGGTGTATTGTCAGACCTGCTTTGGAGCTTCGGTTATTTTTGTTTTTGGGTACCTCAGCCCAACAACATCGTTCAGGGTTGGAAAGTAACTTCAGACTGCTGTGCCAAATCCAGACAGCCTTTAGCCTCATGGACATCATTACAGGACAGAAAGGCACATGGATGGTGTGAGTAAAATTAGGACTAGACCTTGATGCATCATTTGCACACAGAGTACATAGAATTAAATAATGTATTTCTGTTAAATGCCATGAGGTGGGCTGTGCCTATACGCCCTGCAAAACATTTAGGGATTCCTTATAATAATAACTGAACTTTATTGATCTCACATTGGAGAAATTTACCTCTGCATTTAACCCATCCCCTTGGGGAGCATTGGGCTGTCATTGTGCGGCACTAGGGGAGCAGTCAGGGGTTAAGGGTCTTTTCCCAGAGACCCAGAGCGGGATTCAAACCGGGTACTGCAACCTTCTCAGAGAAGAAGCGCACTGCTCTAACCCACTAGGCTAACACTATCCCCATAGTTCCCAAGTGCAAGATAGGAAGGTCCTATACTATGATAAAAAGCATAAAGCCTCTTTTTCCTAACCCCTTCCTTACTACCGGCACTGTTCGGACAGCACTTATCATGGGGACCACTGATGTACTCCTGCTCTGTGTTAAGAGTCCTAACTTGCTGTATTCGGATTGAGCCCTGGTGATCAGTCATGTGTGTGGAAGCAAGGAGACACCTAAAACATGCAGCAGGGTTGAAACCCGCTGCTATAAGGTCCTGCTTGGTCTTCTAACATCAGGAGGAGCCTTTTAGAAGTTATTTAAAACTTAGCAATACATAATTGACTATCTTTTTTAAGCAAATGCCCTTATCTTTACTGTTTAACTGCTTTTCACAATAAGGTAAATGGTAAATACTAATCCATGATAAGACTAATAGGTTTTAAAAGAGTCCAACATTAAAACAAAGTTTTTACGTAACAAAATATGCTTTTAATCTTTTAGTATCTCCTCTCTGACCAAATATCTTGTCTATGCTTCATAGTTGATCACTTTTTATTTTAAAATCCTTCACTTAACCAACATGAGCTTCATAACTTTGCTAAAGTTTAGTTAGCATAGTGATGCTTCATACAGATGCAGTAGCATACACTGGAAACACTGCATCCCATTTGATATTCTACTAATCTCATTTGTAGTGTCTGATCTTTGAACAGCAAATAGCCTCTCATATTCCTAACACTATGATCCCAGCCAAAGTATTGACCAAGCAAACTGCAGGCTGTAGGACTTTCAAATTAAACAAGTAGAGGAGAAAGGTACAGCTGATTGTCTCCTCTTACCCTGTGAATAATGCCGGCTGAGTGCAGATGTTTGATACCACACAGCATCTGGTAGAGCAGATAGGACATTCTCTCGTGGTCGAGCTCCATCTGAATCACCTGGCACAAGTTGGCATCCATAAGTTCCATCACAAGGTACCTGAGAAAATGAAAGGTGTCAGGTCAGAAAGTGATGCATTTGATGGGTTAACCCTCCATGGATCTTCTTCGTTTTAAAAATGTCTGCATTAAAAATAAAAAAAAACAAGCAGGGCAGGGCTGGGGGAGACTGTGCTAAAAGCAAATGCTCTCATTTATGATTTAGTGTGACAGCTTGAATCAGCTTTAGGTAACACCTCAAGTACTACTCCTGAATGAAAACATACTGGGCTAACAATTTATTATAAAAACACACATTTTTTTTTTTTTTTTATCAAAACAAAGATTACAAAAAAAAACTCACACATCTTGGAATTCCTCTAACGATTTCTGTGGTGTGAAGACATTTAATAAACTGATTATCTGTAAGAGAAAAAGTGCATTTAGTTAATTATTATGCTGTTAATCAAAAAGAGAAAAACAAATTGATTGAAATTGACTGAATGTTATACGCTATGACTGCTATGAAGAACTGGTTTAAGAAAACAAAATGGACTGAAGAGGTGGGATGGAGCCAAGCGAAGAGGATAATATGATGGGACACAGAGAGACGAAAACAAAGTACAGCAGTGGGGATTACTCTTATTCCTCCAAGTGCTCTCTTTTCTCACTCTCGCCACTTTGCTGCACTTCTGCAGGCTAACAGATGCATGGTCACTACATTACATGGGGGCTAGTGTAGACATTGTTTCAGGGAGATTTGGCCAAAAATAGAATCCTGCTGACAGCAGTTGTATTTTATTGTCTTTCTTCAGAAAAAAAAAAAAAACAACTTACATTTTTGTGATTGACACATTTCATGAGCACCAACTCCCTGTATGCCCTCTTGGCATGGGTCTGATTCTGGAAGGGTCTGCTCAGCTTCTTTATGGCTACGTTCCTGTCCAGGACAGCATCATAGCCCGCACTGCAGAGAAAGAGTAAGAGGGAGAGATAGAGCGCACATAATCATCAGTATTCCTTCAGCATTCATAGCTAGGTTGTTATCTGGGTGCGTATGTGTTTCCACGCTAATTGGGATTTGCAGTGACAGTCTGTGATCTCATAAATAAATCGAAAATTCTTTGTATGATAAAGTTTGTTTATGTAGAGGAAACCAATTTCTGTAGATATACGTTGAATAAGATATCTAGATCCTGCTTTGACATTTCTGACATTAAATCAGACTTAACTTTGTCTGTTTAGAGCAAATAGGACAACAGCAATATTTCTATTTGATAAATGATAATGATATGCAAACATGTTGCAGCAAAGTCAGTAGATGAAGAGTGTAAAGAGGACAGGGCTAAACACAGCCCCCACTGCAATAGTATCAGTAGGTTATGTCATATTTATCTCTAGTTTCCACTCAAAAGCTAGCATCCCTGCCTACTATAAGATATGCCAGGACTACATTAATATAAAATATAAAGTTGAGAATTTTATTTTCTCATATCATTTTTTTTCAACAGGACTGTGAAGAAGATGGGACTCAACATTACAGTTTTTTCCAAATATGTTTCCATTAGGAAACTAACATTTAGAAATACAGCAATGAGCAGCATCTTGAGCTCAACTATTCATCCTTTTCTACACTTATTTATTTTTAGTACTAGTTCCTGGACTAAATTGGCAAATGCATGGTGAGAAAAGATTATTTTAACAAAAGAAAGGATGAAGTCACTGAGCACATGCAATTACAGGGACTGGGAGGATAACAAAAGAAAACCTAATGAGGAATAAACAATAAACACTATTTAAATACAAATGAGAAATGACAGGCAGTATAAAAACTGGTGAGTGCAAAAACAACACAGAAAAGGTTTATATTCTGATTAATTCCTTTTATTTTTTATATCATACCTATAAGAAATTGTCACTTTAGGTCTAAAAACATTTGTCCTGCTTTTCATATCTAATGGACAAAAAAATCTTAATCTAACTGATTTAGTTAAAAAAAAACCTGTTTGAGAAAAACATAGGTACCAGCTGGAAAAGGTGTGTAATGCTGGAATTCATTTTGCTTTGCTAGCTTAGTGCAACTCTCCCCCTCCAGAGACCTTTTATATTAGAGCTACTTGCAGCCCGTTATGTTGACTTTCAGAGAAAAGGTGTGGAGAAAAATAAAGCATAAAAATGTCATATAATATTCAGTATTTTTTTTTCTCTATAGTATCCCTTTGATGGTAAAGGGACTTTTGTGGCATTTTATGCTTTACAGAAAATGCTGACTGTAAAGTAGTGTGGAGTTTTTTTTATGTCTCTGTAGAGGATGTATATCATAGATTCATAAAAGCATTTATCCAATAAGGATTTTAGTCGTCATCACTTTTTAGATGAGTGAAAGGTGATGTCATGACCAACTAAACTACTAAAAGCCTTGATCAATCTTTAAGATCCCTATAGGAAAGCTCTAAAATATTTAAATAATTATATTATATGCAAATCCCACTATCCGTTAACTAAATTGTATATTTTCTGTATTATATACATTCACATTATTTAGTTGATCCACCTAGATTTCCCTTTAAATGTATTTTTGTACCTGTTGTTATGTTATGTAGAGCAGGTTATTTTTATTTTGTCAGCACAAATATGCAAGAATCTTAATATTCATTTATTCGCATTAAAACACAGAGTAAACATGATAAGATTAGACTATAAAAGCTTTATTTGAGAAAAAATAGTAAGGTGCAGCTGCCTACAGTATGAAAACTACATTCAGACAGAGATCTGTGTGCTATATAGAGAGCAGCTAATCCAGAAATCTTAGTTTCTATGCTAAGGAATATCATTTTCCTCTAAGTATTTTCCCCAACTGATTAACCAGAACTGTAATGACATATGTTGCAAGTTGAACTCTCAATGTGTCAAAATAACGAGTAAACTTCTTAGTGTTAGTTTAATGATTTAAAAAAACAGCTCTGCATAAAAACATACAGAAATAAGACATTCTTAATTAAACTCTAGTATATGTACACAATCCCATTAGTCAAAATAAAGCTGATATCAGGGAACAGGACATCTCTACATTAGTGTTTGTTCAGCCTGCTATGTTTACGGGCAACAATATTAGCAGAATGACTCTTAACTTGTCTCATTTGCATGTTCTCTGGCTATTCTCTGGGAAATTGCCCGATTGCATAAGCAAAGCACAGTGCGCCCTTGCAGACTCAGAGATAATCTTTAGATCCGTCTGCTGGTGAGCACATTGCTTGTTTGATGCTAGCTGTTGTAAGTGAGTCAGACAGATGTTTATGTAAATGTGATTATGTCATCCATCTAAGGATTGGACTAAAGTTGAATAAAAAAAGGATTTTTAATGTTTATTCTCTATTGGATTGAGAAACTATTCAATGTTATACGTAAACAAATGCTGATACCTTTCAGAAAATACATCACTAAATCTGAAAACATCTGAATAAGAAACGTTTCTTGCTTGATCTTTCAAATCAGTCCCTGGGACTTGATTATTACCACCAGATTACACCAGATGACAGCTGTGGGACAGGTACAGTTCCATATACTCCCCGTGCCATCCGTCTCTAAAACATCCTCAAAAATGTGCAACATCTCAGGATTTGCATCAAATGTAAATTCAAAATAATGGCTCTGGAAGAGGGTGGCTAGGGTCGAGGAAGCAAGACATGGGGTAAAAGAGGGCATGTGGAGGGCAAAAGTGCTGATACGTCACCCTGGATCATCTGTGTGGATGTTTCTGAGAGGTTGTATTTTATCCCAGTGACACAACATTAAGATGGACATAAGTTATTAAAGTGTTTGGTGTGTCGACAGAGACGGTGAGAGGCATTTCTTTAAGTGGAGCCTTGGCAGCCGTTGCACTGCATTCTTGCAGAGAAGGCGTGAGGTGAATTATAATGAAATCAGGCTTCCTCTGCAATCTGGATTAAGGATTCATAAGGAGAAATTTATGTTAGACCCTAGGTCCATTTATCCGCAGAGCAAATAGAAGAAACGCTATAAGCTCACATCCTACACCTAAGATAAAAATTAGAACAAAAATGCTGTCCATGTTTTATGTTTCGCCTAAAAGAATTTATTTTTAATCTTTCTACATTCAAAGGTAAAATGTTTGAAAAAAAAATTATCAAAAATGTCAAACTTTTAAGATCTTAGAAAATAAACACACTTTCATTTTAACTGAGTAATATTTGTTTTATAAAATGCATCTGCATCTTATCACTTAAGATAAATATTTCACCAACGTGATGTGATAAACACTTGTTTTTTTTTTCTCTTGTATTAAATAAGTATAATATAAATAAGTATAAATAATCGTCAGAAGATGGCAGAAGTTTGTTTTTCATATATTTAAAAGCATTAATGAACATGAATTTAATCAGGAAGCATTCTGGTTTTACCAGATGTCTAAAACTCTTGGAAATTGTTTAATATGCTCAACATTAAATGGCTTTTCTGAATTACTAATAAATGCAGCTAAAGAGCTTGTTCTTATCCTATTTCCATAAAATAATGCCTGAGGCAGGGTTCCTAAATACTGGCTCCCTCAAATTCACCCTAATTTGTTGATTTAATCACCTGCTGAAAACTGAGATAAACTTTAAAAATGAGCCAACCCAATCATTAAATACAGATAGCCACATCAAACAGCTTCATGCTATTTAAACTAGGATATAAAAAAAATTGGCACAGCTGTGAACTTACCAGACGATTCCCTGAGCTCCGGAACCAATGGGCTTCAAATTCTGGTAACGCTTTAGAACTGTGAAGGTAGAGTCTCCCACTTCCACACTGTAGAACTGGTTGTCCACTTTGCTTTTGCTCATGTTGTAATGTTTGGCGATATATGACACATCCACTTGTTTTCCAAAACCCTGTGTGAGGCAAACGCAGCACAAGAGAGGAGTTACTCTTCATGGAAGAGAAAGCAGCGGCTAACATTTTTAACAGAACAACATAATTAATGCATTCAAGGCAATTAAATACAATCAAATAATACATCACATAGAAATAACATAGATATTGTTTTAATATTTGAAAAATGAACTATTTCAACAGGTATGTTACATTTTACTATATATTTCTGATTACAAGCAATAAAACACATTTTAAGCATTTCAGATGTTTCATGGTCTTCCTTCATATGGTAAATTTAAAATCCCCTTGAAAGATTCGGCTCTAAGCTCTGACTGCCAATTTATTGCTCCATTTTCAGATATATTGCTGAGGTTCCTTTCTCTGCTGATAGGTTTACTATCATTTTAATGTCTGCGTCCACTATGAGGGCAGCATATTTTCTTCATGTAATGTTTAATATCATTCAGATGATGAACATTTAAGCTCCTCCAATACAGTTATTCAACCAAAATAACCTTCCAAAAGGCTTTGGGCTCCTTAATAAATATTTTTGGTCTTATGTTAAGTAAAGAATGGGTCATTTTTGCCAGTTTCGTCATTTTAAACATACATATGCGACATACACTATCTACAACTTAGAAGTAAAGTATGGCATATACTGTTTTTAGTAGGTTTAGTAAAATGACAACAATGGGGACTTATTTGAAAAAAAATTATTTTTATGATTTTTTCTTAAAGGTAAAGAGGAGAATTTTTTGCAGATTTTTGTAAGGGTCTGCCCTATCCACTCCGAAAAAAAAAAAAATGTATGAACATGCACAACCCTTTACCCGCTTCGGAGAGGGAACACCTATTAAACGTGTGCAAGAGCATGGACAAGCATGTTTCTCCTCGTGCACGCTCTGTTTACAAGTTGCTGTTTCTATTGCTGTTTCCATTGCTTACTTTCCAAGAGAAGATTTGCAATTTTTCCACTATGTCAGACTCACCACCACCACGAGCATGAAGAATGGCCTTACATAAACATATCACCAGAATGATTTACAATTAGGAGGACCACTTAATTTGATGATCCACTCGGAAAACGAACATCCTCCACTATACCTTTAAATTTTGTAGTATAAGACTATATCTTAAACTGTATCAGTAAAATCTATCTATTTTTTCTACTCTTCTTTTCTCTAAATGGTTCAAAAATCAACAGCTGGTTTAAGACAGACTTAATTTACTGTAACTCCAGACCTAAATCTGAGTTTAACCAGTCCATCACGCTTACTAAGAAATCCTCTAATATGTCTGAATTAAAACAGTTCTGCAAAGAAAAAACTGCCAAAAATCCTGGCCCTTTGAAGTGTTTGTTACAATTTGGTTGAATATGTTCTTAGTTCAACCAAGTTGGTTTGCACAGAGTTTTATGCTTAAAAAATAAAATCATAAATTGAAAACAGCCTTCCATTTGTCTTGGATAATCCTTGACAGTTAACACTTGTTAGAGGATTTGAAATATGTAAACACAAAAAAGTGCGTACGTAAATAAAAGAAATCCAGTGATTTTTTAAGAAAACATTTTTTTTCAAATCAACATGTAAGTTTGCTCAAAATTAATATTACATGTTCTTCTTTCCCTTCAAGCAACAAAAGCATAGCAGAACAGGCAAAAACATATACTAGCTCTATTATTACATCAGTGCCACTAATTGCGTATCTCAGATAGACTTTATTACATCATTGTGCACACACTAGTCAAGCTTTAATTACTTACGCAACACAGGCGCGGAAATAGTGGTGCAGCAAAATAATAATTACATTAATTACGTACTGTAATTAGGCCACAGCTCTGCTTGGTACTACTGTGTGAGTCCTATAATGGCAGGAATGTCCCAAACCCATGATCGTATTGTTTTAACATCTAGCTGTAACCTTTCATTAAACAGAAGTACCAACGGTGGTTTTAAAATCGTAGATTAGATGCAATCTAACGAAGCCTGAAAAGCGCCAGAGAAACTTAATCTACAGTCAGATGCTGCCCTCCCACACATACTGGATGTATGGATTATGCATTTTAGAAATGAGTTTGACATTTAAGCTATGAAAGCTCAATGGGAGGCTAGAAATTAAGCCCCACTTTAGCCAAATGCCTCAACTACGGATAAACACTGGAGGTGTTGAAATTCAGTATGAAATCGATAGAGACTGAAATAGTTTTGTACAGTTGTAATTGTCAAGATGAGGCTAAAAGCTCTTTATGCTCTTTGAATCCCTTTAGGAAATATATAGGGATTCAGTCCATCACATTTGTTTCTATATTTTACATTAAATGAGTCTGTTTGCACCAAACAACATAGAAATCAAACAAAAAGACAGTAAAACACATGTAGCAAATAAGGGAAAATGGAAGGGAATGAATACTGTACCTTTTTTACCTGTAAGGAACACACACCTGACAAAAAGCTATCTTTACATCCAGGACTGGTTGGCTGCAGTTGTATAAGAAATGTCTGCTCATAAATACCTGGAAGACACAAAAAGGGGAGAAGCAGAGTCAGGGAGGAACACATAGGCAGGAGTGTGCAAATAGCTGTATTGAAATGATTCTCATGACATGAGGGATGACAAAAATGCAGCCTCCAAACATGAGCTCTGCCTATATGGAAAAAAAAGGAAAAAATAAATCTGCACCTTCAGATGGATCAGCTATATGCTAAAATGCAATAAACTGACTCAAGCCATTATAGGGCATCTGTGAAACTAATTCTGTGAAATCCTTCTTTGCAGTTTTTCTCTGCTGTGATATTGACTCCTTTAACAGCATTCACAGCTGTTTTCTCTCTCCTTTTTTGTTTGCCATCGATCACGATGAAAATGACCACGACCCATCCTTCTATAAATATTAACTGATCGATAAATCATTCCCTCATCAGACAGCAATGATCAATTTATATCTCTGCCTGTAGATAATAGAGATATAAGCAAACATTATATATTAATATGAGCTATTAAAGAATAATAATGTCTGATGACCTGAATATGTGAATTAAGTCCATTGAAACTGCATCAGTATAGGTATTTATAAATGCCATTACTTTCCAATTTATTTACCTGCTTACTTCCATATTTGTAAAACCTTTATAAAGTGGAAAAGTGGCCCTTTTAAAGTAGGTAATGTTTTAATGAAAGCATGATTTAATTTTCCAGACTTACATAAGGTACAAAATAAAAAAAAAGATCAGTAAATATTAAGCAACAATTAAACTCTGAGTCATACAAATTTCAAATTGGATTTGTATTATTTGATTAGTGATGTATCAACAACTTGATGACCATGATTATTGAAAATGGGATTGTTCTGCATAAAATTTGTGAAAATGCAATAAACTATGCAATCTGTGCAATTCAATTCCTAAGTAGATTTTTTTTTCCTTAATTATTATTATTCCCAAACCAAATTTCCCAGATATTGCTCTTTTGAAGCATTGCTTTTCAGTGTTTTCCTAAAAAATGTATAGTCATGTAGATATTTATTGGCACTACATAATGTGGATAGATGGACATACTATAGCTTTTGCAGCACCTAATAAGTTAGATTTTAGTATTGCTTAGTTTTAAAATGCCTGTGGCATCCTTTTTCACAAAAAAAGAAACTGAAAAGTATTTCATTGTGACTAAAGATGCAATAAAAGACAATTATGACTCAAAAAAGGAATATGTCTTTGTTAAAATTTGACAGTCCAAACCCGACCAGAAGTAAAGATGAAAGGGAAAATGGGGATCCTTAACTGTACCAATGCCAGTTAAAAACAGTTCAGATAGATGGCAGGCTGAGCAAAAATAACATTAATATGGTAAAACAGTGGAAGGTGCAATTCACGGATCAGTTTGCACCACTTTTCTCTAGTGAACAAGATAAACGTTGTCTCAAACAGAGCTATAAAACTGACAGGGGACGGGTGGGCCGGCCAAATGAATGCGGCCTATTGTAATCTGAGGATTCTTTACCTGTCAGTTACCTGTCTAAGTCTCTCTCTTTTTAAAAAAAATTTTTTTTTTTAAAAGGGATGGACATAGCATAGAAACTGTACTTTAATACACTTTTAACGGTTTCTTCAAACAGCAAGCATTTTATGTTTTATCATTGATCCTCATTACATAAAAATACATTCTAAATCTAGTAGTCTGAAAGTGCTTTCGTTAAGGAGACCTTAACCGCATTTCTGATCACCACTCATTTCAGTTGCAAATAATTTTTTTTAACAGTATTTTAACTGTGCTATTTTCCTCTACATATATTAGAATGTATAAAACGAGAGCACCTTAAACTCCATTTTATATCTCATCAACTCTCACCAACTTCACTTTTCCAATGATATCTTGATCTTCCCACATTTCCAAAGTGGGGAATTCTGTTTTCTGCCTGATGTACAGTATCACTTTTCCACCACACATAGTGATTTGCATGTATGCCTAAGATATTATTTTCTTCTTACCAGACAGGTCAGCTGACAGCCTTGACAAAACCTAAAGAACTGACGAGTGGGGGCCCTTCACTTCATACTTTGTATAGTCTTGATTGATGAATCTTTGAATGAGGTCTTGCCTAAAATTTTTAATTTTTTAAATAACCTTTTCTGGAAGCAAAAGAAACTAATAGTTAATTAAATAAGTGAAGAATATCTAATTCTTTATTCATTAAGGATAAAAAACTATACTTATGTATTTATTGCATGCATCTGAAGTAACATTTAAATGTTTACATTTACAAATAAAGATCTTTCCACTTTTTAATTTATGAAATATGCAACACATTTGGCTTTCCATACCTGCTCCAGTTGTAATTGATCCCATTTGTACATTTCTACTTGTGTGACATGTTTGAATTACTGCCTTGAAGCTGAATTGATAAATATGTACATATAAAAATACATTTTGTGCGTGTTTTTCCCCTTCAATGAGAAACCAAATTAAAATAGTTAATGTTACTAAACAAATGGAAATGAAAATATATTTTGTAACAGCAGTTATAACTAAATAATAACATACACAGTGACTCGCACTGGGGTGATGCAAAAACTCTGTGGCAGCTGTTTGCCTACACTGCAAAAATGTTCTGAAAATGAGTAAAAATGTCTTAAAATAAGTTTATTTATTCTTAATATGACTAGGAAAATAAGATGATCTGCCAATGTAATTAGCATTTTTACCCTTAAATAAGATAATTAGATAAAATGCACTTGAAAAAAGAGACTTCAGTTGTTGTTTTTTTTCTTATTTTCAATGTACATTGTCTTGTTACAATTGGCAAAGAGTTCATTTATCTGCTCAATTCAAGAAAAAAATGCTCTTATTTTAAGAAAAATTGACTTACTTAGATTCTAATTTTTTGCAGTGTAACACAAGTGGTTTGTTGCTTATTAGGAACAACAGGCATCAAAGGGTTAAACCACAAAATGTTCTGGTCAAATCTTTCTTAAGCAGTAAAGTAGGATTGTTTATTAATTCACTGCCACCGCTGCAATGTTGACGATCTAAAGTACTGTTAGATCTAAAGCTGTTCCTGCGGCTGTTGAGCCTCTGTACCCTTCCGGTTAAAGTGATGAAGCTGCTGCCTGACCATGTGAGAAGAGGAAGATTCAGGTTCTGTATTTTCCTGTCTCCACCTGCAGCGCAGTCCGCCTTACATATAGCAGCTGGACAAACATCAGAGAAACTGCGCAAGTGGCATAACCAGTTAGAAGGAATGGCTGGTTGGGGTACTTCCCAATACTGGAGTGGATCATTGAAAGAAACTAATAATAGGAAAATAGTTTATGAAACTTGTCAATAAAGCTCCAATTTCCTTGCAAGCATCTTTAAAAAACAATAAAATTTGTGGCCAAAGATGTGGCAGGCTTGTCCTTCTGACAAACCCATTTTAAGCGTATTAATGCCACAGCTGGAGTGAGAAAGTCAGTGTCTTACTCTTATTAAATGTAAGGCGACCAAAAGTCACAACCTGTAGGATTCAAAAATTGCATTTGTTAAAATTCAATTATACTGCAGTTGCAATTAATTGCCCAACTCTCACTGCCTAGATCTGCCTCTCAATGCACAGTAGCTTACTAACCAACCAACCTAAAGGTCAAAGGTCAGTCGGTTTAAAATCTAGAACACATTTATTGCAATGTATGATTTAAAAAAAACTCAGGTAGAACCAGATTTAATTATTTTAATGCTCAGTTACACTGTTTAACCTGTAGGACCAGTTCATTGTGTAAAACAAAAACATTTCCTGTTGGTTTTAATGTTGACAGAACAAAAACTTGTCCTTATATAATGCGTAAAGAGAAGATAATATAAACTGAAGTAATGCCATAACCACTGCTGTCAATGCAGAATAAAACTAGGTAAAGGGACTATTCATGCTGACACAAACATTGATAAATACATAATTCTCTCAGTATTTCTAACTTTCTTATATTACGTATAAAAAAAGCTTCTGTAAAGAGCACATAATACTTTTACCTGACAGAAGGCAAACAACTCGGTTTTTCTGAAGAAAAGCTTTTGTCGATTTTCTGCTGCTTTCATTAATTAAAAAAGTAAAATAATTTATACAGGAAACTGTATGGATGTTAAGGTATATATATATATAATCTGTGTGACTTTGGTTAAGTTCCAAAACTTTAACAAAATGTAAAATTACCGATGAGAGGATGTACTTTAATAGTTTGGTATGAGTGGAAAAATTTCAAACTTTTTGTATTACCTCTATTCTGCCATCCTGTATTACGGTCACAGCTCACGCTTTGATGTCTGTGCTCAAAATGGA
Organism: Cyprinodon tularosa; assembly: GCF_016077235.1. Classification (NCBI taxonomy): domain Eukaryota; kingdom Metazoa; phylum Chordata; class Actinopteri; order Cyprinodontiformes; family Cyprinodontidae; genus Cyprinodon; species Cyprinodon tularosa. Next base: position 2,135,359 of record NW_024039718.1, on the reverse strand, counting down.
ACAGAGCAGCTCTAAGAGAAGAAATGTTGGACACTGAGGTGGCTGATGTATGCTGTGGCTTAATTTTCTGGCCTTTAAAAAAGTAGCACATTTATCCTATCTGGGTTTCATAAGGGATATGAATGTGTAGAATATAATGTCATGAAAAGGGTACAGAGAGGCGCTTTAAGGACGGCCAGTTAATAAATTATTTACAGCCCATCACTCAATAATAGTTACTACACCAACCTTTGTATAGTTGTGGAAAACATCACTGTCGCTACGAAGAATGGCAGATATTTGCAGATAATCAGACTGATCAATACTAAATCACTTTTAGTGGCTGGGCAGATAATGATCTGTGAACACAGATGTCTTAAGATCATTAAGAATGTTAGGAAACGGAATACGGTCAGGAAAATTCCTCCTAAAAGTACTTTTTCTTTCAATTTATCACTTAAATAAATTTAACTTTGTAAACGGAAGGCACATTTATTTGTATATCACAATTCAGTACATGGTGGATTCAAAGTGCTTTACATGAATTAGATAATAAAACAGAAGAAAAATAAAAGCATAATAAAAGAAAAAATATTTGTAAAACAAATAGATCTATTGGATAACAACCTTAATCCTTTATAGGGCACTCAGTGAAATACTTTTAAAATCAACATTTTAAGCCAATAGTGTTATTGGAATCCAGGACAAGACCTTATTACCTTTGTAACATTCAAAAAATATAGATATTCTGATGGCAAAAATAAATTCCAATGGGATAACAAGAAACGCCAACTTGCCTGAATATATTAAGAAAAATAACAAAAGTGCTTCTATAAGAAATTTATGAAAAATAACTTCAACAGTCAAAGGCAGCTCTAAACATTTTTTTTTTTTTACTTTGACTTAAGGAACTCAGACTTTGAGCACTTTTACTGTCTTCTTGCAGTTTTTAAGTGGAGCATAGGAACTAAATGCTACTTCTCCATGTTTGGTTGTAGTTGTGGGTGAACAAACTAGGCTTGAACTAGAAAATGTAACTAGTTACTACCTACTGTCTGATTATAAAAAAAGTGGGGGGAAAAGATCTTTAAATGACAGGATAAAGCTGTAAGTTGTTGTTATTGAATTGCATTAAACGGTTCCAACTCTGGATCTCCATGACAACAATTTTTTTTTTTTTTTTGAGTAAATTTCCAAAAAGAGTCAGTAACTTTTGATTTCATCCTCTTTGAACCGTCTTCTTCATCCATGAAAGGACATTTTTAGGTGACGAGGTGCCTTCATTGAAATAATGTCTGTTTTAACCAGAAGCTGTGACTGAGCAGAGACAATTAAAATCTAACCTATAGCCCACATCTTAGCTTAATGAGTAAAAAAGAGAAGACTGCCCTTTCACTGAAAATAAACCAAACTACTCTAAGTAATTATCCAGGAGGAAATAAACACGGAGAAGTAGACAAAATAAATATTCATGTAAAATCGTTCTTCTTTATTCTGCACATCAGCTCCCCAAGAAAAATGAAAACATTAGATTCTGAGCTTATTTATTCAAAGCTTTAATTCTGCTGATGGCAGTCATGCTTAAGGTGCTGCTCTCACTGTAGCTAAAACTATACTCAGCAGCTTTCCTCAAAAACCAATCTATCACTCTGGCTTTATACAGCTATCCCTATAAGCTGACCAAGAAGAAGGGAAAAACAGCTTAAAACAGATTTTTTTTTTAAGCTCTGCTTCATACAAGACAATGTTACAAGTCATTAATTATCTGTCATTTGTTAACATATGAAAAGATCAGTAGAAAGGACTTTGTTTTTAAAGACATTTAAATGTTTTTATTTCATTAATTGTGCATTGTAAATGTGTTCATTCCCCTTGAATCTTTCTTAGTTTTTACATATTGTAACAGCAAACTTTCATGTATTTTACATTTTATATAATGCAATAGAACAAAGAACAACTAAAAATACTAATCCTGAAAAATAATGACAATTATAAAAATCTTGAAAGTGTGACATGCAGCTCTATTGCCCTGCTCTATTATTTAGTGCATCCTTTCAACCACATAAATTTACAGCCCACTTATTATTGGACAAACATGAAGACCAAGGAAGACAGCAGACAGCTGTTAGAGAAGTTAAAGATGAGGGAGTCGGAGTAGCAGCCTAGTGGTTAGGATATAGAACTTGGAATCCTGAGGTTCTGAGTTTGAGCCCCACTCCCACAGACTGCCACTCTGGGTCTCTGGGAAAGAGTCTTAACCCCACACTGCTCCCCGGGCGCCCCATGATGGCAGCCCACTGCTACCCAAGGGGATTGGTTAAATGCCGAGGTAAATTTCTCCAATGTGAGATCAATAAAGTTAAATTATTAAAAAAAACTAATAGAGAATGATTTTATATTACCGTAAATAGTTTTGAAGAAGCTGGTGTGGGAGAAACTATGGGACTATTAGTCATGCATTCCAAGAAGGAAGGCAATATTGAAAGAAAGCCATAAAAAGTTTTTTAGTGTATCAAAGGGGGCACTCTAAACATCTGGAAGGTGCTCTCCTCATATAAGGAATTTCATGTGTTGGATAACTAGCTCTGTATAGCACACAGAACACACCATCCCCATACACAGTGTAGGAAGGCTCATGCTGTGGGGATGACCAAACAGCTGATTTACCTGTTAGAATGGCAGAGTTAAAGTCCAGACCTAAATCTTAACAGGAACCTGCAGACAGATTTAAAGAAATGTATGTTTGCAGATGTTCTGTATTTGATCTGACTAAGCTTCAGCAATTCTGCACAGAAGAATAAAACATATATTTCTAAACAGTATACAGTTTGTGTGTTACATCTGGGTACTACATGGGGGATGAATAACTATTCACACCAAACTGTTTCAATTTTTTTCTTACAAGTCTTAAACTATTGCATGCAAGCTTTTAGTTGTCACATGACAACATCCAGGAAATTCATAAAAGTTTAACAGGTCTGACAGTTTTTATGCATGAAGTTATCAACAATGATTAGTTCCATATACTATGGTGTCACAGAGAAAAATTGAAAAAAATTACACATACATTTATTGATCATGATTTTTGTCCCAAATCAAGTAATCAACTAAAAGCAATCCTATGAGTCTGTATTTGGCACAGAACACCAGTAACTTGTAGTTTTATTTTTGCTTCTGGCCAAGATGACATAAAACCTGCATATTCCTGATATGTGAATATAGTCAAACACCCTGCCAATGAAACCTTGTTAAATGATGCAAACTGAGATAAACTGCCAGCGACAGTGACAGCTTCACAGGAAGGGTTGGGAGCGAGTTGGCTGATGTAGGAACCATTAGCAGGAGTGTGATAAATGCCCTTGATGCCATATCAACTGAAAGTTGTTGGTTACACTAGATTGAACAGCAAGGTGAGAAATATAAAAACTGTAACAAAATCAGTGCTTTTCAAACTAATCAAAAGAAGGAAATACATAACTTTTTTCATATCTTAAAAAACAAGAATAAATGGTTTTATGTCCATACAACCTAGGTTAATTCTGTAGCCTCTCACAGCAGGCAACCAATACCTGGCAGGAGCTCAGACTTTACGTTTCTATCATGGAGTATCATGGAGTATCATGGAGTTTCATAGATTATAGATTGTAGATAAAGCTGGTCTGCTTCACTGCCATGTCCTGTTTATTGGAAATTTCAGCTGTTGTCAATTTTCCAGCCGACTCACAACCTGAGTCAGTTAAGTAGCCCCTGTCAAAACCATGAAACTGCTGTGCCATCCATTGATAGGAGTCATGAACATCTGGGCCAAGAAAGCTATTTCAGGAACAGACTGATGAATGATATGACACAGCAACAATGCAAAGACTACATCCTTAGTTCCTTTAAATGCAGATTTATAAAACACTGATCTGCCACTGTGTATGGATAGTAATGCATAATCAAAATAACCCAAATTACTTTAAAAGCTCTGACCTAAATGCAGTTTTCTACTCTACAGACTCACAAACAAATGTAATCTAGGCAGCGGCGAAAAGACCAAACTTATTTACAGAGAGAACAATACAATGTGGATAAAGTGGTAGTTTGACTCTCTTAAATAAACTAAGCCATATGCAATGTCCAAATTAACGGTTCCCCTTTCATTCCCATTTTTAAAAAAAGCTTTATGGATGTTAAAGAGGGACAGAATTGGTATCAAGGAATTAGTTACAATTAATGTAGAAAACAGTCCTATAATAAACCATTTTATTGCAAACCATGTTTTGAAAAACAACCTCTAATATAAGCTAATTTGTAGTGCAGAAAAGAAAGTCACACCTTAGGAATAATTGTTTTAAAGAAAGATCTCTGGTGATGCATATGCTGGCACACTAACAACTCTTATAAAATAAATGTAACTCTTGCATTTCGGCATTCATACATTCTATTTTGCTGGGATATAAATACAACGTCTAAATACAACTTTAGCCAGTCTTTAAATGGGAAAGATTGGAATTACTAGAGAGCAGGCTGTTTAAGAAAGGGAAATATGTGTTCTTCTTATCCTGTACTTCTTTAGGGGATGTAAGCAAACCTACAGCCAGAGCAATATTGAACTATGACAAACAATGCTGGGTGAGAACCTAAAAAACATTCAAAGTTTAGTGTTGCAAAAACCTGGAGTTTCCAAGTGTAAAATGCTCAGTAGCATCTGATCAGAGAGTATCGCTGAAGCTGGCCTCCCTAGAGCCAATACTTGAACAGATCCAAAATCAGGAAAAAAGCAGCTAACATCTCTGCAGACCCCACACATACTGGTCATAGGCTTTAAAGACCTTTGCAGACAAAAAAACTGATTTTAATCTGCGTCCCCTCAGGATGGATTCGATTTACCTGCACAGGTTATAAGATAAAGAAGATATTTCAAACCTATATTTGTGTTGTTTTAACCATATTACAGTGAGTAAAATCATAGCAGAAACAGTTACAACGCTAAGTTGAAAACCAACAACATGAATGTAGCATAATTCCCTGTTTGCTTAACAGACGTGGTTCTGAGTGTTTCTAGAAGCAAAAATATGCCACTGGATATGCCGAGTCATCAGATCACTTCATTAGGAGACGAAGTGTAGACATGGGATGGAAAAACACTTTATTCCTTACAGTGAATAAGAAGACACTGTACTTCACTAGAACATGGTGGTGCAGAGGTGGTCCTCCTCATGATGCAAAAAAAAAAGATTAAATATCAAACAAATCTAGATAAACCAAATGTAAAAGATAAAAATGTTTTAAAAAAGGAAATGTCAGAAAAGATTGCAAAAAACAATAATCCGGGAAAACCAAATCCAAATGTTATATTTTGGGGTTTTCCAAGTATGCCTTGAATGCTACTTTATTTTGTCAAAAAAAGTATTGATTTTTTTCATTCTTATGCAGGGATGTTTTTGGGAGTGTTAGAATAACACTTTGTAAATAAATACTTTAATCATGCCACAATCAAGTTACAAATGAAGAACTAACTACTTTATCCTGTCATTTAAAGATCAATTTTACCCTGTGTAGTATTTTTTATTTTAGTTTAATTATAGAAAAGTTCGAAACTAAAATTAAAAACTAAATAATTGGCATAACCAAGCTCAACTTACACTGACAATCAACTTAGTGAATTCAGTTTTACTCTAACCATCTTCTATGAATTAGTATCAGTAGCAGCTCATTAGTATTAAGCAATAAAAATGTTGATAAATGATATACGAAAAAATACCAACAAAAAAGACTTTTAACCTAAACCACAAATAGGTGCAACTGCAAGACTTAAGATATCAACTCATTTAGTTTTGTATCATTATAACAACAAAAGGAGCCTATCGATTATTTTAGAAAAAGGACTAAGTTGATGGGAAAATTTTTACTGATTTTTTTGAAAAATATCCAAATCTACTGAATTACCATCCAAAGTCTCTTTAGTTATGCTGCTATAGGCTTAGACTGCTGGAAGACACAGGGACCGTTTTTCATCATTCTGCTTCATTTTATTTCTATTCTCCTATTTTGTATAATTTGTCAGTTCAATTGCTAGCAGTATGCTCTCTCTGCTTTTTCTCATGGTAGCTTCATCTGGTCTGTTGCTGTTTGACTCTGACACCATCCTGGAGAGAAATATCAGCTGTGCTGCTGCCATCAACACCTTTGTTTATAGATGATTAAGCTTAGCCTGTTTTTCAGTGTAGTCCTGTTTCTCTGACTGTGACTAACTGGATGTGCTCTCTTAATCCTCTGACATGGAAGCTGGCTTGGAGTTCATCTGCCTGGCTGTGTGTTTCCTGGATGGGGCCGCCTGTGGAGCTGGTTGACTGTGACCTTTTGTGTCTCTGCTTTTTTTTTATTGTCCATTTCTGTCTCCTTGAACCCCGGTCGGCCTCCACACTGAGCCTGGATCCACTGGAGGTTTCTTCCTGTTAAAAGTGATTTTTTTTCTTCCCCACTGTTGCGACAAGCATGCTTGGTGCGAGGGATTGCCTTCAAGTCACTGAGTCGGTGCAATCAGCTGGTTTTCCTTTGATAGAAAACTTTGAATCAATTTAAATGTATGATCTGGTTGAATTGTCTCTCTTGAAGTGCCTTGAGATGACATGTGTTGTGAATTGGCGCTATATAAATTAACTGAATCGAAAATTTTATTGAATTAATGTAATAAATAAATAAAAAGTGGGTCCTGTGCAGCTGTCGATATGGGGATGCTTCTCAGTTTTCCGTAGCAGCATTTACAAATTACAGTTGTTGTTTGCGTCTTTTACTTATTGTGAATTAGGTATCAGGTGATTGTTTATTTTGTATGAAAGAAGCAGGACTAAAATATCTTGAAGAAGGGATGTGATAAACCTCATTGCACTTCTTGTTAACTCTAAGTGGGCTTTTAGGTTTTAACGAGCCTGCTAACTCACAGAAAGCTGCTCTAGATTTGCACACAGTGCCTGAGCTGCTGCGAATCATATCTCCATTATTAGCAGTAACTGTTTCGATGCGGTCACACAGGATTTAATCCGGCCATCTTTCTTTTTACTGCACTGAACAAGCTGATAGACGGCTTTAGTTGCCATGATAAAGCACAGTGCACTGGTCCGAATGCCCACAGCAGCCACAGTTATTGCTGCCTCTTGTATCCATCATCTTTTCCTTTCCTTTTGCCGCTCTTTCTCCTCCTGCCAAGGGCCTGAAAGCTACACTCTTTGTGAAAGTCACACAATGCACACCGCAGCATTGTCCGTATCCATCTATGTCTTCACTCCCCTCCATCCTCACTGATCAGGAGAACCTCCCTCTCCTGCCTCCCTGCCTTTGTCCCTCCCTCACTCCCACCACTCCTGCTGCCAGACTCCCAGGCTGCGTTGCATGCGCATCCCCTCCCCCTCCCTCTGTGCTCCATTGTGAGTGCTTGGTTCAGCAACCTCAGCCTCACTTCTTCTGCAGTATGCAGCTCTGTCTCGCTGTGAAGGCTAAGCAGCCAGAGCCAAGCGTGCCACAGCCTCCTATTTGGGCTCAGGGGAGGGGAAGGGAAGCACTTCTATAGCTGCAGGAAAACAAGACAGCAGCAGGACTGTAGAGCTCATCTACAGACAGATGAATGTTTACTAGCCTCTATTGACTTGTAATTTCAGAGCTTCAAAAATCCCTCTCCCTTGCTGTTGCTCTCCATGTTAACATACAAGTATTCAATTTAGGGAAAACGACTGGCAAATCTGCCAGTTCTGATTTTTTTAAGGGATGCATTATCCAGTCAGGACTGAGAATGGGGAACTTTTTCCTTTAAATCAGATTTATTTTCCTTATTCCAGTGAAGACATCAATTTTAATGACTTCCATCATTTTCTGTCTTTAAATACATAAGAAAATCATGTAACATGATATGCCTAAATAAATTAAATAACAAATCATTCAACGCATAAAAGGGGAATTTTTATAGTGGGATTGAAAAACACAGTCAAATCTGGAATCGGCGTATCAGGCTTTGAGGAAAAGAGATAAAAATGGTATTGGTAAGAAAAAGAGAGATTATCGCATTCAGATAAATGTTTTTATAACTATAAACTTTGAGTAAATCAGAAGAAGAAGAGAGAAATTTTATTTCATTTGACAACATTCAAGAAATATTTAGATTTTCTTTTTTTTTTTTTTTACAAAATCAATGTTATGACGAACCCTGGATGTAAAGGATTAGTATGTTATGGGAAATCTAAGTCCAACACATGCGTGCATCCTCATAAGAAACTCTATTAAGATCCTCTCCACATACAAAACCCTATTCACCAATAATGTATAATGTATAAGAACACTAGGAGAACATTTGCTGGTATAATGCTGTTTTCGGTGGCTGTCATTTGTCTGGATTTAATGCCCCTCCTCTAAAACTCATCCGATGGCCCCTGAGCTGCGACAATCTGTGACCTTTGCTGCCTCATAATTCTCTCTGCAGATGTACTCTTGGGGGATTGGGACAAAATCGGACACAGTTTTGAAGTGTTGCACTCAGCTGCTTTTGAAAACACATAAAATAAAGAGAAAAAAATAAAGCTGCATGTTAGGCACGCTAACTATTTATGTAACTCTGAATGTCACTCTACTGCTATGTTTCTGGGTTTTTGTGTGTGTGTGTGTGTGTGTGTGTGTGTGTGTGTGTGTGTGTGTGTGTGTGTGTGTGTGTGTGTGTGTGTGTGTGTGTGTGTGTGTGTGTGTGTGTGTGTGTGTGTGTGTGTGTGTGTGTGTGTGTGTGTGTGTGTGTGTGTGTGGTCACTATTAATGTGGCTAACACCAACAGACTGGGAATATTTGTATTTGTTAAAGTTCAACATCAATGTTTAGGCCGAAATTCAAAATCTTTCATTCAGTAATAGTCCAAAAATCTGCTGTGTATCCCTCTTTCAACATTCTATATTCCTTTATTGTTCATTCTGTAGAAGGTATTCACCAATAAACAACTTGAGGATTAACATAACATTATACTCATTCTTGAATCCCATAAATGTCCCAGAGTTTGTCTGTTTTGCTATTGCATGTTTAAGCCCAGGAACTGAGCCATTTGTTTAACATATAAAACCATATGAACATATGGATCGAAGTAGCAGGACAGTTACCCTCCACTGTTGGTTATTGACTTTTCAGAAGGAGGGATTGCTGTAAAACAGTTTTTTTTTCTATTTTTAAACTAACTAATTAACCAAATTAACCAGCTTGATCCATTTGATTTTACAGCAAAGTTAAATCCAAACACATTTATGCTGTTTACTATACTTAGGCCGGAATGTATTAGTCACCTAATAATACACTTTGAAAATCAAACTGCTCCTTTGTTTTTTTGACAATTTTTTTTTTTCAAAATATACATTATTTCATTATTATTAAATATTTACAATATTTGTAATCAATTATGTAACCTTAAAAAGATTTAAGTCAGATTCAAGAAATGTATAAAATAAATAAAACTTCTAAATAAAGTAATCCACTTCCCAACAGAATAACTTTTCTTACAGTTTTTATATAAAATCTTTAACAATATTTTAGTCTTCATTTTCTGTATTACTCTAATAGAAATGATTATTTAAGGTTGTGGTTTTTATTTAAGTTTGTGAGAGGTCTGAAAAAGGAGCAAAAAAAAATAGAAAATTGTGGAAGTGACAGTATTACTATGGATCATTAGTCATCCTTAAAAAAAAAAAAAAAATCTAGCTTTATGAATATTTAAAGAGTAATGGCAATAAGCCCCCTCATGTGATAACTATACATGTAAAGACAACTCTTTTTGAACTTGACTTATACACTGTGTGTTGTTTTATTTTTGGTTCCATTTGCTTGTGTTACTTTAGGGTTTTTGGATGGACTGGCCATTTTACATCTTTTTACCTTTGTACCTTTTTATTTTTTATGGCTTTTAATTTTATTCATCTCAAGCCTGACCTCAAACCTGAAAAGGAGCTCTCTTTCAAACGACATCTGTTAACCACTAAGAGTCCATTTCTATAGAGTTTAAAAGTAATTATTAACAACCCTGCAATATTCTAGTAAAAAAAAACAAAAAACATTTCTTGGTACAAAAAGGCCCTTTCTGCCAAATGATCATTTGTTCTTGGAAATGCATCATTTTTGTTTTAACTACCAATGATTTAAAGTAACGAAACCAGGGTTTTATGTGTTTATTAAATATAATTTCCCAACCAGAAGTTCTGTTTAGGCTCTCTTATTCAATTAAAAAACAAATGGTTCAAAAAGGAATAAAAACCAGCATAAAAGTTTTCCTAAATCAAAATGATTTAACATTTCCCAACTATGAACCAAACTAAGCCTTACCACAACAAGGTCTGTGTAAGAAACCCAATAATGACATAGAAATACGTATCTGGGATGATAGAGGGCACATTGACCAAAAACTCTTCTTCTTATTCTTCATTTCTTTTTATAGAAAAAAAACAACAACAATATTCTACTTTTACATAAAGCAAAAGAAAAACAAACAATAATATCTCATTGAATATTTCTAATCTAATATTTTAACAGTAGTAGCTCTGCAAAAAGCAAACATACTACTAACATTTGCATTAGATTGGATGAACCACAGAGTTTTTTCACCTTAATATAAGCAGTAAACATGCTCAAGTATATTTCAGCACATGGCTGCCTGAATGATGTCACAGGAGGAGGATGTTTACTCTCCTACTATCACCTGATGTGACATAACTAAGGATGGGCGTTGTGATGCTCCTAAGTCTAAGAAACAAAACGAAAATAAAATCCCAGTTATATGGTGCAGCTTCACTTTAATTTGCTTGGGGCTGGTTTCCATTAATCATTCTGCATTGCATAAACAAGCAACCTCTTCAGAAATCAATGCCATTAATTGTCAATTTGTGCAGACCTGCAGAGGCAGCTAAAAATGCAGACCTTTCTAGCGCCAGGACAAAATTTGAGTGTAAACACAAAGATACAGCTTTAGAAATCTGTTTTTTTCTGACATTTCAAGGAGCGGAAAAATGACAATTCTATTGCTCTTATAAAAGACAGATATCACTTTTATTGCACTTACTGCAGATATATCCCATGTAAGGTTTTGGTGATTATTCTTTTTTAGATCTGTTTCCTGTAGCTCTTTCCCATGCCTGCCTCCTGAATAATTCAGCAGCCAAGGTCACGGCGCTAAAACCCCGCTCTTTTCTGTCTTTAATGCAGAGGGTGCCTTTGAATTTCTGCAAACATAAACTTAACAGCAAAATTAAAATCTGGCCCCAAAATAACTAATCGGAAGGTTTAATGAAGCAGCTTCTAAATTAACACTATCTGTTTTTTTTGCATACATGGGTGATCAGTGCTAGAGATCGGATGGGTTTAAACTGTAAGGGGGGTTGCTTTGTCTCAGCGATGTGGAATGAAATTCCTCAAGCTTGGATGATTTAGAAAACATTACACCTCGAAATACCACAAGATTATGGCTGAAAGACATCCCATCCATTCCGTACGCTCAGTTTTCATAACAAGGCCAATAAAATCTGTTTGACATACAAACACTAAAGCAGCTGCAGCAAACCACAGCATAGAAGGAGGATAAAAGAAACACATCACACATCTATCTCTCTTTATTCAGAATGATAGAAAGCACTAGACTTGCACTATCGATAGTCCTGTCAGACTTATGAAACATCCAGGCTGGTCTCACATCCTGGTGAAGTAGGGGTGCTCTGCATAATGCACAAGGTGCGCAGCTGACTTCTGAGGAGGAGGAGAGACAACCAAGCCCTGCATGAAAGGCCTTCTTTACTGGGGTTCGAAAAACAGTCGCCCAACATCAATTCATAGTCCTAAACACATTTAAAAAAGGCTGATTAAGCTGTTACATAAAACTAATGCAGACTATGCTTTATGCTCTGTTTTATTTTACACCATTAGGTGATGTATATATATTTTTTTTCTTTGTTTGCAAGTGAATTGAATAAGCTCTGTTTTTTGGGGGCATTTCTATAGAGAGGCACAACTGCTGCTGTATATAGGGGGATTTCTCCCTATAATTGAAATCTCAAAGTGGACTTCATTAACCTTCAATTTCCAATCAATATTCTTCACTCCATCTTCCTGGCAACTAGTGTGGGTGGTGGGATAAACAATGTAAAGCCTTACCATTCCGTGCCAGCTGATGACGATCCCAGTCCGGAGCCAGTCCCTTTCAAAACATCCCCACCAGAAACGTTGCGGTGACCATTGCTGGGGGTGGAACAAAACATAAAAAGCAAAAAAGGCGTTTCAAAAAAAGCAGGGAAATGAAGAAATGAAAACAAGTTTTAAAAAAAACGGATGGAAACCGGTGTTTGCTGATGCTGAATCACTCTCCCCAGCTCACCACCTTACAACCATTGTGCTGCAAGATGCTGGCCGTACCATTGTAAACCCACCAGAGCTCAGAGACGGAGAGGGAGGGATGGGGAAATATGTTGCTATGACAACCGTCCTGGACCATGTCTGACGTCAAAGCAGAGAGAGGGAGAGATCACATGGAGACAGCAGATGGGAGGGGTGAGGGATATCATCTGATCTCACCCTGTATGCTATGGAGGACCAAGAGAGTCACTAAAAAACAAAAAAAGCTATTTCATTTTTTTTCTTTATTCTATTTAGTTTTTCATTTACATTCAATTTTGCAGGTGACACTCCTGGTCCCTAAGTATGGAGGACCAACTCTGCCATATTTAGAAATAAATACAGAAATAAATAAATGCTCAATAAATAAATAAGCATACAATTAATTGCCCCCAAATATACAATAAACAAATAAATGTTGGTAGAAAATTAAATTATACAGTGAGACATAAATATATGGATCTCATTTAATTAGCTGATTTATTTAATCGCCTTTGTAATAATTAACTTATTTATTTATTTATTGTCCATTATAATCTTTAACTTTATTTGTTTATTACTTATTTTTTAAGTCTTTATTTATGTGCATGTGATGATATTTTTTTTCTGTTTTATTCTTCCTTTGTATTTTTTTGACACATCCCTCCTCATTAGCATTATGAGGAAGAAATGCATAAATAAATGTAAAAACAACAGGCAGAAATGTATATATATATATATATATATATATATATATATATATATATATATATATATATATATATATATATATATATATATATATATAATTTTAATTTCTAGCTTCATTTATTTGTTTATTGTATTTTGGGGGGGGGGGCAATTAATTGTATGCTTATTTATTTTAGGAACATTTATTTATTACTGTATTTATTTTTAATTATGGCAGGATTGTTCCTCCATACCTGAGCTCACTGAAAACCAGTTAAAGCAATCACAATTTCTCATCAGATGTTTGATAATTGGTCATTTTGTGCATCATGTGTGGCAGTACAACCAATTATTTTTTTTCTTTTATCTCCATATAAAAGTATGATTTGTAATATTAAAAAACTGATTAACTAAAAGGATTTATAATTCCTCTTTAATAAATCAATTTAAAATGTTTAGTTAGAAAGCGCTTTTCAAATAGGATTTCTAATTGAATAATTTAAATGGTAAATTTGAAGTGGTTTTTTTCTTCTTCTTCAGTGAAACTTCTTGTCCTCCAGACATGTCATTATTATTATTCATATTATTTATATCGATGTTATTTTTTTTATTTTAATGTTATTGTATGGCGTTGTAGGTCAAAAGGTTAGTACATTTTATTTATACTTCACCTGTATTAGGCAGAGAGAGAAATAAAAATAAAGTTAAGTTTTAGTTCCATTGCATTATTATGGGATTAAAAACATTATTTTTCATCAAAGAGCAAGAAAAGAAATAATTAAGTGCAGATCATTTAAAGAATAGAATTAGATTAGGAGGATCATTGATATGAAATATTTTGTATTTAATCTTTTCCAAATATTACTGCTAATTCTTCTAAAACAAAGTAAACAGAAATAGACTGAAAAGTCTTGAATTAAATGTACATTAATTGCATAAATAAATTTAGCATATGCAATTAGCCCAAAGATCTTTTTTTTTTTTTTTATGAGATATTATATGCATTAGAACAAATATATATAAGTCTTTATACTAATGTTTGAATTCTGCACCTTGGAATAAAAGGAAATCTCTGATAGTCAAATAATCAAGCCTTATCATTCCTGCTGCAGCTTGTGTCAGATGAAGCCAACGTGATGTAAAGACCGTGTAATAACGAATAACAGCCACTAGATGGCGGAAAAGGGACCTTGAACACGCAGCGCTTTGAAGTTCCATGCGGGAAGGAAGTTCTCAGCTGAGTATTGCTTCCTGAATGTGTACATGATTCCTTATTTGGGATGTTGTGGGAAATCCAGCGAAATCTTGATTTTTGCTGACTTTCAAAGAAGTTTAAAAAAAAAAAAAAAATTTGGAATGACAAAAGATGGTAATGATTATGCATTTTTGCACACTAATACGTTCTTTATTAGATTAATAAAGCCATATTTTGATTGGATATGGATATTTAGATTTTCCTCATCCACCCTTAAAAGAGTAGCACAATTTTTATTTATTTTTTTCTGATTAAATGTTACACTGTTGCTTATGTGAATAAATGTACTTTTCTTTGTTTGCTTGCTTCCTCTTGGAATAAATGATCAGAACATTATTTGGAATACATAAGGGGAAAAACACAATCTTAGATTAAGCTAAAAAAAAAAAAAGCGATGAATTGGAGAAGTAGGCAAACAATGTGTGTTGTTTTCTTTTTCTATTTTAAATCTAAATTGTAATAAAAATATAGAGAAAATAATTTGCTGTGATAGGTATTATAAATACCATGTTTGGCACCAGCTGGTATTAGATTCTTGCAGTATGATAACCTTTCTTATGATTAAATGTATATACATTTAGTTGTACTATCTGATCAGGTAGCAGCTGGAATAAATAGTTGTTCTGTCAGCTGTCCTGATGTGCGCAGCTATAGGTGTGGAGGGTGCATGTTGTCTTATTTACATTAGGTTAAACATTTGCAAAAGAAAAAACAAACTGACACAACAATCAAATTATTTGTTGTTTTGGTATAATCTTTTCTGATATTGTGCATGTTCTGAAGTCAAACTTTATCTTTTCTGAAACTTCAAAACAAAAAATAAATCAATAAAAATGTATGTGTGCCTGTGTACGTAAGCTATTAAACTGGACAACGCTCATGAGTATGGTCTGAAATGCTGTGTATTAAACCAGACTTTCAGACCAAGTGAATTTGTCAGAGAAGAAAAAAAAAAAACAAATAAAAAATCCTAAATTAATAATGTAATGATTAACATTTATTAAATAAATAATGTGATTAAAATAATTAAAAAGATTAATTACAAGTAAAACTGAGTTTAACAAGTGGTTCAGTTGTTTACAAACTTTGTAATTAAATCCTTCAATTGTGTATGCAATTGATCAAGGTGTGGTTGCATGTGGAAGGTTGCCCCAACATAAAATCTGCTTGGCAACCCTAGGATTTTGGGACCTTATCCTGTACCTTATATGCATTGATACCATACTGGTAACAACTTCATGGTTACCATTACAACTTATATCACAAAACATTGAAAAATAATTAAAAACAACAAAAGTTAAAAAATTAGCATCTGGCTGGGAAAAAGTTATCAGTCTGTTTTATTTAACATTTCATACATTGTCTTGTTTGGTTTTTGAGATGAAAGGCACACGGATTTGTATGGAAGAGGATTAGGGCCACTGAAAAAAAAATCAACTGATTTTTAAATTTTATTTCAGTTTAATATGGAAAAAAGGCCAGAATTCTGACTTTAATCTCAGAATTGTGACTTTAATCTAAGAATTCTGACTTTTTTCTCAGAATTCTGACTTTAATCTCATAATTCTGACTTTTTTCTCATAATTCTGACTTTAATCTTAGAAAACTGACTTTTTTTCTCTGTATTCTGACTTTAATCTGAGAATAATTACTTTTTTCTCAGAATTCTGACTTTCATCTCAGAATACTGACTGTAATCTAAGATTCTGGCATCTTTCTCAGTATTGTGACTTTAATCTCAGAATACTGACTTTAATCTAAGAATTCTGACTTTTTTCTCAGAATTTTGACTTTTTTTCCTCAGAATTCTGACTTTAATCTCAGAATAGTGACTTTAATCTAAGAATTCTGACTTAAACTGAAATAGAATTTAAAAATCAGTTACTTATTTATTAATTTTTTTTAGTGGCCCTACTCCTCTTCCGTAGATTTGAACTGCTCAGTCAATTTAATAAACCAAACTCTGCTCAACCTTTCCCTGCTGGTTGTGTGTTGCCATGGCAGCGGTTGAAATGACAGTCCTCAGGAAGGAGCCAATCAGCGGCCGCGCTTAGGTGTCTGGTTACTCCCAGTCAGTCCACGCTAGATGGCAGAGGGGAGGGCTTATTCCGCTGCTCCACAGAAATGGTAACTTTGTTTCGCGGGAGGAGAGCACTTAACTGAGCCGAAGCGAATAAACGGGACTCCCAAACTTTAAAACTATCTTTTAATGTCCATGTTTTTAAATTTGAAAAGCGGTTCAGTCAAAAGGAAAGCTAAAACGGAATGAGCCGCGCGAGCGCAAACCTGTTGCCTGTCTGCTTGTCCGTGTAGTTAACTACAATCCAAGATGTTGCTTTGTGGATGGGATGGCGTCTGGAGCCGTTGGTGTGTGGATTCTTAGCTTCGCCGGAGTACTCCAATTTGTTTCTCAGTTAACTGTCTGATTCTCCTTCCTGGGTAAGCTACTTTTGAACATATTACATTTTTCGTTTGTGTTTATTATTATTATTTTATTATGTGTGTGTGTGTTTGTGTTTGGCTAACTTTAACCCATCTTTAAAACCTCAGGGATTAAGTAATTTTGAGCAGACTTGATTGTTTTCGGTGCGTAGTTAACAGATGCCTAGCTACAAACCGTTGGATTTTTTGATTTTACAAGTTTGTTAAGCTTATGTTCACATTTGGACCACATCTATAAAGATGCAGCATTTTAATTGGGTGGTAGAGAACCCCCCACTACAAAAATAGCAGATACTTTGCTGTCTAACAGTTTCCAACATCTATCACTTGAGCAGTTTGGCTAATGTTGACAAAATAGACCACATGTTTAATGTTTTAGCACACATTTCCCCTTGTTAACAAAGCCTTTAGAGCCATATAATCAGTATTGACTGAAGGTTTTATGGGTTGGTATGTGAGAAGGCATCTTTAACCCCCTCCCCCTTCATTAACATTGAAATATACTAAAGTTAACTCAGAGTAAAAGGTCAGGGGGAAGCTAAGCTAAAGAACATTCCCATCCTGTGCTGTCATTGTAAAGGTGATCTGAGCATCTTTATGGGGAGAAATGTGGAAAGCTGCTCTTGTGTAGTGAAGAAGGCAGACTGTGTTTTAGTTTTGTTTTCAAGAAGAAGAAAAAAAAAGAAAAAGAAATGCTCTCCATGTCACAGTTCTCATAGCAACCCTGTGATTAACAGAAATGGGGCGGATGAGGTCCAGACCAAAATGAGAAATGAAGCAAGGAAATAGTCATGGCATTTCAAGACAGACTTTAGTGGAAAACAAGAACTGTGGATAGGTGGATAAAAGTGTTTTTTATTTATTTGTGGAGGAATATTTTTACTAGGAAGTGCCAGAGTTGACCCTGTATTGGCCTGTGTTCTGAGTAATCTGGAAAAGTACATCTGCTAATGCTGTAGATGGTATGTAAAACACAAAGAATGTGAACCAACCACTTTTTTTTTTGCTTTTTTTATGTAGATGAGCCAGTGCTGTCACTTATATCCTGCTACTGTTTCTTTCACATAAAACCCAGCTAGGCAACTGCATTTATAGTTTGTAATTTATCTTACAATAATGCACAGCTTATATTATGTGGAGGTCAATGATCCTTGACTCCATTCAGCTTAGATCTGTGATAAACAAAACAAGATCTAATTCTTTTTTTTTTTGATTAGTTTTATTTATTTTTGGGTTACTAACATAAATAAAATCCTAAAACTCTCCACCATTGTGGTTTACAATCATATCACCCAAGAGTATGTGCATTAGTTTTTTTGTTAGTTTTAGACAAAAGTAAGCAGCATACACAGCAAGGAGAAACTGTGTAATAACTTGTAACTCAAAAGAGAACTAGAAATAGGTAGTTTTTATTGTTTGTTGATCTAAACGGAAAAAAGCTTAACTGGTGCTACTACAAAATAAAAAAATAAAAAAATAGAAAAATGTCCTGTTAGAGCACCAGCATCTTCTACACTTTACCATGGCGGACACTATGCTAAAGCGCCCACATGTCATAACTTTAGATGTTTTGCCTTTTGATACAACACCAGATAACAAAACAATTTGCTTTTTAAATTGACAAAGTTTATTTAATTCTCTCTTAACTCTTTAACTCTTACTTTAACAATTGCATACTCGGGGAGTTATGGTTGAAATTATATTTGAGGGACCAAGACAATAATTCATTGCATCTTGTCTGTCTCTGCATGGCTCCATCAGCTGGATTAATTCTTTCATAGGTTTACAGGTTTCGCTGTTAAACTTATATATATATATATATATATATATATATATATATATATATATATAATATCAACATTCATACACTTGTTTAATATTGTTTAACAGCATTTCAATGCAAATGCAAGGCTACATGTCAGATGGATGATGGCCTCTGTGGGGGTATAAAGAGGAACAATTTGTTACAACATTGACCATTCTGATATTATGGTCAGCACTGCCTGTTTTTTTTTTTTTAACTAGGAAAATAAGCATTGGATTTCCATTTGAAGTAGACCACTGAAAGTTTTTTACTTCTAGTTTTCTATATAATCGGATTTAAAAATAGCAGTTTTGTGTTCAAAAGAATATTAAAATAAAGATAATGTTTGTTTGATTTTCTCTACAACTCATACAAATACTTTACTACAAAGCAAAGCTGCCAGTTTTGGGGAAAAAAAGGAATACTGATGATTTCAAATCTTGCAGTAACGATGCTGATTACAGTTAGCCTAATTATCTTCACTTAAAGGGATAGTTCGGTATTTTTGACATGAATCTGTATGGCATCCCCATCACCAGTGTCATGCAATCACACTGACTTACCCCTGGCAGCGTCCTGTGAGCAGAGTTCTCGTCCAGTTTTGGTCAAGCCAAAAGTAGTCCGGCAGGTTTGCTAGACCCAGCGAAATAAAACGTTTCTCTTCCCAAAACATTATGTGTTCAAAAGAGTGATATTTTTGCATCCCAAAAACGTTGTAGTGGAAAAAGTCACACGTCGTTATCACTTGGTCCTATTTTCTCTCTGTTCGTATCAGTGCGCGCCGTCATTCAGACAGCGAGCTCAACAACAGCCAGATGCATGTCTCCCTCCGCCTAGCTCCTAGCTGGGCGGAGGGAGACATGCATCTGGCTGTTGTCAGGTTAGTAGGCCCTAGCTGAACTATCCCTTTAAGGCAAGGCAAGGCAAATTTATTTGTATAGCACAATTCAGTACAAAGACATTGCAAAGTGCTTTACATGATTAAAATACAGGAAGATAAAACAGAATCAAAGCAAGTAGGAAAAAAATGATAATAATAATCAATAAATAATAAATAAAATTAAAATACTTTGTTTTCCTCCCCCAACTGAATGTTATTTTTAACTGGAATAAAAATAAATCACTTGTTTTATGACATGTAGAGATGGAGCCTTTGGTCTTATCAACATGGAGAAGAGGTTAGATTAAAAAAAACAAAGAGTTTTTGTTGTTGAGGCCGTGCATCCAGATGGATCCAGGGTTTTAGAAGAAAAGATAATTATTCAAAATGTGGTTCCAATGTTGAGCCGGGTTTTAACGTTACTCTGTGGCCGTGTCACAGTATTACCAGAGGACCTAGAATTTACTACTTTTTTGGTGCTTTGTACAGTTATATAGACGTGCATTTCTTCTAAGATGTTTATGTAAAGATACCCTAGTTTGGACTGGGCACCCAATCACCTACCTGTCAACTGCTTTTCTGCCAGGGTAACAGAGCGCTGGTGCCTGTCTCTAACAGTCTATGGATAAAGAGCGGGGTACAACCTGGACAGATAACCAGTCCATCGCAGCCTGCATGATACCTCACTGTTTAGTTAACTCCTTAACAGCGTTGTTTCAACACATTTTAGTATGTGATATAGGTTCTCATCAGGTATCATCCTACAAATCTGTGCGCAGACCCATAGCACTGCAAAATTACACAACACACAATATTTAAATGCATATGCACAACATATCAGTATACTTGATTCCTAAACTGATGTTCTAGATGAGGATTTGCTTTAGTGTTATCAATCTGCAGGGTTGATATATTTCCCTGTGTTTGCCTTTCAGGAGTTCACTGATTCTCCCCCTTACATGTCCAGCCATGTGGGCTAATAGAGATAACCTTATCAATGTGTGCTCATCGCTTTTATAATTTATAATTTATAATTCATCTAAATTTACAAAAATACTTTTGTTACTGAATTTTCCTGGCAAGAAAAGCCAGCATTCTTTTTAAACCTCTCTGTTGGCACCCATCACTGCCTCTGTTCTCCATTTCCAGATGTCCTTGCCAGCTTAGACCACAGTTCTGATTTTTGGAGGATATTATCAAATTCCTTCTCATAGCATTTGTTATGATTTTTGCTTCCCAAAACTAGAATATATCTTTCCTATAGATGAGTTGCTTTTCTCTGTTTTAAAGAAGCAGCTTTTGTTCTGTGTTTTAGAAATGGATCATCCTTAAAGAACAAAGTGAATCATTTTTATACGTAGTGCCTAGAAGTGGGCGTTTTCTTATTCATTTTTCTAGGGAACTGTTTTCAAATCCATCCAAGGAGTTGTAATGGTGTCACACACAGGAAGGTGGGTGGAGGGGAAAATCTTCACAAGTGCAAAGTAAAAATCAGGTTTCCAGGATTATTTCTTTGAAATTCTCTCACCAACAACAGCAGCCTATTGCTTGGTTGGTGTTGTTCTTGGATACCTGGGAACAAAGATCCAAATAGCAGGCTCTAAAATGGTGAGGCCTTTCTGCCTTCAGATTGCTGAACACCCTCGGTAATGAGCAGAACCACGGCCCAATGAGAGGGTAGTTGGCCCGTACAGCGCTCTCAGCACAGATAAAAAACATTCCACTGTAGGTCTCTGTTGAAATAACAAGGGTCACAAAACAATCAGCCCTCACAGCACCCGCTCTCCTCTTTCTCATGGCTAATGAACAAGATGGTTGGTATCCCACTATATGCTCTAACTTCACGCCTCCCTTTGAGTAGAATGGTTAACCTGCATTCCTGCATAAACATTTAAGCTGGGGAAGGGCTTACTCATTAACTCCCTTCAGAAAACTCCAATTCATAGAAAGGACATTGTTTCACATATTGCTTTCAGCCAAAAAATGGAACTAATGAGTCTGGTGGCCCAGTTAACTGCAACAGTTTATGGAGAAATTATATTCAGATAACAGAAGGGCTTCATCCCCTCTCTATAGCCTGTTTCCCACTTAAAATACCGTATTAACGTGTGTTTTTCAAACACGGGTCGACCCGCTAACAATCGGCATTTGTATTTTCCTTCCCATTGGCAAAAAATGCTGGCTCTAACCCCTCGCTGGCAAGCTGCATGGCCTCTGTCCCCGCAGCTGCATATCTGGTGATGCCATCACGCTGGGATAGCCTTGATGATGTCACCACTGCAACACTCATCAGGAAAGTAAACAATCGAGAGAAACATGTAAGGAAGCCAGGACATAGTCAATGCTTAATTGTTTCGCTCTTTTGTCCCTCCGAATATCTCTTACCAGTGCAATGCCATGTTTATTAAATGTAAACAGAGTGGCTTCAGCTTGTTAGATAAGATGCAACTGGTGCAGTGTGTTGTTGTCCATATATTGCGCTCAACTTTCTTTAGCGAGTCCACCCACCTCTTTTGTTCCCAAAATATATCGATCAGAGCCGAGCTGATTTTAACACGGGTCGCTAGCCAAGTTGTTTGACCTGGGTAGACACGCGTTAGTGAGCTATTTCCGCTGCCATTAAAAGCCGATTGTTCCCGGGTTTAAGCTGTTTTTTTTTTTTTTTTTTTTTTTTTTTTTTTTTGGGGCAGTGGGAAAGGGGTATAAGTGAAAGCTTTTCAAGTTATAGAGGGGATAGTTTGATCCAAATCTTTTGTGTTTTCCTTCTTTATTTGTTTTGTTTTGATTTCTGGCCTTGCAGAGTGAAAATTGCTCCATAATGTATCCGTTTACATGTATGTCTGCATCAGCCACTTGACTCCACAAACTAAAGGTATGCCATCTATGGAATCCTTATTGAGGCCCACGATGATTCAGACCTAAGGGCGAATAAAAGACCTGACAGGCAGGTTATACTCCTGCAGCACTGTGTCGCAGTGAGCTTGTTGCAGATATTTTTGATTTATGCCCAATATTGAAGCGTGGTCTGTCCTATGTTATTCCTCGCCACAATGCAAGAGGGACAATCATGAACTCGCTGTGGGTCTAGATACGGTCGAGTAAGTGAGGAAGTGGAAAAACGCAAGAGGCAAGTTTGTATGACAACGGAGGGACATGAGGGCGAAAAAGAGTGGGGATCCAGGTGGAAAAAGGGTCCCAGTGTTCTTGCGCACCTTTGCTCTTCTATTTAGTCCAACTTCACAAGTTGTTTTCCATGAAAGCGGTCATAAAAACAAAACATCCTTTCTGTCTTCCCTGCAACGCTATCTGCGGCACTGTCTGCGGTCACCTACTATTTTGGGGAGGTGCACTGCAGAAGGGGGGGGGGGCACATTTGCGTTCACTGCGACACACACACAGACGACCTGGTTTCTGGGTATAAACCAGTCTTAAGGGTGTCCAAAGCTCAGCCCAGGGACCACCAACAGACCCTGGGCTGCACTTTGGATGCCCTTAGGCTAGCAACAAAATCTAGACAATTTCCTGTGTTCTTGGAGACGTTGTTAACAACAGATGCACCAATAGCTGAGTTTAGTGTCTTCAGCGAGTAGTAAGTGAGTTAGCCCCTCCCTGCTCCAAAACACTGGAGCCCGTTTCTGCAGTTAGAGAGAAAAGGCCGTTTCTACTCTTTTTGCCCACCGAACATGAGCCACACATGTGCAATGCTTCCGATGAAACCCCCTGAGTTAACCTCATCCACCGTGTGCCTCTGTTAACTTCCTTTAGGCTTAATTGCTTAACAAACTTTCGTTTTTTTAGTTTCAGCTTTTAATCACCTTCTGAAACACTTAAAAAGTGCCTTGTAAAGTTTACCTTGAGTTTTAAATGTATTTGTAGGGTTTTTTTTGTTTTTTACGGCACTAGCGCATTGTTTTTCTGGACAGTAGGCTCACAGGAACAGGGGTATGGGAGAGGGGAAGAGCCATGTTGCATGCCCAGATCGAGGAACAAACCCTCCGTACACGGGCCGTTTGCGCCATCAAAGCACGCCCATTTGTAGCATTTTTAATCACATTCTGTCTTGCTAATATTTAAGTACTTATAATATGCATGTAGGTGAAAGTGATTACTTCATGACCCCCCTCCCCTACGTTAATAAAACATTCCAGTGAAGAACCTTCCAACATAGGCTGGATCCTTTGAAGACCTCAAAAACAATTAAGGCTGGAAGTGGTCATCTGTGAATTGGGAAAGTCTAACCTTCCAGCCTCAGGGTAACTGAGGTGTAACCCTGACAGCATGAGGCGTGGACCTATGAAGTCTCAACAGGATCTTTTTTAATATAATTTTTTTCTGATATGCATTTTATTTATCAGAGGAAAACTCAAATAAATATGGCATCATTGTTCTGACTGGCCTTACAGAATAAAAGGTCAGCAAACAAGACAGGCCTTCAGCAATTTGTGTTCTGATTTTTAGCTACACTGCTAACAAGGTTTACAAGTGTAAATCACATTGGATCCAAATCTTCCTTTGGCTTGAGTTTGAGGACAACCTTATATTGTACAGGGCAGAACCAGGCAGGTAGTTCAGCGTTTTACTGGAAACCCCCATTTGAAAAAAGTGAATTTAATTTTTTTAAAGGCTCTAGTTAAGAAAATTCATACTGTCCCCCTTTTGTTTCATTTGGGAAATCTAGTGCTCTTGTGTTTTAGTCAGTAAATACCAATTTCAATATCATTTTGATGATGAGTTTGTTAACTTTATGTTTTAAAATCAGATCAAGTAAGGCACTGTGAAATAACAGTGAAATTAGCAGAAGTGCAGCAATAGGCTTTTTGTTGTCCTTCACCGATTGGTCTGTGTTCTCTTTATTTTTTATGACATTTTTTTCAAGTACTGTAACATAAACTTACTTTATTCACTTTGTTGGAGTTTTACAGGGAATCGTATAAATATGGAACTTTGAAATAAACCGTCTGTGCCTTAGAGCCTTTGGTAGATTTAGTGATTTATTTATTTCAACAGAAAAAATAAGAAATGACTAAATACATCAGAGATAGATAATCAGAAACTTACGAAACTCTTCAGTTCATGAATAGTTTTTTCCCAACTGCCACTTAGAGTTTTGACACCTATTGACACGAAATGTTGGGTCCACTAATTATGATAAACTGATGTGTATTTGATATAGGGTCACATTTCTGTCTTCTGATAACATGATAAGGAGGTGAGTTCGATAGAGGGATGTCATGGCTTAAGATGATTTATTTAGAAGTAAAATGTTTCCATTCATGCTAATTTCAGTGTTTGAACCTCAGTTGATATTTCCAAGCTATTGTATGGTGCATCTGTTTTTATAGGAGATCCACCTAATGGCTAAAAACAAGCTTAAATCTGACATTACTTTGATTAAAAAGTTCCAACGTCAATATTAACATCAGTTTACTGTTTGGGGTTTGTATTGTTATTTAACCCATGTTTTGTAACAAAATCGTCTTTTGTCCCTAAAGACGTGGAACTGTAGCATCGTGCAAATAGTTTCTGCACAGCCTGTTAAAAGACAGAAAAACTGGAGCTTCCTGTTCTGCTTACATTGTTAACATGCCATTGATGAATCGGGAAGATTAGAAACTATTGTAACCACTGTAGAGCTGTGGCTGGAGTTCAGACAGAAACTGTGACAGATCAGGGGCAACTTTGCATGTGTTTTTATCTCATTCACGTCCGTGTGTGAATGACTCAGCCAGCAGATGCTGTGGAGTAAACGCATCCTGTTCCAACTGGTTGTATTGGTTTTATTTCCATACAAATTAAAGTCATGTTGAGTTTCCTGGTGTATCAGTTGAATGTCATGTTATGCTTCAGGTTTTAAAACATGACACAAGCGAAACAGCTTTAGGTTAAAGGGCCGTTAAGTTTTGATTCAGCCTCAAGCTGATCTTGATCTCCGGCAGAACTTGGTAAATAAATCTTCTATACTATAAAATGTTACTGAATTCAACATCCATATACCCTTTTTTGTTCTGTTAGTATTAGTAATGTTTTAAATTAGATTGACTCTTGCAGATTTCAAGTTTATTTGTGTTGCTGACTATTTACTACCAAATAAACACTGGGAAATTTATGACTGTATGGTTCTAAGGCAGTAAAGACGGCAGCTTCAAAAACGATTTCAAACATATTCGAGACTGTTTAGTTGCTGACATGAACAGAATTTAGACCCAGAGGTCCTGCTTTGCATTTTCTGAACTCGGAGCTCTGATCAGCTCTTATTCCTTCAAAACTCTTATTTCTTTCTTCTAACAAGACAAAAGTCAATATGGCATTTTCTCGCTTGTTATCAAGTTAAAAGAGCAAACAATAAACTTGGAGGTGAACATGAGCATGTTAATTAGATTTCATATGACTTTAAACAAAACTTTTGGATGAATGTTTGTGATATTGTGCGCAGATGATAACTGGTTCTTCTCTACCTGTGCAGGGAAGATGCATGTGTCTCTGGCAGAGGCCCTTGAAGTTCGAGGGGGCCCACTGCAGGAGGAGGAGGTATGGGCCCTGCTCAGCCAGAGCGCCGAGAGCCTCCAAGAACTCTTCAACAAAGGTAGAGCTGCACCTTATTTTGCTTTTTATCTTTTCTGATTATCCAGTTAATAATCCATCATTCAGAGAGACTAATTATTTATTTGATAGATTTTTTTTTCAGCAAAGTAAAGAGGGGGGTTAATAGTTTATTTATTCCTACTTATTGATCTAATTTTTTATTTTTTTTTTCCAAAGAGCTGTAACATTAACCGTAAAAAGACAGATAATAGTTAGTAGACTTGACTGCAGATCTTACTTAAAGTACATTTTTTTCCCAAAAAATACCAAGGACGTCAAATTATAGACATGGTTAAATTTCAGCTTCCAGAGACATTTTATTTTTTGAGAAATCTCAGGCAGTGTCTGAGGGAAAGGTACTGAGGGAAGTTTTACTCCAGAGACACTGGAGAGGATGTGAGTCTGCAGAAATCGGCGTCCTGCATGTGGCTTTAAAAACACTTAAGGAGGTTCCTGCTTTCACTCTTTATTCCAGTACCTGATAACAACCAATGTGTCATCTAAAGAGTTGACCATTGTAGATTCCCATGAAAAGCAGTAACTTGGACGTGACCCTGTGCGTAAAACCAGCCTGACTCCATTTTCTGGTTTTGCTTACTGGAGCCTGTGCTGAAAAATCTTATCAGCAAATGTTTCTGAATAATCCTCTAAGGTCACATTTATGAAAAGATCAGAAGGCTTTTTTGGTGTGAAGGATTTTTTAGATAAAACAAGAATTACAGCTGGATACTTGAAGGTTTTCCATCTTTATTTTGTCTTCCTTTTGCTTTTTCCCCCCTGACATTCCCAGTTGTATTTATAGCAGCATTTTATCCTTCTACAGTGTGTAGTCGTACAGTGTAACTTGTGGCCACTGGACTGCTGAGTGAGGCTAAAATTTGAATAGCAGATGTTGGACCCGGCAATTATAGTCCGTGAACTGTGTAAAGTCTGTTTGCATCAAGAATTTTTTATTAATACTCTATATTCAACCCTTACAATCCAAGCAAATTGTAGTTTAAAAATCTTAGCTGCTATTTTGAGTCTTTGCAGATATTCTCTTTGATATTGGCTGAAAAAACCCAACATAGAATGTAAACAGTTTATCTAAATTTAACCCTCCTAGTTTCTGTTTATCTTGAAAGATGTGAAGGTGTGTAAAGATCAGGAGATTGTTAAAGTATTTGTAAACGAAACCAGTAGTTTTTTTTTTCTCTCCATGCGTAAATTGCAGTTTAAGAATGAATGTTTTTGAAAAACTGATGGGAGTTTTCCTGATTACTAATAGAATTACCTTCCAATACTCCCTACGTCTAATAATATTAGCCTGTAAAATCATTCATGTGTTTTTTAACTTTGTGTTTTGTGATGTTTAAACCTCCAAACTTTAAGGATTTCATGTCACAAGTCAAAACATAGTTTTTTTTACTGCAGTCACAGCTAAGAGGCTTTCAGGGTTTGTCTTTAACAGCTGCACAGATCTAGAAATGGTACTTCTTTTGGTTTTAGATCAACATCAAATGGAAGGAGACATGTTTTTTTTGCAGGTTTGTGCGTGTTAGCTAACTTAGAAGTCACCTCCTCCTAAATGTGCATGGGCCAACAAAAACAAAAACACTGCCCTACTTCAGAGTTGTGGTTTTGTTTCTTTATTTATTATGAATTTTGCATGAACACATTTTACTCCTCTGTGGCGTTTTTGTGGACTGCCTTATCATCAGCCCAAACAAACGCCTCTTTGCTCTCTCCTCTGCTCGTTGTTTATGTCCTCTTCTTTCCCTCATTTTTCTTTCTTTCTAATGTGAAAGGCAAACCGTAGCCTCAGTCTCACGTCTTCCTTTTCTTCTGTAAGGTATTTTCATGCATTTATTCCCACCCATCTCACTATAAACATTCCTAGTTTTGCTTAAAAAGTATCCCCACAGAATGACTCTTCCATCATTATGCTCACTGTAGGGATAGTGTGAGTTTCAAATAATTTGCAGGCTACTCAAAGTCTCCCGAGGTCTTTAACCATTTTCGAAACAGGCATAAATGACCTCTTGGGGTAGAAATATGTGTTTTCAGGAAAGTGTGAAAATTTGCTCTACTTAAGAGCAACAATTCAGATGAATTTCTAATCAACGGTTGTTTAGTTGCCCATCAGACAGCAACAAAACATTAAATTATGAGAAAAATCATGATTCCTTGTGATTGAAACATCTTTGAATGGTCAGATGGGTTTAAACAGGAAACTTGTATTTACTTTGTAAATTCCAGCTATTGAAAGCAGAATTTTTTTTCCCGGCTCGTCAAATTGAGCTCCTCTCTTCCATGCTCCGCTCTTCTCAAACTGAAGTATGAGTCGAAGAAAAGAATTTTGCAGCACAGCTCAAACATTCCTTTGTATATTTTTAAAGCTGTCTCTAACCATAGCACTGCCTGTGGCTTTGTAGGAAAAGGGATTTATGCTGTGTAGTCATTCCCTTTTCGCTTCCATGCTTCAAGATTTTTGTTTTTGCAGAGTAGGCAAGCAACAAGTGTTTGTGTTTACTTCAGTCAGCTCGACTATCCATAAACACTAGAGCTCTTTGCAGGAACAGCCACTGTGGATAGACATGTCTAAGTGTGAGACATTTGGGCTTTAAATGTCTGGACAGAATTTGATAACTAGTTTTGAGATTTAGAGGACTGTACTTTAACGTTTATTTGTCTCTGTGCCCATTTGGCAGTTTTCAAAAGTTCATCACTGTCTTTTATTCATGTTTGTGTTTTATTGTTTATTTCCATCTCCAGACCCTGCAGCTATGGGCTTCATCATCTCACCCTGGTCCCTCCTGCTTATGCCCTCTGGCAACATTTCATTTACAGATGAGTATGTCACTCAGCAGGACTTGAGAGCGTTCACAGCCCCAGAGGTCATGGAAGGCATCTCTCTGAATACGGTTTCTGACATTGAAAAGGTGTGTACTGATGGGTCATGCATACTGTGACAGAAACATAAACATTCTTCCTTGTGTCTTTATTTCAGTGCATTGCTACCAAAGTTCTGTGATGCACTCCCGAAAATAAAATAGTGTAGAGCTTTGTAAACATCCTCCCATTTATTTCCTTCTTTTATCTGGTAGCATGTTGTCTTTCTTTTTTTAATGTGACATGAGTGAGAGTGGAGGAATCAAACAAAAGAACAAAAGAAAACTGTCTTAAGCATCTTCAACGTATCAATCTTTAGCAGATTGGTGATGGCAGGAGTCTTTATTTGTTACCTTAAGGCAGTGGATCTGTAAGAGTTTTTCTAAAGGATCACCAACATTTCAAAATCCTTCATAATTTAGGATGGACCAGGTTTAAAATCTTCATAGGTTAAAACAGAGTACATTTGCTGTGAAGCATTCATCCAAAGCATTATGTGCTGTTTGTTTTTAGTCTTTTTAAAGTAGGCTACTTCTCCTTACAAAGTATGGTTAACTTTAAATTGCTTCTTACATCTCTGTGCTTCTCTTTGACTTGACTTTATACTCCTGACTAACCTGAATCTTTTTCTACGTGGTGCCTTCCACATTAAAGAAGGTTGTGGTTAATGTGTTCACTGACTCGATAAAGGGTAGGATTTTTGTGCGGCTGACGAGTCAATAACCAAGTCGGATGCAATCAAGCTGACAATCAGCTGATTCCGATCAGTAATTAGTTTTTTATTCCCTCCATCTTTAAGTAAAGAGATTTCTGTACAGTTGAAAAAAAAAAAAAAAACAGTCTCTGCCAATGTTCAGTCCTAAGGTCCTTAAGTGTAATCTATTAATTCAGACTCGCCATACCAGGTCTTACTCTATTGCTGTTTTAATTTTTTATTTATTGTTTCTGGTTTTAGTACCGTTTTGTCACAATATACCAGTTCTCCTGAATTACAGCATTAATCAATTCATTCCTGTCACAGTAATCATTTCTAGCTCATATGCTGAAGTTTACATAATAAGGTTTTTCGTTTGCAGTTCAGTACATCTGTGAATAGTGCTGTAAAGGTGACTATCTCTCATGCGAAAGACAAAAAACAGAAGTCGTTTTTTTTCAATAAATCAATGAAACAGTTTTTTTTTTTTTTTTTTTTTTTTTTTGCCAGTGGTGTGTAAATAGAAATGATAGTCAATGAGATTTGATAGAACTTGTTCCGACTTTAAGTACCAGACTGAAACAATGGGAGAATCTGTCCAAAGCTCAGAAGTAAACCATCTTCTGCTGTTGAAAGAATCCCCACAGCCCTCTCATTTCAAATCTGCTACTCTGGTAGAATAACTGAAGGCTTGCATGACTGAAAACCCGTCTCTGGCTCAGACCCACTAACCTCAAACAGCTTTGTGCTGAGTCAGTTTTCCGAGCCTGTATCTGCCTCTCCAACTGAGTTATTTTAGTGCAGAAGTTAAATATCTGTTTCCTTCGTTTTAAGATTGAGTGTAAATACATGTCAGCTATAAGAGCCAAGGCTTTCTTTTACTGTGTTCAACCTGTGCTTTATTTTATTCCTCACTGTCAAGTCTTCAGGAACTTTCTGAAAATGTTGCTGTGTCTTTAGGCTCTCACTCAGTCTGTTACTAAAAGACCTCGAAAGCTATGTTGCATTCTTTGGCAAACCCTGAATTATTCTTTACTCTACCAAGCCCAACATTCAGGGGAAGTCATTTCTCTCCAAGGCAATGAGTAGAGAGTAATAACAGGAAAATGGAAAAAAGAAATTAGGGAGAGACTTTCTCTATGTTTGTGTGGGGAGTAATATTCAACTTCCATTCTCTTTGGTGGTTGGTGATCCTTTACCTTTATGGAATTAAACTTTGTCTTTATAACAAGGGTGCACTGATATATTTGGAAGATCAGTGATTGGCCAATATTTCAAAGTGTAACTGATCTTATGTATTACTGCAGTGGGCTGAATAATCTTCCACCATCAATGCTCTAAAGTTTGATTTATATTTAAGAGCAGTTATTCAATACTTTTTATTGTATTTATTTGTACTGCTGAATGTTTTTCACTATAAGCTCTTATAATGGCTGGAATTATCAGTTATTAAAAAAAATTAGTATCAGACAAAATAGGAATTGACATTCCAGGGCTTTTAAAGATTGTTGCATCCCTAGTTTATATTATTCATTCTCTTTATGTAAATTTCTGACTAATCAGTTAATATTATAATTTTTTTTAAGACCAATGATTAGTTAAATAAATGTTTTCCTTCCACAGATGCACATGTACTCACTGGGGATGACATTGTTTTGGGGAGCAGACTATGAGATTCCCCAAAGTCAGGTAATATATTTTAAATAAAGAAAAAGAGGAAAAAAAAAACATTCCACTAACACCATACCGGTTAGAAAAGGTTTTGTTAAAATGTAAATGGTCCCAGAGGCTTCTTTGCGGCCTGTGTCAAAATGTGTATTTGTTTTAACATCCTGTCACATCTGGCATGACTTCTATCAGGAAGTCTTATCTAGAAGAGGAACAGTGTTTCTTGGAAATGTTCTCTGGAATGCATTTGGAAAATGAAGATGGTCAGGTTCCCCCCGCATCTTCATGACAGTCATTCAAGTGAAAAAACATACATGCTTCACAGGAAGATCTACTTTCATTGCACACTTTTTTTGTGGTCTATTTTTGTAGCCATTGAATTTATCAATACAATCTAGTCCAAACAGCTTTAATGAGAAATAGATAACAGATATATCTTGGGATTTTCCCCTATACTTATCTATTACACCAGACTTGACAAAGGAAATTAATTATTATTTAGATGTCATAAATGTCTGTAATTTACATGTAGTTTAAATGTAGTTAGTTTAAAGAAATTCTAACGAAAGGTTCTTATTTAAATTATTTAGTCTTTGTTTTATATAACATAATTTTAAAGGAAACCACAAAGTAATTAAAATGTAGTTTTGCAGAAAATGTGGCATCTAGATTCCCCAAAGCCATAACTGAAATCACAGAAGGATTCTAGTTTTTCACCTAGTTATTGCAGTCTTCTGAGTAAATGGTTCTTTTGGTGTTTTACTATAAGCGATTAAAATAATTGTTTTATTTTTTTCCATCTTTTTATTCTAAAATACATTTTGATTGAAGCTATTTTCAAACAAGGTAGTTTTTATGAAGCGTGCAAGTTCAGATAACTTGATAAGATTGCTTCCCATATTGCTTATTCTTCTCCCTCTGTTTTCCTGTGCAGCCCATGAAACTTGGGGAACATCTAAACAGTCTACTGCTCAACATGTGTGACGACGTCACGTTGAGTCGAATGTCGCTGCGAACGGTGCTGGACATCTGCAGCAAACACATCAGAAACTCCAGCTGTGACCCTCCTTTCTCCTACGTTCGGAAACTGGTCCGGTTGGTACTTGGCAGTCTCTCTCAGGTATATGCTTATCTTTATATATCTATATCTATATATAAGTATATCAGTTTTACCTTTTTTTTTTATCCTTACATTGTTTCTAACTTGAATCACCTTTTCTCAGCTGGATGGTCTGCTGACGGATAGAGAATCTCTTCCAGAGCGGAGTAAGGAGATTCGAGAAAGGTTGAGAGGCAAAGGTTTGCCATCCGGTAAGATGAGCTGCTTTTAACATACTCTCTATACTGGGAATCCTCAAGGTTCATTGCTAGGCCTCTTGAACCTGTACTCTAAGAGTGCTTAAAATGCGCTTTAATGTTTCATATCGAACCTAGGGAGAACAAAGGAACATCTAAAACTTCAGTAGATAAATAACTTTATACAACAAGATTCTTTACTGCTAGTAATGAATGGAAGTAGGGGTGGGAAATATATCTAATCAAAGTTTCTCAAGTTTCCCCACCCACAATAGTTAAAATGACTATCGTAACCATCAAGTACAAATTTGTATGACATTAAGCCATCTGCTTCTGTTTCACTGTTAGTTTTATTTTTCCCCACACACTTTAAATGCATCATAAACCCTTCTCCAAACTGGATTATTTTCCACGCTTCACGCACACTACAGCAAACAAGAAAATACGGAGACCGCAGGTGTTTCATCTGAGCAATATATGGCAGCGGTTTGGATTTCACACCGAGGCCGTTGAACAAAAGATGGTAATTTGTAAGAAGTTCCGTAAAGCCACTGCTGCAAAAGGTAGCAGTATAAATTTATTCCACCACCTAAGAAGTCATCCGCTGCAAATCAGCTGTGAAGCCGATAGCGATGGCCTCACCGTTTGAAAAAACAATCACATATGAGAGAAAAAGGAAGAGATGGAGGGAAATCACAAACACTATTTATTAAATTATTAAAAAAATTTTTTTTTTTTTAGATGCTCTAATACCTGTGTTGTTATGTGGTCTTGTTCAGAGGCTTTGCAGGCATTTTCTAAACTTGGCAATGTTCTCAAATTTACAACTTATTGCGCTTTTTTTTAAATTCCCAACACTTAAAAATCAATACAGATAGTTTTGAGATGCTCATATTTTGGACAGTATTTCGACATTTGTTTTTGTAATTTGAGGTCAATTTCTTTTTTCATCAGCATTTATTTTAAATGATTTTTACATTTTTAAATTGCTTTGTTTCCTGTTTGGTTTCTGGGATCTTGTTAAAGGTTAAACACTATTGTTTGTGTAAACCTTTGCGCTGGTTAAAATAAAAAAATTTTTATTTGAAACCAAAAAATTTGCATGCCAGTTTGAATGAGTGAAGCTATTTTAGTTACTCTATTGTTTTTGAAGGTAATTTAAACACATTATGCTATTTATCGTGTATCGTGACTAAAGCCCAACTATATCATGTTAGTTTTTCTTCGTATCGCCCACACCTAAATGGAAGTATGTTTTCCTCTTAGAGTGTCACCTTTATTTACGCTGAAAGTCTTCAGAGCAGCAAGACAAATGAATTTAACAGATAGCTCAGTTGTGCTCATTTGTATTCTCAGGCCTAAGCTTTGGAACAGAAAAAGACCTCCAAAGAACAACACACAAAAACCTCTAATTCATACTAAGTTCGGGAAAATATGACAGACCCTCCTCTGTGGTTTTTTGATCATACGGCTTTTCTCCAGGCCATGCGAAGGACGGCCAAAGCCATGGCCGTCATCCAGGTTATGTAAGCACTGCATGATATTGATTAGATTCACATTTTTGAGTCACCAGTGAAGCTGCTGGTTTGCTGTTTGTATCGGTGCTTTGTTTGCCTGGGTTAACGCCAGCCTGGGTGAGGGAAACTACATGCAAAAAGGATCAATCCATTCCTTAGCATTGCTCTTCTGTTGGAGCAGCTCACTCCCTCATTCTTTCACCTGTTTCTTAACCATCTTGTGTTCACTCTGCTCAATAGATAGATTGCTGAATAAATAGCTGTAAAACGGAAGTTCTTCCATCAACCTAGTTTTTACTAAATAGTAAATATATCTGAAATATCAAGTTTCAAGTTTATGGGCAGCTAACCAGTAATCTAAAACACAGCTGAAAACCTACTGTGAAAACATGGATGTTTACTATTTCTTTCTATTTAATGTTTCTTTAAAGATTGAGTTATCGAGGAGGTTAATCTGGTTGCTTTTAAATTAATGTAATTTCCTTTCTTAGGGAGGAGTGCCGCCTCCAGAGTTTTGGAGCGATACAAAGCCAGAGCTCAGGAACATACCGCTCTAAACCGGGGCCTCAGTCGCTCTATGGGCGCGCTGCCGATGCACGACTTGTTGAAAGGGGACGAGGGTGCAGCGCCCCAGAACTCCCTGTCTGACTATCACACAAACTCTGACTCAACGGCAGAATTCTACCCCAAAGCTCCTTCACTCCAGCACCAGCTTTCTTATCCCTACCTGCATCCTCTTCACCCCCAGATGAAGGGCCGGCCGGTGGAGCTGGACCGCAGGTCTTTACCCTACTATGTCACAGACAGAGGGCCCAGTCAGCCCAGGAAGATCTGGGCTTCCTCTGTGGACCTGGCTTACATTGACCCAGAAGCTCTTCGCTTTGGGGCTTTGGAAGATGCTCGGAGAGGGAGCAGTGCTTTAAGTACGCAGTCTGTGGGCAGGCGGAAATCCCCTTTGTCTGTGGCCAAGGAGGGGGATTATCAGTACTCTGAGATCGGTGGACTGAAGAACAACAGGTCTTCTCACTTCTCGGCCCTATCTGTCGGCTCTGGGATCCCTGGCGCATATGATAGGATCAAAGAAAAACAGAGGAAACTGGAGGCTCTGCAACAAGCAGTCAATGGTGAGTAAACCTGGCCTGACTATGTGTAAGTTGAGAGCACTGTGTTCTGTACAGCTGTGGATCTTCAGATGCCTCACTGATTGATTCAGTCCAGGTCTTTGGCTTCAGTACCAGAGAGAAATATTTTTGATAACTTCAAGTTAGGAGGGAAAAGGAATGTAGAAAAGAATGATTCACTTGGAGTCTTTATCAGAAGTAATTTGTATCATTGACTATGTATTTTTATTATTTATAGAGTTTATTTGTTTGTTCTTATTTGAAAATAATACTAGATAACATTTTTACCCAGTCTGATCCAATAATCAGTATTGATAAAACAGTTTAACAGATTAAGATTTAAAATGGATTCTTTTTAATCTGATCCAGTCTGATCTTAAACTGGATCAATTTCTAGCTAGCATTTTATTAATATTCAGCAATAAATTAAAGCTGTAATGGTAGCTATTTGGGGCATTAAGAACACAGGAAAATGCATTTTTCAAAAACCGATCTTTGGTTAATCAATCTTTAGGAATTGATAAGATTATAAATTAAGAATTGGAGAGTTTGGAATTTTGTTTTTGTTTTTAACACTGTCCTAGTTTAAAATATGAGTATCATTCTTTTTTTTATGCAGCAAAACTATTTCCAAACCAGGCTTCATCGTTATGTGATTTAGAACATATTTTGCCGAAGGAACATTCACGTTTCTGAAGACAGAATTTCCTTAGCTTGCTTTATTCTTTTATAATTGTTTATCTTTTTCTGAATGTTTCTTAACCGTGTGCTAAATGGAGCGCTGGTGCATTTATTATCCACTTATGTGTGGATGTATTTGCATAACGTCTACAAAGAGATGAGTTTTCTCTTCCAATAAATCCTTAATTGAATGGAACCTGAAATCATTAGTCATTTTTTTAATATATGAAATGCATAATTACTTAAAAATTAATAGGATAATTTCTTCTATTCATTTTTAGAGAAAAATTTTAAATTTTTGCAACACCCTGCCGTTTGATCAGAAGCTTTAATCTGTTTTCTACTTTGTTAAATTAATGGTTTATTTCCCAACATTTGATTGCTTTAAATCAAGTAGCCACAAGTTTTACAGCATATGTCACAGACGGTAACATTTTCAGGAAAGCTTTTGAAGCTATTTTGGCAGCAACTGACTAGCTTTATGATGGTGTTTTAACCATATTTTAATGTGATTGCCCTGGAGGGAAGGAGAAAAATGAAAGTAAATAAGAAATAACTTGGCAACTATAGCCTGCAGTAGAATAAAAAGTGTTTCATTTAATTTTTTTTTCCACTTCGTTTACAGAAACATTCACCATTTATTAAAGAAGCGGCTTTTATCACACATCCTTTAATACTGGACAAACTATCAGCGCCTTCTTTGCCCGTTTCCGGCAGTAATGCATCCCAAGAAAATAATTTAGGAGAGAAAATGCACAAATGGTATAAAACCAGTCTTTTACCTCCTAAACTTTAAATACCTGCGTTGCATCACATCTCTCATAACAGATGCTTTGTCATTAGTGTTGCGCAATTTAGGGGTTTCTTGTCAGACGTCATGTCTAGGTAATGTACACTATATTGCCAAAAGTATTTGCTCACCTGCCTTGACTCACATATGAGCTTAAGTGACATCCCGTTCCTAATCCATAGGGTTCAATATGACGTCGGTCCACCCTTTGCAGCTAGAACAGCTTCAACTCTTCTGGGAAGGCTGTCCACAAGGTTTAGGAGTGTGTTTATGGGAATTTTTGACCATTCTTCCAGAAGCGCATTTGTGAGGTCGCACACTGATGTTGGACGAGAAGGCCTGGCTCTCAGTCTCCGCTCTAATTCATCCCAAAGGTGTTCTATCGGGTTGAGGTCAGGACTCTGTGCAGGCCAGTCAAGTTCATCCACACCAGACTCTGTCATCCATGTCTTTATGGACCTTGCTTTGTGCACTGGTGCACAGTCATGTTGGAAGAGGAAGGGGCCAGCTCCAAACTGTTCCCACAAAGTTGGGAGCATGGAATTGTCCAAAATGTCTTGGTATGCTGAAGCATTCAGAGTTCTTTTCACTGGAACTAAGGGGCCAAGCCCAGCTCCTGAAAAACAACCCCACACCATAATCCCCCCTCCACCAAACTTTACACTTGGCACAATGCAGTCAGACAAGTACCGTTCTCCTGGCAACCGCCAAACCCAGACCCGTCCATCAGATTGCCAGATGGAGAAGCGCGATTCGTCACTCCAGAGAACGCGTCTCCACTGCTCTAGAGTCCAGTGGCGGCGTGCTTTACACCACCGCATCCGACGCTTTGCATTGCACTTGGTGATGTATGGCTTGGATGCAGCTGCTCGACCATGGAAACCCATTCCATGAAGCTCTCTGCGCACTGTTCTTGAGCTAATCTGAAGGCCACATGAAGTTTGGAGGTCTGTAGTGATTGACTCTGCAGAAAGTTGGCGACCTCTTCGCACTATGCGCGTCAGCATCCGCTGACCCCGCTCCGTCAGTTTACGTGGCCTACCACTTCGTGGCTGAGTTGCTGTCGTTCCCAAACACTTCCATTTTCTTATAATACAGCTGACAGTTGACTGTGGAATATTTAGGAGCGAGGAAATTTCACGACTGGATTTGTTGCACAGGTGGCATCCTATCACAGTTCCACGCTGGAATTCACTGAGCTCCTGAGAGCGACCCATTCTTTCACAAATGTTTGTAAAAACAGTCTGCATGCCTAGGTGCTTGAATTTATACACCTGTGGCCATGGAAGTGATTGGAACACCTGATTCCAATAATTTGGATGGGTGAGCAAATACTTTTGGCAATATAGTGTATTTTGTAATAAGTGTTTAGCAGAACATCCTTTGAACATAAAGTGTGGTCTCTCAGCATTTTTAAGCTGTAACAAAAGTTTGATATTTTTCTACAGCCCTGAGTTATGAGCTGTTTTATTCCATCCTTTGTTTTGGAGGAGACGTCTAGGTTACTATTGAGTATTTGGGGAAAACGGAAAGCTAGAACGTGTAATGAACTGGGTAGTTGAAGCAGGCTATATTTGACAGCTGGAGCGAAACGTTGACCACAGTAGGATGATGTGAACAGTCAGGCACTTGGATTCGTTACCAGTCGTGTAGATGAGTTTAGCTGCTGTGTGGAGGGAGCATTGGTTTGAATGGAGTGTCATCTGTGTGGGCTCCTCGGGGTATTCAGGCAGAATGAGTCAGCAGCACAAAGTTTTGCCCAAATGAGTGACTCTAATTAAAGGACGGTATAATTCTAGCCTGTAGTTGCCCTTTGTGATTTACAGGGGGGAGGGATGTTTGCACAGTCACATGTTAACGTACGAAACAATTGTTGCACTTGTGTTCTTCCTTAGGATAAAAGGCCGCAGAGTTTATGTTGCTCTCAAAGGTTTATTGGAATCTTAGTAAAAAGCTCCATAGGGAGGCTGCTCTAATACACCAACTCGCATGTACCTGCGTGGGTTTGAAGGCCATCTGGAGGAGGTGGAGAAAGATGAAGGTTAACGCCAACATGGTTAGCTTCATATAATAAACCACAGTCCTATATCTATACTTCCCATCCCTTGTATTGATTTTTCTACATGCTCCATCTACAACCTGCTTGTAGCCTCCTTTCTTTGCTCGCTACTATTCTATATTGTTTAATATATTCAGGGTTTTGATTGAAGATGTATTGATAAGACATCATGTGATAAAAACACAATTACTATGCACAATAGCTAAATAGCTAAATTTGTCTGCTTTTTAATATAGAGTTTTATCATAAACATTAACCAAGTAGTGGAAGACGTTACCCTAAATTAATTAATTCATGATTTTTCATTTGTTAGCGATGATTGAAAGAACTGTTACTTTCAGAATTTGGTTGGTTGAGACTTAACATCACTAATTATGCTCTCCAGATGTTTTATATATTGTGTCAAAGTGAATGTTTTCTGTCCTGCAGTAGGTTCCAGGCCTGTTCAGTGTCCATCCATTCAGTTTTTCTTACACACTTAATCCTCTAAAAGCTCATACTGCCTATTGGCTGGTGCCCATTTCCATAGGTCATTAGACGGAAGACATTTAGGCTTTTAATCTTTTTTCTTTAATTCTGTCAATTTAATTGATCTGATTCATTTCTAAAACCCCACCACTGGATTATTTTTTTATGGTGCTGTTAAAAAGATTCAGCTTCTTGTCCTGTCAGAATGAAACTAGTTGGTGAAGGATTGGCCACAGACTCCAGACCAGCACAGCCGATACAGTGTGTAATCACAGTATTAGGGGTTGATGGTGCAGAGTGTCGAATGCAAACTCAAGTACCTGGGGTCTGTTTATTATGAAGGTTAAATATTTCTTAGTAAATGCAAAGCTTGTTTGTTTTTAAGATTTTTATTAAAGGAATAAAAAAAAATAATGAATTTTTCGCTTTAGTTTAAATAATCTGGTTTCAGTGAGCTGCAACTTGAGTTATATATATATATATGCATATTTTTTGTTCATCTAAAAAAAGTGTTGTATAAGCTCAGTCTCTGATTCTATAAAGCTCCAAACTGATTCCTTTTTTCATCTTTTAGCAAGTCTTTATGTTGTCCGCTCGCCTCGGTGTCCAGGGGCATGTTGCTACCTGACCACCTCTTTGTCTTTCAGTACCCTGACAACTCCGAACCTCCCCCCTGTGCCCTAAAAAGCTTTAGCCTTCAATGAGTAGAAACTTTTCCTTTCAGACCCTGAGGCTGTAATTGGAGTCATGCATAGCGGATGAGGGAATTCCTAAGATTATTGGAGTTTTCCGGCTCTCGGTGGCAGGTTATTCTGCTTTGAGCTGGGGTCGACTCCAGTAATGGAAAACAATAAAAGAAGACTTCTAAATGAAAGAAGATGGGGAGTGTCTCTGTGTAGGTGTAACCACAAAAAGTCCAGCATTATGTCTTTAATTCCCTGTTTTAAAGATTCTTCAGTAGAAATGGTTTAAAAATATGACAGATATTGAATATTGTATAATTATTTCCGTTGAACGACTAATCGCACCTGTGATCCGCACCCTCTAGATGTTTGGTGCTTGTATTTGTTTTTTTAAATGAATCTTTTTGAAGAAAATTTGAAGCTATGACCATTAAAAGTATTGTGAAGGATTATCACGATTTTTTTTAAAGACCTGCCCTTTCCACTGAAAAAAAATGCACATGCACAGCCCTGTACCTGCCTATTAAATGCGTGCGAGAGCATGCTCAATCCCATTTCCCCTCGTGCACGCTCTGTTTAAAAGTTGCTGTTCTCATAGCTCAAACATGCTTACCGTGTCTTAACGCCAGCCCTAAATCCCTCAATCACTATATTCAATTCAGTTTATTTATATAGCGCCAAATTCACAACACATGTCATCTCAAGGCACTTTACAGTTCAACCAGATCATACAGTCAAATTGATACAAAGTTTTCTATCTAAGGAAAACCAGTTGATTGCATTGACTCATTGACTCAAATACAATCCCCCACACTAAGCATGCTTGTAGCGACAGTGGAGAGGAAAAACTCCCTTTTAACAGGAAGAAACCTCCAGCAGAACCAGGCTCAGTGTGAGCGGCCATCTGCCGAGGCCGACTGGGGTTCAAGGAGACAGAAGCAGAGATACAAAAAGCAGCTGTAAAAGGCGGCCCCGTCCAGGAAACACACAGCCAGGCAGACGAGCTCCAAGGCAGCTCCCATGCCAGAGGACGAAGAGAGCACATCCACTCAGTCACGGTCAGAGAAACAGGACCACACTGGAAAACAGGCCGATCTCCAACATCTATTAACAAGGGTGTTGATAGAAGCAGCACAGCTGATGTTTTTTTCCAGGATGACGTCACAGCCAAATAGGAACAGACGAGGCAAAGCTACTCTGAGGAAAAGCAGAGAGAGCAGAAGGTTAGAGATTGAACTAACAGATTCTGCAGAATAGGAGAACAGAGAGAGAATGAAGCAGAATGATGAAATGGGGGTCCCTATGTCCTCCAAAAGTCTAAGCCTATAGCAGCATAACTATAGAGATAGCTCAGGATAACCTGAGCCACCCTAACTATAAGCTTTATCAAAAATGAAAGTTTTAAGCCTAGCCTTAAAAGTAGACAGGGTGTCTGCCTCACGGACTAAAACTGGTAGTTGGTTCCACAGGAGAGGAGCCTGATAACTAAAAGATCTGCCTCCCATTCTACTTTTAGAAATTCTAGGAACCACTAGTAAACCTGCAGATTGAGAGCGAAGTGCTCTGTTAGGAACATAAGGAACAATCAGATCTCTGATATAAGATGGAGCTTGGCCATTTAAGGCTTTATATGTGAGAAGGAGGATTTTAAATTCTATTCTTGATTTAACAGGAAGCCAATGAAGAGAAGCCAGGATAGGCGAGATATGATCTCTCTTTTTAATTTTCATTAGAACTCTGGCTGCAGCATTTTGGATCAGCTGAAGGCTTTTAACTACAGTTTGTGGACTTCCTGATAGTAAAGAATTACAATAGTCCAGCCTTGAAGTAACAAATGCATGGACTAGTTTCTCAGCATCACCCCTGGACAGGATATTTCTAATTTTTGCAATGTTCCTCAGATGAAAGAAGGAAATTCTAGAAACCTCTTTGATATGGGATTTAAATGACAGGTCCTGATCAAAAATAACACCAAGATTTTTTACTTTATTATCTGAAATCAGTTTAATCCCATCCAAATGAAGTGACTGGCTAATCAGTTTCTTTTTCAGAGACTCTGGTCCAAAGACTATAACTTCTGTTTTGTCTGCATTCAGAAGCAGAAAATTAAGAGTCATCCAGGTTTTTATGTCTTCAAGACATGCCTGTAATCTATGTAATGGGTTAGCTTCATCTGGATTTATAGACAGATATAGCTGGGTATCATCAGCATAACAGTGGAAATTAATCCCATGCTGTCTAATAATTCTACCAATTGGGAGCATGTATAAAGTAAAGAGAATTGGTCCTAGCACTGATCCCTGTGGTACTCCACAGGTAACCTTTGAGCGTGTTGAAGATCTATCATTAACATGAACAAACTGAATTCGATCAGATAGATAAGATTTAAACCAGTCTAGTGCTGTTCCTTTAATTCCAACAAAATATTCAAGTCTTTCTAAAAGAATATTATGGTCAACTGTATCAAATGCAGCACTAAGATCCAACAGGACGAGCACAGATACAAGTCCATTATCTGAGGCCATGAGAATATCATTAGTGACTTTCACCAGAGCTGTTTCAGTGCTATGATGAGCTCTAAAGCCAGACTGAAACTCTTCAAAAAGTTCATTATGGTGGAAGTGATCGCAAACTTGTTTGGCAACTACTTTCTCAAGAATTTTGGATAAGAAAGGAAGATTGGATATAGGTCTATAATTGACCAAGTCATCTGGG
This sequence comes from Cyprinodon tularosa, assembly GCF_016077235.1. NCBI lineage: Eukaryota > Metazoa > Chordata > Actinopteri > Cyprinodontiformes > Cyprinodontidae > Cyprinodon > Cyprinodon tularosa. Next base: position 2,092,807 of record NW_024039718.1, on the reverse strand, counting down.
TCAAGAGACGGTTTCTTAAGCAGAGGTTTAATTACAGCAATCTTAAAAGCTTTAGGTACATATCCCTGTAACAGAGATAGATTAATCACATCTAAAATGGAGGAGGAGATCAAAGGGAATACCTCCTTAAATAACCTGGTTGGAACTGGATCTAACATACAAGTTGAAGGCTTAGATGAAGACAATAATTTTGCTAATTCAGAGAGTTCAACTGGATCAAAGCAGTCTAAACCCGGTTCAGATTCCATGACTACCTCAGGTACAATCGCGGATAGAGGAGTGCTTATGATCTTATTTTTAATAAGATCAATCTTATTTATAAAGAATCCCATAAAATCATTGCTGCTAAGAGCAGGTGGAATGGACGGTTCAACAGAGCTATGGCTCTGGGTGAGTTTGGCAACTGTATTAAAAAGAAATCTAGGATTATTCTTATTCTCCTCTATTAATGAGGAGAAGTATGCTGCTCTTGCTTTACAAAGGGTCCTCTTATACAACAGTAAACCATTTTTCCAGACTAGGAAGGACTCTCGCAGGCCTGTGGAGCGATATTTTCTCTCCAGTTTCCTAGCATTTTGCTTCAAAGTACGCAGCTCTGCATTAAACCAAGGAGCAAGCTTTCTATTTTTAACGGTTTTCATTTTCAAAGGAGCTGCGTTGTCTAAGGCAATACGCAGAGAACTAGCAACCCCCTCAATATATAAAGCGGGGACTATAGTGGACTAAATAGCAAACTCAGTTAGATTACTATTCGGACATATGATCGCTGCTTTTTGCTCCACGTTTGTCACTACACTCCACTCCAAGCATTCCAGGATATATCTCTCCCTTCTGAGGCCTTTCTTTTCTTCTCATACACTTCATAGTCACTTTTTCTTTTACGACCCTCTGCCATTTTCAAAGAACCGCATTGAGAGTTGTGAGCTTTATATGACTGTCTGAAACCGTAACACTACGCATCTTTGCTGAAAGTGCGCATGCGCAGAAAATAAAGCACGTAGGACGGCCTTACGTAAACATATCACCAGAATGATAGGCAATTAGGAGGACCAATTATTTAGATGATCCACATGGAAATAAATGATTGACATCTAAACCTTTAAGTTGGTTTTCATAAAACCATTAGGACTTAATTGGAAAGGTTTTTCCTGTTTGGAATTGTGGAAGCAACTTTAACTCATTGCAAGGTAATAGAGTACTAGTCCATTTATCATATTTTAGTAATATTAATTTAGAATAGTCGTCCCTTTCAGCTAATACATTTCAAAACATGTTCACCTATGATAAAGGAGATGAGTCTTTGTCCCTTCATTTCCACCATGAAGTGTAATGGTCAAGCTGATACTATAACTTTTTCTGGAAGTATGACAATATTTTTTAGTATTTCTTTTTCAGACCACTCACTGGCAATGAACAGCAACTGGTGGGAAAGGGGGGGGGGGGGGGGGGGGGGGTCTTAATCACTGTTTTCTCCACACAATGGTTCAAGAAACCATCACTTCTTCTTTTCTCTTTAAAGAAATTTCAACTGGTTTTACTTAGCAGCACATTAAGACTCCAGAACCCATTGTTACTGGTAACAAGGGTTAGGATATATTTACTCTTTTATTTGGAACAACAGCTGTTTGTCATAGACGGGTTCAGCAGATGTTCTTGAGAGCATAGACCACTATAACAGTCCAAATTCATATAGTTTAATAAAACAGGGAAGTAATGAGGGATCTTGGTCATCTGCAATTCATCAGTTGTTTGTTTCCCATTCAATAAAAAGTCACATTGTTCTTTTTTTTTACTTATCTTTCTGGGTAAATTTGTTTTCATGAGCTAAATGAGATTAATAATTTCTCTGTATTACCTTTTTTCTTTACTCATTAGGTTTTAAAGATCTGCCATATCAGGTTGTCCGGGCAAGTGACTGCATGTGCGGGTAACTGCATGAGTCTGCCGGTTTCTGAGAAAATGCACACGTCTTTTTAACTGCATGGGAAAAGTGCACAAACCATTTAGTCTCTGTACCTTTTTAACAACAGGATTGCATAAAAGGAACTTGTGACTCATTTCAGCAGAGGATAGGAAAACTATTTTAGGTGACTGTCTGACCAGTCCTTCTGCCTCCTAGTATCACTTTGGCTGCCGCTGGCCTCCGATGCATTTCCTTGAGTTGTTTGCTGAGGACCATCGTCATCATGAATAGAAGAGAGCTCAGCTGAGCTGTAAAACTGAACAAGATTTCCGAGCACAGACTGAAGAATGTGGTTCATTTAAAGTATGTGATGACACCAAGGAGCAGGACTTTCAGGTTCTGTGAACTTAGGAACACATGACTCTTGGATTAGTGTTCAAAGTTTATTGTTTATGCTTTCTTCTTACTGACGAGTTAAGTTCAACACTGAGTTTATGAAGCAATACTAAAAAAAGACATGTGTTGAGCTGGCCTCTGCTTGCTGTGGTTCTACCAGTCAAGCGAGAGAAAGGCTACGAACCCTGATAGAAAACCTGATGAGAGACACGCCTGAACACTTGTGGTGAATCCACCTTCCTGTGGAGTCATCTGGAGCCTTTTTACTCTTAGTGTTTACCAACAGCATGACTAATACCAGCATTTTATTTCCTTATTGTACTGTCTTGTTCAATGCCATGGAACATGTAAATGTGTTTTCAAGTGTTTTTTTTTTTTTTTCATAAAGGAAAGCATGAGCCACTCATTAAGCTGTCCCATTATGAATGGTGATGAGGTTGTGTAATAGTGTTTTTGTGTGATGTTGCTTCAGAAATAAATCAGTTTCATCCTAACATGATATCAAACATGTTGGTATAACCATTATGTAGATTATGGGCATGAGTTTTTTTTTTTTACCCCATTTCATGCATGATCAATAGGTCATGATTGATTGACTGTTAATTAGAAGAATGTTTACCTTTCAGACCCAAACCGAACCCACCAAAGGTACAACAGTGATTACAGTTCATCTAGTGAAAGCCCCTCCGTTGCCTCTTCGGATCCAGACTACAGGCAAGGTAAGAAACATCCTTAAACCTTTAATATTTTCACATGGATTTATGAAGACAATCATTTCTTTTTGTATTTATATCCAATTCAAACTAATTCAGTAATCCGATTCAACTATTCAACTATTTTAGTAATCGATTAATCGTTAACTTGAGTTTAGCAAATGTAAAACATTACTTTAGGTGACAGATCAACCAACTCTCGAGCAAGTACTATATCAAAATTGTAAAAAAAAAAAAAAATATATATATATATATATATATATATAAAAAATTCCACTTGTGTTAATTCATAGTTTGGATGCCAAACTCTTCCCCTTTTAGGTCAGTTAGCGTTATTTCTGTTTACCTAAAAAAGAATTGATGTATTACAGAGATTACTTTTTAATGAATACTTTTGAGTTGTTTTTTTTACTAAACACATACCCATACTTTTCATATTTTAGTATGGTCTAAAACAAGATTCAGTTCATAATGTGTGCTGAGGCTTAGTGCTGTTATCTTTATTTTGGGAAACAATGATGCTACCTGTAATGATATTTAAGGACAAGAATCTTTGCTCTTGGTTCTTTTTATCCCTAAATCACATGCTCATTGTTTGACGTACCTTTCCATTTATTTCCTTGACTGGTTCCTCTGCAGCTAACAAATAAAGGCCCAACTATTATAACAAAGAGATCTTAGGATTATGCATCATATTCAACTTGAACATTTTTAAACAGGTCTTCACTTGTTGAAGGATGAATAGAGTTATGAAATGCTTCATAGTCAGGCCTTTCAATAAATTACATTTGCAATATAAAAGCAGTTTTTTCAAATCATAGATGCATTTCATTTTGGTCACGTTACATTGGAAAAAGTAAGACACCAATTTTCTCACTCTGGACCTTTAGGTGGCATTAATACACTTAAAGTCGGTTTGCTGCCTCACAAAAAGGGAGAGTTGCTTTAGCACGAAAGTAGAAGTAGCACTTTCCCTTCCAGCAGTAAAGTTCAACAGGATTGAACCTGGACAAGAAAGATTTTAAGGTTATAAAACAATGAAACCAAGCAGTGAAAAATCTGCATGTTTGTGGTTCGTTCAAAGAGAAAAAAAATACAGAATTTGTTAAAAAAAAAAAAAGAAAATCACAGTTTTGACTTTTGGTGAAACTGTTCAGCCTTACCTCCTACAAAGGTATTGTTTATATTTGGATTTTTTTCCCACGCTACTCAAATAAAATAAAATAAAAATTTTGGCCACCACAACATGGAAAAGCTGTTATCACTCTTAGTACTGCTAAACTGCAGTGTCACTTTATGCGCACATTTAATGCAAGTCAGCAGATGTTAATAATGCTCCTGGCTTTGCCTGACTTAAGTGTTCCCTGTAACTACTGTTCTGCTCAAACATATTCATGCAAGTTTAATCACATCACCTTGTGGGTGTCAGGAGGGGTGTGTTAGATTGATAAAAACTGAATGTAGTGCTTTGTGCTCATTTGTGCAGCTGATATTCCCACATCTCTTGCAGCTAAGAAACCTGCTGAGGTGACGAGGTACGGCTCCCAGCTGGCACTTGCAGAACACGATGCCCTGTCACTGAGAAGCCACAACTCACAGAGACATAGGTAATAAACATAAGGCCGAATGCAGCTGTGGATCAGAGGCTGCCTGATCCATCACACATTGACACCTTTAAAGTTGATACTGCTTCATTACTTTTTTTTCTTCCCCCTGGCCCATGTTAACTGGATCTTTCAGAAGTTATTTCTCTCTGATGCTATCCAGCATCCCATTTCCTCTGCAGGCGTTTCTACTTATCCTGGTGCTGGTGCAGTACTCTCTGAAAACACAGGGGGCAGTACACCACATAAATAGTTAAAAGATAGTGAGTGAGACACATTGAAATCAGCTGTGTTCCCAAAAAACATTTCCTATCATCTTAGTTCTGCTGTAGGTAGCTCATTGCAATGTCTCACTGGGTGAGTGATATTTTGCATGTTAAGGGGAGCTATGAACAGCTCCTCCCAGTATGAAGAAAAAGAAGGAACTAGGAGTGAGTTAAATTAGATAAGATGATGAAAAGAAGGGAGAAAGAAATAGGTAGGGCTGTGAAGCAGAAACAAAATATATAGTTTCTCTTTAGCAATGTTCAGTCTTACCCTCTACCCTGCCCCCTTTTACACAAAATCCTGGTGGAAACTCTGATTTACTGGTCAGTGTGAGTTATTCTATTTATGCCATTACCATACCAACACTGTGAGATACAAAGCCATGCAAACTGTCGGCAGTTCGTACGCCAGAATGAAGAAAAGAGACCAGCACATGTATTTAAACTTTGCAAGGAAAAAAAATCAAATGCAAACACAAGGAGATGCAAATCCCATACACACCCAGAACCGTCTTGGTGTGGGTCACTCTGGTAACCGCATCTATTGTTCCCGAAAATAAAAACGAAAAGAGCCGTTTGCCTGCATAGTCATTTTAACTTAAAGGGTTTCTTTATGGTGTATGTTTTTCTTATTGCATACATGAAGTCATTTTAATTATTGCAATGACTCCAGTCAGCGCACTAAGGCATACAGGAGCATCTTTGTCTTGAGAAAAGGTGATGTGTGTGCGCGCCTACTCATAAGGCTTGCTGCCCTCCTGACCCGACCAATGAGCAGAGCAGCATCAGACAAAGCCGTCCCATTTTAGCCCTCCAGGCTACACACAGCTGGTGTGGCACAGCAGGATCAGCCTCATGCTTCAGTTGTGAGATCATCAAATGTGACATTCACATTCAGTCCTCTTGATCTCTCTAATCTCGACATGACCGGCCTAAACAGCCTGCTGTTGGTACGCCTTCTCCATTTGGAAGGAGTCCTTTTGATCTGCAACTGTCTTTTTTTGAAGTTGTGTTTTAACAAATCATCCATCCATAAATCTTTACCAGTTAACATTGGGTTCCCTTCAGGCACAATGAGGGTACAGCTGACGAAAGTGCTGAGATGCTCCTTCAGAGGCAGGAGGAAGAGGTGCAACGACTGCAGACACAACTAGCCAACAGACTGTCCAGGGCCAACTTCTACCCTGCAGACGAACCCCTTCTCCAGCCTCATGCTTCAGCACTTGACCTTCAAGACCCTCTGTATCCTCCTTTATCGCTCCGCAAAAGCAAGGTTTGTGTACTTTGTGACTTGGCACTTAAAGATATGCACCAAAAGAGATAACCTTAATCCATCATAAAGACAACTCAGAAAATCCTAATCCCCCATGTCTATAGAATCTATCATTAATACACCTTTATTTAAGCTCCCTTCATCCAAGCAGCTTGAGGCTCATACTGAGGTTCCTGATGATGCATGTACAAATTCAACTTGCATAAGCTTATTGGCAACAAAGTTGTTGACTCTGTCCTCATTTGATGTTGTGCAAATGCAAACTGCTGACTCTATACTTTAATTTATTCCTTTCTCTGTTGAGTTAATTGTAAACATGGCGCTTTTAGGAATTTTAGAGTTTGCTCCAGATTTATTCCCTCTATGATTGCAAATTCAGTATAAAAAAACGTGTTAGTTGGTAAATACAGGAGCAAATTTGCTGATGTTGGCATCAAAGCCTTAACTCTACTGCAGTGTGCTGCTGTAGTACTCGATTATGCACACATCTATGTGAGAAAGCTCATTTGTCATGTTTGTGGTCTGTTTGGTTGATGGGATTTCAGTTGTTGGGGTTGATAGTTGGAAGTTAGGTTGTCTGCAGGGCAACGAAAAGCATAAAGGCTACAACAGTATGAAATATATAAATGTAAGGAGTGAATAAAACTTTTCTATCTTTATATGTATATAGAGCTTTTATGGACCTGAGTTTGTGAAGATGGCCAGCGAGCCGTCAGTTCCCTTATCTGTGCCTTCGTCTATAATGGTGAGCATTTAACGCTAATCCTTCTGGAAATAAAATTATTCTGGACCTTCATTAACCACTGCTTCTTTTCTATTTTCAGCAACAGAAGCGCAGTAAAGGGGAAGAAGTGCTGAGGAAGGTCAGCGTTGTTCTCCTAAATGGGCAAAAATTAGAGCTGGGCTGTGACCTTAAGGCGGTTTGTAAGGACGTTTTTGATATGGTGGTGGCACACGTCGGCCTGGTTGAGCACCATCTCTTTGGCCTTGCATACCTCAAAGGTAATTTTGAGATGTTTAGGATTCTTCTGGTTTGCCTTGATATTTGATACTTCTTTTTCAACATGTAGACTGAACTTATACTCTCCTAAATGCAAATATGTGCCCCTTGAACATTTTCATACTTTGAAACGTAAAAAAAAAACAAGCTTTAGTTTATTTTGTTGGAATTTTACAGGGTGGAACAAGACAAAGTACTTAACTAGAAGTGCAGAGATGATTTGGTTTTTAAAATTTTGATAGTTTGATCAGTCTTTAATCAGACTCTCTATCATTCTCTGGATTTTTAATCACATAAATCCCAGTCAAAAGCAATGAAGGTATTGTTAATTATCAAACTTTCAGATTGACTTAACAGTATTCTTCTGCCTTCCCTAACCCTTTAAAAACATTTACCACAGAAACTGAGTTCTTCTTCGTTGAACCCGATGCCAAACTCACTAAAGTGGCTCCTGATGGTTGGAAGGAGGATCCCAAGAAAAGAAGATCCGACGTGCTTTTTAACCTCTTCTTGCGCATCAAATTCTTTCATGATGATGTCAACCTCATACAGTAAGCTCAAATATTTGAAATCCCCTGCTCCTTAATACATGTTCCCATGATGCAGCCCGACAAAAGCATAATATTTCAAGATCTGTTTGACGCTTCTTGTGTCTTTGATAAACAGACATGCTTTGACCAAGCATCAGTACTACCTGCAGCTGAGGAAGGATATCTTGGAGGAACGGATGCACTGCAATACAGAAAATGCCCTGCTGCTGGCTTCACTGGCTTTACAGGCTGAATATGGCGACTACCAACCAGAGGTACCAAAGTTCTGCTTTCAATAGTTGTAATACTAATAAAAACTGAATTGTTTCTTTTTCTTACTTATCCTGCCTCGCAAGTACCTTAAGTACCATATATTTTCTTTGTTAATTTGCTTCTAAAAAGAAAAAGGCCATATCTTAAATGGTTTTAAAGGAGAAGTTCGGTTTTTTACACTTTAAGCCCATTTTCTGTAGTGTCCAGGATGAAATCGAATGAAGGACACCAAAATTTTGACAATTGGTCCTGTCTCTGCTTTTTGGCTCATTTAGAATCAACCCCTGGCTGCTTTAGAATGGCTAGCATAGAGCATGTCCGATAATGTCCTTAAAACAACCTTAAACGTTCTTTTTTTAAAATATGCTACTCACCGTGTCGTCAGCGCTGTTCAATGACGTTCCAAAAAAAGTTTCGTGAAGAAAAAACGTTCCTGTAGTGTTTTATTTAGCATTTTGTAAATCCCATTGAGTTCTGTAGGAATAGTCAATATTCCGCTGCCACCGGAAACGGAAATGGGGCCTGTTTACACAGTTGTAGTCTTTTCGCTTCACTCTGTGTACTCCGACGTCGAGAATCAAGAATCCACCTTTCGTATTCCATTTTCAGAGTTTTTTAAAGTGTTTAACAGAGACGTTAGCACCTCGACGTCGGAGTACGCAGAGTGAAGCGAAAAGACTACAACTGTGTAAACAGGCTCCGTTTCCGGTGGCAGCGGAATATTGACTATTCCTACAGAACTCAATGGGATTTACAAAATGCTAAATAAAACACTACAGGAACGTTTTTTCTTCACGAAACTTTTTTTGGAACGTCATTGAATAGCGCTGACGACACGGTGAGTAGCATATTTTAAAAAAAGAACGTTTAAGGTTGTTTTAAGGACATTATCGGACATGCTCTATGCTAGCCATTCTAAAGCAGCCAGGGGTTGATTCTAAATGAGCCAAAAAGCAGAGACAGGAGCAATTGTCAAAATTTTGGTGTCCTTCATTCGATTTCATCCTGGACACAACAGAAAATGGGCTTAAAGTGTAAAAAACCGAACTTCTCCTTTAAGGATCTGGTCAATTCCTCATGAAAATGCAACTGTTGTTTATGTCTGTGCTCCAGCTTCATGGGAAGACCTATTTCAGACTGGAGCACTACCTCCCTTTGTCCGTCTTGGATAAGGTGGGCCAAACGACTCTGCGGGAACAGCTGCCTAAACTACACAGTAACTATTACGGAGTATCGGAATCAGAGGCAGAGTTTGAGTTCCTCAAGGTTAGCAAGAACAAAATGACCCGAGTTCTGATCCTCTGTGTGGTTAAATTAAAATGTATTTCACTTTGGACTTTATCAAAAAATTATTTAAACAGAATACTAAGAATATGTATGATGATCTAAAAAGTCTTGAACTTATGTATAAATCATAAAATTGTAATTCTTTGTATATTGAAATTCCTTGTAGGTGATCCTTTTAACTCAATTTTAAATATTTGGTACAACTTCTGTTGTCATAGAAGTCAACTTACTGTTTTTTGTTTGCAGTTTTGCGGTATTTACTATTTAAGAACACTGTGTGTTGTTTGTTTAAAAGGTAAGCCAGAAGCTGACTGAGTACGGAGTCCATTTCCATCGAGTGCTTCCAGAGAAGAGGTCCCCAACGGGCATCATGTTGGGGGTCTACTCCAAAGGAGTGCTCATTTTTGATGTGCTTAATGGAAATCGAACGCCTGTACTAAAGTTCCCCTGGAGGGAGACCAAGAAGATTTCCTTTGCAGTGAGAAATCATCTCTTATCTATAAATTATACGTTTTTTTTTATTTTATTTTTTATTTTTTTTTTTTATTTGTAAAGATTAGATAAAATGTTTCTCACCGTTCTTTCTTTCTTCCTAAAGAAAAAGAAAATTTGCCTCCAGAACACATCGGATGAAATCAAGCACCTTTTCCAGACTGACAGCAACAGGACATGCCAGTATCTGCTGCAGCTGTGTTCTGATCAACATAAGTTCCACCTGCAAACGAAGGCACGCCAAAGCAACCAGGAGCTGCAGGATCTCGGTATGCCAGACGTACGCAGTCATGCAAACATAAATGGGTAGAGCTTATAAACCAATGCAGCCTGGCAATCTGTAAACCTGTACAGCAGGAACACCAATTTTAGAAAGTAAAATTTAAGCTGTGAGATCTGACACCAGGAAGCATTATTGTTAATATTTTTATACTGGTACTGTTTAAAGATAAGAATTCAGTCTTTGTAGAATTTTTTTATCTAACTAAGGAAACCGACTGAGAGAAAGAAAAGGAGCTGTTATTGAAATAAAATAAAATGATTTTCAGAATTGTTATTAACATTGTAAACAATGATTCTGTTACATCTTAAAATATTTGTGATATCATGTTGAACTATACAGGCAAAACTGGAGATTTATCAATTTTTTCCTATCTACATTGAAGAAAGGGCATTAAATACAACCTCTACCCCTCCCACTCACACTACTGTAGCAAATTCAGCATTGTTTTAAAGCTGAGCTAGAAGTCTTTAACACCTTACTCTAAAGCTCTGAAAAATTTTCAAGACTAATATCTCATTTAACGCCTGATATTCCAGTAGGGTCAACAAAAATGTTTAATAATTGCCTGAGAAAAGCATGAGGTGTATTGGAAAGATCCAAAAAGACACCTCTTAGACATAATGGAATGGAGTTGATCATTTCCCCAATATTTGTATATTCTGTGTCTTTTGTTTAATCAGAGAACTGCCCCTTGAGCAGTATGCAGTATTCCATTGACTCGCAAGCTGGCGATGCATCAGCCAGGGCAGCAGGCCGAGTCAGCATGGCCCAAAGCTTATCCACACGCTCCAATCCAGACCACCTGAAGAGGATCTCCTACTCAGAGGTGGCCCTCAACAAGACACCATCTGGCTCGGTATTAGTCCACGATGAGCTCCACCTTCCAGGTTACAACCCATTAGCATCTACCGTCTTTCCCAACCCCCGGCTGATGAGTCGGTCCCACCACAACCTGGCTCAGATGCCGGAGCCTGAGGAGAACCCAGTGTTGGAATTGCTGCGTTCATCCAAAAGCAGACTGACCCAGCCTCAGATAAACCCAGCAGCATCAGGTTTCCAGCAGCATCAGCGAGCAAACTCCGACACAGACTCTATTTCTCACCCTCAGGATAAGTAAGTAAAGAGAACTTTGATCTCGAGAAGAAAATTATTACATCTCTGTTTTGAATTAACTTTTTTGCTAAGTCATTTTATCTACTGGTTCCCATGTTTCTTTGTGTGTAGTTTCTATAAACCCTCATCACAATGAAACCAGTAAGATTACTAACTTGTTCTTTGGCTTAAGAGACACTAGAGACGGATCTCTACCTCAGCCTAATTGACTCTCTGGGGGGGGATCTCTGCATGTGGGGGTACACAATCCCCTGGGTCCATAGGAGCCTCTCCCTGGTTATATGTGTGCTGTTTTATTTAGGGCTTGTCACTTTATGTTGTCATGGACTTTTATCGCATCGATATTTGGTTTAACATTACACACAAACAAATGGGCTGCAGGAAACGGATGGTTAAGTTTTGTCGATTCTAAAGGTGCCTTATAAATAAATCTTCATTGTTTTTTGTTTTTTGACAGGTATTTGGGTGGAGTTTTCCACAACAGCCCATCATGGCATCTCAGTCAGCCTAAAAAGGAATCTGACTCTTCTTCTATAGAGGACAATGGACAAGCATATGTAGTTGGTAAGATTATACATAATTAAAAATAAACTATATCAGAAGATTTGTGCTTAAAAACTATGCTAGAGCTTTGTCTTACTCCAACAGTAACATGGATTAAACACATTTTTACTGCATTAAATTGCAAGGAAAACCTGATAAACTACGGTTTCTTTTAGCTTTTAATTTATTTATAAGCACCAGTTACATTAAGTGGACAAAGCAACATAAAAGAAAAACTTAATTTAGCTCTTATAAAGTCCCAAATATACCACAAGTAAATACAAAAATGAATTGTAAAAAAAACTTAATGATTACTTTACTGTGTAAACCATCAGAGGACAGAGCCAGAAGATATGATGAATGTTTTACTTCTTAGTTTCCAGTTTCTCCCGCCTCTCAGCCAGTGTTTACTTTGTACAGATTTAACGACATATCAGCAGAGGCTCTTCCAGACAAAACATTTCATAGCCTCAAAGTCTGAGATTTTCCACTGGAAAGTAAACATTATTGGTTTTATTAATTTATATTTGAAAGTTTCTTAAAAAACAAAACAAAAAAAAGTTTCATTCATCTTCATTTTACAGCAGTAGATTCTAAAGTTTGTATTCCTTGGTGGTGAAAAACAACCAATGCACTTTTGACTTCAGAATTTAAACAGAATAGCCAAAAAACATCTAATGGATTTTTATATAATTGATGTAAAAAGAGAATTTATAATACATAGACAGATGGAAAAAAAATAAAAAAAATAAAAAAAAAAATATATATATATATATATATATATATATATATATATATATATATATATATATATATATATATATATATATATATATATATATATAGGCATCAATAATGTTAATGAACTTAGAAGTAATTCAATAGCCTTTTAAGGATCTTTTCTACATTTTTACTTTGTGGGGTTTGAGGCTTAATACTTTATGGTTTATTGTATAACAGCATAGGTTCGGTATTGGCTTAATGAGGAACCATTAAGATGGATTTTTTTACTACTGTGTTTATCAGTCATTGCCTCCAAACAGAAACAGTAGGCTTGGTCATGTAAGGAGGAGAGAAGAATGCAACACATTAACTTTTACCTGCAGTAAAGCTGTGTTTCTTGTGTTATTTTGATTATGCTTCTCAATAGGTACAATAGATTTACTTATATATACTGACTAATTATCAAGAGAGGGACATTTATACTACGTCTCCTACTCAAAGAGAATAATTTACTAATGGTTGGAATGGCTGCTCTCCTGTGTTGTTCTCAGGTGTCAGTATGCACAGTTCCTCTGGAGCCTCTTCAACACCAGCCTCTGTTAATGGTATGTCCATGGTTTGTCATCGGTGTAATGAATTCACAGTGGCATACTGTAGATCACGCTTATTTCAACACATGCTTAAGAAAAGAGTAAATCTTTTCTTTTTTCTGTATTGGACAGATTCTCTGAAAATAAAGCTTAATGAGCTGCCATCTCTGGAGAGGGATATCACAGCTGTAAACCTGAAGAAAGATCCCAAGTATGGACTGGGTAAGCATGCAGTTATTAGCATAGCATATCTGTCTGTCATTTCCTCATTCACAAATCTGAACAGGATTCTACATCAGTCAGTGGCTTTCGGTGCTCATGGGGTCCAATGTAAGAGGAAGGAGCTTGCGGAAAAGTTCTAGTGTTTTTATTCCTGAGATTATAAAGAAATTAATGAAGGATTTGAGGATTTGCTGCGGTCCATCAGGACCAGAACCTCCCGTCACAAAAACAGTTTTTTCCCATCTGCTATCGGCCTTATCAACAAGGCCAAGACCCGCCCGTGACACTGGACAATGTTTCTCTCCCCCATTCAGGATTTCTGCGTTACATTAACGCACAGTCTACTGTTTGTATATAGCTTCTGTGTATATATATTTATATATATTCTATCTTATTTTGTTATTTTGTTTTGTTTTGTTGTTTTTTTTGTCTGCACCAACAACACCAAGTCAAATTCCTTGTAAGTGCAAACCTACTTTGCAATAAACTTGATTCTGATTCTGATTCTGAGAGAAACATTAGGAAAACATACATGTGAAAGTATTTGCACATGTGCTGATTGGTGTACGTTGTGAATAAATAAAGAAATTAATACCGTTCTGCTTGGACTCCAGATAATGAGCAGTCGCTTCAGCTTAACAACAAGGTTTTATTGTTAAAGTTGCTTCTGCTGCGATGAAACGATTCCCCCAAAGTTTCTTATTTGCAGCATCACTGGTTGTATCTGTGTGTTAAAGGGTTCCAGGTTGTTGGAGGGGAGAGCTCTGGTTCTTCAAACCTTGGTACAATCATCAGCTCAATTACTCCAGGGGGTCCGGCTGATCTAAACGGCCAACTTAAACCTGGTAGGACATTGATTCATGGTTTTAAATAGATGTGCTGTGTTTCAGATTCTTAGTTATTGTTATATAACAAAGTTGGAAATGTTTCAGGTGATCGACTGATATCTGTCAATGATATAAACCTGGATGGATTCTCTCATGATGAAGCAGTTGAAGTCCTTCAAAACACTTCTGATGATGTGACTCTGGTAGTGTCACAACCCAAAGAGAGGCTTTATAAAGGTAAACATAGAAACGTAAATCTGTTTTAGTTTCAATTAAAATGGATAAATATTGGCCTAACTGTGTCCTGCATCACTTTTCTGTCCCCTCAGAATCTCCTCCATATGTTTCCAAAGCACCAAAATCATCTTTTAATTCACCTAGACAGGCTCAGAGAGGAGAGCTAGAGATTGAGGTGTCGTCAGAGGATCATCGTAGCACAGTTAGCCCCAGCCCCCCTCCCCATGGTCCTGGTACTCCCTCAGTTGCCTCATCTCCAGTACGTCAGCAGACCAGCCCCAGCTCTCAGGATTCTAGGACGAACAGTTCTTCTAAAATCAGCGCGCCCTCACATGATAGAGTCCAGCAGGCCTTAGAAAGAATGAAAGCTGCATCCTCAGCTGAGGGCACTGCCGAACACGGAGCACTGAAACCAAAGGCTGAAACAAATCTTTCACCTCCAGCCCTGCCTCCAAAAACTAGAAAAGTCAAACTCTTAGGAGCTCAAGTTTCTGAACAGTCTGACCGGGGGGATACAGACATGGATGAAGAGACGTATTCCAGTAACCAGCAAAAACTAAAGGTCAAAAAGGTGAGGTTCTTATGTTTTTGAATTTCTTACTTTCTCCTTATTTTACTTTTCTTCAACAACAGTTGTTTACTCTGAGGGACCAACAACCCAAGTACACAAAGTCGTCTTTTAATGGGTTGGAACAAATCTTTCTCTGATTAACAAGCATCCTGTCTGCCTGATGCTTGACACCACTAACTGCATGTTATTACCTTGCCTTCCAGCATCAGTAGAAGGCAATTTTGACCTGTATACTGCATGATGAGCATCCGTTTGATTTGACTGCCTTAACAAATTCTCCTTCTTCACTCGGCCTTGATCACCTTTCCCTCACTGCATGTTTAATTCACCTTGATGCCATGTTCTCTGTTTGCAGGAAAACATCATGGAAAATGTAAATGGTAATGCCCCAGGGGTCAATAGTCTCCGTCCTGGAGATCTATTTGACGTTGAGCTGTCCAAAATAGACAGCAGCCTGGGCATAAATGTCACGGTACTGTTCGACAAGGTTTTCACCCTCTCTTTGATTTGGCTCCTTTCTGGCTCATCTCCTCACTGTTGCTCTTCGTTGTTTGGTTTGGTTTCGATTTGCAATCTCTTCATGCTTTGTTTTGGAATTTTGCTTGTCCTTTTTTTAATCTGAACATAAAAAAATGCTAATAAAGTTTTTAATCTTTAGCACAGTGGCAGTAGTTACTAACAGCTTTGTAAAAATAGTTGCTTTGTAGATTTTCCATGGCTGGCTTTGTTTTGTGCTCGATGGCTCTTTTTTCTGGAGAGATATTAACCCAGCTTTTCTCAGGAAGTGTATAAGTTGATTTCATGGGATTCTATAACTTCTCACTCAATTACCAGCTACTAGACTACATATGCTGCCTTAGAAAAAGTAGAACTATCACTCATGCTCTTAGCAGCCATGACACCCCTCCCCAAACTTTTTGCTACAGTTTCTTAATACTTTGGAAATGTCTTATGTAGTATTGTGAGCACTATTCTCTTTTTTTTTTTTAAGAATGAATTTTTATTCTGTTTTTTTTTGTCACATCACAGATTATCATTAAATACCGACCAATGGTGGCTTTAGTAAACTCAAAATGCAGTTGTTAAATGATAATTTAATACATTAATAAGGGTGGTCTCCTACACCTGCAAACTGATACCCTCTCCGGCAGCTGGGACTTAAAGGTTTAAGTGACTTACTTTGATTAAGCCACTCTAAACCATTAGTTTTGTTTCAGCTATCCAACAGTAGTTCAGACCATCACGATGCCACAGCTGTGTTCGACAGTCTGTGTGTCATTTTTCCCAGACGTGGAAGTAAAACTATTCTCCTTCTCTAAGAAGTAAAACTACTCATAGAGAAGTAGTCCTACCTCGTTTTGGTAGATATAAAAACCCAACAAGGTGAATCACTTTTCTATTTATTCTCCTCTCACTGTATTTAGATGCGGTCTTAAATTCAAAAAAATTGCTTCTTAATCTGATGGATGACAATACGTTTACATCTTCTTCTTTCATGTTGACTCGTGATTTGGATAAATTATCTCATTTAAAGGCTGCATTTTGCTTTTACTCCTACTATATGGTGATTGGGTCCAATCTGGTTTATATGTTTTTTTCTTTGTTATGTACTAGCATTATTTATATTTTGATCAATGGAGAAGTTTGTTTCTGAAAGCTTTAATGTGACAAACAAAGCAAAATTAGGTAAGGTATTAAAGGACAAAATTACTGTTTCAGAGTACTACGCTTTCCATCGTCTTAACTGTGAATTGTGGTAAAATTATCTTTGGTCCTTGGAGCTCTTTTCTTATAACTGATATAAATCAAGAAACAGTTGCCTGGTATTAAAAGCATGTTTTTTTTCTTCTATTTTTTAGTAGCTGAGGGAATTCCCTTAAAAGAAATGAACAGATTAGTGATCTATTGTTCTAATTTATAGTAAAGACTATGTTCAACAGGAATCATTTAAAGTTTATGATATTATTAAAATCTTAAGATATGCTAATTCTCTTTAGAAAAGTTGGTACATTTGATCGTAGTTTCAATAACATTTTGAAAAAAAAAAAATTCTTATTAATTGTAATAAAAAAAGATTAAAATATTTTCCCCTCATAAGCAGGGGCGTATGTAGTTTCCAACAGCAACTGTTGTATTAAGGGGGGCTCCAAATGTTTTAATTTCTAGACATTTTCTTTAACAAAGCAAATATTCTTTTGCTCTTTAACATAGACTATAGAAAAAAAAATCATCACATCTGCCATTAACCCAAATAGAAACATAGTACGGCACCAACTTCCCTTTGGCTGAAGAGCTTTTAATTTCCTAGGGTGGAGCTAACACAACCGTCCGGCACGGAGGCATCTATGTGAAAGCCCTCATTCCACAAGGAGCTGCAGACCTGGATGGGAGAATACAGAAAGGTGAGCAGTTAAAAACGGATACTGCAAACACTGAAGTAAAGACCAATTAATTTTGGGTGTGTCATATGCGCAGGTGATCGTGTATTAGCCGTCAATGGAAGGAGTCTAGAGGGAGCCACTCATCAGCAGGCAGTTGAGATCCTTAGAGACACGGGCCAGGTAAGGGCTGGCACTAACTGGGATAGCAAGCTGCTCGGCAGCCAGCCAGATGGCCTCTGACAATATGCGAATCATATGGGGTGTGTGTGTGTGCAGACGGTGCAGTTGCAGCTGGAGAAAGGTCATCTATCTGCAAGCAGCTCTCAAGCTCCACTCACCCCTCAGCCCACTCCGCGTAAGGACAAGGAGCAGCCAGCGGAGCCTAAAGTTAAACCCGAGTACAGCTTTGTCACACAAGGTAAGACAAACTGCCTCAATGAAGCGTTGACACCAGATCTTCATTTCACACAAAAAAAGGTTCTTATCTTGTGTACTACTAATTATTTGAGTCAGCAATTTTTCAGAAATGGGAACAATACTAGCCTTTGTTTTCACTCCCAGAACAGTAACTTGCCATAGATAATCTGATTTGAAAGGAAATGAGCATGTCTGCACAAGCCATTAGCTGTGCACTGGTGCCCTTTGGGTGGTCAGGACATGCTGAACTTCCTAGAACTGGAAAAACATCTAAAACACACGTATTCCTGGAATTACTTTAATGAAATATATTTAAAAACACGCGTTGTTCCTAGTGTTGGGTTTTTCTTTAAGTGTTTGTTTAATTTCAAGTAATTGTGGAACAAATTCTTGTTTTACAGTGAACACTAAATGACAAAAATGTAGCTTTGTTAATTTTAGGATTATGTGCTTCAACTTGGTTTATCGTATTTAGGTTTATGTTGAAAAGCATAGTTCAAACCAGCCGTGATTATCCTTAGTAGTAAGTAACCTGCAAATGGATTTATTATTTGAGTTTTTTTTAATTGTTCCATTCTAATCATAAAATGTTATGACAGATTTCTTGGTTGTGTGTTTTCAACCATCAAGAAATAAGGAAGGAGATTAGAAACCTATGCATAGCACACGTTTCAGGTTTTTTTTTTTTTTTTTGTGAAGAGAAAAATATAGAAATAAACATTTTTCTAAAAGGTTCAAAGGGTAAAAAAATGAATAATTAGTAAAGGTTTTGGATTTGGTTGGTGCAGACTTGCTGATGAAAATGTTAAGAACATTTAATGTGTGATGCTGTTATTCCGCATTTCCTATTGGAAGGAAAAACCAATAATGGTGAACGTCTCTTATTCAGTCAAAACCAGAATGATTGACCGCTGGAGTTGTGTGAAGCAGGGCAGATTTAGTTGTAAAATATAAATGAAAAGCTGACCGAAACAGGCAGCCTTGAGGCAGGAACTTCAGTGGCTAATTGTGACTAATCAGGACTACAGACTCTGAAAATGGTTAAACCAGAGAATTCCAATGGCTGACTAGCTTCTGATTTACTTGATAATTGGATTTGTGTCTGGAAGACAGTGTGAAGCCAAACAGAAATTTCTTCTAATTTATCAAAGAAAGATAATTGAGGACTAGTACCTGTCTTTATAAATTGAAGCTTAAAGTAATGTTGGTTTTGGTTTTCACTGAGTATTAACTTCTTCACAACAGATAACGTATTTGAGGTGCGTCTGCTGAAGAACACTTCTGGACTGGGCTTCAGCTTTAGCCGAGAGGAGCACGCTCCTGGTGAGCCCTACGGTCCCAGCTTGGTGAGGGTGAAAAAGCTTTTCCCAGGCCAGCCTGCTGCAGAGAGTGGCCGCATCAACGTGGGCGACGTCATCCTACGGGTCAATCAAACTCCTCTCAAAGGACTCTCACAACATGTTAGTAATTATTTTTCATGCAATTGGAGTGCTAATATTTCAGCTGGAGGTTATTGGTAGTTTATTTTTATTCTGCTCCTAGGAGGTGATATCAGCCTTGAGAGGAACTGGACAGGAGGTGACTTTGCTCCTCTGTAGACCAGAAAAGGGTGTTCTCCACGAAATAGACGCCTCAGCTTTGGTAGGTTGGTTAAATAGAACTGCTCTCTCTTCTTTAAGGGAAAAAAAAAACTTTAATTTAACATAATTCTTCACAGACACCCAAACCATCCCCCAGAAAGGTTCCTGTAACCTTCGCAGAGCCCAACCCGAGCGTTAACAGAACTGCTTCTCCTCCTGGGACGACACAGAGGGGCCCTGTGGAAGAGGCTCTGGCAAGGCTGCAGATCAAAAGCCCCGGCCGACACAACAGCTACAGCGACAGCACTGATGGTGATGAGGAAGTAGAGAAAGCTTTCACCACGGCAGAGCAAAGTATGCAAAACTGGGACAGGAGTGTTTATCAAACCCCCAGTAGCAACTCGGAACTGGGACGCTATGACAGCTCTGGTCAACTGGACGGCAGCTTCCACTCAGCTTTTTATTCACCCAACTTGTCAAAGACGAGATTGGACCTCAGCAACAGGTACCTCACCTCTAGATCAATACGTCAGCTATGCATGATTCCCATTCTGTGGGAAATTTCCAATTGCTGCACTTATAAAAACATTGATCTGCTGATATTAATTTCCACGAATTCCAGTTTATTTTAAGAACTGTATAATATGATATAGAAGCAGCATCATATTTGTATTCATATTTGATGTTGAGTGTGTTTTAAAATAGGAATAAAACTGTTTCAGCTGCTAAAGACTTTTATCAACTGTTAGCATTGGAATTAGTTTTTTTGTGGTAATAAAAATACAGTTTCTTTACTGAATGATGTCTAATCTTTTATTTTAAAGATGGTTTGCTGTTTTTGGATTGTACATTCATTAATCAGGAAATATTTGCGTTTTGGGGGTTTCTTTTCTTTTCATCCATTCGCTGATTGGTCCCATTTAAGCTGGAAACTAGTTGATATATTTTTGCAATTGCTTTAAAAGGAGTTCATCACCCATGGAGGCAGACATGGAGTCCTCCTCTCTGCCCAAGTTTTCGTCCGCCTCTCCGCCAAGCCCCAATCCTCTGCCTCCTCCGATGCCTCTGCCCTTGAAATTCAAAGCCCCCAGCAACGGACAGGACGTGGAAGAACCGCCCCCGGTAAGGACTGGTGTAGATCTATACATCAGATGTAGATCTTGCTGTTGGATCACTTACTGAGGTGCTTTGTTTGTTTTAGGAAGCAGAGCTGAAGATCTCTTTACAGAAGTCAGAAAAGGGCAGCCTTGGTTTCACACTGACAAAAGGCAGTGATCAGGGCTGTTACATCCATGACATTGTCCAAGATCCGGCCAAAACAGATGGCCGGCTGAGGCCTGGTGATAGAATGATAAAGGTAGGAATATATTTGAAAGTGTTAATGTAACACAAAAATACATGAACATTGCTGTACTACCTGTTAATTTTTATGTATAGGCTTTATCTTTAGTTTTTGTCTTTTTAATATCTGAATATCTGCTATCTGGGATCAACAAAAATCAAATGACAGATAAATCAGTTCAATCTGTCAGCTTAACACACTGATTTTTTTTTTTCTGTTGAAATCCCTTGTGCTTCTGTCTTTCATTTTGTTTATTTTCTCTTTTCCATCAGGTTAACAACACTGATGTGAACTCTATGAACCACACTGAGGTGGTTGATCTCGTTTGGGCTGCACCTCCAGTGGTTGATTTGGTGGTAGGGAGGATTCTGGAAGCTCCCAAATTCCCATTAGAAGCCCACCTCCTCCCTGATATTTGTTTCAAAAATATCCAAGAACCTCTGGGTATGAAGTTAGCTGCTTTAAAAAAAAAACAACCTTGATTTTGTTGTCAGACTTTTTAAATCTTTGTTCTGAATATACTATTTTTTTGCCTTTTTTTTTCTTTTCAAGGATTGGTCCTCGATGGGGGTAGGGACAGCATTTTTGGGGTCTTATTTGTAAAAGACATCATACCAGGTTCACCAGCCTCTGAAGAAGGAAGCCTGAAACCACTTGATCTTATCCACTACATTAATGGTGCCCCTACTCAGGACCTAACACTGAGTGAGAGTACAAGACTCCTGGAGTTGTCCCTTGATGATCTTTGTCTAAAGGCCACGAGGTATTCTTCATCAAACACGAAGCCTTTCTGTTTTATCTTGGTGACTTTTGGGATTTTTATTTTTTTAATTCTTCTGCTCTTTATCTCTTAGAGATGGATTGCCTGTATCTTCTGAACACAAACGTGTCACCTTTCTGGACAACAACATTGGCTCCAAGCTGTCCTCCAGCGTTAATGGTTTGTTTTGCGTGTTTTTGTTATTATTCTATTTAATTCCATGTTTGTAATCTAACTGTAGCAATTGTTTTTGTTTAAGGCTTCATTAAAAGGGAAGATTCCAGACACTCTGAGGATCTCACTGCAATCTGTCCTGCAGAGGTGAGTTAAAAAACATGTGCTGAGTTTTGTTGGTGCATACTATAATTTATTTTTAAGCAAGGTATTGCCCACAGCCTTCCATAGGTTTTCAGATTCCTTCGATAATTTTATATAATGCTAAATTACAACCACAGAATTAAATGCATGTGAAAGAATTAACTGACTAACGTTAAGTGAAAAAAAAAAAAATTCATAGTTTGGGAAAAAAAAGCTCTTCAAACTTACAGTGTGCTTGACCAAGATCATTCAATTCACCTAGTAAAGCATCGTCATGGCAGCATAATGCCTTGGGGATGCTTTTCTTTACAATGCCTAAGAATGAGGTAATGGAAAAATTTGATTTTCATTTTACAATCTTTTTCTATTAAAATCTTAAAGGCTTAATCGTATTTTGCAAGGGACTAAAATGTTGCAGCCTTTATTCTAAATGTTGGAGGTGTCACAGTGAGTTTCTGTTAAAGGTGATCACATATTTCCCTGTTGTGAGTGCAGGAGGAGATCATAACGTTGGATCTGGAGAAGCCTCCCTCTGGAAGTCTGGGTTTCTCTTTGATCGGTGGGGAGAGGGGAATTTTTGTAAAGTCCATCACGCCAGGAGGAATTGCTGAGTCCTCAGGAAAGCTGCAGGTTGGAGACAGGCTGCTAAAAGTAAGTACTGTTACTGGTTATGGTATACTTGCTGCTTGTTTGTAATTGCAATAGCTTATAAGCTTTTTTATCTAATGCTTCTGTCTAGAATAAGTATTTAAACCTTCAGAAATAACACATAGCCTTATTTATGGCTTCAATAAGACCGGCTGTCTCCATCTTCTAGGTAAATGAGGATCTGATGACCAATATTTCTCACACCAAAGCCGTCACCACCATTCGAAAAGCTAAAGGCCTGGTACATCTGATTGTTTCAAGACCACCAGACCAGAACCCTAACACATATCTGGCTTATCTGCCTCTAAACTCGGACAAGTGCAATGGAAACACAGGTACAAATAGGGCCTTGGTGTTACCGTTTTTTACTGCAGAGATTTTAAGACTTGGATTTGAATTGGACCACTTTTTTTTTTTCTTTAAGATCTAAGTGATGACAGCGGAGTAACCACTAAGCCACAGATGTCAGCTGAACAGAAATCCATCAACGTTCCCGGCCTACCGCCAATAGGTGCAGCAGAGCAGATAAATGCAGAACGTTATAAAACTAAATAAGACACTGAGGATTTTTTTTTATGCTTCTGCTTGAACTCAACAGACTATGACGATGGTCCCCCAGTGGATAAAACTGAGCCGGAGCACAGTGCAGAGCATTCAGAGGACACAGACTGTGATGGATCCTCTTTACCTGAAGACTCTCCTGTGGTACAGCATCATCAAATCACACCTGATAAGGCAGTTGTTTATAGGTTTTGCTGTTAGTAAACAGGTTGTTTTTAATCCACACAGAGTTCTCGTAAGCTGACGTGGCATGAAGAGAGCGTTGACAGCCCAAAGAATGAAAAGTAGGACTCCAATTTGGGATCTAAGATAGCCAAAGTGAGATGTTTTATTCCTACCAGCTTTTCTAAATATATGTTTGTTTTTTTGTGTTAAAATAGCAGTTATCTGCAGATGAGTGCAGTGCAGCCAGAAGATGATGACTTCACATGGGGGAGTGATGAACTCCCCATAGAAAAGATCGGCTCCACACCAACACATGGTAGGGTTTGCTCTAAGGGGACAATCTAACTTTACCAGTAAAGCAATTCTGTTTACTATGTGGGAGGCGGGTTTAGAAAGGCATATCTAAATGATCTGTGTTTGATTAAACTTTTTACCTCACACAGATAAATTGATCATCACTAAGGAGGAGCTGACCACTTTGCCCCTTGTTAGAGTGGTTCCTGGTGGCCAGTACACAGGAACAAAGCTCAGCTCGGTCGTACGCATGATGAGGGGCCTGCTGGACCAGAAAGTCCCACTTCAAGAATTTGAAGTAAGACTGAACTTAAATAACTTTTTTCTGTCCTTTGTGTGTCCCTGTAATGGACTGCTTACCTCTCCCCTAATGACCAGTGATGATAGGCCCCATCACCCAACTAACCCTGCAGGGCATATACATCTTTATTAGCTTTCAACCAATTTATCTGTATATTGGTCCATTTCTTTATCCAATTGTCCGTCATCCACTCAGCTGTCCAGTCTGTTTTCCACTAATTATATACCGTATCTAAAGGCATTGTGGGAAAATTTGCATCCAGGTAATCGTAATTATTTCTGTTTATGCCTTACAAAATTAAAAGACTGGGAAAAATATAGAAGTTTTGATCTGAGAATTGTATATAAATTTATATTCCTGAATATAAGTTAACTTTAACATTTAGTCATAAAAACACAGCTTGACATGCAAGGACTGTATAAAGATATAACCGTATGGCTCTACTATTATGGAAGCCTTTCAAACATCTCCACCTAGCAGTCTTAAATAGGACCCCTTCGATGTTTGGGTAACGCCAAACGAAAAGATTTTCAAGAGAAATTAACCTCAGTTTTCCCCTCTCTCCATGTCAGAATCTTCAGAACCTCCAGCCACTCGATGATTGCTTGGTGGGTCAGACCAAAGAGAACAGGAAGAAGAACCGCTATAAGAACATTGTTCCCTGTAAGCAAAGCGTCACTTCTGTCTGTTTCTGCTTGGTGTGCAAGTTATTCTTTTTTTATTTCAGTAAAAACAAAAAACATGCCTGTGTGTTCTAGTCGACACGACTCGCGTGGTCATCGGCAAAGACGGCAGCTACATCAACGCCAACTTCATCAACATGCAAGTGAAGGACGAGAACTTCCTGTACGTCGCCTGTCAGGGACCTTTGCCCACCACACTGGGCGACTTTTGGCAGATGGTGTGGGAGCAGGATTCCAACGTCATCGCCATGATGACGCAGGAGATCGAGGGGGGCAAGGTGAAATGTCAGCGGTACTGGCCGGACACACCCAGGACGGCAGAGATGGTGGACGACAGGTTGCAGATAAAGCTAGTCAAAGACCAACATCTGGAGAACTTTGTCGTCCGACTCATTGAAGTCAAAGACGTCCAGGTGAGGACAATACCTGATCTTCATCTGTCTCACATAAGCCACACGGAAACCCTAACAGTTGAGCTTTTCTTTCTGAAGGCGAATGAATCCAAGCTTGTAACTCATCTGAACTACACCGGGTGGCCGGACCACGGGACGCCCTCACAGCCCGAACATCTGCTCACATTCATCTCCTACATGAGGCACGTTCACAGATCAGGACCCATCATCACGCATTGCAGTGCCGGCATCGGCCGCTCAGGCGCCCTCATCTGTATAGACGTGGTTCTAGGCCTCATCAGTAAAGATGCAGATGTAAGTGTTGAAACCGTTGTTTCAAAGTCTGCTTCTTTTCATCAGTTTTTCTAATGATTTTTTTTTTTTCTTCAGTTTGATATTTCAGATGTAGTGAGAAATATGAGACTTCAGAGACACGGAATGATCCAGACAGAGGTGATTTACTTTTATCTCTCTAGAAGCTGAGATTCATATCTTAATATCTGCAATTTCACCCTAATCTTTCACTTCTGTTTTGCTTTTTTAGGAGCAGTACATTTTCTGCTATCAAGTGATCCTCTACGTCCTCAGATGCCTTCAAGCAGAAGAAAACGTCTCTGGATAGAAGATCTTTGGTGACCAGTCAGAGCAAAACAGAACAAAAGTCTATAAAGGCAAATATGCCAAACTAGGTTAAATTTTTAATGCCTTAAACTTTTTTTTTTTTTTTTCTGAAGTCATTTTAAGAAATATATTTTTGCTTTTTGTCCTTTCCGGCTGCTGCTCCTTATCACTGCATTTTTGCAAGCTGCTGATTGTATTTCCTATCAAACAAGAGAACATGGATTTTTTTTATTTTCTTTCAGATTTTTTTTTTTTATTAATGTTGACGATGAAATGATTTTATATTTTATGTGAACCATTTCTGTGTATTTTGATGCTGGAACTGGCCTTGACAGAATACTGTGTCAGTATTTGCTATGTAAATCTATTATACAGTTATTAAATACTGCCTGAGGCAAATGATAAACTAAAAGTGTACATATAAATCTCTGGAAGAATTAAAACAGATATGTTTTAAATATCATGTAGAGGAAAATTTCTTTTAAAAATAAGATTGACTATTACAGTTGTATTTTTCTTGTCATGTTTTGTTATAGGGAGCTTTTTGACAGCGGTTTGGTTTCATTCATGCCACGTAAAAGAGATGCAGTCACACTCTGATCATTTATTACAGTTTTATCATCATTGATGGCTAAAAAAAAAACATCCAAAACATCTGACAGGCAGGAAGAAAACCTAAATTATATACCTAAAGTATTTCTGTTTCGTTCCATACCCCTGCGACATTAATGCCATTAAAGTAACTGCACTCTCAAGTGTTATGTGGGCTGGGTTGTGGTATATTATGCTCTAATGAAATGTTCTTGTTTGTCTAAAAGTTTGTACAATAAATTCTTTGAGTCTTAAAACTGATAAACATTGACACACTGTGTAACAGTGCAGGGTTTGGGTAGCTATTTTTGCATGTCTAACCAGTATGTGTTACATTTATGTATAGGCAGTCTAAAAAGGCGCAATTGGCATTAGATCAATGAGTGGAGAAAGACACCGATTGGATGACTGCTCCTTTACTGGTTCTTTCTCTATGCTGCCAAACATGATTTTAACTTTCTTAAACTGGAAGGATTCTCTTTTACAACGTATTTCGTTGGAGTTGAAAATAGCATACGATGCAAAGAGATTTAAAGTTTTTAAATGTAGTAAAGTATGAACAAAGCAAATAGAGTTGTTTCTTAAAGCTATTTGTTCTCCATTGTCTGAGAATGTTGTCCTCTATCTTTTGTCATTCCCTTCTCTCTGACTCTTCCTGCAAGCTTTTCTGTCTTGTCTCTTTTCACTTCTGCCTCTCTTTATCAGGGATACATTTCTTTTATTGTCTTACTTCTCCCCCCATTCCTTTTTCATGTTTCCTCCTTGTGTCAGATCATCCTTATATTTCTGCTTTCCTTCCTAGTGTCCTACTATTTCTTTTACCTTTAGTCGCCTTCTCTCCTTTATTGGCTCCTTCCTTTCCTTTCTGATCCAGTCTGTGTAAAACTCAACATACAATAGGAGTATAGATGACAGACTTCTGGTAAACAAAACCATTTACCATTCCATCTGTTTTCTAAGGAGCAGTTAAAAGATTTAAATGCAATTCTAGGCACATTGGTTCTATATAAGGGTTATTTGTATGTGACCATAATTATGTGCTATATTTTCTACCTAATAATGCAGTTACTATGTTTTGATGTACAGTAGAGCTTCATTACTAAAAGCTGGTAAGGATTTATGCGGCAGAGCAAAATTGCATCAACCTAATAAGGACCATTAAATGGAGACTCAAATGCATATATATTTTTGTAAACGTACTTCTAAACAGCTGCTCTTTTAAACTAATTTTACAGAACCAATTAAGAATGTTTTGTATCCGGCATATTTGCAGGAAGTGAAATCCACAATGCGCTTACATATTTAAAATCAAAATGTCTTTCTTTACTTTAAAACCATTCTTCCTCTAAGTTGGATCCAAATGACTTTCTCTGCTGTTAAACTAGAGGAGGCTTCAGACCAATTGATATTTATATTTTTCGTTCTAAGTTTGAGGAGGGAAACATTAAAAAAAACATTTCTTCTGTCTGTTGCCTCAGTCTAAATTCCTTGAACAGATAAAGAGCACTTCACTAACAGATGGCTGCACTGCTGGAAATCCTGTCATAAGGTTTTCTGGGATCAAACTCTTATGGCTGGGCCAGGTTGCCCCCTTGTGGATAAACATTTGAATCAGCAAATATTAAACTTGTTTAAATCAACCTTAGATTTTATGGGGTGTCTGTTTGCTGTGAATAAATGACTACAGCAATAATGTGAGAAATAAAACCAGTGTAAGAGTTAAAACTGAATTTGTTATCAGTCATTAATAGGCTGATTTGTTTAGGATCCTAAATCTCTTTTTGTGTCATATAATCTGACAGCTCCACCCTGCTAAAATGCTGCACCCAATCTGGCATTAGGATTAATGGTTTAATAATTTAAAATACACGCATTGTAAAACTTAAGCTTTAACATTTCATTGAAAAAGGCTTTTACTTGAATTCTGCATAGGCATCTGAATAAATAAATAGATATAAATCTATTTAGGGAAATGGGTAGCTTTTCTTTTTGGACCTATATAACGACCAGTGGAAAAATTCACTTGTCACATCGGCTCAATAGTCAAAAGAAAGTGACATATATGAATATATATATCTATATATCTATATATATATATCTATATATATATAGATATATATATGTGTATATCTGTATATATACCTATACACATATATATATATATATACATACATATATACACATATATGTATACATATATAGATATATAAGTATATATCTATATATATATATCTACATATTCATATATATATATGTGTGTGTG
Organism: Cyprinodon tularosa; assembly: GCF_016077235.1. Lineage (NCBI taxonomy): Eukaryota > Metazoa > Chordata > Actinopteri > Cyprinodontiformes > Cyprinodontidae > Cyprinodon > Cyprinodon tularosa. The sequence continues at coordinate 2,064,644 of NW_024039718.1, read as the reverse complement.
TATATGTATGTATATGTAGAGGTATTTATATTAATAGGATTTTTTATACATATTGTATATAGCAACTGCACAGGGTTTGTCAGTTAGTCATTTTTCTTATGCTATATAATAAGATGAGATAGACTATTGATCTCACGGTGGGAAAGTTCACTTGTCACATTCGCTCAATAGTGAAAAGAAAGTGACATATGTGTGTATGTATATATATATATATATACAGGTGCTGGTCATAAAATTAGAATATCATGAAAAAGTAGATTGATTTCAGTAATTCCATTTAAAAAGTGAAACTTGTATATTATATTCATACATTACATACAAACTCATATATTTATATTATTTATATTATTTATTTTATTTTGTTTAATTTTGATGATTACAAATGACAACAAATGAAAATCTCAAATTCATCATATCAGAAAATTAGAATATTACTGAAGACCAATAAAAACAAAGGATTTATAGAAATATTGGCCAACTGAAAAGTATGAACATGAAAAGTATGAGCATGTACAGCACTCAGTATTTAGTTGGGCCTCCTTTGGCCTGTATTACTGCAGCAATGCGGCGTGGCATGGAGTCGATCAGTCTGTGGCACTGCTCAGGTGTTATGATAGCCCAGGTTGCTCTAATAGTGGCTTTTAGCTCTTCTGAATTGTTGGGTCTGGTGTATTGCATCTTCTTCTTCACAATACCCCATAGATTTTCTATGGGGTTAAGGTCAGGAGAGTTTGCTGGCCAATTAAGAACAGGGATACCATGGTCCTTCAACCAGGTACTGGTAGCTTTGGCACTGTGTGCAGGTGCCAAGTCCTGTTGGAAAATGAAATCTGCATCTCCAAAAAGTTGGTCAGCTGCAGGAAGCATGAAGTGCTCTAAAACTTCCTGGTATGTGGCTGCGTTGACCCTGGACCTCAGAAAACACAATGGACCAACACCAGCAGATGACATGGCACCCCAAACCATCACTGACTGTGGAAACTTTACACTGGACTTCAAGCAACGTGGATGAAGTGCCTCTCTTCTTTTCCTCCAGACTCTGGGACCTTGATTTCCAAAGGAAATGCAAAATTTACTTTCATCAGAGAACATGACTTTGGACCACTCACCAGCAGTCCAGTCCTGTTTCTCTTTAGCCCAGGCAAGACGCTTCTGACGCTGTCTGTGGTTCAAGAGTGGCTTGACACAAGGAATGCGACAGCAGAAACCCATGTCTTTCATACGTCTGTGTGTGGTGGTTCTTGAAGCACTCACTCCAGCTGCAGTCCACTCTTTGTGAATCTCCCCCACATTTTTGAATGGGTTTTGTTTCACAATCCTCTCCAGGGTGCGGTTATCTCTCTTGCTTGTACACTTTTTTCGACCACATCTTTTCCTTCCCTTCGCCTCTCTATTAATGTGCTTGGACACTGAGCTCTGTGAACAGCCAGCCTCTTTAGCGATGACCTTTTGTGTCTTGCCCTCCTTGTGCAAGGTGTCGATGGTCGTCTTTTGGACAACTGTCAAGTCAGCAGTCTTCCCCATGATTGTGTAGCCTATAGAACTAGACTGAAAGACCATTTAAAGGCTTTTGCAGGTGGTTTGAGTTAATTAGCTGATTAGAGTGTGGCACCAGGGGCCATCAATTTTGAACCTTTTCACAATATTCTAATTTTCTGATATGATGAATTTGAGATTTTCATTTGTTGTCATTTGTAATCATCAAAATTAAACAAAATAAACATCTGAAATATATGAGTTTGTATGTAATGTATGAACATAATATACAAGTTTCACTTTTTAAATGGAATTACTGAAATCAATCTACTTTTTCATGATATTCTAATTTTATGACCAGCACCTGTATATATATATATATATATATATATATATATATATATATATATATATATATATATATATATATATATATATATATATATATATATATATATATATATATATATATATATATATACATATACACATATATGTATATATATATGTATATGTATATATATATATATATATATATATATATATATATATATATATACATATACATATATATATACATATATGTGTATATATATATATATATATATATATATATATATATATATATATATATATATATATATATATATATATATACATACATATATAGATGTATGTATGTAGTATATATATGTATATATATATGTATACATACATATATAGATGTATGTATGTAGTATATATATGTATATATATATATGTATGTATAGGTATTAATAAGATTTTATATATATATATTATATATAGCAATTGCACAGGGTGTTAAAAATTGATTGCACATTAGTTATTGCACAGGTTTTTGCAGTTATAGTGCCGCATTGTAAAGCCTAACATTTAATTCTCTTTCCAACAACTTTAATGCAAGTAGTTTGAATTGCAAAATCGTCTTGATATAATTATTTGAAAAAAAAGAAAAGGGGATGTAATTATATGATATCTGCATTTGCCATACTGAAAACCAGAAATGACGACTGTATGACCGGACGTGACGTATCCCTGTGTTGTCTAATGGCTGCGTACACATTGGCCACGCTTGTCTCTTAATAATTATATTTTCTTTCACTTTTTTTAACGTTTCCTGGATTTTCTGCAGCCATGCCGGGAAGGCAGAGCAACAAACTCCCCAACAACCTGCCGCAGCTTCAGAACCTCATCAAGAGAGACCCACAGTCATATGTGGATGAGGTGGGCGCTGGGAGCAAACATCACCGGTAGAAGTTATGCACGCGGTATTCAAGATTTCTGCTTTCTGTCTCAGTTTCTCCAGCAGTACCGACATTATCAGTCCAATGTGGAGATCTTCAAACTGCAGCCCGACAAAGTCAACAGAGAGCTGTCGGAGCTGGTCGTGTTTCTGTCTCAGGTAGCCTAGCCTAGCATCCAATGTGATAGCATGCATCATGTACTGCAAATGGTGGATAAACATGTCTCCCTGCGTTTCAGGTGGCTCACTGCTACAAGGAGCAGCTTTCTACATTCCCCAGAGATCTGTCCCAGTTATTACTGAGCTACCACACAGTCATGGAGCCAGATCTACGAATGGTGAGAGGAAGTTTTTACAGTAAAGACCTTAACAGGTGTTCTTAATTGCGTTGTCACGATTCTAAAATGATCAACTCGATCCCGATACTCAGGAAAATATTCGATACTCGATACGACTTTCGATACCGCAAGGATAAAAACAACGACCCCAAAGTTTAACACAAATATTTTCATGAATAAATAAAATACAGTAAATACATGCAAGAAACAATAAGAACAATATTTTGAGGTTGTACGCTGTGCAAAATATTAAGTAAGCTTGAAAAACAACTAACAAAATTAACTTAAGTGTTCCTTCCTTCCACACATAATAATGACACTAGCCAAAGCACTTAACAAACAATAATAATTCTCAGCAGCTTCACCTGTTGCAAAAGAAGTGTGAAACTGAAAAGTACACAGAATTATTTAATCACACAGTGTTCAGAAAGTGCATTTCCCTCTATTTTACACTCTAGATGAATGACTGTTTGGGTGCCACTGTTGGTAGCACTGTATCGATACTTTTGAAATCGTATTGTATCGTGTACGGATACTTTTTAGTATTGATACGTCTGAAATTGAGTATCGTATCCAGATACAACGTTTTAGTAGTGATACTTTTTTGAGTATTGATAGTTTTGACAACCCTAATTCTTAAAAGGTGCAAAAGTAGCATCCCCCTTGCGGCTCCCTGGAGCTTTTTCAAACATTTATGAAAATCGATTTTTGTTTTTTTGTTTGTTTTAATATTAAATTAATTATGCTTTCCAATGCTTTAAACATTTGTATAATAAATAAATGTAAACAATAATTTGAATCATAGCCATAGAGATCAGTGGTCACAACTTGCAGCCAGTGCAGCATGGTGCCAGGCAAACAAAGCTGCAGATGTGTCTCAGACCATGGATCCCAAAGGGAAAAAAGGAAGATGGCTAATGAGAAAAGAGGATTTAAAGAATGGAACGAATCATTTGCTTTCATTATCAATGCGGAGGGATTGCCTGCTGTTTTGCTTTGTAATGAGAGGTTGTCAAAAAATAAAAAGAGTAATTTGGAAAGGCATTTCCAGGAAAGGATAAATATGCAGCTGACCACCAAGTTGGGAGTGAGAGAAAAAGTGTAACTGCAGAACTAATGGATAAATAAGAGGAGCGCAAAGATAGATTTAAGAAGTGGATTGCATCTCCAATACTTCTGCCAGTTTTGTTGCAAGGATGGAAAACCGTCCACAGATCAAACATGTAGCACTCTGATGCAGGGATGGGAACTTTCTTCCACACCAAGGAACGCTGGTGACGGAGGATGTGGGATTTCAGGGTTAGAGAGCTCTGCTCTGATGGAGGTCAGTTCCTGCTTGGTTCCTCATGATTAAATCAACTCCTCCCAACAGAAACAAGTCCAGCATAGAAAGATTCCTTTATTGTGTTTCTATAATTTCGTCGATGCAACAAAGCCTAAACCGCGCGGTGAAGCTTTACGCAATGGTATCGTTCCCACACCTCATGCTGCTATGTGACATTTGCTCCAGGATAAACATTTAATCATGAATTCTTATTATATATATAAGCCAACGTAGTCCTTTTCTATAGTGGGATAATATGCTTAGAGCCCGTGTTGCCATACAAGACTTTTACATTTTTGTAGCTCCAGACAGATTTATTTATTTATTTTTTTTTTTGGTCCAATGTGGCTCTTTGAGCAGTTTGGGTTGCCGACCCCTGGCCTAACCACTAGGCCGCCACTCCCCATATAATAATTTAACTTTTATTGATCTCCCACTGGATGAATTTACTTTCTGCATTTAACCCCACCTTGCCTTTTTTTCAGACCTTCTGCAAGGGACTGATTCTCCTGCGGAATAAGAATCTGATCGATCCCACAGGCCTCCTGGAGCTCTTCTTCGAGCTGCTGCGGTGCCATGATAAGCTGCTCAGAAAGGTCAGTTTGTTCACTATCAATTACAGGATGCAGAATAGAACCATACCCACTTGGCTCCTTTGCATTTTGCATTACAGCTTTAAAGTAAACCATCTATCTAGTAGACAAAAACAAATCTGAACAGATCTGTTTTTGTGAATGTTCAGAAATTTAAAGTAGATCTAGTCACTAAGCTGTGACATGTTGGATGAGCTTTAAGGATTTATGGTTGTAACATAGAAAATAATAGTTCAACATGTATGAATGTTTAGCTACATATATGTGAGCTTATTTCATGTTCTGTTTTATCTACAGACTCTGTACACACACATTGTGACAGATATAAAAAACATCAACGCAAAGCACAAAAACAACAAAGTCAATACAGTAAGTAGAGCGTGTCAGAGTCTACATCAGCCATCTTTAAATGATTCATCCTCACTGCATGAGTTTTGTTTTGCTGTGTTTCAGACCCTGCAGAACTTTATGTACACAATGCTGAGAGACAGTAATCCCATAGCAGCAAAGATCTCTTTAGATGTGATGATTGAGCTCTACAAAAGAAACATATGGTGGGTTTAGAGTGGAGTAGAAGGCGGACGTTTCCCGTAAATCATTGTGTTCATCATTTTTTTTCTGCCTCAGGAATGATGCCAAAACAGTTAATGTCATTACAACAGCATGCTTCTCCAAGGTCACAAAGGTAGGGTTATTGTTTTTAGAGAAATTGGTAAGCATGGATCTGCACCACCAAAAGCTGCTCTCACTCGATGTCTCTCTGTGTTAGATTCTAGTTGGAGGCCTGAAGTTCTTCCTCGGCACAGATGAAGATGAAAAAAATGACAGTGATTCAGAATCTGAGGTTTGATAAACACAGTGGTCATGTTTATTTGTAAAGTTTTAGTCTCAAAGTGAGTTGATGTTAAAAAAAAAAGATCTGTTTTTTTTCCTTTTATGTATAGAATGAAGGAACGTCTGTAAGAGACCTGATGATGAGGTACAACACAGGCAGAAAAACCACCAAAAACAAGAAGAAACTGGAAAAAGCGATGAAAGTCCTTAAGGTAACAGTATATAAAAACAGAGTTTTTTTGGGGGGGGGCTTTGTGCTCACCTCAGGTTCAATGTTTTTTTTCTTCTAAAGAGGATGCTTGATTAGATATGAAGCTCTTTCAGGAGAAATATTCTAACATAGATATTTTTTCTGTCAGTGGAAAAGAAATTGCCTTAATTACAGGTGAAAACCTGGAATTAACCAGGTCTTACATAGGAAAAGATGTGCATTCTTACCCAACTTCCCGATAGCTCCCTTTGGTTGAAATGACTCCAGAAAGACTCCCGTCTCCATCTAACAATGTCTGACATTAATCTGAGGAAGTGTTCCCCCCTTCCCATGTATGCCTTGTTTTCCACTCATCTCACAGTAACTCAGTTATAATCAGGGCTTTGTATTTCTCAGCTTTTCAGCTTCGGCTTTATTTATTAATGTTTTTTTGCAGGTGATCTCACATTTTCATCAGACAAAACATCCTTTCAAACTATGTCATTTCCACCTCCATGCTTCACAGGTGTTACTAGATCTATGCCAATCTTTTTCCAGGACAGGGTTGGGCTGCCGCTCTGAAAGCAGGAGTCAAAAGGACGACTCAGACGTGCAGTAATGAAGCGAAATACCACTTTTGATTTTGATGAACGATTAGCATTATAACACAGTTGAAAGCTTAAAAATTGTTTTGCATGATATAGGGATGTAAATAATAATCGTTTTGTATCGATGCATCGATCCAACAGCCGACAATCCGATGCATTGATACGTCCGCAAGAGTATCGATTCATGTTTTTTTTTTTTTTTTTTTCTCCGGTCTATTTTTATCCATTTGCTCCTGCACGTAATTCTCCCTCCCGTGCAGTGGAGGCGCTAAACCTATTTTGCCCTCCTACCTCGCTTCCTGGTTATACTCTTACAACAGTGTGTTGCAGTAAGCTTGACACAGACATTTTTGATTTATGCTCAGTATTTAAGCGTGGACTGCGCTACACACTGTGGGTCTAGATACGGCCGAGGCGGAGAGGAAGTGGGAGCGAGTTTAGTCCAACGACAGAGGGACATGAGGGCCAAAAAGAGCGGGGATCCAGGTTGAAAAAGGGTCCCGGCGTTCTCGCACTCCTCGCTCTTCTAGCGGGTCAAACTTCAGAGTTGTTTTCTGTAATTTCGGTCATAAAAACAAAACAAGCCGGCCTACTGTCTGCGGCACTGTTTGCGGTCAGCTACAATTTCGGAGAGGTGCAGCGGAGCGTCTGTGGAGGGGGCGGGGACGTCTGGAGCCGAGGTATTGCATTGCACTGATTTTGTGCAGTATTTTTTGATGCAAGGCCTTTTAGAATCTATAACATAGGGGCATTATTATTTTTAGTGAATGAGGTTTTAATAGGAATAGGTGGACTGCAACTTTTCTACTTCTGTTGTTTGCTGTTGTTTCTAAAAAAAAAAAATGCATAACGATATTACAGCTTTCATTGATTAATTTCAAATTTGAAACATTGTCTAGCCTGTAAGGTGTAAAAAAAAAAAAAACAAAAAAAAAACAAAAAGAGTTAATCGAATCAAATCGTATCATCGTGTATTCTTGAGTATTGAAAATAATCCAATCGTTGGGTCAGCAAATCGTTACTGAATCGAATCGCCTTGATGGGTGCGATTTACACCCCTAGCATGATATATGCCTGTGTAAATTGCCAGTCGTCCTGGTCATGGTACTGGGAGACCCCTAACCAGAAATGCATTGTATTTTTTAGGTTATTTTTTTTTTTTTCATTTTCTAAGCATTAGTTGGATATCATTAAGATAAACACAGTCCCTCATATGGTGTCTTAAGTTGGCTTTTTCTCCAAAAAAGCTGCACACTTAACCTGGACTTTCGATGCATACAGCTTATGACAGTGAAGTGAACATGACCATATTTATAAAATGCAGCAGTGATCAAAAATGTAAATGGTGTAGTAGAAAAGGAAAACCAGTTTAAAAGTAACTGTGCGAAAGGTTCAGTGCAGAGCAAAATAACTAAATATGGTGCAAAATATAGTTGAACATTGTGTTGTTCTATTTAAAGGGATTATGAAAAAATAAACCACATTAGTATTGCATATACTTATAGTTTCCACAGTTGAACAGTCTGATGGCAGCGCTGGGATGAAATGTCCCTAATAGAAGGAAGATGAGCCCTGATGATCTGATCTTAATTTTATGTTTTTTTAAATTTCCTGCAGAAACACAAGAAAAAGAAGAAGCCTGAGGTCTTTAATTTTTCTGCGATTCACCTCATTCACGATCCTCAAGGTAGACTGGCCTACAGGCTCAGGGTTCTTATTGTCCTTTACTGAGCTGCTAACAGTCAAATCTATCTTCTCAAGATTTTTCAGAGAAGCTCCTAAAGCAGCTGGAAAGCTCCAAGGAGCGCTTTGAGGTGAAAATCATGATGATGGAGCTCATATCTCGTCTTGTTGGGATTCATGAGGTGGGTTTTGTTATTGTTTGGGGCTAATTAACAAGAAAAATCCACCTGTCTGTTCTGTGTGGTGGAAGAGCATATTGGACTTAATAGTTTTTGTTGTTTGCCCTCTCTAGCTCTTCCTCTTCAATTTCTTCCCGTTCATCCAGCGGTTTCTCCAGCCGCACCAGAGAGGTGAGGGTAACTCCCAGTTGAGGTCTGAGTGAGGGGGGGAGGTTTTTTCTAAACATCATTGTCTCTACAGAGGTCACCAAGATCCTACTCTGTGCTGCCCAGGCTTCACACCAGCTGGTTCCTCCTGAGGTACGTCCCAAAACTGATTCTGGAGGTCTCATCGATTTGACCTCATGGTGTGACATGTTGTCTCTCGCCTGCAGATCATCCAACCTGTGATCATGACCATCGCAAACAACTTTGTGACAGACAGGAACTCCGGAGAGGTCATGACTGTCGGGTACGTGGTTCCTTCACAATAAACACAGGGTCAAGATGTCAGATTTCACCTATGAGGCTAGAGTGTATACTAGAGGTGAGCACAGCTGGGTTGAACAGACCGGATGTACAGTTTTCTGTTAACAATGCGTTCAATTAAGGAATTCAAAAGGGGAAAATTTTAAAACAAGAAAAAATAACTACTGGTAAAGCTTCACTGTGTTTTATATTAATCAGATGGTGGTTAGTGACACATAGGATCTAAAATTGATATGAGGGTGTACACAACCTTGCAACCTCCTCTAATGATTTACATACATTAGAGGCACTATGATGGTATTTCAGTGTATTTATCTTCTGTTTTGCACTCTTAGCATCAACGCCATCAAAGAGGTGGCCGCCCGCTGCCCGCTTGCAATCAGTGAAGATCTGCTGCAGGACTTGGCCCAATACAAGACCCATAAAGACAAGAGTGGGACATTTTTTGTGCTTTTATTTACTTATCTTTTGTAATATTTTTAGTATTTTTTTTATAATCTTTTTTTTTTTTTATTCCCATTCATGTTTTTCTTTCTTTTTTTTTCCAGATGTTATGATGTCTGCCAAAGGACTGATTCATCTGTTCAGAAATCTCAATCCACAGTTGCTGCACAAAAAGGACAGGGTGAGCTGCTGCAAACTTAAACCCTTATTATCATAAGAGGTATTATTTACAGAATAAGAAGAAATGAGCACAATAAAACTTAAAAAGAAGAATTTATTGATAGCTTTTTACTTTCTAATAAAAAATAAATAAAATAGAAATGTTAGTGATGGGTTATTACAATAAATAGATTGTTTAAATAAAGAAAAAAATCTAACCACATCCCATTGCTGCGTTAATAACTATACAGGAAATGTGTTGTTTAGGGGAGACCCACTGAAGCATCAACCGAGGCCAAAATAAAAGACTATGGAGAGCTTGAGGCCAAAGATTACATTCCTGGAGCTGAGATCCTAGAGGTGGAGGAGGAGAAAAAAGAGGAAGATGAGGATGAAGGTCAGCTGTGGTCCGACATGCATCAATCTGGTGTAATGCTGCACATCCCTTAGAGATCTGATTTTACTGCTAATGTTGTTCTCCAACATTCATCAGATGGTTGGGAGAGTGCGAGCATCAGTGATGACGGTGAGGACGGGGAATGGGTCGACGTTCACCACTCATCTGATGAAGACGTAGGCGAAGTGGTGAGAACGATGAGGCATCGACAGCCAGACTGGGTCCTTTTGTTGGTTTCCTTTCTTTTTTTAACGTCTCAGAAATGTCTTTTAAGGCTGAGAAGCTCCAGAGCATACCGGCCGAGGAGAGGAAAGTGAAGGCAGCGGCAGTCAGCGCCAGCCGGCTCCTCACTCAAGATGACTTCAAGAAAATCCGCCTGGCCCAAATGGCGAAGGAGGTGAACGCCGCTCCGGGGAAAGCCCTGAAGAGGAAATTAGAGGAAAGCGACAGTGAAGAAGACAAGTGAGATAAAAAAAAAAAAAATACAATATATAGCAATATTTTTAGAGATGCACCATCAGAAGTTTCTGCCTACTTTTAGGTTGACCTGTAAAGTTTAGGTCGATGTCTGCTAAGCAATCTTATATGAAGAAAATGTAAAAGATTTGTCTTTTTTTTTTGTATGAAACAGGATCAGTTTAATTTTTATATTGCACTTTTTCAAGAAACAGTCTCCGAGATGAGGATTTGATCATAATTAGTACAGAAATAATGATTTATTTTTTATTTTTATTTTAAAGAAAAGAGAAAATTATTCTGAAGTGAGGCATCTTCTATTAGCATTTTTCTAATTCACGTTATTCCTTGACCAGCTTAAAAAAAAACAGAGTAGCAGCCGTTCTTCTATCTGCTGAAATGCTCCCTTTCTCACTCTCAGCCTAAATGACCCAGACATTCCTCTGATGTCATGTTAAATGTTCGCTTTATAATTGTGTCTTAAAACAATGGTCTTTAACCCTCTCGCCCCGTATGGAATGCTAGTCATTTCTTTCCACAATAAGAATATGTGGGGCGTTAAGATCGGATTCATTATATAACCAGAAAAATATCAGATACATTTTTTTATTGTCAGCTAAGCTGATGTCTTGGTTAATCTTTTTATTTGATTTTAAAATTTTCCATCACCTTTGTTTATTCTGAATCCTTTTACTTTCAGTGGGGAGCTGCTGACACTTCGAGACATCGAGAGACTACATAAGAAACCAAAATCAGACAAGGAAACTCGACTTGCAACGGCAATGGTAACTTCTTACCCCGCCTTTACATTTTTACCCTAAATGAGGAATAGGGCTGCAACTAACGAATACTTTGCTCATTGATGAATCTGACGAAACTTGTTTTGGATTAATAATCAGATGCTAAAATGTTCTTTTAAGAGCATTTATTACAGAATTTAAACCAAATGAAGCGAAATTTTGTTATAATTGCTTTGCTCTTTTACCTAAAGGTATGTTTTAGTCTATATATTCAAGTTAACAATGAATAGATTATAAAATTAGTTGACAATTATTTAAATAATGGATTAATCCAATTAATTGTTTCAGCCCTAATGCAAAATAATTTAATGGTGTAGTGACGGCCAGAGAAGAACATTTCCCGCCATTAAGCCGTTATTCATGATGGATAAATGTCTGTTCACTGTCTAGGCTGGACGAACGGATCGGAAAGAATTTGTGAAGAAGCATACCAAGCTGAACCCGCACGCCAGCACCAGCAACAAGGAAAAGAGAAGAACAAAGAACTTCATGATGATGAGACACAGTCAGAACATCAGAACAAAAGGCAAACGCTCCTTCAGAGAGAAACAGGTATAGATATTTTTATCCAACTGTGGCTAAATGATAATGAGAAAAACATTTTGGCAACTTTATGAAATTAAAAATTTATTTTTTTTCCCCCAGCTTGCGCTTAAAGCTTCCCTCCTGAAGAAGAAGAAGCACAAGTAGGAGTATGAGGTTCTCATATTGGGTCTGACAGCCACCACGAAGAAAACAGACTGGGTCAAATAATATTGTACATCCTTTAAATGGCATGTAAACTCTGCAATTAACTACAATAATTGAAGGCTTTTTTAAATAAATCAGCTGTATTTTTTGGGGACGTTACATATTTGTACAATAAATCTCCATGAAAATATTGAGTTGGGATTTTTTTCTTGCAAAGATGTGACATAAACTGAAATAGTGATGGCTGCTGTTTGTTGTATAATTCATGTCAGTTCCATGACCTCGTTTCAAGATTCCTCATTTTTACAAGCACCCACAGGAATTTGCAGACTCCACTCTAATATGTAGTAAAGAAAGTCGTGCCAAACTGCAAAGAAGTTAATGTGTAATTTTATGAGACTCCATCACACATTAAAGGTCAGTTATATACCTATTTACATGTTAACCCTTCACGCCTTTGCCTGCTATATTTTTCGCCTTAGTTTTAAGGTTTTAGTGTTTTCAACAGGAAATCCTGTTAGGACAAATAACAGTTGAGCTTTACAGAGTAAAGCAATTTGTTCTGTTAAATGTTGGATTTGCAATTTATTGCATGTCATCCCAATGTACATCTAAGAGAAATTAAGCTAGATTTTAATTATTTTATTGCATTTGATGGAGAAAAAGAGGAGTAGATTAAAAGATTTTTAATTCCATTTTTTGTATGTAATGTTCACAGTGGGATCCATGTTCACTGGAGATTGTTTCCGAAAGCTTGGATTACAATTAAGACAAAGTTTTGATTGGTGTATGGATTTGTTTTGTTTTACTAAAAGGACTTTGCTACCTTTTGTGTTTGTTTGCAAAAAAATCAGCGAATAACGCAATATTCTTAATCCTTAAGAGAAATACGGTTGTTTTTAGAAGGCAGAGTAACAAATGAATTGGGATGTTTAGAGGATGAGATGATTCCATGGTGTTACGGATCTCTCCAGGATCTGATCCCTTGCACTCCAACCACAAACTATTTCAGACACTTCCCTCTGGCAGGAGGCTGCGGTCCATTGGGACCAAACCTCACGCCACAAGAACAGTTTCTTTCCATCTGCTACCAGCCTTATCAACAAGGCCCAGAGACCCCGTGACACTGCCTCTGTTCCTCCCACGTTCAAAACCTACATGCTACACCAACATAGCATCTCCAGTCCTCTTGCGTTACATTAATAGTCTATTTGGTATATAGTGTATAGCTATATATTGTGTATGGTATTTTGCAGGGCTGCCAACTTTTCACCAAACCTTGGGGTGAGATTTAGAAATAGTTCAGGAAACTGTCAGGGTTAGATGAGGATGGGTGCAACTATAGGCTGGAGGTTTTCAGAGGATTTAACTGAAACAAAGTGGCAAAATGGGATTTTTATTGCAGGGTAAATGTTACTGAGTAACAATAAGTGTTCTGTAGTTATGTGGAACATTTTTCTCACAATATACATTATTTTCTACATTCTGTTTTTTTTTTTTTCTTTTAGAGAATTGAAGTAAAGCATAATGGGCCCTACTTAAATACTTGCATATTAAATATACTTTAATCTAAGAATTTCACAACTTTGCTCATTAATTATTCTCTGCAGTTCAAGTAAATTAAACAATGGGGAACTACTAAGCTATAACGGGATTACTGACACTGATACAGGAAACAGGGCAATTGAAACCTATGCAAACTACACTGTGTATGAAAATTTGGTAATAGGCTAAGAATTAAAAAGCATCATTCATTATGTTATTACTTTTTCTTTCAACTGACAAAACGGCTAAACAATTCAGACTTTCTAAGAGGCTGTAGATTTTATAAAAACTCACCATGACAGGAGACAGCACTTCTCTGGATGTTTCATTTGGCCGTTGTGATGGAAATACTGTTTTAAACAATTTAATGGACTGGAATAAAGATAAATGAATAAATGTAATAATAAAAGAAAATCCCTGTGGTTTCTCCTATATGTATCCAGGATAAATTAGCTGTTCTGCACATCCTCTCTGAATGCGGTTGGTCTTTTCTTGGGTGGCTGATCATTTGAAAAATAAAATGCAATGGTTATTTTTCTTTGTGTTCTTAAACCTGAAAGCTTTAAGAATTTAAATATTTGTGTTGGTTTAGTTACTCCTAAATGTCAATGGGAGATTATTAAACTAGACTGAGCAATAATTATTTAACTTGTGAGCAAAACATTGGACTAAAACTGGGACCCAAAAAAAAAAAAAACACCAGGTGAACACCAAGAGAAAACAAATCATTGGATGTGATCCTTTTTAGTGTGAATATATGGAGCGAGAGTGTGTTAATACCTTGAGATGGGTGAGACTCACTCCCAATGGGTGAGAGTTGACATCCCTGAATTATTATATTATAGGTTTTATATTATATATATATATATATATATATATATATATATATATATATATATATATATATATATATATATATATATATATATATATATATATATATATATATATATATATATATATATATGCTATCTAAATTAATGCAGTGGAAGGTAATTGCATATTACAGTTAAAGTACGGTATTGCAAATGTATATGTAAACAATTGTTACTGTGAATAAGTAGTCGGCAGTAATATATATATGTATATATTTATTTATTTATTTATTTTTATACACCAGGTCAAATTCGTTGTAAGTGCAAACCTAGTTGGCAATAAATCTGATTGTAATTGTAGTCCTTCGCCGACACGTTTTCCCCCCCCGACTACAATACCCAGAAACCCCTTGTCACAACTGTTAAGCTTACCACTCAAAGAAGCTGGCACTTTAAATCTTTCTCGGAAATGAGGTACGTTGTTTGGCTATATATTTAAATTAATGAACAGTTCTTTTAACATTTTACTAGACTTTCTATCGCTGTGCACTGAATATGTCGACATGTCACGGTTAAGCTCTCGGCGTTTCCTGACAAGCTAACTGTCATGCCGATGCTGTTAGCAAACAAGCTAGCAGTCAACCGTTAGCCTGGCTAGCTTCATTTATCAATTTAATCACCTTCGTTACAATTAACCTGATTAACTGACTAGGAGTTGGGTTAGAAATGGTATTATAAAAAGCATGGTAACGTCTGAGTAATCGTACACGAAAAAAGGTGACTTACGGCTTATTTTGTTTGGGGTACGATATTTAATTTTAGCTTTAGTTTAATAAATCACTCCATATAGCTACAGTGTATTTGGCTAATATTGGTCAGAAATGCTTTCTAGCTAAGGATTTGTTTTAACCATATTGATTCTGAACTTATATTATAATGCTAAAACTATATTTAGGACATTGAATAGTGGCACATTTGTTAAAGATAAAAATGTTTGTCTTGAAATGGGTAAAGGGACTAAATGTTGAAATATTACTAATCTGATTTACTTCACAAGGCACGACCAGGTATGAGCCGTTGGAATCATTATCTTTAAAAAAGAAAATATACTTTTACTTTTCTCCCAAGTCTGAATAAGTGTGGAAAAAATAAGTCTACATTTTTTTATATTGTGTATTATTGTTGTTATTGTTTTTTTTATTTTTTTTTATCTCAGTCCATTTTATATTCTAGTCATTCCATTGATTTGTCAGTCTGGTTATCTGTTCATCCTTCTGTTTGAGTCATCTTGTGTTGTTTATTATCTTGGTTTGTGATGTGTTGTAAACTTGAGCGTGTGTTCTTTATTTTCTACACTCATAACAAATTATGAGTTTTAGGATGTTTGGTAACCCTGAGGAAACAAAAGTACTGACAAATAGTTTTCAGTTTTTGATATATTTCTTCATGTCTTAAAATGTTGAGGGTTTTCAAAGTGGAATGGAACTGATTCTCTGTTCGATTTTAAGGGACTTGATTTCTGCTCTCACATCTGAGAGAACTAGTGATAAGGGGTAATACACTGAGTTTATTTAGACCAGACCATTCTAAGGTCAGGAGATACAACATAGCAGCTATTAGGTGTGGGTAAAGTTTAAGCCCTGCTCAGGCTGATGTCTTTACTATGGTGTTTTCATCTCATCAGTATCAAGGATTTTGATTAACTGTTTGTCTTCCACTGTTAGAAAATTGACTGAATTTCTAGAAAATGGATCAGGATAATCTAGGGCTGGGCAATTAATCGATATTATCGATTAATACATTTTTTTTTTTTTTTTTGTTTATGAACCTTTTAGGCTTTCATAGCTCAGAGTGACGTCCGCTCATCACTTTTTCTTCGTAGATGTGTGCTTTTACCTGATAAACGGCTTCTCTGTGTGCATCCACTAGCTGTAAACATTTAGTTTGCTGGATGTTCATTGTTGTAAAACATCAATATTTTATGATAATTTTTTGCACATCTTGAACTTTCTAGTAATATATTTCATATTCATTGTAAAACTTAAACATGAAAAGAGGGATTTAGTCAAAATTGGTAGTAAAAAAAACATTGGTATTTAATTTATAGGATATTATAATCGAATAATTTCATCAGAAAAATATATATAAAAAGTCGTACTTTATCCTTAAATGAATTTGAATTTTACTGCGAGTCAACACAGGAATTCGCCCTACAACCCAGTTCTACTTGTAAAATAAGTTTATTATCTGTCATTGACCTCTTCAGGTGATAGTTATAAAAGTTTAAGTCTTATTTAGGATGTTTTGTTGACATTACATGGTATGTATTGGTAAACATTGCAGCAAAAATGCTCTGGTTGTATTATCGTGATGGTACAAGTCTGTATCTTATATTGTTTTTGTGTGGCATAGTTTAATAAGTTAGTAAATAACCATAGATTATGTGCTTCCTATATTCTTGTACATTGGTGTTTTCGCTGAGGGTTTGTGTTACATTTTCTCTCTTCTTCTTTGCAGGTGCCATTTCCTGTAGCCCACCATGGCACCGGGGGACGTGGTGCCAGAGAATGCCAAGCAGCAGAAGTCCAAGGAGAAACGTCCAGGAAACAGGGCGTCCAAAGCAGAATGTGAGCCTGACGGCTCATTTGTCTTTGAGGCTCATGAAGCCTGGAAGGACTTCCATAACTCTCTAAGGCATTTCTATGAAGTCGGGGAGCTGTGTGATGTCACACTGAAGGTAGAAATGGCTATGCCCTTTGTGTACTCGTCAGCATAGTTTAATTTACCGTTTCTTGCATCATGTATTCTGTGCTTCTCTTTCTTATAGGTTGGCAGTAGATTGATACCATGTCACAAGTTAGTTCTAGCTTGTGTTATTCCCTACTTCCGGTAGGTTTAGTTTGCTGTGTTTCTTTACCTTTGGTACACAGAATTGCCTTTTTTTCACTTGTTTGAAACAACTGAAATGAAAGGTATCAAAAATATATAATAATAACCATAATTGACCTTAACAAATATCACACTGGAGAAATTTAACTCTGAATCTAACCCATCCCCTTGGGGAGCAGTGGGCTGCCATTGTGCGGCGCTCAGAGAGCAGTGTGGAGTTAAGGGTCTTGCTCAGACCCAGAGTGGAGGCTGTAGGGATTGAATCGGGTACTTGCAACCCTCTCAGTGCACAAGTGCACAGCTCTAACCACTAGGCCAACACTCCCCTTTTGTGAAATGTGGAAATAAATGTGGAATGTGGAAATAAATTATTTTGATCAATTGTATAACAAAAAAAAAAAAGAGTTCAAGATCAGATGTACAGGTGCTGGTCATAAAATTAGAATATCATGAAAAAGTAGATTGATTTCAGTAATTCCATTTAAAAAGTGAAACTTGTATTTATATTCATACATTACATACAAACTCATATATTTCAGATGTTTATTTTGTTTAATTTTGATGATTACAAATGACAACAAATGAAAATCTCAAATTCATCATATCAGAAAATTAGAATATTACTGAAGGCCAATAAAAACAAAGGATTTATAGAAATGTTGGCCAACTGAAAAGTATGAACATGAAAAGTATGAGCATGTACAGCACTCAGTATTTAGTTGGGCCTCCTTTGGCCTGTATTACTGCAGCAATGCAGCGTGGCATGGAGTCGATCAGTCTGTGGCACTGCTCAGGTGTTATGATAGCCCAGGTTGCTCTAATAGTGGCTTTTAGCTCTTCTGAATTGTTGGGTCTGGTGTATTGCATCTTCTTCTTCACAATACCCCATAGATTTTCTATGGGGTTAAGGTCAGGAGAGTTTGCTGGCCAATTAAGAACAGGGATACCATGGTCCTTCAACCAGGTACTGGTAGCTTTGGCACTGTGTGCAGGTGCCAAGTCCTGTTGGAAAATGAAATCTGCATCTCCAAAAAGTTGGTCAGCTGCAGGAAGCATGAAGTGCTCTAAAACTTCCTGGTATGTGGCTGCGTTGACCCTGGACCTCAGAAAACACAATGGACCAACACCAGCAGATGACATGGCACCCCAAACCATCACTGACTGTGGAAACTTTACACTGGACTTCAAGCAACGTGGATGAAGTGCCTCTCTTCTTTTCCTCCAGACTCTGGGACCTTGATTTCCAAAGGAAATGCAAAATTTACTTTCATCAGAGAACATGACTTTGGACCACTCACCAGCAGTCCAGTCCTGTTTCTCTTTAGCCCAGGCAAGACGCTTCTGACGCTGTCTGTGGTTCAAGAGTGGCTTGACACAAGGAATGCGACAGCAGAAACCCATGTCTTTCATACGTCTGTGTGTGGTGGTTCTTGAAGCACTCACTCCAGCTGCAGTCCACTCTTTGTGAATCTCCCCCACATTTTTGAATGGGTTTTGTTTCACAATCCTCTCCAGGGTGCGGTTATCTCTCTTGCTTGTACACTTTTTTCGACCACATCTTTTCCTTCCCTTCGCCTCTCTATTAATGTGCTTGGACACTGAGCTCTGTGAACAGCCAGCCTCTTTAGCGATGACCTTTTGTGTCTTGCCCTCCTTGTGCAAGGTGTCGATGGTCGTCTTTTGGACAACTGTCAAGTCAGCAGTCTTCCCCATGATTGTGTAGCCTATAGAACTAGACTGAAAGCCCATTTAAAGGCTTTTGCAGGTGGTTTGAGTTAATTAGCTGATTAGAGTGTGGCACCAGGGGCCATCAATTTTGAACCTTTTCACAATATTCTAATTTTCTGATATGATGAATTTGAGATTTTCATTTGTTGTCATTTGTAATCATCAAAATTAAACAAAATAAACATCTGAAATATATGAGTTTGTATGTAATGTATGAATATAATATACAAGTTTCACTTTTTAAATGGAATTACTGAAATCAATCTACTTTTTCATGATATTCTAATTTTATGACCAGCACCTGTAGATCAAGCACTGTGATAAGATATTGCTGGAAATGATGGATGGGAATGTGATGGTTTTCTGTTAAATTAACTGTTAAGAGTTTTTTTTTTTTTATCGGGGACAGTACTTTAATGGAGTTTCTGTTATACATAATTATTCTCTACATTTCTAAGATTGTCATACCAAAATGTATCACTTTCTGTAGGTTATCTGGCTATGTGCTTTGTTTTGTATTTTTTATTGTATGATAATTTTATGCTAGTTTATGAATTCACAAACTCCTGAAAATACTTCTCAACAGAAGCCAACAGGTTTGTTAGCCTCAAATACAGACATGTTCCAAAGTAATGTAATGCAGTGACCTGTGTGATGATAACCAGAAGTGACAAACTGAAGCAAAACAAAGATGGCTCCACCACTTTTTAGCTGGAATTCCCTCTATCTTTTTTGAAAAACAATTAGAAGGTAGAGTCTGTACCTTTGTGGAAGGGAATGATGTTTGCCCGTTCCTCCGGACCCGATTTGGAAAGACTTGGATTTATAAGTTAACTCCGCTAGTTGTGAAACAAATTAAGAATGTGACATGTCACAGCTGCTACTGCTGCTGTGATTGGCTGTAATCTCGACATGGGAGGCATCTGCCACTTGGTGATTCCCCAATCAGCTCGAAGAATCAAACTGAATGTCCCTCTCCTTTGCAAACACTTTTCACAGGAGCCATTTCAGATGGATGAGCGCTGCCATAAACAGATTTTCTCAATATTTTCTCATTATGTATAATTTGCAATTACTATTTGATACCCTGTGCAATAACCTGTTTCTCTACATTTGACACCCAGTGCAATAACTATATATATAAATATCCATCTATATAAATACCCATAACCAAAGCAAGTGGGTAACTTTGTTGAACTTAGATTTGTTTATTAAGTACTTGTATGCATTCAACAATGGGGATTGAAGTTGATTATTTGGATGTTTGTTTGTTTTTGTCGTATCAGATATTGAAGTGATAATCCTTTATGTCTCCTCAGGGCCATGTTCCTGTCAGACATGTCTGAAGCCAAGCAGGATCTTATAGAGATTAAAGACTTTGATGGAGATGCCATCCAGGACTTGGTGCACTTTGCCTATTCCTCCAAACTCACTCTAACTGTTGACAATGTTCAGCCTCTGCTCTATGCTGCTTGCATCCTGCAGGTAAACAAAATACTCTCTCTCTTTAGTGTTTTATTCTGAAGGTTTAGTTTAATGTAAAATGCAGTTTAGATTTGATAATAAAAACCCTACCCCATGTAAGGATGAATGATCTACAACCTTGACTCTGATAGGTGGAGCTGGTTGCCAGAGCCTGCTGTGAATACATGAAGGCCCACTTCCACCCCACCAACTGCCTTGCAGTACGAACCTTTGCTGAGAGCCACAACCGTGTGGACCTGATGGACATGGCCGACCGCTATGCCTGCGAGCACTTCACCGAGGTGGTGGAGTGTGAGGATTTCACATGCGTGTCACCCCAACACCTGCGCACATTATTATCCTCTTGCGACCTCAATATCCACTCAGAGACACAAGTGTATAACGCAGCTGTGAAGTGGCTGAAAGCAAACCCGCAGCACCATGAAGCCTGGCTGGACCAGATAATGTCTCAGGTTAGACTATTTTTATTATGAATCTTCCTTCCTTCCTTCCTTCCTTCCTTCCTTCCTTCCTTCCTTCCTTCCTTCCTTCCTTCCTTCCTTCCTTCCTTCCTTCCTTCCTTCCTTCCTTCCTTCCTTCCTTCCTTCCTTCCTTCCTTCCTTCCTTCCTTCCTTCCTTCCTTCCTTCCTTCCTTCCTTCCTTCCTTCCTTCCTTCCTTCCTTCCCTCCCTCCCTCCCTCCCGGGGATTTACAAGTGAAATGAAAGGACAGGCAACCCCTAAGTGTTGTCTAGAAAAGTTTATACTCTTCATGGTAAAATATTTATAACCTCTTGCTGTTAGTTAATTTCACTCCTGCTTCCTGCAGGTGCGGCTGCCGCTGCTGCCGGTGGATTTCCTCACAGGAACAGTGGCGAAAGAAGAGATGATCAAAGGTAACCTGGACTGCCGTGACCTGATGGACGAGGCCAGAAACTATCATCTCCACCTCAGTAACAAGGTGGTCCCAGACTTTGAGTATTCTGTCCGCACAGTCCCACGGAGGCACACAGCAGGTACTACTATATGGGAGGATTTCTGAACTTCTTTGATCAAATAGTGACCTCCAGTGATTTCTGTTATGGTAAAGGAAGCTTTCTGTACTGCAATGTATGCATGTTCTTGCTGGTGTAGTGCTGACTGTTTGGAAGTATCTTTGTTGTTACATGTCAAAGAGCCAATTATTTGTGGTTTGTTTATGTATTTATTTTTTGCATTTGTCTCATTGTTTAGGGGTTCTGTTCTGTGTGGGGGGCCGGGGAGGTTCTGGGGACCCATTTCGTAGCATCGAATGCTACTCGATCACTAAAAACAGCTGGTTCTTTGGGCCTGAAATGAACAGCAGACGGCGACATGTGGGAGTGATATCTGTTGGAGGTGAGAAGATTTTCTTGTGAGAATACTTTAGGAAGTAAAATCAGTTAAGAAATTCTAGAAAAGATTGATTCTACATCGTGGGTCTCAGCATTCAGGACAGGATAAGACAAGAACACTTGATGAAGAAAGTTAAATGTTAGATGTTTTTTTGGCCCTACAGGCAAGGTTTACGCTGTTGGTGGCCATGATGGTAATGAGCACCTGGGGAATATGGAGATGTTTGATCCACTGACCAACAAGTGGATGATGAAAGCCTCCATGAATACAAAACGGTACACATAATATTATTACATTTCTAATTTAAATCCAGTTTAATGGTTAATGTCAAATATAGAATTGTGTAAATATGAAATGTAAATGTTTTGATGTTTTTTTGCAGGAGAGGGATCGCACTGGCAGCTCTGGGTGGTCCTATATATGCTATTGGAGGTCTTGATGACAACTCCTGCTTCAATGATGTGGAGCGTTACGATATAGAAAACGACAGCTGGAGCGCTGTGGCACCGATGAACACGCCCAGAGGAGGAGTTGGCTCTGTGGCTTTGGGGGTAAAAGCAGGAAAAAAATCAGTCGTTTATTCAGTTTGGTACATGATTGAATTGAATTTTTTTTTTTGTCTAGAGTTACGTGTACGCAGTGGGAGGAAACGATGGGGTGGCGTCACTGTCCAGTGTGGAGAGGTTCAATCCCCACCTCAACAAGTGGACGGAGGTGTGTGAGATGGGCCAGCGGCGGGCAGGAAATGGAGTCAGCAAACTCAATGGCTGCCTCTACGTTGTCGGTGAGAGGCAACCTACAGTCTGAAGTTGTCCTGTTTATGGTTATCGCATGCTTTAGATTCAACATCTTTAGTTTTACACACAAAGGTTTGAATTAAAACTAAAGTTAATGTTTTGTAAAGCGCTTTTGGTCACTGACAGGTGGAGGTTTTATTGCAGAGCTTAATCTGAAATGATGCTTCAGTATTTATTGTTAGATAAAAATGCGAGTTATTTTTGCTCAGGTCTTTGTGCTTCATACATGTTGCTTTCATACATGCATGACCACTTGTTCTTCATATAGCATCCAGCTTTTAATAAATGCATCTTCCCTATGCTGTTCCAAAGGCGGCTTTGATGACAACTCTCCCCTGAGCTCCGTGGAGCGTTTCGACCCTCGGTTGCACCGCTGGGAGTACGTGGCAGAGCTCACCACCCCACGCGGAGGGGTCGGGGTCGCTACGGTAATGGGCCGGGTGTTTGCAGTTGGAGGACACAACGGGAACATATACCTGAACACAGTGGAGGCGTTTGAGCCGAGGATGAACAGGTAAGGTGGAGATGAAGATGCCGTAAATTATTCAGCACCGCACAGATGTTTTTCTTTGATTCTATCATAATGCATCGATGTTCTGATGGGGATTTTTTCCCCCAGAGCTTGTTGTAGGACGACGATTTGTTTTTGAGAACACATTGCTTTAGTTTGCATCAATCCCCTGTCTGTTGATAATGTTTTCTGCGGGGATCAGTTTGCCTGACCAAGGATAAGACTAGCTTAGAATAGATGAAATGGTGGCAAGGTTTAATTTACCTTGGAGAGTGATAGACTGTTTTCTAACTTGACTACAAAAAAACTAATAAGGATTTTAAACTTTATATGAACTAATTTGATTTCTTTAGCAGCAGACTTTTAAACTTTTCACTTGTTCTCCTCTTTTTGTTTTAGATGGGAACTGGTGGGTTCTGTGTCCCACTGCCGGGCCGGAGCCGGGGTTGCCGTATGCTCATGTCACGTCAGCCAGATCAGAGACGTCGGACAGGGCTCCAGTAATGTGGTCAACTGCATGTGACAGCCGCCCCACATTTGACAAAGGTGACTGACCGCAGAGTGGCCATTGGATCCAATCGCTGCACTAAACACAGAGAGCAGAGCAGCTGGCGTATGCTCAGTCAGCTGTATAAGAAACATTAGAGAGAAGGAAAAGACTTGATTAAAGGAAAAGCACAGCAACAATTTTCATTTCATGATTCTAGACTTCTGGTGTTATTTGTAATCTTTGATGGGGTATTTTGTACTGTATCTTCTTCTGTTTGGACTTTTTTCAGTAGATACTATTTGCTGAGATTTTATTTAGAAAAACCTCCTGAGAATGATCCTATTCAGAAAAACAAATACTGTAATGGCCAGTAAGAGGATTATTTATCTCTGAGAAGGCTGCCTATATAGCGCTGCACTGTTTTCATATATCTAGATCAGTACTCTACTGGACCATCTATCTGAGTTTGGATGTTGTTAAATTTTCCTTTACTCTCACTTCAAGATAAGTAAAGGGTTTCTACTCCTGGATTTGCAGCTTTTTCATGTGTTTCTTTTTCTTTTTTTGCTCGGTTTGGGGAATCCCAAAACTACTGACTGAGATAATCAGCTGAATCCTTTCCTTCCATCCTTTCCTTCATTGCTGACAGAGGTGTTATGAAAAGATCAAAGCAATATGTTGCACCACTTTAAGGTTTGTATCTGCAGATGGTTCCATTATATTTCAATATATGAACATTTTTGTATAATCCAGCAATTCCTAACTACATAATCCTTTTGCTGTTCTCTATTTTCCTAGAATAGATGTGAAGTTTGAGTATATTTTTGTCCAAATTCAACTCATGTATGTATTTAAGTGGTTCTGCCAAATGGAAAAGGGGAATATTTATAACCTTTGGCAGAATTTTCGCAATAGGAGCTCAGACAACTCTTTCAGATTAAACTATTTGTACGAGAAGAATTACAAAGAGTTGCTCAGATATGGTGCAGCTGGTGTTTATCAATCATTTTTATAGCTAACTTGAAGCCAGTTTTGTCTTTTTAAATGTCAGTGTGTGAAATGTGAGCTGCGTGACTTTATTGTTCTTACATAGTGTGGATATAAAATGGTTCAATAAAGTTGTTTAAATATTGTTGCTGAGACTCTTTTTTTTATTTTTTTTTATTCCCATTTTACATTGTAATAGTTATCATCCATATGACATCTTATTCCTATAAGAAAAATTTTATTACAATTTCCCTGTAAAGCCGCTCATTAAGAAAAACATAGGGATTGAAGTTTCTGGCATGCTCATTAAGGACTGTGGTATTCTTTTTTTTTTTTTTTTAGGGTTGATGGATGAACTTTAATGTAGAAATAAGAAATAGGTGCGCATTTTTGTATTTAGTACAAATTAAGTCCACAGAGATTTAAAATTATACGTACGAGCCTGACTATTTGAATACACCCCCACTGCTGGTGTATGCAAGTTGGAGAGAAAGCACACAACGCTTGGCTATTTGCAAGCTCCTGGCTAATTTAAACTGTGTATGAATGCTTGTATCATAAATGGTCAAGTTTATCAAAATAATTGATTTCTTGGCTTTTAAAGCACTAATATTTGGGTTGTGAGCAGACCCAGGACAACCTATAGAGACCATGTATCTCAGCTGGACTGGGAACAAACCCCTCCCCCCAGAAAACATGTCTATGAAAACCAAGGGCGTAGGTTTGATCTCAACTTTGGTAGAGACACTATTGGTCTTAAGTTGAATTGGTCTGATGTCATTGGTCCTACTCATTATGCATGCTCCTATTTTTTTAATGCTTGATGTGAGCATCAGGGCGCATTTCATTTAAAGAGAAAACAGCTTTTTTTGCTACATTTATACAAATTTTATAAGCACTACACACAATATGCTGTTTATCAATGTTTGAAGCATCAGTGGCTCAGAATAATGTAAAATTGGGACAACTTAACACTTTGAAAAGGGTTACATTTGAACTTACCAGTGACTAAGAGAGAAGGTAAACGTCTACAATTTTAACCAAATATAGTCTAAATATGTCTGTTGTTTATGTATTTATCCGGTGTTTTCTTTTGAAGGAATAGAATTGTGCAGCGGCAAACACAGGTAAAACACACTCAAAACAAAGCAAAATAACATATCCAAGGGACTGCAAATAGATTAATTGTATTTACGTGGACATGGGAACTATAAGAGGAACTGACACTGAGCATTTAAAATATTAACTTCAATATACAAGTTGTGAGACAAGAAGCGCCTGCTGGAACAACACTGTATTGTAAATTATAAACATGTTATTCACATAGAATTATTGGTAGGGACATGTAGGTCAGGCCAAAAGTTTGGTAGGGACATGTCCCTATAGTCCCTATGCAAACCTACGCCCATGGTTAAAGAGATGCCTTGGTTTCCCAACCCAAAGAACCCAGGACTGAAAGATGATTGATGGACAGATGGTACCGTTACAGAAGTTCATTAGCCCAGTTTAATCCAAGACCAGTTTTGCATTAAGTTTGGGATCGGTTTCCTGTAAGAACACCAAACTGCCGTGTCACCCATTTATTTGTTGGGGTTGTTTTGAAATTTGAAGAACTTAGACCATCAGCAACACGCTACCACTACCATGCTTGATACTGGTACATTGTTATATGTTTAAAAGCCTCAACAAGACTCATCTAAACATTTATTTTTAGATTTGTTTTGTAAATTGATATTTTTTCACCATCTCAGAATGGTTTGGCGTGAAGCTTGTTTCACTATAGACAGTGACACCAGTATCTCAGCATCTTCCAGGTTATGATAGGTTTGAGTCTTCATGGTCCAGGCTTAATAAATGTTGTGAGCCAAACACACTGATTAAAAGCACCAAGTGAACCAGGAAGTGAACCTGTTTATTTTAGATCCATAAATAGTGGGCTTTCTCTGCAACTTGCTTTGGAATATTTTCCAAATAACAGTGTTTGCAACTGTGTGTTGATTGGAAGGAATAAAGTAAATATGAACTGATAAATGGAGTCCAACTTTTGCACACCTAAATACCATAAAAAAAGGGGGTAAAACAATTCTACATCAGACGTTTCATCGAAGTGAAGATGACGGAAGTATAAAAGAGAATTTCATAATGAATGTTTTGTAACATCCTATATGATCCTTGTTAAAAAGTAACCATTTGAGACCAATCTGAGCTGGTTAGCTTTATTGGCATCCGACATGTGGCTGTTGTAAACATTGTCTTCTGGACTTTAGGGTTCTGCTGTCAAAGGTGTTATGTACAGTCCTACAATCTTCCTGTAATTGCAGGCTTATTGTTAAATGCGTTTCCAATTATTTGTTTACGAACACTAGAAGTTTTGGACTTTTGAATAAAGAGATTTATTTTACTTCCTTAAGGTTTACAATTGGATGGTTAAATTAGCTGTAATCACTGCTGTCTGAGTCATTTTGTATACAAACAAAAAGGTTGAGAGCAGTTTGATCAGATTACATATGTGTAGCTGTTTACGTGTTTGGTGTAGGGTGTGTTTTGTATGTTTTAGGGTAAATGAAAATGAGGTTAGCCTTAACTAATGCAAAGAAAAGACTTCAAAATAATAACTGAAATCAAATCATTTTACATACAACACACTCCGCAAACTTCAGTGGGATTTACTGTATACGTCATCTGTGCAGCTTTAATAAGGGCGTCTTTGCACTCTGCCTTGTTTTTCTTTTCTGTTTTATTACCTCCAGTCTTTGAACTCTGGACAAACATTAAAAAGAGGAGAACCACGGAGAAGATGCTCAGACATCAGGACACATAGAGATCCAGCACATCCTCCATCGACAGGCTGAGGGAAGCTCAAATAAAAACAAATTTAAAAAAGCAATTCAATATTAGGATGTGCAGAAATACATCCTAATTACTGATCAGTGATAAACAATGGACAGAAGTATTTTAGTGAAGCTGCTCCTCTTTGCTGCTTGTCTTGCTTGCGGTGAGTTTCCATCCCTTTCTTTCAGAAAATGTGTGAAAATTCTTATTTTTTTTTCTTTAAATTATTTATTTTTTTTTATCTTTAAATTTCATGCCAAACATTTAATTTTTAAAAGCATATGAACAGAGAAAATGTATGAAATAGGATTAGATTTTTTTCATTCTAAATCTATATAAAGACTATTATATTTAGCATAAAAACAAACTATTAGCATTTAAAATATTAAAACTCTGCATAGATGGCTGGATCATTGAAGTTAAACAACTAGATGTCACTATACTTCCTGTCAGTAAAGAAAGAATAAATCCAATCCAATCCATAAGAACAGCCACCTAAATTTGAATCTTTTTATGGTTTTTATGATTCATTAAATTTTTTTTTTCTAATAAAAATGTTTTAGTTGACCTCATTTGGTCTTTTATTCAAGTTTAGGGGGGAACAAATGGTTGCTGCCTTAGGAACACAGTTGTTAGACATTGTGTGTTATGTTAGCTCAGTAGAGTGGTTGTTAGTACGGAAGGATCAAATCCGATCCAAAACCTTTCTGTTTGAAGCTTAAATGTTTTCTGTTAATAATTATCCAAAAAACATGCATAATAAATTAATAAGCCACTCTGAAGCCCAGGTAGGTTTTTGTTTATGTTTCACTTTAATAGAGTCATCTACAGTACCATTCACTTACTAGTGGATCACTGGAGACATTAGCTCCCAGTATTCAAAGAAGCTCCATCCTACGTGCACAAAGAAGCATCATCACAGATTCTTCCCTCCTGCAGCTATTAGAATTTATAATCTTCAGTTCCCCACCAAAACCTCAATAAGTTGTTACATTCCTGCTGACAACTCTTTCCTTTTTTTGAATAGTCTTTTGGATTTTTTTATGCACAATTATTTGGCCGTTTTCTATTAAAATCTATTTAATTGTTGGCAGACTTCAATCTCTTATTCCTATTTTTGTTTTTATCTCCTTACCTTCGTGTACATCTGCATGCTCACATTTCCAGGAAAACCTTTCTTTCCCCACTTTGAGGCAACAAAGGATTTCTCTGTTGTTATATTTGTTTAAGTGTGACTCGCATATGAAATAAGTAAAAACTTCAGTGTGACTCTTCCTCTGCATCTAGTTTTCTAGGTGGCCTTTCAACCAGTTAAGGTCCTGTGCAAAACATGTGATCCTACTAAATTGTCTGTAACTTTGTCAAACATTCACCTAAAGATTTGTGTCAGAATCCAAAGTTGGCTGAAATGGATTGTAAATATGAACCAGTCATGAGACTTTTATGATTGATGACTATTAAAATGGTTTACTGGCTTTTGGGGATTTTCTGAACCTGTTTTCATCAGAAATTTTCTCACTTTTACTAAAATGACAGGGATGCTCTGCAATCTTAGAAAGTAGCGGTGGTTATAGAAAACAAGTGGTGCAAGGAGAGAGACATTAATTTTTTCTTTTCATTTAATATCTGAAAGCCCCAATGTATGTTGTTCCAACCAGGTTAGATGCCCACTTCCACTTTAGCCATGATTATCGACTGCTTCTTTATCTATGGTGTAAAGTTTAGCTAGAACATTATAAAAAACAATTTCAAGCTGTAATTTTTAAAGCACAAACCCGGTACAGAGACAGCAGCGTGGCACTGATCCCTGTTTTATGTATTTCCACTCTAACAGGCAGAGAAGCTTCCCCTAAACCAAACATCTCCCATTTAAGCATTAAAAAAAAAATTGCAAAACTAATTTAGGAAACACTACGTATCAAAAAGGCTCTACTTTCTCTTATCTGTTGCTCGTGCAGATCCAAGTTTAATTTCTCTTTAGATAGCTGTGAAACCTTGCTACCACTTTAGTATACCATATACCGTATATGTTTACTATAAGTCTTTGATTGTGATGGCAGTTAAAGTTAAAAAAAAAAAAGTTTTTATAACCATCTTGTGTAACTCTTGTATACATATAAAAGTATAAATGGTTGAAATTAGAGGTTTTTTGTCAGGAATATGATGTGATATTGAAAAATAGTTTGGAATAATGCATTTAGTGCAAGAGATAAAACATTTATTAGATTGAGTTTGTTTTTAAGTTGTTTTCAAGCAAATTTCTTCCATTTCTGCAAAAATGTAATGCTTTCATTTGTTCTTACATATACCAATCTATTAACCACAATATGATTTCTAATTTTCGTAATTTTAATATGTATCTATATATTGCATCTTTTTTTGCTGATATTTAAGTTAGCTTTTGGAGGTCTAGGCAAATTTTGACTAGAAACTGCAAAGTCAAAAAAGGTTGGCGAACTCTGGTCTTGTTCATTTTTAATACCGTATATTCAATATTATTTTAAGGTATGTAAATGCAGCTAACACCCATTTAAGCATCTTTTTATGGGTTTAATAAAAACAAAAATGATTTTACAGAACAAAAGTGTGACAGAGGGAGCAATAATAAGAATATGATTTTGAATTCTGAGCTTAATTAATTCTTTAGGCACAAAAACTTTTCATCTGAAGCCTTTAAACCTGGTTAAATCTTAGAAACTGTGGTAGTCAGATTGGCTACTTTACCTTCTGATTAACACAACTTGTAGATATTAGTTGCGAGATTAGCTTATATTGCTTTTACAAACATTGTCTCCACTGTCCATTTCACCATAATGTTCTCTGAATCAACATTTATAAAATGACATTTAATTCCCTCCCCTCTTTAGCCCACAGTCAGTGTCGGGAAGGTTGGAGGGAGTATGAGGATAAATGTTACTTCTTTTCAAATGACACAAAGTCGTG
The DNA here is from genome assembly GCF_016077235.1 of Cyprinodon tularosa. Taxonomy (NCBI): domain Eukaryota; kingdom Metazoa; phylum Chordata; class Actinopteri; order Cyprinodontiformes; family Cyprinodontidae; genus Cyprinodon; species Cyprinodon tularosa. The sequence goes on along the minus strand of NW_024039718.1, from coordinate 2,034,368 downwards.
GGAGGAGGCGAATGCATACTGCATCGAGCACACCAGCCACCTGATGAGCATTCAGGACATACATGAAAGGGTAAGGATGCAAACACAGGTGAGAGTAAAACCACCTCAAAATCAGTTTTAAGCTCTCTGTTTATCTGTTTCTATATCTAGTTATGGGTGCGAACACAAATCGGCACAGAGATCTTCTGGATCGGCTTGAATGATAAGATCGTAGAAGGTGTCTGGGAGTGGAGTGATGGGAAACCTTTTATAGAATATTTATTGTATGTATATAAATCAGTCCCTCAGGTCTGATCAACATTGGTTTCATTTTCCTCCTTAAATAATGAGGATATATCTTTTAATTTCGAGTCCATTCATCAAAGAACAGCATTCCCTTTCCTTCAGGTACTGGATGTCCGGCCAGCCTGATAACTGGAATGATGAGGACTGTGGTGAGTTGGTAGGAGAAAGCTTTGGACAGTGGAACGATGAAAACTGCAACAGCAAGAGGAAATACATCTGCAAATACATCAACGGTAAGGAAACCTGGATGCAGGCTCTAAGTGGTTTATTTCCATTTATGTCCACAGGGACAAACTTTATTGTTTTATCTATTATTCAGACTATTGAATGTAAGGAAATGTAGGTGTCATGATTTGGTAGTGGATAGATGACCCAAAATGCAGAGGTAGGGAGGCAGAGGTGATTTCCTTGTGGGGTTTAATTAAAGGTTAACAGAAAACAGAGGCAGGAAATCCAAAAATCCAAGCATGAAAAACTAAGTCCAAACAAACTGAAAACCAGGAGTCCAAATATCCAAAATCCCAAAAATCAAAACATGAAAACAAAGTCAAAAAACAAACCAGAACACATGGAGACATCAGGGGGGATTCAATCTAGAAGTGGAAGGCTTAGAGAGACGGAGTTGGAGGAAGTTAGACGAGGACCCAGCAAAGAAGAACGGAATAGAGAGAGTATTTGTAGGAGACTGAAACAAAGAGAGGTTTAACGAGCAGATTAGGAGCAGATGTAAGCAGAGCAGAAACAAGAAAGGAGCAAGAGAAATAAGGAGAACTCAAGAGTGCAGCAGAGGGCAACAAATAAAAACCTGAGAACTGAAAATAACCACAAAAAAATAAATAAGAATTAAACCACTAAGACTATAAAACATGGAGTAAAGCAAAACTGAACACTCAAAAGAAAAACATAACAGAGCCAAGACTGAAACAGTAACTAAGAATAAACCAGAGAACACAGCAAAATTAAAATAAAACCACTAATACTAGAAAACAAAGAGTAAAGCAAAACAAAACACTAAAAAGGAAATATAACAGAATCAAGACTGAGACAGTAACTGAGGAAAACCCAAGAAACACAACAAAATAAGAATTAAACCATAAAAACCTATAAAACAAAAAGCAATAACAAAAGAAAAACATAACAGAAACCTAACAGTAGGTAACAGATCCCACCCATTTGAATGTCATCTACCGTATTGAGCCACTTTCTGATGTTTCTTTTAAGTCGAATTTGTATAAAAATATGTCCACAATGTTATTTTGGTGCAAAACATAAATATTAATGAACATGAAAAAGGTGGGTATTTTGGAATCTGATTTTTTGTATTTTATTATATTTGTCCTTTGAAAACAATTTCTTATGTTCCTTGATTTAATAAAAAACCCTTACACCTGTCTTATCATCTCCATGCAGAGGTAAAGTATCCAAAAATTGTACTGGAGTGAAAGTTATACTACTTAAAATCCGTTTTTTGTTTTACTCAAGTAGGAGTATAAAGGGACTTAGTAAAATATGTACTCAAATACTACGGTAAGTAATTATTGGTGTGTAACATCTGATTTAATGTTTAAAATTATGTAATCAGACAGACAGCTATGTAAGAAGGTGATGCATGTTAGGTAAGAATAAAGAACTTGCAACAACAATATCTACGGTTTATCTTATTTTTAACCTGATCTCCAAATAGCTCAAGTTCATCATGGTTAGTGGAATCACCAGAAGGTTTACTTTACTAAGAATAGAGATGCATTCAAAAGAATATTATCTTGGTAAAAAGTACAGTAAAGTACAACTCGTTCTAAAAGCATTTTTCTCTAAAAGATACTCAATTAAAAGTAACTGAGTAAATAAAGCTAGTTACTACCCCTCTCTGTCTGCATGTAACATATTTTCCTTGCACACTGCTGTGCTCTTTGTTTTCCAAATATAAAAGCTATTTCTATCTCAGGGAGGCACATACTGGAACAAAGTTACTTATAAATTGTATCACATCTCTAAAGAAGCAAGAGATTTCTGTATATTTTCCAGATAAGAAAAAAATATTTAGTTTTCAATAAAGCTAACTGATCATTAGAAAACTACAGGAAGCAAATAATGACGGGAATTAACAGTTTTTTTTTTTGGGTGCATTTTGAATTTCGTAAAAGATCTTTTGTTTTTAAAGCTACAGATACTCTAACAAACTCGGGTTTTTCTGACTGATGCTGTTTTGAGTTGAGTAGTTTGCTGAAATGCTACAGGCTAGTCCCAGCAGGTTTCTATATTTTGATATGACCTGTTAATAATTTGGTGTAAAGCACATTTCAGTACAGTTCCAAACAATCCAGCTGATATAGTTAATCACAGCTGCTTCCATACTGAGATGGTTTAGTTAGGAAATAGTTAAAGCCGTTTTCCATCTCCTGCAGCAAATCCTGCCCCACAGTGTGACTTAGCCAACGGCTGGCGGCAGCACGGCTCCAACTGCTACAAGTTTAAGTCAGAAACCATGAAGAGCTGGTCGGCAGCCAGACTTGACTGTTTGCAGGAGGGAGGAGACCTGGTTTCTATAACCTCACTGGAGGAAAATACGTATATGATGGGAACACTGTCATCAACACACCTGGACTTCTGGATTGGGCTCTCCACTCTGGTGAGTTGAATATGTTGATGGATTGAGACATTCATGTGTCTGCTGGAGGATAAAAGATAAATTTTGACCCTTATGACTTTGAAAAGGAGTTTTGTTTCTCCAGAAATGCAACAAGATTTCATGTCAGCTTGATCCTGCGAACAGCCAGTTTGCCTGGTCTGATGCAATGCAGGTGGGATTCACCAACTGGGATGGCAACCAGTCAGTGTAAGACCAAATATCTCCACAGAAAACATTTTGACTTATTTCTATGAAAACGTCATACATTTGGGTTAAAGCTTTTATTCTCTAACAGAGACCCACAAGTCGGCGGGTGCGCTGCCTTAATCAAAGACTCGTCGGAGGCATTTGGAAAGTGGAGGTCCCATTTGTGCAAATATGAGCGTCCATACATATGCAAACGTCTAATCAGCAGTAAGCTCAGCTAGATGTGATCATTTTTCCGAGGGTTCCCTTGTACTGTTTGGATTGTGAGTGATGTCCTCTCTTCTTCCAGCTATCTGTCCTCCGGGTTGGCAGAGCTTTAAGGGAAGCTGTTACTGGATCGTCAGTAACATCAATATGTTGACCACTTGGCATGAGGCTGCAACCGCATGCTCTGGTATGAGCGCTCACCTGCTGTTCATTAACAGGTAGAGACCAAAGAACATTGCACTTAAAAAATTGTCAGAAATGTTTATTTTCTCTTTTATATCACCATCATCACATAGGATATGAGTTGAACCTTTTATACAGGAGCTTTAACACATACCAAAAAAAAAAAAACAAAACAAAACAGAACGTAACAGCACTTTTAAATTACACTTGTTTAACAAATTCAAATATATATATATTATATATATATAATGCAACAAATGAAGGCCACCAGTAGAGTATTCTCAGTACATCTTGCAGTGAGGTAGCTCTGGACAAAAGTTATGTTTGTTTAGATATAAAACCAGAAAATATTAAAATGAGAAACTTTCTTTTTTTTCACCTTTTGCTTTATTGCTCCAAAATAACTAAAAACTAGCACTTAAATTGTAATGCAAACACTATTGCAGCATATGAAAAAATTTTATTCAGTTCTTCATTTCTGAGCTGATTAAATCTGAGGTGGGGTTTAATTGGTTATACCTTCATTTTTTTTATTCATAAAACTTATTCAAGTTGTTTAAAAAAATTAAAAATCCTTTTGCATGTTTAATAACATCAGTTTTCAGAGTCGTAAAAGGAATAAATCCAGCTAAAGGGATTTACGTTTTTCGTATGGATATTATCTTTGGAAACAACCATGTTGGTTTAAAAAAAAACAATCCTGGGGTCCTGTTTTTTTCTATGAAATGTTCTGGTTCAGCCTCTACGGAAGAGGATTAGGGCCACTGAAAAAAAAAATGTTAACAGATTTTTTTTATTTTATTTCAGTTTAACATGGGAAAAAAGTCAGAATTCTGACTTTAATCTCAGAATTCTGACTTTTTTCTCAAAATTCTGACTTTGATCTCAAAATTCTGACTTTGTTCTCAGAATTTTGAGATTAAAGTCAGAATTCTGACTTTTTTCCCATGTTAAACTGAAATAAAATTTAAAAATCAGTTAACTTGTTTTTTTTTTCAGTGGCTCTAATCCTCTTCCGTAAGCCTCTGTTAGAAACATTACCTGCTTTCTTTATTGCAAGCAGAGGATCACAGTGTTTCACAGTAAAAGAAAGGTTAAAAGCCTCTTGGAAGGATTTTACTGTGTGTTATTGAGAGGATACATTCCTCGTTTTGTTGTTGACAATAATAAAAAAAAAACTAAAAAATAACCAAAATTTTAACTTTTTTAGGCAGCTGAAGTTTCATTTTTGTAATGTGATTTTTTTTTATTTGTCTTTTTTAATCACACAAAGTCAAGAAGAGCAGTTTTTCATAAACGGGAAACTTCCAGACTTTCACCAAGTTGACATTCCTGACATCTGGATCGGCCTATCAGGTCCTCCATTGGCTTTGATCAAATCTCCTATTTATCCATTGAAAAGTCCCTTTTAAGTTCCTATGATAAAGTTCTGATGTGCCACCAGATATGTACCAGGACGGAGACTTCAAATGGACGGATAAAAGCAAAGTCGAATTTTCAAATTACGGAGCTGGCTGGCCCCGAAACACGATTGACACGTGGGACTGTGGTCAGATCTTTACAGGTGAGACTCTCCCCTCTGTCACTTTGCACTTATATAAACTGTTCCTGCTGCTAGCTTCCAGAATGATTGCTCTGGTTTTTAGGGAACTATGAGGGCAAATGGGAAACAACCAACTGCTTTAAGAACCTGGGTTACATCTGTGAGATGACAGGTGGAATGAACCCTCAACCCACTGCATCTCCTGGTTAGTTCCTTTTCATCCGCCCTCTGTATGTACATTGCAGTCCCAGCTCTACCAGTAACTGTTGTGTTTGCTTCAGATGGCCACTGTGACAGAGGATACCTGCTGTATAAGGACTACTGCTATCACTTTGAGAGCGAGCAGGTGAAAAACTGGCATGATGCCGAGGCTCATTGCACCAAAGAGCAGGGTCATCTGGTCAGCTTTCATAATGAGGAAGAGCTCAGTTTCCTCACTGGTGGGCAGCTATGGATTATAACCCCATGCATCAATATTCATACACTTTGAATTTTTCCATTTTACAACAAACTTAATTAATGTGATGGACCAAACAAAAGGTGGAGTATAACTGTGACATAAGAGAAACAAAACATAATTTCATCTCCCTCGTTAAAAGTCTAAAAAAGTGTATTCTGCATTTCTGTTCAATGCCTTTGATTTAATTGGAGCTGCATGTTTTCCTATTTCTACTATAACCCATGACTTCTGTTTCTTTTAGGAATAGTTTCCATTTTTGCCATTAGTACCAGCTTTTCTGTTGTGCTGAGGAAAACCACCCTAATAACAGAACTCAGTGATGCAACCATTTAAACCATGAAATTGTGCTATTAGAAGGCGGCTCTTTTTCCAATACATATGATCAAGACCAGGGGAAAAAGTTCAATCTTTTGTCAACAGATCTTCCCAATGGGAAACTCTGCAGCTTTTCCACAGTTGACATAAACCTGCTCTCATGTGTAGCTATTTATTTTAATAAACCTTTTAGCTCTTTACGGAGCAACCAAATAAATTAGTAACACTGGATTTTATTTGGTAAGTTAAGCAAAGGGAGCTGAATACAAATGTAACTTTGACTGTTAAGTAATATTTCATAGGTGACTTGAACATTGACTGGTTTGCTAAAGATTGCCACTTGAAAAGAAAACTGTTAACTACTGCAAATGCATGTGGACTTACTCAACTGATAAACAAACCCACAAGAATATGTTTCAAGAACGATGGCACTAGTACATCTACCTGTATAGATCATATTTTCACAAACCGTCCTGAACTATGTAAAAAGGTACTGTCTATTCCCACTGGTAGCAGTGATCATAATTTGATCATTTCTGCATTAACAACTAAACTGAGTGGCTCAGGAACTACAGTCTTATTTAAAAGATCCTATAAGTTGTTTAAAAATGACAAGTTTATTGAAGATGTTCAAGCTTTATGCTGGTCTGATGTGTTGGCTGCTAGTAATCCAGAAACTGCTCTATTTAAATTTAACAAGCTATTCTTGCCATTGATTGATAAACATGCACCTTTGAAGAAGTTTACGGTCAGAAACAACGTCACACCTTGGTTGGATGAAGAACTGAAAAACTCTATGAAAATAAGATGTCAAATGAAAAGAACTGCAGTTATGACAGGAAATAAAAGTGATTGGGATCTATATCGTAAAATGAGAAATTCTGTTACTAAACTTAATAATAAGAAGAAGAAAATGTATTTTGATAATCACGTTAAAAACATAGGTAAAGATAATAGGAAGTTATGGAATGTTTTAAATCAATTGACTGGTAAGAAAAACAAAATAAATCCATCTTTTTTGGAAACAGGGGATAAACTCATAACTAAGCCAATAGATATTGTAAACCATCTCAATGATTATTTTATTAAAAAATCAGATAAACTAAGAGAAAATATGCCTAATCTAAGTAATGATATATCTTATCTATTAATAAGAAATGAATTGATGAAAAATAAAAACTTAAGGTTTAAACTACAAAGTGTAAATATAGATCAAGTAAAGAATCTTTTAAAAACCTGCAAAAACAAACCACCAGGTGTAGATGGTCTTGACGGCAGGCTTCTGAAACTAGCTGCTGACTTTATTGCCCCTGCTCTAACCCATATTATTAACCTTAGTTTTAGCTGCTGTACCTGCCCACAGGCATGGAAGCAGGCTAAAATAGTTCCTCTGCCCAAAGATAAAAAAATGCCTTTCTCCGGTTCCAACAGTCGCCCGATAAGTATATTACCTGTATTATCTAAAATACTGGAGTCTATAGTACACGATCAAATTAATAACTATTTTTATACAAATGATTTATTAACAGATTTTCAGCATGCATACAGAAAAAGTCACTCCACTGCCACTGCACTGACTCACATGTCTGATGATTGGCTTAGAGAGACTGAAAAAAAAAAAAAATTACAGGTGTTGTATTTTTAGATTTTTCTGCTGCTTTCGACATCATAGATCATAACCTGCTATTAACAAAATTATCCTGTTACGGGTTTGAGCAATCTGCAATCACATGGATGTACAGTTACTTGTCAAATAGAACACAGACAGTGTTTTTCAATGGCAGTTTCTCAGGTATCAGAAAAATTACATGTGGAGTACCCCAAGGTAGCTGTCTGGGTCCACTATTATTTAATATTTTTACTAATGATTTACCATATATTTTACATAAGGCTAATATTGTCATGTACGCTGACGATTCAACTATATATACATCAGCAAGTACACAAATTGAATTAGAAACTGTTTTAAATACAGAATTACAATATGTAGTAGATTGGGTCAAATCAAATAAACTGGCATTAAATACTGTAAAAACTAATTGCATGATTTTAGGTTCAAATTACAATATTAAACAGAATCCTGTAATTAATATTAAGATTAACAACGCAGTTATTGAACAGGTGCATGAGACCAGACTGCTGGGTGTAATAGTTGACTCTAGGTTATCATGGAAAAAACATATTAGTAATATTATTGCAAAAATGGGAAGAGGTATATCCATTATGAGAAGACATGCAAATTTCTTAACTTCAAACATTAGGAATTATGCAATGAAAGCACTAATATTGACATACCTCGACTATTGCCCAGCAGTTTGGTCAAATGCCACTGGAGAATATATAAATAAATTACAACTTATACAGAATAGAGCTGCTCGTGTAGCACTCAGATGCAGCTACAGGAGAAATATAACATTAATGCACAAAGATCTTAATTGGTTGTTGGTCAAAGATAGATTGTTGTATTCATTGTTAATTTTCATAAGAAATATTTCTAATTCCAAATTTCCTTCTGTTTTGTTCAAGCATCTTTCTTTCAGTGTAGTAAATCATCAGTACAGTACTAGACATGCAACTAAAGGTAATTTCACTTTACCCATAGTAAGAACTAATGCCATGAAAAATACTGTTGTGTTCAGAGGTATGAAAGAATGGAATAATCTGCCAAAACATATCCTGCTTGCTAATAATGTCAATAAATTCAAATTATATGTAAAACAGCATTTATCAAAATAATATAACTGAATGTTTATATTTATATGTGTGTGAATATGTATGTGTATGTATGTTTACAGGTGTAAGTGTAGAATGTGTTTTATATTTGTCATATATCACACCCGCATGAGGGTACATATGTACGTTAATATGTGTATATATTGTATATGTATTTTTATATGTGTTTGTGTATTTTCTTTTTCTTTCAAATATTGGTTGTATTCTTAGTTTTGTTTTTAATGTATATATTTTTTCAGGACCCCAGGAAGAATAGCTGCAGCATAGCTGTAGCTAATGGGGATCCTTTCAATAAAACTTAAACTTAAAACTTAAGTCACAGTTATACACTACCTGTTGGTCTCTTGCATAGAATCAAATAATAAAAAATGCATAAAAGTTGCTGCTGTTTCATGACAAACGATTTAAAAGGGTTTGAATACTTTTTGAATACTCTATTGACGTTGTTCAGCGTATCTCTTTTTTTTCACAGCTCATATGCCAGGGGAAGCCTGGGTGGGCTTAAATGACATCACAGCTGAAAGCGTTTTCGTGTACACCGATGGAAGCGCTGCAGTAAGTTAACCATAGCTAAACTCATCCGACAAACTCTCATTCCGCTGTAACGTCTCAGCAGCACCTCAGTTTGTGTTTCTCTTTGCTGATGATGTCAGGACCTCCTCCCCTGGGCGCTCAGCCAACCAGACAACTGGGAAAACAATGAGGACTGCGTTCACCTGACAGGAATGACCCACCCTGATCCTGGGAAGCTTAATGATGAAAAATGCACTGCCACGAAGGAATTTGTTTGTAAAAAAGGTGTGATGCTTTTACACATCTTCACTTCCTTTATCCACCCTTCTCTTTTTGTAGTAACCTTTAACTTTCTTTCACCTTAGCAAAGGGTCAAGGACCTCCTCCTCACCCTCCAACGTCTGGACCAGGTATGTTCCTCTGCTCCCAGTCCTGTTACTAACTCGTCTTTCAATGCATGTGGATGTCTGAGTTGTTGCATCTGCTGCAGGATGGAATGAGAAATGTGGCTCTTGGACCCCTGACCCTTTCAATGACTACTGCTACCTTTTAAACTACCTATCAATGAGAACCTGGGCAGAGGCTCGAGCTGACTGTGTCAACCAGGGAGGGGATCTTCTCAGTATCACTGAACCCTTTGAGCAGACCTTCATACAAGGTAATTAACGCTCTAAGCCATCTTGCTCCTGTTTTTGTAGTATATTGTCTATTTGCATGAATATAAAGCAAAAAATTTTCTAGTTGTGGTGAAGTACATAATCCTCATTCATTTTCAGCGTCTTCATACCCAGATCCTGCTTGGTTTGGGCTTTAGGGATGTTATATTAAGCTGCTAAAAGAGTTTTAGGTGAACATCATAATTTGCTAATTAGTAAAACAATAATCATGTACCTTATGCCTACAAATATATACATAATTATGTTATGATTATTAAATATCCAGTGGCGTCCTGAGATTAACTTTAAAACCTAGAGTCAATTTTAAATCAATCTATCAAAAGAACCCTTTCTATGGATTTACTCCTGTTTGTGCACAACTCATCTACAAAAAGTGAAACCTGCCTCACATTGTCCTGGCTGTAAACACTGCATACCAAACTTGGCAATATTTTTTTTTACAGAGATAAAAAAAAAACTTTAAATGGTTGAGTGAAAAGACAATAGTCATAACTTGATAAATACAGTGTATGAATGGCTTTTGGTGATGGTCTTTATTTTTTAGAAGTGCGCTTTAACCATTAATTATGCGTAGTAAATAAATGGACTTGAGGAAGGCGAAAAGATTGGTGAGAACAGCAGAGAGGATTCTTCCCATTTCATCCCAGCGCTGCATGTCCCGAGCCATCATCAGTGACCCCTCACACCCCCACCAGGGACTGTTCTCGCTGCCACCCTCTGGGAAGAGGCCTCGCAGCGTTCAATCCATATCCAGGAGATTCCAAAACGGCTTCTTCCTCACCGCCATCAGACTGCTGAATGTTGAAAAAACTTAAAAATCACGTCACAGACTCTGCATCAAACTGACCATATCAATGTGTGTTTTTGAACCATGTTTTTTTTCTCCGACACTGTTTACATTTGTCATGAAAGCTGTACAAAATCAAATTTCGTCTGTGTATACAACATGACAATAAAAGTTGTCTAAGTCTAAGTAATATATATTGAATATTACCACATAGCATCTTTACAGATTTTCAGGTGAACTGTAGCCTCCCTGTTTCAGTTAATGAATTGAAGCATATTAGGCTCCACAGCCATACAAACATCCTTAAAATCATTAACTTATTGATGTGAAAAGCAGCTCAGCGAACCGTTCTGTTTCAAACGCAGCCCTGATCCAGCAGACCCCAACTGGGATCTCCCTGTGGATGGGAGGCCATGACTCAGTCACGGAGGGTGGCTGGGAGTGGACGGACGGCTCTCCGTTTAGATACATCCGCTGGAATGCAGGTATATATGAGGGTGAAAAATATGGGTTATCTCTGAAAACCAAAGCAGTCAGACAGCAGAATTTATGTTCTCTCTGACAGGTAACCCAGATGATTATCTCGGCGAAGACTGCCTGACGATACTTATTAATAATGGCTACTGGAATGATGACAACTGCGAGAGCAAGAGAGGATATATCTGTAAGCGGAGAGGTGAGAAGCTTTGCTTAAACTGCTGCTGAGGCTAGAGTATTAAATAATATGTCGACAGAGAGCTAAATGTGAGCTTCTTATTTTCAGGAAAAACACCTGAGCCTCCTCCCCCACATGATGGTAAAGAAGACATCTCCCTACTGCTCCCTTGTGGGTGATATAAGATCAAATTCTATAAAATACCCCCAATATTGACATCATTTTTTTTTTTTTTTGGTTCAGGTTTTATGACAGCAATCGTGTGCCAAGGATCTACTGCCGTCCTCCATTGTCCACAAGAGAGTGTGATAAACATCCAGTCTGCTTTCTACGGCCGAAAGAGCGACGACATCTGCCCACACTTTGATGGATCTGAAGGTCCTGCTGCCTATTAGCTATTGCAGAGTGTTTTGTGTAATCAACCTATTTTATTTATCCGTTTATGATTTTGACCTGCTTTTCAGGCAGCTGCACTGTTGAAGGAGTTCTTCCTCAGTACAGAAAGGCGTGTGATAACCGTCCTTTCTGTTTTGCCTATGCCTACACCGAGGAGGACCCCTGTCCCACTGTGTCTAAATATCTGGAGATAGTCTATAGCTGTGAGCAAAAAGGTAAAATCTTTATCTCAGTTTTTATTGTATTTTTGAAAATGAAAATACTTTATACTGTCGATTTTTTTTATTTTGTATGTAGGATCACATTATGTTCACAGTTTATATAAAATAAATGTTGCCTTTTATCAGTATGTTTGCACGGCCTGGGTGTCGAGGATGGGAACATTACAGACATCCAGCTTTCTGCTTCTTCTTCCATCGGCTCCTTTACCGCACAAAAAGCACGTTTGAATGGAGATTCCTGTTGGATGCCCTCAGGAAGTGGTAGGAAACTGGTTTCTAAATATCCTTTGACTGTGAGCTTCATGTTAAGTCCACAGGAGAGGCCTAATTGGTCGACTTAAGGTAAAACAAGATGTTCTGCTCTTTCAGCATCTTCAAGCTGGATCCAAGTGAACCTCGGTCAGATCAGGAAAGTAACTGGGATTGTAATCCAGGGTTGTCCTCAGAGTGACCACTGGGTCACTAAATTTAAGCTGCAGCACAGTGTGGATGGAACAAGCTGGAAGGATTACTCAGCTGATGGAGAAGTGAGTAAGAGAAAATTTTCTCCATAGTCTAATGTGGAATCCATCCATCCATCCATCCATCCATCCATCCATCCATCCATCATCCATCCATCCATCCATCCATCATCCATCCATCATCCATCCATCCATCATCATCCATCCATCCATCCATCCATCCATCCATCCATCCATCCATCTTTTTTATGTTTGCATAAAAGTATTAAAACTAAAATGTTTTTTTATAAAACTACATGAAAAATCAATAAAACATATATTTTTTTAAATTTGACATGAAAATTACTTCATCTTTGAAATACCCAAAGGTGCAGTGAGTAGCGCTGTTGCCTTGCAGCAAGAAGGTTTTGGGTTCAATTCCTTGCCCGGAATCTTTCTGCAAGTTTCTAAAGTTTGCATGTTCTCCCTGTGCATGTATGCGATCTCTCTGGGCACTCCAGCTCTCTCCCACAGTCCAAAAAAATGACTGTTAGGTTCAATGGCAACACAACAATAGGCCCTTAAGCAACCTTATCTGGGTGGGCCCCATATGAAGTAAAACATGTAATAAAGGTTCAGGATACGGCGACAGTTCCATGAATTGGCCAAGAAGATACAATTATGCAATTCTCAGTAGTATATGATCACACACGGAAAAAAAAAGAAGTGACTACGCACCTTAATTGAAACCATTAGTGACAACGCACCACTATATGTTACAGACATCCCAAGTTCCAAGAACTAATTTCATGGAGATTAGACATCCGACCCGAAATGTGCCCCATACATACACACACCCCGCATTCTTGCCTGCACAATTGCAGTAGTTCTAATCCGCACATGATGCAATTATTGTACTGCCTGCAGTCTCACTCGCATAAAAAAAACACCACCTCGCATAGTCTAAAATCCGGGACAGTTTAGCTAGCGGGCATCTGTGACCCTCTCCATTCATCTCTTGGTGGCAATCTTTACTCCCTGTAGCACAGTGGTTCTCAAACTTTTTCTGTCATTCCCCACTTTGGACAAGGGGGAATTTTCAAGCCCCGCCTGTCCCCATCGCCCCAACACAATGCTAATGAAATATTCAACAATCTTAAAATGTTCCAATTTTATTGAAGTAACAAGTAGTATCTAAATACAAATCTACATCAAATAACAGCAAGCTCAAAAATAAAGAAAATAAAAATGCAGCTGTGTCAAAATTTGTATCAAGCTCAAAGATAGAAAAAATTAAAGTGCCACTCTGCAATCTGTTAATAAAAGAAAAGAAGTGAAATCCATCTGGCAAGACAGGTCTATTTATCCCTGCATTAGTGGCTGCAATGAGCCTGTTTTGCATTGCAGTTTCTCAAAACGGGGTTGCAGGCTTGATACTGCCACTCTCAAGTCATGCTCAATGTTCTGCTGAGATCTGTATTTTGTTTTCATTGAAGCAGCAGCTGAAAAGCCCATCTCACAGAGATATGATGTGGCAAAGGGAAGAAGAATGCACACAGCTCTCTGCCCGATGAGTGGATACTCGCTCTCCACTCCTAACCAGAAACATGAACATGTGGCTGTGTGAATCAAACGCCGTTATTTATTTAAGATAAAATATTTCAAATTCAGTTATTTATGATCAACCTGCGCCGTCAATTCCGGCGCATGTGCGCTTTATTTGCAGTCTGGACGCAAAAGTTAAACATGCTGTGTCTCTGCTCTGACTGCAGCGCTGATAGGGACTCCTGCAATAGCGGGGGAGAACGGGGTTGGGACGGGGGAGGCGCCCCACGGCAGCACCTGCCGCTGGAGGACAAGAAAAGGAACGATACGTGCTTTCACGTAAGAGTCTCCAAAAGGCGCTAGATTTGTTTTTTTTGAAAAAGAGTCGCTGGAGGGGTCTGAAATATAGCGACAAAGTCGCTGAGTTGGCAACACTGGGGCGCGAAAGTTTATTCTGTTACAAATAATATGCCGACGTCACGTCAATCATTATTTTGGCACTTCAGTTCCAGGTGAAATTTTTCTCATATCTAATGTTCTTTTAATTAGACTGCATGTAGGCTAGTAATGATTACTTTGTGGGTTTGATTGGTCTAAAAAGCGGCAACATACAGCTATAAGGACAGTTTGCTCTCACACATTCTACATTTATAGTCACACACACACACACACACACACACACCGGAACTTGGCGCGCCCCACCTGTCACGTCTCAATTCCCCACCAGTGGGTCGCGCCACACACTTTGAGAACCGCGGCTGTAGCAGCAACGTCCACATCTGCCTCTATGGTTCTTTCATAGAATGTGTTTATTTTGGTAAGTTTTTTCCGTTCTTCCAGCAGCTCTTCTCTCCTTTTTCTTTCCTGGAATCTGCTTAAGTACCTCATTTTGGTATCCATTGTCTCTAACACATTATACGTAACGATTACCCCAGTCGGCCTCAGCAGATGGCCGCTCACACTGAGCCTGGTTCTGCTGGAGGTTTCTTCCTGTTAAAAGTGAGTTTTTCCTCTCCACTGTCGCTACAAGCATGCTTAGTGTGAGGGATTGTATTTGAGTCAATGAGTCGATGCAATCAACTGGTTTTTCTTAGATAAAAAACTTTGAATCAATTTGACTGTATGATCTGGTGAACTGTAAAGGGCCTTCAGATAAACTGAATTGAATTGTTATGGTTTTAATCTACACTGTGGATTACCCATAATTTCAAGTCGTATTGTAAAAAATAAAATACTCAAATACATCGTTCTTTTAAGATCTTTAAACATATTATATGAGTGTATTTTTTACCAACCGTCTAATGAACTATACACAGTTATTAACATTTTAATTAAAAGTACCACTGTCTACTTTGCTATTGGTGTCGTGTTTAAACGCTCACCATCATGTTGAAATCTGGCATGTGTTGGGGTATAAATAAGGTCCGGGTTTGGTCAGTTACTTTAGCATCAGGTGGGTATCAGGTAGTCTACAATTGCGTAGGGGGCCTACCAGGTGTCAGTGATGGGGCCCCTAAGGTCATTGCGCGTAAGCAAGTGCTGTCTCTGCTTACTGATGTTTAAGCCATTGGTTAGGTTCATTAACTTCTCTAAATTGTGCTTATTTTGTGTCTCTGTGTTGCCCTGCGACAGACTTGCAGCCTGTCCAGGGTGTACCCTGCCTCTCACCTATAGAGTTAGAGATAGGCCTGAGAGGACATAGTGGGAGAAGATGGATGGCCTTTTTTTTTTTCTTTCTAATAGTTACTTAAATATTTTTTTCTCTCCTATTTCAAGTTTTTTCCAGGTTCAACAGACAGAAATATCCCTGAAACTCAGCTGCTTGGCACACCAGTGTCCGCTCAGTATGTCCGCCTCCTTCCAGTGGAGTTCAACGGTCAAGCGGGCCTCCGGTTTGATGTCTTGGGATGCACACCTGACTGTAAGGAAGTCATGACACTTTCTCCATTATACTATTCTAATATGGAAAATGCTCATCTAAAATAATTGCGGCTTGACAGATGCAATTACATGTGCCGACAAGCCCAACTTCAGTTCTGGCCATGATAAAATGACGTGAGTTGAATCCAAAACATTTAATTGTTTCCGCAGCATTTGATTCATTGTAATTTATTCAGTAATCTTTCTGTATCTTAAGGGTGCATTGCCAAGCAGGCTGTGCCAAAGCAGATTACCAGGTGTATGGCACATCTGTATATCGTGGGGTATGTAATTATGTCCTATTACAGTATGTGTATCACCATGAGGTATTTCGTGTATAGGACAATCTAAATGATTTCCTTTATGTTTGTTTGGATAATTTTCTGGAATAGGACTCAAACATCTGTGCAGCAGCCATCCATGCAGGAGTTGTTCTCAATGAGAACGGAGGAGACTGCACCTTAATAAAAGCTCCAGGACAAAACTTTTATCCTGGCTCCACCAAGAACGGCATCACCTCCAGGCAGTGAGTTAAATGTTAATGTTCTCTTTATATCATGTAACCTAAAGCATAGAAGTTCATTCTAATTCTTATTTCTTCAGATTTGATGGAGACTATGAAGTCTCGTTTTCTTTTGCAAATGGGGGTGAGTAAAGATTTAATCAGTCTAAATATTTCAAATGTGCTACATGATTTCTGTTTAACCCTTGTTTGTTCTTTCTGCCATCAGAGCTGAGATGCTCTGGACCTGACTGGTATGAGTTTGGAGATTTCTGCTACAAACCTTTTGGAGACAAAAAGACTTGGCATAACGCCCGGAGCTCATGCAGGAATCTGGGTGCTGACCTTGTTTCCATCCAGTCCATGAAAGAACAGAGCTGGGTGGAAAGTTACCTATACATGGGTATGTATGCGAATGAAACCACTTAAAGTTCAAGAAGAGAAAAAAAAACAAGCATCCAAGCCTTAAATGTGAGGTTTTCTCCTTTGCAGCCACCAGTAATGTGTGGACTGGTCTTAATGACCTGGCCATCCCCGGTCTGTTCATGTGGTCTGATGAACACATAGTAACTTTTACCTACTGGGCACCAGGAGAGCCCAACAATCATAATGGCTTCAGTGAGGACTGTGTCGAGATGTTACATCAGGTCAGGTCTCATTTTTGCAAACAATCCAGCCAGCCGGGTACATAGATGTTCTTTGTAGCTAATAATGATCCATTTCCTTCCAGACTGGCAGATGGAACGATAAATCCTGCACACAGCTTAACAACTATGTATGCAAAATGCCCAAAGCACACTACCCACTCCCCTCAGTCCAGCCCACCATTTATGGATGTCCTCAGGTAGGACTGTCCAGATATTTACTCCCTTTCCGTCACCTCTTTGAGTTCCACTTTATGTTTTAATCTGTACATAGGAACAGCAGCAATGCATTTAACAGCCAAATGTTTTCTTGGTTTATTCCAGGGTTGGGATGCATATGGCTACTCATGCTACTGGATGGAAGAGACGGCCAGGAGTTGGTCTGATGCTAAAGCCTTCTGTAAGGAGAAGGACGGCTTCCTGCTGCACATTGGAAACATGTGAGTATTAAATGTCTTTTTGATTTTTTCTTATAGCATAGCCATGAATTAGTGTAGAATCATTTGCTTTGTGAATGTGTTTGTAACCCTTGACCCTTCTTTCTTTCTTTTGTTACATCAAATTTAAGCTTCCTGTTGGTATGTTTTGCACAGCATGTGATCGGCCACATCTTTTTATAATAATGAAACTTAAGGAAAAGTTTGTAAAATAGCTCATAGTGAATTGAAATGGATGGAGAATAACTATTAACAGAAATGATCAAGTTCAGATTCCCAGATGGATTACCATTTTGCATTTGTTCTTTGGTATTTATAATATCATTTCAAACAACAATGTTCTTACAAATTTATGAGACCCAAGACAACAGGTAAATTTATGCCATAGGAAGAATAGGTAACTGTATAGGTAACTGTGAAAAAAGGACATAAAACCCATAAGAGGTGATGGATTAGATCCTGATGTGACGTCTTTCATGTTTCACTGCAGCTATGAGCAGTCCCATTTCACAGTGGCTCTGACTGGAAGGACTGGCTTCTGGTGGATGGGGCTCCGTGCCCAAGGAGACTTAAGCGGAGGGGTCGACTACGTGTGGGACAACGGTTTACCTTTGACCTTCACTCACTGGGACCAAGACCAGCCAGGTAGTAAAACTAAATGTAGCCCCGCCTGAGAAGTAGGATGTCTAATATGGTGGAAATGCAATTATTTTAAAGATGCTGAGGATGGTACCTGTGTGGCTATGACGACGGGTCAGATTGGTGGTTTCTGGGATGACAAACCCTGCTCAGAGGAGCACGCCTTCATCTGTGAAAAGTTCAGACCTGATATCACCCCACCTACCGAGGCTCCAACCCCTCCTCCTTCACAGGGCTGCGCTGATGGCTGGACAGCTTTGCCCCACTTCAGGAACTGCTACAAGGTAACGATGACAGGGAAGCAAAGGTAAACTTTAGCAAAAGGAGAGACTAATATCTTTTCTTTTTCTGTGTGATGCAGCTTTTCCACAATGTAGACTGGTCCCAGAAGAAGAGCTGGGGCACTGCATATGAAGACTGCATATCCAGAGGTGCTAATCTGGTCAGTATCCACAATCAGGAGGAGGAAGAGTTTTTGTCTCTGTACACTAAAGGCAGCACTAAGTGGATCGGCCTCAAGCACAACCCTATTGAAGGTGGTGAGTATCGGTAGAGGTGTCATATAAATTTTAAACGAAACCACCTAATCTCTCTTCATGTGTCATAGGCTATTCCTGGAGTGATGGAACACCACTGTCACACACAAACTGGGGTTATGGAGAGCCAAATAACCACGAAGGCCGTGAGGAGTGCGTGGAGATGGTGAGCAGCACCAACGGAACCTTCTCCTGGTGGAACGACCTCAACTGTGATGCACATCAGGATTGGATATGCATGATTACCAAAGGAAAAACTCCAGTCATTCCCCCAGCACCTCCATCTCCTGTTCCAGGTAAACTTTCCCCACGAAACACCAGGGCCTCAGGACATGATCCGGATTAAATTATCTCTCAAGGCTTATTTTTTTTTTATGCATCCTTCATCTTCCAGCTCCTGAGTGTGGCTCAAATCCTGGCTGGAGGAAGAACGGTGACATCTGTTACTACTACAACGACACAGATATAGTTGACTTCCACACAGCCATGATGCGCTGCTATGCAGAGAAGGCTCAGCTTGTGTCGATCCTCAGCAAAGATGAACAGGCATATGTTAACAGCATGGTACACCTTGTTTCTTTGACTTTTACAGATGAGATTTACTGTGGGCAATGAGAATAGGTCTGTTGATTTGATGTTTCACTATTTCCTCAGGTGGGGACAGGGAAGATAGCTGCAGCCTGGATCGGCTTGAGGATGTTTGGCATTGCAAGTGGACAGTACATGTATGTACAGTTCAACATGAATCAGTATTGTAATTCTAGAGTAAAGGCATTCAAGGACTATAATGATCCATGATGCATAATTTCTTTGCCATTTTCCAGTTAGCCACAAAGGAAATGAATGGACTTTCAGACAGGGGTAGTTTCTTTATTGACAACGATGCACCAGCACTGTGTAACTTGTTATGTTAGAGAATTTGAGAGCATGTGAATGATTTTGGGGTCAATATACAGAATGTGATGCATAACAATGCACAGTGCTAGCTGCTCTTCTAAGAACCTCACATATGTACCTTCAGAGGGTCGAATACGTCACAGAGTGAGTTATTTTATCCATATTGCAGCTTTCGGACAGTCTGAGTTCCCCTTAACCACCAGAGCTAACTAAGCTAAAACTTATGGAACAAAATAGTTATGACACTGACCTGGTCATGCATTTTGTCTTTATAGGGGCGCATCTTTATAGGTAACTCCATAACTTCTTAATCTGCTGATCCAGAGTTGTCCGCTATCAGAATCGTAAACACAGCTGGAGAGTGCTGTGTTGGCAATGGACCTTTGGGGGGGTTAAACCTGGAAGTTACAGATCTAGCGCCCCTAGTGGCTAAATGACACACAATGATACTTTAAAAAATAGGTTAGATTTGATCAGCTGGTTACTCTATTAATAAATAAACACTGAAAGTAAGATGGCAGACACATATTTAATAGGTTGCTGACTTTCATTCTATGGCTTAATTTTTCAAAGCTCGCAATAATGTTTTTTTTTGTCATGCTAAAGTAAACCTTTTCCAGGAAAACTGGAAGGAAATACTTGAACCGATTAGCAAAAAAATTAAAATAGATGCATCCAGGCACAGGTGAATACTCTGTCTCTCCTCAGGTGGGTCGACTCTTCCCCTTTAACCTACACCCACTGGTCTCCGGGTGAGCCAAACAATGCCAACGGGGAGGAACAGTGTGTCCAGATGAACAGAAATCAAGGTTCAAAGACTTAGACTTTTCTTTGCTGTGAAACCTCACCATGCACACCCATATTCTGACTCGCTGGATAATGACCGCTGGTATGTTAAGGTGGATGGAACGATGCCAACTGTGGCCGAGCTGGAGCGGGTTATGTGTGTAAGAAGTTTCCTGGAGACATCCACACACCTCCTCCCCCCACACAACCCTGGGAGGGCAACTGTCCTGCAGGTGGAGTACAGATATAACATTAGAAAGACCTTCAGACGTCATACAGTAGTGTGTTTCATTGAAGCTTAAAATGTTCATGGAACTTTAAAGGTTTTCTTCATAAATGAGGGTGGATGGGGTCAGAATGCAAGGTTTTCTTCACTTGCTGCCATCTTTCTATCCTGTAGGATGGTTACGTTTTAAGGACAAGTGCTTCATGTTCAAAGGGAAGAAAGATGAACTGAAAGCGAACTGGTCTTATGCTCGAAGCTGGTGCAAAGATCAAGGAGGAGACCTGGCAATTATTGATAACCAGTATGAGAATGGTAAGCATAAGCTCCACTACCAGAGCAGCTCATTGGGCTCATTCCATCCAGCTTACTATAAGCTCATTCTTGTTTATTTTTTTACGCTAGACTTTGTGGCTAGTTACCTTAAAGACTTGAAGCTCCCGACTTGGATCGGTCTGTCAGATCTTTTAGTGGAGAATCAGTACGCCTGGTGTGATGGGGTCAGTCCAGTGCTGTACACCAACTGGAATGAACATGAGCCCAACAATGTAGGAGGAACGGTAAGGATCTTGTAAGAACTGATGAGGATTTTTAGCCAATGCCTTCAAAAACAGGTTAATGATCTTTGATATTCTACTAAACAGGAACATTGTGTGGCCATGACTCATGGCCCTCTCTCTACCGGCAAGTGGAACGATGACGCCTGCCACAAAGATCATAGCTTTGTCTGCTACAGAAAGAAATGTTAGTCAGATAAATTTAATCTTTAATTAATTCAAACCCTTTAAAGCTGCAGTTAATTAATTTCATCTTGTTTCTGTGTGACTGGCTCTGATCAGCAAGCAGCATTGAACCTCCTCCTCCTACCAAAAGCCCCTGCCCAGCTGACTACATCTCCTGGTACGAGAACTGCTACAAGCTGGTTGAGGAACCGGCTACCTGGGATGAAGCTCAGACAGCCTGCGAAGAGCAGGGCGGCAACTTGGCCAGCATTGACATGAGCTATGATCAGGCCTTTGTGGCTGGAGTCGTCCTGCAGGGAAAGGCAGATGCCTGGATCGGATTAAGGCGCAAGGTGCATTCAACATAATCTTTAGCTATAGTGCCTTTTAAAGGGTGGAAGGATGATTGTCATTTTTTAAAGATTTATATCTGAAAGGGTTGATATGCATTTTATATAAAGCTCACCTTGATAACTGCTTTTTAATGAATAGAGCCTCAAGTCTTTAAAGGAATCTCCTACAGCATCACACTGTTTTCACCGTGCCTCACCATCTTTTTTGGGAGATGAAAGATATGTGTTGGTGTTGTCTGAATAGAGCGGATTCTTTCATGCTTGCAGTGCTTCATACTTGGGGTGTGTTAAATACAAAACAGGACTTCTCAAAGCACACTCACAGAAATATTTCACCCAAATTTTAAGAGTTATGTAAATTTATTACATAAAAAAATTACCATTTATTTTCTTCCGATAAATTAAACTCAAACTTAATAAATAAACCTTACATGATCTATATCCATTTGTATAATAAAACATATTTATTTGAAAAACCTAATTGTGAACTCATTAACACTAATGAGTGTAATTATTTTAAATACATAAAGTTTATTTTCCTCCTGATAGATTCTTGTAGAGGACTTACAAGAACAATAATCTAGGCTTATTTATCTAACTATTTTTGCAAAGGAAAATAGATATGAAGAGTAAAAACCAAATCTGCTGTAATGCAGGAGGATGGCTCCTACACGTGGACAGATGGTTGGCCAGTTTTCTTCACGCAGTGGGGTCCAGGGGAGCCCAGTAACATCAAGGATGAGGGATGTGTCAGCATGCATGCTTCCATCTGGTTCCATGGGACCTGGAATGACACCAAGTGTGACCAGGCAAAGTCTTACATCTGCAAGATCTCCTCGGGTAAAACCAAACAATGCTGGGCATTTACTTCTCTTGAAATAGTGTATAATCTGAATATGTTTTGAAACATTAATGTTTTCAGCAAAACCGCCTCCGACTCCCAGCCCTGGCGATGGGAAGTGTTTGCCTTTCTGGGTTCCCTACGGCCATTACTGTTACTTTGTGTACGATGGGAAGGAGGCCTTCTCCTGGAATGATGCCCGACACTTATGCCAGTCATACAATACTGAGCTGGTATCCATCCACAGCAGAGCAGAGGTGGAGTTCATCAGGAACTTAAACTACACCAAACACCACAACATCTGGATCGGTCTAACCCGGGACGGAAACTGTGAGTCAAGAAAGAAATAAACCAGGCAACTTTAATTATTCTCTTACAGATTAATCCTTGCAAACACACAGCTATAAATGCAATGTTTTGTCGTTTAGTTGGTTGGGGGTGGACAGACAAGACATCCTTGGGATTCCTTAACTGGGCTCAAGGTGAGCCCAACTCTGCCTTCCATCCCGGGGATATCGCTGAAGAGAACTGTGTGGAGATGTATCCAGACGGGCACTGGAATGACAACAACTGCCTGCAGAAGAGAGGCTTTGCCTGTCGCCATCGCCAGTGTAAGGCGCTTCAAATGCCATTTCTGATGATATGTGATGTTTTACTTCTGCAACCAATCTGGATGTGATGAAATTCTGAGTTTCTGTGTTAACTTCTATTTCAGATCATACAACGGATGAAAATAAAAATCCTATTTTCCCCACTGATAGCCCAGGTGCAAGTAAGTATGGATAATCCTTTAAATAACAAAGTAGATCTTCATGCACGTTTCATTAGATTGTTACACTGTTCAGCCTTATTGAAATATCTTGCAGAAGAAGGTATTCTGATCTTTGGTTAGCCTACTTCTTTTCACACTTTACATCAAGCACTGAGGGCCCAAAGTTTATATTTAATCTTTTAATAAAAATCCTTCGCCTTATTCACTAGGAGCATGAAGCAGAGCCGTTTATCTGCAGCTGTCCATCTTGGACAGGTCACCAGTCCAATGCAGGGCAATTAGATTCACATGAAAGTTTTATGCTTTTATGCTTAAGATCCATATTAGTTTAATATCTCCAATAATGAAACCTTTAAAAAGATTAACAGTAAATTAGTGAAGTCCATACCTTCATGAATTCAAACTGCCAAAGTATTAAAACCATTGAATAGTTGTAACACAAACTGTAATTTACTTATGAGGCAGAAAACATGAAGATCTTAAAATACATCTGGAAAAAGTTCAATATTTTTTTTAATCTCTTATTTTTAAAATGTGAAAGTCAAATCCAATCTAGATTAATTTCAGAATGCAATATTTCAAGCCTTTATTTTTGATAATTATGATGATTATAAAATTCAGTGCCTCTTTATACACAAAATCAATAAAGAAAATGCTATTTTAAACACAGACTGATTTGTATGTACTGAATATATATCTTGTCTCTGTGCAAGAATTACTGCATCAATGCAGTGTGGTGCCTGGAGGTGCTCCTCGTGCGGCGCTGCTGGGTTGCAAGGTTGCATTGCATTGTTGCCTCTAATGTCCCTTATCTTCGTCTCGACTGTAGCACATTACAGTCTGTGGAAAATTCTTCCTAGACTTCAAACTACAGACCACTAATGGTTCAATTATTCCTCATTATAGCCCACATTAAATGGAGTGGCTGACAACAGAAAGCAACATGTCTTGCCTATGTATAGGATTCATCTCTATGCAGCTTCATCCACACCATGTGAAGTTCTCCCAAATTCTTTAAGGGATTTTTGATCCATTGCTTTATAACCTTTTCTTTTCACAATTTTCCTTCCACTCAACTTTCTAACATGCTTGGGTATGGCGCTATTTGAATAACCACCTTCTATAACAAAGATATTTCATTTACCCCTTGTGGATTGAGTCAGTGACCATCTTCTGCACAGCTTTCCAGCTAGCCCAATGATAGTGCAGTCGGCTGACCCATACTGAGAAACCATCCAGAGGCTCGGGAAACCTTTTCAGATCTTTTGAGATATATAGATTAGTGGTGCTTGTTTCCAATAACTTTTTCTCACAGTTTTAATTTTTCATCATCTTGCAAGCCATAAATAAAATTTGTAAAAATGAAGTTGTGATGAATCCAAGTATGAGATTCACTTTAATGTATCTGTACAGCATTTTAAAAGCTGCAGAATTTAACATACAGTTGCATCTCTACAGACAATGGGCTGATGGTTGGCGCTACCATCGGAGCAATCGCCTTCTTCTCCTTGATAGCTGGATTGCTGTTCTATGTCTTCAAAGTGCGGGGATATAAACTGAGCAGTCTCACTTTGCCGACGAGAACGAGTACCAACATCGATGTGGTGGGTCATTAATGAGCCGGTTTCAGCTCTGTGAGAAAATCAGGTTGAATTCGTATGAATCTAATGTCCATCTTCTCCCTCTTCTGTTGCAGCCGGCTTTCAGCAACCCCAACTTCATAGGAGAATCGGATACGTGAAGCTTCCCTGTTCTCTGCTTTTCAAAGAGAATATTTTTAAAAATCCTGGTGGTTTAAAAATTATTTTTCTTTTAGGATTAAGCAGTATTATGGATATCTTAAAACAGCTAAAAATTTGTAATAATATCATTTGCTTTTCTTTCAAGTGATGAGAATATTACTAAGATTTGTAACCTCAAAAATTGTAAAACGTTTAATGTCACCTTTGCTCCCTTCAGTATCGACCATTACACATAAAAAAAAAAAGATTTTTAATCAATTTTTTTATTTTCTTTTGAAAATCCTTCAATTTAAAAGTCTTGCTTTTTCAACCTCTAATTAATTAAAACAGTTTGATCCCAGACAGATTTTATTGTGATATCTCAGACTACTCTACATTTTTGGACCTTTCTCATAATAAAATACTAGAATTTGAGTCTTAGCATCAGCATCAACATTAAGGAGCCCAAGTTCATTCCTAGAGATGTTTTTACCAACTTAATAAAAGAAAAACGCATTATCTCCCTTATGAAAATTGTCATCTTTATGAAAATGTTATTTGAAGCTTTTGGTATAACCTTTAAAATTATATCATTATTTTGTTCAAAATAAAGCAGAGAAAGCCTCCCTCCCCCATCAACCTGTGTCATTTCCAGTGTTTATTCATCTTTGTACACTGCAAACACAGTTTTACAAATTTTCACAAAATGAAAAAGAAACATTTTTCTTTCAAAAACCGTTCTGAACATTTTCTTTCCCAGTCAAAATATAATTGAACAATTCAAGACGGCAATTCATAAACTGAGCAGCCAAAACAAATGAAATTAGAGCCACAGGATGTGAACAGAAAGAAAAAGAGAGGCGAATGTTGCAGTTCCCCATCATGTACAGGGTGGACATTCATCTTTTCATACTATAAAGATCATTTCAACAACATCCTGCTGAAGGTTACATAAAAAGAATTCCTAATTACATAGCGGTCGGTCCTTATTTAAAATATATCACTTGAATAGAAACAAAGCTAGGAGCAATTTCTGATCATTTGATTTAAAGACCCAAGGTTATACCTAGACCTTTTAGAATTTCATGCAAACAATTCATCCTCCCATTCTGTATATAAATAAAAGGTGGTGATATCAACAAAACATCATATTGCTCTGGGTCAAAGAAGCACAGTCCAACTGGTTTATTGTGGTCTTCACTGCTCTAACGTATCTAAAAGAATTCATGAACAAAATATGTTTGAAAAAAAACTTGATTTTGGTAGAGTTTTCCAGCTGCTTAAAATATGACAGAAAAAGACTTGAATAAGGTGTTCAGCGGGGTTGCACATGTTCTAGGAGCAAAAGTGGGATTTAGATCAAATACAGACAAGCCTGAATATTGCCATCTTAAAGCAAGATTTTGACACCACCACAGATATAAGAGGAAGAACTACCGTGGCTACTGAATCATTCATTTAATTCTTTCAGTTATCCAGCTTTTACTGTTTTTTTTTTGTAGCTTGTGCCAACAGGAGCAACAACCACAGAGACGAGAAGCTCTTTAAATTATTCAGCTCTAAACTTTTTAATAAAGAGCTGAAGTGTTCTTCAGCTATGGTCTGATGAACCCACCATGAACAAACATCACAACAATAAGATCACCATCACCTTGATCAGAGAAGACAAAGGCTTCTCGAGGCACACCAAAGTTTTACAGCAGCAAAAAAGAAATATTAAGACAAGGAAGAAGAGCTGGTTTCCACCTATGCACCATTAAAGCTCCAGCTGCTCTTGATCCACAGTGCTTTCTGCACCTTACGGTGTCTGAGAAGGACCAAACTAAAGGCAAGTCTCCAATAATTCAACTTCTTCATAAGGCACATAAACACATCTTTATCCATCATTTGTGATTATTGCACATAAAAGAAATGTAAAACCCAAAAGGTAGCTTAGAATAATAAATTAAAGGCTGATTCTGATTTGTGTGGCACTATAGTAGAAAACTTATTTAGATCACAGGGATCAGGTCAAACTGATGTCTCACAAATAAACACGAAGCTAGCAAACAGATCTGCAGGGTCAACAGACCGAAGATGATTTAAGTGCCATGGTATCCGGTCTCCTCAGAGATCATAATACTAACAAAAGCTTAAAAAAAGAACAACTCAAATCTCAAAATACTTGAACCACATGTCCTTGATTAAGAGGGCAGATTCACTGAGCCCCAAAAATGGCACTTTTGGTAATAAATTAATATCTTCCTCTCATGTTTGCTTTCAGCTCTGGTTTCAAAATCTATTTAATGCTGTTAATTGAAAGAAAAAAACAAACATACACTGGGGGTTCAGATGACAGATGTTTTTGTTCTAGAGATATTGTGAGAAAAGTGAGGAGTTCAAAAACAAATCATCTCCCATTGACTTTGGTAATGAAATAAGACTAGACCAAGAAAAAAAAAACCTGCGGATAAGACTGACAGAGGACAGTCTAGGCTCCTAGCATCATAGCTTTTGGCTGTCCAGTCTTAACCAGTTGATCCCTTGTCTGATGTAACGGACCATGAAGCTCATACTTGAAATCAGCTTCAGTGGGCCCAGAGCAGCGTCCAGCTCTGTGGAAATACCTGAAATACAAACGTATTAAATTGGATGAATAAACAGCTTTACAGAACGGACTACTTTAAACGAGAAAAAAAAAATGTTTATTTATTCTCAAACACTTATCTAGCCTGTTCAATTGGAAGCCATAAAAAAAAAAAAATTTTTTTTGCTTGTATGAAGGTATACTTGCAGCTGAGCTTTTGAATTTATTTTCACACCTTATAGTACCAAACACTGGTCTACCCATGAAAGTTAATCAAGACAAAAATATTCAAACATGGTTGACAAAAAAAAACAAAAAAAAACAGCTCTTTTGATGTTAATATGTTTTTTATATTAAAACCTACGGATTAATATTCTAATTTCACTAATTTTACAGTTGGAGGAAAATCATAACTAAGGATTTTATCCATTAAAGTTGAAAGCATGCATCATTGGATACATTTTTTGTTTTGATATTAATTCTTACTATTCTATTCTGGAAACACAACAGACTCTGTATCTGCAGCAAAAACTATTGTGTAAAAAAAACTCCAAATGTATTTTTCTTTAATTGTTGCTATCTTTTACTTTGTTTAAGACAAGGAGTAAAGATGGTGTTAATCCCAATACAGCTAATATCTGAGTTTAAAAGGGTAGGATGCTAGCTAGCTAATGAGCTCGATGGGTTTTCATTCTTACCGCTGCCTTTTTGTGCCAGTTCCTCTGCCTGCTCCCACAAGTCATGAGCACTAACAAACAGTGAAGTGATGTTGACATAAGAGAAAGCCATTTGTTCTATGTTTTGAGGAATCGCCACAGTGGCACCATCCACAGCGATACTAGACCCACTGTGATTTGAACTGGGACCTGAACTGGCTGGAGATGGCACACTGGGGGATGGGTTTTCTGCTGTCCTAAAGAAAGAAATATATACATATATATTAAAAAAGTTGAATATCTGTATAGAGGGACTAACATCTCAATTATTTAGAGGATAAAATGACTTACTTTGACGAGGAAAGATGTTTTTTGGGCCCCTGAGCAAAGTTCTGAAAGATGATCAGAATTTAACATTAGTATGACAAAGAAAGCAAAGACGATTATAAAATGTTCGCTTTTTAAAAATTCTTATTTTTTTACTTACACTAAAGTGATCTGTAAGTGTTTTTGAAAACTTTATTGCGATCTTTTGTTTGTGTCGAAACATGGCCATCTGCAGGAGGGACTGGCATTTCAAACTAAAAGCATGATACAAAAAAATAAAATAACGGAGTGGAAAATATTAGATAGTGCTACAGGATGGGAATAAAATAAGCTGCAGAAATCATTCCTCATTATTCTAATAGCCAACAGGAGAAGAAGCTTCACTCTTACCATAAAGCTACAAAGTCCTTCTCTGAGGGTGCAGCAGAGGAGTCCACTGGGTTTTTGAGTTTCAGCACAAATCTGTGAGCATGAGACAAACATCAGCATGAATTATAAAAATTATTCCTCACACTTCGGTTGAAGTACACTTTACAAATAAAGTAAGATTTAAATGTCCTGTATAGAAAAAGTATTTGGGGGAATTTTCTGAATAAATCTGTCTGCAATACATCCCAAAGCCCCTGAAAGAGTGCTGAAGTATGACGTCTTACTTGAGGAGCTCCACAGTCTCTGCAAACATCGTATAGGAAGACCCTGAAATCTGGGGGTCTTTCTCCAAGGCAATGCCACTCTCAACGAAGAACATGGCTGCTTCCAAGTAGGTGAACGCTTTACTGAGCTTATCTGGCTACACAGACATAACAGAATATGAGTAAAAAGACAGCAAATCCACTGATATGTAGAGTGTAGTGCAATAATAATAATAAAAAGAACACCTTACATCTGCATCTGCTTTGTGCTTAAGTTTTTTAGCCTCTTTTATGTAATGGTTCACTGGATACTGTCTGTGAAAACACAGCATATTGAGATAAACATATTTCCTAATGGAAAGATAAAATGCATTAAACAATAGCATTGATCTTTTATCACTTGAGAAGAAACGTTTTCACTGTCACTATATTCAGGCTCAGTTTATCGCTAAGTCAAGTCACACTGTCACTGTCACTACATGTGTTAAAGACTAAATTCTGAAACTCAATGATGCAGTCTGTTAGGGTTCCTTAATAGAACACAGTTAAAATATTAACCTAAACTTGACTGCATCATTTAATCATTACGATCAATTTGGAAATAACTGACTTTCAATCAGTTACCATGACTGGATTGATTGATTTTTTAAAAGTGTTTTGAGGACACATGTTGTGAACATGATGTTATTTAAATATATAAATTCAGATTAAAATAAAAAGACATTAACTTCAATCTCAAGTGCTTTGTTCAAAAAATAAAAAACAGATGCACTGTTAAAATACACCAAAGGAGCTGCCGTCATGTAGGAAACATCAGAAGCGCTAAACAATATATTTAAAGGATTAAAACTTAATAGACCCATTCTCTGTCGCTCCTTTAAATCCTGAAATGAAGAAAAGGCCCTAATGAAAGGAAAACAAACCTGCAGTAACTAGCAGAAGTATTTACACTGGATGAATATTTTCTAAGTTTTTTTTTTACTTTTACGGAATGACTATGACCTGGATGACTGAGAATCTTCATCAGATCACAGTTATGTGCCGCTGTTTTCTCAAGCTATTAGTTTTTCTTCTTCTATTTAAGGATTAAAAATGACACCATGATAAATAATATTTAGGTCAAACAAAACAGTAACATTGGATAGCAAATGAAGAGAGCAACAATGCATGCGCTTCATGTGATTCAAGGCAGGGGTGCTGAATGCACTAATGAATCAGCAAAGACATGCATGTATGTAAAGACAAAAAAAAATTAAGAATACATTGGCATAAAACATTGCATTGATATACGAGTCTATCTCTAGCCCAAATTTTGGAAATTCTTTAGAAACTCTTGTATTTTTTATTTTTTTACTCATTTTTTTCTCTGCCTTTATGATGCTATTTTTCCACTATTTTCTCCAAAAAAAAACACCTCTGAGTGTGCCTGCACCTAAATCTACTGAAGTTTGTGGCGGTAATATGGCAAAATGTAGAATAAAACATATTAAATTGGTACAAATCCCTTTTCAAGCTCTATAAGAAAGAAAAACCTGGATTTTCTTGGTGGAAAAAAGCAAAGATTGTACCTTTTGTCGATTTTTAACAAGGATCTGTTGCTCGCAGCTTCTTTCTGGGGCTGTGAAGTTGAAGGCACAGCGAGTCTGCCTTCTGGAGTCTTTCCCTGACATTTTAGAGAGCACATTAGGTTAAAACATTTAGTTCAGTAAACAGTTAGCTTAATCATATACAGCACCACATATAGTAATGACGTCTGAACAATCACCTTTTTATGGAGTTTTCCTTTGATCTCCTTGTGCTTTCTGGACTCCTTGCTCTTAACAGTCTCCTTACTTTCCACCAGTATCTTTGCAGAGCGGTTCTGTACCTTTGAAGCTTTAGTTGTGTCTTTGGAGGAAACAGGTTCCTGGGATGTTTTCTTAACCTTTTTTTGCTCTTTGCCTGGTTTGTTTGAACCCCTGAGGGAAATAACAGAGTTGGTGAAAAGCCACGTCTGATATGTAGACAAATGAATATTTAAACCCGTCTTTGCTTATGTGGACGTACTCTACTTTCACAGAAGCAGGGTTTATTAAGGTTTGCTTTTTTTCCAACTTGGGTTTCTTTTTTGGAGGGCCTTTAATCTCCACCTTGACCTAAAAAAAACAAAAACATTGCTTAGAAAAATATTTTCTGATAACCACGAGTACCATCTGAAGCGTCCCTCCTTTCCCCACAAATTCCTCACATTTTGGCTCTTTTTATTTACTTTTCCAGGTGTGGATGCTTTGGAAGACTCTTTGCTTGCTTCTTCCTTCTCCATCTCTTTTGCTGCTCTCTTTTCCTTCCTGGGAACCTCTTTGTTATTACCAGGAACTCTGGAGAGCAGACTGAGATCAAACTTTACCAGCAGGGATTTAGGAGGCCGGTAGTGGTCCAATGAACTGCTTGCTGCCTTGCTGGCATTATTCAAGTGCTTGTGGGTTGATTTGTGAGGCACCTTGGTCTCTGTATGGGTTTTGGAACAGCTGATCTTGATTGGAGGAGCAGGAGACAGGTTATGATGTTTAGTGTGTTTAGTCCTTTTTGCTTCTTCTTTAGTGTCTTTTCTGTCCTTTTTGTGATGCCCTGTTTTTGATTTTGCTTTCGGATTGTCTGTTAAACGTGGCTTTGTGTTTTCTGTGGTTACATGTTCCTCAGTTTTAACACAGATTGCTGTTTCGGGGCGGTCTGTGCAGGAAGTCGCTGAAGCCTTTGAGAGTTTCCTGGAACTGCTGCAGTAGCTCGCACCATCAGGAAGGCATGTTTTGCTGTTGTCCTGGCTGAAAGAGCCCGCCCGGCTACTTTCGCTGCTCCGCTGAGGAACAGCAACATCAGCTGTAAGCTCTTTTTGCTGAGATAAGGACTTGGATCCCTCACTGGTGTCTGCACAGGTCTGCTTGGAGGTTTGAGCATCAGTGTTTGAGTTCTGCTGACGGGACCTTAACCACTCTCCCAGCTGCCAGTCACAATGGCTTACTGCGACAGAATCAGGCTATAAAAGGAACAGAAAATCTGGAGTTAAATAAAAGCAAAATAGGCAGGAGCGAGATAACTGTATTGAGTGATAATTAAAATGTAGTAAATGAATGAAAGACCTCAATTTTAACTAGTTTGCTGTCTAGAGGTTTCGGTGGTTCCTTCACAGAGACATCGCTGTCTGACTCGGACTCTACGCTGCTCTCCGAGTCGCTGGAGCTCGTCGTCTCTGCATCACTGGAATGTGTAGCTGTGAGGGACCTAAAGAAAAAACAAAATTACAAAGACCGACATTAAAAGTACCTTAAAGTTAACAACTAATTGGAGCTCTGGGTTTTAAATATAAACTGGTCATTGCACAAGGCATTAAATAGTAATTGCAGTTATTGCACAAGTTATTGCAGTTAGAGTGCTGCATTGTAAAGTCTGGTTGCAGCGGTGATGAATGACCTGCAGTAGCAGTCCTTTGTACTCCTTTGGGAGTAAAAGTCTTTCACTAAAGGAGCTGCTCAGCTCCTCTACAGACTGTAAACTTGGACAACACACTCCTCTCGGCCACTTATATATGAATTATAACAGCCTGAGGATGTCCTGCCATCATATATGAGGGAGACATGTTATGTGTCTCAGACAGACCTGTTCTGATGTCAAATGTGTCCCAGAACAAAAGCAAAACATCCTCTGACATTTTGGCTAAAGCAGCTAAGGCAGTGCGATTAAGACGGCAAAGTATGTAATGAACAGACATGGGCTGAAAAGCCACTCATAAAAAAAGAAGCCATGAGAAGACGGTCAACAAACGCAATTAGGGAAACAGACCTTGATATTAGTCTGCCTTATAGAATGTGAAAGTAGAAATAATCTGCACCATGGTTAGACAATCTCAATGCTAGGCATTATCAGTGCATAAAAAGATTTTTAATGAAGAATCCTGAAAACAAGTTAAACAATTTGACATTCATTCTAAAGTTAAGGAAACATAAAATTAATTTGGCTGAGCCATTGTTGTCTAGTGAGAATGGGATGGATTTGGGGGAATTTTCTGAATCAGGTAAAAACTAATCCAGGGAATTATAAAAATAGGATAATCAAATGGTGGGGAAATTACGAAATAAAGTAGCTAAACTAAAATCAGCATAAAAACTATAAATCTGTATGTAAAATAAAACAAAGTTATTTGGCTGATCGAACAACCATGACCATCCAAGAATACTGAATGCACAAGAATTTCTCCTTCATTGATATATTTTAAAGATTTCTGCATTCCATTTGGGATTAATAAAGTATTTTTGAATTAGATTTAATTGAAGTAATTACTGAGTGACTTTATCCTGTCTGAGCTTATATTAAAAAACTGTACATTACATTATGGATGATGTTACTTACTTTGATGAGTTCTCCTGGCTGTAGTGAGACTGATCTTTAATGGAAAATTCTGTGTTTTCTGAGAAGAGAAAAAAGGAGACACTTATTTTAGTTGAGAGGTTTGGATCAAATAAATGGGACCAATAAGGGACACTAGGAGATAGGGACAACAACAGAGAAGAATAAATTCACTTTAGTGGGGCTACAGATTAGCCATTATAGTCACACATTTAAAAACAGCATTTTGTTCATTTAGTTATATTACACTGCAGCCCAATACATATATTATTTAAGATTCACTTGTAAATTGCTTTAAACCTTAAGCAGAAACACAACTCTGGATTAAAATGGGTCCAAATAGATTAGACAGATCGCCCAAGACAAACTGAACATTGCTCACTTTCTTCTGGGCAGGAGGAGACTTGTTCTGCTTCCTGCAAGGACAGAAAAAAAGGTACTGTATTAGTCATCTCAAATCTTTTTCTCCAGCTTCTTCACTGAACAAGTTGGCAGAAATGCAAATCTGCAGGTTATTTCTCTAAACCAATATGATCTTATTGAACATATGAGAACCTGTCTCTTTCTGGAAGGTGGCTTATGTTAACACAACCCAATGTATTTTTAGTCACAATCTTTCACTTTTAAATATGCAAAAACAAAACAAATGTGGCACTTGTGGTTTTTAAAGCCCATTCAAATAACCCTTTGCTTTTTGAAATGTTAATCCAATTTTTCATTTAGAGAATCGCATACATTTCTTGCATAAAAACAAACGGGAAACACTTTAGATTGTAGGAATGATCACCATTTTAAAATCCAATTCAGGACAGTATTGTTGCCCCCTGCCGTCTGTAACAACAGCGTAGTTGGAACGCAGGCAGAGGGAAAACTTTAGATTGACGGAAATAGTATTTGCAAGAAGGTATTCATAAAAAAAAACAAAAAAATACAGAAAAAACTTCAATAAAAAACAAAGAAAAAGATTAATTTTGGATATTTGACCTTTGCTAGGACTGGAGACTGCGATGGTTCAGGCTTTGGTGTGTGTATAGCTGTCAGCAGGGGTGGGCAGGACTTAGTCATCTCCTGTCGAGACAAACACCAACATATTAAATAAGATGCACTTAACACATCCTTCAATGTTTTGATAAAGAGTTAACAAAACAACAGGAATCAGTCGGACAAAAAAGCATCAATACTGTGATCTGAAAAAGAATTTGCATTGTGACATATTTCATCTTTCCCAATTAGAATTTTTCACTTTTCTTAACACCAATTACGATCACTTACCCTTAAGATATCTTCTACACATAGATCTTCATCAGATGTTGCCTTTGAAAAAGTAAAATTGCAACATTGCAAAATTAAAAATTAGGACAACAGAAAAAGGGATTAATCACAATAATGAAAAAAAAATGATGCAATAGTTGGGGATTTTAACTTACATAGTCAGATGTAGAGAACTTAAACATTACTAAATTAAAAAACAAAATGACTGAGTAGTATTATTGTGGACAGTAAACTATCTAATTCAAGTTTATTTTTTTTTTCAGTTTCTTGACTACAGGTTTTATTTTCTTAGTTTCATTTGTTTGTCATTTTTTTAATGTTCAGTTCTGACTGTGTGCAGTTATGAATTTTGAACATTTCAATCACCATTTTCTCTACTTTTTGGATTAAATAGCACAAAATGTTGACCTAAGGAGGCAGAGAGGAATGGTCAAAGATAAATCTCTCTTTGTTCTGACCATGTGAAATTTTATGCAAGAACTTTGACAGAAAGGAAGAGTTACTATCGGTGAATGAAAAATGATACTGAAAGTATATTGAACTGAAAGCCCTGAAGTGTTCAGTGGATCAAAAGCTGCAAGGAGAACCAGTCCAACCTATGTGGCAGCCTCTGGGTCGCTTAAAGCTACAACAGGGTGTTTAGAATCCTAAGGTAGACCAGTCAGAACAGAATGGATTTGTTATTCGTGCTTCACGCTGATTTTATTCAGCACCAAGTTAATGGATGCCTGTAGGTTCCCTTCTAACATCAAGACAACACAGCCCCTGTCTGGTTGAGACAACCTTTAAAAATGGGCGTGTTTTACTGAGTCATCTGTCATAAAAAGACTTGATCCTTATCTCTGACAGACGATAAAAGTTTGTGTTTGCCCAGATGGAGAAGAGCATTGAAGATACAATTGGTTCAAAACAATGAACGACCAGGGGTTTATGCAGACAGTTGCATCTTACTAGACTAGTCCTCTCACATCCAATAGATATTACAGCAAAATTTATATAACAGTTGTCTTTTTATGAGGAAAAAAAACAAACAAAATAAACAAAAAAAATCTCACCTCCAAAAACTGAGGTATTGTCTTTGTTTTGGCAATGTCAGTTTTGTCGATCAGTTCCGGCAAAGATTCATAGTGCTCCGGTGAAGGCTTCAGCTCCGGGGATTTGTTGACCACCTGGTCCTGACCATCCATGGGTCGCACATAGGCCGTCGGCTTCTGGGTCATCACTATCCCAGCCTGCTTGGATGACAGCAGTGAAGAAAAGGTCTGGCAGGGCAGCGTGTTAGTCTTGGCTTGCTGTGGAGGTGGATTTACAGGTGAAAGCTTAACGCTCGTCTCCCCTGAGGAAATATCTGGGGAGCCTTGAAGCTGAGGCCTATTGAAAGTGTCCCTGGTATCCATGTCCATATTGTGGTCAGAGGAATGTAGGACGGGAAGAGGCTTAGCATCAGGAGAAAGGGCAGAGATCTCCTGGGGAAGGCCGAAGACTTCACGCTCCTTTCTATGATGTCCTGAGTGACTGAACTGCCCATGGCTCAAAGAAGTGACCGATAATCTGGATGAATGTTCATATTGGTTTAGAGAGGAGCCAGACGGGGGCGAGGAGAAACCACTATTTGATGTCCCATTCAGGCTTTGAGTAGACATGGAAACGTCCCGATCGTGGAAAAGAGTTCCGTTTGATAGATCGGCACTTGGCCGGTTCTGATCAGACTGTGAGAAGGTCGCGTAAGAAGGAATGGGTAAAGCCTTAAGTGAAAAAGGGGCGGTATTATTCACATCTTCGTAGCTGCCCAGCATTCTTTGGATTCGATCAGAGAGCTCATCCCCTCTGTTCGTCTGAAAAAAACAAAAAGCACTTCTTAGGAAACCACAATGATTTATACAAAACATTTAAAAGAATATTAGCAACAATTCCTAACAACTTACAATAAAGACAGCTCTTTTCAACCAACCATAAAAGGGAGTGAGTGAGTAAGTGAGTCTGTGGATTAAAGAAGGAAAACCTCCTTCAAAATGCATTGTACTGATGTTCTATGTGAAACTGATAACATTCAGGTATTAGAATCACCCCCTCCCTTCCTAAATCTGCTCTTGCCGTCCTTCAGCTTTTAAAGCTACATTTACAAGAAATGATTAAGCTAACCAGCGTCCATCAGGCGCATCTATCAGTCTTGTTCAATTATGATTGTGTCCTTACAGAATGAATGTCTTGGAGAACCAGCTAGTGTTTCACTGACCTTAAGGCCCCCTGCTTTGCCCCACAGAGGCTGAGCTATTTTAGCCACAGAGGGTGTTGAGGCCATTAGCAGGCTCAGTGGAGAAAGGCAGACTACCTTTTCAGTGACCATCTTATAGACATTCAACAAATCTTTTGTCATATTTCTTTTTTTTTTAAATAAGGTCAGTAAGATTTTATATGTCTACATGAAGGATAAAGTGGTGCAGTGCTGACAGAATGCTTCTGAAGCATTTCCATTCAGGAAAAAAATCAACAAAAAAACTACACAGTAATCCTCAAAGAGGACTGACAAACAACCCTCATAATAAGGTGATGCTTTTTTTAAACACAGCAGTCAAGCTTTAAGCAGAAGCCTTTTTAGCAAGCTGCCCACCCCGGCAGATAGCCTGAGTAAATGATCCACTAAAATCACTTATACTCTAAAGAGTAGAATATTCAGGATTTACTTATTTTTAATTTGCCCAAAATAGTTGCCCTGCCTGGACTGGAAATATTACTATTCCTCAAAATACCAGAGGATAGAGCAGCGGTGGAGCAGTGGTAGAAAGCATGACCCAAATATATAGCATAACCTTGATGCATGGAGACCTTTGTTGCAGGTCTTCCTCTCTCTTCCTCTCTACTTTTAAATAAAAAGACCACTAGAGCCTAATGAACAAAAAATAGCGAGGGATAAATTCAAATATGGCAATTATTAGAAGGGTTTGACGCTAATTAGTAAGAGCAGTATAAAAAATTTGGAAATTTATTTTAAAAAAATAAGACAGACCTTTTTTTTTTCAAAACTGATGCTACTCTAATATTTTAATATCATCTGACAGATGCTAACATGTCTAACAGGAATAATGTGATTAAGGTGACAGATGGCTCTGCTTAAACTGAACTTTTACAACCTTTTTGAGCAAAGCTAAGCTGAGCATATTGCTATTCATAGAAACCAGTAGTTAGGAGCTATACTAGGTGGCCTACTAGAGTTTACATATACACAGTTCAGGTCGCCTGGACTGATCCACTAGGTGGCCAAATAAATAACAGCCAGTGTTGTCCTCTCTGCATTTTGTTCCATCCTGTCAGATCTTACCTTATACGGTTCTGCAAAGAGTGGCACATTTTCAGCATCAAGCTCCTTGGACAGGCTGGTTTCTTGGATTCTTTGTTCCCATGCTCGGCGGCGAAGAAGGTTCCTTTCTTCACTGGGAAATTACAAAGAAAGACATATTAGCTTTATTTACACCCCCTTTATATGTATGTCATGTCGGGAGTACCAATATATAAAAAGTCTGAGATAATGTCAACTATTCTTTACTATAAAAAATTGTGGATTTTAATTATCATTGCTAAATTTAAAGCCAACAACTGTTACATTTCCCCTTAAGATTAAACAACAATTAGCTGTTATAAAGAAGTAAAATCTGATAAAACAAAGACAGATGTTTGTCTTTTCTGACTTGATAAACCCGAGGGGAAAGCAGCAGTGTCAGAGGAGATTAAATCTGCAGAAAGGGGCGTAAACTGACACAAGGTGCGAGCAAAGAATCGTGACACATCGTTCAAATCAGTTCTCCCAATATCCCACATATTTCATTTTATTGGTGATCTTTAACTGTAATAAATAATAAAAACGTAGAAATTCAACAATTAATTTGGAATTATGTTCTGCTATATGTTTCAAACATCTGAACATGAACACTGCATTTTTAGTTTCACTTTTTTCTTTTTTTTTGCTCCCAAACCACTGTGCTAATCATTCCCGCTGACAGGAATCCCAGCAGGACGCTGCCATGGCAATAAGAGGAGCAGCAAAGATTTGGGACCAAGCCAAACAGATGAGCAACCCTTCATTAATGCAGCAAAAAGACTTGTTAAACCACAAGGATACCCCAAACTGGCACTGCCCAGTCACAGGGGTGAACAACACCGCAGGTGGCTGCTCAGAATCACACTTTGAGATAAGAATGACTAATTAAGATGATGCAAAATTGGCTGATATGATTTATTTAGCCATTACTAGTGTGGGCAGATTTGGTAACCCATCAATTAATAGAAGTCATTAAGATAAGAATATTTAAGATCTAGATTTAGAGTTTGGAATTTATAAACAATCTGTATTTTCTCATTGGATCCCAACAAATCAACTTGCTTTCAAATTTACATAATACATCTAAAGAACATATTCTAATTTGTCTAATTTGTTTGTATTAAGTCAACATAAAAGGGAGAGTATTTTTTGGACTTCGCTAAAGCAGTGTGACATCACAGCATTACACAGTAATAACTTAAATGAAATATACAGGTGCTGGTCATAAAATTAGAATATCATGAAAAAGTAGATTGATTTCAGTAATTCCATTTAAAAAGTGAAACTTGTATATTATATTCATACATTACATACAAACTCATATATTTCAGATGTTTATTTTGTTTAATTTTGATGATTACAAATGACAACAAATGAAAATCTCAAATTCATCATATCAGAAAATTAGAATATTACTGAAGACCAATAAAAACAAAGGATTTATAGAAATGTTGGCCAACTGAAAAGTATGAACATGAAAAGTATGAGAATGTACAGCACTCAGTATTTAGTTGGGCCTCCTTTGGCCTGTATTACTGCAGCAATGCAGCGTGGCATGGAGTCGA
Organism: Cyprinodon tularosa; assembly: GCF_016077235.1. Lineage (NCBI taxonomy): Eukaryota > Metazoa > Chordata > Actinopteri > Cyprinodontiformes > Cyprinodontidae > Cyprinodon > Cyprinodon tularosa. Next base: position 1,994,865 of record NW_024039718.1, on the reverse strand, counting down.
TCAGTCTGTGGCACTGCTCAGGTGTTATGATAGCCCAGGTTGCTCTAATAGTGGCTTTTAGCTCTTCTGAATTGTTGGGTCTGGTGTATTGCATCTTCTTCTTCACAATACCCCATAGATTTTCTATGGGGTTAAGGTCAGGAGAGTTTGCTGGCCAATTAAGAACAGGGATACCATGGTCCTTCAACCAGGTACTGGTAGCTTTGGCACTGTGTGCAGGTGCCAAGTCCTGTTGGAAAATGAAATCTGCATCTCCAAAAAGTTGGTCAGCTGCAGGAAGCATGAAGTGCTCTAAAACTTCCTGGTATGTGGCTGCGTTGACCCTGGACCTCAGAAAACACAATGGACCAACACCAGCAGATGACATGGCACCCCAAACCATCACTGACTGTGGAAACTTTACACTGGACTTCAAGCAACGTGGATGAAGTGCCTCTCTTCTTTTCCTCCAGACTCTGGGACCTTGATTTCCAAAGGAAATGCAAGATTTACTTTCATCAGAGAACATGACGTTGGACCACTCACCAGCAGTCCAGTCCTGTTTCTCTTTAGCCCAGGCAAGACGCTTCTGACGCTGTCTGTGGTTCAAGAGTGGCTTGACACAAGGAATGCGACAGCAGAAACCCATGTCTTTCATACGTCTGTGTGTGGTGGTTCTTGAAGCACTCACTCCAGCTGCAGTCCACTCTTTGTGAATCTCCCCCACATTTTTGAATGGGTTTTGTTTCACAATCCTCTCCAGGGTGCGGTTATCTCTCTTGCTTGTACACTTTTTTCGACCACATCTTTTCCTTCCCTTCGCCTCTCTATTAATGTGCTTGGACACTGAGCTCTGTGAACAGCCAGCCTCTTTAGCGATGACCTTTTGTGTCTTGCCCTCCTTGTGCAAGGTGTCGATGGTCGTCTTTTGGACAACTGTCAAGTCAGCAGTCTTCCCCATGATTGTGTAGCCTATAGAACTAGACTGAAAGACCATTTAAAGGCTTTTGCAGGTGGTTTGAGTTAATTAGCTGATTAGAGTGTGGCACCAGGGGCCATCAATTTTGAACCTTTTCACAATATTCTAATTTTCTGATATGATGAATTTGAGATTTTCATTTGTTGTCATTTGTAATCATCAAAATTAAACAAAATAAACATCTGAAATATATGAGTTTGTATGTAATGTATGAATATAATATACAAGTTTCACTTTTTAAATGGAATTACTGAAATCAATCTACTTTTTCATGATATTCTAATTTTATGACCAGCACCTGTATACTAATTTATTCATACATTTTACAAAACGGAAGTTTAAAAGGGTGTAATTGGATTAAGAATACAACAACACAAAATGCAGTCATATCATATTACAATAAAATGAGCCGATATTCTTTTTGTTTTACAATTGATCCTGAAAAGTTGGGTGTAATAAACTTCCTCAAATGCAATTAGGAAATTTTCCTAAATATATTTGATTAGCTATCGTCATTATGATAGCTTATAAGAGACTTCAGGATTTATTTATTCCATAGGTTCCAAAGTAAGGCAAATAACGTTTAAGACAAAACTAAAACATCAGCACATATCCCAAACTATTTGTATTGTCCATGAGCCTTTTTTTTTTTTTTAACTACAGTAAGAAACAAAAAGCCATGTTTTTTGGGGAAAAACAAAAAAACTTTCATTCAGTTTTAATTGATTCTAAACCACATTCAGAAAGAACTTGAAGAAATTGCATTGAGCTCAGTCTCATTTGACTTTTACGCGGTTCTTTTGTGTCATTGAAAGCACAGCTTTCTTTAGGTCCTAGCTCTGTGTTTTAATCCGGCCGTGTTTCGGACTTTGACCAGAAGCATTGCAACACATGGAGTCTTTTCTTCTTTATCCAGTCACTTGGAGAGTTGCTACCTCACTTCTGGTTGTTGTAATGTTGCAGAACATAAATTAAATTAGCTTTAGCTTGCAAATTGGTTGCTTTTTTTCTATTCTACTATAGTTGGTTAACAGCAGCCATTTTGTGGCATAACCATGAGTTTTCCAACACATGCACTTTAAGTATGGTGTTTTGTGAAATGTGATGATGAATAACAACAACAACAAAAAAAAGATCACAATATAGTTTCATTTTTTCAATGCCTTTTCTGAGACATTACTGTAAGTAAAACACAGAAATAGTGAAATATGTGAAGTGCAGTTCCTCTGAAATTGTATTTACTTACTGTGGGGCCTTTATCTGATCATAAAGACGGTTAAAAAGCATTGCTTTTTCTTTAACTTGTAATCTCAGTGAAATGATGTGAGGCATCAGAGACACCAAACTAAAAAATTTGTGCAAGTACAGAAAGTGGATGAAGTGAAGGGTCAATCAATTACAATGCGTAAACTTTCTGCAGCTTTTGTGTGCCTTTGGTAAAACCTACTTAATTTTTTCCAAGGAAGGAAAAAAAATGAAAAAGGGTCATGGGAGAGTGAAGGTTTTTCTAAAGAGCAAAGGTTGCCCTACAGTGTTCAGGAAGTATTCTGCAGGGAAGCTTAACCATTGTTCTACAAAGTGTGCACAGCTTCAAGTATGAATATTCTCACATGCCTGGTGCAGTTTCAACTTAATAATGCAGTCTCCTGACACATGCTAGTTTGAGTTCTTAATTTGACTTTGTATGATGTTCAGAAGAAAAGAGTCTGACCCTTGGTGCTTCTACTGGACAGAACCTGACAGCCTGGTGCTAAATTCCACAGAAGACATTGAGAGGTCAAGAAAAAGAAAAACACATTTCCAAATAAACAAAAAGATGTTACAGAGAATGTCCCAATGTTATGCCTTATTGACCAATACCTTAGAAACGTAGGGTGTGCCTAAAACATTACTTCAGGGCCCAGATGCGCTTGAAAATGGTCACTGTTATGCTGAAAATCAGCAAATATGCTCTTTGTTTATGAGCTGTACAGCCCTTTGACTGATATACAGGCTTTCTCCCCTATGCATCTCAGCACAGAAGCAGGTTATGCCAAAACGTTGACTCCTAATGTGCATTACAGCAACAGAAACTGTGTTTTTAAACCCATTTACTTCCTTACTTGCACAAGTATACAAGAGAGAAGCGCTGTGAAGACGTGAACCCCACATTGTTAAGACTTACATCTGCTCAACAAGGCAGATGACATGCTACAGCAGAGAGCAATTTTACAGTACAAATAAAAAAATAGGGTAAGAAAATGGAATATTATCCATTGATCTATTATCTTATGTTTAACTGAATTTGGATGGGAAAGTCAGAAGGTACAGGATGGAATCTAGATATTCCTCTTTCAGCTCATTCTGGGATCCAAAAGAGTTCTAAGGCAAAACAAAAAGTTGTTTTTTCCAGGATTTCCATACTGCAAAAAATTTCAATCTAAATAAGTATTTTTTTTTTCCTTAAAATAGGTGTTTTTTCTTGAATTGTTGATGTAAGTGAGACACATTGCCAATGGAACAAGACAATTAATATTTAAAATAAGAAAAAAAACACAATGGCATTGTCTTATTTTAAGTGCATATTATCTAATTATCTTATTTTAAGAGTTAATATACTTTTTCCATTGGCAAACCATCGTATTTACCTACTCAAATTAAGGATGAATACACTCAATTTAAGAATTATTTACTTTTTTTGCAGTGGAAGTTCTGGATCTGACTGGAAATCCTCCAAAGCAATCCACCAAGGAGCTTTTCTTATTTTGGATATTTGGACCAAACTGACTATATTGATGATGTTATAGATTGAAAACAAAAAAACAAATTCAGCATCATATTGAAAGAGATTTCTTTGAAAACAGCATACTTGTTGTCGACAATGTATACAGAACTGCAATGTAGCTCCTCAGAAGTGTTTTTTTTTTGGCAAAATAAAAACACAGCTAAATTTCCTTAAGGAAATTTTTATTATATAAGATCTTTATACCAGCTGCTGGGACTCTAGTAAACCATTGAGTAATTGCTCTTATTTTTTAACACTATGAAAGACTCAACACATACCCTCTGAAAAAAAAAAATTAGACTATCTCTTTTGTTTTCTGCTATTAAGGATTCATGTTTGCAATATTTGAAACAAAGCAATGAATTCTGATGCATTCAAATATTTTTGCGTTAGTATAAGGGTTTACATAGATGTTGATAGAGGTACACTAATTAAAAGTTTTATTTTGTTTGTATTTTTTTTTTGCTGAAACTTCCAATTCAGTTGTTCTTTTAATGGATTCTGAGACAAAAACTCATGTGTCAATATTTTAAACTTTGAATACATGAAGGAGAAAATATCATGCTGCAGATTCACCGACAAATACTGTAGATTTAAATCAAATGGAAAAAGAAGCAAATTGACCAAATCAGCATGTTGTTAGATTTTCTCATAGACTACAAAATATTATAGTGAGTCTTAATTTTCGACGCATCTCATTAACAGAAAACCATTTTAATCATCAAAACCCTGGTAGATTCTAATCTCTCGTCCATCAACTGATGCATCAGTAGAAATTATACTTTTCCCTGTACACCAAACCTGACTCTTATATATATTATATATATATATATATATATATATATATATATATATATATATATATATATAAAAAAATTTTATTAGGGGTGTAAATCACACGCATCATGGCAATTCGATTCAGTATCGATTTCCTGACCCAACAATTCGATTATTTTCGATACACAAGAATACACCACGATGACAATGTTTCACATTTGAAATAAATCAATGAAAGCTGTAATATGTAATAGCAAATAACAGAAGTAGAAAAGTTGTACTCCACCTATTCCTGTTAAAACCTCATTCACTGAAAAGTAATAATACCCCTGCGTTATAGATTCTGAAAGGCCTTGCATCAAAAAATACTGCACAAAATCAGTGCAATGATTACAATGCAATACCTCGGCTCCAGACGTCCCCGCCCCCTCCTCAGATACTCCGCTGCACCTCTCCAAAATTGTAGCTGACCGCAAACAGTGCCGCAGACAGTAGGCCGGCTTGTTTTGTTTTTATGACCGAAATTGCGGAAAACAACTCGTGAAGTTCCAAGCCAAGGAGCCCCAAACTGATGGGGAGATGGAGCGGGGACCCCCTAATTTTATATATATTGATGAAATTGTGTTATATCAAACTAGTCCTATAGTCACGCTATTACAGATGGAGAAATGTAGCGGAAGTAATTTTACCCTGGGATTATTACAGTATTCCTAATTGGGATTCCTGGTTGATGGGACAGGTGTTGTGAATGAAACGGTGCCCAGCTCGAAAGAGCTCCTGTGTGTCGCTGAATGTGTGCATTGATGACTGAAAGACATCTTCTGCCTCCATTGATCTATTTACTACAGTGTGTTGAACTCATTTTAATTTATACTTAAAGACATTTCAATTAGTTGAAAAAATTGCAGGGAAGAATATATATATAAATATACAAAAGTCTAATCAAGCAAAACTTTCTCGACCCCCATGCAGTACCTGCGTGGACCCCCTAGGGGTCGCGGACCCCCTGTTTAAGACCTCTGATACAGATTCATTTTTTTACAAAATAACCATTAGAATAAAAAATCCCTTTATTTTCCCACAATGGGAAAATTCTGGTGTGTACAGCAGCAAAAAAGATAAAAAAAAGATAAAGATAGAAAAGATAAAAAAATGGACTATAAAATAAATGTATAAGAATAACATAATAGTGAAAAGTTAAAAGATAAACAATAAAATACAGTTATACTGTTAAGTGTCTAACTTTGTTGCCTTTGTTAAGTGTCTAACAGTATAACAATTTGTTAGTTGCAACTATATATATATATATATATATATATATATATATATATATATATATATATATATATATATATATATATCAGATCTGAAATTTATTAGGAACATTAGAAAGCAAAGACTGGATGGGTCAGAACAAACTGAACACACACACACACACACACACATTTTTTTTTATGTATCTATTGTCAAACAGAGAGTATTAACCCTCACAAGTCATGCTGAGTAATTTGTTGTCAAGCGTCATTCTCTGCTCTGAGCTGGATGGAAGGCACTCAGACCTATTTAAAGGGACAGCTCCGCTTCACTAACTAAACCAAGTTTTTTTTTTTTTTTTTTTGTCGAACACGTAGCTGAAGAGAAGCATGTATGATCATAATGAAGCTGGCCGTTTCATCTGAAAGGGTGTATGCCCATATAAATATCATGCATAAACCCCAAAGCTCCGACTCGCAGCTGGTAAAACCCAGCCAGCCCTTTCCAGCTGATTCCACCTCCTCCGTCGACCTGAATCCTCGCACGTCTCCAAGTTGGTTTGACACCTCCGACGTTCATTCCCTTGGTTATAAGCACATAAACTCTAGCCAAACTAAGTGTAACCCAAGACGGGACCAAAGCCCCGCCACCAGCTGAGGAGCATTAACCGGGGTCAGGAACCGTCTAGGCGGGGGTAGCTGCTACCGGTTAGCCGCGGAAGGTTGTGCCTACCTCGGTTGGGATGCCATGGTGCAGTGCGCCTCTCGCAGCGACCAAAGTTCGTTGTCATTCGTTGTTTCTTCCTGGGGGTCCTCACCGAGTGGAGGTCTCCACACTTGGTCACATTGTTTACCGGTAAACTTAATATAATTGTTTCAACTGCTTAGAGTTTTTATTTATTTTGTAGTTGTCAGCTAAGTGAGCGTATTTTGGGTTCAGTCCAGCCCGTCTGCCTATCGGACTGTTCCACCCTACCCAGCCACCCGGGGACCAGCCTCGGGTTTTATACACTAATTCCACCGAGAGACGTTTAAAAGCAGGAGTTTTACCGATTTTTGTTCTTTAAAGATACAAAAAATACAATTAATAACAATAACAGCGGCGTTTTATCGTGGCTTTGTTAGGAATTATTTTGACACATTCTCTGCAGCTCATGTAAAGTTTTAGACATCACCCCTACATGACTGAACATGGTACTGCCATCTGGGTGTATTATGTTGAACCTACTGGACTGTCAGTTCAAAACAACAGTTTTATGTGAGAGTAAAACTAATAATAAAGAAAGATAAGAAACCCCAACATTGAAACAATCTACAGCTATATTCCGAGAGACAATAGAAATAAGAAACATACCTGATAGATCCGATTGTTAAAGACTTGGAAAGATCAATCAACAGCTTTTTAAAAAGAAATCTATGTGGGATTTCCAAAAAGTTTTGCTTAAGTGTCACATCCTGCATTTTTTCACAACATGTCACATTAAAACCAGAAGCTTTATTTTATTTTATTGGAATTTATAGCGGCAGTCCGACACAAAACAGTGTGCAGTAAGTACATGATTATATGGCCACATTTTTTAACAACAACAACAACAAAAAAAAGATCTAACATGAGTGGATGTTTTTGCATGGATTTCATGCTATCCCCTCCTTTTCCACTGTTTCCTCATCCTAACCTTTAATCAGACAAGCAAATAAGAAAAAAAGGCACAAAAAACAAAATAAAAACAACAAACAAACAACACAAAAACAACCTACAACTATTTAATTTTAAAAGTACCCTTAACAGGTCACACAATGCCCAGCAGGTGGCACTCTTTCCTTGCATTGGTTGAAATACAAATACAACAGAATACAATAAACTAAAGGCTAGTGTGCTTTCCATAACATGCTGAATTATATTAAACTGTCAGGGAGAAATTGGCAATTAATAGGGCAGACTTCCTCAATATACAACTATGACACAATTGAAGAAAGCTATGCATTTTTTTGCATTTCTAAAAACACAAAATCTGCTCCAGCCTTGTACTTTTTGCAAAAAAAAAAAAAAAAAATCAATAAAACCAGATATTTATTTGAAGAGGGAAATAATTGCTTGCACAGCAACAGAACCCTAAATATTCAAAAGAGTCATGGAGTCATGCTTTAGAGTTTTACGTTCTTTAAGTCAATTAAAAAAAGTGCACAACGTATGTTGTGTAGGAACATGTCTAATAGAAGCAGCAGATTCTCTCTTCACTTCAATGCTTAGATGCGGTCATCAACTTTCAAAAAAGACACAAAACAACACCAAGCGCATTATAAGAGCGATAAGATTACTTTCAAATGATTGCATATTCATAGCAGCAAACAGGCTTGACATGAAAATGATGATGTGAAAACGGTGATGTATTTACTCCTGGAAGGATTAAAAAGTAAACACCTGATTGTTTTGACTGTTGGCAGATAAATAACTTCATGCAGCTTACTTAATTGGATTTTTTTTAACACATTAAAGTCTTTTTTTTAATTACATCATCAATAATAATTTGTATTGAGTTTAATCTTTTTTTTTCTTGACGCAACAGCATTCAAGGTTGAAAAATATTGTTTATTATTTAAAAAATAGCTTTCAAAATACAAATTTTTTTTATAAAGGTAAAAGGCTTGCACAGTGCTTCATTTGTCAGGTAGAGGTATTGAGTATTTAAGATAAATCACATTTTAATTGGCATATAAATGTGAGCATTGTATTATTTTTTTGTTTTTATTCATAGCTAATTATTATGCCTTGCATGTAAAGTGACAAGCATGCATCTCATTCCATTAATTTCTTTATAACAATACGTTTTTACAAAGAATGTTTTCATTATATCATTATATACATTTATATAAAGTTTTTCAAAAGCCAAATCTGGATTAAAAGTAGGGCTAAAGGGACTTTTGTGGATGTGTGTGGCATCGAGCTCTGCGTGACTTTCTGGACCAGACCACCTAGTTTTGGTCTCCGGTTTACAGACACAATCTGAGCTGAACACAACCACTTGTTTAAGCAGACAACCTTTCTTCACTAAGCTGTCCATTAATGTTCTTAGTGGTCATCCTAGAACTATCTGCAGTTATTTAAATCAGTATCTCTGGCTTAATCATTAGTAGCATTGACCTGAGGCTTGTCTTGATAATCTACAGCAATATATTCTATTTACAAAATAAAGTTGGCTATATTGTATTGAACTATTATTTCTCCTTAATACTTTTTTAATGTGCTGATTATATATTTACAGGCTGTTTGCACAGTTCATTTGAAATAAGAACTTTGACCAAAGAAACATCCCTATTAAAGTACCCTTTTCCTCTTATTATTTTCCTATCCGAGATCTTCTTGACTGGGCTGGTTTACATTTCTCTGCCAAAATGTAATTAGAAACGGAGGACAAGTAAGAAACCTGTCTCCCAGTTCGCTTTCTTGTGTAAAAACTTGCACGCAGAACAACTTCTCTGTGCCCAGCGTGGTGAAGTGTGGCGTTACTTCGTAAATAAGTCCACAGCTCTCTGCTATTGCTGTAGGGCTGTTGTTGTTGTCCAGCGTTATGGGATTTGGACCAGTGGTTCTGACGTCCAACTGTTCATTTCCCTCTGCTGATACGTCCACAGGCACCACCACATACGCGTTCTTGAAACTATCTCCTGTGAGGCACTTCAACGTGGTAGACCAGCAGTATTCCCCGGGGTCTCCTGTTCATAAAAATCAATTGATAAATGACTTAAAATGACTCGGATTAGATGTGAAGGATGTAAATATTACCATTTGATGCCGGCAGCTAAAAAAATAATAATTTTTATATGGTAATTGTAAAAATGTCTCTAAAAAATCACTTAGTTTATTTAAAAAAAACAAGCATAAAGCTCATGACAGATTTTAGCTGCAAAGATAATAAAATATATATTTATACAGACATGATCACTTACTTATCATATCCAATCACCTACATAATAATCTACATTGTTGAGGTTTAAAGGTTCTACATATTCTTAACTATGCATTATTATAATTTCATTATCATATGGTTTAAAGTAAGGAAAACTAAATAATTGGCATCTTTAAATAATAGTATGAATGTGAACTGAAACTAGATTTCTTGCATATAATAAAAAAGTTTCTATACATTAGTTAGTGATGTATCAAAGGGAGTTTCTGTGTCCAACTCTGCCAAAGTCTCTTTGTTTCTTACCTTCTGTGGAGTCTGTCATCCGTATGTTGTGGTTGTCCTGAAGTTGCAGTTTTTTAGCATATGTCATTGAACTGCACGCTATCAAACAGTCCGTTGGTAGTTTCATGGAGCTGGGCTTCAGCATCAGCAGCGTTTCTTTCTCTGAGCACTTGACTGCCCCAGTACCCAGCAAAAGATGGGACATCAAGCCAAAGGACACCCAAATGCTGAAATACCCCATCATTCTATCCGCTGATGATCTTAAGAGACTAAACTAACTGTGCACAGACGCCTGCAGCATGAGTGAAAACATCAGTAGCCAGTCAAAAAGACTGCAGAGTATCAAAGTTCCTCTGAGCAGCACCTGGTCTTTCGAAACACACAGCCAACATTTCTTCAGCTCAGATTTCCCTCCCTCTTGGCTTCATTTCATCAATTTCTGCTTGTCAAGCAGGCATAAAGGACTAGCTTTAGAAAGAGCTTCATAACATCAATCCTTCACTTTTAAGGATATCAAGGCATTAAACTGACGGAATAAACAAACAAAGCATTTGAGTAAGTTTTTATTCAAATAATTAAAAGCAAGAAATCACAGAATCATTACAAATGATTAGAAAAGCAAAGGAGTGTCCTAAAAATTGGGTCTAAAAGTGTTTTTTTTTAACTGAATAGTTGCACACGGTGTAAATAAAACTCAAAAACTTAAACTGTGAGGTAACTTTGTGACGTTAATACAAGAATTACATAAAAGTACTGAAAAAAATGAGAATTGTCACCACTAATAAATCATATTAATTTACATAGATAAAAACAACAATAAAACAATAAAAAAGCACTGAATGTATATTGAATATTGAGAGAAGCATTTTTTAGCAGTAGATCTACAGCTAAAAAAAAACAACAGGGAAATAAGTGTTTCAATTTTAAAGTTTGAATAATTAAAACATGAAAAAGAATTCTTACATAGGAAAAATTGATAAGATATACACTGCAAAAACGATCTTAAAACGAGTAAAAAAAAATTCAAATAAACGTATTTACCCTTAATTTGAGTTGGTAGATACAATGATCTGCCAATGGAATTAGTATGTTTAGCCTCAAAATAAGAGAATTAGATGCAGTTGCAGCTGCAGTTTTTTTTTCTTATTTAAAATGTAAATTGTATTTTTTTACTTACCTGCTTAATTCAAGAAAAATGCACTTAATTTAAGAAAAATTTACTTACTTAGATTTAATTTTTTTGCAGTGTATACATATAAATGATCATCTAAGAGTTTAGCACATTTGAATTAAAGTCTCTTTGATAAACATAGAGGCATTTGTTTGTTAGAAAAGACTGGACATTTCACATTACCAGTGGAGAGTCGGTCTTATTTGTTGTCAGGTTCAAATTAAACCGACACCAGGTTTTAATTGCAGGGTGTTTTTCTGTAAACATTCTGAATGTTCCATCACTGCACTTTAATTATTCTAAAAACACAAATGCTGTTTCCTTTAAAAGGTGGAATGCCCAAAGGTTGTATGCCAAGTAATGACTTGGAATAAAAAATTGTAAAAGTGTTTTTATTTATTCCCTAATCTTTGTTGATTTAGTCTTTAACTGATGAAATTTTACATTTTTGGTACTTTTATATGACCTTACTTTGTACTGTTTTTATGAATACAGTAATTTTACAGCTTTGAGTAAAAAAGAAGACTATAATTATTATAATTTCATGAGGTTTAAAGTTTGATTACTTTTATAAACATTCTAGAGATTCCAAACCAAGCGTTCACTTTAAATCAATATAAGGCAATGTAAAATATACACACTTATTTTCGACCCTGGATTCCCTGCTGAGAACAAATTGTAATCTTTCCCATAGGAGGACATAGTGGCCTCACTATTCAGTGAAGAAAAAAAAAAAAAACTGGCGTGTGGAGTATTTGGCATAGCCCTCTCTCACATTTTTGAAAGGAACACTGAGTAACTGTTAGCAGCTATAAATAAATCAACTGTCCTCGAGAGGATCATTCATGTACATGTCATCGGAACCTTTCTATGGTCTTTTCCTGCTGAATTAGATTGAAAATCAAAGCTTTTAAAAATACAATATCTTTTTTTCATGTCTTTGATGCTGATTTTTTGTTAAAACAGCACATTTATGTAGTGGTCATGGGCAGAAACATATTTTTTATTACTTGCAGGCTCAAGAAATCTGTTTTCAGTACAAGGGAGCAGCAGGAATTCAAAACCGAGACTTTGCTTTGGTTCCCACGATTACTGCTGAGTACACTAAATAACAATTAAAGATAGAGAAACAGACAGCAATACAGGTGGGCGATCTGTGTACAAAGATGTTTTGGGATTTTATGCCAAAGACTGCAGGACATACCCCAGTCTATTCTACACTGGGCTGCTGGGCGTTCCCAGGTCTGCAGCCACAGCTTCTTGTCAGCATCACCGGAGAGATGACAATGGCGCCGGCTTCATCCATGTAGACCAGATTAAGGTTTTCTTGCAAGGTGGGCTGGCAACATGGCAAATGGCCCTAAATGCACAAACAGATCAAAAGTCAGTCAATCCTCTTATACACAAACTTTGTTGCTTCGTAAAAAGTTGCAATACTAAGTTGTGCTAGAATGAAAACACGAAAACAACAAAAGATAGTCAGAGTTTACAAATAGGGAATACTTAGATCAATACATCAGAACTGGCATTCAATAATATATATTTATACATGCATCGCATTTATGTTTTTCTAGAAGTTGAGCAAACATTTCGGGTCTATAGTTTGTCAGGATGCATACCTGTGTGCTGGCATCCTGGACACTGGAGGAGGAGGAGGGACATTGCATGGTGCCATCTGCAGGGTTGCACAGAGCACACTGAACAATGTTCAGGCTCAAAGGATGGATTACCCAGCTGTCCCAGCCCAGGTCTAAAAGGTACAAAATGTGAAATCAGATCACAGAAAAAACTGTTTCTGTGTATTAATTTTTACTGTGTATTAATTTTTAGAGGGCCCGGTGGCGCCAGTGTACGGCAGCCTCGCTTCTGTCAGTGAGCCCCAGGGCAGCTGTGGCTACAATGTAGCTTGCCACCATCAGTGTGTGAGTGTGTGTGTGAATGGGTGAATGAATGTAGTGTAAAGCGCTTTGGTCAAGTCTCCTAACTTGAATAAAGGCGCTATATAAGTACATGCCATTTACCATTTACCATTTACTGATTGTTCAATACCTTTCATGAAGATCTCTGAGGCTACAGAGCAACATCTCATTCCTGTGCTGTTTCCACTGTCCTGCGGTACAGGGTAATCAGCAGCTGCTGAAGAAAGAGGGAGATTGTCAGCTTAAGTGACATAACGCACGGTTGGTTCCAAACATCCAGACCTGGCCTTATGGATTCCACTTACCTGCAATCTTCCTGACACTTTGAGGGATAGTGGTGAATGTTCTCAGCCACTGCTCACGGACGCTATCTATTGTACCAGCCGGCACCTGTGGCTCAGTCTGCATGTTGAGAGCCCTCAGCAGACCCTTTCTGATGGACTGCAATGACTCATCCTGGCACCTGAATATTACAATCATCACATTTTATATTCTTACATACATTTTTATCTAAAATGTATGTATACACAGCAGTTTAAACTAGAATTTGTAATGTAATAAGCTAACATTGTTATGAAATGTCATAAATCTGAGAGGGAGCTGAGGTATTTTGTGATAAAAGGTGGACACTTGAAGGGAACGATTTAGAACAAATGTTGTAAAATGACCATGAGACACAGAGAAATTACAATTCAACCATATTCCATAATGGTAAACCTTTACAAAATATTTCATGTATAGAAATAAACACAAAATCTTACACAACATCAGTACAACTTATTGGATGACACTGACCTTTGATGGGAAAACTGAGAATTAGCTGAAGTTGCAGGGTCCTCACTGAGCGGATGCAGGACGAATGCAATCACCACTGAAGACCCAAGACACATCAAAATACTTATGATTGCAAAATACATAGCGGTGGAACAGTGTGGCCAAGGCAGGTTCCAAGACAACAAAGAGGATAGTTCTTCACGTACTTCTTCTGTGGTACTGTTAGTTGGGGCCTGGGAACCTGAGTTTTTATCTTCTTTCACCCCAGTGTGGCCTTGAGATACTAACACGGTTGTCTTGCCCCCCTGCTCTGTGTGAAAAAGTGCTAGGAGGATGATCCAGCAGGGGAAGACCAATAGACAGACCCAAAAGAAACATTTCGGAATGAAAGGTGGGAAGAAGACTAAATTAGCAAAGCCACACATGCTGCAATATGTGCTTAAAAGTGCATCACAGGACAGAGCTTAGACTGTTCCAGTTTTTTTTTTTTTTTATGCAGTTCTGGAGTTATTTTGCCAAATGTAGAGTGTAATAACGATCCCTTAAAAAGTATTCACACCTTTCACCACCTTTTTTTAAGTTACAACCATACAGTTCAATGCATTTCAATTTGATTTTATGTTATGTCCCAACAGAAAGGAGCACATACTGCCAAGTGAAAGAAAACAGATTAATCCACTCATTTGTCCATCTGTCCATCCTCAACAGAAAAAAATGCTGACCTCTATCTGACTCTTAAGTCCTTTAGTGTTTGCAGCAAGAGGCTGCATATATGCTATAAGTTTGTGAAGAGCGTGATCTCTACTGCCATCATCTACTGGGGTTACAGCATCAGAGTGAATTACATAAAAAAGCTCAACATGCTAATAAAGAGGCCAGCACTGATCAGGGAACTCCTCTAAAAAATGTTTCACAAAGAAGAATTCTTCATAAAGTAAAGAGCATTGTGGACAACCTGTCAAACAGCAATAGAGTGTCTTCAGTCAGAGGCTTTTTCAGTTCCGGTGCAAGACAGAACTCTATAGGAGATCCTTCTTGCATATTGCTTTAAACCTTTGAGATCCAATAACAGTTTATTTCCCATTTGGAATGAATAAAACATGTTTAAATAAGGTTAAATTGAATTAAATTCTAGTTGACCTTACTTTTGAATTGAATAAAATAAAGTAAAATAATAAATTAATAAATTGAACTTAATTGAATTGAATCGAATGGAATGGACTTTACCTGACTTGACTTGAATTGAACCGAGCCTTTTTTAAATAAAATAAAATAAAGTAAAATTTAATTTAATTTATTTAAATACTCAGTGGAGCAGTGGGTAGCACCCCTGCCAGAAGCATCTGGGTTTGATTTCCGGATCAAATGGATACCAGAACCCCTCGTGACCCCAGCTGGGATAAAGCTTGACAGAAGATGGATGGATTGATAAGAAGGTTCTCGGGTTAATTCCTGGCTCGGGGTCTTTCTGCATGAAGTTCTCATGTTCTCACTGTGCATGCATGGGTTCTATCTGGGTACTTCGGCTTCCTTTCACAGTCCAAAAATATGACTTTTAGGTTAAATGGCTTCTCTGAATTGTCCTTAGTTGTGAGTATGTGAGTGAATGGTTGTTTGTACACTGTGTCTGTGTTGCCCTTCGACAGACTGGATACCAACTGGAGATAGGCACCAGGACCCTTTGCGACCCCAGTAGAGATAAGCCGGTCAGAAATGAATGGATGGATAAATTAAATTAAATCAAATTAAATTGAATTGAATCGAATTGAAGTGAAGTGAACCACACCTTTATTAATATAGGTATTCTCATTGAGATCATCTAATTTTCAGAAAAGTCCTTTTTTAATAAAATTCAATAAAAAAATATTTTATCTAATTTTACCAAAATATTAATATGGTTATTTTAAACCTCTGACTCAGTTAAATAAGCCATTAAAATATGAGTTAGAAAGTTATATTTCCTGGCTTAACATAACGAGTATCCTCCTCTGATAAAGATAGCAATGGTGTTATTCCCTTGCAGTTGTTTATCAAGGCCACGATAGAAATGTAACAAACAAATGTGGAAAAAATGCTGCAGGTGATGTTGCAATCTTGGTGCCAGAGGGTTGGAAAAAAAAAGACTTCACAGAGTTAAGCGCTACACTACACACTCGTTCTTTGTCCTCTGGTGCCCTCAAACAAGATCCTTTGCCAAAAATGGAGCTGAAGCAAAAACTTTCTCATGAGGCCTAAAACGGGGTATCTGATCAGGTGCACTGGATATCAAACCATATTTCATCCAGAGAGCAAGAGGAATGTCTGCTACAAGCAGAAACAAGACTTGTGGTTTTCTTTGTGCTTAATATTGCATGTGAGATGGACCTGCAGAAAGAATTCATGACAGCATTTTGCACTGCAGTATCTCACGGAAGGGTTTATACCCTGTAAAAGTTTTACAGGTTTGGTTACAACCATTAACTTTAATTTATTTATTTATTTGAATTACTGATATGAGGTCGTAAATAATTTTAAAGTGAAATGAAAATCCCGCTTCATTTTTTGTTTGTTTGCTAGAAACTAAGACATAAAGAGTGCTGCATTGATTTGTATGAGAGACTTTATTCTGATATCCTTAAATAACATCCAGATTTTGGAGGTTACCAATCTAGTAAATATAGACCGCTTATGAATAATCTGAACACACCATTTCAACTGTAAAGGCGTGTGGTGGCAGTAACATGCAAAGGGGGCGCCACACAATGGCAACCCACTGCTCCCCAAGGGAATGGGTTAAATGCAGAGGTACATTTCTCCCGTGTGAGATAGATTATTATTATTATTATTATTGTTATTATTATCATTATTATTATAATTATATCAAGGAAAGAGGAACTAGTAAAACAGGTAGGAGGATCGGTGGAAATTAAAGTCAGTCCTTGAGAAAAAAAAATATTTGAGGCTGCAAAAAGACTTAACCTGGGCTTAAGTTTAAACTAATTTGAAAAGAAATAGTAAAAAAAAATATTTTCTATTATGCAAAGATAACTGAGACACTGAGACAAATACTCCAAAATGTTACTACTGAAAAAAAATACTAAGTAATGACAAAATGCAACTGCATACTAGATGTCTCCGCTTTGTATTCATAAAAATAAATTAAAACATATCATTTACTTCAAATGACAAATATACAGACAACTTTGTGCTGGATTATCAAATATTATCTATACAAAAGACATTGATTTAAAATTTTGGAGGCTGTTGAGGAGGTCTCCGATGCAAACAAGAAATTTGCATCTGTTGAGGTGTGGAATGATTGATTTGAGGATGGAAATTCTAGAAACATACAAAAACATATAAACACACAAAAAAAAAAGCCAAAGAAAAATAGGCCCTGATACCAATAGTTACCAGGGAAAGAGCAACAATAAAAAACCAACAACCTTACCTGGACTGTAAACATCACCTCAACGATCAAAAGGGCACAAAAGTGCATCAACCCATCCTCATGACTTTCTACAGAAGCACCATAGAGAGCGCTCTGACCAGCTGTCCCACTGTCTGTTGTGGAGGCTGCAGCGTAGGGGTGTGCAAAATAATCGTCATGATGATGCATCGTGATTCTAATTTTCGTGATCTACTGCATCGATTCTTGATGCCAAGTATCGATTGTTAATTTAAAAAAATTAATAAATAAAATTGCATGCTTGGTTGGAGAACATCAGCCAAAAAACAAGTGTAATACAACTTCCAGTCTAGTAGATGTCGCTGCGGATGTGTTGAAGCATGCTGCCTTGTGTCACAAGCATTTCCGGCCGCGGGATTCTGCGCTGAGTCATTCAAAAACAAAACATGGAGGAGAAAATATTGCAATGCATCGCAATAATTCAAGTATCGTGATGCATCGTGATAGAATCGAATCGTGGCCTATGAATCGTGATTCGAATCGAATCGTGACTTCTTTGGCAATACCCACCCCTACTGCAGCGCCTCAGCAGAGAGGATCATCGAGGCTCCTCTTCCCTTCATAAAAGACATTTTATCCCAGTGCTGCGTTTCCTGAGCCTGTAACATTATCAATGACCCCTCACACCCCCACCATGGACTGTTCTCCCTGCTGCCCTCTAGAAAAAGGCTTTGCAGCATTTAATGCAGGTAATAAAGTCTAAGTCTAAATCATATGAAGACCAGGTGAGTCCGACCAAAAGGAAAGGTTAAAAAGTCAGGGTCAGTTTCAAAATACAGCACAAAAATGTAATAACAGATCTGAAACCTCCATGAAATCCGGAAAAATATGAAAATATTTATATGGTAATATCAAGATATCTGTTATATGCTTATATCGAGGTTTTCAGTTATATGTCAAGGTTAGGACAGTTGAGATGTCTGTCAGGATCTATTACCAACAGATGAATGGTTTTGGAAATATGAAGAAAATATTTGGTGTGGTAATGGATCAGATGCTTGACAAGTCTCTACAAAACTGCTGAGATCTCTATCACAGCTCTCATTATAACCCATTATCTGCAGGTCGGAGCTTCTCTTTTTGTTCAAGGTAGCAGGATTGTAAGCACGTACACACATTTGAAAATATATTTGACGTGTTACGTAATAAATATAACCTTAAAGCTATGATACATGATTCATAAGCACTTACCATTTCTAGTTACATTCATATCAAAAGAAAGTATTCTCTACCAAAACAGCCATGTGTCTTTGCATAGTCTGACCTTGTCTATTTTAGTCGTATATTCTTCATGTCCTACTCTGCTGCCTCTTTCAGTAAGCTTTGTGAGGTCATTAAAGTTTATTTGCTTTCATACTTGGCTGACTTCAATGTTCTCCTGTTTTCAGATGAGGGCCTTAAACTGAGTTAGTTTTCTTTTTTTGGATCTTATCCCCCAAAGGCTGAAAAAATTGATTCTACTTGTAATAAATAGGAACCAGCTTCTGCAATAATTATGCATGTTCTGAACTTGTCTAAGTAGTTATCAGCACATTTGCCTTGCAGAAAGAAGGTACTGAACTCAAGTCACGGCCAGGGACTTTTTTTTACATCAGCACATAACCTCTATAGGCATGTGGGTGGTCTATGTGCGTTTTAAATGAATTATCATTCTTTCAACTTTTATTTGTAAGATTTATGTTTTTTTTAAACATACGTTTTAGAGTAATGTTTCTTAATTGATCAATACTGTTTGGCACTCTTGAACACTGACTCTCAATATATTATATAAATCCTATATTTTTATTAGAAATGATTAACAATTGTTTATTAAAAATGTAAAACTTTGTATGAATTAAAACTTGTGTTTCTCACACAACATACAGTATTGTTATTTATCTCCATAAAGCTACAGGGTATTTTAAAACTCCATATGTATTGTTTTGTCTAAGAGTAGTCAAAAATCTTTGATTTATCTTCGATCTGAACAATTGTTGAGTGTGGAAATTTATTTCCCTTTTCAGATATGTTGGGTAGGACAAGATGTTGTTATCCCAATAGATACCTAAGGCACTGACGAGGCACTGTGGCCATCAAGTGGGTGAGCGCATCCTTTGGGTTCTCAACCATCACGTGCTGGAGCCCCAGGCCAGGGCTTTCCTGCTGGTTCACAGCCACTGGCTCCCCTTTTCAGCGGCCCTTGAGAGGTCCTTGATTGTCTGTCTGTGGGCCTTCCCTCGCTCCGCCATCTCACTGAGTTGCCTAGATATTCAGGTGGCTATAAGTCCCCTGCAGCCTACTTCCACCTGGTGTACCTTCACGTTCCATCCTTGTTGTGGGGCATCTGCTGCAAGATTGGTGTATCTCACCTTCTTCCGCTCAAAGGGTTCCTCTAGGTCACCCACCCAGGGTACTGTGAGCTCAATGATGAACACCAGGTTGAGTGAGGGAAACCACATAATGAGGTCTGGACGCAGGTTGGTGGATGCAATTTCCAGTGGAAAGAAGGTTAAGGCCCACATTCCATTACTTGACTCAGAGATACTAATTCATGGTTTTATTACATCTTGTTCAGATTACTGTAGATATTTTCACTCTGGTCTTGACCTGTAGTCACTTTGGCGTCTGCAAGATCTTCAGAAATGAGCTGCCACTCCTTTAACAGGCAAGCTGCAATGTTCTGTTGGTGCAAGCTTGCTACGTATATTTTATATGATATATGACTTTATTTATTTTGTGTACTTTATTAATTTTTCATCGGATATAGCAACACAAAGTTGTGGATAACTGTGACATTGAAGGAATTTGGACTTTTGCCAAGTCAGCATCATCTGGTTTTAAAAAGGCAGGTTTAACTGTGCAAATGAAATGTTTGGTTTCATTATTTCCTTTACAAAGAGAAGATTTTTCTGGTATTATAACTTTACTCCTATTTATTTGTGTGGAACCTTTTTTTCTTAAAACTTTTTGTTATATATATATATATATATATATATATTATTATTATTTTTATGAAAGTAGTCTAACCGATCACCGATATGTGCGGCCAATATATTCGGATCGATTCTTGAAACAGATGCACCTTTTCCTTCCTCCATTTACATACAAATAAGTACACATAGATAAAAAAACAAGTTACAAAAAAAGTCAAGTCTCAACTTAAACAACAACAGAAAAAACATAAACAAATCAAACAAAACAACAACACATAACAAAAGGAGGGAAGGCAAATGTATGCACTTCAAGTGATCTTCTGGCATGGCTGCAGAATGCACAAATAAATCGGTGAACACATGCAGGTATTGTATGATGCCAATAAAAGAGAAAAAAATGCTAATATAATCCAAAAACATTTTATGCTTATATAACTTTTGTTACTCCTGAGAATCGGATAATTTGCCTTGAGGGGTAGATTTGGCCCACGGGCCTTGAGTTTCACACGTGATCTAAAACATCCTGTTGTAGCTCTGTCTGGATGTTTAGATTTTCCTAGCCTATATCCAGATTTAGTTTCCTTTTTCTCACCCCATTAACTCTGACCAATATAATTTTTTGCTGAGGAGCGAACATTAGCCTCTTCAGACCTGCGAATTGACTGCCCACACACAAACAGACACGTGCATGTTGTAAATCTTTGTGGGATAGTACACCTTTGGGTCACTTGCAACCTTCCATGAATAAAGGGAGTCCTTGAGGGCCAGACGCCTCCCACCAAACTGTTGCCTTAGGTGGGAGTCACAGCATGGCCAGCTGCTGTTGTCTGGGATCACAGGGAGCATTTCTCAACCGATGAGTGATTTACTGAATTAATACCCATGCAGAGTAGGTTCACTGGAGGATGCTTCCAAAAATGTATTTCAACACATTCACATTGAGAGAAGTAATTCCTCCTGTTGGCAGGTGGTTATTTTTTTCGTGCTTTGCAGGGAAGTGGAAAAAGTAGCAGACATAAGGCCAATGCAAAAAAAAATCCAGATTCAGATAATCCAGGTCCAGAAAGATAAAAACCCTGCCTCGTTTCCCTTCATCCTGTTCATTTAATCAGGTTATTAGCCCCTCAGGTGATTAGTTTAGAGGTGGAATTTCAAAAGGTTGGAACTGATTTTTGTACAGGCATTTTCTACTGGACCTGGATTGGAGTTGATTAAATCAATACAATATAAAACAACAGGATATTAATGGGAGTTGTTAACTTGTTGCTGTAAGCTGTAAACTGTTGATAATATTAAGTCAAAATACAGGAAAAAGTTCTTGTTGAAAATTTTCAGTTTGTTTTTTCTTTTTTATTGAAATATTAAGGAACTGATAATATTTTTTATTGTTGTATCAGATAAGTCAAGTATCATTACTCAGATCTGTCCAATGAGTCACAATGATGGCTCTCAGCCGTAGATGAGACCACAGGAGATCCTTTTGAAAAGCTTGCTGCCCTTTAATAGAGCCCTCTCCTGTTTATTCAGCGTAGATGTGAGCTGTAGTAAAGTTTAATCCTAATCCATCTGCATCTTGTTTTGAGTGAGTGATTACAGTAGCCTCTTCAAGACGCCTGGCTCTGATATTCCCCAGATCTTTAGCTGATGCATGACTCTATAACAGAATCGCACATTTACAGCCACCTAACCTGCAGATCATTTATTTTGATCAAAGCTTTTCTTCTAGATTCAACAGTGCAGCTGGAGAGCTTTAAACAAAAGGAAGATACAAAAAACCAGAGGAGGTGACGGGAGGTAATGAATGAGGGGTGACTATCGCAGGTGAGTTTCCTTTATGTCATGTTTACTGTTTAAAGAATAAAAAATAGAAATAATGTTTCTTAAATAATGATGACAACTCCACATTAAATTGCAACATTTATCTTCTGTTTAGACATTTCATTCAACAGCTGTTTATTGAGTTGGAATCAAAAAATGGTAGAAAATCAGCTACTTTGTATGTAGATATTCTATTACTTAACCATTTCCAGGTTGCAGAACACAAGGTCACATATCTCAGACTCACTCACATTGTTTCTTAGTGGGAAAGCAGCAAAGGGTCATGGGATGTGGCATGGGAAAGCCCAGAATCCAGCAGAAGAAATGTAACAGAGGTGCATAGTATTTCTTTTGTTTTATTTTTTTTTTTTATGTATGCACATATAAATAATTATTTTTTTATTGCAAATCCTCAGTCCCTGTTTTTTTTTTTTTTTTTTTCCAGTGAGCTTCTCAGTTCCAGGTAACTTTACAAAGCTTTACATAAACTTTAACAGTTAAAATCCTTGCTTAGACCTATTAATTTGTGTTTAACTGCTATAATCTTAACCCATATTTCATGCACTCTGGAAAGCTGCCACAGGTAAGTCATTTTCTAGCCAGGATTGTATTTCCTGCTTTCTGTTATGTTTTATTACTCCAGGTCAAAGTGTTCCTGAGTTGTAGAAAGAAAACACTTCTTGGCCCTTGAAGGCCCTTTTTAAGC
This sequence comes from Cyprinodon tularosa, assembly GCF_016077235.1. NCBI lineage: Eukaryota > Metazoa > Chordata > Actinopteri > Cyprinodontiformes > Cyprinodontidae > Cyprinodon > Cyprinodon tularosa. The sequence continues at coordinate 1,972,175 of NW_024039718.1, read as the reverse complement.
CTGTGGGCTCAGATATCCTAAACACCCATTTGGACAAGAATTTCCTCTTGGATGAATTTCTATGAAACCCTGCCATTAAGTAAAGTTTCTAAAAATGTTTTCCTCTCTCTGTTTCTCAGCAATAAGAGCAGCTCTGTTGATCCAGCGCTGGTACAGACAGTATGTTGCTCGTCTGGAGATGAGACGCAGGTGCACATGGAACATCTTCCAGTCTATAGAATATGCAGGGGAGCAAGATCAAATAAAGGTGGGGTGTACATTTTGCACAGATATTATTATTCTGAAATGGATGTAAGAAAAATATCCACACAACAGAAAAAAACTCACTTCTGTTGATTTTTTTTCTTAGATCACTTTGTCTGCAGTTTTTTAATAAAATGAATTTGGTAAACAACACAGATTATAGTATAATTGTGCAGTAAAAGAAAGATTTTTATGAATTTCAAAACATTTTGAAGTTAAAGAATCTGAAAAACGTGGCCAACATTTTCATTAAGTTTCTTTTATTTGGATACCACCAAATAAACAGATAAACAGATAGATAAATGAAAATACAGCACAATCCTGTTATCTTACATCTTAACCCTCCACTGGAAAAATCATTTAGTGTATTTGGCTTTACAGTGGTGTACTGTTTAGTGTAAAGCCCTTTGGAGTATTCTGACTTTATAAAGCATAATATAAGTAAAGATCATTTAAACCATTCAAAAGGAGTAACCCCAAGTTAGAAATGGTTGCTAGTAACTACAGTTAATTGGTATCTTTTCAATTAACACATTACAGATGGGAGAAAAAGTGTATCAGGCTTCAGCATTAACTAAAGTTGAGGTGTTGATGTATGAAAATCAATGTTTCTATTCAATTATTAAGATAAAAATATAATAAAATAAACAAATTAAAATTAAAAATAAAAATGTTGCTCTCATAAGCCACTTTAGCTTTTGCCCAAACTTGAAAAGGGTTTCTCTCTCCAAAGAGACAGGAACAACTCAGCTCAGTCAAATATATTCATACGTTCTTATCTTTAGATGGATCTCACCTCAGAGCAATATGTTTAGGACATAAGTAGGTTAATAATCTACACACATATGAGATAAACATTAAACATTAGAAACAACAAATTCAATCGACTTTGAATATTTAACAAAGTTTTTAAACCGTGTTTTCCTAATTTACCTTTAGGTTGGCAGTGAATGAAAACATTAAAAAAATTATGCTGCAAGCCGTGCATACTTCTGTGTATTCAAACACAAACATTACATTAAACAATAAGCAAACTGTTTGTGCTTGTTTTAAGTGTGAATCATGTAAACTTAGATTGTCTGTTTCCGTTTGGAGAAGCTTTCACCTGAAGTTGGTTCTCTGAATAGAGTTCAGCACGGTGAGCATGGGTGAACCTTATAGATTTGCCTGCTGAAATTGAGCAGCAATACAGATGAGTGTTCCTGATTCTTTGTAAAGCACACTCCAAATGTGTGAAGATGGTCAAACTAATTAAGCCTGACAGATGTGTTGGTTTGACTTGACGTGCTCTTTGAAAATGATCGAGGAGAATTTCCAAAAGGGAGCGTTCTTGTGGCCTTGCTGCTGGTTTGAATGTATTAAACAGCCTCTTAGTGCCACTATTTATTGGGTCAGTAATGAACTGTTGAATCTCTTGAGAACAAAATACAGGTGCTGGTCATAAAATTAGAATATCATGAAAAAGTAGATTGATTTCAGTAATTCCATTTAAAAAGTGAAACTTGTATATTATATTCATACATTACATACAAACTCATATATTTCAGATGTTTATTTTGTTTAATTTTGATGATTACAAATGACAACAAATGAAAATCTCAAATTCATCATATCAGAAAATTAGAATATTGTGAAAAGGTTCAAAATTGATGGCCCCTGGTGCCACACTCTAATCAGCTAATTAACTCAAACCACCTGCAAATGCCTTTAAATGGTCTTTCAGTCTAGTTCTATAGGCTACACAATCATGGGGAAGACTGCTGACTTGACAGTTGTCCAAAAGACGACCATCGACACCTTGCACAAGGAGGGCAAGACACAAAAGGTCATCGCTAAAGAGGCTGGCTGTTCACAGAGCTCAGTGTCCAAGCACATTAATAGAGAGGCGAAGGGAAGGAAAAGATGTGGTCGAAAAAAGTGTACAAGCAAGAGAGATAACCGCACCCTGGAGAGGATTGTGAAACAAAACCCCTTCAAAAATGTGGGGGAGATTCACAAAGAGTGGACTGCAGCTGGAGTGAGTGCTTCAAGAACCACCACACACAGACGTATGAAAGACATGGGTTTCTGCTGTCGCATTCCTTGTGTCAAGCCACTCTTGAACCACAGACAGCGTCAGAAGCGTCTAAAGAGAAACAGGACTGGACTGCTGGTGAGTGGTCCAAAGTCATGTTCTCTGATGAAAGTAAATTTTGCATTTCCTTTGGAAATCAAGGTCCCAGAGTCTGGAGGAAAAGAAGAGAGGCACTTCATCCACGTTGCTTGAAGTCCAGTGTAAAGTTTCCACAGTCAGTGATGGTTTGGGGTGCCATGTCATCTGCTGGTGTTGGTCCATTGTGTTTTCTGAGGTCCAGGGTCAACGCAGCCACATACCAGGAAGTTTTAGAGCACTTCATGCTTCCTGCAGCTGACCAACTTTTTGGAGATGCAGATTTCATTTTCCAACAGGACTTGGCACCTGCACACAGTGCCAAAGCTACCAGTACCTGGTTGAAGGACCATGGTATCCCTGTTCTTAATTGGCCAGCAAACTCTCCTGACCTTAACCCCATAGAAAATCTATGGGGTATTGTGAAGAAGAAGATGCAATACACCAGACCCAACAATTCAGAAGAGCTAAAAGCCACTATTAGAGCAACCTGGGCTATCATAACACCTGAGCAGTGCCACAGACTGATCGACTCCATGCCACGCTGCATTGCTGCAGTAATACAGGCCAAAGGAGGCCCAACTAAATACTGAGTGCTGTACATTCTCATACTTTTCATGTTCATACTTTTCAGTTGGCCAACATTTCTATAAATCCTTTGTTTTTATTGGTCTTCAGTAATATTCTAATTTTCTGATATGATGAATTTGAGATTTTCATTTGTTGTCATTTGTAATCATCAAAATTAAACAAAATAAACATCTGAAATATATGAGTTTGTATGTAATGTATGAATATAATATACAAGTTTCACTTTTTAAATGGAATTACTGAAATCAATCTACTTTTTCATGATATTCTAATTTTATGACCAGCACCTGTATGTTGTATCTGTTTTTATTGGAGGGTTGATGCAACTCAACTGTGTGTGATTGTTTACCATAAACTCTTTTTATATCAAAGTCAGTTTGAAATTATTTCTCTTCTCACAGCTGTACAACTTTTTTGCCTTCCTAATGGACCACTTCACTCCAGCCAGCAGTGAAAGTACGACAATATTCCTCAGAGATTTAGACTGGCTCTCTTATTTCCTCCTTACTGTTGATCTACCTCCTTTTGAATTCCTCTCTGTCTCTAATCAAGGAAACCTTATATCTCACATCTTTCGTGAGAATGAGATCTGCCATGATGCAGACTGGGAACGATATTTTTGCTACAAAGGCATCGAGGTGCCCGACAGCTACAGTGGCCCCCACCTAACCTTCCCCATGACATTTTGTGGGTTGTCAAAGCTAATGGAGGCTTTTAAGCATAAACAAGTAGGTATACTGGTACACAAGGAACTCAGATAGTAGATAAAATAAAAAATAAAAAAGCCCAAATGAGAAAAGAAGATCATCATAGTCATTTACAATATTTGTTCTGTGTATTTTTTCATGTTATTTTTCCTAGTAGCAGCTCCATGCTCGTTATGTTCTTCAGATTCTTGGAGAAACTTGGAGATTTTTACAAATCCTTCCAAACATCAATCATGTCTCCGTCTGCCCAACCAAGGAGATTACAATATGTGGTAAACCAAAGTGGTCCTTTATAGATATTTCACTAATATTTTATCATATGCAAAAATTTGGTATTTTGTTATAACAGGAGATCTCCACGGGCAGCTAGAAGACCTGCTGTTGATATTTTATAAGGTAAATAAACATAACGAAGGTCCTCATATTGTAATTCTGGATGCCCAGTTAATAGTCTTTGTTTTTTCATCCAGAATGGTTTACCATCATGTGAGAAACCCTACATCTTCAATGGAGACTTTGTGGATCGGGGCAAGAATTCCTTAGAGATTCTGCTTATCCTGTTCGGGTTCTTACTTGTTTACCCCAATGATGTGCATTTGAACAGAGGGAACCACGAAGATCACATCGTTAATCTGAGGTAAAATCTTCACTTTAGCCTCTAATTCTATTCTCATTCCTTTTTACAACACAGAGTGCTAATCTGGTAACACAGGTGGATCTATAGTTGATGTCAGACTGCATCATAAACACCCATAAGCATCCTTTTCAGGCATAAAGTTGTAAAGCATTTTAGGGCCAGGTTGTTTCTTAAAGTGATATCCTATTTTTTGCTGTCTCATCAAGAACTATTTAGTCTGTCATCTAAGATACTGAATAAATAAGGCACAAATATAACCCCAACTATCTGGATGTCATAATTGATTTAAGCGATCTGACCCACATGCAGAGAACCACTCAGAGCAGGAAGGGTCTTCTGTATCAGTCTGTCTTGCATCGGATCTAGAGAAGCGTCTCACCGAAGACGCTCTATTCTTGTTTAAAAATCTTCTGAAGATGGAGCTCATTGTTGTCCATAATGCTCACACTCTCCACCACATACTTATATATAAAACTGTAACTGGAGTGTGTAACAAAAGTAATTTCCTTCTGGGATTATTAAAGTATTTCTGATTCTGATTCTGATTATAGAAGATATGCAGAATAATACAGTCGATTTTGCAGGAAAGTTGATCTTATAGAGTGTTGATTCACTGGAGCTGAATAAAAACTCTTCAGACTGTTCTTTGTAAAAGCATTGCAAACCAAGTAGTCTTGGCATAAGGCCTCTGGACTGGCCTACCTCATCTGTAGCAGGGGTAGTGGGGCTGCAGCTCCCCCACTTTCTGTTGAAACTGTAATAAACCTGAGATAACAGCTAATCTGGAAGACTTAAATGATTTACACTGAACTAATTTTGATATTCCAGTGTGTTTTTATTTATGTGTTTTCTGCAGATACGGTTTTACAAAAGAAGTCTTGGTAAAATACAGAGTGAGTATCGACAAAACCCTAACCAATGGCAACATGGTGTTACATTGGATTCCATCATAGATGATTCTACATCTTGAATTTAACTTTTAGGTCCATGGCAGGAAGATTTTAAAGCTGCTCCAAAAGATCTTCAGCTGGCTTCCTCTGGCTACATTGATCAACGATAAGGTCCTTGTTGTACATGGGGGGATCTCTGACTCAACCGACCTTGAGGCGGTCACCAGAATCGACAGACACAGAGTAAGAGAAGCTTTTGGCTTTAGTCAGGTGTGTGGGTTTTGTGCAATGCAAATCCACAAAATAAGCTGTTGAATGGGTTATTTTGCAGTATGTGTCAGTCCTTCGACCTCCTAAGATGATCCGCCACATGCTCAATGGCAATAAGGCAGTAATCAGCAGGAACGAAGATACAACCGGACCAGCAGAAGGCCGTCGCCGGGTACGCTCCCTAACCAACACCTCTAACTCAGCTCAGAGGAACAAAATGCCACGTCGTTCTCTCCACAACCTGCCTACTACTGGAAACCAGCTCAACTGCTCTGTGGAAGACGAACTGAGGAAGAGACGCAGGCTGGCCGGGTTTGACCAGACTTACAACGAAATAAAGACGTCAGATTCTGACTCAGACCCAGAGTTTGGAGAATCCACAGAGACACACGGTCAGGAGTGGAAACAAGTAGGTGATGATAGATATTATTAAAACAATCCTCTTGCATCAAGTATGCGATGAACTGATCTTCATACTTCTAGAACACGGATTCTGGGGTTTAATGGTCATAATAAACTGTTTCAAATGTTTTCTAGCTTGCCTCACAAAGAAACAGACGACTCTGCATTTGAGATGACAGTGAAAACACTATAGAAACTTTTTAAGCAAAAAAACCCCCCAAAAAACATAATGTGATTCCATTTATTCAAAACAGAAAATATGTATACATTTACCAGAGCTTGTTGTGAGGAAATTTCTCCTCTTTTTTCAATGTGTCCCATTCATGGATGAAATTTTGATTTCAGAAGTGGGTGGACGCAAGTATCCATCCAATCACAGATCCGATTCAGTGGCGCATCAGATGTTTGCAAAGTGAGCTTCTTAGGAAATACAGTGGTGACAGTCAATGACACAGGAAAAGCATTGGGCCAATCAGGAGCTTGTGGACCATCTAAACTCAGGGAAGTGGGCTTCAGCTTGAGCTGCGGTTTGCTTTTGGCAGAAAAAAGTTCAGGGGACCATGGTCCTATTAAAGAGAGATATTAGGGTCCTAACAAGAGCCTAAGCTGCTGTATTAGTCTCTCTATCTGGTCAAACAGCCGCCCTGCAGCTACTCAACACTCCAACTGTATCTACAAAACAGTATCATCCAAATTCCATTTGATGGGTCAAGCTCATAGTATGTGATCAGAAAATTTTCCAAACTTCTATTTCTTGTAATTAAATGAAATGTAGGTCTTATTCCAGTGTGCTGACTGCCAGTGTGCATAAGCACGCAGGGCGGGCTTACATAAAATGTAGAACTGCTAATAGTAGATAAAAACTTCTGTCTCTGCGGTTTTAATGGAGGGAAATAGAACCAAGGGAAACTGAACCATAAAATGTGTTCCGTTTCTGCTTTCCTTGTCCAGGTTAAAACATCTGCTCTTGTGGCATTTATTGTTGATCATATAAAAAAGTGGAAAGAACAATGCTTTGCTATAAACCCTAATTGATGACTTACAAATCCTGCAGGTATTAAAAACAGATCGAATTAGCAGATTTCATTTTTTTTTTGCTCCTCTAGATAGTCATATTTGATTAAATGGAATGTCTGTGTGCTGTTTTACAGCAAAGCGGCACTGCTATGTAAAATCGGTGTATTAAAGTAGTCGATCCTCATCCATAATTGGAGAAAACTTTTCATATTTCAAGTCTTTTCTCCTGAAAACAACACTGGCTAATTACAGCAAAGGCAGCTGCAGTCAAAAAGACTTAAAATAACTAAAATGCATCATATTTGTTGACTTTGTGTTTTTTTTTACTGGTGGTCTGTAAGTCGGACTCTCTCTTATGATCTGATATATTTTACGTGAACCATTTGTCTCAAAATAGTTTCTGAGCCTGATGTTTACATGTTTTGGTTTCTGGGATTTTTGAAACCATAAAAAACAAGAAAAGTAAAACAAGCTAAATGCATCATACCATTGAATTTGCAGGACACGCTCTTCCTGAATGATCATGTACAGACTGTTGAAATTCTGCTGAAAATTCACTTTCCTTCCTTCTAAAAACGCTGAAGAAACATTTCTATGTATAATGTAATGTCATACATAGTGCTTCATCTGGGAGTGAAATGTAGTTAACCCCCCCCCCCCCCCCAAAAAAAATCGAATTTTTGTTAGTCATTAAACAAAAGATCATTTTTCCTGAAAAAACATATTGTAACAAACACTAGAACTGGCAGATTTATCAAATCTATCAAAAGGATTCCCAAACTGTGACCCCTCCCTCTTCTTGCTTACAATTAAGAGGTAGTTATCGGGTTATAAGTCTCTTAAGCTTGAATGCTGATTTTGACACACTTTTTTACATGCAATTCATTTTTGATGTCCAAATAAATCAGTTTTGACCCTGCACTCTGCAGTCCCCGAACAAGACCCTTAACCCCTGACTGCTCCCCAGGCTCCACACAGTGGCAGCCCACTGCTCCTCGAGGGGATGGTTTAATATGCAGAAGTGAATTGTATTATTGCTATTTATTTATTTGTTTTCTCTATTAGGAATGTTGGTCTTTGACTACAGTCGGCAATTATTGAAAAGTTTTTTTTTCTGTATGCAGGAATGCCTGATTTCAAATTATTTGCCTCCTTAACCTACAACAATCTCCTTTCTAAGGACCTTCCAGCTCCACTTTGGTGTAATCTCACTTTAACAAACAGGAGCAAACAAAAGGATTTGTTCTGAGGTTTAAACAAGGCAAACCCATGATTGTATGCCTGTGTCATTATTGCAATTTGAAACTCTTTTAATAACCATGGCAGCGACATTTTTTTATTACCGGTACAATGGACAGTAAACGTCTTATATTATGTTTTTATTTGTGCATTTTATTAGAGTGTTTTTTATTATCGTTATAACTTATCACAAGTAATGAATGTACTCAGATAGTGGATCTTCTGTGGAGCGACCCACAGCCACAAAATGGCTGCATTCCCAACGAGGTGCGAGGTGGAGGCTGCTACTGGGGGCCGGATGTAACTGAGGAGGTGTTGGGAAGACACAACCTTCAGCTCCTCATCCGCTCCCACGAGTGCAAACAGGACGGCTATGAGTTCTGCCACAATCGCAGGGTGAGCACAGGAAGATACAAAGTAAAACACAACAAAAAAAATCTCAAAAGACGAGTGAAAAAAAATAATAAAGAGTTAACAATGGATGTTTTGTTCTTCACTGTTAACCACAGGTGCTGACCATATTTTCAGCCTCCAATTATTACGAGGTGGGCAGCAACAGAGGAGCATACATAAGGATGGGGCCCGATCTGGTCCCTCACTGCATTCAGTACCAAGCCAGCAGCACATGCAGGGAGCTGACCTTGAGACAAAGGTGCACAGTTACAAAGTTACAGAGAAAATATTGAGAGAGAACAGCAACGTTCAGAAAACTTCTAAGAAAAACATTTCAAAGTGTTCAAATGTATTTTTTTTTACTATATTTTTGCATTCAAATACCTTTTTCTTGATTTAATTTTTTTTTTTATAAGGGACAGTGTTTTTAATTAAAAATACATATAAGCAACCTTTTTTAAATTGAATAATAAAGACACAAATCAAATTTCATACAAATCAGAATGTATATATATTTCAAACAGAAAGATAAAAAAAAATCAAAATAAAAAAAAAGACAATTTTATATGGCTAACAAAAAGATATAGATACATTCAATGTTTTTCAAAGTTTGTAAAAATGTTTATTTGCTTTGATATGGAGGTAATGAATTGATAGATCGAGTTAATATCTGAAGCTGCTTGATCATTAATGATACATTAGTAAAAAAGACTCATTTTCTGTAAATAACTGTTTTAGTTTTAAAGAGATGAATTTTACCTATATGTTTAAGAAAATTTGTTTACACTGAAAACAGAAATATAAATTGAAGGAATTATTAAATTATTTAAAACAGTCGTTTCAACGCCTAATAAAAAAGGTGTTTCTGTGCCTTTTTAAAAAGACCTTTTCCTTTCAAATTATAATTTTATAGACTATTTCAAAGTCTGTTTTTTTTCTCCCCAGTGTTGGTTGGACAGAGAGATCAGCACTGCGAGCTCTAAGGCAGCAACTCTTTGTTCATAAGTCGGATCTTATTGGAGCCTTTCAGGAGTTTGACCCAAACCACACAGGTACAAGAACAGTGGAACCACTCTTAGAGTCAATGAACATGAAAGCAGATAAAGAAATTAACTTTTCAATGCTTCCTATCCAAGGGCGGATCTCTCTGCACCACTGGGCGACAGCTACAGAGAAGGTACTCAACCTGGGGCTACCTTGGAGGGTGCTGCGCCCTCAGCTTGTCAACAGGGCCCAGTATGGTATGCTTAACTACCAGCAGTGGATTAGGGAGCTCTCCATTACTGAACCCAAACCAGAGGTGTGTTAATCTTTTTTTATTTTGGTATCTTTTACCTTCTGCTCACATCCTTCTTAATATTTCATAATTATTGTCATTTTAAACATAATTTGAACCTCCTGGCAGGTGTCAGATACCAGTATCATGGAGACGATGTACAAACAACACTCTAACCTCGAAACCATCTTCCGGATTATCGACACAGATCATTCAGGTGAATAGAGCACAACTCACCTAAGGGGGACCAAAAGTTCTGCAGTTATTATTTAGATTTGTCTTAACTATAATTAAATACAGAACAGATTGAGTAAATTAATAAATGGCTAATGTTTGATGACCGGTGCCTAGATGCAGAAGGTCTAGGATCCAAATCCCAACCTGGGCTCTTCCAGCTAGTTTTCAATGTTCTCCCATTTTCTCTTGACGTGTCATTGGTTAAGCAGTATATTCAGTCAACAACACTCTACAATCTTAACTAGCTGCAGATAAGATCAGGGGGTTATTCTGATTAAAATAGATTAAATAGATTAAAATAAATCCAAGGCATTCTGCTGCCACAAACATGAAATAAGGAAAATGAAGTTATACTATTTTTATGGATTTTATATACCTCTTTAATTCAATTACAATTCTATTATTTCTTTTTTTATATATATTTTTATTGCACTTTTAAATAATTATTGACAAAAATATCAATATATATATATGTATTCACCGCATTGGCTTGTGGCACTTTTGAATCTCTTCTCTAGGAGAGGCAATTTTCAAACTGAAATAATAATCTGCAGCTATTCTAAAATACATAGATATATTCTGAAATCGACTATTCTGATTTCTTTGCAATCTACAATGTTCAATATTTATCCATGACTATATCGTTATTAATAATGTAGGATAAAAGTGTTTATTACAAATTTATTTTCAGTTAAAAATGTAATCATACATGTAATAAACCATATTCCGAAATCTTACGTAACTAATAAATTCAAATAGTCATTTATTTATGCATTTAATACTTCTTCCTGTAGAACAAAGAATATTAAACCATTCAATACCTAAATATATGTTTTAACCCCCTAGTTTATTCAAAATGTATTCATGTCCTCATTTAAGATTACATACATTTAACTCATCTAAACATTTAAATACATTTTTCCGACATAATTTTCTTACTTATTTTCAGATCATGGCACTTTTTGCCCTCATTTTAAATGATTTTAATTTAAAGAGTTTTAACTTTTTAAATTCCTCTACTGGCGGGTGACATTTCTTTTAAGCTGCATTTTATTTGAAATAATAAGATGACAGCAGGGCCATAAGAATAGGTAACAATTTATCATTCTTACAGGTCTGATCTCTTTTGAGGAGTTTCGTCAGACCTGGAAACTCCTGAGCTCACATCTTAAAATGGAGATCAGTGATAAGGCCATCGCTGACCTGGCTCAGAGCATGGACTTCAACAAAGACGGCAGCATTGATATCAATGAGTTCATGGAGGCCTTTCGACTAGTCGACCTCTCCACACACGCCTGATGGATAGAAGTAGGAGCAGAAGTAGCATTAGGTTAGTGTTGTGCTTTTTTTTTTTTTAAACACATTCTCAGGATCAGACTAAGCACTTTGTCATCATTGTTTATTTCTTAATGTGCTTGATCACTAAAACTACTGTAAATCTTGTTAGATCTTCTGAACCTGAATCTTCTATATTTTATGGATAACTTTTCTGATTATTTAATCTATTCCAGGTGTATTTTAGGTGTTTTCTACCCAATATAGTTTAATCATAATTTTCAACTATTTTTTTACTTTGGAACTTTTTGAGTGGTGAAAGAAAATAAAAACATTTGGTGTAAAATCCTTTTGTTGCCTAATGAGACTCGGTACTTATCACATTACATGAAATTGCTCCATACAAAACACCTCAAAGTAGCAAATCCTCTGAACATGTTTATGACTAGTAATCCATAATTCCTTGCTTCTGGGGAATAACAATAGAACAAGGAGACCCTTTTTGCGTTAGACATTCAACTTCAAAATAGGTGATTTGTGTTGAGCTTGAAAAGTTCAGTTTAGGTAACGGGACATGAGGTTGCCTGTTTGTGTTGAGCTGCAGCAGCTGGGAAAGGCTGACAGGAAAATAAACACCTGCATGAAATTGTTTATCTGATTCCCAACTTGTAGATTTAAGGCACGTTTTCCCCATTTGCAAACCGAGCAGATCATACCCACATATTTAGTGTTTTGTCAAACATCCAAAATACAAATGCATCTGGTGAAATATATAATATGGTCTGTGAAATAAGTAAACATTTTTGAAATACTAGTTATTTTTCTGTAAATATTCATGTATTTTCTCTTTAATCAAAAACAAAGTATAGTAGTTATTTTGTTATCTCTTCTGTGCATCTCACGTTTACATCTAGTTGTGCTACAGTGCCTTGGGATATGGGTGACCCTATTGCATGAGGGGATATAATCGGTTTCAAGCCAACTAATAAGTTCAACTGCCAATCAGCCTTTTCATTCCAGTAGGGGATGCAAATCCGGGACATAAATCCTATCAACTGAAGCCCTGCTTTGATGAGATGTAGGAAAGCGCTAATCTATAAAGGTAAACAGGAAACATACCATGCAATTACCCCCCCCCCCCAAAAAAAAAAAAAACTTCTACTCCACCAATAATATAAATTTAATTCAAAGAAAATTTATTAGTCTTTTACCAGCATTAAAAAAAGAAATACAAAGATGTATTTACATTGCTTTAAAGCATGGCGCACACTCTCAGCCTGTTTACTTGCCAGACACATTAATAACCCAACATCCATAATCTGATTTTACCTGAGGGTATCCTGCTTTTATTAGACACTGGTAATAATTCTTTAATCTGAGTCCAGACAGCAATGAACATTCAATTATACAAGCTGCAAAACTGTGATAAACATGAGCTGACATCCCTCTATGGTGAAGGTTGGTCTGGGTAAGAAGTTTTTTCCTTTTCAGATTTACTAAAGGTCTGAACACACGTTGCGATTGGAGAGGACCGCTCAGCTTAAGATGCCCCCTCTCATGTGTCCGCCGTCGTTTAGTCCATGTTCTATGAGTTTGATGTCTTCCATATCATCTTTGATGACGCTGATCAGGTGACTTAGACCGTCTTGCTGCTGCTTTAAGTGCTGAAAATGTGAAGCAAAAAACAATGATCAAGTAAAAGATAAAAACACCTCAAGTTTCTTCCAAATATAGTTTGTGTTCGAGAATCAAAGTAATTCCTGCAAGCTGATGGAATACAAGCAATAGATTTATAAATATAGACAAATACTGAATCCTACTTGTTTGATTTCTCTGAGGAGGTCTTCATCCACATTGTAGCGCTCTTCTGATCTCACGGCCCCAAAGTGGTTCTGCATTCGAATTTGGGACATCAGTTCATTCAATCGACCCTGGATAGAAAGAATTTAAAAAACACCACATTACAAAACAAAAGTAGTCTGTTTGTTTAATGTTTATAACTAATGAAAAGCTAAATCCTTTCAGTGGACAGGCTGATCTAGGTTTGCACAGACTTGCCTTGAACTGTGTGGGTGCATTGAGTTCTGATTGAATGGTGTCCAGCTGCACCCTGAGATGCTCCTCATCCACTTGGATAGCGTAGCCGCTTTTTCTCTGAATCTCCTGCTTTATCAGGACCTTTCAGGAAAACAACGCAATGATTAATATGGCAGGGTTACCGAAGAGGAATTTACAGAGCAGGGAGGGATGCGGACCATGCCAGGACATTCAAACTTGTGGAAACTTTGTGGAAAAAAAACAAAAACCAAGGGGGGAGCACAGGGGATCTGAAATCAAAGGTGAATTGAATTCATAAATTACCTGCAGCACCCTGTGAGAGAGATCCATCAGCTTCCTTTTGTACTGAGCAATCTTTGCCACAGTTGTTGCCTGGTTTTTCTGCAGCTCACTGATGTCATTGGAGATTATCTAAAAATAAAAAAGGTGTAAATAAAAAGAATATTTATGCATGTGTTTTTGATATTCCTTTATTAATTTTACATTTATTTTTTAGATAATATATATACCCTTCTAGTCTAAGGAAACATTTTCTGAAATACCTTCCCTCCCTGCAGATTGCTCTGGTATTTCTAATAATTCCAGAAGAAAACAAGTTGTTGGCAGTGAGCACTGACTGGACATCTGTGCACCGTCCTTGACACCTACAAATATCTGCCCCTGAATTCCTTTTCTAACATCCAAATGGCCCTTTGTCAGTTTCTATCCTATTTACACATAACATAGGCTAAATCTAGTAACAATAGCAGTAGATATTTTTACTCACATCCACTCTGGTTTGGTGTTGTTTGGTCATCTGCTCCTGGATCTGTAGTCTGCGGAGCAGCTCCTTAAAACCGACCATGGGCACAGGAATTAACCTGGAGGAAAACCAGAGAAATGAGCCCTACATGGGAATGTATTCAACATCTTTAATGGATTTCTGTTAACTTATTAGAAGTTTTAATTAGGGGTAGTGAAAGCTAAATTAGACATCAGATATGTTGAAAATGGTTCAAGGGCAGACTCTAGTTAGATATGAGCTGCTTGGATGGAAGGAAGAAAAGAAAAACATTTCCATCTTACTTCTCTGGGTCAGGGTTGTCCACCTTTGCTTGTTCCCAAATGATGGGATCCACTCCTGGAGATGCAAATGCAGAGATCACAATTTTAGCTGATTTTAACAAGTAAACAACATTTCTATCCTGGGGAACATATCTACCTGCAGGAGCGTTTTGCAGCAGCTGCTTCAGCTGTGCTGGGGTCAGCTCTGTTCGCGTGACTGACATGACCACTCCAATCTGGCCGAGCTGAGCCTTAATGTTGGCCTGCTCCAGAAACCCAAAGAGGGTGGAAGCTGGGATCCTCTTGGAGGTACCGTTGGGGGAACGTTCCACTAGATAAATGATAACCTCTGTCCTGGATGTGAGAGGACGGAAGAAGACGTTGATAAGTCATCATGAGTAATCAAACCATCAGCTTGGTAAGAATTAGAAACCTCTTGGATGTGAAGCTACAGAAACGTACTGATCGTTGGGCAGAGCTTTAACACCCTCCACGTTGACGGTGAGAGTTTGGTTGCTTCCTAGAACCTTGTGCAGCGACTCGACCAGCTGCTGCTGCTGAGCACGTACATCAGGTTCCTTTTTATTCAGAATCAACACGACTAACCCATCTTCATCCTTGCTTACTGGAACGCAGCTATAGCCAACTGCCTGCAAAGAGATGAAGCACATTTTTTCAAAGCAGAAATACAGATGATTTAATGGAAGATCAGCAGGATTGGTGGACACATTGGAGTGATGGAAAAAAAATGTCCTTAGACTCATAAATGATAATATAAACACATTAATAGAGACAAAAGAAAGCAACAAATAACTTGGATGAAGGTAGGGATCAATGGTTGGATGGCTGAACCATTAAGGGTTTGGAATAGAAAGATGGGGGATGAGTGGATGGACAATTAACACAATAAAAAGGAGGAAACAGCCTGAAAGTTCAAGTATTTTCTCAGAGCAAATACTTTAAATTATCCAAACTGCATATAATTATTTAATTTTGTTAAAATGAAAGAGTGCCAACTGTATGAACCAACTATCCCCATTTTTACCTTGAATCTGCAGAACGGGTTCTCCTGAGTGAACTCCACCGACGGGTTGTTATTAGCATAGTAGCCCTTCCCTGTTCCCCAGTAGGCCTGCAGCTGGTTCCACTTTGCGAGTATGGAGTCCCGTTCATCTCCTAACAGGGTGGGGGCCGACAGAGCGGTGACCTGCTGGTAAAGCTGGGTGGGCTGTGCTTGACCCAGCTGCTGGGCTGGCTGGCCAAACAAGCCTCCTGCTCACAGATAATAAAAATGAATATTTTAGACAAAAAGGGAGTTAAACAGATTGTCATGGTAAGATATGTGTGCTTACCAAACGTATGTTCATTCAGAGTTGAAAAAATAACAAAAAATGAAGTTTCTATGCTTGTTATTACACAAGATAGCCTTTTTTTCTGAAATATTTCACATAATCAAATAAAAAAGCTCAACATTTACTGACCTTGTGGCTGTGCAGTCGACTGGATATTAAAACCTCCAAACCCGAGGCCAGTTGTTCCTAATCCAGTTCCAAAGCCTGTTGCTCCAGTGGTGGTACCAGTTCCAAGTCCAGATGGAAACCCAAAAGCTTTGTTCTGTGTGTTTCCAAACAGACCTCCTAGGAAAGAATATTAGGATATTATGATCTGCAGGAAAACCAGCTATTAAATCTACAATACCTAGAAAATATTAATCCAGCTTTAGCAGAAGAATGGCTGCTTAAGCTAAAGGTTCAGTCCCTTGTTCAGGGGGAAAGGGTGACATCTTGTGGCGGGATAGTGCAATACAGCATCAGTTATTTGTAATCTAAATAAAGGGGATAGGGCTGATCAATACTGGAGAACAACACTGTCATTATTTCCCAAGACAACATATAAAGAGGTTTTACTGCAACCTGTAGTGACCACCCTTAATGATGGCATTGCAGAACACTTTATGATAAACAACCATACTGAATGACACAATTTAAAATAATCAATAATTCACATTTTGCTCAGATCTCTGTCACCGACCTGTTGTGTTGGAGGAAGCAAAGTTGAAAGTGGATCCTGGTGCAGTAGCAGTCGTTGTAGTGGTCCCAAATCCTCCAAATGCCCCTGAAAATCAATGTGAATGATGGCAAGTTCAATGACAGGAAGGTGATGAAACAAAAGTTAGGATGACAACAACACTTTCATCAAGTGCTTGATGAAACATCCGAAGGGGTTCGACAAATAATTTCCTTCGATTTTGGTTTATAGAACATTCCACATGTGCATAGCAGAAATGGGTGAATAACTCAAAACTTTTCATGCAAATGCTATGACTTAAGCCAGGCATACACTGTGTGATTTTTTTTTCAATCGTTGCATGCAGTTAAAGCTCACACTGTGCGACTAAACCTCAGGGTTACGTCGTACAGTCTGAGGTCACAGGTCATGATGTCTGTGCAGCACGACGCTCTGATGCGATCTACCTGCTCACACTGTACGTCTAAAAACTACGTGGGGCTCAGCTCTGCAGTGAGATGGAGCTGCTCAGACTCGTCTATCTGGAAGCCAAACGAGTAGAAGAGGAATATGAGGTTCACTAGAGTGAACCGCGCTACCTTGGGAATTTATGCAATTTTATGCTAAAAGCCCTAAAAACAAAAGGCGATAATGTATTGGGACAAAGACATGGCTGAGCAAACGTAGATACTAGGGTCTGTCAATTTTACAGAAAGAAAGGACCCCCGGCATGCTTCTGTGTTTACATCTGAGACAAAGAATAAAAAGAAGAATCCTTGTTTGCGCATCCTCACTGAGCGATTTGCCCATGACGGTCATGGACGCACAACGCACGACCAGGCTAAAAGTCGGCTCGATCGGATAATTCTAGCACAACTGAAAAAAGTCGACCCAAAAAGGGCCAAAAAACTGTGTAAGCCTGGCTTTACAATCACAAAGTAAGATGGAGAAAAAAAGCAAAACAAAAAAATAAAAAATACTGCAACACATTGGGGCAGAAAAAAACGAAACAATAATGCATGATTTACAGGCACAACATAAACAGAATCCCAAAGACCCTCTACCTGTACTAGCCAGGCTATTACCAAAATTTAAAATAGAGCCAGTTGTGGTTGCCGTACCAAAGCAACCTACACTGAGGCTGATTGCTGCTGGGTTTGCATTTAAACCAAACCCCCCAAAACTAAACCCACCAGCTGTAGTGCTTCCAGCTCCAAGCCCCCCAAATCCTGCAGCCAAAGCAGGCAGGCAGCAAAGGAAAAAAAATAGGAGAGTACATGGTGGAGATAAATGACAATACCAGAGCTGGAAATTACTTTTATTATCAGCATCTTTCATGTTCTTAAAGGAGAAGGATCAGAATAAGCTACATGTTTCATGCTTTATAAAGAACATTCATCTTACCAGTGTTGGTGGAGCTAAAACCAAACCCTGGGGCCGATGCAGCCGTGGTTGTAGCTGTGCCAAAAGCAGGAGCTGTCAGAGCTGTGAAGTTAGAACAGATTGTTGCTTAAAATGTTACCCAGACGTACAGATAAGCATCAATATACATCACGGTTCAACGGGAGCAGCAGTCTCAGTGAAACAAGTAGTTGGCCTGAGTGAAGAGAAATAATTTACAGTGCTTTGCAAAAGTATTCATATCACTGGAACTACATGTTTTCAGGCTATAAGCACAAGATGCAATATGTTTTATTGAGATTATGTTATACTGAGCATTTATTCCCAAAGTTGGGGTCCTTGATCAATTAAGATCCACTACAAAAATTAAACAATCATTCATGTTACATTTTTTATAGGTGTAAAAAGTTTGCTTAAAAATAGCCACAACTAACTATCTTGCTTTTAAAAGCTGTCTGAAATCCTATCACACCTATGCTTAGTTTGTTATGTAGAAATATCTTTATTGTTAACCAATAGTTAGGAGTATTGAGTCAATTCTGATGCCACTTTTTGGTACAATCAAGCTGCCATTTTTTTTATATCCTATTGAGCATATTGGCATTGTGATTTATCAAGAGCAATAGGTTTCAAAATAAATAAAACTGCTTTTGATGGAGAAAGAAAACAACTTTTCTTGCAGTCTACCAAACACAGGATCTTCTCAAAATCTTAGCATATTGTGATAAACTTCATTATTTTCCATAATGTAATGATAAAACTTGAACATTCATATATTTTAGATTCACACCAACTGAAATATTTTAGGTCTTTTATCGTATTAATACGGATGATTTAGGCATACAGCTCGTGAAAACCCAAAATTCCTATCTCAAAAAATTAGCATATCATGATCTCTGAAAAAGCTATGCACCTAATCATCTGAATCAACAAATTAACTCTAAACTAGGGATGCACGATATAATCGGCCCCCTATCGGTGTCGGCCTGTATCGGCCTTAAAACTGAATATCGGACATCGGCCACCCCACCGATATTTAACCCGATATTTGATCAGCTTCTGAGTTTCTAAAGTAAAAAAAAAAAAAAAAAAAAAAAAAAATACTACTTCTTCTTCTTCCTCAAAAACTTCTTTTTTACAGACTTAAAACTTCTAAAGACGAGGGAAAAAATATTGATACATTTAAATATCACAATATCTTCATATGCTGATATATTTCCATTTAAAAACACCATATCAATCTCTTTTACTAATGAAATATTGCTATATGTCATCGTTATGCTACAAAATCCCCCGAAAATTCACGAAATTTTGCCATATTTTTATATGTTGATATATTGACGCGGTATCTATCTATTTTACTAACAAAATCTCACAAGAATTTGCAAAATATCACGAGAGTTTGTAACAGAACGATGAAATTTCACGAGATTTTGAAAGTAAAATAGATCGATACCGCGTTTTTAAAAATCAATTTGATATCAGCATATGAAAATATATTTGAGTATATTATTTTTCAAAGTGTCAGAAATGGATAACAAAACTGCTATTTTCAATGACTACTTATTTTTGTCCAGCTTTAACATCGGTATCGATATCGGTTATCTGCTACATGAGTTTTAAAATATCGGCATATCGGATATCGGCCAAAATCCCAATATCGTGCATCCCTACTCTAAACACCTGCAAAAGATTCCTGAGGCCTTTAAAACTCCCAGCCTGGTTCATCACTCAAAACCCCAATCATGGGTAAGACTGCCGACCTGACTGCTGTCTAGAGGGCCATCATTGACACCTTCAAGCAAGAGAGTATGACACAAAGATATTTCTTAATGAATAGGCTGTTCCCAGAGTGTATATGAAGGCACCTCAGTGGGAAGTCTGTGGGAAGGAAAAAGTGTGGCAGAAAATGCTGCACAATGAGAAGAGGTGACCGGACCCTGAGGAAGATTGTGGAGAAGGGCCGATTCCAGACCTTGGGGGACCTGCGGAAGCAGTGGACTGAGTCTGGAGTAGAAACATCCAGAGCCACTGTGCACAGTCGAGTGCCGGAAATGGGCTACAGGTGCCACATTCCCCAGCTCAAGCCCATTTTGAACCAAAAACAGCAGCAGAGGCACCTGACCTGGGCTACAGAGAAGCAGCACTAGACTGTTGCCCAGTTTTGCATGTCATTTCGAAATCAAGGTGCCAGAGTCTGGAGGAAGACTGGGGAGAAGGAAATGCCAAAATGCCAGAAGTCCAGTACCAATGTCAAGTACCCACAGTGCCAGTGTCAAGTACCCACAGTCAGTGATGGTCTGGGGTGCCATGTCAGCTGCTGTTGTTGTTGGTCCACAGTGTTTTATCAAGGGCAGGGTCAATGCAGCTACAGTAGGTATCAGGAGATTTTGGAGCACTTCATGCTTCCATCTGCTAAAAAGCTTTATGGAGATGAAGATTTCATTTTTCAGAATGACCTGGCACCTGCTCACAGTGCCAAAACCACTGATAAACTGTTTACTGACCATGGTATCACTGTGCTCAACTGGCCTTACAACTCTCCTGACCTGAACCCCATAGAGAATCTGTGGGATATTGTGAAGAGAAAGTTGAGAGATACAAGACCCAACACTCTGGATGAGCTCAAGGCCGCTATCGAAGCATCCTGGGGCTCCATAACGCCTCAACAATGCCACAGACTGATTGCCTCCATGCCACGCCGCATTGAAGCAGTCATTTCTGCAAAAAGAATCCCAACCAAGTATTGAGTGCATAACTGTTCATAATTATTTGAAGGTTGCTAATTTTGTGAGATAAGAATTTTGGGTTTTCATGAGCCGTATGCCAAAATCATCCATATTAAGACCTGAAATATTTCAGTTAGTGTGCAATGAATCTAAAATACATTAATGTTAAAGTTTTATCATTACATTATGGAAAATCATTAACTTTATTACAATATGATAATATTTTGAGAAGGACCTGTATATGTGGTAATCAACGGTGTGAAAAAGATGATCTAGTTACATGAAAATAAAAATGCATGTTTTTAAACTTTATGAACCCCAAAATCTCCCCATGATAAATTATAGGGGTTCTATTCTTTCCGAGGACAAGGAAGCTGTTCAGAGTTTGTAAGATGGGTGGATTTACATGATTAGAAATCCTGTTAGAAAACAAAAAAAAAAGACTCCAACTAGAATCCCATTAAAAAAGGATAGAAGATTGAGTTTATAAGCCGTCCAAATGAATATACATTTATATAAATTTAACAGGTACGTATACTTTAGTCAGGCACTGTAAATGACAAACCGGCTGAGCTGAAAAAATAAAACTAAAATAAACCTTCTACACCCAATCAGTTTAGGCGTTGAGTCTGGATAATAACTGCTCTGAAACCATTTCAACACTTACTGCCAAACCCTGAAGAGGCGGTGGTCGTGGTGGCTGTCGGGTTAAAACCAAACGTCGTTGAAGCGGTCGTTTTGGCACCAAACTGACCAAATGAAAACCCGGAGGTGCCTTTAAGAAGAACGCTTATATGGAGTTAAGCTCGTTTTAGCTACATCATGCATTAAAAGAAAGCAAGCTAAAGAAACATATTTAGTAGTTAATTGATTTAAACCGAGGCTTATGGAAACTTAAACACAAATAAGACATTTGTATATGTCTTACTACACATTAAACATGTACGTTCTCCAGTGCAAAAGGCTACAAGCATCCCCCAGTTATCATTAGCTTGAGTACCACACTGCTAAATGCTATTAGCAGCAGGTTAGCCGAAACGTCCAGTCTACCAGTTAGGTGTACAACGTATTAGTCAATATCCCTGCAAACCCGCTTCTGTAATACACATTAGACATCTTTAGTTATGATGAAGACCAAATATCGCTCGTACCTGCCGCTGTGTTGGTCGCAGCACCGCCAAAACTGAACGCCATGGTGACGACTGTCAGGGAACCAGAGCTCTTCTTCGCCTTCTTCTGCAGCGGCAACTACTCAGGAAAGTGGAGCAACGGCGCCCTCTGGTGTTTAAATCTTTCTTCGTCCTTCTTATTATTCTTAAAAAAACAAAAAACGTTATTGGCCGTTGTTAAATGAGATATAACTTAAAAAAATGTTAAAGTTCAATCGTATATTTTACAGAAAAACACAAGCATAGGGAACAAAAAATAATAAGATAAATAAACAAAACTAATTAACCAAAAAACACCCAGGGGTCTGCTACATGTACATTAAAATGATTATATAAATTAATTGTTTTGATTGATTTATGATTGATTTTTCTAGTTTTTCAATGGTATTCCAACAAGTTGTAAGATCTGTCATTTTAAATATATGAAAGGAGGGCATGTTTTTTTGCCAAATCGATAATATTTTGCTAAATTATGGTTGAATTAATTATATATTTTTATTCTTTGTTAAATGGATTATTGACTATAAGAAGGATTTATATATATATATATATATATATATATATATATATATATATATATATATATATATATATATATATATATATATATATATATATATATATATATATATATATATATATATATATATATATATATATATCTTTGTAAGTGGAGCTAGAAAGCAGTGACATGGACACAACCAACAAAAATATGTTCAATGTTTTTACCTTCACATTCACAAAATGTACAATTGTTACTTACAATTACTGTTATTACTGCAATTCTTACACACAATGTTGAAAAGAATCTCTTTGACTTTGTTCATACCAATATATTGATAAGGTACTAGGAAGATCAAGTTCAACAGTTTCCTGTCCATGGGAGTCCATCTGTGTTGACATACTACATACATACTGTAGTGGTAGAGACTGGTACAAGCTGGTTCCTGATTTAAACATTGATACAACTCTTATCTGCAAGTGGAATTCCAGCTATAGTAGGAGAACCCAGTAAAAAACATGTAGAGGGAGCTGTTGAGATGCTTTGTGCAAAAGAGATATAGAAAATACTGCTGGGAATAGAACTGATCATCATTTCAAACTCTTCTCCAGAACTATCAATGTTATATTTTTCAAGAAGAGCACATGTTATTATGAGCATTAAAGTCACCACACCAAATGACCCTGGGATAATTGTGCCCTTGAACAAAAAGTAGACTCAGTAACTCTAACCTGTTACATGGATTATAAGTGCAGTAGTCTCTTTATTGTTCCAAATTTCCACTACGATGTACTTGTGATCACCTAAAATCCTGGATGGAATGTCTTTTTTCTCTTTTAATTACCTCACATCCAGCATAAGCCAATCTATGGGCCCCTCAACAGCTCACGGCCACAACATCTGGGTTGCACTCCTGTGCTAGACTTCCAATAATCATGGTCTTGCACATCCTCTTTTCTGATTACAATTCTTTGCAATGTGCCCAAAGCTCTGGTAGTTGTAACATCTCAGTAGTTTCAGCATATCATCTCTAACTTGGTAGCATATAAATCCCCAAAATAATTCTTTGCCAGGTTTTCCTTCTATAACTCAATAAAATTGTATAACTTTCCTTTTTAATGCAATCTTTAGTGGAACCCATTTTTATTAGATTTATCACTTTCCCTCCTTGTTTCTTCATCCTCTTATCAATGGATCTTGAAGTATTTTTAAAGTTAATAACGACACCTAGTGTACATACGTTTGTGGAACCTCACAGCCTTATATTACAGAATATTTCTATATTTGAGTTTTATAGTAAAGAATAAAACATGGTGTGGATTTTGCTCTTTGTCGCTTTCAGGTCCTAATTCTCTGTTTAGATTTTACTTCTCCCTGCTTCTCCTACTGTTTCTAAGCTGG
This sequence comes from Cyprinodon tularosa, assembly GCF_016077235.1. NCBI lineage: Eukaryota > Metazoa > Chordata > Actinopteri > Cyprinodontiformes > Cyprinodontidae > Cyprinodon > Cyprinodon tularosa. The sequence goes on along the minus strand of NW_024039718.1, from coordinate 1,948,538 downwards.
ACATTTAAAAAACCCTTTATCATACATGACTCTTTCTCTTTCTTGACAACCCTGATAAAGTGCCATTTTCTTCAATGACAACATATGGCAACAACCACAGAATTAATTTTGTTATTGGGGTATCTGTTTGACAGGTTTTAATTCAGTGCTAAACAAACATCCATAGTGAGCTATGAAAACCCATCACTTCAGAAACCTTAAAATTACCAAGCTGAGGCAAACCTTGATTAATGCAAGGAGACATTTCTCCTAAAACTATTATTTTATTGTTGTGAACACATTAAAAACATTACTAACAGTCAACATTTCAAAAGCAGACAATCAAAGGTATATGTGGAAATATCAGTAACAATAATTTCACAGGATAGAACTTCATATTTTGGCACCAAGCATTCTGAAATACAGTAATCTGTACATTCTCAGTGTTTTGGTTTTGTATGTGTAACAAGAATAACTTACCTTCTTTTAAACATCTGCCAGATAGATGTTCTATAGTATAATACTGCTTTTTTATGAACACCTACATTTCTATCTATAAATGTATCGCTATCGCGTATAAAAAGAAGCTTTTTTCTTCTGAGTAACTGGGTTAATCTATGCTTTGAAGAGAAAAAATACGATCTAATGAAGATGGTATAATCCCTCTGCTGTTTTTAGATATGTACATAGTTATGCATTGGGAACTGCTGTCAAAACCCAGGATAACATGTTTGCTAACATGTTGGAGGAGCAGTCGTCACAGCTGGGGCTCATCACAGTTTTACATGAATCATTCCACAGCATTTTCAAGATTGCATAAAAAAATCACATTAAAAATACAAACAACCTTCCGTCTCTGATTTCACGCAAAAAGCAACTTCCATCAGTCCTACACTATATTGCCAAAAGTATTTGCTCACCCATCCAAATTATTGGAATCAGGTGTTCCAATCACTTCCATGGCCACAGGTGTATAAATTCAAGCACCTAGGCATGCAGACTGTTTTTACAAACATTTGTGAAAGAATGGGTCGCTCTCAGGAGCTCAGTGAATTCCAGCGTGGAACTGTGATAGAATGCCACCTGTGCAACAAATCCAGTCGTGAAATTTCCTCGCTCCTAAATATTCCACAGTCAACTGTCAGCTGTATTATAAGAAAATGGAAGTGTTTGGGAACGACAGCAACTCAGCCACGAAGAGGTAGGCCACGTAAACTGACGGAGCGGGGTCAGCGGATGCTGACGCGCATAGTGCGAAGAGGTCGCCAACTTTCTGCAGAGTCAATCACTACAGACCTCCAAACTTCATGTGGCCTTCAGATTAGCTCAAGAACAGTGCGCAGAGAGCTTCATGGAATGGGTTTCCATGGTCGAGCAGCTGCATCCAAGCCATACATCACCAAGTGCAATGCAAAGCGTCGGATGCGGTGGTGTAAAGCACGCCGCCACTGGACTCTAGAGCAGTGGAGACGCGTTCTCTGGAGTGACGAATCGCGCTTCTCCATCTGGCAATCTGATGGACGGGTCTGGGTTTGGCGGTTGCCAGGAGAACGGTACTTGTCTGACTGCATTGTGCCAAGTGTAAAGTTTGGTGGAGGGGGGATTATGGTGTGAGGTTGTTTTTCAGGAGCTGGGCTTGGCCCCTTAGTTCCAGTGAAAGGAACTCTGAATGCTTCAGCATACCAAGACATTTTGGACAATTCCATGCTCCCAACTTTGTGGGAACAGTTTGGAGCTGGCCCCTTCCTCTTCCAACATGACTGTGCACCAGTGCACAAAGCAAGGTCCATAAAGACATGGATGACAGAGTCTGGTGTGGATGAACTTGACTGGCCTGCACAGAGTCCTGACCTCAACCCGATAGAACACCTTTGGGATGAATTAGAGCGGAGACTGAGAGCCAGGCCTTCTCGTCCAACATCAGTGTGCGACCTCACAAATGCGCTTCTGGAAGAATGGTCAAAAATTCCCATAAACACACTCCTAAACCTTGTGGACAGCCTTCCCAGAAGAGTTGAAGCTGTTCTAGCTGCAAAGGGTGGACCGACGTCATATTGAACCCTATGGATTAGGAACGGGATGTCACTTAAGCTCATATGTGAGTCAAGGCAGGTGAGCAAATACTTTTGGCAATATAGTGTATCTTGTTTTTGTTTGGTAGCTGGAGGATGATAAAATTCATACGGAAAAAACACTCCATTTATAAACCTCAAATACAACAGAAGGCACAGCAAACCTGATATTTTACACACAGCTACAGCAGTTTAAACCCTTTTTCTGAATAAAATATGTGTTAGTTAGTTAGTAGTTGTAGAACGTGTAGAAATCTTTTCATATTAATGGCTCAAGGTGTTTTAAGAAAATATTTGATTCTGCAGTAGAGTACTCTCTGTCTTCATTTATTGTAAGTTCTGTGCACGGTCCAAGACCAAACATTTCTACTGCCTAAAAATAAAAAATAAAAAAACAATTCTGGAAACATGACTTTCATTTTGAAGATCATATAAAGCCAGAACTATAAAACAAATGTGATGCCAATTTTTAAAAGGCATCATGAACTACCGCTATAAGGGCGTTATATAATATGACTGTGTTTGAGTTTAAAAGGCAAACAAAAGATGCACATGCCCAATCCTGTCCTTGACACCACGGTAAGCAGAGGAATAACAATAAGCTAATGGTAATTTAAACAGGAAATAGAGGTTGGAGGCATCAAAGAAGAAAGTTATCTTTATGCGCAAAGCATATTGTGATAAGGTGAAGCTGTAGAGTAATTATTGTCTCACCCAGAAGTAAAAAATTATTAGGGATCGGACAAAAAAAAAAAAGATTTATTTTTAAATTACCTGAATTTTCTATTACCCAGTTATCTTGGCCAATATTTTCTGTTTTCAATACTTGTTTCACAAAGAAACATCACAGACCACTTGCTGTCTAATTACAGGTAATCATGAATTAATTAATTAGCTAATCATTAACTAGTCTGCTCTTACACTAAAAGAAGACAATAGGAGACTTATCCTCTACAGGTAGGATATTAGCTGTAACTTTAAAGTCAAACTTTGCTGCAAAAATCCTGACCTAAAACTTACAGATCTGAATCTATTCTACACATAAAGATTTCTACACTAACATTTACAATAAAAAAAAAAAACTGAAACAAATGTCTGACTTTACAAAAAAAAAGAAGCTCTGCAAATACAAAGTGTTTAGTTTGAGCTCGATCAAACATCATGGACAACAAAACGTCCATTTCCCACAGTCTATACATAAAAATCCAAATATTTCACATCATGACTGCCGACGCGTACAACGATACACGATTTCCAACACTGAGTTAGGGGTGAAATGGAGAATAGACTCCATAATACTGAACTGATTGAAATTTCTTAAAGAGAATACTTTAAAAATAATTTGACAGCATCTTAGACGCCCTGAGAGGATGACTCTGATACAAGTACTATATTTATAGACGCCAATGTGCTGTTTCCCTAAATGACTCCCGGTGTTCAGGCTGGGTATATTCTAGAAGCCGAAAGCACTGATCTCAGAAAATGACAATAGACAGAGCAGTTACGAAAAGATTGGAGACACATAGGTAACATATACATGGCATGTGTTTAACCAGGAAATTTAACATGGATAAAATGTGCCCCGATCCTCAGGCTTATTGCTCCGTCTTAGCAGTCATGCCGATGTAGGTTCCATTCTGGCCTTCGTCCTTCTCTTTGACCGGCGTATAAGAGGTGTCTTCTTCTGCTGAGGTCTGCATGGATGAACAGGTGATGAATTCATTATTTTTTCATTTTGTAAGGATCAAGGGTTAAAGGCTTAACATTTACTTGTAGATTTCTGCTGATGAGCTTTAACAGTTGTCGTAAAATGCAGCACAACCAAACCGTGTTAAAGCGTTAAAACCATGTGTGATGAAGAAGGAAATGCAGTTCCATTGAGAAGTTTATAATCACTCATCCTGAGCAAGTATAATCCCCTATATAACATACATATTTCTGTATTTCTTTATTTTCCATATAGGTGAACATGTCCTCATCGTAGTTGTTAGCATTTTTTTGCATTGCAGGAAGCTTTTCTGCACAGAGACTGTAATGTTCTGTTCATTTGCTTGACGTACTTGAGCTTTCACCAACCAACTAAAAATAGGTAGGTTAGACTCATAATACCTAAATTATAAATATATATATATATATATATATATATATATATATATATATATAATTTAGGTATTATCAGTCTAACCTACCTATATTTAGTTGGAATTGCTAAATTTAATTTAGCAATTGCACCAATAAAACCAATAAAAGTGATAAAAGATCCAATAGTTGGATCTTTTATCACTTTTATTGGTGCAATTGCTAAATTAAATTTAAATCATTTTGTTTCGAAACAAGCAGGAGGTTTTTAAATTAATACATCTAAAACACTCAATGTTAATCTCTTTCGCCTAAATTCAACACTAATTTTGATGTGTGTTTCAGATCATCATTCTGTTGACAGTTTTCAGTGGCTATTGGTGGATATGATGTGATGTTAATTAAACTTGGAGGTCGTTCCCAGTCTGCATTTGTCCAACTAATGTGTGCAATCTACCAGCTCCACTGAGCTCCTCTGCTGCTGCTATGATGCTGTCACTGACATATTACTGTTCCAACATTCTTCTTAAAATTGAGGATCTCTATTAACTGAGGCAGAGAGTGCAGGTTTTATAGCAGAATGTTAAATGTTCCTGTTGCCAGTAGGCTTTGTCATTTAACTCAATAAAAAAAAAATGCCTGCATATGTTTGTTCATGCCATAATTTACCAGCCTACTACTTCCTGCTGTCTTATTCGTCTTTTTGCCAGGTGTTTTGTATGTTTGTTAATCATGCAATGTGAAAAAATTAGTTTTTATTGCAGTTTTGTGGAACTTAAAACATTTTTTATGTTTCTGGTTGGGAAATTCCTTCTTTAATACAGTTTGAACAATTTGAAGGTCAATGGAAATGCAGCGATTGACACTATCCTGAAGCAGGAAAAAAAAAAAAAAGAAGACCAATAGCAGGAATTTGGAAAGCCCTAACCGCGCTAACCCTGGCTCTATTGAAAACTATGCTTGAATACAGAATCTGGAACGGGGGGAAAAAAATTATTTTAAAGGATCTTTACTAACTCTGTCAGGATGTCAGGTATCCATCCAGAAGAAACACCAGGTGCTTAAAAAAGATTAAGATCAAATTTCTATGCGATATTTAACAAAACTTTGTTTGTTGGTATGTATATATTTGAGCCTATATTTTTAATTTCAGCAAGTTTGGATTAGAGGAACCAAACTTGCTGACAAGTAAAAATAAAAATTCAAGTAATCGTATCAAATTCTTGTCCTAAAACTTATCAGTCTTGTATGTCTTATTATCAGCCCAGCTTAAAAAAAGTAGATAATTCGAAGTTTAAAATAAAAGGTTCATTCTCAGGTTAAGCACAGGTAAACTTCTCATTAGAACTGTAGGCGATACTTTCAGAAAACAATTAAAAAGACAGCAAACAGTATTAATTAAACACAGCCAGACTTACAGTATAGGCAGCCTTGGTAAACACAATGCGCTTAACTTCCTTCTGCACAGAGATACATGGTGATAAACACATGCCAAGAGGAAATAGTGAGGGGTTATGAAATTAAATTAATAAGAATTAACAAAAACTACTGTAAGTGGTTAGAATCAAGCTTTGTTAAGGAGGAGACACTGTACCTTCTGTTGATGGGCCATGATCAGAAGGATAACAAAGACTAGCAGCAGGATCCCACCCAGCCCTACGATAGCAAGTGGGAAGTTGGACACCACTTTGACAATTGTCAGCAGCTTGTGTACCCGTTCTGCAGATGCATCATCGATCACCACGCTCTGCATCAATACACAAAGTTAAGGACTGTTTAGTTGAAAAAAAAAACAGGTATTTAAAATTACCATTAGGTGTAAAACTATTTTTTATAGAATTTATGTTAGAAAATAAAAAATGTTCATGCTTAAAACTTATTTAAGTTCCTATGATCCTATGACCTATAAGCAGATTTATAACAAAGAGGCAATTATAATTAGATTATTAACAGAATGTAATGATATCTCAGAATTTATTGTTTTACTATAAGTCATAGGAGCCTATCCAGCTATTGGCAAAACCCGTCTATGTGTCTATTTACAGTTGTTATCATTTTAAGGGCTGAAACAATTAATCGATTAATTGTGATTAATCAACTAATTTAGTAATCAATTAATCATCATTTGGAATATAGAGACTATAAAATGTGTCTTTAGCTCACAGAGCAACCAATCTAAAGTAGTAATCATACCAAGATTGTAAAAAAAAATATATAAACATTTTGCATTTAAGAAAATAAAAAACATTGTTAAACTTTACTAACAGTTAAAAAAAACTGCTAGTATGCTCTATCCAGAACATCTCAAGTGGAAAGGTTTTAGTTTTACATGATTTATTTTCATTAAAAATCTTTAAGGAACTTTTTTCTATCTGATTATTAATCAGTTAATTGAAAAAATAATTGATTAATTATCTAATATTTTTTAGAATTTTCTTCTACTTCTGTTAAACCCACACAAGATCCCACACTCCCAGCTAATGCATGTTTTTTCCTGATTGAAATGAATCCAAAATGACTGCTTATGCATGAATAGTATTACTCACCTCATTGAGGAACATAACAGGGAAGATAGTTTCATTTAAGAATTTTGTGTCTCTGATTAAAGAAAAAGGAAAAGAAAGAACATATTATAATCCTAAATAGTTACAAACAGATCTTAGTGTTTAATCTGTCCTGCGGTGCAAACACTTACGGGTATCCAGCGATTCTGTTTAACAGGATATTAACCTGTGCTCTTTTGCTTGCACGCACAATTATTCCAGTTGTCTGTCAAGATATTCCATAAAAACAGTACATACATTATTACTGTTGCTAAAAAATTCTGAGATGCAGTCCTGTAAATTCATATATTATAGAAAAGTTTTTATTTTTTAGTAACTCAACATGTGCAACTTGATAAATAATATATACTTAACGTCATTACACAATTTTTGACTAAGGTGTTGATTTAGATTTTTGGTGTCGGTTTACGACTGCTGAAATCTAATTTATATGAACAAAATCGTGGAAAGTAAAGTGGAAGGAATGGTGCGGTTAGAAGAAGCTACAGAACAGACACGGCTCCTCTATGAAAGAACTGTAAGTTAAAGCTCATTGGTTTCAGGGAAAAATACTAGGTGTGAACTGCAGCTGCATCGAGGCCCCAGGTACACACACATATAACGTATATATATATATATATATATATATATATATATATATATATATATATATATATATATATATATATATATATATATATATATATATATACACTATATTGCCAAAAGTATTTGCTCACCCATCCAAATTATTGGAATCAGGTGTTCCAATCACTTCCATGGCCACAGGTGTATAAATTCAAGCACCTAGGCATGCAGACTGTTTTTACAAACATTTGTGAAAGAATGGGTCGCTCTCAGGAGCTCAGTGAATTCCAGCGTGGAACTGTGATAGGATGCCACCTGTGCAACAAATCCAGTCGTGAAATTTCCTCGCTCCTAAATATTCCACAGTCAACTGTCAGCTGTATTATAAGAAAATGGAAGTGTTTGGGAACGACAGCAACTCAGCCACGAAGTGGTAGGCCACGTAAACTGACGGAGCGGGGTCAGCGGATGCTGACGCGCATAGTGCGAAGAGGTCGCCAACTTTCTGCAGAGTCAATCACTACAGACCTCCAAACTTCATGTGGCCTTCAGATTAGCTCAAGAACAGTGCGCAGAGAGCTTCATGGAATGGGTTTCCATGGTCGAGCAGCTGCATCCAAGCCATACATCACCAAGTGCAATGCAAAGCGTCGGATGCGGTGGTGTAAAGCACGCCGCCACTGGACTCTAGAGCAGTGGAGACGCGTTCTCTGGAGTGACGAATCGCGCTTCTCCATCTGGCAATCTGATGGACGGGTCTGGGTTTGGCGGTTGCCAGGAGAACGGTACTTGTCTGACTGCATTGTGCCAAGTGTAAAGTTTGGTGGAGGGGGGATTATGGTGTGGGGTTGTTTTTCAGGAGCTGGGCTTGCCCCCTTAGTTCCAGTGAAAGGAACTCTGAATGCTTCAGCATACCAAGACATTTTGGACAATTCCATGCTCCCAACTTTGTGGGAACAGTTTGGAGCTGGCCCCTTCCTCTTCCAACATGACTGTGCACCAGTGCACAAAGCAAGGTCCATAAAGACATGGATGACAGAGTCTGGTGTGGATGAACTTGACTGGCCTGCACAGAGTCCTGACCTCAACCCGATAGAACACCTTTGGGATGAATTAGAGCGGAGACTGAGAGCCAGGCCTTCTCGTCCAACATCAGTGTGCGACCTCACAAATGCGCTTCTGGAAGAATGGTCAAAAATTCCCATAAACACACTCCTAAACCTTGTGGACAGCCTTCCCAGAAGAGTTGAAGCTGTTCTAGCTGCAAAGGGTGGACCGACGTCATATTGAACCCTATGGATTAGGAACGGGATGTCACTTAAGCTCATATGTGAGTCAAGGCAGGTGAGCAAATACTTTTGGCAATATAGTGTATATATATATATGCAGGATGCAGGCTACTGCAAGATTCAGCTTAGTTCATTTGTTTTGGAAGTCATTTGAATTCCTTTTCTTTCCTTCTGTTAAGCCACATCTGCACCAAACATAACATTAGAGGCGGTCCTTCGCACAGGAGGAAAAGGAACAGGACTGTTTCTGGTCTAAAATCCTAAATTCATCAAATCCACATGCAGCCCAAATTTCTATCTGGACATACGTGGATAATCCAGGTCCAAACAGTAAAAAGCCTATGCAGAAATTAGTTCAACTATTCACATTTCCAGTTCTACAACACAGACTGGGGATTTATTTTATGGACCTGGATTATCCATCTCTGACTTTATGCCTTCTGCTGTCAAGTGTTACAGAAATGCAGCAGGATTTGATATCGACCAGCAAAGCTAAAACTACTAGAATCTGCTTTAACATTATGTGTGTGTTAATGGGCAACAAACTGGCCTGACCTGAACCCCAGAGAATATTTGGGATATTATTAGGAGAAAAAAAAGACACTGCAGACATAAGCAGAAGAGCTAAAGGCAGCAACCTGGGGTTCCTTAAAACTTAGCAGAACAGCTGACTGGTTCCTTCATGTAACAATAAAGTAAAGCAGTGAGTCATATAAAAGGAACTCCATTAGGTATTAAGGCTATTGCATTCATGTCAGTCACTTATGTTTTACAATTCTTTGATTCCTCTTACTGTATTGTATAATATGTGCAAAGCCATAATGTAGTTTTCTGACCTGAAGTTGTTTTTTCTATAGATTTAAGCAACACCCACAAAAAAGGGCAGAATAAAAGGCCTGAAATATATGGTTATGGAAATACAGATTTTCAATTTTTAACTGGATTATTAAAACATGTGTTTTATTATATCCAAAAAAAAAAAAGATATGGCTTGTGGTGTTTGGGTTGCACTGCCACTTGTTAACCAGTAGATGGAGTAGGAGCACATCTTTATATTTTGGAACATAAAAAGTTTTGCATGGTTGTGAATAACAACAGTGTGGTCTGGTGGCTTACCGGGTTGAGGTCTAAGAAGGTTTGATGATGTCTCCTTTGCGGGGACAATCCTCCAATGGCTTCAACATATTTATTGTCTCCCAGGTAAAAATGAGGAAAGGAGGCGACTACAGGGGCACCTATGAGAGGAACAAAGTGCAATTTGGATAATTTCAGAGCAGTCAAACCAAATTCTATTCATAACCTTAAAATTCTTTCAATAATCAAATGATGGGTATTCTATATACACTTTTTTGCCATCCCTGCCAAACACTGGATTTAACCCTGTTTTAACTTCAAAACTGCTTTAATTCCAAATGAAAAGATGTCCGAAACATTTCTTAGGGATTTTGGTCCATACTGACAGATGCTCCAGATTTACAACCTTATCCCATCTTAACTCTCATCAGTCAGTATTCTTCTCCATTCAGATGGTAAATTTCCAATTGAATTGTACCTAATAAAATGGCCATTGGGTGTAAATCACTACCTAAAACAGAGGCTGTATGTAACTGTCACCTGCTTGAATAAACAACCCCATATGAATCCTCTCCAAGCTGCTCTCAGTGTTCATGTTTATCTATCTACACACACGCTGGGGTCATGTAAAGGATAAACAACCCTCACAGACACTCACTATCCGAACGCAGATAGCATTTTCTCCTTTATTGTTTGATACAATCAAGGTGTAACTTGCCCTTCCTTAAGGACAATGTGAAAGATCACTTCTGCTCTAAAAGATGTTGTCCAAACGAAAGAAAAATAAAATGTGGAAACACAGGGTGACAAAAAGTCAACATGTCTGACTCATTAAATGCTGTCTCGATAAAGGATTTTGCGCAAACAAGTCCCCGCCACTTATTCTCACTGGGATCAAGTTGGGTGAAAGGTAAGGCATATTTGTGCTCCATGGATGTAACTCTGAGCCAAATTCATGTGCCTCTCATGTTAATTGGCAACTATCACAAAGTTAGAGGTGGGAGCAGTTTGAGGTGAGGGTACAAAGTGGGGCAAAGGTGACAGATTTCCTTCTCTTCTCTTTGGCAGCGGATGTTGGACAAAAAAAGCAGCCCACCCGCAGTCACCTGAGAGCATTGTTCACATGACAACCCCGCAAGGTCACGGTGGTGCAAGTGGGCCGCTTGCCTTTTTTTTTTCTTTTTTTTTTATCAGCACAGCCTTGGGTGACCTTAATCCTCTACTGCAAAACTCTTTTCTGTTGGTGGCTAAACAGAGCTGCTGACCCCAGCAGAGCTTTGACTTTTATAAACTCTCGACATGTTTTCTAATGTTTCACCACTTCCACTGGCGGCGAGTTTGACAGCAGATATTGCTGACATATTGATGCTAAAATAATTGAATTGTTTCAAGCAAAAAGGCAGTAAGGTCTTTCCTGATCGGACTGAAGGGTGAAATCAGGTGACAGGGCTTACTGCCACAGGCTGCAGGCCCAGTCATGGTCAGATGGTGCCTGAGGTGAGGCATGAGCTAGAAAACCGCGTCACGTGAGACCTTCATTTTCTGTTTTACTGCTGGTAATATAACTGAAACCTTTATACTAACGATTATTTTGCAAATCAAATAATCTGTCGATTGTTTTTTCGGGTAATGGATCAATAGCCAAAGCTTCCTTAAAGAAGATTTCTAACGAAATGAAACCAGGTGAAACTTAAACTTTTCCAATTGAGGAGTTCTGGATAGAGCATATTGATAGACGAAAACTTTTTTTTTTTTTTTATCTTAAATGCAAAATGTTAACATATTTTTCTTTTTTAAATTTTGGTATAAATACTGCTTTAAGTGGGTTGATCTGTTAGTTAAAGGCACATTTTACAGTCTCTATAATCCATTTAACAATTAATCATTAACTGAATTAGTTGACAATTATTTCAATAATCAATTAGTCATGATTAACCCGATTCATTGTTTCAGCCCCTACTTTATACACAAAGAAAGACAAAAAGAAGAGTACAAAACAAAAACATAAATACATGTAGCTGTTGAAGCTCTGATGAGGCATGTTTGGGTTCAAAGACTGCTTAAGAGCATAAAAATGTGCTGCAGAGTGAAGATTACCGTTCCGACAGGGGCTGACTTTAAGAACCCCAGAACCCAGGCATTCCTTAGGGGTGACGCAGAAACCTGTGTTGGCTGGGTTCTCCTCTTTGCTGGCCAAAACGGAGCGGGGAGGTGTAAAGCGGTAGGCAGGGATTCCTTTCACCTCAACGTCCTTCTCAAATTCCATGTAGATAGTCCTGAACAGTAAAGTAAAAGGCAGAATTTATAACCTTAGAAGTATAGGAAACAATGGGGAGATTTTTTTTATGTTTGTTGTTATTCTTCTGCAGATCAGAATACTGAAAAATGTGACCAATCTGTTGTTTCTTATGCACAATAAATTAAATGGCATTTAGCCTGAATATATATAGTATAACAATAATTAGCATTAGTGGGAGATTTAGATATAAAATCATTTTCATTCATTAGAAATGTGTTTATGATAAGAAATAATAAAGGGTTAGTTAAAGGCATATTTTAATCAACATTAAAGGAGGTAATTTAGCGACCAAATCCCTTTGGTTCTCTCCTCTCTCTGTCCCCTGAATTCTCAGCCGTTCTCAGAAACAGTTTTCCCCTTATCAGCTTACAATGTTGCTCTTTGGTAAGTCACACAGACTAAACAAAAGAAGCTTAGCGCGACATGAATGTGTTCTCCGACAAAATAACTTGTTCAAAGCTATGAAGTTAAGTGACAACAATGCCACAAATTGACTGGAGCCTGTTCCAGGGGCTGATTTTCACACAGGACACCATGAACACCAAGGGCACTTTGGACACGCCTTAAAGAATGTGATGCCAAGGCAAGTAATGATTGGCTAATAATTACTGTACTACTTATTGAGTTTTTTTTCTTTTGCTGCATTGCAACCACATATTTTATAGTATTTTAGAGGAATTCTTTGACAATTTGACAATGGGCCCAATGTGTATCCGCCCAACTTTAAGGTACATGCAGAGGAATTTAACAATGCAGCTAAGTGGTGGTGGCAGAATCATAATGAGTGGATGTTAGAAAATGTATTTAAGTTTTAAAAACTTTAAGAATGATGACAAGCTTTATATTGCTGAAAAAAAAATACAATGTATAGAAAAGCTACAAGGAAATGATTAAATTAATGTCTCACATTATCAACTAGTAGTGCATAACTGGTGGGGCTTCATCCACAAAAATGTGCCACTTTAGTATAAAGTTACCAATATGTAGAGTTGATATTAATAACTTCATCTTAATTTACTTTCATTATTACAGTGGCCACAAAATTTCTGATTGGCATGTCTTGCTTAGTTATTACCTCTTTGGACAGGAACTGCTTTGCCTCTAAACAAAACCATATGATCTCGAAGCAACGGTTGAAATTGCTTCATTAAATTAAGTTTTAATTAAGCTGAGAGGAGGGTGTTGTCCAAGCTTACATCCATCATGGACAATAACTCTCACCCCCTGCACCAGACTGTAGAGGAGCTGAGAAAGTGAAAGACTTTTATACCCTGTTGGCAAAAAGGAGCGCTACAGCAGGTCATTCATCCCTGCTCCAAACTGAATGAATGTTTTAAAGCATTTACTATATATATATATATATATATATATATATATATATATATATATATATATATATATATATATATATATATATATATATATATATATATATATATATATATATATATATATATATATATATAATATATATAAATGTTTTTTCCCTCCTTTTGGTACCGTCTTTTGACTATTGAACAGATGTGACAAGTCTTCCACTGTGAGATCAATTGTGTCTATCAATTAAAACACCATTCTCATTGTTGCTATATCATTTTCTCCAAAAGATATTTGGATAATATCCTTCATGTATTCTCAAGCTTATGGTAAAACCTTGTCCATAAAGATCACATCAGTGTTTCTTTAAGTCCTATTTAACACTTTTATATACCGGTATTTAAATATATTTTACAGTTATTGCTTAATACATAGAAAGCTAGGTGGATAAACAAAATTATTATGCTACATAACTGTTGCCACAGCCCACACTTTAAAATCTGGGACGATTCAGTCCAACAGTGAACTGCACAAATCATCTCAATAAAATGAATCTCTTTTATCCTTTGCTTGATCTCCTTGAGGATTTCATTTTTATGTGAACTTCACTTTTGGTATGTGCTGTAAATGTCTAATCACGTTTGAATATCTTATCTGTCTTCCAACATTCACACGAGAATTGCTTTATTGTGAAGGGCCCATCCCACCTCTGTGAATGATTTCAGTTATATAGTGCGAAGGGAATCTGGTCTATCCTTCTCTAGGAGAACAAAGCACTCCATACACTGTCTGCCAAGTGTCAGGGAGGAAACACAGCCTACCAGTGGTGCAACAACACTATGTGGACCTTTCCCTTGACCCTTGAGAGAGAATCCAAAGAAAACATGTAAAGTGTCTCTTATTTCAGGTACAGGACTGGGAATCTCTGCCCTGTAGTTGGAATGAGAAATAATCATAAATCTGCTGAAAGTTTAGATCAGCGAAGCTCATATTTAAACTGTAGTTTGTTTTTTAAAGCAGCTGGACCGGCATTTCAGTTTCAATCCAAACGAAAGAGTAGAGGAGTAAAAGAGCAAAGTACAAAAGTTATTTTAATGCTTTTCCTCACAAAGGAATTGATAACCTATGAATCGTATCCATTGTTCTCATTTTACAAACACAGATGTTATGTTACAGATGATTAAACAATATTGTGTATATCCACCTTTTGGTACAACATTTTGAGTCATTTTGTGTAGGTCTATTCCAGCTTCCCAATTATAGAGAAATTTGGTTGTTCTTTTTGGTAATATAGTTAAAGCTCAGCCAGATTATTTGGAGAGTGTCTCTGAACATCAATTATGAAATCTTTTTATAGTCCTTAATTAGATTTAGGTCAGGACTTTAAGTCGGCCACTACAACACAAAAATATGCTTCTATCTATGATAAATCAGTCAATTATAGCACTGAGGGTATGTCTAGGATTATTATCCAACTAGAAGGCGATCCACAAGAACAGTCTGAAGCTTTTTGCTAGGTTTTTAAATACTTTAATTTGCTGTACTCAATTACAGCCTGATGTTTCCCCAGGATGGTGTTTTAATTGATTTGCATGTTAACTATATGGTTTCTGTCACACTTTAAAGCTACAGTGTGTAATTTTCAGCGACATCTAGCGGTCAGACTGCAGACTGCAGCAACATGAACGTCTCCCCCCCACCGCTTCTCCCCCCCAACAGTACGGCGAGCGTTACGGGACAAAATGTCTTCCACGACGTCCGCATCACCTACCTTCTCAAGTGATGAGGTTTGTTTACATAGATAATTTTACAGATAGTATTTCATTAGTCTGTGTAGGGTATAGATTTCATGTAGACTTAAGATAATAAATATACCCGTTATTTTTTCTACGTCGTTGTGACGTTTTGGTGAGCTGCTTTGCATGGTGATATAAACAGACGAAGGAATTGTAGTCATTAGTTTAACAGCGAGATTGTGTTCGCTGGAAGAATATATATTCCCCGTTTACAGAGTCCAAGTCTTGTTTGTGGCACAGGGGTTACAAGGCAAGGAAGAGGGAAAGGAAGAGGGCAGAGAGGCCGGGGTGAGCGTGCAGCTGGGGCCAGGCGAGAGAGGGGAGCCAGCGGGGTGAGAGCAGAGGAGGAAAGGCTTGAAGATCTCCAAAGGAGCCGGAGAGAAGTAACCGAGGTATATATCCAGAAAATTATTTTACAGAAAATTACTGAATCATTACCTGTGAAACGTCAGGGACGTTGCTGAATAAGTATACTGGAGAGTAACAGCATCATCACGCAGCATGTTATTGTTTTAGACAGGTCTGAGCATCCTGTACTCCAAAAACTGCAGTGATATTAGACAATTGTGTGTATAGGATTAATTACCTGTCCAAGAGAAAACTGGCAACTTGAGCGTCACTTTGAAAACCTTTTTCCTCCATCAGTGACTTCCATCGTGTAAATGCCGTGCCAATGTTGATCCGTGTTTTTTGTCGTTTCTTGTCACTCTTGCGTTTATTCTCGTCGTGTTTCCGCTTCTTAGATGACGGGGGTTCGGTGTCCGCCGCTTTTCGTTGTGATACAGAGTAGGCATGATCCTCCATTCGTCTGATGTTTGGCCACACAGTGCCAAACAGTTTGCAAAGTCACTCACGCCTGCCGCCTTGTTTACCTTTCTTGTTACCGAGGCGCAGTATACCTGCTTCTTCTTCTTCTTTGGTTTCAGGCAGACTAAACGCTTCTCAGGCATAATACTGCCATCTACTGTTCAGTACCGTCTCAGTTCATCTCTCTCAACTTGCCGTAGTTATTTTCGAGCGTCATGGGAGATCTCGCAATCGCTAGTTTGTTGCCTCTGCGCTGCCGTAGCGCAAAGATGTCAGCCTCCATGGCTGCGAGACCCGCTCCTATGTAATTATAAATAACGAATTCTAAGGCAACGCAAATATTATGGTTAAAAGGCTGAGCTCATAGGTGATGATAAATAACATAGTTATGTATAATATATTAAATTTCTGAATTTATATGCCTGTAATTATTACACACTGTAGCTTTAAATAGGACTTTTTAAGTCTTTTGCCTGTCTTCCACCAGGGCTAGATCTGTTGAGTGCATGGATAGCAGTCGCCCTGTGGATCAACCTTTTCCTCTGAGTTAAAGTAGAAATAATTAAGTGATGTCTTGTTAGGTTTTAAAGGCATACAGAAGTTAAAAAGTGAAAAGTTTATAAGTGCTCCTTCGCATCTTTAAAAGATGATCTTATTTTTAAAAGGTTCAGAAATGTTCTCAAACAAGCATCTGATGCTTTCACTCAACAACTACAGTTATGCTCTAAATAAGTTTAGCAATGGTGCACTTTATTTGGTGACTGTTGATGGCAATTGGTTGAACTTGATTTTAAAAGGGTTATTTTAGTATGGGGTCTGAATATAAATACATACCATTTTTTTATCTTTAAAAAAATTTAGAAAATGTTTCCTTCAATCTCACGTTACGAAGTACTTGGTAAAACTTATTAGAGTGGAGCAACTTCACAAAATGTGAACACGTTAAAATATCATTTCTTTCTCCATTATTCACACTAAAGTACTGTACTATGTTTCATCACTTATGATTCAACAGTCACCAAGGTCCAAACCGTGGTGACTACAGTGGAAGCTTAAGGCATGAGGCATGTTGGTATCTGAACCATCACACCTGTCTGCAGTACGTCAAAAAGTTAGCAGATTTTGCACGTCAGCTGTCAGTTTCTGGAGCAAAGGGTCACTACCCAGCGAGCTTGCAGATGGGAATCCTGGCACTGTTTTTAACCAGCAGATCAGTCCCAGATGTCAGTAAGCACATGTTTTAACCATTTGTACACAGGCTCTGAGACGCAGTATGTGTGTAAAAGGTCACAAATGCTATTTAAATGAATATTTCCTCTTCAAATTAATGCCAAAAAAAAAAAACAGGAACAGGGAGGTTGACTCCCTTCTTAGTTGCTAAAGCACCGACACAATGACAACATCAGGCAAAAAGTAAGTAGGTGAAAGAGATTTAGGTAAAGGGTCTTTGGTTCATGTCCAATCAGAGCAAGAGCTGCACGCTCCATTCTCCTAATAGACTCTTTCCACACAAAAAAAAGAGGAAGACGTGGGCCTCAATAGGGGAAAGGACAATGCATGCATGATTCCCAAGAGGCATGAATTAATAGCTGGGAAATCAATCTTTACTCACACTATAAAAGTACGTAAAAGGGTTAGATCCCCAAGGATTAAGATTTGATGTGACTCTCTCTGACTTCCAGAAATCCATAAATACTATATATATTGGTTTCAGAATTTTCTGTAGAAATTTCAGGCAGCTCATCAAAAATGAGTCTCCAGCTCTTAACAGGTTTTGATAGAAATGTAAAACTTTCCACAGGAAATGTCAGCTGTAAGGAGATTAGCCATGGAGATATCTATATGGAATCAGGATGCTGTGAGCGGACAAAGAGGATCCGAAATCTGTTCCAAGAACAAGACGTATTGTTATACCCTGTTAGAAAGGAACACAAACACATAATGTGATGTCAGACCAAACAACACAGGCTTAATAACTTCCTGTTGTCCACTATTCTGCTCGTTAAAAAGAGACCTGGCTTTTAATAGAATTAGAGTTGTTATCCATAGCAAAACAAGCATGACCTTTCATAGCACTGATTAACTTAAACCATGATCAACAAAAACCTTCAGAGAGCACTATTTCAGTGACGTTCATGCAGATGACTTTAAGGATATCTTAAGCCGGGCATACACACTGTACGATATTTTTAATTGTTGTACTTAAGTGCAGCTCAAGCTGTACAACTAAACCCCTGGGTTTAAAAGTTGACGATGTACGTTCTAACACTGTATGACCCGACACTCTGATGCGATCCAACTGCTTACACTGTACGTCCAGAAACCACACGTTGGACTCAGCGCAGAGAGATGGTGCTGGTCAGACTCGTCAATCTGGAAGAAGAAGAACTCCCTTGTTTGCAGATGCAAAGTGCTCGAGGTTCTGGTAAATCGGCTCATAGACATGGCGAATTTCAAATATGTTTGATTTTCTCCCAAACTTACGACTCCTGATTGGGAGGTGGTTGTGAGAGACTGATCGCCCCTTGTTACCCCCTGTATACTATAGAATACAGGCGAACGATGAGATTGAAACTTGGCCCCGATTGATAAAATTCTCACATGACTGGAAAATCGGCCCGAAACTGGCAAAAAAATCATACAGTGTTCGCCGGCGTTTATTTTACAACCACAGCAATAAAAACTACAGCAGGCCCAATATATTATTATGGTAATAAAGCAGACTATACTCAGAAACCAGGTCATATGCATGTGTCTCGCAGTGAGTGCAAATGTGCCCCTGACACAGACACTTTGCTACACCTCTCCAAAATTTTAGGTGACTGCAGACAGTGCCGCAGACAGGAGGCATCTGATTGTTTAAATCTACATCGGCTCTACACTATGCGTTTTTCCTGTTTGGTACCATACCGGCTTGTTTTGTTTGTATGACCGCCATTGTGGAAAACGACTCGTGAAGGTGGACCAGCTGGAAGAGCGAGGTGCGGGAGAACGCTGGTACCCTTTTTCCAGCTGGATCCCCGCTCTTTTTCGCCCTTATGTCCCTCCGTTGTCACACAAACTTGCCCCCACTTCCTCACCGCCACAGCCGTATCTAGACCCACGGCTAGTATATTGTCGCTCTTGCGTACTGGAGTGAAATAACATAGCACAGACCACGCTTCAATATTGGGCATAAATCAAAAATATTAGTGACGAGTTCACTGTGACACACTGCTGTAGGAAATATAACCAACCCTTAACACAAAGTGTAAGACTAGTAAGCGAGAACAGGACGCTAGCGAGCAGTTCCACGCATCAACATGCAAGCGCTTAAGGCAAAAGTAAAGTCCCTCAAAAATGTAATCTAGACAAGAAAGCTTTTATTTGGCGCCAAGATTCTGCCAACAGTGCAGACACTCAATAAAAACTCCTATGAAGAGCTTCATATAAGTGCTCACAAACTGACGTGTTTAACATGTTAGTTGTGTAAATAGAGTCCCACGGGCCCCAATATATCCCACATGAGTGCTTGTTCCTTCTCTGCATGTGGGTGGTTTAATTTCCACGTGAGCGTGCCACCATCCTCCTCGCGTGATGATCTCTTTCTGCTTGTCACTTCAGTCCAATCCCTAACTGGCCCCTAAGAACTAAACTGGAGCACTAGCCCTCCATTTGCTTGTTCCGATGGGTACGCCTCTTTTAGTGCCATCTCAAACCACCAAGTGGGTAGGGCCAGAGTGGACCGTCCAGCCCTTAAATTGCGTCTTAAATAGAGTCTGCATCAGTTGCAGGCTCGCTGGAATTTGGCAGAGGGTGTAACGGCGACCTGACGGCAGAGAAAACATGTTCCGGCAAATGCGGATTCAGCAGTTTTGCAGCATCTTTGTTAAACTGACAGGATATCACAAGTTATATATGAAAAAAATGCAATTAAGTCCAAATCATAAATAGCCTACCTCATTGAAATAGTTTTATTTGACGGTAAATGTTAAGAAAGGGCACAATGTTTGATATTATGTTAACCTGCCTCACAGAGCTACAGCCACGCAAATGGGGCGTCACCGTTTTGCCATAGACAGTTGCTTTCCTTTTCCATTGTAGGAAAGAAGACATTAACGCTTATAATGGCCCACCACTAGATTTAAGCAAAACAATTCACATGAATATTGATAACATGCAATCATGTTATCAAAACCCGGTAGCAAAAATTTATGTACAGAGGATTATAAAAATAGAACTACAACCATAATTAAAATTTTTGCAAAACTGCACAGCACTTTAAGAATACATGACAGTAAATTTAAGTAAACTAAGCTCATATTGGCTGTTTAAATAAAAAGAAAAGAAATCTCTACTGTTTTTGAGGCAGCAGAAGGATGTGGGGGATCGTTTATCTATACATTAGCTATTTTGCACCAATCAGCTGCGGGTGAAAAAAAAATATGCATCTAATTGGAAAATTGAGCCAAATGGCCAAAAAACATTGCTAGAGCATTCGACCTTCACAAGCACAAGAAGAAGTGTGGTTGTTGACTACCTGCACAGGTCTGGAGTGAAGATATACAGACGTTCATCCTTGCTCAGAAAAGGATGGAAAGCACTTCCATCTGATCCAGAGATGCTGTTACTCTCGTTAGTCGACCAGAAAGTCAGCTGCCTGAAAAAACAAACTACAGTTTACATTTTTAGCATTTCATATTTTCTAATCAATTTTATTGTTCTTTTAGCAAATAAAGAAATCATAATGTGTGCAGAGTATATTTACGTCTTTAGTTTTTTTGTCTTTTTAGTTTTAATGTACTTAAAAAAAATTTATTATGTTACTTAACAGGTACAAAATAAAACCTAATCTGGCAAAGTGGATGAACTAATAACCTAATTATCTTCATTTTTTTTAGAAACTGTGTTTAGTTTCACAACCTAGGTCTTCAACAGTGCAATACCTGCAAAATAAGAAATCCCTTTCATTTAAACTTGATAACATTAAAATAACTGTGTCTTAACAGACAACAATGCCATCATTTTGTTTCAGGAATATCAAGCATATCAAAAATTGTTAAGAAGGTCACAAAAGAACTACACTGCAAAAAAAACTAGAAATAGGTCAACATTTCTTAAATTAAGTCTATTTACTATTAATTTGAGTAGGTAAATAAAATGATTTACTAATGGAATTAGTATTTCTACTCTTAAAATAAGATAATTAGATAATAAGCACTTGAAATAAGAAAATGCAGATGTTTTTTTCTTATTTAAAAAATGAATGATCTTGTTCAATTGGCAAAGTGTCTCACTTACCTCCTAAATTCAAGAAAAAAATTAACTTATTTAAAAAAAAAAGACTGATTTAGATTGATATTTTTTTCCAGTGTAAGGATAACATCTGAAGGGCTGCAGGTCTTTAGCTCATTTAAACTCAGTGGTCATGTTTCCATGATTAGAAAGACTGGAAACCTGCTCTTGACGAATAAAGAACCAGAGCAATGCAACAGACTCATAGCCAGTTTTTTTGTGCTTGGTTGCAGGGAAACTGGTGGTGTAACTGCTTTTTGTAATCACATAGATTACAATTGTCACATGTCAGCAATTAGTAGACTTTTTTATTTTATTTCTATGTGACTCGTGTAAAAACAATACATTTCTAAAAGGAGGAAATACTTTTTCAGACTCACTGTTTTTTGTTGCCAACAAAGCAATCAAGGCAAAGTTTGATAGATAAAAAGGAGATTTTTGTTTTTAAAATCACAATCATTAACAAGTTTGCTTTGTTTATTTTGTCATGTAATCTACGGCACTTCAAAAGGCAGCTTCCCCCGTATAAATGGGTACAGTGATTACAGCACTTAGAGTTAAGTGATCTGGATTTAATAGACTTAAAAGAGACGAAAAATCCAATAGCAGGATGTCCTATCCAGCATTCTGTGGTAAGAGCTGCTGTCAAATCCAACAGGCAAGAAAACAAAAACAAAAAAACACACCCATAATGTAATGGGTGTGTTTGTGTGAGAAGGCAGCAGTGCTACCTTTGCCCCTTCCAAGTTTCGATGCGTCCATAATCTAAGTAGTTCTGCTCTCCAGTGTGGAAGACGAATTCCCCGTCATTGCTTTCATTTTTCTGTCCCAAACAAACATTGGTATCATTAGAATGGACACATTTATTGTAAGAACAATAAAAAAGACCCTCTCTAATTAAAATGAGCCTTCAATTTTTTGTTATAGCTTGCCCATACCTTATACATAAGGCCGAAGTCCTTCCCCACATCAGGGCTTGATTTGGAAATGCGCTCCAACAAAGGGTCCTCATAACCCCAAAGTAATTCTTGTACAGTCCGAGTGGTAAAGAGATTGCTCTTAGAGTTTCTTATCATCATGCCCATAAAAAAGGCCTTAAAACCTTGTGCCTTGTTCATTGCAGCCTAAAGTCAGGGAGTTGAGCAGATATAAGGAAATGTTTACCCCAGATGGACTCACAGTCTTTTTTTTTCATTTATTCACAACCTTTAATTCACGACTCACCCAAAGAGGAATGTTGACAGTGGTTATGGTGTCTACAGCTGGGTCACCAATAGACTTTTCCATCAGAAACACAAAGCTTTTGGTGTTGTATGCTGACACCTTTTTACCGTTGTCCACCATGGTGACATTGTCCTTATACCTGTACTCTCTGTGCAAAAAAACAATTTTCAGAAAACAATTGTTACTTTTCTGTTAACCAACCACTAATTAAACACAGATATGCATACACAATGAAAAAAAGAAGACTTGTAAACATTTTTCAGTTTTTCTTGTAACTTTTCCTTAAGGTTTAAATAGCCCCATTACCACTTAAAAGGCTGGGGTTCTCCAGAAGCATTTTTTAAGGGTCTGTGGACCCTTTTAATACACACTTACTAGGGTAATTTCTCTTACCGCAGGCATTGTTTCTACTAAACGTCTAGTCTGTACCAAGGAGGCAGAGCCTCATACTATCAGACTGGTGTCGCTGCTGAATCGGTCCAGCTGTGTGGTCAGATCTGTGCTATAACTGCAGCCATAACATTGCCCACTCAACTGGTCCTTTCCCATTGATAATTTTAACACAAAAAGTTGCTATAAGGTTTATTTAAGCAAGAAGGTGCACTTCCAAACTTTATTTTCTTCAGCATAGATATTTTAAGTTATGTAATGAAGGTAATAATTATAAAGATTTTTGGCAGTTTAAAGGAAATAATGGAGTAATGATCAGACAGAGAACTTTTCCTTGCACAACAAGATATATCTAGTCTTTTAAGACTAGCTTTTCATGTAAACCTAACTTGGTGGAATATATATATATATATTTATACATACAGTATATATATGGTATATACGTATGCATTCTTTAAATTTTCAAGGTTTGATGCTGATAGCTCTGCAAGATGGGGGGTCAAAACATTGCCATCATTTAGCTTCTGGAGATCCAAGTTCTTTTATCGCTGACACTGTCTACAGTTTCTACTTGATATGAGTATTTCCTTATTATTATATAAGGTATAAATTCCTTCTAAATTTGGCCTGACCTTAAAAAACAACATTGCTGTAGATATAATGTTTACCTGGTTGTTAATATAATGAAAAACAACTGTCATCAGTTTTTAGTAGTTATTGTAAACAATGTCCTTCTATCATGTAAAGAAAAGGATTAAAGGACTAATATCTCAGCAGGACCTGGAAAAACAAATTAATTAATAATATTCACCCTTAGTAGAATTGATTACTGAAACCTTGTCTTTACAGATCTGCCTAAAAAGTCCTTTAGAGAGCTGAGGTTGATCCAGAATCCCGCTGCCTGCATCCTCACCAAAACAAGGAAATTGGAGCACCCCAGTTATTACGCCGTTGTTACACTGGCTCTCAGTATCTCAGACACAAAACACTTGAAAACACTCCTGTCAGTCTATTAATTACTGAATGGTTTGCTCCAAAATACATTACAGACTTACTGCCAGACCTTTTAGGTATCCTGGCTTTAGTCTATTTTGTATCCCTAGAACCTGAACCAAGTACTAAGAAGCAATTTTTAGTCCATATGTTCCGCGAATCTGGCATAAACTTCCAGATAATTATAAAAGTGCTAAAACTATAAAAAAAAATATTATTTGTTAAGCTTTCTTTCCAAAATCCCTTTCATTTTTGTAATCAATCATGTTATCATTCTTATACAGCTATCTTATATCACTGCTAACGACTCCACATTTCCTGAAGAGAAATATGTGTTCATGGAAGAACACATCCAATTAACATTATACTTTCCTGCAGAAATTTTTCTAGTAAAAACATATCTGCTGTTGTGTAAGAAAGCTAATAGTGAAGCAATCTATATGTGCATCAATTAAGCATATTGAGTTGTTAATCATATACATGTCATTGGTATTGATGAAGTACCAGACTGCGGCTGTTTTAGCAAATGTCTAATCTTAAATGACTCATATCAATAACAGACACACACATGAATTCAGTGGGAATATTTTTAACAGTTAAGCACTTGGGGTGTAATTCTTTCTTGCAATAATTGCTGGCTTAGGGCAAAATCGCAGCTGCTAGGATGCATATTTTGCTTTTGATTTGCTTTTTCTACAAAGCATCATTAGAGCTCTGTCCTCCCCAAAGTTTCACTTATAATCTTGCAAGTTGGTCTAAAGTACTTTTTGGATTTCTCTCCAAAATGTGCATCACTTTTACACTCCATTGAAAGAATACTCTAGTATAACACGGACCAACCAATCATGTCACTTACAGTAACTAAAAGTAGTTCCAGGTTCAGGTTTGTTTGAATATCTTACCTGTATGTGTAGGGTCCAATCTGATCGACCTTCGGTTTGGCCCCTTTAAGGAACTCCTCCACATTGGTCACATTAAAGAAGAAAAACTCCATAAAGACGGGCGGGGGAGGGGTCTTCCATGACTCAAAAACACGGCTGCCCTCCACTAAAACAATCTCCTGTTGAGAGGAAAAATCACAAGAATTAATATATATATATATATTAGTAATAATTTTGCATTTTTGGTTCTGAATCAGTTAAATCTAATAAAAAAAAACTTTCTCAAACGAATTAAAATTTGCCACCTTTCTACTGTAGAACTTGTTTTTAATGTGCTTTTTTTTTTTCAAGAACGTTTGGCATGCCTTTTCAAATTCCGACTTTTTTCCCCATCTACTATCTTAAGAATAAAATAATCATGTAGTTTAAGAAAAAATACATTTAAAACAGGGATTTACATTCAACAATGAAGCACACAAATGATGAGCGGATCATTAAATAGTTTTAATCATTGATTTCACCGCACTAATCATGTTTTCATCTAAAGTTCAGTGGTTTGTTTCTAGTAAAAACACCCCGAGAAGAAAAACATCCTTCTGGGTGGGTGCAGGAGACTGTTTGTGGGGGGGAACGGCTGGTTAGGTGTGGGACAACAGCTCTGGCTATGAACATGAATGAGGGGGGACCCTTCCTCTGCTCCATTGTCAGTCGTTTCCCTTGACGACCAGCACTCAGAGAGAGCGCCTCTGACGGATCAAGTGATGTATGAAGCTGGATGCCCGCTGTTTGTGAGGGACTCACTACGACCTCAATGATTTGAGCCACATTCCTCAGGATCGAGCTTTTAGAGTCCCCAGAGGCCTGATGGCCACACTGTTTGATTACAAAGTATGATGAAACTAGAAGCAGGGAAGCAGGGATCTTTTTTTTTTTTTTTTTTTTTTTACCAAATATGTATTGAGTGGCATTTGGACTTTACTTCAAACTGAAAGTAATGTGAAAATCTGACATGCCCTAATTGTGTCAGATTTACCAAAGGCATTAAGGAGGTTTTTCAAGGGAATACAACCCCCACTTTTTAGAGCTCATTATTTGTGCCAAGAGACAAAACCTTAACTGAGTAGCCAAGGACAATAAAGCTGTCACCTTAAATTGAGGAACAGAGAGTCTGTTGTTTTCTGCCATCCTTTCTGAATAATTAATGTTATAACCCCACTCAGCATGTTGGAGAAAATACATGGAAAACAGGAACAAAAAAATCCCTCCCATCTCTGTACTTACCACTGCTCCTCTTACACCACACCCTATACATAAATACACGTGGCAGGTGAATACACAAACACATAAAAACTTGTGCTTTGATGTGGAGACTTTCTAATGCATACATAGATGTGAAAAACACTGAGCACAGCTGGAGGCATTCTTTAAATATTTTAGTGGAACCACAAAAGCTTTACGTTCTCAAAATGTGTTTGCTCCACCAGCAAAACAAGACAAGCATGAAGTGCTCTTAGTGTAAACTTTGAAGTCATTAAACTCATAACTGTGATTCAGATTTGCTCTCAACTGGCTGCAGTGCCTGTGGGGTCAGCTAGTTACTGCTAATGGATCCAGGAAAATACAAACGGAAAATCTTAAAACATGATTTAATCTATCAAAGGAATAAACTTATTGGAAATAACACCTAATTACTGGTCTTTGCAATTTAACAGACAATGCTACAAAAATATGTAAAGAAGAATTAATTTTAAGAACTCCCATCTCCTTTTAAATCCTTGTATAGCAACTGTTGATGTGAATATAATGACAGGGCTGGGTTTAATGTCTGTCCTTCTCAAACCACTGGCTGGGTCAAGGTTGATGCATACCACTCTGTGTACCTAATATTTTGGCCGACTCAGGGGTGGGAATTTGTAGGGCAAATATGAACTTACAACAGCAAGCCACATGTAGAAGTAGAAAACACTGTTATTTCCAACATTTTTAAAGCCTCTTTGTGTCATCAAAAAGGTGACAGTAATTTATCGTAGTTATATTTATGAGCCAAATCACACCCCACAAAGGATCATGGGTGCTGAAATGATGTAATTTGGCCACACAGACCTCACGTACATATAAAGCCTAAACTAAGCTTTAGGCTCCTTTCGGTCAAAGCTTGAGCTGGGTTTAATTTCTGTTTACGTTGCAGACTCAAAATGTCAATCGAACACAACCCATCTAACATCATAAGATGATAAAAGATCTAGAAAAACAAACACATCTTTTATCAACTAGAATTATCAAAATAAAGTTCTAAGGATGTGGGACCTTATTTTAGAACAGAGGAAAAAGGTAAAATTGAATCAAACCTTATTAAAAAATCTTATCTAGTGTACAGCACTGCAGACCACAAATAAGTAGACAATTCCTGTAACTGTTGGAGCCATAAATCTTGCTCCCTACTGAAAAAATGTTTTTAAAAAAATAGTTTGTAACCACTAACTTGGTTGTTAAGCAAACAACTGACCAAAAAACACCAGCAAATGTACTTGTACATGGTTCACAAAAGCCAAATCAAAGTGTTGCTGCAAACTGGACAAAGTTCAGACAATAATGCCATTGAACTGCTGTTGAAAGACCTTAACGGGACTCTTCTCTGTTAAACTCCCCAATTGGATGAATTGAAGTATTCTATCTGTTAATAGAAGTGACAAAAAATTCCTGCATAACACTGTTAAATTCTTCTTGCCATTATCTTTTCACAGTGGAAGGAATATATATATATTTTTAATGTTCATAAATAATTAAAAAACAGTTTTGTTTTTACTCTGTTAATATTTGACTAATATAAATATGCCTATGTTGAGCTTCTTTAAATCTCAGCCATGGTTCTCGAATGGAAAAAGGGGAATTCCTCTTTTTTTGGGGATCAGTTCTCCCAAAAGAAGAAGACTTTAAATATCTTGGGAGTTTTGTTTTTGAGTAATGACAGATTGTTGAATGGATCTTTCATATTGAATCAAAAGAAAGGTCAAAAAGCAGAGCTTTTGATTTACAGTACCGGTCTGTCTATGTTACAACTTTCACATTTGGCCATAAGATAAGGACCATACCCATCATGGGCATGACCAATAGAAAGACATAGTCTTCCTCCTCATAGTGGCTATGCTTAGCCTGTGAAACTGGAGGTTTTCCACAGAGTAAAATCCAGGCAGTACCAATTCATGTTGAGGGATGACATATCCCTCCCAGCCTGGGAACTACTTCGGACCGCCCAGCATAATATATTGTGGTTGGAAAAACAAATGTATAGTTTTCCTTCCAAACCTTTTTAACCTCTATAACCCAGTTTCATATAAGGGGAATGCAATGTATATGTCTTTCGATGGATGGATGATTTTTATTTTTTATAAAATGGAAACAAATATGTTTACTGTTCCAGCTCTAATTGTGAACATGTCCTGCAGAGTTTCCATAACATGGAAAGAACCCTTTTGCTGCCCTTATGGGGTTATATCTCAAATAGTACCTACTGTGGTTAATGACAACAATCTGCAAATGTGTGTGGTTGTCAAACTTGCAACTTGTACCTGCTTTTAATGCTATTATCAACAGAAAACACGTGAAGTGTGACAAGAGTGTGCCTCTGAACCATCATAAGTGATGGGGTGGAGCTTGTATATGTACGGTATTTCAAAAATGACGTTTAAGTGTTTTCAACTAAAACAAAAGGCTCTTTGTGTGTTTCCTTTGAGGAGAATCTCAAAATTTGAAATCGCTTGAAAACCCAGCATCAATGGGCTAGGTGAACAAACTAAATCAAATATTCTATTTCTAACATCAAATGATCAATACGAACTGACCCTTAATGCTCACACTAAAAAACAGGGGTTTCAAAACCCAATGTGTTTTCTATTATATCCTAAACAATGACAGACTCAGCAAAAAAAAGACAGGCTAGTGCTCCAAGAACACATATGCAATGAGATCTGCATGAAGCAGTGATTTGTTAAAAACAAAAGAGCGTCACACTGTCAGTAACTGGGAAATGATGAGAGGCATAAGAAAGTCTCCAACACAGATTATTGATACCAGACTTATGACTTTTTTCAACAAAATATCATTAAACAAACATTTTGCAACGAATTGCAGAAGCAAAATTACGCAAAATATTTGAATACTGTACTTAAAAACAATTAATTTCAAACATCTTTTTTCTAATGTCATCATTTCACTCCAATATATAATATAATCACCCTGGCAGTCTAATTAATGTATATACTAAGAGATTTATTTTCAGTGAGTAATTTGTATCATGTCATGATGTGATCATTTTTAACATGCTTTCATATCACTTCGTAAACAGACACATAGGAATGAAGAGAAAGCCCCAGGTCCCGCTATAAAAAAAGAGTTTTAAAAGGTTTCCTCAAATATACTTTAATAGTTCCAAAGCTAACAGCATCAGCCCTCACTGCCACAGCTTGCCAATATTTAGATAAGGCATGATGTATATTTTTAGCATACAATTTCATATTTACGTGCATTTATATGGTCAGGCCTGAAAACTCCTCATTCTGATAAACTCAAACCATTTACATTTGAAATATATTAGTTAGGAAAGTATGTGTTTATTATAAAAGATGAAAAGAGTGACATATACGTAGCTGAGAACGGCCCAGGATAAAGTATATTCATAAAGTTATTTTGTTTATTTACTAATAAATAAATAAATTGACTCATGTGCACCGAGGAATCAGGGGCGGATCTAGAAAAATATTTATGGGGTGGCAAGAGGGGGGCAGGAATTTTTTAGGGGTGGCAACATATGGCATTTGTTTACACTGAATTTAATCAGTTATCACAGTTTGGTGAGAATAGTATGTACAGTACTAGTGTTTCATGTGAAACAGTTCATATTAATAATACATCGTACAATGAGATCTCACTTAATGGGAGATAGAAGAATGATAACACTACTTCTAGAGGGGCCTTATGACAGGAAAGGTATTAAGGTAAGACACAGGTGCTGAGTCGCAGATGTATGAGATTGACTGTCAGAGAGGCAGCTTTGAGCATTTGCACAAGAAGAAACGATACAAACAAAAAGTTTCCCATCAGAGATCTATGGACTGAGCTGTACTAAAGTGAGCAGAACTACACAGTAGAAATAAATGGGTCAAGGCACCCGAACAAGGTACTGGACATCTATGTAATGTTTACTCTGAACACACATTTACCCCATTTTTTCCTCAGTAACTTGACATACAGCAGTTAAGGCAACATGAAAGGGACATTTCATACATGTAAATATGCTGTAGATAGAGCTGTATATGGAGGACCAACTCCGCCATATTTAAAAATAAATACAGAAATAAATAAATGCTCAATAAATAAATAAGCATACAATTAATTGCCACCAAAAATACAATCAACAAATAAATGTAATTAGAAATTATATTATAATGGCAGGCAGAAATGTTAAAAGGGCAGGCAGAAAGAAATAGCGGCGAAGAAATAACTAGGGTAAAAAAAATACAAAGGAAGAATAAAACAGACAAAAATATGATAACATGCACATAAATAAATACTTAAAAATATAAGTAATTAAAAAATGAAGTTGAAGATAATAAATGACAAAAAAATAAATAAGGTAAATATTAAAAAGGCAAAGAAATAAAGAAGCCAATTAAAAGAGTGATGTACCTTTATGACTAGCTGTATAATTTCATTTCTACTTACATTTATTTGTTGTTTGTATTTTTGGTGGCAATTAATTGTATGCTTATTTATTTATTGAGCATTTATTTATTTCTGTATTTATTTTTAAATATGGCAGAGTTGGTCCTCCATACTGCTGTATCAACAAATCAACAAAAAGGCGGGTTCTGTATGTTACATCAAAATCTCCACAAATCTGAAAAGAAGCAACAAATACATTTTGCTTGTGAGTAGGTTCATACGGGTAATTTCTGGATAGTTTCATATTATATATACAAAAAAAGAAACAACAACACTGCTTCATATTAAGCAGGATTTACACCAGTATCACATTTTAACTTTTAACACTTTTGGTTTTATTAAAGGAAATATCAGATTTTCTCAGGTGCCAAAACAAAATGTAACAGCTCTGTAAAGGCTCACCAGAGAGCATAACATAAAGTTAACATGACTATAACAGCTGAATGCAGTGATTTCCATGTTGCTCAGCAAAACGCTTCACTAATGTATTTAGATCCAATGCCTTTGTGCGTTTTGATTTGAGTAAAACAAACTTGATCGTCTCTTTTCTGTCATAGTTGACCGCAAATATGTTTTTCTGAGCCTGAGACGTCAGGCCTAACTAACATCATAGTTGGAGAAATAACGTTCTGCAACCTGATTTTTATCATCTCAAAATCAGCATTGCAGCTATGCTAGCAGCATTGTGCTCTCATTATGATTTTATTTCTCGATAGATAGTTGATCAGTTTTTACCTGTTTCATCCCGTGTCTCCTCCCCCCATCACCCCTGGCTCCCTCGCTTTTCCCCATTCGGTTTTCAAAACAATCAGTCTCAGTCGCTCTCACGTCATCTCGTGCTGCATTCACTGCAGTCCGACATTAGAAATTAGCGGTCGTAATTCTCAAATGATCCATAATTTATAAGCCTCGCCACCCCTACCGCCAACTGGGGTGGCAGCTGGGGTGGCAAGGCTGTCATTTAGGGTGGCATTTGCCACCCTATGCGAGGAATTGCTGTACCTGTTCCTGTCCTCATCTAACCTTGACAGTTGCTGATATTTGCATAAGTAGGGGCCACAGTTTGAAGCACTGTTGCCAGGGATGGGGTGACCATAGTGGGAATCAGAGAGCAGATAGGGATGCAGTCTAACGCACTGACTGCCCTGGTGCTTATCGCCCTCACAGCTGCAGGTGGCTCAGCACATTAAGAGGAAATACAAACATCCCCTCCCAGTATAAAAGAACGAAAGAGAAAGACGTGGACTAAGCAGCAAAGATGCTGTATTGAAAGATTTTTGGAGAAGAGGATTTTTTTCAGATGCAACTAGTAAGCAAAAGGAATCAGGCAATTATGATGGAGCCAAGGTCTAAATGAGTACAACAACTAAGGAAGGGACAGGATGGCTTAGCGAACACAGCCTAGATGGCCCTATCAGCACATCCCAGACTTGGCAAAGAGCATTTAAGGAAGCCTTTAATGTTACACCATACCTGTGCACTTACCGGTAATTAACCTGTAATACCAATTAAACCAATACTGAATGACACAAATAAAAGGCACACATTTTTATTGCAAATGAAAACAAATTAGGAGAGTATGTGTTCAAAGTAAAAAAAAAAAACAATAAAAAAAACAATTTTAAATGGATACAAAAATTTTTTTGTGAAAAGTAGGCCAGTGTCAGTGGTGGTCATAGAGTTGATGCAGAGGAATGGTAATATTAGTTGGAGGGATGAGGGAGAGAAGGAGGAGAGAGAGATGGGTAAAGAGGGACAGGAGGAGGTGAAGGAGATGGAAGAGGATGAGGAGAAAACGAGGAACATTGAGTGGGAAAACAGATCCAGGTAGAGGTTCAGTGTGCAGTAATGGTTTGGAAATAGATCTTTTCATAGAATTATAGTACCGTATTTTCACGACCATAAGGCGCACCATACTAAAAGGCGCAGTCTCAGTTATGTGTCCCATTTCTGTATTTAACACACACATAAGGCGCACCGGACTATAGGGCGCGTTTTTTATATACAGGTACATGTCCTCTACTACCTTTAAATAGCTCTACTGCGTATTTAAAAATACAGCGGGGGCAAACTGAGTATGACTGTGCTTTATTCATGTATTTATTACAAAGTATTAATCAAACCTGGCAGCTGGCCGTGAGACAGACACATCGCAGATGACACAGCGCTGTGATCCCTCCTAAATTAACTTAAAATCCTGAAACCTGCCGACGGAATTTGTTCGCTTTTATTACCGGTATCCTGGTGCCTGCAGTTTAAATTATTTAGATGAAAAACACCTGCCAGCCACTGCATGAACCCGGAGGCTGCCCAGCCTAGAGGCTGCTGATGAAGGGATTTCTGCTGTCGGTGCACCGCTGGAATGTGGGGGTCTGAGCGCCTCCGACAGAAATAGATAATCTGGATGAACTGACTGCAATTATGAAGTTTTCAGGTGGACTTTCTCACTTAAAAACATATTAAAACTACTTTATTCCCACTGATCACAGCAAATATAGCTGCAAGATTTAGATTATTTAGATGAAAAAACACCTGCCAGCCACCGCGGTGAAGAGGAGGAGACCCGGCCCAGAGGCTGCTGTTGAATTAAGTTTTCAGGTAGAAAAATAGAGCGGGAGCAAAACTGAGTATGTTTGTGCTTTATTCATGTATTTATTACAAAGTATTAATCAAACCCATCAAAGTCATCATCCTCTGTTTCTGAATTAAACAGCTGCGCTAAATCAGACATGCCAATTTCCTCTTCTTCGCTGTCAGAGTCACTTTCCGTGCAGCGCGGCTCCTCAGAAATAATGCCGGCTTTTGCGAAAGCTTGAACAATAGAGCCAGCAGACACATTAGTCCAAGCATCTACAATCCATCCGCAAACTGTGGCGTAACTTGCCCGGCGCTGCCTTCCACTTATCCTGAAACTGTGGTCTCCGTCTGTCATCCATCGCTCCCACGCCGCTCGCAGCCTTACTTTGAACGGCCGCTTTCACACCGATGTTGGGCGGTTGAAGTTCCTTTGTCAGACCCCCGGGATAACGGTGAGCACAGCGTCCATTTGATTCACCATGTTTTTCTCATCAGCTGTGAGACGGGCACGCATGGAGTCACAGATTAACTGCGATGGTGATGCGTGGAAAAAAACACCTGTTCTCCTCACATACACCTCCCTCAGCCACGCTTTCATCATCTCCTCATCCATCCAGCCCTTTTCATTGGCGTTAATATCATATGTCATCAGAGCGCTGTGTCTGTCTCGCTGTCAGCTCCCCGATCAGCTTCTCTGATTGGTTGATGCGACGCGTCCAGCAGCAAAACTTCAATTTTTCCATCTCGAGCAGCAGCAGCGCCTATACGCGCGTCAACCATTGACTTTGCATGTAAACTCGCTGCTTCTGCTGCACCTGCTGCGTCCCGTTCACACCGATGTCGAGCGGTTGAACAGCGAGCACAGCCTTAATTTGTTTCCCCATGTTTTTCACATCAGCTGTGAGATGGGCACGCATGGAGTCACATATTAACAGCGATGGTGATGAGTGGAAAAAAAACACCTGGTCTCCTTACATTCAGCCACTCTTTCATCATCTCCTCAATGAGGTGGTCTCAAAAGTCGCAGTTACAACACACATAGGGCGCACCGCACCAAAGGGCGCACCGCACATTTTGAGGGGAAAAAAAGACGTTTAAGTGCGCCTTATAGTCGTGTAAATACGGTAATATTAAAGGATTTAAATCAAACATGTGCCTTTTTAAAATCTAGGAACAGAATAAAAAGTGATTTATTTCAGGACCATTTTACATTTTAGCATATAGTTTTAGTTGCTTTTCCTTATTAACCTACTTTGATTTCTATTATACTTTAACTTTTTTTATACTGCAAAAAAAGAATTCATATTAAAACCATGGTCCCACTTGTAGGTTAAGGTCTTAGGTCTTACACTTTCTGTAAAATGATTACCTCCCAGTTTGCAGAAAGAAGCAGTTTAGGTTTTTGTTTGCTACTTTTGAAGGCGTCCCAAGTGTGTGAATCTAAGCATGTTGCAAAAACAAAAACAAGATGCCATCAGTGCTCTACACATGGTTCATTGAATCGGCCACCTCTGGGAATGAGATCAAACGTCAGCAAAACCTTTCAACCAAAGAGTAGGAAAATTCGAGCCAAAGGAGAAAAACATTTAGATGGTAACAGTGATGTTCTCTTTCCTCTTCAGCTTTGAACAGCAGAGATAAAATTTAAATTAAACTTATGGCAACTGATCCTACAAATGTGCAAATGATAGTTAGATTTTAAAGCAACTGATAGTGCATTACTTCAATGCCTTTTAAGACAGGAATACTTCGAAAGCAAGCTGTTTACAATTGATAAGAAAAGTAAGAAGTAAAGTATTACAGCTACAACAAAAGTGACATCAAACCATCAAATATATAATGAAAGCTGGGACAGAGAAGAGAGGAGAAATGGTAGGAGATATAATATGTTATCACAGAAGGATTAGTAGATTGTAGATTTCAGTACTTTCCCTAAGGTCCTCTGGTTGTCTTTAAAGCTACACTCTAGATTGGTCTCTCGCATATTGCATCCTGTTTATACTCAAAGATATAAACATCTGACAAACAAAGAAATACAAACTACATAGCTATGTTAATAACTTTACAAAAGATGATAAATCAATCCTGAATCATTTTTGGCCCAGTTTCCACAACCATTAAAAAGTAGAGATCTGTACTGGTTGTCCCCCGTCCCTCTTTTAAAGAATTAAAAGAACACGATTCTTAAAGTGTTACCCTCTTTTTTAGGTAACACTGTAGAGGAAGATGTATGATGGTGTATTAGCTCCAGAACAACAGCATAAGCCCCATTTTCACTACCCCTCTGAAAACCGATCGCTGCCGAGTTTGGACCGAGCTTGGATCAGTTAACCGTGCAGAGCTTGGTTCCTTATGTCCGTTTACACATCCCGCTAGCACGGCTCCATGCCTCACGGTGACGCTCTACGATACTGCTGCTAGGAGTGAAGGAGGGAATCAAGCAAATCACAATTGCAGATGTCCGCAACATTTGGGAAGTTATGTTTGGTTATAATTGTGATATTTCCTTGTTTGCTGAGAGTCAGAGGAAGAGGGCAGCAAGAGACGGCTTTACGAAAGTGGTTACGACAAACGATAGTCTAATCATGGCTTACAGATGTAGGAAACAACGACAGACTTTGAGGTTCATCACACTGCAAAGCAGAATCATCACTGGAAATTGTACGGCATTGTCGGGAAGGTAGTATTTTTAGGAATGTCCGAATTTTCATGAGTACAGAGGCTGTCTATTAGTGGATGACACGGTCAGCTAATGTACCCTTTGTTACCTGAGAACTCAGCCTGAACTGAACTGTCCTACTGTTGAACTAGTACTAGTTTGGTGCTGTTCAGTTGTGTCTGACATGGTCCGATTCAGATTGCATGCCATTTACACTCAACAGTTTTCTCGGTTACCGTGCTCTTTCCACTCTCGGCACAGTTTCAAAAAGGTAGAGTAAATGGGGCAAAAAACTGTGCTTGTTTGCTTACTTAGGTGGGCTAATATGAGTGGTTATATATTGTGTATATATATATGTATGTATGTATATACAGTATGTATGTGTATATATATCTATATATATATAGATATATATCTATATATATATAGATATATATATAAATAACAAGGCAAAATCCTTCATCTTTACCGTCGACAGGCTGCAGCCACGTCCCGAATTCCTAATTTTCCAGCTTCTTTTCCGAACATCCAGCTTTACAATCAATTGGAAGCAGTTCCACGCCTGATATATCTGATGAAATTGTTTTTATAAACATTTTTTTAAATGCCACAGATAATCCTATTTAATGAATTTTAATGCGTTAATTTAAAAAGTAATTATTTAATTGCTTTTAATGATTTTTAATGACCCGCGGAAAGGGAAGGAGGTAAGGCAAGGCAAGGCAAATTTATTTGTATAGCGCAATTCAGTACAAATACAATGCAAAGTGCTTTACATGATTAAAATATGCGAAAATAAACCTGAATCAAAGCAAGTAGGAAAAAAAATAAATAAAAAACACAGAAACAAAAAAAACAACTAAAGGATTAAAGAAAATAAAAAACTTGAACTAATGATGTTTCAGTTGAACTGTTTAACTAGAACAGTTGAAGGCAATCCTAAACAAATGTGTTTTTAGTCCTGATTTAAAGGAACTCAGGCTTTCCGGACTTTTACAGTGTTCTGGAAGGTTGTTCCAGATAAGTGGAGCATAGGAACTAAATGCCGCTTCTCCATGTTTAGTTCTGGTTCTAGGTATGCAGAGCAGGCTGGAGCCAGAAGACCTGAGTGGTCTGGAGGGTCGATACACTCATAGCAAATCTGTGATGTATTTAGGTGCAGATTACGACAAGGAGGGGCCCCAGGACAGAGCCCTGGGATACACCTGAGGTGACGAGGGAGGGGGTGGATTTGAGGGTCTTCAGTTGAATGAACTGAGTATGGCCAGAGAAGTAGGAGGTAAACCTGCCCACCGGAGTGTTAGTGATGTCACTTGAGGAAAGCCTGCTGAGGAGGGTGGTTCGTCAGATGGTCTTAAAAGCTGTACTAAGGTCGAGAAGGAAGAGGATGGTGAGTAATTCAGTGTCAAATGCCATTAAGGAGGTCATTAGTGATTTTGATGAGAGCTGTTTCAGTGCTATGGAGTGGCAGCAAACCAGACTGGAACTCTTCATACAGGCTGTTGGCAGATAGGTAAGAATGAATGGGGTCGGCACAAGGTTTTTTTTCGCAATTGGGGTGATGTCAGCGGTTTTGAGAGGTGTAGGGACAGTTCCAGTGGTGAAGGAGGTGCGAATAATAGCGGAAACTAATACAGAAACATTTCATAAGATAAAACTCCTGACAATCTGCTGTCCCTGCTGACTCAGTTTGACTCATTTTATGCAGCACGGTCGAGAACAAGCAAATATCTGCTGTAAAGACTGTATGAATATACTCAAAAGGAAAATATGTTAACACAGCGCTTTTATAGCATGCTGTAAACCAGCATGCTGAAGTAACAGAAACTATCACTTCACAGCACATCAACTCAAGGCACTTTACAAAGGAAATTAAATCATATTATACAGACTTCGTAGAAACTTAAAATTTATAAATATTAGGGCTGCAACAACGAATCGATAAAATCGATAAAAATCGACTTTTAAAAGCGTTGGCAACGAATTTCATCATCGATTAGTTGTGTCGCGCGATTATTGCGTCATCCGCCGCGCCGTCATCACTGCCTCTTGACTGAAAGAGGAAGAAAAAAAATATGGCAGAGCGAGTCAGCACCGCAGGTGCTGTGTTGCCAACTCAGCGACTTTTCAGACCCCTCCAGCGACTATTTTTCAAAAAAGCGACTAGCGACAAATCTGGCGACTTTTTTCGGTTTCACTGGCGGCTTTTGGAGACTCTTACGTGAAAGCATGTATCGTTCCTACTCTGCCGTGGGGCGCCTCCCCCCCGCTCCCGCAGGAGTCCCTCTCAGTGCTGCAGTCAGAGCCTCAGCGTCCAGACTGCAAATGAAGCGCGCATGCACCGGGATTGACGGCGCAAATTGATCACAATAATTAAAATAGCCTGCGCTTTGTAAAGCGAAAAAAGTGATAACATGCAACTTTTTTCAAAAGAAATTAACATGGCACGGAACCACCATGTTTGTTTGGTTTTAAAGTGGGGAAACGTTACGTTAGTTTCTCAGGTAGCTCATCTGATGCTTTCCTTACCGTGTTAGTAGGTTACAGACAGTGATAAGGTTGGCTACTTATTTTACTTTTAATTTCATTTGAATTAGCTTAAGCAGCGTTTACATTTACTTTATAAATAAATTAACTTGCAAATTATGAGGGCAAGGCTTTTAAAGTTTAAATCTTCTGGCGAAGATAAAGTAAAGAAAATCCTGCAATTTATGGAAGTAAAGCAGAATAAAATCCAGCAAGATCAGTAATATGTCAATTAATTATATGCCACATTCCCATGTAAATTGGAGTCTTTGGAGGATGTGTTTTTTAGCACCCCTAGTTCTCTCATTTTTATTCCAAATACAATTTATAATTTGAATCACAGGGCTATTTTTATCTCTATGGTTCAGTATTTTCCCAAGTAGCAACTTTAACTGCTATACTTTCCTGTCTTAAAAGGCAGAACTCTTCTAGTCTAAAAAAACTTATTTGTTGAAATGGGGGGCCTATTGTTTGAACCCCTTAGGGGCTTTAAAAACAGAAATGTCTTTTTTTGCACTTTATGAAACAAAGTACCCTATATTTTGTGGATGTACAGCTACATTTCTCATGTAAGTTTGCGTAGTTTTAACACAAACATTTATTTTTCATATTGCACCAGTACAGTTAATGAGCAACCTGTACTTGTGTGCTTGTTTGTTCTGTCTAAATGTTTATTTTGGAATAAAGAGGTTAATATAAAAAATATTTTTTGTCCGATTCATCGACTAATCGAAAAAATAATCGTCCGATTCATCGATTTTTAAAATAATCGTTAGTTGCAGCCCTAATAAATATTAAAACAATTTTTATGAAATTTACTCACTCATAAAAGCAAATAGGTTTGCTTTTACGATTATTGCATTTGCAAATAAATAAATAAAGCATTCCTATGCAAATTTGTTCAGGTCTCGTTAACTTGTTTTAATAGGTGGGCCAAAAACAATCAGGATTTGGATCATCTGTGCAAAACACATATTTCCACACATTTATTTCACCCCCTTTGGCTTGCAGCAAATCACAAATCGAATTTCTGGTGGCAATCTTTCACCAATGCTTTACGAAAATGTGGATCTGGGGAGCTTAAGTAAAATACACCAAAGTTTTAGTTAATAAGATGTCTGATCAAGGGTTATTTTTGTAGTGAACTATGAATCTTGGCCTTCACAGTTGGTATAAATGAGCAATCACTAAATAAGTGCAAATGATGACATGCAAAAAAACAGCTTATAGTTATGCTTATGTAATTATAAATGAGAGCTGTGTGCCAGCTGTATAATGAACTATAGGTCACAGAGGATGAGGGGGAGTTGTGTTAACACAATCCCCTCATTGTTGGCTTCTCCCTTACAGATGAGTCATCTTGTACTCACTCATAAGAGAGAAACTTATTGACAGTTAAGTTCAGAGAAAAAAACTTAATATAGGAAAACATTTCTACCTTTTTGAGGCGGCTCTGCATCATATTGCGGAAGACTTGAGCCACCATCAGGGCGATCCCACTGACCAGCAGGAGGGCGCAGATCGCTCCAACTGCGTAAATTGCGCAGGATCTTCGCGTCATGGTTGCAGATGGAAGCAAAACTGAACTCTGGAAGGATGGATGGAGATATTCTTTTTTCCTCTTATACACACACACACACACACACACACATTTGAGACTATATCTCAAACTGGCGTTGATTTCCACAGTGATTTTAATTCACTTTGCACTGAAAAGTTGAGCAAAAGTTTCGAAAACGGCGCGCGACAAATGCCGGAGCACGAGGTTCCCCGCCACACGGGGAAGTCCTGCTGCGAGTAATGAAACCACGCGACTTCTGCTCCGCGTCAGTCTGAAACACATGAACTCAAAAGTGAAGCAGAGAGTATTTGTAGCGGGCCAGAACATCTCCCTCCTCCAAGCGAGGAGCCACTGTGATTGGTGGAACAAGTGGGAGAGCAGTGGGCTGAGGACGCTCCTCTCTCAACGCAACCTATAATAACCTTAAACTCAAACTGTAACAATAAACCCCCCCTCTGCTCAGTCTCTAACTTCCCTCTACTCTATGTTCAGCTGGGAGGATCAGGTCATCAGACGCAATAGATATATTAGACATAATGCAGTGAGTAAAGTTGACAAATCTACATGTTTTCATGGGTGGTTCTAGATGGGGGCCAAAAGGGTGCCAGTACCCCTGTAGGACCGGTCCTGGCCCCTTTTATGCCCCCCTGTTCTGAAAACATTTATTGCAAAATTTAAAAAATAAGTCAGGTTTTCTTGAAATAAGTGTAACCTTGATTTGGGCAGGTAGGTAAAACAATTTGCAGATGGAATATGATCATTTATGCTTAAAATAAGAAAAAAAACAGCTCTATTATCTAATTCAAAGTACATAGTATTTAATTATTGTGTTTTAATGGTCAAACTGTCACTTCCTTTGGAAGATCATCTTAGTTACTGTTAGGAATCCAGTTTTTATGGATTGTTTTTGTGTTTTCTTTTTCCACCACTAGATGGTTCCCTGTGTTTGTTTGGGCCTCCTCGCACACCTGCGGCTCGTTGGGTCATCATCAGATGAATATATGAACAGGGGGCTGTTACTATCTCAACGCCAGAGTGTTTGCCAGTATTGGGTACTCTAGCCAAACTGAGATTAGCTGAGTCTAACCTTTAGCCTTGTCTTTCTGAATCTAAGCTTGCTTTGTCTTTGTTCTCCGGCAGGAAGCCTTCCTGATCCACTGGATAAGCCTACCTTCTACCCCCCTGGAAGGATAAACTGAGTCACAATTGAGCAAGGGGAAAACTCCACATAATCAAGTCTTTTTCAGGAAAATCCGGTGACAGTCCGCTCCTTTGCTCCTCTGGACCCAACGTTAGTCTGCCTGGACGCCCTCCCACGAGTTCTTTCATCTCTGGATAAGACCCCACAAACTGGATCCAAAGATTAACCAAGAGTTCCCCAAACGTGAGTGCCTCTCCTGCAAATTACAAGCCTCAGTCATTTTTTCTACGGTCCCTGAACTGATCATTGTGATCTCCCCTTCAGAGTTTCCGGTTCCGGTTCACCAGGCCGCTGAGGTCCAACAATGTTACCCAGCTGTATATCTCTCAGTCTGTGTTTTTTTGTAAACCACAATAAACCTGTTAACTTTTTCCCTTAGCTTCTGAGTGTGTTTCTGCATGTGGGTCAGATCAAATTACCGGTAAATCTACAGATTTTTATAAATTTTTACTTGATTTAGATCAGTTTTTACAGTGAAATATTATGTTTTCTAGAATGTTATACACAGACTGTAAATGATACATCACTTGGACCAAATAAATATTTTGTCATTT
This sequence comes from Cyprinodon tularosa, assembly GCF_016077235.1. Lineage (NCBI taxonomy): Eukaryota > Metazoa > Chordata > Actinopteri > Cyprinodontiformes > Cyprinodontidae > Cyprinodon > Cyprinodon tularosa. Next base: position 1,907,134 of record NW_024039718.1, on the reverse strand, counting down.
CAATTTGCATAAACAAATATTTAGAAATCACAGTCAGCTTTAAGCTTGTGTTATACTAAGACAGGATCACAGTTTTCATGTTAGATCAGGAGTCTTCAGCATTGGTTTTGTGGCTCTTTTAATATACTACACAATGCACTCTTGCTCCGCTATAAATTTGTTTTGCATCTCAGATCTGAGGGGAGAGGTTACATGTAAACAGATCTTACTTCATAGATACAGTTACAAATGGAGTCAGCCCTCATTTTTTATAAATCAAACAGTATTTTCTCTAAAAATGTCTAGTGTGTTTTAGATAATGCAATACTAGTTCACTCATGTTGAACCTGATCAGATAGTTGTTTATGTGGGTACAGCCTTTTTTAATACATCCCAAAAACAAGCACTGGAAATATGTTGCCTTGTACACAGCATACCCTACTTTTCACTTATATGGTTTAGGAAAAACTGACTTGTTTATTTAATAAGGCAAATCCTATATCTAAACTAAAATAAATCTTGATCTAAAGCTATCCTACTCTAAAGCAATCTAAAGCTGTACTTTTTACTCTTGCAGTCTTTGCATCGAGGTTAAACAAAAGTCATCTATTGAAGACTTCCTCAAAAAAGTGTTAGAATATATTAATATGTAAAAGTTCACACTCAAAGGGTGGGAAGATAAAGCAGTGCCATTACATTTAGGCTTTTCTTTTTATGTAAAAAAGTGTATGCTCCTAAAAAAGCAGACTTTTATTTTGATATAAGAGGTGTAAATCTGTTTTCTAATGGTTAAATCTCCTTTTTTCATTGTTTACTAAGTTCATGTGGTTTCCTAAACCTGACTTATTTCACCATCTGAGTTAGAAATGCACCCCTCCTCGAACCACCACCTGGGCTGAGGTTGTGGTGGAACGATAGCAGTCAGAAATAGTTGTGCTCCCCCCCACACATATCGTGGGTTCTGAAACCAAGCTCCTTGAGAGAGGCTGGACTCTTTTCTACTCTGGGAGGGACTGCTTGTCTCCCCCAGCTCAGCGTCTCATGTTTGAATTTACCCCGGTGGGCGAAAGGGTCGCTTCCCTTCGCCTTTTGGTAGGGATGTCTCTGTTGTTTCGGCCTATGGGTCGAACGGCAGTACCAGGCCATCTTAGTATCCGTGGGGGGCATGTTTCATTATCAGACTTTGTAGTCGTATCCTCTGACCTTCTGCAGCACGTCTTGTACACTCAGATGAAGAGTGGGTGGAGCCGTCCACCGACCACCACCTGATGGTGAGTTGGATGAGCTGGAAGATGGGGAATCCAGACAGACTTGGCATACCCAAGCAAGTAGTAGGGTCAGCTGGAAACATCTGGCTGAGCACTCAGTTTAGTGCTTTTTGCAGAGGATGTTCTGCTGCCTCCCTCCTGATAAGACCTGATAAGACCTACAGCATGCACTGGGGCGGTTCACAGCCAAGTGTGAAGCTGCCAGAATAAAAAACAGCTCCTCCAAATTCGAGGCCATTGTTTTTGACCAGTAAAGGTGACCTGTCCCCTTCAGGTTGGAGGAGAGTTCTTGCCTCAAATAGAGGAGTTCAAGTGTCTTAGGGTCCTGTTCATAAATGAGGGGAGGTGTAATGACTCGATGCCATCAGCTGGGTTTCCCTCAATAGAAAACTTTGAACAAATCTAACTATATAACTCGATTGAATTGTCTCTGTAAAGTGCCTTAAGATGACATGTGTTTTGAATTAGAGCTATAGACATAAAGTGAATTGAAATCAAATTAATTGTTTATTTGTACTTAACCATTTATATGCTTATTATTTCCTTAATGATATTTACTTCAAATTCAAACATCAAACTCTTTTACTGACCAAATGAAGAGTCCTTTTTCATCTTTCTATAAATAGGCTTTAGGAAATGACCATTGTCCTACAGTGGCCACCTGTGGTTTGCATTGTATAGGCAACTGCAACCTAAAAATCCTGGAAACAGATTTTGTTTCATCTCTAGACATTAGCTGTATGGTCTATATAACAGGAAGAGGTAACCACAAAGCTCACTGAACCTCAAAACCATGTTTCCTTGCCTTTGTATGAAGAAACAATGCGGAAGGTATATTGGGTAAACATATGTGCCTATATGAGCAGTTGAGTTTAAGATCTGAGAGAAACCATGATCACTGGGCCGACAGCTGTTGTTTTGTAGTTTTTGTTCCACATGCAGAATCACACAGCTAACAAGTGAATTTTTATATTTTATTTACAAAAATTATTAGAATATTGAAGTGGAGAATTGGAGGAAATCAGTTGAGCTTTCTGGTTGGTGTGGGGAGAACGCAGACTGATCAGGAAAGAGTTGGTTGATGACAACTAATGCTTACTTGAGAGATGTAGGGGAGGTAGCATGGATCTGTAGCGGTTTGATTCAAGAGGTCCAGGGTTGATACTTGAAAAAAAGTCATGCTGGAGAACTGGTGGGCAGGTGAAGACTGAGAGCTGCTGCACATAGGTAAGACATTTTCCATGAAGATCAGAGACAGACGGCAGGTGTGCTGGTTCTCTGGAACAACAACAGTGTCCACATTAAAAGAGGTTCACAAGAAGACATCAAGAAGGATATTCCTGCTTTAGGTCTTTGGCTGGAATACTATCAGAGGTAATCATCTTGTGAAGACAGATGATCCTGCCCTCCTTATATTGATTGAGAGATGTTCTCAGGTGTGCATTAACATGGGTTGGACCAGCCACCATCAAAGATCCTTTCTTTGACAGGAAGCTCACTACTAAACAGCAAGACTCCAGAGACCCAGTAAGTAAGCATTTTCTTAGTTTACCATCTTTATGCAATAATGCAAACCATCCTTCGTGCTTCCCCCGAAAGGGAAAATGTTTCCGAAACATCATAACTGGGAAATGGTTTGATCCATGCTGACATTGTGTATAATAAATAAAAACTTCATCAACAATTTTCTGTATCATAAAACAGCTTTCACAGTTTCTTAGATCAGATCCATAACCTGTACTGACTTTTTGTAGGACCTTTCCCCTAATTGTATGTTGTCTAGTTGTGGTCTGTCTACACATAGTATTTTGCTTAGGGGCCAAAAATATTCACTGTTGGTCTCATCGGAATAGAGAAGCATCCTCCTCATGTTTTCGTTTGCCATAAATGGTTCGTATCATTCTAAATGAGGTGGTTAAAAAAAAAAAAAATCACTTATATCTTGCTTCTCTTTAAAGGTTCAATGTGAAATTCTTCCTAACATTATGCTGGTATTTGGTGAATTGAGAGAATTTTGGCTTAAAAAAAAAGGTTATGCTCTGGTTTCAGAGATATCTCAGCTGTTACTCTAGAAAAACTGGATTTTGCATCCTTCCAGAATTATTACCCCATTTTAATTATAGTTTACTAGTTAGGTAGTTTCTTTAGACTCCAGTGAAATATCTTTTGAAAGTATCAGAAAAAGGGAGTTGAATACATGAGTGGACAGCAAAAAATATAAATCTTAAAAAGTCAATTTTTCTTAAAATAAGTGCATTTTTTTCAAGAATTGTGGAAGTAAGTGAGACACTTTGCCAATAAAACAAGGCAATTTACATTTAAAATAAGAAAAAACTATTTAATTGTCTTATTTCAAGTGCATATTATCTATTTATCTTATTCTAAGAGTAAAACACTCATGCCATTGGCAAATTATCTTATCTTCCTGCTCGAAATAAGGGGAAATGCACTTAATATAAGCCCTTTTTACTTATTACTAGATTGTTTTTGCAGTGTGCACAACACTTTTTTCATTTTTCATTTGTAGAAGAAAACCATGTACCCTTTTCCCTAATCTGCAAAGCATGAACTATTTAGTCTTTTAGATCAGTGGTATCATCGGGACCCACTTTCCTAATGTTTTAGAAGTGTCTCTGTGGTGGCACACCTGCATCAAATGATGGCATCTTTAATCTTTGTTGATCACCTTTAAGTCAAGTGTTTGGAGACAGGGAACAGTCTAAAACATGCAAGGAATCCTGAGGACATTTTTGAAAACCACTAAGAATCCTGAAAAAAATAAAAGTTTTTGAATGTCTTGTGACGAAAAATTTTGACATGTGTGGGCAATGGAAAAACAACACGATGCAATTTATAGTAATTGCAACAGCCCAAACTGTGATCATGGCATTTATTATGTGCACTTATACTGTTCTAGATTGCTCATAAATGGGAAGGAAATGGCTGTTCTAAAAACAGCCAATGAAAAAATACACATCACACACACATGCACATCAAATCAGCCTAGATAATCATTCAGCATCAGCAATAGTGTCTTGATGTTTCCTGAACCCCCTTCTAGATACTTCTGTCCGTAATTGCTCACAATTAGTAGATCACTCCATTCATTGTTCTGTTTGGCATTTATACTCCTCATCTGCACTGACTGTTGGCTAGATTCTCCTCATTCCTTAATTCCTTCCCTAACCTATGTGTTCCCCTTTGATCTGGTTCCTATGTTCCTTAATAAGTTATTTCTGGATTTATGCTTCTGTTGCTACTACTGATTAAATCTGCAAGAAACCACCTCAGCTTCTGTCTCTGCATTTTGGTCCTCTAAAAACCTCTACACAACCTGACCAATAGAAGATAATCTTGAATAACTCTGACATGTATAATTTCCACTGACAGAAAGAAATCTTTATCTTCTACTAAAATCTACAGCATACAGTGAAATATTCAACAGCAACTAGCAAGATATTGCCAGTTTAGACAAATATAGCACATAGTTTCAGGTTTTATAAATATTGAAATATTCTTAAATGTTTTAGTGAAGTAGAAAGGCATTCTAAATAGAATATTGTCCATAAAGGCATTAGTATTTAGACTTAGATTTTATTTTGTCATTTTGTACACACAAGTGTATACAAAAAGAAATCTCGTTAATTACAGCTCTCTAGACAATTTCATCTTTTAAAGTGCAGCCTTGATAAAGGTAAGCAGCAGTGATAAAAAGTAAAATTTAAGATGTAAAAGTGATGTAGTATTTGGTTAGCAATGAGACTACAGTACGCTACACTAAATCCTATATCTAAAGTTTATCTTTTTACACATTTCACCAACTGAATTTAAAATACAGTTGCACTTAGAAACTTTTAGAAGAATGCTTTTTAAAATTAATGGAGATTTAAACAAAATCTCTATATTTCTTTTTCTTTTTGCACAAAAATCTAATTAATTTCAAAATTGAACAAAACAATTTATTTGTGCACCTAAAAAAATGTATATACTTTCCAAATGTAGGAAATAATAATTCAACCATCTTCAATTAATCGTATTAGTTTGTCAAGCTTAATGTAAAGGGAACCACTAGGATGTTGGTTTGCAATTACTATGAGTCTACTCTATTAACAATTGACCTGATATCATTTTTTGTTGGTGGCTCAGTAATGAATGAAGGTTTTGCACTATTATTGTATATGAAATAAATAAGTTATTCAATGAGTCAGAAATGCAGTTTGCAAGTTGATTATGGCCAGAAAGGCATTTCAGTTTGGGATATTTTATCAACTGGAAGTTAAACAAAATCTTCTTTGCAATCTCCAGACCTTCATCAGTAAAAGAAAAGCTCTAATGGGGCTTTTTGGAAACGCAAAGCTTTCTTTACTAGATTCTGGTGCCTCCACCTGCTTCAACATCTGCCCTCTACCCAGGGGCGTGCACATATAGACACTAGGTGGTGCTAAAGCACTAGGAAGTTTGCCCTCTATCAAAGAAAATGCCCTTTTGAAACTCGTTTTTTTATTTTATTTTTATTATTAATATTATTAAGATTTTACTGAGGTCGGTTTTGAAATGATCTTTTGAAAACCTGAGCCATTAAAAACGACTGAAACAATGCCCCGAAATGACCGACCTACTTGCGCACAAACGACCAGCCTCTCTCTCTTCCTTTGTCACGTGAACTCGCTCGGTCGCCCGCAGGGCATGCCAGATGCGCAGCATCATAGCAGTTTTCAGATAGCAGGAACGGTCGCTGACAGGCTGCTTCTCCCGTGCCCCATTAGCCAGGTAATATACAGATCAAGCAGAATCATTTTGTTGTGCATTAAAATGTCTCATTCAGCAGCACCAAACACGCATTTTGCCGACTGGTCACCAGATAAACTAGTTGTCTCCTTGTAAGATGCTATTTTACTTTTTATATTTTGTATCCATATTTTTTATCTTAAGTGTATACATTAGTCTATTTTATTGCATGACGTATACCCACAGTTTTTAGATATTTTTATAATTTTATTTACCTATTCCATATTATATGTTTCATGTTGCACGATTGTACCATAAAAAATCCTAGTTTGTGAACTCCTTCCCTAACAATGGCAATAAACCTGATTCTGATTCTGAAAGTTTTACACTGTAGCCCAAGTCAATGACAGATAACGTGAGGACGACCACATAGGCTACAAATAATTTTGGTAGAGTTTGCAATTGCAAATACGGAAGAGTATTAGGGCCACTGAAAAAAAAAAAAAAGTTAACTGATTTTTAAATTTTATTTCAGTTTAGTATGGGAAAAAAGTCAGAATGCTGACTTTAATCTCATAATTCTAACTTTTTTCTCATAATTCTGACTTTTTGCTGAGAATTCTGACTTTTTGCTCAGTATTCTGACTTTAATCTCAGAATTCTGACAATAAAAAAGTCAGAATTCTGACTTTTTTCCCATGTTAAACTGAAATAGAATTTAAAAATCAGTTAATAATGTTTTTTTCAGTGGCCCTAATCCTCTTCTGTAGAAATCTATGTGTTTAGACAAACATTTTCTGTTGTATAGGTTTTGTTAGGCAACATAAATTAACACATTTTGGTCTCTTTATTGTCTTAATTGTATATTTATTTAGTAATTGCAGCACAATACCAAGAAAGGAGGGTTAATCATATTGAAAAATCTTAAAAGCTGTTCACATTTTATTTTTAAGTGGTTTGTGCAGCAGGTATTAAAATAGCTATTATTTTGTAGGCTACCATAAGTCATATCCACGTGACAAGACTTCCAGTCATGTTGCCCTAATAGCCCATTATTTAAACTAATGTGGCATATTTGTTAAAGCTATTATTATTATTATTATTATTTTTTTTTTATTATTATTATTATCATTATTATTGTCATGATGGTTATTATTAATATATTGTAGCCAGTCACAGCAGGGAAGCTCTATACCATCAACATCTACCAGGACAGGAGATGAGGAAGAGTTCAGGGAAGACACAGAGACAGAAAAAGACCAGGATGAGGGAGAACAGATGGGTGAGGGAAAACAGGGAGATGAGCCAGATGAAAGAAGTATGCTTTAGTCTGTTCTGTTGGTGATGTGACTTTTTTCCATTGAAAACTCACGTTTAGAGAATGTTACAAATAAAAGTCAAATTTCATTCAACATGCGTTAATTTTTTTTTATAATTAAGTGTTACACGTGCGCTAAAAAGTGCCCTCCCCCCCTCCTGAGCACCTGCCCCCCAAAATGTCTGTGCACGCCTCTGCCTCTACCCCTTCCTTTAGGAGGTTCTGAGAGCAAGAAGGCTTTATCAACAGATGGCTCTGCTTCCACCAAACAGCTTCTTTGATCTGAAAGAAATCCAGCTCTGCTGCTCCCTTGCTGGTTATGAGGAACACACAGTGCACTGAGGTATTCTAACCAGTACAGTAGAGGATCATCAGGCTTCTGCTTAACATCCAGAAATAGGAGCAGATCTCTTGTCTCTTCAGTGACGTTCAAGTTAAAAGTTTGTCGCTGTAATTTATGGTGTGAGACACAGCATGAGGTGAACGTTGCTTTAGACACTCCCCTGAAAGTTGTATTTTGTGGTTAACCATATCCTTTGAGCAGATTCTGTTTTTTAAGAGCCAGCTAGCAACAGAAACATTAAAGAGGTACTGCTATTATGTCTTTTATATCCGACTCACCAACAAACTACTGTTTTATATCAAATTGTGTTACTTAGAAGATTGTTTATGATTTTGTTGTCATATTTCCTAAAAAAAAAAAATATCTAATGACTGGTATTACTGTATTGCAAGGGGTAGAAATGTTGGATCACAAGTAGAAAACATTTTTTCTGCAGTTTCCAAAAAAAAGGATGGATTCGTTTATTTTAAGCTTCATTTCCTTATACAGTCAAAATAAACATGCACCCAGTAATGAGCCCCAAACAGGCTGTAATGGTTACAGAATGTAGAACATAATCTGAATGTTACCCTTTATAAACAATTCGCATTTACTATACCTTAGCCAAAATCATAAATTAATGTACAGTGTAATTCTGAGGTGGAAAGAAAAGGTTTCAAGGTTTTAGGTAAAAACCTTTTAAAAAAAATCTTACCCTCATGCAATTTAATGTTGGTTTAAATATAAATGTTCTGTTATCAATAGGAACCATCAAAATACTTTAGTACAAACTAATCTTTCTCTCCTGTAAAATGGCATGTATTGCAAAAAATCTAACATTCCACATTATTATGATGAAACATGCAGTCAGGGTATATATAAAGATACATATGAAAATGTGTTGTTGGTGTGTAGCCAATGATCCCGACCCATCTTTCCATTCAGCTCATTATAATATTTTCAGCATTTCCCTCAGGAAAAGGAAAATATTTGAATAAGGAGTAATATTCTCCTTTATGTAAAACAAGGTTCTCTGGCCCAAAATCAGGGCCGGTCCAAAAAAAATGGCCATGTTTTTTTTTGATGTGGCAGCCAACCATGATAAGTTATATTTTAATGAGGTGAAGAGCCGAATACCAAGTGAGATATGTACAAGTTCAGAGGCTTGAAAAATAAATATACATGTATAGCAAAAGACACTGAGATTTTAAAAATAAAATTGGTAAATAGGCTACTTAACTACTGAGTAACTGATAATATCCTTGAAATTGTGATTTTAAAAGAACTATTTTGAACCGGACAAACTTAATATTGTGGACAAATTCTGGTTTTGCAAAGACCAAAATAAATCAGATACAAATTAACTTATTTATGCAAAAGAAACCCTTTTCTGGACATTTTTGTAAATGCTTTGTTTATTATAATATGGTAAATTGATAAATTGTTTAATATCAATTATTATATACAAAATCTAATGATGAATACATTTTTTATAAAATATTGGCAGCCTTGGGCTGGTCCACAAATAGGTATCGATCCCATATGCCCAATGGCCAGTCCAGTGCTGCCAATGATTAAACTTTTGCTGCTCAGCACTGCTGAAATGAGTTAATCAACTAACTTGCTTATCCTTGTAGGGTTACAGGGTGACATAATGTCTGTCTCCATCAATGGCCAAGAGACTGAGAGTGCAGGTGAAATCCTTGGAGAAACACCTCAGGTTGGGGTTTAAAGCCATGACCTTCTTTCTGCTGTCTCAAATGTTATTATACTCATCTATATATTTTTATTTTGTTCATTGGATGCTAACATCCAGCATTTAAGTCTGTGCTGGTATAACCACACAGTTTTACTGTTGCATAAGTTGTCTTCTCTATTTAACAATTTGAGTTTAAACAACTGCCTGACTTGCTTGAACATACAGAGTAAATGAGGGTAAATGATTTTAGCTTGTGATTACCCAGGGTTAAGCAGAGTATTACGATACAATTTATCTTAAAGTCTTGTGTCTACGGGAAGAAAATAACAAGGTTACTGGTTGCATGATGATTTAATCTGCTGGGAATTTGCTGTCATCAATGGGACTTTCTGTGCTCACTGTTAATATTTCTGGCAGAATAAACAAGTTCAAGTTGTTGAACTTGCAGGATAAATGACAATCATAAGCACAGATAAATTACCAACATGGTGAAACCCAAATAGCAAATTAACAACAGAACATGGGAATACCTGCAAAACAAATTAAAAAACAAGGAACTGCTGAAAATATGAAAAACAAAGCAGATTAAATATACACTATATTGCCAAAAGTATTTGCTCACCTGCCTTGACTCACATATGAGCTTAAGTGACATCCCGTTCCTAATCCATAGGGTTCAATATGACGTCGGTCCACCCTTTGCAGCTAGAACAGCTTCAACTCTTCTGGGAAGGCTGTCCACAAGGTTTAGGAGTGTGTTTATGGGAATTTTTGACCATTCTTCCAGAAGCGCATTTGTGAGGTCGCACACTGATGTTGGACGAGAAGGCCTGGCTCTCAGTCTCCGCTCTAATTCATCCCAAAGGTGTTCTATCGGGTTGAGGTCAGGACTCTGTGCAGGCCAGTCAAGTTCATCCACACCAGACTCTGTCATCCATGTCTTTATGGACCTTGCTTTGTGCACTGGTGCACAGTCATGTTGGAAGAGGAAGGGGCCAGCTCCAAACTGTTCCCACAAAGTTGGGAGCATGGAATTGTCCAAAATGTCTTGGTATGCTGAAGCATTCAGAGTTCCTTTCACTGGAACTAAGGGGCCAAGCCCAGCTCCTGAAAAACAACCCCACACCATAATCCCCCCTCCACCAAACTTTACACTTGGCACAATGCAGTCAGACAAGTACCGTTCTCCTGGCAACCGCCAAACCCAGACCCGTCCATCAGATTGCCAGATGGAGAAGCGCGATTCGTCACTCCAGAGAACGCGTCTCCACTGCTCTAGAGTCCAGTGGCGGCGTGCTTTACACCACCGCATCCGACGCTTTGCATTGCACTTGGTGATGTATGGCTTGGATGCAGCTGCTCGACCATGGAAACCCATTCCATGAAGCTCTCTGCGCACTGTTCTTGAGCTAATCTGAAGGCCACATGAAGTTTGGAGGTCTGTAGTGATTGACTCTGCAGAAAGTTGGCGACCTCTTCGCACTATGCGCGTCAGCATCCGCTGACCCCGCTCCGTCAGTTTACGTGGCCTACCACTTCGTGGCTGAGTTGCTGTCGTTCCCAAACACTTCCATTTTCTTATAATACAGCTGACAGTTGACTGTGGAATATTTAGGAGCGAGGAAATTTCACGACTGGATTTGTTGCACAGGTGGCATCCTATCACAGTTCCACGCTGGAATTCACTGAGCTCCTGAGAGCGACCCATTCTTTCACAAATGTTTGTAAAAACAGTCTGCATGCCTAGGTGCTTGAATTTATACACCTGTGGCCATGGAAGTGATTGGAACACCTGATTCCAATAATTTGGATGGGTGAGCAAATACTTTTGGCAATATAGTGTATATGGTGAAACAAATAAATAGTAAAACAAAACTTGTTTCGATTTGCTTTCACACAATTGAACAGCGTTGTCTTGGTGCTTTGTTGCTTTTGTTTCCTACACCAAAACCGAGATGCGTACACAGGCATGGTTGCCATCGGGAATGAACGTGTTAATTTAAGCCCAAAGGACAGTTACACTTCAACGCACAATACCAGGGTTGGAAGTGTTCAGTCCTGTAGAAGGCTTTTAAAAAATATATATTCATACAAGCTGCAGTGATTAATGACATTAACCTTCTCGGATACAATACGTAACAGTTTGCATGCAGAAAAATATTACTTTGTAGTTTCCCTGTGCTGTTTTGATTTTGTAATGTATTTGAGAGAAGTTTAAGTGCAATATGTAAAATCAATGAATAGGCAAGTTCTGTTCTGTTTTCCCCAGGGGTTAATATGGGAGTATTTATTCTGCCTTTTCAGGCATTCTTTCCTCCTTAGACAATGACACAAAGTGACCCCAATTTAGTATAATTATACAGCACACTGAACAATTTGTGTAAATTTGGATGTTTTAATGAGCTCATAGTGTTTTGTGTCTAGATGAAGCAGGACACAAAAAAATAGTGTTGTTTGAAAAGGGACAAATTCATAAATTTCAAGACTTATGAACAGATACAGATTCAAAAGACATTACTTTATTGAAAATGTATATGTGTTTTAAGGCAGCTAGTAAAATAAACTAAAATATCTGCTTAGAGTACAGTATATGTCACATTTTAAAATGAATCCATTGTTAGCCTGCATTTTTAGATTTTAGATTTACGATTTTTAAGAAAAGTCTAAAGAAGAAAAGCACTATCCTAAAGTGGAAAGACTTCATCATTAGTGATCAACAAATACACGTACAACCTTTCACAATAAGTAATGGGTATTTGTTGAGGTCGAATGGTAACCCCTGCAACATATGCTACAAATATAAGTTTACAAAGATATTTAAAAATGTTTTTTTATGCAGTTGTGTTTTAAAAGGCAAAGTATGATCTTCAAACTAGTGTGTCATTAGTGATGTATATTTCATCAACATTTTAAGATCCATAAAGTTTTGTTCCTGCTTTAAATTGAAAGAAAGACCAGAAAGATTTCAAATTTTCCTATTTTTAAACACATTTTTTAGCTGAGATCAGTCCCTTTTCACACAAAGTTTATTTAAAGTTGATGACTGTGCTCTGACTTCATAAAGAGAAAGAGTCAAAACTCTGCCTTTATCTGCTGGCAGGAGAGACTAGGCGGATAAACCCTGTTCTGCAGTGCTATTGTGACAAAAGAAAAAAACATCCCAGCTCCATTTATTATCAGCCTGACGCAGAACAGATTCACAATGTCTCGGAAATAACATGAAAATATTGAAGTCTTTCTATGAATGAAGCTGAACCTCTTCAATATTTAAGTTAACCTTTTTTATCTTTGATAACCAGCTGCGTCTGTCCAACAAATTATCTGGGAAGTTTAGGGAAAGCTTGGATGGGGATTCCTGTCCCATCAGTTTTGTACAGTTTTGATATGGTTTTCTGTTCACTGCTATTGTCTTTGGCTTGCAGGCTCTTGGCTTAAACATTTTGGATGTGTTTTCATCTTGGCATTAGCACATTAGTTTATCTCGCTTCTGAACATTTTCCCATACACTTTAAGGATACAAGGCAGGAAACAGTTAACTGGATGACAAAACACTCCACCCAAAGTAAACAAAGGAGACAATATCCTTCAAGAGTTGAAACCAACACTGATGTACATTATTTGGAAGCTGTAATGATTTTTTCGTTTGCCTGCAACTGGAGCCATACCCTTTATCCTTAGTCTGGAAATCCAACTAGGTAATTGTTCAGCCATTAATAACCATATGCTGTTTGGACACAGGAGCCATTATCTGAGCTGATCTTCATCTAAAATTGGCAAACACAACATTGAAAGACCCCAAAGAGCCTCCTCCTGGATATCTGTAGTTGCATTTGAATATGCTGAAAGGTATGTCAGGTGTGTTTACACACCGTTAGCTCCTACAGGCTATAAAAAAAACAGAAAAAAAAGATTTTGATTATTTATTTAGAGCATTTAATAATATAATAAACTGAACAGCAGGACTGATGGAATGTAATTGTTCAGCTCTGTTTGTTTTTACATCAAGTGCTAATTCACTACACATTTCCCCAAATTTTAAGCATAAATTAGAACTAGGCTCTAAATAAATATACTTAATAAAAAAACACAGGTTATGTCCTCTGCTCGGTGCATACAAAGGATGTTTTGATCCATGTTGCAGATTTTATTTGTTTCATAATGTAATGCAAAGACACTGGAGAGCAGTTTTCTTGTTGAGTCCTAATGTCAGATATACATTACCGTCATAACCCAAAGCCCTTTATTTATTTATTTATTTATTTATTTATTTTGTACAAATTTTGGTACCTAATGACGTTTCTTCGGAACTGATTTCTTTTTGTAAAGATTCATACAAAGTACTCCATACTAACCATCTCCAAACACATCTTCAGTGAATGATGGGAGTTGTGATAGCTTTTTTTATCAAGAGTTTCATAAATCTTCCCATATGGCCTAAATTTTCACTGAAGCACCATTGGCAGCAAATAAAATTTTCCTGGGTATCCTATCTTTTGTTCTATGTTCTACCATTCTGCTCAAGCTCACAGTGGTTGGATTAGCAATATCAGAATACAGCCATCCTTAGATTCAATTCATAGATTTTTTTAGCTTGATTAAAGTCCAGACTCTGGCCAGGCCCCTTAATGAAATCAACAACAGCAGCATACTGTCAGCTGTACTCTTCTCAGTGTTAGCGAGGTAATGAGAAGTCCAGGTTTCTCTCCAGAAACACTTTTCTTCTGGTTTCATCAGACATGAAAGTTTTTCCTTCACCTTGGTTGACCATCTCTAAGGTACTGTTCCAGCTGGCAACCATGTATCTTTTCATAAGAGGTGGCTTCTGTCAAGCCTTTCTACCACAAAAGGGTTACGGGTGGAATGCATTAACAATGGTTGAGCTTTCAGGTGATTCTTATTTCACAACAAAACCATGATGTCCATCTGAATGCCCTTGGTTACTTTTTTAACAGAGACTCTCAAGTTTGGCTAGGCCCAAAAAATCTGATAAACAATTAAAACAAAATTTAATAGATAATGAAATACATTTTCTTCCCATGTTTATAGTTGTATCTTTTTTATATCAATGATGCCATTGTTGGTGATAAAATATTCTCCTATAAAAGAGGCTGTCTGGCCAGAAAATGTATGATAAACTGTACAAGGGGTAAAAACGGAGTTATTTAGAAAGGTTACAAATGAACGGCAGATGTATGCTCCCAGTAATAAACTCCCATCATCTGCCATTGTAGTTTTTCCATTTGGGGTTAAAGCTTTTGTGTGAACAGCTACCGAAATCCCCACATCTCAAGAATCTGAAGCCTGCAGCTGTACGGTTCACTTTCAGTCACATAGAGAGGAAACCAGCATGACTTCCTTTCCTCAGTGTGTCTATAATACAAATAAACATGAAATTGTTTGTAACTGTCAATGACTCTGGGGTAGGCGAACAGAATCAAAATATTTATTGGCTTTTCTTATGAAGTTCATCCAAACACCTGCTGCTGATGTTCAGTTACTGATTAGGGATTCTAAGGTTAACTATTAACCTTTCTGTTGCTTTTACATCAACTCATTCTTTCCCTCCTTTATGGTCTCACTGATATTTCCTCTTTCTGTGAAAGCTCTTGTATAAATGCTCATAATTTGTTATTCAGTGTAACTGGCTGGACTTAAACTTATTTCTTTAAGTCTATATATTATTAAAAAACATTTATAAATAAATAATGTTTTCTCCATTTAAAAAAGCTTAATATATACAAGGTTAGTTATATTTACTTAGATAAATGATTCTTTCTCTTATTTCCGTTCCAACCTTCTGTGTTGACCAATGGTTTTATATAATCCAAATAACAAAGGCTGACTCTGAAATTATGTGTTTGAAGGTCTACAGTATATTTTAGCTAAAAACTTTGATTCCTTTAGGATCCATCGCTATATTTCCCTTCCTTTGCCTTCACTACTGGTTGCAGTCACTGTTAAAGTTTGAAACGGAGGCCATCTGACATCCTGGAATTGTCTTTCTTAAAGTTATTTTAAAGCACAAAGGCCTGTCCAATGGCTCTATAAATCAAACGGACATTTTTAGGCACAGCTTTGTCTTGTTGAACATAGTTGTTTTTTTAATAAACCTTACTTTCTCTACACATTTACTGATGATGCAAACATTTCAGGAAACCTGATGAAGTCTTGCACTTCACAATATTAAAACAGTGATCTCCAACTTCAGTCTGTGATGGGCGGCCTGCAACTTTTGGGGTAGGAAACATCTAAAAATCTAAAAAGCAGGACAATGGATCTCGACAATTTGAGTTTGAGACCGCTTCATTATACTGTTGTCGTATTTGGTTGGAGGCAGGACTTGGCAGGCATGGCAAAACACAGATCAATGAAAATCTTTAAAAAATAAATAAATAGAACCAACAACCCTGTGAAAGGAAAAGCAGCAAAGAAGGAACTGACAAGAAAACTGAGGATGAAGTAAACACAGCTGATAAAACAACCAGAGGGTTTGAATACAAACATAGGGGTAGAGTAATGACAAACAAGAAGAGAAACTGGAGTAGAGGTGGAGCAGCTCTGGCAAAAAGAAGCCAGGGAAAAAAGGGAGAAGGACTAATTAATAAAAATTTAGCTAAGCAGAAACAGAGAAACTATCAAGCAATGTGGGAAAGATAGAAACAGGAAGTATACTAAGTGTAAAAAGAATAGAAAATAAGAATAGAAAAGTACAAGAATAAGGATAAATAAGTTCAACCATTGCAGACTAAAGCACAGCAGGTTGAGCCCAGAACTATTCCTTAATAATAGGATAATATTATGGGAACTAATCTTGATAACATATATGTTATGTAAATCGGTGCAATGGGTTGGTTAATGCCTTTCTTATTGAAGGATTGTAGAGTCTCTATCAATATATAGTGCGCACTAAAATCAAATTAGATGCTTAACATTTTTAGATGACATAAAATTCACGTGCTTACGGTGGAAATAAGCAGCTCTAAGTAGCCAAGGCTAATATTAGTGCCGCTGGTTGTGATGATTTACCTTTTTTATCAGGCCTTCCAAAGTCCATGTTGACAGAAGATATGTTGCAGAAGTAATTGCATTTTTTCTTTATTAGCACACTGGCTTTAAACCATCACCTTAAGCACTGAGTGTCATTTTTAACACTCAGACAGTAATTTATTAAACTTCAGCAGCAGTAACAATTTATGCAGTGTAGCATAGGCTTAATGAAATGTCAAAATTGAACTTTAAGTCCACCCGAAACAGGATGACAGTGAAGGAGCAGAAACCGGAATGAAGTGCTTACACATCAAAGCTTAGGTTGTTCAATGCTTGGCACTTGCGGGCAAGAAATGTGTATTTATAGACTAATGACCTCACTAAGTGTTTGGGCATGTGCCTATTTCCATGTTGAGCTGTTGAAAGCCAACAACTGGATGTCACTAAAGACCATCAGTGCCAGGTCAGGTCAGACAAAAATAATTGTGTCAGAGATTTATGCTAATCACAAACAAAATACAAAAAAAAAAAAAAAAAAAACTGAGTTGAAGGAGTTAGGTACATAATTTTTTTTTCTAACATGTACATCATATATTATTGTCATGATCGGTTTAGAGATAAACCCACATGCAGAACACCAATGGAGACTTGGTAAAAGATTTAACAGAGTTTATTTAAGTTTCACACAAATGTCAAGAACAAGATTCAGTTTCTGGTCCGGGCAGGATTCTCTGGCGTCCGCAGAGACGGATAGTTGGTTAGCTTGGTTGCAGAGGAGTTAAATGGGTTATCAGATATTTCAGTGGATACCTTGAAGAGGTCCAGGCTAGCTCTGAGAGAGGGAACCGGTTGGGTCCAGAGACTGTTGGATCAGCAGAGTGCTTGAGCAGCTGCAGCGTCTAGCTTCTGACTTCCAGTGAACAGACCTTGGTTGGAGTGATTAGCTCTTTCCTAAGAGCAGCTAGTGGATTCCAGAGTGAGTTCTTCAGGTTTGGCTCTCTAGGGCAAGCAGGCAGGTTTCAGGTTAAGCTCATCCAGAGCTTTTCTCGAGAGACTGGTTTCCTAGGAGGACAGAGGCAATTAGAATTAGGTTTCTCTAAGAAGATAACGTTTAGTAACTTCAGAGGCTCAGGTTCGCTAACCAAACTTGGCTAACACTGCGGCATCGAAGGAAGGTCTGGCAGCTGTTTATAAAGGCCGGTCTCCTGATGAGCTAATGAACGTCAGCTGTGCTGGAGGGCTCCAGCCCAGGAGGATCCACAGCGCACTCTGCTGGAGAAGGTGGACAATCTCCAGATCCCAACAATTGTGTTTGAATGTGCTAATTAGAAAATAGAAATCTAGGGGGAAAAAAGATCTTTTGATGCAGATATGTTACCCAATTATGCAGATGACTTAATTTATAAACTTGGTAAACCTTAAAAGGTAATTACTAATACTGGCTGTTCACAGAAGTCTAAACATGAAAAGAAAAGTTTAGTGGAAGAAAATATTGTGTTAGGAAAAATAAGGTGTGGAATCAGCAGAGATAAATGTAGCTGTGTTTGAATTGTAAAAGACCGTTTCAAAGTCAAACAGGAACCCACACAGACGTTTTAGTGATGTGGCTGTCACATTCCTTGTTTTAAACCACTTCTCAACCAGAAATTATGTGTAATCATGGTTAATGTGAAAAAGGACTGAATGCTACTTAGTTGTCCAAAGTCTATAATGCAGTGATCAAGTAATTAATGCAAAAGTACAGATTATTTAGCAAGTATTTTATAAAGTACAGCATTATTGTTTGAATTAATATATATTTTTTGTTTTATCTTAGGTAATATAAAGTATCCTGAATATCTATTTTTAGGTTTTCATTTAAAGTAAACAAATGTAAGTTGTCTACAATAAAGATTTATTATACCTGCCACACTATGACCATGAAACATGTTAACACCAAATAGAAATATATCCACCAGCAAAAACATCCTGTTGTTTCGTTCACAAAATTAAGCTAGTTCTATGATTATTTATCTCAATAGTTTATAAATGATCAAGCAAAAAATAATGAAGAACAATGTAAAAGTGCAAGGGTGTGAAAAATTTGGAATAAAGTTGGTACAATTGTGATTATTAACTGGTGAGGAGAATGACCTTGAGTTGTGCTAGACTGTAAGCATGTTATAATGAGCTCCTCTTGTTATTGTTGCTAATAATATCCTTAATATGCTAGTAACATTTCAGATAACAACTTTGATAATGTTTGTTTCTTTTATAGCCTGTAGGAAAGAATCAGTCCACCCCACCCCAAAAAGACCTTTGAACATCTAATTGGAAATGCAGACATCCAGAAGCAGGTTTTCTGGGGCCATTCAATGCTGTGTGAGCCAAGTTGAAATAAAGGTCATACACGAACAACATACTTGAGTGTATTAAGGTTCATCAGACATTACATTTTTGGGTTTTTTTTTTTTAGGTAGGACATTAAATTAGGCTGGGTTTACATGTTAACATATACGCCCTAAAGAGGTGTATGACTTTTTGAAGTGGTTAACTGGCTTTTTAAACAATCCTTTCTTTGCCTTGCATTCCTCATAAAGAAAAAAATATGTATGTAAAAAAATAATGAATAAAATAATGAAGTTTTAGTTCTTTCTTATTTGTAAACTGCTAAAAGTAAAGCACAGCAAAAGCACAGTCTGACCCATGCCACAAATTAAATATTATATAATTTACTTTCTTTATTAAATAATAAAAATAAATCAAAATCAGGATCTTGACAGATCAGCTTAAGTATCTCTTTAAAGGATTTTTAAAATATATTGTATTGATCCCAATACAAGGAATTAACAAAGTCAAGCCATCTATCACCATCTGAAGTTTTTTAAAGTCAAAAACCCACAAATAAGTATGAAGACACATCAACCCAAATTTATACCTAAATTGTAGTAGCAGAAACAATTACACAGGCATAACAGCATTGTTTAATTGAGTTAATTTTCAGATTTTTAAATGTTAATAGATGACAAGTTAATTACATATATATTAAACAGAATGTAATTCAGAACTAAATATTGATAAGCTATTGTATACAATTTGTACAGTAATTAACACTAACCATTCCTTGCCCAAACTTTTACATTTCTACAATGATCAAGAAATAACCAGAGAAAAAGACTAGCAAAGACCACCCTCTTACTAATGTGAAGCTTTAATCACTTAACTTCAAAACCATCCATCGATTTTCTTTCACGCTTATCCCACATGGGGATGCGAGGGGTGCTGGTGCCCATCTCCAGCTGTCTACGGGTGAGAGGCAGGGTACACCCTGGACAGGTCGCCAGTCCATCACAGGGCAACACAGAGACAAGCAGGACAAACAACCATTTACAGTAAGCGCATGCTCACCTCTAAGGATGTGAAGCCAATTAACATAAATATTGTTTTTGGACAGTGGGAGGAAGCCAAAGTACCCAGAAAGAAACTCACACATGCACAAGGAGAACGTGCAAACTCCATGCAGAAAGAACCTGGGCAGGAATTTGAAACCCGAACCTTCTTGCTGCCAGGCAGCAGTGCTACCCACTGCACTACTGAGCAGCCGCTTCAAAACCATACACAGAATAAAGCCATGGAGCCCAAGTTATCCAGTTCCTTTTATCTATCCCTGTGCTGATGTACAAATATCTTAGCAAGTCATGGCAGATCAATGACAATGCGGGAACCAGAACTTATTTTTAATGGTAGAGTTAAACAAAAAAGAAAAAAAGGCAAAACTGGGAGAGCAGTTCAGGGACTGACACACAGAACTCAGCCCAGGAATTCTGACTTAAAGAGTTTATCCCAGGAATTTGAACTTCTCATCACATTTGGCAGAGTTGCATTTTTCTCTTTATCTCTGAAGTGTGTTGATTGCTGTTGAACATTTTCACAGCACTGCATAAAGAAGAGAAAAGCTGTCCACCAATTTCTTCTATCTTTAATACGTTATTCTGAATTAAGTGCGGGTGAGACATGTTATGGTTTAATAAAAAAAAAAAAGTACCCCTTTCATACTGGAGCTTTATGTTTTAACTAATTTGATTAGAGTAGAATTAAATCTATAAAACAAACCTTTAATAAAACAGGGCTGGGTCATGTCAAATATTTCAATTTTTTTACTTTATAACCTCAAAAATAAAGCATTTTATTTGCCTTAAGACTGCCTTTAATACTCCATCCAGGCACCACAAATACCAAGTCCTGCCTTTCAGTGTGTTTTGTTTTTGTCTTTTTAGAAAACATTTTGATTTTTCCAGTCTTTACAGGAACTTCGTCACCATGTGCGAAGTGTCCTACAGAAAAAACACCTTTACATGAAGACTCAAAAGTTTGAGTTCCAGGTCCCTGAGGTCTCTTTGACATGGGCAGGTCCAGATGGATCCCAGCAAAGCAAGAGCAGTGAGGGATTGCTTACACCAACGTCTGTTAAAGGGGTGCAGCACTCCCTGGACTACAAACTTTTAGTTTTTGTAAGTTTATTTGTAACTTCTTCTCAGTGGCTGCTCCTATCTCTGCTCTCACTAGGAAGACTGGCACACCATTCCTTTGGACACTTGAGGCTCAGGAATCTCAAGGACTGATTTTCCACAGCGCCTGTGCTGATCCTGCCTGACCTATCTCAGCCTTTTATTGAACAAGGCTACAGTGGGCCTTGTTCTCAGCTGCTTTGACTTCACACTCTCCTATCGCCCAGGCTCAAAGAACACAAAACTAGTTGCATTGTCCAGGCAATTCCCCCAACAGGAAAAGGAAGGAGGTGTGTACTGTGCTCCTGCATAGTTGCCCCGGTCTGCTGGGGTATTGAACTGTCAAGCAGGTTCAATGTCAAGGGCCTGATCCTGGAACAGGCCCTCCATGTCTCCTGTTCATACCCAGCCGGGTACGGGCCAAGGTTTTCCAGTGGGGCCAGTTGTCCAACTTTGCTGTTAACCCAGGATCCAGGAGAACCTTTGCATTCCTTCACAGATGGTTCAGGTGGTGGAAAAAGGGGGTAAAAGCCTTTGTGATGGTCTGTCCTGTGTGCACCCAGAGCTAGAACCCTCGCTAGCCTCCTCAAGGCTGGCTTTGCCCTCTACCCATCCTGAGAAATCCCTGGCCCCATGTGTCTGCAGTCTTTCATCACAGGCCTCAGTTCATGCATGAGATTGGCGGGTGTTATGCATACTCCTGGGGGCTTCCACCCCCAGTCCAGTGGTCAGAAGGAGAAAGGCTGAACCAGGACCTGGAGGCCACCCTGAGGAGCTTGGAAAGGGACAACCCTGCATCCTGGAGTACCTGACTGTCGTGTATGTTATACACAGTCTTCATACTCCAGTCTTCTGCAAAAGTTTCAATCCAGTTTCCAGCCCTGTCATGTCTTCACCTCATGCCCCTCCTCTTAATGCCCCGCCTCCCCCTCACATCATTTATGGAGGACCTGTCTTTAAGGTACACAGCATCCTCAATTCCAGCCATGTCCATGGCGGACTGCATACTTGGTTCTATTTTGTCTTCTAATAGAAAATAAAAAAATATTTCTATTTTGTATTTTGACT
Organism: Cyprinodon tularosa; assembly: GCF_016077235.1. Taxonomy (NCBI): domain Eukaryota; kingdom Metazoa; phylum Chordata; class Actinopteri; order Cyprinodontiformes; family Cyprinodontidae; genus Cyprinodon; species Cyprinodon tularosa. Next base: position 1,885,278 of record NW_024039718.1, on the reverse strand, counting down.
TCTATTGTGGATCTTCTGAGATTTTCTTTGTGTGAATCAACTGAGTTTTTGGGAAAAACAAAAATAAAACTTTTGACCTGAATGTGTGCACTTAGGTCTTTCTCATCTACTTGGACCGTAGCTCAGTGGTTAACACTCCAACCTGCCAAGCCAACAACCTGGGTTTAATCTCTGAGTGGGTCCTAGTAGAACTCTATTCTCCAGTAAAGTTATGAGGTCTTCACAGATTTATAATGGGATAAGATAAGATGCTTTTAAAGAGATTTGTTTAAACTTGTTGTAGTTAACATTAAGAAGTTTTTTTTTAAAACAAATGGTTTTTAAAAAATCTGTCAACTTCTATATTGTTATCTATTTAAATGTTGTGCCATTGTGCATTAAGTTCATGTTAAATGGAAAGACACTGCAATCAGTACAGTTAAATTGTGTTTAAATCTTTTAAGATTATATTTAGGGGGAAATAAATAAAAATAAGAAAATAATTCATATAAGAAAAGGGCAAACAAAAAAACTAAACATTTTTCCTATGTCTCTTTCTGAGGTAAGCTGCACATTTCTTGTTAAACCAAGCCACCTTTCAGCATTTAACATCTTAGAGTTAGATAATTTGCTGTGGCTTGCTGCAGCATAGGGGTTTCTTTAATACCTTCCTTTTGTTAAGAACAATAATATACCTCCAGGTCTCCTCTAGAATAAAATCGGACACATGCAAAATAAGTTTTTAAAAATCTATTGTGACCAACAGAGGGCAACATAGATCTGTGCATTTACAGGTGCTGGTCATAAAATTAGAATATCATGAAAAAATAGATTGATTTCAGTAATTCCATTTAAAAAGTGAAACTTGTATATTATATTCATACATTACATACAAACTCATATATTTCAGATGTTTATTTTGTTTAATTTTGATGATTACAAATGACAACAAATGAAAATCTCAAATTCATCATATCAGAAAATTAGAATATTACTGAAGACCAATAAAAACAAAGGATTTATAGAAATGTTGGCCAACTGAAAAGTATGAACATGAAAAGTATGAGCATGTACAGCACTCAGTATTTAGTTGGGCCTCCTTTGGCCTGTATTACTGCAGCAATGCGGCGTGGCATGGAGTCGATCAGTCTGTGGCACTGCTCAGGTGTTATGATAGCCCAGGTTGCTCTAATAGTGGCTTTTAGCTCTTCTGAATTGTTGGGTCTGGTGTATTGCATCTTCTTCTTCACAATACCCCATAGATTTTCTATGGGGTTAAGGTCAGGAGAGTTTGCTGGCCAATTAAGAACAGGGATACCATGGTCCTTCAACCAGGTACTGGTAGCTTTGGCACTGTGTGCAGGTGCCAAGTCCTGTTGGAAAATGAAATCTGCATCTCCAAAAAGTTGGTCAGCTGCAGGAAGCATGAAGTGCTCTTAAACTTCCTGGTATGTGGCTGCGTTGACCCTGGACCTCAGAAAACACAATGGACCAACACCAGGAGATGACATGGCACCCCAAACCATCACTGACTGTGGAAACTTTACACTGGACTTCAAGCAACGTGGATGAAGTGCCTCTCTTCTTTTCCTCCAGACTCTGGGACCTTGATTTCCAAAGGAAATGCAAAATTTACTTTCATCAGAGAACATGACTTTGGACCACTCACCAGCAGTCCAGTCCTGTTTCTCTTTAGCCCAGGCAAGACGCTTCTGACGCTGTCTGTGGTTCAAGAGTGGCTTGACACAAGGAATGGGACAGCAGAAACCCATGTCTTTCATACGTCTGTGTGTGGTGGTTCTTGAAGCACTCACTCCAGCTGCAGTCCACTCTTTGTGAATCTCCCCCACATTTTTGAATGGGTTTTGTTTCACAATCCTCTCCAGGGTGCGGTTATCTCTCTTGCTTGTACACTTTTTTCGACCACATCTTTTCCTTCCCTTCGCCTCTCTATTAATGTGCTTGGACACTGAGCTCTGTGAACAGCCAGCCTCTTTAGCGATGACCTTTTGTGTCTTGCCCTCCTTGTGCAAGGTGTCGATGGTCGTCTTTTGGACAACTGTCAAGTCAGCAGTCTTCCCCATGATTGTGTAGCCTATAGAACTAGACTGAAAGACCATTTAAAGGCTTTTGCAGGTGGTTTGAGTTAATTAGCTGATTAGAGTGTGGCACCAGGGGCCATCAATTTTGAACCTTTTCACAATATTCTAATTTTCTGATATGATGAATTTGAGATTTTCATTTGTTGTCATTTGTAATCATCAAAATTAAACAAAATAAACATCTGAAATATATGAGTTTGTATGTAATGTATGAATATAATATACAAGTTTCACTTTTTAAATGGAATTACTGAAATCAATCTACTTTTTCATGATATTCTAATTTTATGACCAGCACCTGTATTTTCCTTCTGAACTTCACCTCCTGCTCCTCTGTTGCAGTAAAACTGAGAGTGCTCCCAGCAAGATTTTGCAGCTCTGATAAACTATGATTAGTGAAAAATGGCAGCAATTAATGTTTGTATTGCTGCCACTAAATAGGAACTGAGAACATTCAACCCAGTTTGGTTCCAAACCTTTTTCTGCTCTGCTGTCAAGGAGGAAAAAATATTATATTCCACTGGAGCAAGAAGGTATTGTATGAAATTATTTGTTGCTGATAGAATATTTAATTCAATTGGAAGAAAAACATTGAGAAAATTGCCCTCAATCAAGAAAACTGTCTACTATTCAAAGTTTCAAATTCAGAGTCGCTCTAATCTCAGCTTCTTAAAATGGGAAGGTCTGAACAGGTTTAAGCGCCCATTTGTGTAATGCACTATTTAATTTGTACAGCCTGACAGATCAGTTAAAGTAAAGTCTTATTTAGGGGGTTTAGATTCAAATGGTCTTTTTAATCTGATGTTTGTGGAGATTGTTACAGGACAAAACTGCAAATTCAAGCTTTGAAGTTCGATGAATTTAGAGGTTTTAATAATGACATCATAGTGTACTTATACAGGCACCAGGAGAGCAATGAAAGCAGGGCTGAGACACAAACTATATGGAACAGAGTAAAGGAATGAACTAAACTGGCAACACTAAGAGAATATAAAAAATGAAAAAATAAAAATAAAAATAAAATAAATAACAGACAGAAAGAAACTCAAAAACTCAAACAACCAAGGATCATGACATTTAATCTTTTACAACAATGAAACCAACTTTTCTTTTCTCTTCTAAGACACACAAAATTACACTTTATGTCAAAGCACACTGAGTTACTCTGAACAGATATTTAGCTTGTAAAGGGATTAAAAACTATCGATAAGGGTTCATTTAAGCCTTTATAGTAGGAAATGTACTGGTTATTAATTTAAAAGAAATGTATTTAATAGTTATGTATATCCCATATATAAAAAGATCTATTTTCCAAAGACATTTTCTTAATTTCAAAAAACTTATTTTAGTTATGGAGTGGAAGGTAGCCTTTATATTTTTTCTCAATTATAAGTTTTATAAAAGATAAAAACATTTTATCAGGAAAAAGTGAGATACATTCCTGCAAGTTTGTGCAAAAATATGAGAGAATATCTAATACCTTTCATTGGAAGAAATCTGTCAACCTTTTCCTCCTGCAAAAACAAAAATGACAAAAACAAGAGAGATTACTTTATACCAAGCAAAAATGGTGGGAAATGTATTCAGAAGTTGATCATTGAGAAGACTTCCTAGCCAGAATTCCAAGATCTTTACAAAGGTTTTTAGTAGAAAAGAACAGTTTTTTATTGTCTAAAAAAAGGGATCAGCTTCTATAAAATAATTTCTAGCAAATCCAAGAAAACATTCCTGCTTTAGTTGAGCAGCTTCCAGTTTCAGAAGTATATATGAACAAAATACTGCACAGATGAAAGAAATGCTTTAGCTCAAGGTTCCTCAATTCGGTCCTTCAAGTCCACTTAGTCTCCTTCAACACACCTGTGTCATATTGCAAGGTCATTATCAAGACTCTGGAGAACTTTACTGCATACTGAGAAGGACTACAAACATTTAATTTAGCAATGGAAACAGAGATACACATAAATGTGCAGGGCACTGGACCTTGGGGATGTTTAGCAGGGGTTATGTCAAATGTTGCAATCAGACTTTTTGCAAAATTTCTTCCAGACCTGTTCAACCTCATACTGGGCCTTTTCCATTGCATGAGCTCTTGTTCTGGAACAGTAATAAACCAGCTTTTCTGGTGTCCCAGACTGCAGCCTCATTTGTTTTGTTGAAAACATGTTGAAACATGTCAAAAACATGTTGCGGAACCAGGACAGGCTGCAAACTGCATTGGTCGAAAAGACCCACCAGACTTCACTATCCCCAGACACCCCCTGAAGCTCCTCCAGTGGAAGCCTGAGGTGTTCTGGGGCCAGCCAGAACACCTCAGGCAAATAGTCCCTCCAGCTTGTTCTGGGCATGCCCTGGGCTCTGAACCAGCCCCATCTATGACCAAAAATATTTTTCTTGTTTCAAAAAATGTTTGCAAAGATAAACTGCTTTATTCTTAAGTTACATAAAATGTTTTCCTATAATTACTTTCTTGCAATTATCCACTGCAATATTTGGCAGTGGCCTTGTTTCCATCCAACTGAAAAATGTGAATTTCCTGTTTTTCCATTTGGTTTAAAGCAAATTAAATAAGTAACACAAAGCGTAATCATCATATATCATCAATAATATGTTGTAATCCATGGCTATATTAAACAGGAAACAGAGGCTACAATCTAGCCCTGATAATAGATCTGTACTGGAGGAAAGTTTTAATGAATGTGTTGGGCAAGTTGTTTTAAGTTAACATGTTATCTAATAATGGCGGTTTTGCTGCCAGCCATGTTTATGAGCATGACAGGAACATCCAGCAACAGCTTATCAGTTATGTGAGGTAAAAGTTTGCTACATCAAAGATTATTTGAAAAAAAGGTTTCAATTTCCGGTTTGCACATTTACCCTTTTTTGCAAAAAAAGCAACAAAAAAAACACCTCAAGCAAGCATAAAAACTTTCTTGTGAATTTGCGGGAGTTTTTTCTAATTCTTCCGTTTCCGTCAAGCTTCTCTGATGCAATACTTGTAAATGTGGAAGGAAATGGACCTACAGGCAGGGAGTCAAACGCAGCTCTGCAGCCAATGCTTGCACGCAGAGAGAGAAGTGGTTCTCTGTTTCTGTTATTGAAAATGAATTACACATACGCAATTCATTACATCCCTATAAATCTATTATAGCCTACAATAATACAGGAAAATATGGAAGGACAACAAGAAAAAGTTTTCCAGTCAAAACGAGAAACAGCTATGAAGATAACAGAAATAGATGATAACATCCTAAATATTTGCTTGTACACCTGCAGAAAGAGATAAAAAAAATTAGACACAGCAGTATGAGTGCATACATATAAACAATTTGAACACAAAGTACACTGTACCACTTGACATAAGATGTATTTAATAGTAACTGAAGCTCTAGACAATTCTATTTTAATATAATGAAAACGTGTGAGCAACTCTATGTGTGACAGTGCTTGTGTAGACAAGGTTTCTCTATGATCAATAGCAGGTAGCATGAACCACAGACCTGCCCTGAATACCCAAAGTAGACATGGAGGATGTTGGAGCCCGAGACATTCAAAGGTCTCCAACTGTCTAAGGTATATGATCAAAATAAAATAAATTACTAAACAAAATCAATAAAATTAGTAAATAAAGAATTACATAAAAAATGTTTGTTGAATTTAAAAAATATGCTAGTTAATTTACATCAGTATAGATCACAAAAACTACTTCTTTTGTTGAGAATTTATTGAGGTTTGGCTTTGCAAGGATAGCCTCTTTATTTAACTCACTGCACAAGAAAAGGTACACATTATCCAAGAGAAGAGCAATTATCATTCAGTGCATACATGTTTTCATGCATGGACTATATTATATACCCTCGTTCAAACAAGTCTTTTTGCACTCTGTCCACATCAGAGTTGGCTGTCCTTTTGGCAGCGCACTAATCGATTTTATTGACAAGGCTTCTTATGCAAGGCATGCAACAGAAGCCACAACAGGTGAGAAAAGCAGAAAACACAACCAAGGGGATAAGAGCTAACATCACAAGTGTTTTATATCTTGTGAAATTTGAAAAATAGTCTCCCAGAGGACCATCTGCCTTTTGGTTGGTTAGAGCCTGCAACCTATCTATTGCTCTGGCAACAGATCATGGCTTGCATTGTTAGTGATATATCTACACACACAAGCACGTACACCTTTTTCTGCCACCAGGGAGTTTTAAGAAAAGCATTAATGATAAGCAGTGAGTGATGCCGCATGAAGAGCTCAGAGAGTATGTATCTAACTGGTGCATCAGTCTCGAATGCTGTGAAATAGAGCTTAGCTCTTGTTCTCTTTTCCCTATACTTTACTGTATTTGCATTTCCCCCTTTTTTTTGTAAAATGCATAATGCATATCAATGAAAGTGATGTATATATATGGGATTATAGTCAGAGCTCTTCAGCCCCTCTGCAGGCAAATCAGGCTTTGGTTTTGATACGGGTCATATTTCACAATCTATTGTTTATCTCTTTAAATGGTCTTAATCGGTTAGTGTTTTTCAGTATGTTAACTGAAGAGTGTTGGAGTGATTACTGGCGACTTAACTAAAAGTTTTAGTAATATTAAACTTAAATGAGAGTAAAGTTACAAGCTTCATTAGAATCTTATTTTGAATGTTAAAATTTGAACATTGAGCCTCTAACTCAAAAAGCTATTTTCAAAAGTTGGTTTTTCCCAAATTTCACAGCAAAAACACAAAAGTTTTTTAGGATTAAACTCATAATAGTTTTTCAGCTGAAAAAATAATTTTTCTATAGTGTGTAAAAAATCTGTGAGAATTTTCTTTTCAGGAATAAGAGTGGTCTGATCTAAACCTTGGGAGTGAAAATACCATGTCCGTTTTTAAGGAGACAGCTGGTGATTCTTAGAAATGACATCTCTCTCTTTTGCATGTTGCTTTGCAACCTTTGTTGTAAGGCTGAGCCCTTATATTGATCAATTCTATTATAAGTAATAGTAGTAGTTATGATCCGCCAACGTACCTTGGAATTGAAGCTCAAAGTAAGTTCCAAAACTGTAAAGGAAATACTAAAAAAAAAATCCAAAATCAAATTTTTCTTTGAAAATTAGATTCATTTAATAGCTGTACATAAGCTATGTATAAACAGATAATATGGTAAGTTATAAATGCACAGTGCTTATACTTTCAAGTTCTAAACTGTAACTATGGTCCTCCAAATGAAATTAATAGTTTTATGCAAGGCAAGGCAAGGCAAATTTATTTGTATAGCACAATTCAGTACAAAGACAATGCAAAGTGCTTTACGTGATTAAAATATAGGAAAATAAAACAGAATCAAAGCAAGTATGGAAAAAAGAACATTAAAACAGTTGGCCTAAAGAAAATAAAAAAGAAATTAATGATGTTTCAGTTGAACTGTTTAACTAGAACCGTCGAAGGCAATCCTAAACAAATGTCTTTTTAGTCTTGATTTAAAGGAACTCAGGCTTTCCGCACTTTTACAGTTTTCTGGAAGCTTGTTCCAGATAAGTGGAGCATAACGGACCACATGGAGGGGTCAATTTAAAGGTCCATTTAGCAAACTATCTGCTATGTGTTACAATGTCAACAACATTTAAACTTTTCCAATACACAGAAGATAAAGTAGGCACTAACTGTCTAAAGACAAGAACTAAAGTTATTTCTTCTGGTGTCTTCTGGATCCAACTTCTTCATAGGGACAACATTTCTACCATGTATAAATTAGGCTTTAATCAGACATTAATATCCTGCCACACGCTTTCTGTCCTCTTTATTTCCTTTCCTGTTTTCCTCTCATTTATGTTTCCCACCAGCCCTAAATAATCTTTCTCTCTTTTCTCCTGTCATCCTCTCTTCTGTCTTTGTGTCATCCTTTGTCTCTTGTCACTCTTATTACAGGATATAATCCTTTGAGCTTGTTAACCATTATAAAGTAATCTATTTGATTAAATTGCAAGCTGTAAAAAAAAAAGAAGCTGATTTGGGATAAAGTGCAAAAACGTTTCATTTTCATGTTAGATTTTTGTCCTCTTTGAACAAGTGTGTTATACAGTATATGACTTACTGGCTTTTACGCCGCTTATAACACCCTGGTTTCCTATTAGGGTGATTATATTGCCTGCTGAAGCATAGAGCTGCCAAGGAGAGGCCAACCCAAATTAGTGGAAATGTGTAGGTCGCCATGTACGTGTTACATGGACGGGTCAATTTCACAGGGATAAACTACATTTTGGGGACTTACAGCAGCGGTCCCCAAACTTTTTTGCACCACGGACCGCTACAGTATATGTCAGAAAATATTTTCACGGACTGGCCGGGGGGTCCCCGGTCAAGTAAAATGATACGACTGGCATAAAATCAAATACAAACAGCATGAAAATAAAACTCACCATTAAGTTGAATTAGTGGGAGCCTTGAGCTGAACAAGCCGGAAACAATGACACACGAAGTGTGCTCCTGACGTCCAGTCTAGCTTTGTTTTGGTCGCTGTAACCGTAGAAAATCCCGCTTCACAAAGATAGGATGTTATAGATAGGAAGAGTCTTGAACTGAATTAACCTGTGTCAAGAGGCACAGATGCACCGACTGATGCAATTGGGAGAGAATACCGCAATTTTTTATATTTTTCAAATTAAAACTCTGATCGTCGATAAATTATATGTATATATATATATATATATATATGTATATATATATATATATATATGTATATACTTTTTTCTGTGCGGCCCGGTACCAAATGACCGACGGACCGGTGCCGGTCCGCGGCCCTGTGGTTGGGGACCGCTGACTTACAGGTAATTGTGGAGACCAGTTTAGGATTAAGGTGTCAATTGAGTTTAGGTTAGGTTTGGTAATTATTAGGTTAAGGATCTGTATTAAGCAAAAGAAATAAATGCAATATGAATGGAAGTCAATGGAAAGTCTTTAATATAACATGCATCTATAAAAAATTAATCTGAATATTGATCTACACTGAAAAAAGTTACCTTTTTGGTGCAGTAAACTCTGGGTGGGTAGCACTGCCACCTTACAGCAAGAAGGTTTTGGGTTTGATTCCCAGCCTGAGGACTTTCTGCTTGCATGTTCACGCTATGCATGTGTGGATCCTATTAAAAAAGCTATATACATTCAGGTAAATCTATTAATACTTTTAAAAGAAATAGTTTAGATATTGTCCCTCATTTACGTAATGGAGAATCTCTAAATAAATAGATTATTTACATACCGAGTGAATATCAATCATTTGTGTTTATAACTTTGACAATTAATGCTGAGAGATCATTGACTTTTCAAAAATAACACATCTGAAGAATGTCTAGAGTTATTCAGAAAAACTTCATAATTTAAAGGAAAATAGTATATATCTAATTGATTTATAGATTTTGAGAATTAGCATTAGCATTAGAAAACCTGGCAACTGGGTGGCAAACAATGCAGAGCTAAAGCTGCTTAGCATGTGTTGGGATCCTGAGGCTTTGCCCACCAGAGGGCGCCGAGGATCCTCTTCTGTTTTCTGCCTGTCTGCCCAAGGAAGCTAAACCTGGAGATCACAGTCTGGATTCCCCCTTCAGCTCTCAGGGAAGAGCTAGGAAACTAAACCCAAGTCTGAGACTCTCTAGCCAGAAGCTAGACGCTGCTGCTGCCGAGTTCTCTGCTACTTCCACAGTCTCTGGACCCAACCGGTTCCCCTCTCTCAAGGATCTGTCAGAACCTTTTCAAGGTACAATCAGAATTCTACTCACTCGTCTATCCATCTAACTGCCTGGCTAACCAAACTCTCATCTCTTCAGATATCAGTGAAACCAGTCCCGGACCTGCACCAGAACCAGTCCTCCTTAACACTGTGTGTTGTCCTTAATAAACGTTGTTAAATTTTCCTCTGTCTCCAGTTTGGTGTTCTGCATGTGGGTTAAGTCCATTAGCCAATCATGACAGCATGAGTGTGCCACGTACCTGCAGGGATTTGTTACTATCATATTTATAGATAATACAAAAAATACCTTATGTTTCTCAAATGACTTGAATATGAATAAAAAATATTTCCAAAAGAAAATAACCATTGTTTTGAAAGATATTTCCATTCACTAGCACACAGTGACATTCTGCAGACTGAATCAGTTTGTGGTATCTTTTGCAACGTGGGCACTTGCTAAGTCCTTCCAGGAAATATCTTCATGCAGCTTTTAGGCAAAGCAAATTATCTAAGTTTCAATGGTAGATTAATTTGTTGACTATGGACTTAATAATGTGATCAATCACTAAAAGATGCCTAACTCTGGACTTCATTAAATATTGATTGTATTACTCTCCGCTATTCTGTTAGACTCTTTGAATTTGATTTTAAAATTAAATCCAAATTTTACTTTCCTCTGAAAAAAAGGCTGCTTAGTAATAGTACTTTTTTGGGGACTTAACTTTCATGTCAGGATTCTGGCAAAGAAGCTGGTTTGTTTACATTCAGCTCTGCTTCTGGCATCATTATCTTTCATTCTTTCTACCTTTGCACCTCTCCCCTTTGTCATCAGCGTTCATGTTTTCCATCTGCATTCCTCTCTATATAACTCTTCCACTAACCCCTCACTATTGTCAGATTATTTATAAATCCCACAGTGAGTAGATGTCTTGCATTCCTTCCATGCCTGATATCCTGATCCTGACCTTGCATTTGCCTCATGGATTCCACGCCTTTTCCTTGCTCTCCACCAGATTACTCTGAGCTTTCTCATTTCTGAGCACTGACCTGGTTTTGACTACCATTTCTCGTTGTCTCCTTGGATACCTCCTCTAGATTCAAACCTCTTGGGTCTGACTCTGTTTCTGTCCAACAAGTTCTGTTTTTCCTTTAGGACTTTAAGATGGAAACTACCTCTACCTGTAAGTTCCTAGTTGTCTGTCAGTCCCCATCTGGTCTTGTGAGCAGCACGCTCTGCATCAAAGTGGTCTAAGCAGCAGTGATTTTGACATGGAACCAAGCTCTAGGGATGATTGGTTTCATGCTGACAATATTTTAATACAGTACATGTAACTTGTGTCCGGTAGAATACCAGGTCCTCAGTCTGGTATGTTACAGTCCATATGTTGGATTTCTCTGTACATATTAGCTCTGATGTGCCAACTCCATCATCAGTGCACACGCTGTGCAGTTCCCTTAAATCCTTTAGTGAATTACGCTTGCCTACTTAGTTCTGGAGCAACTTCTCCGACAACATTTCTTGGTTGCTGTTGACATTGTAATAATGTGCTTGGATGAGGCATTATGGGAGCAGTCAGTATGTTTAGCAAAGACCTCTGGTGGCTTACTAATTCTCTGATGGAAGGTGTAAATGGCTGTCTTCTTGCTATATGTTAGTCATAATTGTTTATCCATCCATCCATCCATCCATCCATCCATCCATCCATCCATCCATCCATCCATCCATCCATCCATCCATCCATCCATCCATCCATCCATCCATCCATCCATCCATCCATCCATCCATCCATCCATCCACCCATCTTCTCCCTTCAGGCTAGCAGTGGGGTCGGTGCCTACACGCAGAAAGACCCTGGGCGGGGAATTCAACCCAGAACCTCAGAGACATTAGTGCTAGAAACTGTGCCACCATGCAGCGCTAAAACATAGCTTTTTAAAATTAATTAATTTATTTTTTATAAACCTGTAACTCTAGTATGTAACATCACTTTGATTGACACAAGTGTCCTAAATGAATGTAAAGTTACTGAATGAATGTACAATGCTGATTTACCTGAGGTGCATGACATGTATGACTGGCTCAGAGATGGCATTCTCATTCTTCCACATCCCTTATGGGTGGCTAGATGTTTAGCCATTGTGATTAGTTACTAATCTTACTTGCCTGCACAAAGCTTTATAAAACATTACAACGTCCACACCATGTTGTGATAAGTTCGCTCAGCCTCTTATTGCTGCACAGTTAGAAGTGTATGGGGATTGTGATGTGAATACTGATGCAAATGCTGGCAAACTGCTTCAGAGAGAGGAGCATGCGTCCTGCTGATTTTGTAATCATGCTTATGTGATTTGACCAGCTCTGATCCTGACTGATCTTGTCTCTGCACCTCAGGCCTCAGAGGTATGTCATTTGCCATCACAGAACAAACTGCACCATTCAGAAAAAGCAATCAAACCAGAAAGATCAGGAGTAATGTTTTGTAACAGTTAACAAAAAATGGGTAAATACACTGATATTGCCCCTCCCTAAAAAAAAAAAAAAAAAAAAAAAAAATTATGCAAGCTTTTAAACTGCCATAAAGATGCACTGAAGAATATAATTTATAGTTTTAATGTAATTTTTATTGTAAAATTTATTAAAAGGGAAATTATCCTAACACATAAATTATTATATTTTTATAAAAAAAATCATCCTCACTAAATAATAACAGCTTATTTAAAAAAAGAAAAAGATAGCTGTATCTACGTACACATCAATAAAAAGTTTTGGATTTTGGAAATATAGTCACATTAGGTCAGTGGTGTGCATAGACTGAGGCTGAAAAAAATGGACAGATAAAGCACCTCCTCACCCCTGTATACGGACCCTAAACAATCATTTTGGCTCCAGGGAGGGCACTTTAACATGCATTTTTCAGTAATCAGACCAGGATGGGTTGGACTGAGAGAACACAAAAATTATTTATTTTACTGCTGGATTTTCTTATAATATTTTAAATAAATAAGGAGGACCACAACTTTTGGACACCCCCTCAGTCATGTGCCATTGAAATCTTTCTTTTTAACAACATAATATGGAGTTGTTATTTATGTAAGACAAGCAGACGTGTTAAGTAACAAAGTACAAATACTTCGTTACTGTACTTAAATACAGTTTTAGGTATCTATACTTTACAACATTACTTATTTTTCTTCCTATTTCTGACTTCTACTCATTACATTTTCACACAAGTATCTGTACTTTCTATTCTTTACATTTTTAAAACAAACATTACTCGTTACTCTTGGGTTCGGTTTAATGTTTATAAATATTTATTTCACATCATGTGCACCATCCAATGCAGATCCTTGGCGCCATCCACATCTAGTGAAAACTAGTATAATTGGATGAGTCATATAACGCAAACGCTCATTGGTTTGCTAAAGGAAATCATCAGAAGCAAGCAGGTGTTCTTTAAACTGCAAACACAAATTGTCTATGCCATGCTACAATGTTGGATTCAGAAAAAGATGTGGAAATGTCTAAAAGCTCGGAAACAGGCGAGAGCGTATCGGGAGATGGAGATGGTGACCATAAGACCTCCCTCATCCTTGGCCCTATCTCAAAGAATTTTTCCGAAATAGTGGAATAATTGAGCTTTCAGTTCATATAGTGACATCTGGCGTTTTTTTTTTTTAACGTTACTTTATACTTTTTACGTTAAGTAGTTTTTGGAGCACATACTTTTTCACTTTTACTTGAGTAAAGAGGTCAAGTTGATACTTCAACTTTTACCAGAGAGTTTTTAAACTGCATTATCTATACTTCTACTTATGTAACAAATGTGGGTACTTTTGACACCACTGAGGACAGGTCAGAGTAGATGAGAAGATGGACTGAGATAAATGCAGGGTAGTTCATGGAGAAAAAATGTTAGAGGAAAAAAAAAAATACTTTGATATGGATGAAGTTTACCTATTAACAGGACATCGACCAAACACATAAATCACAGATGCTTTGGCAATAGTTGTTCACAGAAACGCCTAAATCTGATTGAGTCTACGGTAGGTTAGTTTGTAATGAAGACTATTTAATATTTGCAAAGATGTTTAAAGATAAAACCAAAATTTAAATTATGCTAAGTTTTGAGCTTGTCTGTTTAAATCAGAGGTCTTCAACAGGGGTTCCGCAACCCCTGGGGGGTCCATGGAGGTACTGCATGGGGGTTTTGAAAGTTTTGGTTGATTAGACTTTTTTTTTTTTTTTTTATATTTCCCCCTGCAATTTTTTTCACTAATTGAAATGTCTTTAAATACACATTAACATGAATTCAACAGGGACAAATGAAGGCAGAAGATGTCTCTCAGTCACACATTCAACGACACACAGGAGCTCTTTCAGCTGGGCACCCTTTCATTCACAACACCTCTTCTATCAACCAGGAATCAGAATCAGAAATACTTTAATAATCCCGGGGAGAAATTACTTTCCTTACATTACTCCGTCTGTATAAGAGTGACTATAGGACCAATTTGATAATATACTATTTCATACAATACATATAATTAGGGGGTCCCCGCTCCATCTCGCCATCAATTTTGGGGTCCTTGGCCGGGAAAACATTGAGGACCCCTGATTTAAATTACTGATTATCAACAGATTAATACAATAACACTCTTTTTAATTTGTCTGTCCATAAAATAGGCGCTGACGAGTATAGAGAACTTCATTTCCCATAAGGCCAAGGGGACAGAACGTAATGACATCACCAGGAAGTCCATTGTTTACTTTTAGCACAGCAGGCAGCGAGCTCCTGTCCTCTATCTGTCTGTCTGTCTGTCTTTCTTCCCTCCATACTTCTAAATAACTACACAGAAGACCTGTGCAGGTAGGAGGACGAGGACTAAAACCGGGGGTTTGGTCCCTATAGGACGCCATCCTTTTTTTTTTTTTTTTTTTTTACATGTGAATTTAAGGTTAAACAACTTTATTCATCACTTGAATCTTTGAGCCGCTAACTTTGAGCTTTGGTCCGCGGATTGAGCCGCACTGATACATTAGACATTAGAATATAACACCAGACCAATAAAACAGCAGCTGTCAAAGAGGGAATTAAACATCAAAAAGGGGTCAAATACAATGAAAAAGCTATAAAAGCCTAATATATGAATCGGCCAAAAATCACTATATCAGTATTTTTCCTTTAGTGTTTATGATTGTTTTGCAGCAAGTTTCGACTGTTCATGGTGAAGATTGCACTAGGATTAAAGCAGACTTTTGAAATGTCCAAAGTCTAAAGTTCTAAGTCTGAAAGCCTCCTGGTAGTAGTTGCTTTCAAATGGAAATTTCCTAAGTATACATGTATGAATAAGCTGTCCTTATGATCACATAAAAATAAATCACTAACTCAGTATAAATAAAATATGAATTTAAAAATATTTTATTTTCCATTTGGCTCATGCAGTAATACCCCCTGTGGTGTGATGGACACAGGGGCGGAGCTAGATGGGGGGCCATGGCCACCCTTAGCCAATCATTGGCCACCCCTACCATTCCCTACCATCTCTGTAATACAGATGGTGGCAACAGTAATAATCTCAAGTGGAATATTAAAAGTATTTTAATGTTCCATATGTTAAGAATTAGTTAATAACAAAAACACTGTGGTTAATTATGCACATCAATATACTGACATTAAAGATGATGAGTACAGAATTCAAGCAGAAATAGATTTTGTGTTTTATGGGATAGAGAGAAAATGATGTGTCTCTGCAAGTTATCTGGAGTCTTCATTGAAATCATAGATAAATAACTATTTTAATAAAAACTTTTTAAATAATCAATTTATGTAGATATTAGTGCATGTAAATATAAATTTTATGCAGAATAATTATTGATCAAACTAGGTAAGTTTTATCCACTATACTTTTTATCTAGAAAGCATGGATGTTTGAATATATTTGTCTATTTGTTGGCAACGGCTGTAGGAAAGTATAGTTTGTCCATTATTTTGAAAATATGGATCTCTTGCTTGATAATTTTCCTGTTGGAACAGTGAAGATTGACCGTGAGGTTTTGATGCCTATCTACTTTCAGCCACCCCTCAGTGTACATTGGTTATTGCATGGCCACCCTTATAAACATTTTTTGGCTACGCCTCTGGATGGACAGTATTATTTTGTTCCTAAAAATGCTTCACTTCACTTAAGGTTTTCTTGCAGCATAATGTTTAAAATGTAAAACAATGCATCCAAAAATAATCAACTAAGATAAATCCTCTGCATGAAGCTAAATGTTCTTTAGACAAAAAGTTTCTGCAGTGTCTTTGCAACACAGAACACATTGTTGTTATTAATAATTTACAAGGTAAAGCTAGTTTACAATGTAAAGTAATGGAGATTATATAGAAACCCCCTGCATGGAAAAGCAGATACAGCCAAATTAAAGCAAGAACTGGTGGCTGATTTTATATATTTTTTTTATTTTTTTTTTAACCTTTGATTTTGGAGGGCTAATCTGGGAATGGTACCAAACTTAATCTAAATACATTCCAGTTTGTAAGTCAAAACACCAGTGAAATATGTTAATGTCTATGCTCATGAGTAGATAAGCGCTATTTGCAATGCTAAGGTAAAGTTTTTTTTTTCCGTTTTTTTTTTTGTGTGCAGGCAAACATTACATTTCTGGAAGGACTTTTGTCAGTTCTGAATGAAAACGTATACACAAGGCCTGACTAACTCAATGTCTTAAAAAAGAATTATAAAAACTTTACCTTATGTATACAATTTAGGCCCTTATTAATAAGCTTATATGTTTTAGATCAGAGAATATCCATGATAAATCTAAACCCCTTTGTCCCTAAAATAAAGGATGTAGAACAATGTTTGAATAATTCAGCGTTAATGGCATCCTTCATTCGTTCATGCAGACTTGAACTGGGACTGTAAATCTTAAATCGGATAAGATACAGAAACTGCTGAGCAGATGCAGGAACAGGGCAATTAATCCGAATAAATGTCTCCTTGCTGTCTAAAAATATGCAAAAGATTTTCAATTGATGAAAACCATCATACGGGTGGTGAGTTTCTGGAGCCCATAGACAGAATGTTGCCTTTATTAGTGTTGCATAGATCTAGATTGCAATTGCTGCCAAAGCTTGGTTGATATTTGATATGCAAATTAAGATGCTATAATTTGCTACTAATTAAACCCTTCATTACACAAAATCCGAGATAATATGTCATGTTGACACTATAAAAATGTATTTTTTTTATCCCTGGGGACAAAGGCTCTCTGAATTTGATCTAATAGGATTAAGATATTATTTAGAGAGAAAAGCAAAATTTTCAGGCTAAATAAATACCCAGCAGATGATTTTTCTTAGTTGGTTTTTTTCAGTGAGGTAGTTACTGTGTACTGTATACAATATTTGATAAATCTTTGGAGAAGAACTCAAAATAGCTTGAAAAAGGTTAGAAGAGTGATGGGATCATTGAGAATAAAACTTTGTATTATTGTTTCCTGCTGTAAAATTTCTAATAACACTACAGCTCATGCGTTTCCCTGCATTAAGTTGAGTCTAAATGTGTCTAAATTGAATTTGCAGTCACTAAGCCATGGCATTGGCGGGGGTGAAAGTCATTGAGCTGGCAGGTCTGGCTCCGGCACCGTTCTGTGGCATGATCCTGGCAGACTTTGGAGCCAAGGTGATCCGTGTGGACCGAACCAAAGTTTTCACAACTATGGACACTCAAGCACGAGGGAAACGTTCAGTCGCTATCAACCTGAAAACGGCAGAAGGCGTGGCTTTGCTTAGGAACCTCTGTGTTCAATCTGATGTTGTACTGGAGCCCTATCGTAAAGGTCAGAACTTTGTCTGTAAAAAGGGGAGGAAAAAAACAACATTATACATGATCACTTATTTTTCTTAAATGTAGCTTAAAACAGTAGAACAAAGGATCAGCATTAAATAGATCTTCTTCCTGTGCAGGTGTTATGGAAAAACTTGGCCTTGGCCCATATGAGTTACTTAAAGAAAATCCTGCTCTGATCTATGCTCGGTTGACGGGATATGGCCAGAATGGGCGTTACGCTGCAGCAGCTGGACATGACATCAACTACCTCGCCATGTCAGGTAAAAACTAGTTGTTTCTTCAAAGTTCTTCTTTAAATAGAACTTTGAAGAAATAGAACAACTTTTTTGATTCCCTTCAAATATCTTTTAGTGTAGCCATTTAAAGTCTTATATCCCACCATCTTCTTGTTTTGTAGTTCCGACATCTCTTTTGTTCTCCACATATCTACTGTTTAAATTTACTTTGCTACATGCTTTCATGACTAGGTGTAACTTTTATTAAATAGATATTAAATACTAAATAAAGTTATCCAATATTTGAGTTGGTTTCAGATTATTTGTACATCATAGGAAGGCGCTGTAGCATTAGGGACCACCACATTTATTGTTGCCTTTGAAAAAAAGAGAAGTAAAAAACCTCCAAATAAATGTATCTTTTATTAACTATAACACTGTATTTCCCTGTAATTTTATATTTGTGTACTAAGTGTTAAAAATCCAGCATCTTGTGATGGCGATAATCTAGATTAATATTGTGACGATGATAGAATTTGCAATATTTCTTCTTTTTTCTTCATTTTCTCAAAGATGAGAAAATGAAGAAAACAATGTTTAACTGGCTAAATATTATATTAAAATATCATTTGGAAACCTATCCAACAATTTTGCTGCCATAAACGGCCCTTTATAAGTATTGCACACACCGTTATTGCAATATTTTTGCAGCTTGTGTTGATTCCTCACTGTTTTTTTACGCTCCGCTCAGGTATGCTCAAGTCATCCAGCTGGAGGATTTTTGTTGTTATGTTAATTAATGAGAACGGTTTCACATTCTCTTTGACTACTCAACATCACCACCCGCTCTCCGTCATTTACCGTCAAAATAAAACAGGAAACAACTTTTATTTTCTCTGGTCCGCTTGTAGCCGGTACTCTCATGCATCGTCTCTTCGGGCTTTAAAGAACTTGGAGTGGAACTTGTTGGTGGATGTAGAAGCTGTGGTTTTTTTAGGGATGCATGGAGGCAAAGGAACGGAACTGAAAGGTATAGCAATCTGGGTTTTATTCCTCTGACTTAAATCCTGTAGATTCACGTTGAGCTAGGAAGACGACATAGAGCGGGGAAGCTAAGACTATTAATGATCTGTACAAGATCATTAATAGAAGAACAATGATCAAAGATCCCTCTCTCTATATAATCTCAGTTTGTAAAATCTTAAGCAATACAGGACTGTACTAAATAGTTGCGTCATTGGGGTCCCTTTTTTCCCCACACTGAATAAGGTAGTCTTGTTTCAGGTTAGAGTCAGGTTGAATTTCCTGTGTGAGATTAAGCTGCTGCATGAACATAATTACTTATTTTAAATCAAATCATGCTAGAAGGTCTTTATTAAAAGGATCAGCCAAAAGGTATGGAGGGTAATGTTTTTACTTCAGTTCTAAATTTCTTTTTTTCTGGCCCGTTGTTGACTTTGCCTGAAAAACATAATATTTCGGTAGTTTTAAATCTGTTTACCAGAGAAAGCGTGAGGTGGCGTCAAAGTATTGTTGAAAAACTTAACAATAACCATCATTTCAGCCCAGAGGGAGGTTCAAACAATGCAAAGATGAACAAAAAAACCCCCCAACTTGTTACCTTGAAACATAAACTCCTAGTCGATGTCTGCTGTCATGCTGACTCAGCTTCACATAAACACTTTGGTTCGCTCATTTTAGTGAATTGCTAAAACAGAGGCACTTAAAAGAAGAATGTAATGCAATGATTCCAAATAACTGAGACTGGATTAAGCTAAACAAACACCTTCTACTTCAAAATCATTTTAAATAATTCAATGTGATAAATAGCAGGGAGATTTGGCTGTCTACCATTAGTGAGATTTGTGGAGTTTTAAATCATTAAATGAGGGCACAGATAATAAGCCGGTTGGATACATTTAGACAGAGTTTGATTAAAGCCGGAATTCACGCTTTAATACCTCTTGCTGTACAGTTCACTATATAATTATAGGCTTTGGATCCGTTTTTGCTGCTGTTCTAAAAGCTCTGCATTTTTTTTTTCATCAATTAAACCTGGATCTTAAGTGACCGCAGCACGGCCTCATTGAACCGCCCAGTCAAGCTTTTTATGGACTGAAATAACCTGCAATATTTCCACCGAAAAGGCTGTCAAGAATGCCTTTTAAATGAAAAACTGTCCATCAGCCCAGGCTGTACTTTATAGCACACTGAGTGATTTCAACCACATCTGAAATGTCATTTTGAGGGTACATATTGAACTAAAGGGCTGTATTTTGGATCTCTCAATATTGATCATATGACCTCAAATAACATTCATTAAATCCACTCATGTCTTCACGTTCAAGCAGTGGGTTCACACTTAGAGTAGAAACAGCGAAAGGGAAACTTCAGCAGATATTTTAAGGATAAAGTAGATAAAGATTAGGCTTGAACATATCATAGAAACCTTGTTGCTTTTTAACGGTTTATTATATTGTGCTTTCTTATGGTTGATGTTCTTTGTTAGTTAACACATTCAAATTGTTGTTGTTCTTCAAGGTCCTTTATTATATCCTTTGTTATGTCTGTGATAGCAGTACAACAATAACAATTCCCACACAAAGTCCTGTTATCATGTAACAGAGTAAAGTGCTCCAACTAAATTAATTTAAATGTAAGAAGAGGAGTTTTGTGCACTTCTGTGCTTATTAGTCTTGTGTGCAGAGGCTCTTCAGTGAGTGTTTTCAATTTGCTTTGAATCTAAATGATTGTTTATTTTGTCTTTGTCTAAACAATTTGTTTGCTGTCCTCCCAGGCCTTTTATCCCGACTGGGTCGCAGTGGAGAGAAACCCTACGCTCCTCTAAATCTTATAGCAGACTTTGCTGGTGGTGGCCTTACATGTGCTCTGGGGATTGTCTTAGCACTGCTGGAGCGGACAAAGTCGGGGAAAGGGCAGATCATTGATGCCAGCATGGTAAGAAACCCTGCAATGAATGGACTTCTTTTTTTTTTCTTTTTTTTTTTAAGGTATTGTGGAGAATTTTCGCAGATTATTTTTAAGACGCACGCTATCCACTTAAAAAAAAATGCACATGTACAGCCCTGTACCTGCTCCCAGGAGAGAACGCTTTTTAAAGGCGTGCGAGAGCATGCACAAATCTATTTCTACTCGTGCATGCTCTGTTTAAAAGTTACTGTTTGCATGTCCCTCATATAAGCTTACTGTGTTCGAACATCCACCCTAATATGGAGGACCAATCCTGCCATAATAAAAAAAATAGAAATAAATAAATGCTCCAAAAATAAATAAGCATATAATTAATTGCCCCCCAAAAATACAATAAACAAATAAATGTAAGTAGAAATGAAATTATACAGTGAGACATAAACATATCTCTTTTAATTAGCTTCTTAATAATTACCTTATTTATTATGACCTATTTCTTTAAGTATTTAATTATGTGCATGTTATAATATTTTTTTGTGATTTATTCTTCCTTTGTATTTTTGTACCCTATTTATTTCTTCCATGCAAATTATTTCTGCATTTATGCTTATTTATTTTTGGAGCATATATTTATTTCTGTATTTATTTTGTAATTATGGCAGGATTGGTCCTCCATACCCTAAATCCCTTAATCGCATTCCTAGAAAGATGAGGCTTTTCTTTTCTTTGATACATTTCGTAGACACTTTTTCTCGTGTGACCCTCGGCCATTTTTAAAAGAACCGCGGTGAGAAAGGTGAGCTTCAATTACTGGCTGAAACCGTAGCCCCACATCTACGCCTGAAAGTGCTCATGCGCAGAAAAAGATAGCTAACAGGAAGAGCACGTAGGAATGCCTTACGAAAACATATCACCTGAATAATTGACAGTTAGCAGGACCACTTATTTAGATGATCCACCCAGAAATAGAAGATCCTTCACTATACCTTTAAGCAAACGTCTCCTGACAGGAGTCGTTTTTCATGACAAGAGCTACATTACAGACAGGAGACTGATTACTGATTTCATTTAATGGCACAGTTTTAATTTAGTTGAGTTCTCCCTTCAGATAAGAAAGGTAGAGTTAAATCACACTCCTTTCCTCTAGTTTTTGCTGTCCAACAAGCTGATGTTGCAGATGTATATTTCCAATTGCAAGAACCACTAGTACAGCCAGTGCTGGTGTTGAAACTAAAAGAGCACCACTAATGACTCTTAAAATGATTCTGCTTTGAAACTACAGTTGGCAAGCTACAATGCCATGGCTGTGAAGCAGCAAACTGCAGGCTCATATCATTACTTTTTAAAAAGCAGATTGGCAAGAACTGTCAAAAAAAGCCTCTGAAGGGAAGAGAAGAAGAGGTGTCCTGAACAGCTAACAAAAATGAAGCTTCCCCGCTTGGATAATGAGCTCCTCACCATTGTCTCTAAAGTCCTGCTATGAAGCTCACTTCAGGCGGGAGTATCCAGAATTTTTTTTTGTTTATTCATAATTGGTGCTACATAAACAAACTGTCATTTGTCTGCTAATATATTTTAAGTTTCTTACTTTGGACAATAATTCAAGTATCAGCCTGTTGGATGTAGTTTCACTGCAGTTGACGAGCACGTCTGACATAAAAGAATCTGCTAAAATGCTAAAGGTTGTAGAGAGTTTAGTAACGGGGTTTTGCAAACTGTAGATTTATTTAAAGTGATGCTGTCAGTGCAAGATCTATCAATTATATAGAGCCACTGCAGCATCTTCAGCCACATTACCGTCATTAAGAACAAAATGTCAAGATGTCTTCCCTGTATAAGCCAAAAGAGGACCTCTAATCCCAAGGTGACAATCCAGCCTGTTGTGGAGAACCTTGGCCTCAGACTTGAAATGTGTTTTCACTGCAAAACTTTCAGAGGTTTTTCTCCTATTACATTTCTGCTTTTGGGATCAGGTCCAAATTAGACAGAAATCTACCATGAAATAGTCTCTACTACAGATTTGGGATTTTTTTTTTTTTTTTGATGGTCTCTGAACTAAATTTGGACATTTGTGGTTTGAGGTTGCCAGACATTTCTCTTTCTGTCATCTACTCCTCTGCAGCTCTCATCCAAGCATCTTTAGGAGACTTAAACCTGTAAAGTTAAAACATTTTTCAGACCTTTCATTCTGATGCAGATCAAAGCAACCAAAAGTGCCCGGGATTGTTTATCATTCATTGGTAAGTGGAAGTGGGACGCATCTTAGAGGATTAAGGCTTCAATTGATAATTATCTCTACATTGTTAGACATGATTTTTATCCCGTTTCAGAATTTAATCCCCCTCAAAACTGCCACAAGTTATTTCTTTGAAAAGATCAATGCAATCACAATCAAAGCTCTTCTACCTTTCCTTTTTCTCAGGAAAATTATGTTCAGTTGTGAGCAGCAGTCTATTCATTTGAAACCGTCACCACAAAAAAACCCCAAAAAAATCCCATCAGATTAAATATTTTAAGTCTGATTTTACTGTGTTCACAATTCAGGACTCCACCTGTATTTTGGGTGGAGATCTTTGACCACATCAGCAGTCCGACTGGAGAAGAGTCTAGGGATGTCATTGATATAAATGGCCCAGATTTAGATAGTCAGTTTAGTAGAAAAAGATCTTTAGGATCTCATAGTCGAAAAGAGGATCTGATTTTTATCCTGGAACGTCAGTTGTCAAATCCATCATCATTTAAAATTCCCCTTGAAAAACTGTCCTTAAACATCACTAACAGGATCAATGGGATCCACTTTGTATCAATAATGGGGACCAAGATCTGCGCTCTCCTCCGGGGTAAATCCCTAATCAGCATTGGTAGGATAGTGTTCAAGTTTTAAAGCAAAACATCTATAATCAAAGACTAATAGAAGGAAAATTACTTTTATCATCCATTATATCTAACTTATTGATGTATTTAAAGGAAGCTCATTTGGAACAAACACACCCTCCTTCTGTGTGAAGTAGAATTAATTTATGAGTCATTTAAGTATTTATGCAAATCCCTATCTGATTCCATAAATTCTACCCTTTGTCTATTTGTGTTTTTCATCAATTTTAAGTGATAAATATATTCCTAGTTTTGTTTTTTTAATAAGTTGAGGCTCTTACCAGTGTGTCATTGATGCAGTTAAAATATTTAAATGCACCATTTGGACTTTATTCTGCCAACAAAGTGATCACAGCAGGATTTTAGCTCTTGTTTTCTGAATGCAAATTTCAGCCGTCGCTGGGGTGTCCACACTTGCATATTGCCAACTCAAATCTGTTACAAAGTTCTAGAGGTTTGCTTTGTTTGTGTTTAGTGTGATGTATTGAAAGAAGGAAAATGTGGACATTGAGAGAGAGACAGCAGGAGGCCGAAACTGCTGGACAGCTGCATCGGGGGATAACGAGCAAATAAACAGCAAAATAAAACACCTTTACTGAAATGTTGCAGGAGAGAAACACTTGCAGGAATCCAGTGGTTCACACATAAATGAGGCCTTGGACAGTCATCCTTGCAAGAGGGCTGTATTGTGCACAGCTGGAATACAAAGTTTTGCTTTCTGTAAGACAGAGTGCTTTGTATTTCGTCTTCTTCAAACTGTGACTGCATCTTTACCTTTGGGGGGCTGGGATTTGCCAAAGTTCTGACAAGTTCAACAAACTGATGTGAATGTTTTGGGTGGTCATGGTGGTACATTCCGATTTGCTGAAGAAAGTAGAAACCAGACTTTTATAAAACAGTAAAAATATTCTGTTACTCATTTTGGGACATTGTTATTGACTTTGAATAACAAAAAGATGTGGTATTTTTGAACGGGATTTGTCCAGGCTCTGACCTTTACTGAATTCAGACTTGAACAGGATCAATGTTGATTTGTGATACAACTCCACTGCAGAGGACTATAATCTATATAGTATGTTTATTTTGATTATCGCAATCATAAAAGGGCTGTGCTATAATATGAGTGATTATTTGCCCTCTTTTAGTTGAAATTACATCCATCCACTTTCTTACAAGCTTATTCCAAGTGGGGCCGCGAGGGGTGCTGGTGTCCATCTCCAGCTGTCTGCGGGCGAGAGGCGGGGTGCATCCTGGACAGGTCGCGAGTCCATTGCACGGCAACACAGAGAAAAACAGGACAAACAACCATTCAAGCTCACACTCACACCTAAGGGGACTTTAGAGAATCCAACAGTCATGTTTTTGGATTGTGGGAGGAAGCCGGAGTACCCGGAGAGAACCCATACACGCTCAGGGAGAAAATGCAAACTCCATGAAGAAAGACACCGGCCCAGGGGGAATCGAACCCAGAACCTTCTCGCTACAAGGCAGCAGTGCTACCCACTGCCCATCTGAGCATTACATGACATTGTTTTTTTGTTTTGTTTTGCCTTGGTTCACTTTTGGGAGCCGTATTTCAGCCAGCTGCTGCTCATCAACAGGGGGAGCACTGGCCTTTTCTTTGCTCCAAACAGAAACTGTTGCAAATGTGATGCTTTTTAAAATTTCTTATCAAAACGATTTCATCTATTTAAAAATCAAACTTATTAAAATGTTGGTGTGCATTTGTATAGGTTACGTCTCATGCCTTCAGTCTTATTTGAAAGTAAATAATTATATTCACCGCTCTTATGAAACCAATGATGGAAAAATATAGCTAAAGAAGGAAACTAATTTCTAATACAGTTTAACTAATTATAGCTCAATTTTGACTTTAAGATGTTAGAAAACCTTACCCAGAATAGACGGTTTACAGAACTGTAAAACTAGATTAAATTACATTTCCATGTTGGTTGCTAATAGAAGCACATTTAAGAGTTTTGTTTGCCCTGTATTGTGGTATTGTGGTGGTAAGGAAGTGCAAGGCTGTGCCAGCTTTTTTATTATCTAGCCTTTAAAGAACTCCGATTCTTTCTCTGAATGCAGCTGAAGAGGCCAGCACAATGGACTGCAGCCATAGAGGTTGCACCGTTTTGAATTTGACATAAATGATCAGGGATCTTGTCCATTCATCTGGTTTCCATCTCTTTGTAGTTATTTTCAGACGAGGCGCCCTTTGTTAAGCCTTCAGTGCTGGTGTGCTGTAATTCTGTGTGAAATAGACAAGAGAAAACTTCAGGGATTCAGATGACAGGGTAAGATTAAATCAGTGTAAATCACTGCTCTGTCAGATATGATATATTTTTTAAAGAATCTAGTTACGGAGTGACATTTCTAATCTATTTTCATCTCATGAGCAGTAAAATGTGGAGTTTTGGGAGAAAACTCTGTAGCGGCTTATTATTTTGATTCATTATATCCTTTCTCCTGGCTTTTTGTGTTCCTCAAGCACCAAGTTAAACCTAAGATGGGATAAGTGGGGCATTGTTAGATGTAGGTAAAGTTTACTTAAGGGATCAGAACTTTGTTTTCAATGTAAACAGCTTTTATAGCCTGTTGCCTCTTTATCCAATTCTCATAACTCTGTTTCCTATCCAATATATTATATAATAAATTTGATAGGAATAGTTATATATAATTATATATATATATATATATATATATATATATATATATATATATATATATATATATATATATATATATATATATATATATATATATATATATATATATAATTTTATATAAATATAAATTTTTTTACATTGTGCTGCAAGAGATGTGAGTAGATTGGTGTGTATTTGTGTGTGCGCTTGTGTATGCTTACAAGAATGTTAATGTTTATTGACTTTAAAGGTACACTATGCAACCGGTGTTGATTTTCCAGTGAGGCTCCCCCCAGAGGGCGAAAGTAAAAGTGCACTGTCGTAAATATGCACAGCTGTTCTCCTGGTTTCTCCGTCAAGCCAGGCGCGGTTGTTTTGAGCTTAGCAGCGAATGACTAGCGCTGCGTTCACACTGGACGTAGCTGGCGCGACAGAAGCAGCGAGTTTACATGCAAAGTCAATGGTTGACGCGCGTCAAGGCGCAGCAAAAGGTCCAGCGGCGCGTTTTGAGCACCAGGCGCAGCACGTCTGAGCAGCTGAAGCAGCGCGTCGGGTGCGTTTAACGCAGGGAGAGAGACACAGAGCTGATGATCACTCCTCTTAAACAGTTTATTGACGCCTAAATTAACTTAAAATGCAGAAATCTGCCGGCAGAATATGCAGTTTGGATTATTTAGATGAAAAACACCTACCAGCTGCCGCGGTGAACCGCTGCTGATGAAGGGATCCATACTGTCGGCGCATCCCTGGTATGTGGGGGTCTGAGCGGCTCCGACAGAAAAAATATTGAAGGCAGGATAATAATCTGAATGAACTGACTGCACTGATTACGTTTTCAGGTGTATTTTCTCACTTCAACACATATTAAAACTACTTTATTCCCACTGATCACAGCAAATATAGCTGCAAGGCAGAGAAAGGATAGTGAAGCTCCGCCCAACGCGCCTCAGACACACTTTTGCACCCCGCAGCCAGAGCAGCAAAGCTGCTTCAGCCACGCGTCAGAACTAACTGGTACAAGCAGCAAAAAGGAAGCAGCAGACGCGATTTTGTTGCTTTTGCTGCGTGAACGTAGCATAACTGCACAAATTGCCACTGTGCTAGCAACGAGAATGCTTTTAACTGGGGGCGTGTAGCAGTTCTCGCCGTAAAGCAAGACTGACTCTCACGAGACTTCTGAGCCTGTGGGTGCGGGTCGGTGCTCCTGCAGTTGCAAGTGCAGTATTGCCCCCACAGACCACCAGGGCGGCCGAGAATACCTTTGTTCAACCTGAAATGACTCATTTAGTCATCCATAACGTTATGGAACACATTAATTAACTGAAAAATGTTGCATAGTGTCCCTTTAAGTTTTTTCAAATATTTAATACAGAAAAGAAAATATTGGTGTGCAAATGTTTGGTTAAAGTATGGTTGCAAAAATAATCCATGTTTTCTATACCACTGATAAAAAAAATAATAATAATAATTATCAAATATACTCTTTGCACTAAAATCTGTACAAACTGACTGTTTCATATTTACCCCAATTATCTCAAATCTCCTGGTCGCATAACTGCAATATCAGATGCTTTAAGGCTAAGGCTCAATCCAAATTCTTCAAATCCGTAAGAACATTTGAGTCATGGCAGAAAAGTGTTCTATCGCCATAATAAGTGCTATCTGAATAGTGCTGGCAGTAAGGAAGGAGCTAGGAGGAAGAAACACTATGCTTCCTATTGCCAGTTCAGTTATCAAAGGGATCCCTGACTATTAAGTCAGAATCCAGCCAAAAGCCCATGTGTAATAAACACTCATATGAATAGTTTTATTTAATGGTCTGGGTGAATACTCGAATATGATTGGCTGTAGGCTATCCGTCGAAAGGGTTATAGGAAAACTACATTAAAGGTCTGCTCAAATAGTCCTATAGTTTCTGCTAGCTCAAACGTTAACTGGAAACGGGAAGACTGTGTACTGTTGGTTACCTTGGCAATGTTCCACAACTTGCTTAAGCAGGATTTACTTGAAAAGGAAAGTGACAATAGTTGACAGGAGCAAGCAGAGACGGGTCAACATGCGAGGAGGAGGGAGGCTGCACATGCATGGAAATTAATTTACATGAGCACAGACAAGGGAAAAGCACTTGTGTGATATATTGGGGCCTGCTGTACTCTATTTGGACATGTAACAAATAAATGAATGTGAGAAGTAGTTTATGGGCATCTTTATGAAGTAAAGCTGCATGTTGGAGTAGACTTTTGGCAGGACCCTGACGCCATACTCTGACCTTCCTATCCTCTGCTGGAAGTTAATCGGTTGCCAACAATCCTTTGTTTGAGAGAACTTCACAAAAATACAGAAATTCTTCTAAATGTCTGTACATTCAAATGTTTGTCACAGAGTCGATATCACAAAATAGTGCATTTGTTTAACCCCCTGCTGTAGCTTATGCTTATACTATCTGTCAACCACAAAGGATTATGGGCAGCCGTTAAGTACTTAGTGGCCATGTAACTGGATGTAGCCATGTTATTATTATGTAGCAAGTTACATGGCTTATTAAAAAAAGTAAGATATTACAGCAGCAATTTTCATTGGTTAACTTGTCATTGAAGTGATTCCACCTTAAAATGAGCTTAAAATGAAAAAAAAAAGACAAAACTTTTCCCCTTATTATTCTTTTAATCTTGCTCTATCTTGTTCTCATGTACTATATATATATATATATATATATATATATATATATATATATATATATATATATATATATATATATATATATATATATATATATATAAAGACATAATGGATTCTCACATCAAAACTGTTTACTGTATAACTGTAAGTCAAATGTAAATCAGAAAGAATCCTAACAAAATTAAATGAAGGTTTGAGTGTTTTCAGTCCTTCTTACATTTACACTTTTTTAGTTGGTTTTAGTTCCCTCCTTTCAAGTGGATCAGAGTTTAGAGGTGACAGTTTGGCTAGTTTTCCAGATATAGCCAAGGTACCTCACACAGACACAGGCTATATTTCACTTGGAAATTGCATCGCTTAGCAGCAAAACAAGAAGATGCACTGACACAATTTGTCTGCACCATTTAGGTATATAATCTATTATAACTGACTATTCTTCCTGTGTTTAATGAGTCGAGTAGCTTTTAGTAGTCTTTTTACATCTCCAGTGGTTCTGGAGCTGCCTGCAGCACAGCCCTTTATTTACCAATTTGATCAGCTTCTTTTTCACTGGTACACATGCTGCCATTGTAACAGATGGCTACCAATAATGTTGCAATCTTCAAAGACTAATACCGTATTTTCACGACCATAAGGCGCACCGTACTAAAAGGCGCAGTCTCAGTTATGTGTCCCATTTCTGTATTTATAAACACATAAGGCGCACCGGACTATAGGGCGCATTTTTTATATACAGGTACATGTCCTCTACTACCTTTAAATACCTCTACTGCGTATTTAAAAATACAGCGGGCCCAAAACTGAGTATGACTGTGCTTTATTCATGTATTTATTACAAAGTATTAATCAAACCTGCGAGCTGGCCATGAGACAGACACATCGCAGATGACACAGCGCTGTGATTACTCCTAAATTAACTTAAAATCCTGAAACCTGCCGACGGAATATGTTCGCTTTTATTGCCGGTATCCTGGTGCCTGCACTGTAAATTATTTAGATGAAAAACACCTGCCAGCAGCCCCGGTGAGGCTGCTGTTGAAGGGATTTCTGCTGTCGGTGCACCGCTGGTATGTGGGGGTCTGAGCGCCTCCGACAGAAATAGATAATCTGGATGAACTGACTGCAATTATTAAGTTTTCAGGTGGCCTTTCTCACTTAAAAACATATTAAAACTACTTTATCCCCCCTGATCACAGCAAATATAGCTGCAAGATTTAGATTATTTAGATGAAAAAACACCTGCCAGCCACCGCGGTGAAGAGGAGGAGACCCGCCCAGAGGCTGCTGTTGAATTAAGTTTTCAGGGAGAAAAATACAGCGGGAGCAAAACTGAGTATGTTTGTGCTTTATTCATGTATTTATTACAAAGTATTAATCAAACCCATCAAAGTCATCATCCTCTGTTTCTGAATTAAACAGCTGCGCTAAATCAGACATGCCAGTTTCTCATTCTTCGCTGTCAGTCACTTTCCGTGCAGCGCAGCTCCTCAGAAATAATGCCGGCTTTTGCGAAAGCTTGAACAATAGAGCCAGCAGACACATTAGTCCAAGCATCAACAATCCATCCGCAAACGGTGGCGTAACTTGCCCGGCGCTGCCTTCCACTTATCCTGAAACTGTGGTCTCCGTCTGTCATCCACCGCTCCCACGCCGCTCGCAGCCTTACTTTGAACGGCCGATTCACACCGATGTCGAGCGGTTGAAGTTCCTTTGTCAGACCCCCCGGGATAACGGTGAGCACAGCGTCCATTTGATTCACCTTTTTTTCACATCGGCTGTGAGATGGGCACGCAGCGATGGTGATGCGTGGAAAAAAGCACCTGGTCTCCTCACTTACACCTGCCTTTCATCATCTTCTCATCCATCCAGCCTTTTTCATTTGCGTTAATATCATATGTCATCAGAGCGCTGTGTCTGTCTCGCTGTCAGCTCCCAGATCATCTTCTCTGATTGGTTGATGCGGCGCGTCCAGCAGCAAAACTTCAATTTTTCCATCTCGAGCAGCAGCAGCGCGTTGGCGGTGCGTCAGATGCTTAAACGCTCCCGACGTGCTGCACCTGCAGCTCAAAACGCGCTGCGGGACCTTTTGCTGCGCCTATACGCGCGTCTTTGCATGTAAACTCGCTGCTTCTGCTGCACCTGCTGGGTCCGGTTCACACCGATGTCGAGCGGTTGAACAGCGAGCACAGCCTTAATTTGTTTCCCCATGTTTTTCACATCAGCTGTGAGATGGGCACGCATGGAGTTACATATTAACAGCGATGGTGATGAGTGGGAAAAAAAACACCTGGTCTCCTTCCATTCAGCCACTCTTTCATCATCTCCTCAATGAGGTGGTCTCAAAAGTCGCAGTTACAACACACATAAGGCGCACTGCACCATAGGGCGCACCGCACATTTTGAGGGAAAAAAAAGACGTTTAAGTGCGCCTTATAGTCGTGAAAATACGGTAGATGTGTAACATCTTGCCTCTGGGACATTTGCAGTTCAATCTGTCGTCTAGATGAACACCAGTTTTTTTGTCGTCCTTCACCTCCTCCACTTTTCTTCAGACTTGGTCACTCTGACCTTCATGAAACTGTGATTGCAAAGTGTTTCGCTCACTTTGCTCAACAAGCATTTTGAGTTTCAAACTGAGCAACTTTACTCCTACTAGAAATGGGTGATGGGTTTGAGAATTTAGTTTTAGCCGGGAAATTCTGACAAACATTACAGCATCTGCAGAAGAAGCAAGTAAATCCAGAATGAACTCTCTCCAGAGAGGCATCAAGCTGAAGGGTTTGTGCCTCAGTTCTTAGAGTCCCCAAACTCAAAGATAAATTTGTAAGCAGACCTTAAAGGAGCTGTGCATGCAAATCAGTCTCAGAATCTCAGAGAGCCTGGAGGCTGTTTAAATCAAGGAGATGAGGCCATCCCCAAACACAAACAGAGACACTCCTAGGACACTTGCCAAAGCCTTATTTATCATGTAAATCTAAAATGCCACGTCTTTGCTCTAAATACTTCTCTTGTTTTGTTTTTTCTTTTTAAATTGCAATAGATAAAGGATAAATGTGACCTTGCTTTTTCATTTGTTAAATAACAGATTAAGCTTAAAGGTTTTGTCAGAACTTTTTATTTAAGAATAGTTTAATTTGTGAACCTTGTGTTGTACTTTAAACCTCACCTACAAGTGGATTAACTGCCTGTGCTGAAAAGTTGCTAAATTCTAGACTGGATGTTGGGATGACAATAGCCATTACTGTAAAAATGTCCATAGCTGTATATTGGTTAATTTATTCTCCAGGTGCACAGTTTTATATTGTTAAAAGACTTTACAGTACAGTATTTTATTGTTTATCTTTTAACTCTTCACTTGTGTTATTCTTTTACATTTTTCTAAGGTCCACATTTCTGTGACAATTTTTTCTATAAACTTTTCTGCTGTAAACACCAGAATTTCCTCATTCCTTCTCTATACTTTCAAAGCCATCCATAACCTTGCTCCTCCATATCTGTCAGACCTCCTTCACATTGCCACCTCCTCCCGCTCCCTTAGATCCTCCTCCTCCATCCACCTCACTGTACCCCCAGCTCGACTTGTCACCATGGGGAGCAGAGCCTTCAGCCGCTCTGCTCCCCAGCTCTGGAACTCACTTCCTCCCGACCTCCGCAGTATTGACTCTCTCCCCTTATTCAAAGCCAGACTCAAAACCCATCTGTTCCAGCTCGCTTATTTGTGATATACTGCTCTTTTCCCTATCCATGATTGTTTTTTTGTTTTTTATGTTCCTGTATCTGTATTTTGTATTTTCATCTCTTTTTATTTATTTTTTTTGTATTATTTGTAAAGTGACCTTGAGTGTCAAGAAAGGCGCTGTTAAATAAAATGTATTATTATTATTATTATTATTATTTCAGGACAATTAAGATATTTTATATTCTCTTCTACACACAAAATCAGTCAGAGGGCCACAAAGGGCTCCAGGGCCAGTCTTTGGACACCACTTCTTTATTAGGTACAACTGGAAGTTTTTTTTTTTTTTTTTTTTTGGGGTTTTTTTCTGTTGTTTTTTTTCAATATCTACCATAGCCTAAGTTAAAAAAGGTCATTAGTTTGGATTGTAATGTGCACATTGGCTTTGAAAGCAATATTATACAAAAACTTCGTAAGCTTTTTATGGATATTTCAGACTGGTGATTTATCAAATATCTGAATAAAGAAAGCTGGTTCCAACAGAAATGCCCAGACAGTTTTAATAAGGTTGCTCTCATTTAAAAAGCTGTTTAATTTATGAAAAGCTAACAACTGACTAAAGAGTCACTAATTGCCAAATTATCTAAGCAATTAAACACTGGAGTCTATTTACTGTTTAGGTGATTTCTCAAGACATTTTATTAAGAGGTACTAGAAGTAAACAGATTTGAAAACAAATGCATGCATAACTTCATAGATTCTTATTAAAAAATAATAAAAAAAATTTAATTCTCCTTCCACTTTACAATTATTTGCTATGTTTTGGGTTAATCACATACAATCCAAATGGTGTAAATAATTGTGGATGTAATGTAACAACTTCGAGGGTGATTTTTATTTTTGAAAGGCAATGCACTTTATGAGGATCTTCATTAGTAGACTTCTCTAAATCTATGTTATAAATCTGAAATCAGGGAAGCTCAACCTTAGCCTGGATCAGTGCAGAGTTGAGGAATTTAGTCCGAGTTTGTTAGGCCTGCTTTGTGAAACGGGCCTCAGATGATTGGGACTATCAACAGTTCTTGTTGACCTGCAGTATACGTTTTTAGTCTCTACCACCAGTCGTTCCTATGTTTAGTTGTGTATTGATTGCCTACATGAAAGATAAATCATCAGTACCAAATTTTTATCTGCAATAAGATCTTAGGGCACCTGTTTAACAAAAGAAAAAACCCCACAGAGATCTGATTAATTCAGGTAAACATTGTATAAAACAAACACTTATTTCACCGAACCTCTGATCTTCCCATCTGAACAATTACGTAGAAAAAATGAAATTCCTCCATTCAATTTTTCCGCTGGTGTGACCCAAAGGTTGACATATATTTTTCTAATTCAAGACGCTGCTATCCCTTGGTAGAAATGTTATCGTCCCTTTTTTAAATTGGACTCTGGTAGGATCTTTCCCTCCTATATTCTTGGCTTCTGTAAGGCCAGACAGAATGACTTTCTTTTGATAAGTAGGGACAGATAGCTGTGAGGGATTCTCAGGAGGAAACTAGACACAGGTAGAAATACCGAGTGAATGAGGGTATTATTGTTATCTGGACTAAGGCTGCTTACCAGACGCTAGCTACACATTGATATAGCAAAATCATGTAATAGAAAGTGCCAGTTACAGCCAGGGAGCAGGGAATACATTACAGGTTAGCCATGTGACCCATGATATTTTGTACTCTATTTTTCTTCACAGCATGTTCTATTCATTGTACCAGGGCACTGGAACTTCTCAGTACTCAGTGTGCATGAGATCAAGCACAATCTAAACAAGCCATTCTCCATCATAGCCCATGACAAAAAAAGAGATAAGAAATCATAAAGCAGCATTAAAAAAAAGGAAAAAATAAAAGGAGGAAGATAAAAGGCTGCAAGCAGATACCTTTCTTGGACTAAGAATGCATTGAAATGGAGAAGAACCCTCACCAAGTTTATTTTTAACTCCTTTCAATAACCTTTATTAGTCATAAAGAGTCATTTAGTTTGCTCCCTGGTCGCCATGGCGAGGCATTACAACTTGCATACAGGCTTGGCAGAGTTTTTACACCAGTCAAAGGTTTATTTGAAGGAAATCTTCAAACATCAGTGGTGACATGGTTTTTAATAAGTCCTCAGTAAATTGCTTTACTGCAAGGTAGTGTGTTTGTGCTTCATGGATGTGTTTAGGAGGTTCTCTTATCTGTTAATTGTGCTTCTATATGGTTTCGGCTTTATTATGCATACTGATTTTATTTGCCAGGAAAAAGGTTTTAATTGGGAAATGATCACGAAACATTCTGCAGTGTTGCAGGATTTAGACAAGCTCATGTGAATCACATTTCTTCACTGCACTATAGCCAGATTTTCATTGTTAGGTATCAGAAATGGCTGGCGAGGTCCTTTTGTTAGCGGAGGCATCATGTTATTATGATGGCTCTTAGAGCCTTTCTATGAGCCGCTCATAATCACAGGGAGCAAAGCACACACCATCTTCTTTGTAGCTGTCAACTGTGACAAATCAGGGAGAAATCTTTTCTTTTCCTTTTCCGTTCAGCCTTCCAGTTGTGTGGGCTGTAACTAACACTGAATTAGATGAAGTGGTTGTAGGGTCGTAAACATTTTTAACTGGCAATCTGTCAGGTCAATTTACATGAGCCACCTCCACATTTTGGAAGTTCCAAGTTGATTTCTGATTCTGCCCTCCGGGTCATTTTGACTTACTTCCCACAGTTCTTTTTCAATCAAAGCAATTTCCTTTTTCTACAGATGGCTTCAGACTCTAAAAAGTCTTTCAGCTTGATCCCTGTCACTAAGTGAAATATCCTAATTAACTTAAACACTTCTACTTGTTTTTTCCTCTCTTTCCTTTAATCTAATTTGTATTTGTTTGATAAATTTTAAGCAATTGAGGCTGTTTTTGTACCACTGATTTTCTCCACCCACACATAATTTATCATATGCACTTTTTTACCTCTTGTATATTTTGCAAGATCTCTTCTTGTATTCCTATACATTTGAACAGTACAACTATATTGCTCATTATATTACACGTGCAATAGTTTATGTAAGAGTTTTTGTTTGTGTTCTCATGTGATTCTTTTTAGCAGACAGCCTTTTCCTATATTTGGAGTTTTTTTTAGCAACAGTCAGGGATAAACTGCCTTCCAGTAGCACGTTTGAAAAAGAGTTAGAGATTATTGTGTTTCTCCCAGTTCTTTTTTTGCTAAAATTATGATGGTAACAAATAAACTATGTCAGCAAAGTCTACATTTATGTGTAAAATGGATATCTACTAGGTGCTATGTGTAAAGATTGCAGTTCTAGGGAAATATTTTTTGTCATTAAGCATCAGTGATAGGACTAACGGCGTTGAACGCCGTTACCTTGTTTTAGTAACGAGTAATCTAACTAATTACTTTAACTGTAACTTTAACACAGTTACATTGCAGACACCCCGTTACTGCCCGTTACTCAGGTCGCACAATTAACCTTTTTTCATGATAGGACTCGTGCGCGCCTTTTCATGAGAGAGGGGAGGATGAGAATGGCTGATGTATAGTGAGATTCCGTCTGTCAGTCGGGTAGGTGGGTGTTTCTGCTGGTGGGTGTTAACGTACCGCACACACACAGAGAGATGGAGAGTGAGGAGGACTCCAGCAGCAAAACAGCGTTTTCCACATGGAAATACCGGTGTTACGTCGAGCTGCGTTTCCCCATCACATACGGTTTCCCCTGCATCTCCGCACAGCGCAGGCGGCAAGAGTCACCGCGTAAGCGACAGGAAACGCGCATACTCGCTAAAGGCGCGCAACAGTCGCCCTGTGCTCGCGCCACAGGAGAACTATGGAGAGCGTGAACGATCAAATGATAGCCTATATGGAGAAAAGGAGAGATATGGAGGATGGATAGATGGATGGAAGGATGGATGGATGGATAGATAGATAGATAGATAGATAGATAGATAGATAGATAGATAGATAGATAGATAGATAGATAGATAGATAGATAGATAGATAGATAGATAGATGTTGCAGTATCTATAACAACCCAAACACACAGGATTTCAGAATTAGATATCCCCAGTTATTAATTTCACCAGATCTGAATACCCTGTTAAAAAAATTCACATGGCGTTCCCCCCTGATGTAATTTGCATTGAGTTGCAATAAATGCAAAACTCTCTGCAGGTTCTTGTATTTGTCGTCCGCTCTATCCAGCTGGGTTTTGAAAAACACGGTGAGAAGGTGGGGGCTGGGTGGTGAGGGTTACGGGGGCGAGAAACGCAAAAGTAACGCAATGGTTACTTTTACTAGTAACTAGTTACTTTAATTGTGGAGTAACTCAGTTAGTAACTCAGTTACTTTTTGGGAGAAGTAACTATAACTAATTACTTTTTCAAAGTAACGTGCCCAACACTGTTAAGCATTAAGATGCATCACTTGTCTCTCTTCTGACATTATTTGAGCTGTATTATAAACCATCACTAGCAAGTCTGGGACTGCTTGCTGTTGTATGTTGTTCATGTAAATTTATAACTTTAAACAAAAGACATAAGAAGTTGAATATCTTTAATTCAATTTAAATCCAACAAACGTCTAATTGTTGACCTATTTACAAATTGCTTCTACAATTGCCAGCATGTTATTTCAAATATAGATGTTCAAAATTCGTCACTTTAGTGCACCCATAAGAACCCAGTAACCAACAAAATGGTGAACAATCTGAATTTATTTTCCATTTTACTGCCACTGTATTTTTTAGTTTGAAATGTATCTGTATACGAAAGAGGATCAAACTTGTCATGATAAACAATTACATTCAGGAAAAAAAAAAAAAGTTTCTTAATAAATTAAAAACTACGGCAATAAATTGAACCAAACACTTTCAAGTAAAATAAAGTGAAATTATTCCAAAAAAGTAAAAAAAAAAAAAAAAAAAAGTTTTTTCAAGTTTGAAGAGGTTCTGCTTCCCATCCAGAAAGCTTTCTCAATTCAAAATTTCTGGAGTAGTGTGAATCTGTAGGATTATAGATTACCCCACAAAAAATCTTTGTTACGGCCTAGAAAACATGCAAATTGAACCGAAACAGGTCCACCCCTCATAATGGGGAGTTGTTGAGGTCGTTGTTGGCCTGTAGGTTAACCGAAACTGGCCCATGCCTCTTTAATGGGGAGTCGTTAGGGTCATTATTGGCCTGGCTTGCAGGAATGATGTTTTGACCACCTGCATGGCAATGAGGATTGAGGTGATAGTGGGAAGGAGTCAACTCTTAAGCTGTTTTGTAGGATTGAGAGTTGAAACCTGAGT
This sequence comes from Cyprinodon tularosa, assembly GCF_016077235.1. Classification (NCBI taxonomy): domain Eukaryota; kingdom Metazoa; phylum Chordata; class Actinopteri; order Cyprinodontiformes; family Cyprinodontidae; genus Cyprinodon; species Cyprinodon tularosa. Next base: position 1,847,281 of record NW_024039718.1, on the reverse strand, counting down.
CCTCCTCCTCTGTTTAAGATATTTTTTCTCTCCTTCACACCTCTTTCAAACCACCTGTCTTCTTTGTCCAAAATATGAACATTCTGGTCCTCAAACGATTGTCCTTTGTCCTTAAGGTGTAGTTGGACAGCAGAGTCTTGTCCGGAGGAGGTAGCTCTCCTGTGTTGAGCCATGTGCCTGTGGAGCGGTTGTTTGATTCTCCAATATTAAGATCAGAGCATTCCTCACTGCACTGAACTGCATACACCACTCCACTCCTCTTAGGTTTTGGGTCTTGTCCTTAGGATGCACCAGCCTCTGTCTAAGGGTCTTGTTTGGTTTGAAATGTACTGGTATTTTGTGTTTGAAGAAAAAGACTCCAGTAACATATGGGATGGTGATGTTTTTGTGTTTAATCTTAACAAGATTGAGTACCACTGAGCCATTGGTGTTTGTGTTTCAAATGTTTGTTTGATCACGTGACAGGGATAGTGATGCAGTGGAGGATTGTTGTCAGCATTGCTGCATCTCTTTGACCAATAAACCTGCAATAGGTAAAATGGTTGAAAATGAAAATGTTTAGTTCTTTGCTGTTCTCCTGACTTAACTGCCATTCTTTACATTTTCTTTCCTTAATTATTCTTTTGAAGTGCTAATTTTGTTCTTTACTTCTCCTCAGCATTGGATTGAATTTGTATGTACTCTATTTTCAATTAACCAATTAATCAATCAGTGGAGCTTATGGCTTTTACAGCCATGTACTTTAGATATTAAAACATATCACAATAGAACTAATGTTGCCCTGATACCGATACCAGTATCGTATTGGCGAGTACCAACAAATAGGGCACCAATACCCTTTTGAGAGCCAAAAGTTTATTCAGTTATTTTCACCCATTCCATGAAGACAATAAAAAGTTCTACTAGATTCACTTTGTATTAGTCTTTTTCCTGCTTCACAAAGGTAGGCAGCAGCTTGACAAAGACATGATGCCAATTATTCTAAATCCAAGTACTATGCAGTTCTTCATATATACACACACACATCAGTTTCAAACAGATGGTATCGGAATGGTATTGTTATCAACCAATGCTGTACAGCCAGGTATCAGGTATTGGTATCGGGGCCAAAAAATGTTATCGCTGCAAAGCTAAATAGAAATATTCTCAATATTACAATAGCTCAGTCTTCATGTTTTTTCATGTTTTTTAGACCTCCACTTGTCTTTAGGCTGTAGGAGAGATGTGCTCTCATGAAAGACCCTCACCCTGTAGAAAGTGTCAAGCTGCCATTGGGCAATTCCAGTTCCTGAGGGCCGGTATCCTGAAAGTTTTACATCCGTCCTTTATCAAACACACCTGAAGCAAATGGCTGAGTTACCTCCTTAGTATGCAGTCAGTTTCTCACAAGTCCTCTCAATCAACTAATTACTTGATTCAGGTATGTTTAACCAAAGCCACATCTAAAAGTTGAAGGATACCGGCCCCCAGGAACTGGAATTGCCCACCCTTGCCATACACTGCTCATAAAGATAAAGGGTACACTAAAATAACACATTATAGATCTGAATCAATTAAATATTTTTATTAATTACTCTGTTCTGTAAAAAGTTGAAAATGGAAATCAAATTTATTAAGCAATGGAGGCCTGGATTTGGAGTCAAACACAAAATTAAAGTGGAGAAACACACTGCAGGCTTATCCAACTTTGATTTGATGTCCTTAAAATGGGTCAAAAGAAGGCTCAGTATTGTGTGGCCTCCATGTGCCTCTATGACCTCCCTACAATGCCTGGGTATGCTCGTGATGAGGTGGCAGATAGTCTCCTTTCTGGATCTCCTCCCAGACCTTGACTAAAGTATCTGCCATCTCCTGGACAGTCTGTTTTGCAACTTGACGTTAGTGGATGGATCAAGGCATCATGTCCCAGATGTGCTCAATCAGATTCAGATCTGGGGAACTGGTTGGCCAATCCATAGCTTCAATCCCTTCTTCTTGAAGGAACTGCTGACACACTCCGGTCATGCTAAAGGATGTTGCAGGCAGCTCATCACTCCCCACTGTCTCCAGCCTCTTGTGCTCAATGTAAACCTGCATTCATCTGCGGAGAGCACAGGGTGCCATTTGCAAATTTGCCAATCCTGATGATCTCTGGCAAATGACAAGCATCCTGCATGGTGATGGGCTGTTAGCACAACCCCCCTTTTTGGACGCCAGGCCCTCAACCCATCCTCATGGAGTTGGTTTGTAATGAGGAGTCACAGACACTTGCACATTTGTGGCCTGCTGGACATCATCTTACAAGGCTCTGGCAGTGCTCCTGCTGTTCTTTGTTGCATAAAGTGGAGGTAGTGTTCCTGCTGCTGGGTTGTTATCCTCCTATGGCCTCCTCCACGTCTCCTGGTGTACTGGCCAGTCTCCTGGTAGCACCTTCAAGCCTTTCAATACTACGCTGACAAACACAGCAAACTTCCTTTCCCCAGCTCACATTGATGTGCCATCCTGGATGAGCTGCACTACCTGAGCCACGTGTGTGAGTTCTAGAGTGCATCTCATGCTATTACTAGTCTGAAACCACCACCAACATTCAAAAGTGACCAAAACATCAGCCAGAAAGTATAGGAACTGAGAAGTGGTCTGTGGACCCCATCTGCAGAATCCCTCCTTTATTGACTGTGTTTTGCCAATTGCTAATAACTTCCACCTGTTGTCTATTCAATTTGCACAACAGCATGTAAAACTGATTTTCAGTCAGTGTTGCTGCCTAAGTGGACATTAAGTTTTCAAAGAAGTTTGATTTGATTGAAGTAATGCTGTGTTGTTTACGTGTTCCCTTTCTTTCTTTGAACAATGTAAATTAAAGTTGGATTCAAGTACTCTTCACAAACTAAATGATCAATCCTGGAGTTACTAAAATGATCAGATCAATTCCATTAAACTCCATTAATTGAATTAAATACCAGCATAAAACCATTTGGAAGCGCTTTTACTACATTTCAATCTATTTTTGTATCTATAGTTTAATTTTCTTTACATTCTTTTTTTGTAATGTCCAGGTAAATGGGTCATTATTTGAAACTGTTTTGAACAAATGTTAATTTTTTTCTCAAGCTTTTGTGCATAAGCTTGTTATTATGTTATAACATAGTGAAAATGATACATAAATACACGTTATGTTTTTATGCTGCTTTTTGGTCACTACCTATGAAATTATTATTAACCTGTATAGAAATCAAAGTCCCATTAAATATGCATAATACCGAGCTAAATGTATTCCAGAGAAAAAGAGAAACAAGACATTTTTTTTATAAAGACTAAAGAACATATAAGCTGTTTGAACTCCTCAAAGATTTCCTGTGGGTATGCATTTCAAACAAAATATAATAAAGGCCTGAGTGGTTTGTTTCTTTTTGAAATTCAAAGTTGTTTACAATAATTCACAATTAAGAATCTCCATCATTTATCAGGCTTTCAGCAGCAAAGGGTAAGCATGACAAGTTTGAACACGAAGGTCCATTCAGTTTGTGACAAAATTAATCTCCTTATAAATGTCTGCCCTTCAACTGTTTGAATTGTAAAGGAAAGCTCTATATTTGCATCTTTAAACTTTCTCTCCTGGATTCGTTCCTGAGAAGATATCTTCAGAGGATCTCCATCTGAAGTTATTTTCTCTGTGATATCTCTGTATCTAAGTAACTCTAACTGACTACTTTAAAACATAGCACCTTCTGCTGCACTTTTCTACTGAGCACTTGTCAGTTTCACACGGTTTTATTTCTGATAGCAAGAAGTAGCTAGCCTAGGCTAGCGCAAGCTTAGCATTGCTATGGCTTCTCTCTCTCCCTCCCTTGACTCTTTTCCAACTCTTCCTTCTTCCTCTCCTCTCTCCTGCTCTCTGTGTCAGATGTTCAGTTATTCCTCTGCCTCCTTTAGTGATAATGGGATGTGTAATAAGTGTAGTATTTTTGTAGCTTTGGAGGCGGGGGTGTCAGAGTTAGAATCCAGGCTTCAGGCTGTTGAAGTAGGCCCCCCACGTAGCTGTCCTCCAAAAGTGCCTGAGCAGCCAGGCGATTGGGTAACTGTACGCAGAAAGCGTAGTCGTGGATCTCTGCCCACTGGTCACCACCAACCCGTTCACGTTTCTAACCGGTTTTCCCCACTCAGTGACACACCCACTGAGAAGCCCACTCTGGTGATTGGCAGCTCCATAGTCAGAAACGTGGCATTAGAGACACCAGGGACCATAGTCAAATGTTTGCCGGGGGCCAGAACGGGCGACATCAAATCCTACCTGAAACTACTGGCTAAGGATAAGGTTAAATACAGTAAGATTGTTATTCACGCTGGTGGTAATGACACCCGGTTACGCCGATCGGAGGTCACTAAAATTAGTGTTGCTTCGGTGTGTAAGTTTGCCAAAAAAATGTCGGACTCCGTAATTTTCTCTGGTCCCCTCCCTGATCTGACCAGTGATGACATGTTTAGCCGCATGTCGTCATTCAATCGCTGGTTGTCTAGGTGGTGCCCTGAAAACAACGTGGGCTACATTAATAATTGGCAATCCTTTTGGGGAAAGCCTGGTCTGATTCGGAGAGACGGCATCCATCCCACTTTGGATGGTGCAGCTCTTCTTTCTAGGAATCTGGCCACATTTATTAGTCCTCCAAAACCCTGACCACCCAGGGTGCAGACCAGGAAGCAGAGTTGTAGTTTAACACACATCTCTGCAGCTTCTCTACTGTTACCCACTCTTTACTCCATCCAGACAGTGTCTTGCCCACGACCAAAATCTAATAAATTAGCAAAGATTCCCAAAGGAGTAAATCATGATAATCTAATTAAAATCAAAATAACTCCAATTGGGGAAAAAGTTAAAACAATTAAATGCGGTCTGTTTAACATAAGATCGCTTTCCTCTAAAAGTCTACTAGTTAATGACTTGATTTGTGATAATCACATTGACTTGTTTTGCCTTACAGAAACCTGGCTGCAGCAAGAGGATTATGTGAGCATAAATGAGGCAACTCCTTCAAGCTATTTAAATTTTCACATCCCCAGAAGTTCTGGGCGAGGAGGAGGAGTAGCAACAATCTTCGAGTCTGACTTACTGATTACTCCCAAAACAATTAATTCCTACAACTCTTTTGAACATTTAACCCTTAATTTCGCTGATCCAAATTTCAAGGCAAGAAAACCTCTTCTTTTTGTAACTTTGTATCGTCCACCAGGTCCTTACTCTGAATTTTTAGATGAGTTTTCAGAGTTCCTTTCTGATTTGGTATTAAATACTGACAGGGTCATCATAGTGGGAGATTTTAACATCCATGCTGACATTGAAGGCGATAGCTTAAGAGCAGCCTTTAATGCTATCTTAGACACTATTGGCTTTGTTCAAAATGTGAATAGTCCCACGCATTCTCATCTTCATACTTTGGATCTTGTGCTGACATACGGCATAGAATGTGAAGAAATAACAGTATTTCCTCACAACCCTGTCCTCTCTGACCACTTTCTAATAACCTTCAGGATTACTTTAACAGAGTTCTCCTCCCCCAAAAGAAGGTTCAATTTTAGTAGATCTTTATCAGATAGTGCAGTTATAAATTTTAAAGAATCTGCTTCACTTTCTCTCTGCTCTGTGTCACTGAGCAGTGCTGCAGAGTACAAAAGCTTAGCTTATTCCCCTTCACAGGTTGATGATTTTGTTGAGGGGGTTGCTAGTTCTCTGCGTATTGCCTTAGACAACGCAGCTCCTTTGAAAATGAAAACCGTTAAAAATAGAAAGCTTGCTCCTTGGTTTAATGCAGAGCTGCGTACTTTGAAGCAAAATGCTAGGAAACTGGAGAGAAAATATCGCTCCACAGGCCTGCGAGAGTCCTTCCTAGTCTGGAAAAATGGTTTACTGCTGTATAAGAGGACCCTTTGTAAAGCAAGAGCAGCATACTTCTCCTCATTAATAGAGGAGAATAAGAATAATCCTAGATTTCTTTTTAATACAGTTGCCAAACTCACCCAGAGCCATAGCTCTGTTGAACCGTCCATTCCACCTGCTCTTAGCAGCAATGATTTTATGGGATTCTTTATAAATAAGATTGATCTTATTAAAAATAAGATCATAAGCACTCCTCTATCCGCGATTGTACCTGAGGTAGTCATGGAATCTGAACCGGGTTTAGACTGCTTTGATCCAGTTGAACTCTCTGAATTAGCAAAATTATTGTCTTCATCTAAGCCTTCAACTTGTATGTTAGATCCAGTTCCAACCAGGTTATTTAAGGAGGTATTCCCTTTGATCTCCTCCTCCATTTTAGATGTGATTAATCTATCTCTGTTACAGGGATATGTACCTAAAGCTTTTAAGATTGCTGTAATTAAACCTCTGCTTAAGAAACCGTCTCTTGACCCAGATGACTTGGTCAATTATAGACCTATATCCAATCTTCCTTTCTTATCCAAAATTCTTGAGAAAGTAGTTGCCAAACAAGTTTGCGATCACTTCCACCATAATGAACTTTTTGAAGAGTTTCAGTCTGGCTTTAGAGCTCATCATAGCACTGAAACAGCTCTGCTGAAAGTCACTAATGATATTCTCATGGCCTCAGATAATGGACTTGTATCTGTGCTCGTCCTGTTGGATCTTAGTGCTGCATTTGATACAGTTGACCATAATATTCTTTTAGAAAGACTTGAATATTTTGTTGGAATTAAAGGAACAGCACTAGACTGGTTTAAATCTTATCTATCTGATCGAATTCAGTTTGTTCATGTTAATGATAGATCTTCAACACGCTCAAAGGTTACCTGTGGAGTACCACAGGGATCAGTGCTAGGACCAATTCTCTTTACTTTATACATGCTCCCAATTGGTAGAATTATTAGACAGCATGGGATTAATTTCCACTGTTATGCTGATGATACCCAGCTATATCTGTCTATAAATCCAGATGAAGCTAACCCATTACATAGATTACAGGCATGTCTTGAAGACATAAAAACCTGGATGACTCTTAATTTTCTGCTTCTGAATGCAGACAAAACAGAAGTTATAGTCTTTGGACCAGAGTCTCTGAAAAAGAAACTGATTAGCCAGTCACTTCATTTGGATGGGATTAAACTGATTTCAGATAATAAAGTAAAAAATCTTGGTGTTATTTTTGATCAGGACCTGTCATTTAAATCCCATATCAAAGAGGTTTCTAGAATTTCCTTCTTTCATCTGAGGAACATTGCAAAAATTAGAAATATCCTGTCCAGGGGTGATGCTGAGAAACTAGTCCATGCATTTGTTACTTCAAGGCTGGACTATTGTAATTCTTTACTATCAGGAAGTCCACAAACTGTAGTTAAAAGCCTTCAGCTGATCCAAAATGCTGCAGCCAGAGTTCTAATGAAAATGAAAAAGAGAGATCATATCTCTCCTATCCTGGCTTCTCTTCATTGGCTTCCTGTTAAATCAAGAATAGAATTTAAAATCCTCCTTCTCACATATAAAGCCTTAAATGGCCAAGCTCCATCTTATATCAGAGATCTGATTGTTCCTTATGTTCCTAACAGAGCACTTCGCTCTCAATCTGCAGGTTTACTAGTGGTTCCTAGAATTTCGAAAAGTAGAATGGGAGGCAGATCTTTTAGTTATCAGGCTCCTCTCCTGTGGAACCAACTACCAGTTTTAGTCCGTGAGGCAGACACCCTGTCTACTTTTAAGGCTAGGCTTAAAACTTTCATTTTTGATAAAGCTTATAGTTAGGGTGGCTATAGGCTTAGACTTTTGGAGGACATAGGGACCCCCATTTCATCATTCTGCTTCATTCTCTCTCTGTTCTCCTATTCTGCAGAATCTGTTAGTTCAATCTCTAACCTTCTGCTCTCTCTGCTTTTCCTCAGAGTAGCTTTGCCTCGTCTGTTCCTGTTTGGCTGTGACGTCATCCTGGAAAAAAACATCAGCTGTGCTGCTTCTATCAACACCCTTGTTAATAGATGTTGGAGATCGGCCTGTTTTCCAGTGTGGTCCTGTTTCTCTGACCGTGACTGAGTGGATGTGCTCTCTTCGTCCTCTGGCATGGGAGCTGCCTTGGAGCTCGTCTGCCTGGCTGTGTGTTTCCTGGACGGGGCCGCCTTTTACAGCTGCTTTTTGTATCTCTGCTTCTGTCTCCTTGAACCCCAGTCGGCCTCGGCAGATGGCCGCTCACACTGAGCCTGGTTCTGCTGGAGGTTTCTTCCTGTTAAAAGGGAGTTTTTCCTCTCCACTGTCGCTACAAGCATGCTTAGTGTGGGGGATTGTATTTGAGTCAATGAGTCAATGCAATCAACTGGTTTTCCTTAGATAGAAAACTTTGTATCAATTTGACTGTATGATCTGGTTGAACTGTAAAGTGCCTTGAGATGACATGTGTTGTGAATTTGGCGCTATATAAATAAACTGAATTGAATTGAATTGAATATCACTCAGAACAAACGCTTTAATAACATTTTATAAAGTTTATGAAATAAATTACAATGAGACATGACAAACGATTTTGTCAGAACCACCAAACTTGTTTGTATGGAAAGTCGGTCAGGAATACCGGTCAAAGAAGCATTTTATACACACAGCCTGCCACATCCTTACATCATTACATCATAGACATGAGTAGACATCACTGGCTCCAGCCATATCAAAATGTTACTCAGGGTTCTTAGATCAAGGAAAACCATTGTACACTAACAGAGCTATATGTTAAGAATAATCCACTCTGTATACTCCCTTTTTGTTCCCAAATCTTTGAAACATACATAATCAATATGATTTGTTTTTATCCTGACAGAAGAGCTGTCCTAATTATATAAACTGCTTGTGAAAACATTAGTCTTGACAATTAACAGGCAGGTCATATTAAGGTTTAACAAGCACATACATTAATAATTAAAATAATCCTAACAGAATACAACATTGTCGACTCCATATGGTTTATGGAAAACGTGACTTTGTTGTACAAATCACTGTTCTCAACAAACGTATGCTTAGGAAATATCTCCTGTGTTCAGCTAGCAGACGTAGGCAGTACGTGACTTTCAACTTAGTCGTTCATTTAGGTGCTAAAAGCCTGATGTTTTTCCCAAGAAACTGAACCAGGAGAGAGGTTAACCCGGTGGACACTATGAGGACTCGGGTGCAGTGGCTTTTTCTCCAGAATCACTTTAAATATTATTGAAATGAGAATGAATTAGCTTGCACCTTCTGTTTGTAAAAGGGTGAATTTAGTCTGCGGGTGAGGGTTTTATTGTAAAAACCTTGACAGAGCCTCCATCAAGAACATATTACAGTGTGCGCACCAAGGAACGAGGAATTAAAAGAGAATGCAGTGCAGCGAGTCATGAAATAAGTTGAGAAAAGGGAGACATTCAAACATTCATTATCTCATCATTAGTTACAAATGATGCTTTCAAGCCTGTCCTGGCCATATAAATGAAAGGAAATTGAATGGAGGGTGTGAGGGTATCTGTATGTTGGATGAGGGGAAGGTTTAAATCCAAACAGAATTAATAGGTTAACAGAATTCTTCTCATACCCATACTGTTGAATGCAACCTTTTACTTATTCAGACATATCTTTTTCATGATGAATATCAAACAAAAGATCTGTATTCCGAGGGTTAGCCATCTCTTGCACAGAGCCAACATTTAATGCACAAATCTTGTTTCTTTTGGAACAGAATAATAGTGAATGCTTCTAAAGCTTGGCCAATGTCGCAGGGCCCTTCTACTCCACAGGGATGTTCTTTTCATAAAGCAGCACCACTGTCTGAAAACACATTACATTCTCAAGTTTAAAGTAGCTTTCATATTTTTTTTTCTTTTTTCAGTTTCCTTTCAATATTTTTTTTTCTTTTTTTTTTTCTTTTCTTACTTTCAGTTCACACAAAGCAAACGCAGGTTTTTGCCACTTTAGTTTAGAAAATCAAGAAAAGCTTTTCAACAGTAGAGACGAATTCTTGTTTTCTTTTTATTTTTCTGTTTCACAACTTCTTCAAAAAGGACAGAGTTGTCATTTGTTACTGTTTGATCAGGCTCATATTCTGTAGTAGCAAGACAAGCTTTCCATCTCCAGCTCATTGTTTAGACTAGACTAGACTTGATCCAGTTAAAGATTGCAAAAGTCAGTAGATTAATTATAATGTCAATTCAGTGAGAGCTAGCTCAATTTACACACACACACACACTCACATATATATATATATATGTATATATATATATATATATATATATATATATATATATATATATATATATATATATATACATATTAGGGCTGCAACAACGAATCGATAAAATCGATAAAAATCCACTTTTAAAAGCGTTGGCAACGGATTTCATCATCGATTAGTTGTGTCGCGCGATTAATGCGTCATCCGCCGCCGCTGTCATCACATCCACTTGACTGAAGCGGGAGAAGAAGAAAAAATACGGCAGAGCGAGCCAGCGCCGCAGGTGCGACTTTTCAGACCCCTCCAGCGACTATTTTTCAAAAAAGCGACTAGCGACAAATCTGGCGACTTTTTACGGTGTCAATGGCGGCTTTTGGAGACTCTTACGTGAAAGCATGTATCATTCCTACTCCGTGGGGCGCCTCCCCCCGCTCCCGCAGGAGTCCCTCTCAGTGCTTCAGTCAGAGCTGCAGGATGTTTACCCTCAGCGTCCAGACTGCAAATGAAGCGCGCATGCACCGGGATTGACGGCGCAAATTGATCACAATAATTAAAATAGCCTGCGCTTTGTAAAGTGAAAAAAGTCGTAACATGCAACTTTTGTAAAAACAAATTAACATGGCACGGAACCACCATGTTTGTTTCGTTTTAAAGTGGGGAAACGTAACCTTAGTATCTCAGGTAGCTCATCTGATGCTTTCCTTACCGTGTTAGTAGGTTACAGACAGTGATAAGGTTGGCTACTTATTTTACTTTTAATTTCATTTGAATTAGCTTAAGCAGCGTTTACATTTACTTTATAAATAAATTAACTTGCAAATTATGAGGGCAAGGCTTTTAAAGTTTAAATCTTCTGGCAAAAATAAAGTAAAGATCCTGCAATTTATGGAAGTAAAGCAGAATAAAATCCAGCAAGATCAGTAATATGTCAATTAATTATATGCCACATTCCCATGTAAATATCTGTCTTTGGAGGATGTGTTTTTTAGCACCCCTAGTTCTCTCATTTTTATTCCAAATACAATTTATAATTTGAATCACAGGGCTATTTTTATCTCTATGGTTCAGTATTTTCTCAAGTAGCAACTTTAACTGCTATACTTTCCTGTCTTAAAAGGCAGAACTCTTCTAGTAAAAAAAACCTCATTTGTTGAAATGGGGGGACCTATTGTTTGAAATGAGTGCCTTTTTTTTTTTAAATGAGTGGCTGGAATAATGACTGGATGAAAAGCCACAGGATTCTAATAGTATTCTGAGATGGTCTTGGAACCAGCGTGGTGACGCGGGAGAACCCTTGCGCGTGACGAAGTGGCTTTGAAATGAGGGAAAAACTTTTGGCGCTTTTGAACAGATTAAACATGGTGATAAACGGGCAAAAGGGGCCATCTGTACGTAAGATAGAAATAAAACAAGGGCCTTTCCTTTAGAATGATTCAAGATATTTGTAAGATCGATGTGGAAACGAAGATCCGAAAGAGACAAATGTCGGGAAGGATCGAAACGACAATTAGTTGAAGTGAAGCTAAACCTGATTTATGTAAAAACCGGAGGAAGTAAGTACGAACGAAGAGAGTGGGTTAGTTAAGGATGAGTTCTTCTAGCGGAGGAACGGGGTCGGAAGGAGATCAGCAGAAGGACGAAGATGTGGAAGGTCTGAAATTTAAAGCGAGAAAGAGCATCAGCAGCATGGTTAGAAAGACCAGGAACGTGTCGAGCAGAGATGATGGAGTTGTAAGAGACTGCTTGCCAAGTTATGCCTCTAATGAATGGCATGAGAGATTGAGAGGAGGAGCGACCTTAGAGATGGCTTCAACGACTGCCATGTTGTCGCAGAAGCGGATTTGCGCATTCTCCTCCAAAGCGGGCCCCACAGACGGCAAACAGACGGCCCCACAGAACCAGCAAACACCTGTCCTGAAAGAAACCCCCCAAAACCTACGGATGGGGCAGCATCCGTGAAAAATTGGAGCGTGTCAGCGTTTGAATGATGTCATCGAAAATTATTTGCCCTTCCATTTACAAGAAGTCTAGCCCAGGAGGAAGGATCAGAACGGCAACCTTCGTCCAGAGAAACCTAATCTAAGAGAGAGGGAACAGAGTTAGCTAGGTCAAGCAGTCGGGAAATGAAGGAACAACCATGATGCGCACAGCAAAATTAAGGTGACCAAGCAAAGAAGCAACTGACGTTTGGAAATAATTGATGCAGAGCTATAAGACTGAGAAATCTCACGAATCTGAGACAGCTTGTCTGCGGGCAGGGATGCCATCATGGCCACTGAATCGAGAGCTATGCCTAGAAACACAATTTAGTAACAGGGCCGATGGTTTTTCTTCGGACAGGGGAACACCAAGTGGTTAAGAGCTTTTAGTTTAAGGAGTGACGAACTGGGCTGATGGAGGGAGGATCTATGCGTAGGAAACCATCCTGAGATGAAGAACGCATGGCAAATGAGTAACATTAAGGAGAATCCAACACAGAGCTTCTGAGATTTGTCAAACAGACAAGGACTGCTCCTGCAGCGGAAGGTGAGACGGACAGCAAAGTAGAACAGAGACTTCCATTTAGCTCCGAACAGGTGCCATTGAGAAGGGTGGATGAAAATAATTTTGTCTGCTTTGGCCAGCCAGGCCCCTTGAAATAATTTCTAAGAGCATTGAAGGATCATTAAAAAGCATTAAATTAGAGTTACTTATTTCAGTTGCAGGTGAGCATTTTTAACTAAATTGTACATCATGGACATTTGTCTGGCAGTGCTACTTAGTGTCAGCTATTTATTTAGAATATCTAAAATTGTCCATCGTTAGATCTACAAAGCTTATGGAGACATACCACCAAAGGCCCCAAACATTTGAAAACATGTACACCTCACAGTTTAACAAATAAATGCTAGTTTGAGTTTGTTTACTGATAAGTAGCATCAGCATGGTGGGGCCAGCCTCATGATTCTCTTTAGCAGAATAAGGAAGTTGGTCAAAGTATGTGGAAAAGTGGATGGAGATAAATATTAATTTTTTACTTTTTTTTTGTTAGGAGCAGGGGTCTTCAGTGTTCCTTAGTCTGGAGAACAGACTGTATTAACATTTTTAACATCAGACTGAGGTGTACTGACAAAGGTATTAACAGGTATTAAAGTGAGACAACGATTTAACCTTTCAAGCTCAAATGATTTTTCATTCTGCTGAAAATATTTATATCTATATAAATAAATCAAGAATAACTTTACAGATATCAGATCTTTATGTAAATGTTTGGTACTTGTTTAAAGGTCATGTGAATAGTGCTAAATTATTTTAACATTAATCCCTATATGACTGTATTTGTAAGTAAACAATAAGATAACTGATGCTTTTCTGTGTGGTCGTCCTTAGGTGGAGGGAGCAGCATTTACAGGTTCCTTTTTATGGAAGTCTCGTAGTCTTGGTATCTGGAGTCGTCCCAGAGGAGAAAATATGCTGGACAGCGGAGCCCCTTTCTATGATACCTACAAGACCCTGGATGGAAAATACATGGCTGTGGGTGCCATAGAACCAGAGTTCCATGATCAGCTGCTTAAAGGTTTGTTCAAACATTTCAATTTGATTTATTCTACAGTAAAGATAAAAAAGATGAAATAATTGCTGCTCTGCTGCATTAAAGCTGTAGATGGTCTTTAAGCTTGTTTTTTTTGGAATATTAACTGATAAAATACATTTTAATGACAATGAAAAATCAACATGCAGTGTTTTTACTGTATTTGTGACTCTGCTATGCAGAATATCCACTTGTCTTGTAATTTTGAGAATGCACCGCAGGTCTTCAGTAGGAATGAGTTCTTTAGAGTTTCCTAGGCAACAGGTTTAAAATGTCTTTTGTTATTTCCTGCTGACTTTGTCATTTAAGGCATAGGACCTCTATGATGTTTGAGTATACACACATCATCAGCAAATTGTTTCAGTAGTGTGGTCATTTTTTATTGGTGTTTAAAGGATATAACGAACAGAATTACTATTTATTATAAACCAGAACAGCAGTGTTATTATGGAATATTATATATATATTATTATATATTTTTCTTGGTGTTCTTGAGATGGTCTGTCAATCTGCTGTCAATCTGAATCTTCTCTTTGAGATGAGAAGTAGCTCCATACATGTACTGTCTAGACAGTTTAAACAGCTTTCTTAGGAGAAAGGCTCACTCAAAGCTCATGACCTTATTATGATTCATTCTGTTCCCTTAAAACATTTTTTATATGTTTATCTGTTTTTATTGTTTCTGTTTATGAGAAAAATCAAACTGGAATGTTTTGTATTGATTCTAAATCATCACTCATTACCTGATATCAATATAAATTAACATAATTTATTCTAGTTTATTTTGTAATATTTGGGAATTATATATTTTTTTTTATTTGAAGCTTTTTAATCTAAAAAATGTGTGTAATTTTGTCCATCCTTTTACTTTTTTGCTAAGTTTCACTTTTCCTTGAAGTTGACTTGAAAAGAAGTTACTTCTTTCATGCCTTTCTTGTTACCATGTTACTGCACAAAGATTCTTATCTTAGTGTGTTTGGGGATTCTTTTTTACCCACCTGCTGCCTGCGGTGATGAGCAAGCTCTGAACTGCTGAAAGAATTATCCTCTAACACACAGAAGGTGATCACACTGACACTTGCTTTACACTCTTGGATTTCCCAATGCTCTTTTATCAGACACAGTGCTCCATACCTCTTTCATAATTCGAATTCTATTTTATTGCCTGCTTTCATGGCAGTATCTTCTCACATTTGATCCAAAGTGTTGATGGCTTTACACCTTTCTTTGCAAAAAACCATTGTTTACAGTTGGTATATTTTTTGCCCATGTTTATTAAAATAAGTAGTGTTGGCTACATTCTTTGACATCATCTCTTGTGATTATGATACAGTAATAATGCAATTATGTAGTGACCTTATTATTATGGAACAAAAATTAAGATGTGAAAAGGTCAAGCTTTTTAGTAAGATTATTGACTGACAAATACACAATAATCTAATAGAAGTGTATTTCGTGTACCTCCTAAAGGCTTTGATTAAGACTAAGGCTGTGATCTTCTAAAGGTTGCTTGTATATAAATGCATGCAAATTTGATAGATTCTGCAAAGCTGATCTACGAACCAGTTGCAAAGTGGATTCCATGTCTAAAATAAAATTAGCAGAAGGCACAAACTTTTTATTCTGTCGGCTATAATATGCAGAACATACACTCACGGGCCACTTTATTAGGTACACCTGTCCAACTGCTCGTTAACACTTAATTTCTAAGCAGCCAATCACATGGCGGCAACTCAGTGCATTTAGGCATGTAGACATGGTCAAGACAATCTCCTGCAGTTCAAACCGAGCATCGGTATGGGGAAGAAAGGTGATTTGAGTGACTTTGAACGTGGCATGATTGTTGGTGCCAGAACGGCTGGTCTGAGTATTTTAGAAACTGCTGATCTACTGGGATTTTCACGCACAACCATCTTTAGGGTTTACAGAGAATGGTCCGAAAAAGAAAAAACATCCAGTGCGCGGCAGTTCTGTGGGCGGAAATGCCTTGTTGATGCCAGAGGTCAGAGGAGAATGGCCAGACTGGTTCGAGCTGATAGAAGGGCAACAGTGACTCAAATAACCACCCGTTACAACCAAGGTGGGCAGAAGAGCATCTCTGAATGCACAGTCGAACTTTGAGGCAGATGGGCAACAGCAGCAGAAGACCACACTGAGTGCCACTCCTTTCAGCTAAGAACAGGAAACTGAGGCTACAATTTGCACAAGCTCATCGAAATTGGACAATTGTGGTGGAACGGGAGATTCGCATCATGGATGTGCAGCCGACAAATCTGCGGCAACTGTGTGATGCCATCATGTCAATATGGACCAAACTCCCTGAGGAATGCTTTCAGCACCTTGTTGAATCTATGCCACGAAGAATTGAGGCAGTTCTGAAGGCAAAAGGGGGTCCAACCCGTTACTAGCATGGGGTACCTAATAAAGTGGCCGGTGAGTGTATGTTGATCAACATAACATGCAAAATACTGGGAATAATTGTAGTTCCTGATAGACCTGCAAAGCGATTGTTCAAATCTGAAATAGACTGGATGCTATTTTTTGTCCATAATTTGACCATCTAAAAGTCACATGTAAACCCATTCTCAAAAATGTCTGCGCCCATTGTAGCATAATGGTTTAATGACACAGTGCCACAAGCACAGTGGCCTTCATCAGTGATAAGTAATGGCAGAATCCTGAAAAATCCAGAATAAAAACCGGCTCCAGAGTTTTTAACCTCATAGTGTAATAATGACCCAAAATACAGAGACAAGAGCCTAAAGGAGTGGCTTCAGAACCACTCTATTAATGTCCAGACTTGAATCTGATTGAATATATCTAAAGAGAGAACATGGCTGTGAATAGACCTATTTAATCCAACCTGATTGAGCTTGAGCTGATAAATGGGTGAATATTTTACTGCGAAAATAGGTGTGCTAAGCTTGTGGCATCACATTGGAAAAGACTTGATGAAGTAATTGCTGCTAAAAAAGGATCAAGAACGTGTTAAGTAAAAGCTGTGAATAGGTCAGTAAATCAAATTTTCTAAACTTGCAAGAATCTCAAAAAGCATATAACATTGATATAATGTAGTTTTGTGTGTATAATTTTATGAAAAGAGATTAATACCATTTATATAGCACCAGGATACTGCTAAAAGTGCACACACAATAAATAGTCCGCTTTACTAAATACCAGCAGCTTTATTTCATACTAACACTCATAAACTACTCTTCACACAAATGTTTAATGTGTTACATGCCCACATGTAGTGGGTAGCCCTTCAAAGTGACAAAAGTAGACATTAGCAAGTAGAAACAGGTCTATTTCTACTTCTATTTGATTCACTTTGTGTCATTCTTTTTCTTGCTTCACAAAGGTAGGCAGCATAAGCGTCGTTAGACCTATTTAAGGGTGGCTTCAGCCACCCTTTCTTTGGCATTAGCCACCCTATAATTATTTTGCGATTTTAAAAAATATATTTTTTTTTTCTGTATTTATTTTTTCCTCATATTTTCCCAAAACAAATGCAGTAAAGCACCGAATAAAAGCCATAAAGAAGACAAGTTAATCTGAACAATCATAGGCGTAACTTCCTTAAGAACTGGTGTGGACATGTCCCCACCAATATTTTGTACACGTATTTTGCTTTCGGTGCTGTGTATATCTGATTAAAACCCCATTCATGCCGCTCCTCAGAAAGAAAATAAAAAAAGATCTCCCCGCTGCTCACCATCCACAAACCCCGACAAAAAAACTCAGAAAAAAGAATCTGTTGCCTCTCGCTTTCTCCCCATCACCCCCCTCCGCCCTCTCCCCATAACATTTGAATTGAAGATATCCGCGGGTGACGGGTCGGGTTCGGTAGTCATCCTAACGGGTTCGGGCGGGTGCGGGTTGGTAAAACTCGACCCATGCAGGTCTCTAAGCTACACTACATTCAGTATCGTTGCCATAGAAACAGACAACAGCGCCAATATATCAGAATTATACTAAAACACACGCAAATAATTTCCCACATAAAAAACAGGACTTTCAGTCCATTACAGTTTTCCGTTTTTAGAGGGTTGTTTATTTTGCGTTTATTAAGTGATGGCTGTGGTATATTAGCTTTCACTGCTATAAGCTTTCGCAGCAGTGATTGATAAATTTAAACACCTGCTCTACTGATGGTCTATCGGAGTTGGTGTTTAGGTTGAACATAAAGAACACCTTTTATTTGAAGCTTCTTGTAGCTACTGTTTTAATCCCGGCTTTACTTAAAACTTTTTCCTGACTTTGATAGTGTTGCCATTCAGTAGCAAGCACTGCGCCCCTTTTTCTTTTATATGTACACGTACATTTAAGATTTAGCGTGTTAAGTTGACAACTCATGAGCAAGCTGCTTTTTGCAATCTAGCAGGAAGGTAAGGATAGGATCTTGCAGGTGTGACGTCACTCTGCAGGGGGTCCAAAGATAAAAGATTTAAACAATTTTGGAATTGGAATTTCAGATTTAAGGGAGTTAGAAAGTTCACTTAGTAAAAGTGCAAATAATAAATCTGATTACCGATTACTTTTAAGCTGGTTGAACATACTGCGACAGACTGGTGACCTGTCCAGGGTGATCCCACCTCTCACCCAGAACGTGGCTAGAGATATGCACCAGCACCTCCTGATCCCACTGAGGGATAAGGTTAAAGAAAATGGATGGTTGAACATAGTCCGCTCTCCCAGATTCTATCAAATCAGTATTGATACCCTCAGGGGCGGATTTAGGAAATTTGGGGCCCTAGGCAAAGACAGGCAGGGGGCCCCCTGAGAAGAAAACCCATAAAACAGACCCATTCTACAGATAGAGAAATGTTAATAGAATAGACATCCATTATCTGTTCTAGGTTTTGTCCCTCTCTTCTTGTCCCTTTTTTCTCTCTATTTATCAGCGTTCTGATGGCATTTTAGCCAAAGGATTTTTATCAAAAACATAATTAATGTGCACAAATAAGGATTAGTTGTATTAACCATACATGGAAACAGAGTTTTATGGGGCCCCCAGAACTTGGGGCCCTGGGCAACTGCCTAGTATTGCCTAATGGTAAATCCCCCCCTGGATACCCTGCTAGTGGATGTTCTTGACAGAAAGACGGAGTTGCTTAATCATATTCTGCTTAAGGTCCCATAAGATCTTGTCCGAGTCCTGGTTTAAAAGTAAATTAATTTTAAAAAGTGACCCAAAATTGACTGTCAATAAATGTTCTACAAAATTGATATATTTATTTGATTTGTACTGTCTGTTTAGATTTATGTGATATTTTTTGCACAAAATATATAAGTGAATATTGTAACAGTTATGTTTTCAACTGTAAGCATTAAATTGATAAATGTTATTCGCATTTTTTTGGCTTTATCCTTTCCAACAAAAAAAAAAAGGCGTCGCGCAGGTAGCTCCCTTTCCTTATGAGCCGTCCCCACCAACTTTCAACACAAAGTTACACCCTTGTCTTAGACAACGCCTTAGCAGGTGCACTGAAAAAATTCGGCGCGCGCTATGCTTCTAGGGGCTGAGCCACCCTTGTGTCTTAAACCTAGAGACGCCCCTGGTAGGCAGCAGCTTGACAAAGTATGATAGTAATTATTTTACATCCACGTAGTGTGCAGTTCTTCATATATACACACACACGCATCAATTTAAAACAGATGGTATCGGCATCGACCAATGCTGCACAGCCAGGTATCGTGTATTGAGGCCAAAAAATGGCATCGGCGCAACACTAATAAAAAGCAAACAGCAAGCACAGAAAAGGAGCATGCAATTATGGTTGTGATATATTTGGGACCTAATAGTATTAAATCTGCACTCATAAAACATCCAAAATGTGCATGGAGAGTAGTTTACATACTTGTTTTAAATAAAACTGCTCATATGAGTATTTATTACACATGTGGTATTTTGGCAGAATTTTCCGTAAAATGCTGGCAATACTTTCTAGATGCACCTTATGGAAAGTATATTATAAATAAGATTGTTACTAATATTGTCCTTTTTTTATTATAATTCTCATCACTGCATCCAACTCTGTTGCTTCATATGTTATTTTACTGCCACTCTGCTCTCTCAAACTTCCATCAGGATGTGCAATTTCCTCTTTAAAGGTTTTGCTTTGAACCAGTTTTGCACCTGCTAGCAACTAAAGCGATCTTAGTAGATAACCTTCAAAAAGTCTACTGATTGCATATGCAATTTCTTTTGTTTGCACAACCAAACCAACAGCCTCTATCTGGGTTTTTACGAGTTGCCACATTTTCTTTGATGTTTTTACTGTTTAAAACTTCCTGACCTTGTTAGAGTGAACACCATAGTTAGATCATAACAGCTGTCTGAAAGAAGATCTTATAAGTCTTGTAATGGATTTAAAAAGATCACAAAAGAACAAAAACAAATGATGCATTGCTCTTTCCAGAGAATGGTTAAAAGTCGAGAATTTTCAAAGCGAATGCCAACATGCCCAAGCATGAAAGCGGACTGTAAAATACAGGGGTAGAAGATGTATTAAGAAAGAGTATGAAAAAGTTTGTATCCCTTTTTACTCATGACTATCTTTCGTTTATTTTTTGTGAAGCATAGAGCTGGAAGAGGATGTGTTTATGGTTTATAATCCAGATTGGAACAGTAGAAAATCTGCCATGCTTTATGCACTTTTGAGGTATATTTGGTAATTAAAAAACTGCAAATACACGTTACAAAAAGTACAAAATATAAGTGTCTTATCAGTGAATTTGATTGATAAGTCTGAAAGAAAGTAAATGGTAATGCATTGCAAAGGTCCCTCAGATTGATTTGACATAACTTTGCTGTTGGATTTTTGTTTCTTTTGTTTATGGAGTTAAATCAGTTTTTCTATTTTGTTTTGTATATTTTTTTATCTTCCCTCAGGCTTAGAATTAGACCCTGAAGAGTTGCCTCCTCAGATGAGCTTTAACGACTGGCCGAAGCTCAGGCATCTCTTCACAGAGCGCTTCGCTTCAAAGACCCAGGCGGACTGGTCGAGGATTTTTGATGGAACCGATGCGTGCGTTACGCCCGTGTTGTCTTTCGACCAGGTGAGCTCTCACCCTCACAACCGAGAGAGAGGCTCTTTCATGAAGGACTCCAGCGGGGAAGAGTTCCCCCGGCCAGCTCCGGTTCTGTCTCGGACTCCTGCTGAGCCCTGTCTCGCTTCCAACCCAGAAGTTGGAGAACACACAGTTGATGTCTTGTTGGAATACGGCTATACTTCAGCAGAGATTGATAAGATGTTAGCTGCCGGCATTGTGCAGTGTAATGCTGTCAAAGCAAAGCTGTAAAAAAATAAATTTTTGCTCTCTGATGAGCAGACTGAAAAAAGCTTTTACAGATTGCAGTAAAAAATAAATAAATCTGTGTTTGAGACCAGCTAAATTTAAAAAGGGGATGTTGTGTGGTTTATCTTGACTTGATAGTGTTGAGAGAATTCTTTGCTCCCACAGGGTACGCAGATATCTTTTAGGTTCTACAGTTGATCATGAATACTTTATGCAACAGCTATACCTAACTCTTTATTGCATCTCCTGCCTTCTGAATGAGTCAGTCTTAAAGCCTGGTAGAAAGCACAACCTCCACTGAAATCCAACCATGGTGATGGGTGATATATTACCTAGCTCAGGGTCAAAACATGACAAAATAGATTTGTGGGCCCAGCCTGAAAGAGTGCAGAGCAGCGACAGTACAAATAAATAGAAACATTTTTTTTTTTTTTTTATCTCTCTGAGGTTATAGGTTTTTCATCCTAAAGTCTGATGTCTCTGTGCCTTGTGCAGTAAGTCTGGGTTTCAGATGTGTTGCAGATTTAATGTCTTTTTAAAACCAATTCAGATACAGCAGCTGTGAAATAGGGTCCATATTACAGCATTTTTTGCTGTCATTTGGATGATTCATCCCATTAAAGGAGCTACTGTTGTATTTTTCTGATCTGTACACAAAATGTAGCATCAGCTGTAGCATCTGTTATGACTAATAAACCTTTCTAGGAAATATTTTGATTATTTGTTTTACTTGTATACATTAGAGTTTCTTTTCATAGGTTTATTTGAACCTTATAATGACTAAATATGACTTGACATACATAATAAAAACTGATAATATGTTTCATTCCATTTCATTAAAGGTTTAAATTGTCCTCTTTTATGCACATTTATCATCCAGTGTCATTTGGATTCAAACTTAATTGATTATTAATTGTTAGTTTAGAAAGTTCTGTTATTTAGATTGTATATTCTGCATCACTCATGTTTGCCAAACAATCATTTGTTTCCAATGATTGACTGTTATTATGATTGCTTGATTTAATGATTCTCACTAAAACTAAAGCTTAGATGCAAAAAATCTACTTTTTATTTATTATTCAAGACCAGAAATTAAAGATCATATAATGAAAAGAAAACAAGAAATGGCAAATAAAGATCTATAATGTGAATAAAATGTGAGAATGCACTTTTTTCTAAATGGTTATTAACAAAATATAACAGAATACTATGATTTACTGTTTGTATCGATGTGAACCCGAGCATCTGTTTGGGTTTGGAGTAGCGTTGTATATGTTTTTTAACTTAGGTGCTAAAAGGCCTTCTGTTAGAAATTATTCAACACAAAATGAAACCATGTTGGTTGCACTGTTTGATCAGAGCTAAGCAGCTGGGATGAAGAAACACTTAAGAAAGATGTTTCTATGGGCAATAATGGGGTATGAGTGATTAACATTATGACAGCAGTAACTTCCAGATGCTTTGGTCTAATGCACATTTTCACTGTTTCAGAATTGGAAAAAAACAAAACACCTTCTACTGACCCACAATGGGGAAATTCAAATGTGTAACAGCGACAGCCAACAGTTGAGAGTTAATCCAAGCAGTTGTGAAAAAGGTGGGAAATGAACATTTTGTGTGAAGTATTTTGAAGCAATGAATGAAATTTTAATAATTTAAACTTCAGTATGCAAACTTCTGTAATGACTCAGAACAGAGGGACCCAGTATTCATTCAAGACAGACAGTGGGATAACTTAAAGCATTTATTTAAAAACAGGTTGCAAATCTGCAGTAGCAGCAGCTAGGGCGTATAAGACAGGAACGTCTACAGGAGAGAAACAACATGTTAGTGACCACAATAATACTGATGGAGGATGATTATGAACGTGCAAGTAACTAACCTAGTTTGACAGTTCAGTCCATGTCCAGAGAACAAGGATGATTCCAGCCAGTCGACTGACAAGACGCAGCAGATGCTGCACGAGAGTTCCAGATGCGGAAGCATAGAATGCTGCAGAACGAACAGGAGATCAGATCCGAGCTGACGAAGGAAGGCAGGATATTTCACAGGGTGAAGTCAAGAGGCAGATCAAGGTTCAGTCCACAGAAGAATAAAACAGGAGTCCAAAGACAGGCCAGGCAAACAGATCAGAAAGGGACAGGCAGGATCAAAAGTCAGAATACAGAAACAGGTCAGGATCAGGCAAACACAATAATATTAGTAATGCTAGAAAAACTCTTTACATCAAAGGCTCAAGAATAATCTGGCACTGATTGCTGGGACCAGGTAGTTTAAATAGTAGCAGGTGGATCAGATGAACAGTGATGAGGAACAGGGCAGAGCTAGACAGGTGAATGAAATGAGAAATCAAGCCAGTCATCAGCATGAAAATCATAACAAAAACTAGAAAGACGTACACCTTGGATAACGGTAGGTTTGGTTCAGTCAACATTTCAGGAAATATTTGAATGTATTACCTGCATATAACCAAGCTGATTTATATAGGACCTTAAAAAAACATATAGCATTTTCTATTTATAGAAAGTCTAACCTTTTAGGATCCATTATCTAAGTGAGCCACTGCATCAGTCAGATGTCTCTAAAAACTGCATTACTCATGTAATAGTTATTCAATAAACAGTGGTTTAGAGAATAAATATGGTATATCCTGGTATAATTTCACTACTTTATCCTCTTAAGTGAATTGTATATAATTCTGTGAAAAAACCTGCTTATTTTGTCGCTTCCACAGATTTTTAAGATTTTCCTGCCAAATGTTTGTTACGGATCAGCTCAGCGGTGCACAGTATGTGTGCCTAAAAGATGGTATGATGTAGCAGGGGTATTAAACTTAACAGCTGTTGAATTATTTGCCCAAAAATCTAAAATATGAGATTGACCCAGGCATGACCTTTTTGAATACTGCTGATAAACAAGTGCAAAAACCGTTCAGGAATAGAGTGAGGGACATTTCATGTTTTTGGTTTCATCTAATGATAGCTGGTTGGTAGAAAGCAGCCAACCGGCAGACTGTCAGAGGTCAAATTATGGCTGTCGGGCAGTTTTATTGTCTGCTGCTTATTTTTCAATGCATGCAAGTTTTTTAGTTTTTGTTTTTTGTTTTTTTTTTCTACAAAGATGAATAAAAGCTGTCATGTTAGCTTTAGAAAAATCTCAGTTATTTTCATGTTTTTAGAGATATTGTCAGGAAACAAAGATCCAACACAAAAGCTTGCGAAAGATAAAGAAGAAAAAGGAATGTGACTTAAGAGATTGCGACAGAAAAATCTGCCTTAAGGTTCAGGTATAAATACTTAGACAAGGTTAAAGAAGTAATATAAGCAAGAAATAATGATCAGATAAGGAATCATAAAGAATGAAGAATGAAGAAGGGAAAGTTCCACAATTATTTGTATATAAGGTTATACTTTTAAAGCTCCCATCAGAATTTAATAAACTACTGCAGGGTTTACGTCTAAGTTTTAATTTCAATTTATTTTGTTCTTAGCAGCTGACTAATTGTGTTTGTAATATCAACAAACTGCAGATCTGGAAAAGCAATCTATATGATGGTAAACAACACGGCTCTTAATGGGTTAAAAAAATGCACAGAGGATGATCTTTGAAATGGGTTTCAAGTCCTCACTCAGACATTGCAACACTATATTACTCTAAATTAAATTCAAGTGTGTAGAAATTACTTTTTAAAACAATTTGCTTGTTTTTTTTTCTCCTTATTGAGCTTTTCTGTTCCCTCGATTGATCGAAAGCAGCATTAGAAACTCCTTAGTTTAGAGTTTTTGCTTTGAGTTCTTAATGTCCAAATTTTATGCATGGCAAATATGTAGTTTCACATGCCGCTTCTTAGAGACTCACTTTACTCTTCCTCACCCTTTCTTTTGCTCTCCAGGGCAGTGGCTCAGCAGGATGGTGTGAGATGGGTTTGACCAATGGATTTAAGCTGATGGGTGACAGATAACCAGATACGGTCAGCTGCAGAAAAAAATTTGTTTAGCTGTAGGTGTCAGTGTGTCTCATGGTAAGCTTGATTCCCAGAGTCAATATCTTTATTCAAGAATGAAATATAATATGTAGCAATTGGTTTCTATGGCTTATAATCTTATTTGAAGCGAGTGGCAAAGTCACGTTTGTATAATGAAAGAGGATTATAGGAAAAGCCCATATACTGCTTTCCAGTTAAGGTCCTAAAGAAATATAAATGATCAACATTATAAAGCGCCCATGTTAATATATAGATATACATGATGTAAATGTATATTTTGCTCCCAGTATGAAGATTAGTGGGCATAGATTATAAAGCAGTGCCACTTTGGTCTGCTATGTTAACAGGACTCTTTTGTTCCAGCCTCTCTTGGATCCCTTTGCATGCTGTTAGCTTAAAAACATTAAACAGATTCGATCTAGTTAATAATTTTCGGTTTTGTTGGAGGTTATGTGAGAAAACATTGGGGGTTCCAGCTTTAATGATGCCTTTGATGCGAAACAAACTATTTGCTGGCACGACTTTACACTGATGCTATGGCTCGGCTGTGAGCTGAGGCTGCGAGCCTTATAAATAAAAAATAAAAAATGGTGTTAGTCTTTGTGTTTAAGGTGATGGCATCCCAAGGAAGGACATATATTAACGACAAGATCAAAATATTAAAAGGGTGTCATGTATCTAAAATTTCCCTCTTTTGACGTTTTCAGCAGTCGATCTGATAAGATGAACAAACGGTGGGGGGCAGGATACAGCCAGATAGGCAGACATATTTTTCTTCTGCAATATGTGAGGCTTCTGTTGCTGAGATGAAAAGGTTACATTTGTGTTTAGATAAGAAATGGAGTGATTAATAATGTCTGAGGAAAACTTGTGTTATTGCACAAGTCTGGATTTACAAACCAGACTTCTACTGAAGAAAAAAGCTAGATATTTTGTGCCTGGGTTCATTAAGAGCCAAGTTTTCAGGTTCTGGTGGTATTCCAACCATGATCATGGCGTACCTTGTGGCCATGGGCCATTCCTCACATTATCTGCCACCTTGTAATAAGGAGGAGAAAAAGTTTCCACCCGAGCAGCATCACCCAATAAAAGACTCCGTTATACATTACTACAATTATTTGCTTTTCTCTACCTTCCTGTCCTTGACTAAAAACATAGTTTCTTACAGACTCTGTTGTAACACCAGGGCAAAACATACGAGTTATGTGAGGAATTTCTTTCATGAATCACAACATCTAACTTGCATCATGTGGGATCAAACACAAAGGATTATGGTGTGTTTGCTGTGATAAATACTAAAGCATGAGATGGACCTTACACTGGGCCTCAGTTAAATGAGCACACAATAGCTGATTTTTTTTGTTTTCTTTTAGAGAGATCATTTTTTGATTTGCTTGCTTAAAGGTCAGCATGTGCAATCATCTCTGCGATGTTGACTGCTGCTTCATCATTGAAGCTTCCTTCAATTTTAAAGAAATCTGCTTATTTTACATGCATTATTTCAAAACAACATCTATTATGCATTTCACATTCTGGTGAATTAATTATTTTTCAATATGCAACAGAAACATGGATGAATTAAGAAGCAGCCTTCATGGAACGATTAAATTAAGTCATGTTGCTCGTTCTTCATGCTGCTTTATTTTTCCTGTCATTGGATGTCTAGCATTGTTAAATATAAATGGTTTTTCTATTTAGTTTTTAAATGATGTAATTAAAGCATTATGCAACACATAATGACATATAAAAATGCTTGGTGAAAGGTCTTTGAAATGCTTTGTCTTGGCAAGAAAATGTCTGCAATTACTGTTATTTTCATTTGTTCTTGTATTTTCTTTTAATTATGTCTCTTTCCACTTTTATTTATGCATCACCGGTAATGATTTGGTGTGGTTGTTATAGACTTTGGCAAACTATGTACTTATTTTTGTGTTTTCAACAAAAAGCCAAATTAGTGCAACACTATGCCTTTAATAATAGTTGTTACTGCAGATAACTTCAGTCTGTATTCAACAAGTGGTAACACATCTCTTTGAGTAAATATTGGCCTCACAAGTGCAGCTTTAATTCATTTTTACAAGTCTAAGAAATATTTGGCAATAAGAAGCCTCTTTGTTGTTTAGACTTTTTGCTCATAGAACACTTTACTCCATTGGTCTTAATGTTTGGGGAGTGCCATGTGAAAACTTTTACACAAATGGGTTGACTTGAGACCAATTAAGATCCCAACTATGCCACAAAATAAAAACAAAGTCAGGTGTTTACTTACCAAGCACAGAAATGACAACCAAACATGATGTCTGTTCTAATATTTCGCTAAAATCACGTGAAGTGACTTGTCATACAACTTGCGTGACACCTGGGGTGTCCAATGCTGCCCTGGTCACTTACTTAGCTTACTTAGATGTTTCAGACATTGTCTCTGGTTTAGAAGTGCCTTGGAGGAAGAAACAAATCTGTTTTAATTCAGGATATGGATCCAGATTTGGTCTTGGTTTAGTTCTTTGGCCCAAATTCCTGAAACGGCATGCATCAGAATCCTTTCAAGGTTTGAACTATCCCTGTTGCATGTGTATCTTCTTCATCTGGTTAAATTGTCTCTTTAAAGTGCCTTGAGATGACATGTGTTGTGAATTTGGACAATAAAAATAAACTGAATTGAATTGAGCCACATCTCTCCTTCAACTCTATCTCCCAACCATATGCATCCATACAGCTTTCTGTAAAAATGGCAGCTTGTTAAGCAATGGCTGCCTATTGGATGAATTTAAGGTAAGAAGTTTTTCATAACAATTTAAAATTCTTATTTTTGATCTTATGTGACATTTTAAAGGAGCAAAATGTTTTGGGCTTGAGGTTATCAGTTGCAACGTATAGATATAAACAATAACTGTGTACTAAAAAGTGGAATTTTGTGTCTCCAAATTGTTAAATGTGTAATATTGTCTTGTTTTTATTCTAAGTAAGTTTCTCACACTTGAATAGTCATTCCAGAAGGAGGAATACAAACACATTTGGTTCTACCAGATGCCAGCACATGAATGAGCATGTGGGAGCTATCAGTGGGCCCTAACATTTGACGCGGCTGTGTGTGCATGTCAGAGAAAGCAGGTGATATCTTGTGCCTTTCTAGTCTTTCATATGAAGACTTTCTAGCCTGCCTTCGGTATGTTTTTTCTTCAAGCAACTCTCTGACTGCTCCCTCCTCTCCTTCTCCGGATCTCTATCCCTCCCTCGGGGATCACACGCATCACTTGATTAGCTTTGAGGAGCCAGCCACTACAGAGGAACCCTTGTGATTCATTCACCGGTTGAAAGGTCTTTGCACTTTTCCCTGGAAATGTTGGAAAGACCTTTTTGTTATTTGCCACACACATTTATGTCAGAATCATGTGCTTCATATGATGACTTAAATATTAAAATGTAAAGCTTTAAATGACAGATATTAATGACTAAATGTTTTCATGAAGAGTAAATCGAAATAGCGATAGTATGGATTTTATTGCTGCAACTTTTTATTACCAATGTTTGTCATTAAAGGGATGTTTGTTAGGTGAAAATTCAATTTATTTTCTTCATGTATTGCAAATTTGCCCTTAATACACAGTTAATTTGACATTTTTGTGTTTCATTTTTCTGTGGGGACAGATGAATGTCTTTCCCTTTTATTTTAATTAATGATACAGGAATGATTAGTTAGATATTGTGACTTGTTAAACATTTTTATGAGCACCAGAGGATTAAAGTCAACGAGAAGCAAAGAGAGCTTTGTAAACACAGCAGCACTTTGAACCCAGCCATCATAAACAGTTAATATTGCTTGCACATTGTGTGACCTGGCTGGGGTTGTTTTGCATCTAACATACAGTAGAATAACTGAAAGATTTTCCAGTACTAGACATACATTGGAGTCCACTTCATACATGTTTTTTTTTAAATTTCCAGCACCATCAAAATCCACTCAAACCCATTTTTAAACAGTAATTAAACAGTTGTAATGTTACATCCAAACTTTCTCTGACTGAGAAAACTAATTTTTGCATTTTTTTTTTTTTACCGAAGAAGTAATCACACCCCTGTATGCTGCAACCCTTAAATAAAATTAAGTATGACCTGTTGTCTTTAGAATTCCCCAGACAAGTCAGGAATGAAGGAATAAAGTTGTAATTCAGTATTTAATGTTGGACATCTCAAGAATAACAGTTCAATCTATGATTACAGAAGCATCCTGGCTGGCCATTTTAACTTAAGGGGAGTATTATACATGCATAACTCTGAGCATAGATGTTCCAGCTATACTCAACAATAAACTATAAGCCTTTATGAATGCAATAGCGTGTAGAAGAAAGCTATTGTTGAAAGAAAGCCCTAAAAGGTACGGTATATTTGCAGTTCACTTTGCCGTTAGCTATGTAGAGGAAACACATGGGAAGGACAATCTCATCAGATGAGACAAAGACCTTTGGCCGGTGTGCCAAGCAGAATCTGTGGCACACCATTCCAGTAATTAAACATAAGGATCATGTTATGGGATTTTTTATTTTTTTTCTTCACCATGGACAGGGAGGCTACAGTGGGTTGAGAATAATGATTCATGAATCTTAGGACAAAAATGGAAGCAGATTTCTTTCCTTCACATAATTTTTGGATACTTCTTTTGGGTTTTCAAATTACTTCATAGTAAAATGCACTGAAGTTTCTTATTCCAATATAAAAAATATGAAGCCATATATTGTGGTTCCCAGAGAAAGGATGTCTTAACTACTAGAGCTCAAAAAGTTGCCTTAACTGGGTTTGTTTGAAATATTAGAACGTGGAATTCTCCTTGACTTTTTTCTTTCGATAAATTCAGGTAATTTCACCCAGGCCCTCTGGCTGCCAGAATATATCTGGCAAACATAAAATCTGGGTAGCAAAAAGTTTCAAGAAGTCTGAGAGATGATAGAGCTCAGTCACAGCTGAGAATTTAGCAACCAATTTTTGGATCAGGCTTTATTTGGATATAAAAAGATCAGCATAAATAACAGAGATGAAAAAAATGTCTGTGAATTTCTGACAGATGGAATCCCTAGAGCTCCATCAAAATATATGTTCTGTAATGTGTGTGTGTTAACCTTGAAATAGCTCTCTAATCTTCCCCCCGGGCTTTGTATTCTATGCAACATAAGCATTTGGCAAGTAAACCGAGTTTCTTTAAACTTTAACATCTGTTTGCTGTTACTTCATATGTCAAAAAAAAAAACATATTAACATCTCCTAGTTTGTAGGTTATTTGTTTGATTTCTCCCATTATAGGTGTTTCTTTTTTTAATTCTGTCTTGTGCTAAATGTAGGTGTTGGCACATCCATATAAAAAGTTTCTGGTCCATCTGTTGGTTAATATAAGCCTTCAATCAGTCAGTGCCTCTTGACACTGGTTTAGGATTTCATCAAACTAAAAGACAGCATAAATGGGGCTCACCTGCTGGCAGGTTTCAGGGAGTCAGAGAATTGAGGTTTTCCAGCCGTCAGAACATTTGTTAATGTCAGAGAGGACATCTGACATTGAAATACCCTGAGGAGAATACCGAAAAAAGAGAAATGAAAGAGTTTTTCTAGTAGGTTACTCTTGTCCCATAAAATACAACATCAGAAATCAGCAACTCTGTGTTACATTCTTCAGCCTAGACTTAGGATTTTTTTTGTATATACATACATTCAGTACATATACATACGTGTATATATATATATATATATATATATATATATATATATATATATATATATATATATATATATATATATATATATATATATATATAGATAGATAGATAGATAGATAGATAGATAGATAGATAGATAGATAGATAGATAGATAGATAGATAGATAGATAGATAGATAGATAGATAGATAGATAGATAGATAGATAGATAGATAGATAGATAGATATACACATTACTGTTTTGGTACAATAATAAAAAGTGCCCATAGATAAATATGATAAATATGATAAAAACGATCGTTTATCAGAACCTTCTGAGCTCAATGGCTCAGAAGGTTCCTACGGCACCTAGTGCAAACCAGCTAAAGTTGGGTTTTAATCAATCAGAGTAACAAATTAAGAAACTGCAGACTGTATGAGAAAGTATAACAGTTGAAGCTTTTACTCTCTTGCTGTTTCACTTTCAAAGAGGAAATCAGGAATCCAGACGAAGCTATTGTAATGTCCCACCTTAATACTAAAACGTGATTGGCCAACCCCGTTTGGGTTTGGTCTGGAGGGGTTAAAACAGAAGCCGGACAACATGACTTTTCACATTTTTATAAATACTCTGAGAATTCGGTTCTAGAAAAGGTTAGATGTTCTAAGCAGGACAAGATGAAGTTACTTCATTTACAACCTGAATGTCAGCAACACTCTTCAGTGTTGAAACTTTCCACTCCCACAAAATATTTGCAGCTGTGTTTCTCCTCACTTTGGCTCCTACTCCTGATAGTCATTTGTAAATTGATAAATCTCACTGGTCTTTATGTAAACACAGAAGTCATATACTGTAAGGTGTGAAAGATGGAAGAACCTTAAACATTAGCCATTTGATAAATTTGGTAAAAATTATAGATTTGCATTTTCACAAAAAAATATCTAACAGATAAATTAAAAACAACTATTTTCCCTTTTTAGCTTTTGTGTGACTAAATATGTGATTTGTTGTCTGCAGCTCTAGTTTTACTGGCTTTGGTTAGTTACAATGTAAAATCTTGTTTATGACCATAGCATAATAACAGTAAAATGCTCTATCAAGTGCATTGAAATAACTTTAAACCTTTTCAGTTATTAAGAAATAAAAACATTCCCAATAGATCAGGTAAAGCAGCAACTTCCTGGAAGACTGCATAATTTTTATAATCTTTAAAGTAGCATTCCCAGAGTTTCACTCTTTACTTATTTATGTTTTTTTTTACATTGCCCATTTCTTACATACAGTATGAGAGACGAAGGAATATTTGATTGGTATATCCAACAGATGGCCTCCTGATGTGCACCTTAGCTGAAGTTATTGCTAAAATAACAACAGTCTGAGGATTTTTTTAACCCTTGATAGTCAATAACTGCCCAGAATAATAAATTCACTGATCTCAGTTTGCTTTCACCTTTATCCGCCCACCTCCACAACACTGTCATTAAATACCTTCCAGGCTTTAAATTGCTTTTGTCTGACCGCAGATTCAGTACTGACTGAAGATCTCCTGCAGGAATAAGACAGCTCTTTTATTATTGGAGGTAGTCCTCCTTAATGTCACGTCTTCAACAGGCATTCGGATTTTTCACTTCCAGGCAAGCACCACAGTTCTGCTTTAAATGACATTTAATACTTTAAAGGGTAGAATTAATAAAGTAAATGCCATCAAGTAACTGTATATGTTACAGCATCTTCTTCTGTGACAAATAGATTATTTGTGTTACAGATTTTTTATTATTTCTTTTAACATGTTTTTCTGCTCCAAGAATCAGTTATTCTTCCTTTGATCTAATGAAGGCTAATTTGATTTGGTATCAGCATCTGCTTGATAAATGCAATTAAAAGTGTTTTCAAATACTTTATCAACAATCCGATTTGCATGACTACATCAGTTTACGGCTTTAATAAATGAGGCTTATCGAAGCCCCTAATCTGATGACAAATGACTTGATATTTAAAAATGGAAATGTAACTGCTTTGTTGTGGCTTTGATTTAATACACCATCGATGCATTGATCACATTAACAGCAGTTGCTCTAAAAGCCAATATGCAAGAAATCTTTCTCTCACTTTTAGACAGAGACAGATGTATCAGTTATTAATTTTCCATCTTAAAGATCTGTTGCAAACAAGTCTACAGTATTCTCTGCAGACATCTTTATTTGTATTAGTCAGAAAGAAGAAATGAACCAGGAGAGAAATGGAGGGATGATTTATTCCTTTCACTATTCTTTACTGCATGAATCCAAAGTGCGGTAAATAATCTAGCTTTGTTTTTAGATTGTGGCCTTTGCTTTTAGAATCACATCCATAATACGTCACTGTCTGCATTTTCTCACCTGAGAATCATATCAAAAATCAAATCCCCTCAGTCACAACCTGATGTGGAAAAATTGATTAATGCATTTATTTCTAGTAGATTAGTTTACTGTAATGCACTCTGTGCTAGAACATCCCAACAGTCCCTCAATAAACTTGAGCTGAAACAAAACTCTGCAGCAAAGCTTTTACCTACATAAAATCAAAAGATCCGACCATATGTTTAATGTCTTATACATTTATTTAGCAATTTATGTATTTGCTTTTTGCAAATATATTATCCTCTGTGTTCTTGTGTACTTTATTTGTATCTTACTCCTGAGTTGTGTTTAAATCTTAATATTTGCCACAAATGATTATGCTTTTGTCTACATGGTTCCACTGTAACAGTGGCAGTCTGTTAAATTATCTTTTCCTACTGTTTTCAGAAGTTCACTGACACCTCAGCACAGCTAACTGACCCTGTAAGTTGGGAAAAAACAGATAAGTTTAAAGCCATTATTCATTATTAGTAATTAGTAATGAAACTCTATTTCCTTTCACCCCTTTACAGTCCTTTAATTTCTATGCAGAATTCCCTGATTAAACATGTTTTTTCTCTTTTTTGTAGAGCTTTTATTAGTATGATCAGTCCCTCCTTTGCATAGGTCATATATTTTTTATAGTATCATTTATGTAGAGTAAAAGACTCATCATTTGTTGTAATCATTGCTTTTACACAAACTCTTTTAAAAGGAAATTGTAAATTCAAGTGTTTAAAGCCAAAACATTAGTTTTTGATAAAACCCTAAATGTTTTCAAATTGATAATTAAATTTTAAAATATATTTGTATTATTTTTTATTTATTTAAATGTAGAGATTTTGACAAAATCAAGAGTTTTACACATATTTGGTAATACAGCATTTTTTGCTTGCTGCATTGATGTTTAAATAACAAATAATTAAAGTACGTAATTTGTACCACAATGCTGGTTACAATGAGTTTCCTTTGCAGGATGGCTGGGCACACCCTTCGAGATTGGGTGAGGAGCTCAGAGTAGAGTCGTTTCTCCTCCACGTCGGAAGGAGCCAGCTGCAGTGGTTGATCATCTGTTCCAGATGCCTCCTGGTCGCCTCCCTCCGGAGGTGTTCCAGGCATGTCCTACGGGAGGACATGTGGAAGGCCCAGGACAAGCTTGAGGGACTATGTGTCCAAGCTGGCCTGGCGTCCCCTCGGGGCCCCCCTAGAGCAGCTGGAGGAGTTGTGTGTGGATCAGGAAGTCTGGGAATCTCTGCTTAGACTGCTGCCTCCGCGACCTGGCCCCGGATAAAGCAGAAGAAAAAAGAAGGATGGATGGAGACCGTTTTAAAAAGCACTTTTTTTCCTGGAGGCTGAACCCAGTCCAAACTTAGTGCCACTACATAGTGGTAATGTTCATTCAGGTTGCAAATATATCCCTATTTTTTATATTTTGTCATTAGAAGCATTTTGCTGTTGCTATTCCAGGTTTATGCTGTTCTTTGGTGGATTGGTCCATACAGGAAATTGCTATATTTCTATTTGGGGATTTCTGGTGTTTTGGGCTTCATTTGTAAAAATTTTGACCCATTTTAATCTTTTCAGTCAAAGTTAAACAAGAAAATAAACAGAGCTTAGAGTGAAACGTGTCCATAACAAATTGGTGGTTTCTTCGAGTTGCAGTCAAATTAAGGCCATTCACTTCTAGAGCCAGTATTTTCTGCACACTCAAACACACACACTCACATGACTGTTGAATTTACTACTATTAAACTGAAAATGGGGAAGAGAGATGCTGTAATGCACAAGAACACCCACTTCATTCTCCCCTCCTTCTTCTCTGAGGTCCTCTTTTCTGCACTTAGTCCACCAAACAGCCTTCCACTTGTTAAGTCATGCTGACTGGATCTTGGACTTATTGCTCAGCTATGCAATAGAGCAGAGGATTATCCAAGCACTACAACAAAGATCTGGAATTCTACTTTCTTCATTCACCGGCCTGACTGACAGAGAGAAACTAAGCTCTTTCATCCTTTTAAACAATTTTTCTATATCTGTTTTTTGTGTAACTACTCTTCAGCATGACCTTGTTATCAGAGGACCAGTCTGCAAGGCCCCAGCCCTGTATGCTCTCAGAACCGGGTAAACATATTACCACGTCTGTGCAAGAGTCTACAACGGACTACCCCTGTTCCAAAGAAGACTACATAAACAGTGGCGACAGTGATGTATTTGGAGTTGTTGAGCCGCCCAGACGCTCTCTAGGTCGTCTTATCCTCCACAGCCTGGTGATGTTTGGTCGGGAGTTCTGCTATGCTGTTGAAGCAGCTTTTGTGACACCGGTGCTGCTGAGTGTGGGTCTACCTCGCAGTTTGTACAGCCTCGTGTGGTTGATCAGCCCCATCCTTGGGTTTCTGCTGCAACCCATTATCGGCTCGGCCAGCGACTACTGTCGCTCGCCCTGGGGACGGCGGAGGCCTTACATCCTGGTCCTTGGCATCATGATGCTGATAGGGATGAGCATGTTCCTGAATGGAGATGCTTTCATTTCAGGTGAGGGATGCGGATGTATGGTGGATTTGATTTGTCTCCTGAGTACAGAGAACACACCAACACCTGCTGTTAATCATAGCTGATATTTTTTAACCAGTCCAACTCCTATCTTTCCTGCTGGGAGATTTTTTAGCTTAAGTCTAAACAAAAAACAAAACAAAAAAAACATACACTTCTGTTTTAAAGTTGTGATTGAAGGTGGATGTTTTACAACCGTAAGGTGACCTGAGCCGATGTCCCCTAAATCAGATATATTATGAGGCAGAGTAGAGAGAATGTCATCTAATTTGAATAGAGATAGAGACTTTGTTTTGATTAGAATCAGTCAGGCTCCAGTTCAGTTTCATAGAACTGGTGACCTTACTTTTCCTTTAAAAAGAAATTGATTTTATTTATTTTAAGACAGCCCACTTGAGCTTTTTTTCTGAGAAAGTTTCTCAAGTTGCCGAGTCTGACAGCTCTTCTTTCCTGCTTTTTCCAAGATCATTGAGGGTTTACCTTTACAGCTCAAACATTGATTCAGTACCAGAGAAAAATTGCCTCAGGGGTTAAAAACAAGGGGTCAGAGTCAATTTACCACTTCACCTTTTTCAATCCCCATGTCATAAACCCACATTGCTACTTCTACCCTTCTTGTTTTGACCCTATATACATAAACAAGCCATTGTATACCTATCTATCTAAGACATCGCTCCTCAGTTTAGTTCTACTTTATTTTTTTTAAGTAATGGTAGTGATAAATATAAATAAGTTTCAATTTATCTTATCCTATTTTTTTCCCTTTTTTTCAAGATTTATAACCTCCCCAAAACATGTCTTAATTATCCCCAAGCATAAATGTATAATTGAGTTATACAAATATAGAATAGAGTAGATTTGAAAAACTTTTATAGTCATATAAACTAAGTGATGAAATATCATCGTTCATTAATTTCCATTAAATTATCCAGTTCCTGATATGAACCTTTACTGATGTTGTTTGGATAAACTAATTAAACCAGCATTTCACTCAGGCTTATAGTAAATGCCTCTCTAATTGCCTACCATCATGTTTTACTTCTGTGTGTTTTGTTCTTACTGTTGCGGGAGAAAAAAAACAAAAAAACATTTGAAATGTGGTTTGCTGGTTTGTTATTTTCGGGTTTTAATCTTACTTCTTCCATTTATTTAAAGACTGGAGAACCATTTGAAACTTGAGTCTTTATTTGTTTACACTAATGAGCTTTATTTTTTTCACTAAAAAGTATTTTGATTAAAAGGGTGGGAATTCAGATTTGTTTTGATCTGTTTTCTAAAAAAGAAATGTATTTTTTGTTGCCTTTCAGACACTCTTAGAGTGTTGTATTGATTTAGTTCACAACATGGTCAAAATTCCTTTCAGTCACAATGTTGTTCTCTTAATTGTATCTGCGCAGAGTAATCTTAAAAACCCAGTTTTCCTTTTTTTTAAACACATCTTGTTCTTTAAGGCCTTGGATTGGGTTTACAGGTGACTTTAAGGGATTAAGAAGTTAATGGGGAGTGTAGAGCAAAGACAAGCAAATTAACTGAGCACTCTGAGTTCCCTCTTTGCTAAAATGACAAAAAGTTTGAGGTTGGTAACTATACATCAGATACAGATTTCTGTAAGAATAATAGGCCAGTTGTTAGCTGGTTCTTTTTAGGAAGTTATGTTGAAAAATTAGGTTTCCCTATTGCTTGTTTTTTGTGAAATTTGCCCAAAGATTTCCCA
Organism: Cyprinodon tularosa; assembly: GCF_016077235.1. NCBI lineage: Eukaryota > Metazoa > Chordata > Actinopteri > Cyprinodontiformes > Cyprinodontidae > Cyprinodon > Cyprinodon tularosa. The sequence continues at coordinate 1,809,936 of NW_024039718.1, read as the reverse complement.
AATCTTGTGCAGAATTAATTCCCAGTCCAGATATGTTCATAAAATATGCGGTATGTTTTTCCCAACTTCTCATAAGCATAAATGTTTTCACAAAGAGAATGAAGGTGTCATACATCTTAAAACCTATGTTTAGATATACTCAGGTCATTGTATTTAGTTCAGATATTTTTAAAAGTAGATAATGAAATGTAGCCTAGATTTAATTAAATAAAAAATAAAAAAACAAAGAAAACAGCGATGAAAATGTTCTTTAATCTAACTGTAACAGCAGATTCTAACTTTAGCATAATTATCAGCTAAAGGTTCACCAGTGGATGTATTCTCATGGCGCTTACAAGTAGTTGGATCTTGTCTGTATCAATCATTTTATTGCAAAATGGTTCCAAATATACTTAAAAAAAGTTTTATATGTGAAATGTACTCTGGGGTTGCTTATATAAAACGTTTAGCTAACGTTTAATTAACCGTCATGCACCCTTTTGTGATTCCCAAAAAGTTTTTCACAGCAAACATGCAAGAATGCAAATGCGTGCTGCATTTACTCAGACATTTGGACAAACATTTTTAACGAGGCGTCTCAAAGGTGAAAAGCCATCGGAGTTTGCTTTGTCATAAGCAGTGCTGAGGAAACCTGAGAGTTCAAAAGGATGAAAATATTAAACTTGGCTGAGATTAAACACTATAGCCAGTCCTTACACGTGTTATCAAAAGCTGTTTAACCAGAGAACAACAGAAGGTTCTGCAGAGTCACAACAACAGGGGAAATAGCTTTAGACACAGTTGTACATGTTCTAAAAGAAGCAGACAATGCTTGTTACATGGCTACTGGGGCTGTTTGTGTTGTCATTCTGTCCTAGTTTTACACACTGTTATGGGGAGTCATTGGGACCTGCTGCAATCAAATACTACAGACTAGCAGCCACTGAGTGTCCATCTTTTCTTTTAGTCAACATTTTTTCGGAAATGTATTGTAGCAAATTAGTTAAAGTTATAGTTTAGTCTATTATATTATAGTCTATTATTTCCCTTTATAGACTCAGACTGCATTCATTGACAGATCCCAACTGCATCTCATGTACATATTTTCTAATTTATATCTTCTATAAAAGCCGTCCATTTTTCTTCTTTAAGTTTAATATTCAACTTTTCCTCTAAGGGTGTGTGATATTTTATATTTTGCTTCTGAAGGTGTTTTATATTCTTTAAATATGGTATTTATGATCTTAATAAGTATTATAAAGGCTATGATATAGATTTTGATGCTTAATATTGTCATTTTGTTGTCTTCACAATAAATACAAAGAAAAATGCCAATCCTTAACTCTTAGAACTTTGTTGATATAAGTTTTTGTGTGAAAAAGATAACCAAACATTAAACAACTTAGTAAACTGTTCAATTTTGAGTGATGAGCTGCTTCCTGTGTTTCTTTCAGCACTGGTCAGCAACAGGTCATTAAGGAGCATTTGGGCCATCGTCGTGGTGATGTTCGGGGTGGTGTTGTTTGACTTTGCTGCAGATTTCATCGACGGGCCCATCAAGGCCTACCTGTTTGACGTGTGCTCTCATTCTGACAAGGAGAGGGGTCTGCACTATCATGCTCTGTTTACAGGTATGCCTCATGTAGACACACAGAGCTTTACTTTGTCACTCACTACTTTGGAGATTTCAATGTTACCTACATATTATCCAACAAGGTAAGTTGTGGCATCTGCTTTTTTACCTTCACTGTTATGGAAGTGTGTTCTGTGATACCTTCTTGGGTTATTTTAGCCTCCTGCATTACTCATGCAACTCCGGTGGTGAATTGAGCCGTTTGAGCATTCATGGCAGCGATTCAGGAGAATTTGCTTTGGATCTGTGCTGTGACTGAGTAGGTGGAGCAGAAGTGACTGATGAATATTTATAAGATTTTTTTTTTCCAACAAATGGAGCTAACATGTAAACACATAAAATGGCAAGTCAAACTGTGGGTGAGCTGTCCAGCTGATTTCATGGAAAGCAAATGGCTAAAGCGATTAAATTGACATCGAGTAAAGTACATTTTGTGTTGAAGGACAATATAACAGCTTTTTTAAGGAAACAGTGTCTGTGAATTTGCTATCTTTGACTGTTAAAGCAAAAATTCAAATTTTATTTTGCGCTACCAAAGTAGCTTGTCTATATTTACTGCCCATATATCTTTTAGGACTTTTTTCTTTTTTTGCTTCCACTTCAGAACAATTTAATTATTAATTACATAAATTTAAATAAACTTGTTAAGAATTAAGGAAAAGCATAATACTGTAAAAACTGAAATAATTTGAATTGTTTAAACAAATAGTAAGAAGTATCCTTATATGAATTGTGTTAAATTTTTGTATAAACTATTGAACAATAGAGTGAAGTTTGGTTGAAATAAGAGATAAATATTTGGATACGATCACAAATCTTAAAGTGGGATAATTCATTCTCGCATACATTGTAGAACCTGGACTTGTTTTCACACTAAATCTGGGAAGCGCCAAAACATTCCAAAAGAAACCTAAAAAAAAAAAAAAGGGAAAAATAAAACATGATCAAGAAAATAGCCATGCTCTAAATGCCAGGGGGTAAAATGATGTGTTTGGTGTGAGCGTCAGTGAAGCGTTCAGCTGCCAGCAGGCACCGGCTGGTGTGAGCATGCGAGTCAGGCAGTAATCTGGCCCTGAGCTCGTCATGTGCTAGAGTCATGGGTATAAGCTGGGAGGAACACAGGCCAAGCACATGACTCTCGAGACCCTGCGTTGCCACTGCTGGAATGTAAGATTTGAGGAAGAAAGGGCAAAATGATGATTTTTTTATGTTTAGTTTGATTTCATTTCCATATTCAGGAGTGCCACACTTCTATTATTGCCCTTGTGCAGAAGTGGGCAGACATCTTTTAATTATCTTTAAAGCTGGGGTTCTAAAGACCACATTAATCAAAGCAGATAAATGATTACTGGCACAAGCTGGGTGTTACCAAAAGCTCCAGACAAAGTCGCTTCGAATGAGACACAATACTGGGATGGGTTAAACAGTAATTAGTTTCCATCATTACAGCAGTGAGAAATTATCACAAAATGTAGTTATTTTAAGATACTCAATAAAACACATTGCGTTGGGAATAAGCATGAAAAATGTCTGTAAAGTCTTGTTGTAATGCTTGAAGTGGAACTGAAATAGAAAATATGTAGAAATAATGATCAATTTGTTTTGGAAAAACACCCTAGAATCAATTCATCAATTCATCAAGAATCAAGAATTCAAGACACATTTAAATAACATGTTTGTTTTTATTTATTTTTTTTTTTTTTAGAGTGGTATCATAAATATATAAAGTGCCTTGCAAAAGTATTCAGCCCCCTTGAACTTTTTGACCTTTTGTCAAATTTCAGGTTTTAAACATTAAGATAAGAATTTTAATTCTTTGTGAAGAATCAAGAAGAAGTGGGACACAATTATGACATGGAACGAAAGTTTTTGGATATTTGTTTTTTTAACAAATAGAAAAAAAACTGAAGAGTGCGGCGCGCAAAATGAATCGGCCCCTTCATTCTTGAGACACAAACTGTTACGACCCGGCTTGACTGGTCGCAACAAAAACTGAGGGGACACGGAAACAGGCAGTACTTTAAGCCTATAAAAGGCATTTATTTAGCAGAATCAAAAGAATGAACTAAATGTAGGCATCAGACGGCAGCTCGGATGGGGCGATCACGCCTGGTCCCTCCACACCAGGAAGTCGGGACCCCAACCTGGTCCAAACTGGACTGCTGTCTGCGGCGTGCTTGCTTCAACCAGGAGACGCGCCTCTCAAGCAGGGAACACACATGCTCTAAATGGAACGGCGCTCCTTAAGTATCAACCAGGTGGCCGCATAATGGAAGCGCCTCCCACCTAGAAGACCTTAATTGATAGTGTTAATTTAGGCAGTTAACACATATGCTCACCCGACAGCACAGCAGGGCTGTCACACCCCCGCCCATAAAAAAAGCAGGTTCTATATGGAACCCTGCTCCAAATTCACCAACCGTGTAGTAAACCCGGCCACCCTTAACGTATTTCTCTTACCCACAATGTATTCGGATTCGTTTAATGTACAGATTTCTTCCTCTGCTCGCTCTCTAGGCCAGCAACTGGTGTACTCAGAAGCTTCTTAAAGGCACATAGAAAAGAAACAGGGACAAAACAAGCACAAAAAAACACCACATGCTAAAAAAGTGGAGCGCGAGATAACGCATCAACTATGACGTTGTCTTTTCCTTTAATGTAATGAATATCCAGATTGTAGGACTGCAGGAACAATGACCAGCGAATCAAAAGCTGATTTGGACATTTCAGGGAAGACAGGAACGTCAACGGATTATGAACTGTAAACACCACGATGTTAGCGCCACACAAACATATGGATGAAGGTGCTCTGGTCAGATGAAACCAGAATCGAACTTTTTGGCAAAAATGCAAAATGTTATGTTTGGTGTAAAAGCAGCTCATCACCCTGAACACGCCGTCTCCACTGTCAAAAGTGGTGGTGGCAGCATCATGGTTTGGGCTTGCTTTTCTTCAGCAGGGACATGGAAGATTGTTCACATTGATGGGAAGTCTGCAAAAGACCTGAGACTGGGACAGAGATTTATCTTCAACAAGACGATGATCCAAAACATAAAGCAAAATCCACAATGGAATAGTTCATAAATGAATATATATCCGGATGTTAGAATGGCCAAGTCAAAGTCCAGACCTGAATCCAATCGGGAATCTGTGGAAAGACATGAAAACTGCTTTTCACAAACGCTCTCCATCCAACCTCTCTGAGCTCCAGTAGTTTTGCAAGTAAGAATGGGAAAAAAAAATTCAGTCTCTCAATGTGCAAAACTGATAGAGACATACCCCAAGCAACTTGCAGCTGTAATCGCAGCAAAAAGTTGCGCTACAAAGTATTAACTGCTGAGGGCTGAATCATTTCCCACACGCAATTCTTCATTTTATTGGTTATAAAGTTTGAAATATCCAATCAATTTTGTTCCACCTCATGATTGTTTCCAACTTGTTGCTGATTCTTCACACAAATTACTTGTCATGATGTTTTTAAGGGATCTGACCCACATGCAGCAAACCACTCATAGAAACCAGAGTAAATGTTTAACAGGTTATTATTAATAGGTTATTAGAGGTCCAAGATGGGTAGGATTCAGGTGAACTCAGAGAGCTGGTGAACTGGAACTGGAAGTAAGAAGGGAAGTTCACAGAGGTTAGTTCAGGGTCCGTGGGAACTTTGAACGATGTCTTGCAAAACAGAGATAAACGGGACTCAAATTATGCAGAGAAAGTTTTCTTCCCAGAATCCAGTCAGTGTGGGTTTTTCCAGAGAAAGAGGGGCTTGTTGGAGGGCAGACAGGTTTTGGTTAGGTTGGTTACTGAGGAGCAATGGAGCGGACTGCCACTTAGATTTCCAGGAGTACTTGAACGGGACCTGTGGAGATAAATCCCCTGCTCAGTGTGAAGTTAAAACAAATCCTTCCATGGGGGAGAAGGCCAAAAAATCCAGTATGTAGGATGACTTCCTGCCGAAAGACAAAAGACAAAAACAACGTTAGAACTCAGCGAAACAAAGACTCAGTAAGACTCAGCTAAACTCAGCTTGGCTAGAGTACCCCAAACTGGCAAACACTCTGGGGTCGAGGTAGTGACAGTCCGCCGCTCAAATACTCCTCATTGATGAGCCAACCAGCTGCAGGTGTGCAGGAGGACCAACGAGGACAGGGTACCACCTGGTGGTGGGGGGAGAGAAGAAAACCAAAAACACAACCCACACAAACTGGATTCCTAAAATTATTATTTTATATCTTTATGTTTAAAGCTTGAAATGTGGCAAAAGGTAGAAAAGTGCAAGGTGGACCGAATACATACGCAAGACACAGTAAGTGTGAAGTTAAATATAGCTACTTAAAATACATTTTCCTTCTTGGTTATCATCTTTGCTTGAGAAGAAATGCTTCACTTTTTTAGAGTTTTCAACATAGCCATATTTTGGATGAATGCTTATAAACTTCTAACTTGCTTAGACAAGGCTGGTTTTTAAACCCAAAACGTTTTTACAAAACAAAACTCTTAAACAGGTTTTGAACATATTTAGGCAACATTTCTGGATTGAACATGTTTCCTGATCTAATATAATGATTTGGTTTTTTCATTAGATGTATTTTAAGTAAATCAGTATCATTTACAGAAATAAAGACTTTAAAACTTCACTGTTTGTAATTAATTTAGATAACATTTTCCACATAGAGAATTGATTTTTAAATTGAAATTAGTTTTAGTTCTAATTAACAAAATATCACTGTAATTAATTTACTAAATGAGAATTTACTAAAAATTTTAAATTATATCCTTACATGATTTTCTTCTTATTAATTGGTATTATTAGTATTATATATATTATGTTTGGCATACCTTTAATACTGTCATAACAAACATGTATAATCTTCTTAGAAAACAACAACAAAAAAATCTATGTTGACATTATATATTATTATTATATAAGTGTTGACCAGCATTGGAATGTTTTTGATGTTTAAACAATTTGATGATAAGCTCTAAATATTTTAAGTGGGAAGATCAAATCTTTAACCATCATAATTAATTTGGGAAATATTGCTTATAATTACACTCAGGAAAAGAAACACATGTTTCTAGAATTTAAATTTTACTTTGAATTTAAATCTTCCAAGAGTAGGAATAATATTGGGGGGAGTTTTATGCATTGCCAATTTCATTCAGGCAGTCGGTTTGACCTAGGCCTTTTTTAAAGATACAAAACACAGCTCCCCTATTCCCTTTCAGCATATACCGCCGCCTGCTTGAAACTGCCTCTGTTCAGAACCTTCCATAGCCAGCATCCAATTATGGTCTCTAAGGTCAGAGGTTGTTTCCTCATGCTTTGGCTTGGCTTGTTGGAAGGCATGTCCAGCTGGTGAAAATGCTCCTCCTTTCATGACACATTGACCCATATGGACAAGTAGCATTGAGGATGAGAATGCCAAACTCAGCCTTATAATCTGATGAATAGTTCAACATTTACAAGTTACTTTTAGTCAGAAAGATAGCAAGGAGAATAACATTTTTTGGAGATGCCTTAGAAATTATTGTGGGATACAGTTTTCAGACTAACTGATGTGAAAGGATAGCATTGATGCTTGCATCACTTAGAAAAGGTGTTATAAGCTGCTTTTAGAGAAATTTGACCCAATTTGACCTCATCCAACAGGTTCTGTTTAAGTTCTTATATGTTTGCCTGGTGACATTGAACCAAAGGAATGTAGATAATCATAGTCGATTTATAGTTGAACACAGGTTTACTCATCTCTTCACATCTATAATATCTTTAGACCAGGGTAATTTGGATTTGGATAGCCTTCTTCGCTAAATAAACAAAACTATCTTTGAAATTACTTTTTGTGTTTACTGAGGTTATCTTTTCCAAATCCAGTTTGATTATCTGAGACATTTAAGTGTGACAAAAAATATCTGTAGTGCAGCAAATCAGTTTTCAAATACTTCTTTGACACATACGGTTCAACTCTAACAAGAAAAAATAAATGAGGCAGAGCAAAATATGAAGCGGACCATAAAAAGGGAAGGTGTCAGAGGAGGATATGAGCTGACAGGGAAGGAGTGGAACACATCAGCTAAATACACACAGAGGAGGGGGGCTGTAATGGCAAACAGGTGCGTCTAATTAAACAGGAGAAAGCTCCTGAAGTGGGCAACAAAAAGAAGCTTCCTCTCTGCTTACATTTGGTAAAATATCAGAACATGTGTGCAGAGTAATGCAGCAGATCTCATTAATATGGTCTTCTTAATCCAAGTTTGGTGATTTAATTTACAAGCTTGATAGAACACATATTAAAAAGGTAAAATGCTTTTCTGTGTTAAATCGATGTAACACGTTTCCTCTAAACAAAAAAGTAATTTATACGCTTAAGCAACTCACTTGACAGATCAAGAACACATTATGTAATTAAACTGTCATATTTTAAGATAAAAATAGAATGAGCGAGGGTTTATTTACCTTATTTTCCACAGTGTTCACCTCTATAATCCTACCTTGCTGAAAAACAAGAGCAATAGCTTTGGTCCAAGTCCTGGTGGTGATCCACTCTGACTATACAGGTGCTGGTCATAAAATTAGAATATCATGAAAAAATAGATTGATTTCAGTAATTCCATTTAAAAAGTGAAACTTGTATATTATATTCATACATTACATACAAACTCATATATTTCAGATGTTTATTTTGTTTAATTTTGATGATTACAAATGACAACAAATGAAAATCTCAAATTCATCATATCAGAAAATTAGAATATTACTGAAGACCAATAAAAACAAAGGATTTATAGAAATGTTGGCCAACTGAAAAGTATGAACATGAAAAGTATGAGCATGTACAGCACTCAGTATTTAGTTGGGCCTCCTTTGGCCTGTATTACTGCAGCAATGCGGCGTGGCATGGAGTCGATCAGTCTGTGGCACTGCTCAGGTGTTATGATAGCCCAGGTTGCTCTAATAGTGGCTTTTAGCTCTTCTGAATTGTTGGGTCTGGTGTATTGCATCTTCTTCTTCACAAAACCCCATAGAAAATCTATGGGGTTAAGGTCAGGAGAGTTTGCTGGCCAATTAAGAACAGGAATACCATGGTCCTTCAACCAGGTACTGGTAGCTTTGGCACTGTGTGCAGGTGCCAAGTCCTGTTGGAAAATGAAATCTGCATCTCCAAAAAGTTGGTCAGCTGCAGGAAGCATGAAGTGCTCTAAAACTTCCTGGTATGTGGCTGCGTTGACCCTGGACCTCAGAAAACACAATGGACCAACACCAGCAGATGACATGGCACCCCAAACCATCACTGACTGTGGAAACTTTACACTGGACTTCAAGCAACGTGGATGAAGTGCCTCTCTTCTTTTCCTCCAGACTCTGGGACCTTGATTTCCAAAGGAAATGCAAAATTTACTTTCATCAGAGAACATGACTTTGGACCACTCACCAGCAGTCCAGTCCTGTTTCTCTTTAGCCCAGGCAAGACGCTTCTGACGCTGTCTGTGGTTCAAGAGTGGCTTGACACAAGGAATGCGACAGCAGAAACCCATGTCTTTCATACGTCTGTGTGTGGTGGTTCTTGAAGCACTCACTCCAGCTGCAGTCCACTCTTTGTGAATCTCCCCCACATTTTTGAAGGGGTTTTGTTTCACAATCCTCTCCAGGGTGCGGTTATCTCTCTTGCTTGTACACTTTTTTCGACCACATCTTTTCCTTCCCTTCGCCTCTCTATTAATGTGCTTGGACACTGAGCTCTGTGAACAGCCAGCCTCTTTAGCGATGACCTTTTGTGTCTTGCCCTCCTTGTGCAAGGTGTCGATGGTCGTCTTTTGGACAACTGTCAAGTCAGCAGTCTTCCCCATGATTGTGTAGCCTATAGAACTAGACTGAAAGACCATTTAAAGGCTTTTGCAGGTGGTTTGAGTTAATTAGCTGATTAGAGTGTTGCACCAGGGGCCATCAATTTTGAACCTTTTCACAATATTCTAATTTTCTGATATGATGAATTTGAGATTTTCATTTGTTGTCATTTGTAATCATCAAAATTAAACAAAATAAACATCTGAAATATATGAGTTTGTATGTAATGTATGAATATAATATACAAGTTTCACTTTTTAAATGGAATTACTGAAATCAATCTACTTTTTCATGATATTCTAATTTTATGACCAGCACCTGTAATTGCTCAGGCATTTTTTTGAATTTTTCACTTTATCTAGTTGCTTTTTAATGATTTATCCCAGAAAGAAATTTCCCATTCATAGAATGAATATTTAAATATTTTTTTATCTTTTCTTGTTCGCTTCTGTTGCATTATAAATCATGTTTTACTGAATGACCCAGATTTTTGTACTGCACACTGGCTATGGGAAAAGCTTTAAAAAGAAATTATAAAATGGACATTACCTGTAAAAAGATCCCTCGCACGAATTCTCCAGCATGTTATTTAACTTATTTCTTATCCTTATTTCTGTTTTATTATAAATCAGAACTCAATCATAGTTTCATTTAGTCTTGGGATTGCTTTTTGATAGCTTTTTATGAAGTTTCCTCTGGACAGTTTTAAATATTTCCCTTTTTTTTTTGCTGCTTTTTTTACCTTTTCCAATATGCTCTATGGTGGGGCGATTAGGGGGGGAAAAAGCTCACAGTAACACCTGAAAGTGAAACTATTGAAATTTGTATTGATGATACAGAAAATTGAGGGAGATCATAAAATTGGGAGGAGATCAGTAAAGAAGAAGCAACTAAAGTGTTAATCGTAAGTGGCTGATTTTGAAGCTGCAGTTATTTAAATGTAGAAAAATGGCTTTATCTTCCCTGAACTGGCTAAAGAGAGAACTGCACTTAATAAATCAGACATCTGATCATCGTAAACTATTGTATGTGATCCAGTCTGAGTGATGCAAGTATGTGATCAAGTGAAAAGTCTTTTTTTCCAGCTTTGCCTCAGAAAACTGCATTTTCTCTCTGCAAACCAACATGCATTAAGAAAACAACAAAAGGTGTCGACTTTACAGCGCAATAGCTAATTACCACGATCAAGGCTTCCTGTTCAACCCATAAAAGTTCAACTGTTTTCTTCTGAAATGCCCATTAAATTAGCTGTCAGACATTTATTTAACTTCATCTCTACAGGAAAGACTGCAGGAAGAATAAATAATGAAAGCGTTGACGTAGCGACAGATGTGACATTTAAGAAAATACATACCATATGTGTTATTTTCATAGCAGTCTCTTTATGTATTCTTGTTAATTACAATTAGATGACGTCTAAAAAAAAAAAAAAAAAAAAAAATTCCTGAAGGTTTTTTTTTTTTCTTTAAACTCAAATGTCTGTTTTTGTAGCTATATTCCAGCAGCTGCAACACTGGCAGTAAACAAATTTGCGTTTTTTCTGATAAAAATTTCTCAAAACTAGTTTGTCAATAAATGAATAAAAAAAAAAAAACTGGGAAAAAACCCACAAACACACTAATCTGTCGTCAAATTGACAAAAATCCAAAATTTTTCTATTATATAATCAGAGAGCTCATGTATGCCAGCATGATGCTAGTTTATTTTAGGTTAAAGTAAATGTTTTGTTACAAAAATGGCTCTAAAAGGCTTAAATGTCACGTATTATATAACCTAGCAGTAAAATATTGGTTTATTCAACTATTTCCATTTGCTTGTGTTCTGAGCAACGTTCTTTTTTTTAAAGTAAACTTTAAAATAACCTTTTGCTGGTAGATAATATTCATCTGAGTCATGAGAGTCATGAGAGTAAAAGGCTGAGCAGAATATAGAAAATTAGTTGCTATAAATGTACTTTCTAAAAGTACAAAACAACCTCCTCATGGATACAAATTGTTCCATTTCAGGCAAAAAAAAAAAAAAAAAGGAAAGAAAAGAAAGAAAGAAAATGACCAAAGTGCAAAATGTTGAAAGGGGTTATATGATCCAACTGTATGCTATCTTAAATTAAACTGAGTGCAACCACACAAAAATGTTATTTTGTTTTCATTACCGTTTCCTCTAATTCTATATTCTATTAAGAGAATTAACCATAATCTGCACTTCTTTCTCTCCAAATGTTTTCATTTCCAATGAAGCTTAAGGACAGCTGATGCTTTGAGACCCTGTATGTATTAGATACCAGGTCATTTTACAGCTTTGCCATTTTCCCCTTTGGTGGTATTAGTTTCTTTCTATAATGATGGTTCTTTCAAATGCCTTGGAGCCTGTGAAGAGACACCAGGCTTTGATTGAAAAACTGTGCATTCATTAGCAAAACTGCAGCAAGTTGTTCTAGCTTCATCTGCCCTTTATGCTGATTTTACACATGGAAAAACTTTTTCTATTCCAAGAACTTACAACTCAGAAGTTTTCTAATTGAAGTATTACTGGAGTTTCCTCAGCTCTGTCTAATCTCATGCCCTGAAGCAGTTAGAAGTCAAATGGCATGATGGCTATGCAAATTCACAAAAAATAAAGAACATTTCATACTTAGTTTTCTCTGTATTTTTTTTTCCATCTCCAGTAAAAAGTGGCAGTCTTCCACAAAGGGGCATTTTGTACCTGACATATGTGAAATTGTACCCACTGTGACAGCTGGTGATTTAAAGCAATTTTCTATGATAGAGAAATGTGGATTTATGACAGTAAATAATATCTGTTGGATATGTATTTTAGTTTCCTTTGAACCTGTCCCATTACAGAAAAAAATAGCCAAGATAATGATCAGATCTACGATACATGGAAATGGGTTGAAATATGTGAGATTTGATCATTTTATGATTATGTATCCGTAGTCTATGAAATCAATCTCTGAAACAACATGGTTTTAATATATACAATTTTTAAAAAGGGTTTATGTATGTAGTGTTAAGAAAAAAGTAAGTCAAGGGTAAAATAACATTTGCGAAGGAAATAAGGGTCCATATTAGTAGTTTGTTGAATTAATCCATTAGAGGTCAACATCAGAGAGCAGTTTAGCAATAAGACTTTGGAAAACATTTTCTAGAGTGCAGATTGTATTTAGCCTGTTTGTGGTATACACCAAAAACAAACAAACAAAAAAACAATAGCACAAAATACCTATTACATACCAGATGTGATTTTTTGATTAGAATCAACAAAAGTAGTGCCTCTTTTTGTCTTTACTCTTCAGAGTTAAAATGCATGTTTCAGGAATTAGGTAAACAGTTTAAGAAAAAAAAGGACTGCCATTGTTTTCTTGAAATGCTCAGCATATGCTTTTTTTTTTATTCTAAGAAAATGTTTAATATTATCACCTCCTTCTAGGGCTGGATGATATGGCCTAAAGATTTTTTTTTTCCTTCGATTTATGATTCACCCCCCAACCCCCAGAGTAATAATGCATCTACAGAAACACAGAGGAGCCAAAAATGCGGCGTTATAAAAACAAAAACAACAATTTACATTTTTTTAAATCACCTGCAACAAAGAATTATTTCATTGGATCCATTATTTTTGCCCAGGCCTACCTCCTACTGACGCACATAAACCACTACAGTTTCAGTAGCCTGAAAGAAAAACATCAGTTTAAGAAAAAAAAGGTTTTGAAATAGGATAACTGTCCTGCTCAAGTTGGGAATGACAAAGCTTCACTGCCTTCTCTACCTAGAAAGACTTCACAGAAAAGAAAACCTGTTTAGAAGAACTCAGGTCATGTGCCACTTTTTCTTTAAGTTGTTAATCTGAGAATTGCAAACAAGTTCCTGGATGAAAGATCTTTAGATGCTTACTTGTTTAATACTGAAGATGTTGCCCAACAGGAATACAAATTACCAGTGTTGAAACTCCTCTGAAAGAATGTGTACTATAACTTATTTTAAGAATACACTTTAAGAAGCTGCACACTATGAATTATAAAGAATCATTCATTTGACATCATTTACGCTAATGCACTAAAAAGAGACATACAGATACAAACCCTTTATGATATACAATGATCATTAAGTAGTGAAACAGTTTAAATGAGGCCTGCAGTAATGGAGAGTACAACATGCTCCCCATAACAAACTAGTGATAAAAGCAATGAAATCAGTAGAGGTGCAGCTAAAGTGTTATATAAATCCCACATTTAGATTAACGGTTTGTGAGAGGCATGAGATAAAGCCAGCTGGAAGGCATCAGAATAAAACACAAGCATTAAAATGTTCCTCCAGGTTAATGGTGCACTTAACCTTGCTTTTGACCTGTGTATGCCGTGGTGAGTACACGACTCTCTGCTTGGCGCCAAAAATTGCTGCCACTCCAACTGACATGACTATAACTAGTGATCATTTGCATGAAGGAGTTTCTTTTGTGTGTATTAGTGCTGCTGGAGATTTTATTTTTAGCGAACTCACATCTCATGCAGAGCATTTCTTTTTCTTATCTCCATCTGTCTGTATTCAGGACTGGGTGGAGCGTGTGGTTATTTGGTTGGAGCTATGGACTGGGGCCACTCAGCCTTAGGTCGTCTGTTGGGCTCCGAGTACCAAGTCATCTTCTTCTTCTCTGCAATCACCTGGGGCTTTTTCCTCACCGTGCACCTGTTTAGCATTCCAGAGACACCTCTTTCCAAGGAGCCTTCAGTGTCTGATTCCTCGTCTCCAAGTGCTCTCCGTTTACTGGGCTCCCATAGCAATGGTTACGGAGCCCTTGGTAAAGAGCCAACCTCTCCTGCTGTCCAAATATCTGCCTCAGACCTCAGGCCAAGATCCTTTTCAACTTTGGGCGAAAGGCCGAGATCTTATTCAGCTCTGGGCGAAAGGCCGAGATCCTTCTCAGCTCTGGGAGAAGCTAATTCTGTGACATCAAGCGCCAAGCAGCCAAACAAGGTAGGTGATTGCTTAGTTCCAGCTAAGGTCACAACTGAGTTTTACTTTTTTAAGAGTCCATTTTATTTGATATGCTAAGAAAACTGAGTCCCCAAAAAGTGTTTCATGTGTGTCGATAACATCTAAGATTTAAATAATTACTGGTCTGTTCTGGTTTTTGCTTTAAAGGAAAAGTCTGTTCACATTCAGAATAGAAACTTCTGAAAGCACTTTAAGTATGAAATCATTACATACTTTTCAATAAATGATAAGTGTTTTTAATTAAGAATAATTCAAAGTGCACTACTGCCACCTACTGGTTTGTAACTTCATGGTGCGGTATTGGCTGTTGAGCAAGTCCCAATGCTGTATCTGGTGTTTGTCACAACGCACTATTATCCATGATGGCGACAACCAGTGCACTATGCGAATCAGACAGTTACAGATTAATACCCGTGCTGCATCATGAATCAGAAACTTGAAATAACAAATTTCTTTTTCACTTTTCAATTCAATTCAGTTTATTTATATAGCGCCAATTCACAACACAAGTCATCTCAAGGCACTTTACAGTTCAACCAAATAATACAGTCAAATTGATTCAAAGTTTTCTATCTAAAGAAAACCAGTTGATTGCAATAACTCAAATACAATCCCTCACACCAAGCATGCTTGTAGCGACAGTGGAGAGGAAAAACTCCCTTTTAACTGATGTATTACAACATCCAACTGCCATGCATGTGGGCACTGTCAGTGTTTAACTATAGCTCTCGTGAATGTCAATGGTGAAGTCTTCTCATAATCTTAAATAATGATTACAGATATATCTAGTAATTCCAATTGATTTTGCTTGTAAAGCGGAGAGAATGACACCAGTCTTGCCGCACCGTGACATTACTGGTGGAATATGTCAGGAGTGAGGTGTTACTATATTTGGGCAAAAATTGCCATTTCCGGACTCAGTGACTCAGTCATGACGAAATATATAGTTTTGATTTTTTTAGTAATTAACACTAAATTCATGAAATCACTGCCGACGTATTATTTTTAGATATAGATAATGATCCATTGGTTATTCCTTAACAGGTGAAATTTGAACATGATCTGCCAAATCTATTTGTGCTCTTTCTTATTGGATCTGAAACATGCAGTTTGCTGCCAATTATTTTACTAAGAACATCAATCCTATATATATATTAACGTTAACTGTTTTTGACAAACATCTTAACACTAGATTGTTATGATTTATGAGATAAAGAAAAAAACTTCACTTTAAAAATCTCATATTTTTTATAGCTGTTTTTGATCCAAGCTAATGCACTAAAAGGCAACAAACTACCCTGAAATAACAGGATGTTGCAGAACATTTCCAGTGACCACACATCTCACCCCTCTAACCTTTATATATTGGTTCTTGGCATTGATTCTAAAATCACACACTATTCTGTTTCTTGAAAACTTGCCAAAAGGAGTCAGTTGTGGCTGAGAGACTTGGAAGAGGTTAGTATTGATCTTGGATCATTGTTTGTGCAGGAGCAGAAGAAGATGACTTTCAGGTCCCTGATGAAAGCTTTCATCAACATGCCAAGCCACTATCGTTGCCTGTGCATCAGTCACCTGCTGGGATGGGCAGCCTTTCTCTGCAACATGCTCTTCTTTACTGATTTCATGGGACAGGTTAGTTTGAGTCAATATCTGTACTTTTTAAGGCAGCTATTTTGGAGAAAGAAAATCAAAACCGCTTTATGAAGAAAGTCCAGGAAAAGTGTGGCAGTTAGCAAAAAAGTGTTCATAGCATGGACATTTTTGGTTAATGTTATTCCAAATGCATTTTACTTTTTTTATTATTATTATCAATAATTAGGGTATAATGATCTGTCTGCACACAGGCTGCTAAACTAATTAAGAGCATAAATAAATGGACTTCTTCAGCAAAACATCTCATTGCTGCCCCTTTATTTTAAAAGCTGCTAAATTCATTAATAACCAAACAGCTGACAATGATAAGCAACCCTCTCTACTACTTAATAAAACAAATGTTTAAGAGCTTCAGATTTTGCTTCTTTAAGTTGTGTAGATATATTCAATCACAGATACATCACTGTGTTAAATATGCCAAAAAACAGTTTATGTCAAATTACAATGTTACTCTTTTTTATAGCTTTTATATTTTGTGTTTGGGGAGTGGCGGCGTAGTGGTTAGGGCATAGAGCTTAGAATCCTGAGGTTCTCAGGTCGAACCCCACTCCCACAGACTGCCACTCTGGCTCCCTAAGCAAGACCCTTAACTCCGCACTGCTCCCCGGGTGCCGCACAATGGCAGCCCACTGCTCGCCAAGGAGATGGGTTGAATGCAGAGGTAAATGTCTCCAATGTAATATCAATAAAGTACAATTTTTATTTTATTAGAATATTTACCAAAAATCTTCCTATATCTATATATACAAATGGAATTTCAAAGACTGATTACCACCAAAATTTGGAATTTATTTCTGTTTCAAAAATTAAATAAATACAAATTCCTGTATTGTTCAACATAAGAAAAATTAGAGTGTGACAAAACAAGTGGACATAAGACATAAAAACTTATACACAGATGCTATTGAAATAGTTTTAAAGTTAACCTTTACAGTAGAGAGAAAATAAAAAGTTGCATTTGATATTTTTTTCTCTAGCCAAAACATTTAAAGCGATATCATGCGCTCAGTTGTCAACTTTTCTTACACATTTAATATTCAATATAATAAGTAATTGAACCTATTTCATGCATCACTAAACTGAACAGTGTGTTTTTCCAAATCAATGCACTTCTCTGCAGATATTTATAACTGCAATTCTTCTCCCTTCTTGTCATGCTTATCTACAGTTTTGTTCCACGGTCTGTCTGCACACAGCCTGCTAAACTACTTAAGAGCATAAAAAATGGACTTCATCAGCAAAACCTTCATTAGTGGGACCATCTTATTACTGCCCCTTTATTTCAACTACTGTTAAATTCATAAACAACCAAGCAGCTGATAATAATAAACAACCCTCTCTACTACTTAATCAACGGGACGTTTAAAAACTTTGTTGTTTCTTTAAGTTGTGTAGATATATGCAATGACTGGTACCTTGCTGTGTTAAATATGCCAAACAACATTTTATGTCAAATTGCAATGATACACTTTTTTAAAGCTTTTATATTCAAAATTTTATGGAGGGATTGTTTTTTTTTAAGACAAAAGAGTAAAGGAGGCACAGCAAATCTTAAATAGGGTGAATAATCTCACAGATTTCAGTGGATTAAAGGGTGATGTTAATGATCTCATACCCCATTTAGTTTGTAGAGCTCATTCTAAATAGGATTAATTTTGGGAGAAGCCAACACTCCACAACTATAGTCAGAGAACAGCTTGTTAAAAAGTTGTAAAAACACTGAGCAACCAGTTGACACATCATTAGACAGATTGATTAGATAATGAATGATCTCCACCACCTGGCTCTTTTCCAAACTGTCCTCTGCAACAACTGAAAGACACTGGAGAGCCAGGCTGTTATATTTTTTTTGGCAGCCTCTCGCAGAGCCTGCTTTCACTGCGAACAAAAGATGCACAGTTTAATTCTTTGTTTAATTGAGCAGATGAAGTGAAAAAGAAAGTAAGAAAATAAATAAATACATAGGATGTCCAAAATTAAGTGAATGCATTTGAGCACAGCTTATTTACAGCCATTGTAAATCTAAATGGCTGCTGTTTCTAATTTAACCCCCACTGACTCAGGACTTTAGAAATGTAGTGATGTGTGGATAATCTATTGTAATAAACTTCAGACAGTGGAGGAAAAAAAAGATTAAAAAATGTGGTGTAATTGTTCTATTGGCTCAAGGTGTTTAATTTAGATGTCAGTTTGCACCGTTCTATTTGGTTTTCAAAAGTGTATTCTAAGGTAGTTTCCTCTGGGTATACAGACTTACCTCCATAGCTCACACTTGTATTTTAGAGTAAGTAGTGTTGGTTGCATAGATTGGTTGCATTATGTCGTATGATATGAACAATAAATGCTCTGTGTCCACTTCTACTTGTGGATCCATCTGATGTAGTGCATGTCTAACATCGGATAGAATAGGTTGGGAAATGATGGGCTTTTTCCTGAGTAAGGTTCACTGAGCTCTATGGCCAATTTGGATCTCATTTTTTGCATAAGCATGACTTGCTTAAATTTTTTTTATTAATTTACATTTTTCTTATAATAATTATATAATAATAATAATTTAACTTTATGAATCTCACACTGGAGAAATTCAGCTCTGCATTTGACCCAACCCCTTGGGGAGCAGTGGGCTGCAATTGTGCAGCACCCAGGGAGCAGCGTGGGGTTAAGGGACCCAGAGTGGCAGACTTTGTTGCAGCTGATATTAGCAATTCGCAAACATATTTTATTTTGTCATTTTGTACACATAAGTGTCAACAAATAAATTTCGTTAAATACAGCTCTCTAGACAATTTCCTATTTTAAAGTGTACTGTAGGTAAGCAGCAGTGATAAAAACATTGTGATGAAAAAAAGTGATGTAAACATATGACTGTATACAGTAGTTACAGTTCCAACATTTCAGCTTTTTTTATATATATGTAACCCATTTTACATAACATTAAGCAGTCATCTCAAACATATCGCAGAAGGAAAATGGTTTAAATTAGGCTATTTATTGATAGTAGTTCTCTCCTCAGAGAGCATCTAGACAATTATTCTAAACAGATTATTCCATTCCTTTTTTTCAGATTGTTTATAAAGGAAATCCTTATGCAGAACACAACTCTACAGCGTATGCCACCTACGAGAGAGGTGTAGAAATTGGCTGCTGGGGACTGTGTATTAATGCGGTGTCTTCTGCTCTTTATTCATGTAAGTGGATGCGCTGGGTGTCTTTGTGCCAAAGTCTGTTTTTTTTTTCTGAACCATAATTAATGAAATCACCATCTATTACCATCCAGACACATGAGAGACAGACTAGGTCATGCACTGAAACAGATAGTAGAGGGCAATCAGACTTTTCCTGTACTTTAGAAGGGGTTTGCAGGTTGAAGCCTCTCATTAACAGGCTCTGCACCATTGATGCTTTCCCAGAGGCAAGCTGAGAACTATGTGTATTAGAATCAAAAAGTAGGTGTGAGGAAGGAAGTATCCATGTAAAATAACAACTACAAAAGGAAGGGGAGATAATGTCCTTGATCTGAAATCTGGTAGAACCATATAATGATGTTATTGCCATGTAACAATGAAAATTGGTTGTTTTTATGGATAGAATAAAGAGTCTTAGTCACCCTTATTTCACAATGCATAGATACTGAATGCATTTCTGTGCAGTAAAATGATTTTTCACATAATCCACCATTTCCTCTGAACAACAAACCTCATGTGCCTGAGCTGTTTACTTATTAAAAGTACCTATTTGTGACACGTGTGGTTGGGTGTTTTTCAGACGTGCAACGTTTCCTGCTTCCATACATCGGACTAAAAGGGTTGTATTTCATGGGGTACTTTGTGTTCGGCATGGGAACCAGCCTAATTGGCCTCTTTCCGGATGTCATTGCCACGCTCATCCTCTGCAGTGTGTTCGGCGTCATGTCCAGCACGCTCTACACAATCCCATTCAACCTGATAGCAGAATACCAGCGAGAAGAGGAGGTATGGGGATGTCTCTAGTTGACGTCTTATCAGCAGGGATATTTTAAATTAGAAGACACAAACTTTTCTGCTTCAACCACAGAATTTTTTTTAATAGTGCAGGATTTCCAGTACGTCCTCTGGTGTTTTATTCCTTCCTAGTTTGTAAGCTTCATTTACAGAGAGATTTATATAAAGAAAGAACTTTAATTACAATAAATGTTTCTTTTTGCTTGTTTTGTTATTTTTTGTGTGCATAAAGGTGTATAAGTTAAAGACAGGGTAAACCACTTATCAGCTAATGTCTTCTAATGGAGCTCTGGTAACAAGGACAAATTTATTTATAACATTTAAACTAGCTTCTTACAAAAGTAGGAATATTTATGACCATTAACAAATGAACTCTTGACTTCAGTAGAATATACACATAATTATGTTTTAACCTTTAATGAAAACTTTGTAATACCCAAAACAGTACATGATTATGATTAATACCAAACAAAGAAAGTTATATTTTTATCTACCTTCTACCCACTAATCAGAAAATTTCTCCCTGCTGTTCTTCCAGGAACAACAAAAGCTTCTAGGGAGCAATAAAAGTCCCAGAGGCACCGGCATGGACTGCGCTGCACTCACCTGTATGGTCCAGCTGGCTCAGATCATTGTGGGAGCGGGGCTCGGAGGTTTGGTCAACGCAGCAGGAAGTGTAATTGTGGTTGTCCTGTCAGCCTCAGCTATGTCTTTAATAGGCTGCATCTTTATTGCTCTCTTTATCAGATATGTGGAATAATACTGCTTTAAATATTAATGGTGCTGTTTTAATAAATAAAAAGTAAAGCCTCTTTCTTATATCGTTAGTCTGTTTCTTCTATGAATAATATATTATATTTGATTGTTTCCCAACATGATGAATGAAATCAACATAAATAGATCTCTTGTTCATCTTTTTCATTTTTACTGTGCTGGCAAATGTGTGAAGAGTCAATGTTTCTTACTGATGTGTCTGTTCTCTTTAATGCCATGTACAATGAAGCTGAAAGCTTGACATGCTGCCTTTAGTCTGAATTCATACACTGAGCTAACTTGATCTAAATGGTATACACCACTAAAGGAGCCAGCCTTGAAGACATTGTTTTGCAAAATACAAAGAGTTCCTTTCACTTGCCGTCACAATCATATCATTCCCTCTCTATTCCCTCCATTTTACACATAAGCAATTAGGGTGCAACTATCATATAAGGGGGCATGCTTCAAGAAAGTATGTGATTCTTAAAAGTAGAACCAAACCATTACAGTAAAGGTACTATTTTGCATTCTGACACTGCCTAACACCGAATTGCCTGCATGCGACATGTTTTATATTCTTCCAGGACAAACAGCTGAACTTTTAACCTCTTTGCTTTTACTGTAGCTCTTAAGAACCTTGGGAGATAAAGAGAAATGGCTATTTCTCATTATAATTAGTTGCCTTTTTGGTAGAGAACTGTGAAAAATATAAAGATTGGGTATTTAATTATCTACTAAATAGATAAAAAAAAAAAAACAGAGGTAACTAAACAGGGCTATCTATTAATCGCTTGTGACTTTCTTCAGCTGTCTACGAGCGAGGCGGGGTTCAACTTGAACAGGTGGCCAGTCTATCGCGGGGGTATTCAGTTTAATATAAATTAAAATTATATTGTACATTTTTTATTCAAACTGATAATATTTAAGGGCAACTGAAGGGTTATTTTGCTCCTTTCTGTCCAAATCATATTTTACTTGCTTTAAACCTTCAATAAGTATTGTTGGGTGATATTATTGTTGCCACCATGGAGGACCATGTTAGCCTCTGTAATAAAGGAAGAGGTTCCCCTATAGAAAGGTCATCATTTTTAGATGCTCCCATATATACATTGGGATCTTTGCTGTCTTCCCTTCTTTTTATGTCCATTTAATGAGAATAAAGGAAAATTTCAGAAGAATGTTAAAAAAAATTAATACACCAGCCTCTGTTTAACATTGCCTACCTTTCAAACAAACACCTTGGTGTATGACAACCTATAATACACAGTTTATCTTTGTTTTTTTTTCACTGATGGGTGAAAGCATGGTCTTATTGAAGCTATGAGAGGATGATTGTGAACACTTTATAATGACAAGCTGCAGGAAAAGCAGATGGTCTTACGGTGACCAATTAAGAGTTTCTGTTTTTACAGTCCTTACTCAATTACACTGATAGTCATGTAGTTAATAGAACAGCAGCTGCAGTGTTAACCCCTTTCTTTGTTAATTTATTTGTTTATCTTTTCTGTTGACTGATAAATAAGAAAACCTCTCTTCGTTATTCATATTATTTGGAGAACATTTGTTTTGATAGCTATTATTTAAATGCAAAAATATTCAATAAAAACAAAGCAGCCTGAAGTAGCTTCACTTAGTGTTTTTCAATAATCAAACATTGATTTAAACAGATTTGAATGGGCACAAATCATAGTTTGGTTAATTCAATTTGTTCTTTTTAATCTTACAAAATGATTTATTTTTACAGAACATAAATTGATGAATAAAAAATAAATGTTCAGAGTGGTGGAAATGTTTTTATTAAATTTCTTCCTTTAATTTTCTAGTTGGAAGCGAGGCGATCAATTTACTTTCAGCAGAGGTGTTTGCTCCCAAAGTCATGTTGCAGACAGATGAGGATCCAAAAATATTATGCTTTTTTCCTTTGCTGGTGATTAGCGAAGAGCAGAAAGTTGAACTTCCCCTTTTAAAACTTAACAGCCCTGTTTATGTACTGCTGATTAAAAGATTATGCAATCCTCAGCTCTGTGTCCGCTGCTCTGCTGTACCTCTTACATGCTGCCTTTTCTGTGACTGGGTCATACATGGTGAGGGTGTCAGCAAATTAATCTGTGATTACAATTAAATCTGGCAGAAAAGTTATTTCTCTGCAGCTTGATCAGTAATGGGGTTAACATTTATGCCCTAAAGCTAATTCTGTGTTCACTGGGATGGGGTTAGATGGATTGCTGCATTATCAGACTGTCTGAAAATGTTAGAAAGTCTAAATTCAGTTTAATGTGTTGTTTGCCAGCTGTTTTGGTGAGACTTGAATATATCTATGCTGAATTTTGTAGTTAGAAAGGACTGTCAATAACATATAGTTATTACATGTTTATCTGTAATTAAGGCCTGAGAATAAACAATACAGGTTTGTGATATAAAGCTACATCGATTCCGAGGTACGGTAGTTGTTAAATGTTAAATATTTTTATTTCAGCCCTTAAAAAGTTAAGAGTTTACTTAAACTTTGAAAATAATGATTTGTTAAAATTATCTGGATTGAGCTTAAGGATGAAAATAAAAAATGTCAGAAAAACCCCTAAAATATCACCAATAAATATCAACTGATAGAAGGTGTGAACTCAAGACTAAATACAGGAATTTAATTAAATTAATTTAATTAGATATCATTTGAACTGACTATGGGACCTTTTTACATTTTTTCAACCTGTTGACTGATTTGAATTTTATTTCAATTGTAAAGAAGCTAGGTCACATTAATAGTTTTTTTTTTAATCCAAAGGAAAAAAACTGTTAATCTGGATTTGAACCCATTGAGAGCCACCTTGGGCAGAACATTTTAACAGGAGAAGTGCTTCAAGGTTCCTCTTTTTTTGTTGTTGATTTCTTGAGCCGAAGCAGCTAGCACAAGTGACAGTAAAGATTACTACTCTGTCAAAAGAAAAACTGCAGCTTTTAGACACTATGGCGGCATCCATCTTCCACAGACGGTGGATGAATCACAGGCATCAAGGTTTGGCAGACAGGGTTTCAAAAGTGAAACACACTGTACAGAATAGGATATGCCAAGTTTTCTTTTGTGTTTCAAGGGAGCACAATGGATTTTTAAAATATCATATCATATAATTGCAACAAAGCAAAGAAAAACAGAAAAGTGATGACAGAGAGCTATGTGGATATAAAACTCATTCTTGGGCTGACTTTTTTGTTATGTTCAATGGAAATATCTGCTATTTCACATGTACAGAGTTTGGATGTCTAACATAGCGGAGACATGATATCTTTAAAAGGACAATATTCTGAAATATTTGGTTTGGCATACTTATTACCCTTTAAAGATGTGTTGAAATAGAAAAATCTGCAAACAAAAAAAGTGGTTTCTTTAGCCTCATTTACACTACCCTTTTGAAACCGTGCCAAGATCAGTCCGAATTCAGTAAACAAAATAACTGTTGAGTGTAAATGGCATGAAAAACTGAACCGGATCGCACCAGACACAACTGAACCGTGCTAAACTGGTAAAAGTTCATCAGCAGGGCTCGGCATGGTTTAATTCAGGCTCGGTTCTCAGATAACAAAGAGTGCATGAGCAGACCGCGTCACCTCCTTACAGTCGGCCTCTGTAATCATGAAATTTAAGACATTTATAAAAATTCTGGCTTCCCAACCTTGCCAAACTATTTCCAGTGATGATTCGGCTTAGCAGTGTGATTAACATCAATGTCTGTCATTGTTTCCTGTGTCTGTGAGCCCTGATTAAACTCTCTTTTGTTGTATCCACTTCCCAAAAGCCGACTCTGTCAAGTAAATTCACCAAAGGCTGCCTTCTTTGCCTGACTCTCAGCAAACAGCAAAATATCACAATTATAACCAAACTTCCTGAATGTTAACTGATCCGAGCTCGGCAGGTACTCGGCACAGATCGGTTTTCAGCGGGGTAGCGTTAATAGGGCTTATGTGAGCAGAGTATCCAGCTGTTGCAGATTGTTCATCTTGATTGCAAGTAACCTTCATGAAACTTACCAAAAGCTTTCATTCAGTCATTCTTTGAATTTTGGGGAAATTTCCCGGTCCTGATTTTTTCCCCTTGAGACTAAAATCAAACCTCTCATCATGCAAGCTCGCTGCTGGGTCTAATTATTACCTCAGCTTAAGCTGTCTTGCCTTAACATCAGCTGCATATAGGCCAACCTTTGGAGGAAACCGATTCTTATTAAATGTACTCCCTACGGGTTGGTAACCATTCTGCGGCAAATAGTATTTATCATGATTCATTCCCTGTACTGCTGAGTAAAGTCACAAGTCTTTCAGAGAACAAGGAAACCTTATTCACATTTTTAATACCTACTTACCTCTTAACCTGTTGTCTCCCTCTGGGTTTATAGGTTTGAGTTCTGAATTCAAGCTTTCAGACATTTCATCAGATATCCCCAAACCAAAGTTGAAATACCTTTGTCGCTCACATTTATCTTTAGAAAGACAATCCGTCTGTCTGACATTTGCACAACCTGGCAGTACCTTCCAAGCAAATATGAAGTTTGATTTTATTTGTGGTACGTTACCAGGTAATGAGGCTCTATGCCTGCGTTTCTTTTTATAACATCTCTGATTTACAATATGTGTGACTCATAGAGTGTTTCAAGCTGAGTTAGAGGTGAGTACTTCTCTAGTTAAGCTGTGGTAAGATGATTGAGGTAGAATACACAGGGTTATAGTTTTACACAGACGTAAAGCTATTTTTTTTCTTTTTAAAAATTTGTGAGAAAAAAACTAATTGCGTATGTCCTAAATATGTAATTTTGGTGAACAACTGTCACTTTATAGTGGGATAATCAATGCCTGAGTATGTGGAGTTTGCCTTTAGAGGAGTGTTTTCACCTTTACCTGCTGAGAAGGAACAAAATGACTGAGTTAAACTTCAGTTCAGATTTAGGGTTGTGTTGATATTCAATGGAGGAGAGGGGACCAAAAAGCAGTGATTTGTTCAAATTGCTACAAACACTCAGTTTGGACTAGAATCCGTTCATTCTCTGAGCCACATCTCTCCTTCTCCTCTCTATGTTTGATCTCAGGGAGTAGTATTTAATCATCTCTGGTCCCCATTGGCATTAAAGACTAGTCTCCAACTTCCACTATCCATCTGTTGATGGACAAACTCGTCTGTCTCATTTAAGCTTCATAGTTTCCTAAGAAATATTTCTTTGTTTTAAAACCACCTCCCCTTTTGTCTAATGCTGCAGACCAAACACCTGCTGCTTTTCTTTCTCCCTTTTTTTCCAGCTTAGGAAAAGCTCTCCTCTGCTGCACCTCAGGAGATAAACAGTTCTTGGTAGGGGTCTCCATCCGGACTCCTGTATCAGCAGCTACCAGCCCAATAAACCTGAATTTCCACCTAATTGTTGGAGGTTTGGATGTTTATTTAGCTCACTGTATAATTTACACGGATGAGAGTCAGGTTTGTGAACTTCAAACAAACTGAAGCCAAGTATAATTGACATGGTACAGTAGGTAACATGTGCCATGTGACGCAACAGTGATAATAAAACATGCAAAGAACTGGCTGTATCTAATAATTCAGATTATTTCCATTTCAATGAAAGTCTGCACCAATGACAACAACTTTGCAGACTTATTGAGTTTGCATGTTCATCTCACGTGTTTAGTTATTTTTTGCTACAGCAGACCAAGATGTTGGGTTTATCACTGACTCCAGATACATCATGTGTGCATGAGTCCTGCGATTAAAAAAAGATTTAGCTGTTTCCGAGCAGCAATAAAAATAACTACTGCGGATACTGCTTGTTTGAATGTGTATTTCATTGACCCTTTGGTTGGACGCTGGGTTCTCCGAAGTGAGGTGATCCGCATTGATGAGCCTCCCTGTGTTTGCCCAGGAAGATGTGCTCAGTGACATGTAGTCTCTATTATTAACAAAGCAGCTATAAAAGTGGAATTGACGTAAGCTTTTTTATCTGAAAGAGGAGACATTTATTTTATGGTTTTTGCGTAGGAAAGTTGCACAATTTGAGGAGAATTTTTTTCATTATTCCAAACTCTCTTTGCCCAAAACTAAGTATTGATTTCCATTATTAATTCCAGTATTTATTAGTTATCATTTGAGCACTAAACAGTGTTGTCATAATATAATGAAAGTTAAAAACAACAAAAAATCAGTGCAAAAGTGCATTACTTTGTGCTGCTTTTATCTGTCCTGGTGAATAAACCCCAAAAGCAAATCTATGAATTTACTTAACTGTCTGTGTTTATGCTTTTATTTGCATGTGCAGCAGATGAGGAGCTATCATTAGTTGGGTGTTATTTTACTTTACTGTCTTTGTTTTCTTTTTTATAGCATGCAAATCCTTTACACTAGGGTGTCAAAGTAATCGGATGGTTAAGAAAAACTAACATTTACATCAGAAATAAGTGGATTTATCCCATTTACCTGATTACCTATTTCAAAAATTGGAACAGGTCACCAAACTGTTATACATTGAAACATCATATTTTTCAGGATTTTTAAAACAATCAACCATGCACTTATGGTTTCTTGTGGCATGAAACTTCTAGAAAGTAGGATATTTAATTCTACCATAGATGGCAAAAAATGCATAATTTTGTAAGAAAATGGAGGGACTTATTAAAGGCCATGTTATGCAGTATCACTTTGAAGTTACCCTTCTGTGCTGCTCATTACACAGTGCCTCTGTCTCCAGGCTGCAAGGCGATAGACCAGAAACCTGCTCTTATGTTGCAGCCCTTTTTCATTCTCGGGAGCTCACAGTTGCAACAGTAACAACTACTGTTCTTCTGATTGTATAAAAAACGTCTTGCTCCATGAGATTATCCAGGACAATCAGAAACTTATTTTGTTTGTGTGTGTGTATACCTGACTAGGCCTCAGAGTGGGGACTATTTTTCCAATTTCACCATCAAATTGAGGACCAGTTGTTGTTAAGTGAGAACATTTTGCCAGTCCTCACATGCTATTTTGCTAATGGTTAGGTTTAGGGCTAAGGTGCCAATTTGGGTTAGAGTTAGGGTGAGGTATGCATTGGTAATGGTTAGGTTTAGGGTTAGTTTCAGGGTTAGGGCATAGAAAGGGGTGAAAATGACTGAAAATCAATTGAAGTCAATGGGAGTAAACACATGGTCCTCACTACGACAGAACGAGTGTGTGGGTGTGTGTGTGTGTGTGTGTGTGTGTGTGTGTGTGTGTGTGTGTGGAAAAAACCCCAAACAAAACCTTTATAATTAATAAAATCCTGGAGCTATTAGAGATACAGCGTCCTGTGATTTATTTCAATTAATTCTACAAGTATGAACTTAAATTTAATTCAGTGGGAATAAAAAAATCACATGGTTTAAAATGATTTCAAAGATAAAAACTGAAAAATGTGGCATGCATTTTTTTCAGAACCAGACTTTACCTTATCCCTGCTCCTGCATCTTCCTATATCTCGACGACACAGCATGATGCTGCCACCACTATTTTTCATCCTGGTGATTGTGTGTTCATAGCCGTGTGCAGTGTTTGCAGTCTACTAAAACCAGTGCTTTTTTTATGTATAGCAGAAGTTCAATTGTGATGTCAGATAACTAGAACAACTGCTTTTACATATTTTCAATGTGGTATACTATGAAATGTTTGTTGTTTCTTCTTGTCAGTGTTTTCAAAAGGCTAAATTTGACGTGGGAATAACAAATATTTGCCTTGATGGTTAACAGTTTTTCCTACCTCATTCGGACCCCGGAAGCCTCTCCTGAGGTGAATGACCCCTTGGTGGGTTTGAAGTAGTGCCTTGTGCTTTGAAAATTTCCAGATGATAGTCTTAGCAGTCTGTGAAATCATCGGCGCAGGACCATTGTTTAATAACCTAACCATGCTTTAAACTTCACCGCTACAGTGTTTCTGACCTGCCTGGAGTGTTTCTTTAGTCTCCATGATGTTGCATTCTCTTTCAAACGACCGAGGTCAAATAACAGCAGGAATTATTCTGAGATTTTGCTTAAAAAAAGTAATTGGTGAGCAGTTAGTAGAAGCAGATTTTATTTGGCTATTTGTGTAGAGATTAAACACACTTTTCTTATATTTCATTTAGAGAACGCTTGTGAAACCCTGCATTCTTATTCCCTTGACTTCATTTGAGACCCAATTTAAATACATTGCAGTTTATTGTTGGAATTCGACTGTTAATTTGACCAACAGATTAAATCTCTGTGTTATAATTAAACATTTGTTTAAATCTGTGTGCATGTAGGACACACCATCCAATGATCATGTCATAGTTTGTAGCTACTAAACACTGTGTTTCTGTTTAATCTTAACAGTGAACCTGTCTATTAAAACAGACAGTTCTGACATTAAGATAGCATTAGTTGGAGAACGTGAATATCTTTCTGGTTTTGTGTGTTTTCCACTGAAGGGAGAAAGTGGCATCTTCGGCATTGCATTTTCTGGTGGTGATAAGCTGTGTCTGGTTCATAAAAGGTCACTGATCCCTTTTTTTCTTTTGTCTTCCACCTGGATTCAAACTAGATTATCTGATATGAGCTGTACTTTGCTTTGTCTTTAAAACGCGTTTATTTCTTATGATTAGAGATTATACCTTTCAAGGATTGTTCTTTATATGCATTCATTTCTAGATTTTAGCAATGCAAGACTGCTTGCATTTTATTATTCCCATACTAGAATGCATAAATGCTTCTGCACCTCTTTTCATTGGTTTGAGTGGTTACAATTAGATATCTCAATTTTTAACAAATGCCAAATTCAGTGTAACTGAAACTAAGAGAATAATCAGATAATGTTATGTTTCTTAATACCTTTTCCTTTACCCGCAGGATCTTGGGGGTTTCTAATGTATTCTAAATCCCTGGATTATCAAATTCTGAAAAAAAGTAACAAGTTTCCCTCTTTTTGATAAGAAAAGCATAAAATGTGCAGTTATTTCTGTTTTATTTTTAATTTTTTTGTTATAACCCTGACAGACATTGATTACTATAGGTTTTAAATGATACACACTTTATCAGTGACATGACTATAATGTCTGATCTCAGTATCTCATTTGTCACAGCTGATCATCTATTACTGACTGTTATCATTAGTACTATTAGTTCAGATCTTGCTGACAGACTGGGTATAATTCAAAATTTGCTGAAAATAAATTTAAGTAAAAAAGTTTTCATTTGGAATTCCTCAAGGCTTACTTTTCAGGCCATGAAAAAATTCAATTCAATTGCTTAAAATTTTTAATATACTTCCTCTGACTCTGAAGTAGATAAATTATACAAAGCACATACAACCTAGTGGTATCTACTACTACTATGTAAAAAAAAAATCTTTAGAATAAAGTGTCTACTTAAAAAGGGATTTTTCTGATTTTTGAGAAGCTGCAGCTTATCCAAGATACTGCTCCCCTAATCCTGCCTGATATTAAAAAATATATATCATATAAGGTGCATCTAATTAAGTTATAATATTATTCAACCCTTTATTTTCACTAAAAGGGTGAAAATATTCAATAATTTAAATACCCATAATATTTCCAGGCAAATGTTTCCATCATTATGACGATTTTCTAGATTAACCTACCGGTAATCACATTTTTTTTTCTTAGATGATTAGAATTCTACATCTGATCAATAAAACACATTTTCAGTGCAGATGCGGTCTTAACGAAATGTATGTTTAAGATCTGCTTAAATATTGTTATTTTTAAAAGATACCTTTAATCTGACAAATAAGCTAAAATGAAAGATATCTATTCAGGATATATTTTTATAACTCTCTGCACCAGCTGCCCATATGTTAAACATTTAATTAAAAATGTTTAACATATGGGCAGAAGTTTTGGTCCATTCCTTATTCATGTATTTCTTATCTTTAATGGGGGTTTTTTAACCATTGTTCCCCTACAAATAAAATAAATTAATCAAAAGTACACTTGCCTTTATTATATGCAATCATTTTTTATTCAACATCACTTAATGTTGTAACACAGCTCCTTATTACATCCTTCTTTATACTCAAACTAAGACACATTTACATGATATTGTTCAACAATGAATGCCAGCATGAAGGGAACAGTTCTGCCATAGGTTGATGATGCACTTTACTTTCACATTTAACATTTTAACATTATATCAGAACATCAAACAGCAAAACACATCAAAGCCTTAATGTAGACATGCACAAAATGTTGTTTTTTTGTTGCTTCAGTAATCTTTATTTATCAGCCATGCATGAGTCCATTCCTGATGGCTGTGTGTTATAAACGGGACCCTTAGAAAGCTCCTACTTTTAATGTTTCAAAGGAAGCAGGCATATTACTGAATACACATTTGATGATTCTCAATTAAGATCTGTTCAGTTTGCATGGGTGGTTCTAGACAGGGACCAACGGGGGCCAGTGCTCCTGTAGCTCATGTCCTGGCCCCTGTACTAAAGACATAATTCTCAAAGAAATTCTAATGATGCTATGCGCTGGAACATACATGGTTACTGATAGCTTCTTTGGATCTACTTCATTCTATTTCTTTACAAATTCTGTTTTACTTATTATTTAAAAACAATAAGCTGATAGCTTGAGTGGGATTGAGATAGGATCCCAGTTTTCATCTCCTAAATGTTTTTTTCAAAACTAATAGCTCTAATTTTTACGCCTAAATGTATCTGTTTTTCTTGAGTTCTAATTCAGATTTTATAGAAAATGGTCATTTTACTAAATTTAAGTCAAAAATATATAAAATTCCTCAATTCCAAATGTATGTTGACCTAAAAAGACACAGGATTTTAATTAAACTTAATTAAGTAGAAATTTCACTTCATGCAGCTATCTTAATATATTTGAATCCCTTTCCCTGTTCTTTTTATTTCATGCTTTTCTGTACCCCCAAGAAAACACTCTGGCCCCCTGGTATATTTGGTCTAGAACCGCCACTGTCAGTTTGGAAATATTTAACTCAGAGTTGACATTTCTAGATGTTTTAAATGCTTAAGTAGACCCTATCAAATACAGTCCAAATACCTTCAGAAGCAGTAACTGTTGATGTAATGTCACAGAGCTGTTCTGACTATGTGCTGTTTTGCGGCAGGTCGCGTCGGTCGTTGTAGATCACAGCCCCCGGAGGAAAGAAGACCACCTCGGCCACGCCTGGCCCATTGCCAGGAACCAACGGCTGCCCTTGTTCGTTCATCTCTGGCTTTGTGGTGGCTGTGATCGGTCTGATGGTGGTCATAGTCGGAGAGGTCATGCGCCAGAAGAGGTTTTTGAGCGCTTTCCTGAACTCTCTACGCATCAAACAGTACAGGATGGGGTTCAGGCAGCTGTTGGAGTGCGCCAGGCACACTGACACAGGGAAAACGTACACCTGCATGGTGTAGTACTCATAAGTAAAGTGAACAACGTTGAGTTTTATTAGGATGCCCCAGGCTGTGATCGCCTGGTTGGGCAGCCAGCAGAGGAAAAATGACAGAACTACGATGGTGACTGATCTTGTAACCTTTGCGCGTCGTTTGGCGCTGGAGGTGTTGATGTTTTTAGAGGTGATAAAGCGCAAAAGTAGAAGGTAGCAAGCTGTGATGATTCCAAGGGGCACCAAAAAGCCCAGCAGCACTTTCTGAGATTGATAGAGTCCCAGCCAAAACTGCGCTGAACCGTTCGTCTCCGGGAATTTCACTAGACACAAATCCTCGTTGGACACGGTGGCGGTTGTTGAGAAAACCGCGTGGGGAAGAGCGGCGGAGACCGCGGCGAACCAGATGAAGACCGAGACGCAGCGGGCTGGGCAGCAGCGTGTGCGCCGCCGTCTGCCTTTCAGCGCAGAGGCGAGGGAACAGTACCTTGCTACGCTCATGGCCGTCAGGAAAAACACGCTGGCGTACATGTTCATGGCCGTGACATAGGATACTATCTTACACATGGCTTTTCCGAAGGGCCAGGTGAAGTCCAGCGCGTTCTCCACAGCCCAGAAGGGCAAAGTCAGGACGAACTGGAAGTCAGTCACGGCCAAACTAGTAACAAACAGGTTGATGGAGGATTTCTTCCACACTTGTTTGGACTTCATTAGGTACAAAACCAATAAGTTTCCGACCAAACCCAGCGCACAAACCAGAGAGTATATCACAGAGATGATAATCCTAACAAAAGCGGCACCGTCTCCGATGAAATCGGTTTTGGTAAAGTCCGACATTTGAAATTCAGCCTGTGAGCAGTTGGAAGTATTGGAAACACAGGTAAAGTTAGGAGACAAAGAGTGGACAGTCCCGACAGAGCCTTCATTATTGTTGTCGGTTAATTCTCCAGACATTTTACTTTGTATTTCCGTGGATCTTCAAAAAAGTCATTCCCTGATGCAAATTATCTGTGACTTGGAAAAAAATTAAGTCCTCCGCCTGAGCTTCATGCGTCACTCCATACTGGCTACATATCTACACTTAAAAAATCATAAAGAGACGGACTGATAACTAAATAGAGATAAAAGTTTTCCCATCAGACCGCTGAGCTCATCGTCAGGATCAGGCTGAGCTGTTGCTCTAAGCTCTCCAAAAGGAAAAGGGACCCTGACGCAGCGCTCCGGTAAAATCAGGTGCTGTCCTTGATGCTGATTAGAGTCCACAAGGGAAAGACTCTTCTGCCTTAAATCTCATAATATACTCATAAGTATGTAATAAAATACAGCGATATAATAGCAAGGTATTTCCAGATAGCTCATGAGCTACTGTTGGAATCAAAATCACCCCCCACCCTCACCTGTCTCTCTCTCTTTTCTCTGATGGACAGGGGAACAGAGGCGGAAAGAAGCATACTCAGTTATATTATGTAAGAAACAGGTGTATTCCTGTAGTAACTTTTATGGCATATCTGAACTGCTGTAAATTGACACCAAATTTGATCAAATAGATCATTGTTGCTTGGTAGTTATTACAAATAATCAACTGCACTTAAAGAGGATAGGCTATATTATTGCTTAAAATATTTAACATTTGTGGAGAAATTCATAAGCACTCAAATCATAAATCTGACGTGCTGTTACATCCCTTTTTAGTGTTCCAGGGTCTGCAGCAAACTACTGCTGCTCCACTTACATTTGGATGCATCTGTTGTCTGGAGAGGTTGATGCCTCCATCCTCAAGACAGCTTAATATTTAACACACCCTTTCAGGTGCTTTTCGTGCTTGTTTTTCTTTTCTTTTCTTTTTTAGAGTGGGAGGATGTTGGGCATGGCTTTAAGACAAAGATGCACCTTTTTTGCTAAGAGGTACAGCGGTAATGCCACATAAGAAATTAACTGTATAACAATATCTGCATAAATATGTGTGTATACATTGTGGGGGATTGCAGGTACTTGTGGGGACAAGTTGGCTCTGTAGATTGCATGTTGTTTAAGGCGTGGAAAGTTTATGATTTTTATTTTATTTTATCTGACCAAAAGTTGTGTTGGGATTTATTGATTTTGCACAGACAGCTTAGTGGTATTGAGTCCCATCAAGAAATTAGTAGTTTATTTCTGTCTTTATAATAAAATAAATAATAATTTTCTTTGAAACTGCTGTGGCAAAACCCAAGTTTCACTGTGTTTCATTAACCAGTGTTAGATCTCCGATGTAGCACACAAAGAGCTGGAGTGACTGGAATGGTCTGACCCTATAGCTGATGAATGCATGAATCTTCTTTAGAAAGTGGTTATTATTCATAAGGCAGAAAAGGAACTGTGGAGATGAAAGTGCAATACATACACTACATATGCTAATATCTGAAGCTACAGCTGCCTGACAGCTGTAGATAAAATCTATTTAAATTTTCTTTTTTAAACCAACCCTAAAAGAGGCTAGTGGACACTGGGCAGATGTTATTCCATAAGCATGAGCAGAAGTTGCTGCTAACTAAAAACTGAAGTATGATATTTTTCTCCCAAGCTTTGAATGGTTGAGTCAAACCATTCAAAAGAGAATGGTTGAACTCAACATTCTGCTTCTTTGACAGAACACGCTCTGCTTCTTTGACATTTTTTTTATCATTTAAAATCACATGAAGCATGTAGGTCCTCATTGTGTTTATCTTAAAAAAGTAGTTTAGATGGCATGGTAAAGACTAGTTGAACCCTTCTAAAAAATACAGCCACAAGCACATGTTGCCATCGTACATTCACTGAGTTACTGTTATTTAAGTGACTTTTAATTATATTATATATATATATATATATATATATATATATATATATATATATATATATATATATATATATATATATATATATATATATATATATATATATATATATATATATATCATGAATGAGTCTGTGGTCAATTCTAACGCTGACTAATGAATCGACAAATTGTAAGCAGCATTTCCCTAGCTTTAAGTTCATGAAACTGTCTGGAAATATAATTTGGTCTTATTTCTATGAAAGAAGAAAGCACAATGCACTTCATCAATCATTCATATTTCAACCATCTTAAATGTTGCTGTGTGGGAGAGTTGCAGAGGCAGTCTGCTCTTAATCTTTCTCTTGCACAGGCTCTGATAACCCCGGCTTAAGGCATCATGGTGTCTGCTGAAGTCAGTGGTACAGACTGAAAGCTCAGTGGCACTACTCTTTAACACACATAATTTGGGAGTGAAAGTCCCTCATCTCAAAAAAATTTTTAAATATTTTTTTTTTTTTTTGTTTGGTAGTTTTTTTGTTAATTTTTTTGCTATTTCAAGCAGACCT
Organism: Cyprinodon tularosa; assembly: GCF_016077235.1. Classification (NCBI taxonomy): domain Eukaryota; kingdom Metazoa; phylum Chordata; class Actinopteri; order Cyprinodontiformes; family Cyprinodontidae; genus Cyprinodon; species Cyprinodon tularosa. Next base: position 1,774,368 of record NW_024039718.1, on the reverse strand, counting down.
AAAAGTTTTGGAATACAACAAGATCCCAAAAGGCCAATTTTTCTGTTTCCACAGAGGTTATGATCTTTTGTGCAGCATATCTTTTTTTTTCCGGAAGCAGCAAAAAAGAAGATTTTTAAAGTGATTCTTGTCTTTTTTTTTCTCCCTTGTCTCCTTTTATCTCCATATTTCAGGGCTTGGCTCATTTATTTCTGTGTTGCAGCTTTGAAGGAAAAGTTTCCTGTCGAAGGTCAGGGTGGGTAGAGCACCCAAATGTTTTACTTAAAATACAGGTAGTAGTGCTTTATCAGATTTGAACTCAAGTAAAAGTAAAAAGTAGTCTTTGAAGAAATTACTCATGTAAGAGTAAAAAAGGATCTGGTAAAAAGGCTACCTAAGTAACTTATCTAGATACTTCCCATGGTCTTTCAATTCAATTCAATCAATCCCAAAAGGAAAATTAATTAAGCAACCAATTTAATATTTTATAAAATTATGTAATATTCACATTCCGGTGTTTCAAAGAATAAGATAAAAATAAACATATAACATACAGTAATTACATATACAATACAAATAGTTGTAATGAACACTCTTCAAAAAAATGTTTAGAGTTATAAAACTTGTAAATACTTACTATATTACAATATTTTTACTAAACTTCCAAATGACATGGTAGACTCAGCAGATGGAAAATAACATTTAAACAATAAGAACAAAACACAAATAACAAAACATAAATGTGTCTCTTGATGGTGCATTTTTGTTTAAAACAAGCTTGTTTTTAGTAATCTAAAGTACTCATAATGGATACCAAAAATTTTACTCAAGTAAGAGTAGTGATATTTTATAATAGTTTTACTCAAGTGAAATTAATAAGGGCAATGCCATAGAACTAATCTTAAAAGTATCTTATTAAGTTACCTATGTGTAACTGAGTAAATGTAACTAGTTACCACTCACCTCTGGTGAAGGTATGTCTATTCAATTACACAAATCTGTCGGGATGGTCTCATCTCATCAGAGCAACACGTTTGCTTTGTCCCCTATATACTTGTGATGAAGTTTGACTTTTTTTTTTATCTCTTTCTTTTGGCATGTCTTTGTCAGTTTGCATTTGTGCAATACTCCTGCAACTTTTGGATGATGAATGTAAGTGGTCCATGACAGGTTACGCACTCTGTATTTAATGAAATAAACCTCATCCAGCTTCAAACTTCTCATACATTATTCTTGGTATGATTGGTCTCTTTCTCCTAAGTTCCCAAAGCTTTAAGACCAACACAAAACGGCTATAATAATACTGATATAAAAGGACTCTATATGATAGACTGACCTCTGAATGCAATTGAATATAAAAGTTGAGAATACCCATTCATTCATTTCACTTTTTTGATAAAAATAATATAAAAACCACAAATCATTTCCTTCCCCTTTATACTAGCTTTTGTTGATCTGTCACATATATATTGAACCTATGGTTACAATGTGAAAAAGGTGAATGTGTTAAAGCTGTTATATGTTTTTCTAGTACTCTAAGGCTGGGCATCATCTACATTAAGCAAAATGGAAATTATAAATGTATCTTTTTATTATGCTGAATATTGAAATCATTTTCCTAGTTTTCAGACATAAAAAAACAACTTTTGTTGATTGGATCAAGGCTGCTTGCATAAAGACTATGTTCTAATTTTACAATAGCTGTCCCTCATTCTGAATAGTGTTCTGTAGTTATGCATCCTAGGTTATGAATCATCTTACTGTTTTTCTCAAGAAGTCACCATCCTGTTCTTTAGCATAAGTGTACATAATACTGTTTCCGGCTTCATAAAAATGTAGCAAGCTTACATAAAAGATAAACCTGTTAGAATAAAATGTGAAATTCTTTTACAGAAGCTAACACATCTAACTTGTAGGAAGTAATACTGTCATGCTTGCAGCTCCGGTAGCTGATCTGATTACTCACTTTATTCACCTGCCGTTCCCTCTCCATTCTCTAATTATCATTAATCATGTTCACCTGCTCTGCTATATATACGGTTCAGGCCAACTATTGGGGCATGATCATTATTTGTGTATTTGTTGTGTATTTGTCTATTCATGTATTCTTAGTTTGTTCATGTTGTGTTGTTGTGTTAGTTATTCATGTTTGTTTCATGAGAGTTAAGTTCCTGGTGCATGTCCTGACTCTTGGAGGCCAGTGGATTGAGAGGATTTTGTGTTTGTCTCCTGTCTCCTGATCGTGTCCTAGCTCTTCTCCGCTGAGCCCTCAGGGTTTTGATTCGGTGTGCAGGGGGAATGTGGGTTCTGATCCTTCTCCGTGGAGCCCTTAGGGCCTTGGCTCGTAACACGGGGGATGTCAGTTTTAATTCCCATAAACCTGGCTCCAAGGTGGAGACCAGTTTAAAGTTTGGCATTTATCCTGGTACCATGTCTTGTCTATGTTCCCTTCTACCACTGAGCCTGCCTGTCTCCATCTGAGCATGTATGTTGGAGCATTCTGCTGGACTCATAGAACTCTGAAACCATCTTCACGCTCTGAGGATTCCTGGAACCCTGGATCTGTTTGTTCCGTTTGGATCAGAACCCCTTGTCAGACTAGAGACTCCTGGATCTCGGAACTGTCTGATTCTGAGCTGTTTCTCTGACCTGGATTGGATTCCTGCCTGCTCACTGGGGTTGCTGCATCGGAGACACTTTGGATGGCTCTGAGCTGCAGTTCGTTTGGTCTCGCCTTTCTCAGAGGATTGGACTGAACTGTTACACCAGGTAAGTGACTCACTCGGATAATCATCTCCTGTCAGATGATAGTGGTCACTTACCTGTGTTTCTTCCACAACCTGAAAGCCACTGATGGGTTGCGCCCCACCCCCTTCAGTCGCTGCAGTCCGCTTGGGGTCCACCTGACTCCAGTTTGTCTCAGTAGCTGAATTGAGTTGGCGAATGCTCACATTTGCTGCTGTCTGGCCCATTGTAGAGGTTTTCTCCTCACGGATAAATCTTTTTTACACTGTTCAGGGCAGATGGTTGATAGCCTGTGTGCCGTCGTTTGGGTGAGTGGTCTTCATTGTCATTGTTGTGGATCAAGTGGCCCATGGTGGCCGTGGGTTTATCGTATGGGCATGCATTTTTTAAATATGTTATTATTATTTTATTTTATTGATGGAATTTTTAAAGGTCAGAGATACCGTGATGAGATCCTGAGGCCCATTGTTGTGCCTTACATCCAAGAACATCACCTTGTTTTGCAGCAGGATAATGTAAGTTGCTAGCATCTGTACACAATTGTTGGAAGCAGAAAACACGTTGAAACTCCCTCCAAAAAAGAAACCCAAAAAACAAAAACAAAACTGCACTTTTCAGAGTGGCCTTTTATTGTGGGCAATCTAAGGCACCCCTGTGCACTAATCATGGTGTCTAATCAGCATCATGATATGGCTCACCTGTGAGGTGGAATGGATTATCTCAGAAAAGGAGGGCTCACTTTGACAGGTTTAGACTGGCTTGTGAACAATATTTGAGCGAAATGGTGATATTTTGCATGTGGAAAAAGTTTTTGATCTTTGAGTTCATCTCATAAAAAGTGGGAGCAAAACCAAAAGTGTTGTATTTTTGGTTTTGTTGAATGTGCAAAGCACACATCTTTGTGTGCTTTGCACATTCAACAAACAAGTTTTCCAGCATTAACCAAAATCTTCTACTCTTCCTCCTTGGTGTTTTTTCTAACACTTTTTGTATGGGTAGTAAGAAACTACAAGCTCAAGTAACATCCCCATAAATTATAATTTTATCACTGCCTTAGACGATAATTCATCCTCACAGCGTAAGGCGAATTCACAATATTCATTAGTAAAGGCCGGATGATGAAAGTCCTAAAGCTTTTATTCAGTTCAACTTGCCTTAACAACAAAAGCGTGGCAGCCCCTAAAGCAACTGACTCATGCTCCTGAAATTAACTGCAAACACGGTGAGGCTTATAATGACATTTCAGTTCAAGTGAAAGGGAAGGTTCAGGTAACATTCTCATCTGAGTCTAAAGAAAAGCAGCATTTATCATAACAGACTAAGAGTTAAGTTTGAGGTCTTACAGGTCACAGCAGCTTGGACAACTTGAGGAAATATGACTTTCTTGGAAATGCTCTGTGATTGTAAGAGTACATCAGAACCTGAGATTCTCAGTCAATATTTGCTTTTTTGTCATTATTTCGAATGGGCGACAGATTTTTAATTTCGGGTTAATATTGGGGCCATTGGGTAGCCTGTCTGTTTGGGACCATTGTAATTTAGCCATCTTGCTCTTCATGGAGACTTTTATTGGTTTCAGCAGTTTACAGCAGACTTACCGGTACGCTTTGTCAGTTCTGGTCTTCTTTTTAAACATCCTGATCAGTTTTCTTTTAACAGGATAAAACATTTCGAGTCCGATAGTTGAACATATTTTTAATGTAACAGCTGCTCAATGATCCCAAGTACTAGGTAAGGCAGGTATCTGTCCCCAAAACCTGGCTCTCAATTCAATTACTATTTCTTCTGAAATATAGTTTCAGCAAGGGGACTCCACAACTTCACTGTATTATAAGCTCAACAACATAAAGTAGATTACCTCTACTGCATTCTACTGCAAATGCATTATCAAATGTTACCTTGTTCAGAGGATAGTGAATAATGTTTTTAACTTATTTGCATTTGTTTATTTCGTTCTGGTAAACTGATGGAATTTCCAGTGACCCTGTCATTAAACTCATACTGCTAAAAGAAGAGTTAGTATGTTGTGTGCCTTTGTTTTGTCAGTAAATAAGTTTGTTTTTTTTCTTTTATCATTGTATGATTAAACCTGATTAGAAATCATGATAAAGTAAAAAAAAAAAAGCAGTTCCTATGTGGGAAGTAGTAATAAAACTGGAGGGTTGTTTATGTATATTAATTATCAGAGATGCAATCAAAGAAGAAAATCTTTTTTTATGGAAATTATGTTTTATAAGTTCTTAGACAATGTTAATAAAGGAGGTTTTCTGCATTACAAATACAGTATGAGATAAAGATTGAAAAGAAACAGGGGCATTAAAGCCTTTGCATCACAAGTAAAATCCAGAAGGCAAAATCTTTCTATTTTCTGGGGATCAAAGTAGAAGAAATGAAAATCAGAGTCAACAGGTTATTGTTCCTTAACCACACATTTGCCCTTTTCTTCTTTTCTTGAGAGCACTCTCCAGGAATTACCATGGCAGACTCTCTGCCATGCTGAAGAGGAAAGCTGGGAAAAAGCTCTGTGACAGGAAATACCTCTGCAATATCACTGCCATCGGTTCCAGCCACAGATACCTGCTCACAAGGTAATTGTTTTCTGATCCTTCTACTTTCTTCGGTTTTCTTCAAAGGGTGGAGGGATCAGTTTGAAGAGGAAGACTAATAGTTGCTGCATCTTTATAGAATACAGATCAGATTTATAAAAAAAAAAAGGAAGGATTTAGGTTGCACATTTCCCATGGCGATTTCTGGTAAAAATAACACTAGAACTGTCACAATTGCCCTGGATATACAAACATTTAAAATAGAGAGGCAATGACTCATAATATCAAAAGTGATATTAAGCTTATATAAAGTTAATGCCCCCAAAGCGCTTGTTTGATACTTAGTTTTGGAAAGAGTTAACAGAAGCATATAAGTCCTGAACCAATTATTCTGCTGTGAAATTATTTTACTTCATATTTTCTAATGAATTTATATGACATATTCAGATTAATATGAAACTACAGGCATCGAGAGGCAGCTTGATGTTGCAGTGGCTGATTTTGCTACTTGACTGTGAGAAAGTCCTGAGGGGAAATTTCTATCATGAATTTCCTGGTTAATATTTGCATTTTTTACAATTTCATTAGTTCTGGCTTTTTTCCCAAGCACTCAATAAACAAATTAGATTTATCTGAGATTATTTATGCCTCCTTTAGGTATCAGTGTGGCTGCAAATGGTTGCATATGTCTATGGTGGACTAGTGACCTATACCTGGGGTTTTATAGACCCTTTATTGACACATGAAAGAAGTATCTATGTTCATGTTCAGCATAACTATGCACAGCAAATGGAAAGATTGATCCAGCAGAAAAATCCAGCTTTAACAACACATATCTGAATAGAATTTTCTTTTTATAATGCTAAAAAAAGAGGCTATTTAATATATTTCAATGCATATTATATGCAGTGAAATTTTTAATAAAAACACTTTTCAGTTCAAGCACAAGCAGCCCGATCTTCTATGCTCCTTTGCTCTTGTTTTTTTAACCAAGACACATCCCTTAACATGTTATTTTGTCCATTCCATAAAACTTGGGAAAGTGAATAAGTGAAGAACCAAAAGAAGTCGTCATTAACATAATTAAACCAGTTTATTTCATGTTTATATATAAATTATTCAACTAAGTGGGAAAAATGTACGACAGAAATTCAACACACCGCAACCTGCTGACCGACAAGTTTCAAAAGAAAATTTCAGGCCAACACTTCAGGAATAACCTCCTATACTTTTTATTGTACAAGAACCTATGTAATACATTAACATTGAATATTTTGGGATTGAAATTACATAGTTTTTTTTTTTTTTTCAGATTTAGCTGGATGAGTAACAGTATTCATTTTACTGTTGTATGAAATGGTGCATACCCAGCATCATGTCATATGTCTATGTCAAATCAAGATGACAGTACTGACATTTGGATGTCTCAATAAAAGGATTAGGATGTACTGGAATGTAGTGATAGATGTGCTCAGGATGCAGAGGAAGCTGAGCAAACGCCAAACAATGGAGCTCAAGGAGAGAAACTAAATGAAAGTATCAGATACCCAGAGGCTAAAAAGCAAGTAATCTCACTGTGGGAGCCTTCCTGTGTTTCTTATGACTGATTTGTGACTGATTTTTGTTTATCAATGAGTTCCCTGATGCCTGTCTTTCCTTGTTGTCTAGCAGCATTAATCTCTTTTATGTTTTTTTGTTTGAGTTTAGAGAAAAGCAGATCTCAATGAAGGAGGGATGATACAGTTTAACAATCTCCATGCAGCAAGGAAGCACATCAGTGGGTATTTCTACATCCAACTATTTGTTACATACTTATGTTATGGCTTAAACATGTGTTGGAAAATGTGTTTTGACCTAGATGTTGAGGTTTTATTTTAAGAACTAGCATAATCTTTTATACCTGTAGATAACTGAAAAATAGGACTGTGATAGTTTATACCTCAAATTAGTATTAGACTTGTAAAAGAAAGAAAAATGAACATTTTGTCTTGGGGCCAGGTTCTGTTACGGGTCAAAATATCCAATTATGCAATTAAACATTTGCTAATCTGTTTAAAAGGTTCACATTGCATCATGCCTTGAGAAAGGCATCCAAATTAAAGTGAAAGTCAAACAGCAGCTAACATCCAAAGAAAAACAACAAAAAGCTCTTTAGAAAGCCAGAAGAACTGTTCATCATTGTGGCTTAAATAAGATGAATCCTGAAAAACCAAGAATATAAAAAAATTGTGATTACTAAAGACATTGGTAAATAACAGTGTTTGTTAAAAAAAAAAAGATTTATGTTTCTTTTGTTCCTTATATATAAGCAATACCTAAGACAATTTAATCTTACATTTATAAAAAGGTATAGAATATATAAAAAAACAGCTGGTAATATGTCTAGGTAACATACTTGTTTTGGTTTAAATGTGAAACTGATGAAAGCAAAGCAAGTATAGTTTAATCTGGTTAAACTCATACTTCAGAGGTGAGCTTTTGCAGCGCTATTATTGCTGAGAACTTTAAATGGCTGTGGTGTACTGCTGACCTCCAGTGGCCTTTACATAAACTACACAAAACAAACTAAAAGCTTAAAATACTTCCTTTATGACTCACTTACTATTTTGGTTTACAGTGTCCACCTGTGATTTGGAGCCTTCTCTGTGCTGACATATCACTCAACTATTTGTTAATCTCTGCACAGTTGTCAGAGCAAAGCTCAGCCTGCACACATGTCAGGAGGGAACAGGTGAAGCTGTTTCCATCCAGTGTCAAACCTGGCTTCGGTTGATTCAAATGTCACATTTGTAGGCATGCTATTTCAAAACATGCATGGAGAATATTAGAAAAACTTTGTGATTGAATCCAACTTGAACCTGCTTGGTCCTGTCAAATGTAACCAGGGGACTCTGGTCTAACTCAGCAGTCACATGATTAAGGGCGGGATACATCCAGTGGATAGGCCGTAAGCCCATCACAGCTCTGGATCAAACATCTACAACAATTTAGCCGTTATCTATCCTCTTATCAGTTTTGTTTTCCTCTGACCCGCCCTTCACATAGAAACTACAGCATACCACGGATGTCTTTGAAAACAGTTTCACTGATATCACAGGGAAACATTCAAAGTTAATAATAAACATTATTGCAGACTTTTTTAAAGTCTCCATTGGTATTGTTCACTTCTAATATTCAGAAATAAAAAAAAAATCATTGCATACTATGGAGTTTTGCAAAACACTAAAAAAAGGACTATTTCTCAAAACTTTCTAACTGTTAAATCAGATTTGATCTGATCCCAGATGAACTTGGGGGGCGGCTTCTTTTAAATTCACAAGAAGTGAATTAAGACAGTTATGACCGAGGACAATTAGGACTTACTGTACAGTCACAGGTGTACCGTGCAGAGTCTAGCCGGTGTTACTGCACCATGGCAACACAACACTGTAAAACTATGAGGATTGATCGTCTTAATCACAGTATGTGTTGTTTGTTTCATTACAAACAAAGTTAGCATTAGGTGAATATAAACCAGCCTATACGATATAAAGCATTTTGTTATCTAGTGATACGTGGTCTAATGATCTGGGAAGGAGAAAGAAGAATGTAAATCATTTGCCTTTTTAATGACTGGGGTTCAGTTGTTATCAGCAGACAGTATAGCAGAAAAAACCATCAGAGCTTTCTTGAACTGGAAGAATAATTATTATTTTCCTGTTTCACTTGTTATTTAGCACCAGTCTCTCTTTCGATTTCTAGTTACATTTAATTTAGTAGTATGTGTTTCTCATGAATTATCACAGGCAATTGATCACTTTTAATGCAGCTTTAAAAAGACTTCAAATTTAGTTTTCATTTTAAGTATAGATCAGCATCTGCATGAATCTTTATTTCCAATTCTAATAAAATGGCAGTTTCTTTTATCGACTTTTGTCAATTTCCTTTTGTTTCTATACTTTTGTTTTATATTCTATGTTAAGTTCAATTTATTCCCTTTATTATGTTTTAAGCTCTTACTGTAACCCTTTCCCCCAGTGAATATCAGTCAAATCTTAAAAGGCTTCGGTACACAGTAAACAGTACTCTTAAAGCTAAGACTAATTCCTGCACAAAGAAACACTAAATAAACCTGGTACAAATTCAGCAGTCATATTCCCTAACTGCAAACCTCCTTTAGTATTTCTAACTCCTGGATCCCATTTCATTTTAGTTCTCTCTCTGAATTCTGTTAATAACATATTGTTTGTTTTGGTATGAGTTAGAGTGACTAGAAATTACCCTACTTAAAGATTTAACTTGGCTCAAAGGCTAAAGCTCCAACCTGGGAATTACTGTAGTTTACAGTCAAGTGGAGCACTTAGTTACATAGCTGAAAACCTGTGGGATCTGCCATTGCTTAAGTTGCTGAATACTGGTAGCACTACAACTTGAAGATGTGTTTCTCTAGGGTTTATGTATTTAAATACTAAGGAAACATGTTTAGAAATAGTCCAGTGGTCTAAGTGTCGTATGTCGGAATGTATTCTCATGATATACAAACTGTATACCTATAAATGAGACATTTAAGTTTGTTTTTTTCCAGCAACTTTCATACAAGTAGCAGCCTTGGATTTACATCTTAACGTCAAACTTAAACTTCACCAGGCGTTCAGTTTAATTTTTAGCATGAAGTTGAGAAATTCCAACATGGCTGTGTTAATTAAAGTCAGGCTGATAAGAGTTAGATAACAAAAAGTCTGTTAACCACGTTACCTTTAGTTCCTCACAATATCAACCACTTTAGCTGGATAAAAGATCATAAGGTTAGAGATACTCCAATCCAATCCTTTGGACTCCGAACAAAAGAATCAGATTAGGGTTTCCAATTAAGTTTGTTTCTAATGACCAGAGTAAAAGTTTATGTCCAAGATCCTCTCCTAATATCTGCTGTTTCTAATTTTATGTCAGTGAAACCAAACACTTTATTTTAGCCGGAGAACAATGTCAATTTTATTTACTTAAAAATCCTCTTTTTCTTTTTTTTTTTCTTTTTTTGCAGGGATTTCAGAATTGTAAAGTAGGCATTAAACACAACTTTTACTGGACTAATGATTTTGCTTTTCCTGAACAGTCCTGATGTACTTCACCCAACAGAGAGACAGTAATGGCTGCTGCATCTTTTGTGTCATGAAGCAAAACACATCTGATCTGCTTACATTAGCCTAGCACTTCAACAACAAACTGAGAGATATGAGTCTATAATCACTCTCCAAAATAGGTTGTTTGTACTGCCTCTTCTCAGGAACTTCTTGTAGAAATAAACTTTTTTTTTTTTAGAGACAAACTGTGAAGTAAACATATTCTTCGTTTATATGTAAAAAATATTTTAAAAAGTACAACTACACCACAGCATGTTTATTGATGGCTAATTTAAATGGCTGAGGCAGATTTACTTGACTCTGATACATGTTGAAACCCCAGTGAAAGTTTGGCAGCTCTAAAACTGTCTTCAACAGGGGAGCCCTGTCAGGTCGAGCACACAGACTCAGCTGTTCTGTAGCCTACAGGCTGCTCACCTCCAAATACAGATTTTTTTTTTAAACCCTCCAGCATAATATCTACTTATCCTCTGCAGGCCTTTCAGTTAATGTAGCTCCTTCCTTACTGTCTCTTTTCTTGCACTGATGTTGGACATCAGTAACAACACTGTTTACAAGCTTAATGAACACACGGATCTGTAGTGATGCATTTAAAGTCATAGCTAAACATTATGTGGTGCAGATAATGAAACAGTGACATTACACAAAAGCCAAAGAAGCAGCAAACAAACCTGGGGCTGTAGTTGTAAGATATGGTGTTACACTCTGTTTAAAGGCTAATGTATGTTGCTCAGACTCCCTAAAAGGACAGTCGTTTTCCTCTCCTCTGACGGTATACGGTATAAATTTGTCTTCCACACTTGACAGTTCCAGAACAACCTTACTGGCTGTTATCATTGGCTGCCAGTTGGTCTCACAGCTTTTTCCAACATAGCAACAATTTATTTAGTGCTGTGTGACCAGCAACACTCGGTGACAGGCCGCAGCTTTTAAAACAAAAGCCTTCCTCTCCAGCACTAAGGCAGCTGAACACTCCCCCATCATATATTTATCATCAATCCAGGAGGGCATCTCCCTCTTCTTCCACAAGCCTGTTTAATGTTTGAAACAAAGCTGATCTCTAAAAGGAGAAAGGGAGCTCCTTAGGTTCTATCCCAGGATGACACATTTCCTTGTGAATTGGTATTCCTCATGGTCCTCGGTGCTGTTCAGAGAGCATATGAAGCGACCTGTTTTCACAGCAACGCTGCATTCAGCAGCTCTCCCACGTGTATACATGTAATGCCTACAGGCTTGCAATTGGCTCTGAGGGAGTCCTCATACTGAGTTGGTATGTATCTCTGGGTCTGCTGTTATTGATGCACTCGTATCCAACATGGTGTCCTTCTCTGTCAAGTTCTTTGGCTCTCCAGGCTGTCTTCTTCTCTGTCCACACAATCTGAACCTGCGACTGAAAAGAAGATAAACAAGGTACATAATGGAGGGCAATAACTCAAACGACTGCAAAAACAGCTTTTTTTTTCAAAGATACAGCTGGTGCAAAGTTTTTTTTTTTCCATCAAAAAATGGTGCCTCTTCAATCCGGAGGCTTAGGAAATGGCTATGTAACATCTTTGTGTAATCATCACCTTTTTTTATGATGTAATTGTTTATAAATCTAAAAATAATTTGTTTTTAGAGAAGTTTCTTAAGCATAGGGGGAGAAATCTGAGCACCCTTTAAACCAAACGGCAACTTTATCTGGGGCTCTGGCTCCTGGTTGGGTCTTCTATGGCAATATGGCCTCAGAGGATGGGGTCGCACTAAAACCGATTCTGTGATAATGATGAAAAGCAAATTATATAGGGAGGGGGGGTTATTTAAAATGGATTTAAGGACTGAGATACATGTTTCGGACCACATGCACATAAATTCAACACAGTTTGGGACGAATGTTGGGTTTTGGTCCCAGATAAGCTAGGTGGCAGGTGAAAGAGTGGGCTAAATCCAGATGTTACAGCCTGATTTTTGGGATATGAAATGTCACCAGGCTGGCAGGTAAGGAGCTCCAGCTGGTAATCCAGCAAGTTACATTAGGACTAACATTGCAGCTGGGTCTTAGGGGCCCAGCTATGGGCGAGGACGTGAACTGTATTCCTAGCAGAGATACTGCGGGAAAGAGGAGTTGGGATACTGACAAGCCCTCAGCTAATGGGTATGAGCATCCTTCCAGATGAGAGAAAGGATTCCTTCTTTCCAACCTCAGGATGCAGGAATTACATTTCTGACTGGTGTGGAGTTTGTGCATAGAACTGCAGTTTTTTGAGGATCTGCTTTATGTACAGGTGGAATTTTATGGTTTCCCTTTGGGGACCTCAGAGCCCAAATGGACTATGATATTGTTACCTAGAGGGGATTAGTAAAAAAAAAAAAAACAAACAAAAAAAAAAAAACATTTAATTGTGAAGGCCCGTACTTTTTTTTTTTGTTATTGGATATTTGTGCTATAGGCATGGGCTGTCCAGAACAAATACCTTATTTGAAACAAGAGTGATAATTGGTATACTTGGTACCAGGCCACCTTGAGTCAACGGCTGATGAAAGATTTTAAATTCATATCATGAGATCTGCTTGGTGACATTCTGACCACACAGGTAAAGAAAGGCAGAAATTACTATATTATCTTAGACTTTTATGACTGCTCGTGGATATTTGAATACTTATAGATCACCAAGTCAGAAGGAATACTCACAACTTAATGCTTGGTCTGAGGAGGCAAAACTATCTTTAAGGAAAAGTATATATAGTGTAAGAAAAGAATTAGTCTTACTGTGAACAGATGCAGATGGAAAGGACGAGGATCATCAGGATCAGAAGAACGGTAATGGAGCATCCAATAATGATATTTCTGTTCTTTTTCCACGGTTCTGAAATGTTCACATATTCACACCTGGCACCCATGTAATCACTCTGGCACCTGACAAAAATTTTTAAATTTAAATTATTATATTTTTTTTTTTTTTTTCATAAAAAAAGAAAATTAATTTTCTATGCATCTAAAAACTATTTTTTCATCAAATACTTTATGACAAAACCTCCCAATTATCCTCTTTCTATAAGTCTATTCATTCACATTTTTCTCAAACTATTACTCACTTGCAGGATGGGGTTTCCTGGTCCTTAATGTAACGGCACTCTCCGTGGATACAATAATGTTTTAGCTCCTCTGGACATTTCGAGAAGTGGCCATTCCACTCTTCTATATCATTTTCTGCTGGCGAAATTAAATAGTAAACAAAAGTTTAAATTTGGATCAAATTTAAAACATTTATCTAATTTGTGACCTTATGCTGCATTATCAAGCAAACTTGCAAAGCCAATAAAGGTGCCCAGCTTCAAGCTCCTTTTTCTTATAAGGCTAAAAGACTAATTTCATTCATAAAATAATGACAGGACAGCATCCTTTGCATCAGATAGCTTCTGCATGTGACGTGCATAAACATTTGAAATGTGTGGGCTACTTCAGTTTGTCCTACAGATCTCTACGTTATTTCTAAATCATTAGATCCCACTTTGATCAAAAGCACAAAAAAAATGTTTTCCTGTAAAATCTATCTCTGTGACTTTACCACATACTGTCAGCTTGCAACTATGACGTACATTCTGACTCTCTGACCTAATTTATTAATAGACTGGCTGCAATATGATCCAGTGAAGGCCTAGAGTCATCAAGGACTCATTTTCCATGTGGCTCAATTAGCATGATCTTTGTTAATTGAAACATGAAAGTTGGAATCTCCATTCCCTTAATAAACAGGTGTTTATTTTAGCTTGCTAACTTCACACCCTCAAACAGCTGTTGAACTTCTGACCACCACTTTTCACGTAGCACTTCTTGAAAAGCTGCCGCTATCTTTACAATCCGGTTCAGTGAAATTACCACACACAAAAAATGAGCTTGTAAAAGCATAGTGCCCTCCAGGTGACATCAATGAATGTGCTCCGTTTGTTAGCTGAAACATGAGAAATGGATTGGAACCATGGACCTCAGAGCTGAAAGGAAACCTCTAGAGTATGCAGTCAGGCAGTACCTGTAGATGGTTAGAAAAGATGACGAGAACAGTGTTTTTTGGTGACAGGTAAGCTAGAAGAGCAAATAGCAACATCTTTTTAAGAGCTGGGTTAATATTAAAAGTGGTTTTTACATTAGAAAGCAAATCTAACAACTTGTAAAATAATTATTTTGTTTAGCTTAGAGGTCAAAGCCAAATGTCTAAAAGCAGGCAATTAAAAAAGGGAATCTTTCAATGTATTAATATTGTATTATTTTTATGAAAATGACTAATTATCTAACTAACTAACTGTTGAACTATTAGATTTCAATGAGATGTTAAAAATGTTTTTGTCTTCTGTCCTGTCTTTAGTCAGTTTGTTAGTTTTGCCCACACGAGAGCAAGAAGGAGACATTTTCAGTTAATAGAGATGACACCTTGATTTATTACATTTTCTTAAAAAAAATAAAATAAATAAAGAACAGTACAAACTGTCATAACAGCCAAATTGAATTCCTCACAATTAAATAAGAGGCAAGCAGATATTTCTCAAAATCTCTTAAAACACTTTAAGGAGTCTTTGTCAGTAGGGTGCTAAATATTTTTAGAGAAACTGAGAGAAAGTCCGTCTGCCTCTGAGTGAAGTGTGTTTTGTGGTTGCCATGACCATGATGACTGAGATTGGATCAGGTAAAAGGACTGAGATCTCACCAGTTATTGGTTTTGTTTGTAAGGTTTTTATGTTTTGGTAGGTTTAATAATGTATATTTATAATAAATATACGAAATATATAATAAATATACTAAATATACGATCACAAACATTATTAAACCTACCAAAATGACACTTAGTGTAACACTTGCACATAAACAGACAGACAGACAGACAGACAGACAGACAGATGATAGATTTATTTTACTATTAAAAAATCATAAGCAAAACAAATATAATCGAAAATCTTAGTAGCATCTAAACTGAACTAGAGACCTGTTTAACTTTGTCTTGTGGGATCTCCAAAATAAGCAAATCTCTCTTTCTTTTTTTTTATTAAACACCTTATGATTACATGTTCTCCATTATAAATCTAAGTTTGTGTGTTCTAGACAAATCGAAGGCAGCAAGTTTCTTTTTTTCTTCTTTTGGGATGCAACATTTCATCATCCATTTTCATGCAAATAATCCTGCCAAAGATGAATAGAAGGAGGTGGAACGTCAACAAGCCACAAAAGCCATAATCCAGTCACAGATTACCGGGACTATTTACCTAGACTGCTTTGACCAGTTTAGTGTCTGCTTTGATGACCTCAAAGCTTTCAGCCATTGATGACATCAATAAGGGATTGTACCGTATTCACCTGTGCAATTGTCCATCTTGCCATGAAGATGGCAGGTGGATGATCCATCGGTTGTGTTCCATTCTGCCAGGCAATGTTTCCACAAGGCTAGAGCTTCAGATAGAAAACCAATTTAAAAAAAATAGTCACACACAGACACACATTTAAATATATTCATTGGGAAAGTGTGCAAACACATTGTCCAATTTTTGCCTACATTTGACACTGCAGAAGGAGTTCCTCTCCCATCCTAGCTTTACTTACTTTCTAGTGAATCGCAGAATGTTTCAAACTATAGCCAGGATTATTTCAAATGTCATGATTAGTGTAGAGTTAGATAATATATTGTTGATTTATAGGATCTCCACTGAAATATTAACCAACTCTGAAGCTTCTTTAAAGATATTAGTAGGAAAATGCTCTTAGACTTCACAACTAAACAAAAATATTGAAAAACAGCCTTCCAATAAAATATTCATCTACAATTTTTACTGTGTTATACAAATCTTATCAAGTTTTGAAACCTTCATGTAATAAAGCAGTAAATAAAGTTGACCCCTCATTCTAACATAAGCAATAGGAAAGTGATTCTTACCTGTTAGTAGCGCAACATAGAGTCTGTTCATCTTTGCCATCTCCTTACTTGACAGAGATTGTCATTAGTCTTCTGAGAATTCACACATATAAGCAAAAAGAATTCCAAGAGGTTAAAATCCTTTCCAGGGGTCAGTGGTGTTAGAAAGAGGTGTGGACAGTTTGTGGAAATTTCCAAACGCTGTGTCCTATCAGGGCTCTTCATTGATGGTAACTATATTCATATAAGCCAGAAAGAGAGCAAAACAAAATATGGGGCTTTAAGAGGCTTTAAGAAGGGGACGGAGGCACTAAGATCAGAGCAGCTCTGAGGACTGTAGCTCCACCAAGCTGAGTCTGGAGTGGGAAGGCTCAGTGAAACCTGACTCTGTCTTTTTACTCTCCGCCCACACCTTTAAAGGAAGGACAATCCACTAGACGCATTCAGGTTGTTTCCTTTCTAAAGTCCTGTCTCTTTACCTTACAAGAATTAAATGATAGGTGGAGTAGTTATTGTCAGTCAAGGGAAACCTGTTTACCAGACTAACATTTGATTCTATTTATAATGTGTGTTGCATTGTGCTTTAGGGCTGTGCATGGTAACTAAACTAACAGTGTAAAAAGGAGGGCAGAATGACATATTAACTGACTGTTACATTTTGTTGTTCAGGAGAAACTCTGCCAAAGAAGAAGTTAATAAAAGTTTCAATGTCAAAGGCTATCAGTTAAATTGTATGTTTTTCTTTATTTGTTTAAGGATCAACGTGTTTACAACAGATGATTTTGCGATGAATCATTTTGCGATTGATCATACTAATTATTTCAATAATCCCTTTTCATATACTACTAATGACAGAAAATATTTTTCCGCTACTTTCAGCTGTAAATGACAGCATTTCACCATAATTTGTTCACTTGAACACCAGATGGCATAGTTTGACAGAGCTTCATAGCTGAGCAATTGCTAGAAATATAAAGAACATTTTAAAAAGATGCTCCATTATAGACAATATTTTTCATTTTCTTAATGAAAAAGTTTCACAACCAGGGTGTAGGAGGAAAAGCTGATAGCATCCTAACCTGATAACTGGTTTTGCAACTTAACTGCCATCAGAAAGTTGCAACAAATTGGGGCAAATCATTTTGGAGGAATGCTTCAGCAGCAATAAAAGGGTATCTGAGCATAAATGATCTGTTTAAGGTCAAGCCACAACTGATAACCTATGTTTTGCTTTTATTTAGGATATTTAGTAATGTAATTGTCGCCTTACTTTAGATTACTGCTGTGCAGCAAAACCCATTGATGCATTAGCCTAAGGTCAGAAGCTTTGACATTCAGGATTTTCTGATGTATAGGTAAATTTTTATGCTTCATTGCCTGAGCCATGTCATTCAGATTTGGAAGCAAAAAGGCAGCTTCATATAATTATGCAACCACCGCCATTTTTTTCTTTTTTTAGACAGTGTCCTGTCTGGCAATGTGGCAATAAGAATAATTGTCTTGATGCCAAAAAAGGGCCCAACAGATTTTGCTTTCACAAGTGGAGCAGTACTGGTATCGCCATAGTGTTCCGCTTGATTTATGCATATAAAAAGCTTTATTAAAATTATGCAGGGAGTGTTACAGATTGTATGGACACTGCAATGTAAATAAAACAGGAAAATGGAGAACAGATGAAAGAAAGAGGAATTAAAAGAGAGACAACAATAAAACGTCTTCAGTCTGCTTCATCACCTGCAAGGAGATGTATAAAGAACAGCGCAACCAACAGATATAGTATAAGGATACACTAAAGTGGCACCTTGATACTATCGCTGAAGTATAAGTTGAATTATTTAATCTGACATGTATACTGTGGTAGCTGAAGGTCAGAATATGTGCTTCTGTATGGGAGTGAATCTCTAAGTACCTGAAGCCAAGCACCTGTAGTTGTTTGTGAGAGTGCACCTGTGCATGTAAAGTTTATCCAAAGGGAAAATGCTCAACAGTGGTTGTGGAGACCCAAAGACCAATCCGCCCAGAGCACCGAGGCAAGTGCTGGGGGACCCCAAAACCCCAGATGCCCAAAGGCATCCCCGCCACCCACCATCACCACCACTGAGGGAAGAGGAGAGACCCCAGGAAATTCCTCATCCACCGCAATGCCAGAGCCTCCAGGAGCCAAGGGGACGAGTCCAGGGGCTCCTCCGGCAGCCAGCCACCCCAAAGTGGAACCGGCCATGGGCCCCCCCCCCGGCTAGAGCCCTAACCGCACCACCATGTTTTACTTTATGTTTTTGTTTTGTTTTTTATGTTACAATTGTTTGCCTTTCAAAGAAAATTTAATAATCACATTTTTGTTTTGCTATTCTGCAGAGATTCTGATATGAGGATGAGTCTTCTGGTGAAAAAAGAAGATGAGTGTTTTGGCTATGGAGTTCTATCAAAATGCTCAGACTTTTTCTTATTGACGGGGCATTAGAAACAACACTGAGCATTCCGGTAAGCAGTTTCAGTTAAACATGGCCTTAACTGAGACAAGCGAGGCATACATTGGTCAGTTGTTGGCTTCCTTTGTCTGGATGGGCTTTCAGAGCACTCTTGAAACCAAAATGGCCTCTTACCCTAGTTCACTGGAATCCCACAGCTTTAAGAATGTCTTTGCAGTCATGAAAAGCTCTTTGAACCTAGATCATGTAGTTAAACAGGTTCTACGAAAGGGAATCCAGTAATCTCGGTAATCAGACCTGGGTGTGACCAGTGAAACCAAAAATTGGGTTAATTCTGTTAAATTGATGGTAAAGTTAGGGCACCATGCTTTACATGACCCAGGTGGATTTGGATATCTCTTCCAACTATGAAAGAAATATTCCTTTTAAAACATCTTTTTTGTATTCTATTTTTGGTTGATATCTTTGTCCAATATAGAAATTTGTTTGATGAGCTGTTTAAGTGTGGCAAGAAAGCTAAAACTGAGGGCTCAGAACAGGAGGATCCAGTATTGGAGGCAGAAAGACAGATTTCCCAGAAAGGTGTTTATTAAGAGATAGTGGTTTTGCAGTAACAGCAAGGACGTCTAAGGCAGGAACCTCTGGAGCAGGAAAACTCAGATTAGTGACCATGTTAATCTGGCGGAGGATGATTACGAACGTGTGAGTCAATAACCTGGTTTTATAGTTCAGTCCGTGCCTAGAGAATGAGGTTGATTCCAGCCAGTCAACTGACAACAACATGCAGCGGGCACCACTCTTAGAGTCCCAGATGCTGTAGTACCAAAGGATGGAGAACAAGCAGGAGATCAGATCCGAGCAGAGGAAGGAAGGCAGGATAATCCAGAGGGCGAAGCCAAAGCCAGTGTCGAGGACATGCTCAGGATTCAGAATCAGGAGATCAGAAGTCCAAAGAGATTCCGACAGCAAATCCAGGTCGGTGACAGGAAACAGCTCCAAGTTCATCAAACAGGAAGAATCCAGCAGGAGTCCAATGATAGGTAAGGCAAGCAGATCAGATGGGAACAGGAAGGCTCACTGGTTGACAGGCAGAAACAGGTCAGGATCATGTAATCAAAAACATTAAGGTAATGCTAAAACACTCACACTGGCTCAAGAGATAATCTAGGCTGATGACAGGAAGCAGGCAGGTTAAGACAGATCAGACGGCAACAGGCAGGCTCAGTGGTTGAGGCAGAACAGGTAATCAGAAATATTAAGGTAACGCTGACATAATCTCATCAGTGGCTTGTGAATAATGAGCGTTGATGACTGGTAGCAGGCAGGTTAAATAGAAGCTAGAGCAGATGATCAGATGAGCAGTAATGAGAAACTGCTTAGAGTTAGACAGGTGAATGAAATGATTAATTAAGCCAATCATCAGCGCCAAGATCATGAAAAAAAAAAACAGAAAAACCTTAGAGGAAGAGCTAAATACTGGGAGAAAATACTTTATATTCACCTATAAGTGAATATTACATCTGTCTGTAATGAAATTGCAAAAATTACAATTTTACACACTTGTCTATATCTACAATAAAAAGAACAACTTAAGCAGAGGTGGACTGGATTGGGATCCACATTTGGCTTGCCAACCAGAACAGAGTATGGTAAAGGAGTAAAAACCAATAAAGAATCCTGGATAGGTGTCAAAATGTCCTTAAAAGAAGTGAGCAAAAATCCAGTTGTCTTAAATTTGAGCCTGTTTGGTGGATGCCAAGACCTGGAAGACTAAGGATTTGAACAGGCATACTCAAGTAAAGACTTTTTTCCTCATTAGATTATGTGAAATATGAACTTAATTCATTACTTATGTTTGTATTCAGTTTTTCTTATGTAACATTAGGGCTGCATGGTGGGGCAGCTGTTAACCATGTTGCCTTGCAGCTAGCGGGTGTGTGTGTGCATGCATTGTTGGTTGTTACTCTCTTTTTAAGAGGAACAAGAGAGCTAATCAGATTTGATATACGGTAAAAGACAGGTAGCACAAAATAACCAAAGAAAAGGATAGGAACCTTTCAGATGTCATAAAAGGCTTGAGAATGGGTCATTATTTAGTTACCAGCAGGACAATGACCCCATACACACAGCCAGAGCACAAATTAAGAGTTTATAACAAATAATATTCATTTGTTAGAATTGGTAAGTCAAATTCTTATTGAGAAAATAAGTTTAAGCTATTTTGTAATGAGTCTTGGGCAAACATTCAGCTTTTTAATGTGAAAAGTTGGTAGAGACATTTCAAAAAGACTTACAGGTGTAACTAAAGCAAAATGTCTGGTTCTACAAGTATAGATTATATATTAATAGAAAAACAATACAATTTTCTTAGATAGTTCAAGTGTACATGTCAATAACATCTCCAATAATTCACAGAGCAAGAAGCTATATTCACAGTAAATCATAAAAAATAATTTTGTTTATTTAGTTTGCTTGTTTCAACTCTAATAACACTTAATTTCAAAAATGCTAAATCTTAAATGGTGTCCCTTTGTAGATTCTTTAATTGAAACAATGAATATCTGGCTCCTAAAATATAACAGTTGAAGAAAAACTATAATTTTATTTTTTTTAAATCATCTGATTTCTGTAATACCTGCAATATGTGCTCTGATTTGATTGATTTTCTTATACCTTAGACAGATTAGAGCTCAACCAGAGAGAGCACTCAGAAGCTTTAGGTCAGTTTTGTTACTTTTAGGCCCCTCAGATCATTAAGTGTTGATTCATCTGAAGCTTTTGTGAATCTAGTAAGATATAAAAAACTCATTACAAAAAAATTTGTTGATGAAAAGCAGTTCTGTGAAACACCCCAGGCTTTGATGTTTTTTTATACAAGGAAAAAGCGTATCAGTTTGTTTGCCCTGAAACAAAACGGTAAACTCGACAGAAACTAACAAGCTCAGGCTTATCACTAACTGACACTGTTACTGGAGCTGTTCCACGGTAACATCACCCCTTTCTATAGATTAAAAGTAAATCCATGCAGTATGATATAAAATAAGCCCATTCTGGGTGGTGCATTTCTTGATATAGGATGAACAGCAGAGGCCTACAATTAAAAAACATTCTTCATTTAGATTTTTATGTAAAGATTATTAACAATTCTTGTTAAAGAAAAAAGAAAAGAAAAAAACTTTTCAGGAGCCAGAATAATAATCCAGGATTAGTCATCACTCATACAACTGATTTTCCACAGCATCAGAGTTGAACCACAGCCAAATAAAGAAACATACGTATTGTCTGGATTTACCCTGAACCTTTAGGTGAATCTTTGCTCACTTTTTTCCGCATTTTGTGACTTGTGGAACTGTCTATGTCTTTCAGTTAAGCCAGTTTTAACTCCTACATAATCGTGGTCTTTCGGACATCAGCGACAGTTGCAAGAAATGAGATAAACAAGTGTAACTTAGGAAAAATATACACATTTTTAATGTGTGCTGAATAGCAATGTGTTCTATTATTTCCATTTGCAATGTTTCAAGTCAATGTATCAAAGTCCCTTTGCTGGTAGTCGGTAGGAAATAAGTAAAACAAATTGTGAAATAGTGTAGATCGTATTAAGGTTTTAAACTACTAATGTTCGAATATTAAACAGAATATATGACCAGAGGCACAAATGGATTGCTTTTGTGTAAGAAAAAAGAGAGGTTCCCTGTTTGCGGTAAACTTTTTGAGCATCTCATTTAGTGTTACATACAGTATTT
Source organism: Cyprinodon tularosa (assembly GCF_016077235.1). Lineage (NCBI taxonomy): Eukaryota > Metazoa > Chordata > Actinopteri > Cyprinodontiformes > Cyprinodontidae > Cyprinodon > Cyprinodon tularosa. Next base: position 1,751,924 of record NW_024039718.1, on the reverse strand, counting down.
GATCTGAGTTTGAAAGGATTTTAGGTTTGTTTCACTGTTGAACCACTGTGTTAAAAAGTCAGAGGTAGTTGCTGTAGGAATTTAGGCTTCAATATGGTCTCATTTAATCACCCTCTGTCATAATTTCATGTGACTGTTGAAGTTTGCACTGCTGGAATACTTTTTAAAAACTGTTTCAGCTACAATTTGGAATGGAGTTTGGAATCATATAGAATTATATTCTAAATTATTTACTGTAAAAGATGAATCGGTAAAAGTTTAAAGGTAAATAAATTATATATGTGCTTTTGTTTATACATAGTGCAAATTTCTGTGAAATACATGGATGGATGGATGGATGGATGGATGGATGGATGGATGGATGGATGGATGGATGGATGGATGGATGGATGGATGGATGGATGGATGGATGGATGGATGGATGGATGGACGGACGGATGGATGGATGGATGGGTGGATGGACTCATAGATTAAAGAGATACAGTGAAGGAAAACCAAGACAGCTTAAGCTGCTTTTACTGCTTTGCATATATTTTAGACTCTTCTTCATTGCAACATAATATCAAACATTCAGCAAAGCTAAAAGGTCAGCTGTGCATTTCTATTTCAGACACAGAAATTCATGAAAAATGTTTTAGACCAATTGAAGGACAGATCAGTGGTAATGGTAGCACTATAGGGAAAACACTACAGACTTTTCCTTAAAGAGTGCCCGAAAAGGAAAAGGAGGTGATAAAAAGTTGTTGTCTCATGACCGGCTAGACATTATAGGTGCTGAACTTGACAGTTTTTGTAATAAACTTTATATAACTAAACCAAAGGGTCAGTTTGATACACGTACTAAAACTGTTTACAATCAAATATACAGGAATAGGTTTTGTTTAAATGAAATCACCTTCTTATAAAAGACAGGATTTTTCATTTTAAGTATATGAACTTTATTATTTATGCAAACACTGTTGTGTGATTTTCTCATAGCATGGCGTGATTTTACAAGCAAGTCAAGGAAAGCGACCAGCTTTCGGTTTATCTTTCATTGTGTCTTTGCAGTTTGGAACAGGAAGACTGGGTTTCCTCTCTCTGGCTGTGTTCCTAACTTAGACTGAGCATCAGGAAGTTCCAGCGCCATTAGATTCCAAAGTGTCATTTAAAGAACAGCTTTAATAGTCCTTTTTGTATAATTTGCAGAAAGCCACAACATCACTCTGCTTTTGTATATCACAGAGATCGATCTTAAAGAGAGAAAAAAGTCTGCCATTGAGTAAAACATTGCATTGTGCCAAAAAACATACAAGTAAATCAAAAAATAGTAAAAGACGTATATATAACAAAAGAACTTTTATTATGATCCATTTTCATATTTTTCATATTCATAAAAAAGTTCACAGTTTAGAAAAAAAAAAACATCTGGATAACAGCCAAAATGTTAAAATGTCCTTTTCTTTACAGGAGATGTGGCAGTTGGGTCCATCATGTCTTTGTACTCTGTAAAACGTGCAAAATCTCTTATTCTTTTTTTTTTTTAACTCAGCTGACATAATAGATATTCACTGATAAGCAGAGAACTTTGCAGAGTCTGACCTTCACACCACAGCGCAGGAGCGCGGCTCTCTGAAGGGGTTGCTCCCTGTAGGGACTCCGACCAGCAGGGCATCTTTTCCTGCATTCTGCAGACAGTATTGCTGCAGCTCTGCAGCTGCCTGGGACACCTTGAAAAAACAAACAATTAACATGAAAAGATTGAATCACCTTTTTGGCAAAAACATTATGTACTGTATCTTACTAACTGCAATTTTACCTATCAATTTTTTTACGCAAAAAAAAAAAAGTTTTTGCAACAAACCTGAACTGGTAAACTACTCAGATTCTTTTTATAATACACTTCAGTTATGTTAAATATTGCAATGCTAACATATTTTTGCCTGAGTAAAAAAAAAAAACATGTTTAAAGCTTTTTGCAAATAATCATCATAACAAATCTGTTATAAAAATTTACAATTCTATTAAAGTATTTAATCATTTAACTTGAAAAGGACTAATTTTACGGATGATCTTTTAGCTAAATTATGACACTGGAACAGTAAAAGTAGCCTAATATTTTGTAGAAAGCCATAATATTGACATACAACAGTGTGTTGTCAATGCTGACAAGTGGGAAAGCCAAAACAAACAAGATGAGCAGGCTTTAACAGTAACACCTAGGTTCCTACCTTAATTCTTTCCACGCTGGCCTCAAGTTTTAGTTGTTCCACCAGCCGTCGCATGTTGGATAAATTGGAATTAGAGGTCATGTTGTTAAAAGAGGGAAAATAATGTATGAAAACACAAAGTAAAAATCTCTTCTTGCTCTTTAGACACAGACTGCTTGAATCTGCTGATGGGAGGCAAATGCTGGACAAGAAAAGAATGGCTGGCTTTCTTTCAAAATGACCTCTGCTCTCTGCTGAGGAGGCAGGGAAACTGTAACACACTGACCTCTATGTGCATTTTACCAACATTACATGGAAGACTTTTTAAGGCTGAAAAGATAAGTAAAAGCATTTATTTTATCTGGATTTAGTTTAACAATAAATAAATGTGATAGTCCTCCAAGAAATAGACGTAAACTGAAAAAATGAATAAAAAGATGTAAATAACCATAAAACAAATAACAAACATGAAGTATTGAATGATTCAAGCCTACAACAGTGGGGATGTGTGTTTGTGCATTAGAAATAGCATTAAATTTAAAGAAAATATGCAATACACCCCCCCCCCAAACTTATATGAATTTGTTATATCATTTGTTTCTACTAATCCTTCCGTTGTCTATACTCAATTATTCGTGGAGGGTTGCTGAGGAGCTGGTGTCCATCTCCAGCAGTTATTGGGCAAGAGGCACGGTACATTCCTTGACAGGTCACTATTAAAACCCTATAGTCTTGACTAATTTATGAGGAAATCAAACAAACAAAACATAATGAAATAGTAAAGATAGAAATTTGATCTGCCAATATGGTTCTTTGCATTTCAATGTTTGGATGCAATGCTTGCTGTTGTTTTAAGATAAAAAAAAAAAAATCAGATTGACATTTTTCTAAATCCATCCAATCTCCTGCTTATTCTGTCAGGGTTGGGGTGTGGCCGGTGCTTATCTCCGGGGGCCTCAATGGGCGAGAGGCTAGGTACAGCTTGGACAGGTCACCAGTTTATTGCAGGGCAACACAGAGTCACACAAAGACATACAACCATGCTCACACACACACATACTCACACCTAAGGAAGATTTAGAGAAGCCAACTAACATAACAGTCATGTTTTTGGACTGTGGGATGGAGTCCGAGTACCCGGAGAGAACCCACACATGCACAGGGAAAACATACAAACTCTATCCAGAAAGACCCCGAGCCGGGAATCAAACCCAGAACCTTCTTGCTGAAAGGCAACAGTGCTACAAATTGAACCACCATGCATCCAATTACATACAAATTACTTTTAAAAAGTGTTCAGCTAATGCTCATAAAGCAGTCCTGGTTTTGTCATGTGACTCTGGGAAGATAAATAATTGCCCATCCCATAAGTATAATTAGCTTTGTGTATTGTTTTCTGTAATATTTTAGGTGTTTTATTTTTTTTTATGTCTTTTTTCGTATACCTACGGTGGCCCAGGGGTGTCAACACTAATACAAAAGCCACAACACAAATACAAAAGCCACAACACAAATAAAAAAGACGCAACACAAATACAAAGTTTTTTTGTGTTGCGGCTTTTGTATTTTGTTGTGGCTTTTATATTTTGTTGTGGCTTTTGTATTTGTTTTGCAGCTTTTGCATTTGTGTTTCGGCTTTTATATTTTTGTTGTGGCTTTTGTATTTTTGTTGCAGCTTTTGTATTTGCGTTGCAGCTTTTGTATTTATATTGCAGCTTTTGTATTTGCATTGCAGCTTTTGTATTAGTGTTGGCCCCTCTGGGCCACCGTATTAACCTGTATTAAGCAATATTTAGTCCATAATAAAATGTGATTTAATTACCAAACTTCAAGTCTGACATCAAAAATGCCGCAAACAGCTGTAAAAAGCCGTGCAGGCTATGCCACTTTGTATCATAGCAACCACATGCCGTTGCAAAGTGACCGTAAACGCGTCACAGCTTTCTCACCATCTGATTGGTCGAAAGGTGATTTATGGGGATTGGCTGTAAGGAGCTTTTGCGGAAAAGAAGTTAAACATATAACAAATAGACAGTTAAACAGAACAACTATGAGCTAAAGCGGGTCTACACCGTAAAGGTCTCGGACTCGGTGTGTTTAGGTGTATGAGAGTTTGGCAGACATGGTGGAGGTATTTTCTGGTCGGACTCTCCTGAATAAAGACGGGGAGTTCGTGGACCCGGAGGAAGCTCTGCGGAACAAGGTGGTGGGGATCTACTTCTCAGGTGCATGGTGCCCACCGTGTCGGGACTTCACGCCCATTCTGTGTGATTTTTACACAGAGCTGGTGGAAGAGAGCGAGCCTCCTGCTCAGTTTGAGATCGTTTTTATCTCCTCTGACAAGTCTCCTGATGACATGGTCGAATATTATCATGACATGCACGGAAACTGGCTGGCTTTACCCTGGAATGATGATTACAAGCAGTAAGTCGCTGCTGACTGTGAACAAGTGCTTAAACTAGTGAATTTTTATTTAACTAGATAAAATATTACAGTCTATACCGCTCTTTTGAGCTGTAGCTTATGTAAACTACTTAGAGGGTCACCCTGCCGAGGATTAGGTTTAAATGCAGGGCAGACTGATTGTGTCCTGACCTTTATAATGGGTGTTTATAACTATAATCATTTTATTAGAAAGAAATGTATGAACAGACTTTATATCTATATGTATTTCCCTAATTATAAGTGTGTAAAAATTATACATTTATTTAGTGCTTTCTATGTAGACAACTGTACCACATTGTGCTTTATAGCAGATAAAGCAAAGAGTTTATAAGCCCAAGTAAACCTCTGTAATAATAAGTGATTAAAAGAAAAAGCTGTTGTAGTTGAAAAGGGAACTGGGGAAACACCTATAGATATAAATATGCATAAATTCTAGAAACTTAAAATGAAAAATACATAGATAAGGTTATTTATGAGAACCTCCAAAATAATTGCAAATATATCCGTAAATAGATATTAGTAGGGTCGAAACAGTTAATCCGATTAATCATGAGTAATTGATTATTGAAATAATCGTCAAGTAATTTAGTAATCGATTATTCTTTAAACAGAATATAGAGACGGTAAAAAACGCCTTTAGCTGACAGAACAATCCAATTAGAGCAGTATTTATATCAAAATTGTAAAATATATATACATATAAATATTAAAAAAAAAATTTTTGAAGGTTGAAAATAAATTGTCTGTCACTATGTTCTATCCCGAACTCCTCAAGTGAAAAAGTTTGAGTCTATCTGGTTTATTTTCATAAAAATGTATTCTTTAAGGGTCCTTTGGCTATCCAATTATTAAATGATTAATCGAAAAAATAGTTGACAGATTAATTGATTTGCAAAATAATCATTAGTTTTAGCCCTAGTTATTAGTATTAACTGTAACACAGACTGAAAAGATGAAGAACATGCTATTTGTAAAACAAGAGTTTGGGTTAAATAAACTTGCAACAGATTCTGTTCCTCTTATTGTTCTTAATTTAACTCTTGTTAAATATGAATGAGAAAATATTAGCCAGAATCAGTTTTTTTAAACAGATAATAAGAAAAAAAGGAGAACAAAACGAATTAAACCCTTGCTTTGAGCTTTGATGATAGTATACACGTTATTACTGAGTTAGTAACTTGTTTTTGTTTGTTTGTTCTTGTTTCTTCTAGTGAGTTAAAGCAGCGCTACAAGATCACAGCCGTCCCCAAACTGGTGATCGTGAAGGAGAACGGAGATGTGATCACCGATAAAGGAAGGAAGCAAATCCGAGAACGAGGCCTGGACTGCTTCAGGTCCTGGTTGGATGCTGCTGAGATCTTTCAGAACTTCAAGGGTTAAGGAGAAGCATAAACCAAAAGTCAATTACGAAAATATTCAGCAGAATAAATTAAAAAAGTGACAATGAAAAAAAACAAAAGGAAACAAAAAAACATTTACCCAAAAAATCTCTCACTTGTTACTGATGGTATTTTTCAACCTTATAACACTGTGATTGAGCTTCTTTGATAACAGCTTTGCAAACATGCAGTGAAATACTGCTCTAGTACAGACCTTCCTATGCATTTAAGATTCATCTCAGGCTCAGCTGTAAGGGAAACTGTATGATTCACAGCTGCTGTAGATCTCAGGTTACATTAAATCATCCTTCTGCAACAGTTAGGATTTCTACTACATCTTCCTCCTAATAAGGAGACTTTTAATACATTACTTTGGCTATATATTTTTAAGCAGCTCATAATTTTGTTCATTTTATGTTTTTTATATGTAATTGGTAATAAAATGTACATCTTATGATCTCTAATGCTGTTTTCAGTTCCCTACCACTCAGCTTGTTTAAAAAAGAAAAACAAACTTGATTCCCTTTTGCCTCATTAAATGTCAGAAATCCCAGAGGGTCTGTTTCCAGCATGCTTGCACCTTTGCCACCAAGAAACCTAATTGCATGTTTCCTCTGTGTGTGCTGATTCAGTAGCTATCAATTTGTGAAAATACATCCAATAGCATGACGTCACGATTCTCAGAGCGCAGGCTGATCCCTGTAGGTTCATTTTCTTTGAAACTCCTTCAAAGTGTTCACGGTATCTAATTATCTGCACTGTCAAGAAGTTAACTGCTCCCTTCCTGAATCACGGCATTGTTTTTTTTTTCTTTATGTCTTAATAACAGTAATATCTTGAGAGGGCGGCAAACTTTTCATTTTTTACAAGTAAAAATTATGCAACCTGATCTGAAATGAAACGACAGAGACAATTTGGTGTGATGGAAGGAAGGCCATCAAAGCTGCAGTCCTCTGCACCACATCAAAGTGGATGGTGGTGTCATGACATCTAGAAATGTATTGATCTTGTTTGCATCATTTATTTTTTTTCCCATTAGAGGTTAGGATTTTTCAAGCCGCCACAAGATGTCATTGTTGCCTCTATAAAAATGGTAACTTAACCTCTGCTGCACCCACTGAGATATATACAATTCATAGAATATACCACAAGATTACAGTGTAATAGAAGCATCTGCAGGGTGTATTCTTTGCATGCATTGTTCCTATGTATGACCATTATTTAACATTTATCTGTTGTCAGAGTATCTACCTATTTCAAGAAAATTATAGATTCTAGGTGGTTTCAAAATGAAGCCTAAATTAGCACTTTACCGTGGATTTCTATTGTGGTCTGTTAACTACTGTGGGAAAGGAGACACAAGATCCAGAACTTTCAAGGATTTTATTAAATATAGATTCATCATTAATTGTGTTTGTATAACTAATCAACTAATTGAGTGCATAAACATGCAGTTTTGGTCAGATGTTTAAATTGTACTTTTATTAGCATGAATTTCATACTAACTGGGGCCTTTTAATCATTTTATTTCTTTATTAATTCAGTTTAAGTTTATTTATATCTCAATAATTCACAACACATGTTATCTCAAGGCAATTTACAGACAATTCAACCAGATCATAGGGAATAGGATAGGTAAAAGTGACTAATTTACTCGAGAGCAATCGCTCACACCAAGCATGCATGTAGCGACAGTGGAGAGAAAAACTTCCTTTTAACAGGAAGAAACCTCCAGCAGAACCAGGCTCAGTGTGAGCGGCCATCTGCCAAGGCCGACTGGGGTTCAAGGAAACAGAAGCAGAATATTGTTATTAGAATATTGTTAAACCACCCACGGTTTGAATATACGTACAAACATGCGCAGTTCCACTACATTTCTTTTAGTAGCCACACATTTTGTATCCATCAACAAGATCTTTAAAAAAAATCTACTAATATTAGTCAGCTCTTTATAGTAGAGCTTAATTGGTTGGTTTTGCAGCAAGAAATCCAACTTTTCAGCCAAGTCTACACATTTTCAAAAATTCTGAGAAATTATAAATTTAGGAAGCTTTACAGTGTGTTTTATTTATTACAAAACAAGTTTGTAAGTGAGCGGGAGGTTATCAGTCCAGTAGACGATTTGAGTCTGTATTTATTCCATCTAGTGATCTTTTTGAAATGAGAATGTGGAATCCATCATACATACTTTTTTCCCCCTATAAGTAACAGAGGTAACACTTGCAAAACAAACCCTAAAAATGATTGTCACCACAACAATCCATGAGAGTAAAGTGTTCTTAGTAGAAATAAAATCTTAAATTGTCTTCTCTTAACTTATTGTCATTAAAGTCAAATAGTTTACTCTTTGTTTAGCCTTGAATACAGAACTGTGGGCAGCTGTGAACCCTAATCAAGACAAAAGATTGATTCTTGGAGCAGTTTACTCTTTCTAGGTTTTCAGCAAGATAAAAATCCCCAAACTAGTTATAGAAAAAATGGCCTCCACAAAGACCTAACCTTAAACCTTTTATAAGGCGGTGCCCTATATGGTTAGAACTGGCTTTAGGCAAAAAAGCAATTATTAGCAATTATTTTTTTAGTTCTACAATATCCGATATATAGAGAGTCAAACTTCCAGCCAGAATAACATGAGAGGCTTAGAGATTATTCAAAACACAATAATTTCCTACGAGCAAGCATACAATTTTATTTCTATCAAGAAAATAGAAAATAAACAAAAATAAACATATCCAGAAAATTTTTTCTTTTTTAAAGCAGTTCAGTGGAAAGTGACACAATCATTCCAGCCCAGAAATCCTTATATGCCTAATATTAAAAAGATATTCACTGTTATGACAGCAGTCTGAAGTTAGAAATGTGCCAGATGGAAGGATAAAAACAGTAATGTTTTCCAGGTTTTGCACATTATCGCTTTAAAATTTAGGCAGAAATGTGAGGTATTTTCTGATATTTATAAGTCACAAAGGTAGGGGGACAAATGTGCTTTGCATCAACATGAAAAAACTCCACAAAATGAAACTTTTCTCTTCAAAAGTCAAATTTTAATATATCATTGTATAAATTATAATATACTATGGGCTCATGGGGTTAAAAAAAAAAAGATTTTTCCAAGCCTGGCCTCTTTTTGGAAAAAATTACTGAATAAATAAATCACGCAGCAAATTTCTACTCTTTTGAGCCCCAGGTGATACCAGCAGATATGAGAAAGTGGCACAGTTCTAATACAATGCCTGATTGAGAGCCCCCTCCTCACCATCTACTCAGTAACTTAGGATGTGGACTTCACATTTAGACTTGATGTTGGCTTTTAGAAGTGAATGGCAGCAGTGTTTCCTTCTGCTGGAAGCAGATCTTGGCTAAGGCACCAACAAGGCTGGCTTTATGCGGGAACAGGGAGGGAAGGAGGGGGCGGAGAGCTGCGTGGACTGAGGGACCAGCAATGGATATGAATATCACTTGATTAAGGAAAGGGAACTACCGGTGGATAGTTTCAAAATAAGAGTGGAAATTATTAAATATTTCACCAAAAAATAAAAATTAAAACTGGTAAAAAGAGTGAAAAAAATATGCCTTGCGAAGGCAGTTATACCTTTTCGCCAAATTACAACCAAGAATTCCATTGTTATTTGTAATCTTTTATTGGGCCAATATTTTATTTTAAAAGTACAAATGTCTAATTTTCACAAATATTAAGCTGAAATGGTGGTATTGGTATCGGTATCGACAGCCAAAGTTTTATTTAACTTTTGCTACCCATTCCAGGTAAGCAATAAAAAGTTCTACTGGATTCACTTTGTATTAGTCTTTTTCTTGCTTCACAGGGGTAGGCAGCAGCTTGACAAAGCCATGATGGCAATTATTTTACATCCAAGTAGTATGCAGTTCTTCATATATAAACACACACATCGATTTCAAACGGATGGTATCGATATTAGCCGATACTGTACAGCCATGTATCGGGTATCGGGGCCAAAAAATGGCATCGGCACAATGCTAGTGAAGATATTCTTTCTGATAAAACAGCATCATTCAGTTTAAGGAAAACACCAGAGAGGTCAATGTTGTGTAAACTTTGGGATAGTGCTGTTACCACTCTAAAAATATGGCTTTCATGTGGGAGTTGCACCAAAAAGAAAAGCTGAAATAAAGCATTAAGAGGTTCTGTTTGTGGAAGATTATGATCTGGTCAGTTTTGGTTAGACCAGAACTGAACTTTTTATGCGAACACGCAAGCAGAAGTAGGACAATAAAAAACATGCTGAACAACATCAACCCCAATATGACACATGGTCAGATTTTTCTCTGTTAAAAAAATACGGACTGCTATGTACCACTTCCCATATGTCAGGAAATTTGTTTTGATTTATCACAGAAAGTACTAAATGCGGTCAAGCAGGAGCTTCTATTCCTCTAAAAACATTTGTGCTCCCTCTGACTACAGCTGTGTACTGTGGAAATTCTGGCCTGCACGCACAGATAAAAGTGTATTGTCAATTTGCTGAGCAACATTTCACAGACAACAAAAATCCTTATAAAAATAGACTAAAAACAAAAAACATTGACCCAATAACGCAGCAAACTATATGCCGGTGTTTTTGTGCAAAACATTTTACACAACTTTGAACCCACAAAGATTTACAGTTATCTAAACAAAAGTCTGGCTAGTATGGTCATAAAAAAATCATGCATACTTATGATAAATAAATAACAAATAAATAAGAAAATCTAACAAGATTTTTTTTTTTTAATTATTGAACTTAATCCTTTTGATGTCTTCACTGTTAAATTTTGGAGACTACTGGTTTATCACATCAAATATAAATAAAAATAATATTTATTTAATTTTATTTATTTATATAGCACCAATTCACAACACGTCATCTCAAGGCACTTTACAATTCAACAAGATCATACAGTCAATTTGATTCAAAGTTTTCTATTTAAGGAAAACCAGTTGATTGCATTGACTCATTGATTCAAAGGCAATTCCTCACACTAAGCATGCTTGTAGCGACAGTAGATAGGAAAAGCTCCCTTTTAACAGGAAGAAACCTCCAGCAGAAGCGGTGTGAGGGGGTATCAGCGGAGGCCGACTGGGGTTCAAGGAGACAGAAGCTGAGATACAGAAAAATGCAAAGATGCAAAACGCAACTGTCCACAGGCGGCTCCATCCATGAGTCATGCAGCCAGGCAGACGAGCTCCGAGCCAGCTCCCATGTCAGAGGAAGAAGAGAGCACATCCAGCCAGTCACAGTCAGAGAAACAGGACTACACTAAAAAAACAGGCCAATCTCAAACAACTATAAACCAAGGTGTTGATGGCAGCAGCACAGCTGATGTTTATTTTCAGGATGGTGTCACAGCCAAACAGCAACAGACCAGATGAAGCTACTGTGAGAAAAAGCAGAGAGAGCATAAAGTTGGAGACAAATTCTGCAGAGTGGGAGAATAGAGATAGAATGAGGCTTCATACACTGGGATTTGAGGTTTGAGGTGAAAATAAGCCATGATACTATTAAGTATATGTAAATTTAGTTTGTTCATTAGAAATTATATTTATTCAGCTAACAAGAAGTAAAATATTTTCAGCTAGTTAGAAACCTGAGAACAAGATCATTTTAAGTCAAAGTTTTATTCCTTTATTTTATTGGGCTCGCCTAGCGACGTGGTTGTTTGTTTCCAGAATTTGGCTTTATTTTGAAGGGCGGAGCTGTCAACTTCCGGTGTTTCTGCGGCTTCACCAGTCACCGCGGTAGAAACGCTCGCGCTGTAGTTCTACCGCTGGATTATTGCTGCTGAAGGCTGCAGGACGGATCAGCCGCAACGGGACGATACAGTCAGGACGGTCCTCAACGCAACTGGAGCTAAAGGTGAGTCAGGTGCTGAAGCCTTTCAATGCTGACACTTTACCGTTTATAGCAATAGGAATTGTTTAAGGTGCAATATATTTTCTACTTTTTGCAAGTAAACTCCTTCTGCAACTCTAATTTGCTAGGGGGGCATAAAAGGTAAAATTATTTCACCTTTTTAATTCCTTTTTCACCTTTATTATAAATGTCAAACGCTTAAAAATCTTCTTTTTGTTTGATTTTCTACTCTCAGATCAGATAGTGTAATTAAAATACTACACTCATCAGTTTCTCCAGAGCCTGCTATTAAAATTATATATATTCTGTTTATATTAATGCTTCTGTTTAGCTGTTATTTGGCAAACCAAAGGGGTGTATATACAGGAGATATCTACATACAGCATTATGAGAATGCCATTCTGTTTTTGGTTTTATTTATGCTGTATTTTCTTTTAGTCCCCTCTCTAACAGGCACCTAAAGGAGCCTGAAATATTTAGTGTGCAGTGTGGCAGAGTTTCTCTGTTGCTGGAAAAAAACAGAGCTGGAGATTATCCAGCTTCTGTCTCCTTGAACCCCATTCGGCCTCGGCTGATGGTCGCTCACACTGAGCCTGGTTCTGCTGGAGGTTTCTTCCTGTTAAAAGGGAGTTTTTCCTCTCCACTATCGCTACAAGCATGCTTAGTGTGAGGGATTGCATCCGAGTCAATGAGTTGATGCAATCAACTGGTTTTCCTTAAATAGAAAACTTTGAAACAGTTTGGCTGTACGATCTGGTGAACTGTAAAGTGCCTTGAGATGCAATGTGTTGTGAATTGGCGCAATATAAATAAACTGAATTGAAACTGAATTGACGGTGGTGTATCAGATAGGGATCTAAAAAGCTGCAGCTGAATTGTTAAATCAAGTAGCTGTACGTGTAAAAAATAAAGGCTGATGTAATATGTTATGACATGTGTGTTTTTCTGTGCCCTAAATATTTAGGTTACCATCTTCTTTGTTTTGTGTTTGTTTGTTTGTTTTTTTTTTGGCCTGGGAATAACCGTCATCTCGCTTTCACTTGCCTTGCAGACTGCCTGCATTCTGGTGTGTCATATCAGATTAAACTGAAGTGCAAAGCTTTCATTCTGTGACATTCTACAGGTACTTCAATGACATTCCTGCATAAAAAAAAAAAACTTTAATGTTTTACTTGCATGTTCAGATAAAGATAGTTTATTGAAATTTGTGAATTAAACAGAGAAATGTGTCAATTGTAAACCTGACACTTGGTGTTGTGTGACGATTGCACTTTTATTATATGCCTAACCAAAGAAAATTCTCGGTTCTGCAGAAAATACCAAAGTTCAAGTGAGGCTGAAATGTATGTGCCTGTGTGTGCAAACCTGCTAGGTTAAGGAAATGCTAAATATGAACTAAACAAATAAAGACAATTGTTAAAGTGAATAATTCATCTGCATGTTTGCACTGTTAGGAGTCAGAATAGTCATTGGTTACAGGCTTAAATGCATCAGCAGATTATTTGACGTAGGTTAATTTATTTGTTTTGCTTTTCTCTTCATTGTTTGCTCCCTTGCCATGTCTATTGTCAGTTATTCCTAGCATTTGATTTGACCCGCAACTGTAAAGCAGATGACATACAGGGAGTGTTGCTAAGTACAAACTAAGATTTATCACATAACTATTCAGAGATTTAACAGCTGTGGTTTTCATTGTGTTCTTATTTGTTCTGTTTATTTCTTCATTGTGCGATGTGTATTTTTACAGCATGTTGTAGATCAAGGTGATGTTGTGTTTTCATTATTGATCTGTGGAACCAGATCGACGTTCGGGCGGGGGCCATGAATAGATGCTTTAACCCTCGAGGCTCTGGAATCAATGTTTGTGTTCACGTTTGAAACAAAAAGATGAAAGTGGCTTATTTAGGTTTTATTACAAACCCTGTTTTATGTCCAAAACTGAGCAGAAAATTAATGAAGTAGATGCTAGTAAGTGACTGTAGGACAGGTGCCACTGGACATGAAGCGAAACAAGAAACAGTTTTAGAGAAAAGAAGACAGGCTTCACTCGGATCAGGCATTACATTAAGACCCCATGGGTCGACAGAGGGAATAAACAATTTGTCTTCCTGTTAGTTGGTGGAAAATGATGCAATAACTTAACATTTTCTCTCTGGAGGCTTAAGCGAGCTGGACATTATTTAAACTCTAATACCCAAACTGAGTCAGAACATCTTCAACTGTCTTTTTTTCTGAATTCTTCTAGCATTCTATACGATTTATAAATCTAGGGACTGTAATCTGTGTTAGGTGTGGGCTTCTGCTGCATTAAGACTCTAACCAATAGGCTGAATGTAGCAAGGACATGCCAAGAGTAAACTCACGACACTGGGAATACATTAGAGATACACCAATCCAGTTTTTTCCGATCCATTCTGATACCGGTACCTGGCCATACCGGTACCTGGCCTGAGAGTATCTGCTGATATCCAATACTGATCCGATTCATGTAAGTAAAGACTTCAGTCTTGACATAAACATTGTTAAAAAAAGGGAACTAATTAGCACATAGATAAATGTACTTTATATTATTTCTTAACAAATAAGTAGCAAAAAAAGAGATAACAGTACCATTCAAAGTACACTGTATGGATAACTTATATTCAATATTAAATCCCCAATATCTGATCCGGCTAATTAGTCAATATTGGAGCTAATATCAGATCCAGGTATTGGATTGGTGTATCTCTACATACATTACACATTTTCTATTCAATAATTGCAATATTAATTTTGCACACAGATACTGCCAAGATGCTGTAGCTTCAATCAGTTTTTGCAGCTATTGAGAGAAGCTGTTAATATGGATCGAAGGATGGAATAATAAGGAACCCTTAACAGGATTATGAGGAACCAAGTCTCCATGGAGGGAAGTTAAAGCAGAAATTCGCCATAGTACAGTACACAGTTCTTCCGGTTTGTTGTTGTGGATTTGTAGTTGCAGATTAGTCAGATTACCCATGCTGAGCCGTGACCAACACAGGAAGCGGCAACAATCAAAGCTAGACCCAGGTCTGCATTACTGCTGATGTAGGGACCACATACTAGAATGCATTTATGGAATGCTGAGATGATTTATGGGATAGCAATGTTCCATCATCAAGGATAATGTATTTTCCATTACATTATCCTTTAGAACAGTTTCATAAGAAAAACATGCAATTCAAGATGTAATTTTGGTTTTAGTTTAATAAACTGTCTAACTCTCCAGTACATGGAGGTCCTGCTTGGACTGGAATAGCACAATGTCAGGAGTCCAGCTTCAGCAAAGTTCACTGACATGAAATAAAGTCATAGTTCTACTTCTGCAAATCTTTAAATGAAATAAAAAAAACTATTTTTACGAAGGAACCTGGGATATTATACAGACTCTCACATCATGATCATTTTATTGAATAAAAGAAAGGCTTTTGTTCCAATATTCTTTCATCTTCCAGCTACAAACTTCATGTAACAGGGCAAGATGAAGGAGTGAAAATGTGTGAATGGAGTAGCTGTGATTACTAAAAAATCCAGTGCAACAAATTCTTGTGAAAAGCCCCTTACAGTTTTCTTTTTGTTACATTGTTTATAAGGTTCCTTAACAGTTTCCCAGTTAGCGCAACATCACTGAAAATGCCCCCCCCAAAAGAGTTAATTCATTCATTTTCCTCATATTTGTTTACTTTCTACAAACAATGGAATAGCAATTATAAATGTAATGAGCTGCCTGGTGTTCCATATTGATAACCGTTCCTAAATATTAACTCTGTGTCCCTTTTAGACACAGAAGATGCATATTTCCTCATTGCGAGCTTCTTGGAGAATATCTCCCAAAAGCAGAAAGTAGATTTGTTTGTTTTGCAGGACCTTTTGCAGCTCTGTTATTTATAGAGTTGCACAAGTACTACATACTGATATTAGCTGTTTAGCTGGGCTATATGCTCTGGTACAACCTGCAGTCAGCTGTTTCATAGATCTGTCACTTTGCCAGCTGTAGTTTTAGATCAAGGCTGCCTTTTAGAACGGTGATGAGTGGAGCTCATTTAGCTTTAGCACCATGAATGCCCCACTGTACATCTGGGGAAAACTCATATAGTCCCTCCAGCTGTTTCACATACATTCTATGATGGAAAAAGTTTGCAGTTTTTACTTCCTTTAACCTCAGCATAGCTTCTTTCAAGGGAATAAGTAGCCACCAAATGTTATACACCACTAAACTTTCTAATATTTTAAAGAATGCTAAAGTAACTTAACTGTTCCTCCGGGAACATTAAAGTTTCCCCTTTCTACTCTGGCTTTGAAGAGGCTCAAAGCAAGAAGGACTGTCAGTAGAAGGAAGGGTAGAAGTCCTTTCCAGATGTCGCTCTGATGGGGAGGTTCTGGGGAAGCCATCCTATAATGAATGAGAGAGAGAATCACCTGAGGGGACCAGAGACATCAAACAAAACCTTTCTCTCACTTTCTTCTGTACCTTTTACTCACTTAAGACTCACTTCTCTTCACTCCTCATTCCATGGATCTCATCTCCCTCAAGTTATCTGTGGATAAATGGACTTCGTACCAGCCTCCTTTTCCTCCCTTTTTTTTTTTTTTATTTATCTTAATTGATCTCTCTGCTTCCGTCCTGCATGGTGGTTGTTTTTATATTTTACTGAGCTCCAGCCAGAGGGCATGTTCTGAAAAATTCGTCTGTGGAGAGAAACCCTGACATTCACTGACACAAACATGCACATGAACAAATTAACTTCCCTGACCTGAAACAAATACTCAAAACATTGTGGTCAGCAGGGACAAAGCAGGCTCGAACATGAATGATCACTTGTTTTAATCAGCTGCTTGTTTTTTGTTTGTTTTTTCTTGGATGCAAATTGCCCTATTACACAGAGGGAAAGCATATTTTGCATCTTATTGGCCTAAAAGGACTTAAGACCTCTTTTCTGGAATTTCCATCTGCATGTAAATGTGTTAGTCTCAGTTAGAAGCTGCTATGACAGTCAGAATAAAAGGAAAACATTATATATAGTTCAACATCCGATAAAATTCAAACTGTGGAGGAACCACAGTGGTGGTATTATTGGACCGCAGTGCAGCATTTGATATTGTTGATCATTTGATTTTATCAGCATGTTTGGAAAACTGGGTCGGCCTTACTGGTGCCTTGCTGGACTGGTTTAAATCCTACCTAAAGGACTTATGTTACAGTGGGGAACGTTATGGCTAAAATCCTGGTGTTATGATGGGATCAGAAAGGCAAATAAAGGCAGTTACTAAGTCAGACTTTTATCACCTGAGGAACATCTCTAGGATTAAAGGACTAATGTCCAAGTATGGTGTAGAAAAACTTATACATGCATTTTTTTAAGTATTTATTACCTCAACAGTGTCTTCATAGGTTTGCCTAAAAAGTGCATCAGACAGCTGCAGCTGATCAAAAACTCTGCTGGCTGTGTTCTCACTAGCACTAAAAAGGTAGAACACATCAGTCTAGTTCTGAAGTCCTTACACTGGCTCCCTGCAGCTCAGAGAATAGACTTTAAAATCCTTGTGTTAGTCTATAAATCAATAAATGGATCTGCACCTCAATACATAACAGACTTGTTGTCAATGTATCAACCTCCCAGAACCTTCAGGTCTTCTAGTTCCAGCCTGCTCTGAACACCCAGAACTAGAAACAAACATGGAGCATTTAGCTTCTATGCTCCACTTAATTGGAACAAACTCAGCAGACTGTTAAAACACCGATAGCCGGAGTTCTTTAAGACAAAGTTAAAAACCCAATAGTTTAAAGCTGCCTTTGGCTGTTGAAGTTAAACTGTTAACAGTGGTAATATTAGTTTAAAGTTGTGGTCTTATTTGTTTTACTACCTGCTAGGGATGAAAAAATTAATGGGATTAATCGTGATTAACATCGGCGTCGCCAGACCCCATTTACTGGGGCACGTGCCCCAGTATAAATGAGCTGTGCCCCAGTATAAATCTCATGAATATTTGCAACAGTATTACATTTTTTTAATGCATCAATTTAGATAATTCCAACGGAAGGAGACGTATATTTCTACTCAAATGCGCAGCAAGTGTGTTGGTAACTCCAAATTGAGGATGTATTAGCGCCCCCACGTCAGCGCATGTCACTGCATGAACTGCAGGTAAACTAACGCGCTGCTCTCAACTGAGTTGGATGGGACACTGTGCGGCCACAACGCATTTTTAGTTCTGGTAACGTTTCTTACCTGTCAATTTTATTATTTTCCCAGTGAAACCACATGATTTATAGACTACTAACTGAAAATGACTGCATTGGTTTGTAGATGGATATCAGGAAATTCCTCACACGAAGCAGAGACAGGGAAGCAGTAAAACAAGATGAGAGAGAGGGAGGTAAGGTCCCGTAATGAATTAGTGATTTAAGCTAAGCAGTTACATTAGGGACGTTATAATCAATATGATAGATTTTTACATAATTATAAATTTAGGTTTTTTATTGTTTGCTGTGGAGAATGAGAATGCAGGTGCTGGAGTAGGAAAGGGAGGAGGAGGCGAGACTGACAGGCAAGAGGCAGGTGAAGGACAGGAGAGACAGGACCATGAAGGTGATGAGGGAGCAACAACCAGCTTCCACAAACAAGAAGGGGACATTAGTGACTTAGGGGGAAAGCATGATGGTCCTAAACAAGTGAAGTTGTCCCACCATCCCCAGCGCAAATTTGGAGTAAAAAAACGTTCATTTAATTCAAAATGGTTTGAAAGCTTTTCCTGGTTAAAAAAGAAAGCCTTGTCATCAAGGATATGCAGTGTGTTTTCAACTTGCTTGATAACATCATATTCCCAACACTAACGCAGGTCATCCAGATCTCCCTCACCATCCCAGTCTACAGCTGGAGTTGTGAAAGGTCATTCAGTGTGTTGAGAAGGCTCCACACTTGGCTGAGGTGCACAATGGGACAAGACAGGCTCCATCATGATGCTATTTTATCAGTTGAAAAGGAAGAACTTTCTAAGCTGAGTCACAAGTGATTGACCACTTTGCAAAAATGATAAATAGGAGGTACACTTTAATGCTCAAAAAATAAAAGGAAATCTTAGCTCAGGATGAGTTAAAATTTCCCACGAACTAAAACTCTGTAACCTAGGAATTAATGATTACTTCAGAATGTGTATAAGGAAACTTTTTATTTGTCAAAGTTGTTGATGTCTTATTTATTATAGCTGCAATGTTGAAAATGTTCATGTTTGTTAAAACAAATATGCTCTTATACTCATTAATATCTCAACTGGTAATTTTGGTAGGAATGTATCAGGGTGGGGCAGTGTGCTTGTCTGTATTTATGTACGGAAGGAGGGGCATATGCACTAGGGGGGCAGTGCCCCAGTAAAGCTTTGTGCCTAGCAACGCCCCTGGTGATTAATCAATTAGTGAAATAATCATTAACTAATTTAGTAATTGATGAATCTTTAACTGGAGTATAGAGACTCTAAAACATGCCCTTAGTTGACAGAGCAACCCACTTAGAGCAGTAATTATACCAAAGTTGTTTAAAAAAAAAAAATTTAACATTTTGCATTTAAGATTTCATCTGTCCGTATGCTCTATCCAGAAAAAGTTTAATTTCACCTGGTTTAATTTCGGCAAATTCCTTCTTTAAAGAATCTTTTGCTATCCGATTATTAATCAAAAAAAAATAATCAACAGATTAATTTATTTGGAAAATATTTCATTAGTTGCAGCCTTACTACCTGATTTTATCATGTCTTTATTTGCTTTTATTCAGCTTTCATTTTTCTCCCATTTTTTTGTTTAATAAATATAAAGCACTTTAAATTGTCCTAGTTCTGGATTGTGCAATACAGATAAACTTGCCTTTTTAAATATATGATGCAATCTTGATTTAAATCAAACAATTTCATTGCCCTCTGTGTAATTCTTTTCATTTGCTAATCCCAGTCACTCTAAAATTGCTGCTAAGTGCTCAAAGAAGGAACTTATCGAGACCTTAACTATCTTCAGAAATGGTAGTTAAGCCAAATACTAACATGTACCATCTGGTTTTAATAGGGGTAAATAGCTAATCCTCTATAAAGGAAAAAAAGCAACAAAAGTACAGCCCAGAGCTTTCAGGAAGTTTCCACAGATCATTATGTAATTAGGAAATGGCAGTTAACCGCTAAATCCAGAGCTACAGAACAACATGCATGCTAGACAATCACTCATGAACATTTAGGCAAGCTTTACGTATAACGGAAGCAGCTATTTTCACATATGAAGTCAAATTAAAGTAACATTTAAACAAAGAATCAACTTTATTGGCCCAGTTTCACAGAGAAACAAGCTGATTTCAGATTCTGTCACTCACATGGTATTATGATGCCTAAGTCTTTATCCACTTGTTCATATTCACCCCTTAATAGATTGGACTTGTTTGTATGCCAGACAAACTGAAGCTGAAAGCTGAAGCTGAGACAAGCTGAACATGGTCTGGCAACTAGGTCTGGGCAATTAATGCAAAAATGTATTTGCATTGTAATTTCAATTTAACAAATGCAATTTTTCAAATGACAGAGGCATTTCATTTTGGTCATATGACATTTAACAAGAGTAAGACAATACATGTATTTCTGCAGCTCTTTGGATGGAGGTAATAAGATAAAGTGTGTTTGCCACCATACAGGAAGGAAGAGTTAAAGCTGGCATGTAGATGCGTGCATGCAGATATATGTAAGTACTTCTTCATATAAAGGGCTACAGTAAAGTGTAACAATTGACTGTACAAGGAAGCTTTCATGGTCATAAAAAAAATCTGGGAGGAGGACATCTACACACCTGTGGTTAATGCAAAGGAAATCAAAATAGAATCAGGTTTGGTTATAGAAAATAATTGCAATTTGATTTTTGTTAAAATTAATCAGTTCTGCTGGCAACAGCGGTTATAAGGCAAAGTCAGCGTGTGTCAAAGAGCCTTGTGTCTGTTTACTCATTATAGGTAATAGATGAAAAATCAATAGGAAGGCATATAGATACACTAAAACAACTGAGCTATCTGCACCTTCTTTAGCGTGCACTATTCTAACTGAAACGGAGAATAATTATGATATCCATCAATACGCTATGCATGAAGCTGTTGAAGAACTGGAGAGCTCCTTCAGTGACAGACTGCTGCACCCTAAATGCACCAGGGAGCATTATCACAGATCCTTCCTCCCAGCAGCAGTAAGACTCTATAACCACCACTGTTTCCAACAACCCCAATAAGTTGTTACATTCATGCTGATTTTGCAGTTTCTACCTCAGTCAGTTAAATAACAAGCTGCTGTTATTCTGCACACCTCTGATGTTGCTGCTATTTTTAAATATCCATTATTGTAAAAATGTCCATAGCTGTAAATTTGGTTATTTATCTTCCAGGTGCACAGTTTTTATGTTGTAAAAACACTTTACAGTACAGTATTTGATTTGTTTATTTTTAAATCTTCGCCATTATGTTATTCTTATACACTTTTCTACGGTCCACATTTGTATGACCATTTTTCTATTCTATTCTATTCTATTTTAGAAAGATCATTGTATTTCTAAAACATAAACAGATTTCCTCAAAGCAGATGTGCAATATCCCCTCTGCAGTTTCCTCTTGCATTTTTGGAAAATTCCTGCCCTTGATCACACCCCAAGAACATTTTTGTTTTGACTATATACATACAAAAAATAATTTAACTCAATTTATTGAATAACAGCAGAATTCAAAAGCTAGGCTTTTTTAATCTAGTTGTTGGTCCAAGTCAATTCAGAAGGTCAAAGCTTGCTTGTCAGTTGCCTAAAACTTTCAAAGGTAGCTTTGTGCAACAAAGACAGGCATACATATCAAAGATAACCTGTCACCTATGCTGGATTTCTGCTGTGCTGGTGTTACTGTCAAACAGAAGTGGGATAGAGGACTGTCTGTGTTTTCTGCCAGCAGACCCCTATAGCACTTGCCCTTGATTCAGCACTCACCTCCTTCTCTTTATGACAAATTTTCTGAAAGATATGCAAATGTATTTGAATATAAAAAGTTGCTTGGTTAATATATTTTCTGGAAATATATCTGTTTACAAAAATCTGCAGGTACCCTGTTGGTAGGAAGCTCCAGCATAAACCTAAAGCTAAAAACAAAACCCGTCACCAAAATACTAAATTATTCTTATAACGTCCTGTTATTTTTTTTTTATCTGGGAACATCCTCCACAGCAGCCCTGCATCTGTGCTTCTATTTCCTGCATGAAAAATGAAATATATATGATAAGAGGGGAAAAAACACATTCATCACCTGAGCCATTTCATTTGTTATTAAACAAACTCGTGTTGAATAGGATGCAGGTTTATTGGTTTGGGTATACAGTGACGAAAATATCAAATATAGCTCCATTACGTTTATACAGGCTTTTGAAGTAGCACTGAAACATCAGACGTTAATCCGACTCAGAGCAGGCTGCTAGAAGGGGAAGTCACTGCTCTACAAAGAGAGAAAACAGGAAGTGTTGCGTATAAAGCCGAATATTACATTAGTTTAAGGTGAAATAGTGTCTAGATAGTGTTGGGGCACCCAGAGAAGCAGATTTGGGGCTATATACAAGTAAAATTCAATTCTGTGTTATTTATTTCAAATCTCTGTTTTTTTGTTTTTTTTTTTGTCTATGCAATTATACTTGAAAAAACTGTTCAAATCACACAATGAAAATATTTTGCTGGTGGAAAACGCAAAATGATTAGGCAACAGCATCGCTGCATCACAGTATGTAAACACTATGACAACACATAGATATACCATACTAAAAATATTAATTTAAACATCCAAAGATGTTTAGTCCTTTATAAATGTAGTTCTAATTTAAGTCTAAATATTTTAGCACTTCTAATGTTGGTGAAGGTCATAATTCTGTAAGATTGTGATGAACATATGAGCATATGAAGATGAACATAAGAGCGTATTATGATTTAACTGCTGTTACTAGTTAGGATCTTCACATAGTAGTAGTGTAATGAAATAAACTGAACAACAAGAACAACAGTAAGCGGGATTTTAACTGTGTTTGTAGAAATCAACCATCCTTTTTCCTTGTTCTTACGAGTACTTGAATAAGTAAATACTGTTAAATCATTCTGTCTTTGATTGATGTGTTTTTAGGTTTTGTAGTATAGACTTAGTACCAAAAAAACAAAAGAAATATACCTTTTTATAATTGGACTTGTTAAATAATGGTTCCATTCATAACCATGCAGGGTCTAATCAAAGTATTTTGAGATTTTGAGTTAATCCTACTAGTTATATCATGATAACATAACTAATTGCATCTAGAATTTCTTCCTCTTTGAGATTTAAATCAAAAGAAAAGAATATTAGGATCACTAAACATGGAAAATAACATATATCTGAGACTCATAAAAGCTTAGACTTATTTCAGTAGATAAAGCAACAGTATAGCTACACACAAGACAGATTTTACTCTAACAGGAAAAATATTGGCTTTTTACAATAAAAGCATCTTTTCATATTCATTTAAACCTGAGATGTCCTCATGCATCTTCATATGAAGCAAGAACTGGATTCACTCATTTAAGCTGATGCAGCAGTGTGGTACACTTGAAAGACTGGGATTATAAAAAGAGAATGCCTTTAATCTGTAAACATTACTCATTTAGCACTAAATCAATACGATGTGCAATCAAACTGAAACCAAATTTAAAAAGCAAACAGATTCAGCATATCTAACATTGGGGGGAAAAAGACCCTAATTGAATCTTACTGTATTTGACAATGATAAAAACTAATATGGCCTTTAGTGCAATTTAAAAATTTATTATCCAACATGTATAAAAATTAAAGCAATACATAAAAAAAAAAAAAATTATAAACTCAGTTTGCATTGTTAGAGTGCACTAAGTGGGCAGAAGTAGGGGCATGATGGGAGCAAGTCACAAAAGCCTGAGAAAGCACCAATAAAAATCCAGCAATATTATTTAGCAGCCAGCATCTCTATGCCACAGCTATCCTCATTGAGAATCAAATAACCGGAGCTGAATCTGCTTATTTTATTTTTTTTTCTATTTGGCTTAAAGTTGAGTCTCTGCTTATAAATCTCAATCTCAATAGCCTTCCCTCTAGAGAGGAATCTCTTTCTTATAGCTTTACAGAACTGCCTGATTGGAAGACAATTACTCACTGGCTGTAACAAGATTAAATGGTGGGAAAAGCCTTTATGCGCAGAGATAAATCATTTGCTGGGTGCTGTTTCATTGTTAGTTCTAACTTAGCGGAATGTGACCTGGCTTAATCTCGTCAATCTTAAACAAGTGCATCTAATGTCATTCTTAAATTTGGAAATTACAGCAGTAATTAGTAGTTTCAAACCAGATTGCATGTCTCATATCCAGGCTTGACGTCATTGCACATTTAACGATTTATTGCTTTTTAATATCATAAGCTGTTTCCTGTAATTGAGGATGACTGAGTGTCTTAGAAGGCTCTGTCACTCTCCACCGCTGACTCACCCGGTTTTTCCTCATCAACCTCTCCTCAAACATTTTGGAATCAGCAGTGGAGGTCCTATTAGAGAGACACCCCGTGTCTTGTGATCCCTCCATGTCTTGGAGCACAGTTCAGTATTCACCTCCACCACATACTAATCCTTTCATTTGCTTCAGCTTCAGGCAGTTGGGTCAAAGGGCTGACAAAGGGCTGACTGTGTAAGCAGTCTACAGGGACAGAGACTGATACAGAGATGCATTTACTGATGTTTACAGTAGCTCAAATACTGAAACACCTTTTAACAAAAATAAGTTTATGCAAAGTTTATCCACAGCCATATGATGACCTCAAATTCACATAGAAAATCATTTATGGTTACAGCTGGTAGAGATTGCTCATCAAATTTTGAGTTTTTTTAATGTTTTTATGTATTGCTTAAATTTTGATATATCTTCTTTTGATAATGAATCCTAAATCATAGTAAAGACCAGATTTGTTTTTAATGTCACCTGGTACATTCAGATACAACATGTTTAGCTTTTTAAAACTGTTACACACGCTGACTCTGCTTGCTCTTAAAATTTTGTTTCAGTTTGATTACAAATTAAATCTATTTTGAGCTAAATATCCAAAGTCTTTAAAGTGTAGCACTCTGCCGCAGACGCTCATATATTAAGAGATCCAGGTCTTGCTTAATATATCACTTCAGCTCTCAAATGTTATTGTATGAGTATGCTTTCAGAAATAATTATGTGTAAGCAGATGTTCATATTACCCATGGCTTGGTTTGCTAATGCGCATGCCGACCATCCAAATGGCTCTTGAATTTTAACACTGATTGGAAAAAAAAAAACACACTATCCACATTCACTCCCTCCTTTATAATTTCAGATAAGGATGAATTATTTTTCATTTTAATTGTCTATACTCTTTGTCCCATCTTGTAGCACACTGACAATTTCTGACAGAATTCTATTTAAATACCGTATTTTCATGACCATAAGGCGCACTGTACTAAAAGGCGCCGTCTCAGTTATGTGTGCCATTTCTGTATTTAACACACACATAAGGCGCACCGGACTATAGGGCGTGGGTTTTATATACCGGTACATATCCTCTACTACGTTTAAATACCTCTACTGCGTATTTAAAAATAGAGCGGGAGCAAAACTGAGTATGATTGTGCTTTATTCATGTATTTATTACAAAGTATTAATCAAACCTGGGAGCTGGCCGTGAGACAAACACATCGCTGATGACACAGAGCGCTGTGATCACTCCTCTGAAACAGTTTATTGAGGCATAAATTAACTTAAAATGCAGAAATCTGCCGGCAGAATATGTTCGCTTTTATTATCCTGGTGCCTGCAGTTTAGATTATTTAGATGAAAAACACCTACCAGCTGCCGCGGTCAACCGCGAGGAGGAGACCCGGCCAGAGGCTGCTGTTGAATGAGATTCCTACTGACAGCGCACTGCTGGTATCTTGGGATCTGAGCGGCACCGACAGAAATAATATGGGAAGGTGGGATTGTAATCTGGATGAACTGACTGCAATGATTAAGTTTTCAGGTGGACTTTCCCACTTAAAGACATATTAAAGGCACACTATGCAACATTTTTCAGTTAATTAATGTGTTCCATAACGTTTTGGATGATTAAATGAGTCATTTCAGGTTGAACAAAGGTATTCTCGGCCGCCCTGGTGGTCTGTGGGGGAAATACTGCACTTGCAATTGCAGGAGCACCGACCCGCATCCACAGGCTCAGAAGTCTCGTGAGAGTCAGTCTTGCTTTACGGCCGAGAACTGCTACACCCCCCAGTTAAAAGCATTCTCGTTGCTAGCACAGTGGCGATCCTTGTGCAGTTATGCTACGTTCACGCAGCAAAAGCAGCAAAATCGTGTCTGCTGCTTCATTTTTGCTGCTTGAACCAGTTAGTTCTGACGCTCTGGCTGTGCGGTGCAAAAGTGTGTCTGACGCGCGTTGGGCGGAGCTTCACTATCCTTTCTCTGCCTTGCAGCTATATTTGCTGTGATCATTTGGAATAAAGTAGTTTTAATATGTGTTTAAATGAGAAAATACACCTGAAAATGTAATCAGTGCCGTCAGTTCATTCAGATGATTATCCTGCCTTCAATATTTTTTCTGTCGGAGCCGCTCAGACCCCCACATACCAGCGGTGCGCCGACAGAAGGAACCCCTTCATCAGCAGCCTCTGGCCAGGTCACGTCCTCGCGGTTCACCGCGGCAGCTGGTAGGTGTTTTTCATCTAAATAATCCAAACTGCATATTCTGCCGGCAGATTTCTGCATTTTAAGTTAATTTAGGCGTCAATAAACTGTTTAAGAGGAGAGATCATAGCCTCTGATCATCAGCGCTGTGTCTCTCTCCCTGCTTCAGCTGCTCAGACGCGCTGGGCCTGCTGCTCCTTTGCTGCGCCTTGACGCGCGTCAACCATTGACTTTGCATGTAAACTCGCTGCTTCTGTCGCGCCAGCTGCGGTGTGAACGCAGCATTAGTCATTCGTTGCGTTAGCCTGTCTGCTAAGCTCAAAACAACCGCGCCTGGCTTGACGGAGAAACCAGGAGAACAGCTGTGCATATTTACGACAGTGCACTTTTACTTTCGCCCTCTGGGGGGAGTCTCGCTGGAAAATCAACACCGGTTGCATAGTGTACCTTTAAAACTACTTTATTCCCACTGATCACAGCAAATATAGCTGCAAGGCAAAGAAAGGATAGAGTAGCTCTGCCCAACGCGCGTCAGACACACTTTTGCACCGCGCAGCCAGAGCTGCAAAGCTGCTTCAGCTACGCGTCAGAACTAACTGGTACAAGCAGCAAAAATGAAGCAACAGACGCGTGAACGTAGCATTACTTTGAACGGCCGGTTCACACCGATGTCGAGCGGTTGAAGTTCCTTTGTCAGACCTCCCGGAATAACAGCAAGCACAGCGTTCATTTGTTTCACCATGTTTTTCACATCAGCTGTGAGATGGGCACGCATGGAGTCACAGATTAACAGCGATGGTGATGAGTGGAAAAAACCACCTGGTCTCCTTACATTCACCTCCCTCAGCCACTCTTTCATCATCTCCTCAATGATGATGCTATATGCGCCTTATAGTTGTGAAAATTTGATTCTGACAAGTTATTTTTAAACTTATAGGTGACCATCAACTGTGAAGTCTTTAGTTATTGTATAGATTTATTTTCTTAATATAATGTGCTTGGATGTCTAGCCTTATGGCTGATCCGTTATAGTTATTTTTTCGTCAACCTGTAATGACTCAGGACAGAGGGACCCAGTATTCAGGCAAGGCAGACTGTGGGATAACTTAAAAAGCGTTTATTTAAAACGACGGGCTGCGGATCTGCGGTATCAGCAGATAGCGCGTCTAAGGCAGGAACGCTGCTAGAGAGTTCCAGACATGAAGCCTGAAAGGCTGCAAACCTGGCAGGAGGTCAGACCCAGTAGATGAAGGGAAGGCAGGATAATCCCGGTCGAACTCAGGAGGCAGATCCAGGTTCAGTCCACAGGAAGAATCTGGCAGATGTCCGAAGACAGGTCAGGCCAACAGATCAGAACATGGGATAGGCAAGCTCAAAGGCCCGAATACAGAAACGGGTCAGAATCAGGCAATCAGAACACTATTAGTAACACTGGTAAACTCTCAACACCAAAGGCTGAAGAATAATCTGTCACTGATGGCTGGGAACAAGCAGCTTAAATAAAGGCAGGAGCGGGTGGATCAGATGAGCAGTAATGAGAAACCGGGCAGAGTTAGACAGGTGAAAGAAATTCATACTGTAATTAAGCCAGTCATCACTGCCAAGATCGTGACAGATTTTGTGGGATGTAATCAAAAAGAAATAAAAATGTATAATTGTAAATAGTAATAAAAACAGTTTTTTTTTTTTTTTTAGAAAAAATAAAGTATAGATTAAAATTACCCTTTAAATTTTTCTTGAAACGGGATGCATAATAATAATTGTGTCATATATACCATTTACTGAATTAAATAAGTATGTATGTATATGACTACATGTAACAATATGAATATATGTATGCACGTATGTTTGAATGTATGCATCTGTTGAAAATGTATTTTGTGTAGATATAACCAAGAAAAAGATAAATAAATGTATTTGTCACAATCATATATGAGTTATATGAACAGACGGTGGGAGTAAATAAGTTCCTAGTCATCCCACTCTATTTCAAGCTTGATTGTCTCATGCCATTAAGAGCAAACATGAAATGTATATTGTGATTAATATGGGTTGTGCACACTGGAAAAGATTATCTCATTTAACTGTATTTTCTGATGTAAATTATGTGTTTTATCCCCCCAAACACCAGTCGTCATTTGGACATTGGTTTTTAGGATAAATCTGGTCGTTCCATCATAGTCTTGATTTAGTCCAGGGGTCTGGGCCTGGGGTTCGGGGTTCATCAGTAACTACCTGGTCTTAGATGTCACCTCAGGGGGAAGGAGTCTTTGCTTCCAGAATAGGTTGATATTACCTGTTAAAAATAGTTTAGCTCACCTCCATACACAGCCTGAGCTCTGGAACCCAGCTTGTTGAGATAAGCTGCACTCTAGAACGGCTATCCCCACTGTAAACAAAGAATGTTTACAAAGGGGATGGGAAACTGCTGACCTTGACTTGACTGAAGATATTGCTGGATAGTGGAATGAATACTTTAAGGATCTCCTCAACTTGTCTGTCCTGCCCACTCCCCTGGTGGAAGCACAGTCTGAGTTATCTGAGCTGGACTTGTTCATTTCAACCTGTTCACTCGAATAACTTATGTAGATAAGTTAGTCCAATAGGATAGTAAACTTGGTCAGAGAGCCTGGTGGCACCAGTGTACGGCAGCGTCTCTTCTGTCAGTGAGCCCCTGGGCAGCTGTGGCTACAATGTAGCTTGCCACCATCAGTGTGTTAGTGTGTTTCACTGAATGTGAGAATGACCGAATGTTGTGTAAAGCACTTTTGTCAAGTCACTTGAAGTGACAAAGCACTATATAAGTACAGGCTATTTACCATAACCATATCCCTTGTTGCGCCATGGGCAATCTAGGAGTATGGATTCAAGCCTTTTTTATAGGGTAGTTCTGGTGGGTCCCTCCAGTCATGACCTACAGCATGCACTGGGAGTGTTAACAGGAGGGTTAGCATCAGTTCCCCCTAATCAGAGCCCATGGTTCTCTACCATAAGAGGGTGGATCACCATATAAAGGTTTAGGGGAGTTTCTGCCTCAAGTGGATGAGTTAAAATATCCCTGGGTCACAAGTAAGAGCGGGAACAGATTAGGAGATCGACAGATGGAACAGGATGGTTGCCTCTAAAATGCAGATACTGCACTGGTCTGATGTAGTGAGGAAAGAGCTGAGACAAAAGGCAAAGCTCTCGATTTACTGCTCAGTGTACATTCATACCCTCAGATATGGTCATGAAATCCGGGATATGACTAAAAGAATCAGTCATCTGGATCTTGGATAGTAGTTTGGAGTTGAGCTGCTACCCCTCCATATCAAGAAGAGTGACTCAGACATCTGTTTCAGATGCTTTCTGGTCCCACTGGTAGGAGGCCTGGATATGCTGGAGGGCCTGGATAGCCTTGGTTTTTCCCCAGAAAAGCTGAATGAGGTTTCTGGAAGAGAAAAATCTGCTGCGCTTGTGACCTATTCTTGGACAAAGCAGAAGACAGTCAGTACAGCTACAATAATAATATTTTAGAAATCATCTTATTTCTTTACATAAGTTTCAGCAGAACTACAAAATGATCATCTGCTAACTTTAGAGCATACAATGCAGACTGGACGTTTTGTGACTGTGCTTAAAGCTTAAGTCTGTGGACACGATCTTAAAATGATTCCAAACAAGGGGCCCTCATTTGCTTGAAAAGGAAAGACAAAAATAAGAACAAATTGAACATGCATTTAATGTGTCTAATTCTAGAAGACAGAGTTTACAATGATTAAAAGGCAGGACACACTCCATCATGTTTGAATCGGGAAGTGACAATAAAAGAAGGATGAAGTTCTAAGCCATTGAGTTGAATGTAAAAATGACAAGGAATTTAAAAAAAAAATGTTATAAAAGTGATGGTAATGGATGTTATTTATGATGCACTTAGGATAAAACTATTTCAAAGTGGTACAAACAAAAAGTAAAAAAAAAAGATATTATATATTAAAAGATTGAAAAAAATGAAGGTTAAATTTCATTCATAAAACCTAAAAAAGGTTGGTTTGTCACTTACCCCTTTCAAACAAAATTACATAAACCCTTGAGACATTTTCCAAACCTTACCAACATGTATTATTCATTTTGAAAATTGGCAATGATTTGTTTTTTATTCTAGGTTTTGAATTTTGTGATCCCTTATTTTGCACAGTGTTTAGAATGGAAGATCAGCTCGTGTACACCTCTCTCAACCAGCTTAATCCCACTGAATTCCATTATAAGCACTCATTTTTTTATATATAATAAGGCTCATATGGTAGGGTTTTATTTTTCAGGAAAAGCGAATAACATTTCAATCATTGAAATTAAGGGAACATGTTTTAGGTTTGCCTTAAAAAAAGAATTTGGTGTTATCTTGAGTTAAAATATTTCCGAACAACCTAAGACACAAACATCTGTAATGTCCTGTGGCTGTGGTAAGAGAACGCATATCTAGCAATATTCTTTCAACAAACTTGTGGTCATGAAAGAATCCAACGTTAGCATTTTGTAACACCCTGAAACCAATGTGCCAACGTGGCTGAGGAGGATTTTGATTTGTAGCATTTTGAATATATTCTGACTGTTTCTTTGTCCCTTGTGTCCTCTCTCAGGAAACCAAGAAGAAAACTCACTACTGACTGCAGAAAGGATTTACGCTCCCTCAAAACCATTGCATTTTTCTCTCCATGCATCCGCCTGCTTAACCCCAGCTCATGTAGTCGAATCTTGTGTCTTTCCCAGATGCAGACAAGAAAACGAAAATATAGATGGAGTGTGAGGGTCAGATTAAACGGAAACACATGAGTCACATATGAGTGATGGATGACGCGACGATGTCTGGACTGGAGTCCTGCAGACCATGAAGCAAAGTGGACTAGCCAGATGAGAGAGGGCTTTTCTTTCTGTAGAAGTATTGAGTCATTTATTTGTGTTGCCAATGAAAAAATAATTAACAGAAACCGGGGGCAGAGTGACCTCATTTAGAATAAATGACGTCAGGCTGATAAGTCGCCCACCTCCTTACTAAGTGATGGAACATCATGGAAAATGGATTGTTTTGATTGAGGCTGGAGTGTGTGAGGTTACATGAACATTTTAAGAGTGTGGGTTTTTGATGCTACATGCAGTTATGTTGAGGCGGGGACTTCTTACTTGGGTGTCTCGTGTTGGGGGTCTGCTGGTGCTCCTCTGTTGTTCCCTCTCACTCCTCTATCTGATGACCTGCAGCCCTCCACATTCCAACAACCCCCCACTTAGTCATGTATTGCCCCATGCTGGCTCAAACCGTCCAAGCCTTGGAGGTGCAGCGCCCGCAATTGGAGCTGCAGCAGGACCTAGTGACACAAAAGCAGCTGGAGATATTGCCCAAAGTGGGGGTCCACCAGCAGGTCCCTCCTATCAGATGCTGCTCCAAGAGCGTGAGGAGCAGCCCCGCCTCTACATTTCCTCCTTGAAGAAAGAGATTTCTCAGCTGAAGGAGGACTTACAGGAACGCAGTCTGCAGCTGAAAAAAGTGCAGGAGACCTTGAAAACAGCTTCAAATGGACCAGCAGAGAGGCAGGATTGGGGCACCGAAACACAAGGGGAGGGCTTTGGAGAGGTTCAGGGAGCAAAGAGTCAGCAGTCTGACCTACAAGAGTTCCTGAGAACCCAATTGTCAAAGGCTGAGGTAACTACTGGCACCAGGTTGCCCAATGAGTACGCTGTGGTCCCTTTTGAGAGCTTCACCCTGCAACGGGTGTACCAACTGGAAATGGGACTTACGCGTCATCCTGAGGAGAAGCCTGTGAGGAAAGATAAGAGAGATGAGCTTGGAGAGGTGCTCGAGATGGCTCTTCAAAGTCTCAACACACCCTCATCACAACAAGACAACAGAGTCCCACTAGAAAAGGCTCAAACAAGCAAAGTCTATACGCCATCTGACTTTGTAGAAGGTAAGAACAAAGCCACACTCTGCTTCTTGATTTATGTTTATATTCCCATACCAGAGAAAGCCCCCTTGACTTTTATTTACACTCAAATAACAGAAAATCCTGCATTAATTCCTTCACTTTTCTCAGATATGCATAGAAATCATGCATCATATGAATGCATACATGTAAAGTAAGATGAACATAATGCAGGATTTTTAAACTATTCTTCAAATATATTGTGAAAAGTATGGTGTGCATGGGTTAATCCCTCTTACAGGCAGAGCTGGATTAATGCAATTTATAAATGTCAGTTGATTTTGAAAAATGCTTACTGTAAAAATCCTAAACAGGAGCCCCATATTCTAAGCATTTTGTTAAGTTTACATTTCAACAAGCATATGTTTACATCTTTATATCGTCATTTCGTATGATCCAAAGGTCAACAGAGAACTTATTATATCTCCAAAATAGCTTGTGGTCTAGAATTAAATGAGATCTGTTACCTGGTATAAAAATAAAATTGAAGGCAGAACTAAAGGGGGTTTGAAAAAATAATTTGCAGTGTTTCAGAGCTCAGTATTTGCAAACCATATGAACCATTAGCCCACAAATGGCAAACTCTGCTGTTCTCATTTTGAACGAAGCTCTCTGTAAAATGCTGGTAAAATATATTTTCTCATCGTAAACTGCAGAATTATCAGGGTAATATGTCCATTCATTGCATCTTGCAAGGTGCAAACAATGGATAATAACAATGCAAAACATTATTGTTTGTAGTGCTCCTTTTCTCTGGTGCCCACTGTGCAGTGCAGCCACAAATGTAGTGTGAAGCATGCTCATCATGTTCAGCATGCACAGCTAGCCTAGGTTAGTCTTGTGATAACATGGTCAACAGAACCTAGGTTTCTGCTCATAGATAATCCATTAACGATTAGCTTTTTTTTTTTTAGGTTTACATTTTGAATCTCTTGTGCTCAGAGATTATACAGTCTCTCGAAATGTGCTCAGCTCCAAAACACATCATTACACTTAAAAACATAAATGATGCTTTAAGCAGGACGCAATTAATCCTGCAGGGTTTAGCTAAAAACAGCCGAACAAGAAAATTTGCCTTTAGATGTGCACAGACACATCGGCTGTAGGTATGTGAGATTACCATTGTCAATGAGTATTCTGATGAATGGTTCCTTTAGTAGTTTGTTACTAAATAAACCAAGCATATAATATATGTATCATATAATATATGATCCTACATTTTATTTCCCTTTTGGAATAATATATCCAATAATATATTTCATACTAAATGTAATGCTTTTTGGTGACCTAACATGGATCCTTGCTGAATAGGCATTTAGTTGAAGTGTAAACAAATGTAATGTTTCTTATTATACATTTCTGAAATATTTTTAGTCGTATTGTTAAGTCATCTTCATAATTTTTTGGGGTATCATTATGATAGTAATCCCCTCATATGAATTAATAGCCCTCACACATCTGAGAGCTCTGTTGCTGCACTTGCAGCTGCTTTTTTACTGCATGAATTAACATAACAGACAAGCAGGAAGTTTTTTGTCCATCATCTATCCTTTGAGTTTTGATGGTCCTTTTTGTCCAAACAAAAACGTCCTTGTGAAACCCCAGCAGCATGAATGCAGTCAGGTCAGGGGAAGTAGGGGGTCTTTTATCGTGTCCCTGGGTGGATTGGCATTCACTTTGTAAGAACACGGCTCAAGTGCTCCGGGACAAGCTAAGTAGGAACTGAATACATCCTCTGTCCAACCTGAGGGCTCTCACATAGGTACAAAAGGAAAAACTTGCATCTGTTGTTTGATATCAGATCACACGGGATGCATTTTTGTACTATCACTACCCTTTTCCATTTCCCCCCTAAAAAGCACTGTATATTCCTGGAAGGTCATAAATCTGAGTGTGTTTGTGCAGAAACACTGCCAGGATATCCCCTCGGTTTGTTCAGCTCAACTCTGATCAAAACCACAGGAAATGAGCACAGCTGCTCTTCTTTCAAACTGGAAGTGTGTAACTACGTGTGTGTTGGTATGTATGTATGTATGCAAGCAGTTGGTGTTATACCGCTATGGCTTAAAAAGGTAACTAAAAGTAAGCTATATTTACTTGAAATTCAAGTATTTGCACTTCATTCTAGAAGCTAAAATGGTCTGCAAATGGAATTAGATGTAAGCATTTAGAACAAAAACAAATCTCTATTTTATTATTTCAACCGCTGAATATGAAATTATATTTTTTTTGGGAAATTCGATTAATTTTAGAAATGTTTATTTACATTTGCATTCAATACAATTACTTCAAGGCTCATAAAGTATTAGTTATATTACAATTTCATCATATATTGCTTTGATTGACTTTGAAAGGCTTAAAAAAAGTATGATTATAGAACATTTAACCATGGCTAGCCTGAGGACCATTATTCCTATCAGTGCAAATTGAAGTAAATTTTCAGCTAAAATAAATTTACATTTTAGTTCTTTCAATTATAAAGTGCTAGAATGTCAAGAGTGACCCATTCTGTTGCTCAGGGGCTAAACATGCATGCACAGTACCCTGAAAGTCAGAGTCAGTACTAAACAATATCCACTTTCAGTACCATGGTAATGTCATATTAAAAGCGAGACTAATTAACCTGAAGCAGAAGAAGCTCTCCTCTTCTGTCCTCAATATCAATTTTGTATATTCTGTGTTTTTGTTTAAGCCTCACTGTTTTCCCACAATCATCACAGGTCATCTTTTGAATCTTTTAAATAACTGTAGTATCAAAATTTTAATTGAAAAATCCATTTTGGAGCCTGAAGTTCTGGAATCTGAGGTATCTATATGTTAGTATTGATTTGCAGATCACAGTATGTGCATGCATTTGTTTGAAGAGCAAGAATTCAATGAATGAAATTCATGTGTCACTCTGTCAATGACTGAGAGTTTAGATCCCTGATGAGGCAATGATTGGTCATTTTAAATGCATGTTTATGGATTCCTTGTTTCCACTTAATTCTAATTGTTTGCATTAACAGCATTTCACTGTTAATTAAAATTAAACGTATGCACAAACCGTTAATATTTATTGTATTAGCTTTTCTTTTTTTTTGACATTTAATTATTTTCAAAGATATCTCAAAATAACACTGAATTTATGTTTTTTTTATTTTCTGTCTTCTTTTACCATAAAAAAAACAAACAAACAAAAAACAGTCGGCTACCCTAGTAACACCCACCACCTGTCTTACTGTAACCAGTTTCTAGGAGAAACCCTGGATTGCATACTTGTAGGTATATTCAGTCAGTACGTATAAAAGTACAGAATTTATAATCCAAATGCATTTTTATTTTCCTTAAATCCAAATCATTTTTAGCTACTTACATTTTCCTTACTTCTTCTGAGTTGTTTTTTAATCGCCTTAATGATTCTGGTAATTGCTGATTGAAGTTTCCTCAATCATAACTCCCACACTGAAGAGTGTTGCTAGCATGTGCTCACTGACGAGAAAGACACAAAGTCCTTAAATTCTTGTCAACAGCCTATCTGCATCTGTGAGAGAAGAACAACGCAGCCTGCTCCTTATGATTTGTTATTTCTCGGCTATTTTAACTGTCCGCAAAGCCCATTAATTGCATTACAACTTGAACAAGCAGTGATGATCAAAATTCAAGCCAGCCAATATGAAGAGACTGCCAACAGTATTTTCCAGAGATTTAACGCTGCTTTAACAAACCATTGAGGGAAAGCTAAACACAAGCAATTAAGGTCTACCAGATGAGACATCCAGCTACCAAGTACAGGAAGTAAAAGCTTTTAGCCTAAACTTTTCATCAAATGTGCTAAATAAAAGCTCATAATATCCCTCTAGAAATATAGGCCCTCTATCAACGGAAGCGCACCCATTTATCACTATTTAATCCAGGTTGCTATCAACCTGTCAATCTAGCCCATAGACCTCCTACCCCCCCCCCCCCCCCCCCCCCCCCTTTAATTTATAGCTCTTTTTGGTCATCATCCTCAAATAGTGCCCTGTTTGTTACTGGTACCGTTTAATTCTCTAAAGATCTCATATTCTTTTTTGCTCTGTTACACTCTCACTTCCTCTCTGAGTCATTTTAGTCTGGTTCCACTTCTTTTTTCTCTTTATTAGGTTTCTTTTTTTTTTCTCTTTTTATTCAGTGACCTCATTGGGTCTGCTGGCCAGTAAAAAATATTATTAATTGAAAAAAAGAAAAAAAAACCTCTTGGGGAAGCAGCTGACGTAAAGCTTGCAACAAGAATGTTAGTATACATGACAAAAATAGCCTATCTCTGAACGGGCCTGTGTTGTGCATGTTGTTATGGCTTTTGGACTAAATGAGAAGAGGGGATAGAAAATATCTCATATGTCCTTATCAGGCTTCTGTTTTTTGGGGAAAAAAAGAGGTCAATATACCATCATGTCACTAATATTTTTACCCAAAATCCTTTCTTTTTTTGGCCATTATTTTTAGCAATAAAACATACTTTTTCAAAAACCTGTGTGTTTTTCCTTAAATGGTGCCACATTTGTTAGGAAATGCATTTGTGGCTTGAGCAGCACAGTAGTATGTGAATTGCACCCATAAAAAAACTTGCAAATTATTGCTTACATATATTGACATATATGGTCAATATTCCTAAATGCATAGAACTGTCTTGTTCAGACTCTGAAATAAGTAGCAATTCATTAGAACTAGTCTGTGGGACTAAAAAAACTTCATTCCTGATACCAGCATTGAACACTTCTTAAATCTGCTTTGCTCCAACTAGGCTTAGGTCAGTATGAAATTGTGATACGATAACCTTAAAGGTATAGTGGAGGCTGTTCTTTTTCCGGGTGGATCATCAAAATAAGTGGTCTTCCTAATTGTCAATCATTATGGTGATGTTTCTGCAAGGTCGTCCTACATGCTCATCCCAATTTTCACTTACCGGTGGTGAGTCTGACATAGTGGAAAAATTGCAAATCTTCTTTTGGAAAGTAAGCTTGTATGAGCCATGCAAACAGCAACTTTTAAACAGAGCGTGAACGAGGAGAAATGGGCTTGTGCACGCTCTCACACACGTTTAATAGGCATTCCCTCTCAGGAGCGGGCACAGGGTTGTGCATGTGTGTTTTCTTTTTTTAAAGTGGAGAGGGCAGGTCTTTTCAAAATTCACAAAAATCCTCCACTAGACCTTTAAGTAAAAAGATCTGGGTTCACAGTATGACCACATTATGAAAACCACTCTACATTGTGTTATTTTTGATTTTTTTTAAAAATGTAGGAAAAAAAAAGAAAAGTTTGCTGAATTGTGGCTCGATCTTTAGCATAATCTCATAGCTGACTGTTACATTGTTAGTGGAAGCTGTTTTTATATCACTTTTAGAAGCAACATAAATTTCAAGTATGAAGAAATAAATTTACACAAAATCTATAGACAGAATCAGTGCTTTCGCTAATTACTTAAACCTAGATCAAACCTAATCAAATTCACAATCCAACAACTCCAAAGTGCTATGGATGATACCTTATTAGCTCAATCACCAAGCTGTCTGCCTCAGTAACTCAGTGGTAATTTGTTTCACAAACGCTTACGGTAGCTTTTTTATTTCAGTAAGGCATAAACTTTACCTTGAATTTCCAAATAGCATAGTTTAACGTTGACCAGGAGTCCCATTACCCCACGAAATATGATTATTGATTTTGTGTTATGTAACATTAAATTGGAACAAATAGGTGGGTTTTTTGAGTACTTCATTGAAGTTTTGTTTGGACATTTTTGGCAGCAGAAGGACTGGCCATCCTGTCTGGGGAAAGAAAGTTTAAACATTAAGGTCAATTATTTGTCCTTATTTTCTGTTTATGTTCAGTCAAAGTACTTTCCTCTTCCTTGTCTGGCTCCCCAGCAGGGTGTGGCTAAAACGGTAGAAGTGCTTCAGCGCCTGAAATGCACTTGGAGCAAACCAAAATTATCAGGAGGGTAGTTTGGGATGAGTTTTGTTAAGTTTGATGGGTTTTTGTGATTAACTTTAGATTTTTTTAATTGTATTGATTTCTATGTATGCAAATATTACTTTGGGTGCATAGTTTATTGTTTTGGTGTAGGTTTGTATGTATATTAATTTAGCATCTTTTTCTTAATAATCCCTTTTCATGGTTCCTTCCTTCATGTCACCTGAACTGAGTTTGGTATAACATGCTGTTTGTTCTTTTTAGAGTAAGGTGTATATGTGCACAAGCTAGAGTTCAATAAAGCCACCAAAACATCAGTTTTGTCTTGCCTCTCCATTAAATATTGGGCTTCCGCCAGTCAAGCTGACACGTAGACTGATGCTCCGACATACGCACTACCATATTGGCTGTATTGCCTCATCTGTAGTGGTTTTAAATTGCAACTTTTGCATGATGGTATACCGGCAAGCATCCCTCCTATAGCAAAAATGTGTTGCTCATCTGTTGTTCAATCTCTTGAGATCGGTTTTAGCTTCTCATAGTCATATAATTTTGTGATAATTTGTTTCTGAGTTACTTCTCTACCTTAAGAGCAAGAGATAAGTTAAAAAGAGAAAAGACATAAGGAGGTTGAGTGGAGAAAACCATTGAAGCAGGATTTCAGAAGTAAGATTAGGAAAAGAGATATCACAATGGTAAATGGCCTCCTTAGTTTTAACAACAATCTATCTGACTTAACACAAAATGTGGTCTAGCAGTGGGATACTGGCCCACGTTAGTTTGTGCCCAAGTGAGTGAGCAGAATGTGAGGAGCTATGTCTTGTGGTTGTGTATTTTACTTCTACCCTCTATTTTGACCCCTGTTGGGTAGCATTTATAAAAAGTGTACATCTTGTTCATGCAATAGTCAATCATCTATTCTAAATAATCTGTTAATAGTTGCAAATCTTTTTGAGTCATAGAGATAAATGGTCATAGAAATGCAAAAATCTCACATATTCTTAAATTGTGCCACATTCTTCACAGCATTACAGCAAGAAAAGCCTTCTTATGATTGCCTATCAGAGTTTACCATCTTTCTATTTGTAGTTTTATTTATATATATAGCCTGTTTATGCCAGTCTTGCTTTTATCAGTGTGCCCAAGGCAGCTGTGGCTGTAGCTTATCACTATCAGTGTGTGAATGACTGAATTAGTGTGTTTGATGTGACCCAACTCCAAAAAGCTATTTAGCATTGTGCTAAACTAAATATTTTAATAACAGGTAATCAAAATAAGATTCTTTGTTTCAGCCCTAATTGAGGAAAAGAATAGTAATGGTATGGAAATCTTTTTATACCCTGCCTAGATAGTTAAAGTCAGAGGATGTGTAATATTATTGCGTTTATTATTGTTTGGTCATAAGTATCTTTCATTCCATAGGTATCACTCGGACAGAGAGGGACAAAGGGACGCTGTACGAGCTGACCTTCAGAGGTGAGGCAAGTCATGAATTCAGACGTCTAGTCCTCTTCCGACCCTTCGGACCCCTCCTAAAGGTCAAAAATGAAAGGATGGACACGACTAATATTCTGATTAATTTCATCGTCCCACTGTCAAGACGAGCGGATAAGTTCAAACAGTTCATGCACAACTTCAGGTAAGTAAACCGTTTTATTGAGAACTTTGTATCTCAAAGTCAGCTGAAAAATACCATAAATTATTTGCAAGAGATTTCACCTTCTATAGTGAGGAAAATGGGACAAAGAGGATGTACTTGGACACTATAGCCCCATTTACACTACCCTCTTTAAACTGTGCCGAGAATGGTCCAAGCACGGTAAGCAAGATAACCTAAAGGTAAATGGAACGCAATTGAAGCAGATCATGCCAGACACAACCGAACCGCGCTAAATCAAGTACTAGTTCAACAGTAGGGCTCGGCCCAGTTCAGTTGTTGCTCGGCAAAAGTCCCATTTACACTACTCTTTTGAAACCGTGCCGAGATCAGTCCAAGCACGGAAGGCTAGATAACTGTTGACTTTAAATGGCATGCAATACTGAACCGGACTGTGCCTGACACAACCGAGCCCCTAAACTAGTTCTAATGCAACCGTAGGGCTCGGTGCGGTTCAGTTGTGGCTCAGAGATAACAGAGAGCTTATGAGCAGTGTCATCTCCTATTTACAGTCAGCTTCCAGTAGTTGGCGGTAATGCACATCAATAGGTTGCTTGCCAACTGCCACAAAACAGAAAAAGAGGAATTGTAAACAACAATCGAAATCTTCTAAACTGTATACTTTTCAAAATGGATTCAAAAGAGCATCGTGTAACCTGGGATGATGCTGAGACTGAGGCTCTTATCGCAATTTGGGCGGAGGACACTATCTAGGCGATGTTAGACGGAACAAAACAATAAAGTTTTCCTACCAGAGAGCAATAGTACCATAGATTGTCACTAGGAGGCGAAGAACTGTGCTAGCATGATGTATAAACGGTCATAAGGAACCTAGCTAGGCACGGTTAACTGATCCAAGCTCGATCGGAATTTGGCACAGATCAGTTTTCAGACGTTAGTGTAAATGGAGCTATAGAGCGCGTGAGCAAACTGCTTCATCTCCTATTTACTGTCAGCTGTCTCATTACGCAGGTTTTCCGCCGTTTTGGGGTTTGTAATTCACAGAAATCTCTTCAACTGTTCGTAACACGGACTTTCTCTTAGCCTATTAACAATAAATGGCATCAAAAGAGCGTGGTGCTACCTGGTATTATGCTGAGACCGAGGCTCTCATTGAAATTTGGGCGTAGGATGCTATCCAGACCAATAAGCCCCTGAATGTTATAGGTGCCGCCATTTTTGTTTGCGTAATTCCTGCCATGAGAGCTATCGTGGACCGTAGATTGGAGGCGAGGCAACCCTGCTAGCGTGATGTGTAAATGGTCATAAGAACCAAGCTCGGCACAGTTAACTGATCAAAGCTTGGTCTGAACTTGGCACGGGTTGGTTTTAGATAGTTAGTCTAAATGGGGCAAATGACTGCATCCACACAGAAGAGTTTGGGTGGTAAAACTGAACAAAGCCATGAGAGCTGTGATAGGAATTGTTTTATGGAGGTGTGATTAGACTTTAAAAAGAAATCTGGTGTTTTAGTTGGTTAATTATATAAAGCTTACATATATAATATAATTTACAAGACTATTGAGAAAGCTGTTAATACATACATGTTTATTAAAGCTTAGATAAAGAAAGAGCACAGAGCCATTTTAGCGTTTAACATTTTATTTCGCTTAAAGCTAGTATGCATTTAAATGTTTTAAAACTAATCATAAAGAGATCTTGGTGTGTCTGCTTTTAAGAAAAATACATAAATTTGATCAAATGACAAGAAGCACTGCTGACCAAGTAAAACAGCTAAACTTGTTTCTTTTGCACTGCAGCTCAGTAGAGGAAATGTTCCTATTATCTATGATTTATTGTGCTGCTGCTGCTGCTTATCACATCACATTTTACATGGTAAATCCTGCTTAGTAGAATAGTTGCAGCCTATTAAAATGCCCCCCCGGGCAGACCTACAGTGGTTGATATACAGCATGGCAAAAATGTACTTACTTGAAAGGCTTGCTGTAGCTGAGCAAACGTTTTTCCCTCATAAAAGTGCTGTAGGGGAGGCAGCCTGTGTCACAGCATGTGTGCATGTTTGGAAAAATCAAAAAGGTATTTATTGGTATGCTTAGGAGAGGATTGAGGGTGGAGTCATTGCACTGAGAGCCACTACACACAGGCAAGTCTTATACCAGGGCTACAAATGTCACAATATTTTTTTTGCAGTAACACTAGGACCAGAGATAATGGAGGCATCTTTGTGCAAAATGTACAAGTTCAACTCAAATAACTTGAAATATTATGAAAATCCCCCCCTGCACTTTTGGTCTGCAGGTCTGTCCACAA
The DNA here is from genome assembly GCF_016077235.1 of Cyprinodon tularosa. Taxonomy (NCBI): domain Eukaryota; kingdom Metazoa; phylum Chordata; class Actinopteri; order Cyprinodontiformes; family Cyprinodontidae; genus Cyprinodon; species Cyprinodon tularosa. The sequence goes on along the minus strand of NW_024039718.1, from coordinate 1,709,473 downwards.
GAGTAAAGCCATCAGATACCTACAAAAAAAAATAAAAAAATAGATACAAATACTCATAAAGATTGAAAAGCATTATAACTCTTTAAACTGGAAATAAAATGTTATCTATGTGAGGTTTATGAGAATTTATTTTCCATATATGCTTCTGGGGAGTTTTTGTGAGCCCACCTGGATGCCTTGTAGGAAAGCTGAATGATCTGCAGCTTGATGTGTTATTTTTAACTTGTATTCATCAGATACCTGCAGGCACCTCCACCAAATCTCTTTTGGCTTATATTTTGTCTTTGTGTATATCAGAGGAAAGCCTGGAACACTGTATAAATTAATATTTTTAAAGTAGTAGGAAATGTTTCATTAGCCTAAAATATACCAAAAAAATTATAATTATCTGATATTTATTAAATGTGAGGGTTCCTAATTTGAGTATTTTAGTTGTGAACCTCTGGCTTTGTATACCATCATTTCTAACAGATTACAGTTTCTCCTTAAGATCCATAATTAACAAATCTCATTTCATATTCATTGATTATTTTTTATTCATAGCAGAAGTGACATCTCATCATGTGAGAAAGTGATTGTGCTAGAACAGGGGTTTGCAGTTAAAAAGAGGCAACATTAATTATTTCCAGCATCTTACAGTATATTGGAATGAGTTCAGATTTCTGAGTGCAACACTTCACTGGTACTGAAAACAGCTCAATTATCCCTACCTTAATGAGAACTTCCACAAAGAATTAGTGGTGCAACCTGTAAGTGACTTACACATTAGGGGTGTGATGAGATCTTGCAAAATTAAACCAAATGAACCCTGTCGGTGCATTAAAAATAATGCAAATGTTTTTGGCATTTAATTAATCATATTTAGTTACTTTAACACAATTAAAAACAATTCTGTTAAAGTAACTAAATATGATTAAGTAAATGTCAAAATTGGTTGCATTATTTTTTTTAGTGTGTGAATTCTGTATTGTGACGTGCTATTCAGTGGTAGCTAAAACTGAAAAGCTGGTTTACAGTTTTTAAGTCAGACAGCATTTAAAACAGTTAGGTTCAAAATCAAAAACATAGATATCCCTTAAACCTTAATTCATTTTCGATCCTTTAAAATTTTAACGTTGGAAACACGCATAAGAATTTAAACATTTGGGCATGTTTGGTTTGACATATTGTAGACCGCTGCACATTATTTGACATCGGTTTGTATTAAAGCTTTGTTTGTAATTGAGTTTTTCCCACACAGATTTATCATCCATCCCTATTTGGTATGGGCTTTTTTAATGGTCTGGAATTTCTTATATGTATATATATAAGAAATATATATATTTCTGAATGAATGAAATTATTTAAGAAAATGATTTCTAAATATAAAAGACACTCCCTGGAAGAGTAACTACCAACCATTTTGAGTTACCACCCATACTTTTTGAAATGGTTGTAATTGTTGTTGGGTTTTTTTCTCATACACCATGCATGCTATCACTTCCAAACCACACTAAAGTCCTGAGCATAAACTAGTCATTCTCCTAATTCTATTACTGCATCTCCTTTTTTCGATTTTTGTTGAGTATTTCTGACAATCTTGCCGATAAACGTTTGTCAATTAGTTCAATCTTAAAAACTCAAATGAAGAGAAAAGACAATTAGGAGAAATTTATTGATACAATTACTTTGTCTTTGGCGCTCAGACCTCGGCAGGAAACATAGTGCTTAATTTTGATAGATTTGCATGAACGGGAGCAAAGAATATAGCTGTTACCCCCCAGGTCTGAAACTGGTAGTGGAGTGTAGATAGATGAAGTTGGTCAGTCTGTAGACTGCTGGTTAGCGAGACGGTATGCTGAGCTTTATGGGGAGATCCAGTGGACTGTGTGAGCTGATACTAGAGCTTCACTCAGGGACCTGGAAGATGGAAGTCAAGTTTGGATAGCACAGGTTGAGAGAACCTGTCCATGATAAGCAAGCATGAAGCAACAGTGGAGAGGAAAAACTCCCCGTTGAGAAGAAACCTCTGGCAGAACCAGGCTCAACATGGCAGTCTTCTGCCGGACCATTTGAAATGAGACAGGGAACGCAGTAAAGGTCCAGGAGGAATGACACTCTGATGAAGCTTTAGCTACGACGTAGGAGGAGGGGCTGGAGGTGGGTTAAAATTGTGTCATCTGAATAAAGTCACACAGTGAATCCACTGCCTGCACACAGGAGCAGACAAGAGCATATCGGGGGCCTTTTAAGATGAACTTTGGATGCCGATTGGCTTTCGTGGAGGTGTGGTTCAAAGCTGATTGGCTGTGTTGCAGGTGGATGTAGGAGACAATGGGTTTCTTTAGTTGAACTTCCACCTAGGCTCCATTTTATAAAGTTAGAAATAAAAAAGTCAGGTGACTTTTTATTAAGATGCATATCATTTTGTAGCTAGCAGGCTCCATAAACAGACAGCATGGTACTATATCATCAATCTCCATTCCTTCATGGCTTTGACCTTAAGTCTAAACAATGTTAACAATTTCTCTATATAGTTTAACTTGCAAAATATATTTGATTGATTTCAAATTTATTTTTTTCATGTATATCAGCTATGAGATTACTGTTTAGGACATTCCTCCATTTTAATCTTGGGAGTGCCATTGTAGATTTATCATTGAAGGCTGTGAGGTCTTCCTTCCCACTTCCTGGAGCCAGTCTGAAACAGATGAGTTGCTTTTTTTACCGTCTGCTTTCTTATTTAGAGGCTTAATGCGCATGAGATGTTAAATGTTGCATCAAACATGCTCAGATGGCAGCGAATTTCCCTCTGCCTGCGTGTTGTGCATTAAATCTGCTGGAGCTAGGATAATGGCTGTGTGCATATCAGTCATCAAATTAACAGTAGAGTTAGGAACTGGCTTGACTTTCTGCACACAGATTCAATGTAATAGTGCAGAGACCTTACATAATGTGTGTGTGTGAACTGGTCATCAAATAAATGTGGGTAGCCTGGTGTTGCATTATAGCATTTTCTGGGAACGCTGGTCTCATCTGGCTTAGTCCAGATATTTTCTCAATGTTTCCTAACAGTCCCTACTGCTAACAGAAACCAAAGCGTTATGAAGTATTAATAGTCCTTTTATTTTATTAATATGCTTAAGCTGCTGTGAGATTCTCCCAGTTTGTAAAACTTCTGTTAAAACAATTTATTTTACTCAGAATATCAAAACAAAACAATTAAATATGATTTTTTTTTTTGCTCTACATGAAACAAAAAAGATGAACAATATTGTTAGTGATACTAAACTACCACAAAATAAATTTGAAAAATACTAAAACGATGTTATAAATTGTGATAAGTACTTTTGAAATAGTTTTTGCACTGATTATTTAAGCCATTTTTGCTCTTCTGCAATAGTTAAAGTAACACAAGAATAACTTCTTAGTTGTGGTTTTCTCTCAGGGAGAGAGAGAAAGTCATTTTAAAGTCGTATCACTGTAGAGAAAGTACTGAATAGGGGTTCTTCTGTATCTGCACATAAATGTCTGTGTTTTTTTTAAGTAAACAGAGATATTTAGTAGTTTTATGAAAGGGGTACCAGCATTTATTTAGTCAAATGACTGGTAGCATGCAGCAGCATCAAGCAGGGGAAGGACAGAGCTGTGTTAGGCTTCAAACAGCCTGAGAATATTCTAGAAATGTGACTTTTTCTCTGGCCTAAATAAAAAAAAACATACACTTGTAGGAGGAATATAGACAGATAACCATGTAAAGTCTTGCTATACCTCAATGCTGAATCCCCTGCCTGACTGCAGCACAGTACAGAGGCTGGTTTAGTACTGTTTTCCTGGCAGCAATAAAAACTTGAGGCTTCGTATAAAAACTGTTGTGCCACCCTGGTTCTCTTCCTTTCTGTCACCCCGTTCCCTTTTTATCCTTAATGTCCCATCCTTTGTGTGCAGGGAAGTCTGTGTGCGTCAGGACGGCCGCGTACATCTGACAGTGGTGTATTTTGGGAAAGAACAGATGAGTGAAGTTCGAAGCACTCTGGAGAACATATCTCGGTGAGTCTTTGAATTACATGAAAGGTTTGAAAAGGTGTTTTTTTTTTTTGTGGCAATTTTCACACATGTAACCAGAATCATCTCCTCTTCACTCTCTGTAATCTTTCTTCCTGTCATGACACACACATTCAAAAACATACACACCCCTCCTGGCTCCGCTCCTGCTACAGCCACTTGTGTATCCAATGAGTAATGGAACAGCGTGCCACCCGTTCAGGAAGGCTGGAGAGATTCCAGCCAGCACTGATAATTTACAACATGCCTGCGATCATCCTTCAATCACTCAGTCCTCTTTGCACTGAATTACACAGACACACACGCACCACCCTAGTAGACAGTTGGTGTTGGCTGATCAGGAGTCAGGTCTACTGTGAGTTGAAGTAACAGTGTTTCTATGGTGATCATGGCGATTTTCACTGCCACTGTTGGTTTGTGGCCTTGAAGCAGTCGGACCATCTCCAGTATTACACAAAGTCTTATTGTTTCCCTGTCTGTGATTTATAAAAGCGGTTAGAGTTGCACATTTTATCATGACCAAAAGAAAACCCTTGCATAAAATGTTGAAGCGCTCTCTGAAAAGTTGTTTTAAATCAAGTACTGAGACCCAAATAGAGGAAGCGTTCTGCTCTGTAGGTGTTTAGGATTCCTTTGGAGTATAATTTGACTCAGGAGGGTGTGAGTCTCGCCATGTAATCAACTCTTTCCTGTTTTCCTTTAACGTGGCTTAACCATTCTAAAATAAATCATAATTATTTCTAGAGGTTTAATCCACTTTTGGTTTTTGTCTTCTGCTAAACAGAAGCGTGGAATACATTCACAGACTGCAAAGGAGTTTCTTAAGAAACAGCATGTGAATCGGTTAACACACAGCTACGACACTTTTTAATCAATTATTGTTTAAAACAGCTGAATTAACTTCAACATTTTGTTCTTTTGTTGCAGGTTGTTGAATTAATTGTTTTTTTCTCTAATGCAAATGTGTGCAAGTGTCCAATTGGAACCTTTTGTAAAGAAAAAATCCACATTTTCTTTAACAAAAAAATCCTATAAGATTCTTTTAAATGCTTATTTTAAATCTAATCGTTTTACTGACTTTACTGATTGTTTCTATTCTTTAGGGTTTTAATTAAAAATCAGCCAAAGCATTATGCAAAATACCCTAAAAAGATATATGGGTTGTGTTCCTAATATTCAAGCTAACCCTGCTTTCAAGTTTCACTGCTAGAAAGTTTTCCAAAAGATGTTTTTATTTTTTTTAAATGATGACAAAAGGTTAAAGGGTAGAAAATGTTGCGCTTTTTTTGGGAAATAAAGCAAAAGAGAAATGAAAATGATATCGTACGAAATTAGCACTTTTGCATTTTTTTCTTTCACATTTAAGCAGAATTTCTTAAAAATCCTTTGAGATGAATAAAACAACTTCAAATATAAATGCATGAACAAAACTTCTTTCCCCAAGATCATTGTATCTGCAGCTTTTTAACATCGTTAGAGATAGAGATCAGTTTCTGCAAAGCTTTTCCATAGTATTCTACTCAGCTTAAACCGCTTTTGGGTTTTCCTTTTTACAAATATCATTGAGCAAGCTGGATTTTTACCCAATAAAAATCACCAGTGTCCTTTGTCTCAATTCAAAAATGCAACTCTAAACATCAAGAAATCTCATGTGAACCTAATATAAGTTTGATTCTCTCTTTCTAACCTTTTGCTGCCAGACACTAGGGATGCGTTTTATAATTAGCCTAGATCTGAAGCTGTATTTTTCAAATAAAACGCTTTGAAATCCACACTTCAAAGACTCAAACCCATTCACTGGGGGTCCTCTGAGTTTATGCACCCTAAGTGGATTAGAATAGAGATATAAAATGGTATAAAAGTAAGGTTGAAAAGGCAATGAGATGGCATGGAAAGGAGTGAGAACTGAGAATGATCTAATCTAACTAGATACGGGTCAATACATATAAATAATTTCAGTGTTTTAGACACAAAGAAGAGCTGACGGGGGGGGGGGGGTGTAAAAGGAGCTTAGATGAGATAAGACTGGAGAGCATAGCTAACATGGATGAAAAAAACATGAATTGCAAAGGATGAAAAATATAAAAATAAGGATTTATTCATAAAAAAAATGTGGGAAGCTTGATGTCATCACATGGTGACTTATTTTATCTGAAAATTTCTATAATTTTGTCCCCTTTAACAATTTGCCCTTTATCAAGTGTGGCATTTCATTCAGTCTCAGATGCATTAAAAAGACCCAAAGAACAAATTAACATGTTAAACCGGATGTACTAACAGGATCCCAATGAAAGCATTTCATTGCATACAAATCAGAGCTGCACAGTTTTTATGCTCCTTCTCAGTTCTTTTGCAGATGCACTGAACAAATTACTTGCCATCTTTACCTAGAGTAGCTTTTTTGCCTAAGGCCTCAGCCAGCTTGCATTTACCCCTCCATTACATGTGTGGACTGCTGATTATCTAGCTTTCAAAAGTGCCAGGTAATTTGGTCTTTTTACATAACTGTTCAGAGGAAGAGCACCTACACAAAAGAGTAGACAAACAATAAAACCTGAATAATTTTATATCCATGGTGATGCAGGGGGAGATGACATCAGTCATCACATGGTGATTAAAGAATTTGCAGACTTTTCTGCACAAACATATCCACAGCTAAGCCTTATGGTTATATGTTGTTAAAAGTTAAAAGTGCAATAAAAAGAGTAACAAAAATTGTAACTTCAATGACATAATCTAGGTAACGTTGGGGAGCGTTATCGCTCTTTTATTAATGAAGAATAATTCACAGAGTCCCCACTTAGAAGGTGAGCAGACAGAAATTATAAATTATTTATGGTTGTATACTTTCAACTAATGAAAAAGGGACATTTGAATATAGAGTGTAGAATATTGCATCAGAAAACAGGCTAAGTTACCAATTATTTTACACATGCCTTAATGTGGTTATTTTTACTCTGAATCTGATAAAGTAGCCTCACCAGAATGCATGTTTTGAATTTTTTTTAGATTTGACAATATGTACAATGGTTTATAAATTTGACCTCCAAATGGTAGGCCTACATAAGGCTCAGCAGATATAAAGTAAAGGATCAGGAACAGGAATCCCGCTTTTTCACAAAGCGTGTGGGTGTGTGTTATGTCTGGTGCAATACTGGTTGAAACATGCTTCTCCTTTATTCCCTTAAATATCCAGAACTGCATAGAGTAGTGAGGAATGTGTGGCTACAAAATATTATATCTAATTAAAAGTAGAAATATGTTGCAGTAAAGCTATTCCTATAAATGTATCCTTTTCAGAAAGTTGCTGGAGTAAACTCACCTCTTTGTTGCTGTCTGTTTTTGTTTTTTTTGTTTTTTTTTTGCATTTCACCTGCTCCGCCACTACATTACTGATAGTGTGAGAGTGCACAGATCCTCCTCTGTGCCGTTAATTCACCCGTCACATAATTATCACTTTCATGACCCCTTTTTTTGTGTATAAAATAATAAGCATTGAAGACTTGAATGGTTGATTTCCTCATTTTGGTCACTAGCTGAATGCTAAAGCATTGATTGTAAAAAGATTTGAGGTATGAAATAAAAAAGATGATGGACTCAATAGTTATTAAACTTTTTTTTTTTTTTTTTACTTTTGCCAAATAGATTCCAACTGAGATTCCAATTTAAAAAGATACCACTATCTATATACGTTACTAGAAATGATGCAGGCTTCTTGGTTTCTAACAGAGGTGAACAGAAACAGAAGCCATAGATTTGGGGATTACATTAGACTGTTGATTCAACAAGCATCGTAGTTAGCAGACAGTATCCTTCTCCGTTCTAAGCACCGCTAACAGGATCAAACCTGCAGCTGACACACATTTGGGTAGGCTTTTAAAAGGCTTCATAAGGACACAGACTCATCTGCATCTAGTTACAGACCATCCTGCTTGCAGTAATTAAAAGGAATATTTTGGACCAAGAAGAGGGGTGTGGTGATGTGTGTGGGTGACAAAAGATCAAACCACTGAAAGCAACCCCCCCAAAAAATAGGATTTTAGAGGCGTATCACTGACTTCCTGTTCACTCAACATTTTTTTATTATATATTCTGCTTAAATATAGCTTCCAACACCTAGTTTATAAATGCAATGGATTTTTCAGTCTTATTCAAAAAGGGAAAGACTATCATTGACTATGAACTGTAAATATGGATAGGAAACTATTATTTTTGCTTGGTGTAAAGCTTGTTAGGGTGGAGTCGTCCAAAGTCCCAAAACTTTTTATCTTTTTAAGCTACTTGATGCATTTTGTGCTTGCTTAGACTGTTTGCAAACTGATTTATGGTGAAAGTATTTATGAAGGAGGTACATCTTTATGATTCAGTGGATTAATTGTCACGTCTGTCCCTCTTGCATCATAACTATATTTATATGCGAACGATAGGTGAAAACCAAAGGGGGAAAAAAGTAAATCAGAGCGTCAGAGCCATTGTTTGAAGAATATTCTTTCTAAAGCACGAATAAACCCCCACACACCTCCGGATGACATTATGCAAATCTCCAAATATGCCGTTCCCAGTGTTGAGACAAAAAGCTGAAGGGAGGCAGTGGTTTGACCTGAATGCTTCTTTATTGTTCTCACCCTTGTAGACGGGTAATGTACACCCACAGCCCTAATGTTATGATCCTAAAATATGAGTAACACATGCACAAGTTCTCCTAATAATAATTAGGAGAATCTTGATGGATTAAGATAAATGGAAGAAAACATGACAGAAGCTTCAGAAGTCTGAGGTAAAGGTTCACCATTCAGTAGCTGAATGATCATATGCACTATTTTGTGTTGTTTAATCAAAAGTTTTTGGTTACTAATTGTGAAAAAGTTCAGGCAATATAAATACTATTACAATGGACCACAATCCTGCCAAATCCTCTAATGTGTTTCTCCTAAATAGTTTACAGGTTTAGTTGATCTCTTAGTTCCTGAAACATTAAACCTGAAACCGAATCAACACTTGAGCGTAGCTGGTGTTCATTAAAGCTGCTTCAAACAAGCAGAGTGGTTGTTCTGCCTCTGCCATCTGTGGACGGTTTAGTGGCAGCTGCCCAGACTTCCTCTCTTTGGACTCTGCAGACACTCAGATTGTTTGGATTCGTGCTCCGCTGACAGACAAGGACGCTGCTCTCTGTGCTTCGACAGCTTTGCCTGACTGCACAAAACCACACACAGACATGTAGTTACATGTGGAGATCACGCGTCTTTAACTTCGAAGTCATGAGATATTTTTGGAATGTGACAAAGGTGTTTTTACCAGCCTTCGTTGAAACTGTTGCTCTGAGTCAAACAAGGTGCTTTTATTTTCAATATGTGGTTCATTTAGACTCAGAGGCATTTTCTATCAGAAGGTTTCACTGGTGTTTTTATGTAAGAGGCTGAACAGATTAGAGTGAGTCAAAGGTGTTTATACATTAGGGTGAGGAAAACAAACGCTAATACGCATCATTCACAGACCTTAAAGCCTGTGCTTATCAGAGGGTTGACACTCAGCAAGTGAGTCAAGTTGCCTGAAGGAAGGAAACTACTTGTCAAACTGAATTCCTCCAAATAATCACAGTAGCTGCTTCTTGCTACTTTTCTTCCATGTGTTTTATTTGCTAGTTGTATCAAAAAATCATGTTTTTTCTGTTTGTTTGAAACAGACATGGAAGCCTCAGTCCCTCTTATGTGAAAACGATTTGTTCCTGAGTGGTCTGCTGTGTGGGCGCACGTTTGAGCAAAGGATTAGTGACTAACAGTGTGAAATGTTATGATCAAAGCAAAGAGCCAAAGCTGTGCACATCTGGATCCAGCTGTTTCTCTTTACATGCAATGAAAACCCACAGAGACAAGAAGTGATGTTTTCCTGTTGTCTGAGTTTGTGACTCCTCTTAAGTTGTCTTGGTCTAAACCTGGGAGATAACTCTCTAGGTTGTTTTTTTTTTTTTTTTTGTTAACTTGTGGAAGATTTTCTTCTTTTTTTACATTTGTTGTATATATACTATCTAAGGTTGTATTTAAATATTTGTTCCATTTGAGTTCTTTTTCTTTTTAGGTTATCATAGATACAGATAAAGAAAGTTTTGTGTTTAGTTGCAGTTTAAATCAAGATCTAGCTCTATGGGAAAATGTGTCCCTCTCTAACGGCCTGCATGCTCTGTGTACATTTAAAGGGAGGTCAATTTCAAGAACTACACACTGCTGCAGCTGGACGAGGAATTTTCCCGGGGACGGGGTTTGGACGTTGGGGCCAGGGCTTGGAAGGGAGGCAACGTGCTGCTTTTTTTCTGCGACGTGGACATCTACTTCACAGCTGACTTCCTCAACACCTGTCGACTCAACGCGCAGCCTGGTGAGACATCGCGCAAACTCTGCAATAGGCTACTTGCACATTGGTGAACTGGCTGCATGTTGATGTATTTGATTACCTAAAAATAACCATTTTTGGACTTTACTTTTTTCTAACTGTAGTTTAAAATAATTCAGTAAAAGGTGGATGTAAAACACTGATGATGTATGAGAAAATAGAAAGACTGTATTACAGCAGAAAACTATAGAAAAAAAAAAAAAAAACAACCTTATACTTGAATGGCCCATTGAATAACAGACATTCTACCTTACTTTATAGAAGGCATAAGGTGCTTTTTACTTTCTAAACCCTTATTTTTTGAAATTTGAAATAAGTAAAATGCAACTACACCTGACTAAACAGCTCAAAGAAGTTATCAGTTTTTTTAGTTAGCTTGGGGAGCATAGAATAGAATTATGTAACTTGGATCTGATCTGGGTTTGGTGTAGGGATTCACTCTGGGCCTGAGGGGGTGTTTTAAAACAGGCTAACCAAGCTGCAGATATCTTAAAAAAAAAAAAAGAAAAAAAAAGTGTTGTAGGGTTTTAAATTAAAGTTCCCAGTATTCCCAGTACTAATAAAGGATCTATTGGCACATAAAGTTGGATTTCCATCGACCAATACAAGTACTTCCTACTTTAACCAAAAACACTGGTAGTTTCTTCCAGTAAAATGATTGCTGAGACTCTAAGTCTTTCAATTATCATTAAGATCACTAAGTGTCAAATACTGCTTTTTCCCTGCAGGTAAAAAGGTCTTCTACCCTGTGCTATTCAGCCAGTACAACCCCACCCTGATTTATGGAAGTCCTGAGCACATCCCTCCTGTGGAGCAGCAATTGGTAAAACTTGGCAACCTGATCCATAGTTTTGCATTTATCTGACAATTTAAAAAACAAAACATTTACCCTCATGTACAGGTGCTGGTCATAAAATTAGAATATCATGAAAAAGTAGATTGATTTCAGTAATTCCATTTAAAAAGTGAAACTTGTATATTATATTCATACATTACATACAAACTCATATATTTCAGATGTTTATTTTGTTTAATTTTGATGATTACAAATGACAACAAATGAAAATCTCAAATTCATCATATCAGAAAATTAGAATATTGTGAAAAGGTTCAAAATTGATGGCCCCTGGTGCCACACTCTAATCAGCTAATTAACTCAAACCACCTGCAAAAGCCTTTAAATGGTCTTTCAGTCTAGTTCTATAGGCTACACAATCATGGGGAAGACTGCTGACTTGACAGTTGTCCAAAAGACGACCATCGACACCTTGCACAAGGAGGGCAAGACACAAAAGGTCATCGCTAAAGAGGCTGGCTGTTCACAGAGCTCAGTGTCCAAGCACATTAATAGAGAGGCGAAGGGAAGGAAAAGATGTGGTCGAAAAAAGTGTACAAGCAAGAGAGATAACCGCACCCTGGAGAGGATTGTGAAACAAAACCCCTTCAAAAATGTGGGGGAGATTCACAAAGAGTGGACTGCAGCTGGAGTGAGTGCTTCAAGAACCACCACACACAGACGTATGAAAGACATGGGTTTCTGCTGTCGCATTCCTTGTGTCAAGCCACTCTTGAACCACAGACAGCGTCAGAAGCGTCTTGCCTGGGCTAAAGAGAAACAGGACTGGACTGCTGGTGAGTGGTCCAAAGTCATGTTCTCTGATGAAAGTAAATTTTGCATTTCCTTTGGAAATCAAGGTCCCAGAGTCTGGAGGAAAAGAAGAGAGGCACTTCATCCACGTTGCTTGAAGTCCAGTGTAAAGTTTCCACAGTCAGTGATGGTTTGGGGTGCCATGTCATCTGCTGGTGTTGGTCCATTGTGTTTTCTGAGGTCCAGGGTCAACGCAGCCATACCAGGAAGTTTTAGAGCACTTCATGCTTCCTGCAGCTGACCAACTTTTTGGAGATGCAGATTTCATTTTCCAACAGGACTTGGCACCTGCACACAGTGCCAAAGCTACCAGTACCTGGTTGAAGGACCATGGTATCCCTGTTCTTAATTGGCCAGCAAACTCTCCTGACCTTAACCCCATAGAAAATCTATGGGGTATTGTGAAGAAGAAGATGCAATACACCAGACCCAACAATTCAGAAGAGCTAAAAGCCACTATTAGAGCAACCTGGGCTATCATAACACCGGAGCAGTGCCACAGACTGATCGACTCCATGCCACGCCGCATTGCTGCAGTAATACAGGCCAAAGGAGGCCCAACTAAATACTGAGTGCTGTACATGCTCATACTTTTCATGTTCATACTTTTCAGTTGGCCAACATTTCTATAAATCCTTTGTTTTTATTGGTCTTCAGTAATATTCTAATTTTCTGATATGATGAATTTGAGATTTTCATTTGTTGTCATTTGTAATCATCAAAATTAAACAAAATAAACATCTGAAATATATGAGTTTGTATGTAATGTATGAATATAATATACAAGTTTCACTTTTTAAATGGAATTACTGAAATCAATCTACTTTTTCATGATATTCTAATTTTATGACCAGCACCTGTAGATAGATCTAAAAATCCGACTATGTGTGTGTGGATATTTCAGTATATTTTTGCTCTTCTTACTGTAGGTGATGAAGAAAGACACAGGCTTCTGGAGGGATTTCGGTTTCGGTATGACCTGTCAATACAGGTCTGACTTCATCAACATCGGTGAGGTTTGCACAAGAGAATTTATACTGAAGTCGTGCCATATTCACAATGACTCCAGGAATTTATAATCAGTTTCTCCTCAGGGTTTGATTTTCTTTGTGGAGGCGTGACATAAAAACGGCCTCATCAGATGCAGAAGTAATATCCTCTCTGGTGTCCTAATGGGGCCGATGCATAACAGACATGGAAAACAGAAGAACTAAGATTGCATTACTATTCACTACAGGGTGAAGGCTTTATTCTATTACCCTGCAAGATATAACTGAGCAGCAATAATCTCTCCATATCCACTAATGTAGCCCTATATGTATATAGATTAGGCCAACAGTAACAGCTCTACTTAATTGTTCATGTGGATCTTCTGAACTTAGAATCAAATTAAAGTCAGTAAAATGAACTCATGTATAGATTGATTAAATAAAGAGTGGACATGTGCTTTCAATGATTTTGGTTTAAATTTAATTAAAACAGCTTTCTTAGGCATAAATAGACACACGAATAAACACAAATAGGCATGCAACACATTCTTTCTTCACACTTTTAGACTGCAAAGCACAGCTCCTTAAATGCCTTCATCAGAGAAAAGTTCCCTGTGAAATACAGGAGGTTCCAACTGAGCCGTTAAGGTAAACTACATTATTCACATTGTTCAGTAATTGTAGAGTAATATCTATACAGATGTTCACTCATCAAGCCATGATAACCTAAAATGCCTTTTGCAGAAAGCAGTCAGGCATCCTTTCATCAAAACTGTTGAAGCTCTGTGAAAACTCTTATTTCTAGCTACAGCAGGCAGAATCCTCTCTTGTTCAGCTGTAAAAAAGGAAAAATATGATATCCTCACCTTGAGCTGAAATCATGACATTTTTATTCATTCACACGTTTAATACTTTATATTAAAGTTTTCAATTTCTCCCTAAAACTCCAAAAGATGTCCAGATCCTGAAAGGTAAACCCTGTCTACTTGATATTTAATTACTATATTTATTCTTCTTCATGTAATTATGTTCTAAGTAATTACTTACTTAGTACATAATTACATGAAGAAGAATTTGAATTATTAACAGTGCTCAAATTTCTAAGGGTTTTTTGTAACAATTTCCTTGTAGTATTTCTTTAATAAAGATGAAGCTAAAATAGAAATTTTAAAACTTGTTTCTGGGGAAACTATATTTGCGTTTGGATCCCAGCCATGTGATTTTGCTTGGAGTTAGCATTTTCTCCCTATGCATTTGTTTTGTGTCTGATAGTATTCCCGTGTCTTACTATAGTCAGGATCACTTTGGGTAATAATTCTAAATGTGTGAATCATCCTGGTTGTTTGCCTTGTGATGGACTGGAAACCTGTTCAGAGGGTACCCTACCTGTTACCACAGGAGATAGGCACAATCACCCCTCAGTTAGCTTCATTTGTAAAGACAATTGATAGACAGACGGACAGATAGATGGACAGAGAGAAGGGCAGATAGAGTTTTATTGAACATGTACCTTCTGACAACCTGGATTGTTTAGCCTTTAGCTGATATGATTAAGGGGGCTCATTGCTGAGGCAGTGACTGGAGGAAACCCAGGTACTACGGCTCTAAAATAAGCCCACATCTTCACCCCTCTAGCACTCTGTTTGACAGTCAGTTTGAGGTGTTGGTGCTGATATACCAAGACTTCTTCAGTCTCATCTCTAAATTGTATTATTTCACAGGTCTTGCAGGATACAAATTGCTGCAAACTCGTTTTTACTAGCAATAGGTTTTGTTCCTAGCATGACTTCAAATAAGCAATACATTACAGGCATGTTTCTACAATTTAATATACAATATGCCTGTTAAGTCTGAGATGTTTTTGGAGTTTTGTTCTTGTTCTCTTTGAGTTGTCTAACATGGAGGTGAATTTAAATATTAACTCTTGGGTTTTTGCTTTTAAATGACCTTCCTCAGTGTAGAATTAAGTAGCTCTGATCACTTAGAAAAAGATTAATAAACAACAAACGCTTCTGTAAAGTCAGTTCTGTTTTCTTTCCACACTGGCATTTTATTTAACACACCTTTATGCTCCAGACCGGGTGGCTACACTTTATAATGAATTATTCATTATCATTTTACAGGCAATGGTATCTATTGTTCCTCTTGAATCTTCTACAAGAACCAATGGTCTATACAGCTTTATGATCATGCTTTTCAATGGGTATCCTTTTTTGCCTTGAAAATGATAATCATATAATTCCGTAAAAATTCAAAAAATATCCACTGGACTTGGTTTTCAAGATTTGAAGACGTTTCGCCACCTCTCCAGGAAGCTTTCTCAATTCAAATGTCTGGATCCGCAGTGAGTTTGAGTCTTATATAGGCAACGCCTTGTGTCGCTTGGAAACATGCAATGGTAACCGATGAATGGGTCGTTAGTTCCATCGTTAGCCTGTAATATCTGAACCTGTCTATGATTCTAGGGGTCGGTCGTTAAAGGGGGGATTGCCATTAAGGGGGGGGGAATTGTCTCCTGTAATACCTGAAACCTGTCTATGATTGTTAAGGGTTGGTCGTTAAGGAGGTATTGTTCACCGGCTGGGGCGGGTAGGTCCCTCGTTCCTCTGTGATGGGGTGGGGGGTTTGGTGATATCTGGAAGGGATCATGTCTATGATGAATTGTATGTTTTTGGAAGCTGGAATCTGAGTCCACCACCTCTGTTTAAAGTTGTTTTTTCTCTAAACATAGATGGCTTCCTTCACGATGGCTTCCTTCACGCCCCTGTCAAACCACCTATTTTCTTTATCCAGAATATAGACATTCTGGTCCTCAAAAGAATGTCCTTTGTCCACAAGGTGTAGGTGTACTGCGGAGTCTTGTCCAGAGGCGGCCGCTCTTCTGTGTTGGGCCATGCGTCTGTGGAGAGGTTGTTTTGTTTCGCCGACATAAAGATCAGAGCATTCCTCGCTGCACTGAACAGCATATACCACTCCGCTCATATTCGGTCTGGGGGTTTTATCTTTAGGATGCACTAGCCTCTGTTTAAGGGTTTGGTTTGGCTTGAAATGTACTGGGATCTTGTGTTTGGAGAAAATCCTCTTGAGCTTTTCAGACACTCCAGCAACATAAGGGATTGTGATGTTTTTGCGTTTAATTTTCCCATCGCTGTCTTCTGTTGCGTGTCTTTTGGATTTCCTTGCTGATTTGATAAAAGCCCAGTTTGGATATCCACAGTTTCGGAGAGCATCTTTGATGTGTTTCTGTTCTTTTTGCTTGCCATCTGTTTTAGTAGGGACATGTTCTGCCCGGTGTTGTAAGGTTCTGATGACTGAGAGTTTGTGTTCCAGTGGGTGGTGTGAGTCAAAAAGAAGATACTGGTCTGTGTGAGTAGGTTTCCTATACACTTCAATGTTTAGGCTTCCATCTCCTTCCATGCTCACCAGACAGTCCAGAAAGGGTAGTTTGTTGTCCTTGGCATCCTCTCTGGTGAATTTGATGTTACGGTCAACAGAGTTGATGTGTTTGGTGAAAGCTTCCACTTCCTCTAGTTGGATTTTGACGAAAGTGTCATCCACGTATCTAAACCAGTGGCTTGGTGGTATTCCATTGAAAGTGTCTAAAGCTCTCTTTTCCATTTCTTCCATGTAAAGATTGGCTACAATTGGTGATACTGGAGATCCCATTGCGCAGCCATGCTTCTGTCTGTAAAAATTACCTCTGAATTTGAAATAGGTTGTGGAAAGACAAAGGCCCAGTAGTGTGCAGATCTGGTCCGGAGTGAAATTAGTCCTGTTGTGTAAATCACTATCTTGTTCAAGACGTGTCCTGACTGTTTCCACTGCCTCTGTTATAGGTATGCATGTGAAAAGTGAAGTAACATCAAACGATACCAGGGTTTCTCCTGGAGCCATCCTTAAATGTTTGGCTTTGTTGGCAAAATCTTTGGAGTTTTCTATGTGATGTGGTGTGTTCCCCACCAAGGGAGCTAAGATATTAGTAAGCTGTTTAGCAATGTTGTATGTTACTGAGTTAATGCTGCTGACGATGGGCCTGAGTGGTGCCCCTTCTTTGTGAATTTTTGGAACTCCATATAAGCATGGAATTTCCTCCCCTGGATATAATCTGAAATAGGCTGTGCTGTTAATTACCTTGTCTTTTTCAAGTTGTTTGAGATAGTCTATTATTTTCTTTTTGTAGCCGCTGGTTGGATCTCTTTTCAAGGATTCATACGTATTAGTGTCCTTCAGGAGAGTGATAATTTTGTCTTGGTAGTCTGAGGTGTTGAGGACTACGGTGCATCTTCCTTTGTCTGCTGGTAATATGGTGATGCTTTGGTCCTGGCTCAGGGATGTTATGACTTTCTTTTCCTGGGGTGTGAGGTTGGAAGGAGGTGGTTTGGCGCTGGACAGGGTGGCTGTTACCTTCATTCTGAGTTGCTCTGCCTCCGTTTCAGCCAAGTTGTTGTTCCTGATGGCCGATTCAGTGGCCGTGATCAGTTCCACAATGGGTACTTCTTGTGGAGCAATGGCAAAATTCAGGCCTTTACTCAGTACATCCATCTCTGGTTTTGTCAGTGGTCTGCTAGATAGGTTTTTTACCCACTTGTCTTCAACCTTGATGTTATCCTCCTGAGTCAAGTTGCTCTCTTGTTTAATTGCTGCTTTCTGTTGTAATCTTTTGAATTTGGCTTTTTGTCTTTCTTTTGTTTTATGATGTTGTGAAAGCTTGGCTTTATTGACCAAAATAGCAACTTCTTCAAACAAGGTTTCGGGGAGAAGTTTGGATAGCTTCTGCCTTATCTGATCTATTTTGTGCGAGATAGCTTCAATTGTGAAGTGAGTCTGTCTAATCCTCTCACTAAGCAGCTTTTTGTGCGCATTCCTAAGAATCTCTTCTGCCCTGTGTCCTTTGATAGTAGACTTCAGTCTTAGACTGTTGGGAATGAGACCTTGCTGTCTACATCTTAAATTGAAACGTAGATGATTCCTATAATCTGCAAGTTTCCTAAGCAATTTCTCGTACTCACGCGTTATTCCGAGGGTGTCTTTCCCAAAATAATCATATAAGATTGATTATTTTATTTACGCTTTTCTGGGGGGGTAGGGTCACATTTAAAATGAAATCTAAATATTGGTAATGATTCTAGATAAAAATATTTGTTTATATATCAAGATATGTAAAAATGTGGCAAGAAAATCAACCCTGTATGGTTCATCAGTCCATCACACATAACACAATTCAATTCAGTTTATGTATATAGCTCCAATTCACAACACATGTCATCTCAATGCACTTTACAGAGGCAATTCAACCAGATGATGCAGTCTGATTGGTTCAAAGCTGATTGCATCGACTCATTGACTCGACAGCAATCCCTCACACCAAGCATGCTTGTAGAGACAACACAGATAAGCAACATGCAATCGTACATTAATATCTCAGGGTGATTTAGAGAGAACACTTAACCAAACAGTCATGTCTTTTGACTGTGTGAGGAAGCTGGAGTACCTGGGGAGAACCCACGCATGGAAGGGGATAACATGTAACATTTTTTGCAAAAAGACCACCAGTCAGAGTTTCAACCAAGAACCTCCTTACATGTTTTAAATTAACTCAACCAAACAGAGTTAAAGGTGTTTATTATGCTGATTTGTACATTTAGACAAATGTTTTCCGCTGTGACCTTAACATCCCGGAAAGGTGCTTGCAATACAACCCTTGGTCTGCTAGGAATATTTATTAGTGATATTTATTTTTCTCTTTGGCTGTAATTTGATCTGTGTTTATTTCAGGACGCTATAGCATCAATGTCAGTGTTTATGGATATTTTTTTAATAGAATTTGAGATTTTCTTCTAATCAAACACTTGAAACATGTTCTCTGTTTTGAGCCCACAACGAGCGAAAACTAGGCAAACAAATAATTCTTCAGATTTGATTTTTCTCTTTTCTTTTTTGTTTATCCCTGAAGCCTGAATTTGAAAAGGTAGATGTAGACAGATATTACAATCAAAACTGAACCAAAGGAGGTTAATGACCATGAAAGCTGCAGGTTTAGACGAGCCTCATCAGTCAGTTCAACATACCCTTCCTGTCAGCCTACATAACAAATCTAACGATAAAGATTTTACCAAACTGCAACATTCTGATTTTTAGGTAGCGAATAAGACACTTAAACTGTGAGCCATGCTACAAAAACTTTAGCATCATGAAAAGACGTGCTGTCTGACAACCGTGTCTGTTTTGTCAGGAGGATTTGACATTGACATCAAAGGCTGGGGTGGGGAAGACGTCCACCTCTACAGAAAGTATCTCCACAGCAGCCTTTTGGTCGTCAGAGCACCGTCGCGCGGCTTGTTCCACCTGTGGCACGAGAAGCACTGTGCTGACGAGCTGCCTCCTGACCAATATCGAATGTGCATGCAGTCCAAGGCCATGAATGAGGCCTCGCATGGCCAGCTGGGGATGCTCTTCTTCAGGCATGAGATCGAAGCTCACCTCCGCAAGCAGAAACAGCAAAACCCTAAGAAGACATGAATTTAAATTACTGACAGGCGAACTCAGCTCATCGTAGCTTTTTATAATCCTAATAGAACCTTGGTAAGGGTGCATAATGGGCTGTCTTTCTGTGAACCGGACACAAGGCTAAGTTTTATCTCTGCAGAAAGTCAAGGTTACAAGGGAGACATTGCAAGACGAAGAATGCAACCAAGTGTTAAGCTAAAATTATTATTATTATTTTTTTTTTTGCAATTCCTTGACTGGGTTTTGGCAAATATAGTTAATTGATGTCAACCCTTTAATCTGAAACACTGCTACAAAAATAAAGTTTATAACGTGTCATTCCAATTTAATATAAGAATATATTTAATAGTCTTGTTTCTTTAGAAGGAAGTAAAAATCTTTTTGAAACATGCATCTATGGGTCCATTTAACATAGCATTCATTCCATTTTTAATTTGAATGTATTTTTAGTTGTGGCCTACTAATACAATCTGCAACTAAAATATCTTTAAAAAAAACACAAATATGTGCAAGTTTGAATTTTTGGGGCATTTTCTCCAATCTATTAATGGTTATAAATAGACATGCAGCTCTTTGGATTATTTTCTGAACGCCTGTTAACAAGTTACACTTCAGGCACACAAGATTTTGTAGCCATTATCGAGCTTCTGGAATAAGTTTGGCTAGTTATCAGAAATTGGTAGATTTTATTTAAATATTTAGTTTTGTTTATGGTGTGGACCCAGCTTTTAATCATCATTGACTTGTGGGAACAGGACTGGTCCTTTATTCTACCCACAATATACACCCGCGGCCTGATAATGTACCACCAACCAATATCCTTGACCGTTTTTTTTTTTTTTTTTTTTTTTTTACACCATGATTATGTCTGAAAACATCATGTCATCATGGCCAAACAACTTTTTTATCCATTCTGACTATAAAACCCTTCCATAGAAGGCATTTGGTGGTCTGTTTTGATGAAACAGTTGAATATTGGAAATAATTAGGTGTCGTTGCAGAGCTGTGATCCCAAAAGCACCTCCAAAACTAGTTTTGAAGCTGGTTTAAAGTAAGCCCCTGGATTGGCCCCAACTTTATAAAAAACAAAAAGGTACCAGAAAAATAACCAATTTAAACAAGCTGAAAAGCTTCTGAAGAAAAGAGATGTTTTATATTCAGTAGAGTTATACCAAAATATTTCTAACGTCTGCAAAAGCATATAGTATCTGCAGATTAGAAATTGACATAATCAAAATGCCAGTAGTATATGTATGTATTCAAGTCCTTAAGCAAATGTTTGATAAGATACAAGTTCACTGTGAACTCAAGCTTTGCACCCAGCTCTAGTTTTAAATCATTAATGCTTTATATTCTGGAAAAGAATCATCAAAGCCCCCAATGAACATGAATGCCCATAATGAGTGTATATAAGCAGCTGTAAACAACTGAATTAGATATTCTCTAGCAGATGTCTGTGTTTGTCTGAGAACCATTTTCAGCTGTTTGAACATTTAAAAAATCTGAAATATGTGCCTTATGTGACTAATGCCTGTTGTTGGTGAACAGTTGAGGGTTAAGCTCCATATGTGTGTGAGCAGAGCCACCTAGTGGAATGAAACTGTATTGCATGCTGTTGAACAATCAGCGACAGACTTTTAAAGTCTTGTCAAAATTCTTGTAAAATTTACAGTGTTTTTTTCAACTACTTTTATTTATTTATGTTCTGTAAATGTAAAGTTTTAGATGTTATTTCTTGTTCATTATTTTTAATCTTATTTGTGGCAAACTTGGAGTGTGTTAAATCTGGGTTTATAATCTAGGCCTTTCAGTTGAATTGAGTTTTATTTTCACCCGTTGGGTGATGTGTAAAAAGCTTATTATTAAAAGATTATGTTATTGGAGCTGTTTAACGGCAATGCATTTATGTAAAACCCTAGCTTTAATGTGAGATATTATTGAGTGGTGGAAAACCAACTTTAAGATCAACCGTTTTTAGAACAACCCCCACCACCATCAGCACATTTCACAATGAAAAACAGCAGTTTTTGTAAAGACATTGATTTTTTGGGGGGGACACCAGTAGGTTTGGCTGTCAGGTATTACATTTAATTCAAGATTAAGACAAATAAATTAAAACTCTCTGTTTGTGACATTAACGTATATGTAAAAACCTTTACAGGGGTGTCTTTAACGACGACTTGATAAGTCAGAACAAGTTCTTTTTAATTTAATTTTGATCAAATGGATTTTCTGTGCAATACTGAGGTAAATTATAATTAAAACTAGTAAGCATTTTTTAAATATGTTTGCCTTGAAATATATTTTTGAGTGGCCGTCTAGCACTTGTTCAATAGAATAAGGGTCGAGGATCAAAATGCTCAGCATTTGTTTACCTTTTTGCAGTGATTCTTTTACTTTTAATTAACCATAAGGTTATTTATCGTGTGATTATCTTGTGATTTTATGTACATTTGTTAAATGAACAGATATATGCATTGTGAAAGCATTTTCTTATGCAATTTACAACTGATTGATATTTTTCCAAGGACAAGTTTGTGTTATTCTGATCTGTAATAACATTAAATAAAGCTGAATTTTCAATTTTTTTCTTCTGATAATATAGTAATTTGTGTTATGTCTGTTTGATTCAAAAATACTTTAAAATACAAAATACTTAAGTGTTAAATAATATTTTAATAAAACATATTATAAGCTATTTATTATGCAGTTAATGTATGAGACCTGTTAGACTAGCAAACAATTAAATAGTACAGCATTATGTTAAACTAATTTGAATCTGACTTATTAAGAGCTTCAGTGTTTCTCCAAAATCAAAGAGGAAATAAAGATATATGTCACCTTTTCGGTGAACGATGGCCTAGTGGTTAGGGCAAAGAGCTTGGAATCCTCAGGTTCTCGGTCCAAGCCCCACTCCCATAGATTGCCACGCTGGGTCCCTGAGCAAGACCCTAAACCCCACACTGTTCCCTGGGCGTCCCACGATGTTCAGCCCACTGCTTCCCAAAGGGATGGATTAAATGCAGAGGTAAATTTCTCCAATGTGAGATCAATAAAGTTCAATTATTATTATTATTTGTGGATGTGATACACTGTGGAAATATTTTGAATTCACACGAGTTATGTATGCCAAAACATAAAAGCTGCAGTCTACTGATTTTTCTCATTATTTTAAAAGGAAGTGTCCCACTATGGAAAGTTTTACTCAAACTCCAACTTATTAAAGATGAGTCACTTGTATTTTTAATCTTAACCAGGTTTTTGGATAAATGCGTAAGCTCAGCCACTCTTGTAGCTTTACTTCTAGGGCTCTAGATGGGGTTATTGAGCTAATGATTATGTTTGGTAGACAACTCCCCTGTCTGTTGAACAATCTGCTGTCACAGACAATTAGATTTAAGTGGATGATAAGATTAATACAATGTTTAAAATGTAATGCTTTACTACATTGTCTTACAAAGGTGTTCTAATGACTTGATTTTTTTTTTAGCTTGACCTTAACAGTCAAACTCAAACTATTAATAATTGTATAAATTCATTTTTAGAACCAAATTTCAATGCAAATGCAGCTGAAAACATGTTAGGATGTGCTTCTTCATGCTTTGCTTTTTTTTTATTTAGCAAAACATTTTAAGCTCAACCAGCGAGTTGACTCTAGCACGTCAATTTCAAGACTTGCTAAAGATTTTCCGTTCAGTTTAGACCCAGACTTTGACTGGGTTATTGTAGCACATGAATATCCTTTTCTCTAAACCTTTTCTTTGTAGTTCTGGCTAAAGGCTTAGGATAAATGTTCTGAAAACTGATTTATGTTTAACCGATTCAGGTTTTTTGAACTTTAGAATAATAAAGTTTCTGGAACACTTAAATTATGGTATGACCAGATTTTTAAAAAGTTTTATTCATGGCACAAAGGTAATTTGTGTCCTCATTTTTCTTTCCTTTACACGCTTTATTGGAAATAGTTTTATTAAGATTTTTTGCAAGTCACCCTGACATACTGGTTATCAACTTAAAGGCCAGATCCAGACATATTTTTGTGTTATTCATGCCTACCCCACAAGTTGATGTCCACTTCATTATCACTGTTGTCTTTTAACATATACTCTACCATGCTGGAGAGATTAGTTTTGTGCATGGATTATTTCAATCCAATGCTCCTGGAGAATATTTGTCCCTACTCTTTATTCCTGTCAGGCGTCTTACATAGAATGGTGAATAAAACCAATCCATTTAATTGAGTACTAAACATTATTCAGTGGCCACACAGAACGTTTTTCTGTTGTTTTTTTTTATATGTCTCTAACTTGAGAGAAAATAACTTTCAACATTCTGTGTACTTCAGGCAGAATTTCAAAGGTTCTTAATGTTCTTCTTTGGACAGAAGTCAACCAGTCTCATGGTTAAAGTACAAGGAATAAAGTCCTCACATTTCCCCAGGGACTCTTCAGAATAAAGCTACATCGGAATGTAAACATATAATTTAGATTGCCTGATATAAATCAGCTCATCTGATGGCTATTATTTGGTATCTCTACAATCTTTGGCTCACATAAAAATGTTTATCATTTTGAATTTGTAAGAGGATACAATTGAGAGAAACATGTTGAAAATGGAAGTTAGTACCAAAATAAATGATAAATTCCCTATCCCTGTAAATAGCAAACCCCGTCCTCTCAACCTTGGGGTCCATTCCCAGCTGTTTCTGCAGAGAACAATCTAATTTACTCACAAAGGTTAATCAATGGCCTAAAGTTAATCACAAGGAAATAAAAAGAATATTGCCAGAAGTTGATATTTGGAGTAGCTACTGTCCCACCCATAAATGCTAATTGCAACGAGGAGCCTTGATGAAAATAAACCTTAAAAATCATTATTTCATTTGATGGTGGAAACATTTAAAAATGGTTTCATACACTACATTTATGTACCTGTTTACAACTCTGACACAATATTAGTGTATATATTTATTTTATTTTTAAAGAAGACATAATGAAAACCATAGACTGTTTTGGGGGTGGGTTACGCCAGCATTTCATATTAGAATCGTGGAGTAACCTGTTTTTATCACAACTCTACCGACGCGTCGTGGACGCATCAGGCGCTCCTTATTTACGACCTAATCCCCGGTACTTGAACGCAGCGCCACGGCCTGCTGCAGTCTCTGACGTATTCGACAGTTTTCGGATCGTATTTCACCTGCAGCAGAAGCCAAACAGGGGACAGGTGTTCTACTAAATGACCGGGTCCTCCATGAGAGCGAGTTGTTTTATTTAAAATCAGTCAGCAGCTGTAAAACCACCATGAGGCTCATGTTCAGCCGTTGGCAGAACAAGAAGAGCGACAGCTGCGGCTGGCGGCTCCAGCGGCAGACGCTTCACATGTAAGCTGCTCTCTCTCCTCCGGAGCTGGTTCGTTTTATTTTTTTACTCCCTTGTTGTGATATTTTAACTGCCGTTTACCGCTGGGTACCTTTTTTTAAATCTTCATGGACTGAGTGTAAAAACAGCAACAGCCGGAGCTTTAACAGAGGAGGAGCGTTCATCTCTACGGTTTATTAAGGCTCAGCAGAGACAGGGACTCTACACCCAGACGGACAGGAGTCAACATGTTTGAGGGCAAAGGAATCCCCTTTGTTGTGCTCGATATAGCCTGTCTGGTTCTAGGTATGTGTGTTTACACCTTTAATTCTCTGCTGTGGACTCTTTGTTCCCTTGGTAACCATATAAGCTGCTTTGTGTTCGGGTTTAATCTTCATTCTGGGCTTTTTAAACAGCTTACCATCACGTGAAGGGAGTGAGACACCTCCAGGACTGTGTGCTTACTATCAAGTAACATGTTTCATGTTCTATATTATAGTTTCAAGATTGTTTGAAGCTTTTATACTGTCTCTCTTTTTTTTTAATGACATAATAATTAGACGCAGAATGACAGCAGCCAATAGCCCGAGGCATGAGTGAACTTTGCGTCCAACAAATTTCGATCAGAGGGCGTTGAGAACATGTTTTTTTTTTCTTGGACAAAATAACCATGTGAATATAGACCTATTATAAACTACAGTAAATAAAAATAGTAATAGCAATTCTGCATCCAGGGTCTGTAACACAAAAACATTAGTAATCACATCAATTATTAATTAGTTCTCAGGTGAATATATGTACTATTTTTTAAATTTCATAATAAAAAAAAAACGTTAATTGGCCTTACGGCAATTTGAAAAGCCACTGTTCTGTCAGACCAGCATACCTATAGTCAGTACGCATTAGGGGTGTAAATCACACCCATCATGGCGATTTGATTATTTTCGATACTCAAGAATACACCACGATACGATTTGATTTGATTAATTGGTTCATTTTTTATTTTTTTTTTACCTTACAGGCTAGACAATGTTTCAAATTTGAAATAAAAAATGAAAGCTGTAATATCGTTATGCATTTATTTTAGAAACAACAGCAAATAACAGAAGTAGAAAAGTTGCAGTCCAGCTAGGCCTATTAAAACCTCATTCACTGAAAAATAATAATGCCCTTGCGCTGTAGATTCTGAAAGGCCTTGCATCAAAAAATACTGCACAAAATCAGTGCAATGCAATACCTCGCCGCCCCCTCCGCAGACGCTCCGCCGCACCTCTCCCAAATTGTAGCTGTCCTGTGCCGCAGGCAGGAGGTCGGCTTGTTTTGTTTTTATGACCGAAATTGTGGAAAACGACTCGTGAGGTTTCACCCGCTAGAAGAGCGAGGTGCGTGAGAACGCTGGGACCCTTTTTCCACCTGGATCCCCGCTCTTTTTGGCCCTCATGTCCCTCCGTTGTCGGACTACTCGCCCCCACTTCCTCACCGCCTCGGCCGTAAGACCCACAGCGTATAGCGCAGACCATGCTTCAATATTGGGCATAAATCAAAAATGTCTGTGTCAAGCTCACTGTGAGACACTGCTGCAGGAGTTTAACCAGGAAGCGAGGTAGGAGGGCAAAATAGGTTTAGCACCACCGCAGCACGGGAGGGAGAATTACGCCCAGGAGCAAATGGATTTAAAAAAGAAAAAAAAAAATACATGAATAGATACTCTTGCAGACGTGTTGATGCATCGGATTGTCGGCTGTTGGATCGATACAAAACGATTATTATTTACACCCCTGCTACGCAAGACGTCAGATTTGCATAAGCGTATGCTAGTCCCGTTTATCCCTCTAATTTTGTACGAAAAATACACTTTAAAATTAGCCTAGTAAACTAGCCCCACCCACCAGCGGCCAAAATAATTTTTGCTTGCGAGTCTAGCCTTAATCAATGCTCCAGGGCCTGGAACTGGCAGTCCCATCACAACGCAGAGATGTGTTTTGAATTTCTGGATGCCAAGTGGGCGGGGTTTGAGGACGTGACGACAAAGCTGCACAACGCTGGAGAAAGCACAACAAGGAAGATGGCAACAACTATTGAACATTTTTCGTTTGACTCAGCTTTGGAATCAGTTTTGGAAGGATTAGACTTGGGGTTTTCGTTAAAACATAAGCAGGAAGAGACTCTACGCTCATTCATTTTTGAGAAGGACGTATTTGCAGTTTTACCAACAGGCTGTTTGTTTACACTCCCCCACCAGCTTTCTGTCGCGCTTACTACGTCACAGTCAGTTGCGCTCATTGCTCAGAGCGTTGGCCAATAGGAACAGACATGATTTGAAAAACAATGGGCTGTTCTCATCAACAATTTTACGATTTCTCATTCATCGGGACCAGACTAAATTACACATTTAACCTCACATTTAGTCTGGAGATCTGACCTTAATTTTTTTTGTATATGACTTAAAGGGATACACCCCTGTTGAGGTAGCTTAAAGTGTATTTTTCATACAAAACCAAAGGGATAAACAGGGATAAAGTAAAACTAAAGGGATTAACAGGTATTGACTATGGGTATGCCGGTCTGACGGGGTATGCTGATGTGACAGAACACCTGCATTCACGAAGGGGTTTTCTTCAATTTGTTTCTAGGAAGGACTTTTTTCTGACTTCATAGTAGTACAATAAGACAAGTCAAAATAATTTCCAAAAATATTCATTAGAAATGTAAAAATTGTGCAATTTATTTTTAATACATTTTTAAAAACCCCGCCTCTCGCCTCTAGGGGGTGCTACAGTGTCCCCACTTCCTGCGGCTATGCAAATATATTTTAACAGATTGATAGCCTTGTATCTTTATTAATTCTGCCAAAACTTTCATCATAATACTGTTTAATATCTTTTCGTTTTAATTGTACACTTAGCATGTGTGCTGTGTGTAGCTCCCTGAGCAGATAGCTGGACTAATTAACCAGCTGTTGAAGTCAAAACCAGTCTCATGCTATGTTTACAGTTGTGATAATATTTGTTCTCATTTTTTGTCTTGGGTAGAAGAAATCAGCTTATATTAAATACTATTTTTGTTTATACTCAAGGTGACTATACCAGCTGATCCTCACCCCAGAATGTGCCTATAACAAAGTCCTACCGGTAATTTAGAGCTAATTGATTGTTTTCTGATTGGTAATCATTGTATGTTCACTGAAAGGGTTTGGAGAACGATCAGGGAGTGTTTTACTTTTTTTCCCTGCCTTTATTTTCTAAACTCAAAACTCAGATTATCTGGGGTTGTCATTTATGGAATTCCAACAACAAAAGTCTAATAGTTATTAGACTTAGTTATTAGGCATTAAATTGTAAAAAAAAAAAAAAAAAAAAAAAGTATTAGTTGACAGTGAGATTGTTCTTCTTATGCTTATATTTTTCTCATAGTAGTCAGAAAAAAAATACCCATACTGGTGTGAGCTGCAGAAAAAAATATCACCTGACCTAGAAATTCCTTTCATTCTTTATTTAGATAAAGGACAATCTATATCCTTTATCTTTTTCTCTATCCACCCTGTATCTGTATCATTTGGCATGTTTAAAAGCAATCATTTCCCAAAGTTTAACAAATGGTGTCTGATGTGTTTGTCAATCTTTTTTTACACTGTTTGCTCACTAGTTACTTGTGAAACATCTAAAGATGTTGGACCTTGGACCAGCTCTTGACTACAACATTGTTTGTTTTATCATTAAGTGTTACCATTTCCTGATGTTTGCACTCACATGAGGAATTTCTGGGTCTCTGTAGAGCATGATCTTACTTTTTTTAAAGCGCTCGTGGGAATTCCCTGACATTAAGAGAACATGAGGCTTAGATTTGCTTCGAATCATTTCACCAACTCGGTTTGCTTTTTTTTTTCCCTCAAACCGAACCACAAAGTCTGTAACATGAAGCAAAACAACCGAAGATAGGTGTGTGCGAATCTAGTTTTAATGTAGATGCTGAAGTGCTGTGTTACATTATCTGCAATGGCTGATATTGAGTCATTATATATACTTAACTGAAGTGCTTAGAGTGCTGATCTGTCTCTATAAAGGGCCGATTCACTGTTAGACTCTGAACTAAGCAATTAACCCCTTTTCTTCTTCTTGATTTGAAACTATTTGCTGGTTCTTAATGTGACCAAAAAGGAGTAGTCAACACAAGACCCTAAAACAGAAAACCAATCTTTTTTGTTGTTGTTTTAAGCTAATAAAATAGTAAAAGATATTTATTAACTATGAGTTTTCTTTTGGTCATTTATTGATGCATGGTGAGTAAGAGGAAAAATTGTGTGCTTACAGTCAGTATGTTTATAATCTGAGTCAGCTATCTTATGACGGGGATTTATCGGTCTTTTCCAAGGTTTAAACTGCTTCACTCACAAACACTGAGCTAGAATTTAAACCTGGCAGCACTAAAGGCTGTCAGAGATCATCAAATGGGCCACAACTCAGAGACGCCTTTTCTAAACTTTCCAAACAGTCCTGAATAGTGCAGTTATGTCTTTTTCAGCCAGCTGAGTGGTCGTGTTCAGCAGCAAGTTAGAGACCAACTCCAGTGCTGCAAATATATAAAACTCTATAATGTGATATTTTATGTGAAAGTATTATTTAAACCTTGTTATTACCAGTTTATGCCTGTGCAGCAGGGGTGTTATAAGTTTTTTGTTTTACTCCAAGCTGATTTTAATGTTAAGAAAGTTTTCCAGCTCAATGAGTGACAAGTGTGTCCCAAACTCACTCTACAAAATAAATCTTATTATTAAAATATAACTGGGGATCTTTGGCAATTTGTCTCCAGGTTTGGGGGTCACGCTTTACTGCATAGATGTGTAATAAACTATTAAAATGAATACATAGGAACAACGGGCCTGCACATTATGCCCCCAAATAGAAATATATAAAAGGGCTTAAAATGTATTCATTCTTCCTAAAACAAGACATTTTATTAGTAAGATTACTCCAATGAATGCTGTTCTTTATTAGTGCAATGAAACAAATATAAGTGGTGGATTTTTATCATTTAGATTTTACTGTTTTATGTTGATTTTTATTTTTTTCTCTTGAATAGATGTTGTAATTTGACTCAGAGGCCTCTTTTCAAAATAGGAATCACAAGAGGAGATGCTGTTCAAGCAAGGCAGATGTTTTTGCACACCCGAGGTGCAAATCATTTTGAGTGCGCTCTAAATGAAATTGGGATGAGGATGATTTTAATAAGTTTGTTTCACAGAGAGCTGAGAAGACAGCACTGGCCCTGTTGAGCTGACATAGCTGAAATAATCAGCTTAATGAAGTTACTGCTGGCTGCCCGGCCACTGACACCACAGTTAAATAAACCAGTGTTTGTGGATGATGAGAAAAACCTGATATGTGGGATTAAAAGACTGATGTTAAACTAGTTGTCTTAGTGTCCCTGTCCCACCTGCTTTATGATGCCCGTCTGCTTGTAGTTCATTAGTAGTTGTTGCAACTCAGCTATTGACTTGGCCTCCGCTTGGATGATGATGAAGTCTCTTTACTGGAGCTCAATGGGTTAAATAGGACAGAGAGATGACAGCAGCTTTGCCAGCAGACTTTGAACTGTCAAATCCAATTAGCTGGATCTTTTATCTTTATGGTATTTTATCTGTAGGGAGTGTTGTGCTATGCAGCTATTTGATTTTGAACAATAGCCTCTCAGTACTTTAATAAAGAAGAATAAAGAAAGCTGGTTTCTGCAGTCCGTACAATACGGTTTGTTTTTTTCCCTTTGACTCATAAAACTGCTGATTGAAGACAATAATGCATACATTTTGTGGTTTCTGACTATAAAAGTATTTATTCTCATTGGTAATAAACTAAGCATCCATTAGTTGATCCTGTAGATTTTGGGTTTCCAAAGCCTGCTCCTCTCTAGAGAACATAATATTCTTATCACACTTTATCACCGAGGGTGTGTGTTTTTGGCATAAAATCATCCCTAAAATCTGTTCCTTAAACCCAGCTGGTGTGTGAATACCAGAAGGCTTTGTGGATTTTAAATGTAGATTTTTTTTTTTTTTTTAACAGTTGGATTCAATTTCAACAAAATGGTGCTAATCCAGTAGCCATACTGCTACTGGATTTAAAAAAAGAAAAGCACGTGGGTTAAGGAAAAAGGATCGTGAATACAAATAATCTGATTAATCGATTGTTTAAATAATCGTCAACTAGAGACTCTAAAACGTGCCTTTCGCTGAAAGAGCGACCCATGTAGAGCAGCAATTATATCAAGATTGTTAAAAAAAAAAGTCAACATTATACATTTAAGAAAATAACTTTTATGTCTGTCATTACGTTTATCTAGAACTCAATTGAAAAAGGTTTTAGTTTCACCTGGTTTAATCTTGTACAAAGTCTTCTTTAAAGGTAAAGTGGAGAATGTTCTTTTTCGAGGTGGATGATCAAAATAAGTGGTCCTCCTAATTGTCAATCATTCTGGTGACATGTTTACATAAGGCCGTCCTACGTGCTCGTCCCCATTTTCACTTAGCGGTGGTGAGTCTGACAGTGGAAAAACTGCAAATCTTTTTTTGGAAATTAAGCTTATATGAGCGATGCAAACAGCAACTTTTAAACAGAGCGTGCTCAAGGAGAAATGGGCTCTTATATGCATTTTATAGGTGTTCCCTCTTGGGAGCAGGTACAGGGTGGTGCATGTGCATTTTCTTTTTTTTTTTTAAATAGAGAGGGTGGGTCTTTTTTGGAAAATGTGCTATAATCTTCTATACCTTCAAGTAAACTTTTGCTATCCAATTATTAATAAAAAATTAATCAACAGATTAATCGATTTGCAAAATAATTGTTAGTTGTGTCCACACTCTTCATTAAAACAGGTCTTTATCACATTTTCACAAAATAACTTAAGGTTTGACAAATTCCAAACAGGTTTTAATATAGACTCCTATGAGCATAGAGCTGGGGTCTCCAACCCTGTTCCCGTTAGTTTTTAGAAGCATCCCTTCTTGAACACAGCTGAATCAAATGAATGGCTCGTTACCAGACCCAAATATGATGGCATTCTGAAAAGGTAATACAGTCTACCTTAACTGGGCCCTTTGAGCTCTGTCAAAAGAAGGAGGCTAGAAGAGTTTTGGCTTTGGATTCAAACGGGTCCAGCCTTCACCGCCCGTACGCTCTGTCGCCTAGCAACTGCAACAGTTGACACACAAAGCAGGCGAAGAATGGATACCATACTACTGTTCTGAGTGCTACTAACATTTTCGAGGAGCTTCAGCAGCGGTACCATCATTGCAAATATCAGACTTACTGTCACCAAACTGCAGAGATATTGGAATCTGTGTTTAAATGTCAGCCAAACCCATTTGCACAGGGACAGATAAAACCTTTCAACAAACCATTACTGACCACATATCTGACTCGCTAACCATTTAAAGGAAATATTTTCATTAATTTCAGAAGAAACTATTCACATACTTGTATTATATTAAACTGCATTTCACATGACAAGGAGTTTTCCAATCTAGACAGAAGGGGTGTGGGGGAAGAAATACATTTCACAATATATCATAATTTTTCAGTAGTCCAATATAGTATCAATCTTTCAGGTTCTTAATATCATTAAAATAAAAACATGTTTACCTAAAACAATGAGGGAAAATAGGCAACAAGCTACTTCTGCACCACTACGGTAGATGGCCCTGTGGAGCTCTTACGCTGTGCGGCGCAGCGCCATAACTGTAGTTGAGGCAGTCACAGTGGACGTGAACTGACTCAAACCCCAAACAACATAGAGACAAAAACACCTAAACGATCAATATGATCTGATGAAAATCTTTTGCCTTTTTTCTATACTTTTAATTTTGATAGCTGGGAAAAATATCGGAATATATAGTGATATTGCAATATGTGATATCGTATTGTCAGCCAAGTATCGTGACACATATCGTATAGCAAGACCAATGTCGATACTCAGCCCTACCGAACAGGCCTCGGCACCAAACTATGACTGAATCGGCCTCCGAATCGGGCCTCCTGAGGACGGAGCCGCTGGACTCAGCAAAAATAATTTAAATTAGCTTTGTTGGAGCAGGGATTCATCTAAAATCTGTAGGATGGTAAATCTTGAGGACCAGGACTGGAGACCCTAGGTTATTCTAGAATAATACAATGCAGGTTGGTGGAGTCTAATTATATTTTGATCTTTTGCTAGAGTGGATTACAGATGACTAAGGTGGTGAAGGAAGTGGTGGAATAGTCCTCTGGACGTTTTCAAATTCAAAAGCTGCATTCAACTTCAGCTTGGTGTGTCTATTCTAGTGGATGATTAGTTAAAACATGCTATCCAATGCTAACACCAGGCTATCTGTGCTAATGAACAGCAGAGGAAGTAGGTAATCGGGTTAGAGGCCAGGCTCTCCAAAGCTCCAGCCTATCAATAATCAGAATAGTAGCTGGCATCAGAATGGATGTAACGTCCTGCTCTGAGGAAATGGGCGCCACTGGGTTCACATTAGTGCTCATTTTGGCACTAATACTGCATCATACATTTCCTGTGCTGCATCACTGTCACATGACCAGCCCCCTCAGAAACACAAACAGCAACAAGATGTAAATAAACATGGTTATTAATATTGACTCAGCTCTTCCCCATCACACTCATACTTGTTCGCTGAAAACCATGAGCCAGTACTTTTGTTGATGCCGATTACTCATTTATCCCTAAATAGCACTGCAGGCTTCTGTTTTGACATAATCTCTATACTCAAATAACATGTTATGTTTGCAGCCTTTATTTTGTAAACCGCTAACTTCATCCTGTGGTAACCCGTCCCGATCTCTCCTCCACAGGGGGTCTACCTCTGGCAATCTTTAACCTGGGTAAGATCCGTCCTTACCAAATGGGCTTTTTCTGTAGCGATGACAGCATCAAGTACCCTTTCCACCACAGCACAATCCCCTCCACTGTGCTCTACACTGTGGGCCTCGGCCTGCCTATTAGCTCTGTAAGTAGTAGTCACTCCTGGCAGCCTGTCTCAGAGTGCGTATGTTGACTTGTCAAACACCAGCGTAACACATGTGCTCCAAGGAGTGCCGAGGCCATTGCCCCAGGTCAAACGTCGCTAATTCGTTTAGTTATTGGCTACACTTAACTTTTTCCTGGTTTGGCAAGTCAAAAGACCTACTTAGAGGCTTTTCTGAGATGATAAAGCTGCACTATAGTGAAAACTTCTCAGATAATAATGCTCTGTATATTCTGATAGCTAAGTGTGGTTTAAAAAAAAAAAGCTGAGAGCGAAGGAGGATGTCCACTTAAAAAAATCAAGGAATGCAATAAATTAAAAAAGGATTTAAAAATCAGTAAAGTCAACTATTTGTTGAAGAAGCAAAGGATGTGTGTCTGGACATGGAGGACACACAGCAGGCTTTATGCTCAACGGCTGCTGTTAATCACAACGACAGACACACAGGCAGCCGTACGCCGGGTTCTGGAGTCTATAACGGAAGTTGGACGGACTGCTGGCTTGTTTTTCTTTGTTTTAGTTTTCTGTAGTCAGCTCCGTTTCCCTAATTTACTTCGGTTTTATCTGTGGGTTCTTACTGGTTTGGTTTTTCAGGAACTGAAGGTGCGTTTCGACTCTGAACCTTTTCCCTCTGCAACTTAATATCACTAAACCTCTTGTTTTACCTGGGCTGTTATAGAGAAAACAAGATATAAAATTAGAGTTGTCAATGCAATATGAAGGTGGGAAATATCACAGTCAGAAAGAACTGCTTGGATTGTAATATTTGCCAAGAAATTATAACTCATGGATAATAATTCTATTTTACTGGATGCAGAGACTAACTGCCTTTATGCCTACCGGTAAGTTATATTTATGGTAATAATGATGCAGTTGGACCATAAGGATCAAAGGTTAATGGTGAACCAATTTATTATATAACACTATAACAACGTTTCTTGATATGGAGTCCTAATTACAATCTTTGCTAAAAGCTTTTAATGAAAGTGGAAAAACAGCTTTTAAAATTTCAGAAAACTGATGACGACCTTAAATATATATTTTTTTGTAAACCAGTTGAACCGGTTGAACTGCATTAGCCGCTCACACATAGACAGTTGCATGGTATGTGTCTTTAAAGTTAAGATTTGCCACTGAAACAGATCTTTCCTGGTTTAAGGTTGTCTAACACGGACATATTTCGATTATTGTTTGCCTGGAAACACTATTTGGGGGAGGGAGACTCAGAAAATGTTCCCTGGTTTCTGGAAAAGTCGAAACGCACCTTTAAGTTGTTGTTTTTATGTGTAAAAGTGCATCTTGCATCTTCTATGATCAGTTCCAAGGGAGAGGAGAGTTCCAAACAAACAAACAAACAGAGTAGAGGTGATTTCAGGTAAACATGGATGGTTTGGTCTGAATCATGTTTGGAAACTCTATCCCTGCTGCTCAGATGGGAAAGTAATCCTCTCTAACCCCATGAGACTTTCCATTAATGTGTTTTTCTCTTTTGACTGTTTGAATTAACCTTCACTCTTTACCAGCATGTGACTCCTAACCATTAACATTGTTGTTGAAAAGCTGGAAAACTACCTGGAGGGGTTGCTTCGTTCCTTTGGACCTTCTCAGCAGGCTGCTGACTTCAGCTTTCCTAAGGGACACACTGCGGCATGATGAGAGGATGTTTGGACTCCTCTTTTAACCCATATATTCTTTCTCTCTCATTGCCTCTCTGTTAGTGGGACTCCCATTTGCAATACTCAATTTGAAGCACAGGCCTTTCCGCCGAGGCTTTTACTGTAATGACGAAACGATCAAGTACCCCTTTAAAGAGGAGACCATATCCTATCAGTTGTTAGGAGCAGTTATGATTCCCACCACAGTTATCATTGTAAGTGCATTTTTTGTCTACTAACAGTTTCCTTTTCTATCTCTTCTAACAGCTGCTTTTGCCACTTGAATCAGTTTTAACCCTTTTCCATTTTTAAACCACTGCAGATTTAACCATTTTGACTAAAAACTGCATCTATTTTTTATATATATACATAAATATGAAACAGCAGGAGAGCAATGTTTTTATTCTAAGATGCATTTTCACTAAATGAATCTGAAGTTACCGGTTTAAATAATGTAGATGGAAAGTCTTCCTTTGCAGTTAAAGGGAGACTTTAGATTCCATTTTAATTTAGATCTAAAACCATTTTTTCAACATGGTATTGAAGCCAAAAATAATGGCATCACATGGTTCAGCTTCGCTTTGTAGTTTTATCAGATCAGTACTTTGCAGAATGGGGCGTTTGGTCTGGGCTATTTATAAGCTTTCTCTGATATAAAACTCAAACATGTATTATACTGCATCCACGCATTATAGGAACTCAACATAAAGGAAAGATTTATCTGATTTCAACATTATTATTATACATTATAATTTATATCATGTGGGAACAACATAAAAAAATAATATAAGCAAAAAGTAAAGATTGAAGCCTTTCATTTATCTATATTGTAGCATATTGTTTGTTATTTTTAAATTAAAGAATCATGTAACGTCTGAATACCAATTCATTATTTCCTGTTTTCCTGCCAGATAACTATGATGTGACGCAGAGGCTCTTCTCTCTTTGGGAGAAAGGCAGGAAAACATGATTCAGTTAAAATAAATGTGGTATAGTAAAAAAGCAATTTAATCAACAACAAAAATGATGATAAAGGAGACAAAAAAAATCTCCAAATGGTAAAGAACTGCTGCAGTTATCACATATGATCAAATTAATGCAAAAAAAAAAAGAGGATATTTTTCTAACACATCTCTGACAGTTATTACATGTATTGTTTGATTAAGATGCAAATTAAGATAAGGAATAAACTTCCTAAAATGTTAAGTGGACATCTTCCTTGGATTAGATTGCTTTTTCTCCTTCTGAAAACTCTGGTTACATTTAGTGTACCTTATCGAACAGACAGGGAAACAAAACAAAAAAACCAGCTGGTTCTGTCCAGAGTTAGGAAGACATGCTTAATTAGTGTTGATTTTAATTTAGAAACTTTATAAATATTTAGATTTGTAGCATGTCATGCTCTGTCTGTTTGCTTGGCTTTTCACAACTGCATTGATGTAAATATTCTGATTTGAAAATAACGATTCTCCAATAATCTAAGTTTAAAGCATATCTATCTGTCATTTGATCAACTATTTGAAATCCTAATAATGTGAAATATTTGTATTAATAAATAAGAAATTATTTTCCTTGATTTCTTAAAATGAGTTATTTTCTGTTTTGCATTTTTCCTAAATGATTTTTATCCCTTCCTTTGCAGATGATCTTAGGCGAGTGCCTTTTAGTTTATCTAAACCGCCTTAAATCCAAGTCTACGTTTGGCAGCTATGTTGCCTGTGTTTACAAAGCTGTTGGTACCTTTCTCTTCGGTGCCGCCATGAGCCAGTCCCTGACAGACATCGCCAAGTATTCAATCGGCCGGCTCAGGCCGCACTTCCTGGATGTGTGCAAACCCAACTGGGATCTCATCAACTGCTCTGCAGGGTTATACATTGAAAACTTCACCTGCACTGGAGACACAAAGATGGTCAACGAGGGCAGGTATGTGCCTCCAGACATGCGCTGTTTTCCTTTGTTGGATGGAGTTTAGTCACAACATCCAGGGTGTAGTTTCTGTTCAGGGAATAATAAATAAAAAAACAAAAAAAACAATAGTGTGTCTCTTAAAAGGGGAATTGTCTTTTGGTTAACTAAAGCCACAGTCCTAATGTTAAACCAGTTTGGACTAGAAAAGAGGAAAATATAATTTCTCTTTATATTGAAAAAGGGAAACTGCATTGTTGGAGAAAGGAAACATTCTCCTTGTGGTTTAACATCCTACACTGAGATAGGAAATAAATGCCGGAGAGTACAAATATGAATAAAACATCTATTAAATATAATTATTCTTCTCTTTTCCTTTGTTAATCTTTCTTGTTCGGGAACAGATTTTGCATTTTTGACAGTTATAGATATTTGATGGGAGTGAAATAAATCCTCCTAAAGTCTTCTGCTCGTATTGGTTTTAGAAGTGCAAAGGTTACACGGTCACTTGCAGATCTTCAGGTTTTCTGCATAACAGGCCAGGCTGCATGTTCTAAACAAGTCTTAACAGATACAGGAGCTAAAGAAATTCTCTATGCTGCTCAGATTAGCAAGATTTTAATCTATAATCCATATATGTTAAGAATGCCCTGATGCAACCTTACTTTCTGATACTTCTGATATTACAGTTTTGAGTAATGACCAGTACTAATAAGGACATCATACATATATAATCATACATACTTTAATACTAATTTTGTAGTTTTTGATTTGAAAAGGTTTGAGTGATATTTCTGAAAAAAACTGAGACAAATTCAACATCAGGCATTAAAAACTGGCCCATTTATTATTAACTAACTGGTTAGATGAACTTTAAACCAAAGCAGATTGAAGCAGAGTGCTTTTGTCAGCTTGCTTATGTCAGAGATTACAAATGCAGAAAGATGTAGTCCAATATTTAGATTTGTTTTTGGGGTTTTTTTTGGCTTAAATTGTAGTTTTCCTACAATTATATCAAATCTGGAAATCTCTACATGTTACACATTATCAGCAAAAACTACATCCCACTTATGGGTTTTGTTTTTATCAAAGATAAAAAAAAATGTAGTTCATTTTTAAAAGCGGATATCATGTAAAGGGGAAACCAGTGTAACCACATATGATGTTAGATAGGCTGAGTAACACCACAGGAATGTAAAAGCTTGTTTTATTAAGTTTTTCCGTGTCTGTTATCAGCTCAGAGCAGCGGGAAGAACGTTGGGAGGAGAGGATTTCCTCTTCTCATTCAGCACAGAGGAGCACTGAGGGTGGAGAGACGAGGCGCATTATGTCCCCCTTTATTACTCGGGCACCTTTGTACTTTTTAGGCTGCCCTTTTGTTTCCTTTACCAGCGCAAAGCTTCAGCCTCTGTGTCCTTTAGCTGCTTTTGTCTGTTCTCCCCCACTGCTCAGTTTTCACTGTTACCCACTGTATATTTACACGGGTGTGGTGCATCTTTGTTGATATTCCCATTCCTTATCTGCTTTCTGCCTTTTTACTAAATGTAGTGTGACCGCAGTCCCAGAGAGGGATCCAGGGATTCCGGCTGTGTTTGGACGCAGATTTCTAGCTGCTTTATTTGGCGTGTTTAGGGTGCTGCAGATCAGAACAAGAGAGTCCAGGTCAGAGTGGCCTGCTCTGCATCAGCTTACAGTAACATGACTCTAGATGCCCAGGAGAGACAAAGCCTCAGGTTAGAGCAGAGTTTGTCTTTCTAGAGTGCAGACAGACATTTGTTTATAAGATGCATATATTAAAGGAACACTAATACATTTGGATCACTGCTCCGTTTACTCATAGTTATTTTGAAGAACCTTCCAGTGACGTTCAGAAAGTGGTACTAAAACCAACATCCCACTGTTGGTGATTAAACTAGGGCCTGAGATGTATTTTCACAAATAGAAAATTGTTAACCCGGGGCGAGAAAAAAAACTAAGCTACATCCCAGTGCCTTCAGATGGCCTTTATTCTGTTTAATCCACCACTAAAGTATATGGAACCATTGCAAATCTGCCAGGAAACAGTCATAAACTGACAGGGTGGGCAAAAATAACTAACTACTCACTTGGGAGGAGCTGTAGACTCTGATAGCTCAGGTGGGAGAATCGTTCAGTGACTCCACAAATATCCCCTTTCCTGTCCTCAGTTAGTCAAACATTACATAGGCGACACGTCGCTATTGAAGATTTTGGAATAAAATCCAAAACTTTGTCTCCAGCACTTTTTATTCACCTAATTAAAGCATTTGTGTTTCAGAAAAATTGCAATGGACAGTTAGGGAGAGCAGAGTTTGACCTAGAACATTAAATAAACTAACAAACCAGTCTGTAGATGAGCCTGTCTTGTCAGCTGTCTGTATTATTAGGAGTGACAGCTGTAGCCTGCTTTTTATTCACCTAATTAAAGCATTTGTGTTTCAGAAAGATTGCAAAGGACAGTTGGGGAGAGCAGACCCTTTCAGCCTCTCCTCTCCTTTGTTTAATCTAAGCCACAACAGGTCTTCGCTGGGCTACTCTATAAAGCTTGAATGCTAATCCAGACATTTTGAATTGAGAAGGCTTCTTGGATGGGAATCGAAACGTCTCCAAACTTGGAAAACAAAGTCCAGTGGTTTTTACTTTTTTGAAAAAATTTTAATGTTCCTGAGCCATGGTTTCTGTCTTTCTGTTGCAGATTGTCTTTTTATTCTGGTCACTCGTCATTCTCCATGTACTGCATGCTGTTCCTCGCTGTAAGTATAAAAAGTGTTGAATTTATTGCAAAAGATACATAAAAGAAACTGAGCATCAACACCGATACGGAAAACTGGTTAGAATAACCAGACCCTGACTGTAGATCATTAAAAGCTTAAATGGAAATATCTTGATTTTCGAGATAACATCCTTTTAGGTTTACGTATTAATAGAACCTAACGAATAATGCGTTGCCGCTGGAAGTCGGACTAATTGTACTCTTCAGTGTGACTTATATTAACTTTGAAAACAGTTAACATGATGAGATCTTTATTATTGAACTAATCATGCTGTTCTTTTGCAACTTCTTTTAGTCAACAGGAAATATCCCTGACATACGGTGAAAGAATTATGAAACATTACTGGAAAAACAGATCTTTTAAAAAATGTTGCTAATCACATATGCTGCTTTAGAGCGTAGTTATTCCTGAAATGATCTGTTTGAATAGCTGTACCTGAACAGTTTTATATGTATTGTCCAAACATTACATGCATCAATAGCTGCTTGGTGTGGTCTGCCTCTGGCTAGGTGGCAAAGTCAAAGTCATGACAGCATTGCTCAATAACTTCCTCTTGATTTCTAAAGTCTGATAAAATGAGCTGTTAGATTAAAGATGCCTCAGTGCATGTAGATCCTCCTATTATAGCACTTGCACAGTAAACTTAACTCAAAATCTGATTTACACGTTCAAACTGTAAATGGTTTAGTTGTTTTATAGTGAATACCGTATTTTCACGACTATTAAGGCGCACTTAAACGTCTTTTTTTCCCCCTCAAAATGTGCGGTGCGCCCTTTGGTGCGGTGCGCCTTATGTGTGTTGTAACTGCGACTTTTGAGACCACCTCATTGAGGAGATGATGAAAGAGTGGCTGAATGTAAGGAGACCAGGTGTTTTTTTTCCACTCATCACCATCGCTGTCAATATGTAACTCCATGCGTGCCCATCTCACAGCTGATGTGAAAAACATGGGGAAACAAATTAACCCTGTGCTTGCTGTTCAACCGCTGGACATCGGTGTGAACCGGACCCAGCAGGTGCAGCAGAAGCAGCGAGTTTACATGCAAAGTCAATGGTTGACGCGCGTATAGGCGCAGCAAAGGGTCCTGCAGCGCGTTTTGAGCTGCAGGTGCAGCGCGTCGGGAGCGCGCCGCCAACGCGCTGCTGCTGCTCGAGATGGAAAAATTGAAGTTTTGCTGCTGGACGCGCCGCATCAACCAATCAGAGAAGCTGATCTGGGAGCTGACAGCGAGACAGACACAGCGCTCTAATGACATATGATATTAACGCAAATGAAACGGGCTGGGGAGATTATGAAAGGCAGGTGTAAGTGAGGAGACCAGGTGCTTTTTTCCACGCATCACCATCGCTGCGTGCCCATCTCACAGCCGATGTGAAAAAAAGGTGAATCAAATGAACGCTGTGCTCGCCGTTATCCCGGGGGGTCTGACAAAGGAACTTCAACCGCTCGACATCGGTGTGAAAGCGGCCGTTCAAAGTAAGGCTGCGAGCGGCGTGGGAGCGATGGATGACAGACGGAGACCACAGTTTCAAGATAAGTGGAAGGCAGCGCCGGGCAAGTTACGCCACCGTTTGCGGATGGATTGTAGATGCTTGGACTAATGTGTCTGCTGGCTCTGTTGTTCAAGCTTTCGCAAAAGCCGGCATTATTTCTGAGGAGCCGCGCTGCACGGAAAGTGACTCTGACAGCGAAGAATGGGAAATTGGCATGTCTGATTTAGCGCAGCTGTTTAATTCAGAAACAGAGGATGATGACTTTGATGGGTTTGATTAATACTTTGTAATAAATACATGAATAAAGCACAAACATACTCAGTTTTGCTCCCGCTCTATTTTTCTCCCTGAAAACTTAATTCAACAGCAGCCTCTGGGCGGGTCTCCTCCTCTTCACCGCGGTGGCTGGCAGGTGTTTTTTCATCTAAATAATCTAAATCTTGCAGCTATATTTGCTGTGATCAGTGGGAATAAAGTAGTTTTAATATGTTTTTAAGTGAGAAAGGCCACCTGAAAACTTAATTGCAGTCAGTTCATCCAGATTATCTATTTCTGTCGGAGGCGCTCAGACCCCACATACCAGCGGTACACCGACAGTAGAAATCCCTTCAACAGCAGCCTCACCGCGGCGGCTGGCAGGTGTTTTTCATCTAAATAATTTACAGTGCAGGCACCAGGATACCGGCAATAAAAGCGAACATATTCCGTCGGCAGGTTTCAGGATTTTAAGTTAATTTAGGAGTAATCACAGCGCTGTGTCATCTGCGATGTGTCTGTCTCATGGCCAGCACGCAGGTTTGATTAATTTGTAATACATGAATAAAGCACAGTCATACTCAGTTTTGGGCCCGCTGTATTTTTAAAATACGCAGTAGAGCTATTTAAAGGTAGTAGAGGACATGTACCTGTATATAAAAAAATGCGCCCTATAGTCCGGTGCGCCTTATGTGTGTGTTAAATACAGAAATGGCACACATAACTGAGACTGCGCCTTTTAGTACGGTGCGCCTTATGGTCGTGAAAATACGGTACATATATATACATATATTTTTAACATGGCAAAGGCCTGCCGTCACTGCCGACCTTCAAACTCAAAGGAATTTTTTTTTCCTAACCTTTATACTGAACAGGGGTGGGTTTTTATTTTTATTGTGACATATTTCTAGTCATGTTAAAAAATTTGATTCTTAATTTAAACAATATATTAGAATTAGTGATGATTAAGAACAAAAATTTTGAAAATAGGTGAATTGTGAATTTTATCTTTCACTCTTTTATTGGAAGCATTGGCAAATTTGAAGACTATTACTATGGGATGTTTAATTATATAAATTACACTTCTTTATATAACTTGTGTCCTGAAAAGCCCATTTTAAATCTTTATATTTTTTTCAGATTAATGTTTGTGATTGTGGGGCTCTGCCTTTGATACGCACACAGCTATACAGTTAGCATTATAATTATCACGATAGTACCACAAAATATGAGATTTTGAGCAATAATTAGTAATTCCCTAAAAAACTCCAGTATAAGAGAGAAACCTTTTAGCTGAGTTTATTGGTATATGGTTAGATGGGAGGATCTTTGCTAATTTGAACCCTTTTTTTTTTCCAAGCTGCAGCTAGATGTTATTTGCCAATGGATTTCATAAATATGTTGGGATCCATTCAGTCTCTGACACACGTTCAGGACAAACAGGATCCATTACTTGGTGTCTGCATTAAACAAGCTTTTTATGACGTGGATAAACATGTCTGCTGTCATTGTTTCCTGCTGGAGTTTCACCCAAATGGGCTCAGTGTTGGATTTAATTTACCGGTAGCTTTAGTTTCACCCTATGGTACCATATGATCAGTACCCGTAGAGCTAAAGTTGTTCAGAGCTGGTTTTACTGCAAAGCCCCTGATCAACTTTATGAGCTGCTGATTCATTCAATGCTTGGATAG
The DNA here is from genome assembly GCF_016077235.1 of Cyprinodon tularosa. Lineage (NCBI taxonomy): Eukaryota > Metazoa > Chordata > Actinopteri > Cyprinodontiformes > Cyprinodontidae > Cyprinodon > Cyprinodon tularosa. The sequence goes on along the minus strand of NW_024039718.1, from coordinate 1,665,732 downwards.
AAATAGAGCAGGGGACAAAGTCTCAGCATTTATGCATTAAGCTCCTTTCTTCTGTATCGGGCGGAAGCTCACTTATGGAAAGCAGTTTTTTTTTTTCCTCAGCATTTGCGTCACAAAAGTGCAGCAGGAAGAAAATAAAGGCAGAGCTGGACAAAGGTTAAACTTGTTTGTCCTTGGAACAAAACCATAAATAATAGGACGGCACATAAACGGGATCATCTCAGTAGAACAAGTTTGGCAAACATTCTGCTACAGATGTGAGGCATTTACCACAAAGACTGATGTAAAAATACTAATTTGGCCAGTCACACCTTTTAGCTTTACTGTTGACATGTTTTGATTGTTGATGTATTTAGTTTACGTTAAGAGTCACCTTTAAATTATACTCCTGAAATCTGCTCATTATGGTTCAAGGTGAAAATAACCTGGCCGTGTTCCACAGCTCTACCTGCAGGCTCGGCTTCAGGTCCAGTGGGCGCGGCTGCTCAGACCAACCCTTCAGTTCTTCCTGATCGCTGCCTCGGTGTACACCGGCTTGTCCAGGGTGTCGGATTACAAACATCACTGGAGTGACGTACTGACAGGACTACTGCAGGGGGCCATCATGGCTCTGCTGGTGGTATGTTCTAATCTGTTATCTACCATTTCAATATTTAATCTCCAGTTGCATCTAGGTTGTCATTTAAACGTATTCATACTTCTGAGTTTTTTATTTTTACCACATTAGCCACACACTGAAAATTAACGTTTAGCTGCATACAAAATGCTTTGTAAGCCAAAAAAAAAAAGAATGTACCAACCCACCCTAAATAAATGATGGCAGCATCATGATGGTGGGGTGGTTGTTTGGGGGCAGGGACAGAATGTCTGACTGAATCAAGCAGCAGCCATGTCTGGTTGAAAATCAGACTTGGAACTAAAGCAGAGGTTCAGTATGTAAGATCTACAGTAGAATGGTTCGGATGAATGCATGTTGTACATTTCTGAAGCAGACATTTTTGTCTTTACATGTGTATAGAAACACATGATCTACAATGAATGATCCCTTTAGGATTAATTCAAACGCAGGCTATTTTTACAGGAAATTTGTTTTGTCTTGTTAGAACACATTTTTTTTTTTTTTTTTTTTTTAGGCCCATTACTTTAATAAAAAAATTTGGTCGGTGCAGCAATTATAAAACAATGTATTTTTTTTTCCTGATTCTTTCAGGTCTTCTTCGTGTCCGACTTTTTCAAATCAGCAGAGTCCCGTAAGGAGATAGACATCCCTCATACGACGCTCCAGGAAACTCCAACAAATGGGAACCACTTTGAGAGTCCAAACTAAGCTCAGTGGGAATGGGAGACCTTTCCTTCCATCGCAGCCAGAAATTCCAGCAATGAAGGCTTTAATCCCACTTAAATCCCCCATCCAGTACACTGCATGGAAGTCCAGTTCAAACTACCTGATCCTCTGAACCACATATGGCCTTGTTAAATTTCACATTTTCTACTAATTTATGCTCGTTTATCAACACTTAATATGGACCCTACCCCCCAAAATAACTGATGCAGATTTAAATCAGACGCTGGAGCTGATCTACTGAGGCGAAGGAAAACTTTGCATGCACACACCTAAAGGGTCTGACCACTGCTAAGGAGGGGTGTTGGAAACCTGTGAATGTAATCCTGCTTATTGCTTCTCCTGAACTGCAGTCAGTGTGTTTAAGAGTTTGATTTAGGGTTAGCTTTATGTCTCCAGCACTCAGAATTAAGTAGATGAAAAGTTTTAAAGGCAATCAGTGACTCACTGGAGGATGAGGCTGACTCTAAACCAAAGAACTGAGACCTGCTGCACATCCAGGCTGCTGCTGTCTAACCTCATATTCTAATCAAAGTGTTGACTTGTCGTTTTGGGTCAGCTTGATGCAGAGCAGACTGATTCGTCCTGTGATGCCTTGTACTGGACTGCTGTGGCTGCTTTTACAGCTTCCTGTGTATCTCATGTAAAACAAATACAGAACATTGTGCTTTTGTATGTGAAAGAAAATCAACATACAGACTTTTTATTGAAAAAGTTACAATTATGTACAAATGTTTAAAATAAGGAAAAATAAAGCCATCTTAGTCATGAAGACTGACTCGATGTTATCTGTTTGACGTATGAACCAGTTTGAGCAAAAAGCCCAATATAAGCTAAACTCTTCTGTTTTCTGACTAGTTTGGTGCTTTCAATCCAAAATAAATTTGTAGTGAGGATGTGATGGAGAAAACAAATAAAAAAAATGGGGTAAAATGATTCAGATAACAGGGTGGAAGACGTCATGGGACCTCCTCTCTATAAATAGAGACTGGCAGCAAAGACTATGTCTCTCTTAATCTTCGTTATTCCTGCAAAAATAAAAACAAGAAAGGTTCAGTTTTAAGGAATGTGTACCCGTATAATATTTTGATTATGTTTAATACAGATTCCATCAACATTTAACTGTTTAGATTGCTGATCCTCCCTCACATGGAGCTGCACACTGCTCATCAGCCGGCTGAGAGGGGAAAATGCAGTGTATTCCAACTAAAGTTAAAACTTTTCTGTTTGGAGGTCATTCTGAACTTCAAAGGTGTAGAAACTAAAAACAAACTAACAACAAAATCTAGCAATATTTAAGACTGATATCTTTATGTACTGAAAGGGGGAAATAGCTATGATTTTTTTTAAACTTCAGTTTGCCAGATGTTAGCATTTTTGTTTAGGCCACTATATAAAAATGAAAGTGTTTTTTGTTTTGTAAGATCCTCATTGGCTTTATATTGTGCTTTAATAATAGCTGCAGCTGAAACAATCCCTGTCCATCGGGGATAAATAAGAATTAAAAAAGCAAACTGAACAGTTTCATGGTTAATTTGGTTAAAAGTACTATTTTTATTCCCAGAAAGCTTTTACATTTCATTTTTCAACAAAGGGCCAAATATATCTTCAGTAAAGAGTATGTGGTTTTATGAGCATCAAGAGAAATGTATTCAGTCCCCCCGAAATAACAACCAAAATTTCTAAATCAGAAAATTATTGAATATAAAAGAACAAAAAATTCTGAACCAAACAAGAAGAAACCCTGAGCATCTTACCTTCTGCAAACTTGTTCTCCAATTCAGTGTTACCAATGGCTTTGGCTGCAGAGCACATCTGTCGCAGCACCTCTTCCAGACGCCGCATGCAACGAATTATGCTTCCTACAGAAAAACAATATTTAAAGATAGAATGAGGCACTTGCACAGAAATCTAAGAAAAACACAGCAGAGGTCATTTTAAAGTTAAATTAACACACAGCTGAATAATTGCAGAAATTTCCTAAGTTCGATTTTAGCTGCCAAAAAATACACAAGACCTTATGAAATCCTCCCTGGAGTTTCTCAACACAGATTCATATTTCTTTTATGGTTCCATCCCATGTTTTATCCATGAGATCACTTTTAGCAAATAATGAAACTTCTGGGAAAAATGAGCCACATGATTCATCCTGTTTTACACCCCTAAAAGGCAACATTAAAAAAGGAACAGTGAGAGGAAAAAACAAACCCTCAAAGACGTCAGTCATCTTGCAGATCTGAGCGAATGTGGCCCCGTTGGCCCAAGCAAAGACTACATCCATCAAGTGGGGTTTGAACTGGTTCAGGTAAGTCTCCTCATCAACCTCCAGCTTGGCGTCTGCAGACACTTTGGCGATGCGCTTTGCACACTCCTAAAAGGTATAAGGTAGTGTTCACATCTCCACTTTAGCTAGAAGTCAGTCTGTGCACCTAAAGGTCTCACCTGCATTTGTCTGAGTGGTGCAGCCAGCTGTTCGGTTAGTTTTGGCATCTCACTGGCCTGCAGGGCGAAATAACCTCATCAATGGTCAGAAAACAAAACAAAAAAGCTATTTCCACCTTATATAAGCCTGCCTAAGAAGAAACAGAGAAACGAGGAAGCCTTGAAACCGAGATTATTTAAATAACTATTATCCAAAATTCAATTCAAGCTTTAGGGACTTATTTTGACAAGCTGAAAACCGTTTATGCAGGATAAAAGCCAGAGAAGAGCTCTACTCAATAATCTCACTCTAAACCACCTCGTTGTTTAAACAGGCTTCATTAGACAAGACAAACAAATCAACCTGTAGTTTGCTTTGCTAGCAGAGCAGTGAAATAGGCCAAGAACGCAAACTTGATCTGGACTCTGCCAGAAAGGGATTCTGATTGTGCTAGGAATGTTTGTGCAGAGAATTAGAGGAATTATGGGAGTTTTGTTCATACGTTCTCTTGGAAGACGAAGCAGGACAGCAGGGCAGTGGCTTGCTCCACAGTCAGGTCGTTGAATAGGCCATTAAACACCATCTCTGTCAGCAGGAGCTCATCAGCGCTGCACAAGTCGACACTCAGGATTAGCACTTTGTAAAGCAGGATCACTAATGTGCTTTTCTTGTTTTATTACACAATAGCTGAGAGGAAATGTGTTGAAGGTTAGAGTGAACGCTGGAATTTAAGATAGATCTTACAATTTAAACATTAAGAGTTTCTAAATGATAAACTAAATAAAAATCCAGAACTTTAAGCCAAAGATGACAAACTGAGGTAAAATTACACTGTTAGGAATGGGTAGAAATATTTTTGCCAATAAAAATAACAGTTTCAGAATTTTCCATATAAACAGCACAGCCATCTGCCATGTTCAACATTTTCTAAATGTTTTGGCTTCTGACTGAAATTACTCTTTAAATTACATTACTGTGAAATCAGATCATTTTGATTCCACTTTCATGGCTAGCAGACAAAGTAAACAAATCCATTTTCTGCACCGAACAGAGTTCAACAGTGGAAAATAACCCGAAAATATCCAACCTATTGTATGAATGGCCAGTGGCATGTAAATGCTGCAATAAAAATAACTACAGTTTGGATTACAAGGATGCTTTTAGTTTTCTCCTTACCTGCTGATTTCACAGGCGACTCTGCCTTTCATTTCAATGACGTCAGAGGGGCTGGCGAAGCCTAACCTTCGAAGAACTCTCTTTCGGCACTTCAGCTCGTCCATCTGCAGGACGGTCCGAGCTTTCTTCAGCTCCCGTTTGGCAGTTCGAACCTCAGTCGCAATCTGCAAAACAAAAAAAACAAACAAAAATTGTTATTCTTTTACTATTATTTAATTTTCCTTTGGGATCAAGCAGAACTTTGAGCTGAATTGAATTCTGATTACAATCCATTTTTTAAAGCTTTTATAGAACAAGCAATTAAAAAGGGGTGAAAATATATTTTAAAACTACACATTTTATCAGCAAGAAACAAGACAAGAGCTGTTGCTTCATGTAACTGAACTCACAGATATGCCTGCTGATAAAGAATTGTTAGAGAAGCAGAAAACAAACCGAAAAAAGAATTTCTGGTCCTATTTAGCAATATTTAAAAAACATATTCATTTCAGAAAACCAGGTTGTATCGTTTCAGTGGAAATGGGATTCATATGAAGGACTTCTCTGTTATGATGCAGCTTCCAAGCTGGGACAACTTTACCTGTTTTTCTAAGCAAATTATGTAAACAAATAAGGTGAGCGCTGTAGTTTCAGCTATAATTGGATCACAGGAGGGAAATGAAAGAGCACCTGATGCTCACTTTGCTCAGCACAGGGGGTTACTATCACACAAGATGGTAAATGTGTTGCCGGGAAGATCAAACACTAAAGAAAATTTATACTTCTGAATTTTTTAACACTATAGAGAGATGTAAATAGTGGGGAAACTGAAAAATTGGATTTAGCAGACCAACTCCGACTCAACTTAGGCAACTTGTGATTACAGAGTTTCACCAAAAAGACATTGCTTTTTAATACGTCACTTATTTAAGACAGATTTAACTAATCAATGTTCTCGCTCATGTAAGCACATCGTGCTGCTGATCATGGAGTTTATTGAAAACACCAAGACAAACGTGAATGTGCACAGCAGAAATTTAACTGAAAAATAAAAATAAAAGTACTGTTACCATTAATAAAGTCAGGGAGAGGGAAGGAGGGCATTAATGAGAGATTAAATGTCACATTTTTCATCATATAGAATATCTAGAGAAAATTCCAACTCCACCACTTCCTCGACTCCAGCCAGCTCCTTTCTTTCCTGTCTTTATTCCCGGACAGACTGATTAATCCAGGTGTGTCTGACCTCAGTAACCATGACAACATTGGGCGGACACACCTGGACTAATCAGTCTGTCCAGGAATAAAGACAGGATACAAAGGAAGTAGTGGAGTTGTAAATATGGCCCATTTAATGCAATATTCAACTAGTGTCAATTTTTTTTAAAAACATTAAAATAAGTTTTAATCTTCTTAAAAAGCATAGAAAGATTTTAAATTTAGTCAGGAGGGCGTGCTTGGGTGGTGGCATGTATGGAGGCCTTAGTCTGGGTTCCAATCCAGCCTGTGGTCCTTTCCCGCACGTCTCTCCCCCTCTCTCATATCCCCTTTCCTGTCAGCCTACTGTCCGTAAAAAAGATCCACTAGTGCCGTAAAAGATAAAAAAAATAAAAAGGTCTTAATTGAAACGGTAAGCTCTGATTGACACACTGTTTATTTCAACAAAGAACAAAAGATTCAGGCTCTGAAATCCAGACCAGATTTTCATGTTCAAATAATTGTATTTATATTTTTATATTAATTGAACAAAAGTGTGAAGTGTTGAAGTGAAATTCCTTTGGTGATATTTAGCTTAAAACTGTAACCATTTTTAATGGCACCATCCATTTGGGACAAACAAAGGGCTCAATAGCCTTTCTGTTACTCACTGTGTCCCTTGCTGCTGGATTCAACAAAGACACATACCTTAAACTTAGATTGCTCTAAACCGGGTCCTGACCATGCTAATATTACTCTATTGCCATAGTAACTGAGGCAGACTTACAGCAGGCCAGCTTTATGAAACCCAAAAGCAAAATAAGCCTGATTTGCATACCAATCCATTTGAATAAACACCTCTCTGGTCTCAACGGACTCGTGAAACCCGTCAGATTTGTGTCCATAACAACCAGATCAAAGAGGAGGAGGGCCTAATGTAACACAGTAGAGATGCAAGGTTACCGTTTCATTAAAGTGATACTCTATAACTTTCTCCTTCCAAAGGCTGATAACCAATGAAATACCTGGAGATTAGATCATTTTCCTGATTTTGTAGGTCATCTACTGTTCCATCTGCCCTTTTTAAATCTCCCATCTTTGGCATCCCACCTTGGATTCCACCTTCAACTTTAATCCTTACATAAATCCATCCACCTTCTTCCCTTTTAAGTCACACCAAGAAACTGACTATCCCTCCATGAATGTATGGGAGAAACCCTGATACTCTGACAGACTCCTGCTACTTTTTTAAGTAAGGACATCTTGAAAGACCCCTTTATGCTTTAGCCAAAGCATTTGCATTAAACCTTGGTTCGTCTCGTTATCAGCTGTTAACACGCCAACAGCTTCATATATCCTCATCTACTTCCATCTGATTTTAACCATCTTGATGTCAAATCCTCTGAGTGCCACACAGTCAACATTTTACTAATCTTCATCAGGTAATCCTCACAGTACCACAATACTTTATTTCTTTAACCAAACACTTCTACAAAAAAATTAATAAATAAATAAAAAATCTGCTGGCATCCACACCACACATGGACAGGATTGTTGCTTTTCTGTGGCTCTAATAGGAAATAGTTTCATGTTTGCATTGAAAATGTTTTATACCTATCGGCTTTTATTGTTACTAGTAAAACAGAACTACTACAGTTCAAAATAAAATATCTACAGGATTGAGATGGTATGGTGGTAAAACACTTTGAATTCAGTAGGAACTCTTCTGCTACTATTGATTGGAAATGGAGTATCTTCTAGTTGGCCATCTAAACATTGCCTCCTGGATAAAATAGTGAGTACCATGGAAAATGTAAAACACACTAATAAGCTGCAGAGTATTTACCGTTTATAGATAGCAGCTTAGCCCTTTAAGATCTGCTGAATCCCAATTACATGTTTCAATCTTTCTAGTAGAAGTCCCAGAATCTCTATGTTGGCAGATTGTGAGAACGGTTTGTTATTTAACTACGGGGGAAAACAATGCTTAGGACTTGGAGGTCTGGGCCGACTGTTGTTTTAGTAAAAATAAAACAGATCTGATAAGGTGGCATTCCCGATTAAAAGTGTTCAGTTTGTTTTTAAAATGACCTTTGAAAAGAAAAAAAAAAATGTTGGAATATTGCTGCTTTCTTCCTGCGTCTGTCAAAAACTAAAGACAAAGAAAGATTGTCGGTTGTTTTCAGCTATAGTTACCTTCTCAAAATAAATACTGAATCATTTTATAAGAATAGCAGCTATTACAATCCATTGTTTAACTGTTAACATTTACCCAGGTTTCCTAAGACTTGACATTTAACTTGATAGCACACAAACACATCCCTACCTGTGCTTTCCTCTCACAGAGGGAGTAGACTGATTCTAAGTTCGGGTCACTGTGGAGTGGGTGTGTGTACATCCGGTGTTCAAAGGCCTCCACTTTCTGAATCACTTTCTTCAGGGCCGGGTCTTTGATACCCATGTCATCTATGGGGTCGAGTAAAGGAACGCCATCTGGGAATCGTTTCTGCACCTCCTGGAAACAAAACGAATAAACGGAAGTTTCAATGTTTGGATATCGATTTTTTAATTGGTTTTCCATTATTCAAAGTTGAAAACAGTTTGTACCTGTATGGACTTAAGCATGAGTTGTCTGTTGTCAAAAGGCCTGAGATCTTTGGGGATGTAAAGACGAACCGAGCTGATTGAAGTGAGGAGATGGAGCATCACTGGAACCACCTGGAAATTAAAACAGACTGAAATGTGAGTGCTGTCTATATTATACTGGAAAAAGTTCAGGGCTTTTCTGATAATTTCACCAACCTGCATCTCTCCAGTCTCCCCTGGAGCAGCAGGCTTGGCCGCCTCAGTTGCAGAGTCTTTCACACTTTCCTTACTACAGTGAAGCAAAACCTCCACCACATAAAGCGGCTCAGAGTCTGCGAGGGCCTAAACCAGGAAAAGCACATCAAAATAGAGAGTTACACATTAATCTGCAAGGAAAGTTACACAAAAAAAGTGCATAACTATGGAGGGGAATAAAAAGGGATTCTGGTAGTTTCCGATAAAAAAAAAAAAAAAAAATCTAAAAAAATGATCATTGCAATTAGAGTTTTTTCATTCCATTTGTTTTTTATTTAAGGTCAAAATAAGTCCAAGTGAGTAAAGTTAACCAGTCAGGTAGATTAAGTAGGGTTGGGTTTTAAACTAGTATCACAGACTTTGGACCTTCAGAGGACAGAAGTCCATCTGGCTTTTTGCTTAAAGGAATGCATGGCAAACCTGTGGAAGACGCTGCCCTGGTCACGGGAGCTTTAAACTAAGCTCAACAAGAAAAATGCTACGGTAGAAAACTAACACTACACATATCTCTGAACAGAACCCCCACACAGATAACCATGGTGGCATCATGCTGCATGGTCTATCTTAAAAGAACACTGGTAACATTTGGCAGGGAAAGACTGACAGAGATAAATAGGAGAGAAAAAAAACTTTTAAAGGTTGTAAAATATCTGTGACTTGGGTTAAGAGTCCCTTTAAGTGAACATCTTTAACAAACAGCAAGGTTTTCAATAAAAGGGCTTAATTATTATTATTATTATGCCTTATTTTGTATTGATTATTTTATTTCCAAAAAAACATAAAAGCATCAGTGACGTTAATGTGTGGCTTACCTTTGTATTTGTTTTCTTGCTGAAGTTTACAACCACTCCCCAGCCAAAATCAGCATCCTCGTTTTTCACCTGTGCAATCAGTAGAATAAGAGCAGTTTTCAATGAAACGTGAAAGTCTAGAAATATTCCCAGATGATAAGTGAGAAAAGACGAACCTTCACAAGTCGCCCAGGCTGTAAGAAGGGCAGGCAGTATTTGGGTTTGTGGATGAATTCCTGTATCTCTTTTCCCAGCTTGGCCAGCTGCTGCCTGATCTTAAAGTAAGTCACCACACTCTCCTCATTGGGAATATCAATGGTGTGGTACTGCTCCTCTAACTTCTTAATTTCTGCAAAAAACACAAGCAGCAGTTTAATTTAACCTTTCTACATTTCTACAACTAACATCTGGCAGGGTTACAGTTAAAACGGTCAATGCTCACTCTCAACCACGCCAGGCAAAGCCCTGTAGTGCTGAAACTGGTAGAATGACTTCTCGAGCATATACTCTGGGTTGATCTCCTCTACACGCAGCAGGTTCAGCACCATATTGTAGGTTAGATGGAAGGCACTGTTCAAAGGGTCTGCTGAGCCCTGCAAAGCAAGTCACAACAAAACTGTACAAATTAATAACAGAAAACAGTTGGAATAAACTAAGCCACGCAAAAGCAATCAATGCAATTGCGCTGATGTTGACTCCAACACCTGGCAGATATTTTATCAGAGCCTTTATGAGCAAACATTTACAGATTAGTATCGACTTCAAAAGGCTCACAGCAGTATTTATAACAATAGGCCAATAAATGTGTCAGACTAATGGAAAATGATAAAGATCTCTCTCAAGACAATCAACTTAGTCAGCCATATTGAGATCAAAGATTATTTATAGCATCCAGATTTACGGTACCTTCAGTAGCTGTTTGCCCACAGCTGGACTCATCTTCTCATCCACCATGAAAATAACTATTCCTCTGTCATCCATTCCTCTCCTTCCAGCCCGACCAGACATCTGGATGTACTCACCTGATGTAATCTGGGAAAAGAAATAAATAGGTTGTTAGGCTACAGGAGTAACTACCAGTCTGTATGTCCTAGATAAACATAATCATGTATATAGTTTGAAATATAGTCTTTTTTTCTGGTCCTCAAACAAAGCTGATAAAACTCAATTTGTTTTGCAAACAAAATTAAAGGACTTCAATTTGACCTGATCTCATCCTATCATAACTTTGCATGGATAGGGAAGAAAAGCAAAGTGTTTTTGACGAGAGTGCCTGCGTGGAGCTTTGGCACAATCAGAGGCACCAGATGTTCTTCATGAAGTACTTGGATAGGAGAGATGTTTCCCCCGGTGCTTACGATCCTTAGTGCGTTTCTGTTTCTATGTCTGCAGCTTCACACACGGCCCCCAGCTCTTATAAACAATACGTGGCTGTTTATGTGGCAAAGCAGCCTGCTCTGTTTGAAGACCTTATAAAGACTTCAGAGCAACAGGCTGTGTAAAAACTGAACACTAAACACAGGCCAGAGCTGTTTTAAAGAGGCAGCCATGTTTACAGGATGCCTTCTTTATTTTCACTGACCACTCTCTGAAGAGAAACAGTCAGCTTTCCTTTTGTGTGTTTGACTTTTCCAAGGAAATATTTACATCACCTGCAGTTTCTGCCAACCTCACTGCTTATATAAGGCCACACAAATCAACTTCTGGAGAGGTGACCATTGAAAGGGCCCAAATAAAAGCAATCGCTTTTAGAACAAAATGATTCTTAGAAAGATTCAATAGGGAAAAACAGTTGCATTGAGAGTTCTTACAAAGCGATGACTCTTGCCATCGAACTTGCGAGCGCTGGTGAAGAGCACGGTGCGAGCTGGCATGTTGATGCCCATAGCGAAAGTCTCTGTAGCAAACAAGGCCTGGAAAAAGAAGACAAATCAATAATATTACCGTATTTTCACGACTATAAGGCGCATATAAACGTCTTTTTTCCCCCCTCAAAATGTGCGGCGCACCCTATAGTGCGGTGCGCCCTATGTGTGTTGTTACTGCAGACGTTTGAGACCACCATGAGAACGTTAAAGGGGGAAGTGTGGGCGTGGATTGTGTATAAAAGAACAGGTATGTGCTTTATACAAAACTCATCTCCTCATTGAGGAGATGATGAAATAGTGGCTGAGGGAGGTGTATGTAAGGAGACCAAGTGGTTTTTTCCACTTATCACCATCGCTGTTAATCTGTGACTCCATGCGTGCCCATCTCACAGCCGATGTGAAAAACATGGTGAAACAAATGAACGCTGTGCTTGCTGTTATTGCGGGAGGTCTGACAAAGGAACTTCAAGTAATGCTGCTTTCACATGGGACGCAGCAGGTTCAGCAGAAGCAGCGAGTTTACATGCAAAGTCAATGGTTGACGCACGTCAAGGCACAGCAAAAGGTCCCGCAGCGAGATGGAAAAATTGAAGTTTTGCTGCTTGATGCACCGCATCAACCAATCAGAGAAGCTGATCTGGGAGCTGACAGTGAGACAGACACATCGCTGATGATACAGAGCGCTGTGATCGCTCCTCTGAAACAGTTTATTAACGCCTAAATTAACTTAAAATGCTGATGGATTATTTTGATGAAAAACACCTACCAGCCGCCGTGGTGAACCGCGAGGAGGAGACCCGGCCAGAGGCTGCTGTTGAATTAAGTTTTCAGGTGGATTTTCTCACTTAGAAACATATTAAAACTACTTTTTTCCCACTGATCACAGCAAATATAGCTGCAAGGCAAAGAAAGGATAGAGTAGCTCCGCCCAACGCGCGTCAGACACACTTTTGCACCGTGCAGCGAGAGCAGCAAAGCTGCTTCAGCCGCGCGTCAGAACTAACTGGTACAATCTAAACTGCAGGCACCAGGATAATAAAAGCGAACATATTCTGCCGGCAGACTTCTGCATTTTAAGTTATTTTACGCCTCAATAAACTGTTTCAGAGTAGTGATCACAGCGCTCTGTGTCATCAGCGATGTGTCTGTCTCACGGCCAGCTCCCAGGTTTGATTCATACTTTGTAATAAATACATGAATAAAGCACAAACATACTCAGTTTTGCTCCTGCTCTATTTTTAAATACGCAGTAGAGGTATTAAAACGTAGTAGAGGATAAGTACCGGTATATAAAACCCACGCCCTTTCATCAAAACCACCTAAAAACCTTTTAACAGCACTTCAGCATCTTTTTCCCCCCTCTATCTCTATTTTTCATTTTATTTTCTCCTTTCATTTTGATTATAAAAAGGTCATCTTTGATACCTCCTATACTAAAACAGTGGTCAATTCATGATACTTCCTTATCTCCTAATTTTGATACTTAATAATACAATGTGTTTGTACATGAGACAGAATGTATTTATGGGTTTGATGCTGTGAAATAATATCTTGATATCCAACAAAATTATTTGATTCTTTCAGAATTTTAAAAGTAATGAATTTATATTCAAGCCCCCTTTTTACATTCATTGTCTAAAAAGGCACATGGTACCTAGATTCAATATAAAAAAATAAATAAAAAAAAAAGGGGATATAGTCAGGTGAAAATAAATGTAAAAATCCTACAGCTCTCATTCATACTAAACACAGCATCTCTACTCTTCATACTAATATGATGATCACTGTCTGCAGGACAACCGCCTTAAAAAAAACAGCAGCGAGCTCCACAGAATGGGTTAGATCAAAACATGTTTATCTGTCCTCGCCCAGAGAAAAGGCTTTGTGATCTATTTCAGTCAAAGAGACGAAAGAGACAAAGAGTATTGGGAGATACTTCACCTGAGAGGCAGATGAACAGAAATGGAAAATAGATGTTGATCAGCGCTTATGCAAGCTGTGACACATAGTGTCTATAAAGTCAGATAGCTATACAATTCTCTGATGTGAAAGAGCAATATAAAACATTGAGTAATGCTTCCATATCTATAGCAACAAATAATCACTCATCCTGGGTGGTGCAAGATAAAAGCCGGGTCACACCAGTTGCATGTGACTTTTTGATCTCTGATCCGATTTTTCTCCATGTCACACTGACTGCGCATATAGAGGCTCCAACTAGCAGAGTGAGCAGATCTGTGCAGATTATTTTTACTTATTTCTCTGTGCAACACACATTAGAAGAATTTGCCACATTTTGCTTCGACAGATTATCAAAAATTGTTAAAATGAACAAATAAAAACAAAACAACCAGCGCAGCTATATAGCAAAGCCCCACTTAAGGAGTAGGGATGGGACGATTTATGAAAACCGCCCGAATCGTTCGGTTCGACTGTCTCGGTTCGGTTTGCATGTGTTTCGTTCGGTTCATGCGCTGCTCCTTTTTCTCATAGGCGAAGCGTGTACACTCCAGAGCAGAAGGTGGCGGTACTGCGACTAAAGCCAACCAACAGTAGTAAACAAGAAGGTGTAGCAGGGAAAAAAATCAGTTGTTGTGGAGAATTGTGTCGGAATGGCGAGTGGGAAAGAACAGAAGTTGGAAGACGCGCCAGCAGCACTTTATAGGTCTGCTGTATGGGAGCGCTTTGCATTTAGAGTGACCTACGATGACGGCGGAAAGAAAGTTGTGGATAAAAGTGCAACGGTGTGCAAGCATTGTGCAACATGTTTTTTTTATGCTAACAGCAACATGTAATGCTAACCGCGAAATCCCTCATACTCCGTCAGCAACCCCCGCTGCGCTCCAGACCGGCTGCTCAAAGCAAAGCCTACAGCCTCCACTGTGGCTCCCGTCCGCTCCCCTCCCCCTTGGAGATGATTAAATTCAAAGCAGCCAAACATACGGAAATTATCCAGGGTTTCCGTGAATCATTTAAAATAATTACAATCCATTATTTTTTAGGGGATTTTTTCATTAATTTCATATATTTTTATGGGATTTCGGTGTAACAATCAACATATACCGAATCGAACCGTGACCACGAAACCGTGAATCGAACCGAACCGTGGATTTTGTGAACCGTTCCACCCCTATTAAGGAGTGTGTGCTGCATCTAAAACCACAACAGATAGAGAATTTATCTAGGCCTCTATTAAAAAACATAATGGGAACTTCCTGTTAAGAAAAGGTCTTTGAAGTTTTGTTTTGCTTTCTTTTCATAAAGAGGGGAGAATCATAAGCTTCCTTGCACATTGTTTTTTTTTTTTTGTGTGTGTGTGTGATGCTCAAAGTGGATCATTATGTAACTATATCCGTTTTCTGTCCTCCTAAAGATTTGAGGTGTGATAAGCTGCCTTTTTTGCTGTCCCTCATTTTTGCAAACCTCAAAGAGGATCACTACTTTATCTTTTTCTGTCCTGAACTCCTATCATGGCTATTCTATTTTTTTATGTTTCATAGATCATTTATGCACGAGTCTGTCCTGCCTGATTTACGTAGGCCGCGCGACTCCAGACCTGACCATTTCCCTGCGCGATTAACAGATATTTTGTATTTTCCCCCAATGCGGATGTGTTTGACTATGTGGCCGTGTCTCTTCCTGTCAGACCCATGAAGTTGCCAATGAATTGCTGACTAAAATATCGTCTATCTCAAACGAAGCCACGCAAGCCCTCTTGAAGAAAATTGTGTCAGATGGGATCATTCCCATTGACTTTCAATTATCTCAAAACGCAACGACCTGGTTCGACACAAAGACGGATGGGACACAAAATCAGATTCAGAGTGTTCTGGGCTTAATCTGTTTAAAATCAGCTTTATATTGTCGATCTATCACATAAATCCTAATAAAGATGTTTTTGTGTTGTACTTCTTTAAAGGAAAAAAAATAAAACAGCACTAAAAAGGGTATCCTTTCAGAGATCGACGTACCTTTAACAGACCCTCAGAAAAAAGGATCTCGATGGTCTCTTTCAGGATGGGCAATAGGCCTCCATGATGGATGCCTATTCCTCTCTTTAACAGTGGCAACACATGCTCCACCTGTGGGATACCAGAAAATCCCAATCATTAAATGTAGCGATGAAGAACAAGGATGGAAATGTTGGGCCTGTGTTGGTGTGACATGGCTGTTACTAATGCTGTGCTACAGAAACAAGGCTGGATTTAATAAAGTAGCTTTTTTTCATTAAGCTGGGTAACTGGAGGAAACTGAGGGTTTTGGAAGGTTTTACAAGGTGTCAACATTAAGTTGCAAAACCTGAGATATTAGAGGAAAAAACACATTAGAGGTTGTGTGCCAACTGTATGAAAGAAAATGTGCAACACTCCACCCTTGCTTACCTGAGGCAATTTCTTGTCCTCATCTGAAAGACAGTCCACTGCGTTGTTAAACACTTCTTCAACCAGACGCTTCTCATCATCTGCAACAAACCAAATTTGCGTCACATTTTTTTAGCCACTTGATCTCAAAAACATTAATGGTATCAAATAATATTTTTCACTGTCTTTTGGCGGTTATTCTAAGTGTTTCCCCATTTCCTTCAGGGAAACTTAAGGATTGCGTTATTTTAATCAATGTTTCAACAAAACGTTCAGCCCAGTGACCTTCATTTGACAGTGGCTTTTTTTTTTACTGGTAAGGTTTTTAAACCTGGGCCGGTGGAATGAAGAATACAAAGTCTGTGAGGAGCTTGTTCATTTATCTACTGAATGAGCAAATCTTAAGGACGATAGCTGCTTATTTTCAATTTATCAAGAGTTAAAACTGATCCAACTAGTAGTGCTGGGTATAATAATGAGGATGCAGTTTTGTCTGGAATATATTTGAGAGTTTTATTTAAACTTTTAGAAGTTGATGAATTCATGAAAACTTCTGGGTTATTTGATGCATAAATTAATAAACTGCAGAAAAAAAAATCCACCCTTTGCAAAAAAAGAAAGAGAAGGTACAGGCAGTGAGAAACAGCAGGTTAGAAAAAGGAAAACTAGCAATGGGCTAGTTAACTCGGGCTTACACTGTGCGATTTTTTGCCCCTTTTGGGGCGACTTTCTAGTCGTGCGAGAATTTTCCGATCGGCCTGACTTTCAGCCTGATCATGTGTCGTGTAGTGTCCAGGGGGTAACAAGGGGGGGATCAGCCTCTCACGACCACCTCTTGATCAGGAATTGTGAGGGCGGGAGAAAATAAAAAATGTTTTATTTTCCAATGTGGTTTTTAGACGTACAGTGTGAGCAGGTAGATGACATCAGAGCGTCGTGCTGCATGATGTGAGAACATACATCGTGAGCCGTGAACTCACACTGTACGCCAAAACCCTGCGGTTTTGGCGTACAGTGTGAGCTGTAGCTGTTTGCAACGATTGAAAAAAAAAATAAAACGCACAGTGTACGCCCGGCTTTAGCACAGCCTCTTTATTGTTACCTATCAGACACATAGATTAACATTACTCCTGGGGAATACAAGAGTCTTATATATGGTTTTACCTTTTTGCAAAAACAAATGTCAAACATAAATGAAAAAAATAACAAGTAGCGGAAATTTTAAATGCAGCTGTTCAGCTCCTTCTTAGCTTAACACTTCTAAACTTTAAAAAAAACTTTAGTTTGATTCAATTTCCTCCTTAAAGAAAGCATTTAGTGAGTTCACAAAATAAAAAAATAAAAAACTTTTAGCATAATTTCAAAACACAAATTTCCAGGATATCTGAATTTTCTTTGACAGAGTTTATTAAAGTTTTTTTGTGCTGTGTTGATTAAAAGCTGACAGCGTTAACAGAATAAAAAGCCTCTGGTGCTTTTTATTGGAGGAGTGCAGGATTACACAAACATCATTCATAATACCTTCACAATCCAGGGAAAACTATTCAAGACGAGGATGGAAACTGTTCCACAATATAACTTTAGATGAATGCGTTACTTCATGGCAAAACAAGAGCAGCAGGAGGATGGGAGCCAGAAATCTCTTTAAGCTCCATTTTTTTTTCTATACGATTTGTTTGTTCATGAAGGAAATTCTCATCTTATTCAGCTCCATAACCATAAAATACTTATGGTGACACTGCTGGACTAAAGAAGTTTCAGGCAGCATCACCTGCCAGCAAGTGATTTTTTTTTAAGTTATGAGTCTTAATTTCTGAATTTAATTTATACCCAGGGTTTATTTTTAGAGTTAGTCATTTTTCCCCCCCCATACTTGAAAGGAATCAGTTCACTGAACAGATACAACAGCAAACCTATGGAACTAATTATGCATGGTCATGATATGTGAATGTAATCAGATTATAGATTCCAAGAATAAAGATCAACAAAAGGATTAAAATTGTTTTTTTTTTTTTTTTATGCCATGATGACCAAAAACGCCTGTTTGTGAAACCCAAAACTCCTTGATCTGCTTTAAATCAACCAGCCTAACAGAACAGGTCTTTTTGCAAGATGTACAACATAGCCTGAGCATTCCACCATTTGAACTCCACCGATACACTAAATGCAAGAGGTAGAAAGGTAAATTGTATGCAAAACTTTCCACAATGGCACATACCGTTATTAAAATCCAGCTTTGACACCTGCAGGGCGTAGGCCTCACAGTCTTTCTTACTGAAGCTGAAAATGATCACTGGCTGGAAGTTCCTCTCCATGATCATTTTCACTATCTTAAAAACACTGGATGGTCCTAAACAAAGCATTATTTTATATTAATTGATCATTCAAAGTTATTTTTTGGGTTCGTTAAGACTTCAACCCACATACCCTTAGTGCCTCCCTTTCGTCCTCGATCCCACTTGCCACCTCCACTTCCACCCCCAGAGTCTCCTGCATCTCTAAGAACCTGCATCGCTGTGTTAAAGTTATCTTCCCTGAAGTCGCCCTGAGGAGAGGTATACATGCAAATACAGTATCTGTAAAATATCTTATACCAACTAATCACTCTACTTTGGTAGAGTGATTGGTTACTCTACAGGAGTACTTACGTTCTCATCGACTACCAAGTGGAGTCCATCGCCCCCTGCTGGAAAAATATAATGTTGCAACGGAGTAGGACGGTAGTCGGTATAAACTACATGACAAGGCTGCAGGAAAACAAGAGATACAGACTTTTATTAACAATACAAATGAAAGAAACTATAGAATGAGCATCAAGATTTCTGGTGTAAATAAATTTGTTTTGCTGCTGCTGCCTTGCTGCTAATGTAACATGGCTGTTACATTACTTATTTAACTAGCAGGTTTACTGCATCACAATAGTAAATCACAGAATTCAAAAACTATCAGTGAAGCCTTAGTGATCCTGCTATGGGTTTATTGCAAACAAACAAAACATAGAATCTGTAATTACTGACCCAACTTAACACCAATGTTCCCAGTCTGGAAAGGCTCAGACTCTACTGTAAATTACTGGAGGTGGGAGTTTACACTTCCACCAGAATTACCCATAATGTAACTGAGATTTTCTGTAACCATAAGGTCAAGATTGCAGCAGCAACAGCATAATGTCTTAATTATACTCTTTAAGTACTGAATGAGCTAACTCCAACAACTGGCTTCTGTGAGAGCTTTTCTTTTTGTTTAAACAAAGGTGTTTTTGTAACGCATCATAATTATCTGATTGGTTGTGGCTTCTTTCTGCTGTTCCTGCTTCTTTCTAAATCGAGGCGCCATGTATACGGAGTGTGTCAGTCGGTTTGGCCAGGCTAAGAATTATGTGCATTGGGCCCACCTGCTTGTGTAAATGGCAGATCCATTCAGCAAACTGTTTGGCGTTCGGGATGGTAGCCGACAGGAATACATAATGCACATTATCAGGAAGAAGGATGATGGTTTCTTCCCAAACAACCCCACGCTCTGGAACAAAGCAGAAGCTCTTGTCAATACAAAAACATTATCTGCTGTGAAAACGGAGCAGCCAACAAGCTTTGAACCTCCTTAAGAATCCAAGCCGATAAAGTTAGAATATAACTCTCTAAGCCAGGTCAACTTATAGCCATACAGCAGTGCTGCAAGAATTAAAAAAGCCTAAATTCTTATCACTGTATCACTGACTACAAGTTCTAACTAATTAATTAGTTTACTAATCTGTCTGATATCTTAGTAAAAGGTATAGTGGAGGATTTTTGCAAATTTTTTAAAAAGACCCGCCCTCTCCACCTAAAATAATGCACATGACATAAGCTTAGTTTACAAAACAAGATTTGCAATTTTAGCACTATGTCAGACTCACCACTGGTAAGTGAAAATGGGGGCGAGCATGTAAGACAACCTTACGTAACAATATCACCAGAATGATTGACAATTAGAAGGATCCCTTATTTTGATAATCCACCCGGAAAAAGAACACCCTCCACTATACCTTTAAATAACAAAATCTAAAGCCAGGAAAGCAAAAATAATTGTGTCAAAAAAAATTGTCTCTTTTAACTAGAGCTCCTATTTGTATTAATCCACAGTCGAGAAATATTTACTCATATTAAATCTGTAGTAGAATGGAAATTGAACCACGGTCTGAATTTATATCAGTGACCATTTTCAAAACCATAAAAAGTGGAAGATTTCCATCCTGTCCAATGCTGGTTTTCTGAAACTGATTTGCTATATCAGATGTTAACAATTACCCAACAATAGGTCGAAATAATATCCATCTTTTAAATGGGATATGCTCAATAAAAGAGATTAAAGAACCACCTTTTCATCCTATTCCCCTAAGATTAACACCAAAGGCAGCTTTGAACAGCTGCACCAAAGAAAACAGCATCTTTCTATAAAAAGGGAGGTTTTAATCAGCCTTGTTTGACTTGAGATATAGATCAGCTGTACCTATTTTGTTTTGTTGTTCTTATCCAACTTCTAGTTACAAAAAAGGCGTTATTTTGGACTGTTCTTAAAATTAAAAGTTACTAAAAGCGTTCAAAAAAAGATAGGACAGGGCCTTGTGATAGACATGCAGTATAAAGGTTTGCGTTTGGATGTTTTTTTGTTTTGTTTTTTTTTACAACTTTCTAGCCAACATGAAAAGCATTTAAAGCATAAAATTATAACCTACTGACTTAAGTGACTTATTAACCATAATGTAAAACATGTTTGAATCCCACCAGCCTGAATTCCAATGACACTTGTTTTCTGGACACACCTGCATCTCTCATGTAATGGATCTCATCAAAGATGACCCATGCCACCTCCCTCATGATCTCCGATCCTCGATACAGCATGCTCCTTAGAATCTAGACAAAGAGAAAACATATTCATGTCAAAAGAAAGCCAAAACCTTAGTCTCCACCTATTTTTCAGAAAAGGCGATATGAAGCCCAGTGGCTGTAATGGGGTGATGCGAGATGCTTGTTGCAGACTAGTGTGTATGATTAGAACTCTGAAATTAAGAAGAGGGTCTCACCTCTGTTGTCATGACAAGACAGGAGGCGGTAGGGTTGATGGTAACGTCACCAGTCATCAATCCCACGTCCTGGAACTCTTCATACATCTCTCTGTATTTCTGGTTAGAGAGGGCTTTGATGGGGCTGGTGAAGATGACCCTCTGCTTCTCTCTAAGAGCCAGAGCGATGGCATACCTACAGGAGGGGAAAATAAATTAGACACATCCCACAAAAATTTGATCCCTGATTTTTTCATGCATGGGCACAGATCCAATTTTCTTCCTCTGATTAAAAAAAATAATAAAGGACCCTCATGATGAAATACACTGAATTCACTTTTTCTAATTAGCAATACTTTTTGAATGATCAAGCTATTCAAAGCTTGCTTAACTTAATCTCACTCTTACAGGGAAGTATGTCTTTACTCAACATCACTACATAAAACACTCACTAACTGTTAAACACTCGCTGTTAATAGCAAGAGAAAACCATTAGAATGGTGAAATTTGTTAGCCTGAAAAAACATGAGTGAAGTGATTTCAGACAGAATCCCTTTGCTATTTATTCAGGATACGTACTCTGCACAAACTGTTTTCCCTGCTGAGGTGTGTGCAGACACAAGAACAGACTGGTTGTTGTCGATACACAGGATAGCCTCACGCTGGAAGGGATCTAGTATGAAAGGGTACTCCTGCAGAACAAGGAAAACATACGTGGGGGGGAAAAAAGCAATATTAGTTATTGCAAACCAATGAGGCAGTTCACACTACATCTGCAAAGCATATGTAGAGTGCAGTAACCGTTGGCTTATATATGCAAACTTGCATTTTAGAAGCTTATGTCATATTCAGCATGTTGGGTAAAAGCTCACAGCAGGAGATCCTCACACAGGACACAAATGAAAACTGATATGGTCGATATTTACTGTTATCATCACAACACAAGGTTTTCTGTAATCATGAAGCCCAATTCACCCATAAGCCTATAAAATACCACAGTGCTCTATGGTATTTAATAGACTAGCCTATTTATGCAGAGTAGGGCTGCAACAACGAATCGATAAAATCAATAAAAATCGACTTTTAAAAGCGTTGGCAACGAATTTCATCATCGATTAGTTGTGTCACGCGATTAATGCGTCATCCGCCGCCACCGTCATCACATCCACTTGACTGAAACGGGGGAAGAAAAAAAATACGACAGAGCGAGCCAGCGCTGCAGGTGCAGTGTTGCCAACTCAGCGACTTTTCAGACCCCTCCAGCGACTATTTTTCAAAAAAGTGACTAGCGACAAATCTGGTGACTTCTGGCGGCTTTTGGAGACTCTTACGTGAAAGCATGTATCGTTCCTACTCTGCCGTGGGGCGCCTGCCCCATCCCAACCCCGTTCTCCCGCTCCCGCAGGAGTCCCTCTCAGCGCTGCAGTCAGAGCCGCAGGATGTTTACCCTCAGCTTCTAGACTGCAAATGAAGCGTGCATGCGCCGGGATTGACGGCGCAAATTGATCACAATAATTAAAATAGCCTGCGCTTTGTAAAGTGAAAAAAGTCGTAACATGCAACTTTTGTAAAAACAAATTAACATGGCACGGAACCACCATGTTTGTTTCATTTTAAAGTTGGGGAACGTAACGTTAGTTTCTCAGGTAGCTCATCTGATGCTTTCCTTACCGTGTTAGTAGGTTACAGACAGTGATAAGGTTGGCTACTTATTTTACTTTTAATTTCATTTGAATTAGCTCAAGCAGCGTTTATATTTACTTTATAAATAAATTAACTTGCAAATTATGAGGGCAAGGCTTTTAAAGTTTAAATCTTCTGGCAAAGATAAACTAAAGAAGATCCTGCAATTTATGGAAGTAAAGCAGAATAAAATCCAGCAAGATCAGTAATATGTCAATTAATTATATGCCACATTCCCATGTAAATTGGAGTCTTTGGAGGATGTGTTTTTTAGCACCCCTAGTTCTCTCATTTTTATTCCAAATACAATTTATAATTTGAATCACAGGGCTATTTTTATCTCTATGGTTCAGTATTTTCTCAAGTAGCAACTTTAACTGCTATACTTTCCTGTCTTAAAAGGCAGAACTCTTCTAGTCTAAAAAAAACTAATTTGTTGAAATGGGGGGGCCTATTGTTTGAACCCCTTAGGGGCTTTTAAAAACAAAAATGCCTGTCTTTTTTTGAGCTTTATGAAACAAAGTACCCTATATCTTGTGGATGTACAGCTACATTTCTCATGTAAGTTTGCGTAGTTTTAACACAAACATTTATTTTTCATATTGCACCAGTACAGTTAATGAGCAACCTGTACTTGTGTGCTTGTTTGTTCTGTCTAAAATGTTTATTTTGGAATAAAGAGGTTAATATAAAAAATATTTTTTGTCCGATTCATCGATTAATCGGAAAAATAATCGTCCGATTCATCAATTTTTAAAATAATCGTTAGTTGCAGCCCTAATGGAGAGTTAAATACCTTACTGCTAAACACCATCACAATTGAGAAGTGTTGCTTTAAAACGGTATTGTAAGTCTAATCAAAAAACAAAACTTAACTATAATACCTTAGCTGCTTTTCCCACTCTTGGTTTGAGAGGTTTATATTCTTCATCAGCAGGCAGAGCAACCTGTTGGTTACAGACAACATTTAGAACAATGAAGCTGTCAAACCAAAGTTTAAGCTTTTATTTGATTCTGTTACCTCATGTGAGCATCCTTCCACTGTTTCCACCTGGTCCACCTTCACTTGAGGCATAAATTCTGAAAGACTGAAATAAAACATATATATATATATTCTAAGAGGCAGTGATGGAATTTATCAATACTTTTCATTCCCATACACATATTAACATTAACTCAATCGTTTAAATAGGAAACGTAAAAGTTATAACCGTTATATTAATTAACAGCATCAAGCAAAAAGCCTATAATGTGAATCTGGATTGGAAATATTTTGTTCTCACTTTTACTGGGTGAAAACATAAATTACATACAATTTAATTGGGAAATGTGGCCTCACAGACTCCATAACATGTACCTAATAGAAATTAGGCCATTAAAAAAAAAAAAAGAAAAACAATTAATGGGGTAAAAGAAATACAAGCTAGTAACATGCATCTTTCACTTAGCTAGACCTCTTTAAAAAAAACAACAATAAAACAAGTTAACTCTTACTGGTATCATTTCAGACTGATACTGAAGCAATTTCTTCCAAAAACACCAACCATGTTATAATGATTGATTGCTACCTTCCTTTCATTTAATATTGATGTGTGATATTTTAGAATAGAAAATCTCTTTATTGTCGCACAATGAGGAAATTCTGGTGTTACAGCAGCAAAAAGATTATAGAAAAAATTGTCACACAAATCTGGACTGTAGAAAAGTGTATAGAAATAACATAATAGTGAAGAGTTAAAAAAAAAAACAACAACAAAAACCAACTACAATACTGTACTGCAAAGTGTTTTAACAATATAAATACAGTGCACCTGGATAAACAATATACAGCTGTGTATATAATTTCTATCCTGGTGACTTGTTTTTGACATCTAGTCTTCAAAAGCATCCCCTTTTTCATTATATTGTGTTTGAATTTTAATGCTTTTATTTAGTAAATATTTATGTAAACAAAAACCAAACATACAAAACATTTAAATTAAGCACTGTTTTTAAATATTTGGGCTCTAAAAACTTAAGGTTGCTCAGTTAATATTGATTGACTAATAACATTAGATGCGATTAAAAAAAACACTGGGGATATCCAAATAAAACCTTTTGATTTTGTTTATTAAACATATATTGAACCTTTAAGAATTGACCATTACCAACCTAATAAGTATGAATAACACATACTTTTATTACCTATTTTTAGTGTGGGCTGTTATAAAAGGTTTCCTCCATTGATACAACTCAAAAAGAGAACAATGGTCAAAGACAAACGGTATAAGAATAACTGACCCATTGAATATCAAGCAATGGGTTACATAAACTGTAGATAAAAACGTGTTTATTTTCAGGTACAGGTCAAAATAATTCAATATTATTTTTTTTGTTCATAATTTCTTTTGCCCGATATCGATCTAATATCAGATTGGGAGATCCCTAACAAATACTTCCCTTACACCTCTTTTTACAGCAACTTCCAACAGCTTTTTTAATAACTGTAACAAGGATTGGTAACTGGTAACGTTTTATGAGACTAGAAATATTTCAAAAAGTGCATTTCTTTTTCTTTAAAGTGTGAAGAAAAAAGGAACCTGTTTTCAGCAAGCTAAGTGAAAGCATGCAGCAAAGGGGGAGAGTGGGGGAAGTCTGGTATTCCACACTTCAGCCAGCTATAAAAAATCCGAGTCACTGGCAGTTCTTCTGGAGATCATGTTAAAATGTAATGACCAAACATTAAATAGTTCAAACCCCTTTGTGTAATTGATACAGGTTACTGGGCTGTAAAATGCACAAAACAAGAGAACACAACAAATATACTACAAAATACTTGGTGGAATCCATAGATAGAATGAAGTAGAAAATTTTACATTTCAATATGAGTGTCAACACTCATATCGACTTAATTTTTGGCCCTGATAAAAAATATCTAAATCAGTTTTGAAATAAAGTAAGGGGTTAAAGGTGAGTGTTAGGGCTGCAACAACGAATCGATAAAATCGATAAAAATCAACTTTTAAAAGCGTTGGCAACGAATTTAATCATCGATTAGTTGTGTCGCGCGATTAATGCGTCATCGGCCGCCGCCATCATCCGGGGGAAGAAAAAAAAATATGGCGGAGCGAGTCAGCGCCGCAGTTGCAGTGTTGCCAACTCAGCGACTTTTCAGACCCCTCCAGCGACTATTTTTCAAAAAAGCGACTAGCGACAAATCTGCCGACTTTTCACGGTGTCACTGGCGGCTTTTGCCTGCCGTGGGGCGCCTCCCCCATCCCAACCCCTTTCTCCCTCTCCCACAGGAATCCCTCTCAGCGCTGCAGTCAGAGCCGCAGGATATTAGTAAGGAGTTTACCCTCAGCGTCCAGACTGCAAATGAAGCGCGCATGCGCCGGGATTGACGGCGCAAATTGATCACAATAATTAAAATAGGCTGCGCTTTGTAAAGTAAAAAAAGTCGTAACATGCAACTTTTGTAAAAACAAATGAACATGGCACGGAAGTACCACTGTTATAAACCTGAAAAGAAAACACGTTGGAGCCTTCAATGGCAGTGAAGAGAGCTGATCAGCAGGGTGAACTACCATGTTTGTTTGGTTTTAAAGTGGGGAAACATACCGTATTTTCACGACCATAAGGCGCACCGGACTAAAAGGCGCACTCTCAGTTATGTGTCCCATTTCTGTATTTAACACACACATAAGGCGCACCGGACTATAGGGCGCGTTTTTTATATACAGGTACAAGTCCTCTACTACCTTTAAATACCTCTACTGCGTATTTAAAAATACAGCGGGGGCAAAACTGAGTATGACTGTGCTTTATTCATGTATTTATTACAAAGTATTAATCAAACCTGGCAGCTGGCCGTGAGACAGATGACACAGCGCTGTGATCACTCCTAAATTAACTTAAAATCCTGAAACCTGCTGACGGAATATGTTCGCTTTTATTGCCGGTATCCTGGTGCCTGCAGCTAAAATTATTTAGATGAAAAACACCTGCCAGCAGCCGCGGTGAACCCCAGGCTGCCCAGCCTACAGGCTGCTGATGAAGAGATTTCTGCTGTCAGCGCACCGCTGGTATGTGGGGGTCTGAGCGCCTCCGACAGAAATAGATAATCTGGATGAACTGACTGCAATTATTAAGTTTTCAGGTGGACTTTCTCACTTAAAAACATATTAAAACTACTTTATTCCCACTGATCACAGCAAATATAGCTGCAAGATTTAGATTATTTAGATGAAAAACACCTGCCAGCAGCCGCGGTGAACGAAAGGATTTCTCCTGTCGGCGCTCCGCTGGTATGTGGGGGTCTGAGCGCCTCCGACAGAAATAGATAATCTGGATGAACTGACTGCAATTATTAAGTTTTCAGGTGGACTTTCTCACTTAAAAACATATTAAAACTACTTTATTCCCACTGATCACAGCAAATATAGCTGCAAGATTTAGATTATTTAGATGAAAAACACCTGCCAGCAGCCGCGGTGAACGAAAGGATTTCTCCTGTCGGCGCTCCGCTGGTATGTGGGGGTCTGAGCGCCTCCGACAGAAATAGATAATCTGGATGAACTGACTGCAATTATTAAGTTTTCAGGTGGCCTTTCTCACTTAAAAACATATTTATACTTATTTATTCCCACTGATCACAGCAAATATAGCTGCAAGATTTAGATTATTTAGATGAAAAAACACCTGCCAGCCACCGCGGTGAAGCGGAGGAGACGCGCTCAGAGGCTGCCATTGAATTAAGCTTTCAGGGAGAAAAATAGAGCGGGAGCAAAACTGAGTATGATTGTGCTTTATTCATGTATTTATTACAAAGTATTAATCAAACCCATCAAAGTCATCATCCTCTGTTATCCTCAGCATTCCTCTGAATAAAACAGCTGCGCTAAATCAGACATGCCAGTTTCCCCTTCTTCGCTGTCAGAGTCACTTTCCGTGCAGCGCAGCTCCTCAGAAATAATGCCGGCTTTTGCGAAAGCTTGAACAACAGAGCCAGCAGACACAGTCCATCTACAATCCATCCGCAAACTGTGGCGTAACTTGCCCTGCGCTGCCTTCCACTTATCCTGAAACTGTGGTCTCCGTCTGTCATCCATCGCTCCCACGCCGCTCGCAGCCTTTCTTTGAACGGCCGCTTCAAACCGATGTCGAGCGGTGGAAGTTCCTTTGTCAGACCCCCGGGATAACGGCGAGCACAGCGTTCACCCAGCCTTTTCATTTGCGTTAATATCATATGTCATCAGAGCGCTGTCTGTCTCGCTGTCAGCTCCCAGATCAGCTTCTCTGATTGGTTGATGCGGCGCGTCCAGCAGCAAAACTTAAATTTTTCCATCTGAGCAGCAGCAGCGCGTTGGCGGTGCATCAGATGCTTAAACGCTCCCGACGTGCTGCACCAAAACGCGCTGCGGGACCTTTTGCTGCGTCTATACGCTCGTCAACCGTTGACTTTGCATGTAAACTCGCTGCTTCTGCTGCACCTGCTGGGTCCGGTTCACACCGATGTCGAGCGGTTGAACAGCGAGCACAGCGTTAATTTGTTTCCCCATGTTTTTCACATCAGCTGTGAGATGGGCACGCATGGAGTCACAGATTAATGGTGATGAGTGGAAAAAAAACACCTGGTCTCCTTACATTCAGCCACTCTTTCATCATCTCCTCAATGAGGTGGTCTCAAAAGTCGCAGTTACAACACACATAGGGCGCACCGCACCAAAGGGCGCACCGCACATTTTGAGGGAAAAAAAAGACGTTTAAGTGCGCCTTATAGTCGTGAAAATACGGTAACGTTCGTTTCTCAGGTAGCTCATCTGATGCTTTCCTTAGCTTGTTAGTAGGTTACAGACAGTGATAAAGTTGGCTACTTATTTTACTTTTAATTTCATTTGAATTAGCTTAAGCAGCGTTTATATTTTCTTTATAAATAAATTAACTTGCAAATTATGAGGGCAAGGCTTTTAAAGTTTAAATCTGCTGGCAAAGATAAAGTAAAGATGGTCCTGCAATTTATGGAAGTAAAGCAGAATAAAATCCAGCAAGATCAGTAATATGTCAATTAATTATATGCCACATTCCCATGTAAATATCTGTCTTTGGAGGATGTGTTTTTTAGCACCCCTAGTTCTCTCATTTTTATTCCAAATACAATTGATAATTTGAATCACAGGGCTATTTTTATCTCTATGGTTCAGTATTTTCTCAAGCAGCAACTTTAACTGCTATACTTTACTGTCCTAAAAGGCAGAACTCTTCTAGTCTAAAAAAACTCATTTGTTGAAATGGGGGGGCCTATTGTTTGAACCCATTAAGGGCTTTAAAAAACAAAAATTTATGAAACAAAGTAGCCTATATTTTGTGAATGTACAGCTACATTTCTCATGTAAGTTTGCGTAGTTTTAACACAAACATTTATTTTTCATATTGCACCAGTACAGTTAATGAGCAACCTGTACTTGTGTGCTTGTTTGTTCTGTCTAAAATGTTTATTTTGGAACAAAGAGGTTAATATAAAAAAAATGTTTTGTCCGATTTATCGATTAATCGAAAAAATAATCGGCCGATTCATCGATTTTTAAAATAATCGTTAGTTGCAGCCCTAGTGAGTATAATTCACCATTTATAGCTGACATTAAGAGCACCTGTTATACTATAGCCTAACAAATGTTTACATGTTTCTTTTTAAGATATTTTTTGTGCACCTTGACTTCTAGGAGCCAAACATGATTATAGATATTGTGAAAGACACGTGGATGGATGCATAAAGAAAAAGACTGTATAGAAATATAGACATATTGTTTGATTGGGTGGATTCATCTTTCACACAATCTGGATATAAACATTTATCTCCAACCTCTTTCTTTCCAATTCTTACTTTCTGACACTGTTTTTAAAAAAAGACGTAAAGCACGCATCTTTCAACAAAAAAAACTATGTCCAATCTTACTTCAGGTCACTGGATGAGATCGTCTCCTGGCGGGGTTTTTTCCCAAACACCACCTCTTCTCCGCAGTCATTGTCCGCATTCCTCTTGACCCGAACAGATGGACCGACATCCCCTTCATTACCGTGTTTATCTGCAGACCTCCTAAAAGGCAGAAGAATTCACAAAAAAAGTAGGAAAGTTTGGCAGTTTTCATTGAAGTCAGACAGTTAAATAGCACCTGGTCTCGCCAGAAATATGTTAAAAGCCAGTTTAAAATATCATCATTATGTGGATAAATAAAAAAAGTCTATATTTTGATAATTAAGTTAACCCTTTATAGTGCACTCAGTTAAATCCTTTGAAAATCCAAATTTCAAGCCAATTGTGTTATTGGAATCCAGGACAAGACTTTCCTACCTTTTTAACATTAAAAAATATGGACACTTTGATGGTAGAAATTAATGTCAATGCCCATCCATCCATCCACTATGCCCGAATATATTAAGAAAAATAAAAAAGTGCTTCTATAAGAAATTCATGAAAAACACAGAGTGAAAGAGACATTTTTTTTTGTACATCACAACCTTAGAGGCACTTACATTTATTAGTTTATAAACTTTAATATAATTATTAACAAGGCTTATTAACTTTTTATCTTTTCAATTAGCTTTTTAACATTTTCTTCACTTTTTTACTCTTTTTTCAACTTAATTTGTAGTAGTTAATATATCATTCAAGGGCTCATCTAATTGGTCAAATGCAGAAATAAGATATACAGCCATGAAGCAGCATCTTAGCTGAGTTGCTGGATATAGATCTTGAGCTTCTAGACCTCACTGAGGGACGGAGGGGAGACTCTATTTGTAAGGGGTATGTATGCAAGTGATGAAAACGGTAACTTACCCTAAAAGGGGTTAATGAACATACATGCTAGCTATGTTAGCCGGGTAAAAACCGATGACACGAGCCGTGAAATTCTACCTAATTTTTTACGCCACAAAGGAAAAGTGACCTAAAAGTAAAAACACGAGACTTTTTTTCGAAATGAAAACATCTTACCCCGTTTCTGTAGACACGCTCGTGGGTGTCTTTTTGCTAGAAGAGCTTTGTTGCTCATCGTCAAACACGCTGAACAGTCCTTCACCAAAAGGGTCCGCCATGTTGGAAACGGTGCAACAACTTCCTCCGGTACAACATGAGGCTGTCGACAGTTCCGCTACGGAAGCCGTGTGGAACAAAACGTAAACGAATGACACACGTCTCTACAACGCCGTCTGTGCTCTTCTCGTAATACCTAACGCCCAGCTGATGTATCTAACGCGTGTTTTAGCGTAAAATAACCCAACTGGATTGTTGATGTGATGGGTGGAAAGAAGAAAAAATCAGCGGCTCAGTGCGCTCCAGCAGCAGCGGTGGCCAGCTCCGCTTCTACCCCAGCAATCGGTGTTACCGGTGCGGCTGAGGACCAAAAGAAACACGCACCCAGCGGGAAAGGTGGCAAACCAACTAAAGAGGCTAAATCAAAAGGTGCTTTTTTAATATCTAGCAAGACATTACACATAATCAAGTTGGTTCTTTTCTCACAATGTATATTTAGAGCATCAGAATGTGTCTCTGTGACATAGGGGTTCAAGGTAAATACTTTATATCAAATAATCAGTCTTTTTCCTTTATATTATTTGCTTTACTAGGTATATAATATATGTATATTAATGTTGTTACTGCAGGAAGTTAACAATGCTATAAGGGTTTCTAGGTCATCATATCTAAGATTTTCTTTATAGTAAATGTCAGAATATTAAACCTTGGCTACCATTCAATATATATGATATGCTGGTTTGTTTTGTTCTTCCCTCAGCACCTAAGACATACAGTCTGGCCAACACAGCTCAGGTCGACACCAGTGGGGTCTCAGACAAGTCCATTCTTAAGGTAAGTATGCTTGCTTAAAGTGCCCTAAGATGTGTACACCTTGAACTCATCTTCGTTTTTTTTTTTTTCTACAATTATTACAAGTTGGTGTGCATCTTTTTTATGGGCCTTGATGCCTATTTGAACTCTGAATGAGATGCAACCAATGGTGTAACTATCTGTAAGCAGAGATTGCAGTTGCTTAGGGGCCCCCGGCCTCTTGGGTCCTCGCCTCTGACAACTAGTTAGCCCCCTATGCAATTGTGGACTAGGACATCTCTTTGCAGATGTAATGCTGAGAAAAATTCTTCTTAAACCCACCTGATACTAGATCGACTGACCAGACCTTATTTATACCCCAAACACATGGCACCTTTCAACATAATGGTGAACCATTTAAACCCGACACCAGTAGCAAAGCAGACAGTGGTATTTTTAATTACTATGTTAATAACTGTGTATAGTTCATTAGACGGTTGGTAAAAAATACACTCATATAATATGTTTCAAACCACAATAAAGATCTTAAAAGAACAACGTATTTGAGTATTTCAATTTTTACACTAATACTTGGAATTATGGGTAAAAAAAAAAAAAAAGAGGTACTTAAGCGGATTCTAGAAAAGAAAAAGGAAAGAAGTGATGCTGGAAGAATGGAAAAAACTTCCCAAAATAAACACGTTCTTTCAAAGAACCACAGAGGCTGCTACAGGGAGTAAAGAATGCAACATGGAGATGAATGGAGAGAGTGTGGGTGAAGAGGGGGGCTGTGAAACTCAAGGCAGCCCGATAAGACTCATTTTACCGCAGAATATACTAAAGTATACCGATGTCTATTGAAGGTAACGAATGATGAAGTGTGTATGTATGGGGCACATTTCGGGTCGGTTAGATTCGGCGGTTGTACTTCATATGGGGCCCACCCAGATAATGTTGCTTACAGGCCTATTGTTGTGTCGTTACGCCATTGGATGCAACGATCCATGGCTCTGAAGCTGGACAACCATTAGTGGTATACTCCACAAATATTTTCCATATGGAATAGTGTCAAAGAAGCCAACTATTTAGGTTTCCGTCATAATTCAGCCTATAAAGGTTTTAAGTATTGACTTTCAGGGTGCTGAATGCAAAAATAAACACTTTGAAAGCCTTTTCCTTGCACATAAGAGTTATCCAGTGCTCTGTACTGGTCTGTCACATCAAATTCCTTTTAATACATCCATTTTTTTTTTAAGTTTTGCAAAACCAGGTAGAGATTAGAAGTAATTTCTTTCCGATGTGAGAAGTTTTTTATATTCATACATTTTCCTCTTTTGTACAAAGGTTTCTATCCAAGCTGAGCTGGAGAAGAAAATCATCAAGCTGATCAATGATTTCCGACAGGAGAACGGAGACAAAGGGGCGATTTCTGGCAGACTTACAACCAAGAAGCTGTTGGTAGGAAGGAACCCTGCCTTCTCACCATCGTCTACACATGTGCTGCTTCTATGTTTAAATTAACTGTTGTATTTAAGGACCTGTACACAGCTCTGGAGAGATTCAGCTTTAAAAGAGAACACATTGAAGAGGCGATGAAGAGCAGTGTCCTGCATGGGGGCGACCTCCACTCTGCTCTTGACTGGCTCTGTCTTAACCTTAACGACGGTAAAGGAGCATAAGCGTTTATGACCGTGTAAATATAGCTGCACGTTATTATTTTAACAGACTTTTCATCAATTTTACTAGATGAGTTACCGGATGGTTTCAGCCAGCAGTTGCAGGAGGAGAGCCAAAAGAGCCGGCCTAAATTCCAGCCTCCTCCACAGCAGAAACTTGCTGAAATAAAACCCAGCGCATCAAACGACGCCCGCAGAGATGCCAACAAGGTTTCTGTGTTTCTAGATTTTTCTTTACTTGTTTTAAAAGTGTTTTCCTGCTCAGCATGTGAGCTTTATTCTGTCGTGTGCAAGGTTTCAGACAAGGACGAAGCTGCAAGCATGAAAGACTGGATTTTGAGGTACGCAGAGCAAAGCAGTGAGGAGGAAGAGGAGGAGGAGGAAGAAGGAAATAAGAAGTCACGCAATCCAGAATTGGATGAAAAATTTGATCCCGTAGGTTAAACTGAATAATCTTTGCGGGGATGTTGGATGTTTTGTTAAAAAAAATCTTTAAGAAACCCTGTGTGGGAGCTTTCAGTCTTAGTGTCATTCTATGTTGTTGGCAGAATGACAGGTATTTGATCCTCACTGCTCAACTGTATGATGCTAAAGAAATGGCAGCTGATTCCAAGTCTAAAGGTGACAAAACGGGCCAGAGGACGGCACAGGACAGGATTCGGGTCATACAGCAAGGTGGGATTGTTTATAAATTTACAAGGATTCAGCCAATGCTAGTCACTTTCTAACCAATCGGTATCAGTCCCAAAAGGTAAATGGGAAGTGTAAACACAGCAAACAAAATGTCATTAATGAAGCCTATGAATCTGAGCATGCAGAGAAGAAGTCGAGAGCGCGTTGTCAGAGTTGAGCGTTTGGCAGACCGATTTTGAGTGAAGGTGTGCAAGTTTAAATGATGCACATTGTTCTCACTGCACGCTCAGTTCGGTGGCACCAAAATGACACCGTAGATGTTGAGCAAAGGAACACGAAATGCAAAGTTTGTCTGACAAAGGATCTACGTGAAAAATGCTCCAATACCTTTGTGCAAAATGGTTTGCAAGAGATGTAATATTTTTCTCCTCTTTAGTGAAACATAGTTAAATGTTTAAACCTGACAGGGTACAAGACTTTAATATTTAATTGAAAGTAATATGTAATGTTATTTATTCAATAAATAAGTTATAAATAGAGGAGTTGCTTTTCCTGCACATGCCTTTATTTCTGATAGAGTAGCCGGAGCATTTATTGTGAAAACTGCCCAATTTATCGTGATACTGATTTTAAGTCATATCACCCCATATCACCTACTCATGTGTTTGTGTGTTTATGGGTCACTTTAATACTAAGTTATACTCATGAAAAAAGATAAATTAACAAAGCTTCCATTAAGGAAAAAAAGGCGAGAACAGATTTGAAATGTTTAATTTCTGCCCTTTTTCTCTCTTATTTAGAAATGAAACAGCTGGAGTCTCATCCCATGTTCAATCCTGCCATAAAGGTAGTAGATGCCCCTCAGAAGGAGAAGAAGACTCCTCCTGTGGTTGACGATAAGGATGACCTCGCCTTCAGTCTGTTTGAACAGGCAGAGAAAGTACCTCCAGCAGAAAAAGGTTCATGACATTAACTAACCTTTTTACATTCATTTCTTCACTGGTGGAATATGGCTATTTCCAGACACACCTCTTGCACTACTTTGAACTGTTGCCTTTAGTTTACCTAAAGATCTTTATTTGCATCTTTTGGATAAGACATCACGATTGCAATAAGTGTCAGGTTGTGCTAATATGTGAAAGCTATCTGTTTTGTGTGTGTATGGAGGAGATGTCCCTTGCAGTTAACCATCATTATAAAAAAAGGAGTAGAGCAAACCAGAAGGATTTGCTTGACAACTTTGGGAAATGTTTGCAATTAACACATGAAACACAGCAGTGATCATGAACCAGTGTCTCTTTTTTCTTTTGCAGCTGTGAAGAAAAAGAATGAACCAAAAGATATTCGTAACTTAGACTACACGGCTCGCAGTTGGACAGGAAAGTCTCCCAAGCAGTTTCTCATCGATTGGGTCAGAAAGAATCTGCCCAAAAGTCCACCTCCAGCTTTCCACAAGGTTGCTGCTGGCAGATACTGGAGATGCAGGTATGCAAGTTTGGGTGCATCCCCATGACAAAGGGCCAGATGGAAAAATAACTATGATAAGTGATGGTGATTGAAAAACTGACTTCATAATGACATTCTGAATAAATAAAAAAGCAGATTTGATTTTTCGTAGAAGCTTTATTTATATGATGTTTGTGCACCATCAGGGTGCGAGTCCAAAGAACAGATGATGTCCTGGAGGTTTGTCCTACCATCCTGACTGAGGACAGCATGCAGGCTCAGCATCTGGGTGCAACATTGGCGCTCTACAACCTGGTTAAAGGACAGGTAACTGGTTTAACAGTCCAGACTGTAGTGATTGCATTATTTCGATGTCTAGAAACAGCAGTAAGTTGTTCTCTTATCCTGTGCGATGCAATTCATTAAAGTAAGTTTCACCAAACTGATTACTTTTATTGTTCTTTCTTTTGGGGGGACCCCTGGTGCACATAACTTCATCGTCTATCTTTATCCAAGATGTCTGAACTTAAGTTTAACAACCATCCATCGTTAATGCTATGTTTACAGTTTGATCACTCATTAAATATCTGCAGTAATCAATTTTTATCATAACATATTAAAAAATAATACTATCTCAAAATTTGTATCCATTAGGAATCCCTACTACTGATTGTCTGATTGGCTACTTTCTTCATAACAGCTAAATCTGCTACTAGAGAGGTGTTTACCTGCATGGTACTGCATGTCATTCAGCATGTGTCAGCGTCAGTGCAGAAAGCTGCAGAGCAACCACATGCATACATACAGACACAGCTTTGTGATGATAGGCCAATAGATTTATATGAAATTAACCATGAACACGGCATGTATGATTGACTACATGCGTTGTTGAGGGGATGGGTGGTCTGGTTGGCAGGGGGGAGATTGCCTTGGATAATGGCTTTGTATTATCAGTTCTACAAATAAGTGCTTGGACATCAATAAATATTTCCATATTAATAGTATAATTATTTGATATGAATGTATTAATAACACAAAAAATCAGAAGAGCAGATCTTCTTGTAAAGTCACTGAGAGGCTATTGAAATGCGACTAAGTTGTATCAGCCGTTGGTAAATGCAAGTTTTTCTTTAAATCCATATGGTTAAAATGGACTTTATTGTCGATATTTAAATGGAAATTATGATATTAGGGGGTTTATATTTGCAACAAACTCAAAACAGAAAGACATCAGCACGTAATAGTAGTTTACTTATGGCATTTATGTGCTGCATTCTCCGACATAATGATATAATTCTTTTGCACCTATTTGTTTAGAAAAATGTAACTACTTGAAATCTGAGTCAGATAAATTTACTTAATTTAAAAGAAAAATGTTTAAAAAAATGAAAATAATACTTTTTTTTCATTGGTTTTCAGTTCTGTGCATGTTTGGGTCTCAGGTGAACGGATTTATCTCCTCTCTGCATCTTTTTCACAGTCTGTGCACCAGCTTCTACCTCCTACCTACAGAGATGTGTGGCTGGAGTGGAGAGACAGCGAGCAGCAGCAGCAAGAAGCGAGCCGTACCGCTGCCAACAAACCCAGAGACCAGTTCATATCACGGCTCTTGACCAGACTCAAGCAGCAGCAGAACCAGAGTAACGCCCAGCAGCCTACATATCAAGACGGGCCGGGCTTCAACAACTCAGGAGAAGAGGAGCCAGAAGATTCTTGGGAGAACTTGGCGAACCTTAACATTGAGGAAAAAGAGAACAAAGCTGAAGAAAAGAGTAAGAAAAGTAGGGAATGGGATGGAGGACTTAAAGCAGCCAGAGAGCTTTTACTAAAGCTGAAAGAATCTCCAATCGCCAAGAAGCTGCAAGTAAAAACACTCTCTATGTTGTTTCACAGCGTATTTCATGTAATGAAATGCCAGCATATTTATCAAGTGTTTAACCTTTAAGGCAGAGAGAGAGCAGCTTCCAGTCTTTCAACACAGACATCGCATCCTTGAGGCTCTGCAGCGCCACCGTGTGGTGGTAGTTGCTGGTGAGACCGGCAGTGGGAAGAGTACTCAGATCCCTCAGTTCCTGCTGGATGAGTTGTTGACGGGCGCCAAAGCTGCTCAGCCCTGCAAC
The DNA here is from genome assembly GCF_016077235.1 of Cyprinodon tularosa. Lineage (NCBI taxonomy): Eukaryota > Metazoa > Chordata > Actinopteri > Cyprinodontiformes > Cyprinodontidae > Cyprinodon > Cyprinodon tularosa. The sequence goes on along the minus strand of NW_024039718.1, from coordinate 1,628,353 downwards.
ATCGTGGTGACTCAACCTCGCAGGATATCAGCCATGAGCCTGGCCTGCAGAGTCAGCCAGGAGCTGGGCTGTGAGGATGGACCAGGCTCAAAGGTGATCTTTTTGTGCACCAATGTAAGCAGATCAGATGCATTTTCAGCTGCTTTAATGGCCATCTTTTGGGTTGCTTTCAGTCGTCGCTGTGTGGATACCAGATCAGGATGGAGAACCTGTCTGGGGACTGGACTCGCCTTTTGTACTGCACCACTGGAGTTCTCCTCAGGAAGCTCCAGCATGATAACTCCCTCAGTTCCCTGACCCATATCATTGTAGATGAGGTAGCAACAAGCCTTTATCAAGCACATAATACACAGATTTATCTTTCCTACCTTTAGGCCGAAGTAATAAGCTCTTTCCTTTCACCCGACCCATTTTCCCTTAGGTCCATGAGCGAAGTGTCCAGTCCGATTTCCTTCTAACTATCCTGAAAGATGTTGTAATGAAGAGATCTGACCTGCACCTTATCCTCATGAGTGCTACTGTGGACTGTGACAAGTTTTCCAACTACTTCAACCGCTGCCCTGTGATCAGCATTCCAGGCAGGACCTTCCCAGTTGAAGTAAGTTTGGCTTTGATTTGACTGAGTGCAGTTTGGAAAAGAAGCACCCTTGGAGCAGTCTGAAGTCTAAAGGCAACAGTCTTGCCCACAATATCATCGAGTCCTTCTCCCGCCTCTGACATAAAGAAAGACAGGACAGATATTTTAACCATTTCCAACCAGACATCTTTAGCAAGATGAATCCTGCCTCTTCAAATAGAGATTATTTAGCGAGGATCATCAATATCTCAAATTTTCGTTTAATTGAGCTACCATAAGAAGTGCTTGCATGGATGCTGTTTTCTCCCAGGTTTATCATTTGGAAGATATAGTTGAGCAAACAGGATACGTCCTGGAAAAGGATTCGGAATACTGCCAGAAGATCTTAGAGGAAGAAGAGGAGGTTTCCATTTCCATTACACAGAAAGGAGGCAAGACTTTGCAGCATCAGGTAACCTTGACTTTCTGGACTTACCCCCAGACACCCCCAAAGCACTGACTTAGTTATGGACAAGTTTGTGTTTTGTCAGGAGGTTTTAGTGAGGGACTCCTCCTCTGGCTGGGATCTGGGTCCGGAGCTCGACCATTTCAGTAGCAGGACTCGGCAGGTGCTCCAGTTCATGAACCCTAATAAAATCAATGTGGACTTGCTCGTAGACCTCCTGGACTATTTGGGTATAAAACCATCCTCACATCATGAAGTACTTCTTGATCTTCCTTCTTTGACCCCTTGTTGTCTCTCTCTTAGATAAATCCCCACAGTTTGCAGATGTGGATGGAGCTGTGCTGGTGTTTCTCCCGGGCCTGGCTCACATCCAGCAGCTCTATGATGTCCTCTCCTCAGACAAGAGGTTCAGAGAGAAACACAGGTATTTCTACAAAATTTAAACCACAAAAATTAGTGAAAGAAAATCAACAAACTAACATGTTATTTCGGCGTTGGAACCATGCTTCAGATATAAGATTGTCGCCCTCCACTCAACTCTTTCATCCAAGGACCAGGCTGCAGCTTTCACAGTGCCCCCTGCTGGAGTTAGAAAGGTAGTTAAATAACTACAACAGATGACTGATGTGATCCTTCATGGATTGGTACCTTTGTCTCCAGCTTCTTTTCTTGGGTTGCTTTGTTTTAGATTGTGTTATCAACCAACATAGCTGAGACCGGTGTGACAATTCCTGATGTTGTTTTTGTCATTGACACTGGAAAAACCAAAGAAAACAAGTAAGTATTTTACGTAACACATCTTTATTGGTTCATAGCTTCGATCAACCTTGCTTTAAAAGTTTAAGCATCCATGAATTAAAATGGATACACTTCTCAACATTACAGGAGTACACTTATGATGCACTATAAATAGATTATACAACCTACAAAAGAGATTAAATTGTTGCAATAATTCCATAATCATTCTTGCAAAAAAAAAAAAAAAAAGAAAAAGAATTATTTTAGCACTGCTGGATAGTTTTCTGTTGAGGATACTCTTTAGATAAACTCTGTTTAATCGTTTATTTCCAGCGAAGGCCTTTTGCCATAAACTTCCAGTATAAATACTTATACTTATTCAAGACTTTAGATGGAAAAATTATATTTTTAAATGTTGCTTGAGATTTTAAATAAACTCTGTATTGGTAGACAAAGTTAACCTAACAACCTTTCATCACTCAGCATAAAACCGTCACCCGGATCTATAAAATCTTACCGTAAATATAGTGCTGTATGAATGGTTATAATCTTGTATTTAATTTTCTTTTAATATATTAATTGAATGTATCAATTTAATTAAATTGATCAATTTGATAACTATGTTTTTGCTCAGCCATTTTCTTTACACAATGTTTTTTTTTTTCAGTATCGATAAATAGTGTCTATATTCAGAGATCATTGCTAGAGTACAACCTGTAGAGGTCATCAGTCCAGATCAACTGAGATCAACTGAGATCAACTGCAGACACACAGGACCAACAAACAAAGCACACAAATATGCAAATCCAAGGGTAATTTTGAGAAACCATTTACCTTTACAGTCAGGTTTTGACTGCTATAAAAAACTGCAGTACATGGAGAGAAACACACATGTAGAGCATGCAAAATCCATGCAGAAAAACCATAGACATCCCAACAAATTTACTTTAGTAAGTGGAGCGCAATACAGATTTCAATATAATGCTCCACCCGGGATATTCTACAATTGCAATGCTCAATGCTGCATGTCGAAATAGCTCTGCTGGTTTTAATAAAATATTCCTTTTACTAACATTTTAGGCCATAAAAGCCCTAGCAAGGTTCCAGCCAGAGTGTTTGGATTGCAGTATTATGTGTTTCCCTGAAACATGGCTGCAGGATCATATCCCCATCTCCAGCATCTCTCTGTCAGGCTGACAGATTAGCAGATGAAGGTTTAAAAAAAGGTTTGCAAATAAAAAAGTCATGTTGCTATGAAATCTTTATCTCTCTATCCAAGATATTCCTTTTGAATGATCTCCCTGTGCAGGGGCAGTCCATGTTTAGGTAGGAAGTTGGACATGAGCTGGACTGTGACAGGTTTTTTAACCAACCAGTTAAGGCTGTAATAAAAAGCTTTTGATGAGGTCTAAGGAGTTCCAATTCTAGATATTCCCTTATGCTACTCAGAGAACCAAGGTTATGGAAGGTTTGCTCGGTCTCCATTTTATTTTCCAGATATTTTTTTTATATCTGCTAGTCTAAGTTATTTGTTTTTATCTTCAGGTACCATGAGAGCAGCCAGATGAGTTCTTTGGTGGAGACATTTGTCTCCAAAGCCAGCGCCCTTCAGAGACAGGGGAGAGCAGGACGTGTCCGGAATGGCTTCTGTTTCCGACTTTACCCTAAATACAGGTTTGGAGCTTGTCATTCATTGTTTGCAAGCAGATAGCAATTAAACACCAAATGATCCTTTATGAAAAGTAATTTTATTAACAAAAAAAACATGTTTTCCTTTTGTAAGGCACATGTTTCAATTTTATATAAGCCTGTTTAACTCCTTTTCACATCAGGTTTGATTCTTTTATGGATTACTCCATCCCAGAAATTCTGCGAGTCCCACTGGAGGAGCTCTGCCTTCACATAATGGTAATTAGCCCCTTCTTTTTTTGTTACTTAGAAATAAAAAGTAACAAAAAGTAAAATAAAAATGTCCCTCCTCTGGTAGAAATGTCAGTATGGGTCCCCAGAAGACTTCCTGAGCCGAGCCCTGGATGCTCCTCAGCCTCAGTCTGTCAGTAACGCTGTTAACCTGCTGAGGAAGATTGGTGCATGTCAACCCAATAACCACATCCTCACGCCTCTGGGACACCATTTGGCAAGTCTGCCGGTCAATGTAAAGATTGGGAAGATGCTCATTTATGGAGCCATCCTTGGCTGCCTTGAGCCCATAGTAAGTCCTGTTAAGTTTTCATATTACATTTGATTGTCTGCTTAAGTTTTATATGTTAAAAAAAAAAAAATCCTTTTTTTTTTTTTTTGCTACCAGTATTACATTTCACATTCCTACAAATTATAAAGGCAGTTTATTGATTTAGACTATATTTAGGGGACATGGTTAAAATGGCTAAAAAAACAGACGGATGCCGCACGTTTCAGATTTTTTTTGTGCAAACATATGTTTGTTTTGATTCCACTTCAATAATGTGCTTCTTTGTGTTTGTCTATTTTATTCTTAAACCCCAATGAAAAAACTGTTTTAGTTGCAATAAAGAAAGAAATATTCAAAGGAGATTTACACATTTGCAAAACACTTTTCTTTCTATCATAATTAAGTATTAAGTATAGGTAAGTATTTTTAATTTACCTGATATTTTAAGAAGCGTTCACAAAATCTTTGTTTTAGGCGACCATCGCTGCAGCCATCTCTGAGAAGTCTCCTTTTTCCACACCGATGAATAGAAAGGAGGAAGCTAACCTGGCCAAAGCTGCTCTATCCACGGCCAACTCTGATCACCTGACCATATATACTGCATATCTAGGGTATGAACCAGTTGGATTGATTAAATTTTTATAATTTTCAATTCTGGCCTAATGATTAAAATCTAAAATGCATTCAGCAAGTGTTGAAAACTATTGATTAAGAAAACCATAAAAAGTTGTAAGAAAGGCTTACTACTTGGAAGAAACACAAAACTAAATTCTGAGCACTTTACAATTTTTGAGCAATACTTTAATTTTATTAAATTAATAATGGCTGAATCAATTAATGGGATTAATCGATTATTGAAAAAAAAATGCCACCGCCATAAAGACTCTAACGTGCCTTTAGTTGACAGAGCGAGCCACTTAGAGCAGCAATAATATCAAAGTTCTAAAAAAATATGTAAACATTTTGAATTTTTAATCAGGTTTTATTATTACTGTGGACAAAAGATTGTTACGTGTTTCTGCTCTGTACTTATTTCCATAATATAATTTTTTTCAGTTCAGATGTCAGGTCTGTTAAGATCAGGAAGTTTTGCATAAAAGAATATAAGGAAACACAGGAAATAGCTTTCTGACGGTTCATTACCTCAGGTTTTGATTGTTACCCGACCCTCCTGACTACATGACAAGCTGCTCTCCAAAGCCTTCATTCTTCCTATGAGCACAGAAAGCATTTTAAGAAATATTTACCTATTTATTAAAAATATGCTTGTATGATAGATACACAATGAAGGTAGATATGTCTTTATTTTTCAATAAAAAAAAGGTTGCTTCAATCAAAAAATCTAATAATAAAGACACAAATCCACCAATACGTCACCATTTTAAAATAACTGTCTGAAAATATACCAATCTTAGTTGGAAAACCTCTTTAAATACTCCGTTTTGATCTATTTTATGTTTCTGAGAACCACTTTGGGATGTGAGACTCAAAAACGATGCTGCAAGTTGTTCTTTTGGTAATGAGGGTTCTGCACAGCTTTATCAACACATTAACTGCTGGCTTTAATCTGGTTCATGTCTAGAAAATCCTAAGTGAAATAGACCTAAATCATTTTCTGCTGCTTTCCACTAAATGATTGGTTCCTCATGAGAATCATTGTTGAGATCTACTGGGAAGTAACCTGTTAAGATTCAAGCATTTCGTTGTTAGTTCTGTTTACTCGTCTAACTGATCTTCTGTTAATCATTGACTGTAAGTAATGTCAGAAATGCATTTATTTGCATTGTATAATGTAAACTTGCCTTATTTCCTACCATGGTAGTATGTCTGGGTTTCCTGATTGCAATTTGAGGGGGAAAAAAATTGGGATAGGTTAAGAAAAAAACTGATAATCTAAGAACAGCTTTTTTCTTTTAGATGGAAAACCTCTCAGACTGAGGGACCAAGAGCTGAGATGTCCTACTGTAGGAAACACTTCCTTAATCGGACGGCTTTAATCACAATAGAGGTAGCTGTTGTATGTTTTCTCTTCACTTTTTTTCCACAAATCTTTTCCTCCATCTGTAATATTCATTGTGTTTTGCATCCAGGATGTGAAGCATGAGCTGATGAAGATGATGGAGCAGGCAGGCTTCTGGTCCTCTCGCTCTTCCTCCTCTCGATCCAGGCAGCTGACGGCTTCACTGTCCAAGCAGCAGATCTCCGTCCTAAACGCTGCGCTGACAGCAGGGCTCTATGACAGCGTGGCGCGGGTACTGTGCAACCCGCCTGTGGACGGGCTGGAGCGGGTGGCCTGCACGGTGGAGACTCCTCAAGGCAAAGCTCAGGTCCATCCGTCATCTGTAAACCGGAACCTGCAGGTTCACGGCTGGCTGCTGTATCAGGAGAAGGTGCTGATGATGATGTAGTGTTTTCTGTCTGCCTGTTTCTCTGCACACAGCTGTTTTTAATGAATGTTCTTCCTTAGGTTAAATACACTAAGATCTACCTGAGAGACACCACCCTGATCTCTCCTTTTCCCATGCTACTGTTTGGAGGCGACATTGACATACAGCACAGAGAGAAGCTCATCACTTTAGACGGATGGATTCATTTCCAGGTCAGAGCTTCAGTTTTGGAATGTTTCTTAAATATATGCTTGATATAATCAGACAAAATGGCTATTTAGTTTTTGTAAAGTAAGCTTTGATGCTTTAAATTAGGGCTGAAACAATCAGATTAATCGTAATAAATTCTTTATTGAAATACAGTGGAATCCGCTTATAGTCATCACGTTGCAAGTTTAATTACAGTATACTGCGCTGTGCATAGACATAACTCTGGTAGCCTACGCAACTTATTATGTGCTGTGCGTCGGCTCTGCTGTGCCGCCGGTGCTTTTTTTTTTTAACAAGTTTGAAAATAAAGTTTGGAATTAATGCTTAATCACAGCACAGTACTGCGCATAGCCTACAGTAGGCCTATGTAACTTATTCTGTGCGTCGCCTCTGCTGTGCTGCTGTTGCATTTTTTAAATATGTATGAAAATAAAGTTAGAAACAAACGGTTTCATAGAACAACAACAAAGAAGATAACTGCATCGGCTACAGAAAATTAAAGCTAGCCTACCTCTGTTTTGTGTTGCGAATCTGCTGCGCTGCATTAAAAAAATCACTTCACATATCTATCCATGGTTCCCTGGATCAGAGCGTGTATCACTGGTACAAGCACCAAAGCGCTCTGGTACTTCTGCGATGATGTCATCATCATCCCTCACAACTCTGACACCAGAGTGCTGTCATCACTTTCGATCCACTTTTTAATTATTTTTACACATGTTTACATTCATAAAATAGCCAAAAATTAACACTTTAAGAGGATTTCTTGATTGCTATAAAGAAATTATTTAAACAGCATTTGTATAGAAATTATTCTGTCCAAAGCCTTTTGATCTATATGAGCGGTTGATTACTATATCCGTGACCACTATAAGTGGATTCCACTGTAATCATCGACTAATTTAGTGAGTCGTTAACTGGAGTACAGAGACCCTAAAAAAGGGGTCACCAACGTGTTGCCTGCTGGCACCAAGGGGCCCCCAAGGACCACATGTGGGGCCCTCAGCATCTTCTGAAAACAGAAAAACTTACCGCTGGGTTCAGTTTGAAAATGTATTTAATTTGTTGCTCCTTTTTTCTAAGTGATTAATATAGAATTTCTTCATATTAATCAGATAGAGCATCTAAGCATTTATAGAGATTTCAAAATTGCAATCTAAAAGAATGTTAGAAATAAAAAAAACTATAAAAATATGTACATTATGTGTGAAGTTTAGGCGAACGCTGATCCCTCCAGTTCATAGGTCAGCATTAGTAGCCATTCCTATGACTCAGTGCCCATGAAGAAGCTCTAAGCCTTAAAATAGACCACAGAGCAGTAATTATACCAAAACTTTAAAATACCATATAAATATTTAGCATTTAAGATCAAAACAAACATTTTTATCTGTCAATATGCTCAATCCAGAACACCTCAAGTTGGAAAGTTTTAGTTTCACCTGTTTTATTTCTGTAAAAAATCTTTTTTAAGGAACCTTTTGCTAACTGATTATTAATCGATTAACAAAATGATAATTAATTACAGCCCTATTTTACATGTCTAAACCAAATCCTCCTGAGAACTTGTCTCCTCTGACCTTCTGTCCTTCTACGATCAATAAATAAAACTTTTCTTTTTCCATTTTTAAGGCTCCGGTCCGGATTGGCGTGATTTTCAAACACCTGAGGAAACTGATGGATTATTTGCTTGAAAGGAAGTTGGAGAATCCCAGAATGAATCTGGAAGGTAAATTATAGAAAAAAATACGATCTCATCTAACTTGATTACCCTTTAACCCTTAACATTTGCTAACTCCTTTGGTCGTCTGAGTTTAAAGTGTAGGAAAAAAAAACTGTCGATCAGCTTCATTTCTCTTTCCATCATAGGCGATGCAACCATTCAGCTTATTCTGGATCTGATCAGTTCTGAGCATGCCGCATAACATCAGTCCACCACAGGAGAACATCTTTCCTGGTGCCATCAAGTCTCCCTCTTGGTGCCCCAACATTTGTTTGACTTCGGGAGAGCATTTTACTCACATTGAGGAGGAATGTATATGGAATTAATGAAAAAACTGAAATTTGAACAAAATGTCAGCCAAATATAACCTAACCCTAAAGCTGTGTATGTTTTAGTCGAGATGATTGTAGTATCATGACTGACCAACATAAGACAATTTCAACAATTGAATGTAAAGAAAAAGAACATTTAAAGCCTTGATAATATTTTGGGGATTTTATTAAAGCAACTCAAGGAATAAATCTTTATCCTCTTTCATTTCCAGATCCTGTGTCAGGACTATTGTGTGTTTAAAGCATGACATGCTAGATCATTCTCATTAAAACCTCTAATTTCTAAAATATTTCAATGTAGCGTCATCCTTTAAAGACCCGAGATCTACCTACAGCTTTCACAGTCATAGTAGTGGATACCGATAACAACAGTAATTCAATTTGCTTGCAACTGACATTTCTTTCCCAATCAGGGGAAATAAATTTTAATAACTGTATACCACCGAGCCTTCTTCTTAGTAACATTTTGCAAAAAGGTGAAATATGTTGCATGCTGAAAAAGGTGCCTGAAAGAAGTATTGTTTCTTTAAAAACGTTGAAACCAAAAAGATTTTCTTTATAATATGCAGCAACACTTTAGATAAAGCAAGAAAAATCTAAATAAGCAGCCCAGCTATTTTCTGGGTCTACAGCTCTTTGCCAAAGATGTAATGCTCTTTGTATTAAGCAATACAATATATTAAAATGGAACAAAACCAATTCTGTATTACAAATTATTTTAAGAAAAAGTTGTGACATTAAATTAATCTCCTCTGAGTCATGTTGTAGATCCACGTTCTGCAGTTGTTACACCATCGAGTTCTTTATAAATTACTTCACCTTTTTTTTTTTTTTTTTTTTTTTTGCATGCATTTCTGCAAATTAGCTGAAACTTAGCTGGTAAATACACCTGAAAATCAAATTTTAGCAGTTTTAAGTTTCCAGATTGCTGCGTTTGCCATACAGTCGAACTTTTTCCAATAAGTCATTATTTTTACACATTTTCCTCTGAATTGTTATCAATAGGAGATGGATACAAATGCACGCCACACTTTCCTGTTCATGCTTCTATAAAAAATATAGAAAAACCGCATATTGCACTCCTATTTCACAACTATGCACTTATTTGTTTTGGTGTAAGACATTGTGAAATCTTAAACAGTTTGGGGTTGTAACGTGACAATGTGGGAAGATTCATGGGTTATGAAATTCACTTAAGAAGGGAAGAAAGGATCAAAATGCAAGGAGATAACACATTTCCTCTTTGCTGCCTTAAACTCAACATAAATGAACAGCATCCTTAATAGGAGGCAGTTTTTTCAACAGTTTGTAAAAATTGAATAGCTTTAACAGTTTTAATTAGATCTTTTTTATATTTCTACTGTAGAACCTTGGGTTTAAATTTTTATTTTTTTTTTTTGTCCCATTGTATTAAACCATTTGTTCAAGTGAAAGCTTTTGGATGATAATTTTATTTTTCTACTGAAAAAGCATGAGAAAATGGTTGTTCTAAAGTGCTGCCAATTATGTGACAGCGGTCAGTTACTTTCACATCAACAAGGAAATGAAAACTGGTAAACAAATGGCACGTTTAAATAAGGAAAAGTCTCAAGTGGAGAAAAAAAAAACGTTTAAAGTATTAAAAACACATAAAGAAAAATGGTTGATTACGGCTTATTTTATTTCATATATTATCTTTTACAATTTACCTTTAACCTGATCAAAGTACATTCATACCATGAAACAAGCTAAAGTGAAACAGTCTGTACAGAGTTATGACACTAATTTTCCATTTAACACGATTTACAGGAAGCCTAAAAAGAGGAAGTAATGAGCTATAATGGGTAAGTCTGAAACTGCTGGAGATGCATGTGCTAATACTGGATCACACTGTAGTCTCCATCCAGCAACACAGAGTGGTGTGCATCATCTGCAATGGAATAAACACATTTCATTCAATAATAATTGGCAAAAGCTGTAATAAAGTTAAAAGCCAACATATTTTAATGCCATTAATCACATCTAACTATGGTTCAAAAAAGATTTATGACAAGGCGTACCTCTATTGCTTTGTATTGGTTCAGGTAATGGTCCCCTCCTGCAAATTCACCCAAAAAAAAACAACAACAAATAACAGCCTTTTATCGATGCATCTACAGATAAACATAAAAAGAAAGCTGCACTCCTTTGGTTTACCTGATGACTGGTGGAGGCAGCCGAGAGGGTGGCGGTCCAGGAGACCTCTGACCCGTGTAGAAGTTCTCATAAACAACTGGAGCTGTTGCATGCAAACACAAAACCTGATCACTTACTGGCAGCCAGTGACTGATAACTACTTCCTTCACTTTACAGCACTAATTAAGCGTCTCTGGGAGTTCGTGGTGCAGATATACCTGGGGGTTTATCTCCAGTCCGTCTGAGGTTTACAAAATGTTCGATATCTTCCTGGATGTCGCATTGTTCCAGTGACCTCCTCACTTCCTCATACAGCTTGGCACACATACGTAAAACAGTAGTAAATTAAGTCAATGTCCAGTTATTGTTTTTATGCTGATAAATACAGGAAAATGTTTATCAAATGAAGACAAATGGCAGTAACCGTAACAACAGTAACAATAGGGCAGAAAATTTTGAATATAAGCTGAGTTAAAAAGGAAAAACATGGCAGATTATATTTATTCCCAATCTTTTTGTGTCTTTAGCAACAAGGATCTGCCTCCCTCTTGCTTTATTTTGTCAACTTAAAAAAATAGGCTGATACTACTACTTTAGTAAAAGTAAATAAATGTGTGTTACCTATTTGCAATTGAATAAAAAAAAAAAAAAAAGAAATTTCGATTTCCAAGGGTTGAAATTTTTCTTTCTGTATTGTTTTTTAAAGGGGAACTTGCCCTGTATTTTTATTTATTTTTTTTTTTTTAATATCTGCATCAGCCACCCTATCTGGTAAAATCTCTTGAATCATGATCAAGTGCCACCTAAGAAAAAAAAAAAACGCCTTGGACACCCCTGCTTTAGGTGTTTGGACCATCTGGGTATGTTTCCACATTTTCAGTGTCTACATCACCAAGAAGTACAGAGACATAATCCAAAAAACACTTGTCTAGACTCATAGGATTTTTTTATTTATTAAAATGTTAAAAGCTTTCCTTGCACCTTACATTTATGTCCAACTTTGTCTTGTTTCATTCCATAAGACACCAATTAAATATTCTACTGTAAGTTTGTGTCTGTAACCCTGTTTAGGTTTAGGAGCACATTTGCCAGCCACAGTATGAGCAACACTGATTAGCAGTTCAGACCAACGTCTATTTTCTGTTGCCTGGTGATGTCTGCCTCCTAAGCTGCTGAGTGCTTAGCTGACGTCTGCAGGTAGCTGTTAAATGCCTGCCTGCTGTTTGGTTTGAGCGCAGTGGATTAGAATTATGCAGTCAGCCCTTTTTCACTAAAAACACCTACTTGTGATAACTGTCACCAAAAAGCAACACTTAAGGAGCTCTGAATCCAAAACAAAAACCTTTGAGAAACTTTAAGATTATCCTATTAATAAATAAATAAAAAAAAACAATTATTTACTTTAGCTCATTTAAAGTGCCTATAATGTCTTGGTCTATATGTTAATGTAGTAAAATACAAAAATATAAATCCATTTTATGCTGCTGCAGCACAGTTTGTCAACTTGTACTGACACTAAATGCATTCTTAAAACTCTTTGTCCCTGTGCTTTGATTGGTGAGTTATGTGCAAATATAACAGCCTAAAGGTAAAAGATTATTCATTTTTTGAGAAATGTTAAAAATTTTCTTCTCTGAGTTTCAGTGTGATCTAGATCAGAACCAGACGAAAAAAATCTATAAACAAGTAAGGGTCTTTAGGAGATTTACTGTACCTCATCGCTGGTGACACATTGCTGGGAAAGCTGGTTGAGATGAGTCCACACTGTGTTCCTCAGGAAGTTTATACGTTCTATCGACTGTTTTTCAAATATCTGGGAGTTAAACAAAATGTTTAGTGTTAAACGTGACGTTTTTCTGTGGTTCAGCTATTGATAGACAGAGGAAGTCATCCTCAGCCTTACCTCACAGGCATTTATGTGCTCCTTCAGCCAGTCATCTCTAATTTTTCCCAGAGTTGTAACATGCTGTTGGTATAATCTGTCTGCCAATGAAACAAACACCATAAACATTCAAATTTGTTACACACTATGTGCTGATTTCTACTATTATAACAAAAGGGTCTGGTAAGCAGTTTTATGAGGGAAACTTTTCTTACATTTTAAAGGAAATAAACAAACTATAGAAACAACTCAGGGATGTTCATTTTTTTTACAATAATATAATTAATCAGCATATACAGAAAATTAAGCCTTTTAAGCGTACAAATCCCTGCTAAAAAGGTCAAATTTTTGCATCTCCTTTGATGCGGGAAGTTTCAGGCAAAATTAATTTCTTAAATAGGTACATCACCAAAATATGGAAGTGTTTGCACTTTTTATTTTAATGCTGCATGTATTACAAAATATATTTCTTACATTAATATCCACCAGTCATGACATAATCTATGAATGGATGACCTAAAGTTTTTAATTAATTTGAGAAACAACAACTAAATGAGGTATGAGGAGAAAGAAAATCTGTCAGGGTAACTTCCTATTTCTTTTATGCAGACAAATATATATATTTAGAACATCGCATGCTATATCATTTTTAGCAGAAGCTCATTTGCAATGCTCATCCCCAGAAGGCGCTTTTACAAAAAAATTAAAAAATCAAGCAAAGGTAAAAAAAAATCATACAAAGGTCAAACACAATCAATAAAAAGCATAAATAAATTTCACATGAATTAATGTATTCCACAACAGACCTCTTTTTAACACACATTTAGGGTCATATCTAGATTTATACAGTGTGAATTCCGCTTGAGTAGCTCTAAGCGTTATCTTGGAGCGTTGGACAGGAAATGTTAAAAGATGTTTTCATCAGTGTCACTTTAAGGCTTTCACTGGTGCTCTGACTGGAACTACGAGCTCACTAAAAACATGATGGGCTTGTTTGTACAGAGGTTTACTTTAAATTACAGAACTTTATAAAATGTACAAAGCAAGAAATCAATCAACCTTGGTGTCTTCTACTCAGAGGTGTGTAGACTTTTAGATTCACTGTCATTCAGATGATCTAATAATGTTCTAAAGTGACATAAGGATGTTCATTAACAGACTCATTCTGAACCGTCTACACCCGGTCAGCAGCCATGGGAGTGTTTTCAGTTTGCATGATTTCTTTTAAAACACCCTAATACAGGGGTGCCCAACCTTTTTTTAAACCAAGATTTACTTTTGAAGTTGATGGCATGCGGAGATCTACCAAGCCAAACACAAGGGATGGGCAGTATTTGTTTTTTATTTGCACAGGTGGAGAATAAACAGTAAGTCCAACAAACAAGGAAGTCGTCAATTGTGTCAAAAAATAGGTTGCAAAAACAGAACATACTTTTTATTTTTCATTTTATTATTATGAAAATATACATTGGCCCCTCATGATCAATGATTTGTTAGTGTTTTTTAAAACTTTTTTTTGTCATAGCCATAAATAGGTCTACGTTGTAAAACTTCTCGCGATCGACTGAAACTCTTGACTGGTTGGGCACCCCGCCCTGATAAATGAAATAATGATTTTTTTTTTTTAAGTTACATCAAAATTTCAAAGGTTGTCATATGCACTTTCATCATTTGCTTGCAAGATTAAGGCATTTTCATTTGGTTGGATAAAGCCATATTTTTAAGGTAGTCCATTCAGTTCATTCTGATATTACTGGTTAACTTACCTGCTTCTTCCGCGTTCTGTTTTGCCTGTTGAGCTTTTGTGTGGAGCTGGAAGATTTATTAAGAAAAAGTCAAGACAGAAAGTTTAGTTCATGCCACGTAATGCCCATTTTCCATCAAATACTTCAGTTATTAAACTGCATGGAGAACTGATGTGAATTTTAAAGGCTTCGGGAAGCAAATCAGAAACACGTTCCAAAAGCTTAGGATTCTCCCCATAAATGAGGTATATCCTCATGTTTCCCTTTTTCAATACAATGTAATGTGAATGATACAGGTAACCCTTTAACTGGGGTTTAGTTATAACGCAATCATTTACTCAGGCACCTTGAGTTTTAGGAAGTTGAGAGGTTCGGACTCAGATTTGTACTTCATCTTTTTTCAGTGCCACTAGGACAGTGTGTCTGCTTACCTTCTCTACGAGCTTGGTGTTGTTGGTGTTGGTGTTTCGGTTCATGTTCTGATCTGCTTCTTCTTTATCGCGACACTTCTGCTCATATGTTTTCTTGGACTGGGCACAAAACCACAGCAGTTAGGAAGTGTCATCCTTCTCAAAATCTTGTAGGCGATTAAACAACATTTATTAAACGTGTTAGTTCTTCTTTTGTTACATGCCTTCTGAATTTGCATGTTTTTTGTTTTTTAATCCTTCAGGCAGTTGTTTTTTTTTAATGGCGCAATTCATTTCTCATGTTACAAAAAACAAACAACTTCCCCCATTCATGTGGAAGAATACTAAAGGGAATTAGAGTGGCAGCTTTTCACACGACTCCAACTGTTGTGACATGATCCAGATCTACATGTTCTATTTAGTTTGATACTTCCAGTTTTCATTTTACATGAGACAATGCACCAGGACGTGTATATTCCACTTTTTTCCACTTTTTTTTCATCATTTCAACTATTTTATCTTTCAAATAGATAAGCAACAAAAAAGTCATTGCTTTTTCCTCTAAGTGACCCTTATACTTTTAAATTACTTTTTTTTTATTGTTAAAAAAAAGAAAAGTACATTCTCTCAGTTTTCTTCAGCTTGTACCTATCAGAAATTCAATAGTATCCTTTGAGATTACCGTAAAGAAATTAAACCATTTTCTCTGGTTAATCTATATTGATTTAGGTATGTCTTTTGAGTCATTATTCTGCTGACACATCCAGTGATAAAATGATCTAAAAACTTATAGTATTTAAAAAATGTTGTGATCCCACGAATGGTAAAACATCAATTGCCATGTATAGAAAAAAAGAAAAAGAAAAAAAAAACACCATCAGGATCATGCCTCCTCCATTACAATCTGCATGAGCTGCTTTAAAAAAAAATAAAAAAAAACAATTTAACAAATCTGGAGAGGAAAGAATCTATGGCTTCTTATGGACCCTTAATTCTGCAACTATTTGCTGCAGTTCTCTTAAAGTTAGTTTTTAAAATGTTTCGTTTTTTGGGGATTTTTTTTTAAACAGCTTTGGATTCTTCCTTTAGCACTTTGACTGTAAATATGATCATGTGTAGCCTTGAAGCTAATTTCATTGCAGCCATTTATGAAGTTTTTCACACCTCTGCTTTGGGTCAATTACATGTTTTTCCGTAAAAATTCAAAAAATATCCACTGGACTTGGTTTCCAAGATTTGAAGACGTTTCGCCACCTCTCCAGGAAGCTTTCTCAATTCAAATGTCTGGATCCGCAGTGAGTTTGTGTCTTATATCGCTTGGAAACATGCAAATGGTAACCGATGAGTGGGTCGTTTGGTTCCATCGTTAGCCTGTAATATCTGAAACCTGTCTATGATTCTGAGGGTCGGTCGTTAAAGGGGGGGGGATTGTCGTTAAGGGGGGGGATTGTCTCCTGTAATACCTGAAACCTGTCTATGATTGTTAAGAATCGGTCGTTAAGGAGGTATTGTTCACCAGCTGGAGCGGGTAGGTCCCTCGTTTCTTTGTGATGGGATGGGGGGTTTGGTGATATCTGGAAGGGATCATGTCTATGATTGAATTGTATGTTTTTGGAATTACATTTTTCAGTTACATGTTTTCTTGGTTTTCACATTTATAGGAGTGACTGAATGGAACATCTCTCTGCATCATTTCATTATTTCCCATGGACACATTAAGCTCTAAACTTCTAATTAAAATTTGCAAATTTATTTTCACACTTTAAAATCTAAAAATAAAGTATAAATTAAATATAATTCTTTATTTTATATCGATTTGTTGGGTTGCTAATAACTATGGCACCGGGGGTTTTGTAAGAAATAAAATATTTAAATACATATTTGTATCTCTGCGGTAGATGGCTGCTCACACTGAGCCTGGTTCTACTGGAGGTTTCTTCCTGTTAAAAGGGAGTTTTTCTTCTCCACTGTCGCTTCATGCATGCTCAATGCGAGGGATTGCTTTTAAGTCAATGATTCAATGCAATCAGCTAGCTTTCCTTAGATAGAAAACTTTGAATCGATTTGACTGTATGATCTGGTAGAATTGTAAAGTGCCTTGAGATGACGTGTTATGAATTGGCGCTACATAAATAAACCAAATTGAATTGAATCATCTGATTGAATGCATTTACTCAAATTGCTCAAGGTTGCTGAAGGTTCCAATGTGAGAATCAGATACTATAGATTTGACAAAATACTGAAGTATGTTAAAGCTTCTTACACATGTAAGTGTGAAGGCCATTTCCCTCTATACTTACATCCATCGTCTTCTTAAACTGGGAGGACTTCTGTTTGTGGAGGGCATCCATCTGTTGTTCTATCTAAAAAACAAACAAACAAGAAAGGTAGGTTTCAATTAAATGCAGGGGACCTAAATACACCACAGCATCGCTAAGAGCTCCAACCTTTTTTCTTGCATCTTTCTGTCTTTCTCTGAAATCCTCCAGTTTTTTTGCCTCCTCCCTCATGTTCTGTGCCAGTTGCAAGTGAGACAGACTAACATGTTCAGTCTCTTGAAACAGGAAGGGAAACATGATTCAACATAGAAAGCAAGCACAGAAATAGTCATTATGGCATACATGGCAAAGCACTTACGCAGTTTAAACACGTCCAAGGATCTTTTCAATGTGCTTGAAATAAAAAGATAAAACAGGAAAACGATTAAACCGCACATATATATATATATATATATATATATATATATATATATATATATATATATATATATATATATATATATATATATATATATATATGTATATATATATATATATATATATATATATATATATATATATATATATGTATATATATATATATATATATGTATTATGGCAGTTAGAGCAGGTTAAAATGGCATCTGGATTCACAGGTTTACTTACTTCATCTCATTGTGTCCACAAACCTTCTTGGACAAACCAAGCAGATCTTTGGCATACCTCTCTTCAATTGAAGCCCTGAAAGACATCCAAATAACAGCAAGTCCTTTAAGGAGGCACATGTATGTGTATCTATATCTATTCTATCTATCTATAAATCTCTCCCCTTAATAAAAAAAAAACTGAAGTTTTGCATAGATTTATGTAAAGTAGTTCGTAGTATTTTTTTTTACTGCTGCTGAAAAACTTCAGCTTTGCACACATGAATATGGAATTGTTTTACTTAAAAAAAATGCTCATACTCAGAGAGGAAAGGGGAATTCTGCAAAGGGCGATGGACATTTTAACATATAAAGTTAATTGTAAATCTGCCTGTGTATTTAGGGTCATTGTTTGGCTACAAGGTTAACCTTTGCTCTGGTTTGATGTTTTTTGCGATTGAGTTTTTGTAACCATTTAAAAAGTTTGATTAACTTTCACCATGAGCTCTCCTATCCCTGCTTCAGAGAAGAGTCTCCAGACCATGATGCCAAGTACTGCCATAATATTATACATGCAAGCATAGGTGTTATCCTGGTCTTTCTTGGGTTCCTTCTAACAGAAACACTTTCTTTCACACATTTTTTGATAAACAACTCAACTATTGTAAAACTACAACATTCTTATTTATTTCTGTTTTTTTCTACTTTTCTATAAAGAGAAAAAACTGCATTGAAGGAATAGTAGTTTTTACTTTCAAAATATTCTGCCACAATCTGAGTATTCAATCCTCCACTTGACTCTCAATTTAATGGTACAGCCATTTTTATTTAAAATTATGCAACAGAAACATCACATCATACACTCATTTATACATAATATTTCTACACTGCAAAAACGATCTTGAAATAAGTAAAAAATTTCTTAAATTGAGTGTATTCACCCTTAATTTGAGCAGGTAAATGAGACAGTTTGCCAATGGAATGAGTAATTTTACTCTTAAAATAAGATAATTAGATAAAATGCACTTGAAATAAGACAATGCAATTGTGTTTTCTTATTTTAAGTGTAAATTGTCTTGTTCCACTGGCAAAATGTCTCTTTTACCTCCTCAATCCAAGAACAAATGCACTTATTTTGATAAAAAATGACTTATCTAGATTCAGATTTTTTGCAGTGTAGATATACACACCACTCATCTCATTGTGAATACATTTTCAAAAAAAATTCAAAATCAATATCCAATTTTACCAAATTATCATTTATTATTAGTACTTTCTTCTGGTTTGTCTTTTTTAAATTACTAATGTGAATCTATTATTGTCTTTTATGGGAAGGTATGTAAACTTTCAAGCACAACTCTGTCTGCAACCTGCTGCAGTAATGCATTATATCCACTAAATATTTGGTCTTTCTTATCGGAGAACAGTCATTTTAGAGATAAATGTTGTAAATTTGCAGAAAAAAATGCTCATTTGACTGATTCAATAGAACCACTATTATTATTATTTTTTAAATAAACATACATAATAGACTTACATTTGGCACTTTTATCATTTGAAGAGCTGAATGTGCCTCAAAGAATGTCCCACAGTTCAATAAACTATTTTTAAAGATAAACAAATGAATTGACTGTTAAGGTTTATCAAACCAAAACCAAATTCATACCATTTACATAGTGATCGATCTTGTGAACAAATACAGCACATTGATAGAAAAGCAGGAAACAGCTACACAGACCTATTTTCACCCTAACAACTTTTAAATAGCTCACTTTACTGATCCTGACATGAAAAAGGAGACATGCAAGATGTACATGAACACAAGCAACATTTCTATAAACACAAGCCTGTATTTCTTTGCACGTTTACCATGAAAGCTGCATTTTTGGGTATTTTAGCTTAGGAATGTCTCTTCACAGTGACAGACCTGCTTAAATATCTCACTTCTTGTTATTTTTGTGAGCCAATTTAGTCTACGAAATGCTTTCCTTTCTTAATTTAGGGAACTCTCAGTTATGAAATTATGCATCAT
Organism: Cyprinodon tularosa; assembly: GCF_016077235.1. Lineage (NCBI taxonomy): Eukaryota > Metazoa > Chordata > Actinopteri > Cyprinodontiformes > Cyprinodontidae > Cyprinodon > Cyprinodon tularosa. The sequence continues at coordinate 1,608,628 of NW_024039718.1, read as the reverse complement.
GTCTCCACTTTTATTTCCATAGTTTCCAGCCATATATGACCATGACATGAATGGTGTTCTGTTTCCTGAATCATAAAAGGCATTAGTCATTTACATAATACAGTTCCATAGTGTATGACATTGGCAGAAAAGTGTTGATGTGTGTGTTTTTGACAATAGAGGGAGTAGAGATTAATTATTATAGGAGGAAGTAAGAATTTAAAATCAAACACATCACTTCATATGACTCTAAAATTGATTGAGCCTAAAATGCTTCCCACACACACACACCCATACATACACACCTTCCAAGCAAATGAAAGACAAATCAGTTTAGATTAGTCCTACGTCAATGGTCAGGGAATGTTATGGATTAAACTTAAATAGCTACCTACCACAAGAACACAACAAAGTATACAGGTTCTTTCACTTCAGCTTTCAGTTTTACCACCTTTTTTTCTTCCATTACTGACCTTTAGTTCATTTTTTGAGGTTGGATCCTGATTCACTGAGTAAAATCAATAAAAAGAAAAAAAAGGTCCTTACCTGGCTTTCATGAAGTCCTCCACCTCCTTGCATGTTCTCTTTCCATCATTGAGATACTGAATGATGGCATCGTAGCCAACAGTGGAAGTCAGATCTGAGTACTGCAAGAAAAACAAAAATACACTCTTGATTTCTTCATTAAAAACAAAATAAAAAAATGTTTCTCTATTAGCATCCATTAAGTGCTCCCCTAGTTTAAAAAAAACAAAACAGCAATTCCACTGACCTCTATAATTTGCACACAATATATGTGGATATTTTAAGATTTGGATTTGAGCTGAGGGAATCAACCTACAGTGATTGTCTCTATCTACACCTACTTTATGTGATATAAAAGTAATAATAATTTTATTTGGTTAAAAGTAACAACCAATATTATAATTATTACACACATAAAATGTGCCTTTATGAGCATTTCCTTTTTATGGTGTCAGTGAAAGATTAAAGCACTCTACTGATTTCCTTCCTTAATTTTCTTAAAAGAACATAGGGTATAAATAGCCATTAAGAAGTTAAGATCTGACTAACTTGTCAATATATGTTTCAAGTTTAAGTTGTTGATTGAAAATGTGCAAAAAAAGGTGTTTAAACTTTAATATATATTATTACTTAAAAATTAAAGCATAAATAACATCCCTCACCCAGAAGAAATCCTTGAAATGCAGGTTCCTCATGACTGAAGCACAGCAAAAAGCAAAGAGGCAGATTCAACTATAGTCTCCAGGTGAGTACATTCCCTCTGCAGAAAAGCAGCCTGTCAAGAGTGAGCTACAGGCAGGCACTGGCCAGAGCTTCCAATGCCCAGAGATGATATTGCCAAAAAAATGGGTGGGTAATTGCTTTAATGGAAGTATTTTGAGTATGCTGCCATCTTCTGACTGCAGATAGAAATTACAAATGATATAAATATAGGTCTTGTTAAAAAGATAAAGCATAAACTAGAATTTATATATATATATATATATATATATATATATATATATATATATATATATATATATATATATATATATATATATATATATATATATATGGGTAATATCTAAACATGGCAGTGACAGAGATACCAGTCAGAGTTGATGAGAAGTGGGAAAGTTAAAATTAAAAAGCATGCCTGATAGACTGCAAAAACATTCTTCTTCCAGCAGGACAGCTGGAATATTTAATTGTGTTCCAGCCATGATGACAGTATAATATTAAATATGTAAAATTTTATTTAACAAAAAAAACAAACAAAAGCAATAACATAGAAATAAAATAAATGGATGTATAGACTTGGTAAAGAATCCGGTCTCTATTTTTTAAACAATATTATGAAATAGTTATTTTTTTCATGAACACAGGGAGAGGGATAAATTAATTCTTAGCTTGCAATTCTTTTTAACTTTGGATTCACTTCAATGGATATTAACTTTTTTGATTTTACGTTTCTAAGTTCCTTTGACCATTAAAACAATAGAGATAAATGCATTTTAACCTTTTTTGGTTGGACAAAAGGCATTTGGTAACAGTGATTAAATGCTCTACCCTTTTTTTAATTCATAGACTAAACATGTTCATAGTTTGACCTGAAACCTCCCTTAAAGATGATTAAATAGAGGTTCAGTTACCTCTGAAGAAGAAGAACAAATACTACAGTATATATCCCTTAATTGGCCCATATTGGGGATATCTGTCCTCCTCTTTAAAGCCCCTCCTGAGGGAGCAGGGGGCTGTACACAGAGGCGACCAGGGAGCTTGTAGGAGTTAAGTGTCGCGCTTTGGGACATAGTTTGTTAAAGTGGTGTACGAGTTTGGCCCTATGAAGATACAGGTTGCCATATTTTACATCAGCATTACAAATCATGCAAATTTCAATATCTACAGTATGACAATGTTCCCTTTCCTCAGTATATCTAATTTACATGATTTTCTTTTTTTTTCCCAATGCAGGATCAACGTTATCCCTGTATTCTACTCTTATTAATAATTCACTCATTTGCTGTCCGCCTGTTTATGGCTTTATATTCTGGCCATATTTTGCAGTTCTTGCATTTCCTTCCTGGACGTCCTTTAGGCCAAATTGCTCAATAAATTCCTTTTCTTTTCTCACACTGGACTTCCTTCTTTGAAGCTCCTCTGTTTATTGTCTCACCAGCTTCATTATAGTTCAAACTGACATAACAGGTCAATTAATCTGCATAGTCCAGAGGAGTCACACTGCTGACAGAATTGATAAAAAAAAAGGTAGTTAGTGTGAGATACTTTAAACAAGCAGAATTGATGATAGTGTACAGAAACGCTATGGCAATAATTAAAACTATACTTACAAAGAACAGGAAAATTATTAAGTCATGTAGTCTGCAGAAAAGCCCCATATTTTATTTACCTTTCAACTTATTTACTTTTGTTTATCTCACTAAAACGTGTCGTTCTGAGACTTTTAGTTCTAGTCAAAGTAACCTTTGATTCCTGTAAACCATATCTTACAACATTCAAAGCATGTACACAGTATGACTTTTGATAGGTATTATACCCTCTGTTAAGATGATTGCTTGTGTATAAATATAACTTTGATGCACTTTTAGAAAGAAGCAGCCGTCCCTCTGCTTCAGCTATATATAGTATAGTTTTACATATTGATCTCCAATGAAGTAATGCCCCCTTTCCATCTATACATGTACAGGGTACACCTTGGAGAGATTTCCAGTCCATCACCAGGCGAGACAGAGACACAGACATACAACCATGCACATACACATTGGCAATTAAGGATAATTTAGTTTTTTGGACTGTGGAAGGAAACCAGAGTACCCGGAGAGAATCCACGCATGCAACCGCAGAACATGCAACAGTGCTAAAATGCAGCACCATGCAGCCCTCAATCCAGTCTTACTCTGACACCCACCCCTCACATGCATGTAAAGACAGTGGAGAGGAAAACCTCCCTTTTAACAGGAAGAAAGCTCCAGTAGAACCAGGCTCTGTGTGATTGGCCATCTGCCAAGGCCGACTGGGGTTCAAGGAATTAGAAGCAGAGATACAAAAGGCAACTGTTAACTAAATCCACAAGTGGGAGCCCAGCAGAAATTTCAATCCAGGATGGTGTCACAGTCAAACTGGAACAGAGCAGATGAAGCAACTATGACAAGAAAAAAGCACAGAGAGCATAAAGTTATTGGTGGAACTAACATATACCGCAGAATGGGAGAATAAAGATCGGATGAAGCAGAATGATGAAAAGTATCCCCTTTATCCTCCAGAAGTCTACAGTAAGCTTATAGCAGCAAAATGTAGAAAATAGTTAGATGAGGTATGAGAAAGGTAGTTTAGCCTATTTTTTGTTTGTTTTACTTTATAGTTTATCATTAGCAGAGGAGTGAAGTAAAGAAGTAGAAATACTTTGTTACTGTACTTAAGTACACTTTTTAGGTATCTATACTTTACTCCATTACTTATTTTTCCTCCTACTTCTGACTTCTACTCATTACATTTTCACACCCGTAGCTGTACATTCTATTCCTTACATTTTTAAAACAAACATTCCTCGTTATTCTTGGCTTTGGTTTAATGTTTATAAATATTTATTTAACGTCATATGTTCCATCCAATGCAGATGAATGGCGCCATCCACATCTAGTGAAAACTAGTGTAATTGGATGAGTCACATTATGCAAACACTCATTGCTTAGCTATTTGACAAATTTGTGCTGATGCCAAAGAAAATAATCAGAAGCAAGCAGGTGTTCTTCAAACTGCAAACGTGAATTGTCTATGCCATGCTACAATGTCGGATTCAGAAAAAGATGTTGAAATGTCTGAAAGGTCGGACACAGGCGAGAGCTTATCGGGAGACGGAGACCAACAAGACCTCCCTCATCCTTGGCCCTATCTCACAGAAGTTTTCAAAAAGTTGAAAAATTGAGCTTTCAGTTCGTATAGTGGCATCTAGCTGTTTTTTTGTTTTGTTTTTGTTTTTTAAGGTTACTTTATTACTTTTATAAATTGAGTAGTTTTTGGAGCACATACTCTTTCACTTTTACTTGAGTAAAGAGGTCAAATTGATACTTCAACTTTTACCAGAGTGTTTTTAAACTGCAGTATCTGTACTTCTACTTAAGTAACAAATATAGTACTTTTGACACCACTGGTCATTAGAGATCATGTTAAAATGTAAGCTCTAAAAACATATTCTTCTGGTTCCCAAAATCAACCTCTTTGAACTCCAAACAGTTTAGATAAAACATTTTCAATACCTGTTTAGTTATTTTAACAATCTACCTTAAATCTGTAGCAGCAGAGTTAAATTAGCGTAGTATCTTTTTTTTTGTTATGCCTTTTTAAAGTCAATTAAATAAAGAGAAAAATCATTAATCAAAATGTTGATAGTATTACCACATGAACTCACATCTGTAGTTTCCAGCCTTTAGAAACTAAGAAAGGTTTATGACCGTTCCAATCCAGCTAAATATGACTGAGAATTAAAGCTTTGCTGGAATTTCCAATCAGTAAGTGTTTTGCTGGACCCATTAATTTATAAGCATGTTCTGAGTAGCTTAAACTGTTAAAACAGCATCAGCGTCAGCACTGTGATCACAGCTTGCTCAAGCACATTCTATAGTACTATTATGAACTGCATAGGGCACGCCTTCCCAAGCCACGTGACCAGTTTGTCATGTGGAAATTACAACGTGGAAGAAGTCAGACAAGAGGAAGAGTCACTCACTCAATTAGAAAGTAACATTTTGCAGATTTTTCAAGGTCACTTGAAATAACAGCACTCTATAATAACACATATACTCATAGTGTTGTTCACATTTCAAACAATAAATGAGCATTTCTACCAATTTACCAACGCATACCTTAGATCCTTTGGGTTTATAATGCTGTGAACTATTTTACAAATATCTTCCTGTTTTTGCTTCATGTCACACTTAGATGTTTTATCATCAAACTTAAATATAATTTCTGAAAAGGAACATTTGAGTCTCCAAATTATTATGTTTTTTTTTTTTTAATTCACTGAAAGAAAACCTTTTCCAGCCAACCTTGACTTGAATATTGCCTTGGTGGAAACAACTGCCATCAGGCGTTTGCAATACAGACGTTTAATTTCTTATATTACTATGGAAGAAGTTGGACACATTCTTTTTTGCAGAATTGGAACAATTTAGTCTAGAGAGAGGTTTTCTGAACAAGAATGTCATGTCTGACGTCATGAAACAGCCTTTCATCTGGACTTACAGTCGGAATTAAACTGTTAAAGGGGTTTTGAGTTATTTATGGATAGACTTGCTGGTTTGTTTCATCACTCCAGGTTGGTTTGAAGAGCTAATATGATATCAAATTCATTGAATTATTTAAAACACATCATCTGAAGATAAAAAATAAATGTACATGTTTTTTTTATACAAGTGTAGTATGTCTCTGCTAGGTCAGAATGCACAATGCTTAAGAAATAAAAATACAGGAGCCTCTTCTGTTAGAATTAGGGCTGTAACTAATGATTATTTTGCAAATAGATTAATCAGTCAATTATTTATTTTTTTTACTAACAATTTCATAGAAAAAGGTTACTTACAAATACTTTTTACAAAATGAAACCAGGTTAAACTAAAACTTTTCAATTTGAGGAGTTCCGGATAGAGCATACTGATAGATAAAACTTTTTTTTTTTTTACCTTAAGTTCAAAATGTTGATATATTTTCTACAATCTTGATATAATTACTGCTCTAAGTGGGTCTCTCTGTCAGCTAAAGGCATGTTTTAGAGTCTCTATACTCCAGGTAGCGATTACTTGATTACTAAATTAGTTGACGATTATTTAAATAATCGATTAGTCACGACTAATCCGATGAATAGTTTTGGCCCTAGTTAGAATGTTAAAACATGTCATCTCAAAAACAGCTATACTCGACAAACCTTGAATAAGAATAACTCGTGTACAAGGATGTACATAAGGTTGCCAACGCCCCCTAAAAAAAGGGAACTGTTCCATATCGGGAAACGAAATTGGGCGTCTAATTTAACTCAGGTTTAAAGTAAAGCTTACAAAATGAGTTCACACACAATAAAAGGCAAAAATAAATTCATAATATCAGTAGGAAGGAAGACAATGCCAAGAAGTCTACATTATTTAATTTCCCCAGAGTTGGCAACCCTTATATCAAACGTTTAGAGGGCATAATTCATTTTAGGTGCCAGTGACTAAAGATGTACCCAGAAAAACACATCACAAAAAAACAAAAAAACAATTGCAATCTAAACTCACTGTAGGGTAGTGAAACTTAAAAAAAGACACAATGTCACTTCTGTAGGAACGAACTGCCAAATAAGGTCATATTGTTTTAACATAACCAACAGGCCTCCGATAGCATTGGAAACGCAGTGGAAACTACAATAACAAGCTCTGACATGTTCAGGTTCCTTGTGCAGTAGCTACTTTTTGTTTCACTTAGCCCATCCCATGTTACACCTTATGTCGCAGTATTCTCTGTTTTTCTGCTTAAATTGGTTTTAAAAGGACGGTAGTGTTCGGAATCCTCGTGTGAACTGTCTAATTTGTCCAACTAGATTCACTATTCTTGATAGATACTATAATATAAAGGTGATTATTTTACATATAGTAAAACATGGGGTTTGAAATGATGTCACCTGCCATCATGTGACTGTTGCTGTTTACTTTGCGCTGTGACCTCATTAACTATTCAAGCTTTTAACCTGTTAATACATTTGTTTGTTTCCTAGTACTTTTATTCATTACATATGTGTTAGAAAGAGAGCATATATAAAAAAATACGTGCCATATAATACAAGCAAGGCAAGAGATGTTTTGAACAACATCATAAACATAAGGTTTATAGTGGGAGGACTTTGGCTCTGACAGAAGGGGATTCCTCAGTCTACGTCATATTTATTCTTCGGTACTTAAGCCTGACTTCCTATGTATAGCTGGAACCTGTTCTTCCTTGTCAAAACAGCACGGCAGGCGTTTTAAAAGCTCCGCGTTCAAGAGACACTGTACGTTTAAAACTCTCTCGGTGAAGATGACAGTCAAGGTTGAAAACCCCGGTGAGTTCAAGAGGATTTATTTAAACTTGTTTGAGTTGTGTGAGCTTTTCTTTAGGTCTTAACTTTTGTGAACCTAAATGTGACTATTTTTCCTCCCCCAACAGATCTTTCCGCCGCCGTTAAACTCTGCGGACTAGAGTTGCGGGAAGTTGGAGATAGATTCTACTGGAGATACAAACTGCTGGAACTACTGGTCAAGAACTATGAGACGGTCACCAGACGTCAAAATGATACCAGCTGGAAGGAATCATGAGGAAGAGGGACGTTGTCCTGAAATCAAAACGAAACAAATTCTTGGATTTGAACCCATTACTGGTTGATGACACGGTGAAACTCGGGACGGATGTCCAATGTTGACAGATCTCCCAGGAGTCGCCGGCACGGACTGTGGACTGGCACAAGATGGGATACAGAAATGGCATTTGGAAGGCAGCTGATGATACGGCCGTGTGGACCAAAGAAGAACATCTGGATGGTGGTGACCAACCGAGGATTGTGGAATTCAAACACACAAATGCTCTAAATCATTACAGCATGTTTGTTTGTTCACAGTTGTTGCAACGACATAAGTTACGTTACAAAATTGTTTAAAAAAAAGGTTACCAATGAAACAAATACATTCATATAATGTTTTTTGTGGATTGTTAATGTAAGATTTACATTTAAGTTACTGGAACTATATTTGTTTAATGGGATACAATTAATTTATCTACAGTTTCTATTATTGTTTTTTTATGGTTATTCTATTTATGACTTTTTGTTATTGTTACTTACAAGTTCCAATTTCTTTAGATATGAAAATATCCTGACATTAAATGGATCTGTCATCTTTGAAATCTTTGTTCAGTTGTTGGGTATAGCATATCTGAATGGATATTTTTACTGTAAGATTATTCTTTATAGTCTTAATCCGGAAGAAGGTGTATTTAATGCTGTTATACTAGCACTTTGTTCTTGAAAATAAATTATTCTGTTAAACCATGGCTCTGAACCACCTGCATTTTTTTAACATGGATTATAGTTGTCGTTGTTTTGAAAGGAAAACTAAGAGCTTCTATATATCACTACTTTAAATATATATAAGTATTACTTTACATATTAAAAGGACATATTTATCAATAGGTGTCCAAAGGTCCCAAATATTTTGTGTTATTTGCGATGAAAGGCTGAACGTAGTCAGATTATATCTCAGTATGTATATAGGTTAAAATCCTAACTTTTCATAGAATAGCACCAGTAATTTAATGTTGCCCGTGTTTAATATGTAAATTAGGTTAAAAAATGTTCATAATTAAGTTTATACATAATAAACTAAGAAAAAACAAAAGCTAAAAGATATATTTTACAAATCCAATTAAAAAGTTTATAAAAACTAAAAATGTAAGTTACTCTATCAGCATTAATGTTCTGAGGGTTATAACAAAAACCCGTTTCTTTCTCTATGTAAGTATATTTCACTATTTTCTCACTGATTTGGATTTTTTTTTTTTAGATATTCAGGTTAAGTGATTGTTTTAAGTAATTAAGTTGACCTTGATTCTTGTCATGAAAATACTTTTGTTTTAATGTTAAAAGAAGTAGGTGTTGCTGTAAAAATGTCTTGTTCTGTCCCCTCATCCATTTGCCAACACTGCCCCCAAGTGGAAATAATATGGAAACACATGTTTTTGAAAGCCACAGCAATAGAATATAAAGCATGTTGGATGCTTAACCCTTTATATGGCACTCAGTGAAAGACTTTAAATCTTTTTATCTAAATTAAGTAATTTTCTCTTAAATGCTTTTTTTCATGAATGAGCAGGCAAATGAGACACTTTGCAAATGTAAAAAGAAAATGTACATCTAAAATAAGGGGGAAAAGTGCAGTCTCCTATTTCAAGAGCATAATATCATCAAATAATCTGATTTAAAGGATAAAAATGCCTCTTCCACTGGGAGATTTACTTATTTACCTACTCACATTAAGGGTAAATACACTTATTTTAAGACATTTTCACATTTTTGTAGTGTGTTATTGGAATCGGGGATGAGACCTTATTATCTTTGTAACATTAAAAAAATATGGATATTTTGATGGCAAAAATTAATTTCAATGTAATAACAATAAACGGCAACTTGCATTAATATATTAAGAAAATAACAAAAGTGCTTCTATAAGAAATTCATGAAAAACAGTGAATGAAACCAACGTTTTTTAGATACAACATAACTTTAGAGGCATATTAACCCTTTAGCTTTACCTTCTAACTTTTCAATCAGCTTTTTACCTTTTTTCTTGACCTGTTATTCTTTTTTCCCCAACTTAATTTACAGTAGGTAATATCATTCAAGGGCTCAGCTAATTGGTGAAATGCCAAAATAAGATGTACAACCAAAAAGCAGCATCTTTGCTGAATTGATGGATGTACGTAGATCTTGTGCTTCTAGACCTGCTGAATGGATGGATATATGTAGATCTTGTGCTTCTAGACTTCACTAAGGGACAGGGGGACTCCATTTCTAAGGGGTATACAAGTGATCAAAAGTGGTAACTTTCCCTATAAAGGGTTAAGAATCTTCTGAGCTGTACTCATATTTCATTTAAATGATGAACTGGTGGCTTCAGTTATCCAATTATTTTGTAAATGAGTATCAGAAAAAGGGAATTTAGTAACAGTTTAAAAACAATGGATTTGCTTCATTACATTTATAAAATCTATAGTTCACTGCAGCCTTCAGAAAATACATTAAAAACCAACACCAGTAGGTAACAATGCATCCCAGTTCATCAGTGATGGAAGTAAATTCCCACTCGAATTGAAGCAATGTGGATTCTGTCCCTCTCCACTCTCCTCCAAGGTTGTGGAACTTGACTTCAAAGTGAAATGCCAACATTATTTTTGTCTGAAAGGGGGACTTTGTACTACTGAGGAACATTACATCTTTTGTTTCGGGTGTCTCTGATTGAGGAGTGGTTTGACAGGAGAAATGCACCATCTGACTGTAACCATTGTTTACCATGTGTCTGTTTATAGTGGCTCTTAGTGTAAAGACTTGAGCCTTATTTCATTCTTTTTGCAACTACCCAACTTAAAATGGATGGTGCTCAGTCATATTTCCTTACAAAGTGTTTTCCTTGCACTTAACGTTTTCTTTGAACAAGCAGCTTCTTAGCAGTTCTTGTGGAAGGAGTCAGCAGTCTGCCCCATGATTGTTAAGATCACTAACCTTAGACACTAGTACAGACTCAGGAGACCTTTGTGGGTATTTTTGAGTTAATTAGCTGACACCATGAGTTTTGTTTAACTATTTGAGCAATATTCAAATTTTCTCAGACATCTGGGTTTTCATTATCTGATCATGATGAAAATTATAAGAAATATTCCATGGCGTGAGTAATGAATCTATAAGAGTTTCAGTTTCTGACATACTTTTTCATGAGATCTGTGTGCTACTTTGTGCTAAATTTATGTAAATTCTAAACATATCCATTTGTGGTTTTGTGACATGATGTGAAACATCAGTTAATATAGTTTTCATGGGGAAAATTCTCTAATACATGTTCAACTAGATCTGATTAGGGTTAGCTTTTGATATGCAAAAAGTTATTTTTTATGTAAGGAAAATCCTCTGTTTCCACTCATGAGAATCTGAAGCAAAAGCAAATAAAACAAAACAAGAAAAGCACAGAATATATCTAAAATTAAGAAACCAAGACTTAAGAATAAAAACCCTGTGAGACATGTGGGTGCAAATTATTTATGGAAAACAATGGAATCAATTAGCTTTAAAAAAAAAAAAAGACAAAAACAACATCAAAACAGTGTGAATTCAGGCACTTAAAGGATCCTTACTTTATTTTCTGTGGTAATACAAAAAAAGCATACAGAATTATAGAGGATAGATTAGATCCCTTTCATTAAATTCCATTAGATCGTACACTTAAAAGGACAAATAGTTACATACAAGCCTGTTCTCTGTAGCTACATCCGTTAAGTAACCCGGCCCCTCCACCGATAGCATGCATGGTCTCTGCTGTAAACGCATTGGAACAGTTCTTCACACCCCTCCGTATTTTGCATGAAGAAATTAAAACCAAACAGAAAGAAAATGTTTATGCCATCAAACAAAAAACAAATCTCATATTATACAAAGATTACATCGACTAGAACTGAATTATGTGTAATGTAATCACGTATTTGATTGTAAAAATAAAAAGGTTTAAGCTGACTGGCTCTAAATTGTGTTAGTTTTGTTCCAGTCAACTGCATTTTTCATTCATCTGGATTGATTTAGGCTCAAATAACCACTCCGCCTACTTTTAAGGAAAAACAAAACAATGCTGTTTGTTTCTCTTTACAAAAACTGTGATTTATGACTAGATGTATAAAAAAAAAAAGCAAGATGATAGATGGAGCCTTTAGAAGCCACCATCTACATAAAAAATATACTTTTTTATGGTTTTACTGTATTTTCCGACGTGATTTCCTTTGCGAGCAGAAAACGGTTTAGTCGAGTTTGTGGATCAGCCAAGTCGGAGATGAGGCCGCTGAAAATTTCCAAGCTGATTTGAACAGTTGCTCCACATGAACAAGACTCTTACATCCTCAAGTGTGTAAACACACCAGTATTCAGTGGGAAAAAGGTGACATGAGACTACATCGAAACAAAACAGTCCTGCAGAAAGATTCCTAGCCTATTTCTGTAGCCATCCACGCATTTCATACCATGGGAGACCCCAATCTGAGATTAGTTTCTGCCCACAACTTTAGGTGTTATTTCACACTCAAAAGGGAAAGCAGAAGCTCATACATATGGAGCTTTTATTTATCCTTTTCTCTTAAAGTTCATAGTTTTTATTTTTTATGCAACCCTGTAAAATACCTAGAAACACAATCCAGCCAACAAGGTAAAAGACTGAGCGTAATAGGTGATAAATGAAAGGCTAATTCAGGCATTAGCTAGCAACATAAACAGCAATGGTGAGACTTGCCATGTTCTATAAACATAAAATGGACCCTTGGCAAAAAGGAAAAACCAACAAATAATTTGTTTTTCTATTTAAATACAGTTGAGGATAAATTCTTCATTTAAGTTTAGTGGGTCAAATGAGCCAGCTTGCCGTCAAAAGTGGAAGGACTGAATTATGGGAGTTTGTCCTTCTGTTCTTCCTCAGGAACAAATGAGAAAGAAGGAAGGAAAATCAAAAAGCTTTGAAGGACAAAACAATGTGAGATCTGTAAAACATTCAGGTAGTCTGTTCTAACAGTAACGGTAAGCAATTTCTCCCCAACACAGTGGGAATGAGCTGGTGGAGGTGGGAGAGTTACGAGAGTGCAAAGAGCATCTAAAGCCATGGGATTTTCCATCTTTTAATCCTTTAATTAGCACGGTGGGGCACACGGAGACTAGTTTGCAGACCGTGAAGAGGTCTTGAAGCAATGTAGATGATGTTTTATTTTCTCTATTTGATGAGAAACTTCACCCTGGTCAGTTTCTTCCAATTCATCAGGACTACAATGGCTACCTGTTCTGCTCTCCGGTGTCATCCTGTGCAAGCAGAGGATCGTCCGCTCGTAGTGTTGATGTTTTCGAAAAGATCCACAGTCCACGGTGGCGTATCACTTACCTCATCTCTGTGAAAGCAGCCTGTTGTTTTCCATTCAGACACTCTTCCATCCAATCAACAGTTACTTGGTGAAGCCCACCACCAATAAGACTGCAAATTGTTAATATGGACTACCACCAAAAAAAACGTCATCCAGAATAGATGTATAAACAGGCTCCTCAACCAGAATAGATTGTCTTATTTACTTGAAGTCTGTCTCAATAAGTCCTTCAACCAATTAAATAAGCCAGCCCACAGCCAGATCTTTCCAGTCCCGACCATTTCGGTGTTTTCATTTAGTAAACGCAGCGACCACAGCCCACATGAGTTCATTGGCGTTGGGCTTTAGGCTCTCTTTCTCAGGCTCCAGCTCCAGCAGGGTGTGGACCCTCTTCATGCCGAGGTCATACTGGTCATCCTGGAGAGGGGCGAAGGCATTCTCCAGAACGTCGGATGAGTGAGCCAGAAGAATCAGGGAGAGCACCCGCTTGTCCATGCGATGAGGATCGTTGACCCATTTCTCCAGAACCGAATCCTGGACCTTCTTGACAAGGCGCTGGGGTGGATAAAAGAAATGCACAAGATCACCTAGAGAGCTCAATGAGCAGATATGATTGAGTTTATTAATGAAAATTAAGAAAAACAAAAAACGTTTTTTTTTTTGTTTTTTTTTTTTTTATCTATTAGAATAGTCTGTTGGTTTTTGGGTCCATGTGTTCTAACATAAAAAGGGGGTTCATACCTTCTTCTACACTTTTTCAGCTCACAGGACCTCATACTCACACAGTGTTGTAGAACAAACAGTTCTCATCCTAACAAAGCTGTTAAATCTACACAGCAGACCCATAAGATATTTTATAAGTTAAAATCATTCCAGTTGATATAAAATAAAGGACCTATCTGTACATATTTAAATCTTGTAACAATAATATCAAAAATCCTGTTTATAAATCTAAGGTGCATAAAGATAGGACCTCAATTACATCAAATGTCCCTGGTGATGCCAAATTCCTTCCACTACATAAGTTTACTTCTTACAGGAAAAGAGAGCTTGCTTTTTAAAGTGCAATTAATGCAAATAATAGCAAGTAAAAAATATGTTTAAAAAAAAAAGAAGAAAAAAATACTCTTCAGCAGCTTTTTGCATATCTCTGCTTACATTTGATGATTCATCTATAGCAATCAACATATTTCTGCAGCTTAAAAACAATTGAATGAAACAGTATAAAGCCCAACTAGTACAGGATTCAGCAGAGATCAGCTTGTTATACCTGTACTGCTCCTAATAGTAATCAAACTTAGGTTAAATTTGTTATAAAATTTCCACCTTCTCTTGCTGCTTTTGCAAAACAGTAAGATAATGTTCTATATTTTCTAAAATGAATTTAAAATTCTATTAAAAAATGGAAATGTAGGGATATAATTTTGGTCTGAAATAATAAATCATGTTAACTGAAGAACCGTTGGTTTATCCAGCGGTTATCAAATTGGTTATTATAAAACAACAATCAAGCCATCTGACCCACAAATGTTTCGACCTAATTATTTTTTTTTTGACCTAGGAACATAGCTAGAATACACACTTCCTACAGACAGATTTTAACAATGTAAAGGAAAAAATGGCTTTTAGCTCATAAGCCTGAAATCTGGTTTCAGGCTCACAGATAAAAAAAATACAGCAGTCAGAGAAAAAAATATTCATTTAAATAGAGATAAAGCGCAAGTTTGTGAGGTACTAAGCCTGAACTCTACATGTATAGCTACTGTACCTAATTTCAAACGTTGAGAGGATGATGTGTTTATTATTCTTTATCTCACATCTTGATGGCATAAGGAGCACTTTGGAAGTTTACAAATATTACTAAAATATTTAATTCTCAGTAAGACAGAAGAGCTAGAAGATCCAAAGACCTCCTCATTCTGGAGGAACCAGTATGATCAATCTGCACAACTTCAAATAAATTTAATTCATGTGGTCATTTTTGATTCAGTCACAGATGATAATCTTAAAAATTATACTTTCAAAACAAAATATTCTCATTCAGAATAATGCATAATATAGAATAGGAGGACAAGAAATAGTCCCATCCTCATGCAACATCTTATCACTTATCATTTAACCCTTTTTTTTCTACTACGTTTAGTCCAGGTTAAATACTGAATAAGTTGATAAAAGTGATCAAGTACTGCACACACAGTTGCCCCACAGTCACACAAACTGATGCAATACTGATGACTGCTCTAACCTGAAATCCCTGTGTCATTTCCTTTCAACATAGAAAACACTAAATGTTTGCTTTACTGTTTTAACATCCATTTTTCTATCATTTAGAAAATCTAATTTCACTGTAATAAAACTCGCAGCACCAGGAAGTGCATCTTTTCAACAGCAAAATTCCTCAACCTCCATCTGTTCTCAATTCTTGCTGCAGATTCTCTGCCAAAAATCAAACTTCAGCCCAAGTCCAAAGTCCCTTGCAGCTTATTTAGTTAGTTTAACCATTTCTGTTCAAGGAGGGCATCCCCACTTGATAATGCTGCCACCACTGTGTTTTTAAAAGGGGGGAGGCATGTTCACTGTAAGGGGCAATGTTTGTTTACTTCTTTTAAAAATATAATTCTGTCTGCCATGTGCAAGATAGATCTGGTGTGGTAAGATTCTAATTACTCAGAACTGGGCTCCATTTCTAAATGAGGTAACTTTGCAAGGCAACTGGTTGCACTGCAGTTTACTAAGTGGTATCAGAGCAAAGGAGGCTGAAAATTATGTGAATAAGATCAGGAGGCATAAATACTTCTGCAGGGTAAGAAGTCACAAAATCTGGCAACCATGGCTGAAACAATTAATCGGATTAATTGCGATTAATCGATTATTGAAATAACCGTCAACTAATTTAGTAATCAATTAATCGTTACCTGGAGTATAGAGACTCTAAAACATGCCTTCAGCTAGCAGAGCAACTCAGAGCAGTAATTATACCAAGATTGTAAATAAAATATAAAAACATTTTGCATTTAAAGTTTTTTAAAAAGTGTGCGTCAATATGATCTATCCAGAACTCCTCAAGAGGCAAAGTTTGAGTTTTCCCTGGTTTTATTTTGT
The DNA here is from genome assembly GCF_016077235.1 of Cyprinodon tularosa. Lineage (NCBI taxonomy): Eukaryota > Metazoa > Chordata > Actinopteri > Cyprinodontiformes > Cyprinodontidae > Cyprinodon > Cyprinodon tularosa. Next base: position 1,592,362 of record NW_024039718.1, on the reverse strand, counting down.
AAAAAAAAAATCTTCTTCAAGGTATCTTTTGCTATCCCATTAATCATTTAAAAAAAAAAAAAAAAGAATCGACAGATTAATCAATTTGCAATGTAGTCGTTAGTTGTAGCACTAATGGCAACAAAAGAGAAATGTTGCATTTTAATAATCAAAGCAATTAAATGTAACTAAACTATGCAAGAGGTCAAACCAGTTGAAAAACTGGGCGTGAACACTATTCATACAATCGCTACTCGATGTTGTAGTGATCCAGAAACATTATATTTTAAGTCATAATCCTCCCAAGCATCCAAACCTGTAACCATTAATCCAGATAACAGCTTTTGATGAACCAAGGATGAATATTTCCTCATAATACCTGCTTAATGGTGCTGTTGGTGAGTGGATGTGTGGTCATATCAAAGAGCAGGAAGTTCTGTTTCTCTGTGGTGAGGACACCTTTCTCCACCAAGTTTTTAGCCAGGCGTTCTCTAACGTTTCGGAGCTGGTAGTGGAGCTTCAGGGGATTCCAGGTCTCTCCTGCAGGTCGACACAAAACCAAACTGTTAAGAACAGGTTGTTTTTTTTTGCATTTTTTTTAAATAAGCAATACTCTTTACGGCACCATGTTGCCTTCAGGTAACAGACCCTTTTTTTCCAGGTGACAACTTCAAGAGGGCAGAAATCAAACTCATACTTAAGCAAAGTGAAAGGATGAATAAGGTAATCAAAGTTTATTTATATAGCACTTCACAATAACACCAGGAAGACCAAAGTGCTTCAAAGCCAGATAAAAACATTGTAAAATCAAAAATGGTAAGCATTAATCAGTGTGTTCAAAGTATTGAAAAAATGGGGCAGATCTGTGAGAACATGCAGACTGTTTAGGTGAGGTAACCATAAAGGAACAATCGCCTCACTGTCCATAAGTAGTAAAGATCATAAGCTGAAGGAGTTCTTGGTTGGACTGACAATCTGATCTACCCCCATCTCCTTACAGGGGAGGAATCTATTCCATAAACTAATGGAGATATGTCAAAATTAAAAATGGTGCAGCAGTGCATAAGTGCTGCGGATTCGGACAGTGACCCTCTTAAGAGCAGAGCGCTTCTGCGTGGATTGGCTCAGTGCATCCCTGCACTGTGTCCTCGTGCTATAGTAGTTTACTTACAGGCTTTAAATACAACAATTAAGCAATACGTTGGTTATTTATTCAGTTCTACCTGTGCATCAAGTGGCTGTTCTTAATCTGGTCAACTTTTTAAAGTCAAAGCTCATATTTTCTTATGACTGCTGATTAACTGTATGAACAGAATTTATTATTACACCAACATCCAGGAAATGCAATCCAAAGTCTTCACCTTCCAGTCCACATCCAGTGGAATTGAATAGTATGAGGAGATTGTTTACAGTGTACAAATGACATTTTACTTACATGAAAATCTAATTGGCTTTAGCCAAATACTCCCCCACACCATTTTTTATTTATTTATTTCAGATCTCAAGTTGCGCTTATAAACATGCATTATGCAGAGATAAACAACTTATTCTCACAGAAAAAAATAAACATTCCGGTCCAACTTGGATTGTCGTCAAGTCAAACATAACAATTATTCCCCAAGTTTATAGTCTAAATGTTTCAACTAGTTTAAGAAAATAATGTATAGAGCTTATTGTGCAATGCTTTTACATTTAAAATTGAATGTATAACAATGTTCTAGTGGCTAAACATTTCACATACTTAAGAAATGGATATCAAAACTATACTTTTTTTTTAAACTGGTCATTTAGATGATTTTAAAAAGCAAATACTTCTGAGTTTATTTCCCTAAATGGTGTTATAAAGTGTATAATATAGTTTTCAATAGAACACATACTCATGTCCTTTGCAAGCCCAATATGGCTGAAAGATAAGAATCACATTAAACTGAAAACTAACCAGTACCTTAAGTTTATTATAATTATGTTTGCGTTTTTAGATTCTGTCATGAGTGTCTATTGCTTTTACCCTTATCAACCTTTACAGCTGTGTAGGGGGTTTTACATAAGCAACTCCGTTAGATATACACCCTGCCATGACAAAACTTGTAATTTGATTGTAGTTCCTGAAAAATAATTATATTACAGTGCATAAAAAAAAAAAAAGAACAACTATAGAATAAAGTGTTAAAGGAAGACAGATAAGACTTGTTTTAACCTCGCAGAAACCTTGAAACAACAAAGATCAAAAGAAAAACTACTTTAATAGTAGAGCAGACTCAATGGAAACAAGATAGTCAAACTAGAGCAGAATGTTCAGTATTATGATGATAGTAAGCTTTGGTTTGCAAAGTCAGTAGCTTATCTTACCGCTGAGGAGCTCGATCCAGCTCTGCACCGTCTCTGGAGGCTGAGTTTCTTTAATATGCTTCAAGGCCTCATCCAGCAGCACATCTCCTGTTGGAGCATCCGACTTGCAGATAACCTAGCAAAACATAATTGTTGATGGATGTCATTTTAACTTTAAACTGGATTTACATCTCACAGAAACAGGAAATACGAGACAGGCAAGGAAGGCTTCCTTAACTAGAATAATACAAAATGTTCCTTAAATCTCTGAAGCTTATTAGACTAGATTTCAAACTGGTATCAAAAGTACAACAGTTTAATAATACCTTTCTTGCCAGCAAGCTTTTCCTCCTCACACCGCAGGCCTCTAGCTGTATCCTTCCTCTGAGGGCAAGTTCTACCAGCATGCAGCCGCGGAGGCCGGAAGAAATACAGTCGTTCCAGAAAGACGTGTAGCCCTGGGCGGAGAAGAAGAAAAACACACACACGTTCGCTTAGCTGACGTGTTGAGTCAGTCATGGAGCAACACTTCCAGGTTCCACGGGACCCCACACACTGAGAACTGCTCAGGTAACGAGGGCCGTGGAAGCTACGTTGCTCGTTAAACAAAGAGGGTATGTTTAGACGTTGGAAGTGATGAACCGGAAGTGAGAGAACCGTACCAGCACACATATTAAACCTGAACGGCTATTAATAAGCACCTTGACAACTGACACGTTGCACGACGGTAAACAGAGTAAACCGAATTTACATCTTCACGGTTCAAATTGAATACAGAACAAATTCCGGGAACGTTAGCAACCGGGATAAAAAAGGCAAAAAAACAAACAGATGACATTTAGCTAGTGACGCAACGTAAACAGTAAATATGTTAAAGGATTACGGACAGCCCGCACCTCTCGGTCCTTGAGGCCCAGAAGTAGGACTTCTTCCATTAGCGTCAGTCTGGTTTCCTTCGAGTCTCCCTTTTCGTCCTCTTCTTCTTCTCCTCTGCGCGCCTCGTCCTCCTCTCCGCCAGAGTCCTTCTCCTTCTCGGCGGCGGCGGCGCTGCGAATGGCCTCGGTCCGCCGCTGGACGAGGCCCGAGGTTCTCTGCGTGAGAGAAGTCATAGCTGGGGCTGAGCAACGGTCGGATTCGAAGACAGGGGCCTACCTCGGTCAGATAGGAAGTCGTACTGCATGTAAAACGAATTTTAGAGGTCGGAAAATAAAGGAGGTGAAAGACGGGTCGATGTAAAACAGACGCCGTCTGTAGACGTTAAGCTCTGTTCGGTAGTCTTGAGAAGGCTCTGCCCACTTCCTGATCCAACATGGTGGCGGAGGCACTGACGTCGAATGAGGACATTTCTTGAGCAGGGTTCCGAACGCTTCGCCCGTGTTGCCTTCATTTTTATCGGGAAATCTCAATTAGTACTTAATAAACTCCTCGATTAATTATAAACTTTTGAATATTTGTCCGTTAACTGTATGTAGCTTGATTGGAATTATTTCAATAAATAAAAAAATTACATGTTATACAATAACACGAGAATCCTGCGTGTTAATGAAAAATAAAATGTGTAATATTCATAAGGAATTTATTAATGGGGCCGCGAACGCTTCACATGTGTTGCCTTCACTGCTATCGGGAAAACCAGCACACTGCTTTGCATTAAAATGTCTTATATCTAAATTGTCAAATTCATAGTTTTTAATTAAATTGTATTACATATTTCGTAACCCTGTTTAAATAATACATCACATTTGGAATTTATCATGTCAACAAAACATTTTTTGTAGTAATTTAACATTTAACAGCTTTTTATTGCCTGTGCTGAAGTAAGCCATGATTAAATATAAATTCTTAGAAGTATTTGTGAATTGAAGACTCATTTTATTTATTGACCTACACAGCAGAACTACAAAGACAAATAGAAAAAAAAACAATAACCATGAGTTGTAAGAGCATCAGTTCCAAGTGTTAGGGAACAGAAACTAGTCATATAATTCTTTTATAATTTAGCCATTCCTCCCCTAAGCTCATCTGGTGGATCTCAAGGCTGAATGGTACTGTGTTCCAGTTTTATTGAAAAAATAAACAAAAAACGGATTTGGTGCTTCAAAGATTTTTTAATCAATATTTGCTTTGCTTGTACAGTACTATACTTAAGTTACATTTTCTGTTTTTAACATAGATTCTCAATCAAAATTCTGTGCATAGTCCTCAAGTAATTTTTAATTTGCAAAACCAATACAGTTCGGTGTAGCATTTTAAAAGCGTTACACTTTGTACATAGAACTGAAAATAGTAATTTTACTTTTTTTTTTTCTTGGTTAAGTAAACTGTCCTAAGCTACACTACCAGAACGCTAAAAACCAACAATCAGAAAACCCTTTAATTTATATTTTACGGTCATTAGTCAACTCAAGTTAGGAGACATGGTTAAAGTGCCCTGCAGTCTCTAGGTCCACCAAGCCTCAAGGATTGCCACATTGCCACTCATACGAAAATAAACCCAGAGACAGAAAAACACACACAGATTTGAATTTCTATCCATATTAGGACTTTAATTTGACTTACCGTACATTGATTTTTGTTGGTGCATTTATGCCTAAACCTGACAAGTAGAGTTGAGCATAGTTTGAATTTGAACAATCCTGGTTCTGATTCTGATTCCTTGTTTTGATTTCAGTTTCTATCAATTCTCAATTCCAAATCTTTAAAAAACAATAACTACAAATTTTTACATATTAAAAGTGAGCTGGCTAAGCAGATATCTCTATATGAAATCTTTGAACTCTAATCTGAAACGTATGATTTACACTTTCACTTCGAGCTCTCTGTTTCATAACTAGATTGCAATGCATTTACATGTCTCTAATGTCTAATACTGCAGTACTTGTGCTGTATTTTCCTTATTCTATTTATCTGATTCTAACTGCAGTGCGGTTCTAGGTTGAGTGTTTTGGGCTGGAGGGAAAAAGTAGTGCAGCATGAAGGCATCAGCGTTTATAGCCTCACCCATTTTTTATGCATCTCAATTCCAAACAACTAGACATAACCCGTCTTTCAGTTAGTGGGGTTTATTATTTCATAAACTCCACATTGGTGCTCAACGACGATCACTTCATTTTTTTGTCGATATTGAATAAATATCTACCTGCCTATTGTTGCTCATTTTTACATTTTAAAGCTTTTGACCCATAATCGAATTCAGGAATACCATGCTATAAATGTTCTTCACAGAACTGTTAAAGTATTTTCATCATACAATTTATAAGTTTTAGGTGTTGACATAACCAGAGTGATAGTGAAACATCTCTACCCCTTCCCATACATTTTAGAATTGGGCTGTAAGATTTGTTCAGATTTTTTTAAGTGCCATTCCTCTTTTCTTCAGGAAAAAAAAAACTTTTTTGGTAGAGTACATTTGTTTTTGGAGTCTGAGCACTTTAAAGGATTTTTTTCTATTGTAGTAATGAATAACCATATGAGGTCTTTATGTTTTTCTTATTGTGAGAAGCTTATTAGCATCTCAAAAGCTTATACCTTGTGGATGCCCATCAGGATCAAAGAGGAGAGAGAGAAGGAGAATGCTGAAGCTCTCTGATCCCTTGCTCCCATGAACCAAATTTGAAAATTTGAATTCTCTGGCAGTCATCATGGATAAGTTTTAAGCCCTAAAACAGAGCAGGTAGAGCTTGTCGAAAAGTAGCAGAAGGTGGATAAGTAGTCCTTTTTACCAACAGGTCACTCACACATGCTCATGTATGGATGGTGGTAAGCTGCATTGTAGCCACAGTCGCATGGTAGCCACCGCTGCACTGTAGCCAACGCTGCACGGTAGCCACAGCTGTACTGTAGCCACCGCTGCACTGTAGCCACCGCTGCACTGTAGCCACCGCTGCACTGTAGCCACAGCTGCTCTGTAGCCACCGCTGCACTGTAGCCAACGCTGCACGGTAGCCACAGCTGCACGGTAGCCACCGCTGCACTGTAGCCACAGCTGCACTGTAGCCACAGCTGCACTGTAGCCACCGCTGCACTGTAGCCAACGCTGCACGGTAGCCACAGCTGCACGGTAGCCACCGCTGCACTGTAGCCACAGCTGCACTGTAGCCACCGCTGCACTGTAGCCACCGCTGCACTGTAGCCACAGCTGCACTGTAGCCACCGCTGCACTGTAGCCACAGCTGCACTGTAGCCACAGCTGCACTGTAGCCACCGCTGCACTGTAGCCAACGCTGCACGGTAGCCACAGCTGCACGGTATCCACCGCTGCACTGTAGCCACAGCTGCACTGTAGCCACCGCTGCACTGTAGCCACCGCTGCACTGTAGCCACAGCTGCACGGTAGCCACAGCTGCATTGTAGCCACCGCTGTCCTGGGGCACCCTGAGAGAAGCAAGGCTATGATACACAGATGCATCTGGGCCTGCTTGCCACCAGCAGTTGACAATGCAGGTGAAGTTTCTTGCCCAAGGACACAACAAATGAGACAGATGGAGCTTGGGGTTTGAACCAGCAACCCTGTGGTTGCAGGATCACCCCTGTCTTCTAGGGACAAGCTGAGTGGATTATAGATAAAGTGTAGGAAAATACAGCTCAAGTTTAGCTAAAAAATGATGGAAAAAAAAAGTTTAAACAAACTGAACCCCTAAATATGAAGCACTAAGAAATATATGTGATCTTCCATTTAGCCTTAAAGAGAGTTACGGTTATATTACCTAATTTGGTGTCATTTGTTTGGAGGATTGAGGAGAAAGCTTGAGTCCAAGAGCAAAATAAATCATATAACTAGGCACTAAAGCAAACTAAACTTTTACATCATTTTATGTAATATAGACTCAAAGTAGTCTCTGGGATTGAAGGGTGACCTGTACAGGGTGTATCCCACCTTTTGCCCATCGACTGGTGGACATAGGCACCAGCCCTGATGTGACCCTGACGGTTAAGTGGAAGAAGATGGATGGATGGATGGATTATATGCAAAAATAAAGCAAACATTTCCCTACATTAGACAAGCAGAAGTTGCTTTAATTTAAAATAAAATGACAAGTGCATATTGTGTGTTATTTAGGCTCTAGACACAAGGTGGCAGACTTAGGCTGGAAAACAGTTCCTCTTTATCGGCTTCCTCTAGCATTCTCTCTTAAATTCACAACTTTTTTTCCTACTCTCTATTGTAAATATAAATGCTATATAAATTAATTAATTTATTTTTAAAGATATTTAAGGTAAACTATTGAGGAAACTTTATTGGAGGAGTTTTTTATTAAAGTTGTTACTGCTGTCATCTCTCACCTTGGGGATTCACACTGTAAGCTTCTGATAATGAGAATTTTTAAGGGAACACCATGCCATCATTAAGTTCACTGATTGCAGATTAGGACCTTTGAAATATTTAGTATTCAACTATGGTCTAACATTTATGGCGGTTGCATAAAAAATTTGCTTCCACCTTAATCTGTGCTTTGAAACAGGAGAAAATAATGAACAAACTCCCCATTAGCAAGGTGGAACTTGATGTTTCCTGCATTTTTTTAATTTTATTTCACATATCGTCAAAAGGGCTACTAGTTACAGTAATAGACAAAACAAAATAAACAGTGTTCAGCATGCTGTGTTTTTGATCATACAAATATCAGATCTAAAATATCTTGTAACTCCTTTAAATCATATCTAATCTGGATGTATAATGCTAAGTTTTCCTAACATGGAAGCTCTAATTGCATTCCACCTCAATCGGATGATCATTGTTGGCAAAAACAGATCTATTCGGATGCTATTCTGAGGTAAAACCGAATAAAATAAAAAATAACTATACCAAGTCAGTCTTAATAAGATAAACATACATATAAAAGTAAAGAAGGTTAAAGTGAAGAAGGGTGCTTGCTTTGTTGTTAATGCAGTCTGGGATTATGTCATCAGCCGCTAAAAAGAGGACCTCAGCCAAAAGGCAAACCAACAGCTTAATAGTTTAGGTTTATGAGACCTAAATTCTTGCTCAGTAATAGTGGCAACGGTATTTAATTTTTTTAATTAAAAAAAGAACCAATAATAAGTTTCTTCCAAGCTGAGGACAATTCACTTCAAATAAACTGTGATTTAAAAAGGAATCTAGCATAAAATCTATTTAATTAACATTCCAGCTATACACTTTTTAAACTATAATATATATAAATATACATAAAATAAGAGCTTCATGTACATCAGCTTACATTTGAGTATCTTAGAAAAATAGCTTTATATGCCTTGTATTCTCTGCATTTCAAAAATATTGAACAACATTCCTTTATATGTATGCCAATGTTTCAGGAATATAAACCTTAAATTGTCTGCTATATATTCCTTCTGAATCCACAAGCCAATCACAAAAAGTGGAGTTTAGAAGCTGTTTTTACTCTGGTTAATTAAGGCAATATGTGGGTTCACTATAATAAAGCCACTAATGGACTTCATACTGGCCTCATTTCTGTGGTCTTTGGGTGGAGATATAGTCTATAATGAGAACCCACTGTATTGCTAAACACAAGGTAGGAAATAAAATAGATAGTACCTAAAGCGTGTTGCTTAATATATTTACTGTAATCGATTAAATGCTTTCTACCAAGTTAATGCTAAACAAGCCCTACCTGACTGTAATGACTATTAAATTTATTATGTGTATGTATAACAGACGATTATTGAATAAACCCTTTATTCATTTGACATCCAGTGTCTCCCAACTGTAATCATACTTTTAAGTTTTCACATCTTATTATAGTACAATACAACCTTTAGTATGCTTAATGGGCTTTATTATGATTGAATAAAGTAGAGCTTGATTATGTGGTGGAAGGAAAATTATCTACTGAAAGTCTTGAAAGTGTTAAGTGCATTTGTATTCAGCCCCCCCGATATACACAGACTGTCCTCCACAAAACCAAGTGTATCAAATGCCTTTAACTATCATCTATTTAGGTAATAGAGAAAATCTATGTCTAAAGAAATGGAAGATTTTCTTCAAAGGCCCCAGCTGTATATTACAGAATGAATAGTGAAAAAAGCACAATAAAAACATTGAGAAGCAAAACACACTGGTCAAGGAAGTTTAAGCGAACTGGATAACAGGAAAACTATTACTAAACCAATCAGCAATCATTTTCATAAATCCACTGTAAGTTACGGTTGCACTTGAAAGTTTACATACCCTTTAAAGACAGAAAAAAAATCAGCTGCAAGTAAAATAACTTGAAATTGACAAAATAGATAATACATAAAAAAAAGAAAAAATGGAAATCATGACATTGATTTTGATTATACAGCTGTTCTTGAAAGTTTACATACCCTCCCATTAAAGAAAACGATAAATTCACACCAGTAATTCAAATAACACAAAACTTAAAAGTAATAATTTCCTTTTTAAATTTTTTCATGATCACTTTGATCATTTTTTATTTATTTTACTGGCAACTGATTAATTTTTTTTTCAGTCTTTTAAGAGGGAATATCAATTTTCAAGCCCAACTGTATCTATATCTACATATGTATATATTAATTAATAAGACAAGTAAACAAGCCGGATGGAGCTCCTGAACTAAAATTTTGATTAGCAACACTTTGAGGCAATCGCTGAAATCAGGTGTTTTCTGTAATGTTCAGGAAATGATCAGTCAGACTTCTGCAACTGTTCACAGGTATGTTGGTTCACTGTTCACCAGCAAGGTACTTAAATTTTTCTGGAGCAGTTTTTTAGAATTATGTTTTAAAACAAAAATAAAAAAATGTACATTTTACTTTACAAAATCATCATTAAGTATTTTTGGTTATTTTATCATTACTTCATCCATTTTGTGTTATTTGAATTACTACTGTGCATTTCTGATTTTCTTTGATGGGAGGGTATGTAAACTTCCTTTGCTTTTAGCATTTTAACAAAGTGAAAATATGGAAGATGGTGCTCTGAGAAAGGCTTACATTAAACATCTTTGTAATTGTAAAAATGTAAAACATGGTACTAGCAGAATCATACTGAGGGGCTGCTTTGCTTGAGGAAAGACAGAGAGGTTGGATAGAGTTGATGGGCAGATTTAACTAAAGACAAGACAATACCAAAGGAAAACCTGTAGATGGAAGCAGATTTAGACTGGGGCAAAGGCTTAGCTTCAAGCAGGACAAGCACCCTAAATGTACTGCAAAGAAATGGTTTAAATCAAGGCATGTTACTGAGTTAAAAAGATCATGTTAAAGCTGAGACATAAATCTAACAGATGATCTATTGTAAAACTCAAAAATTAAATATCAATCATTCAGTTTCAATCTGGTCTAACAGATCTTGAGCTAATTTCCAGACCATTCATGTCCAAAGTCGGTTCTTGAGGCTGCTTTCCTACAGGTTTTCAATGTTTCTTGACTTCAGCACAGCAGATTTTGATTATTACAATTTAGAAAAAGCCTGTTAATAATCTATCATTGGAAATAAGCTGTGCTGAAGCAGGGATGCTTAAAAATTCTGCAGGACAGCGGCCCTGTAGGACAGACTTTGAACATGCCTGCCAAAGAAAAACATGTCCAAACATTTCAATGTCTATAAGCAGCGACTGACTAACTCAAGCAGACTTGCATAAATGCATGTCATGCTTTTTTATTTGTAAACTGTTTGCCAACAATGATCCTAGAGCTCCCCAAGACCCCAGCCCCTACAGCCGCACCACCAAAGGCACTTCCACACACTATTTAGTGCATTTCAGCTCTAAAAAAAAAAAAAAAAAAAATTTTTTTTTTTTTTTCATTGCATTGTGGTTGTAACATGATGCAATATAAAATTGCTATGGAAATAAACCTTATTTTGCTATAACCCGTCATGAGGAGACTGCAAAGTAACAACCAGCACTCTTTTATGACATGAAAGAGTGGCTCTAATATTCCTTGGAGGGATGGGATTTCCAGACGTTCGGAAATATGCTTCGTGTAAATAATAACCTCTACTTCCATCACAGCCAAGACAGTTGTTCAGCTCTGACCATCTATGTAGAATAGTTGCATACAGTCCAAGAGGAGAAGAAGCACAAGTGTTCAGGGATTAGGTTTGGAAAAAAAAGTCACATGGAAGACTCTTGTTAGAAGGTTTAAAGTGGAGTGATTATGTGTTAAAACAATAATGCTTAATGATTTAATTATAATAGAACTAAATTTGTTGATTAAACAGATTTATAAAAGTACATTTCAAAATGCAGCTTTTAAAACATTGATTTTAAATGAATACATTTTACATTAATGCATTCATTTTTTCTATACATTTTCCATTTTGTACTTTTTTAAAATCACCCAATATCTGCTGCCCCGCTGACAATGTTAATAAACCTGTGGGCCCCAAAGTGTCATCATCTCTTGATCTGGATTTTTGATCTGTTCAAGTTTTCACTTTGGGTTTCCAGTTACACTTTGCTTTAAGTTTAACTACGTTTTCTGGATATAGTTAATAACTGTTGTATTTCTTGGTTACTCTGTTGACCACTCTCCCTTTCCCTACTTTTGTCTAAACCTGCACCCAATTAGCAGATTACTCCATTCATTGTTCTGTTTGTCCTACAGTATATATTCCTCCTCTGCAGTTACCATTTAGTGGATTCATCATTCCCTCCTGAAGCCCTGTGTTCCCTGGTTAGTTACTTCTAGATTTATGCTTCTGTTGCCACCACTCTCATTATTAAATCTGCTAGAAACCCCCTTAGCCTCTGTCCTCTACAAACCTCCATGCATCTTGACACCAAGAGGCCTGACACAGAGCTAGGTTTGCAATATGAGGAACAAAACATCTGTATTTTTCACTTTGTCTATTTTGGCTCAATGATCTTGGAGTTCAGATCACTCCCAGGAGCCTTCAAGGAAGCCTCACTCAGTTCCATATTGGAGCCATTTCCTGTCTCTGGAGTGGGCAAAAGGGACGACCCTTGGTGACCCTCTGCTATAAACGTGCACGAGTGCGCTCCCATGCACACATATGGAGACGCTTTTAAGAGAACAGCCCCACAGTGAGAACAAGGGAAGTCGCTCACACTTGAACTGCAGTAAGTGAATTATTAAATCTCTCAGCTGTCTTTTGCACAGTACCTCACCAGAGAATACTAGCTGAGAAAATATAATTACATTTAATGGCTTGTGATATTGAAAAGCTTCAGTGTTTGTTTGAATTCTGAGCATATATAGGGACCTATTTTTGGGATCATATAGGGCTTGAAAACAAATATTCATCAATTTCCCCACAGTGTGTTGACACAGTTAGAAACCAGATAGGACAAAAAGCCTCAATGTATGGTAACAATTAAGGACTGAAGGTCACATATTTAGTTTTTTCAGTAAATCCTGTTGTTTTGAACTCAAACTGAAACAGAAGCACAGATGACAAGACAATAGTGCCTGAACTAAGGCTGTGGCTTTTAGACCCAATGGCTCATTTAAGTGCATAGAAAGAAAGTGGTGGGGAAAGAATAATGAGGTGACAGAGTTGAAAATGAAGGGGGGTAAATGGTTGTTTGAATAGTCTAGGTCCTGCTCGGCACAATGACGGGAAGTGCTGTGCCTTTGCTCCATTCACAGTGACACGAACAATAAACATAACACTGAGCTAATCTACAGCCTATGATGCAACTGACCAAAGGTTAACCTCAATGCACAGCACTGACTTGAATTTAGGCATATTGAAAGTCTTTGACCCTAGAAAGTTTTAGAGATTACAGCCAGATGAGTCAGAAATGCAGAACAAGACAGTTGACATAAGAATTTTAATTTGTTTAAATATTCTTTTTAGGCAGCTTTTATGCAGAAGACTAAAGAATAACACAGATTGTTTTATTAAAGCCTCTACAGGTTTACAAAAGTTTGGAGTGGGCCAACCAAGGTTTATTTACTTGAGCCCTACATCATACCTCTCTGCACTTGGATAGAGCTCTGGAAACTGAGTCCCGCCTTTTCCAATTGAACATACAGGACCATAAAGATGCATAATGAATAAAAATCAGGCAATTTTCTCTTACAACAATTATGTAATCATCCTTGACATTTTTGCAGACCAAAACTAAAGCCCAAGAAAACTGATTATAGCCTAATATTTGGTATACCCCTGGCTGATAAATGAGAGGGCCATCTCTCAAAAGTTAACAAAGCGATGTAAAAACATATTTTCTCTTTAAATCTAATTTTAAAAATGACTCTTTTTTTAATGTAGCTAAATAGCAAAAAGCTTTTTAGGACACTAACTGGCTAGTTTCTGGTTTTATTGATTTTAAGGATGGCGCTTTAATCTTGGTCAGTATCAACGTTCTGGTTTGAGATTTATATTATTTTAAAAAGAAATTAATTATATCTGTCCTATAATGTTGTCAAACACATTAACAACTCCATGTCAATGTTGTCATAGTTTTATTTCTAAAACTAAAACTGAAACTAAAAATTTTCTTTTCTTTCAGGTCAGCTTCCATTTTGCAGGATCCTCCCTTTTCCTTGCTTCACCAGCTCAGTTTCTGCGGGAAGTCTTAACAATAGGAAACCTCCAGGGTCTGTGAAACTTAGATGAAAAACAAACATGACCTCATTTACACATACATACAAAGAAAATACCGCATTCAGCTGCCCGCTTACTTGTACTTCAAAAGGACCCTTCCTTCTTTTTATGCGGAAAACGACGTCTTAAAAGGTGACTTGGTTCGTTTTGGCTAAGATTCAAGGGATAGGTGATATAAAAGCACAGCTGCACTCAGCATTTGGTAAATTTTTATAGTAAAATCAAAAGAGTAACAAAAGGAAACCCTGCCCAGTTGAGACGAAAACAACTTTTTGGAAAGAAACTGGAAGCAGGTTTTCCTAGAGGGGACAATTTAGGGGATTTTCTGTCATTTAAGTGTTTCATTATAATTAACACATTGCTGTTCAGCAAAAGCCTGCTAATCAGCTATCAATGGAAATCAGCTGTAGTGAAAAAGGGAAACCTCATAAACCTGCAGGAAATCAGCGCTTGAGGATCGATTTTGGACATGCTTGCTATAGAGGATGCCAGGTAATATTAAATGAACATTTATTTAATGAACCCACATATGTAACAAAGTTAAACGTAACAGCAGTAAAGATAAAAGTATGACAGAAAACAATAAAGAAGCAAAACAACAAAGGTCAAAAGAAAGGGAGGTCCATTGATTATTGAATTACTCCAGAGGAGGCAGTACCATACCATGAAGCTGAGTTAGCTGTTTCTGAAAAATGTATGCAGAATGTGCTGCTCATATCATCTATTCTCTTTCAGGAGTTTATTCAAATATTGTAATTTCTTAAAAGTAATATAAACACATAAGTGCAAAGACGCACTCACGGTCTCAAAGCTTCTAGTACAGCAAAAATACCAAAAAGGTATCTGAAATCACTGGATGAAGGTAGCAAGTAATCGTGACCAGATGACTTTTTGTGCTGCTCTTTAGTCGCGGTCAAAGGCCAAACAATGTTCTACCCGAAGCACGGGGTTGACAGCCGAAAAAGTCAAAGTGAAAGAGAACACGAAGAGGGGGCACTCAGATCTTATGATCCCAGTCATCATCTGGTCGCACAGTGGGAGGTCAGCAAGCCACGGTCAAACACAAAACACACACTTTAATAGTATACTCCCACTGAGGAGCATAGAATATACCTGTGGAGATGTGACCCCCCCCCCCCCCCCCCCCCCCAGAAGGGCCAGAAATACAGCGTTTCTGCACAGAGTTCATAACATCAGACATTTCTTTTTGCCCATGGCTAAGCATGTCAAAACTTAACTTTCACACAGTTATGACATCAAGATTAATATTTTGGAAACTGCGTCAAAGTCTTTTACTCCATACTCTGATTGTAACATAATAGTCCTCTCAGGCTTCTGCAGATTCTCTAGTTTTACTGATTCATGTTTGCTACCCTTGGTATCAAATTTCTGATGTAGGCGTATTCACCTTTGCCTCCTCTGACATTACACTAGTAAACAAACCTGTGGTTGTCAGTAAAAACTGAGCAGTTAAAATAACATGTAATAAAGTCAAAAGCAAATACAATGCCCTTTAACCCAAACTGTATAGTGAAATACTGAAATAATTAGAGGAAAAAAATGTAAATTCCCCTTAAAGAGTTACATCAGGAGAAGGAGGCATGCAATAACTATAACAACTTCTGCAAAAATCAGTCAACTAGTTGTTGAGACGGTAACAACATTATATGAATATTATTTAAGTAAAAAAATCAATCTTTGACCAGTAAACAAAGCGGTTTTGTAAAAATTACTACAGATGTTTTTCTGCTTCCATTTCAGCCTACCATGCACTATCATTTTGCCACAGTATACAGTAAAGTATGAACACACATAACTGGTAATTAAAAGCTTCAGTAATGTGGTATTCAATTCAAAAACAAAAAACACTGGATTAAATTTAACACTAATCGTTTGAATTGACTGGATAATCTTGAGTGAAATTGTGAACTGCAATTAAACTGAAATGTAGTTTAAAGACCTGAGCTCTGCTTGTATGAGTAACTTGGTCCTGAGGCCTAAAGCACAAGACCTTACAACAAAAACTGTAAATCATGGAAAACAAGAAAGGATTATTGTTTTTACTACACCTTCAAAAAAACTTTTCAAAAGCACATTTTTTTTAAACATAAATACTACATATCAGGTCTAACACCTAAAAACTGTAAAACAAGGAAAGAAAGGCACAGAGTCAGAATTCTTTTTACTTGCGAGGAGAGTAGGAAGAGACCGTGCAGGTACATCTACACCCCACACTGCCGGTCTTCAGCTTTCTCCTCGCTATTTATTAAAAACAGAGGGTGAGTCCCTAGTTACACAAGCTGAGGTTGCACAAAAGGAATAGGAAACAAGAAATACAATTCAATTTGCAGCCTCAGTGAACAGGTCAATTTGCATTTAAATGTCTTGCGGTCAAATGGTCCAAGAACCTCCTGGTTTCGTTAAGCTTGAGCAATACTTCCTGAGAGTTGACCTTTACTGCTTGTGCAACACGTCTCTGGAACAGTAATATGTCACACATTATACATCATAAGAACAAACATTAAGTATCTTAATTATAATTATTCCAACACTACACTGATACATAATGTATTTCTAAAACAAAAGGGAGTTTTTCCTCTCCACTGTCTCTGAATGCATGCTCAGTGTGAGGGATTGCTGCAGAGTCAATGAAATAATAGAAGCCAATATGCGCTGTTTCCAGGTGGACATCCAGGCTGAAAGTATCCTCAATTAAATTCTTTCTGTTAAGTTCCTTCAGATGATGTGTGTTGTGAATTGCTGCTATATAAATAAATTGAATTGAATCTATCCCTTCTTGCAGATCTATTGTATTCAATGCTGACACCTTCTGCCAGGGTCTCTGCTCAAATGACATATTTTTCTTTACGTCAATAAATCATTCTAATTGCTCCTTCCTCTGTGTGGTTTCTCCAGGTTGAAATGTCAGCTCAGTGGGTGGTGATAATAGTTCTTGGACAGCTGACGGTCCATTTGTTGTGCTGAGTTGAATAAACGCAGGGGAGAGGCCAAGTATTCTGATGTAATTACTGGTACATGTTCTCAACAGGTAAAATACTAAAAGACAAAGCTAAACAAAAACACAAAAATAAACATGTTAAACACACAATGATTTATGTTTGTGTCCTTAATTTAAAGTAATCACATTTAATTTGTCCAATATATTTTATAATGATTTTAAGTAGAAAGTTCTCATTTTAAGTGCAATAATCTTAGTACCTTTTGCTTATGGTTTGGCTGCTCTCCGTCTCTGTTAAAGTACTTGCACCCTGAAACGCAGAACAGATTTCTTTGTCTTAAATTGTGACCATAACTTAAACAGTCCCCTCCCTGCCAACACCCCCAGCCTCCAGTTGTTCATCCTGTTTTCATGTCAGAAGTCATGCCAATAAATGACCACACTCTGAGACTGAATATCATATCCCTCTGTCTTAATAGCCATGGGACATGCCAAGAATGCGGTGCTGGAAGCATGGGTGCACGTGCATTTTTGGGTATCTCCACAAAAAAAAAAGCCTTGTTAAGTTGCCTAAGTAACATTTGTTGTGAAATGATGCTTCATAAACATTTACAGTTTATTATGTCTGAGTCAACACTGGTGCATGGTTGTGCTAAAACAATGACCCTAACTCCACCTGGTGAGTTACTGTAAGACACAAATGAACAGAAGAGATGCACAACTCAAAGCTTGTTTCTCAAATGATGATTGTCGTAATCTACGTTGCTATGTTTCCTTTGTTGAACTGCCTGCAGAGAGGCACAGCAGCTCTGTTGTGCAACCCAGAAATCTGAAAACAAACCAATGAAGCCCCACCATTTTTCCTGTGGAGCGACAACAGGGACTGAAGACAAAATATGATAGAAATCTCATTCCTTATTATTGCTAAGCATACATAAAATAAGAAAGATAATCAGTTTACATTTTTGAATTTTAAAACAATTACACTTGTTATAACATTTCTCACTAATCATATAATGTAAGTCTTTGTGAAAAAAATAACATAGTCTGCAATGTTCAAGAAAATCTTGAGGAAGCGAGTGTGTACCAGTTCCTGCTTCTGCTTCTTGTCATTTCTAATCTTTCCTTACTTCCTTTTTTATTTTTATTTCTAGTTATAAATATAGCGATGCCTTGAAATGTCAGAAACAGATATTTTTTTGTCTAATCATTGTATGTAAAGAAAATGTCATTTATGGAGCACAAATATCTATTCATTATTTTCTCCTAATTTGGTTGGAGTTGCATCATAGTAGCACCCATTAGTTTTCAGTGTGAACCCTAAACCCATAAAGATAGCTCCATGTTGGCAACTGATCTTATGCCACTGTGGGTTTCTCGTCTTGGTGACCGTGTTTTCAGATAAGCCTTTGTAAAGAAGTGTCTATTTCAAAACAATAATTTACCAATTATATGTTTAAGAAAAGTTTATTTGCAGAAAAATATTCATTGGCACCACAGCAAAGGCTCAGCAGTGTTTTACATGTTTCCACTGTTTTATTGACAATTAATGTTTGATGCTGAGCTCCAAGTCTTTGAGGATGAAGGTCCTCCTTGCCATCACCATAATTCTTAGCTGCCTCACAGATTTTTTTTATTTTTTTATTATTAAGTTCTATGCTGAAATATTACTCTATATGGTTACTTTAAACCTAAATATCCTAGGTAGTGAATATTTTGGCTACATAATATCTCTGACCCAGATTGAAAGAGAGTTGAAACCAAATAATTTTTTTTTGTTTAAGTAAAAGATTTTTATGAGTAGTTTTTAGATTTGTTTAAAGGGGCATAAATATTATAAATATTGCTTTGTGTTTTATTTTCCTAGTCTGGTCTCTGTCTTCCTTTAAGATATTGACACAAGCCATTAATGTGTTTAAATTCTTTTTGTTTTTCCTTCATATAAAGGTATTTCTGGGCCTATCGACTCCTATGACTTTGGCACTGTTTACCTCCTGGTTGAAATCATTCACCACATAACTGGAAGTGAACTTTTATGCATTTTTTTTTTTTCTGCTTTTAGTCTTAAACAGTTCAGTACCCATTCAGTGTTTCTTTGTTTTCTGGTCTCAAGATGATCAGCTAAACTTTACAGAATAAACTGAATTGATTTAAATTCAGCTTAACCAAAGGATGTTATGTTTAATATGGAATGCATTCTATCCATTTGTCTTGAAAGATGCAATTTAAGAAATTTTCATTATGGACTGAAGCTATATAAATAAACTTAAGTGAACTGAGCTAAATAGACCTGGAGAGTGCTCTCTGCGTGAATGTTTTAGTAGATATCTGTCTCATAGATGACTACAACACTTTTTGTCATCACATCATTTAATAGTGAATGGTCAATTTAAATCAGGTTAAACCTGTTTCATAAAATATCTTTAGGGGGTGCTCAACTTTAAAAAAAAGCATATCAATACTTTTGACACCCCTTCAATTAAAAAAAGTGGTTGTTTTCACCTTCACTATGTTATTGTAGCTGGTAGCTGGGATTGTTGCATGTCTTTTTTTTTTTTTTTTTCTTACAATCTTTAATTCAATGGCTAGAATTTCTCCTTGTTTTCAGCCTCACTCAAAATGCCAGCAGCTCACATAGTTTACTCATGTAAATGGGGCTGAACCAGTTTGCATGATTTATCCATTGCACTTGTAATATGAGTTGCATAAATGCAATACTTTGACTTATTGCACTTTTTTTTTAAATCAAATTTATTGCTCCTTATTTGGTGCACTCAAAAGCACACATCCAAATCAATTTGAAAGTTTAAAGTTTTATGTAACTAATATATGACAGAGACACAATCAGCATCACAGCTACTGCTGAAAGTGATCCCAACATGTCTGTGACAGAGACAGAGAAGCAGTTATTGCAGTGGAACTGAACCTTCCTTGTTGTTGACAGAAGCAGGGGATCCTGACCTTATGTGTGAAGGTAAGCTCCCAGCCCCATCATACTCACAGTGAGAGGAGATTGAGGTGATCTCTGATTGATGCCCTCATTTGTCAGACTATTGTTTTTGTTCTTCCAGGGAGTTAACCTTGGGTCACTTTGAAGATACTTATATGATCCCATATGTGTGTCGGACGCAAAGACCTTTCAGATCAGATTTGTTCTCTGACATTTTGATCTTTTCGAGTGTTTCTGCTTCAGGTATTATTCATCTGAAAGATATATATATATATATATATATATATATATATATATATATATATATATATATATATATATATATATATATATATATATATATATATATATATATATATATATATATGTCAATGCTCAGATTAAGACAGTTAAAACTTTGCTGCCTGTTGCTTCTAAGCTAATTGTTATAAGATGATAAGATGGTAAGAATCTAATGGAGAGGATTTCAAAGTCAACCCTAAGCCCTTTTCCAAAAGTGTCTTCCAGATGGATTCAGCCACACTGGACTGTTTACTTTTTGCTACAATCACAACTTTCAATACATCTCAGGGGGATTTTATGTAATAACAAAACAAACAAAGCAAAAAACAAATATAAAAACGTCAAACAGTCGTTTGTTTGGACTGTGGGAGATTAACCAGAAGTCCTACCAACATTAACAGGGGAAACCATACAAATTCCATCCACATCCAAGAGGTCCATCAATGGTAATTGTGGAGGTTTTGTAAAGGTTCTATAGTGCGGACTATTATACCTGTAACATTATCAATGACCCCTCACACCTTCACCATGGACTGTTCCTCTTGCCAGCTTCTGGGAAGAGGATTTTCAGCATTCGTAGCAGGTCCAACAGATTCTGAAACAGCTTCTTCCCCACCAACATTAGACAACTGAACTGTTGAGAAAACTCTAAATCATGTCACAGACTCGGCATCACACAGACAACACCAAACTAAAACACTGCATAATTGCACCATATATATTGAATGCTCTGAACTTCCAAATCAATGCAGTTTTTTTTTTTCTTTTTCGGGGGAGGGGGGGGGTTGCACCATTTTTTTTCTCCCACATTTACATTTGATCACTGCTTCACTGTAAGAAATGGAAATGTCATGAAATCTGTAAAAAAAGAAATTTTGTTTTGCATAACGATAAGTCTTAGTCTCTAAGTTAAGTAGTTGTATGCTCCATGAGTTACCAAAGAAAGCCATTTATGTCCAAAATCCATAAAAAAAATCGCTTTTACAGTTGTCCACAAACAATGTTGGTGTTTATGTACAGATGGGATTTTGGTCAGACAAAACATTATGTAATGGGAAAGGTTATTTTCAACAGGTACAAGGAAGCTGATTATTTGTTTGTTAGTTGTTCAAAAGATGGATGGCACTACATACAAAACAGTCCTAGAAGAAAATCAGATAATAGTAAAAAAAAAAAAAAAAAATGCTGATTGGAGAAAATCGTAACCTTCAAGCAGTATAAAGACCTACTACATACTGTACACCAAGAGCTATGGTGGAATTGGAAAAAACATATTCATAAGGTACAATTGTACAATAAGAAAAGACAGCTGATATGTAATACTCACAGAGGCTCCCTGTCTAATCTGAGGGAATTTGAGCTATTTGAACAACAGCAAAATGTTCAGCCTGTAGAGAAATAAACCTGAAAAGCTTGCAGCTTATTAGGCGTTTCAGAAAACCTAATTCAATTCTACATTTTTCAAAGTTTTGTCAAGCGTCAAACTAATTCTTTCCATTCTACTTTATATGTATGGCATACCTTATCAGTCTTTAGCGTATAATCTCAATAGATTATGTTGATGGCTGGCGGTTGCTATAAAAAAGGCAATTAACTGTTTATAATATCACTTGATTTAGACATGGCTGAACAATAAATTGCTATTTACCAAATGGGATATGATATGGGGAATAAAACAAGGCTTGACAGTGAACATGAAAGAGAAAAAAATATTGAGATAAAACATTATTTCCATTTGCTCATCTCCATCTGGTTAGTGTCAGAGTTCAGAAGAAAGTCAAAAGCGGGTTCTCATCAAAGAGTAATCAGAACTAATGGGTCTGCTTTTTTTCACTTTAAGCTGTCACTTGACATAATTCTTTTTCTGAAGTTTATCCTTTGGTGGTATAGCAAAGCCATGCCTCTATAACCCACTGTGCTTTTAGTACAGGAAGCTCACATTGCTGCAACCATAGGGAATTCATCTTATATATCTCTTGCTTTATAATTTGCTGTGTTATTTATTATTTAGCCACAAGTAAGTAAAAGCCACTACTCTTCCCTGCAACAGCACAGAACCAACATATCCGTATATAGTTATGACAGAACCCCACTGGAAGGCAGAGCAGCTGTTTCCTCTCTGACTCTAAAAGTGCTTTTTAGTATTTTTGTTTACTGTGCAGTATGTGGATTTATAGTCATTTGGCAAAAGATTTAAAATTTCTTAGCATTTTCTGTGTGCAAAAATATATGTAAATAACAACAAGGAAGACAATATGTTACAAAGTGGATTTTATGTATTTTAGGAGTCTTAGCTAAAATGAGAAATACTAGTAATTGCTACACAGTGCTTTTTATTTAAGGGAACTTGAATCTGCAACAGAAATGTGTTATCTGAGACATCATCTACTTTAATATAGTTTACGTTTTTTTCTAACCACACTTCTACCTGAGTAGAACATTGCTACTTATCTCTAATAAAAGACAGTATAAATTAATATAATAGTGATTTGCTTTCTGCATGTGAAATCTGAGTTAATTCCTATAGTGAACATTGCATTAAAATATACTAAAAGTAAAGCATAAAAAATTTTTTTGATAATAAATTGACAGTGATTTGAACTTTATTTCATGTAAAATCTGCAAGCTTTGATGTGTTTTATTAGAATGTTGTGTGATAGAGAAACGCAAAGTGGGGCCTCAGAAAATAGGGAGAAAATTAGAAAAAAATTTGAATATTATATATTTTGGAATCATTATTTTAGAGCATAGCTTTTAATGATACTTAGAGTTAAAACTGAACTTTGAGCCTTCCTGTCTGACTGCATATAAAAAGGACTACCCCAGCTGGCAGGTGGTTAAAAATGCCTTTCTCTTTTGGAATACTTATGTGCGACTTTTTTTTATCTTTAAAGGTACTCAAAATGTATTTGTTCACAGTAACATGCGTATAGCACTGACAGATGTTAAGCTTAGCTCTCCCACTATATATGCATACATTTCATTTCTCTTGTTTTACTATCATCAACAATGTGTAGAAAAATTTGTTATTCAGTGGAAATAAGGCAGAGAAATGTGCTATTAGATATTCGTAGGATAATCTAAAACAGCATCATGCTAGAAGCAAAGTGGTAGCCAATGTTGTTTGGGGAAGGGGGGAAGAAAAAGTTTGGCCACCACTATTTTAGAAACAATCACATAGAAACAATCAGTAATTTTAATTCAATTCAGTTCAGTTTATTTATATAGTGCCAATTCACAACACACTTCATCTCAAGCCCCTTCACAGAGACAAATCAACCAAATCATTCTGTCAGATTGATTCAATGTTTTCTATCAAGGGAAAACCAGCTGATTGTATTGACTCATTGACTTGAAAGCAATCCCTCACACTAAGCATGCTTGTAGCGACAATGGAGAGGAACAACTCCCCTTTAACAGGAAGAAACCTCCAGCAGAACCAGGCTCATTGTGAATGGCCATCTGCCGAGGCCGACTTGGGTTCAAGGAGACAGAAGCAGACATACAGGAAGAAGCAAAGATACAAAGGCGGCACGGTCCGGGAAACACACAGGCAGGCAGAAGAGCTCTGAGCCAGCTCCCATGTCAGAGGATAAACAAGAGCACATACAGTTAGACGCAGTCAGAGAAACAGGACTAAACTGAAAAACAACACTCCAACAGTGATATCAAGTGACCTACAATCATGCCCCACTTCCATAATCCAGATTTTCTGGCCTGTAGAATCACTTTTTTTTTCCTATTTACATGTTTCTTCAGTAATGTTGGACTGTCATGTCTTGTTAGGTTTTGCAGTTGTACAATATTCTTTCCCCTTTTAAGCCATGCATTTAAAATTGTTGCATGAGAAGTCCTAGGCGTTGGATATAACCATTTCTACAAGCCCTTAAGAAAGTGGCTAAAGCAGCAGTAGTTATACTTGTTTTAAATCACTCATTTTGACCTCTAGCTTGGGGATTTTTCAAGGCATTTTGTTGCAGTGAATTTTTATAAGGAAAAGAAAATATAAAGAGAGAGGGATGCCAGGCTCAGAACAAAAGAACCCAGTTTTTGAGGCAGAGAGACAATTTTCACAAAGTGTTTATTTAAGATTGAACTGCAGAGAACAGCATCGGCATCTACGGCAGGAACCTCTAAAGGAGAAGGATACAGATGGTGACCCCGTCTATCTGAAGGAGGATGATGATGAACGTGTGAGTCACTAACCCGGTCTTAGATTTCAGCCCAAGCCCAGAGGATGAGGTTGATTCCAGCCGGTCAGCTGGCAACAAGAAATGGCCGGCGCTGCCCAGAGAGTCCCAGATGCTGAAGTCCCGGAGGTCAGAGAACAGGCAGGAGATCAGATCTGAGCAGACGAAAGAAGGCAGGATCAAGAGGGCGAGGCCAAAGCCAGTGTTGAGAAGGTGCTCAGGAGTCAGAGCAAGAAGATCAGAGATCCGAAAAGGTACAGAAGGGAAATCCAGGACAGTGTCAGGAATCAGTTCTAAGTTTGGTCCAGAGACAGGCAGAATCCAGCAGGAGCCCGAGGACAGGTCAGGCAAACAGATCAGAACAGGGACAGGCAGGCTCAGAGGTCTAGGGGCAGAACGGGTCAGGATCAGGAAGACACACATCAAAAACACTCAGGAAAGCTAGAGAACTCTCTCCAAAGGCTTGAATAATCTGGCACTGATGACTGGCTGAAGGCTTGTTAAATAGAGGCTGAAGCAGGTGGATCAGATGAGCGGTAATGAGAACTGGTCGGAGCTTGGCAGGTGAATGAAATAAGTAATCTGGCCAGTCATCAGGGCGAGATCATGACAATGGATACAGTTTGATGGTTCAATCTGAAAAACTCACACGAAGAGAAAAGACAATTAGAAGAAATTGATTGATAGAATTACTGAGTCTTTGGCGCTGAGACCTCTGCAGGAATCACAGTGGTGAATTTTGATAGATATGTATGAACAGGAGTAAAGAACAGGGCTGTTTCCCCCCAAGGCCTGAAACTGGTGGTGGAGTGGAGATAGAGGTTCACTCAGGGACCTGGAAGATGGAAGTCCAGTTAGATAACACAGGCTGAGAGAACCTGTCCATGATGAGCAAGCATGAAGCAACAGTGGAGAGGAAAAACTCCCCATTTGGAAGAAACCTCTGGCAGAACCAGGCTCAACATGGCGGTCTTCTGCTGGACCAGTTGAAATGAGATGCGGAATGCAGTAAGATTCCGGGAATAATGAAACTCTGATGAAGTTTTAGCTACAATGGTGGAGGAGGAGCTGGAGGAGGGTTGCAAGGGGGTTATCTGAATGAAGTCACACAGCGCAACCATCACCTGCGCACTAACTAGCGGACGAGCTGCGGATCGGAGGGCTTTTAAGCTGAACTTTGGATGCCAATTGGCTTTCGTGGAGGTGTGGTTCAAAGCTGATTGGCTGTGTCGCCGGTAAATGTAGGCAAGCCATCAGTTTCTTCAGTTAAACTTTAACCTAGGCTCCATTTTTCCATAAGAAACATGGAAAACCACATACAATGTTTTTTTTTCATCTCACAAATCAAGCCCAGCATTACGTAGGTCTATCACATTAAATCCAATGGAAAAATGTTGTTAATTCTGTTTGTTTGATGAAAATATGTAAATGTTTAAAGGGCATGAATGCCTCTGCAAGAATGTTGTTCTATAACTTTGACATGAACCAGTAAAGTTCTTCTTTAAGGGGAAAAACGTGTGAAGATATGCAGCTAAACAGGCTTTAAATTTCCTAGTTATCAGTCACGCATCAGACAAGATACCAGTGGATACCAAACATAGCATATATTTACTGTGAACTGTCACTTTCACAGCTGCACTGCTCTCCTGTATACATTACAGACTCCTCAGATCATCTCTGTATATGGCTTGCACTAAAACAGAAGCTTTGTCGCTACAACAAGATTAACTTTAGCACCATTCCAAGATTTAATACAATGTCTTAGATTCTAGTTTATTTTGTCTGGTAAACACAGTTTGTTTTGATAAGCTGAAGCGATAAAAGAGGCTGCACTAAGCATAATTGCCTGATATTAACATTCTTGCTTCTTTTCTATTTAAAGAAAGCAGAGCTGAAATTGAAAGAAGAAACTTTAGAGGCCTGTATCGTTGCAGACTTAATGCTCTCTTCCTGTCTGTATGTATAAAGGAAGTTAAGAGATACAGAGAAGAAAAACACATTAGCAGACTCCCACTGCTCATAGCAGCATGCAACCAGTCAAAAATGAAAGGCAGGGCACCAAGGAGGGGAAGTTGTGTAGGTGGTAAAAATGAAAACATTGATTATCATTGAGAGGTGTTCCATACATTGTTACCAGAAAAGAAAATCAAATGAGTAAGCTGAGGAGTGTAAAGGGATGAGGAAATGGGGCGGGTGGATGGGTGTGTAGGGGCAGTGAAACCAATCAAAGTCTTCCTGAGTCACAGTCAGGGATGTCTGAGGGGGGCTGACAGGAAAGACTCTTGTAAACTGTCTAATTTGTTGGGTGTTCCTGAAATCCTGTCTCAGACGTGCTTCTTTGTTTACATAAAGAAATATAGGCACATTCCGTGTTTGTTGTTTACACCTGATGAGTCTTATAATATCCATCTGTTGTAGCATCTTGCAACATCAGAAAATTGATCAGAAAAATCAAAACATTTAGACAGAGATTACTAAAAATTGTTAGGATTCCAGTTTGTGTGGGTTGTTTTTTGTGTTTTCCTCTCTCCACCACTAGGCAGTCCCCTGTCCTCATTGAGCCTGCCTGCACACCTGCGGCTCATTGGGTCATTACCAGAGGAGTACTTGAGCAGCGGGCTGTCACCACCTCAACGCCAGAGTGCTTCCCAGTATTGGGTACTCTAGCCAAACTTAGATTAGCAGAGTCTAACCTTAACATTGTTTCTCTGAGTCTGAACTTGTTTTTTGTCTTTGTTCTTTGGCAGAAAGACTTCCTGTGTTACTGGAAAAGCCTGGACCTTCTACCCCTGGAAGGATTTACTGAGTCTCACTGACCAAGGGGAAAACCTCCACATGATCCGTTCAATTCCACTCCTAGAAAACCAAGTGACCGTCCGCTCCTTTACTCCTCTGGGTCCAACGTACACTATATTGCCAAAAGTATTTGCTCACCCATCCAAATTATTGGAATCAGGTGTTCCAATCACTTCCATGGCCACAGGTGTATAAATTCAAGCACCTAGGCATGCAGACTGTTTTTACAAACATTTGTGAAAGAATGGGTCGCTCTCAGGAGCTCAGTGAATTCCAGCGTGGAACTGTGATAGGATGCCACCTGTGCAACAAATCCAGTCGTGAAATTTCCTCGCTCCTAAATATTCCACAGTCAACTGTCAGCTGTATTATAAGAAAATGGAAGTGTTTGGGAACGACAGCAACTCAGCCACGAAGTGGTAGGCCACGTAAACTGACGGAGCGGGGTCAGCGGATGCTGACGCGCATAGTGCGAAGAGGTCGCCAACTTTCTGCAGAGTCAATCACTACAGACCTCCAAACTTCATGTGGCCTTCAGATTAGCTCAAGAACAGTGCGCAGAGAGCTTCATGGAATGGGTTTCCATGGTCGAGCAGCTGCATCCAAGCCATACATCACCAAGTGCAATGCAAAGCGTCGGATGCGGTGGTGTAAAGCACGCCGCCACTGGACTCTAGAGCAGTGGAGACGCGTTCTCTGGAGTGACGAATCGCGCTTCTCCATCTGGCAATCTGATGGACGGGTCTGGGTTTGGCGGTTGCCAGGAGAACGGTACTTGTCTGACTGCATTGTGCCAAGTGTAAAGTTTGGTGGAGGGGGGATTATGGTGTGGGGTTGTTTTTCAGGAGCTGGGCTTGGCCCCTTAGTTCCAGTGAAAGGAACTCTGAATGCTTCAGCATACCAAGACATTTTGGACAATTCCATGCTCCCAACTTTGTGGGAACAGTTTGGAGCTGGCCCCTTCCTCTTCCAACATGACTGTGCACCAGTGCACAAAGCAAGGTCCATAAAGACATGGATGACAGAGTCTGGTGTGGATGAACTTGACTGGCCTGCACAGAGTCCTGACCTCAACCCGATAGAACACCTTTGGGATGAATTAGAGCGGAGACTGAGAGCCAGGCCTTCTCGTCCAACATCAGTGTGCGACCTCACAAATGCGCTTCTGGAAGAATGGTCAAAAATTCCCATAAACACACTCCTAAACCTTGTGGACAGCCTTCCCAGAAGAGTTGAAGCTGTTCTAGCTGCAAAGGGTGGACCGACGTCATATTGAACCCTATGGATTAGGAACGGGATGTCACTTAAGCTCATATGTGAGTCAAGGCAGGTGAGCAAATACTTTTGGCAATATAGTGTATGTCTGCCTGTCCGCTCTCCAATGGGTTCCCTCTTCTCTGGATTAAACCCCCCACAAACTGGATCCAAGGATAAACCAAAAGCCCCCCAAGAGGGAGTGCCTCTCCAGGAATATTCAAGCCTCAGTCTATTTTCCCACTGTCCCTGAACTGATCACTGGGATCTCCCCTTCAGAGTTTCCGGTTCCGGTTCACCAGTCCGCTGAGTTCCAGCCTTGTTTCCCCACAGAGTTTCAATCTCCATCAGTGTTTGCAAACCTACAATAAACCTGTTAAATTTTTACCCTTGGTCTCTGAGTGGTTCTCTGCATGTGGGTCAGATCTTTAAAGCCCATTATGACAAAAATGTATAGCATTTGTAAGAGATACAGAAGTAAAGGTGTTCATGAGTGTTTACTGTGTGCTTGTATTAATGGTTAAAGTTGGATTCATAAGTATGAATAAAAATACCCACATTTTGTCTTACTTCCACAGAAATTTGAATACAAATATGTCTTGTAATATCATAGTTTTTATTTAAAACATAACTAAGGTAGTTATTCTTATTTGCTACAAAATAATTAGAAATTGGTATATTTATGTTATTATAAAATGAGGTCTTAGTTTTTATTATAATTGGAATTCTAACTTCTGTCTCACTGTCACACAAATCAAAGCCATTTCAAGCTTTTGACCAGGTCAAATTAGAAAATATCTCTAATAAATTTGAAATAAAATGCAGCTATAAAGACAGCAGAACAGCTTGTAACTGGGTGAGGCCGGTGAAAGGTGATTCTCTGAGCTTTTTGTGAACTTTGCTGAAGTTATTTTTTAGTTGGAAAGCAGGGGAGTGTGATGTTAAGCAACACTGTAAAAATGAGTCACAAAACAAACCCAAAGTTGAGAAAAAGTTTTGTCTTTTGCTCATAAGCATCGCAGATGTTGTAAATGTTGTTTTTCTTAGAGAGGTCACTCTAGTGACTGAATATCTTGAACACAGAGGCATAAAATAAAGTGCTATCCATATGAATTAGTGTTGTGCCAATGCCATTTTTTGGCCTCGATACCGATACCCGATACCTGGCTGTGCAGTATCGGCCGATACCAATACCATACGTTTGAAATTGATGTGTGTATATATATGAAGAACTGCATACTACTTGGATGTAAAATAATTGCCATCATGGCTTTGTCAAGTTGCTGCCTACCTTTGTGAAGCATGAAAAGACTAATACTAAGTGAATCCAGTAGAATGAAAATGGTAACGTTTCCCTATTTGTCGGTACTTGCCGATACCGATACCACCATTTTAGCGCCAGTATCAGTATCAGGCAGGGCCCCAATACTGGTGTCGGTATCGGTGTAACACTATTATAAATAACTGATCAGCTTTTAAGCACCTTAAAGGCAGCAGCTACATATATTACCTCCCAATAATGTAAAGTGTCATATGTCAATTACAGTGAGAAAAAGGAATGAATTAGTACTTTATAAATAAATTGGATGATGTGTTTTTATTTTTATGCTGTATTTTCTTTAACAAAACTGTATCTTATTAATTAATTAATCAGTAGCCTACTTAAGACACTTTTAATAAAAGTTAAATTTTTCCAAGATTTTTTTTTTTACTTTTATTTCAGTAACATTTTGTACTGGTAACTTAACTTGTAATTGAGTAATTTCTTATATGAGTTAGAGTACTTTTACTTATTTATATATACATTATGTTTTTCAGCTGTCCTTATAGGTAAACATGAATATGTGTTTTTATTATTATTATTATTTTATTCATCTATTTAATAGGGACAAGTATGTTTCATTAATCATGCCACACACTACAACATTTTGGCTAAGGCTAATTCTCAATGCCTGTCCCCAGTTAGGCTTTTACACAAAACATAGTTACTGTACACGAGAAACAACAGAACAAATTACACACTAAAACATCACAGAAACAAGATCAGGTCAGTTAGATTATAAATGTTCACATGTCTGACCTCTCAATAAAAAGTCTTTAAGTTTATGTTTAAAAAGGACCCAGTTTGACTCTCCCTTCAGTTCTGCAGGTAATGTATTCCATGTTTTGGTGCCTTGTACAGTGAAAGCTGATTGACCGAAAGAGGTTTTGCATCTGGGTACTTGACAGTTTCCACTGTGAGCTGCTCTTGTGACTGAGCCCACAGCTCTGAGAGGAACTACACAGTCACTCAAAACCTTAGGGGCCTGATCGTTTTGCAGCTGTCCTTATAGGTAAACATTTTAGAAATACTATTTCTCTATTATAACTCTGAATTTAAGTTTTTCAGAGATGCATTGAGGTTTAAAGTTATGTTTATAAATATTTACTCCAAAAGTGGAAAGTCAAAATTTAACACGAGGCTCATGGAATAAGGAAAGCACCATGGTGTTGTGTTTGAGTCATTTGGAGACTTTTTAGAAATGTTTACAATAGGTTAAATAAAGGTATATAAATGTATTCTAAGCTTTAAACTTGTGATGACAGAAGGCAAAAAAAAATGTAAGGAGAAACCTGCTAAAGTAAACTCAAAAGAGCAAAATATGGTAGTCAGATGTTGTAAGGAGATGTGTTATTGTTGGCTGGAGAAACTTTTCTTATCCAGTTTCCAACTCATTTGGTCAAAATATTTCCTATGAACCAATTATATTTTCCTTTGTAAAACATGGACCCCTTTAATTTTGACTAATAAACAGGTTGTTATAAGCTTGTGATCAATTTCAAAATTCAGGAAGAAATCAAAAAAAGCCCTTGGTGAAGATGGTTGAGAATTGACTGTCATAAAAACTGAACATTTGGAAGACAACCTGGCAGTATGCATAGCCATTATTAGTTTGGCACAATTCAAGCTTACTCAAATGCTCCACTACTGATTGACAGCCAGCAAAGTTATAACAGGTTATTTTCCAAGATTGGCCTAAGCTGATATGAAGAGTGGAAAGAGGGTACATTTGGTTTAAGCTCCCTTAGTGAATACGGGGCGAAGAAAACTCTATTATTAGTGAAGAATTTGGCTCCAGTACCTGTTACTGAACCTGTGAAATCAATTTAAATGGTCAGAGAAGCTGTTTAATGCTTTCCAGGCCATTTCAATGTAACATAACACATGCATGATTGATAACAATCAAGGAGATAATCCCAGGTGAAGTAAATTTATCTTCTTCACCAGCATTCCTCTTATAATCCTTTAACAATCTGACTGATTTTCATAAATCCTAAGTTCTAAAATCTGGATATAATCAACATATTTGGAAAACTTGTAAGCTTTCTTAAAGATAATAAAGAATCTCTCCTCATTCAAGAAAACACCAATTAAAATACAGTACCTTGCAAAAGTATTTGCACACCTTCAACTTTTCACAGTTAGTCTTGTTAAAGATACAAGTAATTTAACAGGATTTTATGCAATAGACCAAATAAAGAATGGTACAGAAGTACATAGATACTGACAAGGTTGTTTGGCACGTTCGTTCGTTGGTTCTATCTATCTATCTATCTATCTATCTATCTATCTATCTATCTGTCTGTCTGTCTGTCTGTCTGTCTGTCTGTCTGTCTGTCTGTCTGTCTGTCTGTCTGTCTGTCTGTCTGTCTGTCTGTCTGTCTATCTATCTATCTATCTATCTATCTATCTATCTATCTATCTATCTATCTATCTATCTATCTATCTATCTATCTATCTATCTATAAAATGTTCAGTCAGACTATATGGACAGCTTTTATACCCACTGATTCAAAAGGTAGGAAACTGATTCTATGACTTGTATTCTGCCAGAATTCCCTGTATTTTGCTTTATTCATCTTTTTATTAACTGATATTAACTGATACTGTAGCAACAGTAAGATTTTTGGGCAAGGCATGCTAGAGTGAAACTAAGTGCTGCAAGTGTAATTTTTACCATGAAAGAAAATATATTTACATTTAATCTCAGTCTCAAGAATCAAGTTCCCTCTTTCATGAGTTTAATACATCCCTATATTACTTTCAGCTCTTAGCACTTCTTGATTCCTTAAAGCCCCAAATTGTGGAATAAATGTCAGCTAGTACTTAGTTCTAGAGCTCTTCAACCGTGGTCCATTTTAACATATCTTCTAAAATTGGTCATCTAGAATTCCAGTGAAATATTTCAAAGTTGTTTTTTTTTTTACAAAGTAGCGTCATGCAGCAAATATCAAAGTGAAAGATTGGAATTAGATTTACCAAATAAAGAATGGTACAGAGAGACATACTGACAAATGTGGCATGCATTAGTCTTTGGCTCATTAGTCATTGTATTGGGACATTCTCTACATCCAACTCATCCTCCTTGGAAGGAAGAGACTTCAGAATCTAAAAACCCATGGCCCAAAGCCACATTAGTGGGTTCCAGAGAATCATTTGAAATTTAACTGGCCCCTAATACATTTCCAACCCATTTAACATTTTCCTACAGCTCAAAGCACTCCTCCCAATTCACCATCTTCTCCATAGTCCTCTCAGATTGCCCCTTTCCAACAGAAAATCAATTTATTCCCCTTCAGTTCCCACCAAAATGTCCACTGGCTCACAAGGTTCCTTTTCAAACATAAAAAATGATGCCATCATACCCGTTGACTGGTGAAGTGTTGTATCATAGACATTCAACAAATATTTAATCGACTGCAAGTTAAACTGCTAAGTGTTTAGACCGGTTTTTGATGTATTACAGTTGAGTGACCCTATATCTCAACAGGATTACAGATTTGGTGAGTGAGCGTAGATCCCTGGGGAATAATTGCCCTGGTCGCTGAGTGGCATGCCAGAGAGCAATTTGATTCATTTCACAAGGGAACTTTTCAAAGCAGTGTTGTTTCTCATCTTGTCTTACAAGCTTTCCACGTTTTACTTTAGTTCACCAGTCATGAAATAGTGTTTTTTTATTTATTAAAGAGAGCATTTTGATATGCCATTAACAACAGCCACAGCTTTGTAATCCAAGGCTAGCAAAAATTGCCTTTAGACCTCTATTATATATTACGGAAGAGGATTAGGGCCACTGAAAAAATAAAAAGGTAAATTTATTTTTAAATATGATTTCAGTTTAATGTGGGAAAAACAGTCAGAATTCTGACTTTAATCTCAGAATTCTATCTTTCTTCTCAGTTTTCTGACTTTAATCTCAGATTTCTGACTTTAATCTCCGAATTCTGACTTTAATCTCCGAATTGTGGATCTTAATGTAGATGGGCACTATGAAGGAAGAGATGTGGGAGCACTCAGCTTCACTGACAAAGATGTGAGTTGTTTGCGAAGAACAGTAACACGTTGGTAAAAAATGACGAAATTAGGCAACTTTTTACGTGCCCGAAGGGTCCCTGGTGATGCTGTTTCATTAATGGAAGAGCAGAAGAGAGCTAGTCTCTAAAACAGACATGGCTATGGTTTGATGCTAACATGTTTGTTAGCTGTCAGAATTCTGTGATTAGAGTCAGAATTCTGAGAAAAAAGTCAGAATTCTGAGATTAGAGTCAAAATTCTGAGATTAGGGTCAGAGTACTTAGATTAAAGTCATAATTCTGACTTTTTTTCCTATATTAAAATGAAATAAAATTTAAAAATCAGTTAACTTTTTTTTTCCAGTGGCCCTAATCCTCCTACGTAACATTTAGATCTATCTACTAGATTTTTTTTCCACCAGATTTTATTGCGCGTCTGATATTTTTCTTCCCCTCCAGAGACCAACCAAAGTTAGATGCGCCTGTGAGCGAAGAACTCGCAGCTCAAACCCCGCCCACCTTATTATCAGAGCCGCTAAAGAGAGCGGACGCTTGAAGGGAAGAAGCATCCTCTATCTGCTTTGAATCTTAGAACCTAAACCAGGACCCATCTCATGGACATTTATTAGTGCTTAAACGATTCTGGCTTTTTTTTAAGGATCTGTGTCGGATAAACAACGACTCTTTAAAGGAGACGTGTGGTGCGCCAGGATGCTGCTACTCAGTCCGATTTTCACTTTGACAGGAGTGGCAGTTGTTGGTGAGTAACGACTGGAAGGGAGTATTTTGAAGGACAGACACGTGAAATAATGTGACAAGTGGAAAAAAAAATGCGTTTGGCAGCCGTGCGTCTTTGCGCATGCAGCTTTTAGAGACTAAAGGAGATGTGCGGTACTCAGTTCACGCACTTCCAAAGTATGCAGATGTATTTCTTCCAGAAAGTGTCCAAGTGAGATCAGTCTGACAGCTTTGTCTTAGAAGTTCTTTCTGAAGTAGAACAATGTCTTGCAAAGTGACTGAGCAAAATGTATTTTTGCACATTTTGTGAGGTAAAACCTAGGGTTTGAATTGATCTAAGATTCATGTGATAGCCTGTAAGTGCTGCATAACTGTATGCCCCTAGTCTAATACTCACAAAAAAATGTGACTCACTTCAAATGTCACATTTTTAGCTTGCATGGTCCGAATTTGTGTAATAAATTTCCTCAGTGAAAATCTCATAGGTTTGTTGGTTAATTGGAAATGAAAAGAATAAGACAGAAGTGCAAACTTGCAAAGACATGGTATAAAACTGAAAAAGTATGCATATAATACTGCTCACACTGGAAAAACGATCTAGAAATAAGTAAAAAAAATCTTTCAATTAAGTGTATTTACCCTTAATTTGCGTCGGTAATTAGTATTTTACTCTTAAAATAAGATAATTAGATAACTTACACTTGAAATAAAACAATGCAATTGTGTTTTCTTATTTTAAGTGTAAATTGTCTTGTTCCATTAGCAAAGTGTCTCACTTACCTTCTCACTCCTAGAACAAATGCACTTATTTTAAGAAAACATGTTTCATCTAGATTTCGATTTTCAGGACGACTATTAGTCATGCACTATAAATACCTGACCTCTGTGAAGGGAACACAGCTAACATGTTGAAGAAGATGCTCTGATCAGATGAGACCAGAGTTCGCCTTTTCACCCCCATCACCCAGGTCATATATTCACCATGGAGAAACACGGTGATGGCAGAATAATGATGTAGGGATGCTTTACTTCACGTGGGAAAATTAGATGAATAGATGGTTCAAAAACAATGCATAAATTAATGAAGCTAGATAGAACAGAATCTTAGAAAAAAATGTCTAAAAGGGGCAAAAGAGGCAGCAGGAAATGTACCCCAAATAAATTGCAGAAAAAGCTTGTGTTGCAAGATAATTGCACAATAGTCACACTTTTAAGTTTTATTTTTAAATGAATGTAGAAATCCATACATTTCCTTCCATCTCACAATTCTACACATAAGTGTGTTTTGGTTTTCACATAAATAAAAGAAACAAACAATATAATTTGTTGTTGCAGCATGCCACAATGTAATAAAACCCCAAATAACTGTAAAAATAATTGTTTAGATCCAGACAAGTAAATGTATAGCTCTGAGTTTAGTTTATGTGTCATGATGTGATTGTCTTTGGAGACTTCTCAAGCTCAGATTCATAGCTGCAGCAGTTACTAAGCCCTAGGTCATGTCCAAGAATTTAAAAGTTGATGCAGGGTTACTATTTTGAGTACAGAAAGAAAAGAGGAGCAAAGCAAATAAAGTTGGTGTCTACTTCATTCTCAGATTCCTTTGCTTTCATGTGATACTGGCTTGTGATGGTCATTAGAGAATTGAGTTAGGGATGCATTGATGAAAGTGTGACTGTGAAGTAATCAGTTTGAAAGCACATAGAAAATCAATAGCATTACACACAGACTGATGTATATTAGTTATTCATATCTGCCAGCTTTTCCAAACAGAACTATTAGATTTGTTTTAATCATATTATGTTTTGTTGAACCTATTTATAAGAGGTATTTCTCTTTTTTAAGTGAACAAGTTAATTCCAGCTGGTCAGTCACATCGTTACAGTTTGAGGCCATTGTTGACTTCTTTGGATTTCTGAGTCATTATTTAGTTTGTGAACAGGTTCTTTTATACACCAGGTATCATATCTGTATTGTTATATCTCTAGTGTTTAACTGCTTCTTCCTTTAATGGCAAACTCATTTTCATGAATTCAAAATGGCTTCTCTGTGAAAGCTGCAACAAAGATCTTTAATTTTATTTCAGCTTTGAGTCTTAGTGGTTCCTGTTTTGAGGAGGATGGTTTTGATCAGATGGCAGAAATAATGTGTTTGTTGCAAAAGGACATTGATTCCAACACACATCTAATCTGAGTTTATAATGAATAAAGTAGGCAACGTTTTTGAAATGTGTAGGCTATTTTTATGATTCTAACAAATTAATATATATATAAACTTTAGCACCAATTTGCTGTGTTCTATTCATGCTACCTACTTTATTTGTGATGTGCTGCAATCTGTAGGAGATAAGCTATCATCTACTACTTCAAGGCTTAATTACAATCCCAACAATGCTAATCCATTAGTGCTAAATTCATACAGCAGTTAATGATAGAAATCTGCAAATGTATCCTTTTAAAAACAGAAATAAGAAGTTAATCGATTCAACAAATGAATAATTCAAACAGTTTTTTTTGTCTTATTTTATATCACAGGAGAACCACACATGATTTCATTATCTTCTTCCTGTTTGTCATATGTTAAACTTTGAGGTTTCAAGAAGTTACTCAGAATTGTGTGCTCTGTATGCACAGAGCGCATGATGTGTTAAGTTCACACATTTGAAGGGACCTTCTCATGTACTATGACTTGAGCTGCAACTAACCATTGCTTTGCAAATCGATTCATCTGTAGATAATTTGTTTCTATTAATAATTGGATAGCAAAAGGTTCTGTAAAGAAGAATTTTAATGATATTAATCCAGGTTAAATTGAAAACTTTTCCACTTGACTTGTTCTGGATAGAGCATATTGACAGACAAAATTTTTTTTTTTAATCTTAAATGCAAAATGTTTATATATTTATTTACAATTTGGTATAATTATTGCTTTAAGTGGGTTGATTTATGTTTTGGAGTCTGTATACTCTGGTTTACAATTATTCGATTACTAAATTAGATGACAATGATTAATTAATCGATTAATCTGATTGTTTCTTGTCTAATTGTTTCAGGCTCTAACTATGACCTTTTGAATTTGATGCTCTTCATTTTGCTGGTTCTCACACTTGATTTCAATGCTTTTTATTTGATTTCTGATCTGATTATTCCTGAGTAAAATGTGTTGTTGTTGGTGTGCTTGCCATGTGCCGTGCACCACACATTGTAGGACCAAACTTATGTCTAGGATTTTTTATCCTCATATAGACTTTCTCTTAACTATAGAAAATCCACTGATAATTATAGGTTATTGGTGTCTTGAATAGGTGTAACAGTATAAACTGATGTTTTTAAGTTTTTTTTTTCCTGAGCTTTCTGTTTATACATAGATAATAAAAACATGATTATGACATTGGATATCTTTAATACCTACCTAAAGATCTTATTTTAAAAATGTATTTCAGATCTGCCAAAAAAAACAACTTTTTAAAAATCCTTATTCTGATTTCTGACTTGGATTTTAAAAATATGCAACAAGGTGTTTTGAAGATCATCTCGCCAGATGTTAACCTTTTTCTTCTGATCTGGGAATTTGTCTTTTCTACTTGCATAATGTATCCCCTAAGCACATGGTCTACTGAAGTGGAGAGGCAGAGAGGATGGTTATTACACTGCAAGCATGGAGGTCAGGGGATGGAGCTCTTCAGACATTAAAGCTTTAGATTGAATTTATAAGCTTGGCGAGACTTTTTGTGAACACAGCCATCTCAGTCATTAGCAATATGTCTTGAACCCCCCTCCTCCTTGCGTTGACCGTATCTTTCATTTGAGTCAGCACCCCTCCTGGCTTTCAGTGCTCTGCACTAATCTGTCTGCTGGCACCAGCAGACAGACTCTCTGGAAGAGTGAACAATTAGGTCATTCACTGTCAACTTACCTAACTCTTCCAGGTATTTAATTCATTATCTTTTAAAGAAACAACACAAAAGCTATCATTAAGATGATGAGACATTTTATGTCTGAAGCTCTAAGCTCAAACTGCGATATATTCGCTTTTATTTTTGGACCAAGGACACATTCTATGCGTTTTATCTCTAAGGCACTGCATTCTCTGGGCATTAGAGGAGAGGATGGTAATAAGTGAGCAACTCAACTGGCAGTGTTTGTACATTAGTGCAAATACCATCGGTAACTTCTGACAAAAAGCCATTAGGGTTAAACAGTATTATACATTGTATTGGAAAAGTATTTATCGACCTTATTTTTCACACACTTCATTACTTTGCAACTACATATTGTAGAATATTATTTTATGATTTTGTCTAATGGACCATTAAAAAGTAGAACACAGTTCATTGTGAAGTGGGAGCAAAATGAAATATTATTAAAAAAAATATTTTCATTCCCATCACCCTCCGAGTCAGTACTTTGTAGATGAACTTTTGCTGCAATAACAGATTTTAAAGCCTATTTCACTGAATTCTTAAATCTTCTAAAACATTTAGATTTGGTTGAGTTCTTATTTGGATTTTAGTGTTGACTTTCACTGAACCCTTCTATCAAACACAACTCTGACCAGCTTCCTTGTCCTTGGTAAAATTCATGACACAGCAGATTGGTTCCATTGCCCTGTTTACTATCTTATGTTGTGGTTCATTGGTTCAGCATGATTTGCAGTGGATGTTTTTTTTCGATGTATGTTGCGTTTTGTTTCTCAGAAAAAAAAAAAAAAGATTTACATCTTTTGGTGCAGTGGGTTGCTATGTTTCCTTGTAGCAAGAAGGTTCTGGGTTTGATTCCCGGGGTCTTTCGAGGTGTAGTTTACATATTCTCCCCAGGCATGCTTGGGTTTTCTCCGAGTACTCCAGGTTCCTCCCTCAGTCCGGGTTCTCTAAATTGTTCTTATGTGTGAGTGCGGTGTGAATGGTTGTGTGTCTCTGTGTTGCCCTGTGACAGACTGTCGACTTGTCCAGTGTGTACGTCCATAGACTGCTGGTGATAGGCACCGGCCACACAACGACCCTGACAGGAATAAGCGGAACAAAATGACAGGATGGATGGATTTGATTTTTCTCCCAAAAGAATAATTTTTTCAAACCTGCTGTTTGTATGTTTTATGACCTCTCAAAGCTTTCTGTCATCAGTGGTTTTGTTGTTGGATTTTACTTAGGTGTTATATGATGAACAGTACTTGCTCAATATTTCCTTACAATGGTGTGTCATTTCCTTCTTGGTTATGGTGGCAAAATTTTCACAGAAATAGTGCTGTTCACGCTTACCTCATGGTATTTGCTTCCAGTTTGTTTCGGTAATGTGCATATTTTCTCTCTGCACTATGACCACAATATCCAGATAGTGCAACCACTTTTGTTATTTTTTTTCTATCAGTAATAGTGTAAGAGGACAGGTGTAAGGAATAGATAGAGTGTTGAGGTAATGTATGCAATTAAAAACCTTAACGTTCAGAAAATTGACTAAGTGTATAGGAATTTTTTTTGCAAATTAAGTAATACAAAATCGAGGGATATAATGTGCAATCCAGTTTGAAAACAAGTTTAAAAATATTAGTTTAAGAGTGGTGGCAAAGGAAAGATTAGGGTCTAAGGTATATGGCTGAAGATTATAATAACATGAATTATAAGCTTGCAGGTCTATTTTTCCCAAAAGAGTTATACTCATACTTAAAGGGCCTTTCTCAGCTTGTACACTGCCTAAACTGCAGATCTTGTTATCAAATCACATAAAGGTCATGGAAGAAAAAGTGTGTATGAACTTTTGAAAGTGATTATTCTGGGCCTAGATTTATTAGATTTAAATAGCAAAAAAATAATCCAGATGTTTACATATAAAGCTTCTTAATTTTCTGTAACAAAGGAAATAATCCTAATAAACTATAACTACCATATCTTGATTACATATATAGCAAGTTTGGTGTCCATACAGTAAGCAACTGAGAAGTTATAGATGTTTTGGTTTTAAAAAATCCTTTCTATACTGTACTGTTTTTGTGTCATGATTTAACTAAGGTCTGACCCAAAAAGCAGAAAAACCAATACAGAGAGAAACCAGGGGAAAGTTTAAACAGGTTTATTGAGGGGATTGTGAAGAATCCAGTGTTGCTCTGAACACTGCTCAACCGGAACTGGAAAGTGAGGGGAAGACACTAAGGTTATTTCAGGCTCAGTGGGAAACTTGATTCTCGAACTTGAAGAGTAGAAATAGGTTGTAGACTCACGTTTCTAGATAAGTGGTTGACTCTTAACTCCAGTCAGTGTGGGGTGTTTCAGTGTTTGTCTCATTCGATGGAGGGCAGACAGGGTTTACCCAGAATGTGGTTGTTTGTCGGGGAATTGAGAAACTGACTGCCACTTAGATTTCCTGCGGTACTTGAATGGGTTGTTGTGGAGATGAATCCCTTGCTCAGTGTGAAGCTCAAACGATCTCTTGGAGGAAAGTAGATCCAAACCACCAGTTTGCATCCTCAGCTCAGTTTAAAGCTCAGATGATCGTTCCAGGGAGAGAAGGTCCAGAAAACATCAAGTTTGCAGGATGACTTCCTGCCGAGAGGCAAAGACAAAATAACTCGGTTAGGACTCAGGTTGACAAAACCCTGTTTGACTCAGTAAAAACTTACAGTAGCTTAGCTAGAGTACCCAAAACTGGCAAACACTCTGGCGTCAAGGTAGTGGCAGTCAGCAGCTTAAGAGCACTCCGTTAATGAGGTAACCCTCCGCAGGTGTGTAAGGAGGCCGACCAGAACCAGGCGCCTCCTGGTGGAGGAAGGGAGACAAACACAAAAACACAAACCAAACAGACAGGAATCCTAACATTTCACATTTAACATGGGAACATTGTCTTTGTCTGCTCATTGACCAGTTAGACAGAGGACTCACAGTCATAGCTGGATTTATCTTCACCAACCCCCTTTTTTTTTAATACCAGAATATTTGCATCCAGTCATTTTTTTTCCCGTTTTGGCTTAAAGATTTTCTGCCCTCCCGCTGCATTACTTTGTGTTAGCCTGTGTTTTTCCTATGGTTTTTCTAATATCATTCTGCCATTAGGAGGTTTTCCATAAGCTTTTTCTAATGCAAAATTTGAAGAATTGCATCAGAAAAACTTGATGGAAATGGCAAAATTTGAATAAACTCCCTTAAATTTGCAAACAAGTTTTTACGCTCACTTGAGATGGTTTTTGGTTTTTGTAAAGAAAGGTTATTGTGCAAAAGATGGAAACTGTTTTTTTCGAATCAGTGCTGATGTAGCGAACTTTTATCACTGATCAGCTGTTTCTGTCAGTGTCTTTTTGGATGTTCCTATTTTGCACGTACACATGGCTTGAAGCAACATTGCCATTACTAATTGACGTTTTAAGAACAACTTCCCCCATAGCAACACATTAATTAAGAATTTCCTCAGTTACTGATCTGTGGTCAGTGCTAGATTGGAGCCTCTTCTTCCTGTTTATTGCAGCCATGCTTGAGGATGTAATACGGACGAAGACATAGTTTGCCTTTGCGGTGCCTGGTTAATTAGCTTCAAACTAAATGGAAACACTGCAAATTCACATTTTCATCTTTTTTTTTTACTTTTAAAAGTTCACTTAAAATTCCAATTTCAGTTGAATGGAAGCGCAGCTGTTGCTATTCCTGACAGTCCAAATATGTCTCCATGCGAATACAATCTCTATCATTGGAATACTTCTGTTTTCTTTTGATTTACACTACTTTTGCTCTTTTCTTTTTTGTTCATATGAAATCACACAAAAAAAAACAATGCACTTCATGTTTCTGCTCCAAATTTTTGTCAATATTTTTTTTTTTTATACTCTTTAATATTTATCCTTAAGTTAGAAAAAGGCTTTACTAAAATAACAAATTATTATCTTCTAGGTTTTCTATGTATTTAAAAGTGATTGGAAGTTTAAATATTGAAATTTTAAGGAAAAGTTCAAGCACAGTTATTTCTCTAATGTAACATCAATGTTAAGAACAATTCAGCTTGTTGTTGTTTTTTTATTTTTTAAAGGCTTAAAGTGAAAAATATTGGAGGTGATAGAAATCAGGGTAGAATCACATGATAACCCTTCTGATAATAAGATGATTGTGGAACATGGGTGTATGTAGAGGTGATTGATGCTGGAAAGGGGCAGGTAAAGGAGCTGCATATGCTGAATGAATAGACAGTTAAAGTAAAGGAAGATTCAAACCAGTTTAGCCCAAACTCTTTGAAACCCACAAAGCCCAATACCTGACTGAGTTTCACACTGCAACCTGAAAAGGAACTACAGATGTTCATTGTTAACTGTTTCACCAACCCTGCGGTCTGAGCTAGATTTGCCATGCATGAAACTATCTGTAGGAAGTTAGAGGTGCACAATATGCACTCAATAAGGGTCTCAATCAAAATCGACAGCAATGCACATTTTAACCTTAGCATTTTAAGCTGATATTAATATTCAGGAAAAAAATAGATAGTTATGTATATATATGAGATTTTAAAGATAATTAATGCCCCAATCAGAATCCACACAATCTAGAACAAATAGACGCCTAATTTTTGACCCGAGCAAAGGGTGTGTTCTGAAGAGGGGAAGCTATGTGGTTTAACTACTTAACCACTGCTACATATCGGTTTTTTTTATTTTTTATTTTGAACTGGCTGTTGTTGGAGCAGTAGATACACTAAAGTCCTTACACAGATTTACATAATCCAGTGTTACAAATTAATCAATGCTGAACAGAAATGGTAAAATGGTGGGCTTTTTCACCACTGTCTCATTTATTGATTTAAAACCAATCTTTCACTGGAAACTTTCTATGTGGAAAAAATAAATGCAACCAATTTTCAGTATAGTCAGCCTTCTACCTACTAAAGACGAGCAGATCTGCTTTTTTAACCTTGTGATGTTTTGCTATACACGGTTGTTTATCTTGTTAATCTGTGTGGGATGGATGATCTTGAAGTTGGGATGAACTCCAGCTCTATAGGGCAGCCCTGAAAAAAGATAAAAGACTGATAAAAAAATATATATATATATCTACTTGGAAGTTTCGAATACAAGTTTGAATAACTATTAGAAAATAAAGTAGCATCTTTAGATAAAAAAAACATGAATC
Organism: Cyprinodon tularosa; assembly: GCF_016077235.1. NCBI lineage: Eukaryota > Metazoa > Chordata > Actinopteri > Cyprinodontiformes > Cyprinodontidae > Cyprinodon > Cyprinodon tularosa. Next base: position 1,548,931 of record NW_024039718.1, on the reverse strand, counting down.
TGCATGACTGTTAAATATAACTAAAAAGAAGAGCTGAAAACTTGTTCAGGTAATACGAAGAAAAATATCTGTCTCTAACACAAATCTTCAATGAAGCCTAATTGCTCACATTTTTGGTTTAACCTAACAGGCTTGATTTTAAGCTGACCTTTAGATCATAGTTTGTTTTTATTATAACAAGTCTGAAAAAGGATGAAATGATCTAAAGAGAACACAATGGATTAATTAGAAAAAATGGAAAGATAAGTCTGATAGTGTTTCAAATGAATTTCTAAAGCTTTGTGAGCCCAGTCAATAGGAGCCTTTGTCAAGTACAGAATTTCTACCAGAATTACTTGGAACAGAATTGTTCTTTCATGATTCAATGATAAAGAGGAAAAATACAGTCAGCCTCTATAAGGGAGTTTCAAGTTAAAACAATTCCTGACCAATAAAAAAAACTTGAGAATTCCTGGAACTATTGTGAAATATTATTTGGATTAACCACATGAAGTGAAACTTTCTGTGCTTCTCTTTTTAATGAATGCAACACCATAACAGTCAAACATGATGGTGGTGGTATAATGCCCTGGGCTCTCTTTGCTGTGTCTTGTCTTAACACGTTGTTGATGCAAAGGGTTGCACAAATCATTTGTTTTAGAAACAAATACATTTTCCCAATGAGCCTGGTACAAACAAACATGTAGGACTATACGTCTTCTACACCAAACAAAGCCTCTGCTGCCCTGGCGTCCTCTTCCACAAAATCTTCGTCTCCACTTTCCTCTAAATAAAAAATGTATGACGGAGGAAACTCATCCACGACCTCCGACACAAAACTCTCCTCCTCTTGCATGATTCCACTGTCCATAGCGTTCCTTGACAGTGTTGTTTCTAAGTCACCAATTCAGTGCTCCTTGGTCCCAATGGGAACCTACTAGCACTAAGTTGCTAACTGGTTAGCAAGATGCTTCCAAGACACTGGCCACAATCAAACCTACTTGCGAACCTTCCGCCACAACAATCCCGCCCTCTTGATAAACAACTAAAGACATTTACTATGTTCACTTGTGTAAAGTCGGGAGAATTCGGAAATGCAATGGCTGGAACAGCCGCTTCCCTTTGACTTGAATGTGTCCACATACAGCAGGGACTATATGGTGGACTTTATAGCAAACTGAGTTAACTGACCGTTCGGACAGATGATCACTGCCTTTTGCTCCCCGTTGGTCACGTAACTCCTCCTTTACTGCACAGTGCCTGTGCCGTCTTTGTTATTAGCAACAGCCAACCGCTGTGATAGCAAATCCCATAATGGTTTGCGAGTATAGCTCTCCACACAAAGCATTCTGGGATATAAATGGCTTATATAAATGGGCTGGTGTAGATGGAAAAATGCCAAGGCCGAAAATCGTTCCCAGTCCGAGCCTGGATCATGCTGACAGAAAGAGAAAGTTATTGATTGTTTTTGCACATATCATTATTTTTGAAGTCTAATCTTCTCTTAATCAGCCTGTGAATTCTAACAGGAATCCATATTCCCTCCACGAGTTTTTTAAGGGATCCATGAAGAGGACTCTTTGTCTCATCTAAAGGTCTTAATCTGAAAATAGGCTCAGACTGAACACGTAAAAAAACACACTAAACACTCAAGGAAGTGCATTTGTTTCACACTTAAGCTCTTATCATCACTTCTCTAAGTATTACAAATTCTGGAGCATCCTCTTAACCCCTCTCAGCACTGTTATACTTGTTCCAATATTAAAACATCTTATGTATATCCACAACAAAAAGATGAACTTTCAAACATTAGATGGTAGATTAAAACAAACTGCATTACGGCTTCTGTCTGAGCAGCAGCCTGGAAATAATCTGTTATTTCCAGGAGTTTCTGCCTTTCTGTTTAGTCATGCCCACATGCAAAGTGTTAGCACTGAGCTATTTTCCCGTCATATGACCTTTGGCACTGTGCAGTTGTTGCTGTGAGGAATCAGGAGCAAAGAGGAGAGAGTCTGGAGGGGGCAAGAGGCAAAGGGGGAACAGAGGTTATAGAGAGTAAAGAAACTTGCCGTTGGCGAGATAATAGGGAACCAAAGAAGTGGTCCATTATGAAGAATGTTGTGGTGGAAAGATATTTCTTTATCTTTAGTATTAACAAAACCATGAGTGTGGAAGAGAAGAAAAAAAAACAACAACAGGCAACCGTAGCTTCTGTTTTTTTGGTTAGAATAAGTGGTTTAAGGCTTTTTGAACTCTCTAGCTTCTTCATTTGTTTTAGTCACACATTCATAGAAAAATGTGGTCTGTTCTACAGATGGGGGGGAAAATGCATTTTGGTCATTAGATAAACTCTTGGTTTCCCAGTATTGATGTTTATTGAAAAAAAAAATGTTCTGAGGAATGATGCAGTTTGTGATAAAGAGATTTTCTTTGTTCATCTGGGTGTAGGTCATTTCCCTCAAAGTTTCTGTGCCAAAATAGAACCCTATTCCTGTTTGCCAGAAGAAACACAGAATCAATACACTCCTATACAAGCATGCGTTAATCCTCCTGTGGATTTCTAGTACCTGCTAAGCGTTGATAGCTTTAGATCTTGATATATGCATTTGTTAGATTTTCTCCAGCGAAGTCAGCTTTACATCTGTTCACCAGGCCTGTTTAGACCCTCCACCCCTCCACCTTGTTCTTCCATGCCAGCAGTGAACCATCAAACTGGCATTGAACAGGGAGTTGCAGTGTCTGCTGGGAGTAGTGTGTTTACATTAACTCCTTAGACAAGAGGCCAACAGGATAGCCTCATCCAAACATTGCTTTATATAGAATAAAAATTTGTACTTTTATTAAAAGCGCCTCCAAAGGTGAATTCAGACTGAGTCTGGTGTCCACGGTGACGGAGGTGGATTTACATAGCATCCCTATGCAAATCACTGCAGAAGAAGCCAGCGGTGAATTCTACGCGGTCAGAGTGTTCACCGCTCCGCTCTCACCTGCTGCTTGAAAAATAAGCTTCACTAATTTTGTTAGAGATTATATTTCTCAGCTTATTTCCTCTCAAGTTTTTCTCATAAGATACAAAATTGCATTGCACAATGTTTGTTGATATGAAAGGAGGTTGGTCTTTGACCTCTGTTAGTCTATTTTTAGCTTGTTGCAACCCTGAAGTGTTTTTTCTTCCTGCTTCTCCATCAGCTTTAAATCGCTTTTGTTCAGCAGATTCAGTTGACAGTTCATACAGTAAGTTTTCTTGAGGGATGTGGTTTGGAGATTTCTAGCCACCCCTACATTGGAGGAAGAGATTCTTGCAGGGATGAAAGCTTTGACAGCCATCAGGGGGTGTGATGTAATCTTGTAGGGCTGCATGTTTTCTGCAGCGGTGGGAAAACAGAGCTCCAGAGAGGACATCTGGAAGTTTCACAGCATGTAATCTGACCAGGCATGTTCAGTCAATATAGGAAGGGGCACAAACATGGAGATTACTGAGTGGATGCTAAAGAGGAAAAGGCATAGATGAATGGAGAGAAAAAAAAAAAAGAATGAATGATGATTAATGTTCTCAGGGGACAGAGGGATGGCCAAATGAATTATTGGTTGGATGGAGGAGAGGAAACAGTCTGAAGAGGCTGATGCTAATGATTTTAGCCATGCCAGAAAACTAACTGAAGGGCCATCTGTGAGTTTAATCCAGGATGAAACATCTCAGTAACCTTCACGGAAAATGTACAAACTTCTACACAGATAATTAAGTTTTCAAAAGTCTTTATGCGCTGTTACCGGTAATTCGTTTTAAGATGCAGATCCAAAGTTTGATAAAATTATTGGAATTGAGATTTAATGGAAAAACTACAAATTGTATGCATGCAAACAAATTCGGTATTTAAAGTACACAGTCGACCTGTTTGTGCTGGTCGACTACTTGTTTATGCAAGTATTTACATCCTTTAGGGTTTGTATAACTTTTTCAGATCATCAAATCAAATAACCTCTCTCCCCCAAAACACTTTTTTTTTTTTAAGAGAAAATGGGGAAAGTAAGTACCCCCTAAACCTTACTATAAGTGAGAATATTGTAAACTTGGGTTATAATCCGATGGTAACACTTCCCATGCCTATTGCACATCAACAAAGTGCAGTGTCTCTCTTTTAGCCACCCAACTGGCACAGCGACATGTGATAAAGGGGCAGCACTGCTCTACTTTATGCAACACAAAAATGAAAAGTGAGACCACCCTAGCACTTACTAAAATAAAATTAAATTTGATGCATTTAGCATTTTTTTTTTACTTTGTATTTATACCCAGAGCTCTGGCCAAGTTACTGGCATAACATTAGGGGCTTAATACCAAAGTTTCCTTATTTCAGCCATTGACTCATTATTGACACCATTTGTTAGACAGAACACTACCTTTTTTGTGTTCTCACTTCATGTAGATTTATGGAATGTGGGTTAAAAGAAGTTTGACTTAACAGGCACTGTCAAAAGGGTAGCCATTGTAGGTTGATGACTAGAAAATACTAGAGACAAAGACGGTTTTGTTCTTAAATGCATAATCTTGAAAAACAACAACCAAACAAGCAACACTAGCTTCTGCTGCTCTGATAATGGTTTTCTGCTGTGCAGGAACATGGAGAACGTTACAGAGCTGCTGCTGCTGCTGGAGCTGCTGTTTCCACTCATGCTGTCAGCTTGGGTTATTTATCCTGCCCTCCTCTTCTTTGAGACATTTGCTCTAAAACACAGAATTCAGCCCCTTGTTCACAAGCGCATTCAAAGACTGGAACACACCCACATTCATAACCTCTCGTGTCCACTGCACACCCACGCATTGTGAACTTGCCAGGATGCCGATTCTAAGCTGATGTCCACAAGAGAAAATAGTTTAGCATAAGAACTAAGGCACATGAAACTCAACATGATTATTCCCAAAGTGATTATACCAGAAAAATATATACACTACTTCAAAAATCGGACAAAGAAAACAAAACAAAACACGAACAAGTGAATAATGGAGAAGCATGCGGGAAAGTATGAGAAAAACGATAAGCAGAAGAAAACCAATAAACATAAAAGTGAAGGATATCTGGAGCATATTTCAGTTTCATAAGTTTCATGGCTCCAGGCTGCACCTGGCAATGCCAGACTTCTCTATCTTGCCAGGACTGTCTGTTTTTAAATGCCAGCAGATGGTGCAGAGAACTTCCAGCTTCCACCCAAACCTCCTGACTTTACTCTTCCCTGAACGTTATCCTGCTTATCAGCAAACATAGACACCCCCTTCCCTCCATAACACACCTTTATTTATAATCTATCTCACACCTTTCCTATCTTAGCAAATTGATGTCCAGTTCAGGAATCTTAATCACCTTGTTTTTCAAAGGTGCTGATTTGTGATAATCTTTAAAGCATTTTATAGCTGGTTCGGTATGCTACGAATGAACAGGTGCCTGTTAGGTGTGTAATTTTACTATAGTTGTTTTAGTCTTTGTAGACCGCAGATGCTCAGCTGGGTGACTTTTATGACCGTTGAGAAGTCTGACAAGCCAGCAGGTGCTGTACAGTGTTGATGACATCTGACTTTGGGGTTGTTTAGTGCTAAATTTTAGTTAATATTTACTGTAAAAAAGTGGTAGTCTGCTGAACAAAACTCTTTTTTGTTTGGAAAATATGACTGAGAAACTACTGAGCCCGGTCAAGGTGACACAGAGTTAAACTTAATCTGAATCCTTAGAGGTGTTGAACAGAAATAACCCAAAAGCTTAAAAAGGGGCTGAATAAATTTGTATATACTAAAGATGCCTTTAACCGCAGTTGTCTATATATGTGTTTAATGTTCCGTCAGCATCCTGAATATGCTTAACTTTTGTTCATTTCAGAAGTATTACACCAATGTTTCTCTCTGCTCAGACTGATTAGTTGATTAAAATGTTTATTAGTGTAACTGTTTGTAATTGATAGATACTATGGCTGCATTCAGCGATCTAAAACTGCTAGAGCACAACAATGTTTAGTTAATTGTGATTATTCCCATCATTTTAAAGCCACCATGACAATGATAGCATCATTTTCCCTTTCATTTGAAAAACATCTATGTAAACAGTGTGAGGGATTCCAAACAAAGAGGCTGTTTTACATTTACATTTAACAAAAAATGTAAACTAAAAGATACAAATATTCTGAGGACGCTTGAAGCAGTTTTAGGAGAAAGCCTCCTTAGGAGAAAGAGAGCACTATGGCGGCTGAAAGTTCCAAACGTGCAGCAAGTGACAAAACGAGCTGCAAAAAACAGGTGTTATGCAAACTCTAAAACATGCAAGAACAAAAGACAAATGCTACAGATGCAAACATAAAAATTCTCCAATTGTTGAAAGTAGAAGGAAACACTTACAATTAAAATAACAAATGCAAAAAAAAAACACAGACGTGCTCCAAAGCATTTTGAGGGAGTTAAAGAAAGAACAAACCATATCAGACTAGACCCTACGCACAAACTGTAAGTCAAGCTGTAACAGAGGATAAAAAAAAGAAAATTGGAGAAAGGAGAGATCCTTTATTTTTTTCTTGAAATTAACAGACTTTACCCTTACAAAGAATTTATTCATATGAACTAACAACATTCATGGAATGTGCTCATTGAAACACATTTTTGCTCACTAATGTGCACTTTAATGCATGGCTTATCTGCAAGTTGAAAATTCAAACAACTACTGTGCAGAATTGACTCTATTTCAAAATTACACACATATCGTTCACAAAAGAACTGCAAAATAAGTTGCATTCATTGTCTTGCCAGGAGCAATATCTATCCATACAAAACAAACTGTGGATTTGCATAATTCATATTTTCTCCGATGCTAACGTCTAATTTGTTTTACATTGCAAAAAAAGAAATTGACATCTGCTAATACTTCAATGACATATTCACTAGAAAAAACACGAATAATCTTTGTAAGATCTTCAGATCAATTAACACGTTATTTTACAAGACAAACAGGAAGTAATGTTAGCTGAGAGGCCAAGGCCTGACTGATTCAGATTAAAAACAAAGTAAACAAGACATAACACAATCAGGACAATGTTATCATCAAAACAAGATAGTAATCAACAACAGGATTATCCTTCCATCCATCCTGATTAAAAGGTATATGTATACCTTCAGCTAATTCTGGCTCTGCCCAAGGATCTCCCAATGCATAGTTTGAAATAAGTTCAAAAATCTAAATTCTAGGGAAACTTAAGTCGCTATGTTTTTTTTCTTTGTAATTGTAAAAGGTTAATGAAATTCTATCAATTTCTCATTTCACAGGCAACATTTCAGATCAAGGATTTCAGATCAGGTCAAGGATTGCAGTACCAGAACAGCTTTATGTATTTCAAAGATTGTTTCCATCTCCAAAGAGGGAAGTTTATCTATTGGATTCTCAGTCAGAGGTTGGAATAGCTAGCAAAATAGCAAAAGGTGGTTTTAATTCGATTGGATATGATGATGGGGTATCAAGGACAGAACAGTGTGCCTGTGGACAGGACAGGTTTCTATAGCTGACTTGTTAGGACAGCTTGACTCTGATTTGTACTTGAGCTTGGTAAAAAAAAGTAGACCTGATACGCCTGGGGAGATTTTACATCAGCTAAATTAGCCGTGTATTTTTGCAACATCCTTGTGTGTACATGTGTGCCTTTAAGAGTTTAGGGGATCTCTGTAATTCAGTTGATAGGAACAGGAAATGGAGCTTCTCTGTGAGAGAGTCACAAAGGAAGAGCAGACGGGACAGAGCATAGAAACAGTGGAGATAATTAATCAACATGTTTTTGTAAGTAAGGGAGGCAGTTTTCACAGTGATCACATGTAATTTAGGCCCCTGAGTCTCCTTGAACTATGAACTACATGCATGCACAGATTTGTGTTTGGATCTTTCTCCCTTTTTGCTTGGAATATGCCAGATCTTTTGCACTTAAAACAATAAGTATACCATATGCTATTATTGTAATTTTAAACAATGATTGAGTGAAATTGCTTGTTACGTTGGGCCCTCCAGATCAAAAGCACATGTGTCCTTTTGGTTGATCTGAATGGATAACCATTGTTTTTTCACTCGCCTGTGCGGATATAATGGAAACAAATAGACAGATATTCAGGTGACTGAAGCTCACTAGTTTATCTTAAAGGATATCCTCAAGGATAAACATGGATATCTGAGCCAAACATGCTCCAGTCACATGGTTTCCTCCTGACTGAGGATCATTCATGTGAACTCGATAGCTCTATTATCTTTGAAAGACGTTTATTCAGTTTAATTAGTCAGACTTAGATCGTTTACTGCTTATTCTGGCTGTAAGAAAACACATTATTTTAAAAGAAACCTACATAAAACTACATTGGAGTCTCTGAATACAAATTAAATTCAGTTTAATAAAACATTTTTATCCTAAATATGTGTAGATAGAAACAGTTTACCTATTGAAAATAATAGAAATCAATAAATTATTCAAAAGGCAAACTCACTCAACCGATTCAAACAAGCATATATATTAAAAATGTATGCACTTTTATGCATGGAATGAGCTAGAGACAGAGGGGATTTCTGGGTTTCCATTCTGGACCTTTACTTTTAATGACTTTCTTTTGGATAAGATAAAGTCAATTCATTGTTGGATAGATTTGAAGTGAGTTAAAACTTTCAGATTGTACAGTCGTACAATCGTCCTCCCTTTAGTATATATTTTCTTCTTCTAAACAGCCACTCTCTGTTGCCATTTTTTATAGAAATCCAGCTATCATGACAAAGCAGATAAAAGAGGTTTTCTTTAGATGGATCTTTAAAGAGCAATTTATTTTCGTTTTGATGCTGAGATGTTTTGATAATTCACAGCAGATTAAAGAGAAGAATCAACTGGCCAAACAACCAGCATCAGCCTTCAAATTGCTGAAAAATGTATAATTACACTGGTCCAGACATCACATCATACATTTCAGCAGTGTTTGGGTCAAATGCATGGAAAACAAATGATCGCCATCAAAGGACAAACAGCTGCTTGTGTTTGGGTGTCCATGTATGTGGTCCATGTTTACACGTTCTGCTTGTAATCCCTGTGTTCTTTCACATCGTCCTGCTTCTTCACTTATCTCATAATTTAATCAATTATACTTGAAGAATTCACTGGATTACTAAGCATAAAGGGTATCATTGTAGAGGCAAAGAGACGGGGAGGGACTTATATAGAGCCTCTGTGATATGTCCAGACAGAGCGAGACAGAGCAGAGCACAGAGAATAAGTCATTGTTCTGCACGTCCGCCTGAACTCTGACCACTGTGCTTCATAGTAATGTATGAAATTCCTCCAGCGTCCTCCAAATGATTCACTGTAGACATATCTGTGTTTGTGTCCATGTCTTCTATCTCTATTCTCTGTTGCCGCTTCTCAATGTCCCGGATGTATTCCTTCTTTTAATTACTCCAGGATAATATTTTTCTTGTTTGTTTTTCATTTCCGAATTGGTTTAGAAACATGTCCTGTGAATGTTTACTGCTCCATGGAAGGAAGAAACTAATGCACACTTCTCCTTTTTCTGGATTTCTGCTGGTTTATTTAACAGAAAATCGCTCTGGAGAGCTCTGCAGTAGACTGAAATAACAAATTATGTCCTTCAGCAGTCTTATTATGTCTGACCTTTTGTCTCCTCCTTTTTGTCTTTGCAGTTCTGCTGACTTGTGTGTTGTCCTTCAATGTGGACCACAAGAATAGCATGTCCTTTGAAGGCCCTCTGGATGACATGTTTGGCTACACTGTGCAGCAGTTTGAGAACAGTGAAGGGAAATGGTAAGCTTCATTTGTGGTAACCTTTGCTGCTGTTCAACCTCCTCAATGTTCAGAGAAACTCAGTACATGGCAGTCTGAATGTGTATTAACTGTCCTTTTATTTTTCTAATCATTTAGTTTTTAAAAACATAAAAATCATCTAAAATAACATAACTTCACCAGGGTACTCCCTTAGTTAATGCTTCCTCTTACATTTATTGGCAGAAACAGTAAACTGTTCATCAAAGTATCTTCACAACCAGCATGTAAATATTCTAAAACAAAACAGCCCTGACTACCTGCAAGATTAACCCATAAACACACTTTTAAAGCCTTGTTAATGCTCATTAAAGTGCGTTTCTGGATCTGGTCGTTAGTTACACCAGGAATGAATGGTTCATTTGCTTCTCTCCAACCTGTTGCAAAACCACATCTGATTCAAATCTACATTTGTTGTATGAAGTGGTGTTTTGCAACTTCTAGCTTAATAAAGCTCATGTGATAGTCACTCTTATTCACTCACTGCTAATATTTGGAGTCAGTTGTGACTGCATCATATTTAGGTTCCAAGTGAGGGAATCAGATCAGCCAAAATTACAAGAGAGAAGAGGTCAAACCCGAGGAAAAGCAGGGAGTGGAAACTATAGTAAAGTCTTGCACAATCATGAATTATTGAGAGGATAGCTGCAAACAAGTTGTATTTAAAAAGCTTAATTACCTGGAAGTAACGCAATGACAGGGAGGTGACTTAACCAGAGGCAGATGTATCCACCAGTTCTCCACCCTTAGTGGTGCTGAACACTAAATCATCTGCAGAAATGCAGCTCGATGTGGCGTGATCATTTTACGATTTACTGCAGCTTTGGTTCCCCATGATTTCTTTATTGTTCAGAGTGTTGCAATAAATCTAATGCAAATGTTAAGTTGCAAGTTGAAATGTTCAAAAACATTGCAAGAAAATGTCGCCCTGAGAGAAACCTTTTGTATTTTTTATTGAGAAATTTTAAAAATGAACAATAGCTGCAAAAAAAGGAAAAAACAAATCATCCATTTTGACCCAAACATTTAGAAATAAGTTTTTTGATGCCGTACCTGTAATTTTTGGCATGTATTAACAGCTGTGGAGTGGCGTAAATCATTATGTCATGTATTTCTCACAAGCAGCTGGTGCCAGTCTGAGTCCCATCTTGCTGCACTCTGTTTTAAATGACCCCAATAGGGTTTAGGAATGTTAATAACCTAAGTGTTCAGTGGAAGGCAGATCACCGCCTGTTTTTAGCATCAGTTTACTGACAGGAGGTAGGATTTCATATAACACACATTGATGGTTGATACAGTTGTGTTCAATGACCTTAGATACCTAAAGCAAGTCAACACAAAGAGCAATAGGGCTTCTTTCAGCAAACAGCTAAAACATTGGACTTGAATTGTGTGATGTAAAAGTGAATTGAATTAACTTGTTCTTATTGTTATCTTAATGTGATAATAGATATAATTAATGTGAGCCACACAGGACAATCATGATAAGCTTTTACAGCTTTCCAGGTCAGTTCAACCCTAGTATTTATGGTTCATTTAACAAAATAAGTATAATTAATCCATATTTGAATTGTTATTGGTAGCAGTGGACCACACAGTCGCTCCTTCCGACCTGCCAACTCTTAATTGCTTTAATAGTACGTGTGTTCTGCTTGTTATCATAATTGTAAAAATTATAATTTTTTCCTGTGAGTTTTGGCTTCAGGTTCACTTGGCCAGTAATCTAACCCATTTCTTTCTTTTCTTAGGGTTCTGATTGGATCTCCACATTCGGGTCAGCCAGCCAAAAAGACAGGAGATGTTTACAAATGCCCCGTTGGATGGGGGGACAATAAATGCATCAAGCTTGAGCTGCCAAGTAAGAACAAAATATTTCTGTGCTCGTGTTAGCGTTTGCTCTATCTACTGTATCAAAGTGGATGAAGGTCTGCAAAGTTCCAGAGGTGCTTTTTTTTTTCCATAATTTTTTTTGTTTAATAACTAATCTCTCTGGAATTAACATAAGCCCTTGGTTTATGGAGTAGGTCTATAGACTAAAAACATCTCTTCTGCTCCTTCAGTTATACCTGCCCATGGTAGATTGGCCAAAAATGCCTGCAAAATTTTCTCTTACTCATAATATTGAAAAATGTATTCTAAATACCAATGATAAACAGATGAAAAATAAAGAGCCACTCATCATAATTACTAAAGAAACATTAGTACTGAAGTGTATATGAAACCCTTATTTGTAAAAAAAAAAATAAAATAAAATAATATATATATGATAAAATATGAGCAAAATATCATCAAGTCAACAGGCCTTCTGCAACAACATTTAAGTATTCTTGCTGCAAATTTCTCTTACATTTTCCTCATACTGTTAGCTTTAATGAATACATCAGATTCAAGAAGCATTCTCAACTAAAATAAGTTATCTTAAATAAACTTCATAAACGTGATGCACTCCACTAGGGCTGCAACAACGAATCGATAAAATCGATAAAAATCGACTTTTAAAAGCGTTGGCAACGAATTTCATCATCGATTAGTTGTGTCGCGCGATTAATGCGTCATCCGCTGCCGCCATTATCACTGCCACTTGACTGAAACTGGAAAAAAAAAAAAGATACGGCAGAGCGAGTCAGCACCGCAGGTGCGCAGTGTTTCCAACTCAGCGACTTAGTCGCTATATTTAGCGACTTTTCAGACCCCTCCAGCGACTATTTTTTTTTAAAAAGTGACTAGCGACAAATCTGGCGACTTTTTACGGTGTTACTGGCGGCTTTTGGAGACTCTTACGTGAAAGCATGTATCGTTCCTAATCTTGTCCTCCAGCGGCAGCTGCTGCCGTGGGGCGCCTCCCCCCTCCCAACCCCGTTCTCCCGCAGGAATCTCTCTCATCGCTGCAATCAGAGCCGCAGGATGTACTTGGAGAAGCATCCCGCTGCAGCCTGTTTCAGCGTCCAGACTGCAAATGAAGCGCGCATGTGCCGGGATTGACGGTGCAAATTGATCACAATAATTAAAATAGCCTTTTTAAATAAATTATCTTGCAAATTATGAGGGCAAGGCTTTTGAAGTTTAAATCTTCTGGCAAAGATAAAGTAAAGAAGATCCTGCAATTTATGGAAGTAAAGTATAAAATCCAGCAAGATCAGTAATATGTCAATTAATTATCTGCCACATTCCCATGTAAATATCTGTCTTTGGAGGATGTGTTTTTTAGCACCCCTAGTTCTCTCATTTTTATTCCAAATACAATTTATAATTTGAATCACAGGGCTATTTTTATCTCTATGGTTCAGTATTTTCTCAAGTAGCAACTTTAACTGCTATACTTTCCTGTCTTAAAAGGCAGAACTCTTCTAGTAAAAAAAAAACAAACTCATTTGTTGAAATGGGGGGGCCTATTGTTTGAACCCCTTAGGGGCTTTAGAAAACAAAAATGCCTTTTTTTGCGCTTTATGAAACAAAGTAGCCTATATTTTGTGGATGTACAGCTACATTTTTCATGTAAGTTTGCGTAGTTTTAACACAAACATTTATTTTTCATATTGCACCAGTACAGTTAATGAGCAACCTGTACTTGTGTGCTTGTTTGTTCTGTCTAAAATGTTTATTTTGGAAAAAATATAATATATATATATATATATATATAATAAAATAAAAATATTTTTTGTCCGATTCATCGATTAATCGAAAAAATAATCGCCCGATTCATCGATTTTTAAAATAATCGTTAGTTGCAGCCCTACACTCCACCTGTGTGTAAGTGAGAGTGCGATCCCAAGAAATTTATATCTGCATAATTACCTCTCTGATTATTTCATATAAGGCTCTGAATTTTCGCGCCTCCGTGAATAAACACGAAGGTTTTCATTCATAGAAATGGAATTGAAGACAAAGAAAAAAAGGTTAGCAGATCGAGGCCTGCTGACTGAGAGCTGAGCAGCACAATTAAAGGGCCAATAAAAAGACCCAATAAATTACAAGAGATGTAAAGGACATGGTTGGACTGTTACAGAAGTAAAAATAACATAAAGAATACAAATAATCTAAAAAGAAAAATAATTTGATCTAAAAAAAAAGTCAATAAAAACTACTGATGGAGGCTGGGGTGCAACATTTGATGTAAATACTCAATATGATTTCAAGATAAACCAACAAGAATATGTCCTGCTAAATATCCTTTTAATACACAGACACACATGTACTGTACATCTCCAGGCCATGTCTTTAATTCCTTTATCTGCTCTAATTTAACAAAGTCAGATGGAGGGAAATGAATGTCAGTTCGACCATTAGAGGAATTATGCTGAACTTTTCATCCTACAAACTCAAATACAACCAGAATACAACACAAAATGGAAATAAAACCAATGAAAACTCAAAAAGAAGACTTAAACAAAACCAAAACCATGATAGTAAAATGTGTCCATACCTGAGAGACGATTAGAAATAGAAGGGAAATGGTGACTGTGACATTTTCTTAAATCATCCATCCATCCATCCATCCATCCATCCATCCATCCATCCATCCATCCATCCATCCATCCATCCATCCATCCAACCAACCAACCAACCAACCAACCAACCAAGTCCCAAAGGGAAAACTAGAACCCCTTTCCTCTGAAACACTGTCCAGCTCGTTCTCTTCCGATATCCCTCTCTCCTGCCTACAGTCAATCATCCAACCCTCCTTTTACCCAAAGCTTTATTCTCACACCTCAAATGCTTCATTCTTCTCCTCTGTTATGGACCCACATGTTTCCATGTGTTGATTTTTCACCAAATCCAAAGATGCCTCCCCCTTCTACCTGTCTGTTTCTAGATATCAGATGACATCAGAACAAGGTCCGTGTCCAGATGGTTTCAGCCCCAGAGTCCTGCATGTTAGAGTTCTGGTTCTGTTATGTTTTTCTTTTGAGTATCCAGTTTTGCTTTACTCCTTGTTTTCTAGTTTAAAGGGTTTAATTCTTATTTTGTTGTGCTTTCCTGGTTATTTTCTGTTTACTTGGTTTCTATTTGTTGCCCTCTGCTGCCCTCTTTTGTTCTCCCTTTTCCCTAGCTCTTTTCCTCTTTTGCTCTGTGCACACCTGCTCCCAGTTTGCTCATTAGCCCTCTCTTTGTTTCTGTCTCCTATAAATACTTTTGCTGTTCAGTTCTTCTTTGCTGGGTCCTCGTCTAACCTCATCACTTCCTCCCACTCGTCTCTCTGAGCCATCCTCCAGGTTACAGTTCTTCCCTTGATGACTCTTAGGTTTTTGGTAACATTTGACTTTAGTTTTCATTTTTTTTTTTTTTTTTTTTTTTTTTTATCTTTGAATTTTTGGACTCCTGGTTTCTCGTGTGTTTTTGGACTTTGCTTTCATTTGGATTTCTGGATTCCTGTTGTCTGTGGTTTTGGACTTTGTTTTAGTATTCTTCATTAAATCAACTAAAAACTCACCTCTGTCTGCCTGTCTCTGCTTTTGGGTCAACTATCCTAAAACAAATCCTGACGCTGCAGGCCTATGCAGAGAAGCTATGTGGGATTTTACAGCACCTCTTCAGCTTTAGCCTGATTCAGGAGACAGTTCCAGTGATGTGGAAGACCTTCTGCCTTGTTCCTGTACCTCAGGAACAAGGACTATTGGACTCAGCCAATAGTCTTCAATGACTATAGACCTGTTGCCCTGACTGTTAAATAAAAAATGTCTTTAGGCGGTTAACCGACATCTGCTGAGTTTAAGGTCTGTTCACCTCTATTAAAAGCATTCTAGAAATAAGGATATCAGGAAATTGTCAATGATGACTCATACTTCTTAGCTCAAACAATAAAAAATAATACTCTTTGTAACACAATTTTACAAACAATGCCCAAGAAAGTAGGACAGATTATTTAAAACTAGTTATATAAGTTGCAGCTGCATGACTGGTTGTGGAGCCGATATTAGATCACAGACATTACAACAAAAAACCCCCCCGACTAGTTAACTCAGAGGGTGCAATAGTTATTTGTAATTCTTATAATTGGAAACCCAGTCCGTTCTCAAATAAAAGTTCCAGTTCCTCATTAGACTTCATAAGTAAACAAAGGGAAGCTGGATGAAGTGAAAAATAGAAACAAACTTATACTGTAAGCTCACATGCACTGTAGATGACCTTTCCCTGTTTCCAGTCGTTATCCTTTAGTTTATCAAATAATTTCCTTGTAAGGAAAAGTACCAATAATTTCTCCTATACAGGAAATATCTGTTCTAAATCCATAAAACCAAAATGTACTAAATGTGTCAATGTTTTATGCGTATTTTTTTCAAAGTTCATTAACTTACTGACACTTAATCATATCGCTCTTTGAAATAAGATACTTTAATATAGTCTACTTAGAGTAACTGCTCATCTGATTGGGGTCTTAGCTGGAGGATGTTGTTCCATGTGAACAGGAAGACAGATAATAAACAAGGTTTTAATGTTTTATCCTTCTACTTTATCCTAATGAGGTAGATAAACAAAACATATTTGTGGCTCTGCACGAATTAAAGCCCTTACAAGTTCTCCATCTTTGTCAATATAAAAAAGATGATTGACACATCAGATCTGTAACTGGACATAAGATAGGATAACGGATTTGAAAACATCCTTGCCTTTTGAGGTCTCCATTTTTGAGGAGAACACAGATCAGACTCTTAACTCACTAGATTGACAATGTAGCCATTCAGAAATGCAGAAGTATATAGATTCCCAGGAAAGATTGAAAGATTATCACAGAGGAGAGGGGTGTTTCTCCCTATGTACTCTCGACAATATGTAAAAGGCAATGGGTAGGTCAATGCATTGTTTTTCTATATGAATCAGACATACATGTATATCAAAACCCCTCTTAAAATACAAAAATTTGATCATGAAGAATTGAATTAGCTTGACAATTATAGTCAGATTACCCGGAGACAAACTTTTAAACCATTTTTCCACAATAAAAGTGCTGTAGTAGAAAGTTCCATTAAAACTTAGTGTGACACATCAGCCTCAACTTGGATCTCTGTAAATATTTCTTCACTATCCCCATCCATCACGCTGATCTGTCAGTCAGTCTGTCGCTCTGAGCTCACTTACTAATAACACACCCCAGTCCCGCTTGGCCAACTGCGTCTCCACACTGGGTTTATAGTTTTCCCAGCACAGATGAGAAAACCCAAACCATAATGAGGAAGGTTAAACCCTGCGGTTGATGTGTTGTAATCTTGAACCGCTCTAACATACAGTCAAACTGGAGAAGCGAGCTCATTATGCATGATGACATACTGGCAAAAAAGTCATCAATCAACCACAGGTTTTTGTTTGGCTGCTAGATGGTGTTGAATTATGGTGGCTTTATTTACGAAAAGGTAATTTTAAAAATTATGTAGTGTATTCATGCAGAAATGCTTAGGTAAACAGTCAAAAATATATAATTTAGATGATCTGATATTTAATAACACTGAGGTCTATTTCGTTATTGTCTTAATGAGAAAAAGTGACAAACATATACAAGTGAATTATGCACTGCTCAAAAATAATAAAGGGAACTCATAAATAACCCAATATATAGTTCTGTTATATTTTTCATTGCAAAAGGCCTTCAGTAAGACAGATTTTTCATATTTTTATCTGAAAATGTAGAAGCATCAATCTTCTCCTGCACTACTTTCTGTTGCATAGGAACATATGATGAGCACGGGTTCTGTGTCATTCCTTCTGTTAGATGATAAGGAATTTGGAAAACACTGTCTAACAAATAAAATGTCCTTACTGTTAATTGTATTGTTTAATCCAAAGTATTCTCACTATGATTGTTTTTGTACAATTTAATAAACTTTATGATGTTAAAAAAAAAAGGCAGGACACACGTTTTTTTCTCATGACTTGTGGAGCATCATACAGAGTTAAATGACACATAAACGTGTTAGTGAGGCCATGCGAAACCATCGAAAGAGAAATCTAAACTAAACCAGATCCAGATTATTCCCAAGTTGAGGAACTAATTTTAGCCACATGTTGTGGTTACCTAATGATTCAACATCCACCACCCAATACCACCACCACCAAATCATCTGTTTTAACAGCAATAAGCCACATTTAGAGGCAAATCATGGTAAAAAACATAAACAGTGTTAAGCATATATATTGGTGCCTATTATGTCTTCTGGACAGACAGAAGTGAGGGAAAAAGGGGTAGCTGCACTCTTCCTGTGGGAAAATCCAAGAGAGGAATTTGTTCAGCTGTTCGTCTTCTGTAAGTTTTGTTTGTCTCACTGTGTTTATTCACCCTATTTTTTTTTCTCTTTTTTAGAAAACACAACTATTCCCGATGTACACGAAGTAAAGGAAAACATGACCATGGGAACCACTCTGGTGACCAATCCCTCTGGAGGATTTCTGGTAAGCAGGAAGTGTACATATTCCACACCAAGCACAAAAAATAATTTTACTCACTGTTAGAAAACTCTGCAGACCTTTGAACTACAAAGTTTACACCATATTTCCCATCGAGACTCGCTGTCCTGGGAATGTCATGCAAATCTATAAGTGCACAGATGAGATTGGAACATATTGTGTAAAACCAATTTACTCAGACCTGACAACCACAGGCTTATGAATTACTATTTTGTGCATAAATTTCATCTTGTGCTTCAAGAAAATTCGATCTGATACTATTTGTGAAACAACTCTGCTGTTATTGGAATCATTGTCTTATTTTTTAGTTTTTCCTTTTTTATTTTAAAAATAATTTTTATAAAGTTACTCTTTTTATACTTAAAGAAATACAAAAAAACAACTACATTAATAAATATTTGAGACTTTTGATGATCCTTACTTCAATTTGTTTGAGAGTTGACTGCAACAGATTTTGTAAAGTGGACTTTTTGTAATGCAAACACATTAGTTTGTTTGTAAGTAACACATGGGGATATGATTGGGAGCAGAGTGCAGATTTTAAGCAGGTATGTGTCTTAAATTTAGTCTGTCAGTGATTTCAGGGCTTGACCAAAAAAATGGGGTTTAATTCTAGGAGTCTAGGCTTAGGCCATATGCAGGGGACCCCGAACGTTTTGATGCAGTAGCCCTTTGTGTCCCCCAACAATGACCTGAAAAATAAACTTGTGTAATCTCCCTTTTACATCTATTCACATGGTAATATATATTAAATCTGTTTAGCATAAAAATTTAATTTTCAACTGTATATTTTCACTGTATAACAAACTTTCCAATAAAGCGTCGACAATAAGAACAAAATAAATAAAACCTCTTTCAGTTGTGTTTTTAATTAGATGGGGCTGGACTAAAGAGGCAAGACAGAGTTTTCTGATTATTCTGTCACCTGTGGCCAAAACACAGAACTACTGCACTCTTTTGCTGGTTCTTGACAAGTGTTTTTTTTTTTTTTTTTTACTGTTTTCACCTTACGTGGAGTTGCCATTGGTGTCCGAGTTGACCTGGATATCCACAAAATCCACCTTCAATATAATACTTCGATTGCTAGATTGGACCCTTTAACATGTTTGATGTCACAGCTGCAGAAACAGCGTGCTTTAGAGCTAAATAACGTTCAGGGGACATAGACTACAGGCTCATAAATGCTTTGGCATCAACCACGACATTCATGACATTGTCTAAGTGAAGATGTGCTCAATGTTTTGTTTTGAGTACCTTTGGGGTTTAAAAGGTAGACCTATACAAATCATTGTTAGACTTAGACAAACTTTACTGTAATTTTCTATCCACAGAGTGTATAAAAAACGAAATTTAGTTTTGTTCAGCTCTCATGACAATGACAATGAGGTGCAGCAGTGATGAAATGTAAATATTTGGAGAAAACCCCCCAAAGATTTTCGAAAACAAAGAAGACATTCAGGTGCCTTGTCAGAAAAGTTGGAATAGTTATTTATTACATTATAAGGGGAAGAACCAAAGAGTTCAGTTTCGAAGTTTGTCATCTCAATGGGTGTAAACAGAAGTAATATAATTTAATTCTGCTGCACCTAGTGGGGACCAGGCATTGTTACCTGCTAGATCAGACGGTTCCCACAATGTGCTATGATTCATTGTAAATGGTCCCCACAATGTAAGAAATACACCCCAGCACACACAAATATTTTATAATGGATATTGTTGTTAAGAAGGAAGACAAGTCTCTGTTTTTGTTGAACATGTGGAGGGCTTTAGCAGTTGGTTTGCCAAACTTCACACCTTCACAAAACAGTGAGATTGTGGGCAAAACGTTAGTTGTATGTCTCTCAGTGAAGAAAAACATTTAGATTATTTGTCAAAGTTTACTACTGTAAAATAGTATTGGTTTCCATTTCAAATATAATTCTTGAGTACTTTAAAACTGCATCTTCTCAGTTTTCCTGGATTTGAGTAGTTCTTTCCTCTTGGGATCTTTGTTTTTGCTCTTAAGTAGCCCTGAACATTTCTTCACCCATCACCTCAGACTGGTGGAAAGCTAACCAGTCACAGTCCTGTGAGATCCTCCTTCCCAGAGTTTATTTGTATGTGTGTGTCTCTTGTCTCCACAGGCGTGTGGTCCTCAGTATGGCTACATGTGCGGCCAGCAGCAGTACATCTCGGGAGTTTGTGCGAACGTCAGCCCCTCCTTCCAGATCCTAAACTCCATAGCTCCTGGAGTTCAAAGTATGTAGCTCGCCTGAGTAATGTCCAGCCACTCTTCACAGGACATGATGTATGCATACAAATTATCTGAGCAGGATAAGAGATAAGCAGTATCTACCAATCATAGCAGTACCACCCAAGACCCCAACATCAAACTCACCCTCCCTTACAGGAGAGGAGGATTAGAGCATTCCTCTGAATGTAAACTTGTCTGCTACCCTTTATTACTCTCTGGCTTGGCCCAGCCCAACTCTTCTGCTGCATTGTATGCCCAATTTAGGAGACAGTTTACTGGGACTGCACTCTCGTTCCCTGGAAGGAAACAACTAGGAAAAATGTTTAGTGTAAACAGACTCCAGTCATTGCTTCTTTTTGTTTCCCATATTTTCTTTTCGTTTCTATTTATTTACCAGAAATAAATATTGAAATTTATTGTTTTGAGCTCTAACTAGAATTAAACATTATTTTTAAAGGATTAGAGCTGTAGATACTTAACAAATAAATAGTGTCTTTCATTACCCTGAATAAGTATTCCTGTTATTATCCTGTTTATTTGAGATTTCTAAATTATTCAGTACAATTCCTTTAATTAAATGTTGTGCTTCTAGTTAATGTTGGTAGCAATTGGATTATTTTTAGACAACTCAGCTTACTCGATTCTTCTAATTAATGTCACAAACCTTCCTGAGAGATTCACCAGAAATGGATTTTGGAAGCACTCTGAGCTCACTGTTTGCTTAGGAAAGGGTAGTGAACATAAATTGATCCGGGTGATGAACAATAATTGGCAGCATGGCATTGAAACCATGCTCACTTAATACTAATGGGCTGAACACATGCCAATAATTCATCTATTAAACCATGATAACACCACTAGCATAAACCAAGGCTAGTCACTCAACTAAACATGATCTCGGGTGTCTTCTCTTCCTTAGACATGTCTTTGTTCTGGTTATTATCAG
The DNA here is from genome assembly GCF_016077235.1 of Cyprinodon tularosa. Taxonomy (NCBI): domain Eukaryota; kingdom Metazoa; phylum Chordata; class Actinopteri; order Cyprinodontiformes; family Cyprinodontidae; genus Cyprinodon; species Cyprinodon tularosa. The sequence continues at coordinate 1,527,545 of NW_024039718.1, read as the reverse complement.
AAATCTCCAGTTTCATACATATTCTGACTTTATCTGGCACGAGCAGCCATGTTTTTTTTAAAAAAAAAAGTTAATTTGATCTCCGCCTTATGTGAGGTGGTGAAATGTGATTGCTTGAATAATGGTGTTAACATCAAATTGAACATATGTGCCTAATGAAATTGCCAGTAAGTGTATATGGAAAGACATTAGCAGCCTGAAGTGTCCATTCAGACCTTTATAAAAGGTGTATTGACCAAGGGATATAACCTCATCACTATTAGCCAGTACCCATAAAACTAGACATGTTTTGTACCGTGTTGAACCCCTTAAAACATTGAAAATGTTACTTAAGGCAATCATTGCTCCCCTTTAAAAACACAGACTGAGGTGGTATTTTATATCCTTGAAAAGCTTGATTACTCTTACAAGAAGGTACGACTTACACAGCTTGGTTCTAGAGGTTGTCCATCTTTGGTTTTTGCTGGCATTTATTTTGAGGTATATGGTGTCATTAGACAATTGTATTCTTGCAGTAATTAGTACAATTTTTTCACTAATTATTAATTACAAGCTGTTTTTACTTAATTCCCCATACATGAGTTGTTTGAGGATAAGCAGTGTGTGGTTTAGCGTTGACTCTAACATATACTGCACACCCAGATATCTAATAAGTGCTCAGCTGAGTTGAGCTCTTTACTCCTACTCCAGCGGCGTAGGAAGCGGGGGGGACGGGGGGGACGGGGGGGACATGTCCCCCCCAACATAAAAGCCAAGTGGATATGTCCCCCCCAAAAAATTGTACCGCAAAATATTAGATTTTGACATTTTTTTAACTAGCGTGCTTTTATTTTGAAGGCGCAGCATAGTGTTACGTCACTGTACTCCCCCTCCCCTCTCTAAACTGCTGTGTTTTTGCACACTCAGAAGGGAGATGAAACGGTGACACAGAAGTCAGAAACTTGTGAATGAGGTAAAATGGTCTGTCGGGATGCTGCTATAACGTCTTGTTAGTTCACTTTCATATATAGAAACTGAATCTTTTTGGTTTAGTCATCGTAGTCTTGTACGGAAGAGGATTAGGGCCACTGGAAAAAAAAAAGTTAACTGATTTTTACTTTTTTTTTTTTGTTTAACATGGGGAAAAAAGTCAGAATTCTGACTTTTCTCAGAATTCTGACTTTAATCTCAGAATTTTCACTTTTTTCTTCTGACTTTTTTCTCAGAATTCTGACTTTAATCTCAGAATTCTGACTTTTTTCTCAGAAATCTGACAGATGATTAATATTTCTAATCAATTTACAGTGTTTTTATTTTGTTGGGGGGGTATTATACAGATATATAAAAACAAGAAGGTCTAACTAAAAGATAACCAGAATATATGTTTAGAGTAAAGGTTGACTACTTGTGTTTACACAAGCACACAATTTCAAATCTGCTGAGCTTGCTGTGCAAGAAAATGTAAAATATACGTTTAAAGAAATATAACAGGAAGTACTGCTAAAACAAACTAAATGTTAAATAATGTAGATATTGGTTTAAAATATTCTTCAGATTTGAAAATTTGGAAGGAATACATAATTTTGAAATTAATCAACAAATCTGGTAAAAAATAAATAAATAAAAAATAAAAGTTGCACTTTTTTACTTGAGGAATTTGTTGAATAACTTCATAATTATGAGTTTAACTAGTTGGAGGTAATGCTACACTTCTCTGCTTCCTGTCCTGCTCATAAAAGTTAAACATTATAAACCCACCATTCATTTTCTACACTATTTGGAAAACACAACACAAATGTAATATAACAAAAGTATGTTTAACAACAAACATGTTAGCATCCAGCCATAGCCATGTCTGTTTTAGAGACTAGCTCTCTTGTTTTAATGACCTTCTGCTCCTCTATTAATGAGGGGACCCCTCAGGCACGTAAAAAGTTGCCTAATTCTGTCATTTTCCACCAATGTGTCACTGGCCCTCCTCAAACAACTCACATCTTTGTCAGTGAAGCTGAGTGCTCCACATCTCTGCCTTCATGGTGACCATCTACATTAAGATCCAAAATTCTGAAAAAAAAAGTCAGAATTCTGAGAAAGAAAAGTCAAAATTCTGACTTTTTTCCCGTATTAAACTGAAATAAAATAAAAAAATCACTTAACTTTTTTTTTTTCTAGGCCCTATCCTCTTCCGTAGTCTTGGGCTGATCACTCATCCAATATTTAACTGCTAACTTTCTCTAGACGTTTGCCACGCTAGCCAAATTTTTTTTTTTTTTTTTTTTTTTTATAGATCTCATTTCAGTACAATGCCACCGCCAACTAAAAGGCTGAAACAGCAGTAGGACTTACTCAGATTTTTTTAAAAAGAGAAACGTCAGTGTGAGTTACAGTCACCTAACACAACTTGTGTTGAAATTTGCCCGGTCTGGGCGTGCGTTTAACGAGAATTTTTTATTTTTTGCGTGGTTTTGATTCCCCGAAATGGACAGATGTTATACCTGCCGTGCTCCTGATCGTTAGTTAAAACCACAGGGAGAGTTAATTTTAATTGTTAGCAGCGGCGGTCGCATTGGTTGTGCAACCACTAATTAACCAACTAATTAACTTCTGCGCCTTTATTTCCTCAAATAAACTGCTGGCTCCTCTTTTTAGACCATAAACAGATTAACACAACATTGAAAACTCTGTAGTTTTCTCTGTTCTGTACTGCAAACTGGAATTAAAGGCGCCATTTCTACCAAAGGTCTGGACAGACTGGCGACCTGTCTAGGGTGGACCCCGCACCAGCACCTCCTGACCCCACTAAGGGACAGGGTGTACAGAAAATGGAAGGATAGATGGATTTCTACCAAAGATTTAGAATGCGTTTTTGAACCAGATGCTTCAAAGCGCCCTGTCCATAATTCTTCACCACACTGTCAGCTCCCTCTGTCAGTCAACCTATATAAATTCATTTTTGACCATTATTGCAAGTTTGACAAAATAAAACATATCAAACTTTGCACTTGTGTGGCCTACTGAACTGTTTTTAATCCAACTGAAATATTTGATTTTCTAGTGCGTATGCGGACACTAAATATGCCAAGGGCTGAAGCCCTTGAAAGACACCTCCCTTTGCTTAATAAAAGACTCCAGTCATTTTGTTTGGTGATATGCTCACATCTTATGAACAAATGCATTATGTAAATTTTAAATGCATTATTTTTGCAAGACACATTTATAAAGGAATAAAGTAAAAGATTAAATAGCCTTTTTTTTAAGTAGCGTACTTAAGACATGTTTCTGTTGAATATTTACGAATCTCAGATTTCCGACATGTGTCCCCCCCAATTGTAAACATATTCCTACGCCCTTGTCCTACTCACACTTTCTAGTGCGTTAAGATAGTCCAATCTTTGCAGGGACCTTCTAGAGCTGTTTTGTTTGTTTTTTTGAGGATGGACTTTAGTTTCTGGGGGAAATGGATCACCACTGGTTCCAGAATTTTATTCCAATATCTAACTGCATTGTTTACTGGCAATGAAAACAAGCTTTGCTTGTGAGAGAGATATGGCATCTCCGAGCAAAGATCTGGTTGTAGAACCGTTGAGCAGATTATGACCATATAACTCTAAAAGAAACATTAAAGTTCCTTAGTGAAATGAAGGTTAAGTTTTAAAATTATACTGAGGCATGGTTTAACATTTTGCTTGGAACAAGTTTAAATTTAGCACAATTGCAGAACACATGCAGAGAAATTATTGCAAAAAAGGCCAATCAAGTGCCAGTGATTAAACTATGGCCTTCCAAACTGGAGGACAAAATGAAAACTAAGACACAATAAAACATCACAGTGGATTTTCAGGCACATTTGGATGGCGCTACCTACATAATTTCCCCTTCATTGAAATGGTGATGAATTAGTTTTTCTAAATATGTAAATACAACACCAGTTGAAATGTGTTATATATGTATTATTTCCAGTAATTTGTGACATTTCAATATGTTCTGATTTTGTTCTAGATTGTTCGAGCAATCTGGACATTGTGTTTGTGCTGGATGGATCAAACAGCATTTACCCATGGCCTGCAATTGTTAACTTTCTTCTCCGCTTCCTTAAAAGCACCAGGATTGGGCCCACCCTCTCGCAGGTCAGTAATACATCTCCTTTATAGCCTAACAGTTTTAGCATTTTAATTTTACTTCCACTGTGACGACAGGAGAGAAGCACTCCAGGAAAGACAATTTGACAAGGAAAAACATTGGATATGGAATAACATTTACCACAATTTCTGTGTGTTTTCCAGGTGGGCATAGTATCATATGGTGAGGATGTGGCTCACCATGTCAACCTCAGCCAGTTTAACAACAATGAAGAACTGATTAAATTTGTAAAAGATCTTCCTCAGCACACCGGGACAAAGACTCATACTTTCTTGGCCATCGATACTGCGAGGTACACCCCATTGGCTGCACTTTTAATTTCAGCTTGTCATATCAAGTTTAAAGAAAGAATAATGATTAAGATGCGTGTTTAACAAAGCAGAATCAGGCCTCTTTTCTGGAATTACAACTTCTTTATCTGACTCAAAGAAAGGTCAATTAACAATAAGTGAATCCAGAATATAATCAACATTTTAATGCATTGCATGTGGCGTTAGCGATGTCATTCATTAAAAGAAATACAGTTGGAGCACAAAATGAAGACATCCCACTGAATATAAAATTTCAGTTATCAGGATTTTAGGTAGGAATGGGACCCGTATACATTTGGACCGATAAAATATCGATGCCTGTGAATTAGTGTTTATACTCGATGGTGCTTATTTTTAGCACCACTCTACATCATTTTTGCCTGCTAAACTTAAATCTCAGAAAGTCCAACATCTCACTGGTCACATCAACTCAGTAGATAAATACATGAAGTTCCCATGTAAGGATGTAAAAAATGGCAGGTGGCTTTCTTAAAGTGTGAGTCTCAGATGGAGGACAGTTATAGTGTAAATGTGTATTGCAAACCCATTCAAAAAGACCAGTACGGCTGGTTTGAATCCCATCACCCACTAAGTCAGATGTTGGAAGTTGTATATTAAACTTTCCCTAAGAAAAATCTTGCCTCCTCTGATCTAATCCAATGACCTTGCATTTGAGTCACAAATAATGCGTGTCACTACATGATCCATCAGATCATTTCACACTCGCATCCAGATATATATCCGGGTCGTCCTTGACTTTATTTTGTTAAAAATGCCTAAATTACGGTTTCCCTCCCCAAAAATAGTAAATGTACTAAAATATAATGTGTATCTAAAGAAAGAAACAACTAAAATGCAGATAAACATGGTTTAATCATATTTTGCTGGACAATTCTTGGCATGCCTGATGATGAAGGAAGCAGTTTAACGAAGAAAATGTAAAAAGCATAAAAATCGTCATTTTTTTTCTTTTTACAGATGTGTATTATTATTCTTTAGCGTGTTAAGGATGGAAATCAGTAGTTTTAGTACCATAATTACATAATTTATGGACACCCGGATGTATATAATTTCGCGCATGCACTGAACGGATCGTGCTTCCGGGACATCTACACATATTAAGTGTGTATCAGCGATGCAAACAACAACTTTTAAATGTTTAAAAAAAACAATAGTAAAATATCCATTTTATTACTGATTACTGATTATTCTAATACAGCTTTTTGTCACCATAGTATCTGGGAACTATAAAAAAAAAACAGGAGAGAGAGACAGAAGAGCAGGGGATAGAAAGTCCAGGCATAGACTACGCTTTGTTCATCCTACCCACCATTTTGCCCTGATGTGATTAGACAGCTTGTAAAAATATTCAGCCATAATCTGCCAGTTGGAACAAGAAGCATTTAGGTTTCTGTCTTTGTGCAGAATAACAGGACTGTTAGGTTACTGTAGGTTTAGCTTTTTAGACAGATAGATGTACATCAAGAGGACATTTTGCAAGCTCTACTCATAAAAAAAGTTTATTTCCATTCATAGGCTTTATCATTTTTCCATCAATGCCTAATGGGCCAGTCTGTGGTCAAAATAATAATAATAAAAAAATAAAAATAATACTTATATTATATTGTATTGTATGTTAACAAGTGGACATTGTACATTTTAAAGTGGGCTTCCAGGCAGCTGCAAACATTGTAAAATAAAAAAAAAGGTATTCAAAGACTCTTAGTCTTACTCTTTTGAAAGTAAACCCTTAATATACTTCTTATATATTCATATTTAATTTTGTATTAAATTAGGAAGGAGGCCTTCACACCAGAGAGAGGTGCAAGACCTGATGCCAAGAAAGTTATGGTGATCGTGACAGATGGAGAATCACATGACTTCCACCTACAACAAAATGTGATTTCTGAGTGTGAAAATGACGGCATCGAGAGGTTTGGTATTGCTGTGGGTACAAATCTCATATTTGAGTTCTCAAACATTTCTGATCATTTACTCACAAACGTATATAGTTTTGACAAACAAACACTTAAATAATCTCTATTTTTACAACTGTTTTTTAAAATGTAATCCTTTTGTTATTGATTTTTTTTTTTTACTAAATCTGATTATAGAGTCAAACCTATTTTTTTTATTTTTGCAGGTTTTGGGATACTACAATCGGGAAAATAAAAGTGAAGAAGATGTGCAGAAGTTTATTAAAGAGATTAAGTCAATATCCAGTGAACCAACAGCTGATCACTTTTTCAACGTTTCTGATGAGGTGGTTTTGGAGAACTTTGCAGATACACTTGGGAAAAAGATTTTTGCTCTGGAAGGTAAAATGAAAATGAAGTATCTAACAAGTTTAACTAGTTATCGTTATACATATGCCCAGTAACTTTAATGCGATAGCTTGACAAAATTTACGAAATTCATCCAAATATTGACAAAAGTTACATGAAGTTACATCTACAGAAAATAAATATCAGTCTTTTTAATAAAGTCTCTTTTTCGGTCATCAAGTATTATTTCTAATAACTAATCTAATGAGGTTCAATTCCTTTTAACCATGGCTTGAGGCTGAGGTCAAACTTGAGGTGCAGTGCAGCAAAAACAAGGGATTGCAGTACCCACACAGCTGCTGACTAGACCTCTGGTGTCTGTAGCAACAGAGCTGTTGCAAAAGGATGTGGAAAAAAGATGAGGGCTGCCAGTCATCCAAAAATTCAACCTAATTAGCTTTGCATGCAGTACACTGCAAGTTAGTTAGGTATTTGAAAACCAACATTAAGATGTAACAAGAACAGGTTTAGCTAATATAACTGGAGCATCATGGCTATTTTCATGCTAACAGACGTCTTCATTATGTCATACAAATTATGCATGATCTGCAACTAGAATGCAATGTATTTATGGATTTTTTTCTTAAGCATTTTGTAAAAGGCACAGCCACTTATTAAGACTTATGTTCATGAAGCACTTCTGATCCTTAATTCTTTTTTTAGGTTGGAGGTTATCATTAACATGAACATATTTTTGTGAAACTGTATTTTCACTATACGATAGATTAATTTTGTGCTGTTTATCTATGTAGCATTCAACCCAATATGCTCTATCCTTCTTCAGCTACATCTGGAAATCATACCTCCTCCTTTGAGATGGAAATGTCCCAAACTGGATTTAGCGCCCATGCTTCTAAAGTAAGTCCAAAATCTAAACATCCAGGTCTGAATATTAAAAACAAAATGTATGCTCTATTAAAAGTCAAACATTCTCTAACTGTTATCTAAAAATGACTGTGGACATAGAATTGCCAGATTCCTCAGCCCACTCTGCACAGACAGATGCTGTTGTGACTGAATGCATCAGACTATTAAAGAAACACAAGATATAAAAAACACAGATGATGATTTGGGAAGCTGAATCATGTGGTTGTTGATTTTCCTCCCTCACAGATTACAAAATTTCATTCAATAGGTATTTCCTGCAGCGGTTTAGAACAAACAAGATCCTACATCTCCTCTTCCTCTTCCTGACTTGACCCCCAACCCCACAATAGTGCTTGAGGTGCTTTCATCTCAATACAGCCAGACAAAATAAGCTATGCAAATGACGACTGAACATGCTACTGAACACACTTCAGCAGCCATAGTGTGACTCACTGAAGTTCTTCCCTAATGCAGTGTGACCAGCTATCTCAATTATGATTGATTTGACCCCACCTACTCTAATTAGATCTCATATATATATGCTCAAAATGACAAAAGTTGTGTAAGTCATCATGTTCTAGAGATGCTGCTCTGATAAGCTCCTTTAGGATTGGCTGTAAGAGAGCTATGACTTAGATAGAGCAAGACTACAACCAGCAGCATACAGCAAAAGCTAAACAAAAATAGTTAAATGTCAACAAGGTAAATTCTCTGAGTTAAAATTTGTGATTTGAAAGAGTTGCCCCCACGTGGGGTTTCTCTCAGTTTTCATTATGCTGTTTGTTTATTAACTCCCTGACCCTCAGAGTCCTTTAGAGCTGTGGTCCCCAACCACCGGGCCGCGGACCGGTACCGGTCCGTTGGTCATTTGGTACCTGGCCGCACAGAAAAAAGTATATATATATATATATAATTTATCGACGATCAGAGTCTGAGTGATGTTTTATTTTGAAAAATATAAAAAATTGCCGTATTCTATCCCAATTACATCAGTCGGTGCATCTGTGCCTCTTGGCACAGGTTTATTCAGTTCAAGACTCATCCTATCTATAACATCCTATCTTTGTGAAGCGGTATTTGCTGCGGTTACAGCGACCAAAACAAAGCTACAGAGCAGACTGAACATCAGGAGCACACTTCGTATGTCATTGTCTCCTAGATGGGACTGGCTTGTTGTTTCATTTTTATGCTGTTGGTATTGATTTTATGCCAGTCGTATCATTTTACTTGATCATATTTAATCCCCCCCCCCATATGTCTGAGATATAGCGGTCCGTGGTGCAAAAAAGATTGGGGACCACTGCTTTAGAGAACAGTTAATGTTACATGACAGATAGATTGACTCTTCTAAACAAATAAGGTTGAATGCTGGAGGAAATGTATTACTCATTCTCAGGTTTCCTCTATTAAAGTCCTGGAGGTCCGGTGTTTTGCGTCTCGTACATGTGTCTCTGCTTCTACACCTGGATCAAATGGCTAAATTACCTCCTCGGGATGCAGGCAAGCGCTGAATCAATCTGAATACCTCAAATGGTTAAGGACACATAATCCATCCCAGAAGTGCATCCACAATTGACATAATAAGTTCTGTCCTAATAGTACTGGTAGCAAGAAAGGAACAAGGATTTAGAGCAGTATGCGTTCTAGCGCCCATTCATTTCACTGCTGTAAGATGCTCATTCACTGTTGAAAAGCTGTATGCATTGAAATTTCGTTTTGGATACACTTTGTGTTTACATAATTACAATAAAATTTGTCTAAGTCATTCATTTAACATAGGGGCCACCCTGACATTCTTAGCCACTGCTAGGAGCTATACAGCTACCCACAATCCTTTACGTGACAGGGCATATTGGCACATTGAGTTTACTGAAGCTACATGATTTTCTTCTTGTGTATTCTTTATGATTCATGCTAATGTCCTCATATGCATATGTTATGGGTTTTATAATGCAAAGCTTCAGCTGTTTGTTACATTTGGTTAGCTTTTGTATTTCTGTAGTGCTTTTCCTGAAGGCTGTAGTCTCAATTTTACCAATAATCATTCATTCCGTCATGTAATGACGTCAGTCAGACTGGGGTCTGTTCAGATTTAGCAAAGCAGGCCAAATCTCCTTTCCTCCTTCTGGATAGTGTTTCAGCTGTTGACCCTGCAAAAGGTGAAGAGATAGGATCTAAGAACAGGGGGTAGAGGCTACAATTTGAGTCCTGATTGCCTGATTGACTAAGGTGTGTTGAAACAGAGACCTCTGAAACCAGAATTGAGGAACCTTGCACTAGTTTCTGTTTTGGGGCTTTGATGTCGGGAGCATGTCATACTTTTCATATTTGTATTTGTACAAAAAATGTGAAATCCATCCATGATTCTCACTTTACAATCATGAATCACTTTTTGGGTTTGTAACAGGAATTCCTAACATATGAGCTCTAGTTTATGGGTTTAATGTTAAATGTGGAAAGAATTAAACTCTTTGACTGCCTTGTCAAACTCCAAACTCCATTTTGCTTATTTTATTTATTTATTTATTAGACAGGGACAGTGTACATTAAAAGGCATTCCTGTAAATGCACCAGAATTAGCTAAAAGGCTATTTTTCATCTGTTGTCCCTGGACAGATCTTAAATTTGTCTACTTAAAAAAAAACACAACAGTAAACATTCTACAATGAAAAATACAAATATAAAGTTCAGCAAATGGTAAACCATTTGGTTGACCAGGTATTTAAGCGGTCAATGGCATAAACAATTTTGCAAAGCACTGTGCATCTGTAATTTAAACTTTTTATATATATATTTCTCTATTACCTTTATTTTTTGGCTCCTTTAATATGCAAGTACTTCTTGAAGCTGGTGTTAAATCAGTTTAGAAGCCCCTGGTCTCTTATAGCCTACCCATTTGTTCTTACATTGTCTGTGTTGTTTCCCATAGAACGGCTTGTTACTGGGAGCAGTTGGAGCATATGACTGGAACGGTACAGTGGTCATGCAAACTGATGGCACTACAATTACTCCCAAAAAGAATGAGTTTTACAATCCAGAGGAGATGTATGGAGGACTGGCAGAGTACTTGGGTGAGTCAATCTTAAGATCACACAGGGACATATTTTCAAAAGGTTTTCCATGTCTTACAACACGTGCAACCCAGTTTCTACGCACAGAGCAGATCTTCAAAAAGTTGCAAAGTAATTTACGTTTGCAATTCATCAGGCAGTCTTTTTTGTATGAGTGTCTTCATTAATATGCAGGTTATGTTTGAATGAAAACCATGCAAACTTATAGGTTGAGGATATGCAAATATTTACCACATGAAAAGTGAGCTTTTTTAAATCTGAAACTCAACTGTGGCTTTCTAGCACGTTTGAAAGTAAGGTTTGAAAGGAGAATTAATTCCTAACTATAACTAGTTTGACATTCTCAATACTCCAATATTCAACCTAAAGTGACACCAGGTCAGGGTGTTTCCTATTTGAATCAGTCTTATTTATGTGCAACAGAAAAAAAATGAACCTCTGCTCTGATTGGTTTCCTCAAAAGTCTAAAACTGCAGCTGTCAGCACACAAACCAACCACAAAGTTTCCAAATGAGTTAATGTAATGTGTATTGTAGCACAATGGGGAAATTCCCTCTCTGCATTTCACCCAGCCCCTTGGGGAGCAGTGGGCTGCCCTTGTGTGTCACCCAGGGAACAGTGTGGGGTTAAGGGTTTTCCTCAGGAACCCAGAGTGGATGCTGTGGGGATTGAACGGGGGTACTTGCAACTTTCTCAGAGCATAAGCGCACTGCTCCAGCCACTATAGGCCAATGCAAGAAAGGAAGCTTTGCTGTGAATCCTACACGAAATACAGAGCAAAATATGCAAGTACTTTTTTCTTAAAATAAGCACATTTTTCTTGAACTGTGGAGGAAACTGAGACAATTTGCCAATTGAACAAGACAATTTACATTTAAAATAAGAAAAACAATTTTATTGTCTTATTTCAAGTGCATATTATCTATTTATCTTATTTTAAGAGAAAAAAAAAATTCTGTTGGCAAATCATCTTATTTACCTGCTAAAATTAAGGCGAAATACAGTTAATTTAAGAAAATTTTACTTTTTTCAAGATTGTTTTTGCAATGAAGGTTAACATGACCAATATTCGCCTCTAACAATATAATCATTTTTTTTCAAGTAGGTATCATTACCTACAAAAGGAAAGTTAGAAACTGATCTTTCTTTTACAGCCACTCTCAAACTACCTGTAGGACATGCAAACTGCTCTTTTTAATAAGGCAGAACCAAACCGATTTGGAGGTCATAAAATTTGTGTGATTAATCTTTGTAGATCCAATGCAACACAGCCACCTATTTAATGCACAAAAACATAGTAACTGCCATTTACTGGTCCTTACAATATTTGAAGATCTGACCCATAGTCTATTGATGTATACATCTTATATGTAGAGATCATGATCCTGAAATGTTTTGTAGTTGTGTAGGAGAACTGCAATCAACTTTGAGAAATATTATCTAAAATTTCTATTTAGATGACTATATATATATATATATATATATATATATATATATATATATATATATATATATATATATATATATATATATATATATATATAGTCAACTGTGATTACACTGATAAGTTAAATACAACTAATAAGTTAAATACAACTACAAAGTAAATATGGAGCTTTTGCCACAAAGAAGAAAGACAGGTAATTTGACAGCTGATGCCTTTCTCTCTTTTTCCAATAAAATATATAAAATAAAACAAAGTATACAGACCATTCTATGTTCTTGCCTTTTAAAACAACGACAGCCTCTTTATAATAAAATGATTTAATCAACATGTCTTTAGATGGAGAAGATATTGGTCTGGTTTATACAGTACACGCAGCTATTGGCACATGCCCTGAGAGCCAGACTGCAGCATGCAGGGATGTATTATTTCTTTCTTAGGAGATGTCCATGCTCGCCAGTTTCCACTGGTGTTTTATGGTTCTTTACACAAGTCGACATAAGAAAAGCTTGGTGCAGGTATTTATAAATATCACAAAACGGCAGTGTAGGACAGGGCAGTGTAAAGGACAGATCTGAGGACCCAAATGTTCAGCTAAACCCAAAGACAATTCAATTGTAATTACCGTATTTTCACGACCATAAGGCGCACCATAGTAAAAGGCGCACTCTCAGTTATGTGTCCCATTTCTGTATTTAACACACACATAAGGCACACCGGACTATAGGGCGCGTTTTTTATATACAGGTACATGTCCTCTACTACCTTTAAATACCTCTACTTCGTATTTAAAAATACAGCGGGGGCAAAACTGAGTATGACTGTGCTTTATTCATGTATTTATTACAAAGTATTAATCAAACCTGGGAGCTGGCCGTGAGACAGACACATCGCAGATGACAGAACGCTGTGATCAGTTCTAAATTAAATTAAACTCCTGAAACCTGCCGACGGAATATGTTCGCTTTTATTACCGCTATCCTGGTGCCTGCAGTTTAAATTATTTAGATGAAAAACACCTGCCAGCCACCGCGTGAACCCGGAGGCTGCCCAGCCTAGAGGCTGCTGTTGAATTAAGTTTTCAGGTAGAAAAATAGAGCGGGAGCAAAACTGAGTATGAATGTGCTTTATTCATGTATTTATTACAAAGTATTAATCGAACCCATCAAAGTCATCATCCTCTGTTTCTGAATTAAACAGCTGCGCTAAATCAGACATGCCAATTTCTCCTTCTTCGCTGTCAGAGTCACTTTCCGTGCCGTGCGGTTCCTCAGAAATAATGCTGGCTTTTGCGAAAGCTTGAACAACAGAGCCAGCAGACACGTTAGTCCAAGCATCTGGAATCCATCCGCAAACGGTGGCGTAACTTGCCCGGCGCTGCCTTCCACTTATTCTGAAACTGTGGTCTCCGTCGGTCATCCATCGCTCCCCCGCCGCTCGCAGCCTTACTTTGAACGGCCGGTTCACACCGACGTCGAGCGGTTGAAGTTCCTTTGTCAGACCTCCCAGGATAACGGCAAGAACAGCGTTCATTTGATTCACCTCTTTTTTCTTTCACATCGGCTGTGAGATGGGCATGCAGTCACAGATTAACAGCGATGGTGATGCGTGGAAAAAACCACCTGGTCTCCTCACATACACCTGCCTCAGCCACGCTTTCATCATCTCCTCATCCATCCAGCCTTTTTCATTTGCCTAATATCATATGTCATCAGAGCGCTGTGTCTGTCTCGCTGTCTCTGATTGGTTGATGCGGCGCGTCCAGCAGCAAAACTTCAATTTTTCCATCTCAAGCTGCGGGACCTTTTGCTGCGCCTATACGCGCGTCAACCATTGACTTTGCATTTAAACTCGCTGCTTCTGCTGCACCTGCTGGGTCCGGTTCACACCTATGTCAAGCGGTTGAATAACAGCGAGCACAGCGTTAATTTGTTTCCCCATGTTTTTCACATCAGCTGTGAGATGGGCCCGCATGGAGTCACAGATTAATGGTGATGAGTGGAAAAAAAACACCTGGTCTCCTTACATTCAGCCACTCTTTCATCATCTCCTCAATGAGGTGGTCTCAAAAGTCGCAGTTACAACACACATAGGGCGCACCGCACCAAAGGGCGCACCGCACATTTTGAGGGGAAAAAAAGACGTTTAAGTGCTCCTTATAGTCGTGAAAATACGGTATTAAAAAACCCAAGTGGTTGGAAACCACCAGCAACAGAATCAGGAACTCTCTTCTCTGAAGTCATAAAAATTTCTGCAGAAGCTCCATTAACAAAGGGATGATTCTTCATCCTTCCTGGGAAATAAAAAACAAAAATAAAATGAAATAGTTAGGACATAGACATAAAGTCAAACACAGGATAGCAGATAAAGCCTGACAAATCGTAGACCTGGGCAGGAACTGTAATCGGGAGGCGGAGCAGGGTTGATTTCCAGAGCTTTGAAGACAGAAAGGCAGAAACACTATGAAAGGTAGGCAGGCAGGCAGGCAAGGGAACAACACTGCACATTTTAGTTGTCTACAGCTTTCAATAATCTGGCAACTCCTTGCCAGTATAAAACATAATATAACGGTAGAGACGCAGGTGCAGCAGGCTGGCTTGATTGCACAGCAATTAGAGCCACAGCAGCAAAGCAAAATAGTGAATACAATGATCCTTATCAAGTGCATCAGCAGGAATAGACACGGGCAGAACAGGTAAATTGAGTAGAAACAGACAGTGTTGGTAGTTTGGTGAAATTTCGTATTTTCTGATTTGAACATTGTGTGTAATTTGTTTTTGCAGGGTATGACGTACAGTCTGCTCTCACGTCTGACGGAGTGTTATACATCACTGGGGCACCCCGATACAACCATACAGGCCGAGTAGTTATCTACCGCCTGAATAAGGACAACAGTGTTAAAGTTTTGCAGACACTGAATGGGGAGCAGGTGAGTGTTTATCTCTGTAAATATAATATTTGCTGAAATGTGCCACTAGCTTAGTGAAAATATATTATTAACATGTATATTACCTTTAATATAAACACATATTGAAAAATAATGTGGAGGAGCAGCGGTTGTACTCCCTGGATGACTGAGCTCCTCACCCTATCTCTAAGGGAGAGCTCAGACACACTACGGAAAAAACTCATTTCGGACACTTGTATCCGGTCATGATCTTTGGGTCATGACCAGATACAAGTTGAGTTCATTTTTGAAAGAAACATCATCCTTGATGATTCCAGAATGGAATTAGGCAGTAGCACTGTGGTAATCCACTTAGTGATTATCAGCAAGTTTGACTGTCTCTTTAATAGGAGAGACAGCAAGTAATAATACTCTCTTTAATAATATTTGACAGTTTTTGGGTAACAAGAATACAGTGATTCATTAAGGCAATGCTAAGAGGAACAGCATCAGGAATAACATTTGAGAAGCACAAGTTGCTGCCCATTAATCTGAGAAGAGTTTAAAGCCTCTTCCAAAATTGTTCAAAAATAGTAGTTGCCAATCCGAAACTGAAAGAAATTACAACTAACTCAATCTTACTGTATATCCATCCAGCAGACATGGCTTACTCTGTTAATAATATACATTTATTGACTGTACAGTTTAAAAAAGTGCAATTGTGCTTCTTTTCAATTAATTGCATTTCCTTTTTCCCCCTTTCCCAACTTTCTTAGATTGGGTCAAATGTTCCAGGTGACTTCCATTAGCTTACAGTTAAACAGTAGTTAGTTGCAATATTGTTTATTTCATTCTGACAGAAATTGTGCAACTGGGTCAGGTTTGTAAACTATCTTGCTGGCACAAACCTTAAAAACCACCTGCTTTCAAATTTTATGGAACCGCGATGAGACCGTTAACATGGCCATGCAATGGTATTTTTGTTGTCCTCAACTCATCAGTGTTGAGGTGAAAATCCCATTTGTGCCGAGGCTTTAACTCCTTGACGTCTGAATTGTTGCTTTAATATTTATTTAATATTTTATTTGTATTTGTTTTTTGTTTTTTGGTTCTATCTATTTTGTGAGCAGCACCAGAAGCCTTGTGAACCAAACCTCCTGAACCAAAACCTTCCCAGCATGATGCTACCACATATTAGGATGGTGTAGATGTGATGATGTTTGACTAAAGACCTGAGTTTTAATTTCATTAGACAATATCACTTTTACAAAAGCTAAAGTAATTGTCTTTAATGCATAATTAAACTCCAATCACCTCCTGATAAAAAAAAAAATGGCCACCATCTTCATAAGCTCTATTGCCTTTTTTCTCAGCTGTATAATAGATAGATTATTATACTTAATGATGTTTAGGACAGAACTATCTTACCGACATCTTTTCTGATTCCTTTCTTTGATTTAACACCATGTAGCTGTGCGAATGAGATGTTGCTTTAAAAGATAATCACTTTCATGACTCCACTTAGATAAAATGTTTAAAAGAAATCAGAAACTTGCCAAATAATAACATCATTTGGACAGTCACAAATTGTTTATGAGACACTAACACTTCGCTTTTATATTCTTAACTGACCAAAAACAGAAAAGGCTTTTCTTGGGTTAAAATCAGATAGCGAGGAAAATATTATATTTTTATTCAGTGTAGGTAAATTGATGGTTTAACCTGTATGTGTGTTACATATAGTTTGCAACATGATCCCTACTCATTAAAAAAAAAGGTTAATAGCACATCTTTTTAGTATCTCAGAAAAAACAGATATCTAACAGGTCCTCATTTGCTGACATTTTGCCATTTCTTTTTGTAGATTGGCTCCTACTTCGGCAGCGTCCTACAGACTGTTGATGTGGACAATAACTCCTACACAGACCTTCTTTTGGTCGGAGCTCCGATGTACATGGGTGCTGAAAGAGATGAGCAGGGTCAGGTCTATGTCTACAAATTTGAGGTATATAATGAGAAAATATTACCACATAGTCTTTTTGCTGCTGAATGTCCTCAATAGAAAGATGACTTTATGAGAAAATCATCTATATTTTCAGGAGGGCAAGTTTGTGCACAAGTTTAACTTACAGCCGGTCAAGCAGTCCTGCTGTACGCCCCAATCAGATGGCTGCTCTATTAAAAATGAGCCATGTGGAGCTCGGTTTGGTACAGCCATTGCCGCTGTGTCAGACCTCAACCTTGATGGGTTCAATGATGTGGTGATCGGCGCACCTTTTGAGAATGACCACAGCGGAGCCGTCTACATCTATCATGGAAGCAACAATCGGTCACTGAAAAAGAGCTTCGTACAGGTTAGACTCACATAGGCCAAATCCAACAAAACTGTATGTGGTTTGTTTTTATTTTTTTAAAGTCTAGCGATAACAGAAAGCTTTCCCATTTTAAAGTGAACATCATGAAAAAACTGCCAACTGCTTCTGATAATTACCTTTGCCTGTGTCTCTGCCTTTTGAAAGCACATCCCTGCAGGTGGTAATGGACAAAAAGTTAAGTTCTTTGGTCAGTCCATACATGGAATCATGGATCTAAATGGAGATGGAATCATCGATGTTACCATAGGAGGTCTAGGAGGGGCATCCCTGTTCTGGTAAAAAGACCTTTCCTTGCATATAAACATCCAACGTTTGCATTATGCATTCCACTTCAATCATGGCTATCAGCAGCCCTCATTTCCCAAAGGCATCATCTTACACGTCCACTTTGCTTTTGACTTATTCTGGGTTTTTACAGCTGTGCATGTCTCCCATTGGACTTGTAATGTGAAGACAAGCGGTTTCCTTAATGATCTCTGTGCTAAAACCCCCGCCCACATTCAGTATTTCACTGCTGGACAGCAGTATGCTGAACCCACCCACATTATGACTTAGTTTCCCAAGAAGATCTTCTCCCACATCTGCTGGTAGGGGGTTAGCAAAGCTGTGTGAAAACTCCATATCCCAAGTGGCTTAGATCCTAAATAGGATTTGGCAGCAGGGAGAGGCTCCCCCTTTACTGATGGCTGTATTATAAAAAGATTTAAAAGAAGAAACTGAGAAGACATTTTCTATGCTTGCCAAACAAAAAATTAGCTTATTGCTTTTTCTATTTAAAAAGTTAATGCAACTTAAATTTTACAAAAGCAAAATTTAAGTTCCTTTTGTGAGAGGCTGTTAATGTGTAAGGCAAAGATATGACTACAATTAAAGCTAAAAGTACCTTTGGCAGATTGAGAATTTAAAATATTTTCTTTGAAAGAAAGAAAACTTTTTATTAGTAATGACAACAATAATTCCAAATCCTAAAAAGATATCAAGATAGCCAATAATGTGATCCTGGGATTCTTATTCTACTCTTGCGCCATCAGCGCCGATGCGCATCCTCTGAAATCTTGGACAGTGTGAAAAGTCTTGTTCAATAATTTTACTTATGTACTATGGCAGGATCCTGGAGGGTACATGGGAGTTTGCCCAACCAGTCTACATGTGTCTTGTGGATCTTGAGGAGGCCTTCTACCCTCGGGGGGTCCTGTGGGGGGTACTCCAGGAGAATGGAGTAGCGGGACCTTTAATAAGGGCTGTTGGATCTAGGGTTGTCAAAAGTATCGATACTCAAAAAAGTATCGATACTGAAACATTGTATCCAGATACAATACTTGTTTTTAAAAGTATCGATACAGTGCCACCACCAGTGGCAACTAAGCAGTCATTCATCTAAATTGCAGAATAGAGGACAATGCACTTTCAGAACACTGTGTGATTGAATAATTCTGTGCACTTTTCAGTTTCAGACTTTTTATTTGTGAGAGGTGCAGCTGCTGAGAATTATTTTTGTTTCTTAACCGGTTTGGCTAGTGTCATTGTTATGTGTGCAAAGCATAGCCAAGGAAGGAACACTTAATTTAAATTGTATAAGTTTTTTATCAAGCTTAATATTTTGCACAGCATAAAACCTTTATTGTATTAATTTATTGTATTTTATTTATTAATGAAAATATTTCTGTTGAATTTTGGAGTCTTTATTTTTATCCTTGTGGTATCGAAAATGGTATCGAGTATTGAATATTTTCCTTGGTATCGGTATCGAATTGAAAAGCTTAGTATCGTGACAACCCTAGTTGGATCTCTGTATGACCGGTGTCAGGGCCTGGCCTGCATTGCCGGCAGTAAGTCAGACTTATTTCCATTGAGAGTTGGACTCCGCCAAATTTGCCCTTTGTCACTGATTCTACTTCTGTCCATAACTTTTATGGATAGAATTTCTAGCCGCAGCCAAGGTGTTGAGGGTATCCATTTTGGTGGCCTTAGGATCACGTCTCTCTTATCCGTGGATGACGTGGTTCTATTGGTTTGATCGTGGTATGATCTCTAGCCTTTTCCAGAGTGCCTTCTCCGGGTTGGGGATGATGCACTGCCCCTGATGGAGGAGTTTAAGTATCTTGGGATCTTGTTCACGAATGAGGGGAAGATGGGACAGGAGGATTGGTATGGCTTCTGCTTTGAAGCAGGCGCTGTAAAGGCAAAAGTCTCGATTTACCAGTTGATCTCTGTTCCTACCCTCATCAATGGTCATGATCTTTGGGTCATGACCGGATGCAAGCGTCCGAAATGAGTTTTTTCTGTAGTGTGTTTGAGCTCTCCCTTAGAGATAGGGTCAGGCGCTCAGTCATCCGGGGAGGACTCAGAGTACAACCGCTGCTCCTCCACGTTGAGAAGGAGCTAATTGAGGTGGTTCCAGCATCTGGTCAGGATGCCTTTTGGACACCTCCCTGGTGAGGTTTTCCAGGCACGTCCCACTGGAAGGAGACCATGAGGGAGACCCAGGACACGGTGGAGGGAGGGACTATGTTTCTCGGCTGGCCTGGGAATGCCTTGGGATTCCCCCTGAGGAGCCGGCCCAAGACGCTGGGGAAAGGGACATCTGAGCCTCCCTACTGAAGCTGCTACCCCTGTTACCCAACCCTGGATAAAATGATGGAAGGACTATGGCCACTTGAACCCACATACATACATAGACAATTGTAGGCCTTTGTTGAGTTTTGAGCAGCCAGAAAATGCAGCTGAAGATCCCTACTAAGCTCTTTAGTTTTAGCAATTACTTGCTAAAAAAAACAACCACAGAGGCAGTTTTTTTTTTTACATGTTGAATAAAAGAAAAACAGCAGGTAAAAATGATCAAGGTTAATTCTGAACTTTTTGATATGGAGTCCTCCTGTGTGAAATTGTTTCATTGTATTTTTATCCCATCAGTCTGCAGAATTGTTTCTTTCAAATAAGAAACATTTAATCTTAACCAGTTGTCTTTGTCTTTTTGTTTCAAAAGGTCAAGAGATGTCGCAGAGCTTCATGCTAAGATGACCTTCGATCCTGTTAAAATCAACCTGCAGCAGACTCGTCCATGTAGACCGGACAGACCTAATGTTTGTGTGACCACAGAGGTCTGCTTTACATACCATGTTAAGTCGAAGATGAAGGTTGCAAAGTCAGAAGCAGGTGAGCCATCAAGCATTTTGTGCTTCTCCAGCTTCTTACCACATATAGTTTTAAATGAACACCAATAAATGTTTTCTTTCTAACATTTCTGTTTTTCTGTCCCTTAGCAATTCGCTACAATATAACTCTGGATGCCCTGCGTTCCAAAGCCAGAGCTTCATTTATTGTAAACAACCCAGACAAAGTTGATCGTAGGATGACAAAGACATTCAGCATTAAAGACGGAGAGAAAAAATGCAGGAGTGAAACATTCTTCATGTCGGCAAGTACTTTGACTGAGGGGGTTATTGGTTTTGTACCTTTCTGTGCAAAAGCAATCCGCAGATACTTGAACTTTTAAATTTGCCTGCAGGTTAATTTCACAACTTTTGTTTTAAGTTTTTGCTGCAGGTAAAATGTGAATAATGATTAGTTGTTCAGGAAAGCAAACACCTGTGAAAGATCGTTTGAAGAGCAAGAAGAGTTTAGTTCTAACACGACACGACCATCATAATGAGAGGATGTTGTACCCCTCATCTTAATCAGATCTAAACACACATGGAGAGATGCAGAAGGAACTTGAATTCATAAATAAACTTTACAAGGATATTAACTATGTTAGTTATAGGGGACAAAAAGGGGGCACTCCATTTGAAGGCGTTTTTTTGCAGACGTAAGAACTACATAACTTCCTGTTTATTATGGCTGATGCCTTTTAATGTTACCTCTTCAGAATTTTCTGTAAACAGCAAACATCTCCATTTCTCTTGGTTTCTGTTTGGTGCCAGTTTTTTTTCACTGATTAGCTGTCCTTAAGTAACAGTAAGAGGAACTAATCAGTGGAAACAGCTGCTGTTGCTGTGTGTGCAGATCATGAATATCAGCACTGTTCTACTGTGCCAGTCTGTAAAAAAAGTCCCGGCATATTCCAAGCCAGCGCCCAGAAACTTGTCCTAGACATAAAATATGCCTCTGTTCTTTCCTTGGCTGTTCCTGCAGGGGCCAACTGCAGACTTTTTACTGTGGTGAAAATAAGACACACAGTGAACCTTAGGGAATCTTTGTCAGGTCAAATAGTTGAACAACAATGATCCTTGGGCTAGTTTATTGAATATTGCTTAGAAATGTCCCAGTTATGCAAATACTTTCAACACTGTGCTTTCTTTCTCCAAGTTGACTTTTGTAGCAATGAAGTTACTGTAGTGGTATGACCAAATTCAAGATGCTGATGAAGATCCTCAGTCATCCAGGTCATAGTCATTCTATAAAAGTTTAAAAAACAATCCACTGGACTTGGTTTCCAAGGTTTGAAGACATTTCGCTTCCCTTCCAGGAAGCTTTATCAATTCCTGGACGGGAAGCGAAACATCTTCAAACCTTGGAAACCAAGTCCAGTGGTTTATTTTTTAAACTTTTGCGGAAGAAATCCAAAATGGATTTTTACAGAAGTAAGAAAATATTTTTTAGTACATCCTTAACGTGAGAAAAAGGTTAATACACTAAAATCAGAAGATATGGTTTCTCAATGGTCAAAATTGGTTAAAAAATAAAATCCCTGAAACTTTATCGCTGACCTGTCTGCAATGTTCCTCTGTCAAGGTGATGATATTTGAGTTATATTCTGAGGCTTTTATGTCAGAATGAAACTAAGGTTCATTTAAACACATTTAACTAACCTAACCTCTGGTTCGATGTTATGTAGGAATATAAAAACAAGAGGGTTAACTTGATGTCACATGTTAGTTATCATTTTACTTCACTTTACAATAATTTATCACTTTCTTTATCTACATAAAACCCCTATCAAATGATAATCACAACTTTTAGCTCAGAGAAAGTGCATTAGGAGGAAGAGTTTTTCATGCAAGAGTTTTTTTTTTTTTTCGTTTGACAAACAAAAGATCAGTTGCTGTAAGATTTTACTGAGAGGTTTTTGAAAACAGCTTGATAGACCCACCAGCCCCACATTGAATTTTCTGCTAACAGTAATGGAAGAAAAAAAAAGAGAAAAAAACATTCAAAGATTCTGCTTTCCAGCCTTAAAAATGTATCTGTTAAATGCCCGGGTAGCCATGCGCCCCCCTGCAGCTTAAAAGAACATACACCATTTTAGCATTTGTCGCATGGCCTGGCATATAAATCTGAGCAGAGATTCATGGGTCCCTGAAGATAAATTCTGATGGTCTGACCTTTGCTCGTCGACCGGTTTGGTGTTTTTGTTTGAAGTAAAAAATTGGGTGGTTTACCCATAAAGTTTTCTCTGTACACTAACTTAAAACACTTTGCTAACACAGTCGTGGGCTAATGCTTGTTCTCAAAACACTCTTAAATCTTCCTGCCATGGATCACACAAGTAGCTGCAAGGTTTTCTTGAGAGATTTGCATCCAGGATGACATAGTAGCATTGGTTCTAAACCTTTTCTAATGGTCCAATCAATACAGCTCTAGTTGTGACATGCAAACATTAAATACTCATTGCTGAGGGATTGAAAGGCTTTTAGCTGTTTTAAATATTCCCAGAGTTACCATTTGAAGCAACTGCACATGTCAGACTTGCACTTGAGGAATTGCATGACAGTTGGTCATGTATGTCGAGAAAAGATAAAAAGTTCCAGCTTTAATATCCATTGGTTACTGCTTTTTCACCTCATCTCCAAAAAACTCAAGTTTCTCATTCTGGTAGAGTAACCAGAAAGGTTTTTCTCAAGTAAGAATAGTGATACTGTCACAAAAATATTACTTAAAGGTATAGTAGAGGATTCTCGTGAATTTTTGAAAAGACCAGCCCTCTCCACGTAAAAAAAAAGCAAATGCACAACCATGTATCCTCTCCCAGGAGGGAACGTCTATTAAACATGTGTGAGAGCGTGCACAAGCCCATTACTCCTCTTGCACGCTCTGTTTAAAAGCTGCTGTTTGCATCACTCATACAAGCTGAGTTTCCAAAGAAGCTTTGCAATTTTTACAATATGTCAGACTCACCACCGGTAACTGAAAATACGGACGAGCACGTAGGATGGCATTACATTAACAAATCACCAGAATTATTGACAATTAGGAGGACCACTTATTTTGATGATTCACCAGGAAAAAAGGCATCCTCCACTATACCTTGAATCCTCTGCAGCATGTCTCTTTTGCAGCAGAGAAGCTGCCTCCATGTTTTTCTTTTTTTTTTTTTTTTGCTCTCTCCTCAGTTTTGTCACTATTTTCATTTTTATCTATTTTCTCTGCCTCAGGACCGACCTGATTTCAGAGATCCGCTCAGTGTTACTTTGGATTTTGGGCTTGTTAATGAGGATCAAGGCCCTGTTCTGGATGAAACTCTACCCAAATCTATCACTGAGATGGTAAGACCTCTCTGTCATTCAGCTGTTTCAATGCACTAATCCATACTAAACAACATTAAACCAACAATCTTAAAGCACAAATTAACATTTTCTGAGTTAATAAAGCTTGATTTGAACCTTTTCTTTTATTTCCTTTCCTTGTGGTGTTCTATAAAAGGACCTCCTACCAAATGTTTCTATCATTATTTTATTGTCACCCTGAATGTTTTAGATCCAAAAAGTTTTACTATCTGTCAAAACATAAATAAATACATTTTTTCAAAGGATCATTTCTCATATTTACGGGAAAAAAAAACGTATCCAATAATTTTTGGCTGTATAAGAAAAACAATTTCATGTAATATACCATGATAAATATTTATTCAACCCTTTGGAACAGGTAGTGGAATCAAGCGTTCAGGATTACTGGCACATCCAGTCTTTTACATTACTATTAAGGAATTTTGACCTACTATTCTTTGAAAAACTGTTTGATTATGCCCACATTTATGTCACAGATTAAATTAAGATTTGACTAGGCTGCTTCAAAACCTTTTGGACAACAACCAGTTTTTTTTCTGACAGAAACAAAGAAGTCTCTTCCTCAATGACCAAAACTGAGATGAAAATAACTGATGTTTTAAAAAGATCAGAGACAAATGCTTTAGAAATTGTGTGATTAAAAAAAAATCACATATCGCGTTTTTTAAGATCTTTCAGAATTTAAAATAAAGATTTAAATTTTTCAAATTAAAGATCTTTTAAACTTGCACTATATAATTTCATTTCCTTCCATCCTACGATAAATATTCCAACTCTGATGTAAATAAATTATCTTCTTTAACAATGTAAGGACCCCTACAAAGCATTTCCCTATGAAATTATATTGTATGTGTATTTAAAATAACCTTAGTCGACTGAAAAAAATATTTTCAGATAATCGTTATCAGATTTCAGATAAACATTATCTGGGGACCCATTGTAATAACTCACCCCTCCACCCACGGGCAGCTTTTTATGTGGTGGTTTTGCAAAGATAACCACAGCCTGAGACTTTGCTGAAATTTACAGATATGTGTTGGATACGATGTTAATTGATTGCATATTGTGTAACATCTGTTCAGTGCTGTGTGCTACTGCCAATGCTAGCCAGCTGTATAACAGACGGCTGCGAACAGAAGAAAAGGGATTCTTAAAGCACAGTGATCAGTGCCGCATTTTTCACTATTATCCTGTTGTCCCACAAATTGAAACAATGTCCCATGTTTAACTGTGTCAGAAATAGAAAAGTCCATCCGCAAAAAAAAAAGAGCAAGAAACACGGAAGAACAGCTGCATGTGTCCGGCACTTCCTCTCATTACCATCCTTGTACCGTATTTGTTTGTTTCTGTTTTAAGATTTGTTCACCCTTTTCTTTTTGATGCCTCATTTCATTCTATTCTTCCAGTTTCTGTCTAAAACACAGACACATTTTCACATTGTATTGGTATAATCATGGGACCCTAGAGTTCAGCATAATATATTAGGTAGTTTGCAATGGGTGGAGGCTACTTTACAAACTACTGACATAGTTGATTCACACAGGATTAACAACAAAGGCAATATCTGCAATTTCTACAAACCATATGGGCCCTAAAGGTAAATAAATCTCATGCAAATAGGGTTGTAGCCTGCATATCCTTTTTTATATGGCTAGAAATCTATGGCTAACAATTAATTAAAATGTGTTGTCAGGGTATTTCGGGAAACTGTTGCATGTCAGTAAGATGTATTTAAAGAAACAAATGTATACTATGCAAAATTAATGTGAGGGCTGCATGATTATGCAGTGGGTAGCACTGTTACTGTCAGGGTTTCTGTGTGTGTGTTAGTGCAAGTTGTGCATCTCTACGATAGAGGATCTTTGTGGAGAACTTGGGTAGCCTACACAGGTTAAAGTAATCTTAATTATCATAGTGCTGGGCTTAAAAGAGCACCAAAACCTTCTTTCAGCACTGGTTTCTTGTGTATTGAAGATGTTAGTTGCTTCCTAGTCTCTTGCTTCCCCCGAGTTTTTTTCCTGACGTTTATTGGTTTTGTTTGGTTTTCAGTATTTTTGTACTTAGGATTTTTGCCTCTGTTTCCCTCGGACTTACATTTAATCATCCAAACTCACCCGTGCCCACTCCTCTCTGCATTTGGGTCCTCAAAACCTCTACCAAACCTGAGAGTTGCCTTGCAGCAAGAAGGTTCTGGGTTTGATTATTTCAACATGGAGTTTGCTTGTTCTCCCTAAGCATGCATGGGTTCTCTCCGGGTACTCAGGCTTCCTCCCACAGTCCAAAAACATGACTGTTAGGTTGATTGGCTTCTCTAAATTGTCCTTAGGTGTGAGTGTGTGTGTGCATGGTTGTGTGTCTCTGTGTTCCCCTGCAACAGATCGGCGACCTGTCCAGGGTTTACCCCGCCTCTCACCCATGGAGATAGGCAGTGGCCCCACTGCCCCCCACCGATAGGACTGAGCAGGAGAAGATGGATGGAAAGTTAATGTGAAAAAATGAGAAAATAAAATTTAAAAGAAATAGAACATCGGTATTTTTTCAGGTTTTGAGTGTGTAACAGTTATAGAGAAGATAGAGAAGATAACATGGCACAGATAGCTACACTACATTCAGCACAGAGAACTACTTTTTAAAATCTCCTTTAAGTGTTTCAGACAGAAAGATTTAGACTTTCGCCAACTTAAACTCTGTCTGTTTATCTTTATAAAACATGAGCAAGAAATTCCTCTGCTGGAACTGAAGGTGCTGCTGTACGAATGAGTTCATATCTTCAACAGCTGACTGCCATCCTGCAGTGTTTCCAACAAGTCTGCCTCTGTTTTAATGGCCATGGAAATCTTCCCACACTCCCACGTGCATATTTGCTTCAACATAAAGGTTTACAGATAACTGCTACAGTAAGCTATCCTCCCAGATAATGGCTAGAAGTAGGCATCTGTTTCATGCCTAGATTATAAGGGCCTGTTTCTGTGTCACAGAGGAAATACATTTGTGCCAACACTGCTGTCTGCCTGACCTCCATTAGTGTTAGACTGAAAGCAGCAATGCAGTTTGCCACTCCAAATCAACCAATAGGGAAACTTGCAGGTATTTTCCTCTTTTTGAAAATAGGATATTTAGATTTAGACATTTGCCTAGAAGTCATTGTCTTGTCTGGATGCTCACAGTTACTTTAAAAACAGGCAGATAAAATCAAACTACTCTGAATCCAGCCTGTTTCACAAATTGCAAACTGCTTGTGTAATATACATCCTATTGTTTACTCAAAAAGTTTCTTTCTAAATAAATTCTTATTAAAGAAATATTACTGATACTAAACATCAGAAATGCCTGAAAGATCACCCAAATCCCCTACAGTAGATAGGTAGTTTGGACCACTACTATTGAGAGAAGTGTTAAGTTATAGATTTCAAAGCAGGGTCAGTGAAAATATCCTCCAAGCAGCCATTAGAGTTTAGTTTAGTTATACTGTATGATTATCTATCTCATCAGCTTTAATCAGCCTCCTTATCCCTATTTTTAAAATCCCCCCTGCATTATAATGCTTCCAGCACCTTGTTTCGCCATAAGGATTCATTGTTCAGTCAGCTGCACAGTGCCTGCTTTGTCTTAGACATGGAAGAGTGCAACTACCAACCTCAACATGTCTTGTGGCTAACCTGTAACTGTATTTCTTTCATTTAGTGCTCCTTTTTTAACTCTTTAAAAGCAGCTTTGTAAAGTCCTTTACTAATAGTTGTCCTGTTAACTCTGCAGCGCTGACAAAGTTTCTTTCTGTTTTTTATATATATCTTCAAGGCTGACAAACCCTGTTTAAGACTTCTCCTCTCTCTTCCATACCTGTCTGGTGTAATCCTTGTTTTTCATGATGCTGTGTAACAAATTTATTATATTTAGAGTAATTAACTAGGTGGTTGACTATCTAAACGTTGTGTGACTTATAAAGGCGTTTGATGTTACTGGATTTAATAAAAGGTAGCAGAGTAAATGGGTTATAAATGCTAATCCATGTCAACTATCATGTTTTTTTTTTGTATAAAATGTTGAAAATGATGTACAATTTTTCCTTCGACTCAGTTATGCTCTATATTGTGTTAGCCACATGAACTACTGATTGTAATGTCACAAAACTGGAAAAAAAAAAGTTTTCAGAGTTATGATGACTTTTGCAAAGTACAGTATGCTGCCTCAGGTCTTAACTGTTTTTTTTTTTTAGTTTACGATATCCAGTAATTATTAATTGAAGAAAATTTGTATTTTGAATAAAGATAACCCTTTTAAAACTTAAATGTTTACCTCTCTGCATTATATCTGTGTTTAAGATTCCTTTGGTCGAATGTGGAGATCATGAAAGGTGCATTACTGACCTCTCCCTCAAAGCAGAGCCAAGTGTGAAAAGGTATGAAATACTCTAAGATGTTTTAAGTATCCTTGCATTTTGACACATAGTAGACCCTAAACAGAAAACATATAGATCTCATTTTTGATATAATCCAGTAAGATTTTTAATCAAAGTCATCTGAGAGCGAAATGTATAACAGACATAAACAGTTAAGTCTAAAGGTAGAGTCTACAGATTTTTGTAATTGTCCAGGAAGTGAACTAGAGCACGAGTGCCTCCCTGTGGTAGAACATAAGTATGACAGTCATTCATGCTGACACTACTTCTACTACTTCAGCATGCTGATCCAAGTCAACACAAAGGATAAGATTGATGTGAACATTGACATCAGGAACAAAAAAGACAGCGCCTACAATACTAAGGTTGTTCTTGTCTTCACACCCAACATCAACTATGTGAAAGTTGAGGTAGGATTTCTGCTTCCCTGTCAGTTTTGCACTCTTCTAATACAGTGAAGTACTAAAAAAATGATTTTTAATTATGTTATATTTTGGGCCATTAGCCAGAGAAAGAATGCACTCTGAATCACACAAGGGTGGAGTGTGCTGTTAGATATCCCTTCCTGGGCAGTAATACTGAGGTAAGAATCTATACACCCATTGTTCATTGCCCTCTTTTAATAATTTTTACTTCTCCTTTTTAATATTATTATGTCATCTAACATCACCAGGATCACTTTAAAGTGATATTTGAGACGGACTCATCACACATACATGAGAAAATCCACATCAATGTGACAGCTGTAAGGTGAGTCTGTTTCAAATGTGTTGTTGCAGATAGCTGAATGCAACCTGGATGGTTGTGTCATTTAAAATAATGTATATTTTTACAGTGACAGTGAAGAAGATCAATCTACCATGCATGACAACGATGTGCAAATCTTAATCCCTGTGAAATACAAAGCTGGAGTCTTATTCAGTGTGTAAGTAGCTGTGAAAATCTTGGTCAATCTTTGCAGATGAAGCATCATAATCATGAAATTTATTCACAAAAGCAATGCGAGTTGCCTAGTTGTTTATCATTTGCACATTTATTATATATATATATATATGCATACGTATATATATATATATATATATATATATATATATATATATATATATATATATATATATATATATATATATATATATATATATATATATATATATATGTATATATATATATATACATATATATATATATGCATACGTATATATATATATATATATATATATATACACTATATTGCCAAAAGTATTTGCTCACCCGTCCAAATTATTGGAATCAGGTGTTCCAATCACTTCCATGGCCACAGGTGTATAAATTCAAGCACCTAGGCATGCAGACTGTTTTTACAAACATTTGTGAAAGAATGGGTTGCTCTCAGGAGCTCAGTGAATTCCAGCGTGGAACTGTGATAGGATGCCACCTGTGCAACAAATCCAGTCGTGAAATTTCCTCGCTCCTAAATATTCCACAGTCAACTGTCAGCTGTATTATAAGAAAATGGAAGTGTTTGGGAACGACAGCAACTCAGCCACGAAGTGGTAGGCCACGTAAACTGACGGAGCGGGGTCAGCGGATGCTGACGCGCATAGTGCGAAGAGGTCGCCAACTTTCTGCAGAGTCAATCACTACAGACCTCCAAACTTCATGTGGCCTTCAGATTAGCTCAAGAACAGTGCGCAGAGAGCTTCATGGAATGGGTTTCCATGGTCGAGCAGCTGCATCCAAGCCATACATCACCAAGTGCAATGCAAAGCGTCGGATGCGGTGGTGTAAAGCACGCCGCCACTGGACTCTAGAGCAGTGGAGACGCGTTCTCTGGAGTGACGAATCGCGCTTCTCCATCTGGCAATCTGATGGACGGGTCTGGGTTTGGCGGTTGCCAGGAGAACGGTACTTGTCTGACTGCATTGTGCCAAGTGTAAAGTTTGGTGGAGGGGGGATTATGGTGTGAGGTTGTTTTTCAGGAGCTGGGCTTGGCCCCTTAGTTCCAGTGAAAGGAACTCTGAATGCTTCAGCATACCAAGACATTTTGGACAATTCCATGCTCCCAACTTTGTGGGAACAGTTTGGAGCTGGCCCCTTCCTCTTCCAACATGACTGTGCACCAGTGCACAAAGCAAGGTCCATAAAGACATGGATGACAGAGTCTGGTGTGGATGAACTTGACTGGCCTGCACAGAGTCCTGACCTCAACCCGATAGAACACCTTTGGGATGAATTAGAGCGGAGACTGAGAGCCAGGCCTTCTCGTCCAACATCAGTGTGCGACCTCACAAATGCGCTTCTGGAAGAATGGTCAAAAATTCCCATAAACACACTCCTAAACCTTGTGGACAGCCTTCCCAGAAGAGTTGAAGCTGTTCTAGCTGCAAAGGGTGGACCGACGTCATATTGAACCCTATGGATTAGGAACGGGATGTCACTTAAGCTCATATGTGAGTCAAGGCAGGTGAGCAAATACTTTTGGCAATATAGTGTATATATATGCCATATTTTTGCAATGAATTTTTAAAAAGGAGACTCTATTGGATGGAAACATTAAATCAGATATTTTCATATCAGGCTACAGATCTCCTTGATTCACCGAAAACACATATGGTATAGAAATTATTATGATATCAGGGGAAGAATCCCTTTTATTGCATTTGTACATCAATAGGTGATTTGGATCATTTTATTTTATTAGAAAGCTGCAAGTTGTGGAAAACAACTGCATGATTCCTCCCTCAACTGCATATCTTAGACAAAAGGCAGCACCTACATAAAAACTGCCATTGCAATGATGAATTAGATATTGTGAGAGTAAAATCAATACTTGTGCAATATAAAAAACTATTTCCTGTACTGAATTACATTGATTGTTGCCTCCAGAAGCCAATCTATCAGTTACTGCTGGTTACAAACCACAAATGTTTCCAGGAAGGAAGCAGCTACGTAAATCTTCGACTCACATTTTTCCAGCATGTTCCGTAGAGATAGATCATCTTTACTGTTATTACTTCAGTTTTTTCCTGAGATCAGAATTCTGTTTGTGCTCTTTGCTTTTTATCTAACACCTTATTTGGGTGAAAACCTCTCATCCTCAGCTACTCAAATAATTCAATTGAATACAGAAAAATTGACAAATCATGAAATATATCTATCAATGTGTGTTTTTACATTACATGCTGAGGAATAGAACAACATAAGGTATATTCTTTTATTTACTTAATCTGAATCTAACATAGGCCAAATGACTCTCAATGAAAACAAGAATGACTATTATAAAAGTTGTGCTTACAATGTTTGATATCGGGTCCTATTCCCTTAAGAACATATTAAATTGTCTGGAAGCAACCAATAATTATCATCCTAGGTAAAAATAGGAAAGTTAATTCAATTTGAATGGCAGTATTCATACTCTAGAGTTTTTAATTGAACAGTTTGTTAAGAGGAATTAAGGATTATTGTGGAACTGTTGGCAGGATAAGAATTTTTTTGCAAGGCATTGAGTGAGCCATATTAGAATAATTAAAATTTTGTTAATACATAGAAAAAAAAAATAAGCCCAGGCATTTTGTATTTTCAAAATAAGCTTTATCAAGCTTTCATATCGTTAAAAACCCTCTTGCAAAAATTCTAAGATGCTTTTTTCATATTTTTCAATAAAGAAAGCTTGATGTGGACTGAATACTTTCTTATGGAGGTAAAAGTCTTGTATAGCTTTTAATCAACCTCAATTACCTAATATTTTAAACAAGAATCTGGGCATGACACCCTTTCCTCACAGCCTATAATGTAATATGGTGCAGGTGTAAAATGTGAGACTAGCCATGTTTTAACATTAAATTTAAACTGATGTCTTTTCTAAAGCTTACACTGCTTTGTTTTTGTCAGTCCATGTTTATTAGTTTCATTATTACAATGTTTTCAGGGTCTAAAATGTTACAGGAATTTTTTCATAATTATTATTGTAATAATGAAGCAGGTTTCAACTTTCTGCCATATGAGATACACAATTTAAATAGATAATAAAGTCAGAAAAACACACACACAAAGTCTACTTGTTTTTTTAATATAAATGCATAACTTTGAACTGAAAGCGAAAGAATAATCATAAAATATTCAAACTCCAAAAGGACATTAAAGCGATAGTTCGGTATTTTTGACATGAATCTGTATGGCATCCCCATCACCAGCGGCATGCAATCACACTGACTTACCCCTGGCAGCGTCCTGTGAGCAGAGTTCTCGTCCAGTTTTGGTCAAGCCGAAAGTAGTCCTGCAGGTTTTTAGGAACAGCGAAATAAAACTTTTCTCTTCCCAAAACATTATGTGTTCAAAAGAGTGATATTTTCGCATCCCAAAAACATTGTAGTGGAAAAAGTCACACGTTGTTATCAATTGGTCCTATTTTCTCTCTGTTCGTATCAGTGCGCGCCGTCATTCAGACAGCGAGCCCAACAACAGCCATGTCTCCCTCCGCCGCGGAATGTTTTGGGAAGAGAAACGTTTTATTTCGCTGGCTCTAAAAACCTGTCGGACTACTTTCGGCTTGACCAAAACTGGACGATAACTCTGCTCACAGGACGCTGCCAGGGGTAAGTCAGTGTGATTGCATGCCGCTGGTGATGGGGATACCATACAGATTCATGTCAAAAATACCGAACTATCCCTTTAAGATCTGACTTTGTGTTGATATTCTTTGCTGCCCCCAAGTGGCCAAACTATCCACCTGCAGGTTTCATTTCAAGGCTCGTGCTTTATTAATTTTAAAAATATGCATTTCAGGGATCATACAGATAAACACATAATAGTGGAAGATGATGAAAAGTACTCCTTGAAAGAACCTGATGCTTGGAAGTCATTCGAGGAGGTCAACATCAGCTACACGGTAACATTTGCAATGCAAGAAATCACTTTTTGTTGACATATCCTGGATTTTAATTGCAAAATTTATTCAGCTTCTCCATCTTTTTATCTTAGGTGGAGAAAGCAGCTGCCACACTCACTCCATCTCTTCAGCTCACAGTGATTTACCCACATCTGTCTCCTCTGGAAAATATCTTACTCCTTCTCACACGCGTTGTCTCCAGCAGTGGGGTATCTATGCACACAGGGACAAAAATCTAAGAGTGTTTCTAGCAAGCTAAAATAATGCTAATACGTGTCTCTCGCTGCTTTACAGGTAAAATGTGACATTCCTGATAACCTTCCTCAACCTCATAAAAGACACAAACCAAAAAAAGAATCCCTCACTAGCTTCCTTCTAGTAAGTGGACACATTTAAATTTCAGCGGCACCTGAGTTTCTTCTCTTCACTTCTCACTGACTGATTTTCATTGTAGCAATGTGGGCAAACGACATGTCAATCAATCCGCTGCTCCATCCCAAAAACCGATAAGAGTCAGGTCAATGTTACCTTCACAGTGTGGAAACCTACCTTCATTGAGGTAAGATTAGATCATTTAGCTCTATTTGAACTTTTTTTTTTACTCAATCCAAAAAAACACTCAAGAGTAAAAAAGTTGAAAAGTGAAATGAGTACTACTGAGTAATTATGGCTCCTAACAGCTGATTAAATGTTTTAAATGGTTTTATAAATCAGAGAGTTACGTGCATGTTCTGGTAAGTAAAAAAAAAAGATGAATGAATAACATGACTACAAGATTACAAGTTAGACAGAAGAAACACTTTACCACAATTGTTTTTTATAACATAAGGTTAAAGATGGAGGATGTTCTTTTTGTGGGTGGATAATCAAAATAAATAAGTTTCAATAATTCTAGTGATATGTTTAAGTAAGTCTGTCCTGAGTCTGACATAGTGGAAAAATTGCAAATCTTCTTTTGGAAAGTAAGCTTGTACGAGCAAAGCAAATTTGTACATAGAACATGCATGAGGAGAAATGGGTTCATGTATGCTCTCGCGTGCGTTTAATAGGCGTGCCCTCTCGGGAGCGGGTACAGGCTTGTGCATATGCATTTTTTTTAAAGTGGAGAGGACGGGTCATTTCAAAAATTCGCGACAGCGAACGCCTATTAAATGCGTGCGAGAGCGTGCATGAGCCCATTTCTCCTCGCGCACGCTCTATTAACAAGTTGCTGTTTGCATCAATCATAAAAACTTACTTTCCAAAAGAAAATTTCCAATTTTTCCTCTGTCAGACTCACCAACAGTTAGTGATAATGGGGACGAGTACGTAGGACGGTCTTACGTAAACATGTCACCAGAATGATTTACAATTTGGAGGACCACTTATTTTGATGATCCACCCGGAAAAAGAACATCCTCCAGTAAACCTTTAAGAAAACTACAACCTACATTAAAATACTATTGCTCCAAAATGTAGATTTTTCTATAATTTACTCAAGAAAACGTAACAAGTTATTACCCGGCTCTGCATGAAGGTACTATGTTTGATTTTAAGTGTGATACATCATATGGGTGATCAAATCCCTATTGAAGTGTGCTTTCTCTGCAGGGTGAGTTTTCTAGCTTTTACATGAAGGTGAACGCCTCACTTGCCTTCAAACACACTAATCTGTTTGAACTGGACAGCAACGCAAAGAACAGGACTGTAAGTCATTATTTGCAATTATATAACTGAAGTCCTCATTTTGGTCACTTAATACACCTGTTTATAGAGATGTATGGAAGTGTTAACATTGTGTCTGCTTGCACTTGTCAGGTAAATATCCAAGTTTCAAAGGAAACAGTTGGAGGAATCCCTTTTTGGATCATCATCATCAGTATCTTGATAGGACTGTTGATCTTAGCCCTTGTTATCTTCATTCTCTGGAGGGTAATATTTCCTTTTACGTAACTAATTATCTCATCATTTCAATTCAGCAAAAATGAAATTGCTTAAAGTTTCAAGGTTACCCTATTCATATTTTTTTTATCTCCAAAAGGATAAGAAAAATAAAGTTTTATCTTTAATTCTGGCATTTAACAAATTCAAATAATTTTGTTAATTACAACTAAACTAAAACAGGAAAGATTTAGTGTGGCTAAAGTTTCAGACACCAGGAAAAATAGTTACGTCCATTTTTTTTTTTTTTAAGTGCATGTGAATATTTATCTTGAGCTATGTTGACATTTCAGTAGAAAACCTACTTTGGTGGACAGCACATCATCACCCATGTAACACAGTTGTGTATTTCTGCAGCTTGGCTTCTTCAAGAGAAAATCCCTGGACTATTCAAAGGAAGAGATGTCGGATTGAGGCATCGACATGTCCGTAGAGCTGCATTAAGTCCTAACAGTTAACCAAATGGAAGAGATGCCAGGAAACCCTTAGACACCTCAGAGCTCTGATATATGGGCCATCAGGATAAAGAAGAGTTATCGCCACTCTTTTCTCCATCGCCATGTGTCACATAGCGATGGAAAACCTGTTTTCTGTGCTGCTTGAAGCAGCTGGTTGTAACATTTTTGGCTCCTCTGTTTGGGGTCTACATAAGAGCCAAAGACACTTACTGTAAATCACTGTATATGTGATGTATTTGATATGTTTTCACCAGCCTATTGACAAACTAGCCTTTTCCAATAAGTGCGTACTAATCTCTAAAATCTTCACTTAAGAGTTAATGAAAAAAGTACTCAGGTTTTTCACCATAAGGATCCAAAGTTGCCTATGTCACCCAAAGCATTTAGTACCAAGACCAATGATGAAAAATAAGAAAGAACTCTGCATTATTTCTTTCACGTATGCTTTGATTGCTCTGTTGAAACATAGTTGATTGATGAATGTTATAAAACACTGTATTTTTTTAAGCATTTCTGTAACATTTTAATGTACTTAAGCGACAGGGCACATCTTTTGCTTTTAATGGGTTGCAGTGATGAATGAGTGTATTTCGCGCCAGCAGAGCCTTCCCTTATTCAGATCTCTGAGTGTACTGTAAATAGAAGAGCTAATGGATGTAAAGCTGTAAAATGTACAGAATTATTTAGCATTTAATTTAATGTTTCTGCAACAGGCGATTTCGCTCAGGTGCTACGAGAATAAGAAAAGATTGTGTTTGCTTTGACACGTTTATAAAACTATCTGGCTTCTGAATTTGGAGCTTAAGCGTTTGTGTAAATAATGTTATGTTTTGATAAAAAATTTGATACGGTCTTCTGCTTAATCATAGACCAATATGAACTTCTTTTTTTTTAAATTGAGCATTTGAGTTTACTTGGATGAAGTTGTTATTTCACCTTTTTTTTCCGTTTTTATTGCAAGATAGATTATATTTTTAAAATTTGTAATAAATGTTTATCTGTTTGGGGTTTTTTTTTTCAGCCCTTTAAAGAAACTAGCTGCATGTATTAGCACACTGTCACACCACAATGGGGTACACAGTACGTTTTTTTCAGGTTCCTCTTTTTCTCCCCATCCCACAGCGAAACGACATGGTAGGCAAGAGCCTTTTATTTTCACCTTAGTGACAAAAAGTAAAGTTAAGAGCAGGAAAATACAGCTTTGAAATATTTTTATACTCTGCAGCTCTCTCACCTTCCACAGCAGACACATGAGGCACAGGTATTAAGCAGTATATCCAGAATGTATGGCCGCATCAAGGGAGGAGCACAAGGCACAAAGTGAAGGTTGTGAGCTCACGGCCAGCCGTTCACACTGCTGTGAAGTCTTCATTATAATGCACTGGTTTGTCAGAGTGTATGTATGTTGTCATCTGCACAAAAATGATCTGAACAATATACTTAATAAAGATCTTTTATGCAGCGAATGTTCACCAAATGTTATTCATTTTTTCATGCAAAGTGTTTTAAATCTAAAACTATATTTTGTTCCAATAATTGACCTTTGAATTTATTTTGAGCAAAATAGTAATGTTTTTGCATTCATTAGTTTAGAAGTCACTGATTATCCATGTTTTATGAATGGAAACTAAGTATTTTCCTTATTTTTTCTTTCATATATGAGGACTTTTCCTTGGTTTGATAACCTTAAGCATTTACTTACTTGTTCTGCAAAGTAATGCAAAGCAGAATTGTTCAGGTGCATCTGGTTAGATGATAATACAATCAAAATGTAATTTCTTTATAGTTTTAATGTATTAGATTTCAACAGTGCAATATTCACAGTTTTCAGTTCTGTTCTTGTTGATGACAATGCAGGTAATAGCTTTGGAAAACCTAAAATTCAGTTAAAAAAAATAATTACACAAGATCAATAAAAATAGTTTCAAATTCAAGCAATGACCTTCTATCTTGAAAAAGCCATGCTATTTATGCTATTTGGTAAACTTGTCTGACCTAAACTATATAGAGTATCTTTGCAAAAATGTAAATATCAGTAAGTATTTAATTTGTGCAGGTTGGTGAGTTCATTAGCCAATGAAAAAAGGTTGATTTACATTTAAAATGGAAAAACAAAACAAGTCAATTATCTTATTCCAAGTGCATTATATATTATTTTATTTTAAGGGTAAAAATAATTGTCATATACTTTTTACCTACCTAAATTGAGGACAAATACACTTTATAAGACTTTTTTTTTTATTTTAGATCACAAACACAGACACAACAATGCTGTTGTGCTAAAGGCATTAAATAAAAACCCATCAGTTCTTGTCTGCAAGCTCTGTGGCATTAATACAATAAGTCAAAGTGCAAAAGAAAACCTGATCAAGAATTGAGTCTTTGTTATTTGTTTGATACAGTAGAAAGTTTTATTTTTCACCTCCTCATCATATCTGTGATCTATGGAAGAGGATTAGGGCCACTTAAAAAAAAAGTTAACAGATTTTTAAATATTATTTTAGTTTAATATGAGGAAAATGTCAGAATTCTGACTTTAATCTCAGAATTTTGACTTTTTCCCTCAGAATTCTGACTTTAATCTCAGAATTCTGACTTTTTCCCCTCAGAATTCTGCCTTTAATCTCAGAATTCTGACTTTATTCCTCAGAATTCCAACTTTAACCTCAGAAATTTGGATCTTAATGTAGATGGGCACTATGAAGGAAGAGATGTCGGAGCACTCAGCTTCACTGACAAAATGTGAGTTGTTTGGGAGGGCCAGTAACACATTGGAGGAAAATGATGGAATTAGGCGACTTTTTACGTGCCCGAGGGGTCCTTGGTGATGCTATTTCATTAATGGAGGAGCAGAAGGTGATTAAAACAAGAGAGCTAGTTTAGTCTTTAAAACAGACATGGCTATGGCTTGATGCTAACATGTTTGTTAGCTGCCAGAATTCTGAGATTAAAGTCAGAATTCTGAGAAAAAAAGGTCAGAATTATCCGAAAAAAAGTCAGAATTCTGAGATTAAAGTCAGAATTCTGACTTTTTTCTCATATTATACTGAAATAAAATGAAAAAAAGTAAGAATCCGTACTTTTTTCTCCTATTATACTGAAATAAAATGTAAAAATCAGTTAACTTTTTTCATTTTTTCAGTGGCCATAATCCTCTTCCGTAGTGATCATACTCATTTTTAATTTGTACAATATAGAATTCGAAGTTCCTAATAAACTAAAGCTTGTATAAATATCACTTTAGTAGGCCTACTTGCATTGGTTTTAAACTTTTGAATTGAATTACTATTAAAAGCAATATCTGTTTACATTGAAACCTAAATATTAATCAGGATTTTTTTTTTTTTTTTTTTGCTGATCCAGAAGACTGTTAAACTGAATGATTAACTACCTTGTTTTCTGTAAACATTAGCCAACCTGATTGCATTTCATGTTTCCACAATTCTTAGTTTATTTATTTATTAATTGCTGAAATAAGGGTTGGGGACTCTTTTCTAAGTCTTGTTTTAGTTAAATTAAAACCTATATTTTAGCTATACGACAGGCTATGACAAACGTTTTCAGTTGCACTTTATGTACTTTATCCAAGTATTTGTCAACAAAGAGACGTACGTTTCCTACCAGTCCAAGCTCAGGGCTAAATTCCTCTTTTAGCTAAATTGTCAAACAGCTCCCCCTAGTGCCCATTCTTCGCAACATTCAGCCATAAAGTGACACTCTGGGACGGGAAGCAGAACAAACTGTAAGCTGTTGGGGATCCATCTTGCTCGAAAAAGAGACGAGGTTGGAAGGGTTTACCAGCTAAGAGTCACAAAAACTGCGTCGTTCCTCACCGAGTCCGCTGGGGAGCCCGAGGAGGGGCTGTGTCGCTGTTTGTAGGATGTCCCGACATGAGGGTGAGTTAACAAACGGAACCACAGCGCCCGGGATGGGGACTACTTTACCTGATCGGCTAGCTCCACGACTAGCTTCGCCAACTGCTTTTTCACGTCAGGAGGGGTAGTTAAGCTTTTCTTGGCGGGCTTCCCAGCGTGTCCCTTGACTTTTTATATTTGCCTTCGGCAGCGTTAGAAGTCATGTGGCTGTCATGTTAAAGAAGCTGTTGTAACCTCGTTCAACCTGCTCGCAATGAGACAGCAGCAGTTAGCAGCTAGCCACGGCTAGGTGCTACATTACCTTACATTAGCTGGGCTAGCATGCTGGCTAATCTATGCTAATATGAGAAGCATTTGATTCAGAAATAGCTTATTAGCTACTATAGTATCGCAAGTCAGTTTTACACTATGACACTAATTGAAAACGGTTCAAGTCTT
Organism: Cyprinodon tularosa; assembly: GCF_016077235.1. Taxonomy (NCBI): domain Eukaryota; kingdom Metazoa; phylum Chordata; class Actinopteri; order Cyprinodontiformes; family Cyprinodontidae; genus Cyprinodon; species Cyprinodon tularosa. Next base: position 1,487,684 of record NW_024039718.1, on the reverse strand, counting down.
TCTATTTCGTATTTTCTAGACCAGAGTCTACGTTGTTTTAAGGTATTACAATGTTGTAAGTGCACTGTCACCTAAATAAATAGAAAGTCTGAGGCCTCTGAACATAATCAGACTGCAATTCAGAGTGCTGTTTTGACTTAAATTAGCTTATTGTTTTCTGTTAAATCACTTTTGAGCCATATTTCTAATTGAAGAATATGACCTATTTGGCTATGAGTTTAGTTAATAAACATGTTATTATTTATCTTATAAAATGTTGACAGAATTTTATTCCAGTGTACAAACTTAACTGTGGACCCTTTATCTTCTTTGCTTTTATTCAGTCTGTACAGTTATTTTGTGCTGATCTAAAAGAAGCACAACCTTTCTGGTATCACCTTAAAAACTTTTAATTTATTCATAAATTGGTCAGTCATGTTTGGCCTGATTAACAAATGTTTGGTTAACTTTTCTGTTTAAAACATTTGTAGCCCTCTGAGATTTTTTTTTACCAGTCACAGGAAATGCCCTTAATACTTGTTTACATGGCATGCAGGCCAAATAAGGCATTTTTTAACTCACTAGTGAAATGACTTGTGAAATGCCTTCTTACAATCAGCTGTTTAATCAAAGCTTTATTATAATTCCTGTTAATGAAGGAACAGTAAGGGCATAAAGTTTCAATATTGTTGCAAATATCGTAACTCATGTTTAGTTATTTGGATTACAGAATGCTTAAATATCAAGAAAAGGCACAACTATTAGTAGTTTTTAACCTCTTAAGTATTCTATGTTCTCACTTTGTACGATATATTATAAAGAATTTAAATATTTAAAGAATAAAAAAAAAGTTAGGAAACTATACCTGAATCTGGGTAAATTACAGTTCAATCATTTTTTTATTGCATATAACTAGGGCTGCAACTAACAACTATTTTGCCAATGGATTAATCTGTCGATTCATTTTTCAATTAATAAGGCAAATCTTCCTTAAAGAAGATTTTACCAAGAATTTAAGCCAAGTGAAACTAAAACTGTGCCCTCTAAGGACTCCTGGAAAGAGTGTATTCATAAACAAAAATGTTTTTTCCAACTTGAATGCAAAATGTTTAGATAATTTTGTAATTTTGGTATAATTTCTAGCTAGAAATGTCTGATTGTCATCTTTTTTTTTTATTGTTTTGCAGGTGTGAGCTGTGATGCATGTTTAAAGGGAAACTTTAGAGGAAGGCGATTTAAGTGTCTAATTTGCTACGACTACGACTTGTGTGCATCGTGCTACGAGAGCGGGGCCACTACGACACGACACACCACAGAACACCCCATGCAGTGTATATTAACCAGAGTAGACTATGGTAAGGACCTGCTATGAGTAACGTTAGTTGCTTATTGAGCACATGCAGATAAAACGTTTTAGCGTCTTTGGCTGTCACAAGTGGATTTGTCTTTAATGCTTCGTTGCAGATTTGTATTATGGAGGAGATACCTTTTCCGTGGAACAACCCCAGTCGTTCACATGTCCTTATTGTGGTAAGATGGGCTTCACTGAGACATCCCTACAGGAGCATGTCACCTCAGAGCATTCAGAGACGTCCACAGAGGTGGTGAGTACACTCTGTGTTTTTATTTATCTTTGCAGTTGAAGCATCTATGCTGTTTTCTGCCTGTCACTAATGTCTTGGATATTTAGGTCATCCAAATGGGCGGGGGTTGTTTTGTCTCTTTTTATTCTGGGACTTTACGGTCTTTTATGGGTTTATTTAGTCAGCAGAAAATTTGTCTTGTTATTTGGAGATATCTAGAGCCTCTTCTTTTTTTCTGCTTCCAGTGAGTCAGAATTTCTTTTATTCTTTTTTTTAGGTCTCTATCAAGAGTTTTTTTAAACCCTTTTTTAAGGGTACTGAAATTTTATTGTTGTTTTTCAAATACTTGATGTTTTTCTTGTGAGATATTTCCCTCAATTTATTCTGACGTGGATGTTTTAAAGAAAAACATGCTTCCATAAATAGTCAGGGAATTAGATCTCTATTGTTCAAACAGTTGCAAATATGAAAAAGAGGAACATTTCTGTTTCCACGTTTAATCCTGCCATCCCATCATCTAAACCATTCTTCCTTTATTTTTGCAATTCTCTTCTTCCTTGTGTCCTTTCCTTCTTTTCCTTTGTTCCATCGGTACTACTTCCTGTCTTAGTGTCCTTCCTTCCCTAATTCCATTGGTGTGTTAGATTTTAAAGGCTGCACCTTCCAAGGACCTGATCTATCTGGACTAGGGATGGGGATCGTTAATATTTATTGATATCGATACCTTTATCGATACTCCTTATCGATCCGGGTCTTTATCGATACCACTATCGATACTTTTCTGTTATTTGGTGGAAAGACGATGCAACAATATTTTTTTAACAGAACTGGTATTGCTTTTATTGCTTAACAAGTGAGCATAACAAAAACGTTTCTAGCCTTCAATAAACATGGCTAATGTAATAGGCCACTTCGAAATGACATAAAACTAACTAGAATATATTTTCACAATTGTTGGTTAATGTATTGTCTACTGTCACTTTTCATCATGTTTTTAGTGATTAGGAAAATATTTAACAAATAAATAATTGTATTTTAAATTAAATGTAACTTTTAATAAATGTTGGCATTAGTAGTTTAATTATATATAGAGCAATATACAACTGTATTACTCATATTTCTCGCCAAAAACAAAATTTCCCGTTTTCTTTACGTTACACTTGAACGCATCATGATAACCTAATTTTCGTTTTACTGAGCCAATCTGAACACATCATCACGCAGCACGTCTGAAACTTTATTTACTTTTCAAGCTAACTAGCTTGTATGCTGCCGATTACAAGACGGATTTCACAATTACTATTTTTAACTGACCGGACAAGCTACAAAGTCTGTGTGCGCGCTTACCAGTGGTACTCTGAGTGGATGATGGAGACGGGCCCGACTGTGGTGCGGCGGGGAGGAGTCTTTTCCGTTCAGCCATTCTCGAGTCGCGAGCAAAGTTAAGTCCCAGACTTCACTTGTTTTACTTTTAATGTCTGTTTGCTTACAATTTCATTCCAAAACATTGGTGGACATGCTGCAGTGATTGGATTGATTAGATTCAAATGCTGTGACGCGACTCGAGGGACACACAATTATGTTACAGGACCTCCGGGAGAAAAAAAAAAAACGACCAGACTCGATAGCGGTATCGATAAGCCCAAACGTTATTGATTTTCGGGTTTTGAAAAAAGTGGAACCGGGTCCTTGATGGAACCGGGTTTCGATCCCCATCCCTAATCTGGACTGGATCCTTTGTGAAAATAAGGAGACCACAAGAGTTTTGATTGTGAATTCAAACAGATCCAGCCTGCCGCGGCTTTCACCACTGTACGCTCTGTTGCCTAGCAACCCTGAGAGTTGACAAAGCAGGAAAAGAATGAATACCGAACATCTCCCTGCTTGTTCTTGGTGTTCTTAACATTTTCAAGGAGCTTCAACAACTGCATCTTATCAGATTAATAGTCCTTAAATGTCAGCCAAACCCATTTACACAGGGACAGATAAAAACATTTCGATAAACCAAACATTACCTGACCTTCGGAGGATGCAGCCACTGAAATCGAATTCAGCCAATGTGTCCTACCCCCCTTCCTTGTCTGTCCTTTCTTTCTTTGATATATGTCTCATATCTTCCTTCCTTCCTTCCTTCCTTCCTTCCTTCCTTCCTTCCTTCCTTCCTTCCTTCCTTCCTTCCTTCCTTCCTTCCTTCCTTCCTTCCTTCCTTCCTTCCTTCCTTCCTTCCTTCCTTCCTTCCTTCCTTCCTTCCTTCCTTCCTTCCTTCCTAACTCCCTCCCTCCCTCTTGGATCAAATATTTCTTTAGCACGATTTAACACTTGTTGGACCTTTCTTCAATATTTTTGCAATTCCACTGAAAGTTCCACTGTCACTCGCCCTCATTATGGCAGTTTGTTAAAAGGGAACACCGTTTTTTCTTTTCTTTTTTTTTTTTTTTTACATTGGGCCGTTGATTTTCCGTTATTAAATCATGTTCTACTCACCCATATGAGTTTTGTGTCATTTGGAGCTGTTCTGAAGATATGCCGTTACGTTATATCCAAGTAACGTTTTCCTATGAGCAACCAGTTAAAGGCACAAACTAAACTGTTCATAATTTATCATTTATGGTACGCCAGCACTCATAACATGTAGGCGAATCATTGTCCCCCAGAAATCCGCGGTTATTTTTTTTATATTTATATTTTTTTAAAACAAAGCGGCGCGTGTATGACGTCATGCGCGCTCGCCGGCTATCTTTTATTCATCCTGTCCGCTGAACTGCTTCTAGTTTTACTCACATGCCTGGAAGATGTCTAGTGCTGCTACCACAGATGATCTCGCGCTCGAAATGGAATTGAACGATTCAGATTAGCTAGCTGAATGAATAGAAGGGGTAAAGTGTAGCCGCCTGTGGCCCGGGTTGCCTGTCACAACTCCAGTCCGCATGCGCGGATGACGTCATACACGCGCCGCTTTGTTTTAAAAAAATATATATATATAAAAAATATGCACGATATTGTACCTCTGGTCACTTGGTGTTTTTATTGAAATGTACACAAATGGGTTTTGTTGGTTGGTTTCTTATCTTCTTTTTTTTGGCTGTTGAGTCAAAAAGTACATTTCAGACCCTCCTCTTTAAGTCGTGCATGAATGAAAAACAGTTTTTTGCCTTTACATAAATGGCTGCTCGTCTACCTTGTACAAATAGACTTTTATTATCATGCCCACCGAAACTTGGCACACTTTTTTAGTTTTTCCGAAACAAAATGCACTAAACCAGAGAACAAGGGTAAAAAAAAAAACATACTGCCACAGTTTCACCTCAGTAAACTCACTAGAAAAACAAGCTCCATACACAGGTTAAAATGTAGAAGTTTCTGTAACTCATTAAGTCTGGCCTCTTCAGTTGTTTTGACACTATTTTACAGTCTGTTACTCCTAAAATTGGAAATGTCAGAAGGTGCAGGGCCAGTGAAAGATCCCACAAAAAAAACTTTTTATTTTCTTTATCATAGACATTATTGTTTTTGAAGTTTGTATATATAACTCCTTTTTATTTTGTAGGATCTTCGTGCTCTGCTGCTAAAATGTGTGTAATGTTAGAAACCTGTTCAGTTGTATTCATGTGTGTCAAAGGAGTGGGATAAAAGAGGGACAGCTGCTTTGGTTTAACCTTTCATCAGTGGTTCTGATTCTATTATTTTTGATGGCCTTTAATGTTGAGGTGAAAAAGTGATATGTTTTGTGATCATACCCATCATAGTTATAAGATAATTAGTCTGTATTTCAAACTTTGGTTAGTCTATGGAGGCTTAGGGTGCCCTAATGTTACCTTGTAAAAGCTTTGATGTGAGAGTTTAATGTGGAGCAAAACTATACTTGGTCTGCATTTTTCATCCAGTGCCCTTGTAGGTACCAGATCTGCTCGGGTGGTCAGATGTTTTTTTTTTTTTTTTTTATAAACTTATTAGAAACTTATTAGACAAAATACAATTTACAGTGAACAATCACCAGGGGTTTAAGCAAAATAAAATAAATAAAATAAAAAGTTATTAAATAAAAGTAAAAAAGTAATAGTGAATAGAAACATATAAAGGAATTATATAAATACTTTAAATTTAGAGCATAAGGTTATAGTTTTAGCAGTTTTTTTTATTATTGGAGGAGGACAATGTAGAAAAATACTCGGGTGGTCAGATCTCGGGGCCCTGTCTCTTCTTATGACATCATCGTATGGCAACTCAACTTGGACTTACTGTATTGCACCTGTTTCTTAAGAATCAAATCTCTTTTGGACTCACAACTTATTATTACTTATATTTGCAATTATTTACATTTCATGTAATCTAAAGTAGCCGAAAGTGAAAAACAGTCATTGTCAGTCTTGTGGGAAAGCACCGCCTTTAAGACAGACTGAACTCTGCCATTTAAAGTCGTAGGGAAGTCATATTTAAATTTCAAACCATTCTGGCTTAAACAAGTATATAAGGCTATGTTCACACTGCAGACCTTGATGCTCAATTCAGATTTTTTTTTTGTGAAATCCAATTTTTATTTTTTTTTGCGTTGCTGTTCACATTTCCAAATATATGCGACTTGTATGTGATCTCCTGTGTGAAGTGCAGTCATACAACCCAAGTGTCCCCCCTGCGCAGTAAAGAACGCAATGACGTCACAGGTCAGCGTGCTCTGTGTTTACAGAAGTAAACATGGATGTTAGTGCCGGCGCGCATCTAGTGGTCTTTTCCCACCATAAAAACACAATCTTTTCATGTTAAACATAAATACTGCTCTCCGCATCATCATCTGCCATGGTTGTTGTTTTTCTTGCCACTTCTGCGTAGCAAAACGCAGAATAGTGATTTTTGTCGGGTATTAATGACGTTCAGGTCTGATGAATCCGACCTGGCCTTTCACAGGTCGCATTTTAAAAGATCAGATTCGTATCGGATTCAGGACCACATAGCCAAGTGGCCTGGGTCGCAATGGAAAAAATGGGATCTGTGTTGTTCAGAGAGTAGGGTTGTCACGATACTAACCTTTTCAACTCGATACCGATACTAAGGAAAATATTCGATACTCGATACCATTTTCGATACCACAAGGATAAAAACAAAGACTCCAAAAGTCTACAGAAATATTTTCATTAATAAATAAAATACAATAAATAAACACAATAAAGGTTGTATGCTGTGCACAATATAAGCAAGCTTGATAAAAAACATAGAAAATTCAAATTAAGTGTTCCTTCCTTGGCTATGCTTTGCACACATAACAATGACACTAGCCAAACCAGTTAAGAAACAAAAATAATTCTCAGCAGCTGCACCTGTTACAAAAAAAAGTCTGAAACCGAAAAGAGCACAGAATTATTCAATCACACAGTGTTCAGAAAGTGCATTGTCCTCTATTCTGCACTTTAGATTAATGACTGCTTAGGTGCCAGTGGTGACGGCACTGTATCGATACTTTTAAAAACCAGTATTGTATCCGGATACAACATTTCAGTATCGATACTTTTTTGAGTTTCGATACTTTTGACAACCCTATCAGAGAGCCATGAAAAGATCAGATCCAGGTCGCATATAGGCAAAAAAATCGGATTTGGGTCACTTCAGGCTGCAATTTGAACGTAGTCTAAATGTACTCTTTACTAGACAGTAAAAAAAAAAAAAAAGTTAGAAAACGTAAGTAAAAAAAAAAAATCCTGTCTTAAAATCTGTATATATATTTTTTTGTTATCTCATGCAGGCCAGTTAGTTATACGTACATCTTAATTTGGCCAATCATATATCAACATTCATCTGTCAATCAAATTTTTTCTGTCATAGCATCTTGATTCATATGTCGCAGATAATATACTCAACAGCTGAAATAAGAAATAAGAATCATTTAATTTCCCATTGAGTTGCGTCCCCAGTGTTCACGGGGATGGACGTCTGTGATGACCTCGTTGTAAAATAACTGCTCTTAAATATGCAGCTGTTTGTTTGTGTTTTTGTTTTTTAATGCCCAACAGAACCTTTTCTCTCTCTCCTTCTCATTTCAGATCTGTCCAATCTGTGCTGCTTTGCCAGGAGGCGATCCAAACCACGTGACGGATGACTTTACGGCTCACCTCACCCTTGAGCATAGAGCGCCAAGAGATTTAATATCCTTTATGCCTCAGCACATTGCCGTCTTTCGGCATGCTTGTTAATTTGATTAAAGTCATTTATGTTTGCATCATACACTGAGAGGGTTTTACCTTAACGGTTCCTTTGTACGATGAGTCCAGTAGTGTACGGCATGTACGCAGGATGTTCCACCCAGGACGAGGATTGGGCGGTCCCAGAGCTCGACGGACAAATATGCACTTTACTAGCGGCTCCACGGGGGGACTGTCATCCTCCTCATCACAGAGCTCCGCTTACACCCCCAGTAACAGAGAGACGATGGACCCCATTGCAGGTGAGAGTCTGGTTCCTACTGGACTTCGGCACCTGAATGTAGCTTTTAACAGAAATAATCTTTATGCATATAAAACACCAACCATATATTGAGAACTTGGCGTCCCCCCCCCCCCCCCCCCACCTCATGAGTCGAATAGTGTGACAAAATAAAATCTAAGACATGTACATTGAGAAGAACTCAACAGGGATTTTTAAGTTGAGTCTGTGTCAACTTATTTATATACCACTTTACAACAAAGTGCTGCACAGGAAGAGTAAAAAAAATAAATAGGAGGGGAAACACTGAAGACATGCATTAAAAATGCATAAGTTTAAAAACAAATGAAAAAGGTGTATGTTTAAAGGTGTCTGTTAAGAGTAGGCGTGTGAAATAAATCAATTTAGTAATAATTTTGCGATTTTCAGCTGTCCAATATAATGATCTTTCAGGTACCAATATGATTTTGTTTTGTTTTTTTCTAAAATAGGGGGAAAAACTATTTCTCTTAGAATAGGAGACAATTTATTTCTCTTTTTTTTCTATTATTAGAAACTCGGGGTACTTTATCTTTAATAATCTCATTTATAGTGGTTCCAGTGGTGTAATGATTACTTTAAGATGTCTACACAGTGACTTAAATGAAAAAAAACCTTTTGCCTCTTATTTAATGATGACAGAGTGTGTAACTATATATTTTTCTTTTCAGTGTAAATGTGCAACAACCCTTTTATTAAATAATAAATAGAATGTTTTGAAGCAATGTCATTTGAAGGATCATCATCTTCTGATGAACATATACAGCACTTGTCTTTTATATTTACATTTATTTTTGGTATTAGCTGGGTAGAATATTACAATATATTGTGATAATATCATATTATGACCAAGGTATCATATGTGTATCATATTGCAACACCCTTACCAACACTCCTCCTGAATTATAAGCAGCCTTAAAATGGATTGGTAGATTATTCCAAAGAGGCTGCAACACAAAGTTAACATACAGTACAGGTTAGGGTTGGATAATATGATCAAAATGTATATTGCGATACATTTCTTAATATCGGTTGGTATGATTTCATTTATTATCAACGGTAAAAAGATGAAAGCCTCAGAAAGACTACAGTCGTCTGTACAAAGAATAATTTTGCCATGTTTATGAAACTCTTCCACTGTAATATTTTAGAAATATTTGCTTTAAAAAGCAGAAACATATAAAACTCAGAATATCAGTCAGTGACAAATGCTGTCATCAGACTTATGTTTATTGAAATATCAAAAAACAGTTGGGAAGTCATATCATTGATGTTGAATTAAATGATGTTGTGATATACATTACAGCCCAAAAGTTTGGACACACCTTCCCATTCGAAGAGTTTTCTTTATTTTCGTGACTATGAAAATTGTAGATTGACACTGAAGGCATCAAAACTATGGATTAACACATGTTGAATTACATACTTAACCAAAAAATGTGAAACAACTAAAAATATGTCTTATATTTTAGGTTCTTCAAAGTAGCCACATTTGGCTTTGATTACTGCTTTGATTACACTCTTATCTTGATGAGCTTTAAGAGGTAGTCACCTGAAATGGACTTCCAACAGTTTTGAAGGAATTCCCAGAGATGCTTAGCACTTGTTGGCCCTTTTACCTTCACTCTGCGGTCCAGCTCACCCCAAACAATCTCGATTGGGTTCAGGTCCGGTGATTGTGGAGGCCAGGCCATCTGGCGCAGCACCCCATCACTCTTCTTCTTGGTCAAATAGCCCTTAAACAGCCTGGAGGTGTGTTTGGGGACATTGTCCTGTTGAAAAATAAATGATGGTCCAAGTAAATGCAAACCGGATGGAATAGCATGCCTCTGCAAGATGCTGTGGTAGCCATGCTGGATCAGTATGCCTTCAATTTTGAATAAATCCCCAAGTGTCCCCAGCAAACCACCCCCAGACTATCACCTTTTTCTGCCTTGCACAAAAACACAATAATTGGAACCAAAGATCTCAAATTTGGACACATCAGACCAAAACACAGATTTCCACTGGTCTAATGTCCATTCCTTGTGCTCTTTAGCCCAAGCAAGCATCTTCTGCTTGTTGCCTGTCCTTAGCAGAGGTTTCCTAGCAGCTATTCTACCGTGAAGGCCTGATTCACACTGTCTCCTCTTAACAGTTGTTCTAGAGATGTATCTGCTGCTAGAACTCTGTGTGGCATTGACCATGTCTCTAATCTGACCTGCTGTTAACCTGCGATTTCTGAGCCACTTTCTTTGTAGCGCTTGATTGTTTTTGTGACTGCACCTGGAGACACTTTCAAAGTTTTGCCAAATTTTCTGACTGACTGACCTTCATTTCTTAAAGTAATGATGCCACTTGTTTTTCTTTATTTACCTGCTTTTTTTCTTGTCATAATAAAAATTCTAAAAGTCTATTCAGCAGGACTATCAGCTGTGTATCCTACTGACTTCTGCACAATACAACTGATGGTCCCAACCCCATTTATAAAGCAAGAAATCCCACTTATTAAAGCTGACAGGGGACACCTGTAAAGTGAAAACAATTTCAGGTGACTACCTTTTGAAGCTCATCAAGGGAATGCCAAGAGTGTGCGAAGCAGTAATCAAAGCAAAAGTTGGTATTTTCAGTTGTTTCACACTTTTTTGTTAATTATATAATTTCATGTGTTCATAATTTTGATGCCTTCTGTGTGAATCTACACTTTTCATTGTCATTAAAATAAAGAAAACTCTTTGAATGAGAAGGTATTTCCAAACTTTTGGGCCTAGCACAGCTGTCGGGAACGATAAAATATATCAGTGTTTGTTAACATGTCCAAGTTAAAGTAGGGCAGTCCCTAAAACACAGGGCTAAATGGGACATTGTAACAATTAACGCAAATTTCAGGGTTTCTACAAGTCTTCTTGAGTATAACGAAAGTATTGCATTTTCAGACTTTATTGGCTTAGCTGGGCTCTAAAGGTAAAATCCATTAATCTTGGCAGTCTGTGGTTTTTTGTGGGTGAGAATCTAGCAGCTGTTTGATTCTGCATCTCTTTCCAATTCCCAATCATTCCGCTCTTTGTTTTTTTCCATCCATGCTTCTGTTTTTCCCTTTGGTGAATTAATTTAAAATGTAGTCATAAAAGAAAAAGACTAAAGCTGTTTGCTGTCTCCTGCAGAGTTGCTGTCTCAACTGTCAGGCGTGCGGCGGGCTGCAGGCGGGCAGATAAACTCGTCAGGCCCTTCAGCCTCCCAACTCCACCAGCTCCAGATGCAGCTGCAGCTGGAGCGGCAGCAGGCCCAGGCGGCCCGACAGCAGGTAGAGGCGGGCCGCCATGCAACGCGACGTGGCAACAATCCCAGCAACACGGGCAACTCTGTCCCCCCACCCAGCTCGTCCACTGCCAACACCAACGCTGTGGGTGAAAACAATCCCTCATCCTCCTCGCAAAGCTCACAGTTTCTATTAGCACGGTGAGTCAGGCTGAATCCATTATACATCGAAAAATCCATAAAACGTCCCCGCAGCATGATGCTGCCTTTGCCATGTTTCACTCAGAGGTTCCTTTGATCAGGGTTTTGGTTTATATGCAGGTCAAAAAGTTCGGTTTTTGGTTCTCATCTTAATAGAGCATCTTCTGCCACCTGATGTGTCTGCTGTATGACCTGTAGAAAAAACTAAAAAAGCTTTGTTTTGACTACGGCTTTCTCTTGCCACTCCCCTGTCTGAGTGCGTGATTAATAGTTGTCCTGCTCATAGATTGAGGCTTTTACAGAAAAATAATTTTTTTGTTGGTTGCACTATAAGCTGAATATATAAGCATGGCAACGGATCCAAAATGCTACCATAGTATGAGCTGAATTAACTATAGCTGTGCAGAGTTTCTGAGGTTTATGGGATTTTTTTAGTTACCTGTAAAAGAAAATAAGCCAAACACGTAAATTGGGGTCAGGGGTCAACATGTGGTAATATAATGGAAGTAACCTTGTTGCTAAATGAATGGATATATTTTATGGTATATAACTTGAATAATGAACTTTGTAGCAAACAAGGCAAAATGATGAGGTCAGATTTGCTGCCGGGTCTGTAAGGTCCACCTCTGTCCTAAAGCTGAGTGCAGCTGCTTCATAGAATATAACCAGTAATGTATTGTTCCCTGCTGTGTTTGATACCCAACCTACTGGAAATTGAGTTAAAAAAAGTTAAAAACTTAAAATTTGAAGTAAATGAAGTTCAAAAGCTAATTTCAAGTTTAAAATATAATTTATGTTGTGAGAAAAAAAAATGTTTGTTTCTGGTTTTTACAAATTTCTTACAGAATCAGTCTGCGATCTGTTTTTTTTTTTTCTTTTTTTTTTGCATATAAGTGACTGTTTTTGGTAATTACATTGACCTTGATTTTTGCATTTCTTTTTATGTTAAGTATATTTGCTCTATCCCCCCTTTTTACTATTGACTTGAATTTTCTAGTGTCAACACATCTCTCTGCTTGTCCTATAAAGGATTAATGGCTTGAACTTTTTTTTCTTTTTTTCTGACAGGTTGAATGAACCCAAGATGTCCGAAGCAGAGCGTCAATCCTTAGAAGGAGAGCGAGCCGACCGCAGCTTGTTCGTCCAGGAGCTGCTTCTGTCGACGCTAATGCACGAGGAAAGCTCCTCCTCTGACGAGGAAGAGCGCCGAGACTTCGCCGACTTTGGAGCCATGGGCTGCGTGGACATCATGCCTTTAGACGTGGCGCTGGAGAACCTCCAGCTCAGAGAGAGCAGCTCCTCAGGGAGCGAGCCTCCGCCGCCTCCTCTTTGATGTCCGAGCATCACACAGACTTTGTCCTCTGTGCTGCAACTGTCAGTGAAGGGGCAGCAGACAGCCGCGGTCCTCCCTGGCCCCGCCCTAATTTCTCTCTCTCTCTTCCTATCTCCCCCTCTTTCTCTCTCCCCCCTCTATCTTCTCAGTTTGTTTTTGGTGATTGTAATTTAAGGCCCGTCACCGTAACTTGTTACATTGTAAACAAAGCAAAAAGAGAACAATTGGAATAAAATGTTCATATGGGGAAAGGAAGAGAAGAGATTTATATAAATATATAGAAAATATATATAAAGTTGATAATCAATCCACTTAACTTTTCTTTATCAGGTGAGTGTTGCAGGCTGCTTCTCTTCCTGTGACATGTGAAGGGCCCTTCATATAAATACTCCACATTCAGAAGTCAAGAGAACACCTCTGATGAAGCTGCTGTGTGTGTTAAAATAAATAAAAAGTGTTTGGATGGGTGACCATGACTTAAAGCATGCAGTTATTTGCAGCGTGCATGACCTTTAAATGACCCTGTCATGAAATTTTGTATTTTTTCTTTAAAGATATCCCAAAGCGTTTAACCCTTTCAAATGGTTACATTAAATATAGCTTAAGTCTTGAATATTAAGTAGCATATAAACTGACATGCAGAAATCGGACTCTAAAGGTCTGTCTTGTTTGGTCTTTTTTTTCATCGAGTAATTAAAATGAAGAGAATCGACTGGAAGCCTAAGAGGACGCTGCGGTTTGAGAATCCAGTCAGATTTTTCTGTATTATGGCTGCGGACACGAAAGCGAAGAATGTAAGAAAAGAGCTTTGCCTCTAGATTTTAATCTTTAGTTTGAAGATTTTAAAGCACAGTGTAGTTTTTAATTTATAAAAGACTTGATCCGGTGCTTCTCCTCTCTCTGCTCGTGTCAGACCACAAAGGCTTGTTGAATTTTTGCCGGGGATTAACTTTTCTTTTTCTTTCCCCCTTAACTCTTTTAATTTTTCTGTTAAAGCTAGCACTTTCTATTTATTTATACCTGTTTTATGATTCGTTTGAGCCTTGACATGGATCTTGCCACCTTCATGCCTCTACTTTTACCCTCTATGTAAAGAAATGTACATTGAATTTCTTGCGTTAACTTTCATAATGATTCTATGACATGAGCAGACTTTTTTAAAGTGTAAATTTAGAATACAATAAATATGGCACACATCCTTTGAAGGAAGTGAAAACCTCCAAACGTTTGCATATTGTCTTTTTATTTCCTATTTGTCAAAACGGTACAAGGGCCATACTATAATAATATTTTTTTAGATTACAAAAACAAGTCATGACATTAAAGAATCCAGGTCTGACTTAAAAGTGAAAAATGCGGTCTTAGCCCTGCATTTCAACGGAAGAAGGTAAAATGCTTTTTATTGTCAGAACCTTTTTATTAATATTTTATAATAGCTTATATCTATATATATATATATATATTTATTTCTGGAATATATATATATATATATATATATATATATTTATTTATTTCTGGAACAATGCTGCATTTTTATTGTAATTTTTCCCTCATAGATCTAATATAGTGCCTTTACTATCTTTGTAACAATATGACAACATTTAATATAAAAACTTTATTCTCATAAACCTATATTATGACTTAATTTTTCATAGACCAAATATTAGGTCTTTATTTTTGTACAAATATGACCTTATTCTGGTAATATTTCTTAAATCCTATAGACTTAACTATTTTAGTAAAAAAGAAAAGTGGTCGTCATAATCTGTCATATTTATAGTCCCTCATCTTGCAGGACAGCCTAATTGGCTGTTTTATTTATATATATATATATATATATATATATATATATATATATATACAATGAATATTGAAAAATCTTGTGAAAATATTTATGTTCCATGTCAAAATAGTTCTTTAGCTTTTTAGCTTAGGGAAAAAAATATATCTAGAAAACCTCAGTTTACTCAGTATAGGTGCATATAAACACAGACTATTTCAATAAATCAGAAGAAAATAAATTACACGTTATTACACAATCCTCTGTTTTTCCACTGTTGATAGTGTGCCTTTTATTGCACTCTCCTTCCACCTATTTTTCTAATAATGTTCTTACACACTAATCACTTCAGCAATGACATTTTGTGGCTGACAGACATGGTGGACAACTATCAGGTCAGGGTTATGCCTGTTGATGTTTGGAATATAACCATTTACCATAATAAAGCTTCTGTGCAATTATTTAAATTTATTTTTGAATCCTATGTTTTGATTAGCTTTATGATATGATCACCAAAGTAAATACTTCAGGCAGACATCTCTGTGACTAATAAACCAATGCAAGGCAGTCTTATTCCCTGAAATACTAAAATAACTTTCTAGTGACATCTTACCTTTATTAGAAGCAGCTGCACTATTCTGGCATAAACGACATGCTTATTCTTACTTACTGGAGTCTTCTTAATTTGTATATAAAAAAAAGTCTAAAAATGTAAAATACATTTGACATTTCTTATTTTCTTTCACTCCTGTCGCTTTATGCTGGTTTGACTTGATGGTGACAATTTTTATATTGAATTCATCAACAAATTATCCTTTCAGATCACATTTGATCCTTTTTTGGTCAGAAATGCACATTTCACTTTGGACTAAAACTACTGAAAAACAACAGTCTAACAACTTTTTTTATGTTTGTTTTTTGTTTTTTTTATCTGAATCCTTTATTTACTGTCCTATCCTTTATTTAAATGCCATCAAATGCCGGGAAAAAATGATACTGGATATGTTTTAAATATAGATGAAAAAGGAATGAGATCATTGATTTCAGTCAGTATTAACCAAGCACTAAAACCAAAGTATAAACCTGCAGTGTGCTGTAGCTCCTTTGTCCTTGTATGTGAAGGCCTGTGAGCCAACTGTCTGTGTCACTCACCAGCAGTTATTGTTAGAAACAAATGGTGTCTACTGGATAACTTTCATGACACTCAGGGCAGCTGGCACTTCCTAGGAGCCCAGCACCAAAAAACAACAGATTGAGTTTCAGCTTCACTTTAGGAGTCATTAGTTTGTAGGAGAGGGAATTCGTTTGGAGCTAGTAATGTGAAACACCATCTGACAGGTTAAAAAAATATTAATGTTAATATAAAACTGAATGATTTGCACCAGAAATAATAGGGAAAGAAAGCATTTTGTTTGTTTTGAAAGCCCAGTGTAGATAGACGGGGCTCCTGGGAACCCTGCTGTGACCAGGTGGCTTATTGAAGGGATTTTTATGGTTTTTGATGCAACTTTTTAGTTAGAGAAATTCTGTAGAGGTTTCTCTTGAATGTTGAAATGTCTATATACAAAGTAAAGCTTGGATCCAGAAATGAATACATAAAAAAGCACACATTATTACCCACTTTTATATATATAAAAAAAAAAAAATGGTGGTGTTGCACCTATTCAAGTGTCCAATGCATGACGTTTTCACACCGGTAAGCCGATATAAGTCATCATTAGTCACACCGGCATGAAGTCTCTGGCAGCCCAGCAGATCTGAGTGGTGAGTTTCCTCATGTAGCCTTCATGCACACTATGTTTCCTGCTGGAGGTCTGCTGGGCCTCAGTCCTGTCACTAAGCCTCTGCTAGTTGGTTTCACTGATATTGGCCCTTAAACCAACAGCTAGATGACTAAGATGACTGAGACAATTGTTATAGCAAAATATTTCTATTTTAAGTTTTTACCCCCTTTTCCAGTGTTCAAATATTGTTTTTCCTCAATGTCGTTTATTCTTTGAATCCATCATTTTATTTCCCCTTATTTATGTCCTTATTTCTTTCTTTACCTCTGTTTCCTCTCTTGTTGTTTCTTTCCTCCCTTGTTCCCTTTGTCTCCCTTTCACTTTTTCTCCCTCTCTTTGTATCTCTCCACTCATCGTTGTACACTTATCCTTCCTTTTGTCCATCTTTCCTTTTTTCTTTTATCCTTCCCCTCATTTATCTTCAGTGTATCCATCTTTCCATGTATTCCTTCCTTCCTTCCATGTTTTCCTTCCTTCCTTGCTTCCTTCCTTCCTTCCTTCCTTCTCTTCTACCCTCTGATTGTCTCTTCTGTCCTTCCACCCCTGTATTCCTTCCTTCCTTACTCAACCCCCCTCCTTGTATGCTTCCTTCCTCACTTCCTTGCAGTTTCTGATTTTTGCTTGGGGCCATTAAGTCCAGCAAATCTGCAATGCTTTAATAAAAAAATGATAATTTAAATATACTCCTTAAAAAATATTTAAAAAGACAAATCCTGCTGGATATGAATACTGATAAGGAGATGGTATGAGTTAAGGACAAAAGAATGCAGATATTATTTGATCTCAATGAAAAAGATCAAGGGTTATTGCATAGTCTCAGAGAATATAAAACTGAAGAATTGATGCAAAGCCGGGTAGTTCTAGTATTCTATGGTCACTGCCAGTGGAACTCCAAAGGGGTCATGGCAGTGAACACATGGCTTCCTAGAGGACGTTAGGCCTTTAGTCCACCTTCATCAAGTCTGTTTCAAAT
The DNA here is from genome assembly GCF_016077235.1 of Cyprinodon tularosa. Classification (NCBI taxonomy): domain Eukaryota; kingdom Metazoa; phylum Chordata; class Actinopteri; order Cyprinodontiformes; family Cyprinodontidae; genus Cyprinodon; species Cyprinodon tularosa. Next base: position 1,470,364 of record NW_024039718.1, on the reverse strand, counting down.
GGAACGGTCAGAGACATTCAGAGTGACCTGCTGGAGGTCAATCTATAGATCTGTCAAAGTAGCTTTCCTGTTCCTCCTTCTATAAACAGGTGACACCAATTTAAAATAATTTACTAATCCCAAAGGTAAATTAACTAATATAATAAATAAGATATTGTTCATGCTGATGAGTCGAGGCCCTCCAACCATGTTCATCCCTCTTAAGGTATCTGCTGTCTCTAAGCTCTCGAGACTTTCTCGGGAGACAAAAAAAAAAAATTCTAGCAATGACAAACGTAGATGGCCTGTGCAACCTCTAAAGCAGGGGTCACCAACCTTTTTAAGGATGAGAGCTTCTTCATGTCAATGAAGGAGGGGACCCCTGACAGATTTTGTTAAACAGAATTTTTATTACTTCTTTTCATTTCTAATTTTCTTTTAGATATTGTAATTTTCGAATCTTTATAAATGCTGAAATGCTATATAAATGATAAAAATGAAGAGCAATAGAATCAAATAAAATTTCAATCTGAGTTCACGACACCAAGGTGTCTTGAACCCCCCATGTGGTCCTGGACCGCATGGGGGGCCCTTGACCCCTGCTCTTAAGGGTCCAGGTATGGCGTTATGCCACCAGTAGTGACACTGATCCACGGCAAAGATAGCTCTGGCCTCCATCCAGTAAAGCAGCTGGCACAGATTAACAGGTTACTAGGTAACGGAGTGGAATAGTACAATAGAACTAACCGACTAGGTATAACACGCTGATTAAAAGCTTACTTATTGTTTGGGAGTAGCTTTTGGAAGCTGAGCTTGGATGTTTCACATTGTGGACAGGGGGAAACCAAGAAATCTATTTAGGTGTAACATCATAGGTTAGATTCCAAACCCAAATTGAGTTCATAAAAACCTTTAGTTGCCTTTAATCTAAAATAGGTTTCTGAAATTTTCCCCAGCAAGGCTCATCATATAAAGAATAAAATCATATATTTATGATACTGTTTGTCTCAAAAAATAACAATTAAGATATTTTGACCTTAAAACAAAAGAAAAAAAAACAACTAAGCAAGACAAAAGCTAGGGCCCCACCCTATCAATAGGGGGCCCCATACGTATAGTGACTGGGTGGGTGATTTAAACATCTGTTTTCCCTGAGATAAAGTTTATTTGAGGTTTGTTCTCAAATAAAATTTAGGACTTGAGGACGCAGAGCTTATTGTAAGACATACCACCTTTATTAAATGCACAGTATCACAAGAAACATTTCCAGTAATTGTGGATAAGCTACTCACATGATGCACAAAGCATTGAATTGATTGATAGAACTGGCTGATTAAAGCAGGGTCAAATCCGCCAGAAGAACTCCACACACACACACACCCACACTTCCATTCGGTGCTATGCGCAAATACACACACACAATCGCATCCACAAACAGAAACACACACTCATTGTATTTTATAAGTAAAATTTGTTATCTTCACAGGAATGAAAACTCTTGTCTTTTTTTTTTCTTCTTTTACAGTATATTTACAAAAAAAATCATTGACCCTCCCCAAGATAGAATACATTCAAAAAAGATCCCCACCCATCTAGATTACATTCAAAATAATATACTATTCATGATGCAAAGTCACAGTTATTCATCTGAAAGAGGATCAAAATAGGCTACAGTCTGTCAGAGGTGGTCAGGGTTGCGGAGACGGACAGGAGGAGATCTTTAGATCGCCGCCTCCATCTGCCACACATCAACTAGGGCGCCTGCTGGCGAGGAGAAATCCGGTTATGTAGAGTCTATGTTCCTCCTACAGACAGGGAGCATCTGAGATCACTTCTGTACGGGCTCTCCATCACAGTGGAGAGGAAAAGAGGAAATCTTTATTTTTTTTTCTTCTTCTTCTTCAGAGAGAAAAATAAAACAGATTGTTCAAACGACATCCTCTTCAGATTCAAAGTTGCCAAAGGAGGAGGGTCGTTTTCTCTCAGGTATCATGAACGTACACGAAGAAATCATACAACGCCGCACAAATAAAATCCTATTTACATTTAGTATGTATTGCCAGTGGCTCATAACACATTGTTTTCAATAGGTGTCACACAGTTTTGATGTACCTGCTTGGAACAGATTATACAATTAAACTTAGCCTACTAATAATATAGACAGTTATCAGAACTGTACAGGATGGACAGCAATTTATATACAGCCCACACAGGACTATTATACAGAACAGTGTATAAAAAACATAGTGGCACTCACACACACACAAAAAATGCTTGTTTTCCCCGTGTTTAAACTTGCTTCAGCTTACAAAAATGCTACAAATTGCACCTGACAAACAAAACTCATTGGGTGACTCCTTTACATATTAAATAAAAAACCCACAATAGTTATTTTGATGAGGTCGAGATGAAAGCACCCGAGCATTACATTAAAGGCAATCAGATGCTAATTTACTCTACTGCAATATAGCAGCATTCTATTTTTACAATGCCTTGTAGAAGTATTCACACCCCTTGAGCTTTTTCATATTTTATTATTGTACGACAAAAGCTGTGAATTGAGCAAGCTTGGTATGTAGGAAACCGAAAACAAAGCGGGGAATGATTGTGAAATTGAAGGACGGGGATACGCAGGTTTTCAAAATCCAGCTGTAAAGGCCTCAGAGGAACAAATAGCTCAACAAACCTACCAAACGTGCAAAACGCGGTTGCCCACCGGAACTGACACAATGGCTGAGGAGACTGTTGATTGAAAAGGCCGCCATGAAACCGATGGTAGCTACAGAGGAGCAGCATTGATCAGCAGCTCAGTTGGACGAATCTTACAACAGAATAACAATCAGAAGAAAGCTGTTTTTTTTATTTATTTTTTTATGGAAGAGTGGCAGTAAAGAAATCTTCATTTGCAGTTTGCCCTAAACCACACGGGGAGACTCATAAAGCGACGGCCTATTGGTTAGGGCATAGAGCTTGGAATCCTGAGGTTCTGAGTTCCAGCCCCACTCCCACAGACTGCCACTCTGGGTCTCTAAGCAAGACCCTTTACTCCACACTGCTCCCCGGGTGCCCCACGATGGCAGCCCACTGCTCCACAAGGGGATGGGTTAAATTCAGAGGTAAATTTCTCCAATGGAAGATTAATGAAGTTCAATTCATTAAAAGATGTGGAAGAAGATGCCCGAATCAGATGAGAGTATGATGTTTGACCTGCATGAAAAAAACACTAATTATAGCAGGATATTTCTCTGCACATCACTTAAAGCGAAACACACCAGTAAAGCATGGTGGTGGCAGCATAATGTTGTGGGGATGCTTCACTTTAACTGGGACAGGGAAGCTGGACTTAGAAAATAAGGCAATATTCAATATTGTTCATCCAATAATATGAGTTTTGTTTAATAGTAACAATTCTTTAGTCTAAATTATTCTATAGTGGCTCTAACTCTCTGTCCTTTGGAGAAAATATCTATCTTTAGTCTTTTTTTCTTCTTCCAGGGTCACCTTGTATTCACTACTATCAATCTTCCCATAAACTCTTTCCATGTACATGTAAAAACCATGTAAAAACCCTCCCCGCAGTATGATACTGTTACCCCCATGTCTCAGTGTGGAAATGACTTGTTGACACATAGATGTAAACTTTAAAAAGCATGTTTGCAATTAGTGTAAAGTGGAAAACCATTTTTTAAAAAGTTTAAAAATATATATGCGTCACTTGTAATGGTTGATCACATACAATTCTAATTTTATACCTTTAAGTTGGTAGTAATAAGTTAAAATATGAAAAAAGTCCCAGGGGTATAGCATATTTCTCAAGCCACTGGATATAAAGAAGTAAATATTAAAAATACTAAAGCCAGACAAATAAATAAATAAAATAAATAAATAAATCCTGATATAGCATTAGAAAGCCCTCACAGCCCATACATCAATCGGTCTTTTAGGAGCCCAAAATGTTTGAAATCCGGCTCTGAAACATCAGTCAGAGACGAGCCACAAAACCAAGTTTTCCTTTTATACTCAATGGCACTGCAGGTGAACGACAGACAAATGGAGAACTAAAAACAACCACTGCCCTCATTCTCACACCTCTGTGCTTCAAATAGCTCTGCTGATTAAAACAAAGCCTTAACAACCGTTTCCCACTAACACATCATGATATTTTTAACAAGAGTAAAATATGAACAGATATTCACAAAATATGCTTTTTTTTAAATTAACAATGTAAAATAGATTCCCTTTTATTTCACAATTTTGAATTAATCGTTTTTTTCACTTGTGTGTAAAAGTTTTTTTACATATACATGACTTAAATACCAGATTTAAATCAACTAGAATTAAAAAGCTCTATCTACATAGATTTTCCATATATTCTCAGTCAATGAGTGTTTCCGGCTTTTTGCTGTTTTTTTTTCCCTTATTTTTATTTTTTACTCCCAGCAAATAAGAAACCCAGTGTGGTAATGTATTCACATGGTGGAGGTTGACCTATCTACTTGTTTTTTGTTTATTCCTGATCTCTAATTTGAGTCAAAGGACATAATCCTGTGTATATTTTCATTTCACTCTCTGAAACATGCCTCAGAAAATCTGCAAATGAATAAAAAACAAAACTAAATCGAAACTCAAAATTTAAGGCTGCTCTTCATGGAATGAGGACAGGGACAGTTTGCATTTTACAGTCACATTTACAACCAGGTTCTGTACATTGATTTAGTCACACCACCTTCTCTTCCTACCCTCACTGCATCCTAACATATTCTCCAGCACCCAAACACCCATTTAGGTAGGAAGCACACAAGCACACAAAGTACATACACAGCTGCTGATGCATCAGCCCAATATATCCAGGTAGACAGGTGAGGCCTTTGCCAAGCTCTGCAGCATGCTGTGGATTTCCTTGATGTTTAGCCTCATGTAGGGCTCCCGCTGCCAGCAGCCCAACATCAGGTCGTATACCTCCTTGGGACAGGTACGGGGCCGCTGCAGGACTCGGCCTTGTGTAATGCATTCAATCACCTGTAGGGGACATTTTAATATGTCAGATTTCTCCCTTTATAATATACAATAACTTACTTTTTTATTTAAAATATCAATACAATCAGAATAATAGAAATAAGCTTAGAGCTTAGTCATACAAGAACCACAAACTGCAGTGTATTTTATTAGGATTAGGAGTAAAAGCCCAACTTGGCTGGCCTCTGGAGGGATTTAAAGGGACATTGTGGAACAATTTCTCTTTTTACTGCCTGACATCGCTGACTGTTTACATATATGTTATTGTTGATGTATTATTTCCTCCACTAATAATCAGAAACATGCCCACAAGCATAGAATTTCATATTATATACACAAGGCTTGGAACCAGTTAGTGAAGCGGCATGACAGCTTGCTATATTGAAAGTACAGATGCAGACGAGGGATAAAATAGTACTAACGAGCAAAATAACAACCGGTGGTGAAGATCATTGGGAGACGCTAACCAAACAGCTACAAGTCTGCACAACTGCAGCACAATGCATGTGCAGCAGCAGCCCGAGAAACGGTTTCCCCATTCAAAAGAAAAGGAAAAGAGACTAGGAAACCAGAGACATTAAAAAAACATGAAGGACATTGGATAAATCTTCTCCATTTGAAAGGAGCAAAAGAAGGAGAAAGATATGAAAAGTGATGCTGAAGTTGCAATGATTCTCCTTGACATGTAGTCCTGCTGAAATTAGGGTAAAGCTTCCTTTTTCCATTCAGATTAATTTGAAGGTGTTGTTCAATTGCATAACAGTAGATCCTGCAAATATATATTGATAATATATAGATTTCCGTGGGTTTAGTAGCTTTCAAAGCCATGATGGACACTGGCTTTTAGTAAAAGCCAATAGCCATAAGAGCTCTGCTCTTGCTGTTGCCCACAGCTAAATGAATAAAAAGGAAATGCATCTTTCTCTTTGATGCTCACATTTATCTACGCAAAGTCATTTAGACAGGTTCTTAGAAAACATCTTATAAAATGTATCTAAATCAGGAAACTTCTTATAAGCTACATGCCAATCAGGCTGAGTAAATGCCATCTACCTCCATTAAACTTCTACAATGCGTATGTAGTATCCCCAGCGGATCAAAAGGCAGATTTTATTATCACATTACTCCTTAACTGTGGGAGAATAGAGCTCAGCTACACTGACAAAACTGGAGTACCGTCTACTGAGAAAAAGCTGGGTAACTTTTTCCACATATAAATTCCTTGTAGATTTCACTCAATAAAATCTAAGTTGGTTTTACTTACTAAGAAGAGTTGATTTAAAAAAGTTAAGTACATTTTACTGCCAAATGTCTCTTATAAACAAAAGACGTACCTTTTTCTGCTAGTGAATTTTATGCAGACACAGGAAGCTTAAGCGGAAATTCAATCTGGAAGACTCTTATCAGCTTCACCTGAACCACCTGGGATGTCCCTTGTTTAGCTCCAGCCAATCAACTCGGGGCCGCACCCTCTCTGAAGCCAAACATCTTGCAAGATCCCCTTCATCTAGCTCCTGGCTCAGCTTCTCTCTCCCGTAGCATGTTACATGTCACCTGCCTCCCACCCAACTTCTTCCTCATTCTCTGTCCTGCTCATTCTCTGACTTATTCCACCACCAGTGTCCGCACGCCGGGGTAAGATCACTCTAATCCTTTTCTAGGTTACTCATCCAAGCGTATGTTGAATCACACCATTAAAGTCCTCTGCCAGGGCATAATCGCCAAATAACTTATTTCATTTATGTCATCATCTGCTTCTGTCACCTTGAACCCCAGTCGGCCTCGGCAGATGGCCACTCACGCTGAGCCTGGTTCTGCTAGAGGTTTCTTACTGTTAAAAGGGAGTTTTCCTCTCCACTGTCGCTATATGCAGGCTACGAATCCTCGCAATCAGTTGGTTTTCCTTAGAAAGAAATATTTTGAAGAATGATTGTTACATGTATAAATAACTATTAAAATATTCTAATTGCAGCTTTTCTCTGGGTGAGTCTCTCCAGGTTGAAATACAACTACCGGTATGTACACAGAAGAAGAATATAAAGAAGCCAAGAAGTTTGTGGACTGTGGGAGGAAGCCAGAGTACCCAGAGGGAACTAACACATACACATGGAGAACATGCAAACTTCGTGAAGAAAGAACCTGGACTAGAGATCGAATCCTAAACCTTCTTACTACAAAGCAACAGAGCTACATACTATTCCACCGTGCAGCCAACAAGTAAACAAGATGTTCTACTTCTGATCTAAACATGGCCAGGCAAGGAAAAATGCACCAAGTTTACTTCTAATATCCAAGTACTTCTTACTTGTATCTGTTAAGTTGGGAAACTATTGAAGTTGTTTCGTTAATACTATTTCGTAAGATGAATTAAATGTACTTGCCTTTTGATGGATATAGATTTACAATTAATCCTAAGTAGAACATTGGGTATAAGGTTTCATTTTGAAGTAATGGCACATATATAGCAAGATGCAGTAAATTTTATATAAAAAGTGAGGTAATAGTTACAGGAAAAAGTCCCTTTTTCAGTGTAGAAGTATTAAAGGCACTACACTTTATAAGCTAACCGAGTGTCTTAAGATCAAATGACTTGATCCGTTAAAAAATACATAAAAATTAAGCTGTTTATTTTCTATTATCTGTCACTCTTTAACAACAAAGTCTGAATTTCCCTTAATGCAATCATTGCCATCTCAGAGGTAATTTTAGCTTTAAATGTAAAGGTTAAAACCTTGATGTGACTGACCTCATTGTTGGAGAGCTGGTACCAGGGCTGCTTGCCATACGTGAAGATCTCCCACAGCACCACACCTAGACTCCACACATCGCTCTCTGTCGTGAACCTCCGATACATGATGCTCTCTGGGGGCATCCAGCGGATGGGCAGCATCGTATGACCGCCCACCTGGGGACAAGGAGCAGCCTCCATTAGCAGGCCTCCTCAGGTCAGATCAAATGGTTTTAGTGGCTAGTTACACCATTTATAATCACTTAATTATAAAAAATAAAATCCAAGAAATTTTTTGCTGTTGTGCAAATCCAGAACAAACATTTTTATGTATTAAATTAATTACAAGCCTAATGATTATATTAAGAATAAAGCTACTAGTCAGACATTTATGTCAGTCAAGCTCATTCATGGAACATGTCCACACCAATACTTTTTTTTTCATTTTTTTCCAAAATAATAATACACTAAAGAAAAAACTAGCTCTTTAATATAGCGGCTTAATTGCCTGTATCCTAAAATATTTCAGCTTCTAAATGTTTTAAGATTGGAACACACATCCAGGCTGCTTTTCTGGAAAGAAAGTTCACACTTTACACTGTTTATGTATGTATAGAGCATCTCTGGATCAGATGTCCCAGACTAGCTTCTCTCTTCTCTTTGTTAAAACAGTGGGTGGTTGGTTTAGGACACAGTTTTAATAATGAACTGTTTATTTTTGGTCCTAGATATTCAAAAGCACAAGAGTGGAATATTTGTGTGGTTAATTTTCTCTTTGGTCAGGCAAAGTTTTGGCTCACCAGGAGAAATAACATGAAGGAGGCAGGTTCAGTAGATGTTGAAGTGATGTTCAGAGGCCTGGTAGCGGCACGTCTTAGGACAGAGTTTGCATATTATAGAATGCTGTCAAATCCTAAGGAGTTTATTTCTATTTGGGGAGGTGGAGATGTTTTATGTTGTGTAAATAATCAAATGCTTATTCTCAGTTTTTGAGGGGGATGACTTTGTCTTTTGTTTTTTTTCTTCTGGCTTGCGGTATATGAGTATATGTATGTAATTTACTTGTGTTATTGTAATTGAAACATTGGACCAATAAAAGGAGTACATGGTATGTATGTATATTTCTATCTTTAATTGCCTTCTAAATCTTTTTTTATTTCTCAAGTGACGTTTTGCTTATTTAGCATCAACATACAAACCTAAGGCATTTTAAAGGTGTCTAAAAATCTACTAACAGTTGTAATTGGTCATTTATAGTGATAATTAAAGTGATGCATAAAATAATCAGGTCAACTGTTTCAAGCTTTTATAGAACTGTTGATATCAGATATCTTGTACATTTTACTTTTTATAAATATTTTTTTATTTATCCATATTTTTATCCTAAGTGTATATATTAGTATATTTTTTGCATGCCTTATACCCCAGTGTTTCTAGAGATTTTTATAATTTTATTTACTATTTCATCTATGTTTTATGTTGCACGATTGTACCATAAAAAATTCCTAGTTGTGAACTCCTTCACTAACAATGGCAATAAACCCGATTCTGATTCTGAAAAGTAAATTAGTTCTAGGGTACTGGAGAGTGATTTTTTGAATATATATCACACTTGTGCTCTATGGTTCACCTTCCAAATGATGTAATTTATCAGCTGGTTTGTTCTAACAGACTCAGGAAGAGTTTTCACAACAGAACTCAGATCAGTGCTTCACTTCGTTGAGCCGGCGACATACATCTGTATTATGTAAAGTGATGATAAGGATTTATTTGTAATTTTTGTTTTGTTTTATGGAAATACAAGTAACCAAGCTTTTATTTCACATTGTGCTTTAACTTAGAATTAGGCTTTATTTGATTAAAATGACTATCAGTGATGTGACAGTTTGTTTACCTGTTTTACATCTCACTGTCCAGCAGAGGGTGCTGTGGGATTCAAGTTAAGATCTGAAAGAAACTGATTTTTTCTAAAAATCCCACCTGCTCCTGTCTATGTCTTTGTTTTACACTGATCAGGTTTATTATCACCTCCATAAATAGCTGCTGTCTCATGCATACACACATGGATGCTTACACTGTGTACTGCTTTGTGGTTTAATATGATGCTGTCAATGTGAGTGGGATAATGATTTGATTCATTGCCTAAATAAATTGCAAAACTATGCTTGCTTTTTTGCCTTGTCTAGCCTTATTACCATGGAAACTTTAAATTTATGTAGATTACCGAATTTACATTTAAATGGTTTTAAAAGTAAGCCTTGCTAAAACTGCTATTTCTGCTGCAACAAACTCATGTCACCAAAGCTGGAGAAAATAAATCAATATTTGTAGCTCCTTGTGTTTCTCCTTGAGCACTGCAAAAATTTGCATTAGCTGTAGGGGGAAACAAACAGATGTAGAGGAAAAAAGATGTAGCTTTGCTTACCCTGTAGTAGTCTGTGCTGTAAACATCCCTCGACATGCCAAAGTCTCCAATCTTGACCAGAAGGTTTTCCCCTACCAGGCAGTTCCTTGTTGCCAAGTCTCTGTGGACAAAATGCTGGGAGGCCAGGTAGACCATGCCAGCAGCAATCTGTTGGGCAATGTGCAGCATCTGAGACTGGGTGAGCTCCACCAGGATACTGTGCTGACCGTCTGCCATGAGAACCGCATCAGGACCGTGGGACCTGCACCCAGAAGCCAAAAGCATATTTGAACTAGTTACTAATACTAAAAATTTATAAAAAAAATAAAAAATAAAAATTTTATATATATATATATATATATATATATATATATATATATATATATATATATATATATATATATATATATATATATATATATATATATATATCACAATTCTGTTTTGAAGGTATAGAGGGCAATCTTTTACTTCCGGGTGGATCATATAAATAATTGCTCCTCCTAATTGTCGATCGTTCTGTTGATATGTTTACATAAGGCCGTCCTAATTGCTCATCCCGTTAGCTATCTTTTTCTGCACATGCGTACTTTCAGGCGTATGATAGTCAATGAAGCTCACCTTTCTCACCACGGTTCTTTGAAAATGGGTAATAACAAAAAAAGTGTCTATGAGGGTATATGAGAACAAAAGAAAGGCCTCAGAAAAGGCAGAAATATCCCAGAATGCTTTGCCCGGAGAGCTCTCCTCGAAAAGTAGAGGAAGAGGAGCGTGGTCAATGGGGAGCAAAAAGCAGTGATCATCTGTCAGATAACAGTCAGTTATCCGAGTTCGCTATAAAGTCCACTATATAGTCCCCACTCTTGGGCACAGTTAGCTTGTGTGAGCTATGAGAACAGCAATTTTTAAGCAGAACAAACACAAGGAGAAATAGGCTTGTACACGCTCTTGCATGCGTTTAATAGGCGTTCCCAGTCAGGAGAGGGTACAGGGTTGTGCATGTGTATTTTTTTTAAGTGGAGGGCGGGTCTTTTTGAAAAAAATCCTCTACAATACCTTAGATTTATGACATTTTCGCACCTGAGAAACTTGTTCAGGTCTCCATGTTTCATGTACTCAAACACCATGATGAGGGGATCGCTCTCCACGCACACTCCATAGAAGGTGACAATGTGATCGTGCTGCAAGTTGGTGAGAAGCTCGGCCTCTCTGTAGAAATCTGCGCGGCCGCTCTCGGTGGCCTCCTTCAGAGTCTAAGAGACAGAGAGCAGTACGATTAACAGGAACAAACATCCAACTAAAACAGTTCCCCAGTTCCCTGAGGGAGGTGTCCCGATCCGTACCTTGACAGCCACATGGATCTTCTCATGGTCCGGCACCAGGTTGTAGCACTCCGCAAGAAAGACTTTCCCAAAAGCTCCTTCTCCCAGCTCCCGTTTTAACACGATGTTATGCCTTTTGATGTGCTGAACAACTTTTAACAAAGAACACATCAAATCATTCACAACATGATGGTTTTATCTTTATTTTCAGTTCAATTAAATAAAAACATGCTTTATTTATCCAAGGGAAATTAAATGTGGTAACTCATTGGCTCTTTTTCAATGACTTGTTGTAGATGTTGATAGCTGTAGATAGGAGGGCTTTTCACTGGCAAAATATCTTTTAGTAGATATTTTGAAGTAGACATTAAAACTTTATGCTGTAGTGTCATTTTCAAAGCTCTGGTCAAGCTGTTGCAGCAGAGGCATGTTTTAACATTCTGTTTTGTATAAGATCCATGAATAACAACTTTTGTTACTTTGAAAATGTGGGTACGGTATGCACATCATGCAGACCTTTCTTTGTATAAAAATCCTAGCCAAAACATTTGGTTGCAGCATCAAAATCGTAGAGTTTTCATAAAATATTGAACCTAAAAGTTGCTCAGTACGACTCCTCCGCCAATTCAACTCTTAACATTTCAGAAGTTCCAGATCCTTACAGTTTACACCTGAAATATGCATCTTTTCATTTTCAAAACAAACAGCAATTCTTATTCACCTCATCACTCTTTGAATCTCTATCCTTCTAAAATTCTCACATAAAGGCCACATTTCTATAAGACCAGGATATGCTAGAAAAAAGTCAGCAGGTTTTCCCACTTGGTTAAAAAATGTTGAATTGAAAGAACAAACAATAAATAAATCTACCACTGCTTGCACAGGAAGAAGGATCATTGTGTGACTTGTTACATTAAGGGGAATTTCATTCAGTACATCTTTTAAATAAAAACTATTAAATAAATGTTGAAATTTTTGTTCATTTTTATGCATTAAAAAAGTGTATTTATTATATTATTCATGAGCATCATACTGTTATACCAGGGCAGTGAGTCATTAGTAATGTTGTATGACAAAGTGATGTGTTGTCTTTTTCCCCTTTTATTTAGAGTAAAAAAAAAACAAAAAAACAAAACTATTATTATTGTCAGCACTGCTTTGAATTACCTCAAAGAAATGTTTACAAAAGCTATTTGAGTTTTCTGCTCCGGTCTCTGCAAAGGTCTTTCTCCCACCATGTTTTTGTCTGTGTTTTTTATTAAGAAAGCAAACTAAAAATAGGTTAAATTGAAAATGAGATTCACGTTCTTTACACAGCAAATGACAAAAAAAAAGATGTAGAGTTTCAATATAATAAAACTTTTCTTTCTATGAACATCTTTTATGGGCTTCGCACTTGGCTCCTAGAGCAGGAGGAACTAAGGTAGGGAATGTGAATATAAATACATGGCGGACAGAAATGAATCCAATATGGATTTATCAGAAAAGGCTTCGGGTTAACAGAGGTTGGTCAAGCTAGGCGGTAACTCACACGTGTCAGGTTTCAGCATGCTACCGGAGTTACGGAAGTACTGCGGATTCTCAATGACAGGAATCTTTGTCATCCCAATGATCACTGCGTCTGGACCCATCTCCGAGGACGACGGGGTGTTGTTGCCATTGGAGACGTGATGAAGAGGGCTGGCAGAGTCATCGTCGTTGCTGATTACCGAGGAGGAGCCTAGGGACCCAGAGAGAAGGGGAAAGAAGGAGGTGGTCAGGAAAAAGGAGACGGAGAGATGGGCAGAGAAGAAGGTAAAGAGTAGGAGGTTGGTCATTAGGATAAAGGAGTAAGAGAAGATGGAAAGAGGAGAAGAGAGGTAAACAAGGTAAAGGGATGATGAAGTGTAAATGGATGGTTGGTACAACTACACCCTAATATTAGGTTTCTGCAAAATGTGACAGTAATTCAAGTCTAACACATATGCTGCATATAGATATATTAATTTATACAGGGAATACCAATAACAGTACTGATACATTATTATATATTAAGTGCTTAACAAGGATCAACTGTTGCAGGCATTTTGGGAAAAACAAGCTAAATTATGTAATAACCTGAAAAAAACTCCCACCATTTCTTCCAAAAAGTCACATAGTGAGAAAAAAATACAACTATGTTTTTCTTTCATACAAGAAACACAGTTTATATCTTCTGTTCTGGCCTCTTGAATTAAGCGACTTTTAATTAAGCATTTTATAAATCCCTACATTTCTGCCATTTTTTGGGTTAAGAATAGGGTATTTTAGAGTCTTGTAACACCATTAACTTTCTCTCATATGCCTTTTTATAAAAACAAGTTTCAGTGCAATTTGTGTTTTATATGAGATCAGAAGAAAGCAGCTTATACTTTTGTATTAAAAAGAAAGATTTAAAGAGGTTTATTTTTTAGCATAAGTATTCAGCACCAAATTACATTGTTACTCCTAAAATAAAAATAAAACAAACTGGATATCTTGATTGCTTACATAATTTCTAAAAGTCGCACTTATCATTGATGATCTCTATTCATCTTTGCATAAATGGTGATGTTCTGTGAAGGTTTTGTGTAAGAACATTAGTGACCCTACCATGAAGACCAAAGAACACAGCAGACAGATAATGCTAAATGATGTCCAAGGAAGGAGCAAAACATTTTAGATATGTACAAAGCTGGCACAAATACATTCCCAAACACTTGCAAGGGTAACTACAGCAAACATTTAGTCCTAACAAGTATGAATATAGGAAAAGTAGGAAATAGAAATGTTCAATGCACGCCAGATTTTTACTTAAAAAAAGTCCAGCAAAAATAGAAAGTTCAAAGCCCACAAATACTTTGGCAGGACACAGGTTCTCTCTTGACAATTGGCTTTTCATATGCGTTTTTAGAACATTGTCAGAACAGAGAGCAAGAAAGTTTAGATTTCTAACAGTTTGCAAAAATACCTGAAAAAAAAAAAAATCAAGGAATTTTTAAAAAATTTTTAAAATCCTCTCGGAAAATGACAACCAATAGGCTTAATTCCTTTATTTATTAAAAAGAAGAAAAAAAAACATATTTATTTTACCTTTAATACCAAAGCTTGAGTTTCGTCCATATTTCAGAATGATCACCATGAGGACACAGCCAGTCAAGGCAACACCAGCAATTCCCACAACGACATATACCTGAAAATTAAAAAAAGAGAGCGATTGGGAATTCAGTGAAAAGTCCAAATAAACTGTAGTAATCACAATAAAATGCTGATCCCTATAAGTATAATTCCTGCTAACAGCGCGCGTAAAAAACAGTTTAGAGAATTTAAATATTTGCTTTAGTACATCAATGTGGTATCTGCTGTTGGATTTAGATCTGGAGTTTAAGATGACCATGGAAAAGGGTTAATTTTGTGACAAAGAACTGAAGTCAGGTTTTATATTATAAATCAGCTCAAGCTCTATTATAAGCTCTACTTCAAAGACAATAGTATGAGCTTAATCCAAAATATTTATATGGCAAGAGACACCTACGTTGATTTAAGGGGTCATAGAATGCAAAACCGAGTTTACATTGTCATAGATGAATAACGAAATGGACGTACAGAGCAGTTCAAACCCCATATCCCCCTCTTTTCTCTGCAAATCTCACAAATCTAAACTTCCACCTTAAAACAGGTGAATGGAAACAAAGCCTGACGTAAACTCTGGGATGTTGCCCTATTTGGTTCTGGTCTGGTCCCGGTGGGGGGTGGGTGAAGTGTCGACGGCTGGACCGGACGAGCCGTCTGCCTTACCTGCACCCGGTAAGGCAGACGGGGGGAAGCGCGGGGATGCCTGTGTCCAGGCTCACCAGGTCGGGTTCAGTCGCTCCGTCCCCCACTGGCTCTTGCCCCCGCCCGCCAGGGTTCCTGGACCAGCCCCGGAGCTTACGGCCCGGTTTTGTTGCACTGTAGTCGACCAAAATCCCAGACGATTTAGAAAATCTACCTGCACATCTTTATAGGTATGAAAAGTAGGACATATCCAGGAAAAAGAGGACGTCTGGTCACTGTACCATATCAACAATATCGATGTTTCAGTGACTGAGTGCTTGTTGCTATGATGTGCTCAGCAGCTTTGCTCGTTGTAAACCAACCAATCAGTGCACAGCTCATCTAAATAATCATGAGCATACCATAAAAGGAAGAAAAACGGTTGTTTCATTCTAGGGCTTTTAACCAGGCTTGCATTAGGGCTCATAGAACAGCAAATATGCCATTTTCAGCCCAACCAATGTTACACACCCTATTTAGAGACCTTAAGGACCATCACCAAATACCCTATATAATCATTCTATGACCCCTTTAAATTTCCTAGCACAGCAACAGCATCACTGATCCCTTCTTTCCCTGGAAAGTGGAATGAAGAGCTTCTCCAAAATATCTTTTTTTTTTACTTTATACAAAACCCAAGCTTTATGCCAAAATGTTCAATTGTGTTTTTATCTGACTAAAGTACACAGTTCTAGGTAAAGTCACACTAGTGTGACATGTCCATTCTACAATATTAATTTGCAAATAGTAAGCATCTGATGGTTGTTATGAAGATTTGGTGACCAAATTTTTTTTAAGGTTTTTTCCACACCTACATGTAAAACAATAAAAAAAAGAATATTCAACGATATTCAACGATCAATAAATTGTAAACATATTTTAATTATAGAGGTTGTCAAAACATTGCATATGAATAGAAATGTTTTGGATGACTTACGGCAACGCTGTCGTCCAGAGGAGGGACTGGTGTATCTGGATGAATTCGGTAAAATCAGAATTATTGTCATGATTTTGTTGTTTGAAACTGCATGTCAACTTTGCAAAATCTAAAAAAAAAACCTACCAGTGTCTGAGCAGAGGATGCAAACAGAAGGCAAGGGAGAGATAAAAGATGGAAATCAGAAGACATTTTTGTTTTTTGGCAAAGTTATATTTCACATCAAACAAAGATAACTAGAGTAAATGCAAATTGTAGTTTTCAATCTATGATTCTATTCTGTAAAATGAGAAGCTATCTAAGACATTCTGACTTTTCATGAAGAAAACAATTCCCCATAAACCCCATTCAGGTTATGCTACCCTTGGTGGCTACAACCTTTAAATAACCAGTCTTTTATAATGCTGTGGGGAAATGTTGTTCCACTCGTCTTTATAAAAGTGTTTTTGACATACTAGAGGCTTTTTAAGTATAAACAACTGAGGACAATGCAGACTTTGACTATGTTCTCTATAAGTACTACTTTAATGTTGAATTTCTTTAACTAATTAGAGGCAGATTTCCTGTTGCACTCCACATTATCTCCATGCTACAGAACTCAAGTGTGCTTTAGCTCAAGGTCTCAAACAGACGGCTGGACATTTTCATACAAGATTTTCTTGTAGTCGGCCTCAGATTGTCACCCTAACACCATCATGTCTGTATGACAATTTTCTTCTTAAATGCTGGGGTAGTTCAGAGCTGATACAATGGGAAACACATTAATGGATTGATCAGTGCAGGAATCTTCAACGTTTTCCCGGCCAAGGACCGAAAACTGACGGCGAGATGGAGCAGGGACCCCCTAATTATATATATAGTATGAAATAGTGTTATATCAAACTGGTCCTATAGTCACTCTTTTACAGATGGAGTAATGTAACGGAAGTAATTTTACCCTGGGATTATTAGAGTATTTCTGATTCTGATTCCTGGATGAAGGGACAGGTGTTGTGAATGAAACGGTGCCCAGCTTGAAAGAGCACCTGTGTGTCGCTGAATGTGTGCACTGATGACTGACAGACATCTTCTGCCTCCATTTATCTGTTTACTACAGTGAGTTTAATTCATGTTAATGTTTATGTTGTCTATGTTTATGTTGCACATTTCAATTAGTGGAAAAAAAAAATGAAGAGGGGGAATATAAAAAAACAAAAGTCTAATCAACCAAAATTTTCGTGACCCCCATGCAGTACCTCCGTAGACCCCCTAGGGGTTGCGGACCCCCTGTTGATAATTTTTGTTTTCTTCCTTATTTTTATATTCTATTGGTGAACCATTAACACTGACCTAAAATGGAAATAAAGTCTTTGACATTGGCTCAGCAGGAAAGTTTAGACATTTATTGCAGTAATTATAATTATCCATATATACTTTGAAATGTGAGGAAAATAAATACATCCATCAGGAAAAATACCATTTCATGACTCTCATTGTTTTATAAAACTGAAATAATACTTACAATAGTACTCATCTGTAAATGAAAGAAGAAAAAAAAATCAGCAGTTGACCTCAGAACAACACTTGGGCAATATTTGTATTTCAAAACACAAAGCAAACTGACCTGTTGGACTAATGTTTGGTGGATCAATGAACTGGGCAGTTACTGTTTTTTCATCCTGGCCATGTGCGTTTTTTGCCACTAGTGTGTATTCGCCATTATGGATGTGGGTGGGATTGACCAGCTGCAGGCAGCCGTGGTCCTCGTTCTCTGTGGACACGTGGATCATGGTGCGGATGTAGTCCTGCTCTTGGAGCAACTCGTTCCTATGGTACCAGAGCAGTTGAGGTTTGGGGTTTCCTGTCACAGTGAAGGGGATGCACCAGTGGTGGTCCCGTTCAGGACCCAAGAGTTGTTGGATGGTCGGGGGGACTAACAAGGAGGCAACAACAAAAGAAGAGCAGTCATGGGTATAATGGGAAATAAAAGGAAATATAGCTGGTAAAATACCTCTATGAGCTTAGAGAGGAGAGATGTAAGAAGAAATTATAGACTTGTTAAACATTTTTTCAACTCTGACGACAGGAAAGCAGAGGAGAAGAATGTACAGATGGGTATTAAACAAGCAGAAACACGTGGTGAGGCATAAGGAGCTTTACAGGAAGAATAGTTATGTACAGGAAACATGGAAAGTCAATAAGACTTGCCAGAAGACACTAATGATAACAAACCATGAGGCCTTTTGCTTCCAAGAAAAACACATGATTTAGAAGAAAGCATTTAAATGCTCATCACAAAGGAAATTAGATCAAACTGAATGCAGCAATGTAAACAAGATTTCTACAAATGTAGGCCGTATTTGATGTCCTTACAAGTAATGTTGAGCTGAAGCGTGGCTTCAGTCTGACCGACCATGTTCTCAGCGCTGCATACAATCACCCTGCCATTATCATCAGGAGACAGGTCTGACAAGTTGAGGATACTCTCAGTTTCCATAGAGTGAATCTGCAAAGGTAAGATTATTGGATCAGTTATGTATTCTATGTAAACTTGCTTGATTCCTACAGAAAGAAAACAGCTAATAACTAGTGACATTCCACACTGATATGCAATCTATATATAAAATAAAAGCAACTAAAAATCATTATAGAAACTAAAGAAAAAATATCAACACAGTTACTTTCAAATACTTAAAATTACAGTTCATATTTAATCTTTTTGTGTGGAAAAAGTAAAGCAAAGTCTTCACTAATATTTCTTTAAATACCGTATATGAAAAATTCTTACAAAGGGCAGTAAATATCGGATTTCCATGCACAACTAAACATATATAACTGTAAGTTTCTAAGAAGCAAATCTCAGGATTAGCAGAGTTTGAAATAAAACCTAACTGTTTTATCTTATTTTATTAAACACTGAACCCCACTATGAGGTCTTTCTGTACGGAGTCTGTACGTTGGCATCGTGCAGGTTCGTCTTCCCCCCTCAGTCCAGACACATGAATGTAACACGGGTTAACTGGTCTCTAAAATCCCCCAAAGGTCTGACTGTGTACTGGCATGGTTGATGTTTGTCTCTTTGTTTCCCTGTGATGTCTGTTCATAACAGGTCAAACAAAGGATTTGCTCAAAAACTGCTGGAAATGGCACCAGCCCCACCGCAACCCTGCTATGACAAGAGGGTTATAGACAAGGAAAGGATAAAAATCTAGGTCACCAAATAATTGGCTTCCAAACAGTGATAATTTCCTGAATAGAATGAGTTACCTTAGACTGGTTTCTTAAAAACAAAATAAAAAGGAAATGGGCTCTTATTCTACGAAAAGAACTGATCAACTAGGTCCGGGTTCATTCAAAGAACTGTAAATCCTTTTTTCTTCCCGCCATGTAGGACATTGAATTTATCAAAACACACCCCTAAGAATGGTCCAAATTCACTAATTTATTAAAAAGTTATATATAATTATCTACATTATTTGGCTTAATATAAATTTGTAACAGCCTAAACTTTAAACAGAACAGTTTAAGACAGTTTAACACCAACAAGGGAGAAACTCAGTTTTATGTGTTTAATATTGAAGTTAGAGAAATGTATTAGATACATTTTAAATCATCAAACATTTGGAATTGGATAAATCCTAAATAACAAAAATTAAGAACACTAACTGCTATTCACACGATAATGAACAAGTGAAATAGTTAGCTTTACAGTAAGCGAAATAACTTAGAGTCAAGGATGTTTGTATCTAATAGCTTAATAGAAACATTACAGAGTCTGAAATAACTTAAACAAGGAAAGCATAGATTCTTAGGGTGCATTTGTTGTATAGAAATTTTTTATTAGTTGTTGTACCAGGGATTTATTTTCATATATTTACTCATCAATTGCTTAAATGTATTTACAATGTCATAGAGACACACATAACCAGGACATTAACAGATCTAAGGAAGGCACCTCAACCTCAAAGTCTTCTTTTGAAACTCTTGGAGGAAGCTGGAGTGCCTGGAGGGAACGCCTGAATGCACAGAGATACCATGCAGGAGCCAGGCTGGTTGACTACTACAGTGCTATAAGGTTACAGTAATAACAGCATCATGCAGCCCTTAGTAAGATTTAATCCAATGTTGGATAAAAAAATAAATCCTCTATTTAAGGTTACACATCAGCACTAAGAAATCTTTATCTGTTTTTTTTTTTTACTCGCTTCAAAATCCAATTGCAATTTGAGAACAAATATAGTTCATTTTTACTAATGTGGAATTGCAGGGATCTTTTGTTAAACTAACGAAAGCCAACAGAGCACTCTTTTATTGCAGGAGGCAGTGAAAACATTAAACAAACATACAAGTTGGCTAAGTAATCACTTCACACTTCCCACCCAGACCTCAGTTCAGCTGTAAAATTCCAACCTGTGTGACTGACTGCTAATGAGGTGGGGTCAGCCCCATTCCCTTCACACACTAACAGATTTTTCTGCCAGCTAGGACTAGGGGAGAATTGCGCAGAAGGAAAATTGTAAAAAAGGAAATCTTGTTGAGTTTCCTCTGGTTTAGACGACCTACAGAAAATGAAAAACAATAAAGGCCTCTCATACTTAAAAGTGGCCAATTTGAAGATATAATATTTGAAATAAAACAACTAAGATTGTGTTTTCACTTAAACTGAAGCTGACAATCATGAAATATATGGCTATAAGTGATTAAATAATTCGCATTACCTACATTTATTCTTTTACAATACTGAAAAAAGCACTATAATCTTTTTTAGGGGCAAATGATTAGAAGGGTTTAACAGCTTTTTGAAGGAGACCTGAGTCCCTGGGTGTTGCAGTGAAAGTGAACACCATGGTATGAAGAGGAAGCTTAGTAAAGCTTAGAAATCAGTCATATGATGAAGAAATAATCTACAATATGTTGAAATCTTAGCTCTTTATGAAAAATAGTGGAACTGGACAAAACTTTGTCAGAGAGAATAAAGACAAATAACTGGACTTTGGATTAGAGAATACAGAACATGACTGGCATGGACCACACAAAATTTTTTAGGGAGAATAACCTTGTACAAGCTGTGATGGATAGATATTTAAATGTCATGGTCTGGTGAGGCTTTGCTGCAGTTTGTCCTCGCTACCTTAAGAAAATTCCCCTTAACTTCTACCATAGCTCAGAGGATTCTTTAGGAAAACGGGAAACCCCACTGCAATAAGCTGAAGCAGAACTGCCCTTTGGAAAAAAGACCTAAAACAGATAATTAAATCCATCATGGATTGGCTAAATTCCTGAGCCAAGTCAAAGCTGGGATTTGATCTCAATAAATGGTCTGAGGAAATTGGCAGCACATCGGGAACCTTTCAGACATCTCACAGCTACAAGTGTGAGAAGTTAAAATTTTCTTGTGTTTACCTCTTAAAATCTCTTTATTCTCTATTGATTGACATACAATACAGTGAGGATAATAACTATTTGAACAGCATGCTATTTTGCAAGTTCTCCCACTTAGAAATCATGGAGGAGTCTGACATTGTCATCATATAGGTGCATGTCCACTGTGAGTGATATTCAGAAATCCCAACATATGATTTTTAACTACCGTAAATTCTCTAATATTGGCCTGTATTCCAATAGCGGCCGGGTCTCTAATAATGGCCGGTCTCGCTGTCAGAGGAGGTAAATAATGGCCGGTCTCTAATACAGGCCGGGGCTATAAACGTTTTTTCTGGGCATACCTCAACATTATACTTGTGGTAGTAAGTAACATACAAGTACCACAGCCCTGCGCAGCTGGACGAAAGGCCCTGACTGCTGCCCGTCTGCGCGAGGAAGAGAACAGACACGCAGCAGAACAGGAGGAGCGCGAGTGATGAGGAGATTAAAGGGAGAGATGAAGTGGAGGAGGAAACTGAGGAGGAGAATTAAACAGAATTGGAGGATTGTTTTTTTTTTTTTACTTCAAACCAAGCGAGACATGGTAACTGTACTTTTTCAATAAATGAACCTAGTGTTTTATAGGTTCAAATAGACACAAAATCTCATTTTTATTCATTCCACTGGTAGTCTGTTTTGCTCAAATAGCAATAGTGGCCTGTCTCTAATTCTGGCCTCTATCCAATAAAGGCCTGGACCGCGATGCACTTGAGTGAAATAAAGGCCCGGGCCTATATTAGAGAATTTACGGTATTTATTTGTATAATACAGCTGCAAATAGGCATTTGAAAAAAGAAAAGAGCTGTTAGTCTGCTTTCAAAATGTGCACCTCCACTCCATTTATTATCCTAAATTAGATGCATCTGATTGAGGTCGTTAGCTGCATAAAGACACCTGTCCACCCCATACAATCAGTAAGAATCAAACTACTAACATGGCAAAGACCAAAGAGCTGTCCAAAGACACTAGAGACAGAGTTGTACACCTCTACATGGCTGGAAAGGGCTATGGGGAAATTGACAAACAGCTTGGAGAAAAAGGTCCACTATTAGAACAATCATTAGAAAATGGAAGAAGCTAAACATGACTGTCAATCTCCCTCCGACTGGGGCTCCATGCATGATCTCACCTGGTGGGGTCTCAGTGATCCTAAGGAAGGTGAGAAATCAGAAACACAGAACTACACAGGAGGAGCTGATCAATGACCTGAAAGAGCTGGGACCACCATTTCCAAGGTTACTGTTGGTAATAGACGTCATGGTTTGAAATCATGCATGGCACGGAGGGTTCCCCTGCTTAAACCAGCACATGTCAAGACCCATCTTAAGTTTGCCAATGATCATTTGGATGACCCAGAGGAGTCATGGGAGAAAGTCGTGTGGTCAGACCGGAACAGAATAGAACATCTTGGTCATAACCGTGTTTGGAGGAAGAAGAATGATGAGTACCACTACCATCCCAAGAACACCATCCCTACTGTGGCGGTGGCTTTCACTGCATGGGACAGGGCTATTGCACTGTAGAGAGGAGGACCGGGGTCATGTATTACAAGATTTTGGGGAACAACCTCCTCCAACCTCCAGTTAGAGCACTGAAGCTGGGTGGAGGCTGGGTCTTCCAACATGACAATGATCTGAAGCACACAGCCAGGATAACCAAGGAGTGGCTCTGGAAGAAACATATCAAGGTTCTGGTGTTGCCTACCCAGTCTCCAAACCTAAACCCAATAGAGAATCTATGGATGAAGCTCAAACTCTGTGTTTCTCAGTGACAGCTGTAAAGTCCGTCAGGAATTGGAGACAGAGACACAACAGACTGCAAGGAACAACGCGACCTTTTAATTCAAACACTTGCAAGTGGAGAGCGTCACAGTTACACAGAATTTTTCAGTAAGCTCTAACTGGGATGGCTCATCCTCCCTACATATAGATCACTTTCGTGGGTAAAAGAGGTCACAAAACATTAACAGAAACTCTTCTGCACAGATATTCATCCTGTTATGAAACTCTGCTAAGTTTCTGCAGAGTCATCTTACACCCTTGTGACCCTCAATAATACACTGCTCGCATAAAAAAAAGATATAAGTTGAACATACAATTTTTACTTCGCACAGCCCAGAAACCTGACTGAGGATTTGTGTGCGCGGAGTACTCCGCCTCTCAAGACATGTGAAAGTGGAAATCAGCCTTCCCTTGCATATTATCCACCTTACAGCCATTTGGGATTAGATTATTCCAACATTAAATAGAGGTTGAAGTTAAACCATCTCACCTCGAAGGGGGATAAGATCATATCAAGGTTCCACAGGATCATTGGAACAGGGGAGCCTGAGGCACTGCACACAGCTTCAACATTACCCCCCTTCTTCACAGTCACACTTTTGGGTTTTAGCTCGACTTTGGGAACCACTGCAATTAAGAAAAACATCACATGTCACAATATATCACATTATGTCTCTATCTTTCGATCCAATCTTTATGTCTTAATGAAACCCAACAATGCTTTACATTACCACAGTCTGGTGGAGTGAGTGTGGCAAAGTCCCTTGTCTCTCCTCTTTCATCAGTGCATGTTAACTCTAGATTGTCGATGTCTTCTTGGAGTCGTAGTTTGATCCACAAGTTCTCACAAACACAATCCAGAGGGTTTCCAGATAGAAGAAGCCTTCAAAGAAACAAACAAGCACATTAAAGACAGTGTGAAAAAAGAGGATGTTGGGCAACTGACAGTTTTGCGTAAATGTGTCAACTTACGGAGATGTAACGTTGAAGTTCTGAAACGTTCTCCATGACAGCATTGAGAGATTGTTATCTCTGAGATTTCTGAGAAAAGAAGGACAAAAGCTATGAAAAGCCAAATAGGGGGAAGAGCTGTGACAAAATAACTCGAGAAATAAGATGCTGCTTACACATATTGAAGTTTTGTGTTGTTATAAAATGCATCTAAGGATATAGATGTCAATCTTGTCCTTGTCACCGTTCTGTTGAAAGTTACAATGCACATTAACTGTTGATCAGATAAATTTGTTGCTGAGACAATCAGTGTGATACTTACAGGTTTCTGAGGTTTATGTAGTGCCGCAAACTGCTGTCACTGATTTCAAATAATCTGTTTTGATAGGCAATGTATCTGTTGAAGGAGATGAAACCAGATGTTAAATCTATTATATTATTAAATAATCTTATATAAAATTATAAAATGATTTTAAGGTATTGAATTCTATTTTAGAAAATTATAAGCATTTTTAATTTTAAAATGTGGATATTGTAGCTGAAGCATATTGTTATTTTTGTTAAAAGTAAGCAAGTATAGTTTTTTTGCTATTATTTAATCAGAACTTCCAATCTAATCAAAAATGTCAATTTACACAGAAATTTCACAAAATATGCCGCTTAAAATGATACAAACTAGACATAAAACCCGCATCTATGATCGCCAACACCTGCTGGAGCTACGGTCACAAAATGTTTTAAATGCTGACATTTATGACCGTTTAAAAAAGCGGCAGAGTGCTATGGATGGATGTCAACAAAACAACAGCGGAAAATAACGGACGGAGGAAGAGATGCGCGAGACGGAGAAAGCGAGGTTGCAGAGGGGGGCCTAACTGCGAAGCTAAAGAGAGATCCCCACAGACCATCGCTTCCATCAATCCTGCTCTCCAACGTCCACTCATTGGAAAGAAAAAGTGAGATATGTAACTGCTGCGCCATCATTCTGACAGGGTCTTCGCCGGATGGTGCTGTTGGCCTGGGGGAGCTGATGCTGTACAGCACCGATTGAAACAAAGAGCGTGAGTGACTGTTCCCAGGCAATCTCCGGCATCTAGAGGGGAAGCACAGTCCTCTGCAGGTGAAAATGAGCAGAGCACTCGAGATGCTTCCCGCCCAAATGCTCAAACATCCACAGCTGGCTCCTCCCGGCCCCCTCCGGCTTCCACACCTTCTACAGCATTGTCTGTCGCTGCTAAATCTGCCAATGGCACCACTGCTGCTTCAACCACGTCAGCCTCTTCAACCCAGGGGGCTACCACCCTCACAGCATCCTCATCATCTTCCTCTTCCTCCCCTGAGCCAGGAGAAGGAGTGCTTCAGGAGCTGGAGGCAGTGGTAGCAGCTCAACAACAACTGCTGCTACCTTATTAAGGCTGCACTTTAAAAAATTAAATTGTCAAGAGAGCTGTTCTAAACAAAATGTCTTTTATTTACACTTGTGTATACAAAATGACAAAATAAATCTGTCTAAGTCTAAGAACTGTCCAGTGGGACAGTTGGTGGTGCTACACAGACAGAAAGTTCAGGGTTAAATATCCAGTCTTGGGACTTTCTGGAGCTTGCATGTTACCCGGTGTATGCACAGGCTCTCTCCTGATACTCAGTTTTCACCACATGACTGTTGGGGCAATTGACTGTTCCAAAGTGACATTTGGGTGTGAGTCCATGTGGTGTGTCTGTTGCATTGTGACGGACTGGCAACCAGCTCATGGAACACTATCGTCCTGCTATTACCCTCAGGGGATAAATGGGTATTGATAATGGAAAGAGAAAAGAATTTTTGATACTTAGCATCTAAATGTGAAATAACATTTAAATAGCACACCTAAAACAATTTTTTTAAGCTTTGATGAGATAAATTAGTATATAATTGTGACATGCAGCTGACCACAAATACCAGCAGATTACTTTGCATGAAACACAACTTCAAATATTTTTCAACTGAGCTTCTCCTCATTTTATGCTGTTTTGCATGATGGGGGAAATCAGTAAGTTGGCCATTCATCCAATGTCAACACCCCCTAAAAGCAGGGTTTTTGTTGAGCTGGGCAGCAGTCACCAGAACTCATTGGTTTGAGAGGCAGGGTTCACCCTGGACATGTGATCCGTTCCTAACCAGCCAACACAGACACATGCGCTAAACAACCATGCACAAAGTCACTCATACCTGAAGGGAAACTGTTCGTAGACTGTTTGTTAGCACCTGAAAAAATCCCTAAAATACAGAGGGGGGCATGCAAACCTCATACAGAAAGTTCAGGATTACAGCACAGGGCCTTTTTGTTATGATCTGATGACAACTGATGGCTGGCTTGATTGCTCATTTCATTCACCTGTCTAGCTCTGCCCTGTTTCTCATACCTGCTCATCTGATCCACCTTCTCCAGCTTCTATTTAAACTCCTTGGTCCCAGCCATCTGTGCCAGATTATTCTTGAGCCTTTGGTGCAGAGAATTTTCGAGCGTTACTTTTAGTGTTCTGTTTGCCTGAGCCTGACCTGTTTCTGTATTCGGACCTTTAAGCCTGCCTACCCCTGTCTGATCTGTTTTCCTGGCCTGTCTTCGAACTCCTGTTAGAGTCTTCTGTGGACTGAACCTGGATCTGCCTCTTGACTTCACCCTGTGGATTATCCTGCCTTCCCTCATCTACTCGGATCTGATCTCCTGTCACGTCTGCAGCCTTTTAGGCTTCAGAGTCTGGAACTCTCCGGTAGCGTCTGCTGTGTCTTGTCAGCCGGCCGGCTGGAATAATCCTCATTCTCTGAGCATGGACTGAACTATCAAACAAGGTTAGATCCTCTGTCAGATTATCATAGTAACTAAACTGTAGACGTTCTTGTGATTATAAGCCCCAGCCGCTGCTTCTGCAGACCCGTTGGTTTGAATAAACCCTCTTAGTTATTCCACTGTCTTTCCTGAATTCTGGATTCTCTGTTCTGAGTCCTGACAAAAGTGTTGCCAACGGTGGCATCATGTAGCCCAGGATGTTGTTTAAAAGTAATAGGAATTTCATGTTAAACAATACAGACTTATCTGATTTTACGTATCTCGATTTTTGTAAACAGTAAAAGGGTAGACTGTGCAAAATCTAACTTATTTGCCACAAGGCCAAGTTGATTGAAAAGTTGTTTTAAATAACAATACAGTTTGTTTTCAATTTAGCCGTCATGGTATGATAAAAAGAAAACCTTTATTTATTTTGTTAAAACAAATGCCTGATTTACGCCAGAAATGGACAGTTTTTACCAAAAATTATGACCTTTTTTAGTGAAGTCAAGACACCAAGAGGGGAAAAAAAGAACCAAATATGTTGACATAAAAGAAGACTTAGCTGAACTTCTTCCAGCGTATAAGAATAAATAAGGGGTAAGATGGCAATATGATACTGCATAATAATCTTGATGTCAGGAGGTGTGTCAGTAAGTTCAGTTTATTTTCCAAAGGTATCATTAGCCGTCTACTTGCTAAATAGTTGGAATAAACAAAAGCTACTGAGCCTTAGCTTAGAAATGATGTCTAAAGAAATGGTTTGTAAAGTCAGTTGTTGGTCATAGACAAGAGGGGGTACACTTCTTGTAACATTCAATCTGTATATCAATTATGCAGCTACCATTTTTTCCTCCAACAACTTGGTTGGTGTTTTAACTACTGGCTTTCCTGCCCCCTCAAAATTCATCTTCAGAGATTTTCATTAATAAAAACAGCAAACTCTCAGAATTCTGTTTCTGTTTTTTATTCCTGTTATCAACATAGATGGGGCTCATTGTTGAAAACTAAGTTTTGAATCATTTTCCTGTTGATAAATATAATTATTGAAAGAAACCAAATAGTTTGTTTCTAATTTGGCATTTGAACATTATGGTAGGTCACATATGTCTTTCAAAAAAATGGATTAAGTAATCACATTGTAATAATATTATTAGTTTAGTTTGAAAATTGAATAAAAGATAAAAAAAAAATTTTTACGATGATATGTTTCCCTGGTTCTTTTTGGGCTTAAATAGACATTTCTCACTTTAACTCATTTTGGTGATTAGAAATATGACACAGTATGTTGGGAGAAACAACCACCCATCTGTACGGAATTAAACCAGCCTCAGTATGGATTTATGAATATTTCACACATGACATGAATAAAAAAAGAAAACAAAAATAACAAAAAAGCTGGTAGAACAGTAGCTTCTGCCAACAGGAAGATTTCATCTGTTTTTTTTTTATTTTTATGAAAGCAGTTATGTAGTAATTAAGTACATCATGATACAGCAATTTAATTGCCTGTATCATAGCTTTGAGTGTAGACCGATATTACTATCAACCAGATATGATCCCAGCACATATGATGCATACATTTCTTACTCTTAGTGTGAAATGTTAAAATATGCTGAATCAAGTGATTTTACTCAAAAGACAGTCAGCAACAACAGGCATGAGAGCAACTAACCCATGTACATTCAACCAAGGTTACATAAACTTTTATAACTTTGTCAACTTGCATTTATCTGAAATTTTTGGTGCAGGCATTTTTTCTTTTTCAAAATAAATATAGGACTTTGACATTCCGGGTCTTATTTGCTTGTATCATTTGTTTACCTTTAAAACACAAGTTTAGTTTAGACAAAACTCCAAAATTATTATTCTGCAAATATCAAAAACAAGATAAAGATTGATATTGATCAATAAGATTAACAGGAAGAGTGCCCCCAATCAAATTCTGCCCATGCCCCTGTTTAACCTTTGGCCAGCTCTGCAAATTGGGTTACTCTCAACCCATTAGCTTTCACAGTTTGTGAAGAGATCTTTTAGGAACTGTATTTATTACAGTTCAGCCTAACAGATAAAGTAATGCAATTTTTGCCACGCTTAAAATCTGATTAGTCTGCTTTCACTAGCAATACGATACTATAGCCATACCCTATGCAGAGAGCCGGCTGCTGTACCCGCACCTTTCCCAATCTGCACAAAATGAAGGGTCATTTCCCACAAAAGGGGCGCCTAACATCTATGATGGCTCCAGCGCGTCTGCCTCAGAAAACTAAACCCAGTCTCCACTCTTCTCCGTGCAGTTGTAGGCTGTGTGGACCTCTGCAGCGCTGTAACAGGCACACTCACAGGCCTACACACTGACGCAGATAAGGGCGCACAACTCAAGCCAGCCTATTGCCAGCTGAACGCAACTGATATGATCTCATGTGTAATCTGTCAACAGTGTGGTCATTTTGAAATATTGAGGGTATCTCACACCAGCTACCACCCCATTTATTTATTTATTTATTTATTTTATTATTCCTCCTTATAAAAAAAGAGTGAGGAACCTGGAGGCTTTACTGCTGCTGGGCCAGATCGTTTTACTCCAGCACTCTTTACCTCTGGAGCCGTTTTAGGGAGAACAACACATTAATCCAAAATAAGCGTGACGCGCACCGCCTTTACGCACATATACATGCACGCGCGCCACTATCTCTTGCGCGCAACATATATATATATATATATATATATATATATATATATATATATATATATATATATATATATATATATATATATATATATATATATATATATATATATATATATATATATATATATATAGGTGTAATTGAGATATCTGCCTTATAAGTTGATAGGATCATTTTTACCCCACACATACTTACATTTCGGTGATGTTTTCCATGTCATCTAACGTAAGGACAGGGAAATCCTCGATCCCCGGTTCAGGATCAATACAAGCAATCCTTGAGATGGTGCATGTGCAGGATTCGGGGCAATAGGAGTCTCCGGATCTCCACAGCCCCATCAAAAGCACAAACAATCCAAAACGAGCCATGCCATATTCCCCCGCGCTGGAGTCCATCGCGGGGCCAATGAATATATCCTACCCCACGAATCCCCCACGACAGAACGGAATCTGGTCAAACTAAATGATTGGGATTTTTTTTTTTCTAGATGAACTTATATCTTCCACTCAAAAAGAAGAAGTAGGTGGGATTTAAAAAAAAAAAAAAAAGAGGAAGAAAAAAGATTGTGCTGTCAGTGAGGAATGCGCAAAGCCCACGGTTTTAATATCAAGATGCCATGGACTGGCCTTCTCCGTCTCCGCAGAGCTGATATCGCGCTACCGCATATCGATGCCGTGAAGAAAGATGTCAAGTGGTCCGTCCTGCTGCTGCTGCTGCTGCTGGATCTCTCCTCTTTTTGCGGCTTGCCTTGAGCTGCTCCAGATGTTCAGGGATCAATAGGCAGGAGCTCCCAGCGTGCGTATATGTGCGCCGATGGGGAGGAAAAAGCTGCACAGCGGAGTAAAGGGATGCGTGGTGATGCTGCGTGTGTAGGGGAGGAAGGCTACCTGCATCCGTCTATCGATCATCACAGAGGACGGGCGCAGCTCCGAGCCATCTCATATGGGGGGGTGGGGGGGTGGTTGCGATGGTGATTTTATGTCTGACTTAGATGCCGCAGAAAGAATCTGCGTCGATTAAAAAAAAAATGCATCCAAAAACTTAACAGGGGGTGCAGCAGTTTATATTATGCAGGGTGCTAATAAAGGGGGCCAGCCTTGGGTCAAAGGGCCCACCCGTCAACAACGACACAGACAAACTCTACTGTTGTGGCCACTCTGAAGCAATGCGATAGATGAAAGCTGAGTCTTTTTTTCCATAACAACGCTGTTGTACGGCTGCCCATTAGGCCTGGTGTGACGTGCGGGTGACGCACAAGTCGGGGTGCATCTATGAAAAATAATTACCTATACTATGTCTGCAAACTTCAAATAGGTCTCACTCCAATCACAGAGCACAGCACAGATGGATGTCTGTTGTTTTGTTCCTCACTGTCTGAGCAGCATTTTTAGCTTCTTTTTCTTACTTTCTGCTCATTTTATAAGAGTAAAAAAGCATCAAGTCAGATTTCAACTTGAAAATATCTTAGAATAAACATGACCTAAATGCAATAAGGTGCGTCTCAGTAAAAAAAAATTATCTCACACCTACATCAGAAGATTCACCTGTTTTCTTCATTTCAGATTTGGCAGTAAATTTGCATCTAGGATTTTAAAAAATATTATTGGAGAATTGTTGTCAAAAAACTTACCACAGACTGCAGCAGTTATATTTTGCAAGCTGCTAACTAGTAGAGTGGCCAGCTTTCAGTCCAAGGGCCCACATGTCAACAATGACAAACATAATCCTACTGTTGTCGTTACTATGAAGCACCTTCTTCATCAAGAAGAGTTGAAAACAAAGTGCTGACATTAAAATCTTCAGATAAAAGGAAAGACATGAGTATTCATGAAATGTTAACATATGTGCCCTTTGGCTTTAAGCCATTTCTGAAATTAACAGAAATAGTTTGAGACTCATTACAATGAGATATGAGGATCACTATTTGTTACGCCCCCAAGGGGGTTCTGGGGAGGCAATATAAAAATGTGTCCAGAGCAAATAAGTGGAATGTAAAGATGATTTATTACAAAAGATGGTTTAAAAGAACCCAAACACAATGCAGCTCAACCCAATTAAAACAAAAGAAAAGGGCAAAGAAAATTCAAGAATGGTTAAGTATTAAATTACAAACTGCCCAAACCAGTCAGACCAAGTTTAACACAAAACAACCCAAAAGAAAAGACAAAGGGAGCAAACACAAGTTTCTAGCTTGAACAAGTCCACCTAAAGTTGATTTGAGAAGAATATAGAAGCTAGGTCAAACAGTTCTGACTGCCCCAAACAGTTTGAAACCAAAAGTGGGGAAACAGCTTAACAAAAACCTTCCTTTTATAAGGTGCAGATGGGTCTCATCAACATCCTGATTGGCTTGACAATCTTCTGCTGGTCCAATCATACCACTGCTCCTCTGCAGTCTTCAGGCAGCCAAAAAGGAAGATCTGTCAGAGCTAAACTTGCATAAGAAAACAAGCCTGCACAGTCTTAAAAGGCAAGGGGCCGTAACACTATTCCATAAGACCACACAGGTGCCACTGCTGTCAATTAATAACAGAATAAATTTCAACTAAAACAATGTTTTCCTTTCTTATTAGTCTTGATTTCAGTTACAGTATTCAGCATCAAGCATAAACTGCATAAATGTTTATGGATCCAGATACAGTATAATGTATGGAACACTCATGCTTCATAAATCCAATGGTAGTGGTCTGTGAGGGTGATTTACTTGAAAATTTTAGGTTCCTTATTCCCAAATTTGCAACTGTTTAAATTCCACAGCCAAAGCAAGTATTGTTGACGACGTCGATTCCCTCACAGCCCCATCCTCTGTTGGCTACGTCCACTGACATAATGCCCTGTCAGAGAGCTCGAATCCTTTTGCTATTTTCAGTAAAATGCAGAGTTCATTTCACTTTTGTCGTCCACACTCTACAGATTTCAATCCAGTAGAGCACCTTTGTGAGGCGGTGGAATTTTTTACCGCTGTTAAATGATGGGATTTCTTGCTACTAAAACCACATGTGTACTCCACCACATAAGTGAACTCCCAAATCTGTGCTTTCACTCAGCGTATGAATTTTCATTTTTAGCAAGTCCATGATGGATGTTTTGATATTGTTTTGGTCTTAACATGTTGTAGGGTCCAGTTCTGCTGCAGCATTGTTTTATTTTTTAAGATCCGTCCATCCATATTCTCCCACTTATTCCATCAGTGTTGAGGTAGAAACGGTGCTTAACTTCTGTAGTCTATGTGCAATAGAAGGAGTACACCCTGAACAGGTCGCCAGTCTGTTGCTGGTCAACGCAGAGACATATGAAGACATACATCCGTGCACACACACACACCTATGGACAACATAGAGAAACCAGTTAACCAGTCATGTTTTTGCACTGTGGGAGGGAGCAGGAGTATCCGCAGAGAACGCACGCACAGGGAGAACATGCAAACTCTATAACAAAAGTCACCGGGCCAGAAATTTAACCCAGAACCTTCTTGCTGCAAGGCAACAGTGCTACAAACTGCACCACCATGCAGCCCAGTTTTTTCTTTGTTTGTTTTTAAAGATTTCCTTACATTTTACTAAGGCACCATATGATGCACAGGCGAGTACCCAGATGATTCTAAGCCTGAGAGCTGGCTAAGCCCTGCACAAGTGTCCCCATATAGTAACTCTTCCATCTCAATTCTTACCAGTTGGAAGGGCTTTTCCTTTTTTTTCTGGTACGCTAACCTGTCCTTTGATCAGATATCTACATAATCCAGTCTAATATAAATAGGTTCAAACAACATCATTCTAAATATCTTTATCTACCCTCTATGTATATTTTCATCTGCATGTCACATTTTAAAGAGCATTTCTCAAGTTGCAGACCCCCCTATGAAAGCAATCTTTTTCCATTTGTATGGACATCAGATTCAATGGCAAAATTTGTAACACTCTGCTATAAATCCCACAATATGATTTTTTATTACTTTTTAGTAGCATCTTAAAGTTTGGTTTCAGGGTGGACTTATGTAGACAGCAACTCATAATATGCTACATCTTATCTTAGCTCTGTTTTTGTTTATTTGTCTAACTTTAAACTTTCTGTCATGTTGCAATGGATATGAAGGGTCTATATGTCCAAATATGAATATTTCCACCCATACATGCAGTTCTTCATATTATTATGTTAAATTCATTGTCCCGTTTCATAAAATGAGCTCAGTACATAGTTGGGGATCAGGCTCATGCATTTCAGGCCAGTACACTACAGTGGCCCCATGGTTATTGGTCATTTTGAATGTCAGGGCTTGTGGCAACCTGCAAAAATAACAGATGGTCGACTCTGAACAACCTTGGTACATGCCTGAGCTGGCTTTGAACAAAAGTAGTAATTATATATCTCAAAGAGACCAAGTAAAATCATTTAGATTCCTAAATATCCCCAACATGATTAGGAGTCAGCTTGAACACATGATCCATGACACAGTGTGGATGGTTAGTGTCGCTATGGTGACTTGCTTTTTAACAAATAGCACGGACAATGTCAAGTGTCGCTATGGTTGCAGATAAAAATATGTACACTGGCTTTTCTCTCTTTTTTTATGATAAACATCAAGAACTGATTTATATTTGTCTCCATGGCAACCCCAGCATATAGGACGGGGAATGAGACAGTAGAGGAGAAGGAGAGAGAGAGGGTGAGAGAGAAAGAGAGAGAGAGAGAGAGATGTACTTTGCTATATCTGAAAGGAGCCTGGATGAAACAGTGACAAAACGAGGTTTTTAATAGGTCACAATCTGACACCATTCAGGCTTAGGATGTGTGAAGCGGAGTGTTGGGTCAGGGTTATGACCTATGATGATCACTTACCATTTTATCACATTTATACTAATAAAAAGCATGAAAATAAATAAACTGAACCTGTCTTGTGAAAGGTTTTTATGTACTTAATTGATATGTGTTGCTCAGTGGCCCAGTGGGTAGCACTGCTGCCTTACTGCAAGAAGGTTCCGGGTTTCATCCTCGGCCCGTGGTCTTTCTGCATGAAGTTTGCACGTTCATTGGAATCTCTAAATTCTCCTTAGGTGTGAGTGTATGCGTAAATGGTTGTTTTTTTTGGTGTGTCTGTGTGTTGCCCTGCGATTGACTGTGACCTGTCCATAGAGTGCCCCGTCTCTTGCCAATTGACAACTGGAGATAGGCACCAGCACCTCTTGTGACCCCAGCAGGGATTAGTGTGATTGAAAATGAATGGATGGATGGATGGATAATTTATATGTATACTTAATGAGAATATTAATTCCCTGCTGTTGACTGACCCAGGTGGTGGTGAGTATAGTTCTTGTGTCAACTATCTGATCCAGCTGGAGTTTTGGGTACAAGGATGTGATTCTAGGACAAGATTGTAGCGTGTGCCCCATTGGGAAGTAATGTATGCAAACCTCCTAAAGGTTGGAGCTAAGCTTGATCTGTAAAATATACAAATTGTGTTTGTGAAGAAGAAATTAAAAAACGTACATATGGAATTGATACATAGTTCAAAAGTATGATCAAGTCCTTTGAAAGCAGTTCGAAAGCATGTATGCAAAGATACATAATCTGTTAAAGTTTCGTTTGGAAACCTATATTAAAGTAAGTAATCCTCTTTTTAATGAAACAGTAATCATTTACAGGAATAAAGAAGTAACCATTTAGAGGAAGACAGTGCCCTGTTTGGCAATGTGGCAATAAGAATAATTGTCTTGATGGCAAAAAAGGGCCCAAAGGATTTTGCTTTCGCAAGTGGAGCAGTAATGCAATCGTCATAGTGTTTCGCTTGATTTATGCATGTAAATAGCCTTTTTATAATTATGCAGGGAGTATTACAGATTATATGGACACTGCAATGTAAGTACAACAGGAAAGGAAAAAAACAGGATAAATGAGAAAAGATGAAAGAAAGAGGAGATAAAAGGGACACAACAATAAAATGTCTTCAGTCTGCTTCATCACCTGCAGTCTCAATCATGCCTTCCCACCCTAGTGCCCCCAATCGCAACACTCAGACTCTTCCAAAAAGAGTCGGGAGCCCCGACCGGGCCCCAGGGGGCCAGGTCCCGCGAAGCAGCCTCCAGAAAAAAGCCAGCACCTGCCCGGGTATCTACCCCCAAACTCACAGAGAGCCACCAATGCATCGGCAGGCCAAAGCGCCAGACAGCAGAGGGGGGCAGGACGGGGGGAATGGGCTCCGCAGTTAGTCGAGACTTGAGATGTTCTTCGGGGAGGGAGCAGTTCAGACCCAAATCTGAGTAGTAAAAAAAAAATAAAATAAATAAAAGTCTCAAGCACGCCTTCCCACCCTAGTGCCCCCACTCGCAACACACAGACTCTTCAGTGGTTGGTCCCAGGACTACAGGATGATGCACTAGGTGAACCCTGAAATCTGGATAGGGGGGAGGGGAGAGGTGTCACTGCCACACTAACCCATCTACTTCCTGCTTTGGACCTGGCCTCCCATCCTGCATCCAGACCAGACAACCCCCGGGAACAGGGCCACCATGTCCCGCACGGGCCACCCAAACAGAACCCCCCCTCTGGCCAGACCCCAAGTAGCATACCCCACAGAACCCGAACCCTCGACGCTCTGACGGGGCACCTGCCCGAGGGCAACACACCCCAGGACCCCAGACCCACTCAGCAGCAGCACAGCTACCAGGCCAGTAACCAATGTCCGTCGCCACGGAACCCCACAAGAGCACCGCAAGTGGCCACTATAGGCCACCCTGAGGCATCCCAAGCCTCGCTCCAATGGGGGGAACAGACCACGGGGTCAGACCCACCAGGCACCCCACTCCGAGCATCCCACCCCAGAGCACCAAGACCCAGGGACCCCCAACCCAGCCAATGCTCCCCGCAGGACGCATCCCAAAGCCACTCATTCCACTAAGTGATGGAGCTGATCAAGGGAGCTCAGAGAGATCGGTCTGGTGGGGATGCTGATGTTGTCTCAAGATGAATATGATCCAACAAAAGATCTTTATCCTGATTCATACTCATATTCATGAGTTTATTCTTACTTTTCCAATTCATGAGGATAGTTTTCGTTGCGATACATAAGGCAGTGAAATCCATGCAAACAATTTTTTTTCCCCAGAGAGCTTCCCTTAAATTCACCAAGCAAGCAAACTGATGGGGAAGGTGTAATTTAACAACTCACGCACTGTGATAAGTCCTTACATACCTGTACCCAGAACCTCTAAACCGGTGTGCATAACCATAACATGTGAATATAATTATCAAGATGACTGCCTGTGCACTGTGGACAGATATTAGATTGTGCTAAACCCATCTTGAATAATCTTTGACCTGTAGAGTGTATTCTGTGGAGGATTTTGTATTGTATTAGTTGTAAATTGGGGTTTCTAGTCATGTTAAAAGGTAATTTAACCCTTCAAATAGACCAAACCTAAATACTAGTTTACTATATGCACGGCCCTTTGAAGCTGAAGTAACCTTTGCTTGGTGCCACTCCTGCAAAACCTCCTGTGACCATCTTTGAGCTCATCTGTCTAAACCAGTTGGTGGCACGCTTGTCCTTAATCTCACATGTTGTTGTGATTTCACTGATATTCAGTCTGAATTGGGAAGCTTGTTAAATACGCTTTCCCTCAGACACAATACCCTTTCTGTGTTTTATGGCAAAAAGCTAGTAGAGATTCAAGGAACAATCTGCACAATAATTGGTCTTTGAGTTTATGGTAGGCAAACACTGGGATGAGATTCACCTTCAGTAAAAATGACCCGGTATATATGTATATATATATATATATTCACAAAGATCTAACTGTTTTGTTTTAAAATAAAATAAGCAGGTATAAATCTGCTTGCCCTCATTTATCAAGCTGGACAGCAGTGTGTCACAGCAAGTAGGAAATGGGTTTATGCTGTTTAATCTATTCTTTATAGACAGCTAAAGAAATTCATTTTGGCCTCCTTTGACTTAAATGCTTAAATGTATTTTAATTAAGTGGATATATCTTTTTACTTTTCCAAACCTGGGTATACATTAAACCTTGTAACCCTCCTCTGCCTTATGCACACCTTGAAAATACCAGTCAATACAGCAATATATGCTCCTTTTTATTTATAACTTGATAACTAGAAGCTCATCTTGTCCGATCAGAAATAGCTATGACATATTGAAAGTGTGCTACAAGATTTTTAATGAGAAAACCCCAAAGATCACACATAACACTCATTTAGCGCTGTAGTTTTTAGCTCATTAGAATCAGTTTTTAAATCTTTATTTACAAACATCAAAACACTTAAATTGGTTGTATGTAAGGACTACAGCATGATCAAAGTTGTTGTACGCTGTTTATGTTCAAGCTAGAGGAAATTGGTCTGTCAAGGCATCTAACAGCCTGTTTATCTCATGTGTGCTGTTACTTTGCTCCATTGAGCTATTGATTCAAGCAAATGCAAACATTTACACAGTTGTTTAAAATGTAATCAATGTAGAAGTAAAAACAAAATGCATAAACTTTTAATTCTTTAAAACTGAACATGTTCATGTTGGATAATCAGATTATCTTAAGACATTTGAATGTGTGCTAGAAAAAATTAAAGGGTAAACTTTTATCCTCCCAATTTTAAAAACTCAAAAAATGGGCAGACAGTTAAGCGAGACTCACTGAAAAAGAAAAAAAAAAGAAACACACCAAAAAAAAAAAAAATTCCTTTTTTATGAAAATAGTTATTGTACTTTTAATATTAATAGGGGGTTATTTACACAGCAAAAAATTGTAAATCTAAGTCAGTCAGTTTTTCTTAAAATAAATGCATTTTTTCTGGAATATAGCAGGTAAGCAGGACAATTTACGTTTGAAATAAGAAAAAAAAACTCTGCAGTTTCTCATTTAAAGTGCTTAATATCTAATTATCTTATTTTAATGGTAAAATGCTCATTCCATTGGCAGATTATCTTATTTTCCCACTCAAATTAAAGGTAAATACACTGAGTATCAGAACGTTTTTGCAGTGTAGGCACTAAAGACCAGGTAAACCAAACGCTTCCTCTCAATATAACATTATTAAAAAGAAGGGTGCACATTTTTTCAGTGACTCAGTTCAGTGAGGGAAACACATAAAGCTTTAATTACACAAACTCTTTATTTATTCATTTATGTCAAATGATTTTAATAGAAGTAAACCTACAGCTAATGAAAACTCTAAATTTTAGACTAGAATACCAATTAAGACTAAGTCCAAACATTTTAAGTCAGAAATGCTCGCCTAAATATGGAAGAGGATTAGGGCCACTGAAAAAAAAAAAGAAAAGTTAACTGACTTTTATATTTTATTTCAGTATAATATGAGGAAAAAGTCAGAATTCTGAATTTAATCTCAGAATTCTGACTTTTTTCCCCTCAAAATTCTGACTGAATTCTGACAGATAACAAGCATGTTAGCATTAAGCCATAGCCATGTCTGTTTGAGAGACTAGCTCCTTGTTTTAATCAATTTCTGCTCTTCCGTTAATGAAACAGATTCACCGGGGACCCCTCGGGCACGTAAAAAGTCACCTAATTCCGTCATTTTCCACCAATGTGTTACTGTTCCTCTCAAACAACTCACATTTTCGTCAGTGACGCTGAGTGCTCCCACACCTCTTCCTTCACAGTGCCCATCTACATTAAGATCCAGAATTCTGAGATTAAAGTCACAATTCTGAGATTAAACTCAGAATTCTGAGATTAAAGCCAGAATTCTGAGATTAAAGTCAGATTTCTGAGATGAAAGTCAGAATTCCTAAGGAAAAAGTCAAAATTGTAAG
Source organism: Cyprinodon tularosa (assembly GCF_016077235.1). Taxonomy (NCBI): domain Eukaryota; kingdom Metazoa; phylum Chordata; class Actinopteri; order Cyprinodontiformes; family Cyprinodontidae; genus Cyprinodon; species Cyprinodon tularosa. Next base: position 1,430,752 of record NW_024039718.1, on the reverse strand, counting down.
ATTAAAGAAGTCAGAATTCTGAGATGAGATTAAAGCCAGAATTCTGAGAAAAAAATCTGAATTCTGAGATTAAAGTCAGAATTTTGAGAAAAAAATCAGAATTTTGAGATTAAAACCAGAATTCTGAGAAAAAAGTCAGAATTCTGTGATTAAAGTCAGAATTCTGACTTTTTTCTCATATTATACTGAAATAAAATGTAAAAATCAGTTAACTTTAAAAAAAAAAAAAATTCAGTGGCCCTAATCCTCTTCCATACCTAAATGAGCCTCATAGGGAGGCTGATTTTAATGATCTATTGAATACCCGCCCATCCCTGCTGACTTGACAAGCGTGTGCAAATAGACGACCGGGAGACGGTGAGCAAATCGAGCCTACCCTCTGTTTTTCAGGGTGAGGCGAAGGTTGGGAGGACTGCAGTGCGCGTGGTTTGGCTGCAGGTTTGTTTTTATAAATGTTATATTCTCACAATGGTAGACAGACAGTAGCCGCTTTAACCTTCTTTGCAGGGAGGTATCGGACATTTTTGAAGGAGTATGCTTTGCTGTTATGGTTCCTAGTGTTGGGCAGTCCTAACGTGGACGCTGTAGCTGTCAGACGGACAGACGCCTCCTTTGAAACCAGACCTTTTAGAAAGCTAACTAGCTGTTAGCACCAAAAGTAATATCAACACCGCTAAAGGTTTTGTAGTTCCCCGAAATCAAAATGTCTTCCCGTTCAAACTACAGAACCGCAATCTGTAGCCAGAGTTTGTTTCATTATTTAAATCAAATTCTCCGAGAGTCATCCACAGGAACTTTAAAATGTTCATTTCCCTGGACAGGACGTGTGAGCTGATGCTAACAGCTGCAAACAGCAACAATAAGGCTACTGTACCTTTGGAAATTGGTTTTGTATGCTTCCTTTTTTTAATGTAAATACCAGTTTGTTTGTTTGTTTTTTTTCCTCCTGTATATAACTGTTATTTTCTCTTTTGTTTTTGTAAGAATGCAAAGTGGAGATTCCTACTTGAACATGTAAATGTATGTTCTGTTCAATAAAGTTTAAAACAAACAAAAAAAACTAATAAAAACGGCTACTGTAAGCGTCCTGTTTTCATCTAGGCCTCCGTTTAGGAGTGATGCTTTTGCGGAGATGTGTTTAGCTCTCTGTTCTGTGGGAGCGCGTAGGAGGGCAGCATGTTTATGCTGAATCTCATAGTAACTTTGCCTCGTCTGTTCCTGTTTGGCTGTGAAACCATCCTGGAGAGAAATATAAGCGGTGCTGCTTCCATCAACACCTTTGTTTATAGATGTTGGAGATTGGCCTGTTTTTCCAGTGTAGTCCTGTTTCTCTGACTGTGACTGGCTGGATGTGCTCTCTTCATCCTCTGATATGGGAGCTGGAGCTCGTCTGCTGGGCTGTGATTCCTGGATGGAGCCGCCTTTGACAGCTGCTTTTTGTATCTCTGCTTCTGTCTCCTTGAACCCTAGTCGGCCCCTTTCTTCCTGTTAAAAGGGAGTTTTTCCTCTCTCTGTCGCTACCAGCATGCTTAGTGTGAGGGATTGCATTTGAGTCAATGAGTTGATGCAATCAATTGGTTTTCCTTAGATAGAAAACTTTAAAATGAATTTGAGTGTATGATCTGGTTGAATTGTCTCTGTAAAGTGCCTTGAGATAACATGTGTTGTGAGTTGGCGCTATATAAATAGACTGAATTGAAACTGAATTAAATACACTCAGTCCATTTGAGGTAGAAATACATCTTTTTAGTCCTGGATTTATTTATTAAGTTTAACAGGGAAGATTGATAAAAGACACCTGCAGGGAAAGCTACACTGATGTGCTTTAATGGTCTATCGCAAAAAAAAAAATGTTTTTCTTTTTGCACCTCAGATCTTAAAACATTGTTGAGCAAAAAGAGGCATATACTGACCATTACTGAGTTTTCCCCAATTACGATTTTGATTTGGACTGAGCTTGGTTGTTTTTCTAAGGATGCATAGGTGGACAGACCATGTGCTTTGATAGGGCTAGTGTTAAATCACGTATACAAAATGAAAAAATAAAAATAGGGTGCACTGATTGCAGGTTCCTGGCCGATGACCAGTTCCTGATCTTTAAAAAGCTTGACATGTCGATTTTGATCATATAATTTTTTTTTATTATATAAATGACACTCAGTTATTGTAAGATCACAAAACCTTTAAATATATAAATATCTTATCTTACTGGACAACAATCAGTACTTATGAAGCAATATTATGCTTCTGAATTACAAAGTTGAGAGCTATTGATCTAGAGAAAATTATCCAATTTAGCTCTCTGGCCAATTGATTGGTGCATCTTTAAAACTGGTTCAGGGCTGATGAATAGTGATTATCGTAACAACCGTTAACTAAATTAGTAATTTTAATAAACTAAAACTGAAGTATACAGAGTAAAGCATGCAATTTGTTCTACTCAGAGAAATAATTAAGCCGAAATATTCTCCGTTAGCTGGAAAATCTTTGACTTTAAATATGCTCTAGACAAAACAACACAAGTGGCTTAGTTTTAGCTTTAGACGGTTCAAATTCTGTGAATAAATTGTCCCGTTAAGCAACGCTTCTGTTCTGATCATAAGTTAGGACTGCAACTAACTATTAATTTTATAGTCTAGTTTATGATTGATTTTATTATGTTGTCCTGTGTTCTTATGTGTCTTACTGTACTGCTGCCTCTTGGCCAGGTCTCCCTCGAAAAAGAGATTTTATCTCAAGGGACTTCCTGGTAAAATAAAGGTTAAAAAAAATAAATAAAAATATTTTGCAAATAAGTTAATCTGTTGATTATTTTTTCAATTAATTGATTAATAATCAGATAGCTAAAGGTTCCTTAAAGATGACTTTTTATAAAATTAAACCAGGTTAAAATAAAACTTTTCCACTTCAGGAGTTCTGATAAAGAGTCTATGCGAACATTTTATTTTATTTTAAAAATGCAAAATATACATCCTTTTACAATTTTGATATGACTGTTCCAAGTGGTTCAGCTCTCAGTCTCTATACTCCAGTTAACGATTAATCAATTACTAAATTAGTTGATTGTTTCAATAATCAATCAGGATTAATCCGATTAATTGTTTCAGCCCTATCATCAGTTGTTTATTGGAAAAAGTGGTCAGCAGATCCTTCCAGCCCTAACCTAAATGTATTAAGATATTCCAGGAAGAAATTTTCTTTTTAAATCATCTGAAAAAAATAAAATAAAGCGTCATCTTTTATGAACAGAAAATAAAGTTTATTCTTTGAACAGTAACCTGACAACTAGAACATGTCTTTTTTTCCATTAGGGCTGAAACACTTAATCGGATTAATCGATTAACAAAATAATTGTCAACTAATTTAAATCGATTAATCTTTAACTGATGTATAGACTCTAAAACATGCTTTTAGCTGACAGAGCGACCCACTTAGAGTAACAGTTATACCAAAATTGTAAAAAAAAAAATACATCAAAAATGTTAACATTTTGCATTTTAGATAAAAAATTGTTTTTGTCTGTCAGTATGCTCTATCCAGAGGTGAAAAAGTTTTAATTTTGGCTGATTTAATTTCATAAAAGGTCTTTAAGAAACTTTTTGCTATCCGATTATTAATTGAAAAGAAAAATCAACAGATTAACTGATTTGCAAAATAATTGTTCATATGTGTACAGTCCAGTGATCAGTCGTGTATTTTTCCCCTTTCTTAAGATTATTCTCTCTGTGCAACAGATCTCAGGAGAACCAGTTTGCTTCTCACTCTAAACTCATGACAATGGAAATGAAAGACGAACAGCAGGAGGAGGACATTTCGTTCAGCAACACTGACACTAATGGTGAGGTCTTGCATATTTGTGTTTTATACTTTATTATAAGCTGCACAAACTAATGTATGAATTAAAGGAGAAGTTCGGTTTTTTACACTTTAAGCCCATTTTCTGTAGTGTCCAGGATGAAATCGAATGATCGACACCAAAAGTTTGACAATTGCTCCTGTCTCTGCTTTTTGGCTCATTTAGAATCACCCCCTGGCTGCTTTAGAATGGCTTTCATAGTGCATGTCCGATAATGTCCTTAAAACAACCTTAAACGTTCTTTTTTTAAAATATGCTACTCACCGTGTCGTCAGCGCTGTTCAATGACGTTCCAAAAAAAGTTTCATGAAGAAAAAACGTTCCTGTAGTGTTTTATTTAGCATTTTGTAAATCCCATTGAGTTCTGTAGGAATAGTCAATATTCCCCTGCCACCGGAAACGGAAATGGGGCCTGTTTACACAGTTGTAGTCTTTTCGCTTCACTCTGTGTACTCCGACGTCGAGAATCAAGAATCCACCTTTCGTATTCCATTTTCAGAGTTTTTTAAAGTGTTTAACAGAGACGTTAGCACCTCGACGTCGGAGTACACAGAGTGAAGCGAAAAGACTACAACTGTGTAAACAGGCCCCATTTCCGTTTCCGGTGGCAGGGGAATATTGACTATTCCTACAGAACTCAATGGGATTTACAAAATGCTAAATAAAACACTACAGGAACGTTTTTTCTTTACGAAACTTTTTTTGGAACGTCATTGAACAGCGCTGACGACCCGGTGAGTAGCATATTTAAAAAAAAGAACGTTTAAGGTTGTTTTAAGGACATTATCGGACATGCTCTATGCAAGCCATTCTAAAGCAGCCAGGGGGTGATTCTAAATGAGCCAAAAAGCAGAGACAGGACCAATTGTCAAACTTTTGGTGTCGATCATTCGATTTCATCCTGGACACTACAGAAAATGGGCTTAAAGTGTAAAAAACCGAACTTCTCCTTTAAAGGTATTTAGACTCAGCCCATCTGGTCTAACAGACAGCACAACATTTTTAGATTTCTACTGGCCAGTTGATTTTCTGAAGGATGAAATTATATTTATGAAAAGAAAGAAAATTTCTGGCCAAAATAACTTAGCATGTGGACATGTCAGATGGTTGAGAGATCCTCTTGTCCAGGAAACTGCTGTTCTGTGAGCCCAAAGCAGCTCTGCCCATGTTTTAATTCAGAAAGGGTACATATGGGTTCTGGACTTGAACCAGGTTGAATTTGGCTGCTTAACTTGGTTTTGGTGGAATATGCTGTAGAACTTGCTCATTCCATTATTTTGTTGGGATTAATTAGCTTTTTTGTAACCATTCAACTCCGAATCACAAATACACAGTTCCACAATTCTATCACTTATATTATGTACAGTGGGACCAAAAATTATTTAGTCATCCACTGATTGTGCAAGTTCTCCTGCTTAGAATAATGAGAGAGGTCAGTAATTTTCATCGTAGGTACACTTCAACTATGAGAGACGAAATGAGAAAAAAAAATCCAGGAAATCACATTGTAGGATTTTTAAAGAATTTATTTGTATGTATTTTGTCAATAACTAAAGTTCAACCCAATACTTTGTAACATACCCTTTATTGGAAAGGACAGATGTCAAACGTTTCCTGTAAATCTTCACCCGGTTTGCACACACTGTAGCTAGTATTTTGGCTCATCCCTCCATGCAGTGAGCAGTGATGTTTTGGGACTGTCGCTGGGCAACACAGACTTTCAACTCCCTCCACAAATTTGCCATGGGGTTGAGCTATAGAAACTGGCTAGGCCACTCCAGGACCTTGATGTTTTTGTTACGGAACCACTCCTTCGGCGCCCAGGCGGTGCGTTTAGGATCATTGTCATGCTGGAAGATCCAGCTACGTTTCATCTTCAAGGCTCTCACTGACAGAAGGAGGTTTTGTCCTAAAATCGTTAATTCTTCTCTCAACTTCAGTTTTTCATGGAGTTTTTCTGTCCCCCCCCCAAAAAAAACAGCCCCAACGCATGATGTTTCCTCCCCCATGCTTCACAGTAGGTATGATGTTCTTGGGATGCAACTCTGGATTCTTCTTCCTTCGAACGTGACGAGTTGGTTTTTTACCAAAAAGGTCTATTTTGGTTTCATCTGACCACATGATATTCTCCCAATCCTCTTCTGGATCATCCATATGCTCTCTGGCAAACTTCAGGCGGGCCTGGACATGTAGTGGGTTGAGCAGGGGGACACGTCTGGCACTGCAGGATTTGAGTCCCTCTCGGTTTAGTGTGTAACTCATGGTAGCCTTTGTTACTTGGTTCCCAGCTCTTTGCAGGTCATTCATCGTTCTGGGATTTTTGCTCACCGTTCTCATGATCATTTTGACCCCACGGAATAAGATCTTGCGTGGAGCCCCAGATTGAGGGAGATTATCAGTGGTCTTGTATTTCTTCCGTTTTCTTAGAATTGCTCCCACAGTTTCAGTGCAGGTCTACAATTTTCTTCCTGGTGTCCTTCGACAGCTCTTTGGTCTTGGCTATAGTTGAGTTTGGAGTGTGACTGTTTGAGGCTTTGAACAGGTGTCTTTTATTCAGACAACTGGTTCAAACAGGTAATGAGAGGAGGACAGAAGAGCTTTTTAAAGAAGTTACAGGTCTGTGAGAGCCAGAAATTTGGCTCGGTTGTGGGTGACCAAATACTTATTTTCCACCAAAATTTACAAATAAATTCTTTAAAAATCCTAAAATGTGATTTACTCGATTTCTTTTTCTCATTTTGTCTCATAGTTGAAGTGTAGCTATGATGAAAAATACAGACCTCTCTCATTATTCTAGGTAGGAGAACTTGCACAATCTGTGGCTAAATACTTTTTTGGCCCACGTTATTTTTAGAAAGTCGGTGCATGGCTTTGATTTGACTTGTTCTTCTGCCTCAGGTAAACGTCCTGCTGAGGACCTGGATGAGGAGCAGGCCTTCAAACGTTCACGCAACATTGATGAGATGGTGGAGCTGCGGGTTCTGCTTCAGAGCAAAGTAACCAGCGATCATATTATGAGGCCTCCTATTCGTGGGGCCACATTACATTTTTTATATTGTTTTTTTTTTTTTTTCTTGGTGATCAAAATGTTTTGCTTTTGCCCCACAGAATGCAGGAGCTGTCATTGGAAAAGGTGGCAAGAACATAAAATCACTGCGCACAGACGTGAGTTAACAGATAGAAAAACCCTCATGTGTGTTTGCAAAGGGAAAGCTTGTTTCTTTTTCCTTTGGTGCTGGTTTGTCACAGATCTTATTCAGGCTAAAGTACCCTACAAAAGCATTGCCACCTTTTTTAGCGATTGTGCCAGAAACTTTAACCTGTTTTTTTGGGGGGGATTTTATATGATAGATGAACAAAGAGAATTCAAATATGAAATGGAAAGAAATTCAGAAAACAAAATGACAAAAAATAAATGTAATAGTTATTAAAACAACAAACAAACAAACCAAAAAGCAACCAAGCAGTGCACTTGTATTTAGCACTCTATACTTTGAGGACCTTAAATGAAATCTAGAGCAGTTGAGAAGAGGAAGGTGCTATGTTAGATGTTTCCAGAGATGATGTTTAGCCTACAAGCAGAGTGCAAAAACTAACCTATCATCATATTCACGTGTCAAAATTGCCCAGTACAGGTTCGAACCTTAATTTAAAGGCATAATGGAGGATGTTCTCTTTTGGAGTGGATCATCAAAATAAGTGGTCCTCGTAATTGTCTATTATTCTGGTGATATGTTTACGTAAGGCCGTCCTACATGCTCGTCCCCATTTTCCTTTACCAGTGGTGAGCCTGACATAGTGGAAAAATTGCACATCTTCTTTTGGAAAGTTTGCTTGTATGACGTTGTATCGAAATTGGTTAATTTACCGTTGCAGTTCACATAGCTCATACAAGCTTACTGTGTCCAAACTTTCGCCCTAAATCCCTCAATCACTATGTAGAGTGGGGAATATATAGTGCACTTTATAGTGAACTAAGTTAACTTACCGTTTGGACAGATGATCGCTACTTTTTGCTCCCCGTTGGTCACCTAACTCCTTCTTCACTGCGCCATCTTTATTAGTCGCTGCTGTCGGGTAGTGACATTCCATGGCAACAGCGGGCCACTGTGACAGCAAATCCCACAATGCTTTGCGAGGAGAGCTCTCTGCAAAGAGAACAAATATAGCTGCCTCTTAGGCCTTCTTTTCTTCTGTTACACTTCGTAGACACTTTTTCTCTTACAACCCTTGGCCATTTTCAAACAACCGGGGTGAGAAAGGTGAGCTTCAGTGACCATCTGAAACCGTAGCTCACCATACATATACGCCTGAAAGTGCACATGCGCAGAAAAAAGATAACTATTCGGGGACGAGCATGCAGGACAGCCTTACGTAAACATATCACCAGAATGAATGACAATTAGGAGGACCACTTATTTTGATGATCCACCTGGATAAAGAAAATCCTCCACTATACCTTTAAGTCAGCACTGGGATAAATAATCCCTTTTCTTTGAAGCCCTGTAAAAGACGTAAAGGTTTGCTGCACATTTCCACAGAGCAGCAACAGCACTGTGCTATCCGAAGATATGCCTTTTAAAGAAAAACAAAGCGCACACCATCAAGACTACTCTATTGATAATATTTTAAAAACAGGCAAATATTAGCATGTTGATTGCTGGCCGACATCATTTATCAGCCTCTACCGTGGGGTCATATTTAAATTGCTCTACTAATTTCTTTATTTTGCCTCTTTTTTTAATGGTTAGGCCAAATATATTTTAAAATTATTTTGCTAAATTCATGTTCAACAAAAAGTTCCTATCGGCTGCTTTTTTCCCCCCAAGTGTTACAAACGTAACTAATGTTGTCCTTGATGCTTCCTGTAAAACGTATCTCAATCCAGGTCACATTTCCTGTTCTCCTTTACTCTCACAGTTTCTCTCATATCACTTTTGGGTTAAAGTGTAGCGTGTATTCAATTAAAACTGTATTCCTTCTTCCCCCTCTTCCCTTCTCCTTTACTTGTTTTTGTTCTTACTTTCGGCCACCTTCCTCCGTTGCCCATGTACCGGATCGACATGCCCCTCCTGCGTTGCTCACCTTGACGTTGGCCCAACCTCCGCCCGCCCCTGAACGAAACCTGACCGCTCGCCCATCTGACACTCCCGGTTGGCCCTGCCCATAAACTGTGCCCCTCCTTATTCGGGCATCTAACTTGACATGATGTGATTGAATGCCCCTGCCCAATGCCAACCTCTTCCACCACCACCACCTCCTCCACCTCCTCGGTCCATGCAGTACAATGCCAGTGTTTCAGTCCCAGACAGCAGTGGCCCAGAGCGGTATGTCCCACCAGTTATTGCCTCACTGCCTGATTAGAACAGTGAAACACTTGTATTTTATAGCCTGCCTTCTGTTTCCATTTGAACACTTATGTATATATATGTATTTATATATAGATATATATATATATATGACAGTTTAACCCCACCCCCCTACCCGAAGCAACCACATCTTCTATAAGCTGTGTATTACTCTATTTTTCTGTTCCTTTTAATCATCTCCTATTAAGTTTGACTTTCTGTCACTACAGTTAATTAATGATGTCTGACAGCCCACTAAGTAGTTTGTGTTTTATACTCAGTGACACCTCAGTTTTTGTTTGTGTAAAAAATAAAACAAAAAAACAAAAACAGACATCTTATTACTTTTCCTCTCCACCTCCCCTTGCCTCCAGCCTGCCATTCTTCTCTGCCTCCGCTCCCCACACTTTTTTCATCATTATTGTCCCATGATCTCTGAGAGAGAGAGAGCTTGCTTTTCTGTGGAGCCTCCACCCCTTTCACTCTGTCACTTCATTGCCTCTTGATACCATTGTGCTGCCCCCCTCCCTTCCCCTACGTGGTCTTCCCCTTTGCCTCAAAGAACCCCAAACCCCTCTACTGTGTAATGTTTTCTACCGCCCACCTTGTCCAATCTCAGTTTGACACCTTAGCTCTTCCCCCTCCCCTTCCTCCCCAACCCGTGGTCACAATGAGTAGGCAGAATAAAATAGAAATAGCCTTTATTTTCCCACAGTGGGGGAAATTCAGGTAAGCTGGCAAAGCAACTGCATTTGAATGACTTTCTTGTTCCCTGACTTGCTGGTGGTGGGATTGTTACAGACTTTTTCTTGCACTGACTACCCTTTCCGCAAATCTGTGGCCCCTTTCCTGTGATTTTTGCAGAATGGTGACCTGGAATTCACCCTCCTCTCAAAGCTTTTCCTGCTATTGAAATTAGTATTGGAGTCTGCATGCCTGCTGCTGCCAGTGTAGTGTCAGGAGGGAAAGATAAACAGATTTGCAGGCGCTGCAGCGGCCTTAATTTGTCCTTGTTTAAAACCTTTCGTTTGTCTCTTTGGACTAGTTTTCTGGACTGTTTCGCATATATTTTAGGTTAATCCCTCTTTTCTTGTTTGTTTCGTAATTCTTTTATTCCTCTTTGTGGAATTGATCAACAGGATCCTGAGTGTGAGTGCCAGTATCGACACTATTGGAGATATTCTACTAAAAATCATACCAACATTAGAGGAGGTAAGATTTTTCACAATATTGTGACGTTATGAACTATTGATAAGCCTACAAGCTTATTATTTTACCCTTTAACCCCAACTTGGGTGAGCTGTTGATAAACCATTTTCTGTCGTGAGAAATAAAAAAAAATGCACCCACTTTAAAGCTATCACGACCCATTGTTTTGATTTCGGTTCCTATCGATTTTCAATTCGGATTCTTTTAAATTTTAAACAGAAGCGGTTAATTCTGTTTAATTGTTATAAGAAATGCCTAGCGATAACTCACTTTTCATACATGACAAATACCGTATTTTCACGACCATAAGGCGCACCGTACTAAAAGGCGCACTCTCAGTTATGTGTCCCATTTCTGTATTTAACACACACATAAGGCGCACCGGACTATAGGGCGCGTTTTTTATATACAGGTACATGTCCTCTACTACCTTTAAATACCTCTACTGCGTATTTAAAAATACAGCGGGGGCAAAACTGAGTATGACTGTGCTTTATTCATGTATTTATTACAAAGTATTAATCAAACCTGGGTGCTGGCCGTGAGACAGACACATCGCAGATGAACCAGCGCTGTGATCACTCCTAAATTAACTTAAAATCCTGAAACCTGCCGACAGAATATGTTCGCTTTTATTGCCGGTATCCTGGTGCCTGCAGTTTAAATTATTTAGATGAAAAACACCTGCCAGCCACCGCGTAAACCCGGAGGCTACCCGGCCTAGAGGCTGCTGATGAAAGGATTTCTACTGTCGGTGCACCGCTGGTATGTGGGGGTCTGAGCGCCTCCGACAGAAATAGATAATCTGGATGAACTGACTGCAATTATTAAGTTTTCAGGTGGACTTTCTCACTTAAAAACATATTAAAACTACTTTATTCCCACTGATCACAGCAAATATAGCTGCAAGATTTAGATTATTTAGATGAAAAAACACCTGCCAGCCACCGCGGTGAAGAGGAGGAGACCCGCCCAGAGGCTGCTGTTGAATTAAGTTTTCAGGTAGAAAAATAGAGCGGGAGCAAAACTGAGTATGATTGTGCTTTATTCATGTATTTATTACAAAGTATTAATCAAACCCATCAAAGTCATCATCCTCTGTTTCTGAATAAAACAGCTGCGCTAAATCAGACATGCCAGTTTCCCCTTCTTCGCTGTCAGAGTCACTTTCCGTGCAGCTCGGCTCCTCAGAAATAATGCCGGCTTTTGCAAAAGCTTGAACAACAGAGCCAGCAGACACATTAGTCCAAGCATCTGCAATCCATCCGCAAACGGTGGCGTAACTTGCCCGGCGCTGCCTTCCACTTATCCTGAAACTGTGGTCTCCGTCTGTCATCCATCGCTCCCACGCCGCTCGCAGCCTTACTTTGAACGGCCGCTTCACACCGATGTTGGGCGGTTGAAGTTCCTTTGTCAGACCCCCGGGATAACGGCGAGCACAGCGTTCATTTGATTCACCTTTTTTTTCACATCGGCTGTGAGATGGGCACGCAGCGATGGTGATGCGTGGAAAAAAACACCTAGTCTCCTCACATACACCTCCCTCAGCCACGCTTTCATCATCTCCTCATCCATCCAGCCCTTTTCATTTGCGTTAATATCATATGTCATCAGAGCGCTGTCTGTCTCCCTGTCAGCTCCCAGATCAGCTTCTCTGATTGGTTGATGCGGCGCGTCCAGCAGCAAAACTTCAATTTTTCCATCTCGAGCTGCAGCAGCGCGTTGGCGGTGCGTCAGATGCTTAAACGCTCCCGACGTGCTGCACCTGCTGCTCAAAACGCGCTGCTGGACCTTTTGCTGCGCCTATACGCGCGTCAACCATTGACTTTGCATGTAAACTCGCTGCTTCTGCTGCACCTGCTGGGTCCGGTTCACACCGATGTCGAGCGGTTGAACAGCGAGCACAGGGTTAATTTGTTTCCCCATGTTTTTCACATCAGCTGTGAGATGGGCACGCATGGAGTCACATATTAACAGCGATGGTGATGAGTGGAAAAAAAACACCTGGTCTCCTTACATTCAGCCACTCTTTCATCATCTCCTCAATGAGGTGGTCTCAAAAGTTGCAGTTACAACACACATAGGGCGCACCGCACCATAGGGCGCACCGCACATTTTGAGGGAAAAAAAAGACGTTTAAGTGCGCCTTATAGTTGTGAAAATACGGTATATTCACAAATGCACCTTTAGATTTGACATTTGAGCTACTTTAAATATGTGAGACGGCTCCAGTTGCTTCAAAAATCCCTCATTTCACTTTTAGATCTATCTCTGAAATAAAAATGTCACCCTCTCAGGTTGTTTCCAGATATATCCAGAATATGAGTTTATTACCTAGAGCAACATTTTATATTATTTTTTATTAGAGCAAATCCGATAGAAAAATGTGAAAACTTCTTCCCGTGATTATTTGTATTTTGTTTGTATAATAATCCGTAGTGATTAGCTTTTTCCGAGGTTTAGAAAGCTTTTAATAATTCGGTTTTAAAATTAGAATAAGTAAACTGAACTGATGGTAGTATTTTTTATTAGATATACAGTATATTGATATTTTTACTCTCACTTGGTTGTAAAAAAAAAACCTCTGATAGGTCAAGTCCCTTATGAAAATTCCATCTTTCTAAAGAGGAAGCTTGGGCTGAGTTATTCTACACATGGGTCCAGTACAAACAACATAAGACATTAAGAAACATTGCAAAGCTGTTTGCGCCAAGATCTCCCTATGTGCTCTGTTACGTAAAGGTAAAACCTGTATACGAGTCAAATTAATGCATAGTTTTTTATTGATTGATATTTCTAGTACTGAAACATGATACCAACACTCAGTTTCTTATCCATTCTTTTCTCTCTCAAAGTAAGATGCACATAAAAAAAAGGAACAAAAAAATTGAACTATAAATCCCCTACAACTTGATTCAAATCTGTCATAGAAGATTCACATTTGGTGTAGAATCTTAAAATTAATCATTTTTACAGTGTCTTTCCCTTTGATTCATTAATCAGTTTTAAATTATATGTTGATTTTTTGATTGTACTTCTTTGCATAGTTTTGTTTATTCTTCTTACAATTCTTAGTTAAACTTTATAAAACTTGAACCAGTGGTGTGTACTGCTAATAAAATGTTAGCTTTGCTAAACCAAAACTGTGGTCTTGTTACCACTAAACATAAAGAAATGAAGCAATCTCTTTTTTTAGTTTGCAAAAATAACAAATTCCTATTAGATAGTTTTGCAATCCTCTCATCCATCACTCCATAGAACGGACATAAAGCACAACTGGATTTCCTAATAGTATTGTGTTCCTCAATGTTTTTATCCTATGTTTACTCCATTTTAGTTAATTGGTAATAACTGCCACAAAAAAAAGAATCTAAATTGGTGTTTTAAAATGTTACCCAAGCAAAAAAGACACTGAAATGTTTTTTAGTTTTTTAGTTTTTCTTGTTTTGTTTTTTTTTTTAGTACCAGCATTACAGTGGGATTGATTTTGACTGTGAGCTTCGCCTGCTGATCCATCAGAGCTTGGCTGGGGGTATAATTGGAGTGAAAGGTGCCAAGATAAAGGAGCTGAGAGAGGTAGGACAGAGTCTAGTCAGCCATATTAATCCTCTGTCCTTATGGATGAGCAGTGAGTAAAATAAGTTTGAAATTGCACATTGGTTCCCCTGAAAACTCTTCATAGATGGTGTTTTAATACTGATCTGACAAACGTTGGTGTTTGTGAGAATAAACTTTGGCATTTTGTTGGGAAGGGTTTAGAAGCTTGTTTTAGACTTTGGAGAGTGACAGTGGTCAGAATATGAAACTATGTGTGTGTACTAGAACACCCAGACCACCATCAAGCTGTTCCAGGAATGCTGTCCACACTCCACAGACAGGGTCGTCTTAGTAGGAGGAAAACCAGAACGTGTGGTTGAATGCATCAAAGTTATCCTGGAGCTAGTGTCAGAGGTAAACTCTCCCTCTCAATTACAATTAATATCCCAAACACGCTTTATATTGACATCTGATCCAGTTCCAATAATTTTGGTTAAAAATATTGTTTTTCTGAATGCAGTTTGCTGAGGCATTGATTCATGATGGCATCTTTTCACCTTCTTCCATTTTGCAGGCACCAGTCAAAGGCCGCACTCAGCCTTACGACCCTAATTTCTATGATGAGACATATGATTATGGTGGCTTCACCATGTTGTTTGAGGACAGGGGCAGACGACCCATGGGTGGATTTCCCATCCTTGTGCGTGGTGGTTATGATCGCTTGCCCCCGTTACATGGCAGCAGACCTCTGCCTCCCTCAAGAAGGGACTATGATGACATAAGCCCCCGCCGAGGTCCACCGCCACTTAGTAGAGGAGGAAGAGCGGGGAGCCGAGCACGAAACCTGCCTCTTCCCCCACCCCCACTACCAAGAGGAGGGTGAGGATTGGGAAAATTATATTGAGTGCTTTCAATCTCAGTTTTTTTGGTTAGGAACCATTTTTCATCAATGTGCATTAATTTAGCAGTTATTACTGTAAAAACATTGATACCTCTAAGGTTTGCTTTAAAAAAACTGAAATACTACTGGTCTTTTTTTTTGCTATTTGTTTCAGTTACAGACTAAACTAAAATTGTGGAATTCTAAAAAGTAAGGTGTAGGGCTGGGTGATTAATCAATAAAATCCAATAATCAAATTTTAGGTTTATGAAGATTTCTTTTTTGGAAAATCTGGATTTTAATTTTTTTTGTCACCAATCAACTCCTTTGGCTTCCATAATATCAATTCACACTCAAAATAGATAAACTGGTGTCTAAGTGCTAATTTCAAATATTTATTTAAATATTTTCACAGTTTGTTGTGAAACGTGAGTATTGCACTTTAAATGAAAGTCACCTCCCAGTGGACATGATGAAATTGAAGCTAGCTTTGTTTAAAGCATTATATTTCCTTTATTATTTTTATTATGAGACTTAAATTAGTAAAAAAATGTATTCCAATTTGAGATTGCATTTTTTAACTGTATCGCGCTGCTCTAATAAAGACTTTGACTTATTGAATTAGTTGACATTTCTACTTCACACTCTTTTTTTTCTTGTTAATTATTGTTTGCAGAGGAGACCGGTTTTCACATGGCAGCTATCACGGCAGCATGGATGACAGACCAAGGTTGGAATTTTTTTTTGATATAATATATGCAATGCTAAAAAAAAGGAACAATATAACTTTAATTAAATCAAACATCAGAGAAATCAAACTGTCCACTTAGGAAGCAACACTGATTAACAGTAAATTTAAAATGCTGTTGTGCAAATGGAATAGACAACAGGTGGAAATTGTTGGTATGTGTCTGCAAAAACGATTAGAGACAGCCTCCATGAGGATGGTACGAGGGCCTGAAGGCCAAAGATGGGGGTTG
Source organism: Cyprinodon tularosa (assembly GCF_016077235.1). Classification (NCBI taxonomy): domain Eukaryota; kingdom Metazoa; phylum Chordata; class Actinopteri; order Cyprinodontiformes; family Cyprinodontidae; genus Cyprinodon; species Cyprinodon tularosa. The sequence goes on along the minus strand of NW_024039718.1, from coordinate 1,414,942 downwards.
TGCTCACAGCCCAACACCATATAGGACGCTTTGCATTTGCCAGAGAACACCAGGATTGGCAAAATCACCACTAGCATCCTGTGCTCTTCACAGATGAAAGTAGGTTCACATTGAGCACATGTGACATGATGGAGTCTGGAGACACCTTCAAGGGTCATCTGCTGCCTGCTAGATCCTTAACTATGACAGGTTTGACAGTGGGTCAGTAATGGTGTGGAGTGGATATTCTTTGAAGTGTTGCACAGCCCTCCATATACTCACCAGAGGAAGCTTGACTCCCATCAGGAACCAAGATGAGATCCTGAGACCCCTTGTGAGACCATATGCTGGTTTGGTTGTTCCTGGGTTTCTCTTAATGCAGAACAATGCCAGACCTCATGTTGGTGGAGTGTGTCAGCAGTTCCTGCAAGAGACTAGCCCACCCGTTACCCAGACCTGAATCTGATTGAGCACATCTGGGACATCATGTCTCGATTCATCCACCAACGTCACATTGCAGCAGACTGTCCAAGAGTTGGCAGATGCTTTAGTCTCCATCTGGGAGGAGATCCTTCAGGAGACCATCTGCCACCTCATCAAGAGCCTACCCAGGCTTTGTAGGCAGGTCATACAGGCAAATCAATGCCACACACAATTTTGATTCTCATTTTGACCTTTTTTAAGGACATTACATTAAAGTTGAATCAGCCTGTAGTGTTTATCCACTTTAATTTTGTGTGTGATTCAAAGCCAGGCCTCCATTAGTTAAAAACTTTGATATTCATAGAGTATATTTGTGTAATTTTGGTGTGAACACATTGAACTTTGTATACAACAAAGTATTCAATGACAATATTTCATTAATTCAGATCTAGGATGTGTTATTTGAGTGTTCCCTTTATTTTTTTGAGCAGTGTATAATGTCCACCCAACAATCAAACTAACCCATTCATGCTCCCATCCTTTAATCTGCCATGCATCAATCAATCATGCCATCCTTCCAACCATTCTTCTGTTTTTCCATTTTTTTCTAGGTTTCATATTTTACATCTGACAGCTCTGCAATTATTGAAAATTAATACTGAATGTTTATTCTTGAAAGCTTATCAGAATTGTAAACATAATGTGGCGATGCGTAGTGTTTGCCTTCTCTCTATGCAATATAATTCTCTACAAATACTCAGAATTTACTTAAAGGATCAGACTTTTACTGTAAGAGATTTTTATAAAGAAACAAATCATCAGTTAATAGTTGAAAAACCCATCCGGTTTGGAGCCAATTAGATTAGGTCTATAACACATTGTCATGGTGGGAAACCCCTCTTGGAGAACCAGCATTTATAACTTCTTTTTTATTTGTTGTTGTTGCTTGTAGTGAAAGAAGAGGCAGAGACCGCTATGACAGCATGGTGAGTGTAATCGGCTGCAGCTCCAAGGCTGACTTGCTTTTGTTTCCTCAAAGTCTTTGTAGCCTCTGTGTTTTTTAGAGGATGATTGTATTTCCTTCGCTGGGTGTAGTAAAGCACAGCGGCTCTGATACTTCTGCTTTTTTTCCCTCCCTTCTGTGGATGCACACTCATGTAGACCTGTTGTTGCCTGGCAACAGTTGTCTCCGTGGTTACCGCTGAGCTACTGAGTACGCAGTCCAGAGATCCACCAGGCGAGCAATTGAACCAGAGCAGTTCTTGAAGTGGTTCCCTGCAGGTTTTAGCTGCAAGCAAAAGAGGGCAGAAGAATACTTTCTGACCATAAGGAGGATAACTACCGAGATTTAAATACTATTAAAAATAAGAAGGCAGACATACCTGCATTATATCAGGAGCAGTACAGACTGAGTTGTGGATAAAATTAAATTTAGATTAGTGCATGCTGCATGATAATATCTTGAGTTTGATTTTCTTCATCTTTAAATCTGTAACTTCTTTTTTTCAAGTTCAAGATTATGTTGTGATTTTCTTACTATCATTGTGTACGTTATATGGTATGCGTTTGTGAGCTCGTCAGATTCTCAGTTTGAGTAAGAGCTTATTGGTTTTCCTTTTGTGCTCAATGACTGTCTTTAACAGTAGTTATTTTACATTTATTTTAGATGCATAATATTGTCCTCAGTGTTGAGATTTTCAACCTTTGTGGGATGTAAAAGGCTTTGGCTACAAGCATTGCGTTGTAATATACAGTTAATGCATATTGAGTTTATACTTTGTTATATGCTAAAAGCTAAAAGGGGAAATAATTTCCTGTTAAATTATTTTCCTTTCATATTTTTCTCTTCTCCCTATCTGATCCTGAAATGAAGAGTGGGGGTGGTTATGGTAAGTTCTGATAATCCTTACAATCGTATGCAATATATACTGTGTGCAGTGTCCTATGCACTGTGGCTTTATGAATATTCTTCAAATGCTGTATCCTCAAAATGGCAAGAGAGGACTATTAGGATCCAGACGTTTACACACTTCATGCTTAATCAAATCAAACCCAGTCTTTTTCATTGGTCGTCTCTACTGGCATTGAATATTACTGAGCTTGGGAAACCACAACTAGTTCATAAGATTTCAGTATTAAAATTCCTACAACTAACTTTGGAGCCTGCCTCTGGGACAGGGCTAATTCCTGATTTTTAGCCATGGATCTGTATTATTTGTATCCACTGTCATGTTCATCATCATGTTCATTCATCTGTATGTTATTAGATAAGTTTACAATTCTTCCGTCCTCAATTGATTGATAGATATTAAATACTCAGTAAATTCTGCTTCGACCACAACCATTGCAGACTCATTGCACCATCTATCCTCAAGATAACAAAACCCTTTCCTCCTTTCATAACTTCAAAAATAGCTGAAAACACTTGGTAACTGCAATACATCATCCATTTTTCTGCTGCATTCATTCAGTCACTACTGGTCACTGGTACATGTTCTAAGCCAAAAGTGTGACTAATGACAATTTGAGACATATTCAAAACAAAAAGAGACTACAAAACAGGCTTAAATATGAAGGCAACTAGACTTTTGCTCAGTTTTTTCAAGACGTTTCAAACACCTATCCAGAAGTCTTTGTCAGTTCTGTTGGCTTGCACCAGTGCAATCTGTAGTGGGAGCGCTGATGTATTTAGGAGGCATGGATGCCCACCTTTCTGAGCACATACCAAGTCAGAGGCAAATCAAATAGCCCCCAGTGTTTCTTTTGGATTGTTGGAGTTAGTTGTGCATAGGCTATGTAATTGGCCTTTTGTGTTATTATGAGCGTGCTTCTGTAAGTTATTTGAAACTAGTTTCATGACTGGATTGTAAATGCATGGAACAGAATTCATGTTCAGTTATGTTTTTTTCTCTTTTAACAAAGTTGGCTTCCTTCATCCCTGTGTCAAACCATCTGTCCTGTCTACCCTAAAGCTGCACAATTTGGTGTTAAAAGGGGGGTCCTTTGTTCTTGAGGTCCAAGTGTACAACGAATTCTTGCCCAGAGTTACTGGCTATCCCAAACTGCCATGCATTTGTGTAGTTGTAGTTTGGTTTCTCCAAAATTGGAGGCTGTACTGGTTGCACTGGATTGCATAACAAATGCAGCTCAGCTAGGTGGAGGTATTCTACTTTTAGGATAAACATGTTTTGTCTGTGTTGTTTGGTTTGAAATAAAAAGGTATGTTGTCTGTAGAAAAAGTTCTTCTGAGTTTCTCAGAAACTCCTCACATGTATGGAATTACAATGTTTTTCCCTCTCTCTGTTTGCTCCTCTGTTGTTCTAGTTTTTCTTTTAGCCGACTTCCCAGGGCTGTAACTACCATTGAGGATCCCGAGGTCGTGTCCTCTGTATTTTATTAAAGGAATAGTACACCCAAAACATGATTAGCCTTCATTTTCTACTCACCCCCATGCTGAACAACACTCTGGAGTACTTTTTTGATATCTCAAATGCATCTGGAGATCTGGGAGGCTTCTTGCTGTCTGCTGACATTCAAATAATGGAGGTCTATGGCGCCCGAGACAGAAAGGTCCACAAAAGTCCACAAAAACGTGTCAATATTCCTCCATACTGCTCGTCCAATGTAATCCAAGTGTCCTGAGTGGGTAGCATCCAGAATTTACTCGAAACGAAGTCATTTAGAATGTTTTAGAGCCTAAACAGTAGTGTATAGGATTTCCTAATAGCGCCCCCATGCGCGCTCACGATTCTACGGAAGCCGGCAGACCAAACCGGAAGAGAGTGCGCATTCAGCGTCTGCTCTGCCGATAATGCAAGCGTAGAAGAAGAAATGTGCTGTTTACCTGTGCAAAGAAAGAAACAACGAAAGAAAAATGTCTGAGGACTTCAGTGTTGAGGAAGAGCATGAGTTCTTTGCCGAGCTGAATGCGCTGGTTTGGTCTGCCGGCTTCCGTAGAATCGTGAGCGCGCATGGGGGCGCTATTAGGAAATCCTATACACTACTGTTTAGGCTCTAAAACGTTCTAAATGACTTCGTTTCGAGTAAATTATGGACGCTACCCACTCAGGACACTTGGATTACATTGGACGAGCAGTATGGAGGAATATTGACACGTTTTTATGGACTTTTATGGACCTTTCTGTCTCGGGCGCCATAGACCTCCATTATTTGAATGTCAGCAGACAGCAAGAAGCCTCCCAGATCTCCAGATGCATTTGAGATATCAAAAAAGTACTCCAGAGTGTTGTTCAGCATGGGGGTGAGTAGAAAATGAAGGCTAATCATGTTTTGGGTGTACTATTCCTTTAATTAATTTATTGCTTAAATTGTTATTTAAACTAAAATAATTACTGTTAAGCTGACTGTAAGACGATGATCTTGGTCTCCCACTAAAGTGCAAGGTGTTTTATATTTGTAGAGCAAAATAGTAATGCGACTGTTTAATCATTATAAGTCATCGTCAACATGCACTTTTGCTGTGGTTTCTGCCACACGCAAGCTACCGCCTCATGAGTCTGTCAGTTCCTGGAAGAGGAGCACATTGAGCTACCAATGCAAGTGGAGAGAAGTTGAAGTTGTTGATGACGGTGAGAAAAAACTGCATTTTCATTAGGAAATATACCAGCGAGCTACTCTGATAGCAACAGAACGTTGAACCAAAGTTGATTTAAATCCTGACCGTTCGTCAGTCAATTACTGAACCAACACCCATTATGCGATAGATATGTTAGTGATGTCTTTGGCTGAAACGAAACTTTTATTCAGCATTGGTTTGTCAGTGCTGGATGTTGAACCTGTTTTATATCTCTGCTGGAAGCTGGAGAGAAAAGCAGCGAGAAAGCATTGGAACAGATCATGCAGGACAAGAAGTCATGCGCAGAAACAAAATAAAATGTAGCACTCTTAACCTAAATGTAAGAAAGAAACCACATTCTCTAGGTTCAGAAAGTTGGACTCTGAGTGGAAGTTGAACAATGATTATTTATTGCACCAAACAGGTATTATAACTTCCTTTTATACAAAGAATTAGGGGGGAAAAAACAACAACAAAATAGAGCTCTTTGATAACAAAACAAAAATAGAAAAAAAAGTTCAAATAAAAGTGTCCTTTTCTTCTGTGTCAGGAGAAAAAGCTTAGATCCTTGTGGTGTGTGTGTGTGTCTGTTTATATATTCTTCTACTACCCGGGTAGTTTTTTTTTAATTGTTTCTATTGAGCGCGCTTATCTGTATCAGAGAAGTTGGTAGATTTCTGTAGTCCTCGTGGAGTGCATCCCGTTCTCCGCTTCCTGTCGCTTGGCTCGCCACTGAACCACAGAAGGTTCAGAATTCATGCAGATCGACTCCTGATCCAGCAGAAAAATAAAACCAATCTACACACGGGGTGTAGAAAGATACTTCCATTAATACTATGTTCATCTACTACTCTTACTCTGATTCTCTGCATTATCACAGCCAATTAATTGTAAATATTGGTCTACAACATAAGTATTGTTATGTTAACACAATTAAACATTAAGAACTTTTATTCTTAACATAAATGAACTTCTTCCTCTTTTTTAAAGCAGTATTTATATCAATACCCAGCCTTTAAATCAATATTTATTTTTTTACTAAATCTTTATGAGTTTGAACAACCACAATGAAATAGATAGCATTATGTACACAAAACAGTACATTAGAACAATTTCTTACATCTCACTATCACATTTATCTCTCTCTCTTTGTCTAATGACATAGTAGCAGAGGAGGCTACCTGTGCTAGCATAGCAGCTACCCGCGATTAGCGTTAGCACGCTAATTAGCTATCTCTTTAGTTATTATTTCACCTAACAAAATGATACACAGTACAATGGTGGGTCACACATTGGATAAAAAAACTCCGACTGGTTTTATGGAACTGTCTCAGCAACAACATCTTCACATGTCCTAACTCCAACAAGCTAATAACTGAAGCCTAGCATCCTACCACTTAGCCTAACTCTTACCGGAGTTCAGAGGGCTTAGAGGTGGTTGAAGTAGTTCCTCTCTCTTCCTCAAGGCTCATAAAATCTTCTTGATCCGGTTTATTAGCTCAACAGATGATTTTTTTCTCAGTTTGTGTATCGGCAGTGAGTGTAGCTTGGTCCATCAGTGTGATTTCACATGCTCAGTGGCAGGAACCTGATCCAATGCGCCACCATGTGGCGGAGATCATAACTACCGTTGTGTTCTCAAATAACATACGTGGGTCTAGTAACCATGTGGGTTACACCCTCCCCTCTTGAATCAACATGAGTCCCTTCATGAGCTGATCTCTGATTCACATGGGGGTTGTCGCAGCTATTTAGAGTGTCCAGTGCTTGATTAAAGCTCTCTAAAATACTCTGTGCAAAGGACATTAAAGGTTTCCCTAACTGAATGTAGTGGAACCGTTCAGGGGGTTTTCGGGACCTTTCTGACCTCCTTGTGGGGTCAGGTGTGTTTCTTCCTGTTTCACTTTCAGTTTCTTTATCAGATGTTTCAGGGTGATTTGGCCCCGCTTCTTGTGGAACCTCTGCAGTCCCTGCATCTGCAGGGCTCTCTCCAATTCCATTCATTTTATGCAGTTCCTGTCCATTCATCACATTCTTTTCATTTGTCATATCCATTTTGTTTGTCATATCCATCTCATTTTCTTGTGTCTCATCCAGTTGTGCACAGCCCCCTCCAGCAGAGGACTGCTCAACCATGACCTCAGGTTCATCTCCTTCTACCAGCTCAGAAGGTGTTCCAACAGTTTTAGCAGTGGAATTGTTGTCTTCGGGATAATTCTGAGGCTGGGAGGTCGAGGGAACCGATGGCACAGCCAGCAACCCTCCATGCTCTAGGTTTGAATTGGGTTGCTGTCTCCTTGGAATTCCACACACCTGTGTGAATTGTTCTTCAGGAGAAACTGAGGACAGGCTTGGATAGATAACCAAGTCATCCTCAGATTCCGAGAGTTCCTCCAGGATTTGTGGATGATTCTGCCTAGTTCTTGGCCTGCGGACCTGAGGTTTGACTGGTTCAGTCTCCTCGGCTTCAGATAGGTCACCACAAGGAAGCAGCAAGTCCCTATGTAGAGTCCGGATGGGACCATCACCCTCTACTGACTGTACTTTGTACACTGGTAAGTCTCCAACTTTTTCAAGAACGTTGTACATACCGGACTCCCACTTGTCTGCAAGCTTGTGTTTACTTCGGAACCTCAGGTTTTTCACTAACACTTGATCCCCTTTCTCTAGCGTTGACTCTCGTACTCCCTTGTCAAAATAGCCTTTGTTCCGATCAGCAACCTTTTTTGAGTTCCTGGTGGCAATCTGATAACTCTCCTCAAGGTGTGCTTTCAGATGTTTCACGTACTGAGAATGGGATTTGGGAGAGCCATCTTTCACCGGTAAGCAGAAGGCAATGTCTATTGGTAAACGAGGTTGACGTCCAAACATCAATTCATACGGGCTGAACCCCGTGACATCGTTCCTGGTGCAGTTATAGGCATGGGTGAGTGGTTTTACATAATCTCGCCAGTGGCTTTTCTCCTTGTCTTTTAAGGTTCCCAACATGCCTAGCAGGGTTCGATTGAACCTCTCTACAGGGTTTCCTCGTGGGTGATAGGGCGTGGTACGCACCTTTGTGATGCCTGCTACAGCAGAGTTCTTTGATGAGTTGGGATTCAAAATCCCGGCCCTGATCACTCAGCAGACGCTCAGGGAATCCGTAGTGCATGAAGAACTGCTCCCAAAGGGTTTTGGCGACTGTTGTAGCCTTCTGGTCTTTTGTCGGTATAGCAACCGCATACTTGGTAAAATGATCTGTAATGACCAAGATGTCCTTGGTATTGTGGCTGTCCGGTTCTAGTGACAAGTAGTCAATGCACACCAACTCCATGGGGCGAGTTGTGTGGATATTCACAAGGGGTGCTGACCTTTCTGGCTTTGTCTTCCTTCGGACACAACGCCCACATGACTTGATCTTTTTTTCCACATCTGCAGCCAATTTAGGCCAGTAGAATCTTGTTCTAACCAAGTCAAGGGTTCTATCGAAACCCATATGTCCCATATCCTCATGTAAGGACTTGAGAATTGAAGCACGAAGAGACTTGGGAGCAACAAACTGGTAAGTAACATCATCTCCTGTTTGACGCGTTCTATACAAAAGACCATTTCTCATCTCCAACCTTTTCCTTCCCTTGAGCATCAGCTTGAGCTCTAGGGACTCAGGAGAGAGGTTGGCCTCATCCCCTCCTTCCAAGACTTGGAGAACCTGTCCGATGATTGGGTCAGCCCTTTCATGTTGCTGGAGCTCTTCTGTACTGTAGGTGGGTATGGTAGAGCAACCTAACATGTTTTCATTTCCATAAGTGTCTGGAATCGCATCTGGATAGATGGCAAGGGATTCAACCAATGTGATGGAAGGTAGGTCATCAACTACCTGAGGTAAAAGACGGTGTTGACATAACACAGCAACTGCGTCTACAGGCAAGCTTTGTTGATCTGGAGATGAAGAAAGATGGTGAGAAGCAAACTTTTTGATTCGCTCCTTCTCTTCAAGGGATGCATGATCATCTGCTATATTGTCATGCGGCCGTCTAGAAAGACCATCGGCATCCTGGTTGCTCTTCCGAGCACGGTATTTTATGTCAAAGTTGAAGGTCGAAAGAGGTGCTAGCCAGCGATAACTGGCAGCATCTAGTTTGGCTGACTTTAGTATATAGGTCAAAGGATTGTTATCCGTTATGACAGTGAACGTATTACCATAAAGGTAATCATGAAACTTTTCAACAATCGACCATTTAAGAGCTAGGAATTCTAGCTTATGCGCGGGATAACGTTTTTCGCTGGATGAAAGGCCTCTGCTCGCATAAGCAATGACTCGCATTTCACCATCCTGTTCTTGGTACAGGGCAGCCCCTAGACCTGAAGTGCTGGCATCAGTATGGAGCACATATTGTAGTTTTGGGTCAGCAAAACCAAGGACAGGTGCAGATGTGAGTTTTTCTATGATCAGGTCGAAAGCTTTTTGACATTCAAGAGTCCAGCGCTCATTAAAGGGCTCCTTGGGGTTGAAGTACGAACCAGGGCTAGATGTCTTTTGGCCCTTTCGGTAAGGTGGGTAGCCGCTGGTAAGATCATTCAGGGGTTTGACTATTTTAGAATAGTCTCTGACAAAGCGGCGGTAGTACCCTGCAAAGCCTAAAAAAGACTTGAGATCACCAAGTGTTTGGGGCCTAGGCCAGGTGCGGAGTGCACTGACCTTATCGGGGTCAGTCTCTACTCCTCTGCTAGAAACAATGTGGCCTAAATACCTTACAGAGCTCTGGAAGAATTGGCATTTTTTGGGAGAGAGTTTCAAGCCATTTTCTCTTAGTTGCTGGAGGACATGTTTAAGCCTAATTTCATGCTCTTCTAACGTGTCAGAAAAGACGATGATGTCATCCAAAAACACCAGTACTTCCTTCAGATTGAGGCTCCCCATGACTCGTTCCATCAGTCGTTGGAAGGTACTGGGGGCATTTGTGATGCCTTGGGGCATGCGGTTGAATTCATAGAACCCCAAGGGACACACGAAAGCGGTCTTGTGCTTATCGCATTCCTCCATCTCAATCTGGTAATATCCTGATTTTAAGTCCATTACTGAGAACCATTTGGATCCAGCAAGAACTGAAAAAGCTTCCTCAGGATTTGGCAATGCGTATGCATCCTTGATTGTCAGTGAATTGAGTTTGCGGTAGTCGATGCAAAGACGGACCTCCCCATTCTTTTTACGGACTACCACTATTGGGGAAGCGTAAGGGGACTCTGACTCGCGAATCACCCCTGCATCTAGCAGTGTTTGCAAATGTTTTCTGACAGCCTCATAGTTGTTTGGGTGGATTGGTCGGGGCCTTTGTTTAAATGGGGAGTCGTCTTTTAGATTTATATGGTGCTTTACTTTGGTTGCATGCCCAAAATCATTCTCATCACAGGCAAAAACATCACGATACTCATTCAAATTGCATGTTACTCTATCTCTCCACTCTTTTGAAAGGGGAGAGTCACCAAAGTCAATAATAAAGTCAGACTGGTCTGGTCTTTTGGCTGGTTTGGAAATGCCAGCACAACATTTCACAGGGTCAGTTGGTTTGTCTGAGTCAGGTAAGTTATCGTAGACCTGTTCGGGAGTATGAAGTTCAGCAATGACACAATTTGAGGGGAGTGTGACATTGTGATCATTCTCATTTCTGACCCACACGGGTAGTCTGTGGGGACAGTGTCTGGGCAGAGTGATAAGGCAGCATTCTACAAACACTCCACCAGGTAAGGCAGAAGACTGAGGCTGCTCAACTATGGCACAGGCACCTGGGATGTTGGCATTCACATATCCTTCTACACAGACTCTTGTTTTAGCAGGTAAGATTTGGTGCACTTTATCTTTTAGAGTAGCTAACCCTATTCTTCCCGTAGAGTTAACTTTGTTTCTGAGCCTGAGTACACGAATAATCTGCCTGTAACCATATACAGAGGACAAGTCATTCAAGTCTTTATCAATACAATGTTCTTCATACAAGGTATCTAGAGCATTTGTGCCAATGAGTACAGGCAAGTCACAGTTACTATGGCGGTCTGGTACTACTAGGGCTAGGGTTGTGATTTCAGGCTCAGCTTCAACAAATTCTCTGGGGAACTTGAGTGTGATAGGTACATAGCCTAAATAAGGCACCTTTTGGCCGTTAGCCCCTTCAACATCCAGGCCCTGGAAGGGCTGGATGGGGTGTTCTGACAAGTGGGTTCTTGAAAAAGACGCAGTTACTGTGGTAACCTGGGACCCTGAGTCAAGGAGACAACTTGTGTTAACTCCTGACACACTGACACCGGCAACACATTTCTGGCCCACAAGACCTCGGGGGAGCTTAATTTGGGGTTCTACTTTGTGTGATTGAATAATTGTTTTTGTTGTATGCTTTGGGTTGGGACTGTCATTCTCAATTCCAGCTCCTGGTCGTCCCGCAGCAGGAACTGCGTTTAGTTTAAACTCTGCTCCCAGGATTCTTGTTTTTGCTTTAGCTCTCTGCGTTTCTTTTCAACTAATTCGGGATTTGGCTCATTGTTGCAGGAAGGCGCAATGTGGCCGTCCTCACCACACCTGAAACAGTACCATGGGCGAGGCTTCTTGTTGACCAGCTTCGGTTCTGAAGAAAGCGAAGGATTTCCTTCGGAAGGGACTTTGGGCTTAGCCTTTTGTTTCTTACCTGGCTTTGCAACCAATTGGTTTGAACTTAGAGACGCTTTAAGAGAAGCTATTTGGGCTTGTAGTTTTGCCATTTGTATTCCAAGTTTCCGTGGGTCAGATGGGGCAGCCTTTATTTCATCATCATCATCTGCGGTGTAGTCTTCCACTGAGACTGTGTTTGACTGGACTTTTATTCTGTTTGCTCCAAGATGCTTCTTCATCCTGCTGGACTTAGCAGCTTGTCTGTCCTCCTCAGAACGTACCGAAAGCAGTAACTCCTAAAAGGGGGGAGGATTATTCTTCCTCTGTTCAAGCTGAAGGCTGGTAAGTAGACTGTTATTCCAGCAGCCTCTACAGAACTGCTTAAGCAGCTGGCGGTCTGAATCACCAGCAGCTAACCCATTTCTTTTGATAACCTTACTCAGGATTGTCTGCAAGCGCTGCAAATAGCCAGACGGCTTTTCTCCAGGGTCTTGATTCGTGTTCAAAAACTTTGCAAAAAGCTCATCACCATCATCAATGATGCCATAAGCAGAGTCCAGAAGGGCAAGATATTCATGGGGGGAAGCATTGGGCCCGAGATGTTTCACAATGGTGGCCGCAGGTGGAAAGAGACTCTCAACTATTTTCCTGGTTACATGTGTGGCAGACATAGCAGGGTCTGCAAGGAAAAACTCAACATTGTTGCGCCACATGTCATAATCAGACTCCGAACTGGGACAGGGAATTCTTCCTGAAAAGGGTCTGAGTCGAGTGCTGCCATGATAGTGCAAAGGAAGATCACTGTTCTTAATGACATGCTCAACCACTACTCTTTGTATTTCTGGGGTTGAGAGATGCTCGGGAGATAAGTTCTGAGTCCGGTTACTACATGGGGATGCTTCAACTTCCTTGCGTGGGGGTGCATCAGGCTCAGGGGAAAGCGTCAGGTTGTCACCTACATTCAGGGGAGTTCTGTCAGCTATGTCCACAGCACTAACATGCTGATGTTCATGTCTAACCGCTGATGCATCTGGTTCAGCTTTCCTAGTTCTAATGGATGCTTGAATCCTAGCTAGTTCATCTAGCAAAACCTTCTCAAAATCTGCTCCACTCAACTGAGCAACATCCCTTAGTTCAGTTAAGTAAGTTTGAGTTAAGGTAGAACCTCTGTCTGCTGTGTAGAGCTCGGACAAGAGCTGAATGTGGTGGACAACATCCGGGTTACTGGAGGGCCTATCAACAGGTAAGGTATCTTTAAGATACTCTATAGTTAGCCCTGAGCTGTATTCCACTATAGCTGTGTTTTGGAACCTAGCCTGACTGCTCGTAACATTAATTACTCTTTCAATCTTACCATACTGTCCCAAATAGTCAAATACTTCATTGTCTACATCACTACCAGTTACACCACTTACTAGCAATGAGTTAGGCACTTTAACATTTTCAGATGCAACTGTATCCATGTTTGTATTTGTACCACAATGGAAATATATGAAAGTTAAATTATATTAACGTTCACAGAAAAATGCAAAAATGTCACACTGCTCAACTTCCTGTTCAAAGGATTTAACCAACTCTCCTGGCTGGCTCGCCAAGTTTAATGTAGCACTCTTAACCTAAATGTAAGAAAGAAATCACATTCTCTAGGTTCAGAAAGTTGGACTCTGAGTGGAAGTTGAACAATGATTATTTATTGCACCAAACAGGTATTATAACTTCCTTTTATACAAAGAATTAGGGGGGAAAAAACAACAACAAAATAGAGCTCTTTGATAACAAAACAAAAATAGAAAAAAAAGTTCAAATAAAAGTGTCCTTTTCTTCTGTGTCAGGAGAAAAAGCTTAGATCCTTGTGTGTGTGTGTGTCTGTTTATATATTCTTCTACTACCCGGGTAGTTTTTTTTTTATTGTTTCTATTGAGCGCGCTTATCTGTATCAGAGAAGTTGGTAGATTTCTGTAGTCCTCGTGGAGTGCATCCCGTTCTCCGCTTCCTGTCGCTTGGCTCGCCACTGAACCACAGAAGGTTCAGAATTCATGCAGATCGACTCCTGATCCAGCAGAAAAATAAAACCAATCTACACACGGGGTGTAGAAAGATACTTCCATTAATACTATGTTCATCTACTACTCTTACTCTGATTCTCTGCATTATCACAGCCAAATAATTGTAAATATTGGTCTACAACATAAGTAGTGTTATGTTAACACAATTAAACATTAAGAACTTTTATTCTTAACATAAATGAACTTCTTCCTCTTTTTTAAAGCAGTATTTATATCAATACCCAGCCTTTAAATCAATATTTATTTTTTTACTAAATCTTTATGAGTTTGAACAACCACAATGAAATAGATAGCATTATGTACACAAAACAGTACATTAGAACAATTTCTTACATCTCACTATCACATTTATCTCTCTCTCTTTGTCTAATGACATAGTAGCAGAGGAGGCTACCTGTGCTAGCATAGCAGCTACCCGCGATTAGCGTTAGCACGCTAATTAGCTATCTCTTTAGTTATTATTTCACCTAACAAAATGATACACAGTACAATGGTGGGTCACACATTGGATAAAAAAACTCCGACTGGTTTTATGGAACTGTCTCAGCAACAACATCTTCACATGTCCTAACTCCAACAAGCTAATAACTGAAGCCTAGCATCCTACCACTTAGCCTAACTCTTACCGGAGTTCAGAGGGCTTAGAGGTGGTTGAAGTAGTTCCTCTCTCTTCCCCAAGGCTCATAAAATCTTCTTGATCCGGTTTATTAGCTCAACAGATGATTTTTTTCTCAGTTTGTGTATCGGCAGTGAGTGTAGCTTGGTCCATCAGTGTGATTTCACATGCTCAGTGGCAGGAACCTGATCCAATGCGCCACCATGTGGCGGAGATCATAACTACCGTTGTGTTCTCAAATAACATACGTGGGTCTAGTAACCATGTGGGTTACAAAAACATCTGGTTAATTTTCTAAATAATAATGATCATTTTCTGTGGTAACTTACTCTTACTTGAAGAGTCACCATGGTCCTTCAAAAAGCCTCAAAATGCCTCATTTGTTTCTACAACTGCTGTAATGTTGTAAACTCCTATATTTATGTTAAATATCTGATTAAGCTAGTTTTACTATTTATTTTTTTTACCAGGCTGCTCTGGAACCAGGGAAGCTAATTTAGTTTTCATTTTAATGTGTTTAAATTACAAATAAAACTCATTGAAAAATGTTGATGAAAATTGTCTTTCTATCAGTTTAGCTTTTGACTGTGTTGATTTTCTTCACTAAAGGGAAAACAGGATAGGGGGGGAAAGGCTGAGTCAAACCGAGCTCCTCTTTGGGCTGAGCAGCAGGAGGAGCAGTGAGGCGAGTGATTGAGGGAGAATAGGTACTAGAAAAGGAAGGTGCTGCACCTGAACTTTTTTAAAAGTTGTACGTTTAATGCATGATAATCTAAGTATTGTCTAAGATTATACTAAAAATAGGTTATATTAGGCACCATCATCAAAATAATGGTTTAATAGTTTCTGGGTGTCTATTTTAAATACTCAAGTAAATATGAAGCAACTAATTTCAATTGTACTGGAATATCTTTAGTAAAACATTTCTAACCAGTTGTAGACAGAAACTTCAAAAGAAAGATGAAATTAAAATCATCTACAGCCAAGTCATTCCAAGTACATTCAAAAGTCAGAATTATGTTTTTGCGCCATAGGACTCTGAAAATGGCCAGATTTATATAATGGAAGGGAGCACGCCGCTGAACCCGCCTGGAGAACCTCAGTATGTTTTGGGCCCTGCGTACAGCCCTGAAAGTTCATTACATGTGAAGAAATCACTTGAAGTATGTGGTTATCCAATCTGGACGTTTAAGTCGTCCAAAAGAAAAGCAGAATTAACAACACTGCATCTAAGAAAGACTGCGTCTTCAGAAGAAACTGATCAAAAGTCCTTTGCCTTCCAGTGTAATCCTGATTTGTGGTTGCTGTGACCAGTTTGACTAGGAATTTACACGGACAAAAGAAAGAGTGGGAAGTTAAAGTAGTTACAGTAGTGTCAAAAGTTTTTGTAATAGACATTTATTTGTTAAACAAAGAGTTCCGCTGTTGCTTGCTTACCTTTAAAAAAACGTTATGCATAAGTTAGGCTGTCATTGGACATAAGTTGTGGACTTGTTATGAATACTCTATGTTTACGCTGAAAATTTAAAAAATACATAGAAAATTCAGTGTATACCAGCGTTGTAGAAGATTCATGGACATCCGCATATGCTGGCTAAATCCTCAAAGTGTGACAGCGCCATAAAATAAAATTTTCTGTTATCAAGTTCAACTGAAAATAATTCACCTAGTGTTAATATTGTTAAGCTCCTTTGACACTGTAAATTAACATTGCAGTATTTTCCTCAATTCTATACATTCCAACAACAAAGGATAGGCGTATAGTCTGAGCAGCCATATTGGATTTTGAAGTTGTAGTAGCTTAAAGACCTCAAACTAAAAACTGCTTTTAAGCCTTTAGTATTGTGTTGCAGATTAATGCTGTGCGCAAATGTTACATCAACTACGAACTGAACAAAAGCTGAAAGGCCTAAAAAAATAAGGGAGTGGCAGTCATAATATGAAGCATGAATCACGTTCTTGATTCTTTCTTTTGAGCATATTTGTTCATGCTTGCATATGTCTGTACAAGTATGTTGTTAAATCTAAGAAACTAAGAATGTCTCATAGAGATAACAAAGCTAACAGTTTTTTTCTCAAACTCATCTGCTAATATTCTAAAAGTCTTTATTTTTTTTCTTAACCTTTAGGTGGCTCTAGTTTGTATTTCTAAACCCTGGTGAATTACCAGTATGTGTTTTAAGTTATTTGTCTATGCTGGATTTCTATGTGGTATTTAAGAAATAAAACTGAACTTGGGAATTTATTATCGGCTATAAGCCTTTAATCATGATAAGAAATGTAATGAAATGAACATTCATGTTGGTATTTTCACTTCCGTAAACCTGAAGGTGTTTAACTCGAGCTTTGAATGTCATAAATGTGTTTACTGCATGCAAACTAAATGGCATCGGTGGTTAGCTCCTGAAAAGCAAAGAGTTGGTGTAGATTTCGTCTCTGGAAGTTTTCTATTTGGAAAAAAAAAAGTTATTCTGCTAATGGTTGCTTGCATTATGTTTGATAAGTGCTGCACTGTTAACATAGAAAGTTGTTTCTATTTTTCATCTCAATTTGTTTTATTAATTAGGCGTCTGTCGAGTGGTGCAAGACAACAGGTTTTACTTGTTTTCACAGCCTCAGTGCTTCCTCTTAAAGGAATAGCACACCCAAAACATGATTAGCCTTCATTTTCTACTCACCCCCATGCTGAACAAAACTCTGGAGTACTTTTTTGATATCTCAAATGCATCTGGAGATCTGGGAGGCTTCTTGCTGACATTCAAATAATGGAGGTCTATGGTGCCCGAGACAGAAAGGTCCACAAAAGTCCACAAAAACGTGTCAATATTCCTCCATACTGCTCGTCCAATGTATTCCAAGTGTCCTGAGTGGGTAGCATCCAGAATTTACTCGAAACGAAGTCATTTAGAACGTTTTAGAGCCTAAACAGTAGTGTATAGTATTTCCTAATAGCGCCCCCATGCGCGCTCACGATTCTACGGAAGCCGGCAGACCAAACCGGAAGAAAGTGCGCATTCAGCGTCTGCTCTGCCGATAATGCAAGCGTAGAAGAAGAAATGTGCTGTTTACCTGTGCAAAGAAAGAAACAACGAAAGAAAAATGTCTGAGGACTTCAGTGTTGAGGAAGAGCATGAGTTCTTTGCCGAGCTGAATGCGCTGGTTTGGTCTGCCGGCTTCCGTAGAATCGTGAGCGCGCATGGGGGCGCTATTAGGAAATCCTATACACTACTGTTTAGGCTCTAAAACGTTCTAAATGACTTCGTTTCGAGTAAATTATGGACGCTACTCACTCAGGACACTTGGATTACATTGGACGAGCAGTATGGAGGAATATTGACACGTTTTTGTGGACTTTTGTGGACCTTTCTGTCTCGGGCGCCATAGACCTCCATTATTTGAATGTCAGCAGACAGCAAGAAGCCTCCCAGATCTCCAGATGCATTTGAGATATCAAAAAAGTACTCCAGAGTGTTGTTCAGCATGGGGGTGAGTAGAAAATGAAGGCTAATCATGTTTTGGGTGTACTATTCCTTTAAGTAGAGTTCTATGTAACCGTTAAATATAGAACAGCTAATTGATTCCTGGGAACGGGTTTGAGGGAGCAGTTCAAAACAGGACACTTTTAAATAGAAAAAATACAATAATGGACTAAGTGTGCTGTTTAAAACCCTTCTGATTGCCTTATTTGTCACCTATTGCCTTAGTATTTTTTATTTTTACTTGGTAGGCATTTTATTTTGGGTAATCTAATGAACAGTTTCCACAGCATATTCATATACTCTTAACATAAAGAAGCTTTGATTTGGTTAAAATCCAAAGAATTACTTCTATAATAAAATGAAAGAAAAAAATTTAACTTTATTGATGTCACAATTGAGAAATTATCTCTCTGCATTTAATCCATCTCCTTTGGAGAGCAGTGGGCTGCCACTGTGCGTCTTTCTCAGAGAGCAAGAGTGGCAGTCTGTTGGAGCGGTTTTTTAACTCACAACCTCAGGATTCCAAGCTCTATGCCTTAACCACCAGGTCGCCACTCCCCTGGCCCCTACTCCCCTTTTTACTGTAGGTAAAACATTTCAAATGAAATTAATGTTGGACAAATTTCTAACAATTTGACTGAGGCCCAAAACCTTTACCTAAATGTTTCATGTAGTGCAACTAATGATGCATTATATTAAAATAAAGTATAATAGGGACAACTGGAATCAATAAAGTTTCATGTTTCTGTTGATTCATTACCATTGCTGTGAGTTTTAGACTTTCATGATTGCCATTTGTCACATAAGCTATTTCATTTCCCCTTTCTGTGGTGTATTTTCATTTTTCAGTTTTTGTTTCTGTTTAATTTTATTTTTGTTGTCGTTTTTGTTTTAAAGACAACATTTCTTCCTGGGACCGCTTTCCTCCTGGTGAGTTGGGAGGGATCTTTACTGTCCCAGAGTCTTGCTTCCTAACCTGAAGTGATTGCTTGTTCTTGCTGCAAGCTTCAGTTAAAAAAAATTCCTCATAAAGGTATTTTACTCTCTTTAGGTGGCAGAGGGTCATACAGTGACATCGGAGGCCCGGTCATCTCAACGCAAGTCACCATCCCAAAAGATGTAAGTGGAACCTGATTGTTGTGGTAAATATTGACATAAATCAAATGCTTTTGACGCTCATAAACCCACTTTCCTTTTCACTGTTGTGCAGCTGGCCGGCTCCATCATTGGAAAGGGCGGCCAGAGAATCAAGCAGATCCGCCACGAGTCTGGGGCATCTATCAAGATTGATGAACCACTAGAGGGCTCTGAGGACCGCATCATCACCATTACTGGGACACAGGACCAGATCCAGAACGCCCAGTACTTACTGCAGAACAGGCATGTGGTTTTCCAAACAACCTACATCATCTCAATGCAGCTGAGCTGTAAGAAGAGAGAGAGAGATAAAGTAATATGTTTTAGTGGTTATAAATGTTCTGGTTCTAATCTTGTAAAATAATTCAACATTTTAATTTATTTAAATTCTTTTTTAAACATTCAACCTTTTAAGTACAATTTATAGATGAGATAATTTTTGCCTTTTTGACTAATTTAGAGCATGAAATTAATAAAATGTGTCTGTAATTAGAAAATTCCTTGATAGTACCAGCATGTGTTCCTTTCCTCCTCATTACACCGTGATTGAGTAGGTCTGGTTGGGGAGTCGGTTCCAGCAGACAGGATTTATTTCCAAACCTTGACCTTGGTTTTTCTATTACAACATCAGCTCCACACGAAGGATGTCTTGCAGCTTGCAGCATCCAGTAATTACAGACCTATGTCATGCTTCTGCTGGCATAAATATTCTTCATGTGTTAACTAAGTTTTCTTTTTTTCCAGTGTGAGGCAGTACTCTGGTCGGTTCTTCTAGAGGGGAGAGAAAAAGGGAGAAGCCATGCTGCCATATTGTTTGCTGACTCTGTTCAGAGCCAACATTCCTCTGCTTTGGGTAGATGTGTCCCTTCCCTTTAACCGTCTCTAGCTACGCCACCAATGTGTTCTCAAGCTTTTATTTAGAGGCCTGAAAAATCCATAATTCAATGTTTGTGTATTATTATTTTTTTTATATATATTTTGCTCTACTGGTATATAACCCATCTGTGTTATTAGGTTTGGTGTTTTGTGAGCCGGCCCTAGGGCTTATTTTTCTTCTTCAGTACAGCAACCGGAATGTACTTTCTTTTTTTTCTTTTGACCTTGTTGGGTGAAAGATATTTTATTATCTACTATTGACTTTTAAGAAAATTTTCCAAACAAAGATGAAAGGTTTTACTTGATTAAAAAACAAAAGGATTAGAAGAAAGTTCTGTAAGTTTTTATTTTAAGGTTTCCATTACGCATCTCCATATGCAAAAGGTGTTTTCTAAGTAGGTTATATCATGGGTTATGGGGGAAACATTCACTTTGGGTCACTAGAAATTAATAGCATCTCAATTTCACAAAGAATGAAAGTTAAATGTTACATTTTATACTTGAACTGAGTTCAAAGAGAAACTGGTTAAGAGTTTGACTTTTCTGTGATAGTATGGAGGTACGACACAGTCAGTCTGTGGTCCAACTGGATATGTGAAAACATCAGATTTTATTGTATTTTAAAAGAACAACAACCTTTTTTTTCATTGTTGCTAAAATTAGATAAAACACGGGCAATCTCAATTATGTTGAAACATAGTTTATATAAAAATAAGCAAATTGACATTTTGCTACTGGCAACTTTTATATGCAGCCAGAAAAGTAAAGTTTACTATCTATCTATCTACCTATATATATATATATATATATATATATATATATATATATATATATATATATATATATATATATATATATATATATATATATATATATATATTAAAAGAAAGTAATAAGGTACCTGCTGGCCCATAACTTGCACACTAAAACACCTATTAATCAAAGTCCAGTATTAACACTGATGCTGCCTTTTCTTTTTTAGAACAACAGTCCAGACCTGTGATTTTTGATGACACATTTTCTGCAGGTTTAATGTGGAAACGATTGTGCTCGACTGTTCAGATAAGAAAAAAAGAATATTTGAAAGATGGTTATACAATTTGTGTATATATTTGCTAAAACCTGCAGTTTTTTTTTTAGTTTGGTTTTGACTAAACTGTGTGATTCTTCCTTGGAACAGAAAATGCCAAACAGCAGATTTACTTGTTTCTTTTTTTTTTTTTTTCCTATGGTGGCCTTTTTGTGCCAAATATTGAAATAAAAGAAAACCTGTTGTATTTTCCCTGTTTAAAACACATTTAAGAAAAAAAATAAAAGAATGTAATAAAATATTAAAGAACAAAGCCGTGTTGAAGATCTATAATTTTTAATGTAGGCATGCTTTTGTAGGAATTTGGCCATTTCAGTTCTTTGCCATTTTTGAGGATTATTTTTAAGGTAGTTTGGTGCCTGAATTTCAGATATGAACTGCAACACATTCAAAAGCAACCTTAATCACTTTAACAGCTGTAGATTTTTATAATCTTCTCTGTGGTTTGAAGTCTGCAGTGATTTCAGGATTTATAGTCATTTTAGTTTGAAAAGGAATCCAGGGTTTCTGCGGGCCATTAAAAGTCATTAAATTATTATTTTTTACATTAAGGCCTTAATTGGAATTAAAATTCATTAAATGTGATTATCATTGTATTTAAAATGCTTTATAAAAAAAATTGTCAAATTTATCAGATTTAACTGTTTCCACGTGTTTGCGTGGAACTGCTTCTGGTTTATCCTAAAGCCATATGTTCGGAATAGAAGCTCGAGGCAGAGAAAAAGCTAAACATTGGGAAAATGCAAATTTTACATAAGTGGCTGGAAAACGAGAAATTCAGGACATGGCTGCAGCCATTTGATGGTAAAGATTACGAAGGATGAAAGTAATGGGTACTTATTGATGGCATTAAAATTATTTCTAAGAGCATTAAAAGAGCATCAAAAGGCATTAAATTAAGAGTTCCTCCTTCCTGTATAAACCCTGGAATCAGAAACTCAACTTTACCAATGTCCACTGGAGATCAGAACTAAAATAAATGGTAAGATGCAATACAAAATCTTCATCAGATGGTAATATTTGATTATTTTCATTATTTTCTCTAATAAAAAAACAACCCAATTACTGAAAAACAAGCCAAATCATGTATGTACAGGGGTATAAAATGGAAGTTAGAAATAAAAAAAAAAAAAAAAAATTGTAGGTCAAAATTGGCAGCATGACAAATTGATCCAGAGCCGTTAGTGTACACAAACTTTTTAAATACAGTTCCTGAAAGTATTTCTGTTTGTGGTGTTACATTTTGAATCTATGTACTGTAAATATTTTCAAACCTTTTCAGTGACTGACACTCCCAGAGGTGGATTTACTATTTTATAGCCTCTGTATTTTTTCTGATCATTGGAAAACATTTCTGGAGATCCAGTTCTTTTAGAGTGATGCCAACTCTGTAAACCCACCAGTGGTAAATTCTGTTTACTATCAGATATTTGTACAAACTGCTGTTAAGTAAATAAAGTCTCAGTCACAGTGCTTTCTATGTGCATTTTTTTATTGTTTGCTTCTCTGGACGACAACCTATAGTATATGCACTTGATGCATTATGATAAAAGGTGAAGAGTCAGCCTGTTGGCCTGTTAAGTGCATCCGTGGTTATCTGCAAAGAACCGGAAATGTGTTTTCCTATAATACAATATTGAAAGCCCACACGATTTCCCATCATAGCTCAGCCCTCTGTCACATGGTTCAGCAGTTAGTTGGGTTACATCCAAGACATCAGGAGGTCAGCCTCTGAATGAACAAGAGCTACATAACTTTCACATTTCTGGACACCATTTTTTCTTTCTTTTATTTTTGCTTTCAAGATTTGAGGGAAGATTAAAGCAGCATAATCAGCGCGCCACGCCCGGAGCCTTGTCATCAGGGTTTGTAATGACTCGCTGCGCAAAATTTGTTACACAAACTATATTTCCTCTTCACTAGAGAGGAACTTTACTTTTCTACTTCCTCATATAGCATTCATCTTGCTTCCAGGTCAGAGTAAGAGTGTTTTGTAGTGCGCAAATTCAACATTTTAGGAGTTTTTAAATCATGCGGCTGTCCAGGTGCGCGCGGCGCTCCTTCCTCACTGTTGTGCGTGTCTGTGCCATGTAAGGTGAGCTGTTATCCAGGAGCGATGACGCTGAGCGCTGTGGGGTCCTGCTGCCTCAGTCCAGAGGCCAAAGAAGCTCGGAGGATCAACTCAGAGATAGAGAGGCAGCTCAGAAAGGACAAGAAGAATTCCCGACTGGAGTTTAAACTCCTACTGCTGGGTAAGGGACAAAAACTTACCAAAAAAAGAATCAAATCAAATATCTTGCATTTATCAAGTTTGGAGGTCTATTTCAGTTTTAAAAGATAATTTAATAAAACTACAAACGCACTTCATGTTTTTAATCTTGCACAAAGTTTATTTTCATTTGTTGTATAACTAAACCTTATAAAAAAAAATACCAAACTCAAAGTGCATATTTGCTGTTTTGTTTGTGACACTAGTGCAGTAACGGTACCAAATGAAAACCAATTAAAATAATCACTTGATTCTTCTATATTCAGCAGCAATCAATAAAGTATTGAAAGTGTTTGATATAAATTATAGACAAAGGTGTAAACATTTTGCTTGCTGTGCGTTGCTTTCTTAAGAGATTTATGTTGCATACATGCTAAACATCATTGTTGCTTACATTCCCTTTATGATCTGTGTGTGAAGCTCTTTGTTTTTATGACTTATACGTAACTGTTACTGGCTTGCTTAATTATGGTGAACCTGTTAAGTTGCGGTTACTCTGTTGCACCATGTCTCAAAGCTAAAATCAGCTCAAACTGGTTTAAGTATCAAAATCTCAATCAGATGATGTTGACACAAGGGGTTTACATAATGGCCATCTAACCAACACATCTGCACTAATTGTGCGATCCTATCGTTTCCGTATAAACCATCATCTCAGGAGTTTTTCAGACATCTTGTTGACCCTTCATTCCAAGGAAATACATAAGCATTACTGGGAACATGTAAGCTGCTTTGCTAAAAACTGACTCTTTGGCAATCTGTACTCCGTACTTTTGATGCAAGAATAAACACGTTGTTGATAATAAAAATAAAAACTTCCTTTGATTGGATGTGGTATTGCAAAAAATACTTTCAGAATCAGAATAGTGTTTGTCATTATGCTCATGTAGGAGTATTTGCATAACAGATTTTTGTGTGAAGCATAAAGGCTTTGACAGCATAAGAAGTAAAAACAACATCACACAATATAATATAAGATAAATGTTAACTGCAGTGAAGGTCAATAAAATTCTGTATATATGCGAGTCAATGGAAGTAATGGGGGCTGCTCAGTGTCGCAGTAGGTAGCACTGCAGAACTTTCCGGGTTTGTTTACTGGTCCGGGATCTTTCTGCATGGAGTTTGCATGTTCTTCCTGTGCTGGCATGGGTTCTCCCCTGGTACTCCGGCTTCCTCCCACAGTCCAAAAACATGACTGTTTGGTTAATTGGCTTCTCTAAATTCTCCTTAGGTGTTATTGTGTGTGTGAATGGTTGTTTGTCCTGTTTGTCTCTGTGTTGCCCTGCAATGGACTGGCGACCTGTCCAGGGTGTGCCCTGCTCTCGCCTGTAGACAGCTGGAGATTGGCACCAGTACCCCTCGCCAACCCCAGCAGGGATAAGCGTGAAGAAAAATGAAAGGGAAGTAATGGATTTTTATTAGGGAAAAAAATTAGTGTAAACCCATTCTCTGATGGTTCTGAACCACTTTCCTGAAGGCTGGGGTACAAACAGACTTTGGGTAAGGTTATGTGTGACGATCCTGGCTGTCCTCTGAACATATTCAGAGTATTTGGAATCCAAATCAGGGAGAAGACATCCGAACATTTTCTTTGCTGGTTTGACCACCTACTGTAAGGAAAGTCCTTTCTTTACCATGAGGTGCAGCTGCCAGTAGGCTTGTCATTGTCTGTGATTAGACCTATAGTGTCCATATGGTTTGCACACTTCAAAAGCAGGTTGGAGTGGAATGCATCTCACATTTATGAGTGAATAATTGTAGAGCAGAGCTCTGAGCACACAGCCTTTCATAAATGTAAATACATGGTCTCAAAACATCATTTTAATTAATTGATTTTTAACTATTTTTTGGAAGTTTCTGATGAAATTATCCTGTTAGATGTAATATATGCATCTCAATGGTTCTTTATTAAATAAGTAGGAAAACTGTCTTACTATCTTTTAAATCTAAATTTTGTGCATCAAATCTTGTTGTTGTGCAATTATGTGATCTTCAGTCATCATTAATTTGGCTAGAAGTCATCACCGTAACAATAGTAACCGTTGTTGCGAACCTTTGTTTACTTGGAGTTTGCTCAGTGACACCACCTGTTCAAGAAGGGCTGAATCCCAAACCACCCCCTAAGTACTAACTCTTAACTATCAAGTGTCACTCCAAATGAAGTCACAATCATAGCTTTGGAAGGCGTCTTGATTGAATGTGGGGTAATAAACGAGAATGGGACGGCCTCTTCCTTCTGATGGAAAAGGAAAGCAGTCGTTGCTATGGCAATACAATGACGTGTCATGTGCTTGGCTGTAGCTCTGTGGCGCCCCTTTTTAAAAACAGATGTATAAGGTAAAATAAAACCATTTCACAGATGACCTTCCAGTTTGGAATTTCCGCAAATCAGTGGAATTTACATTTGGCGGAATTTTTTTCTTCCGCCACCAGGCCGCCGTTAAGAGGGTTAGAGGATAAGTGCACAGGGTTAGTGTTTAAGGGTTTGGGATTGGGCACAGTAGAGTACATCGTCATACCAAACCACTGTTGCCGAACTAAAGCAACCCTTTTAAGGCCAAAAGTAGTTCAGGTTAGCCAAAGGCCGAAGAAAAAAGCAGCAATGTCAGGAGAAGTACTACAATAGATCAGCTAAAGACCTGCCGCAGTTGACTGTGAGGATACAACCATTCCTATCCCACACTGTCTGGAGGATAGGCAGAGTACTGAGGCCAGTGGATGGGAGGTCCTATGAAATTCAGTTGCACTCTGGAAGCATTAGTAGGAGCAATAGCAGAAACATCAGGCGTGCACCAGGTGTGACCTTTACTGACCCTCTCGATATTGAGATCAGCATTCCCAGTCAGCCAAAAGCTGTGCGATGCAAAGAGTCAAACACTGTCCCCATTTCGCACTGTGTAACCGCACGACCTAAACCCATAGAAACTGGCAACAGAGACAGCCCAGTCACAACCAGGGCTGGTCGTTCAGTGGTGCAGCCACAGAGGTATACGGACTGTGTGGTAAAATACTGGTGAAGAAACTGATATGTTGATGTCTACATGCATCCTGCACTATGGCGAAGTAAACAAGCACAAAATTTACAGTTTAAATTTGTTAATATAGATGTTATCATTTGCAAATTTCAGGTTGTGACCTAATATCAACATTGATTTTAGTTGATGTTTACTGTGTTTTCAGTTTTGTTAGATGTTATGTTCATTAGTTTTAGATGTTATGTTGATCAGTTGCTAATGGCAGATTTCGATTTATGACCATATAAAAATGCTTAGGATGTTTTACTACGCCCTGTTCTTGTGAGACTTTTGTTTGTTGGTTATAGACTTATTTTGAGATTTTGAGACAGTACTTACTCTCAAAGGAGAAAAGATGTAAAAATAGGAACTATTGTTGGGAACCTTTGTTCACTTTCTCAAGAATATTTTTAAGTGTGGCACTATGTGTTGAAGACTGGTTTTTGAGTTATTCTACACTATGAGAATAATAAAGTTTGTAACCGGAATGGGTAAACACTAAAAGAAAGAGTCCTTCACAGTAAAAGAGAACAACTTTAACAACCATGACTTTTTTTTATAGAATTTGTATTTTTTAAGTAAATTTATGTCTGGTATGAACTGGTAGAATTAATTTAATTGTTTGGCTTTGATCATAGACCACACATTTGGGAAAGTTTGGGACTTTGGTAAAGTATTAGCTTTCTCTCCTGACATTTATATTCTTCTTTGTTGACATTGTGCTTGACACGTGGTTCAGTGTCTTAGATTCTTAATGTCTAACATGGACACCTTAAGCTTGGTTTATACTTGACACATCTAAGGGATACCTCCTCTTGGGCTTCCACACCCCTCTGTGTGTACTCTGTGCAGGCAGAATTTCTGCACAGAGCCCCTAGGAAAATTTGTAGCTATGCAGACAGATCCACGCAGAACACATGCGCTGTGTCTGAATGTCAGCCCTAACCCCTAAATCCCTCAATCACTCTATAGAACAGGGACTAAATAGTGCACTTTATAGTGAACTCAGTTAACTGACCGTTTGGACAGATAATTACCACTTTTCACTCCCCGTTGGTCCATAACTCTACCTCCCTGCACGGTACCCGTGCCATCTTTATTTGTCGATTTCACTACCCGATCCTTACCTGAAGCTCGATCCATACCATCATCTCATCTACATCCGGGTTGCCCTCGATTTTAATTTCTAAGAAATACCTAAATTATGTTTTTGACTCCTTAAAGAAAGTAAGTATACTAAACTATAATGTGTTTAAGTTTAATAATGTTTTTCCTCAGAAAATAAATGCAATAAAATAATTTCTGTTTTATGTATCGTCTGTTCCCATCTGTAGCGGAAATTTCCGGAAGCGAACTTTTGGCTTCAGGTTTAAACATAAATCTAGTCTTTTTGAGTTTTATTTTTTCCTTTCCTGTTAACCTTATAGTATATAACAAAAAAAGAAGATAAACATGGTTTAATCACATTTTGCCCGACTACTCTATGCATGTCCAATGATTACGTCAGACAGGCTGTTTAATAGAGAAAATGTAAAAAGCATTGGATTGTCTCAGGAAAGTCATAAAAAATGTTTTAAAGATTTAAAGACATTTTTTTATCGATTATAGGATAGAAAAAGTACTCTAGTACCACGATTACATTATTTATGGCAATCTGGATGAATATCTGCTAGCACATGCGCAAATGAGCTGATGGTACAGATTGTGCTTCCGGTATAGATCGGGTAGTGACAGTCGCTGCCACACAATTCCCATCATGCTAAGGGAGGAGAGCTCTCGCAAAGCAATTTGAGACATACCTTCCAAATGGCCATGGAGAGCGAGCACCAGCTCCTGCTGGCCAGAGTTCTTCAAATGTTAACATCTACAGACATCCTGTGATTTAGTTAATAAATATCATGACTATCAACACATTGACGAAAAACTGAAGGAAAGGAACTGCTCTGGCTCTTAAGTGACATGAAGAGGCTTTTTTAAAAGTTTTAAACCACTGTGTTTTCTACTTCCTCGTGTAGTGTGGTGTTGTCAGCTTGCTGTTTGTACTGAACATCCCCCCCACACCCCGGAGCCGGCCAGACTGTGATGGGCGGCTCATTTTTGCATGGAATGTCCGGCGTCAAGCATAATGAGGCCATAATGAGTCCTTTAAACTAAGCTTCCTGTGACCGAGGCAGATCATCTAAACCCTTCTTCTTACTAAGCATGAAAGTTGTCTCTAAAAGGCATTTGGCATACCTAAGTGAGTTGTTGCAAGTATCATTTGTGATTAAAAATGTTACCTAAGTCAGCAG
This sequence comes from Cyprinodon tularosa, assembly GCF_016077235.1. Classification (NCBI taxonomy): domain Eukaryota; kingdom Metazoa; phylum Chordata; class Actinopteri; order Cyprinodontiformes; family Cyprinodontidae; genus Cyprinodon; species Cyprinodon tularosa. The sequence continues at coordinate 1,386,510 of NW_024039718.1, read as the reverse complement.
TAGTGACCTAGTTCTTGGCTGTTTCACAAAAAAAGTCTATGGTGTACAATTGCTTGAACTAATGATCTTTGCATCTGCATGTAGATTTTTATCATAATTTCTCTAGAAATGGCTCCAAAAGACTCCCATTGCTCCAAGTATTATCCGAGTGCTGTACTACAAAACCATCTTAAGGAAAGCAAACTGAGTATCTGCTTCGGTTAATTATTAAAAAGTACTGAAATGACCTTTATCTTGCTATGTTGAAAGACTCACTGTGATTGTTAGCACTGGTTATTCAAATAATTAAATCTGAATACATTTGTACATGTACGTTTGAGCCTTTACATTTAGGCCCTGAATTATCCAAACCTCTTATATATTTAGGTTTTAAGGAAACTTTAAGCTTGCCCAATATGTTTATCCTGGCTGGGAGTAAGAAGAAACAGAACATAAGCCCAGACTTAAATCTGAGAGAAATGGAGAGATCTAATCATTAGCTAGCTATAAGGGCTTTTGGTAATACAATCTTTAACCCTCCCTATACTGCATATTAATTAATTACATGTTCCTGTCTGCGTCCAGGAACTGGTGAAAGTGGGAAGAGCACTTTCATCAAGCAGATGAGGATCATCCATGGTCGTGGATACACTGATGAGGATAGGAGAGGCTTCACCAGGCTGATCTATGAGAACATCTTTACAGCTATGCAGGCCATGATCCAAGCCATGAGCACATTACAGATCTCTTACAAGAATCAGTACAACAAGGTATGCCTGACGGGATTTTCTGTCTTTTTCTGTTTCTTTTTGTTGTTGTGTCACTTAAACAAATTGAGAAAGATGTTTGACCTCACACTGTTTCAAAGAAGCATTTGCAAGCTTTTCTTGCAGAACAAGCAGTGCAAATTTACAGTCTAATACACACCCCAGAGAAACACTTCTGGTAATTTTCAACAGTGTTTAGTTTTGCAATGTAGCTGCCAGCAAATTTTGTCTGCTTGCAGAGCAGACTGTCTCCTGTATAAACACATGGTGGTACATGGTAGGCCTATAGAGACAGACAATTCCCTATTAATCCCATAGGAATTTGCACCTGTCACACCAAAGAACACATTAGTCTCTTAAATTTGCTGGCTCATACAAGTATGCAATAGTTAAATAGCAAGAGTTTTAGGTTAGGTTTAGGATGAGATGCAGACACAAGCCTAGTGAGTCAGCTTTTGACTTGTAAGGAGATGGGGCTGTGTAGTAGCTCACAGAACTTAGGATGAATTTGTAGCCCAGGAATAAGATATCAATTTAAATGCATTGATGGTGGCCTAGTGAATTTAACCAGTTTAGATTTTTGAAACTTGAGTGAAGTCAACTTAAAGGTGCAGCGAGTAGTTTTCCATTGATACTGCCTGTAGCCAAAACATAGAACTGCAAAACTCTTCTGCTCATTCTACAAGTACTTAACAAGGTTTTTTTTATTTTGTTTTATCTTTTTGTTGGTTCCCAGTCGCTTAGGAGTATCCATCTTAAATATAACGCTTCAATTGTTTGTTAGGTTGGACCGATTTTAAATGGATGCTCTTGACGTCACATTTGCAGAACAGCATGGGAACACCTGACCTGAAGTACATTCAGAGAAAATGGGCTACAGGCTTATGCATTGGTGCTGAACTACTGAGGTGTCACTCTAATTATCAAATGTCGTTTTAGTTATTAAAGGTAAAATAAAAAAGCTATTTTAAAGATAGTTAAAATGTACAAATGTTTCTTTAAAAACTGAATATTTATTCAGTTTCTCTTTAATCCATATGGTGTAGAAAAAAGGTTGCCAAATTTTTTCAGCTTTTGACCCACAAATAATGCCAGAGCCTCATTAGCCAAAGTGTTTCTCAGTTATACAAAAATTTCTTCAACATTAATAATACAGATGTGAAAATATTACTATAATTAATAACCAAAGTAGTTTATTTAGTCATTTTTAAGTGATGCTTATATCTTTCAGCACTTTATCATAAATCTTTATTATAAATCATTTATTTTTTTTGATATACTTCAGTAAAAATGTACAAAATGTCTTTTTAAAAACTGAATTTTTATTTGCCGGGTCATCCACTGTGCTTTAGCAGTTTGCTCAACATGTCTTTCACTTCCACCCGTAATATGACTCTCAACACTATACCTAGCAAAGAGAGAGTGAACCTTTTACAATCTATTTTACTTTGAGTCTCTGGCTCTGATGTTGCTGCCTAAGTGATTCTTTTTTCCAATGGAGTTCAAAATGAGGTAATTGTTCCCACTTCTTATTGCAAAGCAGTATTTTGCTTACACACATACACACCCAACAGCTGCAGAATATGCTGAGTATATATTTTCATAACAGGACTATGTGTACTGAATGCCCATTATACAGGAGGCTGTAAAAGGAAGACTTGGAAGGCTGCTACATAAAACACACGGTCCCTTTATGATCCCTTTGCAAAGATATTCCCCAATTGTACTTTATCATGCGTTGCTTAAATACGACGACAAACATCTACCATTTTGTTTTGATTTTATGCAACAGACCAAAAGTGATTCTGAAAAGTATTGTGCTTACCTACTTTACTCCAACACTCTCAAATAAAAACACAAACCAAACTGCCTTGCCTCATTAGCAAATAGTCATCCTGTTGGTATTTAGATCCTACAATAAACCCAACTGTTCTACTCAGGTCAAGAGGTTTGCTAGAGAATACTTGTATGGTAAAAGACTCATGAAAACCTGGAAACACCCCAAACATGTTAGAAATAGGTTAAGGTTAGATCAAGAAATATCTAAAGGTTTGATTATTACACAGAGCACTGGTTAGTTCCTTGTCTGTGAATGGAAAGAGTTAAATTAAATTCAATTTATTTATTTAGTGTCAATTCACAACACATGTCCTCTTGAGGTACTTTACAGAGATTATTCAGCGAGATCATATAGTCAGATTGAATGAAAGTTTTCTATCCAAGGAAAGCCAGCTGATTGCATTGATTCATTGACTCAAAGGCAATTCCTCACACCAACCATGCTTGTTGTGACAGTGGAGAGGAAAATTTCCTTTTAAAAGGAAGAGAGCTGCAGAACCAGTCTCGGTGTGAGGGGCCATCTGGCGAGGCCGACTAGGGTTCAAGGAGACAAAAGCAGACATAGAAACAGAAACATAGATGCAAAAAGCAACTATCAACCAGCTCCACAGGCGGCCCCATCCAGGAAACACACAGCCTGGCAGACAAGCTCTGAGCCAGCTTCCATGTCAGACGATGAAGAGAGCACATCCAGCCAGTCACAGTCAGAGAAACAGGACTACACTGAAAACAGCCCGAGCTCCAACACCTATAAACAAGTGTTTATGACGCTAGCAAAGCTTATATTTCTCTCCAGGATGGTGTCACAGGGAAAACAGTAATAGACCAGATGAAAATACTATGATGAGAAAAAGCAGAGAAAGGATAACATTAGAGATTGAACTAACAACTTATGTTGAACGGGAGAATACAGATAGAATGATGAAAAGGGGTCCCAATGTCCGCCAGCAGTCTAAGCCTATAGCAGCATATCATAGCTCAGGGTAACCTGAGCCACACTAACTAGAAGCTTTATCAAAAAGGAAAGTTTTAAGCCTACCTAGTTTCTCAGCAATGCTGACTTCCTAAATGAACTGAACAACTTCTTTTGAAGGTTTGAGGCACTAAACAGCACTCCAGCAGTGAAAGCTGTTCCACACCAGGGGGGAGGAGGCACTAAACCTGAACATAGCAGAAGTGAGGAAAACTCTCAGGAGAGTCAAGCCAAGGAAGGCCCCAGGGCCTGATAACATACCTGGGCGGTTGTATAAGGAGTGTGCAGTTCAGCTGGCAGGTGTCCTTACAGACATTTTCAACACCTCGCTGGACCAATCCATAGTGCCAGCATGTTTCAAGTCTGCCACCATTATTCCAGTCCCAAAGAAACCTCAGGTTCCCTCAGAAGACAAAGGAGATCATCTTGGACTTCAGGAAGAATCGGCCTAACCACGCTCCACTGGTCATCAACAGCTCAGCTGTAGAGGTGGGCAAAAGCACCAAATTCCTGGGGGTGCACATCACAAACACCCTCACCTGGAATGTAAACACCACCTCACTGGTCAAAAGGGCACAGAAGCGCATGTACTTCTTGCAGAGGATGAGGAGAGCCCACCTGCCCCTGCCCATCTGCATGACCTTCTACAGAAGCACCATAGAGAGCATTCTGACCAGCATCTCAGACTGGAAGAATGAGAGAAGAGTGGTGGGAAACTCAGAGAGGATCATTGGGGCTCCTCTTGCCTCCATAAAAGACATTTCATCCTAGCACTGCATTTCCCGAGCTCGTAACATCATCAATGACCCCTCACACCACCACCATGGACTGTTCACCCAGCTGCCCTCAGGGACGAGACTTCAAAGCATTGGATGCAGGTCCAGCAGATTGCACAACAGTTTCTTCCCCACTGCCATTAGACTGCTGACTGTTTTGTAAAATGGGTTATTGTATTGTATTTTATTATATTTATTATATTTTATCCTTATATTAAGAAATAAATGTTAGAACTGTAAATTTACACTCATATGTATATATATATATATATATATATATATATATATATATATATATATATATATATATAATTATTATTTTTCAAGGCTGCACTTTGAAAAAGATGAAGTTGTTCTAATTTTTACATTTTTATAAAACACTACAAAATATATATATATATATAGAATTGCAACATTTGTAGGGAAATGCTGAAACAAACATTAGCCTCTGTTATTGTAAAAAAAAAATACATTAATAAAACAAAATATAAAGGGCTTTCTACAGAATTTTGACTTTGATGGTTTAAATAGAAATGTAGATTACAATTTTAAGATTTTTATTCTTAAAAAGGTTCATTTCACTTCAGTTTTGCAATTAGCAGTTAAATATGTCTTATAAAACACCTTTAATTCACTCTTAAGTTGATTGTTGGGACATAGAAAAAATTTATAAAAGTTTGAGGTGTATGAATGGCCTTGCAAAAGTATGAATACTTGGATTATGGATTTACAAAGTATCTACACCTTCTGCAAGGCACAAAAAACAACCAACTTCTGGCCTTGTATTAACATTTGATTGTGTTGCATACATAATAGTTCTTTAATCCCAGTTAGTGTGTATATACTGTACGTGATACATAAATGTGCATTAATAAGATTTAGTAATTTTATAATAATAATTGGTGGATGACAAGATTCAAAAAGAGTCTCCTGAGCAGTTTGTAGTTATCCCATTTTGATTAATATGATTACAACATAAGAATATTGCAGCATTCACAATATAATGCAGGGGATACCTGTCTGCTAGCCTTTTTAACTATGTGCTTTCTCAAGCTTAAAGGAGGAAGCCCATTATGGGGCAGTTGTTTGTTGCAAACCAGCTGGAAATGTGATAAAAATCACTGAGACAATGTTTTTAAACTACACTTAATGAGTGCTGATAAAATCTGCTGGCAGCAGCGGCCACTTAGGCTGGGGAGTCTTCGTGTTTTCTGGCACGTTTCTGTCTGTCTAAAATTACGGGAGGACTCTTTTCCTCATAGTTTGATATTAATAATATAAGCCTTGTATAATGCAAATGCTGTTGCACAAATTCTAACAATTAATAATAATAAAAGATTAATTTATAAAAGTAAATAAGCAGCTCTTAAATTTTTTTTTCATCATTATATTAGAAGTTTCCGATGATTTAATCAGCTTGTTCACATTATTTAGAGAGTTTTAAGATGTATTTCCTAGTAGTTGTGTTTTTCCCAGCTTAGCGGTTTGAGTCGCAGCAATAGCAATAGGAAGGGTACGAATGTTTGCAGTGAGCCATTACAGACTGAGGCAGCTGGGAATGTTTCCCAGTCAGAGATGCAATCGGAAACGAGCATAACTGAATGTAAGCACATTACATTAAATGATCATAATGCTGCTCCAACCTTAAGTAGGTTTTTGCTGAAATATTGATCTGCAGCTTAAAACTTCAAACAAGAGGTGGAAGAACCTTTTTGAAGACTTTTTAATATGAAAAATATATGTGCTGCACTGACTTTATATTCCTGTTACTTTGGAATAAGTTCTGACAGGATAAAAATTAATAATCTATTATGTCACTCTTTGTCTCAAACTTACCTTCTTTTTGATATTTATACATCCAGTTTTTTGTATTTAGCTTTGAAGAGTATAATAAATGTTTCCTGTATTTCTAGACTTAAATGTTTTTAATAGTTGTGTTTCTGCATTTAAAGGAGTTCTGTCCATACTATTGTCTTAAAAGCACAATTATGTAAAGTAGGTGATATCAGCAAATGCGTTCATACTCCTAACATTTCTATGTTTGATAAAGTTTATTAACACAATCTTCATTGTGTTCATTTGAGATTTTATTTTCCAGGCCTATTGAAGGTGTTATAAAATTATGAAGTAGATGCAAAACGATACATGATTTAAACATTTTTGCCAATAAAAATCTGAAAAATGTGGCATGCATTTTCCTTCAGCCCCGTTGACTCTGAGGATCACAAAATCCAGAGCAACAAAATGTCTTTGAAATGTGCGTTACTAAATACCTAATCTAGTCCAGATGTGCAGAGTTTAATCTCAGCTTTTATCCCACAGTTTTGTTATAGAACATTACTGAAAAATCATATTAATGATTTCAAGGAACACAGCAGGACAGGAATAAAGTTGTGGAAGAGTCTAAAGCAGGGTTGTGTTGTACAACAATATCCCATGCTGTAAACACCTTATGGAACAGCATTCAATCCATCACCTGAAAATGAGAATAGGCGGAAGACACTGCAGAGCAAGGAGAACATAAATCAGAGAAACAGCCAGGGCCACTGGTAGCACTGAAGCTCAGGCAGGAGAATCTGTGAACAGAAAAAAACTATTAGTTGTCCATTCCATAAAGCTTTTATTAAAAAGGCAAGAAGAAAACAGTTGTGAAAGGAAGGAGTTCCTCTTGCAGTTTCCCCCAACCCCTGTAGGCAACAGGGGGACTGAGAAAAATGTGAAAATGGAAGCTGTATTTTGATAGGACCAAAATGTAACATTTAATATTTATGCAACCCTCTGTGTGGTAGAAGCACTAACCTTTCAGGTCAACACTTATACACAGCCCACTGTTGTAAAACAAGGTGTTGGTAGCATCATACTATGGGGATACTTTTCCTCAGCAGAGGCAATGAAGCTGGCATGGCAGTGGGTAGGTTAGGACCCCTAAACATACACCCAAATCTCCATAGTTTTAATAAAAGCATATTCATGTGAAAGAATGGACCAGGAAAAGTTAAGAGTTTTGTTCTTCCAAAAGACCTGCAGCATTAATGGCAAAAAACATTGGTTTAAAAAAAAAAAAAAATGACCTAGATATTCCTAACTTGGAAGGTTTTAGTAGTAAAGTAACAAAATCCGAAGGTTTAATGACTATAAATACTGTTACAAGGTACTGTATGTGATTCAAGTAAGTAAAGTCTTAGTCTTGTTACCATGGTGTTCTTGCAACGCTGTTGTATTTCACAATGTGCTTTTTGTATATCTAACTGACATTACATTTTGGGTTTCAGGATAATGCGGAGTTGATCAGTCGCGTTGAAAAGTTAGAAACTTTAAAGAGCCCATACATTGAGGCCTTGATGAGCCTGTGGAGTGACCCGGGAATTCAGGAATGTTACAGTCGGAGGAGGGAATACCAGCTCTCAGACTCAGCCAAATAGTGAGTGTCAACTCCTTAAATACTGTCAAATAATTTAATATTAGGACCTTTTTTAGTTTAAAATTCGATTTTTCAATAATTCAACTGTAATTTGTTTTCCTCTGCAATATCTCTCTTTGCCTTTAGTTATCTGAGTGACTTGGCTCGAATAGCTGATCCTGCTTTTTTGCCAACCCAGCAAGATATCCTGAGAGTCAGGGCTCCCACAACAGGAATAATAGAATATCCGTTTAAGCTAGAAGATGTGGTATTCAGGTAAGTCTTATAGTTTCTGTTTATGCTTATTGCTGCCACAAGATCGCTAGTAAAGCCCCTGTCACACTTTGACGATTTAGCCAGCGTATGCCTGACGTCCGAGAATCTTCTAAAACGCTGGCATGGGAACTTTCTATGTATTTTTTCAATTTTGGGCATATGCATAGAGTATTCATAACAAGTCCGGAACCTATGTCAAATGACAGCCTAATTTATGCATAACGCATGGCAGCGTAATGCCCATGATGTCACAACCCAGTGTTCTGAGGGCGGTAGCAATGCGCCCAGAGGCGCCCAGCCTGCATAAAACGATTTCTTTGATTGTGGCATCAACCTAGCTGCTGTTTACCGCCTGCCAAAAGAAAAGAGTAAATTAATTTAATAAAAAGAAAAGGAAAGAAAGAAGGTTTGCAGTCGCAGCAGATTCAGCGTTATGTCTGCTAGGAAGTTTGTGGGTCGTGGCCGTGGGCGTGAACGCAGGGAGGATCCATCACACTCACCTTCTCGCTCACATTATGATGCAGATGAAGTCTGTAGGGGAACTGATGGTTTCCACCTCTAAACCCCCTTTTATATCAAAACGCCATTATACAGCAGCTGTAAGTTAGAAACATGTTCAGTGGTCGTCTGGAATGCGTCAAATACGTTGATATGCGTTGGAGATAAGTTCTTGATAAGTTACCCTAAGTTATGCATAGGTTTTGGATAAGCTGGAAGCCATGACTTATGAGTAACTCAAACTCAACGAATGTCAACAATCAAATACCTCACGTGTAACTTATGGCCCACGTGTTCGTATACACTGGCAAATGTCGGGAAATTTTAAGCATGCTCAACATTTCTCAATGGACTTGCCCTATGTTGACGTGTGCCAGCGTGTTTCAGTATAGTTCAGCGTACTTTACCGCACTTATAACTTATATAAAACATACTCATAACTTATCCAGCGCATGCCAGATTTTTTGCCAGATTTTTCATATGTCAGGCATCTGCTGTCTAAATCATCAAGGTGTGACTGGGGATTTAAAAATCTGATTTGCCGAAGCCATCAAGGATGAAAAAAGTTACTATTATTACTATAGGATATCGAGAAATACTATTGGTCCTTTTATTTTGTTTCTTTAACTCTGGCATATTTTAAATCATTTTATCATTCCAAACAAAAAACTGCAAAAAGTGGATAGTTGCCTTAACATCATAGAGAAGAATGAGAAGAATAAAACCTAAATATTATTTAGTAATATGTATTTCTAATATCTGTAGTATTTATAATTCAGTGATAATAGATCCGTTAATACCCATTTTATGATGAATAGAGCCTTTTTATTTAAATAATGAGGCAATTTTGGTGTCTTATAATATTGATAGACCATATTAGTTAAGTTCAGCAATGAACGATGTAACAAGGTTTGTCATAAGTTACTTAGATTATAGTAATACACCTACAGTGGCTGCCAATCGCCGTGTTCCTTGAAAACAAGTAAAACCACAAACTGTCATGTAGATGATAGCTGTTCATTGTGTAATAATTTGGTCTGAGTTTGACCAGACTTGCCGTTTTAGATTTTAATTGAAGTTCCAAAGTTCTTCAAAAAAGGTGAGATACCTCTTAATTCAGCTGCTGAATCAGACAGTGTGAGATCTCCATCCCATTTGATTCTTTATTGATGCTGCGAAAAGGATAATAAAAACAAAACTGGAAAAAGTATTTGCTTCATAATTTTCAAAAGTGTCTAAAACATACAGTACACTTGGGTGTACACTTTTAAATGATCCAACCTTTAAGATCATATTATCACGCATTTTACTGTACTTTTGCTTTTCATTTATGTTAATAATTAGTTTTATTATATGAATAATTCATTTTGAATATATTTTAATATAGCAAGTTTATGGGTAAGTATTCAGCAATAACAAAAAAACCTTATAATGGCCACATATGTTAAAAAGTTCTTAGTCCGGGCTACAATAAAATTGAATCACTTTTGAGAGGTTTTTCAAAAAAAGCCTGTTTTTTACACATATTCAAATGTTGAAACATCTGAGCAATGACTTAGCAAATAAATATCTATACCTTACTATGTAATCTTAATGCAACTATTGTAAAACTAAAAGGGTGTTAAATAAAATGGGCAACTGGTACTGGTACACACATAATAAAACAGTTTTAACAAAAGACAAAAAGAAACTATAGCCGCTAACATTAGAGGTGTCCGACTGTTGGTCAGTGCTCCAAAACTCTGGACACAGTTGTTTATTTGTGATTTATTTGGTAATTTAAATTTTACCAATTTAGAAATTCAATTACTTAAAGCTTAAGTTAATTAGTCTGTTCTTTATAGATGCACTTTTGTTTGTGTGTTAATGGCAATATTTGACAAGCAAAGTTATGCACAACATTGCAGTAGACCCCTCAGTGAAACTTAATGTGCAGGATTTGTATATGCTTGCAGTTGTTGCATTTTAGAAGCTCTTGCATTGTATCAGTTGTCCTATAAGGAGATATTTTTCATATAACCTGCATACAGTTTCCACTGAGAGAATGATAACATCAACCCTAACCCTTACATATTAAGGTCCTTCTATGATGGTTCGGCATTTTTTGCTTCTGAGGTTAACTCAATAAATGTAGCCCTGTCTTTGATTGGTTACTTTGTCTCTGCCATGATTTTGATCCAAAATAGTTTAAAATTATAGTTCTTGGTGTTTGTATATAAACTTATGACTTTTGAGAAAATAATTCAAAGTTATATCTCATTATCATAGTTTTTAAAAAGTTCTGCTTATCTTTACTGACCTAAAACAGAGCATGTTTTGTGTTTTTTTTAAATTGGCAATAAAAATAAACAGTTTTGAACTTTATGTCATTAAATATATTCACAGAGGATGGTTTTTGTTGGAAAAAGACTTCATATCTATTGTGTGGGAATGTCATGCATGAAAAAAACACTCAAAATGCAAAGAACACTGTGTCGCATTAGGAATGATTTCTTACGCTTCTTTTTGTTGCCATATTTGCATGATTTCCAATTAGTTAAACTGCAGGAATCAGCACATTACTGCTTTGAATTTGATGATCAGACAAACATGGATCTGTTTGTAGTATACCAGGAAAGATGTTTTAAGAGCCTAATGGGCAAATCACATGAGAAATAGTGCTTCAGGCTCTGTATTCATGTAATATTTAAGTAGGGTGGTTAATATCTCAGCTGTTTTGGGATTATTAGAGGTCATTAAACTTTTCACATATTTGTTAGCTCTGTCAGATGTGTTTATGGTGTTATTATTCTAAGCTTTCATGCGTTAAAGGCTGACTAAACACATCAAGCGCCAGTGTACATTTTACATACAGTACATAAATATATTTATATGGGCAGGAATTTCACAGTCATCTTGTGGTTAAAAACATAATTGCACAAGTGATTCAGTTAATTAGCAGAGGTTCAAAACTAAAAAGCTAAATGTATAAATTAACTCCTGGTGATACCTTGCTAAATGTCCTTTATTAGATTGGAGAGAAATAGAAATACACTTTTTGTGTTGATATTTGAGCAAGTTTATTGAAAAAGATAGAGCTACTTTGGATCGGTTAGTTTTGTGTTATTGAAGTAGAGATTGGGGGGTTTATTCAGAAGATTAAAGATAGTCTTGTTTGTTTGTTGTTATTCTTTTTCATTCAATTTTTAATGTGTTACAACATCATGAAAGGTTCTGTCAAAATTTCACCAGTCTTATTTCTGAGTTAAGGTGAAGTTGGAGAAAACACACGATCCTTCAAATGTGTATTTATTACTCCTAATAGCAATTTACATATTTTTTGCAATGCAGTAATAGCTGATAAAATAGTGCCAAAATGTAACTCTGTTTGTTGTTATTGTTATTCTTATTTGGAAGTCTCATCTGTACACCTTTATATGTTTTTCTTGCCTTTGTGGTCAAGAAGCTTTCCTCTCCTTGTGGGCAGAATATATAGCCACGCCGCTTTCCTCCTCAAACCTTTATTGTATCTTCTACCTTAGGCCTAAGCTGCAGTCTGTAGAAATGTGATAGCATGGTATTAATACTATTTTAATTAATTTGATGATTTTTCTTTATGGCACCAACTTGTTGCCTCAGGATGGTGGACGTAGGTGGCCAGCGTTCTGAGAGGAGGAAATGGATTCATTGCTTTGAAAAAGTCACGTCCATCATGTTCCTGGCGGCGCTAAGCGAATACGATCAGGTTCTAGCTGAGTCCAGCCATGAGGTGAGAAACAGGCTGCTGCTTTTGCCTAAAAAATAAAACCTTCTTTTTCCTCCACACAGTATCTTATTATTCCTGTGCATGGGGGGAGGTGAAAGAGGCTCACTTTGGGATGATAAAAAAAAAAAATCCTTTTAAGGGACACAAAGGGAGATTGTTCTCTTTGTTTAAAGCCAAACGTGTTAAGTGGAAATGATGACCCAGATTTCTGGAGTCCAACACCAGCTTGATGTCTCTCTCCCTTTTTCTCTTTCGTTCTCACTCTCTCACTCCCTCTCTCCATTCCGCTTTCTATTTCACTTTTGGTCACGCTCAAAAGCCTCTTCTCAATCTTCCGTTGTGGCTATGCATGTGGTTGATCTGCAGGGGGAGCCCTTTAGTCACTCTGTTCTGCAAGGGGCGCCTCTGTGGGAAGCTGCTTTCTGTAATGATTTGTCAGGCAGTTGACTTTTCCCATGCAATCATTGCTCAGTTACTGCTTTCAGATTATTCTCCTAACATCTCTCCTTTTGTTCATGTGCTTCTCAAAGAACCGGATGGAGGAGAGCATAGCCTTGTTCGAGACAATCACAAGATACGAATGGTTTAATGGCTCCTCATTCATCCTATTTCTCAACAAGATGGACCTGTTGAAGGAAAAAATCATGTATTCACATTTGGAGGACTATTTTCCAGAGTATAATGGTAAGGGCTAACATTTGAATACCACAGCACCCCCCACATTTACTCCCCCCCCACCTTGTATGTCTTGAAAGCTTTGCAGTATTAGATAAAAAAAATATATCTTTAATCTGAGCACATTTATCAGTGGAGAGGGGAAAAACAAAAAAAAAAACAAACGGGGACAAATATTTTTCTATTTCTGTCACTGATCCCACAATTAGTAGAAATCTTAGCAATTCTTTCAAAAGCTAATAGGGTTCCAATAATCCACCCTTTCCTGTTACCTTTGGGGGTAATTTTTCCCCATCCTGTCTTTAAAATGATAATACATAGACATCAATTCAGCTCAGTTCAAAAATACTTTATCCACCCCCAAAGAAAACTGGAAGATTGTTGTTACTCACACTATGCAAGTTTCTTCAAAGAGTTTGTGTGGAAGGTGATGGCTGTGGGCTGCAAGAATGCCCTGTAGTGGTCCATATTACAGTGACCTTGATTAAGCCTCTGACAGAAGACCATCTCTTGTTGTAGGACACTCTGAGAAAGAAAATGCTCAGGATTATACATTATGCTGCCCCCTTTACAAACATTCCTTCTTTACAAAAATCATCCAGGGCCCAGAACACAGAAGGGGCTCCTTATCAGCCAGTTAAGTGTTTTTTTTTTATTATTAGCCAGCTCCAAAGCTCCTGGAATTACACATGATGGCAGACGATATCCCACTCTTCTCTACAGACTTGTGGAATTAATTGCAACCTCGTGCTGCAGATACTTAAAAAAAAATGTGTGGTGCGCTGCACCTCTTGTAAGCAGCTTTATGTCAGACTCGCACTGAATGTACTTCAGCTGTGGTGCAGGCTTGTTACAGAAAGTCACTCCCACTGAAATCTGCGACCGACCAAGCTTTCATACTGCTGCTCCAGCTTCAGAAATGGTGCTCAGGAGAAAAAAAGTTCATGTTGGTTCACGCTCTTCAGGAGTTATCGGAAAAAAGATTGTTATTGGTGCTAATGTATCCCTTTTAATTCTCAAATAGCCCCTCTGTTTGTGTTTTGCTTTTTCCTTTACTCTAGTCAAGTTAGTGTAGGTTGGTCAATTAATTTTATTCTGAAAGTCAGTGGGACTTTATCCTGCTTTGTACCCTGCTTTTCCTGTTGTTTTAAATTGGGGAGCATGATGTGGGGACGTCTGCGGTGTGTGGCCAAACTTCCTTCTTGCGGAAATACTCTGTTTCTTCTCCAAAACATAATGTTGTCTAGATAAATATTTATCTTTTGCCAATCCTGTCCTTGTTCACTCATGACTGTATCAATCATGCAAATCCCATATCTCCTACAAAAGAATGCCATGATGAGATTATTTTGACACCAATATCCCACAAAGTGGTTCTCCACCTCTGTACTTTTTCAGCTTTTAATCTGGACTCATACTGACATGTACTGGAAGTCTGAAATATGCAGAATGAAAGATGATGTTAAGAGTACAGTCCCCTGTGGCGCTCCTGTGCTGCTGACCACATAAAGAGACAGACAGTACTTCTGTGTAATCCATTTGTCAGATTATCATCACTTCAGACTAGCCAAGTTCTCCATCTGTATTTCTGGATTTCTGAAAAATTAAATCGTGCTGAATCCTTTAGGATATCAAAGAACCTGATCCTGGTTTGTATTGCTGCGTACTTTGATCAAGAGTCATGGTGGTGAAGAAGCAGAATCCAGAGCAAATGTTGATGATAAAACATTTAAAGTGTGGAAAGCTGTGGGTAGCAGGAGAACTGGATGTTGGTTTTTCGCTAAAGGATAGTAGAGGAGAATGCTGAACATGTTCCTGAAATACACAGATTGAAGCATGTGTTCATTCTATCGGCCCTGTATAGACTTACACTGAGCTAATCCCACAACTGCTCAAAGCCTGTGATCCTCCTTATCCCCGACCATAGATCTATCCATTTTTTTCCCTGAAGACCTTGCTGTCTCCAATCTCGACTCATAAGTAGTTATTTCTATACTCCTCAATAACTCCTTGTCATCCACCCTGAAGGCTATCTTTTCTTGTTTAGCAGATCTCTCAGGTCACAGAGTTTATTAGGAAAGCATCTCACTGCTGTGTTGAGGATTAAGTCGTCTGTGGTTTATATATTTGGTCAGACACTCAATCATGGAATTGCTCTCATCCCTATGTGTCAGGTAGAATGAATCCTTAGCCATGGCTTCAAAACACTTCAACAAGTATCTTTGGTTCTCTGTTACAACCTTCTCAAAGTTATTTTCATCATAGATCAAAGGTTTATACATCAGGCAGAGGGATTAAAGAAATATCTAATTTAAGCTAGAAAGATATCGCTTTATAAGTCAGGAAATAGTCACAGGAAAATAACTTCTTGTCTATTGTCTCAACCAGAGCAATGACAAGGATGCTGTATTATCTTGGCTCCAAACAGGTTAAGAAAGAAGGTAGATGTAGGGCTGGTTTTCCTGCAAAGGCCCTGGGAACTTCCTCAGTATTTGCTTATCATGTACACACATATTGTAACCTGATGTGCTGAAGTAAACAGGTTTTACTGTACTATCAAGTGTGTATATTTTAGCCACTATCTAATTGTAAATGTATGTTTAATTCAAACTTTTACGTGACTAAAGCATGCGCTGTCACTACAACTATAAACTGGAGTTTGGAAATCCAATGGTGGGACTTTAACTTGAATCATGCAACAAATTATGAGCCCCATCTTTCAAGCTAATGTAAATTATAGTTAGAATTTACCACACTGATAATTATTATGACTGCAATTATTGTAGTCATAATTATAATCTTAAAAACTCACAGTCAGAAACATGGCTGTCAATGCTCAACATCAGGCACCTTGGTAAACATTGTTAATGATCTTCAATGCTGCAGTGGTGTTTTTGTTGGAGCGTTGGACATCGAAGTCGGAAGATTTTAAATAATCTGTTTTCCTCGGCCAGAAAACAAACACAGGGTGATCATTGTTAAGCAGGATTATCATCTTCAACGTACAGATACGTTTCATCAGATGAAAAAAAGATGAAGAAAATTCAAACCGCCTCCACAGCCCTCTCAGTCTGCAGGAGAAAGTGTGTTATAGAAGCAGCAGGCTGTAGATGAGGTTGTGGAGGGAGAGCTGGTCAGTGATCCATCTCTCTGTATGCTCCAGCCTTGTGAAACGTTATTCATGAAGACTGGGTTCATCCAGGATGCCTATAAATGCAGTGCCAGTGTTTTTTATTAAAGTGGTTATCTCTTCATGAGGGAGTAACCCTGCCACATAGATCTATTGTAATCAAAGATTAGATGTCACTATCATTTTAACTGAGAAGTTATACTGCTGCATTAAGATAAGCTTAATTTTTTAAGGTTCAGGTACATCAGGAACTCATTTCTCGTTCAAAAATAATTTTCATTGTATATATGTATTTCAAATTATTTAACTCTAAGCAGATGTCTTGTCTGACCCCCTTTTTCTTTTAGGTCCCAAGCAGGATGCTGAGAAAGCACAAAAGTTCATCTTGCAAATGTTCACCAGTCACAATGAAAACGTGGACAACCGGTTCTACTCCCACTTCACATGCGCCACAGACACAGGGAACATACAGAAGGTGTTCCAGGACGTGAGGCAAACCATCATACAAGAGAACCTGAAAGATCATAACTTGGTGTGAGCGCCTGGTGCTACTACTGTAATTGAACGCAGCCGGCGGACTGGGATGCCTCTGCAGCATCTTCATTTGCTGCTGCTGTTTCACACTTTAATCCAAAACAGGAAATTGGAGGACTTCAGAGCTTGTCATCAAATGACTGTACAGCCAATGCTTTTCAAATTTTCTTGTTAGAGTCTGTAAGTGGATGTCTCTGGCTATTACAAAGTGTGACCTGCCAATTAAAAGTGCTGGCTTTCAGCGGCGTCTAATATAGCGTGAACTCTGAAATTTATTGAGCGCTATGTAGACATTTTGGAGCGGTGGGAATGCACACTGGCAGATTAATAGGGGGAAACATATTTTACTGCCCTGGAATGCCTCAGAGGAATTGTGATGTAGTTGATCTCTCCCTCAGGGAAGGCGTGGGACTGAATGTTCTGAATGCAGAAACCTGGCATCACTAAAACAGTTTGCTGGATTTAAGTTGGATAGCTTGGGTTGTGGCTAGACTAAAAGGGAACAGGTCATAATAAACACTAATCATTAAACTTCAAGCACACTGTGCATGTTTTGTCATTGCTGCATGAAATTCATTTGAATAGGTTTGGATCAGCACTTTGGATCTGTGTGTGCTTACTTTGCTGAAGAAGAAGATGAATTTTCTGTGGAGCATACATGTTTTATGTTTGTTGAGGTTTTTACTGTAAAGGGATAGACACTTGATGTTTTTTGGAGTGATGGTGCAAAGTTGGATAGTTAAACATATTATTTCAAGAATGGTTGTAATGTTAAGCAGTTGTGTTAACTTAAAATGGATATTTATATACCTTTGATACAATTATACTGTCAAATGTTAATAAGCCTATGTTTTGTCTCTGAGCATTAAATTCAGTGTTACAAGGATAAACGGTTAAATGGAAAACTAGGTTCAATAAATGTTTATAAGAAAAAGACATGTTTTTACAGCCCTTTTGCTCCTAACTATAAAAATATAAGTTAAAAATGATATGTATATTCAACTAAAGTGCAAAAGCTTTGTTATCCCCTGAACATTAGACGTAATACATTTTATTGCAGGTCATATTGTATCCCTTCAGCTATTGCTGTTAAAATCAGAATGAAATAAGCCTTCAAAAATTATTTACAAAACTTCTGTTGAATTTTGGCCCAGAGTATGTGTAAATTGAGTCAGTTTTGTAGGCCACTTTGCTTTTACACAAAACATTTTTTTTTATTGGACTAAAAACAGGACTTTACCCTTAAAAAGTAACCAAATAACTTGTTTTCTTTGAGCCACATAAGCTGTATGTTTAGTTTAGCTGCTTTATGTTTCATATGAGAAAAGTTGAAATTATAATAAACTTGTTATCTTTTCAGACTGTGTTCCTTATGTATTACATTTTATTACTCAACTGTTGGTGTTTGTCATAGTGGTTGTAATAGTGGTTACTGTTGGCTTTCTAAAATGAAGTCTTTTTGAGAACATATATGTGGTAAGACTGTTAAAAAGAAAATGTGACTACATTTAGATGTTAGTCAAAATTTTTTCAGTTTTTTTTTTTTGTTGTTGTTGTGTGTGGGAACTTTAGATAAGAAGAATTGCCTTTATTTTCCCACAGTGGTGAAATGTGAGTGTGATGGTGGCAAAAACAAGTAGACAGAAGACAAACAACCTCACACAAAATAAGAACAGAAAAATAAACGTTGAATCTAACTCTACAGCAGAAAAAACAAACCTAGATGCCTCTCATACAGGAAAATAAACATTTCAGAATAGTCTGAAGGTGTAGCCATTTTATTTGTACAGTGAAAACACAATTATTGGAGCACCCAGTTGTGGATAGATATTGCAAATGGACCTCAGTCCATCGATCTAGGATTAGATCTGTTGCTGAACAGAACAAGCAACTGCATAAAACTTGATGAGTTTCACATAAATTATTAAGTTACTGTAGGATTGTGGATTTATAAAATAAGAGGTTGTAATGCAGTTGTATAGTTAGACAGCAGCTACAGTGGGACTATTTGGCAAATATGTTAACAGAAAATCAGCCCTTTAACATAAAAAAAGAGAGGAACTCAGGCAGGTTTTACTTTTAATAGGGACAAATAATGATTTCAACAGTTTATCCTTCCAAACATTAAAAGCAGCTTTGTGTTTAACCAGTATTAAACATATAGTTCAGCAAAATTATTTTCTAAATAATTGTTAAATTAGACCAAGGAATAATTAAATAAATGGTTCAAAGTTTTGTGTGTGTATTACTTTGACTTAAAAAAAAAATAATAATATATATATATATATATATATATATATATTTTAATATTAAATATTCAAGACGACAACAAATAGGTTTCATGGTAACAAGCTTAAGCTTATCTTAAACTTAAGCTTTATCCATTGGCAGACTCATTTCCATGTAACAGGAGCAAATAACAGAAATTAACTTTGGCAGAAAACAACATGAAAAATGCATTTATTGGTAATAGAAGCTGAACTATAAAAACAACCACGGGCCAGATATGAAGAACAAACATAATTAAGCTTTTTTTTTTTATATATAATATGTAAAACATGTTCACAGATAAAATACATCAACAACTATTCAGTGGGTTAATTATCTATGGTTGTTGTAAGATTACATCAAAGCAAACAGCATTAACAGCTTTGTCAGAAACTACCGGTATGTATCACATGCTAGCTTCAGCTTGTAACAACAGAGGTCCGTTTCCCTCACTGATCTCTATCTATGCACCGGATCGCTCATTGCCCGAAAAAGGTGAAGCCACCGTCTAACATGCTGGTACTCCCCACTCCCATCTAGACACGCAGTAAAAATGCCTACATCTGTAGCATTTAGCCGTAAAAATAAGCAGTTTGCTGGCTGTGGAACACGTTCCACGGGTAATTTTACAGTCAGTTGGTGTACTGAACAAGAAAATCCACATATAACCAATGTATTCTATAGTATAGTATGCAGAGTAACATTAGTCTGGCTATCTCTGACCGACTCTTAGATATCAACTAAATTGGCCATTGTCATTGTGTCTAATGTAAGAAAATAGAAAGTAAATAGAAAGTAATTCACTGTGAAATGCCAATGTAGTAATTCATTATCAAGTGGATGACTCAGTCGTTTTTGTAGTGTTTGTTGAATTTCCCATTTAAAAAAAAACTCAGATTATAATCTGAAACTTTAAATAGATCTAGCCCAAAGTCTGCATCTCTGAGTTTTCGGTTTATCAATGGCTGCAATGAATTAGTTCAATCAACACCAAGTAGAACCACTCAGAATTCAGCACGTGCGCAATGAGCATGAAAAGCCATTATTAGCGGAGCCCCGATCGACGAGTCACCATGACAACAGGCAACAGGAAGTACATATTTCACCCCACTGAAATTACAGATTTTAATGCAGAAATGAAAATATAGAACAGTGATCCAGCTTCAATGGAGAGGGAGATGGTGAAGGAGAAGATTTTTGCTCAGTTAATTTAGTTAATGCGTACGTTTATATGAAGTGGGCAATGGCAGGCTGTTTTTATATTTATCAAAAGTACTCCTCTTTGTTGTTCCGTTTGTAGATCACTAAAATAAAAATCACACTCCTAGAATGATCTGTAATGATATATTTTCTAAATTACATTTTTGTAGCAGAAACTGAATTTTAGAAAGTAAAAACACAACATGATACTGGTAAGAATAAAGATTTATATATCTAGAAATGTTAACATATTTTAAGTGATAATATTTTATCATTTATCAGCTTGACTGAATATGTATTTATGATATCTGAAAAAAAAATTCATAGTTAAAATAATACAAATGCTGACCAATATTATCAGGAATATGGAGATCTAAAATAGATTTAATGACATCCAGAATGTTTATTCTAGATGTTAATGTAAGTGTAAATTGTCATTTAGACAAATAAAAAATGTTTTTTCAGATACCAGGAATACATCTTCAGTAAAACTATCAAAACGGCTTGCCATAGCCTGTTGTGACAGCGATAATATTGGATTCTTTCTTGAATGGTTGTAAATCAATGTATCTTCTTAAGTGAAATCCTCTGGCAGCAGGCGTAAATGAAGTCTAAAAACGCTGTTATAATATATAGAACCTGTTCATCATCTCATAGGTTCCTCCTCATGTTGATTGATTTAGTCTGTTTTTACACTAAATACTAATCGGGTATTGGCAGCCGCACTTCGAATGTTATCACCCCAGTAAATGGTTGTTATTAGAGGCTACTAGACTGCCTTCAGGTTGTGCCAGTAGGCTCATTAGGTTGGTATCGAGTGAATCCTAATCCTAACCCTAAAGTAATACCTTTTCCCCCATCGAATAAATGAATCTATTTACGAATATTCTGAAAATAATTTCAGTAATTCTTCATGTACTGTAAATATAACTACACAGTAAAACTACAACAAATATCTGAGTAAATCAGGAAATAAAACAGAGTGATTGGCTGTAAGGAGAGCGGAGAGAGCAGACCTGCCACTGACCAGGTTAGCTCTGGGGAGGATGTTACTGTTATGACTAGGGTGGCCATTTCTATAGCACCAAAAAGGAGGACATTGTGCGGCATATCAATAAATTACTAAGGTGTACATAAGAATCGGGTAAAGTCACATTTATAGCACAATTCTTAGTAGTTTAAAGAGGATGCTTGTGTAGCTGAATAGAACAAAATATTAAAGAAATGTAAAAAAGAATTGGTTCCCAGCATTTGTATTTATTTAATACATTGTGGTGTTTAAAAAGTGACCATTTTTTAACACGATTAATTTGCGCAGAACTGCTGCAATTGATCATAAAGCAGTTGTTTGGAAAAGAAGCTCGAGAAAGAGCTAGAGAATAGGACGATGCAAACTGCAAAAAGTGGCTGGAAAAGAGGAATTCATGACATGGCTGCAGCCTGTCGAGAGTAAAGATGATTTCACCATGTTCTCTATCTATCCATATCTATCTATATATCTATCTATCTATCCATATCTATCTATATATCTATCTATATATCTATCTATCTATCTATATATATATATATATATATATATATATATATATATATATATATATATATATATATATATATATATATATATATAAACTTGAGTCATGGAACTGTGCTTACAGCTCCTTATTTCATGTAAACTAATAACTTGTGTACATGATACTTGTTGATGGCATTAAAATTATTTCTAATAGCATTAAAAGAGCATTAAATTAGAGTTCCTCATTCCTGTATAAAACCTGTGAACGCTTAATTTAATCTGACATATTAAAAAAATCCCCATCATCATCCAGCAGATGTTCAGTTTCTGCCCAAATATTTTCTTTCTGTTGTGGATTTTTGTAACAGGGATAACTAGGATCATCCATAGTTTGTATGAACTCTGTTTATTCTCTGCTTCCAAACTCATCATCTCTTCATCCATTCCTGCAATAAGAATTTTCTTTTAAAGTTGTGAGATTCACTCTAGAATCTCACAACTTCTTCCTGGTCTGTCTGCATCCAATTATTTAATTAATTGCTCTTAGTTTTTGGGAATATATACAAACTATGCTCTAATTTCTAGATACCGATCTGTTTTTACTATAATTTAATTTGACAAACCGGGTCTTCTCTACATTCTTTTTTCTGTTTGGTGCGTTTGCAATAGCGGGTCTTGATCTGGACGGACCGGAGGGGTGCAAAAAATAGCTCAGCTCCGTATTTTGACGGTGAAGGACGGAGAAGACGTACGTGGGCGGTGACGAGCGGAGGATGTGGAACAGCTCTCATTGATTTACATGACAGACAAGTACTCCGTACGTGAGCGGGGCGGAGCGCTGACGGAGTATGTGGAATCTGGGGGTAAAGGAGGACAAATACACGTCCGGCTGGGTGCAGCGCCGGACGCCGGACAGTGCAATGAAAATCCGGACTGTCCGCCCTAAAGCCGGATATCTGGCCACCCTAGTTATGACTGAAACAGAAGTTGAGGAAACTCTCTTTGTGAACTGGAAAAGTCAGACTTTCCATGTTTTCAGGATTAGAAAACTTAAGAGTTTTCAGTAAACCGTCTTCATGAAAAGGACCCCTGAACTTCATTTAGCATCATATGTATGTTAGCGATGTTTCTTTACCCACAGATAAAAAAAAAATAACATTGCAAAATGATTTGATATTTCTTGCCATTTATTTCAGAATGTTAGAGTAATATATACCCACAGAAGCACCTTCAGTCAGAGACTCATTTCATCACGCTGCACCACAGAGCTCTACAGGAAGCTATTCCTGCCTGTAGCCATCAAACTGTATAAGGCTACGTTCACACTGCAGGCCTTAATGCTCAATCCCAATTTTTTTGTGAAATCGGATTTTTTTGCATGTCCGTTCACACTTCCAAGTATATGCGACTTGTATGTGATCTACTGTGTGAACTGAAAGCGTTCAACCGAAGTGTCCCGCATGCGCACTCGAGGACGCGATGACGTCACATGTAGCAAGCGTCCTCAGTGTTTGCGGAAGTAAACATGACTCGTAATACCGCAGCGTATATTGCGTTCTTTAAGTTCTTCTCCAACAGGAGCAGGCACATTACGAATGAAATCTTTTTAAGAAGATCAAAAAGAAAGAGAGCCAGATTTCTTGCAATGGCGTTTTGTGGGGCAGTAATAGCAACGTCCGTACTGAGCTCTCTATTGACTGCTCTCTGTGTTATCTTCCGCCATGGTTGTTAGTTTTTCCCACCTCCGCTTAGTAGGACGCAGATTAGTAACGTTTAGTAACATTTGTCAAGTATCAATGACGTGTAGGTCGGATGAATGCGACCTGGCCGTACAGACACAGGTCGCATTTGAAAAGATCAGATACGTATCGGATTCAGGACCACATACGTTCACACTGCAGCCTGAAGTGACCCAATTCCGATTTTTTTGCCCATATGTGACCTGTATCTGATCTTTTTATGACAGTCTGAACGACACAGATCGGATTTTTTCAAATGCGACCCAGGCCACTTGGATATGTGGTCCTGAATCCGATACGTATCTGATCTTTTCAAATGCGACCTGTGTCTGTACGGCCAGGTCGCATTCATCCGACCTACACGTCATTGATACTTGACAAATGTTACTAAACGTTACTAATCTGCGTCCTACTAAGCGGAGGTGGGAAAAACTAACAACCATGGCGGAAGATAACACAGAGAGCAGTCAATAGAGAGCTCAGTACGGACGTTGCTATTACTGCCCCACAAAACGCCATTGCAAGAAATCTGGCTCTCTTTCTTTTTGATCTTCTTAAAAAGATTTCATTCGTAATGTGCCTGCTCCTGTTGGAGAAGAACTTAAAGAACGCAATATACGCTGCGGTATTACGAGTCATGTTTACTTCCGCAAACACTGAGGATGCTTGCTACATGTGACGTCATCGCGTCCTCGAGTGCGCATGCGGGACACTTCGGTTGAACGCTTTCAGTTCACACAGTAGATCACATACAAGTCGCATATACTTGGAAGTGTGAACGGACATGCAAAAAAATCCGATTTCACAAAAAAATCGGAATTGAGCATTAAGGCCTGCAGTGTGAACGTAGCCCAAGTGGCCTGGGTCGCATTTGAAAAAATCCAATCTGTGTCGTTCAGACTGTCATAAAAAGATCAGATACAGGTCACATATGGGCAAAAAAATCGGAATTGGGTCACTTCAGGCTGCAGTGTGAACGTAGCCTAATTCATCTCTGTTACAGTCATTTAACTTATTAATTACTTATTCCCTCACTACACTATGTGCAATAACATGGTCATGTGAAATGATATTAATTTAGCTACTGAGCAGCATTGTAAAAACAGTTAATTGTATACACTGAAATCTTTATTTTATCCTTGCTCTTATTTCATTCTTATATTTTATTTCCCACTGTTTATATGGGAAGGGATTTAATACACTGTTTATAGGGGAGGGGTGTGATTTTACTGTTGGGTTGTAATTTAACTTATTTTACTTTGTCTTATTTAATTTAATTTTCTCTTTACTGTAAACAGAAATAGCTCCGGTTTTTCATTCATTCATAGGTCTATGTAATTTTGATTAATAATTAATTTTACTGGGGATGAAAACCTGATATCTAAATGTGTATCAGAAAATCCGAGCTCAATACTTGGTTGCTTCTTTTTTGTGTGAATTAATTCACACTGTCCGTTTGCTGGCCATTTAGTACACTAATCCTATGAGCAGTATATTTGCAGTAAAATTACACGCTGGTAAACTTGACACAATGGACAAACACCTGCAGATGACTAGATGTCCCAAATCATTGCTTACTGTGAAAATATCCCTTTGGAGTTCAAGCAGTTTAGATTTTGAGTTTGTCCACTCTTCCTCCAGACAATGGGACCTTGATTTTCAAATGAAATGCAACCTACTGTTTTTCTGTAAATAGAATTTTGAATCACTGATTAGTGTTTAGTTCTCCTCAGAACAGGTCAGACCCTGATAGTGTATGTGTTTGGTTCCTCTGTGCGTAGCTGGTCATAATGCATGGTCTCTAGGTTCAGCCCATTCCTTTTAAAGTTCCTCAAAGTTCCTGCATTGATTTGCCTTAATCATCCATCTAAGGCAATGGTTATCCTTGTTACTGATGCACATTTTCCTAGTGCATGCCCTCCTTCCACTCACCCTTCCATGAGTATGCCTGAATGCAGCACTTTCTGAACATTCAGCTTCTCTGTTGCTTGCTCTCCAGGTGCATGATGCCAAATATTGTATTCTGGTCATCTGTCAAGTCAGCAGCCTCCACTGACAATTGTGTAGCGTATTGATAAGGATTGAAAAAAATGAAAGGGTATTGATTGTACTGCTGCGATAGGTTGGTTTGGGAAAAGCAACAGAGTTCCACTGCACTACAGCTGAATTTTCTATTTCAACTGCCTTTCAAGCTTCCCCATTTTCCTTTCAACCCAAATACTTCATTATTTTTTGTTCGGAGCACATGATTAGTCGCAGGTCATTGTACTTAAAATTTTTTGCTAAACTAATCAGGATGACTATGTTGCTTGACTATGAGGCCTATGGACCTATGCTGCCACATTACTTTTTCAGCCAAGTTTTTATTTTTAATATTTTATCTGTTTCTTTCATTATGGGATTAACAAGCAAATTCTACACTGACACATTCTGATGGAACAATTTTCTTAATTGGCAATGATACACAATAAGATGTTGTACAAATTATGCACCTTATCCATTTGGAAACTACCAAATATTTGGAGGTCCACAATTCTTGTCCTGATATATTGTTTTTCCATTGACCTTTACTGATTATAAAAAAGCGTTTGTTTTGCAAACGTAACTAATTAACTCAAAGATTGTGAATTAACCTACAAGTTTAAAAGGTAAATCCCAATCTATTAGACCTTCCCTATTTGTTTAAGTACATATATAATTTTGGCAATTCTGACTAATTATAAACATAAAAACTAGCTTGTCAAATAGTTGAAAAAAAATGTTTCTTAAAGAATGTATGTAAATATCTGTTTCACTTCTATTCAAGACATTTTTTTGTGCTTGTCTTTTTTTTTTACTGAACTCTCTAAATGCATGCTGCCTGTTTGTCTTCTTGGCTGCCTCCACTGCTCATCTGGAGTCGTGTTCTTCCTAAAATCCTCTGCTGTGAAGATTCCATCTGACTGAAGCCCTCAGGAGGACGACCTTATTTTTAGGATGGTAAACAAACCGATAAAGTGGGCTAAAGAAATATTATTTTCAGAGGACAAACACCTCAAAGTGCCATTGCAGTTACACATTACTTTAAGAGGACATTTTAAAGCAGTGCTTCTGAAATGAAAAGTTGAACACAAACTGTAAGTCATAAAAAGTAGAGGATATTAAAAGTAGTAAGTAAAAGTAGAGTAGGAACTAAATATATAAAATTATTTACTGAACTGATATATACTTTATATAAGGTTTTTGAAGATGTGTGTTGTAAATATAAGTTACATAAAAAATAGTTAGATCAGGATTTGATATTTTTACAAAATAATTTTAAAGACATACAGTACGTAAGATTCATTTCGATTGCAGAAAAATATACGACATCAGTTTGAATAGATCTTGAAAAAAGAACAAAATATAGTGTTAATATTATGATGTGTGAGTCTGTACCCTAATAATGTCTGTTTGTTGCGTGTCAGAGGTAATGTTTTCCCAAGTAGTTTATCTAATTAGGACAGTTCCTCTGTCCGGATATACAGTTATCATGTTCATTATGTACATACCAGAGATTTGGGAGTGAAATCGAGGCACAGACAGAGTGGATCATTCTTAACAGATCCACTTACGCTTAAACACTCAGTTTGATATGGCTGGAGCAAGGGATATCTCCTTATTTACAAAGATGTTTGATGTAATGATGTGGTGATGTGGCTGGAGTTGTATAAAATGCTTCTTTAACTGTGATTAGGGCGACAGTGGCGTTGGATGTAGGAGTTTGCCCTGAAATCGGAGGGTTGACGGTTCAAGCCCCGACTTTCAGTGTCGTTGTGTCCTTGGGCAAGACACTTCACCTGTATTGTCTACTGATGGTGGTCAGAGGGCCCGGTGGCGCCAGTGTACGGCAGCCCCGCTTCTGTCAGTGAGCCCCAGGGCAGCTGTGTCTACAATGTAGCTTGCCACTATCAGTGTGTGAGTGTGTGTGTGAATGGGTGAATGAATGTAGTGTAAAGCGCCTTGGTCAAGTCTCCTAACTTGAATAAAGGCGCTATATAAGTACATGCCATTTACCATTGGTTGCCTTCTGTGACCCAAAGCAACTTCTCGTGATCTTAGTAAGATAACAATTTTTATCGAAATCTGTTGTCGTGTCTCGTGATTATTTAATACATATACATTATGAGGTGTTATTTAAAGAGTCCCCAGTGATCTCTTCTCAGGAAAAGAACCGAAGAGAGAAAGCTTAAAAGTCTAAACACAGAGCTTTCTATGACAATAGAAATTCTGTCATACGTTTGTCTCTAATCGAAATAAATCCAAACATTCTTATTAGAATGACTAGAAATAAAGTAAAATGGGTTATTAATATTACACATCTCTTTGGTTTAGGTTCCATTTGATACTATTAAATGAAGTGTAACAGGGTGTGCGTATTTGCTTCCTGGAGGATCCAGCTGTATAGGTCTATTTTTTATTCTGGACTGAAATGAGTCATCATGCAGGTACGAGCCTATACAGGTCCTATGATCATCAACAATGTTTCTTGGATAAACAGGTTATTGCATCCATTACATAAGACAACAAATGCTTGATGATAGACAGGCTTTGGTTTCTCTGGCTGTCTGGTTCTCATTTAGCAACTAAGACTTTCTACAGAAGTGTTTGGCTACATTGGAGCGATTTGTTATATAAAAACATTATAAATACTGGCTGCATGCAATATTGTGGCCATTGTGAAACCATCGATTAAAAATAATGTGGAAGACTCATTCATCCTTAATATTCAGCCATTAGGGTGAACTTTGCCAGTTCTACAAAGTTATTCTATAATAATCCTGAGTCTGTCTCATTCTCATCAGTCTCCATTACTCTGTTCCAGTATTTTTGCAGATTGTCATCTTCATCGCTCTTACTTCTGATTAATTATCACTCCCTGTGTACACTACCATCCTTTCTTAAAGAGATAAATGGTAAAGAACAAGGGTCATTTTACTTTTATGGGAAAGAGATGTGGAAAAGATATAAATGAATAAATAAAACAAATTTTAAGGTGTCATAGTAATCAGATAATAGTAGCTTTATGTTGTCCTATTTCAACAAGTTTCTATTGAATTTAAAAAGGGAATGGTAACCAAAATGTTTACTCTTGTGTTAGTGTGATTATATTTTTCCAGATAGAAAAAGGTCCAATTACTTTTTGGAAAATTTCTTGTTCAAAGAGTAAAGATGCAAGGAGTTGAAAAACAGAACAAAAAACAGGCTATATATTCCATATTGTCCTCCCTCCTTCGTAGTGTATGTTTAAGCAGTGCATAGATAAAAAATGCTTTTTTTGATATACCTGATGATTATAAGTATTATATGGAATCGTTACTCTAGAAGTGATTTAGAACATTTTATTTTTATATTATTTTTTATTCTTCAAAAAGATCCTTTATTTTTTATTTATATTTAATTATTTTTATCAAAATATAACAGGTTAATTTAAACTGTGCAGCAATGAAGACTATAATTACTGATTAAAACCATAAATAGAATAAGTTATTCTGGGTGTGCCAGTAATTTGTTTGTATTCCCTGTCACATTTTGAAGCTTAAGAAACCAGATCATATAAATATCTTTTATTTTGTTTTCTCAATCATTGAGTTGAATCGTCTTAGGAAATATTAGGAAAGGAGTCTCTTTCACCGAAATATTTTTTTGAACAGGGGTTGAAAGGAAGCAGTTACTAAACACACCATGGCCTTTCAGTCAGAACCCGCCCCCTGCAGGGCAAGGATGCAAAATGTAGTCAAACTGGAAGAATGGCTTTTAAAATATAATTTTCTTCCTTCTTAAGTTGGTAGGTATGAAAATAGTTTAGGTATTATAATTTCATCTGTAATCTCCAGCCCAGTTTAAAGAGCCGCAGTTGCTAAACTCAGTCAACCATGGACCTTTGTTTGTCCCCTGAGAAGCAAGAAAATCGGAGGATATGCAGAGAAATAAACAAACAACTCAAAATGGATAAAAAAAAACTCAAACGGGAGGTGAAACTGTTGTTTTTAGGTGAGATCTTACAAATAATCTACTTTTTGTGTTCTTTTTTCCCCCCTGGTCTAACCTTATTCCCATTCTAATGAGTCAGACTAATTTTTATTGTTATTCAGCTATACTCTAGTGTTGTTTATTCACTTTTCTGAATATTTTTTTAACCTAATCAACTACACCTGTTTTAAATCTGTTGCTTACTCTCTCACCCCAATTTGTCAGAGGCTCATAGTTAAGCTCATTATTGTTAGCTTGCTATAGGATCTCATCTTTTTGTTCTACATGCATTTCGTCACAGGTTTGTCTTTGGAAAATGTATCTGCATCCTACTGCCTGCATATGGATCATTGAAATTACATTTAACTATAAAAAAGCAATCAGTAGATATCTAGTTTTCTAATTTGAGTATCCACATCCTGTTATTTTTCAACATCTTAATTTTGTTGTGTGACAACGACCTGAGAGAACAGATTTCAAATTGTTCTGAGTACAATTTTTTAAAATAAGGGAATAGGTTGCCTATATTTTATTTGCACATTTACTGAATCCTGTAGTTTTAGAAATGAAATCTAATTTTCACTTTTAGATTAAAAACTCATATAAAACCTAGATCAAGCAAAGGAATATGATGAATTGCCTGATAAGCCCACTTTTGCTTCCAAAGTAATCCTCATTAATTTAGGCTTCTACTGCACTTGATCACTGAAAGTAAGTTGGGCAAATGGGCCTGAGATGTTTTCAGCATCTTTTCAAGTCCTGTAAGGCAAGGTGGGCTTTAATGGATAAGAAATTATTAGGCAATTCTAAAGCCAAGTCAACATCTCAAACTTGCTTTTGCTCTTGTCAAACCAATCCTGAACCAGTTTATTCAGTGGGAGGGTTCATTATTCTGTTCAAACAGGTTGCATCAATAAGGAAAATACTGCTTACATTAAGGAGTAAACAAAGTACGAAATAATGTTTGAGAAGGTGTTCAGTGTCAAAATGGGAGATAGCTCTGGCTAATTCTTATTCAGAAAACATCAGAGCAGGCAAAGGCATTTCTGCAGAGAAGACCGAGCAGTGATGATCATTTACAAGGAAAGACAATTTAAGTACAGAGGAGAGAGCCTGATGTAGTGAGATGTAGTGAACTGTAGTGAGCAAACAATCAGAAGTCTGTCTTTTGGTATTTCAAGAATAGTTAGGACTATAGGTGTGTGTAGGAAGATAAAGTTGCAGCACTAGAAACGCTTCAAATGTGGAGAAACCAGTATCGCAGCAGAGACATGTAAGTTATTTCAGTGGCAGCTGCTGGTCTCTGAAACAGGGGAAGCTCAATGCCGTTAATTAAATCCAAACGTAATATGTTGCATTAAGAAAGGTTAAAAACATGAAACACATCACTGCAAAGGGGTAAAAATAGCTGTTGTGAAGTGCTTTAAAATAATATTAACATCAAACTACGACAAGAGTTCAGCACAAGATGACTGATCTGGGTAAATGACTGGCTTGAGTCTCATAAGGAAAATCTCCCCACTGGCTGGCCACTGTTAGTCAAATAATTTAGTGTGTCCTGTGAATCAGCATTGAGTAGACAGCTTCATGACACCCTTCTGTCACACCAATCTGTCTACTTAGGCAGCAACACTGATTGACATTTAATTTCACATGCTGTTGTGCAAACAGAACAGACAACAGGTGGAAATTATTCGCAATTAGCAAGACACTCAATCAAGAAGTGGTCTTACATGTGGGGGCCCCAGACCACTTCTCAGTACCCATTCTCTTTGGCTGATGATCTGGTCACTTCTGAATGTTGGTTGTGCTTTCACACTTGAGGTAGCAGGAGACCAACTCTACAACCAACAAGTGGTTTAGGTAGTGCACCTCATCCAGGATGGCACATCAATGTGAGCTGTGGCTAGAAGGTTTGCTGTGGCTGTCAGTGTAGTGTCTAGAGGATGGAGGCACTACCAAGAGACAGGCCAGTACACTGGGATATGTGGAGGAAGCGATAGGAGGGCAACAACCCAACAGCAGGACTGTTAACTCTATCTTTGTGCAAGGAGAAACAGGAGCAACACTGCCAGTCCCGAAAAATGACTTCCTTTTGTTGCATCCACTGATGCAACAAAAGGACTCCACATTAGAAACCAACTCCATTAGGAAGGTTTGAGGGCCTGACGTCCACAGGTGAGGGTTGTGCTCACAGCCCAACACAATGCAGGATGTTTGCCATTTGCCAGAGAACACCAGGATTGGCAAATTCACCACTGGTGCCCTGGGCCCTTCACACATGAAAGCAGGTTCACATTGAACATATGTGACAGATATGACAGAGTCTGGAGAGACTGTGGAGAGTGATCAGCAGCCTACTACATCCTTCAGCGTGACTGGATTGACATTGGGTCAGTAATGGTGTGGGATAGGCCATATAGCCCTCCATGTGCTCACCAGAGGTACCATGACTGCCATTAGGTACTGAGATGAGATCCTCAGACCCCTTGTGAGACCATATGTTAGTGGCCCAGTGTTCCCCCTAATGCAGAACAATGCTAGACCATATGTTGCTGCAGTGCCAGCAGTTCTTGCAAGATGAAGGCATTGAAGCTATGGACTAGCCCATCCTCTTCCCAAACCTGAATCCGATTGAGAAAATCTGGGGCATCATGTCTCGATCCCCCCACCAACATCATGTTTTGATCAACCTAAAAGTCAAGTTTTGGGGCTGTGGGAGGAAGCCAGAGTACCGGGGGGGAACCCATGTATGCACAGGGAGAACATGCAAAACTCCATGCAGAAAGACCCCAGGCCAGGAATTGAACCCAGAACCTTTTTGCTGCAGGGCAGCAGTGCGACCCATTGCAATAACACAACTATTTCCCTACTGAAGCAATTATTTGTGAAAAATTTTTTTTTTTAAAAGATACATTGTAAATATTTTTAGAGAGAATGGGGTCCGTGGAAATAGATGGTTTTAAGGGTATTTTCTGATATTCACAATCACATTGCAAGGCAGTGGAGCTGAATCATCGTCATTATTTTTGTCTATTTGCTCAAAATTTCAGCAATGGCTTGAAGCTAAGAGTTTCAAAAAAGTTTACTTAGGTACTCCTTTAGCCTAAGTGTGGATCAAGGGAGCATGGGGGCAGAGTCGAACATCCCTCTGGAGAATTAGGACACTATGCACTCATACCAATCAGTTTAAATACACTATTGAAATTTTACTTAAGGGCAAAACTGCAGGAAATTCCAATACAATCCTAAAAAAGTACACTGAAGCTTGGGGTTCTGTATTTTACTAATAAAGCTTTTGCTTGAAAAAATTCTATGTTTATTTTAGAGACTCATTCACGTCCAAACAAACAATATTATCTATAATCCAAATAATCTATGCTACCTATGTGTCTAAATCAGGTCTAGTGCTATATACTGATTGCACCATTTCTTTCATACTTTATTCTGTTTTTCATATTTTTGACATTTTCCCAGGCACTGGTGAAAGTGGGAAGACCACCTTTATCAAACAGATGAGGATCATCCATGGTAAAGGATACAGTGAATCGGAGAGAAATGATTTCACCAGTCTGGTGTATCAGAATATCATTACAGCCATCCAGGCACTGATTCAAGCCATGAGTATTCTGAAGATGGACTATCAGGACAACCAAAATATTGTAAGAACTAATTTACTTTTGTGAATGTTTTGGTATATGTGGGACAAAGAATATGAAAAAATTAGGCAGATAGAGAGAAATAAAAAATGCTTCTAGATTTGTCTGAGCAATTTTATTACTGATGAAATTCTCTTTTCTATATAAATGATAAATAATTCTAACCCTAGAAAAATACAGTAGAGTATGGCACAGGCCATTGTTGGTTCTCCCATTTTGACAACTATTTACATGCATGGTTTAGTTCTCTCTCTCTCTCTCTCTCTCTCTCTCTCTCTCTCTCTCTCTGTCTGTCTGTCTGTCTGTCTGTCTGTCTGTCTGCCTGTCTGTCTGTCTGTCTGTCTGTCTGTCTGTCTGTCTGTCTGTCTGTCTGTCTGTCTTTCTGTCTGTCTGTCTGTCTGTCTGTCTGTCTGTCTGTCTGTCTGTCTGTCTGTCTGTCTGTCTGTCTGTCTGTCTGTCTATCTATCTATCTATCTATCTATCTATCTATCTATCTATCTATCTATCTATCTATCTATCTATCTATCTATCTATCATTCACTACAGTTTGACAATTTAGCAAAAAAAAAATATATATATATATATATTTATACAAACTACTCTCCTTTGTGAGTATTTTTCCCTATGGATCAAACTATTATTGATGAGAACAGCCCATTGTTTTTCAAACCATGTCTGTTCCTATTGGCCAACGCTCTGACCAATGAGCGCAAATGACTGTGACGTAGTAAGAGACTGAAAGCTGGTGGGGGAGTGTAAACAAACAGCCTGTCGGTAAAACGGCGAATACGTCCTTCTTCAAAATGAATGAGCGTAGAACCTCTTCCTGCTCACATTTCAACGAAAACCCCAAGTCTAATCCTACCAAAACTGACTCCAAAGCTGAGTAAATGAGACCTGTTCAATAGTTGTTGCCATCTTTCTTGTTGGGCTTCTCCAGCGTTGCGTAGCTTTGTCGTCACACCCTCAAAATCCCACCCGCTTTCCATCCAGAAATTTGAAACACATCTCTGCGTTGTGATTGGCCTGCCAGTTCTAGGGCCTGGTGGATGGATCGAGGCTAGACCACTCACAGACCTAAATGATTTTGACCACTGGCAGGTGGGGCTAGTTTACTAGGCAAATCCGTATAAATACTGGATAATAATATACTATATAAATATATATAATATTATAATATATAATATTTATAAAGTAATTCATAGGTTATAATGTTATAGCATATGAATATAAAACTTTATAATATCAATATTTAATTGCAAAATATATAACTTTGTATATATTTCATGCCCTCAAACAGTCCTTCTAGAGCTAACTTCAAACATCTTTTTTAAAAGCTTCTTAAGAATATTCCCACTTCATTCTTTGTTAACATAATTTTCTCTATCTTCCATTTTGATTTAAAAAAGTTTGTCTCTGCTGCCCCTTTCACCGTAGCTCACAGCGATATCTAGTCCTTGACTGGATTTTGCAATGCAAATGTAAAAAGTATGTTTTTTAACTTTCCCTTTGCTTCAGTTGCATGGGTTACGCCAATCAAATTTTTATGAATTTGTCTAAATCTTTCCATTCACCTCACTAAATTTGCCACCTTTGCCTCAATTTGCTTTGCTTAGCTTCACTCCATAGCCACTCTTCTTCTTAAGGACAACATAGGAATCCTTCATTCATGTTCGGTTTAAACACAGTTTAAAGTTTTATAACAAGAGCTTCAATATTTGCATAACATTTGCTTCTTTTAAGTCTTTTCCATAAGACTGTTATCCCAATATGAGTTAACATGTAAAATTCTTGAACAGCCGCATCTCAAAAGTGATGATCTGTTGAACCTGTTCACATCACTTTTAGGAGATCTAATAAAAAAGACAAACTGCGTCAGTTTGATACCACAATGGATGTGCTTGGGATATTTTTCAGAGCTATGCTGAAAAATTGTACTTCATGGATTCAGTCAAGGTGCAGACTTTGGAGAGCTGGCAGGTGGATGCCATTAGGAGAGTATGGAATGACCTAGGGGTGCAAAAGTGTTACGACAGGAGAAGGGAGTTCCAGCTGTCAGACTCTGCAAAATAGTAAGTTTTTTTTATTTTTCATATAAGATGTTTTGCTTTAATATATGCTATATGATTGCATTTCTTTCCATAGAAATTAATATATTTTGCTTTTTCCTCACTCTCTGATTTAATGCTTTCTGTTTTGGGTCAGTAAGGAAACACAATTTTGTTATGTTATTATTTAAACCCCACAACTACTTTGTTTCTACACATAGTATGACGTCATGATTGCCACAAATGTGAACCACAAGCGTATATTATGCTCCACAGGCCCATTGGGATCACATATTTTTATTCACAATGTAAAGGGAAAGCTAAGTGTTTACACTTCCCTGCTTTCCTCTCCACAAATCCTTCCTGAGAAGAGATTAAACACTTTAAATAACACTTAGACTTGGACAAACTTTATTGTCATTTTGTATGCAGTGTACACAAAATGGGATTTTTTAAGAATGCTTACAACTGTGTAATGATATTGCAATTAGAATAAGACAAACATTTTAATATAAAGTGCAGCAGTGATCAGAATGTAAACAACATAGAGGAAACAAGAAACCAGGTTAAATAAGGGTGCAAAAGGGCATTACTATGAAAATGTTCAGTGCAGTGCAAAAATAAATATTGCAGTAGAAACATTGAGTTGTGTCCTATTGAAGGATATTGAAGGATAATAAAAGTTGAGGCGCTGCAGCCTCCACACCACACAGTGAGACAGCTGGTCAGAACGCTCTCTATGGTGCTTCTGTAGAAGGTCATGACAATGGGTGGGGGCAGGTTTGCTCTCATCGTTTTTCCCTGGAAGTACAAGCGAACATTAGCAGCCATTCAAAATGGCCCTTCATATTCAAAAGCCAGCAGAATGGTAGCCCACTTCCCTGCAGCTCCCAGCAAAATCCCATCCAACTTCCAGCCACTAGTCTTCTCCTGGGCGTGCAGTTTTCTTTCTCTGACTCTACTGTACCCTTTCTCTGAATTACAGGGTCTGACTAGGAGATGATGCTTCTCTTTAGACCTTAATGTTCACAAATCATGACAGAAAGAATATTTTAGTACAAATATTGATGTTAAAACAAGAATTGTAGGTGACCAGCCAAGAACCAGCAAAGGACCAACCAAGGGCCTATCAAGGAAAGTGGGGAAATTTTGAATGGCTACTACTGTAGCCTACAACACCTTCCAATTTATATGTACAGTATTTAATGACTATAAAAGATGATGGCTGGTTTAACATAACTTTTTATGGCGATAGAAGAGTATCAGTGTTCACAAACTCACATATGTGCTCAACACATGCAGAGGAGAGAATGTGCTGGACAAGATCCAACATCCACAGCACAATCCACACATGTTCATCCTGTGCATGCGTCTAAATCCTATCCTGTGCATGTGTAGATTGTACTGTGTACGTGTGGATATTTTCCTGTGCATGTGTGTAAATCCTACCCTGAGCATGTGTGGATTGTTCCGGGCATTTGTGGATCTTGTCCTGTGCATGTGTTGATCCGATTTTTAAGTGTGAAGATTGAGACTCAATAGAATATATTCTTACTTAGACAGAGCAATGCCTCAGGTTACAATAGCAGTTATTAGCATCTGGCGTTAATCCTCATGACTAGAGCCCTGAATAACACTCAAAGAAGCATTTATACATCTCCTTACATGCATACTGACAGAAAACTCCATAAAATACAGGAGAAAACATTAGCCTTAATACTTAATAGATAATCTCAGTTTTAACAAGCACATACATAAATAATAAAAAATATCCTAAGAACCACAAGCCTATATATGCTGATTGAGCATAAACTACACATGCACATTGAACGTCCCGTGTGCACAATTAATTGAACACCAGCTCAGCCGAGCTGACAAGAAGCAGCGGGGTCTTCCACTGAAATTTAAAAAGATTATATCTTAAAAACGAAAGCAGCACAACTGAGTAAATCTTCACCAACAAACCACTAACAAGTAGAACGTTGTTGTTCAATTTGGGGCTTAATGGGGGGATAGGTAAACTCTGGATTAGCTGAAAAATAATCTTTAATATCTCTGAAACAAAAGTAGCACACATTATAATTTCAACTGTAAAAACCTGCAGTGACGAAAAACTTCTGTATAAATCAACTTTATACCAGCTTATTTGCTTCCTTGAGTTTAAAACAACTTTTGTTTTATTAAAATGAACAGAAATCTAGCCTGCAGGTGTAAAGGCGCCCATACAGAAAAAACAAAAAAAGAATTTGATCAATATGTAATTAGATTTATACTACACTAGGGTTCTGTTGTGGGGGTATTTAGATAGCCTTTTCAAGCCTAAATTGAATTGCAGCTCTTGGGACAATCAGCAGACAAAAACTGACATTTATGACACTACTGGTAGTACCATGAAATTACTTAAAAGCAAATTCCTGTTACTGACAAACAGACAGTGCTGCAGACAGGAGGCTTCGATTGGTCAAATCTATATCTGCTCTACACTATCCGTACTTCCTTTTTGAAACCTTACTGCCTTGTTTTGTTTGATTGACCGCCATTGTGGTAAACGACTCGTGAAGATGGACCAGCTAGAAGAAGTGCGCAAGAGCGTTGGGAACCTTTTTCCACCTGGATTCTCGCTCTTTTTCGCCCTCATGTTCCTCCGTTGTCGCACAAACCTGCCTCTTGCGTTTTTCCACCTCCTAACCGCCTCGGCCGTATCTAGACCCACAGCTAGTCCATGATTGTCCCTCTTGTGTTGTGGCGAGGAATAAAATAGCGCAGACCATGCTTCAAAATTGGGCATAAATCAGAAATATCTGCCTCAAGCTCACTGTGACACACTGCTGTGGGAATATAACCAGCCCTTTAGGGAGAGCACTTGTTTTGAACAGAACATGCCTGGGGCAACCTTGTTGATTGACAGTTTCCTCCAGACAATTATTTGTTTTGTAACATATTTCTTGTAGAACACTGTAGGCTCGTGTTTGGGATTCCTCAGCTTGGGAGGGACAACTGTAAAACGTCACACAACTATTTCCTTTACATTATTGCTGTAGCTCTATGGAATCCTTTTTACTCAGAGTTGACTAGGAAAATATGGCAGACTTGGAGGAGGTCCCCTTTAAAAAAATCTGCTTGGAGCCCTAAAGATGCTTGAAAGTGCTTGGAAGTGGTAGATGGCTTCTCACCATGAGTGGGGTTTGGTTGGAGGTTTTCTTCTCCTCTATCACTACATATGCTCAGCCTAAGAGCTTGCTGCAAAGATAAGAACACAAATCAAGCATTAGTATATTGTTACAACATGCAAGTTCAGGCCAAATAAATGCTGTAATGGCTAATTTATACTCAAACATGTAATATACTAAACCAGGTCATCTGCATGTGTGTTGCAGTGAATGCCCCTGCCCCATCCACAGACACTCTGGTGCACCTCTCCAATATTGTAGGTGCCCGCAGACACAAGAACGCTGGGCCCCTTTTTCCACCTGGATCCCCACTATTTTTCACCCTCATGTCCTTCCGTTGTTGCCCAAACCTGCCCCTTGTGTTTTTTCACTTCCTCAACGCCTTGGCCGTATCTAGACCCACAGCTAGTTCGTGATTGTCCCTATTGGGTTATGGAGTGGAACAACATGGCACAGACCACGCTTCAATATTGGGCATAAATCAAAAACACTGCGACACACTACTGCGGGAGGATAACCAGCCCTTAAATCTTTGAAATGATGCAATCTGATCTGAACTTGACCACACTGTTTGATAACTAATATGTAAATGGAGTCTGTATAGCTGACTCAGTCCTTCACTTGACTTTTTCATTTAAGGTTTTGTGTTTTGATGGTATATAAATAAACAGGATTCAACTGAATTGAGGCAACATCCAAAGTTTGCACCTTGCCTCAGTTGATAATCTCAATTAGTTGAGAAGACGTAATCCTGTACTTGCAAACTTGACCGTCTTCCCATCCAGTTGATTAAATGCTTTCTTCCCTCTGTATTACCTTTCATTGCTGCCATTATCCACCCCTCCTTTGCCTCCAGTTCCACTCTGTCATTATTTAAATCTTTTTGCAGTTACCCTAATTCTCAAAAAAGCTGGTTCAGATCCCAATGATATCAGCTTCATTAACTCCCTTTGAGGTAATACTTAAACTCCAAAGCACTACTCCTCACATTAAGGGTAAACCCATCATGTAGTTCTCACGTCTCACTGACCTCCTTCATATTTACAGATCAGCCAAACTTTCAAATCCTCCTCATCCTTTAGCTTTACTGTTCTTTCAGTTCCTCTGACTTTTCTCTTCCTGCTGACATACACAGCAGTGACTCTTTGACTTTGTTAAAATCGCACCTCAAGACCCATTTTCTTAAAATGGCTCTGCTGGCTTTTTGTTAAAGGTTTTGTTGGGATCTTTTTGGTTTGTGACTCATTTTTTTGTGTTGACCTTAAGTTACCTGAAGGGGGCCTAACAAATACAATGTATTATTATTACTACCAGGAAGGAAGCTAAATTGTTTCAGCACAAATGAGTTTTCTAATTTGAGAAAAATAAGAGTCAAATGTTACGTTGCTGTTTTGTAGAATGTGTAATGGCTTGATCTATACATGATATAGCACTCAAATGTATTGTATAAATTAACTTGAGCAAAGTTCAATTTCAGTTTGTTATGTGAGTGTTCTTTAATTAAGTTTCTTTTTTCCTTTATCCTATCAGTTTTTTGAGTGACATCGACAGAATCGCGGGCGCAGGATACATTCCAACTCTGCAGGACATCTTGAGAGTCAGAATTTCCACCACAAGCATCCAAGAGTACCCGTTTGAATTGGAAAAAGCCATCTTCAGGTAAGACTTCTGTTTGGTTAATTAGTTGTATTATTAAAAAAAAAAACACCATAAAATTTTATAACTAAAAATTAGCACGAGTTGCTTCATGTTTTGAAATACTTTGCCAAACGTATTGCAAGATGTAATACACACATATGTAAGTAATAATTAATAAAAACTAGAAAACATGGAAGTCAGGAAAATGACACTGATTAAACTTCATGTAGATTCATACATATGATTCATATATATATATATATATATATATATATATATATATATATATATAATAAACTTGTAAACAAGTCTGATGGAGCTCCTAAACACATTTTGTTGAGCAACACTTTGAGGCCATCACTGAAGTCAGGTGATTTCCGTAATGTTCAGGAAATGTTCAATAAGACTTCTGCAGCAGTTGACAGGTATGTTGGTTCACTGTTCATAAGCAATGTATTTTAATTTGTGTGGGACAGTTCTTTTTTTAATAATGATTTTATTTTTATTTTCAAATGATCATTATGTCATTTTTATTTACTATTATTACTTTTTTCATTTTTTTGTTGTTCTTTGAATTACTAGTCAATTTATCATTTTCTTTAATGAGAAGGTATGTAATCTTTCAAGCACATCTGTATATAAACTGCTCTCTCAACCATCTTTTATACTCCTGGATGAAGTGGGTGGCTTCTTTGCCTCAAGCTGTATCTCTTAATCATATAATTTCGGGGCTGAGATATTTGAAGTTTCTCCAAGTATCCCTTGGAGCAACTTCTCCTTTGTAGGGGTCACTGCCCGAGTGCTCCAATGCACTCGGGGCAATGAGGCAGGAGGGTGAAGGCACCACAATTGCCTTCACCCTCCAGACTCTATAGTTCTTCCTTTAGCACTTGGTATTTCTCTAGTGTACCATTTCGTTTTATCGAGATGTTTCCATCATTGAGGATGGCCATATTGATTACTACGGCTTTCCCCTGCTGCTTACAAATGATGACAATGTCCGGTTGGTTGGTCACAACCATTTTCACTGTTTGTACGTGGAAGTCCCAAGGGATAGACCTTAGACTTTGGACAGATTTTATTTGTCATTTTGTTTACACAAGTGTAAAACAAAAAAAAATTTGGTTTGGAAACAGCTCACTGGACGATTTCATCTTTTTAAAAGTGCACCCTTTAAAAATAGTAAAAGCGACTTTAAATTTACAGTTCTAACATCCGAACAATGGCTTGGGAGGTTTTGGACTGAATGACAGCACAGAAGCACTGACCATATACATATATGCATATATGTACATATATAACATTTCTGTGTTTTTAGGATGGTGGATGTGGGCGGCCAGCGTACAGAGAGAAAGAAATGGATCCATTGTTTTGAAAATGTCACCTCCGTCATTTTCCTGGCTGCACTCAGTGAATACGATCAAGTTCTTTTTGAGAGTAAAAAGGATGTATGTTCTGGTCTATTGGTGTTTCTATTCCTAATATTTGTTTCCTCAAATTTGGTGTAACTGTACTTATCTGTGTTTTAGAATCGAATGGAGGAGAGCCTCGCCCTGTTCAGGATGATCATTTCATGCATTTGGTTTAGGAAGTCCTCCACCATCCTCTTTTTGAATAAAAAAGACCTGCTAGAGGAGAAAATCAAAACATCACACTTGGCAACATACTTCCAAGACTTCAAGGGTAAATGATAGTATTACTCTTGAATGTCTCATTGCAGATCTATAGTTATTTCTTTATTTATTTCTTTGAAAAAACAAAAAACTTTTTCCTGCATCACTATTGATATGTATGATAACAGGCCAAAAGCACCTCTTGCTTCGTTTTTACATTGATCATGGTCACAATAATCCCAGCATAGAATGATTAAATAGATAGATATTAATTTTTTAATGATATGTATGCTGTTAATAGTGATGCTGCCCTCTAACCAATTGGTGACAGACAACCTTGTACATTGCATTTCGCAAAAACTAGTGACAGCTGGAACCACATCTATGCAGGTGCTGAAAACTGATTCAGTAAGACGTAGCTGTTACTAGAGGATAAGCCTAAAAAGCAAGTAGAGCTGTGCTCAACAAAAAGGGCTAATAGGCTTGTTCAAAGAGAATGTTCTCAACCCATAAGTTTTCGTTCAAAACACTTGCAGTACTTATTCCTTATTTCCAGGATTATTTTCTGTTTCCCAAAACGCATGACTTGTGTTTTAGACTTATAATCCACCAATGAGCAGCCTCCCAATGAGGGGGTAGCACTGCTGCTTTGCAGCAAGAAGGTTCCGGTTCAATTCCCGGCCCAGGATCCTTCTGGGGTCATTCTGGCGTCATTCTGCATAGAGTTTACATGTTCTTCCTGGGCATGGGGTTCTCTCTGGCTACTCCGACTTCCTCCCACAGTCCAAAAACATGACTGTTAGGTTACTTTGCTTCCCTAAACTCTGCGGTGTACCCTACCTCTTGCCCGTAGACAGCTAGGGATAGGCACCAGCAACCCTTACGACTCCAGCTGGGATAAAGCTTGATGGAAAATGGAGTGGATGAAAATGCAACACTTTTGCATTTGACGAAAACCTTGTTTAAACCCACTAAGAATTGGCTTTTAGTGGCAGTGAGAACAGCCAACTGATTGTGTCAAAGGATTCGAGACTGGTTAAAAGTGTTTTATCTATACAAAGCTAGCATATTCTCATGTACTCAGAGCCCAAGAGCATGACAGTTTTTGGCCCCTAAGGTTTAAGTTTGTTAATTCATGTTTGCTTGCACTGTTTGTCTCATTCCAATAAAAAAAAAAAAAAAAAAAAAACGCTTCTCACCCAAGTAGTGCTGGAAATAGGCATCAGCCTTTTGCGTCTTGTTAATCTTTCTTTTTGTCAGGGCACATAACTGCTTACACAAAACCAGGGTATCTGGAAGTTTTTTTCCTTTTACAACATCCTTCTACAATACT
Source organism: Cyprinodon tularosa (assembly GCF_016077235.1). Classification (NCBI taxonomy): domain Eukaryota; kingdom Metazoa; phylum Chordata; class Actinopteri; order Cyprinodontiformes; family Cyprinodontidae; genus Cyprinodon; species Cyprinodon tularosa. Next base: position 1,343,743 of record NW_024039718.1, on the reverse strand, counting down.
GATACATGCATGCTCAGTATTAGGGATTGCTGCAGAATCAGTGCAATCAGTTGGGTTTCCTTCAATAGAATTTACTGGGCTGCAGTGTGTATTAACTAAGACTAAACTGGAATGTTTGTAATTGCCTTTTAATCCTTCTGAAGGAATATGTTGAAATGAACTGAAATGATCTGTGCTACAGACAGGAATAAGTCATATTTGTTAATCAGCAATTTACCTTTTGTTATTTTCAAATGAACTCTTCATTGTGATGTTATTTTACACTAAAATCATGCATTCTGTTTCAAAAAATTTAGACATACTAAGTAAAATTTCCATAACATCTTATATTTTTTATTTTACAATAATTGAAAGAGGAATTCCAGCTGACACCTGAAATTTTGTTAAAACAGATACAGTAAGAATAGCTGCAAATATGCAATTTAATATAGAAGATGTTAAGTGAGTATACGACAAAGATATGATTATTTAATTAAAAACAGTAACTCACGATATTATAGTTAATTTTACATAAATCATTCTCAATCAAAACATGAGTATGTCAGGAAGAAGAATACAAAGCTAATTTAAACAGCTGTTTACAAACACTTTACTTATTATTTTAAAGGGATAAATACAACATGTTAGAAATTAAGGCATAGAATTTAAATTATTTGTTTTTAAATGTGGATGATTTGGAAGTTGCCTTTTTATTTATGCTGATTTTGAACAACTCTCCCTCTTACAGGACCTCAAGGCGATGCTGAATCAGCAAAGATTTTCATCCGGCAGATGTTTATCCAGTTTAAAAATAAGGACAAACCCCTCTACACACACTTCACCTGTGCGACGGACACTGAGAACATCCGGTTTGTCTTTGCATCTGTCAAAGATACAATCTTAGAAGAACACTTACTCAATCACGGACTTGCATAAACCAGCATGAAGAACTTGTGTGTTCACAGATTATCAATATAATATCACATTAAATGTATTTAAATCAGTAGAAAATATTGTTCTTCAAAAAAATTTCTTTTGTAGAGCCTAGAATAAAATTTTGGGTTACAATTTCGGATTATGGAAACCTGGGGACAGTTTCATGTTTCAACAATTTCAGTAAATATTCTTGTTTTCAGTAAATAAACAAAACAATTAGATCTTTATGCCTTTATTATACCTTTTCACTGTTTAATTTTCCCTGCATTGTTATATCCTGATTTTACTTTTATTGTAACTTTACATTGTGTATTACAAGAAATTACTATTTTTTATATATTTTATTTAGAAGATTGTTCCGAAATTGTTCATTCTACTTATCTAAGTAACACATTTTGTCATTACCTTGGGTTTTCACTTTCTTTCACAAAGTGAAGCAAAAAAAGCTTTTAAGTAAAGTATGAATGTGACAGCAAATATTCATGACAAGAGCACACAGTTCCTATTTATAAACCAATACTTAGAGAAAGGTTGTCTAAAGCTGGATTAGACCCAGGACAAAGAGTCCAGGTCAAAGTCCTTATTCAAAAAACTTCGGCAATTTGATCTACACTGACCAAGAGATTTTAGTTGTTTTATTCTAGGTCAGAAAATGCTTCTTCTAGCTAAATGTTATCTTCTTTGTGAAGTTTTGTCATAATTCTTTGAAACTGAATAATATGAATTTTTACATTCAACAAAGATCCTTGTTTCTGATAGGAAATATCAGAAACAAGAACCTTATCTTTACCTCCCTCCATAGATTCAAGTCCAGACTGTCCTTTTCTGAAGTGAATTTGACTTTGTTGTTTCAGCGGGAAATCCTTGGCTACTGCTGTTTTTTTTGTTTCTTTTCCTTCACAAATGTTTGATCTCTTTAATCTGTGTAATTTGTGATTTTTCCACTTTTTAAAAGTTCTCCCGGTAAGCATAAACAACTACTTGGCCATGTTTTATAATAATTTAATATATATATATAAATTATAATATATTCAATATTCACCCAGTTCTCTGTGTTAAATGTTATTTAATAAAATAATTTGACTGCCATATATTGTTCTGTGAAAAAATGTCCAACTGGCTGTGTGTTAAAACAACAGATGAAAGTGTGAATCGAGCAGATAACTTTCTACGTATATAGAATAAATTCATTAGAACTTTCATTTAAAATATAAGAATTTTTGATAGAATTGATTTAACCCCACTAGTGTTGTTTTCATCAACGATGACGTTACGAAATTATTTTGTTGACGCTCCTTTTTTTCATGATGATAACGAGAACTGATGAGCTAAACATGGATCTATGTTGACGAAAACTTGAGAATTATTGGTGTGAGTTTTAGTCAATGAGACATGATGAGACAAGACTAAAAAAAAATCAGGGAGTGGTTGGTCAAACATTTAAACTGCATCATTGTGCTGTAATCTGCTAAGCAGTATCAGGCATGCTGCTGCGTCCTGTTTAATCACATAGCACCTGCCGTGCAGGGGGGTTCGTTCTGCATGACCACAGATGGATCATAGCAGCAGCCGCAGCATGAAACTAATCCAGAATAGTCCAGGTGTCTGACAGAACACCAGTACTGAGTGCTGAACTCTAACAAACTGATCTTCCATCCAGTGGGGGATTTGCCATTCGGCAATACTAGGCAGTTGCCTTGGGCCCCAAGTTCCTGGGCCCCCCTATAACTCTGTTTACATGTATGGTTAATACAACTATTCCTAATTTCTGAATATTAGCCAAAGTGCCATCAGAACGCTTATAATATTAAGTGTCTCAGCAGCATGTGTCATGATTGTTTTAAGGAATCTGACCCACATGCAGAGTACCAATCAGAGACCAAGGGAAAAAGTTAAACAGGTTTATTGAGGTAATGAGTAGGCCTACAGGAGTTGGATCTGGAACTCAGTGACCTGGTGAACCAGAACTGAAAAGTCTGGAGGGGAGATCACAGTGATCAGTTCAGGGACCGTGGGAGAATTGACTGAAGCTTGAACACTGTTGGAGCGGGACTCATGTTTGAGGGGATTCTTGTTTATCTTTGAAACCAGTCAGTGTGGGTTTATCCAGAGATGAGGTAACTCGTTGGAGAGCGGACAGGTAGACATTCATTGGACCCGGAAGAGCAATGGAGCGAACTGTCACTTGGATTTCCGAAAGGGACTTGAACGGCTCATGTGGATGTTTTCCCCTGCTCAGTGTGAACTCAGTAAATTCTTCCATGGGGAGAAGGCCAGACATTCAGTTACACAGGAAGGCTTGCTCCCGAAAGGCAAAGACAAAAACATTATTAGACTCAGAGAAACAAAGGCTCAGGTTAGACTCAACTAATCTCAGCTTGGCTAGAGTACCCAAAACTGGCAAACACTCTGGCATAGAGGTAGTGACAGCCTACTGCTCAAATACTTCTCCAGATAGTGATCCAACGAGCCGCAGGTGTGCAGGGAGGCCCAAAGAGGACGGGGCATCACCTGGTGGTGGAGAGAGAAAAGACATGCAAACAACCCACACAAACTAGATCCCTAACAGCTCTTGCTGCCCTCGCTGCTTAATAAACTATGTGGCTGATCATCCTCTGCCAAGCATCAAAAAAATCCCTTTCACTCTCTGCCTGAGCATATGTCAATTGCAAACATCTCAGATTATATTGCAAACTATAGTTATGCACTCAGCCAGTAAGTGGTAACATGTTCACATGAAGCTTCATGAAATTTGTGGTTCATTGAAGCAATTTGATCAAACGGTTCAATGCCTCATGGGGGTTCATCTCCACACTGCTGCTCACTGGAACAGATAGGGACAATCAGGAACTCACTTAGAAGATTCTCCATCTTGAAGTACCAGGAGAGAAACTGAATTTGTTGGTCATGGGACAGAAACTGTGTCAGAACTGACAGGTTTGAATCATGAGGCGGTATCTAAGAGGTAGGCAAGAAGGAAATAAAACAGGTCGTTCTCCAGAAATCAGAGAGCTCGGAATAGTTCTACAAGAAAAGATTTACCCACTGTGAGGCTTTCAACTAATCCAACACAACTGGTTCGAAGTATGATTAAAAAAGGCAGGGAAGCTGGTGGTAAGCATGAGTACTACTGATAAGGGGTGCAGCTGCACAGGTGGGAAAAATGAGTGACAATAATGCGAGGAGTAGAGTTGAATATAAACTAAACAGTTACTTTGACAGAATAATAAAAATAAGTATGTTGCGGAGAGTTTGATCTCTACTACCATCAAATGCCAGAACAACAGCATCAGAGCAAATTATTTAAGGAAGGTCAACAAGTTGATAATGAAGCCAGCCCCTTTCTAGGAACTCTTTTAAAACATTTGAAGATGTTTTTACAAAGAATAATTCTTTATTAGGTACCCCATGCTAGTAACGGGTTGGACCCCCTTTTGCCTTCAGAACTGCCTCAATTCTTCGTGGCATAGATTCAACAAGGTGCTGGAAGCATTCCTCAGGGAGTTTGGTCCATATTGACATGATGGCATCACACAGTTGCCACAGATTTGTCGGCTGCACATCCATGATGCGAATCTCCCGTTCCACCACATCCCAAAGATGCTCTATTGGATTGAGATCTGGTGACTGTGGAGGCCATTTGAGTAGAGTGAACTCATTGTCATGTTCAAGAAACCAGTCTGAGATGATTCCAGCTTTATGACATGGCGCATTATCCTGCTGAAAGTAGCCATCAAAAGTTGGTTACATTGTGGTCATAAAGGGATGGACATGGTCAGCAACAATACTCAGGTAGGCTGTGGCGTTGCAACGATGCTCAATTGGTACCAAGAGGCCCAAAGAGTGCCAAGAAAATATTCCCCACACCATGACACCACCACCACCAGCCTGAACCGTTGATATAAGGCAGGATGGATCCATGCTTTCATGTTGTAGACGCCAAATTCTGACCCTACCACCCGAATGTCGCAGCAGAAATCGAGACTCATCAGACCAGGCGACGTTTTTCCAATCTTCTATTGTCCAATTTCGATGAGCTTGTGCAAATTGTAGCCTCAGTTTCCTGTTCTTAGCTGAAAGGAGTGGCACCCGGTGTGGTCTTCTGCTGCTGTAGCCCATATGCCTCAAAGTTTGACGTACTGTGCGTTCAGAGATGCTCTTCTGCCCACCTTGGTTGTAACGGGTGGTTATTGGAGTCACTGTTGCCCTTCTATCAGCTTGAACCAGTCTGGCCATTCTCCTCTGACCTCTGGCATCAACAAGGCATTTCCGCCCACAGAACTGCCGCTCACTGGATGTTTTTTCTTTTTCGGACCATTCTCTGTAAACCCTAGAGATGGTTGTGCGTGAAAATCCCAGTAGATCAGCAGTTTCTGAAATACTCAGACCAGCCCTTCTGGCACCAACAATCATGCCGCGTTCAAAGCCACTCAAATCACCCTTCTTCCCCATTCTGATGCTCGGTTTGAACTGCATCTTGACCATGTCTACATGCCTAAATGCACTGAGTTGCCGCCATGTGATTGGCTGCTTAGAAATTAAGTGTTAACGAGCAGTTGGACAGGTGTACTTAATAAAGTGGCCGGTGAGTGTATACAACATTAAAAAAAAGTTTTTTAAATGTGAGTTTTTTACACTCACGTTTAATTTTTACTTCGGGATTCATAAAGTATATTTTTATCAAATTGTGTTCCATGGAAATGTTGATTTGATAAAAAATAAAGTTGATGTGAATATGTGTGTCCTTTACACACACCCAGACCAATCAGTTCAGGTATGCAGAGGAAATAGTTCACACTGAAGGTGCCTGAGGTTAGGAACACTTTCCTTCCCATTGCTGCCATGGCTGATGGTGTGAGCATGCACAATAATATATTGGTAGACAGCTGTCTGGAGTTTAGAAATTTCAAAAGAAAAAAGGGGAAATAATGTTGCGGTCGATAAAACAGTGGAAAGGGGGAAGCAGGTCATTGATAATAGTGTAAAATGTGATTTTTTTTCATCATACACGTTATTTCAGGAAACATCAAAATTAAATGTGTTATACATAAGTATTAGCCAATAGACTAATGGTGAAAATGAAAAAGATTCTATTAAAAAATTTGTGCAGTACTCTTCTCCCATTTTATTCTGGGTAAGTCTGCAGATTTAAATCGTTTTAGTCCCGAATTGCTTTTAATTATGATTTAATCAGATTTTAGTCATCAAGATTAAGAACTTGACTAGACTAGAAAATATTGCTTTCCAAACAATTTCCAAACACATTAAATACAGGCTAAATTTTCTAATTCAAATAACCATATTCATATTAATTGAATTACAGTCTAAAAAAAACAAACCAAAAAAGTGATGTAACAAAGATTAGGGGAGCCGTGTCGGATATACATTTTTTAAGGTAAAAGAATTGTGCATTTATTGCATGAAAGTTATTTTGTGATATGTAGCTTAATTTTTTTTTTTCATTTTTGATGACATCATCCATTACTGCTAAAATTTGGCTCAAATACTCATTTTCTCATAGACAGTGCCCCTTGCTGCTGGATTCAACAAAGAAGACACACAGTTTGAACTTAGTTGGCTCTAAACCTGGCCCCGACCATTCTAGTTTTACTAGGTCTATTGTCATAGTTACCAAGTCAGACTCAGAGACATGAAACCCAAATGACAACAAAATAAGGCAGGCTTGACCAACTAAGCCTGGATTATAAACAATTTTATGAAACACCTTTCTGGCCTCCAACTGAACATGCTAAAAAAACAAACAAAAAACAAACAAAACAGTTGCTCATTGCATCATTGCCTTTTTAGTCAGAACCCACCCCCTGCATAGCAGGAAAACAAAAAGTGGCCAAACTGGAAAAACAGTCCAGAAAATTCCCCGTCTTCATTCTTTACCCGACTTATTTTCAAACATCAAGGTACTTTTCTTTTTAGTTGTATTCTCCGGTACAGTTTTTGAAACCATAGTTGGTAAACTTGGTCAACAATGGATGTGTGTTGCAACTTGTCTGCTGAGGAGAAAGAACGTCAGAGGACATGCAAAGAAATAAACCAACAACTTAAAATGGACAAACAAAAACGCAAACGGGAGGTGAAACTGCTGCTTTTAGGTAAGGTCTATTTTTTGGTGTCTATTTTTAAGAGATTTTGCAGTGGTCTAGCCTTACTCTTTTAATGAGTCCAACTGTTTTTGTAATTCAACTACATTCATTTGTTGTTCTCTCCTTTCATTTGACCCTACTCATTAACCTCCCGTTCAAAACTCTTAGTTATCCTATATGCTTCATAATACTAACTATAACGCTGTTAATCTATTATTAATAATTGCCTCAGTGTTTCATGGGTTTGTTATTGTTATCTTTTTATGTGTCTCTCTGTATTCAGCATGTATTTTGTCACAGTTTTGGTCTTTGAAACTTGAATCTGCCTTCTCCTGCCTGCATTTGGATCATTTAAATCTAAATACATCTTCACATTTACTGATCTTTGTTTTACTTTTCAAAAATAGAATCCTATTTTGCCTTCAGATGATTAGTAAAATAACACCCCAATTAGACACTACATTTTCTGACATAGTCCACATTTCCTTCCAAATCATCCTGATCAGTTTAGACTTTGACTGTGCTTGACCCCTGAAGCTATGGTATCTGGGACCAGAATGTTTTCACCACCCCCAATTCTTGTAAGTTGCAAGGTGGTTTTTAAGAACTGTGCAAAGAGTTTATCCCATAAATCTGGAATGTTAGCGTAGCGGTTAGAGCAGTGTGCTTGTGCTCTGAGAAGGTTGCAAGTACCTGGTTTGATCCCCACAGCCTGCACCAAGGGTTCTTGAGCAAAACCCTTAACCCGACACTGCTCCCCACGCACCAATCAATGGCAGCCCACTGCTCCCCGAGGGGATGAGAGAGTTAATTTCTCCATTATGGGACAATAAAGGGATTTACATTGCATCCTTGATTGGACTTGTGTTTCTTTGAGATCAACTCAACACCTCAAGCTTGCGGCTGTGGTTGTCAAACCATTCCTTAACCAGTTCTGCATAATAGAAGGGTGTGTGTGTTATGGAACAATGTTAATGAGATGGAATGTCTCAAGACACCATCCACATGGTTTGAATGACCCCTTTTCTCCCAGGGAAAATACCCAAACCATCACATTAACTCCACATGCAACTCTGCTTGCATTAGTTTTCTTGGTAAGTGATGCCAAAACACCAAACCCTCTGTTTTAAAATGAACATAAATTAGCAGATCAGGCCATATTCTACTGCTTCTCTGTGGTCCAGATCTAATGCTAATGTACCCACTCTTGGTACTTTTAGTGTCAGAGGTCAGCCATACAGTCCTATCTGCAACAATCTGTGAAATTTGGGGCATCCTGATATCAGCACTAATGGCACTTTGAGCTACAGTAGTTAACATTGCTGATTGTGCATTAGTGACTTTGTACATTAATAAGTCTGAAATTTGTAGTCATTTAACCAATCTTCCCTCTTTGGATTATTTTGATACTGATCTGTAAACTGGGGAAAACCGCATAGAGGCTTCAACATTAAAACTGCTGTGTCCCAGTCTTCTACCCATTACAATTTGGTCAGTGTCAAAGTTTCTTTAATGCACAAACTTTCTTGTTTTCTCACTTGAAACAAAAATTACACCTGCCTAATAAAAACCAACAGGTAACAAGTACCATGCCCTTTCAAAACACTTGCTTCAGTGGAGCTATTTATTTGTAAAAGACCAACAAAACATAGTAAATATTTGTCAATTTGAAAGTGGCCTTTAATTGTTTTTTTTATGTAGGATTTATATGTATGTATTGAATAAATCTTTATTTTATTGTTAGATTATAAATGGAGTCCACCTGTGTGAAAATTAATCTCAATGTCATTACATCTGAACGAATCAGAGGTTTGTTTGGGAAAATTTATAAACAAAACAAAACATGTCTCAGGGCCAAGTTGTTCAAATCAAAGCACGACGAGGTCTCAAATTCAAATAATTTGTGTTACGCAACTTTTTACATCTAAATCAAGTGCCTAAACTGATTCACTAACATGCAGTCAAGCACTACAGGGCTCTGCCAATGAGCTAATATTTGGGTCAAGTGTGTTGAAGCATATTTTGTACAAGTTATGGGACACTGGTCATAAAGGACTGGAGTGTGACGTCAGAGTACAAGGATTATTTAGTCTACATCAACACCTAAATGCATTTGGGAATCTTTGCCAAGTTGAACACTGTTATTTTCAGATATATTCCATCTAAGCTGACATATTTTGAGCTATTTACTAATCAGGTTCAGTTGCTGTATATTGCTGTTACTCATTTGGCCATACTCATTTTTCTGTCTTTTGTACTTTTTTTCAGGGGCCAGTGAAAGCGGCAAGAGTACCTTTATCAAACAGATGAGGATCATACATGGGAGAGGATACAGTAAATCAGAAAGAGAACATTTTACCAGTTTGGTGTGTCAGAATATCATCACAGCTATCAAGGCACTGATTGAAGCCATGAGGACTCTTAAGATTGACTATCTTGATGACCAAAACATTGTAAGGACTTGTACACTCACATACACAAATTTTCCCTCTGATTTTGTTGGATATTTTTGGGACAATCAACAGGAAAGAATGGACAGGAAATAGAGGAATAAGGAAAAATGCATCGATAATTGCTTGGGGTCACATCTATAAAGGTTGCATCTGCATATGATGGTATTTGATACTCGGGTAGGCCACTTCCCTTTCCATTCAAATATCATGATGAAAAAAAATAAAAAAAAATAAATAAATATATTGTCAGGTCTATCCCCACCTCACTCTGCAGTTCCAGCGTTCTGCTTGCTATTTACTGTATTAGAAATCAGGGGTCTCTTGTTACAATAGCTGAGACTGCTCTAGAAATGAGAAACAACATGACTTGCAGTCTCAGTACACATCCTATAAATTTCAGGGTTCAGTCAAAGTCCAAGCGGTTGAAGCTGTTCACCAAAGTTCAGCAGGTCGAGTGCTGCTCGTAAATCACCCACAACCTCCCCAAAAGCAAGTTCACAAATCACAGTATACTTCAGAAAAGGTGGCTGTAAAAACATGCACATAGCACACAGATTTATGCATGATAACACTACACAGATACATTTATATACAATTATTCTAACATGTATGTATGTAAAATCTCGGCATCAATCCACCTCTGACCAATATTTATATTTTCGTATCCAGAAGAAGATCTCATAAATGTACCACTTAAATCTTTTGAGGAATTTGTTGTCTTTAAACTCTTATCAAAGCAGTGAGTTTTCTTTCTTGTTAATTCTTTGTTTCTATCATTTTAGTAAAAAGCTTAGTTTAAATATAATTATTTCTTAAGAACATGTGAACTAATCTCCAAATTTTACTCCTTCGGTGGAAATGATCTGCATTATTATTATTATTATTATTTTTTTTTATTGACATTGGCCCTTATATAATGTCTGACACCCGCAAACTATTTCATTTATCAGTTAATTTAACATTAGCCGTCATTAGTTAGTATCTCAATTAAATTGAGTTATAACAGCCATTTTAAGTTTTTTTATAATTATTTGTTCAACGTGCTAAAGTTGTTATTTTCTTATTTTTCTACCCTGGGCTATGGATTTTATGGACGTTTATGAAAAATGTGTCTTTATTGGACTCATCTCAAACTCTTGTTAGCAAATTAAAAAAAATTTCAAACCGGGTATTTATGGTTCCAGATCTAATTTAAAGATAATACTAAATATACCTAGAGTGAAAGATAAATTTAGTGAAACTGACTCTTGATACATTTTTGCTTCACGTGTTTAGAATAGGATAGAAGGAAATAGTTTTAGCTGGTGTTGTATAAGCTGGTTAATTGGGGAGTGTTGGCCTAGTGGTTAGAGCAGTGTGCTTGTGCTCTGAGAAGATTGCAAGTACCGAGTTCGATCCCCACATCCTGCACTCTGGCTCCCCGAGCAAGACCCTTAACCCCCACACTGCTCCCCTGGTGCCGCACAATGGCAGCCCACTGCTCCCCTAAGGGATAGGTTAAAAGCATGCCTTGTAAGGCCCTGTGATGGGGCATCATTGGTATAAGCTACTTTTACGTAATCAAAAAGTCTCCCGTGGTGTGTTTCAAATACAAAAACCAGATCACTGCTCGACCCTCAACAGGCTCCATCTCATACTTAACTCAGTTCAAACCTGTAAATCAGAAACCACAATTAGTTTAGAGCTGTAATTTTCCACTTATTCTATAGAGATAGAAATAATTGCACATGTAGAATTTCAGTTAGATCAAACAACTGGAAGTGGGTCAGGGTCATTACTTATTGAATGGGCAACTTATTAAATAAATGATGGCTAAAATCTTTACTAAAATAATAATAAAAAAAAAATTACAGAAGCACAATATATTGCATCTTATTACTTCTGAGCACTATTGACCTCATAATTAATCAAGGTCCAAAGGACAAAAGGTCAAGATCAGATATATTTTACCAGTGAACTGTAATTACCACCTAAAATTTGTTCAGTTATTAATCTGGTGAGAACTCTGGTATTACTGTAAAGCTGCTCCCCTTGCAGAACACAATAAATCTATTTGTTCCAACTATTAAAGACTGGTACAGAAACTCCAGTACTTTCCCATAACTCCACTATGAAAAATCAAAACAAGCATCAACTTCAGTTAAGGAAACAGTAAGATGGAGGGGTATAGATTACTCTTGGGAGAATGAAACATGTTATTAGATTCTTGAGCATTTATATCTTATAATCATGTTCACAGCACAAAGTATCTTGAATACTTCATTTAAAAACTGCTTTTAGTTGACTCAGTCATTGATGTTTCTTTACTTTCAGAAATGTGCTGAAAGACTGTACCATGTGAATTCAACCGAGGTATATACTTTAAAGTCCTGGCAAGTTGATGCCATTAAGCGAGTATGGAATGACCTTGGAGTGCAAAAGTGTTACAACCGAAGGAGGGAGTTTCAGCTGTCAGACTCTGCCAAATAGTAAGCTTTTTTTTTTTTTTTATACTCAATATATTTTGCAGTGCACCCTTGCTTCTCTAAAATTAAGCTGTAGTTTGATAATATTTTGTTTTAAATAAATTTTCTTGATTTTACAGTGGAGCTGTTGTTACAGATTTTCCACTTACATCTTGGGTCAATAACTTCACCAATGGTTGAATGGGTTTCTGTTTTGGGTCAGAAAGGATTATCTAAATCATTTCTATATCTGAAAGTTTGTATATTTCTGTTGCTTCCTTCAAATTCTTATGCTTACATATGTTCTGAGAAGAGCCGATGGCAGTCCTCTCAAACTCAAGGGCCAGGTTACAACTTTAATATTTGTCTCTGATTCGACACACCTGACTCGAATATGAGCTCATTACAGAGCTGGACTGCTACTAATGTGGTCGTTTAGCTGTTTGATTCAGGTGTGTAGAGTAAGGACTCATCTAAGGCCCCTTCCCAATATACTCCCTCGCTCTTCCAGCTTCTCACTCCATTTGAGCGTACCGGCTGAGGCTTGGCCATATTAGGTATAAGGGCCTTCACAGCGGATGAGGATCTCTTTCCCAGTTAAGCCGGGCATACAACATAAGGTATTTCCAATCATTGCACTCAGCTACAGCTCGAACTCTACGACGAAACCGCTGGGTTTAAAAGTTCACAGCTCCTGATGTATGTTCTTACACTGTACGGCCCAACGTCTGATGCGATCTACCTGCTCACACTGCACATCCAAAAACCACACTTCTGACTCAGCGTCGAGAGATGATGCTGATCGGACTCGTCAATCTGGAAGAAGAAGAGCTCCCTTGTTTGCAAATGCGCAGTGCTTGAGGTTCAGCTCTGCTTCAACAGCAGGATTTACCCCGGAACACCTTACTGTACAAGGGCTGACTGAATTTCAAACATGTTTTAATTTTCTCCCAACCTGCCGATTCCTGATGGGGAGGCTGTGGTGAGAGATTGATCGCCACTCGTTACCCCCTTGTATACTACTCGACGCAGGACGCGTAATCCAAACGAATGCTCGTGCGACTGGAGAATTTGCCCAAAAACGTGCAACACCAAATTGTGGTCGGCATGGAGGTGCGGATGTATCTTTTTCATAGGTATTGCACACATTCACGAAGTAAAGAAACACCTTATCGACAAATACTATTTAACTTAGGCTATAGAAATCATTCTGGTAAAGGTGCAATTGTTATGACAAGTTACTGTATCAACCTGTTTGTTACAAATGTGGTCATAACTGAAAAACATCGAAAATGTGGGCCAAATTGAACATTTTCTTTGGTCTTTTAAAACAGCCTTGTTATTTTAATTTATCACAGCTGTTAGGGTACAATGGTTAAACTCAACAGCATTGAGTCACCTGTTGATGCAGCATGTACTTGGAATCCAGAGGTTCTGAATTTAAGCCACACTCCCACAGACTGACATTATGGGTCCCTGAGCAATACCCTTAACCCCACACTGCCCCCTGGGCGCTGCACAATGGCAGCCCACTGCCCCCCAAAAGTATGGGTTAAATGCAGAGTTCATTTCGTTGCTCTGTACTTCTGACAGTGTACTGTAGTGACAATGAAAAAGCTGAAAAAAAAAGCTCAAAAGCTTCGTGCAGGGTCATAGCAAGACTTTAAAAACTATTGAGGTCCACTAAAATATTTTTCAATAAGACTGCAAATATATACAAAATAAAATGTATATGAGAAAAAGAAAAAAATACTGTATTAAGAGATGAATTAGATAAACAAACATCCTCTACATACAAAATTAAATAAAAAGGCATTGCTGTGCAGAGTATTATCATTTCTAATTAGGACAATAAAAACTGTATGAACATGAGGCCATTCTATCTTTTATGATCTTTGTTTGTTTAAAGAAGTTTATTGTTACTTTAGTTGTGAGTAACTGCATGTACAATGATGCTCTCTTATATTCTTTTTTTCTCCAACAGTTTAATAATCCAAAAGTTTGTCCTGTTTCTCTCCTCTCTGCAAGTTTTCCTCTTATTCACTCATTCCTCTGTCTGTTCCTTTTCCTCCTTCCCATAACCGTCTATTGATGCCTCGTCAGAGGGGTCTAATTGGCACGGATATAATATGACAGAATTTTTAGACGTAGTGCATGTCAGGACATGTCTGGCATACTTTCATGCCAGACACTTAAAGGGCTGGTTATATTTCACACAGCAGTGTGTCGCAGTGAGCTTGTAGCAGATATTTTTGATTTATGCCATATTGAAGCGTGGTCTGAGCTATGTTATTCCATGCCACAACGCAAGAGGGACAATAACGAACTAGCTGTGGGTCTAGATACGGCCGTGGCGGTGAGGAACTGGAAAAACGAAAGGGGAAAGTTTGTGCAAGAACAGAGGGACATGAGGGCGAAAAAGAGCGGGGATCCAGGTGGAAAAAGGGTTCCAGCGTTCTTGTGCACCTTGCTCTTCTAGGTGGTCCAACTCCACGAGTAGTTTTCCGCATCATATAAACAAAACAAGCCAGTAAGGTACCAAACAGGAAATACGCATAGTGTAGAGCGGATGTAGAATTGACAAATCAGATGCCTCCTGTCTGTGGCACCGCCTGCGGTCACCTACAATTTTGGATAGGTGCAGCAGAGTGTCTGCAGCAGGCTAGGGGGCACATCTGCATTCACTGTTATACACATGCAGACAATCTAGTTTCTGAGAATAAATCCGCCTTAAAGCCGGGCATACCCCATTTAGGAATTGTAAAGTTGGGAGAAAATCACACATGTTTGAAATTCAGTTGGCCGTCATAAGGTGGCCATGGGCAAATCGCTCAGTGGCAGGTGTAGACAAGGATTCTGCTTCCTCTCAGACGAATATACAGAAGCATGACAGTGGAGCCAATGAAATGGAGTTCTTCTGTAAGATTGAATGACCGTAGTAGCCACTTTTGCTCAGACATGTCTTTGTTGAAATATGTCATTGCCTTTTCTTTTTAGGGCTTTCAGAACACAAAATTGCACAAATTTCAAAATTTCAAATTTCAAATAGAATATGTTTTGCTCTTCAAAGAGCTTCTTCAATTGTGGATGACACTGTTTTTGAATTTGATAATTTTTTGTTTATCTCTATGTTTTCTGGATTTCTTCTTTCTTGACGAAGATTGGGGAGTTTTTTTTTTTTAAGTACTTATGTTTTTTTTTTCATTTCCTTATATCTTCTAAGTGTAGAGTAGCAGTGGGTTTTTGTTCTAGTCAGAAATAAAAAAAAGTACAATTGATTTCTTGAAGAGGAAAAAGTTTCAATTTTTTTTTCCTGATTAATTATATGTTTTTATTGAGCAAAAAGAAAAAGATCCAGAGACAGAATCTCCTGTCCACTTGACCTCAGAATGTGTAAAACAAATAGAATATATAATTGAAACAATAATTCTTCAACTGAAACAAAAAAATGTATTTTTATGAATATGTCTGGTAGATTTCACTTTATTTCCAGGGAAGTTACTTGCTTTTGGGAGAGAAGCCAGTAACAGTAGTGATACTTAACATAGTCATCTTACTGAAGATGACTCTAGAAGTGTAGTTACTAAGCACCCTTTATTGTGGCAGATAGGTGCTCATCCTGAACTGGATTTTCATGGAAATTATCCTCTCTGCCATCATTACTTGCACACTACTGTAAAATGGTTTGCTATTACATCGTCAACACAATTCAAGTTCTAGTCTACTGTTGCTACAAGTTAGTACAGAAGGAGTGAATGCTGTGTGTTAGTGACTTGATCTGATCTGAACTTTAAAGCATTGTTTGATAACTGGAATACAAATGGGGTGTGTGTAAATTACCTGGAATAGATCTGTATAAAAAAAAAGTGAGATAAAAACAGTGCAGTTTTACATGGTGCATAATGGTTTCCTCTGTAAGTTGTACACTTACCTTGCATAAATAAACTTAAACAGAGCTCTGTTTAGCATTGTTATGTTCTCATTTTTTACCAAACTCATTTATTCTTTTATCTCTGCAGTTACCTGTGTGACATAGACAGAATCGCGGCACCAGGTTATATTCCAAATTTGCAGGATATCTTGAGGGCCAGGGCTCCCACCATGGGTATTATAGAGTACCCATTCGACATGAAGCCATTTATCTTCAGGTATGATTCCCATTTAGTAGTAAAATAAAACTCCTGGAAATAATTGTTTTATCTTTCAAAAGTTTTGTTTTCCTGTTTGCAAGATGTAAACAAAAATAGCTTATATATATTAAAAAGCACTTCTGTGTTTGTAGGATGGTTGATGTGGGTGGGCAGCGTTCAGAAAGAAAAAAGTGGATTCACTGCTTTGAAGATGTCACCTCCATCATATTCCTGGCAGCACTCAATGAATATGATCAAGTTCTTCATGAGAGTGTGAGGGATGTAAGTTCTACGCCTATGGCTTCTCTATAATATGTTCTTTGCTTCACTTTAAGATTGTTCTGAAAATTTGTTGTAACTTTAACTATTTGTGTTTTAGAATCGACTGGTTGAGAGCCTTGCCCTGTTTAGGACAATAATTTCATCTATATGGTTTCAAAAGTCTTCCACAATCCTCTTTCTAAATAAAAAAGACCTGCTAGAGGAGAAAATAAAAACATCACACTTGGCAACATACTTCCCAAGCTATAGTGGTAAATAATTGCTTTGCTCTAAATTTTTTTCTCTTTTCATTTATTTGTTTGCTTAGTTTAAAAAAGTCTAAAAAACATGGAATCATGGTTAAAACAGCTTTATGAAAATTTTTAAAATATTGTGATTATATATTGACCTTTACAATTTTCAATGAATTATGTACTAAAAGATAAACCAGGCTTTTAGCTAGGAATCTTTTATAGGGTATACACCTTGGTGTAGTACATCTTTAGACTTTGGGGAGCGTAGGGGGGTCCAGAGTATTCTCCCCGGGAAAATTTTGAAATGTAGACTCTCTAAATAGAATGCAGGAAACTTTTTATCTTTGCCTCAACACTACTTTTTTTTCTGATTATGGGAAGTATCTTTGATTTACTAGAGGTGGAAATTTCATAAGAAAGAAATGAGATAATTTTTTTAATTCAAACAATCAGTGTAGTACAGTGCTACGTTCACACCACAATTTGATAAGGAAATAAACTGCCTGCTGCTTATTTTTGATGCGTGTAAACATTAAGCTCCGATGCGCCTGAAGCATGTCCAGGAAAGTGTGTACAGATGCGTTTAATGCTTCGGCTTCTCTTGTGACCAATGGCAGGGAGCAGCTTTGCTATATTTGTTGTTATAAGTGGATAAAAAGTAGTTTTTAATTTATTTTTATGTGAAAAAGTCGGTGTCGTCTGTTCATCGGGATCCTGCCTTAAAATGCAGGTGCGCTGTCACAGAGAATCCCCAGCAGCTGCCTCAGGCCTGGTCGCCTCCAGGGGATTTCCCCACTGTTTGTGGTGGCTGGAAGTAGATGTTAGCGTTTTTTAGGTATGTGGTAAAAGGCACCAGAATAATAAAAGCTAACATATTTTGCCGGCAGGTGTCGACATTAATTTAGGAATTAAAAAACAGTTTTAGTGGAGTGGTCATATCGCTCTGCATCAGCAGCGCTGTGTCGATCTCCCTGCTTTTCTAATTAGTTGATGTGGTACAAAAGTTCAAATTTCCAACTCCTGCATTTGCTGCTTGCGAAATTTTGAACATTTGAGTGAAGTCGCCAGAGGCAAAACAGGGCGTTCAACCATGCTTCTGTGTTTTCGTATGAGAGGATAAAGAAGAATCCTTGTTTGCGCATGCCCACTGAGCGATTTGCCAAAGACGGTCGACTGATCACCCGATCTCACGATTCCTGATCGGGAGGTGGTTGTAAGAGGCTGATTGCCCCTCGTTACCCCCTGTATTTGAATTTGGATTGCACAAAGAATCCATCTGGAAACTGGCTCCTGTGGAAAGTGCTTGCAAATAGGAGGAACATTCAGTGCAATTTTTTTTGAGCACTCAACATGTGTCACCAATAGCAAGGGGCTTCACGGTCAGAAATAAGTTTTTTGTTGTAATACAAACACAGCAACAGCTATATGGCTTTTCAAAGACTCATAGTAAGAAAAAAAGAAGGCTGCAGGTGTGTGAAGGACGTGATGTTGCTCTGATAATACAATGCTTACTTGCTATGATGGTCATATACCATACCATGCCATGACATACAGAGTTTATTTATAAAACACTTTAAATAGCAAATAGGGCCAAAGTGCTATACACAACCTTAAGTCACAAAATATACACATTTGGGTCAGGCATACAATGATTTATTATTTTTTTAAATGTGAATACTGTGAAGAAATGCCACCATTTACCCAGTTGTGATTAACAGTCTGCTGACAGTTTTATTAACATGACTCTACTCTGCTGGAACCACATCCGAGCAAAGAAACAGTCAAACTGTCTGTCATTAATGGAAATGCCTACAAAGGTAGTTGAGCTGTGCAAGCAAGCAGAAACTCTGGAATGGACTAGCAACCCTGTGTCTTGCCCACCTGCTTTTCTGTCTTGTCAAACACTCCTTAGGTTGTAACAGATGGCTCACCTGAACCAGGCTCTGCCGAACTTTTCATCCTTTACGAGGAGGTTTTCTTCACGCTTTCTACATCCATCCTCAGTACAAGAATTTACTGTAGAGTCAGCATTTTAGGCAGGAATTAGTCATGTTGATACACATTACTTTAGCCTTTGTAAGCTTTCTTACCTACCCCTTTTCTTATGGTGTTATGTCACCAAGATCATATGTATATACCTGTTAAAAAATGCAAACCGAATATAGCAAATATAGCACCCAGACAAAAATCAACCTCTTATTATTCTTGATTTACTGTTACAGGAAATCCTGTTGGGATTTAAAATCCTATGAAGACAGAGTTGTAAATAAAACTTTTTCTTACAGAAAACATGTGCTGGTTCAATGACTTGAAACAGAAAAATAATATAAGTCCAAAAAGATTTGTTAAAAATAATCACTGAAGGTGAAATTGTGATTTTTTCTTAACATAAACCATTCAACCATAAAGTGCCTCACATGTGCCTCACATGTAAAAAGTAAGGCACTTGATTTGAGCAAATCAAATGTTACTTTTCTCCTGGTGGTTTAAACAGCATGGGATTCATGTGATTTATACTTTTTCTATGTTACATAATATTTTAAAATGTAGATGATTTGAAAGGTCCCATTCAGTGCTGATATTGAACAAATCTCACTCTTACAGGACGTCAATGTGATGCTGAATCAGCAAAGGTGTTCATCCAGCAGATGTTCATCCAGTGTTACAAAGACAAGGATAAACCCCTCTACACACACTTCACCTGTGCTACAGACACAGAGAACATCCGGTTTGTCTTTGCATCAGTCAAAGATACAATCTTAAAAGAACATTTAAAAATATATGGACTTCTATAAACCAGAAAGAAGACATGATGGTTCATAGAAAACTTTCAAGTGGTCTTCAAATCAGTTAAAGACAACTTTCCTTTTACTGTTGCCTTTTTTAGGTCCTGATATATACAAGGATGGAGTTTTTGCTTTCTATCTATTGTGACAAATGTTTGTGTTTGTTGTAAAAGAAAACAAAAAAATCCCTTGATGTGGGGACTTTAATCTGTTTACACAGTCAAGCCATGGGGACTAATGTCCTTATGGGGACCAGAATCCTGGTCCGTGTATATTTTTGTGAAAGTGTCATGTACTGTGTAAATGTGTCATGTATTATGAAAACTGGATTTGCTGTTTGTTGTGTTTTCTTCATATCAGAAATCTGATTTATTTTTGTTTGACAAAATATTTATTGAAAGACTGTTTAGAAAAGTTTTAAAATATTGTTTTTATGAAGGAACATTTTAAAATCTTTTGGCCCTAAAAGCCTTTGTTTGCAAGAGCGCCCTGTACATTGTTTGTGTGCTTTACTCTTATTTATTTAATTTATTTGAATTAGGACAATGCACATTCATCAACATGTCAGCATAAAGCATCAATGTAAATATGCCAGAATTAGCACAACAGCTAATTTGCATCTGCTGTCCTAAGGCAGGTAAAAACAGTGGATATTAAACAAGACGCTACAGGAGAGAACAGCGTGGACACAAACAGATAAGATGCCAATAACATAAAATCGCAATAAAATTAGGTTAGCAATAAAATAAGGTTAACAGGCCCATGGAGACAGATCAATTTACCTATGAACACATGTCTGGTTAGTTTTCAACCAATGTTTCAAGGAGAATTTAAAACGTATGTAGGTTACACAGCCCCTAACATGAGCTGGCAGTGTGTTCTATAACTGTGAGCCTCTGATAGATGCAACCATTTGGCCAAATTTGGTCCTACACCGCTGAACATTACAGTCTCCTCTGGTTAAAGCTCTAGTGTTTATTCTAGTAATGTTTTTTTTTTTGCTTATAAAATCTGTTAGAGGAGGAGGAGCAAGTCCATTTAAAACTTTAAAAACAAGGCATGCATCCAGAAACATTTGATAACGTTCTCTGTGCCAGTAACAGTTTTTGTGTCTTCACGTTTCACCTTCTCCTACTGAAAAAAAAAGAAAACAGTAAGGTTATTAATTAGATTATGGATGTTATAGTAAACATTTATCACAGTTGAGTAAACTTCTCCACTGTGAGATCAATAAAGTCAATCAATCAATCAATAAATCAGTTGCATATAGTTTACCTCTCCAGATTAAAAAGAAACATTTGTGCCAATATAATTGCATTACCCTGCTGTTTTTGTTAGCTGTCTCAAGAAGTTATGGTGTATTTTGTCTTTGATAATGTGCTCTGGTTTTTAGAGTGAGCATCTATTGTTTTTCAATTGATCATTTCATAAAATTGGTGGCATTGTTCTTTAGCTGAGTTATATTTTTCTTGTTTTGTCCTTAATGACCACCCCTTCAAGTTTTTGTTACATAACTTTGGTCAATATAGGACTTAAAAATTTTTGTTTTGTTTATGAAAATCCTTCACATTTTAGTTGACGTATAGTTTTAGCTGATGTACAAGGCTTTGTAAATGTCCTCAGAACCGTTGAACTTTTGTGATGTTATAAAAATTTCAGCGTATTTTATTGTCATTTCATTTTATAAACCCATACAAAATAGTAAAAGATAACAAACATTTTTGATCATTTATTTTCTTTCAAATATGAAAATTTTCGAATGCTTTAGTGTTTAAATATCCTAAGTTTATTCATATGCAATGACTTGCCTTCACACACAACTGACCTTATTTACCTCTGACAAATTTAATCTCAGTAAAAATCCAACTATCTTTAAAGGCCTTTCTTGACAACTACCATGGAACATAGTTGATGCATCAAGGCTAAGTTGTATGGCTAATTAGGCATTATTAGATTATGAAATCAGACCTATAATAATAGCATCAAGACAAGCCCATATTTCCCAACTTCACTTGAAAGGCTTACAAATAGAATAAGTTGCCAAGACATCTGTAGTAATTCTGGAGAAGCTGCAGAGATCCACAACTCAGGTGGGAAAATCTGTTGACAGGCCAATTACAGTAGCTCTGCAAACTGTCAAGTAGGCTAACTGAAATATTTTTTTTACTTAGTTTAAACCCATAAAAAATAAAAATGATATGCTTTTCCTAACAAACCACTAGTGGGCAGTAAGGTCTCATGCGTACAGCCTTTGCTTAAAAAGGTTCTAACACTATGGGGCAGGTTTACTGCCCCATAGAGGCAGATGCTATTCTTGATTTGAACAAGACAATGGAATGTTTTTAAAATGTTGAACAGTGAAACCTGTTTTCATATCACGCTGGTTAGTTAGAAAACTTTTTTTTCTCTTTACATGCACAGTAGATAACGTCAAATCTTGCCAAAAACAGCAATTATGTGCATATAACTTTAGAGAGAAACCCTGGAGGAAACTAAGTTATATAGTAATGGCAGAGAGACCTTTTACCTCAAAAGAAGAATAGAAAAAAAAAGCTTGTGGAAAGATGAAAACTTCTAGTAAACAATTATAAGAAGGGTATGATTATTGTTTGAGTTGCTATTTTACTATTTGTTTGTAGTTTGTTCTTTGAAGTTAAGAATGTTTAAAAGAGAAGATACTATATTCCTCCTTCTTTAGGTCATAGTGTTTGCATTTGTTGTCACATACAAAATTTGGAAAACTCAGACCTCCTCTCTACAATATGTTGACCGTTTTAGAGTGAAGCCTGATACTTGTGAGGACTATACTGTCCATGATTCTTGGTAGGCTCTGTAACAGTCATAATTGTGTAGTGTCTCTTTAAGATACTCTGGTTTTGCTACGCGCCCTTGCTTCTCTGGCGGGAGATGTGAAACAGTGAGATACATGCACTCAGACATGTTAATTCCCTATTTTTCTTTGTAATGTCACGTGTTGTTTGGACTCTGCTCATTCTTCATGTTTAAGAATATAGCAGCTGTTCAACTGGGAAGAGTGCGCTTATTTAAAGACAACACTGTGGAGTTCCCAGTATCAGTGTCGTTGTGAGTTTTTGACCGTCCTCTCTTTCCTTAAACGCAACCCTAAGCGTTACAGCTCTCAAATTCTAAGGAGGAATCAAACAAAAGTTTAATAATATAAATGCACAGTACAGACCAAAAGTTTGGACACACCTTCTCATTCAAAGAGTTTTCTTTATTTTCATGACTATGAAAATTGTAGATTCACACTAAAGGCATCAAAACTATGAATTAACACATGTGGAAGTATATACTTAACAAAAAAGTGTGAAACAACTGAAAATATGTCTTATATTCTAGGTTCTTCAAAGTAGATTACTGCTTCAAGAGGTATTAAACCCTGTCAGGTTTAATAATTGGGATTTCTTGCCTTATGGGGTAGGGACCGTTAGTTGTGTTGTGCAGAAGTCAGTAGAATACACAGCTGATAGTCCTGTTGAATAGACTGTTAGAATTTTTATTGTGACAAGAAAAAAGCAGCGATGTAAAGAAAAACGAGTGGCCATCAATACTTGAACAAATGAAAGTCAGTCAGTCAGAAAAATTGGCAAAACTTTGAAAGTGTCTCCAAGTGCAGTCGCAAAAACCATCAAGCACTACAAAGAAACTGGCTCACACTAGCCCCTCAACTGCAAAGAGACACTACAATTGTGTAGTGTCTCTTTAAGATACTCTGGTTTTGCTACGCGCCACTGCGGTCATATCCGCCACTTATAAGCGGATATGACTGGCTCATATTTACTCATATAAATGTGAGTCAAGCTGACTCTTAAAAGCTAGTAGCTACGATGGTAACCATCAAGCAAGGGATCACAAAATGTTGGACTGTGCCAAAACTATATGGTCATAAAAATTCCTTCATGTCAGAGTACATGTCAGATTAAATAATACTACTTCAGTGATAGTATCTAGGTGTTACTTTATTGTATGTCTCGTCGTACCATGTCATGACACACAGCAAGACATAGTTTAGCTGTGAATATGGCAGTTTTAACATTAGAAACACAGGCAGGGAGTACTACCAAAGAGAAGACAATCCAAAAGCTTACTTTTTGGCAGACCAACAGATGGAACTGTTGGTTGTAACACTTTTGTGGTGGTTGTAACACTTTTGCTACTCAAGGTCACTCCACACTAGCATGACAGCATCCATCCATCCATCGTTGCTGCTTAATCTCTGGGGGAAAAGGCAGATACCTGACCTTAATGCAAAAGCAGCATTGACTGTTTATTTTTAAAAATCAAGTTCGAGAAACGACCAGGTTGCTGCTCATTTGCACCACCATGTTGGTTGGCCTCATCAGAGATGACAAAGACCAGGACTACAAAGAGGAAGTGGAGCAGCTGTAGGGCTGGTGAAGAGATAACAGCCTGATCCTGAATTAGAAGAAGGAGATCATCTTGGACTTCAGGAAGATCTGGCCTAACCACACTCCACAGCTCAGAGCATTCTGATCAGCTGTCTCACTGTGTGGTGTGGAGGCTGCAGCATCTCAGACTGGGAGAATGAGAGAAGAGTGGTGGAACCGCAGAGAGGATCATTGGGGCTCCTCTTGCCTCTATAAAAGACATTTCATCCTAGCACTGCATGTCCCAGCCCGTAACATCATCAATGACCCCTCACACCACAACCACAGACTGTTCTCCCTGCTGCCCTCTGGGAAGAAGCCTCGCAGCATCTGTTGCAGGTTCAGCAGGTTCTGTAACAGCTTTTTACCCACTGCCATCAGACAGTTGAATTGCTGAAAAACTAAATCAAGTCACTAATCGAGACTCTGCAACATACTGATAATATAACAGTTTTAGTACATGGTGAATCTTCAAAAGAGAGCTCAACTCAAATGTTTCTTTCTGCATTTTGCACCATATCTATTTATTTATTTTTGCACTGCTCTGAACCTGTCACATCAATGCCTTTTTGCACCATTTCCCTCCCAAACATGTTGATCCCTGCTGTACTCAATTGTTCTTTTTCACTGCTAAGCTGCTGCTAAAAAAAAAACACTGTCGGAAAGCTGTATACAAATGAAATTTTGTTTTGTATACACTCTGTGTATAAAAAAAATGACAAGAAAGTTTGCCTAGTCTAAATCTAAAATATTTTGGTGCTCCCAATAGCCAGTCTGCCTTTGTTATTATACTACTATAGAGTTTAACCTGTCGAGTGATTAACTTTTTTAAACATCTGCATCACAAAGATATGGCTATTGATAAAAAAAAAGGTATACATATAACTAAAGTTTACATTGTGTCTATAATGAATCCATTATAGACCTGTCCAGCTGACGGGTCTATGCCTGCACAAAGTGCCGTTTTCCACTTCACCAACTGTCCCCCAAAATTTCAAGTTTAGGAATTTTAGTTACAGCAAAATTTTTGACAAAAAAAATAAATTAATAACTAAAAAAAAATCAATGGCAGTTT
This sequence comes from Cyprinodon tularosa, assembly GCF_016077235.1. Classification (NCBI taxonomy): domain Eukaryota; kingdom Metazoa; phylum Chordata; class Actinopteri; order Cyprinodontiformes; family Cyprinodontidae; genus Cyprinodon; species Cyprinodon tularosa. Next base: position 1,318,915 of record NW_024039718.1, on the reverse strand, counting down.
GAGATGATCCAAACAAATATTAAACATATAATGAATCCAAATAATCTAGTTAAAATGACTAGAAATGTAAAGTTAAAAACTGGTTTATTCATATAGAATTCTAGAATCTTTTGCTGCTACTAAGTTTGACAGGGTGTGCTGAACTGCAAAGGTCTGCCTATTATTAAAAATTTGAGTCATCCTGCAGGCATGCACCCTATGATCATGGGAAATGTCTGCTTGGTAAATAAGTCATTACAATCATGACCTGATACAACAGATTATTGGTGATAGACAGGCTTGGCTTTCTATGGAAGTTTACAAGGGTCATATATATAAAAAAATTACTAGAATTTAGTTTAACTAAACTTTAGCACAAAGTTGTGGCTATAGTGAAAATGCTGTGTGGGTAGTGACTTTGGAAAACCACTAGCCACAATTGCGAGTGAGCAAAACGTTAATAATAAGCCCTGGTAATATTCTAAAACTATCTTAAAAATGAATGTGGAAGCCATTCCAACTTTTCCTGCCTACATTGTTGGTAAGTTCTACAAACTCATTCTCATAACAGAATGAATTCAGTCTTATTCCACTCTGTCAACCTAGTTCATATGGTACATTTACTAATTCTCTATCTCTCTCTAATTAGTCTTGTCTTTCATTGAAGTATTCTTATAAATATTCATCTTCATTATTATTACATCTAATCTATCTTCAGACATTCAACTACAGTAGAATTGTCAACTTAACTATCGTCTTTAATAAAGGGGAGCATTTTACATTGGTGATGAAGGGGTGTGCAAAGTATTGATAAATAAAGTAAAGATCAATGTTAAAATGTGGTACTTAAATTTTGCAGTTTATGCCTTTGAAAACCAGGACTTAGTTGTAAGATAATAGTTTTTCTGTTAGTGTTCTAGTCAAGACCACACCAAGTAAGACTAAGCAGTACTGAGACAGAGACAAGGCCAAGACCTGTGAAGGCCGAGACCAAAACACGACCGAGATATTTAGAGGCTAAGAGCAAGACCATGGTTTTATATTATGTGACTCTTTTTGAAACAAGAGAGGTATCCTGCCAAAACAGGTTTGACAATGGCCAAAAGAAAGTCATAAGGTAAAAGATTAAACACTGTCATTGTTATTATCTTTAAGGCATTGCATAGTTCATAAGAATGTTTTTAAATTTACTACAGGAATGAAATTGTTTTATTACTTAATAAGGAACTTGATAGTGTTTTTTTTTTTTTTGCCGAATTAGCAAGTTGTAGCTTTTTTTTATTCGTGAGAGTTTCAAAAACTTTTCTGCCATTTCTAACTTCAACATTCTTGCTATTCTCAAAATATACCTGTTCACGTTTAACTAGGCAGCAATGACAAATACAGGTTGATATAGTAAACATAGCGTGAGTTACTCCTGGGTGTGCCTGTAATCTGCTTGTGTATGATGTCACGTTAACTTTTTGTAGTTTAAGAGAGCAAATCCTTTATATATTTATGATTTAATGTGGTTTTCTTCAAAACAATAAAATTAATCCCATTCATTTTTTCTATTTGAAATAGCAACTGATAGCCCTTGTCTCCATTTTTTCCCATGGAGATTTCCCAGAACAAAGAAAAAAAAAAAAAGGAGTTACTGATCTCAGCTCTTTCTTTAAGGTAGAGTCCGCCTCCTACCTGGTAGGAATGCAAAATGTAGTCATACTGGAAAAATGACTTAGCCTCTTTCTTCTTCATGTGGCAGTTATGAAACACATTAAGTTACTTTTATTTTACCCGTCAACTCTCCAGCACAGCTTTGGAAGTTGGTAAACACGGTCAACAATGGAGTGCAATTGCAACTTGACTCCTGAGGAGAGAGAGGGTCAGAGGATATCCAAGGAAATAGAAAAACAACTCAAAAAGGACAAAGAGAAACAGAAACGGGATTTGAAACTGCTGCTTTTAGGTGAGATCTTATGAGTAATATTTTTTGGGTATTTGTTATTTTTCTGTGACCATGTGGGGGCTATAGAAGTGGGGCTGTCGGGCATTTAGCAGGTCGGGTAATGGGGGTTAAGTTGATGGTATGTGTCAAAGTTCCACCTACTTTATGTCCACATGGTGGGCATGACCTGTTGTATCCCAGCAAGACATTCCCCAAACTTTCAGCTTGCCTAACAGTTCATTCTCGTTGCATTTGTCCTGTAGGTTATGGAGTATGCTCACACAGATCCGATCCCTCTGCTGAGCTTAAAAAAAAAAACATGGTTCATTAACCCAGGCCAAATTCTTCTTTTTTCTCTGTGGTCCACTTGTGATGCCTATGTACTCATTGTTGTTAGTGTAAGTGATGGACAGTGGTCAGCAAAGAGATCCGTTTAAGACTGCAGCTACAAAGCCTCTTCAGCAGCAATTCAAACTGTTTTAGTGATTCTCTGCATAAATGGACCTGTTCACTCATGGATGAAATTTTGATTTCACAAGTATTTTTAATATCAAATATAGGTTCAGGGTGTTTTCTAATAGACCTTCTGTGTTTATTTCCTCAACTTTCTCTTGCATCTCTGCTGTCCCTCTCCTGGCGAAATAAATGGATTTATGACATGAACTATTAAAAAAGTGCAGTGGACATGTCCCCCATGCCCCCAACCCCCAATCTACACTAACCGAAACTTGCTACACACATATTTAGGTATTTACAGTCTAAATAACTAATTTATCATTCTGCATAATAGAATTACGCCCTTGAAAGTATAGAGGACAATCTGGAGGGTGGATCCTCTAAATAAGTGGTCCTCCTAATTGTCAATCATTCTGCTGATATTTTTACGTAAAGCCATCCTACGTGCTCTTCCTGTTAGCTATCTTTTTCTGTGCATGTTCACTTTCAGGTTTATGTATATCTGTGGTGAGCTACGGTTTCAGACAGTCATTGAAGCTCACCTTTCTCACGGCGGTTCTTTAAAAAATGTCCGAGGGTTGAAGAGAAGAAGTGTCTATGAAGTGTACTAGAAGAAGAAAAAGGCCTCCGATGGGGCAGATATATCCCTGAATGCTTTGCGCTGATACTGTAGCTCTCCTTGCAAAGAATTATGGGATTTGCTGTCACAGGGGCATGCTGTTACCATAGACTGTCGCTACCTGACAGCGGCGACTAATAACAAAGATAGCACAGGCATTAGGCAGTGGAGTAGGAGTTGCGTAAAAAAGCAGTGATCACCTTTCCTAACAGTAAGTTAACTGACTTTTCTATATAGTCCCTGCTCCAAATAGTGATTGAGGGATTTTAGACTTTCAGGCACAGTAAGCTTGTGTGAGCTATGAGAACAGCAACTTTTAAACAGAGCATGGATGAGGAGAAATGGGCTTGTGCATGCTCTCGCACAGGTTTAATAGGTTTTCCCTCCCGGGAGCGGATACAGGGTTGTATATGTGCATTTTTGTTTTATTGGAGAGGGCGGGTCTTTTGAAAAATTCGCGAAAATCCTTCACAATACCTTTAATTTGGCCACGGGCCTTACAGGTGCGTAAAGCATGAACCTGTATGTCATTTTTAGCTTCACGCCCCTCCACGCCGACTCCGTGCAGACAGAATTTCAAAGGGTTCACAAACATCAAGATAAATTACGTGATTTAGCTCATAAATATCACCATTATCAACAGATTGTGGGCAAAATCCAGGAAAGAAATGACTGTAGCTCTTGAACAGCATGAAAAAGCTTTGATAAAGCTATAAACTGCCGCACAGAGCAGTGTATAAATACTGCTTAGGATGGCTCATTTCCAGTGTGGAATGTCTGTGTTTTAAGCATAATGAACCCTTTAGCCAGCTCCACCCGTTCACAAGAGGCATCTACTAGCTTTTAAACCTCCCTCCTCCCAAAAAATAAAAATAAAAAATATAATTTCTATTTATATACAGGTTAGTTATTCTTGCTTACTTTGCTGTGTCCTGACTCCTGCAGGTCAATAAAATTAGTAAAGTGATTATTATTAGTGTATTGTTATCAGTATCGGGCAGTGACAATATTCTGACATTGATTATCTCAGCTGTTGTTTTAATGGTTGCACAAGCATCCATGTATAAAGTGAGAAACAGGTGATTCTTTTGAAGGATATCCATTCAACGATGGTCGAAGAAGGACCACTTAGCTCTATAAATCAATGTAGAATTCTTCTTTGTGAAATAATCTCCAGAGGTTCGGAGCTCCTAGAACAGAGCGAGCGTTCTTGTTAAGCTTTTTACAGCGTTTTCATAGGATTGTTTATTCGAACTCTGACTACATTGTATTTGATTTATCAACTGTTATTTCTACAAACAAATCAAAAAGTAGGATTAAATGAAAAAATTATTTAGGGAACATTTTAGGGAGGCTTTAATACCACTAAAATTCTCAAGTACCCAGAATGTAGGAAATAATATTCAAGGCGAAAACTGAGAAATTTCAAAACGTTTAATAAAATAAACAAAACAAAAAACAGAGAATAGAACGCGGACCTGCAGAGGCTGCGGGGGGAGTTGGGGCACAACCTATCACTGGCACTTTGGTTCAGGGAGAAAAACAGGTAAGGGACCACGACAGTCTTATGGAAGATGATCATCCATGTGAGTCACTTACCTGGTTTATCTTTAGTCCAGGCAGGATCCAGCTGATAGACTCCCAAATGAGATACAGAACAGAGCTGCCCAGAGCGTCCCTGATCCAGCAGCCTCAGTGAGCAGGCAGAAGTCCAAACCAGATTAGGCAAACAGCTCAGAACAGGGTGGATCTGGGATCCAAGAGTCTGCATCCCGGTCAGGGGCTCCGATCCGAATGGGAACAGACAGATCCAGGGTTCCAGGAATCCACAGAGCGTGAAAGCAGGTCCAGAGTTCCATGAGTCCAGCAGCGAGCTCAGGCAAACATGCTCAGACAGAAACAGGCAGGTACTCGAGTAGAGAGGCAGAGACAAGACATGGTACCAGGAGGAACTTTTAACTGGCCTCCTCCCTGAGCCAAAGCCCCCCACCTCCACGAGCGGGCTCACGGGCAAGAGCCAGGACACTAATGCCCCTCTCTACTGGCCCCCAGAGCAAGGACATGAACAATGGAGAAACTCAAACTATTGAACAAAAATACATCATCAGTGAGCTGGCCCCCATAGCTGGGCTAAGCCAGAGCAGCAGATTCAGATGAATAAGATGAGTAATGATTAGATAACAGGCAGAGTTAGGCAGGTGAGTGAAATGAACAATTAGGGTAGCTATCAGGGAAGATCATGACAAAAACAGACCTAGTGAAATCACTGGCTTACACTTCATATCTCTGCTTAACAAAATGTTCACTTGTTGGCCCAAAAAGCATGTCATTCTCCTTAAAAATACACCCAAGTGTTAGCTTAGTTTGAGATATATCAAAAGACGCTTTAGGTAAAAATACAATGCTTGTGCATGTTGCATGTGTCTGTTTTGCCCTGCGAATTGACACTGGAAATAGGCCCAATTTGACTCTGACAGATAAGCAGAAGAGTGAGGGAGGGCGGCTGGATGGATGGATGGATGGATGGATGGATGGATGGATGGATGGATGGATGGATGGATGGATGGATGGATGGATGGATGGATGGATGGATTCAATTCAATTTAATTCCACTCAATTCAATTCTGTAATACTTTATTGATCCCCACAAGGAAATTCAATTCATACAGTTATGGATGGATGAATGATGTAGGATTTAATCTAGAGTGGTGAATGTACCCTTTCTTTACAACTAAATCCATGACTTATCAAACTGTTGGTCAACAGTGGTCAGCTATCAGATTCCAAAACCCAAAAGAAGACTGTTAAATTTGTCAATTGTTCAGTGTTGTAAGTTGCTTTCAGAGTCGCACATCCTGAAGGTTACTGATCCAGACCTTCTTCTGTCTAAAAGTTACATTGTGTAGCTGCTTTTCTACCTTTTAATGAACTATATTGAAATTTTATGTGACAGACCAACACAAAGCTGTGCATATTTTTGAAGATGGAAAAAGTGTCTCACAGTTTTTCTTCCAGTGTTACCGATATTTAGTGCATATATCTTCATCTATTGTTATACAATAGTTTAGAAATACGTCCACCATTGTGGAAATTAATCTCAATATTATTCCAGCTGCTCTGTTTAGGCCTTTAATATCTATAAGCAAAAAGACAATATGAGCCTGAGTTATACATTGGTTCAGAATCTTACAGCAAATATCCATAATGTTCAAGTTTTCACAAAGCCCTGTCTTAAGCCTGTTACATACAGTATTCCCCAAGAACTGAGCAATGTACTCTTGTCCTTGAACTGGCAAGAACAACAAAATTTTATAATGGTTTGAGAATTCTTATTTCATGCGAAGCAAAGCTGCAGAACTTCAAAAGAAAGTTCTATCTACTTTAGCGTACATCACACTAGCAAAAGAAAGAGAAACACAAAAGCTAAGGATCGCCCTTTTTGGGATTGATGGGGAGAATGGAGAGAGCAAAATACTTTAACTTGGAAGAGATATAGAAGGGGTAACCAAATAAAAATCGTCAGGGTCCGAATAAAGAAAATCAACCAGTAAAGGTCCGGAGACATTTCTAATTATAATCTGTTACTTTAAACAGAATTTAACACTGAAATAACATAAGGTGTTTATGCATCCATGTTATACTGTCTTTAAAAAAAAAAAAAATGAACACAATAATTGTTCAGCTTGGTATACAGACAATTTCCTGATTCACATATTTTATAAAACACCTGAACTGACCTGATCTGACTCATCGGTTAATTTTACATGGGTCAGCTGTTTTACTATCTTTTGTTGTTGACTTTTGTTCCCTGTTTTAGTAAAATTACTTGATCAAGCCTGTCCTACCATACTACAAAAAAAAAAAAAGTAATAAAGGCTGGTATTATCTCTACAAATATAGTATTAGGTCAATATTGCTATCACATTGGAAATGAAAAAGTTGTATCAGGACATCCCTAAAGACATATACAATGTTCACATTTTCTTTTGCAGACTTATTCTAAAACAATCCATTAGATAAATTTCTTTATAACTTCCCTTGTAATATGGGGTGCATGCTGCACATAGAAAACTAAGCAAATCATTGCCACTTTTTCTTCTTAGTAATGCCAATCACACAACTTTTCTTGAACATGTTGTGAGGAAAAAATAGAGGCTCTGCCCAAATTTTGTGTCTGAAAAATCAGCACAAAGCAGAGCAAAATTTCATTATTTTCCTGTGGCTATAAGAGAAACTATGTAATGGGCTTAATAGATCACTTCCTCTAGCAGGACACTGGCCCTTAACACACACCTAGAGCCTATTCAAGAGGTTTAAATCAAACCATGAGCATATATCAATGAACTAAACTGAATGTATCAGAACAGAACTTGAACAGTTGTCTCAAAGTCAATTAATTGCGGCCACTCTACTTAAACATTTCACACCTGTATAAAGGGCTTAAACTGCTGCACTAATATACTATCAAGCTCTACAGAACTCTGCTAATGAACAAATATTTGTTTTTAAGCACGCTTGATGTATGTAGGACATTGTCCCTCAAGGACTGGGGTCCAATGGGGAATCTCTGGAAAGTTGAAAACTGTTGTTTTTTTGACACTTCCCATCTAATCTAATAGTAGTTTAGACACTAAAGAAAAAGTGACAAAAATTCTAGTCTGTAGATAGACATAACATAGAAAATATTTTTCAACCTTGGACATGCAGATAGATCTCCCTGCATGTTTTAGATGTTTCCCTTGTTCAACACAACTGATTCTGCTGATTGCATATTACAGGCTGCAATCATCTGAATCAGGTGGATAAGAGTCGGAGCAAATTTTGATATGATATACAAAAACACCACCCTAAAAAGACTAAAAGCCACAGTAAAATTGAATAAAGTGAATGTGTTGTACATAGCCATGTCTTTAGACCTGGACCTCTGGGGATTAACCCATAGATGTTTTCTAAATAGGTCAGGATATTATAGAAGAACATGCTTTGAAGATCTTGTCTTATAAAATTGTGCTTTGAGCAACAAGATGAGATCAGATATCCCAACAATATTAAGGTAATTTTTTTTCTTCATAAAGCTCAGAAAAAATAATGATTTAAAAAAATCCTGTCGTTTAAGTTTAATTAAAATAAAGACATTTAGTTCTAAAGTTTCTTAAAATGATGCAATATCCCTCAGAATACCACAATGCATTTAATTGCTGTTGTCGGGTCCAACCCTCTCTGTCCTTCTTGATAACTTATGTGCTGCTTCTAAAGAAAATTTTATGCTTTTTTTAACAGTATAGAAATATAAAGAAATGGCTTAATTTGTGTGTACCATTAATTAGGAATATTTTTTGTTTCTGAAAACTACATTCAATTTTTAGTTTTATATAAACCAAACAAGACCCTCTTGCTGCAGGGCAACAGTGCTACAAACTGTAACACAATGCTGGAAGCATAATCAAGACAAATAAATGAATTCTTTGAATCTTACCATTTGACTGTAATTTAAGAAAAGAAGCAGTGTATATACAGTAGTCGAGTGTAACAAAAAAAGAAGGGGGATGGTGGAATTTCTTTTTTAGAAGCATATATAGCCTAATTAATATAGTCTATTACCTACAGCAATATGCATGGTATGGTTGTTACATGTCAGGTACGCCTGTCATTGACCTTGACCAAGGCACCTTACTGTAGAACTGCAGTCAGTCCCTGGACTGGCATGGTTATCACTGCCCCTATATAGTTACGGACAAATGCAGAGCATAAATTTTCCCACTGGGATCAGTTTCATAGTCATGGTAGGCCACTTCTTTGATTTTACTTTGAAAAATCTTTTGGCAATGAAGCTATTAAGATTTGGAACAAAACCTCACAAAACATAGCAAATGAATATCTGAATCCTTTCAAGTCAAGTATATTTTTATTCAAATTCAGTTATTTAAATAGAAGCAGCTGAAATACTTTCCAAAATCTGAAAAAACTGCTTACAAATTCGATTTTCAAATTAGCCTGAATATAAAATAAGCATATATAAAAGCTACGGTAATAATTTTACTCACCTTTGAAATATTCATTTACAGTATTTATTTTATAAAATACTGTTTATCATAAAATCAGTATTGCTTCTATTGGCTAATTTAAAGTAAGCTAGGCTACATGCTGGCAATAAATGAGTTAAAACTACTCCAACAGTTCCAATGAACTTTATTTACCATTGATCGGACGACAGGAATTCTGCAAGTCACACGAAGGACCTTGCAGTCAGATGTTAACATTTAATTCATTATTACCATTGGCCAGACATTAACATCACATTTGGAAGTTCTTTCAAGATACCAATCTTAACAGGTGTCTTAAAGTGCTTGATTAAAATGAATTTTTGTCTAATGTGGAAAAACTTGCATAATTGTAAACACAAATTATTTTTCAAACTAAGCAGGGGAGGGAGATCTCTGCAACTTAAAACCTGGAACATGCGGAAGATTCCATCCCCTCCTTATTTTCACATTCCCTCAAATCGTGTTTTCTTTGCAGCTTGACCCTGATGCTGTTCAGAACACCGTCACCTGCTCCGCTGGTTGCGCCACTGAGGTTGAAAATGAAATTGCATGAGCCCTCTGGGCCACTGTAATTTGGTCACTATTCGGAAGCGCATAGACTGCCATATGTTGAGAGTGCAATATTATTGCCATTACTGTTAATTAGAAATCTACACATTGAGTGATAAAATGTCACAGGGTTGGGATGGTATAGGGGGATGGTCATTTAAGATGGGGGAGGATTTTTAAGATTTTTTTAAGAAGGAGGATTCTATCCCACCTCATCCCCCCTCAACTCGAATACTAGTTATATATCTAAACAGAAAGGTTTTAAATTATGTAAAATAAACTACCTGGGCCTGAGCTAATGCCCCCATGTTTAACTACTCCAAAAACCCAAATGTTTAAGCATGTTTTCCTGAGAAAAAAGTTTTCTTTTTTGTATTATAGAAGTCGATAGCTCAAAAAGTAAGGAATCACTATTGTTCACAAAAATTTTTTTCCAGGTGTGTATACTGGTGGTATTGATTCAAGTATAAAGCTCATTCTTTTTTTCTGCCTTTCATAATTTGGGAATTTTCCTAGGCCCTGGTGAAAGCGGGAAGAGCACCTTCATCAAACAGATGAGGATCATACATGGCAAGGGATACGACGAATCGGACAGAAAAGGTTTTAATAAGCTAGTGTGCCAGAATATCATCACAGCCATCCAGGCACTGATTGAAGCCATGAGTGCACTAAAGATCGACTATCTTGATGACCAAAACATTGTAAGTTGTTGTACACTTTTTAAAATGTGCCATCAGATGTTTTGGGATCGCTGTGGAGCAAGAAACAGTGGAAAAAAAAAATCAAATGTAGGAGTAGCCAAATATGCATACAAAATTTTCTTAGCATTTTCACGACAGAAAAAATACTGCTTCATTATCAGGGTAACTTGCTAATAGCTGTGTGACTGCCATTGGTATCTCTTCATTTACCCTATTAAATGATGACACAGGCTATTAGAACAACTGAAGAAAGCCACTGTTAGTTTCTTTTTATATAATTTTGCTAAGGGCCATTTCACACCTTACCGATTTAGCCAGTGTACTGTATGCCCGACGTCCCAGAACCTCCTACAATGCTGGCATTGGCTGAACTTTCTATGTATTTTTTCCATTTTGGGCATATACAGATCGTATTCATAATGAGTCCAGAACTTATGTCCAACAACAGCCTAACTTATGCATAACGCATGGCAGGGTAATGCCCATGAAATGATGCACAAGCCAGTGTCCTGAGGGCACAGACCAGGCATCCTGAAGCGTCTGGAGGAGGGCTGACGGTTTCCTCCTGTCAACCCCATTTTATACCAAAAGGCTGCCAATATGACATTAAACAGTAGCTGTAAATTAGAGACATGTTCAGTGGTCGTCTGGAACATGTCAAATAACGTTGATATGCATTGGAGATAAGTAACGCATAAGTTATGCACAAGTTACTAGTAGGTTTTGGATAAGCTAGACACCACAACTTAGTAACTTACACTTAACGTATGTCGACGATCAGATAATTTACCTATAAGTTATTGCCCACATTTGAGCATATGCTGGCATACGTCGGGAGAAACATACTCACCATATGTCGAATTGTGCCAGCATGTTTCAGCATAATTCAGCATGCACATAACTTATACAAAACATACCCATAACTTATCCAATGTAGGCCAGCGTTTTTGCCAGATTTGTCGGGCATACACTGCTCTAAATACTCAAGGTGTGACAGGGGCTTAAGTATTTAAAGGAGAGGGGACAAATGTTACCTGTAAAAACCTCTCTAACTATTCTATTTATCAGATCAAGTTTGCTATCATTAGTTAGCATCCAGTTATGCCAGCGATTTTTTTTAAATTTAGGATTTGTTATAAATTCTTTAATTTGTTAATTTCTTATTACCGACATCTGTGATGCCCATTATCACAAACACTTTGTTTCTAAATTTGCATATTTATTTATGAAAGCCATCCATTACTTCCATCCATGCATCCATAGATGCATTTATGGAAGCTTGGATTGAAAACACCAGGTCAACTCTGGGCACTGTTAAATGTGCCTAGAGGAAAAATGTTATTTCGTGAGACTGACTCTATATATTTAAGTTTGTGTTGACAATAGGAATAAAAGTATCAAATATCTTCAGATACTTCTATCTGCTATGAAGTTAATGTCTATTTTTAATTAGCCATTTTTTGATATGTGTCTTTGGCTTTTGAGGGCCGAATAAAAAAAAAAAAAAAAAAATGTACAAATAGGCCATGTTAGTTTAAGCCCACAGGATTGACAAGAACAGTTTTTAGTTTATTCAAATCTGGATGTTTCTCTCTTATTTTAGAAATATGCTGAAAAACTGATACCTGTGGATGTAACCATGGTCCATACTTTAGCATCCTGGCAAGTGGATGCTATTAAGCGATTATGGAGTGACCTTGGAGTACAGAAGTGTTACGACCGGAGGAGGGAGTACCAGCTGTCAGACTCTGCTAAATAGTGAGCTTTTTGAATTTTCATACACAAAACTTTTACGCGATTATAAAATTGAGGAGCAATTTAATATATAATTTGTGTGTGGGTGTGTGTGTTTGTGTATTACAGTAGGACCTTTTATGAACATTTTCTGTTTATATATGCTTTTTGAATCTTGTGTTAATCATAACTGTTATACTTTTTTGTGTCCAGCTGAGTATAAAGAGATAATCTAAAAGAAAATAGTTTACCTTAAATTTTGTACATTTAAAGCAACTGTCAGTGGGTACTGGCAAGATGAAAAAAGAGATAATTTCTTCATCACTCTACCAATAAACAAATTATATTTGATTTTTTTTTATTTGGGTCAAATTACCTTGATTGAAAATATATCAGCAGAGAAAACTGTTTCTTTTTATATGTTCATGTTGAAAAAAGAAATCACTGACAGCAACAGGAAATATATGTCTGCCTGCTTCATTTTTTGTTGAAATATTTTTGTTCATTAAAGTTACTTGTTGGTGGTAGGATAGCCAGGAATTATATTCAAGTTAGAGTATTAATACTTTATAATAATATGACTCCAATAAAAGTAAAACATTCACTGTTATTACTACTTCCCCAAGTCAATTTGTTTTTAAAAAGTTAGCAAAGTAAACATGAATGAGCTAAACCTGCTCATTCTGAGTGACGTTTTGCTGGATGTTTTCTCCCATTAAGGAGAAGTTCTCTTCCCCAATATTACTTTTCGATGATCAGTATGAGAGATTACTGCAAAGCCAATTACACAAAGTGGAATATAGTCCACATTTATTACAGGCTAGTCAAGGAGGAATTAATGCTGGAAGTTAGTAACTCTAGGAAATCTGAACTGAACTTGACTACATTGTTTGATCACTGGGATAAAAATAGAGTATCTGTAAATCTATCACCATGACTTGAAAGAACTGAGTTTCTTTTTGTGTGAAATGTCTCAAGATTAAAGTTAAATACACTAAAGGGAACCGAACTAACGTAATATATCAGATTTTCAGTTAACAAGTAAAGGCTTTGCCACAAATGGTGTTCTCCAAATTGAACAAAAAGGGAAAGTGTTACAGTATGTGCCTTTTTAATCAGCAAACAATAGTTTCTTCTGCAAATATTATAGCACTTTATGAATGATGTTGCAGCTTTATTTAATATTTTTATTGCCATATTTCACTTGAATTCTTTTTACTTCATAGCTTTCTAAGTGACATAAACAGAATCACAGCCCCAGGTTACATTCCAACTCTGCAGGATGTCTTGAGGGCCAGGGTTGCCACCACCGGCATCATAGAGTACCCATTTGAAATACAAAAAGTTATCATCAGGTATGATTCCCTACTTATTCCCCGTAACTTGGTGTAACTGTAAAGAACAAAAAGGAATTCTCAAAACAAAAGCTTTATGCTAAGGTCTTTTGTGAAGCTTTATTTTATAAAATAAACATCTTTTTTTTATAGGATGGTGGATGTGGGTGGCCAGCGTTCACAAAGAAAGAAGTGGATTCACTGCTTTGAAAATGTCACCTCCATCATATTCCTGGCAGCACTTAGTGAATACGATCAAGTTCTTTTTGAGAGTCAGGAGATTGTACGTTTTAGTTCAATGGTTTCTATGTTTTATTTTCTATGTTGCACTTTCAAATAGGTTATACGTTGAATTTGATTAAACTGTACCCATTTGTGTTCTAGAATCGACTGGCTGAAAGTCTTGCCCTGTTCAAGACCATAATTTCATCCATTTGGTTTAAGAGCACCTCTACCATCCTCTTTTTGAACAAAACAGATCTACTTGAGGAGAAAATCAAAACATCACACTTGGCAACGCACTTCCCAAAGTTCAATGGTAATTGATGTATTGCTTCATGTTCTTTCATTACAGATCCATCCTGTCATTTCTTTCTTTAAATCTCTATCTTTAAAATAAAAGAAAAATATATGATTTGTGCTTGAAACTATTTTATAGAAAAATGTTAATTATTGATTTGTTTGATGTGCCATTATTGATGAATCTTTAGAATTTACCTAATGAGCATGCACTGCTGTAATTATCAGTTAATGAAGATATTCATTCATTCCCAGATAAAAGTTCCAACATTAGTCCAAATATTTGAACCCATACTTTGATGTGATTACATGTGATCCCTTTCCATTTATAACTATTCTACTTTAACTTTCTCAGATTGTTTATATTCTACACTCTTTGGTTTTCTATGTTTTACATTTCAATAGAGTATCAATCTTAATGTGAGTAGGATCTTCATTAGCAAGGTGGCTCTACACTCAGAAAAAGAAACCTAGATTGATTTGCAGTGAGAAAAACACAACGGCTATATGTTTTTTTTTCTCTCAGAATTAACCTTAGAGTCTGTAAGGGCTGCAGGTGGCAAGATGAAGCACCCAAATTAAAAGTCTGATCTAGAGCAAGGATTCCTTAAGTGGAAACGTGACCCATCAGGGGTTGCGAAACACCAAGATGGGATACCCGAAATGTTTTTCATAATCATTGTAGTGTGATCCCTTACATACTCTACATTAATGTGGATATTCTATTAAAAAATGTTCCATTTCTTAAATTCCTCATCCTTTACATGATTACAAAATTAAATGTGACATCAAATTCCAAAGTGCACAATTAAATAATTGTATGTCCTATTTAATATTTAAAATAAATTGTAAGCATTGCTTTAGAAAAAACAACTGTTAAAAATGTATATAGTTAGTTCGATAGGTATTTATGTTTTGTACCTAATATCAAACAGTAAATAAAGTCCAGCAAAGATACAATTGCTTCAATAAAAAGAGTAACTGAGGATAACTTACACTTGATTTTAAATGAATAATTTTCTCTCGAAACATGTGAGGGAGAAGACCTGGATATAAGCTGATATAAAAAGTCGATGAAGAATACTTTTTTTGAGAATAACATTTACAAAACATATTATACATTTAATCATTGGACTCTATAATTCATATGATTGTTACCATGTTAAATTATCTTGAATGTATTCAATTTGGAAGTTATCCATCAACTGATGTTGATTTTGAACTCATCTCAAACTCACAGGGCCTCAGTGTGATGGTGAAGCAGCAAAGACGTTCATCCAGAAGATGTTCATTGAGCTTTACAAAGTGAAGGACAATCCCCTCTACACACACTTCACTTGTGCTACAGACACTGAAAACATCCGATTTGTCTTCAATTGCGTGAAAGATATAATTTTCTGTAACCATTTAAATGCTTATTCACTCATGTAGACTAGAAAGAAGACATGATGTTTCACAGATTTTACAGATAATTTTATCATCCATAAAGAGATGTGTTAACCCCTAAAATTCCTACCAATTCTAGAATGCTATGAGTATTAAATTCAAATGTTATATTTAATCTCCCCCAGGATTCAAATGAATTACATTTACTCTTCACTACACTTACAAAGTAGAGCTGGGCGCCAACTAATGACACAGCCTATCAAGTGGACACCAACTTGGTGTGATACATGCTCCAAAAACTGAAAGAAAAAAAAACCGAAAAAAAAACAAACAAACCACAGGACTTTATTTTCCAAGTTAAAAGCTGAAGTTCCAAGCTTTATAGAGTAGCCCAACAGTGCCTTGTTGTGGCTTAGAAAACATGCAAATTAAACCAAAAGAACACGTCCACTCCTTAGCAGTGGGGAGTCGTTGAGGTCTTTGTTAGCCTGCAATACCCAATACTGGCCTATTACTCTGAAAAGGGGAGTCTTTAAGGTCATTGTTGGCCTGCTTGACCAGGCGAGATGTCTTGGTCCCCTGCATGGTGATGAGGATTGAGATGATAGTGGGAAGGAAGCAGCTCCATCGCTGTGTTGCAGGAGTTGCAGAGCTGAAACCGGAGTCCAGCGCCTCTTTTGGGGGACCCAAAATTAGCATGTTTTTTGGGCTACTCTATAAAGCTTGGAACTCAATGTGAATCCTGACATTTTGAATACAGAAAGCTGGATGGGAAGTGAAATATCTTGAAACTTGGAAAACAAAGTCCAGTGTGCTGATGAAGGTTCTCAGTCATCCAGGTCATAGTCATTCCGTAAAAATTCGAAAAATATCCACTGGACTTGGTTTTCAAGATTTGAAGACGTTTCGCCACATCTCCAGGAAGCTTTCTCAATTCAAATGTGATTTGAATTGAGAAAGCTTCCTGGAGAGGTGGCGAAACGTCTTCAAATCTTGAAAACCAAGTCCAGTGGATATTTTTCGAATTTTTACGGAACAAAGTCCAGTGGTTTGTTTTTCAACAAAGACTGGGACTCTTCACCAGCACGGTTTGATACATGGTTTCCTGAAATCACCTTGATATTAGAACCCACCACAACTGTTTTTCATGGCTGATTTCCATTGTTTTGGCTCTGGAGACAACTTCCAGACAATGAGCCCAGTGCTGCATTCTGTACACTGCATGAAAAGTGAGATTTTCGTCCCCGTAAACCCCCGTAAACTCCCGCAGATCTGCCTGATTTTCGTCAGTTTCCGACAATTTGCAACCCGTGCTTGTCCGCGTTTGTCGTGCCACAAATTGTCGAAAACGTACCGTGACGTATGTGGAGAGCGATCAGCTGTACTAATGGCCCTAATTAGCATATGAATGCAGCAAACCCGCGCGGCTGGCCAGGTCTGGCTTGAATAACCTTCTCAGTATTGGCTGAAACCACTATTCTCAAACAAATGAAATCGCTCGTGATTGGCAGCAAAACCACACGTGGCCACGCCAGGCTTTAATTTTCTTACTGAGTATTGGACGGAACCGCTTCTTTTTAAACAAGTAAAGTCGCTCGTGATTGGTTGGCATATATATATATTTACATATATATATTTATTCATATATATATATATATATATATATATATATATATATTTATTCATTCATATATTTATTCATTCATATATTTATTCATTCATATGGTGTGTATTTATGTTATCCTACACTACTACACAATTATTATGCTACCATCAAGGACATGAATGAATTTATACAGGAAATGAACATTTGCCAGGAAGCTGTTTATGCAAAGAACTTTATTAAAACACACACAACTATATACAACGCGTATCCAAACACATGCGTTTCTAAAGATTAAAAGTCCGTGAACGGTCCGTTTGCTTCCTCGGGGTTGGAGGTAACTGGCAGCATTCCCTCCGAGGCAGGTCCGATGTGCAGACGCCTACTGTGCGCGGCCCTGTACTTCGGCATCGCTTCTAACCGGGACTGCAGCTTAACACAGAGTTCAGTGAGATCCGGCCTACGAAATGGCGGTGACCGTACAATCCATCCAGAGACACCGCCGAGGAAGGCGGACTTCCAGAGTTCCACTTCCTCATCTGCTAGCACACTCTGCCTCGCTTTCAGCAGCTGAAAAAAAAAACAATGAATCAGCGCACTGCGTATGGACACAACACATCTATTAATGCACCTGAAAAATAGTCACCAAATAAAGTCTTACCCTCTTTCTTCTGGCCCGACTCCGAGCAGAAGCTATGATCGGTATCTATCCGTATCCATTACCTTTTACCGCAGAATGAAAGCATATTCTTTAAATCTTACCCTTGCTCCGGTTCATAGCGCCTGCAATTAGTCTCCGAGTTGTTAAGACGGCGTACTGCTTCCTGTAAATCACAAAAAATGCACTTTAATAAAGCTTGTTCTTGCAAGGCTAGGCTAGATAGGCTAACAGCTAGCCTGCTATTAGCCATAGCTCAGGCTAGGCCGCTTTTAGCTTAGCAGGCAGTAATCGAACATATATTTACCGCTAGCATCTCTTCTTTGAGTTCGTCTTGTTCGATGCAGAGTCGCCATCGCGTCCAAGAGGAGTTTTACCCCGAAATCCCACATACTCCGTCTGTGCTCCGCTCCGCTCCGCCCCGCTGCGCTCCAGACCGCCTGCACAAAACAAAGCCTACAGCCGCCGCTGTTGCTCCGTCCCCTCCGCTCTGAGTTCCTTGGAGATCGTAGAGGGCATGCGCCAGATGAACCAGGGTTTCCGCGGATCATTAAAAATAATTACAATTCATAATTCTTTTTTTAATCAAGCCCTTAATTGGCACTAAAATTAATTAAATATGTTTATCGTTGCATTTATGATTCTTTAATAAATGGCATTTTATGGCATTCTTTAATTATGGCATATTAAAAAAATCTCACCATCATCCAGCACATGTTCAGTTTCTGCCCAAATATATATTTATATTTTTGTAGATTTTTGTAACGGGGATAAGGATAATTAAAAACTGCTTTTTTTTAATGAACTTGTTCACTACTTCCAAACTCAGCATCTCTTTTCATTCTTGTAATAAGAAGTTTCTTTTGAATGGATTTGATTAAAGTTTAAGTCCCTCGGTATAAAATAAATATTTTGATGGAGATGAGAAATCTGCTTCCTCGTTGGTGAATAACCAATAGTTTGGATCCAATCATTTAAATAAACGGTGTTAGTTTTTTTTTTTTTATATATATATAAGAATTGTGCTATAATTTCTAGTCACCGATCTGTTGCTGCTATATTTTAATTTGACGAACCGGAATTTATCGATGTTCTTTTTCCTGTTTGGTGCGATTGCAATTGCGGATCTTGACCTGGCCGGACCTTAGGACCACAGTGTACCAATCTTCTCATGGCTACTTCCAATAGGATAATGCGCCATGTTATAAAGTGAATCATCTCACACTCATTTCTTGAAACTTTTCCACTTAAGTAATTGTGAATTGAGCATATTGACAGACAATATTTTATTTTTTATCTTAAATGCAAATTTTTAAAAAAATAATTACTGCTCTAAATGTATTGCTCTGTCAGCTAAAGATCTGTTTTGGTCTCTATACTTTAATTAAATAAATCAATTCAAGCTAAAATGTGAGAGGCTATACTAAGCCTGATCTCTTTGTATCAGAGATTTTCTTCCTCAGAAAGATGTCACTTGGGGTAACCCCCCCCCTGCAACCCTGGTTTGCATTTGTATAGCTCACAGCATGTTCATTTACATGTTAAAGCCTCCCCTAGAATTCCATGGGGGGTAGCATGGGGGGAACACTGCCTAAGAAATTCCACGTCAATTTCTGACAATTTACGGGAGTTTTCGACGAAGCCTGCAAATTGCCGTAAACTGCCGCTAACCTGAAGTTCCACGACAATCTACAGTGCCGTATATTGACGAAAATCCCACTTTTCATGCAGTGGTAGTATCTGTTGGACTTAGGTTAAATAGGTTCAAATTTAGGTTGTATTTAAGAGTTGTTTACTATATGTGTCATTTAAAGAGTGATTACTCCAGGCAAAAGAAGTGGGAATAAGCCCAAAGGCATAAATGCCTTCACATGCCAAGGAATTTCCTTACACAGAAAACATCTAAGTTGTCTTCATATAAGTGAAAGACTATTTTCCTTCAACTGCTGCTTATCAAGATGCTGGTATAAACAAGGATGGAATTGTTGGTTACTATAGTTTCATAAAAAAAATCTAACATCCTAGTGAATACTGTTTCTTTTCAACAATTTCAAGGAATGTTTTAGTTAAGGAGAAATACCATATTTTCCTTCTTACAGCTTTCAGAGGTGGTAAATAAAATAAATCACTGCATGGAGTGTTTTAGAATGATATTTTATGTTTATTTTGAACAGTGTTAATATTTTCAATAAAGAAAAACCAAACCAATAAACTTTGTTTTATGTTCTCACTGGTGTTGAAGATCACATTTCAAATGATGTAAGCGAGCCGTGTCGATTTTAAACCACGGCGCAAACTCTCCCTGTCCTCTTTTCCCTGTGACCTCCTGGTCTGTTAGGCGAGATACACCAGTCTTCAGCTAAAGCCACAGTACGTGGCTACCCCCTCCTCCTGAGAAGTGTCTGTGTTAGCTGAGGAATCAGGCTGCTTTAAAGCAGATGAGAAAAACCATGAGGTGTTTCACCTGGTCGAGTGGAGTTTTGGGTAATTTTCCTGTCCCTTTCCTGTCCCCAAACATACTAAAGAAATTTCGTAAGTAAAACAGATTTCAGTTATCAATTAACTAATAATCATTAATTGGTTTTACCCTTGATTTGAATGACCTGTTAATTAACTATAACCTCCAGTTATAGTTATTTAATATATTTATAATCTGCTGGTAAAATTACACAACCCTCATCTATTTACTTTTGCTGAGCCCCAAATATCTGAGATTGGAAGGCCTCCTTATCATCACCCTTATCTTTAGCTCCTGCCACAGATTCAATCCAGGACCATCTTTCTCTGAAGTGGATTTGAATTTGTTGATTCACCCAGAATGCCCTAACTGTCTCTGATTTTTTCTTCTTTATGAAAAGTGTCTGTGATTGATATGAATAACTTGTAATTTTACATGTTTTTCAGACTTCTCCTTGTTAAGTATAACAAAGCAGCTAGGCTCAGAGAAATAAAATGTACAAATTGTTGTCTGACTTAAGGCACACTGTGAGTCATTCTGAATTTTTTAAAAGGTGTCTGCTCTATTGTTTTCACTTTTGGCAGTTAAAAATTACGGTCATAAAGATGATTTTTTTACACAAAGATGACAACTTGTTTATTATTCCGGATTGAAAAAAAACTAAAATCCTCTAATACCAATATTTTTTTTATTTTGTGACAACAACCAGCTCTAAGTATATTGGATTTTTTTTCTTTTCTTTATGTTCTTGATGTTCACCATCCAACACCCGCCTCCTGTCATGTTTGACTAACTGGTTATGGCAGAATGATTAACACACCGGCATTCCAACGAGAAGGATGACCTGGTATGATAAACACAATACACTCATTTCAGCGGCACACTGTTCATGAAAAGCACCCAGTGAACTTAGACAAGAATGGACGAGTGTTGCTACACGTCTCCTGAAGAAAAAGAAGGCAGAAGGATATCAAGAGAAATAGATGCAATACTAAGAAGAGAGAAGGAAAATAATCGTGAGCTGAAGTTGCTGCTTTTAGGTGAACTCTTTTGATTATTCATTGTATTTTGCATTGGTAATATATTCTAGATACAAGAGTTTGTAACTATCCTACTTGTCAAGTATCTTAATTGTGGGTTTGGTGCCATTGTTCTTCAGCTGAGCTATGTCTGTTCTTGGTTTGTGCTCAGTGATCATGACTTTCCTTTGCATCACTATAATTAAAATAGACGTTTGGGAAATTTAATTTGTTTAGGAGATCTTGCATCTGGATTAGCTGATATACCGTGCTTTGAAAATTCTTCCAAATGCCTAAACCTTTCCGCATTTTTCCACCTTTCAGAAACATTTCCATATTGTATTCTATTGTCATGTAGTACACCAACTCAAAGTAGTTCAAAAATAATAAAGTTGAGGGATAATGATACATACTTAGCAAATGTTTTTAAAATAAAATAAAAACTATGAGGTTTGACAAGCAATTGTATTTGATCAAATGCAAAGACATTTCAGAAGTAACCTCATTAGTAAACCTAATTCACCCCTTTTTTTTTTCAAATCTCAGTATAACCGCTATTACAAAAGCAGGTAAGCAGCATATTTCAGAGCAAGGAAAAAAAAGGATTCAGTTGTGGAGGAATTTGAAGCATGGTTAGTTTATTAAAGTACACCTCAGTTAAACTCAAATACAAGACTGTCTGCATTTACTGGCTAGGCTAATAACAAGTAATTCCAGAGTAGCTACAACTGAGGTTTGAGAGTCTGTTGACAGGACCATGAGTATTGTGCTCTCTAGCTTCAATGATCAAGTGTCAGGATGAAAGTGAATATTTAGACAGAGCCACAGGGAGTCAAAAATGCATATTAATAAGAGCTTTGTAGGAGGCAAGGTGGAGTAAAAATCATAGTTTTACTCTTACATGCAAAACCCTGAGTATGGTGAGAAATACTGCATGTCGCCCAGAACACACCTTTTCCCAGTGAATGATGGTGGTACCAGCATAATACAGTACACATGAATTGAACAATAGACTTGACTATCTTCTTACCAAATCTTAGATGTAAACTATTGACAGTAATGTCGCAGACACCTACATTTGGGCAAAAATTGTAACCATGTGCATGCTTTGTTAAAGAGAGTAATGGAATTCCTATA
Organism: Cyprinodon tularosa; assembly: GCF_016077235.1. Classification (NCBI taxonomy): domain Eukaryota; kingdom Metazoa; phylum Chordata; class Actinopteri; order Cyprinodontiformes; family Cyprinodontidae; genus Cyprinodon; species Cyprinodon tularosa. The sequence continues at coordinate 1,296,792 of NW_024039718.1, read as the reverse complement.
TCTCTATATGTATTATAAGACCTTGAACTTGCTGGGTTGTATACATTTTGAAATTTAAAAACCCCAGCATTTCTAATAGTGAATGCAACATTGAAAGTGGCCAAATTGGTGCATAGTGGTCACTATAGTGGACAGCTACTACAAAGTAAATATCTCTTTAATTCTTTGGTTTCGATAGTGAAACTGCATATTATTGTCTAGAATGCTCTCTGCTGCCCCACTCCACTGAGGTCAATTTAGTGGTCAGTCATTGTAACTGCAAGTAAATTTAATCTGAATCCAAGATAGCCAACAAACACAACCCCTTTTGACCAGTGCTGCATATTCTCTCAGTCCTTCTATTGTAAAATAGCCCAACAGGTTAAAAAATATATAATGATTTACAGTAACATCTAAGGAAGGATATGATCAGTTTAAAATATATATATTTTTGTTTAATATGCAGCAAATTACGATTAACCATGTGTCCAATGAAGTGGACGTCATGCATCAGGCATTTTTTCAACATAAGTCATATATATCTTTACTGTGTATTGTAATGGTTTTGCTAATAATTCAGTGTTTTAACATTATACATATAAGCTATTCATTTAAAATTTACATTGTTAGAACCCAAAAAGATCTTAATGCTTACAAACACTCAAAAAGGTGTATTGGGCATATATGAGGATTACTCCATGCAGACAGATTGATGTTTTTACTGTTTGCAGGATAACAGCGGATGGGATATTTTAAAATGCAAAACACTGAAACCTTTATTCAAATTGTCTTGTTTCCATAAAGACGTCTCATCATTTTTCTTTACACTACAAAACTTGTGTTAAAAATGTGTTAGAAAAACAAGTGGAAAGCTGGTGCACAATTACAATAAGAGTTTGATTACTAAAATACCTATTCAAATTTTTTCATTGTACTTTCAAATTTAGGTCTCACACTTACTTTGAATGTACAGTAAGCTTGTGGTCTCAGCACCATAAAGTGCCTGAAAATTGTGAATGACCATTAAAAAACATTTGCTTTATCTTTATGGTTTTGGCACTTTATGTAGCTTTTTTAAGAGGAGTGATTTTAACTTGACTCTGCTTTTTATGGTTTATCTACTTCCTTCTAATTAGGAACTGGTGAAAGTGGGAAGAGCACATTCATCAAGCAGATGAGGATCATCCATGGCAAAGGATACAGTGATTCTGACAGGAAAGCTTTCATCAAACTTGTGTATCAGAATGTCATCACAGCCATCCAGGCACTGATTGAGGCCATGACTACTCTTAAAATCGAATATGTGGATGACAAAAATATTGTAAGAAAACCTGGACTTTTGTTTATACAATAAGTGTATGACTGCATGTCAAAGCAAGATGAGCCCACACATGGTGGTGCAGGCAACCTTACAGTATCAGTATTGTGGCATGGACCCTTGCACCCTGTTCAAAGCACCAAGTATAAACCTAGCCTTATATATTAAATGAGGCAAGGACAATGGCATATTACAGAGTGTGGATAAAAGAATAGAAGCACCAAGAGACTTATGAATCCTCAAGAGCTGAAATAAGATATAAGTGTACACTAAATGAAGAGACAAAAAAAAAAAACATGTTTTAATTATACCTTCCTGTACCATGTTTGGGGAAATAACAAAAACAAACTATAAAAGCATCAGAAATTAGCCCCAGTCTTCCCATATGATCTCTGATATGTCTCCTGTCAAAAAAGAATAATATTATGGGTAAAAAGAAACCAAATATAGATTTCTACTAGATTTGAGTGTCATGAAACGGGACAGATGGACCCAGTATTCAAGGTGAGATGGTCAGTAGGAAAGTTCAAAACAACGGCAACCACGGCGACTGTAGCCACCCAATCACTGACACTCTTGTGAGAGAAACACAGGTAAGTGTCCACGATCACCTGACAGGAGATGATTATCCAAGTTAGTCACTTATCTGATTTAATAGTTCAGTCAATCCTCTCAATAATAGGCAGGATTAGCCGATACACTGCCAACGAGATGCGGCTCTGAGCTGTCCAGAGCATCCCCGATGCAGCAGCCCCAATGAAGAGGCAGGACTCCGATCTAGGACAGGGATTTAGATCAGACTGGAGTAGATCTGTGATCCAGGAGTCCGCAGTCCGGTCAGGGGTTCCAATCCACACAGGAATGGACAGATCCAGGTTCCAGGAACCCACAGAGTGTGAAGGCAGGTTCAGAGACAGACGGACAAACACAGATGCAGACAGGCAGAATCCAGTAGGAGTCCAAGGATGGTTTCAGACGGGGACGGACAGGGCCAATGGGTAACAGGGAACGGAATCAGGCAATCAGAATCACAAGGTAGACGCTGAAACGCTCTCAATATAATTTAAACTAACAAAACTGAGAGACAGGAGAAACAGAAACCAAACAAACAATGATCTGGCCCCAATAGCTGGAACTGAGCCCAATATAAAGGAACAGATGCAGGTGGATGAGATCAGTGAAAATTAGGGACCAGGCAGAGTTAGGCAGATGAGTGACATGAACACTAAAGGTGATCTATCAAGGCAGATCAGGAAATTGAGCTGGTTTCCATGGTCTATTTTTTAATATTTTTACTTTTAATGTAAACTGAAATAATTATATTGAAGTTTAAAATGATTGGGGGTTAATATGCTAGTGATATTTAGTCCTAATAAAGGTAAAAAAAAATACAAAATGTATTAACAAGCTGGCAGACACAGTTGCCAAGTTCCCCTTTCTTAAAATGTCTGTAATATTTTTTCCAAATTTTCCCTTATGGACTGCTTTTAAGTCCAGCAGGATTGTTTTTTGTTTACATTTTAAACTATGAGTGTCATGATGTGTTTTAGAGGTCTGACCCAAAATGCAGAGAACCACTCAGAGAGCAAGGCAAAGATTTAACAGGTTTATTGAGGTAAGTGTAGAAGGGGGGTATGATCTGGAACTCAGAGAGCTGGTGAACAGGAACTAGGAAGTCTAGAGGCAAATCAAAATTGTTAGTTCAGGGACCGTGGGAATCTTGAATGCTGTAAGGAAAATGCTAGGGAGGGACTCACGTTTGGGGGGCTTCTTCTCTCACTTTGCATCCAGTCTGTGTGGGTTGACATGTTGAAGAGTGGACAGGTAGACATTCTTTGGACCCGGAGGAGCACTGGAGCGGACTGTCACTTGAATTTCCGTGAGGGACTTGAACGCCACATGTGGAGTTCTCTCCCCTTCTCAGTGTGAACTCAGTAAACAGTCCAACGGCACATGTGGAGGTTTCTCGCCTGCTCAGTGTGAATTCAGAAAACAATCTTTCCAGGGGAAAAATACCAAACCTCTAGTACGCAGGAGGACTTCCTGCCAAAGGCAAAGACAAAAACAAGGTTAGACTCTGAGAAACAAAGACTCAGTTTGACTCAGTGAAACAAAGACTCAGGTTAGACTCAGCTAATCTAAGCATGGCTAGGGTACCCAAAACTGGCAAACACTCTGGCGTCGAGGTAGTGACAGTCCACTGCTTAAGTACTCCTCCAGATAATGATCCAAAGAGCCGCAGGTGTGCAGGGAGGACCAACAATGACCGGGCGCCACCTGGTAATGGAGGGAGAGACAGACACAAAACAGACCACAGAAACTGGATTCCTGACAATGAGACCTTGAGAGCACAAAAAAGCATTACTAAACAACATACAAAATCATAACTTTATTTAAAACCGATAAAACATTTTCAGGTTCTATTGTTTTAAATTCCTTAAGTGGTTGATGCTAATCTATCTAGTTTGTTAGCTCCTACTACTTCAAAGATGTATTTGCATTTATGTCAAGCTCATAGTTGTATGAAATCTTTCTATTTCAGGGGGAAGAGAGCTATTATCATGAATATATTCACAAAAGGCTCTTTAAAGATTCTTATCTAACCATTACTTTAGCTGAGGGAATTGCCTGTACATTTCTAGAATACTGAAATGTCTTATTCTGACAATGAAAACATTGCATCATTACACAGTATTTATCTGCCTAAGAAGGTTAATAGCTAGTCAGTATAAACATATTTTTATGTATAAACATATATATCTTTTAAAGTTTGTATTTTTATATTTAGATGTTTTTTTTTCTTTTGTTATAGTGCTATGCTGAAAAACTGAAAGAAGTGGATGTCATCATGGTGTTAACGTTGGAGTCCTGGCAGGTGGATGCCATTAAGCGAGTGTGGAATGACCATGGAGTGCAACAGTGTTATGACAGGAGACGGGAGTTCCAGTTGTCAGACTCTTCTAAATAGTATGCTTTGTTTTGTTTTTATACGTTATTTTTTTCTCAATTGTCTGTTAAGTATTCTTTCACATTCATGTTAATCAGAGGCTTTGACAAAAGATTTTCCTCTGGCCTCATATTCTTTCTCTCTTATTTGTTGAATCTTAATCATCTGGATGCTTTTTTTTTTTGGTATAGTTACACGTATTAGTTAAATCATTCTATCACAATTTGTTTCTTACCTTAATAGCATGCATATCAAAAAGATCTGGATGTGCTTTACTGAGTTCATATCAATTTCTTTTTTTTTTTTTTTTATGTAGAGACTGACTGCATGCTAGTAGGCAGGTTTAATATTCAATTCAGGTGTGTAAGGCCAAGGGAAACAGCTAAAAGATGCAGGACATTAGGCTATAAGAATAGGAGTTTGGGACCGTGCCTTTAAGGCTCTAAAGCTACAGTTTGCAATGCTCTTAACTGAAATATTTAACAAATAGCCTAATGGATGAAAGGCTAAATTTCTACTGTAACAAAGAGAATAAGTCTTTGTTGCCTTCGATTATAATACAGCAATATCACATCCTGGATAACTGATTTACTCAATTATGAAGACCTTACTTAAAGAGACATTTGAGATTTCTACTTAGCAACAAGTTTCACACACTCTTCTTGTAATTTCCATGCGATATAATTTGTGCATCTCTTGGTATTTAAGACTGATAAACAAAGAATAATTTGGGTAGTATCAAGTTCTTTACAGTGCTCTTCTTTCAGTTATCTAAATGACCTGGACAGAATCACAGCCCCAGACTACATTCCCACTCTGCAGGATATATTACGGGTCAGGGTTCCCACCTCGGGCATCATAGAGTACCCGTTTAACATGTCAAACGTCATTTTCAGGTATTATCATTTTCTTATTAGCTGAAAAAGAATAAACATCTGTGTGCAAAACATGTTTCCTCTAAACTGAGATAATTTTTTTCTCTTTTGGTTAATCTTTGTTGTCTAACGTCTGCAAGAAAGGGGATACACAAAATAATAACAAGCATTCCTGCATTTATAGGATGGTGGATGTGGGCGGCCAGCGCTCCCAAAGGAAGAAATGGATCCACTGCTTTGAAAATGTCACCTCTGTCATATTTCTGGCAGCCCTCAATGAATATGACCAAGTTCTTTTTGAGAGTGACACAGATGTATGTCCAATCTATTATTATGTGTTACTCAGCTTCTAACAGCTCATCTTGAGCTTTTGTCAAGATTTCCTGTTTTTGTGTCTAGAACCGCCTGGCTGAGAGCCTGGCCCTCTTCAAGACAATTACCTCATCCAACTGGTTCCAGGAGTCGTCCACCATCCTCTTTTTGAATAAAAAAGACCTGCTCGAAGAGAAAATACAGACATCAGATTTGGCAACCTTCTTCCCTGACTACAAAGGTTAATTTAGCATATTTCTGTTCTGATGTAAAAATTGTATTATTGAAGTTAGATGATATGACAATATCATAACAATATCAAACTTTCCCTCTATTGGATTTACAATTAAAATTTGCAGATTTTAAGTCTACATCCTTGTTTTTTCAAATCAAAGACACCAAAGGGAGTATTTGAAATCCATGTGTTCTTCCTCCATTTCCCCATTTTGTGTCGAAAAAGAAAATAAATGTCATTAGACTTGAGCTACAAGTGAACCTGTCTGCAATGTTGTGCCAGTTCACACCTAAAAGAAGTAGCTCAAAGTTCAGTTCACACTGCTAAACATGAATTAGTTCAAGTTCATTTGGAAAATAAAACACACAATCTTACAATAAAACCTAATATTTTACCCTTTATATGTGTGGTTAAAATATATAGAAATAAATGGAAAATAACTGATGCAGTCAAGATATACTGTATGTGCATAGAAGCCTTTATTTAGTCAAATTATGCAGAACTTCAGAAACATACAGGAACATTCAGGTTCTGCTGAAAAGATATGCATCAAAAATTATTTCTGATGTTCCTCATTCAGTAGCAGCGATTTCCTAAGATAGCTCAGATGCTTTAACTTGATGTGTGGCTTTAAAGTTGAAGTGGACATGGCTACCATGTGGACTTGTTTTTTAAGTCCCGGTGGGCACAGAAATGTTAGATTTTCTGTCAGAGTTTACTTTGTTCATAAAACCCTGCCAAGTGCTCTGCAAAACTGGCATAAGAATCACGCAGGCTAGTCCTAGCTGTACACATGCTGGGCGCTGTAATAAGTGCCGTAAAACCTGAAGTTATCCAAAAAAAAGTGTCATTATCAACTGAACGCGAATGTGAGAGGTGTGTGTTGCTCATTATTCCCATAATTACTTCAAAACTGATCCGTTCAGTTAATCTTTCATTGAAGAAATGAAGGTCTTCAGTGGACGCAGTTCATTGGACCCGTTCATGAACATCACTGCCTCTCTGCATGCAACTTCTACCTTTTCAATATTGTGACAAGCAAGATAATGACATTGTAAACTGAAAGCCTTAATTTTACTGTCAGTACCCAAAACGTATTATTTTATACTTACTAATTTATATGAAGGCATGGGAGTTGTTCATACACATAAAAAATGAATGTTCTTCAAAACACTCATTTTAGGTGTGGATTTGATGGAAATTCAGATCTCAAGTGGCACTGTTTAAATCATGAACTTTCTCTTTCACAGGACCTGCAGGAGATGCTGAATCTGCAAAGAAGTTTATTGAGAAGATGTATGTTCAGCTCCACAAAGGTCGTCACAAACCTCTCTACACACACTTTACCTGTGCCACAGACACGGAAAACATCAGAGTTGTCTTCAATTCAGTCAAAGACACAATCTTTTTAGAAAATATGAGTTTTTTAAACCTCGAATGAGTAAGGATGGAGAAGTGTTGTTTTTGTTTTTGGTTGTTATCTGTTAAGCTTTCTTCTTTGTTTTTGCTTTCTTAAAAAATAAAAATATAAGAGAAATTCTAGCACTGAGCCATACTTTAGATCTACACAGGCCTTAAATTAAATTTTATTGCAACATGTATTCATTTGAAGTTGTAAAGAGTGAAAATCCTTTGTCTGCACACAGTACACATACAACAGCATTACTACTGATTCCTTATACCCACCTGGGATTATAGGCCTTTGAATGTGTCGCCCAACCTTGAATTGACTCAATCATGCAACGTCTAACTAGCACAGCTCTGTGGAGGAAGAATGCACCTTGAAGAATGCAAAGTCTTACAGCTTTTAAAGGCACAGATTAAGAGAAAGATTGCAATTTGATGGCCTACATGTTTTTATTTTTGTACACACAGATAATGAAATGAGTAAAATGTTTTAAACATATATTATGTCATATTTTTGTCATATTTATAAAATACATGTGATAAAACTCAATGAGTCATGCATTGTACAATCAGAATTAACACATGTATCATCACTTTCAATTGTATCAAATAAAAAGTGTCCTTGTCTTTTACTTCTTTTAGTGAGTTTTAGTGAATTTTTTTTAAACCTATTTAACTTAAAAGGCATACCCATTAGATATTATCATTTGTTTCCAATTTGTACTTCGTAGTGGAAAAAAAGAGCTTTAACCTCAAAGAATGTGAAAGCAGACAGCTTTTCAGCTAGACTCCTCCTCCTGTAGGGCAGGGAGGTAAAATGTACCTGAACTGGATCCAGTATGAGGAAGAATGCCCACAGAAAGTCACCAACAGCGTATTGTTTTCGGGAAAAAGATGACCTAGCAGGTCTGACAACATTAGTATACATTTATCTGAGTAATCCCCATCAGCTGTGACACTTTGTCAAACAAGCAGCTGCTTGACTCTGATAACAATGGACGAGTGCTGCTTGTCCCCTGAAGAGCAGGAGAGCCGGAGGATATCCAGAGAAATAGAGAAACAACTTCAACTTCATAAAAAAAACCTTAAACGGGAACTAAAGCTTCTGCTTTTAGGTGAGATCCCCAAAAGTTTAATATGAATTCTCTCTCTGAATTTTGCCTGGAAAATTGTTTGTCCTCTTGACAGTTAGGCTCTGAGCCTTAAAATGTATTTTACTATCTAAATCTTAAACAAACACCACTGGTAAGAAGGATTGAAATTTTATCTGCTTCTCCTGGTTCATACTATTTCTAGTCAGTTTTCTTAGTAGCATTGATTTTTGTCATTGCTCACTGCTGTGACATTTATATGGTAGCTGGTAGTGGAGTATTTAATACATGCTATTCTAGGTAATAAATGTCTTTTTCTGTAACAGATTTTAGTGTATAGCAGAAAGCATATAAACGTTGGTCATTTTTATCTGTACAGCAGTATGTAATATGCTCCCTACTGTAGTTGCAATCTAAATGCTTTGCAAAGACTGGTTGAATAAATATCCAGACTATTAAGAATTCTAAGTGTCATTTAATGACTGAGATAATAAATCATTGAACCAGTGTGTATGTGGTACTGTGTGTTAAGGGTGACTTTTGCATTCTTTACATAGTTTCATCCTCGATAAATCCTCCTCTTGCTAGCATGTTTCCTCATTCAAACAAAACTGTGATGGCCTGCTGCATTTTTTGATATTGTGAGATTAGACTTTAAATTTTTCCAGAAAAAAACAACTTTGTTTAGTCACAATCTTTTATTTTCTTTGAGCTTTATTTGTATTAGTCCCGAAAAATATGACTTATATGTAGTGTTATTTTTGATTTAAAGTTTCCCTGACATCAGCAATCTCTTTTACAAGGCTATTCACATTCTTAAGGTATTTGTTTTTTTAATTGGATACATGTTTTTTTTCGTTGTTTAGGTTTCACCCATTTGGTTTTGACATGTCATTTCTCTTTTCTTTGCTCTTATTTTTTAGATCCATTTCCAATGTTTCTGTATATCTATGCTTATAGTTTTGCAGTTATTCATATGTTCAGTTTTACTGTCAGTCTTTTCTTACTAGTATCAGTTAGATTATATCCTTGTAACTCTGGTCATATCCAATTATGTTTTTACTCCATTTTCAAGCACTGCTTCATAAAAAGCCTCATTTGTTTCACATCATCTCTGGGTTTTCAGCATGACACAGGTTTTTACTGTTTAACATGCCATGTCCTGCCATGCAATGCTTGTACTAATGCCAACCTATTTTATTTATTTATTTTTTTACCAAGCTGTCAATTTAATGTTGTTCATTTATTAAAACTCAACAACTTACTGAGCTGTTTCTGCTTGCCTCTATGCATATGGGTCAACTTAAAGAAAACCCCCTGATATAAACAACTAGATAATACAGAAGAAAAGCAAAGAGAATGGGTATTCAGACTTTAAATTTCTCCTTTGTGATTTATTTGGAAACACAGAAATGGTAACTATGATTATGCACCACTAAATATCTAACTGAAACATATATTCTATCAGAACATCCACACGCAAATGAAGCCAGGATTTCCAGTGCTGTTTTTAAATAAGACAGCTAATTTCCTTAGCTTTGCTCACTAATAATCTCATCATAGGTGGCTTTCCATGGTAGTATGTAGCTTTAAACTAATTGATGTACTTAAAATATGTTTGAATCCATCCATCCATCCATCCATCCATCCATCCATCCATCCATCCATCCATCCATCCATCCATCCATCCATCCATCCATCCATCCATCCATCCATCCATCCATCCATCCATCCATCCATCCATCCAAGTTGTTTCGCGAGGGGTGCTCTTGCTCGGTCTGGTGAGAGGTGGGTTACACCCTGGACAGATCACCAGTCTATCATAGGGCACATTCGAATCCTATTGTATGATTGAGTTACCACTGACATTTGTTTATTTTATGAAATATTCTTTTTTTTATCTATCTATTTGATTATCTATTTACTTAGTTCTATATTTATATTAAATTATATCAGAGCTGGTCCTCCATATTATAACGCTATGCTAGGCAAAACAATTTATGGCCTTAGGTATGGGGACCTTTACATCCAATTCGGATACAATGTTGCTTGCCACTTGGTGTGAAAATAGGTGCGTTTGAATTGTCGGCTGCATCCTCTGTAGGACCCACTCTACCTGGAGTGGGTTTTCAAAAGCCATTAAAATGAGGAGGCCGGACGGAGTGTTCAAATTTGATCAGGCTGCAGACAAATCTTGCCTTCGGAGGACGCAGCCGCCGGATTTGAACAGAACAAAATTGTGTTAATTACTAAATGTAATTCAAAGTACTTTGGAGCTGTTGTACCTGATAGGGGGCATTGAAAATCAAAAACCGTCAGTTTTAAAGTGAAAGCATAACATTTCCTGGATCTGGATCATGCTAGCACTCTGATTATATCCAAGGGTATTCACTAAAAAATTGCATGAAGAATGCTCTGGTCCTAGTGTCATTTTTCACGGCAGGGAAGGATGAAATGCTGCTCCAACATAGGGTATAATCAATTGAGAAAGTTTAATGTTTTGACATGGTGCCAGCTGAAACATGTTGATCCTCTTTTCTTTGTTGAGTCAAACTTATATTACTGCTACTCTATACCCTAAAACACAGCTCCTGCTTTTGACCTTTTATTGCGGTTTGCTAAAGTGCAGATTTTAACATTTTTACTCTTTGTTTTTGTGACTGGTTTGTAATTTAAGCTTTAACATATGTTGCAGTTGTTCCAGTTTAGAAATCATACCCTTAGCCATTACCTTTTAATGTTGTAAATTTTTATTAATAGTGCTGCAGCAACTCTTCTGGAGCAAAGACTAACATGTTTAATGACACAAACAAATCGGGAGATTCAATCAGTCCATTTCAGAAATGTAATCAATACTCTGGTTCAGTAGCTACACAAAGAATTCACATCAAGCAAAAAATGTATCATGAAACCTGAACATTTTTATCCCTTGATCTAATTTATTTCATTTTCGTAGGAACTGGTGAAAGTGGGAAGAGCACCTTCATTAAACAGATGAGGATCATCCATGGCAAAGGGTACAATGAAACTGACAGGAAAAATTTCACCCGGATTGTCTTCCAAAATATCGTCACAGCCATACAGGCGCTAATTGAAGCTATGAGTTATCTACACATCCAGTATGCTGACAACCAAAATGTTGTAAGAATCTAACAAAATTCTTAATGGTCTACTTTTATATCCTCTTTGTCAGATTATGTAATATTAACAATGTTCACTTTAGGGTTTCTATGCTTTTTGATGAGTGTCAAATTTAACCCCTGCTAAACTTGCTGTCATAGTAATACTGTATCATAGATGTAGAGTGTATCTTCTGTGTCTGTTAACCTTTATGCAATGTTGTGGATTCTCATAAAGCTCTCTGTACCACATTGCTCTATGTGCAATGCATACTGTCTAAGTGCCTAACTCTTTTTGTGTGAATATTTGGTTGCCACTAGTATGTCTTTAAACCTATTCTGCCAAATATCAAAGGTGTGTTTCTAGTAGACTTGTAGTAGACCTGTGGCTATTTTTTTGTCAGAGTTATGCCAAGAAACTGAGCGAGGTGGAGGTATCTGATTTGACGACATTGGCGCCCTGGCAGGTGGATGCCATCAAGCGAGTATGGAATGATGGTGGTGTACAAAAGTGCTATGACCGTCGGAGGGAGTACCAGTTGTCAGACTCTGCCAAATAGTAAGATCTAAACTGAGTATTTGAATATAGATATAAATTATGATCATTTTAACACAATGCTTTATGATTGTTTTGCTGGACATCACAATATTAAACTGCTTGTTTTGTTATTTATGTTTTAGTTATCTGAATGACATGGACAGAATCACAGCCCAAGATTATATTCCATCTGAGCAGGATATCTTGAGGGTCCGAGTAGCCACTACGGGTATCATAGAGTACATATTTGATATGTCAAAAGTCACCTTCAGGTATGCTGCCACTTTGTTCCATAGCTAACACAAAAAGAGACAGGTTTAACACCCTTTTAAACCTTTACTTTGCTGTCATTGTTGGTTTGAAAAGGAGAGAAATACAAGTGTTTTTGGTTTGACAAAACAAAAATCAATACAAGTACGTCTTCTGTTCTCAGAATGGTGGATGTGGGTGGCCAGCGCTCAGAAAGGAAAAAATGGATCCACTGCTTTGAAAGTGTCACTTCGATCATATTCCTAGCAGCCCTAAGTGAATATGATCAAGTACTTTATGAGAGCCAGAATGAGGTATGTTCTGATCTAAAGTTTGTTAGTTTCAGATGGGTTTAACAGTAGCTTTTGCTAAGATTGTTCGCATCTGTTTTAGAACCGGCTCCGAGAGAGCCTTGCCCTGTTTGAGACAATCAACACATCCAATTGGTTTCAAGATTCTTCCACTATTCTTTTTCTGAACAAAACAGACCTGCTGGCTGAGAAAATCACAGAATCTCATCTGGCAACATACTTCCCAGAATACAATGGTAAATTATATCCTGTTGCTCATGTTAAAATTTTTTCAATTTGAAAAAATGACGTTTATCTACAACTGCTTTCAGTTGTAGTTTTTATTTTTCGCCATTTTAAAGATTAGTTTCATTTTTCCAGTTTGCTTTATTAAAAACATTGGATCTTTTAGTTCATTTAGTGGAATTAATTCAAGCCTTGATTATGGGTGGTGAGAAATCACCATCAAAAATACCTTAAGAGTTGTTACATATTTACTTTGATGCTTTGTGTTTTTCTTGCTCTTAGCTTCTCAATTAGAAATACAGCAGGGGGTCAAGCCCATACCAGCAATTTGTGGACATGTGGCAGAATTACCCTAAATAAATTGCTTATTCAAAGTCTGCATGAACAGGTTTGAGGAAGCCAAACCTGAATTACAGTCTGAAACTATCTTGTGATGAAGAAATTAGGTTACCTATTACACTATTCTCCTAAAAAAAACTTCCAAAAGTAAAAGAAATCAAAAAAACTGAAAAAATATATGCTCAGTCTTAATACATTTTTTAATCAAGTTGTATAATAGAGGGATTTTTTTTTTACCTTTGCCTGGTGACACCTCTGATATTTGTCCAGATTCCTAGATCCTCGCTTTATGCTCCAAGGAGACTTCCTTGGTTTCGATTAAGGCCACCAAACTTTTACTCCAACTTTTTCAACATTTCAAAAAATTCATGATAATCATTCAAAACCCCATGAGAGGAGAGGTTATAATGCGCCGACTTAGTCTGTTTTAAGTCAGACTGTTTGAATTCCCATGAAGGTTTATGAAACCCCGTTCCTCAAGTTGTTTTCCACACAACACAGTTACCAAGTATATACACAGTGTCTCATAATGTTCATTCTATTTCACCCCCAATTAAGATGGGGTTTTTTCACCTCCATTACCATCATCTTTAATATGCATGGTGGGAATATAAGGAGTCAAAAGGAAACAAAATTAATAACTAACAATAAACTTCTTCAAATTGTCGTCATCTAGAAGAAAAAATAAAAATCTCTTTAGCCATAGATACATAATAAATAATATATATATCATAAGCAATAGCTAAATTATGAATGGAGCTCTTTGGGTTTCTCTAATTGTGTTCACTCTCTCTCCCACAGGGCCCAAAGGTGATGCTGAATCAGCAAAAAAGTTCATTGAGAAGTTGTACATTCAATTACACCAACATTCTCATAAAGCCCTCTATACACACTTCACCTGTGCCACTGACACAGAGAACATCCGGATTGTCTTCAAAGCTGTCAAAGACACTCTCTTTCAAGAAAATCTTGAAAGATTCAACATTGTATGAAAGAAACCCCAGTGATTATTTATCTTTAGTAACACAAAAGTTCAGGTACAATCAAATGTTGCAATTTTTTGAAATTAAAATACTGTCAGACTACGGCTTTGAAAACCATAAAAAACACAAAGCAAACATAAGAATGTTTAACTCCACTGTACTGAATCATGTCATTTTATTGAAATAGCAATGTATCAAATAGCAAATTATAAAAATGTTCATAATATTTAAATATTTGAAATCAGAAGTATTTAACCTTATGGGAAACAAAGGAAAAGCGAAGAATGTTGAAAATCACTTATAAATAAATAAATTCCATTATGGTAGATTTGTCATATTTTTTTCTTCTTTATAGAGCATAAAACTTCAGACACACTAAAACAGACACTAAAATACAGTAGGTAGTGATATATTAAGTCAGCTATGTTTACATAAAATGATTTGCTAAGAACTGTTCTTGCTTGTTAAAGATTTTTTTCCAATTTTTATTTAAATATCTTTTGAAGTTATTTTAAATTAATTTTCCAACCACATTAGAAGGGGAATCACTGGTATGAGGATTTAACCTGAAACATATGATTCAGCCAATGCTGATGTAGGGCCCCTTTTTTCGAAACCTCTTTTCAAAAGGCTTTGCTATGTAGTACCATTAATGTGAAATTATTCTTTTCATACTAAGCAATAATTGTACTGATTGGTTGTTGTATGAAAATAACAACTAAATTGTTAGTTCCACTTTTATTTTTCTTCCATTCCCACCATCACAGCGCTCCCTGGATGAAAGGCGGCCTTAACATTACCCTATTTAGCCTAGGCCAAGAGCCGGTCCTGAATAGCTCAGGATAACTTGAGCCACTCTAACTACGCGCTTTATAAAAAAAATTAAGTTTTGAGCCTTGCCTTAAAAGTAGACATGGAGTCTACTCTGTGGCTGGCTAGCTCAAGTGTTAAGTCACCCGTCCTGCACACAGGAAGCCTGTATCACAGCTGGGGGGAATGAGCAGCCAGTGTGGGTCCTTAGGCAAGACCATTCAAGCTAATGCCTTCTTTGTAGAGTGGCAGCCTAGTGGTTAGGAATCCTAAGGTTCTGAGTTCAAGCCTGACTGCCACTCTTGCACCCTGAACAAGTTTTTTAGTTCTATGCTGGATTTAACAGGAAAGCAATAGACAAAAGTTGAGACAGGAGAAAAATTTCATATAAACTCTGGCTGCAGCATTTTGGAACAGCTGATGGCTTTTAACTACAGTTTGTGGACTTCCTGATAGTAAAGAATTAAAAAAGTCTAGCCTTGAAGTAATTAATTCATGGACAAGTTTCTCATCATCACCCCTGGACAATATTCCATTATTACTGTATGCAACATTCCGTAGATGAAAGAAGGAAATTTTACAAACCTTGTCGATATGGGATTTAAATGATCAAAAATAACACCAAGATTTTTTAATTTATCATCTGAGATCAATTTAATCCCATCCAAATGAAGTGACTCACTAATCAGCTTCTTTTTCAAAGACTCTGGTCCAAAGACTTTAAGTTCTGTTTTGTCTGCATTCAGGAGCAGAAAGTTAAGTCATCCAGGTTGTTATGTCTTCAAGACATGCCTGTAATCTATGTAATGGGTTAGCTTCATCTGGATTTATAGACACATATAGCTGAGTATCAGCATAACCACGAAAATTAATCCCTTGCTGTCTAATAATTCTACCTATTGGTACCATATATATATATATATATATATATATATATATATATATATATATATATATATATATATATATATATATATATATATATATATATATAGTAAAGAAAACTGGTACTAGCACTGATCCCTGTGGTACTCCACAGGTAACCCCAGAGCATGAGGAAGATGTATCATTAATTTGAACAAACAGAAATATGATTTAAACCAGCCTAGTGCAGTTTCTTTAAATTCTACAAAATATTCAAGTATTTCTAAAACAATTTTATGATCAACTGTGTCAAATGCAGCACTGAGATCTAACAGGACAAGTACAGTCTATTATCTGAGGCAATGATAATATGTTTAGTGACTTTCACCAGAGCTGTTTCAGAGCTCTAAAACTAAACTGAAACTCTTCAAAAATCATTATGATGTGAGTGGTCACACAATAGTTTAGCCACTATTTTCTAAACAATTTTAGATAATAAAGGAAGACTGGATATAGGCCTATAATTCACCAAGTCATCTGGGTCAAAAGACGGTTTCTTAAGTAAAAGTTTAATTACAGCTACCTTAAAATCCTGAGGAACATATCCTTGAAACAGGGACAGAAAGAAATAAGAGTGAATACTTAATTAAATAATGTGGTTGGAAGTGGATCTAACATACAACTTGAAGGCTCAGATGAGGATGAAATTTTTGCTAACTCTGAAAGTTCAAATGGATGAAAGAATGTCTAAACCCGGTTCAGATTCTTTAGTTTCCTCACTCTTCAGAGATAAATCAGTCATATTTAGAGCAGTGGCGGCTGGCAAAGTTTTCTCCAGGGGGGGCTATAAATTCAAAATAGATGCATACCAAAAACCAATCAAACGTATACTAAGTAATCACACAAGTATATTTATATGAATGCCAACACTATAAAATAAAAGGCAAATCTTGAGTAACAAACCTAAAGAAATCATATACCAGTTTAATAATGGAGAAGCTATTTGTCAGCTTTATATATTTTTAATGTATAAAAACAATTTATTTTCTGAGAATGTGTTTTTTTTTTAAGAGCAACTATGCAAATTAACAAACATCTAGAAAACGTGCACTATATTATATAATTTTCCATGTGAATCCCAGATTGTTCATTCTTCTTTATCTTTTCAAATAGTCAAAAGAGGTTCACCTCCACTTTCTCTTGGTAAGTTTCCGGCTGGTCAATCACCTGCACAATAACTGTGACGACAGTTCCTGTCACCTCAGCGTGTAGCTTTGGCCACTATTGGCCAGCTGCCACTGTGCTAATAATCTTATTTTTAATAGAATCCATCTTATTTATAAAGAATCCCATAAATTCATTACTACATGTCTGCTTCCCTGCTTCTGCTGCTGCTTCCCTAATTGAATTTCATTTCTCAAACTCTCTATCCTACTTCTGCACCTTGGTCGTGAACACTGGATCATGACATACTGTAAGTACTCTCAATGCTGCCTCTTGGAATGTTATTTTCAACAAAGCTCCATCAATTGTTATAAAATATTCTGTGAACTGTAGCTTACACACAATACCCTTATGGGTGGGACTTTACATGCAACACAGATAAAGCAGAAGTCCATTTCACAAAGCGGGTTTTTTAAAAAAAAAATCAAAGTTTTTTTGAACCTGAAATAAGGGAAACTGATTTTTATTTTTAACAAAGAGAGTTTACTCAACCTTTGTGTCTGTTACCATTGTGACATTGGTCCTCATGTAACAACATTTTCCTATTCTCGTCATAAATTTCTCTTCCTTTTTCTCCTACCATGGGCTATTTTAAATGTGAAATATCAGATTCAACAAACATTCTTAACTTCAGAAAATGTTCCTAGATGTTCCTTATAAACCTTATGCTGCCCACCTGTGTGTAAGTGAACATGCTTTCATGAGAAATGTAAATCTGCATGATATGCATAATATATGCAAAACCATATAAGGCTATATGGTATAAGCCTACGACTTCCCACATTTTTCAGGAGGTGTTAATTCATAGAAATGGTATTGAAGATGAAGAAGGTAACAAAACAGGTTAGAGATTAAAGTCCTGAAAACTGAAAGCTGAGCAAAAGAATTAAAGGAAAAGCAGCCAGTAGACTGCTGTTAACCAGATCTGGCCAGTTCTATATCACTTCTATACCTGTTTACTTCTATATCTGTTTGTTTTACTTTTCTGTGTTGGTCAGCCAAAATGGACAATCTTATGCTGACCTATGGTGGCCAGAGTGTCCAGCCTCAACTTACATGGTAATTCTGCAGAAGGCCCAAAATACTGACTGGGGGCTGCGGGGGACACCTGCTGACTTACTTTTTGATGAAAATGGAAAGATGGCAGAAACGCTCTGCCTTCTGGGGGGGTCTTCCCCTGGAAATGGCAGAAGACGCAAGAGCCTGATAAATGATTAGACTTACTGTACCTCTGCAGATTTTGCTTGTATCAATGATTTGTTAAACATGAATAAATACAGTTAATACTTAACAATGTTTCCTCCTTTGTGTACGCTATTTGAGAAACAATACATCATCGGACTTAGACAGGTTAAAAAGGGTTCTACAGCAACATATGTATATTCATAAAAATGGAAGAAGGCAAGAGGTGCAACATATGATGTAATTGCTTAATATGGGTTTGCCATCAACTAACACCAGCACAACAGTCTACTAAATCTCCTTTTAATACATACGCACTCATGTACTGCACATCTCAAGACCATGTCTGTCATCCCTTCACCTCACTATCCATATGTCTAATACATCAGCATGAAAATATTGATGTTGAATCTCTAATTTGATGAAGTCATACAAATGTGATGACCGAGATTAAAATGTAATTTATGATTGTAGAGTTGCATGATATATATTGATATAGCCTAATAAAATGGACAACTGCTTCTAATTAACAGCAAATGTAGTCATTTAGTGAAAATCTAGGTTTTGATATTAGCTGACTAAGTGCGCAAGACTATTACATCAAGTCTGGAGTGTTCATAAAATATGTTAATACCTGACAGACAATTAGAAATAAAATAAAAATTGTCATTGTGACATTTTCTCCTAAATCACTCATATGAAAGCTTTAAGAACTAATTTATTCATGCAAACGGCTCTTGAAAGAGACCCATTCTCCTCAGAGCTAACCTGGTCAGCAGCAGGTTTTCCCCAATAAACTTAGAGATCTCTGTCTCCACCTTCCTTAAAGCCAATCACGTTTTATTACCTGTCTAGCAAGCAGAATTTTGTTGTAAGTCTGTGGCAACAATAAAATAGTAGGTCCATAGACAGGGTGTTAGAAACATAAACATAGCAAGTCCTTTTGATGAGGATCCGATCAAAGAATGAGTGGCCTTAATTCCCAGAGAATTAAATATCAGAATCAGAATCAGACATACTTTAATAATCCCAGATGGAAATTACAGTTTTAGTACAACCGTTCATCACAATACATAATATACATTAGAGGTCCAGGTGGTTACCTAGGAGCCACATTGGGGAAAAGAGGGGAAAAAAAACATATTTCACACTTTATCCTTGACAGGATACAGTTTGAGATATCAAAAAAACAAGAAAGCACGTGTAAACACAAGACAGACATTTCAGCAGAGGGGTCACATCGGAGGCTTAGTCACATGAAGTCAGTCTGACATATTGAGATAGTAGATGAGTGTGTATGATGAGTGCATTCAATTTGTCCGTGAACGCTGACCACGGGCAATGTCCTTCATAAGATGGAAGTTTATCAACCGTCACTGAGCGCATCAACAGATGTATCATGGGTGGGGGGGCAGTCTTCTGTGCCCTTTCGCCATAACATCCAGGGGAGATTAGATAAAGGGGGTAGGGTGAATCCAGAATAACACTTATTGTTTTGAGAGCAGGCTGCACAGGAATTTCTTTCAGCCTTGAGTCTTTGTCTTGCTGGCTCTTTCGTGGCGAAATCCAATATTCCAAATGTGTTGAGCTTTCGCGCCTTGAAGCGAGCATGCACATCCAAGATGTTATCCCATCTCACCTTTGAGTTCAACCACCGCAGCCAGCCTGCGTTCAATCACACCCAGCATACAGCTTAGCTCCCGATCGTGTTTGTTTGCAGCCTTTGTGATGGCGCCAACCGCTGCCTGATCAATGCCCAAATTGCTGCCGAAATCCTCTGTAATTGAAGATACATCAGGTATCCTCCAAATCCAAACAGGAGAAATCCGAAGGAAAACCGAGGAAGATATTTATAGGGAGATGGTTGTCAGACTACCTATAGATGTGCTTTAATATTCCTGGCAGAATTGACCTCAAAAATTCAGGGAGTGCCATTCTCCGTCTGGGTCCACTCTCATCTTCTGCAGAAAAGTAGATTTCGTCTTGAGTTGTTTTATTTCTAGGACAATGAGGGGTTATTATCATTAACCCTATCACAACAGCCTATGGCTGAGATGAGAATGCTTTTAATAAATGTCAAAAGCGCCTGCCATAAAGACTTCATATAAACTTACGTATTTACTAGATTAGCAATCAGATTCTATGCATCTCCTACACCTTTGTAGCTGTAGCGCTGTTGATCTTTTAAATACTTTCTCCAATATTTTCTTTTAATTCTGCATCAAAATCTGGGTGTCAAATAAACACTTCCTGTTCCCTATTGTCATGGTGACTCATCAAATCTGAGTTCCACTGATAATGGCTTTTCATAATTGTTACGCATGTGATCAACTCCCAGTTAACCTACACAGAGAAGATTAAACTAACTTCAAAGTTGAGGATTTGTGTCTGTGTTTGTTACATAAACCTGCTTTGTGAAAAGGACCTGACATAAGGGATTGTGACCTAGTCCCTAACAATGGGGTGACATGTCATGTAGCGAGCAGGTTCCCATTTCCATGTATGTCCTTGACTCAGTGGTGCAGGATCTGATTCCTTACAGTGTTTGATGCATAGGTGCTCTCCTTCTCTCACGGCAATCTCTCACTGTCTATTTACTGTAGGAAAATATTGCCAATCAAGTAAAAAGAAAATATAGGCTAAATATCTTTTAGATTTTTCGTTCTCTTTGAAATATCTTTACAGATAAGTCCTTAGAATCTATTGAGAGCAGATCAAAATTTCTGATTGCAATGGTAACTTATACTGAACTATTAAGTATGTGTGCTATTTTCCATTGTACACCTTTTTTCACTTGCTGATGGCATCAGACTGGTTTAACAGGAAAAACAATTACACCTCCTGCTAAACAATGAGAGAAGGAAGTGAAACTGCAGCCTGTACCCAGCTACAGTGACTTGATCTGAATACCTCAAATTATAGCTCCTACCACCGGTTCTTAGCTCCTGTCCCTTTACCTTTCACACTTTTTATGACAACCACTTGTGCACTTCCACCAGGGATTAAGAGTCCTTACTGAGGTATTTGGATCAAGTCAGGACCCTAGATTTTGAATCCATTTGCATTTAAGTCACAGTAATGTTAAGGATTTTATTTTTCTGAATATTTTTAACATGTATTATTACCACTTTCTTTGTAAAATTTTGCACACACAATTATTCAAGTCCACACAAACCTATTTCTCCTTGTTTAAAGAAAACACACTTTTTTAGAGACAAAAGTTTATCTTATAGGGAATCAAAGGGGCAAACATCATTCTATTAGAGAATAATGAAATTGAAAGCAGATTCTAATCAGCAAAGCTTTGACTGAGAGCCTATGCCCTGCAAAACAGATATGTTCAAATTTACCTGAATTGTATTTCAAATTAGAGGAATTGCTGCTGTACCTTCAAGGATCCTTGCTTCTAAAATCAGATTTACTTGCTAGATCTGATTTATAT
Organism: Cyprinodon tularosa; assembly: GCF_016077235.1. Classification (NCBI taxonomy): domain Eukaryota; kingdom Metazoa; phylum Chordata; class Actinopteri; order Cyprinodontiformes; family Cyprinodontidae; genus Cyprinodon; species Cyprinodon tularosa. The sequence goes on along the minus strand of NW_024039718.1, from coordinate 1,275,342 downwards.
TTTTTGTACAAAACTTATTTATCACTAGGACAGCTGGTAAACTTCGACGACCATATAGCATTTCTGGTTGTCCTCTGAATAAAAATACAACATAGAGAATTTTGAGAGAGGTGGAAAAACAAATGAAAAAGGAACCCAGCCATAAACCGGAACTTTTTATTTTTAATCCTGTTTTCTTTTTTGCTTTGTTTTCAAAATTTGATTTAAGGAAATTGATCAACTATTTTAAAACTGTGATTTAAAACCAGAATCTGCTCAATGTTAAAGTGTGAGTCAAGTATTGCAGACATAGTTGTTCCTATAAATACGGAAACTCTACAAGACATCCCTAAAAATGTAGAGGCCATATTTTTCATTGAACATATTTACCCATTATGTCCCATATGGTAGTTATGTATTTGAGGTTTTGCCTAAACTACTATACTGTGAAATATCATATCAGTTTTCCCAACTTCTAAATTAGAAAAAATAAATAACTCTGAACCAAGAAAAAAATGCTCTTTCTATTCAGGCATTTTGATTAAGATTGATTATCATGACGACCAAAAGACTGTGATAGCCTGTACACACTTAAATGTGTTCTTTAATGTTTAAGGATCTTTTGTAGGACTAAATAGCAAGGGTCTGGAGGCCACTGGCAGCTCACATGCTAGAGCATGTACTACTGAGGCTGTGTGTTCACCATGGTAACCCCTGGTCTGAATATGTCCTTGTCCACTTACTGCCAGTCATATCCTGTCTTTCCTGCTGTATTCTGTCTCAAAATCATTATTGAAAATAAAACAGAACCCCCATCTACACTTTGATAATGGTTTTGCTGTCCATACTTTGCTTGAATATTTATTTTTCTGAGAATTGGGGCTTTTACTCCTTACTTTTATGTATTTATGCATTTAATTATTTATAATTTTTTTTCCCAGTGTCCTGGCAATGTGGCAATAGGCCTGAGGCCCGAGGAGATGTAAATAGCTGAGTATAGCTCATACCTAAACCGGGACAAGGGAGATAACATCAGCAATCATTCTACAATAGCTATTATTACTGATAATCTTTTTTAGGAGTCGTTGACATTTCTATGCCATTTAGTGACATCTGTTTCTTAAGCTCATTTCCAGTGGAGTCTTTGCTCTTCAGCTGCTAAATTAAGTTGTTGCATAATGATTCGCAACGTAAGCCCTCCGGCTTGCAGTCAGAGCACGCTTTCTGAATTTTGGTCTGAGACTGATTCTTACAGAACACATTTGTGATATGTAGAGGGACTGGTCCTAATTTAATAAACTTAATGGATAAGTGCTGCATGTCTTCTGGCGAAAGACGGAGTCTAAGGACCTCTAAGAAAATAAACAGACAAATTCACTTTGATATATTAGAGCACAGAAGGAGGGTTGGGCTGTTTTTAGGTGAGAAATTGATCATATTTAATAATAATTGATCATATTTCTTTATCTAGAAAGAGTTTATCTTTACTGACAATTGAGATAGTAATTAGGGGGGCCACATGCCGAAGGCATGGCCCACCTACTACTATCTCACATATTTATTCCGCGTATTATACTAGCTTATAGTTCTCCTCGCCACCAAAACTTCGGCACCTAACTAGTCCCGCACGGTTTGGCGGATCGGGCCCAAAGTTGGCACACGCGTCGGGACCAATGGTGCGATGCGTGCTTGTATAAAACTTTCTCATTAGTCCGAAGGTTCGCGAATTATTAGCGAAAACGTCGCAAAAAAAATCCCATAGGAAATGAATGGGGAGAGGGAAAAAAAAGCATAAAAAACAGCACTTCACTGTGTCGGCATACATTCATGTAGAAAAACAGTTTAAAGCTCAGTTTGTAGATAAATCCTTCGTCTATTTAAAACTGAAGACGGCATGTTGATAACTGCTACGGTTTTTGTATAATCAGACCTCAAGCGCCACAAAGTTTTAGCAAAATCCACCCTTCTAGAGTGGAGAGACTGAAAAGCTAGAGTGTGAGGCAGCCGTTTTTTTAAGACCAAAAAACATTTTAAACTCGCCCTCACGGCCACATATTTATAGCTAGAGTCACCATTTTTGGTCAGTTTGTAGACTGAAATCTCTGGACCCACACAATGTCTTCGGAATTACGGTAGGATTAATACTTTTCCTTAAAAACCCTCCAGACCGACCTAAAATCGATCAAAATCAGAGCCGTTTTTCATTGGTTTTGGAGCAGCAGTGGGGAGAAAAACGAATGACATTATGTGTTTTCAACTCGTCATAAATATTTTTCTGAAAGACACACATACACCAAAGTTGGCATAGTTGGAGTCGAAGGATGGCTGACGGTCACGGTGAAAGAATCTTTTGAATAACTCATACGGTTTTTGCTCAGCAGTCGTTTGTTCGGAGGACATTTTAAGCACCAGAAAGCTGGGTGACAGTGAGCTGCTGTAGCTAGCTCAGTTAGAAGCTAAGGACTGAGGACCCGTTTTTTCTTATTCTTTCTCTTCCCATTCAGGTTGTAGATGACCTACAGCCATGAAAGTTACTCCAATTGAAGACAAGATATAGCTGTCGCTTAGATAAAAAGAATTTTTCAGATATCATTTATGGTTTTTACTCAGCAGTCGTTTGTTCGGAGGGGTGCTTTAGCAGCAAAAAGATGAGAGAGGAGCTGCTGCAGTTAAACCAATGGTAGGAGCAGGTGGGACCCACCATTTTGTTTGTGCTTCGTTTTGGGTTGTGAAAGACCTACAGACATGAAGGTTACCCCAGTCTGAGACAAAGGATAGATGTTTCTTTCACTGAAAGAATTTTTCAAATACCTTTTACGGTTTTTGCTCAGCAGTCGTTTGTTTGGAGGGTAAGCACCTGGAAGCTAGCTGACAGTTAGCTTCTGCAGCAGCCTGCTAGTGTGCAGCTGCTGACATCTTAGTGTGAGGCGGCCGTTTTTTTAAGATAAAAGATTTTGTTCTTGCCTCACGGCCACATATTTGGAGCTACAGTCACCATTTTTGGTCAGTTTGTAGGCTGAAACCTCTGGACTCACACAATGTCTTCGGAATTACGGTAGGATTAATACTTTTCCTTAAAAACCCTCCAGACCTACCTAAAGTCGATGAAAATCAGAGCCGTTTTTCATTGGTTTTGGAGCAGCAGTGGGGAGAAAAACGAATGACATTATGTGTTTTCAACTCGTCATAAATATTGTTCAGAAAGACACACATACACCAAAGTTGGCATAGTTGGAGTCGAAGGATTGCTGACGCTCACGGTGAAGAAATTTTTTGAATAACTCATACGGTTTTTGCTAAGCAGTCGTTTGTTCGGAGCTGTTGCTCCCATTCAAAAAAGCCTGAGAGCTAAGGAACGATAGTGCTGCGCTTTTCTCTCTGTCACTGACAGGCTCGTTAAGCGTTGTCAAGGTAACCGTGCTTCAAAGAGATTTTACCTCTGCTGTTTTAAACAGCACATATTAATCTAATGGAGGGTGAAAGCACTGATTTAACATTGGGAAATGGATACTATATGACTGCTGTCCATGACACTTCCCTTGCCACTCAACACTGATAGACTTTCAAAATAAGACTCCAGGGACCCTACAAAATAAAAGCCTCTATATTTTTTACATATATTTATTGCCCTATATGGCTCAACATTATGACCCAAACTCAACCCCATTTTAGAGAATAGACTCTAGGAGACTGTTTAAAACACAACCTAAGGCAAATTTCAAAATAAAAGCCTCCCATTTCATCTTCATCTACTGCCCTAATAACATGGAAAAAGAGTGATTTAACGATTGGAAAGTCATCAACTATCATTGCTGGGTCTGAACATTTTCTCTAAACACAACTCTGTTGGACTTTCAAAATAAGACTACAGGGACCCTACAAAATAAAAGCCTCTAGATTATACTAATGCAATAATTGATGCAAATGGCTCAACATTATGACCCAAACTCTTCCAGGTTGTTTTTATTAGACTCTAGTGACCTTTTCAAAACACACCCCAGAGCAAATTTCACAATAAAAGTCTCCCATTTACTCTGTAATACAGCAGCTATTCACCTAATAACATGGAAAACCAGTGATTTAACATTTGGAAATGGATTCTATATCACTGCTGGGCATGACCCATCTTTTGATGCACATCCATGATAGACTTTCAAAATAACACTACAGGGACTCTACAGAATAAAAGCCTCTTCCTTATACACACTCATACATTCTGGCATATTGCTCATAGCCATTGGTGATTTCATCACTGCAATGGCTCTTAGAAGGCGGGCGAAGCCCGCCATTGGTGATTTCATCACTGCAATGGCTCTTAGCAGGCGGGCAGAGCCCGCCATTGGTGATTTTTTTCATCGCTGCAAGGGCTCCTAGCAGGCGGGCGGAGCCCGCCAACTGCGCTTTACCCACTGCGGTTCAATATGGACAACCCATATTACCCTTGTGCATCATATGCTGTGCACGTCTATTTCCCAGATTTCAGCACAAGTGGCACACAGCTCTCTTTGCCCATGACCTAGCCCTCTTTCCTTCCCTCAGCAGCCCTCAAAGGCGTAAGCAGTTGGTCTGGGGAGCCCCAATGTCACTTGCCAGGGCCGTATTGGCCCAGTTACCCAGACGGGCAGTAGGTGGCCCCCCTCAAAATTTCTTTAGAAATTTTCTAGTATAAGTGTATTGCTTTTAAGGGGGCATAGTCATGTTATATGATGCAAACAGACTGAAAACTATCTGATAATGATAAAATAGAGTAATATAGACGAAACATCCTCACAGTGTTTAGATCTACATTTAATCCTTTTTGAGCCTAAATAGAGTTCAGCCCCAGATTAGATGAGCAGACATAAACAGGTGTATTGTGCTGGCAGTTCTGTGGAACAATCAGAAAGCTAGATGACGACAATTCAGGCAGTTACATAGTAAAGCTGCCTTAACCAGACTGCCTTGCAGTAAAGTGACAGGTCTCTGTGGTCCAAGACAAACAGATATTAATTAAATAAACCAATCTACAGAAACTCTAAGTGCAAGTGAATTCTCCTCAGAGACTCCTATCAGAATAAAGAAAAATAAAATGTTTGCCTCTGGCAAATACAACCAGACACATAGCATCTACGGTGCAGTTTTTGTGCCTCCAGGCTGGACACACATTTTCCAATTTTTTGCACAATGGGGACAATGTACAGTGTTTAATCTTACACACTCTCTCAAAACCTATCTGCCAATCTGAAAACGCACACTTGACAACGACTGTGAGCTCTCGACTTTGTCTATGTGTGTGCTTGGCTTCATCTCTGCACGCACTCGGTCTGATCCCAGCCTGGGCTCCATCCCTTTGCTCACAACTTGTAAAGCTGTATGTAAACGAACCACACCAAAGAGCCAATCAAAGACAGGCCTTTTTTCATCAATCAAAGTAATCCTTGCAAATACTTAAAACACTACACCGTGGCAGGGATTACAAAAGAAAACAGCAGGACTTAAGAATAAAAAAACATGGACTGTATCAGTAGTAACACTTAAATGCTCTATGTTAATATACATTTTAATATAAACTAACCCTGAATAACACGTGAAAAATATTCATGTCCCATTTTCAGATGTTTTTCTTCTTTGGGTTCTGCTAAGGAAAGGCCTATAATGCATGTCATTTTATTACTTTCCTGCATGTTATACTATGGATCCACAAGACGTTCTTTGTCTTGAGCCTATTTCTCTTGATTTCATCTGAGACAAAGGCAATAATCAAAATTAGAAACAAGCATTTTTCCTATGTCACATAGCTAAAAAAAAATGAAAATATTATATAGAATGTACAGTCTGCCATGGTTCATTTACATGCAACTTTTCAAGGAGGGAGCCCAAGATGGAGCCAAGTGAATGAGTAAAGATCAGGCTGAGCGCATGAGGAGATGAAGGAAAGCGCACACAAAAACATTTTTGAGTCCATATTTTTAGAGTTGGACAAGGGTGTATGAGTTTAAGTACATTATAGGCTAAAACCTTTTCATTAAAATAAGAATTAAATTAACATTATAACGGTATATCCTGGTTAAGTGCATTGTTGAGTAACCCTGAATTGAATCTGATCTTCAATCACTCACTCTCATCCATCTATAATAAATGTTGTTTGTACTTAGTCTGTAAATACTACAGTATTACAATCACTAGCAGTGTTGGGCACGTTACTTTAAATAAATAACTATTTATAATTAATAAGAACTTAACTTTATTGATCTCACATTGGAGAAATGTATCTCTGCATATAACCCATCCCCTTGGGGAGTATTGGGCTGCCATTGTGCAGTGCCCAGGGAGCATTGTGGGGTTAAGGGTCTTTTTTGTTTTATAATATGACTATGGCTGTTTGAAATGTAAAATTAATAGTTGATAGCTTTTTCTAAAGGTTTAAACACTAAGTTCATTAGGTTAAATAAGTTGATAACTTTTGAAGTGACCCTGCTCACTAACACATAAACACGAAAAAAAACATAACCTCCATAGCAGAGGTATTAAATGATAATGTTGCAATAGCTGTGCTACATTTGTATTTTTCTATAAACAATGTTTAAATATTGTAACAATTTATCATATATATTGCAATTGAAAATGTATATATTAACGTTATGCACAATTAGTTCAATGTATATTTTTTTCTATTTTTTTTATTTTTCAGCTGTGGTAGAATATAAAACAATTACGACTGTCATTGTGTCTCAAAAAACTTACAGAGTCACACAGTAACTTACCTCTAGACACATTACAGATAACCTTTGTTGTCATTTTCTTAGGTTCGGATATCATTGACACATTTATGAGACAGTTGAGGATTCTTTACCGAAAAGAATACATTGAAGATGAAAGAAAAGACGCCAACAAGTTGGTTTCCTATAACGTCAATATAGACATCCAATCACTGATCAGTTCCATGATGACCCTGCAGATTGATTATGATGATGATCAGACCATAGTGAGAGCTTAAACTGTTGACATCAAAACTTTTACTTGTTATTAAAATTAGTTTAGCTTCAAGTAGCAATACAAATAAGTGAACTGCGGAATAGCATTATATATGCTCTGTTTGTAAACAAATTACTGGATGGCAAATCCTTTCATTTTAATTTAAGAATTCATTCCAAGTAATTACTACACAATCAAACATTATTCCTATTCATATCACAGATATAAATGAGTATATGAAATGAGTATCTCTTGCTTCACTCTAAGTAAACCTCTTGTCATTGGAGTGTGTTTGACAGAATTATTTGTCTAATTTGAGATATGATAACCAATAGACAGCACTTAGCGTATGTCCATAGCTTTGTAATTTGATTCAGTCGGCCAGCCAGACTAACTAACACCATGTGCACAGTTTAAATTCTGGAAAGGAGCAGGTAGAGCCTGATTTCAAAGATAAGACTGACAAAGTCCATTGAAACGGTTTGGAAACAATCAGATAACTACAGATATGATGCAAAAAAAACTTTTTTTAAATAAAGAAACGTTCTTAGAGCAGCTAGTTGTTTAAAGGTACACAGCTTTATAGGGACATTATAAAGGATATATCTAAAAATAAAAATAGCTACATTGCCACTGTGATCTTGACTGTTATGGTTACAGAATTCCATTCAATATAAAAATACTTTATCAAGCCCAAAGAACAACTTAATTGAAAGGTGCATGATAGGCCTGCCTCAGGTGCTCCGATTGATCCAGTCTGTTTACCATCAAAGAGTATTGAGTCTTACCAGCCTGATTTACGATCTGTAGGTTACACTGACTGCTATAGTGCAGCTTTACTGCAGTCTTAGCTCCCCTTTAACACAGAACCAGGCTAAGCTACTCTGTGACTAGGTCCTATGAAAGCCATGAAAATGAGGAGGTTTATAGCCATTTCTGACTGTCACCACCCTCACTCAGCGTAAGCTCTGTCGCCAGCAAATGTAACAGTTGATACAAAAAGAAGGCAAAGGATAGATGCCGAAATTCTCATTAGTATTTTGGGTGCTAATTAAATTTTTGAGGAGCTTTAGCATCAGTACCTTCATCTGAGATATCACATTTGTAGTTCACACACTGCACAGGTATTGTAATCTGTGCTTAAATGTCATCCAAACCTATTTGCACAGCGACAGAAAAAAACACCTTTGAATACACCAAAAATTACGATTTTGCCAAAAATCGTAATTGAGATTATGTTCAACCAATATTGTGATGGAATTTTTTTTTCTTTCTTTTTACACTAACCACAAGCACATGTGTCACTCCAATGTTTTATTTTTTTCATGACCATTAATGCCTGAGGCCTTCATCCAGAGTCCATTGTCGAAGGGCCTTACTGTTACCATTGTTTGGAAAATACTTACGTCTACTTGCATGCAGTGGTGGACGAAGTACTCAACAGTAGCACTTGAATAAAAGTATTAAGTATTAAAGCACTCACTTTTGAAAATAGTTATTCAAATATAAATAGATTTAAAAGTCCTTAAGTATTCATAAATACAAATTACATTTTCTAATATCAGTACATCTCTCCATAATTTTAAAGAATGTTGTAACTTTCAAAAACCACCTTATGTATTGATGCATAGAACCACTCTGCTACAAATCCTACACCACCTGTAAAGAACTTCAGCATAAAAATGCCACAAAAAATAAGGATAGCTATTTTTATTATTATTTATTATAAAAAAAAACAAAACAACAAGAAAACAGCAATTTTTAAATTCATTCTTGTTATTAAGACGACTGCATGCCCCTGTCCTCCAGACATGCTCTGGCAGCCTGTAATGTCCTCCTCACCTTTATCAGCAGACTCCAAACACAGCATTCACATTTTTGATGCCCTTTTCTGATGGTTGGGAATTTTAATCATGTCTCCTTGTCATCCACTCTCCTCACTCTCGTACAGTATGTTACCTGCAACAACTAAAATAATAAATCACTTATATATTGATGCCAACACCGAGGAGGCATACTACTCATCACCTATCTCTCCACAAGCACAACTCAAACCACAAACAGTTTCATTTCTAACCTATATAAGCCTTTTTAACGTAGAGCTGAAAGAAGCAGAGTGAAAGGATGAATGTACGATAATTAAACCTAATGACACAGTCTCTTATTGGACAATCTACATTATTTTATCATTTTAAGTTATTTAAAGAGGGAGCTTCTACAGACAAATCTGCTGTTTGTACATAAACAGCAGAAAATTTTCCCATTTTGAATACATTTTTTTTGCAGATGCAGTCGCTTTATCAAGCAAGTCAAGCCATTAGGCACGTATCCTTCCCACTGCTCCGTAAATAAATTAGCATGAACCCTGCTTTGCTCATGCTTTAATACCTCTGACCTCCAGTTGTGAATTCTCCTTTCTGGAAGTTGTAACAAAAATTGGTATACTGTGTGCTGTTGGATTTTGAGTTTTATTCAGTCTCCTTTATTCTATAGGTTAGTAAACATTTGTGAATATTTGTTCCCTTTATTGCAATAAGGTTTCTTTAAATATTAACTCATGGAATTGTTTTTTTTTATTTCACTCTTATAGGGCCTCCATGTGATGCAGAACTTGCAAAAAGGTTTAAGAGGATGTTTGTTGAGCTCTGCAAAGGTTATGACAAATTCCTCTACAGTCATGGCCAAAATTTTTGAGAATGATTCAAATGTTAATATTTACAAAGTGTACTGCTCCAGTTTTTTTAACGGCAATTTACATATACTCCAGAATGTTATAAAGAGTGATCAGCGTAACAGCAATTAATTGCAATGTCAATATTTGCCAAGAAAATGAACTTTATCCCCCAAAACACATTTCAACATCATTGCAGCCCTGCCTTAAAAGGACCAGCTAACATCGTTTCAGTGATTGCTTCTCAGCCAAGGGAGTCGGCTCTCTCACAATCTTACCTAAAAACACAGCCATGACTAAAGAATGGTACCAGAATGTCCTCCGAGAGCAACTTCTCCCAACCGTCAGAGAGCAGTTTGGTGATGAACAATGCCTTTTACAGCATGATGGAGCACCTTGCCATAAAGCAAAGGTGATATCTAACTGGCTCAGGGAACAAAACATAGAGATTTTGGGTCCATGGCCTGGAAACTTCCCTGATCTTAATCCCATTGAAAACTTGTGGTCAATCATCAAGAGACGGGTGGACAAACGAAAAACTAGGCAATCAAGCATTGATTGTGCAGGAATGGACTGCTATCAGTCAGGATTTGGTCCAGAAGTTGATTGAGAGCATGCCAGGGAGAATTGCAGAGGTCCTGAAGAAGAGGGGTCAACACTGCAAATATTGACTTGCTGCATTAACTCATTCTAACTGTCCATAAAAGTTTTTGTTACTCATAATATGATTGTAATTGTATTTCTGTATGTGATGTCAACATCTGACATACACACATTAAAACCAGAGGGCAGTAGATCGTGTGAAAATATAATATTTGTGTCATTCTCAAACTTGTGCTGCAGACCCCAATAACTTTCTGTTTGCTTTCAGATCAGTCAAAGATTTGATTCTCAAAGAAAATTAAATTTAAGACTGCTGGGAAAAATCCACATGACTCCAAATGATGTCCTTTTTTTTCATGTTAAGATTTTAATCTGTGTAACCTTTACCAAACAGGCATAACTGGAATTGTCTTACTGAAACATTCCTTGCATATATTTTTTCTAGAAATACTCTCTATATATCTGTTTTGTTAGTCATTCCTTTTACGTTAGACAAATACAGTTCACGTTACCTCACAGTATTAAGAAAGAAGGATTCGTTGTAAATTACAACATAACCAAACCGTTACATTTTTGATTACATGCTTTGTTCCTTTGTTGTTGTTTTTTTGTCTTTTTGCATTATATTGATGTGACCTTAGGGAAATCTGTGTGTACATTTTTTAAAAAGGTGTCTTTCTTAATGGCTGAAACTGCAGGAAAGCTGTAAAGGTACTGATTAACAAAAGGCTGTTTTAAGATCCCTGAACTTCAGACATCTTGGCACAGTGTTCTCATGAACTTTGCACTAGAAAAGAGAACATGACAGCGGAAAGGATTGTAAAAGTCTTCGTGTCTACTTGTTCCTGAGTAGCGTAAGTAAAAAAGAAATTTCTGTTAGCAGAGCATTTATCTTAGGTGACTATCTTAACACTTTTATGATTTTACTTGGTTTATATGTAAATGGTTAGAGGGTGGACAAGATATGAGAGCATGGACATGTTTTTTCTTGTAGAGTTTTTGTTAATATCTGCACAGGACATGTCCTCATTTGTTTGTTCTCTAGTTATCTCACTTGCCAAAGGCTAATACGTTCTAGTTGTTGCACATTTAAGCACAAAGGCTCAGACTGCATTACACACATAAGATATTACTGTATTACACATAGTAACAACACCACAGAGTAAACAGACACTGAGATTATTTTAGATAATTGCATACAGATGCATGCTTCTTTTACACCCATTCTGTTGCACCGCCTTAGGAAGCCTAGGAAGCAGCCCTGTTGAGAGCTGATATAGCAGGTGATGCCCTTATTTGGTACTGGCCCAGATCATGTGATCACAAAATGGTGGAAGCTGTGAGCTGTTTATAAGCTGAGCATCTCCATCGAGAGGCTTGAAGCAGGAAAAAAGGCAGTACATCCATGCTCTGAGACAGTGGGACAGAGATTCCCAAACCCCAGCAGCGGTGAGTAGATGGCTTTTATTCAAGGGGAAAGAAAAGAGGAGAAAAGAGGTGTACGTTTTGTTATTTTCCTCCTTTCCTCACAGCCAGCAGACAGGAAGCGAGAGGGAGGGAGGGGCTGCTGTCATCAGCACCGTGATCCTGTGCTGTGATGTGGAAGTATATCTGAAGCAGCATCTTCCAAGGAGGATGAATTTCTATTATATTCAGCAAAATATCAGTGTTTGTTGGTTAATTTAACTGTAGATTTGTGAAAATGTGTGTATATGTATGTGTGTGTAGACATCATGTGGATGAAAACACCCACACTCCTCATTAAGGCAGTTATGTCAACAATACAGGTTTCACAAGAGCGTTCAGCACATTTCTGTTTCAGCTGCTGATGTAATCACATTTTCACAGTTGCCCTGAAAGCCTGCTGAGGAGGAACAACCATGGCTCTTTTTCATGCGAATGAACAAACATCATGTGACTCTCTGTGAATTTGCATCTCTAAACAATCTGCGTTCAGGCAACCGTGTAGTCTTTCGATTTGAATCAGCACTTCAGGCAATAAGGAGGGCAGGGAGCTTGTCATGATGTAAGATGATGCCCATAACCATCCCCCCCCCCCCCCCCCCCCCCCTCCCAACATAAAAACACACACACACCCCAAATACAATCCCAGCCTCTTCCAATTAGAAGTAAGGGAGCGTGGGTATCAAGGGCCCCCCACGTGGGTGGGTTGTCTACTTTACACAGCGAAAACTCCTATTTCATGACTTGAACCAGGGTTTCAATGCTGTGCATCTTAAATGCAGAGTGGTGACCTGAGTCATAAAAACATTAAAAAAAATAGGACCGACAGGTGGGAGGCACATATCCTAATATTATGTCCTGGGTCCAGCTAAGGCTGTCAGCTGGCCAGACTCCAGGCACATATATATGCATGGTTAATTAATCCAAAGACAAAACCAAAGAGCAAAAATACACACTTGGACAAATATTATTGGTACCCTTTGTTTAGGGAAACACAAAGGCCCAATGGTCACAGAAATAAATTTGACAAAAGTAATAATATATGCATATCATATTTGATATACTTTATGAAGAAAGTCAGACATTACTCTTCAACTATGGTTCAACACAATTATTTAAAAAGGTAAACTTGTGAAACAGGCCTTGCCAACAATGAGGGCCCTCATTAAAAAAGACAGAAAATAATGTTACCTAAAGGACATGTTAAAACAAGGTGTGTCCACTAATTTGCTGTACAGGTGTCTACAATCTACTAATCTGTATGTGTAGATTGAATATTCAGAGGGAAAAAAGGACCTTTTAACTTCAACTGTAATATTTCCTTTCTCCACCCCTTGTCCATCACTTCTTGTAACCTTTGACCTGGTAGGGAGCAATATGCACTGAGGTGTGGCTGAAAACTTACATGTGTAGATCACCTTCTACTGATCAACTGATCACAATTAACTAAAAGAAAAATTAGTGTGCACAACATCTATAATTTCAAAATAAAAGAGAGGATTGTATGTATCCCTAGCTAATAAAGCTACACATAGTGCTGTTTAAATGAATATATGATTTTATATAATAAATACATGAAATGGTTTGATCAGTTTTGTTTTATAAATTGCTGTATTTTTGTTGTCAGTGTTTGGTTAACATACTGCACTAACCTTAAATTGTAAGAACATTCCACATGCTGGTATCACTCTGCCACACTCTGGTTTAGAAGAGGGTCAAGATGTCGATTGGGTTTTAAGAGTCTTAAGTTTAGTTTCTAGGGATCTGGCTGTTGGTTATAACTAGTGTTTAATGGAGTGGAGGGCTGAGGTTTGGCTCAGTGTAGGAACAGATTGGGTATTCTGTGACCTTATGGTTAATTAAAGGGGTCTGGGTAGGTGTTTAATAATGGGAGATGGTGTACAGGGAGTTTTAAAAGACTTTAGGGTTAGGGCTCCATGTGGATTGTACGTGGAGTGTGCTGTGGGTAAGTTAGAATGGTCGGGTAGGAGGTATGTAAAAAAAAAGAAAGGATTATGGGGTATGGGTCTCAGGTTTAGGATAGGTCAGCGACCCAAACCATAACCCTAACCCCTAGTCCCTCTTGGGCTGGGTGAGTTTTTCTTAAGTTAAGGTTCTCATATCTGCTGGTAATGGTTAGGGTTAGGGTAAGGGTCTGGGTTAGGTGATAAAAATGAATGCAATATGAGTTAAGTCAATCGAATGTCCCCACAAGGATATTGTGACACACTCTTCATTGTGTTGCTATATGTAGTGAGGACTATATGTTTACTCCTAATTACTTCCTTTGAGTTATTTTATTTTGAATCTTCAATTATTTTTATGCCCTGACCCTGATGATAAACCTAACCATTACCAGTGCATACCAAAACCTAACCCCTGAGGTATTAGTCTATGAGAAACTTTCAATGAGGTAAGTTTATTTGTATCCTTAAATTGTTCCGTATTTGTATTTTGGGTCTTTATTTTAAAAGTAAATATAGACAGAGCATGGTGTCTGTAATGAGGTTGGTAGATTTACATATTATCCCTATTCAAATCAAACAGCTGCCAGCGGTAAGTTCTAGGTAGTGACATTGTTTACTGCTCCCCTCTCAACTGCTGCTACTTGATAGAACTGAGGTGTTGTCAAAAAACAGCAGCACCGCATGGAGAGAGCAAAGCGGTAAAAGCTGAAGTTCAAAACACTGAACTTTTCTGTGAAACTGCTTCAGGGCAAACCAATCAGGGACTGGCTGTAGTTCTGTATTAGGATAAAGAAGTGCAGGTGAGGCAAAGCATTTTTCAGTTAAAAGGGAACATAAACTAAATAATGTTGACAAAGGAAGGAATAGTCTAAATACATATTAGGTGGCTTTTGAAAAAGTCATTTAAATTAAGCCCTAGAGGGACTGTTTTTCATCCTCCCTTACCTCCAGCACAAACCCCAGTCTGTCGCTGCCATTCACCAGAACTAGTACTAGTACTTTCTGTGGGTAGAATTAGAAGGAAACCTGCACTTAAGAATCACTTACCATTCAGTCTATTTGCTGAGTTTTTCTTCACATGGGTGGTTTGTCAGCTTCTTGCCGCTGAAGCTGCTCCAATTGCATGACTCGGTCCAGGTCATGTAATTAGAGTGAACTCCCATGTAAGCATGTAAACTACTACTGACACGATGCTCAGTCTGAATGCACCTTAGCAGAGTATTTATGCTCGGGGCCCCCAAATGGCTAGCACCACCTGTAATTTCTTTTTATCTGAAAATAAAGTCTTACAACTTCCCCTTGGATTCTCTAAGTGTAGCTTGTCGGGTCCAATCTTTGTTTCCTTGTGTAGTAAAGGACTGTTCAGAGTACTGCTGTTATTATACAGCACTGCTTCAGCTAATAACTGAATACCTTATTAGATCCAGGTAGACATTACAGTAGATATGTGATCATTTATTTCCTTCAATCAACCGAAAATACCTCCAGCTACATGAATGTACTGCTGATTTGTGTCAAAGTAATGGATTTCTTTTTAATATATTTTTTTTTAAATCAACAAATACTGCAAGCTTCAAATTGTGGAAAGGTTTGTTGCGTAGGTTGGGGATGCGGCTAGAAATCCCAGTATGCTCTGCAGGCTGGAAGAATGCCCCCCACGTCACAAAGCGCGGGAACACTTGGAAGTGATTGTTTTGCATATCACTAAATTTAAAACAATGTGAAACAAGGCTTCTACCTACAGCTGCTCTTGGTCTACTAACACTGCTCAGGTTCAGGTTTTCCCTCTGATTATTGTAATAATTGACGGCTGCTTGATTACAAGGACAGTAATTTTGTGATCAAACTACAAGCAGGCTGTTACTTCGGAAACAAAAAACAAAAAGACAGTTTAAATTTGGGTTTACTTGAGTTTTTTCCCTGTTTTGACCATGGTGCAGCACATGAATGCAAATGGACAATTGCAACTGCCTTTCGTCTGATCTTGTCTGCATAAGTAATTAGCTATGTGCTTACTTCAAGTCACACAGCTTATTGGTTGATACGCATTTTGAAAGCCAGTTTTGCACCAGGCAAAGCCGCTATGTTAGTGAGCTATGGGCTTTGCCACATTAAAACATTCAGATGCAGCTGGGTGAGATTTTAATTTGAAAACAGGCCCAGTTTAAATTAGCCTAGGACCACATTTTAACTGGAGGGATGTTACCTGCCACCAATCACTGCATCATGCACTTCTGCTACAGTTCATCTGTGCAGCTACATGTCTTCACATCAGCCAATCATCATTCAGGACATTGTTCTTAAGGCGCCAGACTTAAGGATAGGCTCACTTTACATCTGAACTGCAACCCTCCTATGCCACTTCTATCCACTATACGTACTGCCCAAAGCTCCCCTCATGTTTTAGCTTCCATTTCACCACCTGTTTCAAACTTCAAGGAAAAAGATTTCTTTAACTTACAGTTAGAGACAAATCGACAGCATTCAGTCCTAATGTCTTCAGCTGTGGTCAGAGAACTAAGGACATATTTTCTCATGTCAATACAACTTCTAATTGCTGCTTTTTCTCCACACGTGCGTCTCTCAGGTTAAGCCAGTCTCTAAAACTAATAAGAGGTTATAAATACTGCTTAAAAACACCTGCTTTACAAGGCTTTACTGTAATAAAGTTGTGAAGATGTTGAAGGATTTTGTGCACAGATTCCTGAGTTTGGTGTTTTTCACCACAAAAATATGTTAAACGTGTAATGTTTTTTCTTACAGGTCCCCCTAGGGATTGACCTGGCCTCCAACAGTAAAATGACTTCAGAAGGTGATGATGGGAGACCAGGTGGGTGTAAACTAAGCATCCTATGCTTCTAAAACATCAATGTTGTTCAAAATGATAAATTGTTTCAGCATTTTTTTTTATTCTAGCTCCTCCTACATCTTTACCTCTGCAAGGAGGTGCAAGGAAAAAACTATCTGCACCACGGATCAGCTTGTCACTGGACCACAGTGAAGATGACCTTGGAGAGACTCCTGATGATCTGGACATTAACGTAGATGAACTCGACACTCCAGACGAGGGAGATTATCTCGACTACACAGACCATGAGTTAGACTGGGAAGGTGGGTCACAGCAGGAAAAATTAAACACTGTGGTTTGATGACATCATAACCCCAAATAATAACTAAATAGGCTCAGTTAACACTTAAATTAACTAATGCTGTAGTAATATTTACTGTTAAACTAATTTTTTGCTGTTTTAACAGTGTTTATGTTTATGCTATAATTTACATCTACACTCCTGTAAAACTTTCTTTGGGGTTAATAAATTAATTTATTAGAATGGAGAAAGTAGGACTGACCTAGATTTAGGATTGTTTCATTTTGGCTGCTCTAGTTAAAGATCTTACTTATGTGCATACTGAACAACTATTGTGAGTTTGACCACAAATCATACAACTATGTTGTGATGTAATCGTAGTTTTGGTCTTTTGTCAGAACAAGATCCCGTTACAACCAATAAAAGTGGGACAAGCGATACCTACAATACTATTCCAACATACAGTGCTGAGGAAGAAAGGCGTGATGTCAAGTTATGGAGGACTGTTGTTATCGGGGAGCAGGAGCACCGAATCAACATGAAGGTTATCGAGCCCTACATGAAAGTGGTGTCTCATGGAGGTGAGGATGTTTATTTGCTGTTTTCAAATCACCAAAAACTTATAAGAAAAAATCCTATTAGATCAGTCAATATTAGACAATAAGCACACGTTCTTTAAAGAGCAAGTTCTCAGGTCCTTTTTCAAAAGTGACCCTTTCTCCTTTGTGAAATTATTTCCATTTAGCCTCAGGTGTGCATATCCACAAATCATAAATGTCATATTATATTATTAATTAAACTGTGATGGATTAGAACTGGGAAACATTTAAAAAAAAATCTAAGTGCTTCTCTAAAGTTGTATAGAAAATATTAAATTGTCCTTTATGGTGTACGCTCTTCTTTCTATGATTAAATTTAAGTTTAAGTTTAAATGCTAAACTAAAGTTTGAATGCGACTCCCCCTTTTTTCTCAGTCCATGAGAAAAAAAGTTTCATTATTGTGCAGAAGACATCAAATTAAGGAGTTGTTCTTTTAAGCTGTCTTTACATTTTATAATAAATGATACCGCTTTTAAAGAGATTAATGTTACTAACACAGTTTTCTTTTAGGTTATCCTATAGAAAATCTCACATTAGAGGTTAAAAATTTAAATAACAAAATAATGCAATTTGCTATATATTTATAATAATTTTATGTTCTATATTTATTTAATTACCTCTGTTATCTGCCAAAAGTCCTCTCTACTCTTCAACAGCCTTCTGAGCTGATATAAAGAGAGAGAACTTAAACCAGCAGCAAAGGAGAATCTGGCCTAATTCATCAAGCTGAGAATGACTTGGTTAAAATCTGATTGTGTTGTTTAATATAAGTTTTTTGTTCAATGTCTAATGGTAAGGTTTCTGTCATTTTTTTTACTCTTAACAAATTAAGCATTTTATAAATTCATAGTTATCAATAAGCTGTGATTAAAATTCATAGTAATTGGATCAAATGTATTAAGGTCTAAATATTCTCTCAACCAAACTTTTATATAACATTTGATTCATAGGAGACAGACTTTCTTCAAAATGAAAACTTAATCGTCTAATCATGAAAAGTGCTTTTTAAGTAGATGAACAAATGTAGTATGGACATACAAAAACAATTTAGAAAATAAGTATATTTTATGTATGAGATTCAAGGTGACTCAGAACTTCAAACAAAAAAAAATCCAACAGACTTTGGTTGTGTATGAAATGTATCTTTGAAAGTTTTTGAAAAAACCTGATGATAACTGGAGAAGAAAATCTAATATCAGGATTAAAAATTATCTACAGCAGATGAAGTGCATCTGAGAGTCAAGTCCTTAAAAGATAGGAGGGATAAATCCATCAAAGGCTTCAAACAGGACCTGAGAGAGACATTATCCACCGGCTGATCCATCCATGGCAAGATTCTTTGGTTAGAAACTAAATGATTTATAGATAGTTTCTAAGTGGCTACAAAAACAAAATCCCCACTCTTCTCAAAAGCTCAGATACAAGAGGGAAGATAATAAAAAAAAAACTCTGAAATTCAGAAGCCCTTGTAAAAAGTGGTGAAACATATTTAGCGATCAATATTTGGGTCTATTAAGACAATTTTTCCACAGTACTACTGCTTCTTAGAATTTATAGTACATAGTAACTACTGTATAGGAAAGAAGCTAAATAATCCATTATTTTTTTTTGCCCAAATAATGTTCACCTAAGTCAATGGTTGCTGGAACCATTTTCCCCCATATTTACTAATTAGATGACTAACTAGGTGACTTTTGGGCCATTACTGGTTTTAATAACTGGTGTTATTTAGGAGTATCAGATTTTTCTAAAAACAAGCACATCATGAGTTTTTAGACTTTTCTTTGTAAGTATGTGTCGTTTCAGTTAGTTTTCCACTATTATCCCCACATCATCATTCTTACATGCCTTTATATGTAGCTGTATCCATTAAAGCGTCTCAAACTTTAGAGAAATAAAGAAAAAAAAGCTTATGACATATAAGCTTTAGAGTGTGGATGGACACCATGCAAATGTGACCTTTACAGACAGCAGACGAGGCCTTCTCCTGCTTTGCTCATTACAGGAGGCAACACAGCTGTTCCATGTAAACAGAGATGTCTGTCACGGAAAAGTCAATATCAGAAGCTCTGTCATCTGAAGAAAAGCTCCTCTGTCTGTGTGTCACCAAATCTGCTGATAAATGGGATGGTGAATAAAAAAAGGAAATTACAATAATCTGATGAGCAGAGAAAGAGGAAATGGGACAAAGAATCTGACAAAAGAATCTAAGAATGGCAGATAAATAGAACAAAAACGCAGAAAATAGGAGGGCAATTAAATTTTCCCAAACAAAGGAACACTGAAGTTGACTCTCATTACTTTCCTTTTTGTGTTTTGATCAGGTTACTATGGCAATGGGGTGAATGCCATCATAGTCTTTGCTGCATGTTTTCTACCAGACAGTGCCCGAGAGGACTACCATGAAATAATGGAGAACCTCTTCCTGTGAGTAAACCACAATGACTAACAAAGCCTTGCTGCTTCTCATCTCACACTGACCTCCAACAATAATTATTGTTTTCTGTACTATTAACAAACATTGAATCATCCTCAGAAGTAGAGACAGTTTGCAAATTGTGTAGACACAAAATTGTTTACAATGACATAATGAAATGTTAATTGTAAGCTCTATTAGATTTTACATAATTTGTTGAGATCATAATCATTCACATTGTTCAATTCAATTCATTTCAAAAGTACTTTATTATCCCCAAAGGGAACTTAATTGTCACAGTAACTCATCAGCTTCTTTTAGGGATTGTTGTATATCAGGGGTGTTTAAACCTGGTCCTAATGGCCCACTGTCCTTCATGTTTCAGATGTGTCTCTACTCAAGCACACCTGATTCAAATAATTGCATTATCTTCTCAGCAGCTGCATAAGCAGCATTTGATCTTTTTTATTCAGGTCAGGTGTATTAAAGCAGGGAAATATCTACATGTAGGACAGTGAGCCTTGAGGACCTGGGAAAAGAAGGACCAGGGTCGTAGACGGCTTCGCACTTACTTCTCTAGTCAAGTTTGTTGTCCATGTTACAGAGATGGGCGATGGGTCAACAAGTCATCTCTATTGCATGTATGTATTCTGCCCAGCCGCTGATCCAGGGGAGTTCAATCTGCACAGTGAATTTCATTCTAGCATGGAGATGACTTGTTAGCCCAATCTCAAAACGCCCCCTATGCAGTATCCCTTAACCATATAGTGTCACTCCCTATGAAGTCACACTCACAGCTGTGGAAAGTGACTTGATTGAAGGTAAGGGTGTATGAATGAGAATGGGACACCCTCTTCCCTCACATGGAAAAGGAAAGAAGTTCTTTCTGTGGTAATGCAATGATACCCCATGTGCATGGATTTAGCTCTTTTACGTTCATTTTGGAGTTAATGACGTACTTTCTTTTTCCCAGCTTCTGATTTTTTTGTCAATGTGACAAAGATGCAGCTAACCAGCTGAACTAATACTTAGGTAAAAAGAGGTGTTTCATCGGCTGTTAGGTCACTGTTATACTCACTGCCCAATTCCAGCGAGCCTGCACTGATGCGGACTTGCTATTTAAAGGCTGAATGGTCTGCTTGCCCTGCCCACTACAGGGTTTTAGAGAGCTCTTATGTGGCTGACCCTCCATGAGAATGTGCAAACAGAGGGTTAGTGCTTAGGCGTAGTGTTTAGGGGCTGTTGGGGATGATGCTGTTGGCTCCGCATTCCCAACTTTTCCAACAACCCCTCTTCTTCAATTATGTTAAAAGGATTCAACTTGTTTCTGTCATTTCTCAGATCTACAATCATAACTCTTGTTTTGTTCACATTCAGGATCAGATGATTATTTAAAACCATGCCACAAAGCATTTCATCAGCTCCCTTTAAACTGCTATAAAATGCAAATTAGATTCCCTATTGAGCCTCCTAATAATATTTCTCAAAACCAAAATACATGTACCAATGCTAAAATATTTATAGGTTAGAAAAAAATTGTAACTAATCGTATTTCTATATTTGTCCAGGTATGTTTTTTATTAGATAAAATAAATAGGTTATCCCTAATTCCACAGATAACTATTGCAGTCTAAAGGCAAATCCAGGATAGACCCTGGACAGGTTTCCAGTCCAACACAGAACTAAAATCAAATAGTTTATCAAACACAAAATTCATTTGAAATGATATGCAATAATTTCACTCTAAATATAGAGAGGTGAAAAAAGCTGTATGTATTCTGAATGATTGCGACATTGTCAGTAAGGGCTAACTAGTATCTGGCACTTGTGCTTTTGGTGATGACAGGCTGAAATATAAGGGAATATTCAATCATTTCCAATAATTGTTGGGGTAATATCTTAATTATATTGTACAGTCTCATACAATTTATCATCCAGTGTGACCAGAATCAGTCACTCAAGATTTGATGTTTATGCAATATATCACACATTCAACTTTTAGTAATCTTTGAGATTGGGTATTGTACCCTTTGTAAAATAAAAAAATAAAACAAAAGGCTAATGAAATTGAAGATTTGATTTGATGTCATAGAGAGCAAAAACAAAAATTTGCTAAGATTTATATATTTTTCTATATATCAGATTTAATTCAAGTTGTCAATCCTGCTTGACATTCTCATGACTGACCACAGATATATTTAATTGTGTGAAAAGAATCTGATATACCCAGCACCACCAGCGAAAATTGATAGTTTGTTATCTATCCATCGATTTTCTGACACACTGTATCCCAAGTGGGGTCGCGAGGGGTGCTGGTGCTTATCTCCAGCAGAGAGGCGGGTACACCCTGGATCAGTTGCCAGTCCATCGCAGGGCAACACAGAGACAAACAGAACAATCAGTCATTTACACACACATCTTAAGAGAATTCCGAGAAGCCAATTAACCCAACAGTCATGTTTTTGGATTGTGGGAGGAAGCTGTAATACCTGGAGAATCCCCAAGCATGCTCAGGGAGAACATGCAAACTCCATGCAGAAAGAGCCCAGGACGGGAATTGAACCCACAACCTCCTTGCTGCAAGGCAGCCGTGCTACCACTGGGAATGAAAATATGAATCAAGTTTAAGTTTGCTTGCAGAGACTTGCTTGGGTTTGTGATTCCACCATTGTTCTCTCTAAATGGCCTTTCATGCTTTCACTGTGTTGTTTAGATCCCACAGGCTTTTCTGTTGCAGACTTTCAAAAAGCTGGCATGTTTTGAGAGTTTTGGACAGAAATGAGAGAAGGTAAAAAGTAGAGTCTGCAGTTTCCGATGCCAGATGGCTTAAAGTCTGATTCCTTGTGAGCAGCAGCTACCATAGCTTTGTGAAAAGCTGTGTGTCAGTGGGAGATGATCTAAGCAGTCACAAAACAAAGTCAATTGGCAGCGTTGGACTGTGAGGGTGTCAAGTAGGACTAAGACCAAAGACCAGCAAGTTGAAGAAGTTACTGAGAAAACTCGCTGACGACTTTTGCAACTTTATTTTCAAAGCATGACTGCCTGGCTGGGAAAAGAGGAGATGGACACAGAAATGAGGACAGAGAGTGATAACATTTCTATAATTTTAGTATGGGATTTGATTTCAGAGAAGTAACCTTACTATTGAGTCTCTGAGATTGATGTGAAGAAGGAAAGATGAAAAAATTTAAATGCAACAGCTCAGGAAGCGACACTTGCGCTATTTTCCTCTGACATCAGAGGAGAGAAATTTCAACATCCTTGGAGTTGAGGTTTCAGATATACTGTAAGACTTGTCTTCTATTTCCACATATAATTGTATTCGTATTCATAGCAACAGTTGCTTCTCGATTACACAATCTTTCCACATTCGGTGTTAATAGATAATGACATGCTGAACTTAAATTTTCTTGTTTTTTTTTATACCAAAAAAACTCCTTTATCACACTGACTACAAATATAAGCTACAGATTTTTAAATCTCTTATTTTAGTATATATTCCCATATTTAAATGCTTCTTTTTTCCTTTTTAAACAGTTAGACAGAAGTGGTCCTTTAGTGGAAAATAGTGGTACTTGCTTTAATAAATGCCTTGTGAGTAACCTCTTCTTTTCACATCTTTTTCTTTATAAATTAAGTAAATAAATGCCCAGTCTGTGCCAAACAGACTGGCCATTTTCTTTTATTTAATACAGATTCTGTGTTTTCCAGAATCTGTATTTTATGTTAAATATTTCAATCTATATTTAAGAATTATGCATTTCGGGATTTTCATACTTGCCTCAATCCAAAGGGGTCATAATACAGACAACAGAAAATAGAATCAGAATAACAACTGTCAGGCAGAGGATGGATCATCTAAATAAGTGTTCCTCCTAATTGTCAATCATTCTGGCGATATGTTTATGTAAGGCCGTCGTACGTGCTCTTTCCCATTTTCTTATCTGTATTAAGTCTGACAGTGGAAAAATTGCATCTTCTTTTGGAAAGTAACATTGTATGAGTGATGCAAACGGCAAATTTTAAACAGAGAGTGCACAAGGAGAAATGGACTCGTGCATGCTCTCACACGCACTTAATAGGCGTTTTTCTCTCCAGAGTACGTAAAGGGTTGTGCTTTTTTTTTTTGAAGTGGAAAGGTGGGGTCTTTTAAAAGATTTGCAGAAATCCTCCACTATACCTTTAATTGACAGCCATGTAATATTTATGTTTCAGCTATGTCATCAGCACACTGGAGCTGATGGTGGCAGAGGACTATATGATCGTTTACCTGAATGGAGCCACGCCCCACAGAAGAATGCCTGGTCTTGGTTGGCTAAAAAAGTGCTATCAGATGATTGACAGAAGGTGCGTCCTGTAAACTTCCATCTGTAGTCGGACTATATCCAGAATCGATTTCTTATCTGAGAGACTTAGGATAGCCTTGCATAACTTTGTTCAATCTACAAATTGTTCTACATGATCTGAAGAAATGAAGGTGGAAATGCACTTCTTGACCACCTTGCCTAATATGTGGTACACTAATTTGTGTTTAGGCTCAGGAAGAATTTGAAATCCTTCATTATTGTCCATCCATCATGGTTTATCAGGACTGTTCTTGCCATTACTAAGCCCTTCATCAGGTAAGAGATTAACACATGAGCTCTCTGGTTGAGTGTGCTTTTTTAATATTTGCAAAATGTATTTAATTTTAAGTATGATCTTTTTGGATAATAGAATTCCAGAATTTAGACAGTACCAGCTAAGGTAGCTTTAAAACATTGGTAGTAGAAAACATTAGGTATGACTTCTTATTCTGATGGATACATTGATCTAAAACAATTAAAGTTTATTATTTTTATTTCTAGACTTATGTACCATATATTCATCTCTGTTAATTTGGAAGTGTTTCAGCTTACAGTTAGTGAAAATGCATTATATTTCTGAAGATTCTGAAGATTTTGATATCATATATGACCATAAATAACAAAAAAATTATTTTTCTTTAGGTGAGAATTTATATATAAAACAATTTATATAGAAATGCTCACCTAAAGAATTTTTTTTTTTTTTATACCCCACTTAAAGGTTTTTATTTACAAAAGACTAAGTATAGTGAAAAGTGCTTTGTTCAAGTCTCCTGACTTGAAAAAAGCATTGTATAAGTACAGGCCATTTCCCATAGAAAATCTTGTTTTAACTTGACCTTTTTCTTTAAAAAAAAAAAAGGCTATTTAATTATGCATCAAATATTAACTATACCACCAAGAAAGGCAACAATGGATTCCCAATTCCTTAGCATTGTCTTTGGAATGTAATCAGTAAAGTTTATTAACTGTCAGTAATGAACATTGTCTACTAGCCAGCTATTGTTTCCCAATTATTTATTCCTTTATTTTAGTCAGGTATGGTAATATTATAACGAAGTTTCGAATAAATTAAAGTGTTTGTAGTTTTTATATGAACATTATTTATTTTGTTATCATTTTCGGATATAAGATGTGTAACCCAAATGTGTCCTTGGCTCCTTTAAGTGAGTGCTTCATGTTTTTTGGTTACACATCTTAAAATTAGCCCTGATAGGAGCATGCATTTTATCATTGCACTTCAGTAAATGTGGACATATTTCTCCTGCTTCAGCGCCAAGTTCAGCAGCAAGATCAAGTATGTGAACAGTTTAGATGAACTGCGGGAGTTAATCCCAATGGACAGCATCCAGATCCCAGAGTGCATCATTAAGTGAGTCCCTCTTAGCCCTTGAGTGTTGCACCATGAGCATCCACTGCAAACCTGATTTGTACTAATGGCTTCGTATTCAACTTGTTTTTTGAACTTCCACCTCTAGACTTGACAAAGAACTGAAAGAAGCAGCAGAAAACTCAAAGTAAGCATTGTCTGTCATGCATCTCATAACCTACCTCTGTGGAGGCGATGGTCTCTTTCTTGGTTTTTATCCTTGTCTTGAGTGTGCATTGATTAGATCAGCTCCTTTCTTGGATGAGGACCAGTTTTATTTGGCTGTGTTTACAATTAGATTGAAAAATAAAAATACAAGAGTTGCTAAGGATGCTAAATGTTTTGCTCTCATCTAATTTATCCTTACAGTAAAATAAATGAAGCAGTCTTTATTCCATATAGATTTATAACACCAATAATAACTGTATAACCAAAGGATGCAGACTTCAAACACTAATCACTCGCAGCCTAATTGTGCTGCAAATCATAAATTGCACAAGCCTTCAAATTCCCTGCATGGAAGCATATTACAACAGTAAATCGTCCTCTAACAATGTCTCCATTTGTTTCTTCTGTCAAGAATAAATAGTTTCCTGCAGGGGACCGAGATGGCAGCAGCCAGCAGAACAGAGTAAGTCCTCAAAGATGTTAAAGTTCACATATAAAAGACAAATGGCCATATGTCCACAGAGTGGCATCAAGACCTAAACACACCCATCCTAACTAGTCTACCTTTTTTTTGTGTGTGTCTTTTTTCCAACCTCTCAGCAGACAAGACCAAGCTGGTGCCAGCAGCTCATAAACCACAGCATCCTGAATTAATGGGACACCTCAAGAAGTAACGGCAACGAACGGGTCAAGCTTGAAAAGTGCTGCCTGTGTGTGTGTGTATGTGCATCAGTGTTTTTTTTTTTTCTTCTCTAAGACACAGCAGTTTCATTTAAACACAACCTACTGTAGAACCTGTTAAAACTCTGATCAATTTTAACCGTAGCATCTGCTGCACTGTAAAACTGCAGCTGAAACAACCCTTATAGTCAAGTGTGTGATGCTTGCAAGCATCAGCAGAGTAGCACTGATGTTGTTTGTGGTTAAAAAAAATGAATGCAATTACACAAAACAGTGATCCTCCAGAATTCAATTTTAGAAACTGTATTTTATTTAGGTGCATGAAATGCAGCGCAGCAATAACACAACACCTTATGTGTTTACTCAGAGTGAGAGGTACATTTTTATGTCAGCTGTTTTACATGAAAAAGGACCAGAGGATGGCAAAAAACAAACAAAAAAAACTTGTGCCATAATTTAGAACAGACCTGCAATTAGGTAACCTAATGTTATATATTGTCCTTATTGTATGAAATAAATAAATAGATATAAATAGATATTTAAACTTTATTGTGTTTATGTGGGAGCCAAGCAGGAGTGAGTAAATAGGAAATCAAACTGTCACTGATGTTTGGCAGGATGCATTTCAAGCCTTTTTTTCTCCAAGTGTGTGTATGTGTGTGTGTGTGTGTGTGTGTGTGGGATGTGTGTGTGTTTTGGGTGAAACAAACTGGGAAACGTACCTTTAGCAACTGCTGGCTTCTCACGTAAAACCTCAGTCAATCTAAATGATGGGATTCCAGTAAAGCACAATATCCCATCAGTGTGTCCACATGCATGTGTCTATTTGTACATCAGTGCATGGTCCCACATCACATAACTGATGGATCAAACTTATGTGTCTTAATGAGTCTGAAAAAAGTGAACAAACTGCTGTCTATTGATTCAATAAAAGCAATTCAAAGCATGTATGCAGTTCTCATCTTTGTCTTGAGGATTTAACTTCTATGCTGCCACCTTGCAAAGGTGCAAACAGGTGTGAAGCGTGGCTCAGAAGGGGAGATTTTCTGAAATCACATGGATGGTGCAAACTGAAAACAAGCGAGCGTACAAAAAAACTAAAATTGCTGCAGGAATTATATTGGTACTATTGCAACAAAGAGAGTGAAGAGAAAACCTACTAGTAACAAATCAAATTAAAAGTAATTTTATTCAAATTATAGACGGAGAGAAAAGAATTTTGCAAATACTGAAAAGAACTGCAGGTTAGAAAAAAAGCTGTACACTTGAGGCACAAAACGGAAGTGCACCTGACCACTAGGGGGAGTTGACCACCATGTCATGGGACGTGGTGCTTTTCTAACACTGTAAAAGATTAGAGCCAGGTATTTAAAAAAGACATGAAAAAAAAAATGATTTTCTTTGTTCTCTCCAACCTTCTGGGCAAATAATCAATGCATTTACTGAGGACATAACACAAAGACTTAGTGTTTATCTCCCCCTAGTGGTCATGAGCATTACCGTTACAATTTTGTGAAGCAAGATTGCAGCTATTTCGACTAGCTGTTGGTTTTTGGTTTTTGCAGGGCATTTTTCTTTTAGTATTTTGTGATGTTTTCCTTTGAAATGTTTTTCTGTTGAGTTTGCTTTTGTATCTACCTATCAGCCACCTTGTTTCAAAAGCATTTATCTAAATTAAAATTATAATGACAAACGATTAACAAACAGCACAAGACAGAACATGAGCAATGAAACAAAATCTACTGACATTACAAGCACTAGTGGAACTTTCTTTCCTAGTGAAAAGCACTAGGAAAAAAAAATAAATGTTTTACTTTTTCTTAAAAATAAATTGCATAGTAATTATACAATTTATATAATACATATAAGGACAGAGAAGACCCTTCTTAAGGTCCAAGCTGTTAAGGCATAAGTGACCTGGTTATTAACAGGTTCTGAAGTCATTTTAATTTAATCCCAGATACTCAGAACTTCAAAACACAGATCGAACCAACTCACTTTTTTCAAAACTTTAAAGGTTTTTGCAAAACATGGACAAAAATAATGCATGCTTTCTTTTTAGTATTAATGTCTAAATCATTAAAGGGAACATAATAATTTATATTCTGGGGAACATAATTAAATCAAGCGTTTCTTATATTTTTTGCAGCTTTTTCTTGTCTTTAAGGCCATTTTCCATAATCTAATAATCCACTGTTATTCTAAGATAAAGGTGAAAGAGAGACAATTCAGTAATTGTACTGTAAACACCCATTGAATTACAAAATAAATCGCACAAATATCACATTATGTTGAAATGATGAATTACAACTTTATATTTTCTTGGTGGCAATTGAAGATTTCTCTGGTTTTATATTGGACATTATTACATAAGGTTAATATTAGGATTTTTTAATGAGTCAGGAACAGTTATAAAGATGACTAAAATAATAATAAAAAAGAAGTTGAAATGTCTATAGGAAGGGTACAAAGGGATCTTAGGACACTAGATCATGCATTGAAAATGCAACGTTCTGGCAACGAGATGATGTTGTCAGCAAGTGACTGAGCCACAGATTTAAGTTCAAGCTAATATTTGCAGCCGCGTATGAAAACAATTTATTTGTCAGAGACTAATTTGTTATGGCCATCTGTAGTTGGCCCTGCTGATTCATTGACTAATCAAGATCTTTGAATTTGGGTTGACCAACAACATATATATATAAGCAGTCACATAGCCCCCAAAATAATTTTAAAGACTTTGTTTTATCAGATTTTGAGCAGAAGAGCAGCAAAGTATCTCTGCTAAACTTGGTCTTTTCAAGTATGAAAGAATAAATGAATGCAAACAATATAAGTCTAAATTGGCTGAAATACTTTAAAACACAGTCCGAGCTTCATCAAACCATCAGTTTATTTGTAACAAACTAAATGTTTTGTTTTGAGCACTTGGACCACCTAAGATTATGAAATGCATGAAGACTTTAATTAGTTTATTAAAATTATCTCTACTGATTCTGTTTTGATTCTTTAAATTTAAAATAGAAAATATTTATATAATTTCATATATATATATATATATATATATATATATATATATATATATATATATATATATATATATATATATATATATATATAAATATATATATAGTACTAATCCTGCAGTACCCTTTTTTCCATTAAATTCACAATGAAGACCTTTATCAACGATCAGAAGCACAATAACTTCATGGTAAATATTCGTTCCATTTTATTGTATAATTTGAACAATTTTCATGTTTCATAGGTCTTAGACGGAGACAGTTTGGAGTTTTGTTCCCAATATTGGAACCTTTACTGCATGTTTTACAATGTCTTCTGTTTTTGTCCTGTTCCTCTATGATTACTGCAAATAAAGTGAAATAGTGTCACCAAAACAAACAAACAACAAAAAAAAAAAACTACACAAGATGAGTTAAAAATGGAATCAATGGACCAAGCCTTAAAGGACAGTGGAAATCATCTTTGCTGTTAGAGGAATAATTCTTTTGACATTCTGTAATTGCTATCATTACTGTTAACGATGCTCTATATCTAATAAAAACAAGGTAAAATACTGTTACCAAATTACTGTTTGGCGTCTGCCTTAAAATTTGTAAACTTTAATAGATAAATGCCAAACAACCTATGTAGATGGGTGACAGCCACATGCAGTATCACAGAAATTAAGCATGGGAAGTATGGATTTATGTTTGCAACACATTTCATTTTTTGAATGGATAGAAGTCATAAAATGCTGCTTATTATAAATAGCTTCTCAAATCTCATTTGACTGAGCTCATTCAGTGAAGATAAATAGATCTGTCCCTCAGGGCAGAGCAAGAATAACATTACAGAGGAGAAAACAGGAAGGCAGAAAAGTTACAAGAAAACAGACGAGTGCTCCATTTTTGCTCTTTTATCTGAATCTGTAACTCTCATCATCATACTCTAGATCATCTTCATTGTCATCACCCAGCTGTCCATAACGAAACTTCCTGTACACTGTGCCATCCTGGCCCATGTAAACAATGTCCTCATCATCGTCATCGTCGTCATCATCCTTATTCCCTGAGTGACGTGTGCCGATGTCCACCAGCTCAGCTTCTTGGAATCGGCCTCCAGAGGGGCCACCGTAAGAGGTAGAAGAGGAAGAGGTGTTGCCGCGATATATGCTGCCGCCTCCAAAACCCCCACCAGAACCAAGCTTTTTATACCCACGGGGTGGCAGGTCTGATGGCCCACTTTTTGACCGGGAGTGTCTGATGAGGAAGACGACGCCGACAAGTCCCAGGACAAGCAGGATGGAGGCAATGATGAAGATGGTTAGGTTCCCTTTAGATTCCTCTGCCTCTTCATTTGTGAATGCCAAGTTCGTGCTGAGGATGCAATGTCCTGAAAAAAAAAGCAAGAAATCAACTACAGATGTACTCCTGAATTATAAATGGAAGTATGATGGTGTGTTTACATGATAGCAAAATTTAAAGGACACTGCCATTTTAACTCCCCAATATCAGATTGTTTTATCATTGCCTGAGGGAGAACTAAAATAAGAAAAGATTCTACAGCTGTACATTAAACAGGATTCAGATCAGGAAAATACATTATATTAAATAATACATTTTAAACATCGCAACAGGAAAGTAAGATTTTACTTTTATAAAAACAAAGAACAAAATAAGAGTTTTCTGCAAAAATATCCTCAAAACTTCCTGACCTTTTCAATCTAAAGACGCACTATGCTGCCACCACTGTGTTTCACTGGACAGGGAGGAATGTAGTGTTATCTTTTTACAAGGCTTAAAATATTTATTACAGCGTTTTGGAATTCATTTCAGTAGCAATATTTCAGTTTCATCCATAATTTTTTCTCTGTCCAGCAGCACTGCAGTCTGGGGTTGCAACTTCACAAACAACTATTTTCCAAACACTGAGCTCCTACTGATTGAAGCTTTATTTATTTGAAGAAGTATTTTAGGGTAAAATAAACAAATAATTAGTCATATCAATAGTTTTAATAGTTTATCTGTTGATCATATCTGTCTGTCATGATTCTACCTGTTTAGCCATTTTCAATCAGCATCAGTTTTCTGTAGCTAACCTCGAGTCTCAGTGCAGTTGCAGCAATCCTCCTGTAGGGTTTCAATCTCTTTCCATTCCTCATCATAACGGCAACACGGTAGACAACGCCCACTGGCTTCTAAGATCCCCTGAGCAGAACAGGAGGTGCAATTGTACGGACTGGGTCCCCGGCACTCCTGACAAGAGCCATCACAGTCTTCACACATGGGGTCTGAGCCCTGCTGAGAGAAAGAGGCAACTTAAACAATTTATAATATATATATATATATATATATATATATATATATATATATATATATATATATATGTTATATAAATTATTATATCAAGATTCCAAAATGCTTTTTTTTAGTCCCTGAGTTACAGCTTCCTTGCAAGAGCCTATTAGCATGCATCTCTACCTGTCAAACAGTCTCAATCAGCAGCCTCGCAGAGGGAGCAGGAAGATTTATTTAGAAAATGACTCACTGTAATAAATTTCACCCTGCTCTTTGAGACTGCCTCAGCTGAAGCGAAAAGTTGTTCCGAATTACGTTTTATGGTACCCCAGGCCCAAACATAAGTTATTATTTCGGATAAGTACTAAATATATTTTAGATTAAAAAAGTTAATTATTGTGAAATTAAAACCAGGAAAAGTGAGGTTACCTTCAGTACAGGGTACTGGCCTATATCGCACATAGACTCACACCTCCCATCTGACAGCAGGTATCCAGGGTAGCATGAGTCACAAGACAGGGAAACCTTTCCTGCAAATACAGGGTTATTTAAAGAGAAAATTAGGTTATTCTTTTCCCCAGTATATTGCAGAACAGTAGCTGAGTCTGTAAAAGTTCAGCAATAACACTTCAACTGTTAAAGGTGAGTTAAAAAGAGGTTATTCCATAAGAGAAATATTCATAACAGCTGAACTTTTATTAACATCATGGCAAATCAAAACCACAAACTTCAATGTATTCATTAATATTTCATGCCATTGATTGACAAAGTGTAAAATGATAAACAGCTGAGACTGATTACCTAGTTTTTAGCATAAAGAAAAGCTTAAATCCAAAATGTGTGGCAGGCATTTATACTTTTATTCAATCCTTAATACAATGATACTTTTAGACCCACTTCTTACTCTGATAAAATAAATCATTTATTTTTTTTACTGGGTTAGCTCACAGAGAAATGACTTTGCCAATTCCTTGGTAAGATTTTATAGAGCAATACATGAACAAGTGAGAACCCACAGTTTTCAAACTGCAAGGTCACATATAAAGAATAAACACACTCTACAAATGCACTAGTTTAATTGCAAAATAATTCTACTTGAAGTTTAAATGCTTCAGTCTTCAAACTCTTAACCTAGAAAAAAACACAGTGAACTAATGAGAAAATCAAAAATAAGGAAATCAAGTAAACTATAAAAACTGGAAGAAATAATAAAACAGAAACCAATACCCAATAAAACAATACTTTTTTTATCACAGTTCTATCTAAATATATATCTGTTTAAGAATCAAAGTTTTTTTATAAGGAATTGGGGAAGAGGCCAGATATGCTCTAAAAGCTACCACAGCCACTAGTTTCCCATACAAAGCAACGGGACAAGTAAGATTTTATAAATGTGTTAGAATATAGAGATTAATGGGGTGTTAACTAGCCATCACACTCACTGAAAGGTGACAGACTACCAAGATGGCAATGAAAAACCTCTGTGGACTCACAGGATGGTGAACAGGCCTGATGTCCATCAAAAAATAATAGCTCCACCAAAAACAAAGAGAAATTGGTTGTAAAAAAAAAAAAAAACTTAATCCCTCTTGGACCTATAGATATCATTAATACAAATGTTAAGTAAGTTAGCAAGTAAGTCAAATTTATTTGTGTAGCACTTTATACAGATAAATATCACAAAGTGCTTCAAAGTAAAAATGTAATCCAATAAAACAATGTAGAATACAATGTACCTGTATATCAACATAAAAAAATTGGAAAAATACATAGATAAAAACACACGTCTAATTAAAAGCCTGCTTGAAAAGCAACATCTTCGGTTGCTTTTTAAAAGAATCAACAGAATTCATACAGCGTAAAAAAGGAGGGGAAGCATTCTACAGCCTCGGAGCCACTGACTGAAATGAACAATCCCCTCTGGTTTAAAACAAGTGTGTGAAACAACTAACAATGTTTGGCCTGTTGACCTCATACTATGGGACAGAGTATGGAGCGCTATCATCCCAGAGATGTAGGAAGGAACTTGACTCTATACTGGTGTAATGTGTTCTCTTTGGTTAATGTCAGTTAAAAGCCTTGCAGCAGAGTTCTGGACAACCTGGAGATGGTAAAGCTCCTTGTTGCTCAAGCAAGTAAAAGAACTTTTGCAATAGTCTAACAGTGAGGAGATAAAATCATGAATAATAATTTCCAACTCACCTTTTGACACCAGTCGGTCTTAATTTGGAAATATTCTTTAGTTGGAAGTAACAGTTCCTAACTAGTCGTTTAGAGTGATTTTCCAAGGAGATCATTGTATCAAACACAACACCTAAGCTCCTGAGGCTCAGCTGAACAGACAAGCCTAAGTCAGCTATATGTTTCTTTATCTGAGGGATTTTACTTTCAGGTGCGATAATTAGTGTTTCAGTTTTCTCAACGTTCAGAAGTAGGAAATTGTCACATAACCACTGTTTAATGCTGGTCAGGTATTTATTTAAGGAAGACATTTGATTAAATTCAGTGTCCTTGAAAGAGCAATATAGTTGAATATCTTCTGCATACTGGTGGTAAGATATGTCACTGAGCTGCCTGATTATCTGACCCAGTGGAAATACGCACAAAAGGAACAGAATGGGTCCCAAGACAGACCCCTGAGGTACCCCACAAGACAACTGTGCCGTTTCCGACATGACTTGATTGATATAAACACTAAAACTTCTTCCCAAAATGTCAGATGAGAACCATTTTAAAACTGAACCAGACATCCCAATCAGATCACATAGTCTATTTCTCATAATTTTATGATCAACAGTATCAAAAGCAGATGAAAGGTCTGATAGAACCAGGACTGTGTATTTCTTAGAGTCAGCTGACATCAGAATGTCCCTAGAAACATTAAGTAATGCAGTTTCTTTGGCATATTTTTTCATGGAAACCAGACTGGAATTTGTCAAACAGCTCGTGGTTCTCTGAGTGGTGAGTTGTTCAACTACAGTACAACTTTTTCTAAAATATTTAATTGAATGGAAGTTTGGATATTGGCCTGTAGCTCTTAGGCTGTAATGGATCCACTCTGGGTTTTCTCAGTACTGCTTTAACAACAGCACGTTTAAAAAAAGTAGGAAGGATACCAGTTAAAAGTGAGGCATTAAGCATATTCACAACACAGGGGCAAATAGATTCAAATACTTGTATAAATAGCACAGTTGGGAGGACATCCATAGGACAGGATGAGGGTTTCTGTTTATGTAGAAGAGAGATGTAAAGTCACCGGTTTAAAATTTGACCAAGAATGTGTAGAGTACAGATCACCTGCAGAGTTCTGAGTAAGTGAAGGAGAGATACTTGCCCTAACAACTCTAATCTTACTTACAAGGAAATGAAGGAATTCATTACAGTCTGATTTTGAGGACAATATTGCTTCAGGGGCAGGAGGAGAAACTATTGCATTTAAAGTTTCAAATAAGACTTTAGGGTTTTACTTTTTAGAGGATATAAGCTGAGAAAAGAATTGAGTTCTCGCATTTCTTAGCATCTAATTTAGGGTAGCCATTAGTTCTCTCAGCCGAAGCCTATGGACCTCAAGTTTAGAAGACAAACATTAAACTTTTCTACCATTTCTTCTAAAATAGTTTGATCAAGCCAAGGACATGTTTTTTTAAGGGAAACAATATTTGATTTCATTGGTGCCACTGTATCTGAAATTTTTAGGCGCTGGTTATTAAAAGATTGGATAAAAGCATCTGCATCATGGCATTCAATCAGTGAGCATGTGTAAAAACAAGGCAGAGAACTTCTCCCCAGCATCAGGAATAATAATCCACCTTTGAGCCCTAATTCCCAGGGGCGGAGGATCCAGAGGAAAGTTGGGCTCTGTTCGAAAACCTCCTTAGAAGACCGGATTCGAAGGCCGATTACGTCATAGCGCGGCGCCAAGGTCTGGTCGGATTCCAAGAGTCCTCGTTATGCGGCCTTAAAATGCGTCCTTCTTTTTGCCCGATTTGAAGGACGGGTCTGATGTATCCTCGGTATCCTTGGTTACCCAGGATTCATTGCGAGACCAAGCAAGCTGTGATCAGAGTAAAGGTTACTTGTCGCCGAACAGAGGTGAAAATTGGAAGTTCAGTTTAATATAATACAAGTCATTTAATAGTTCCGTCTGAGATTAATGAAAAATAGTTGTTTTAATGGTTATAGAGTCAGATATGTGGCGGTAATGTTTGGTTTATCTAAAGGTTTTTATCTGTTACTGGGTAAATGGGTTTGGCTGTAATTTAAGGACAGATTCTAATAGATCTGCAGGGTGGGGACTATAAATCTGATAGGATTTTTATCTTTTTATTGCTGTTTTGCACAATATGCGTAACTACGTATTTTTTGTTGATGAATATTAGAGATTTTGCAGATATATTTTTTATAAATACATTGTTTAGATTAACTTATATCTTTCTACCCCTTTTATAGAATAGAAAAGAAAATCCCTTTATTTTCCCACAATGGGCAAATTTACAGCAGCAGAAAGATCATTGAAAATGGTCACACAAATGTGGACCTTAAAAAAATGTATAAGAATAACATAATAGGGAAGAGTTAAAATATAAACAATAAAATACTGTAAAGTGTTTTAACAATATAAAACTGGAGAATAAATAACCAATATGCAGCTATGGACATTTTTACAGTAATGGATATTCGAAAATAGCAGCAACATCAGAGATGTGCAAAATGACAGCAGCAGGTTATTTAACTAACTAAGGTTTCTATCATTACATTTGATTTTATTTGTTCCTGCTCCCGGTGGTTGGAACCTTTATTCCATTCTGGATTCTTGTGAGTGTAGTCTTTGTTCACTTCACAATAAAAAAGAAATAAATAAACAGTTTTGAAAACTTCTGTATTCATTCTTTTCCTGCTTTGTGTGTCAACGTTTACGGTTGCTAAGCAACAGAGCATACGGCGGTAAAACCCGCCGAAGGGTAGACCTGGTCGAATTCACAGCCTAAACTCTTCCGGCCTCCTTATTTTCAAGGACTTCGAAGGATCCAGTCTAGGTAGACCGCGTCCTTGGAGGACACGTCCTAGGTTTTCGAACAGAGCCCATATGTCAGATAACACGCAGCAGTGATCACTCACATGAACATCTTCTACTTGAACATTTACTATATCAAGACCAAGTGAGAAGACACGGTCCATGGTGTGACCCTTTATATGTGTGGGTCCAGAAACATGCTAGACAGGAGATCCACAGCTGTGTTAAATGTGGTATCATCAATATGCAGGTTAAAGTCCTCCAAAATTAAGACCTCCAATTTAATGATAGATGATAAAAAGTCTGTAAAATCAGTGAGGAAGACGCCCGCCAGACCAGGAGGATGGTAAATGAATACAGTAAAATGTATTAATTGCACCTATTTTGAGCGACTGAGATTCAAAAGAGGAAAAACCTTCAGAGTTAATAGCTCTGCATATGAATCTGTCACGATACACTGCAGCAAGCCCACCACTTCAGCCAAGCGGGGCGTCCAAGTAACAGAACTCATTCAACTGAACAAACTAATTTTCACTTTGCCACGTCTCAGTTAGGAACATAAAATCCATATTCTCACTGGTAAAAAGCTCATTAAGAATAAATGATTTGTTCGAAATGGAACAAGCACTGAGCAAGGTAAACCGGAGCAATAACAGAAGGCCAGCATCCACAACAGCTGATGGAAGTGACCATAAACAGGTGGCAGGGTCACGTGATCTCTAGCTTCTGCAAGCAGTCAATCGCTAGACATGCATTACTGTAAACATTGATAGTAGAAGCTCTGCGTTCTCATCAGAGTGTCGATGGGACAGAAAACGTTCTTCTCCAAAGGATAGACACATCCTGGGGCACTGCAGCTGGGGAGTGTTTCCTGCCGCATCTTGGAGGGAAACCGGCTGCAACCACCTGCTTCATTGTCCACACTGAGGCCAAAGCACATACATAAAAAAGGATCGCCACATCTTGACCTGAATGTCAAACCTACAGTATAGCCCTTCTCTTTAGTCTCTTTTTTTACGGTTACCAGTACCTCTGGATGTAAACAGAAGCCGGTGCTCAGGTGAGGAGGGAGGACACACAAGCAGGGGCAGAAAAGTCTGCTTGTAACTTTCCCAACTATCAAAGAGTCCTTCCATAAACTCTCTGATACTGATATCCAACAACGGGTGTCGACCATATGTCCGAGCAGCAGAGATTTAATTATTAGACGTTAGGGCTGATATGGTGAAAAAGCATACCAGTAAAAACACTAAAATGTGTGACATATCCATTGCAGCAGCAGCCAAGCCAAACACAGGTGCCATCTCGTGCAAAGTGCAAAGTGAAATGAAATTGCTGTTCATGTGTTTAATAGCTCTGGTAGTGCAAACCAAACGACCTATGCAGTAAAGACAACATTAGTAACTGAGATAATGGAGATACAACTAAAATGGGTTATAGGGACAATGTGGATATATTCAGGTAGGTTAGTGAGAGAAGAGGAGGGGAAAACACAGATAAAGTAACAAGCTTAGGCTGCCACATGTAGTGTAGGAGCTGCGGTTTCAATGCCGTTTTATCAGGGCGAAGAAGGAAAACCTCTTTGTAGACATAATTAAAGACACCATCTCTTTTTTTGGGGAATATTTAATCTTAGATTATTTTCTGCAGTTCAGACAAACGCTTCAAGCGTCGAGCATAATTTTCTGTCAGAGTGAAGTCAACAGGTGCACAAACAGCATATGACTATGTTTATATAAGATCCAACGTTTCTTTGAAGATGCAAGTTTTCTTACTTGGACAGGAATATAGAAATGTTTTTATGTATCTCTCCCCTGCAGCTTAGAGAGCTGTGGGCTGTAAATTGGTTTTTAGGTTTTATCTGTTGCAGCTCTGTGGCATCTATACTGTTGTCAACCAATGAAAGAAGCTACACACGGTCCTAAAGTTTGCAAGAACTTACCAAATGACACCATATAATGGTATATTTGGTAAAAATATACAGGCTGTATAGAGAGAGAAAATAAAATTGTAAAAAACAGTTTGAACTACAGATGAACTTTAAGAAAAACATATTTCGTCTTTTAGTTGAATTTGATACTCTAACAAAATTGATTTATGTGATGTAGATTGCGGCAAAGAAATTAAGTTTTGTGAAATGCAAATTTAGCAGTTTATTTTAGTGCCACAGTGTCAGTAAACAACCCCCCCCCCCCCCTTCCCTTAAAATCATATCTACATTTACATCTGGCTTTGTAATCCGGGGCAGGATTAGAGGCATCTTGGGCATATGTGTTTCCTTGTTATGCCTGGACAGAATTTGGAGATCTGATAATTCAACCGACAGAAGGAGTAGGTGGAAGAAGTTTAGTAAAAAGTAAACTTAAATTTATTAATAAGGAAATTGGTGCTGCTGAAATAGGAAGTGTCTCGCACTGGAATCACTGTGAAGAGGAGAAGATGATGAGAGGCTGAGAAAAAATCAGTAATTTTGAAGATCCACTAAATGAAAGCCATCAATGTTCTCAGGTATTATGAAATTGTTCTGGCTTGGAATATTGATCCCAGTAGCTCCATTTGGATGATTTGGATCACTGAATGACTAATCCAAATCCTGACAGGGCAAATGCTGTCTGAAAGTTTTACAGTAGTAAGTTCAGGGGTAAAGCCCAAAAAAGCAGTCCAAAGGTCAGAGGTTGCCAGAAGGGCTAGATGAGAGGGGAATCCGGGATCCAGGTGAGAGAATCTGTTACAGAAGGCACATTAACAGGGTAGAGGTACAGAGAAGAGAGGCAGATCTGAGTTCTAGGCTTGGGTCATACATGATTGACAAAGCAATCAAGACAGGAGCAGAGACAAATAGACTAGGCCAACGCACAGGACAGGGGGTCGATGGAGTATCCAACAGAGAACACAGGAATGATACAGGTCAATATCAGGGGGTCAAAACTAGGAATGCTGGGCTTTCAAGAGTCTGGTGGTTACCCCAAGAAGAGCCAGGGATATATAGTGCTCCTCCGAGGTGTAACAACTTCCCTTGTTTTACAGCAATGCACTACTTTATGCAAGACTTTCACATAAAACCACACATGTTAACGACTGTTGTTGTTGAAAGGTTTGAAAGAGGTGATATTTCAAGTATAATTGTACCCCAAAGGACAATTTCCTTTAATTAACCCTAATAAGGGGCCAACCTACAGCCTCCCTTTAGTCTTTTAGGACAGTCAGGCTATGGTAAAGCATAGTCCTGTTTTTCACTCAAAGCAAAAACTATAACGTGATTGTTAAGAAACCAAGGCTGTCTTTCATGACTTGCAGCTCTGATGCAAAGTAAGCATTGATTGAGTTAGAGAGCATTTAGGATATTTTTTCTGACTACAGCCATAGAGTCACATACATCAAAAGCTGCATTTCCATGTTTGTTCTAAGCATGCAGTATCAAATCCTAAGTAGGATTCCTTAGCAGTTTGTGTAATAACAAATCTTATCAGACCACGAAGACCAGTTAGATCCAACCGTGTTACACAGAGTTTGTTTCTCCATGAATCCCTTTTGGTCGGTGCTAAGCCCTGCATGAGTGTGTCAAACCACAAGTCTTAGTGCTCTGAGGATTCACTGACAGCTAGTCATTTGCGTGCCAGTTATGCTGACTGTTTTGCTGATGCTATCCCATTATGATCAAAAAATGAACAGCTTCTAATGTTTCTAACTTTTTGACAGATGTCTTTGTAAAATCATTATTATTCAGTTCATCTGTCAGGAAGTAATTGTGTAAGTAATTTGCAGCCTATTTTCTGGATCATTTAAAATATATTCCACAGTGGTATGAACTCAGTTTCAAAAGAAATTATGCTAAAAAGAAACATAATTTCCTTCATTTATGAGAAGTATGGTATTACCAATGTGCATTGCTATTATATATGAGCCATCTACAGTATAGTTTGGTTTCTCCGTATCACATATGTTTAAGCCAGATCTAATAATAGTTCAAATTATCTCACATTGTACTTATCTTGAAGCTTCCAATTACTTTGGTGTGCACTTCTTTTCAGCACATTCAAAACAATGTCAACCTTTACAGGTGCTGGTCATAAAATTAGAATATCATGAAAAAGTAGATTGATTTCAGTAATTCCATTTAAAAAGTGAAACTTGTATATTATATTCATACATTACATACAAACTCATATATTTCAGATGTTTATTTTGTTTAATTTTGATGATTACAAATGACAACAAATGAAAATCTCAAATTCATCATATCAGAAAATTAGAATATTACTGAAGACCAATAAAAACAAAGGATTTATAGAAATGTTGGCCAACTGAAAAGTATGAACATGAAAAGTATGAGCATGTACAGCACTCAGTATTTAGTTGGGCCTCCTTTGGCCTGTATTACTGCAGCAATGCGGCGTGGCATGGAGTCGATCAGTCTGTGGCACTGCTCAGGTGTTATGATAGCCCAGGTTGCTCTAATAGTGGCTTTTAGCTCTTCTGAATTGTTGGGTTTGGTGTATTGCATCTTCTTCTTCACAATACCCCATAGATTTTCTATGGGGTTAAGGTCAGGAGAGTTTGCTGGCCAATTAAGAACAGGGATACCATGGTCCTTCAACCAGGTACTGGTAGCTTTGGCACTGTGTGCAGGTGCCAAGTCCTGTTGGAAAATGAAATCTGCATCTCCAAAAAGTTGGTCAGCTGCAGGAAGCATGAAGTGCTCTAAAACTTCCTGGTATGTGGCTGCGTTGACCCTGGACCTCAGAAAACACAATGGACCAACACCAGCAGATGACATGGCACCCCAAACCATCACTGACTGTGGAAACTTTACACTGGACTTCAAGCAACGTGGATGAAGTGCCTCTCTTCTTTTCCTCCAGACTCTGGGACCTTGATTTCCAAAGGAAATGCAAAATTTACTTTCATCAGAGAACATGACTT
This sequence comes from Cyprinodon tularosa, assembly GCF_016077235.1. Taxonomy (NCBI): domain Eukaryota; kingdom Metazoa; phylum Chordata; class Actinopteri; order Cyprinodontiformes; family Cyprinodontidae; genus Cyprinodon; species Cyprinodon tularosa. The sequence goes on along the minus strand of NW_024039718.1, from coordinate 1,233,798 downwards.
TGGACCACTCACCAGCAGTCCAGTCCTGTTTCTCTTTAGACGCTTCTGACGCTGTCTGTGGTTCAAGAGTGGCTTGACACAAGGAATGCGACAGCAGAAACCCATGTCTTTCATACGTCTGTGTGTGGTGGTTCTTGAAGCACTCACTCCAGCTGCAGTCCACTCTTTGTGAATCTCCCCCACATTTTTGAATGGGTTTTGTTTCACAATCCTCTCCAGGGTGCGGTTATCTCTCTTGCTTGTACACTTTTTTCGACCACATCTTTTCCTTCCCTTCGCCTCTCTATTAATGTGCTTGGACACTGAGCTCTGTGAACAGCCAGCCTCTTTAGCGATGACCTTTTGTGTCTTGCCCTCCTTGTGCAAGGTGTCGATGGTCGTCTTTTGGACAACTGTCAAGTCAGCAGTCTTCCCCATGATTGTGTAGCCTATAGAACTAGACTGAAAGACCATTTAAAGGCTTTTGCAGGTGGTTTGAGTTAATTAGCTGATTAGAGTGTGGCACCAGGGGCCATCAATTTTGAACCTTTTCACAATATTCTAATTTTCTGATATGATGAATTTGAGATTTTCATTTGTTGTCATTTGTAATCATCAAAATTAAACAAAATAAACATCTGAAATATATGAGTTTGTATGTAATGTATGAATATAATATACAAGTTTCACTTTTTAAATGGAATTACTGAAATCAATCTACTTTTTCATGATATTCTAATTTTATGACCAGCACCTGTATATCATCTTTCTTTAAATAATTGGTGAAGGAAGAACTACACATAACATCCATCATCATTATCATCCTCATACACTCTACTTTTCTTGTATTGATTATAAAAAAAAAAAGGAAAAAAAAACAAAACAATGTATGACATATAATACAGAGTCAAAGCAAGATCTTCATAGGAACTACACAAAGTAAGCTTACAGAACTTTGCTTGAAGCACAACAGGAAATACAAGCCCAGGAACGGAAAACAAAGCCGTGATGCTAGTTAAAGAGATTAGTGTAACAGAGGGGAGGTGATCTAATTAGGTGAATAATTACAGCTGATAGAGAACTATGACTGAAAGAACAAAAAAAAAAGACTAAATACACAGAGAAAAACAGGAAACCTGACCAAAAACAAAGAACTCAATGAATAAAATGAGTTTTATGGCCACAGAATACCCGCATACAGCTCTTTGAATAATATCCAGTTACCCATTTCTATGTTTACTTAGAAATGGGTAACTGGATTCAAGAGTTGACAATAAGAAAATGACAAAAAAGTCGCACTCATCTCAATATATATATATATATATATATATATATATATATATATATATATATATATACATATACTGTATATAAAAAATATTCCCATTAAAAGGGGTGGTTTGTGCCAATCCATGATCTGATCAGCATCCATCTAAACACGCTTTGATTATGTTAGACAGAGTGTGTCAAACTGAACGTTATGCAAAGTACAGATGAGTGGGCAGGGCCTCTGTTCTAAATAAAGCATTGAACCAAAAAGTAATTTATAGATATTTTGAAGTGGTGTCTAAGCAGCTGACCTGTGTCTTGCAAGAAGCAGAAGATTGGTAGCATGACTTATGGCAATCTAAAGGAATGACCATTGAATAGCCCCTGCTCCTGAATGAATGAATGAATGAATGAATGAATGAATGAATGAATGAATGAATGATACTTGCACCAATCCCCAATGCCACCCCCCAACACACATATACACACACACACCCACATTCACACACACACACACACACACACACACACACACACACACACACACACACACACACACACACACACACACACACACACACACACACACACAACCAGTTGAGAGCATCTTTTAGCTCAGAACATCCAGCTGTGAATGACATGTGTGAAAAAAGCCAATATGAAAGAGGTTGGAGCCGAACTGTCCACAGATTCTCAGGGAATGTATTTAGTGTGATGTAGTCCGCTTTTAAAACACCAGGAGGGATGACCATTTAAGGCAGAGGAAGCTACATGATGTGTGTGTGCAGATAGAACGACCAGCCTAACGCAAGCAGAGAAGCAGGGCTGAAAAACACATGCAGAGAGTGCTTGACCTAATTCTTTTCACCATATCTTTATGCTCCAATGCCAATTTTCGCTTCCTTTGTGCCTTGAGTTTCGCTCTCTCCTTTATCTGAAAACGGCTATAGCTATTTTGACCATGGTTGAAATAAATATGTTTTATGGTTAAAAGGGGGTTAACATCAGTTCTTTCTGAATAACTGTATAGTTTTGAGGTTAGAAGAAGTTAAAACTGGTCTTGTCTCCCCGAAAGAGTGAGAGGCAAATTTATGCCCTCAGTGGCTATAATTGGCTCAAGTCTGACAGCAGCTCTTCCTGTTTCATCTTCCTGTCAGTGTAAGTACAAAGTTCGCTTTTAATGGTAAGAAAATCATTCCATCTCTGTTTTCGCTCCTTTCATTGTGTTATGTTTAGTATTGTGGAGAGTTCTTAATATCATGCCCACTCTAATCTGTGTCCAGGTATGAGTGCATAACAGTCAAACACAGTTAAACTGGTTTAGTTTAAATTTGTTGTCTTCATAGCACGCTTTTCATGAATTGGACTTTACTAAGATTAAGGTCATATTCTAAGATAAGGGAGAAAATATTACATAAATACCTTAGAGTGTCTGTGTATGGGCGGATTTATGCTGTAATTGTTATCTATGTATATGTAGTAAAGTTTTATAAATTGACTTTATAATAGATATTTTTACCTGAGCATGTTCTGCAGCCATCATGGCAGGGCTCACAGGTCCTATGTGCAGGATCATGATGGTAACCCTCAGGGCAGAACGGCAAGCAGCAACCTTCTTTCCGCAGGTAGACAAGGCCCGGAGCGCAGCTCAGGCAGCTGTCCTCCCCGCCCTCAATGCACTCACTGCAACTTGGGTCGCACTTTTCACAAATCCTTGAGACAGGGTTTCCATAGTGACTAGAGGACAGATGGCGAAAGTTATGATAGATTAGATTCAATTAAATGAAATGAAATTAGAGTTTTCCCACGAGAAATTCCTTTTCACAGCCACACATATAGTTAGACTCATCCAGCACATCCAATATATGACATGAAAAACAAATAACAGAGGGGATGCAGCTATAATAAAAGACTCCCAGTCATTGATGAGAGGTGTAGCACTGTCCACATGCTGCTCTGATGCTATGTTCTCTCTGTATCCTGTTTGCTTTTCTCTTGGGTATTTAACTGCACATCAATTTTCCGCCACATTAATTTGTCCCTCTCAGTTACTGCACTGAGCCTCATAAAGGAGCATTTAAATCCCAAACTAAATTAGAATGCATTTTAGAAACCTGTCTGGTGATCTCTTAGCATCCAAGATGGCATTTTGTGTCCGGGGTGATCATTCATTAAGAAAACTCTAATGGGTGAGCAGCATTGCTTGAGAGTAAACAGGTTAGACTACCCATGTTGGCAGCTCTCCACACACTCTTTGGCCTCTCGGAACAGGTGGGCTTTGCAGGTGAGGCACTGGTGGCTCAGCTTTCCAACACAGGACTGACAGGAAACATGGCACGGCTTACATTTTGACTCCTCTTCATAATAGCCCGTTGGGCATTCATCTACACAAGCACCATCTGCAAAAACACACACATGCATAGGTGTTGTTGGGGAAAAAAGGGCTAAATGTTTATTTAACAAGAATTTGTGATTCAATGTTTTCCACTCAAGCAGCATTTATTAACCCTTGCAAGGAAGAACAGATACAAGCTTGCCAATGTTGCTGCCTGTTCTGCTCACACAGGATTTTATTAACTACTTAAGAAGCACAGGGAGAAATTCTCACAAAGTAGACAGTTTTCCACAAACACAAAGATTGTTGAAATAACCTTCAGTCTAAAGGAGTCTCTTACCAAAACAAAAACTGTAAAACAGCTACCTCAGTAAGAAAAGACCCAAATTCAGGCTTGTCTAGCAGGTGCTCTGCTTGAGCTAATACATTTAAAAGTAGGTAGATAAAATTCAGCACTCATAATTAATATTAGAAGGGATGTGATAGGAAATAGATTTTTTCCAGCCACAGTAGACATTGCAAAAGCAAAAGAAGCTTAAAGTTTCGAGAATTAACCCAAACTAAACTGGGCTTACCGAGCAGAAAGTGTCCCTGATTACAGCTCAAACAATGGGTTTTGCCGGGACCTGAACACCTGTGGCAGTACTTGTGGCAAGGATGGCATTCCCTGTCCTCGTCAGCATACTGATGAGGCGAGCACTTGTTGGCCAGAGGGATACACCGGTTGTGGCCATCCAAGTTTTGACCCTCCCTGCAGCTGGTGCATGAACCCATGTGGGGCCCAAAACATGTGAGGCATGAATCATCACATTCTGAGAAGAGAAAAGTCATAGTAAGTGAATCAAAGGATGTATCAGTACATTTATTACTTACCACCATGCTGTGACTGTTTTGGTTCTGTTTAAGTTTTTTTTTTTAGTTTTCATTGGTTTCATTTCCATTTTGTGTTATTCTAGTTATTTTTGTGTTCTTATGTACTGAACCGCTCCTGCTCCAAACACTGCTCAGAACACCTACACATGCCTTCCTTAGAGTAAAACATGGTGGTGGCCGCATCATGATGTGTGGATGCCTTTCTTTATCAGTAACAGGGACAAGGATTAATGCGGATGAGAAGAGTTGGGATGAATACAAGGATATCCTGAAAGAAAGCATATTATAAGCTTCCACTTGATATTTATTGCCTTATTTGTGCAGGGCTATCATATAAGGGGTATGGTAATTCCAAGTGTACTTTTAACAAGACAAAATGTGAAAATGTTTCAAGGGGATAAGTTCTCTTACAACAGACTGTACTGTATACATTTTATTTACTACAAATTTTACTTGACAATTTTCAACCAGTTGTCTAAAAATACAATTTTTATTTTCTGTATCTCAATAATTTTTCAGCACAGCAGTGCTATTCCCTTAAAGTATCTTTCTACTTGCACCTCCTTTAAGTGGCAACTAAAAAAGACATTGCCTACAATTTCCTTCTGTGAGAAACACACCATCCTCAGCGTTTTTGAAAAAAAAAAAAAAGCAAAACAAAACACGAAAAAAAAAAACAGAAAAACAAAGCCAGAGCAGTGTGTCTTCCTCCAGGGAACTGTCGCTGGCATCACTATGCAGTTCCAACGTTTGACAGCTGCCTGTTAACCGTCTGCAAAGGGTTGCTATTTTAGTCTGAGCCATCGTCAAGAAACACACTCAGGCAAAGTAGAGAATATAATTGAGGAAATGCACGAAGGGTGCTCTTCGGGACAGAAAACTTAGTTTAAGAGATAACAAACGACTTTGGCATACTTTCAGTTGCGACTTAATTTGAATTAAATGAGCAGCTTTTTCTTCAAATTCACCATTTCAAGTCATCTGTTCCAAAGTCGTTTAGCTTTAATGCATGTTGTGAATTGGGAGAGGTACTGTACCTTTACACTCTCCTGTAACTGCATCCCTGTATGTGCTTGAGGGGCACGGTGCCATGCAGGCCCCATTGTGCAGGGTGGCTTCAGGGTGGACACAGGCATCACAGTCATTGCTGTTTGGGCCATCACAGAGAGCACAATCAGTGTGACAGTGAAGACACTCCCCTCGCTCAATGTCCTCAAAGAACTTCTCCGGACAGTCTGGCAAACACAGGCCCTCGTGGAGAAAGTGATACTCCTCGCAGCCTGCAAAAACAGGGAAACTCTCCAACTAAATCCAAGAAAAACTTTTTTTCATAACAAGTAGATGTAAGTAAAATGAAACAAAGTGGGTTTCAGTTGGCTAAAAATCATCTTTTACATTTGAGTCATGAACTAAACCATGCTCTTTTTAATCTAGACACTTCAGAAAAGCAATATGTGGAAAAAGATGAGCCTAATATTGATTCGTGCATAAAATTTTAAATGAGAACCTAAAATATATGATTTTATTCCATTAAATGAAAACTCTGGTTTCTAGCCATGAAAAGAAACAGGTTTAAAATAAGTTTTTTTAAAAGTACTTTATGTTTACGCTTATGTTTTTTTTCTACCTGTGCACTGTCCGAGGTGGTTGCAGTCCTTACAGGCCGGGGGGCAGCGATGACACTCCTTATCATGAACGATGTGTGCTGGAGGACATTCCTGCACACACTGGTGATCATGCAGAAGAAGAGGATCGTTGCAGGTCAGACAGTGAGTGGCATTCTTCTCACAGGACGCACAGCCAACTGCACAGCTGAGGCACAGCTGGCCTACAGGATATCCCCTGCAGAGAATGAACAACATATCAGTAGGCGAATAAAAACTGAAAAAAGTAAAATTACGGTACAGGAAACAAGCATTAATGCACAGTGCAAGACAGTGTCTAGGAAAAGTACTCCTACCACATAAACTTTTACGATTCTTTTAATGTTATTACTTGTTTATTTAGATTGAATGCACAAAAAATGAGGAAAGATTGTATGTTTGAGAAGAAGCAGGAGGATGCTTTGGTGTCAAAATAATTTAAAATATGATGCATCTGGTCAATTCTTGGTAAATCTTTTGATGTAGGCACAGTTTTAAGCCTTTTTGGGTTTTGTCTTTACCAGCCTTTTACATCTACTGCTCACGCTTATTTGTAAAATACCTTGAGCTCATTTTGATCAGAGAGGTTGTCAATGATCTATTAAACTGAAGTTGCCCAGGGTTCTGGACTGAACTTTTTTTATCCTAATCATTTCAATGTGGTTTTGGTTGTATGTTTAGGGATATTGTTCAGCTGGGTGGTTAACTCAGACCTAATCTTAAGTTTTTTGCTGCTTTTAATGACTAATTGTTCTGTATTTAGTTCCATCTATCTTCCTTTAAACCATCAGCAGCTTCTCAGGTCCCTTTACTGTAGATGAAAATAATCCAAAAACACAATATTACAATAATTATGAGGAAAGTGTTTTCAGGATGATGTGCTATTGTTTTCCATGTGGGTAAATAGGATAAATGTGTTTTTTTTCTGACGAGAGCACCTTTTTTCACATATTTAATGCAAACAGGGCTTTTTATACCTATATCTCATACATACATATTCCCCGACCGGTAGTATGCACCTATGTAGCTCTTCTGGACCAACTAAGAATCTCCTGGCTGCTTCTCCAATTAATGGTCTGCCTGCCAGTTCAGGTGGCGGGCCATGTCTTTCTTGGTTTAACATTGTGCTGTACTCTTCTATTTTCAGATAATAGATTCAATAATGACTCTGGTGATTTTCAAAGTGTAAGGATATTTCTTCACAACCCAATTCGATTTTAAGCTTCTTTAGTGATTTGTATGATTTTTTTTCCGTGATGCAGTTTGTTTTCTACTGTTCTCTGATACACCTCTTGACAGCTTCATAAATCAGCTGGACTCATACAGAGATTGAAAGAGTGGCTCACCTACACTTAGGTGACTTTTGAAAGCAATTAATTGCATAGCATTTAATTATTGGGTACTAAAAAATTATTTTTGAATACAACTGCCTATGAAACCTCTATATATAACATATATATATATATACAGAGAGATAGAAAGAGAGATTGCAATGTTTATGATGATAAATTACATATAAAAAAATTGACCATGCTTGGATTTAAAATTACATGTCATTTTCCACATCGTATTTTTTTTATGTAGCTAACAGTTATTCAAATAAAATGAAATTTAAATATCTTGTATATTATAGAATATTGCAACTACTGTACAAAGTAAAAAAAACATAAAAAATCATTTTATCCAGAAATTCTTTTCTATTCCAGAAAGTAACTAACTAGCTAACTAAGTATGTTGGTCCATGACGTTTGTAATAAAACCTCAATTAAATGTTTGGCTCCTTATACTCCTACTGTTTTTACAATGTTATATAAGCATAAACAGCTGTAGAAAAAAATTCTTCAGATTTACTCTTAGCTGCACAACAACACATATGAAACAATGACATAAAGTTATCTCTGTTTTTGTTTTATTATTATTTTTAAATCTGACTTGCATTGCATGTGAATAGGTCACAGAAGCTTCTGGGCTAAACAAGTTCCTCAATTAAGAAACTAACTAATGATATATCCAAACAATCTAGTAGAATCCAAATATGACAACTAGAGGAGACAATACTGTACTTCCAGACATGCTGGTGTCAAAGTTTAGGCGCCTAAAATGATAAACTAGAAAAATATTATGATAACATCAAATATTTCCAGAATTTACACGCCTCAACTATTGTTCCTGATTCTCTAGTGGTGTAATTACAATATGTTATTTTCAGCAGGGTTACATTTTCCCAAACTGATAAAAATCAAATGTCAAACCAAGTTAAAAAGAAACCCTGAGCACAGTAATCAAACAGTAACAAGATAGACTCCTAACCCGACACACTCTGTAACACACTGTCCATTCTGCAGGAACAATGGAGCCTTCTGAGAGCTCTGACAGCGGCTGCAGTGACGAGCATCAACACACTGCAAGCAGCCCTGAGGGCAGGCCTCACACACGCCGTTCAGTCGGCTGGCAAAGAAGCCCGCAGGACACTTCGTCACACATGTCTGTTGCATAGTCAGAAATCTCCCTGGAGGAAAGAGCGCTGGATGTAATTTGTTGTAACAGTTGAAATACAAAACTTTAGAGCCATCTGTAAGATAGTGGCTCATTGACAGACCTTTTCCACACGTTGTGCACTGATTTTTTGCCTGTCCAGAGCAGAATTCACAGGATTGGTGACAGTCTTCACACACGCCATTATCTGGAGGGAAAACAAAGCAGGGATTATCATGTTACTCTAGTGATAAAGTGTTTTTGTCAGAAAGACAGCTGAGCTGTGATCCAGGACCGTCATAGTACACATCCCTGGCTTAATGTGGTTTTTAGGATAATGATTGTAAACAGAAAAAAAAAAACAAAGCAGTCACGATTCTGCCATGAGCATCAAAATTACAGATCGCAAATTCTATTTTTATGTTTATCCTATCTCCATTTTATGGATACCAGTTGAATTAGTAGGGAGAAGATCTATTATTATGTATTAAAACATTTTTTTTCTCAAATGGTCATTGAATAAGAGCAAATAGCCTAACCTACGACCTTGGTTGCGTTTTAAAGCTAACATATTAATTTCAATTCAATGACATTCATGATGACACCTTTCATATTTCAGTTTCATTTGTTAATTTAGGCTAACTTTACTGCAGAAATGTAAAGAATATCAATTATTTTATCTTAAGCTTGCTTTTTAAATAAAACATTTATGTTTATTAAGATCACGGGCAGAAATCTTTTGGGCTATATAGCAATACATTTTATCTGTCCTTCATTTTTATGGGATGAAATATATACAACTGAATTAGATAACTAACTTAACATAAGGATCTTGCAACATATTTAATTTATAGAAGTTTTTGTTTTACTCCATGGTTGTCAAAATGTGTCAGACAAGATCAAAAATGCAACTGATATATATATTTGTTTATATATATATATATATATATATATATATATATATATATATATATATATATATATATATATATATATATATATATATATATATATATATATATATATCAGGTCAGAGCTTTTTCCACCAGCTTAGAATTATTCATTTGAATAGTAGCTTTGATTTGGGTTTAGGATCTTTGCCCTGCTGGATCAAAAAATGTTATGTGTTGGACTTTATCATATCAGGGCAGTTGATATTATTTCAGTTCGAGTTTTCTTTATTTTCTTATTAGCAGCTTCCTCTATTGTTTTGGATAGCCTGGCACTCTCTTTTCTGTGATTTTTTTTTAACTTCAGCTTTATTATTGTTTCGGGGTTTCCCAGTCTCCTGTTGGGTTTGAGTCTCATATCTAGTTTTGCTCTGTTTATTTACTTATTATTAGCTTCTGGGCTGTGTCTCTGATTGCACTTTTAGTTGCTTTCATCATTCTCATCTATTTCTTCTCCATACTTTTCATACTTTAGAGGGGGGGTGGACTTGGCCTTTGTATCCTCCACACAAGAACTCCCTCTATCTACCACATCACCCAGGTCCTCCGACAGCTCCACTGGCTCCCTGTGCAGTTCCGCATTATATAAAATTCTCATGGTGACATTCAAGGCCCTTCAGCACCTTGCCCCCCATATCTGTCAGGCCTCCTGCATGTTCCCGCCCCCTCCCGTGCTCTTAGATCCTCATGTGCTTTACACCTGTCTGTTCCTTCTGCCTGTCTCACCACCACGGGGAGCAGAGCATGCAATCTCTGTGCCCCCATCACTGGAACTCTCTACCACCCTTACTTAGAAACACGGACTCACTTTTCAATTTCAAATCACAACTCAAAACTCATCTTTGTAAGATTGCCTATCTGTAATATTCATTTCTCTTTCCAGCTGTTGTAATTTTGGAATGTTTTTATTCTGTGTTTTAACTTTGTTTCTGCCATTGTGTTTTTCTCTTTTGTACAGTGACCTTGAGTGTCTAGATAGGCCACTTTTAAATAACATGTATTATTAAATGTTATGTCCACTTTGTGCATCCTCTCCCACTACAGTGCTCTTACGTTTAAAACTTTGACTCCTCCTTGGCCACCTTTGTCATCATTTTAGACTAGATGGTTAAACATTTTACATAGAGTAATTGGTCTTTCCAGTTGGCCAGTGATTCCATACACATATTAAAATGGATTTTGAAATGCATACATTTTTAGTGTTCTCAAGAATAACCATGAAACATCAACTAAGGTTATATCTATCTTTCTGGCCAAACGTGGGGTCAAATACTCAGCCCAAATGATAACAGAAGCTTGATAGTGGAGACAAAAACAGGGCAACTCACTGAAATTTAAACATTTTGTGGTGGGAAATATGAATTTGATTTATACATACATTTTAATAGAGTAAGGATTAGTTAAAATCAACACTAAAATAAAATATATAGACCCAATCCTTGCAAATGAAGTTAATTCTACCCTGAAAAAGGCAACCAGAAGGCTTTGTTACAGTCTCCTTTTAAAGGCTTTAATTAAAATAGACATTTACTTCCATAGTGACTACTAGCAAACTTTTACCAGAATAGTATTTTAACCTTTAGGTCACATGCCAAATTCTGTTAGATTCATTTTTAGCCCAACATTAATTTAAGTGTTGTTTCAAGCCTGTCAATGGAAAGAACAAAATGTGCTGCATTTACAGTTAATTATTCTAAAGTCTATCTGTTTGACATTCGTTCTGCTCTGAGTCCGTAAGATGGTGCAGGGTTCAGGGACGGTGGAACACAGACCAATTACCCTCCGCTATTTCATTTCTGCCCCTCTGAAAGTGGCTAAATCCCTTCTTCATTAAGAGCAGACAGTTGGATTAGTGGAATATAAGTTATTAGTCTCACCGTTGAGAAAGGTCTTACTAGGACAGACCTCAAAGTCTGGCACACACTCCCTGTTTTGAAGCATCCTTCCCTCTTGACACGACAGACAGTCGGTGTTCTCTGGGCCGCTGCACGTTGAACAGTCCGGGTGACACTCCTCACACTCGTTAAAGTCTTCATTGCCGAAGAAACCATCGGGACACACTGGGACACACTTCCCTTCTGGAAAAGAAAATGGGAGAAGGTTCCATTTGTGAGACACATAAATGTGACTTATTCCCTGTACAAGTTTACTTTATGTTCAACCCCAGATTTTTCACATTTAATTGACTCTGCAATACAAAGTATTGAACTATACAACAATACAGCATACAAGTATTGAACTTTTAGAAAATTCTCATGTTACTAGCAGTACTAGCAGCGTTCATTGATGCTCCTTTTTTTCATGACGATAGCGAATACTGACAAACTAAACATGGATCATTGATGACTAAAACATGACTAGTCATAGGTTTGAGTTTTCGTCAACAAGATGAGACTAATAAAATAGGCGGGTGGTCAGTCAGATATTTAAAATGCATTACTGTGCTGTAATCTGTTATAAAAGCTAAACAGTATTAGCCGTGCTACTGCGTCCTGTTAGGTCATGCCGCCCACCTTGCGTACAGTGGTGCACATTCAGCATGCCCATAATCAGCATGGATTATGGCAGCAGCGGCAGGGGTGAATGTAACCCAGAATGGTCCGGTATTGCACACTGAACTTTGACAAACTCTGCTCTATTGAGTGCAGAAATGCTTCTTTGCACCCGAGTATCTCAGAGTCTGCGCTTTATGCTCCACACTGATTGTTCGCTCTCAGCTGTATGGCTTTCCCTACTCTTGCTACTTAATAAACTATATAGCTGATCATCCTCTGCCAAGCGTGAAAATAAGCCCTTTGTCCAACTATCAATATTTTATTTCTTCCAGCTCACAAGAGGTGATGCTACACTTTCTTTAATTTCTACCAAAAGGATCCCTAAATTATATCCAAAGAAATATTGCATTTTGATTGTTTTTGGATAAAGACTCAAACGGAAAGGTACATAGATCTTTGAATATTTCTCTCTCATAGTTCTTGTTTCTATCTATTTAAATATGATGTAAATGTTTCCTTGTATTGTCATTTGTATTGACATTTTCTATGTTTCTTTGAATATGTCAATATTTTACGTAGCATATTCATTTAATTTAGGTCTGGATTGCCATTAGCCTCGTGAGACCATCCTGATCTCGGGAGCTTTCAAGGTTTCACTCGCAGATCAGTCTGGAGACTCTCCGTTAAAGAAAATTTGGAGCTGTTATCGAGCAAGTTTTATCGGAATTACAGAGTATTTCTTCACTGAAAGAGGAGCAAAACACTGCTCAGGAGGCTTTTCTCAGAGGAAAAGATGTTTTTGCTCTTCTCCCGACTGGTTTCGGCAAGAGTAGCCTGGCTTGTGGTTGTGTTTTCGTTGTCACTCTGTTAGTACGTCATACGCTTCATTGATCTGATTGGTTTATTTGGCCCGTCTATCACCAACATAGGCCAATCAGCTAACCACTATTTTCGGCCCTTCCCAAAATTACTTCAACAGAAGGTTTCCAGATGGATATGCGGAGCAAATCCATCTGGCGGAGTCAGGTTAGATTGCCATGGCATTACAAGGCAATTTTGTCAATCTACTTTGACCCCTGAGCAGTGGTAAACAAAGAGACAATTCTCAGAAATAAAGTCAAAATTGTCAAAGTACAAAGAACAATGTTTTTGTTCTTCTGTTCTTAGTTTCTTGGGGGTAATGAATATTTTACTGATCTTTGTGTAAAGTATAATTCATGTTAGATCAGGAAGTGTTGGAATGGAGGACCTTGTATGTCTAAAACCATTCTTTTTTGTACATTTTGTTTGCTTGTCTGTCTGCTATATTAACCAATATGATGTGTCGAACTAGATCTGCTATTTCCACGGCTTTTGTGAGACACTTTTTTAAATAGTACGGCATTAATTCATAAAAAAAGTTAATTTGAATTCTATAAATCAAAGTTGTCTGCCAAACAGCAATGATGAACTGCACAGCAGCATTCTATACCCAGCAATTGTAGTATCTGGGCAAAAGGTATTAGTCTGTTAAAGTTGTTATTTGAAATTGTAAAGGTTAACTGTTTTAAGTACAACATAAAACTGACTAAAACGAAAAGCTTTAGTTGACTAAAACCGACTAAAGCCATCAAGTCTAATAATAATTTTAGTCCTCTAGACTAAGACTAAATAAAAAGTTAGTTATTAAGTTAATTTTTATTAACCATTTTTAACACTGAGTAAACTGAGAGAAAAATGATGGATGGTTTTCAAAGCACCAATTAACAAAGGGACCCTAATACTCTTGATCAAAATCCAATGATACTGACTGCCTTTTGAAGTGATCTGATAAGTTTGTGAGAGAAAATTAAAAAGCATCATGAGGACCAAAGAACACAGACAGGACAAATGCTTGTATTTCCTGCAGAAGATGTGGAGAGCCCACCTGCCCCCGCCCATCCTCACTTGGTGCTTCTACAGAAGCACCATGGAAAGCATTCTGAGCAGCTTTCTCACTGTGTGGTGTGGAGGCTGCAACGTCACAGACTGGAAGAACGTGAGAAGAGTGGCGAGAAAAGCAGAGAAGATCATCGAGTTTCCTGTTCTATCCATTAAAGACATTTCATCCCAGCGCTGTGTCTCCACAGCCGGTAACATCAACAACGACCCCTCACACCACCAACACCACCACATTGGACTGATCTCCCTGCTGCCCTCTGGGAAGAAGCTTTGCAACATTCAATGCAGAACAAGCAGGCTCTGCAACAGCTTTTTCCCCTCTGCCATCAGACAGTTGAACTGTTGAATCTTTAATCAAGTCCCAAATCAAGACTCTGCATCACACTGATAACTTCATTTTTGCACTACTGGCAAATTTTTAAATTCATTTAAATAGAACTCAACTCTGTGTTCTGCATTTTGCATCATATTTATTTATTTTGTACTGCTTTGAAACCATATCAATGCCCTTTGCACCATATCTTCAAAATGCTTGTTTTTTTTCTTTTCATCTTCAATGTTTATACTTTGATTGCTGCTACACTTTATAAATGGAAATGTTAATTTTGTTGCAAAGCTGCTCATTCACTGTTGAAAAGATGGATGCATTGAAATTTCATTTTGTTTACACAATAATAAAGTTTGTCTAAGTTTAAGATGAAGATGAGGAGAAGTTTAAAACAATAGCCCTAAACTTAAACATTTCAAAGAACCCTGCCTTCCAAAAGTACACAGTGGGTGTAACAACTGCCAGTCAACCCAAGCAAGGCCGCCCACCTTTACAGATAAGTTGCTAGTGGTAACCTCAGGTGTCAACAAGACAGATAATTGTCATTCCTTTAACAATTGGGCCATGGAGGGTTGGCTATAACACCTGACAATAAGACAGCTCGGCTGATCAGGTTGATTGAAATATGGATGAAAGATATTGAGTCTTTACTCAGAGGGCTCTGATTCTCCACTTAAGATTTTTTTTTGTTATACATTTTGTAAGCTATATATTATTTGCTTCCTTACATAAAAGTCAACTAAAATTCATTAAGTTTTCAAATCTAATCTGACAAAATGTGGAGAAGGTTGTAGGGTTGGGTAATGTCGGAAAGAATATAATGAAACAACTCCATGTGGAAAAACTTTTTTGACTCAAATGCAATAAAAAACAACTGTGTCTTTTGGGATGTAAAAAAACATTTGAAAATTAATAACTATTCTTATGACCCAAAATGATTTGGTTGCAAAATTATTGTTAAACATGAGCAGCTATTCTATTAATATCTCTGACAATCGGAAATGAACTGACATGGCAATGTAATACCATTTTTTGTCATCATTGTGCAGAGCTACAGTATATTGTTAGAATAGTGACATTTGTTTTCCTTATTGTGTTAATTTCATGCTGAATATACTTATATGTGTCTTAGGAGCACTGAGAGATCTCACTGTCTAAAGTGCAACCACTTATTTACCTAAGCAAACATTTAGAGAAGTGGTTAATGTGCTCAACTACTAACAAATAAGAGTCCTCCACATTGGAATTCAAGCATCTACTTTAGAAAAGAGATTAACTTTTGTGCTTTCATATATATTGATATCCTAATAGAATTTCTGGTGAATGAGTATTTTTTCACAAACAGCACTTTCTAAGCCACCCAGTACAAAATATAGACTGAAGCCTTTATGAAATTCTTTCAGTAGCTCAGAGGGCTTCTGAAATGTTAATTATATCTCCAAACTCTTTTATTCCTGTTCTAGAAGTAGTCCACACTGTCCTCATCACATAACAAAAATACCACAGAGGACAAAGCTATCCTCCACAATGTTAAATGCATCCTGCAAAACAGCACATTTAGTCATCTTCCATTTTACTGCTTTTTGATGGGTTTTTTTAGAACACTTGGGAAAAACAAACAAACCAAAAAAAGAAAAGATACAAAAACAACTAAGTAACAGTTTAAATAGAAAAGTGGACAAGATTCAAATTCAGTTTTGTTGTTGTTGTTTTCTTCCAACTATGATCAGCCTAAATGTGCCTAAATGTGGTGCTGGTTCCTATCTTCAGAAGTCTAAAGGCGATAAGCAGGGTACAACCTGGACAGTCGCCCATACTTACATTGTTTTCTTGGTTTTTGTGGACATTTCATTGACTTACATTTATTTTATATGGCCTAAGCCTGACCGTTACCAACATACACTCACCGGCCACTTTATTAGGTACACCCGTCCAACTGCTCGTTAAACTTAATTTCTAAGTAGCCAATCACATGGCGGCAACTCAGTGCATTTAGGCATGTAGACATGGTCAAGACAATCTCCTGCAGTTCAAACCGAGCATCAGTATGGGGAAGAAAGGTGATTTGAGTGACTTTGAACGTGGCATCATTGTTGGTGCCAGAAGGGCTGGTCTGAGTATTTCAGAAACTGCTGATCTACTGGGATTTTCACGCACAACCATCTCTAGGGTTTACAGAGAATGGTCCGAAAAAGAAAAAACATCCAGTGAGCGGCAGTTCTCTGGGCGGAAATGCCTTTTTGATGCCAGAGGTCAGAGGAGAATGGCCAGACTGGTTCAAGCTGATAGAAGGGCAACAGTGACTCAAATAACCACCCGTTACAACCAAGGTGGGCAGAAGAGCATCTCTGAACGCACAGTACGTCGAACTTTGAGGCAGATGGGCCACAGCAGCAGAAGACCACACCGGGTGCCACTCCTTTCATCTAAGAACAGGAAACTGAGGCTACAATTTGCACAAGCTCATCGAAATTGGACAATAGAAGATTGGAAAAACGTTGTCTGGTCTGATGAGTCTCGATTTCTGCTGCGACATTCGGATAGTAGGGTCAGAATTTGGCGTCTACAACATGAAAGCATGGATCCATCCTGCCTTGTATCAACGGTTCAGGCTGGTGGTGGTGGTGTCATGGTGTGGGGAATATTTTCTTGGCACTCTTTGGGCCCCTTGGTACCAATTGTGCATCGTTGCAATGCCGCAGCCTACCTGAGTATTGTTGCTGACCATGTCCATCCCTTTATGACCACAATGTACCCAACTTCTGATGGCTACTTTCAGCAGGATAATGCGCCATGTGATAAAGCTGGAATCATCTCAGACTGGTTTCTTGAACATGGCAATGAGTTCACTGTACTCAAATGGCCTCCACAGTCACCAGATCTCAATTCAATAGAGCATCTTTGGGATGTGGTGGAACGGGAGATTCGCATCATGGATGTGCAGCCGACAAATCTGCGGCAACTGTGTGATGCCATCATGTCAATATGGACAAAACTCCCTGAGGAATGCTTCCAGCACCTTGTTGAATCTATGCCACGAAGAATTGAGGCAGTTCTGAAGGCAAAAGGGGGTCCAACCCGTTACTAGCATGGGGTACCTAATAAAGTGGCCGGTGAGTGTATACCTAGCCCTAACCTAAACTGAATTCACACCTTAGTCGTAAACCTAATTCCAACTCAAAGAAGATAACTTTACTATATGGGGACCAGAATGTCCCCATGTGTACATGTGAGTCCCCAAAGAATTTGATTTTTACAAAAGTTATGAATTGCTATATAATAGGGGTGGAACGGTTCACAAAATCCACGGTTCGGTTCGATTCACAGTTTCTGGTCACGGTTTTCGGTTCGGTTCGATACATGTAGATTGTTACACCGAAATCCCATAAAAATTTATGGAATGAAAAATCCCCCAAAAAATAATGGATTGTAATTATTTTAAATGATCTGCGGAAACCCTGGATCATTTCCGTATGTTTTGCTGCTTTGAATTTAATCATCCCGCACATGCTCTCTACCATCTCCAAGGGACTCAGAGGGGAGCGGACGGAGGGAGCCACAGTGGAGGCTGTAGGCTTTGCTTTGAGCAGCCGTTCTGGAGCGCAGCGGGGCGGAGCGAGGGTTGCTGACGGAGTATGAAGGATTTCGGGGTTAGCATGACATGTTGGTCATGTTGCTCTTAGCGTAAACAGAACGTGTTGCACAATGCTCGCACACTGTTGCACTTTTATCCACAACTTTCTTTCCGCCGTCATTGTAGGTCACTCTAAATGCAAAGCGGTCCCATACAGCAGACCTATAAAGTGCTGCTGGCGCGTCTTCCAACTCCTGTTCTTTCCCACTCGCCATTCCGACACAATTCTCCACAACAACTGATTTTTTTCCCTGCTACACCCGGCTACGCTGCTTCGCTTCTTCTTCTTGTTTACTACTGGTAGTTGGCTTTAGTCGCAGTACCGCCACCTTCTGCTCTGGAGTGTAATCGCTTCGCCTATGAGAAAAAGGAGCAGCGCATGAACCGAACGAAACACACGCGAACCGAACCGAGACAGTCGAACCGAACGGTTCTGACGGTTTTCATAAATCGTCCCATCCCTACTATATAAACGTTGAGCAATACTCAACTTAAAAGTACAGTGAATTTTAATTAAAAAAAAAACTAAATTTCTCTCAGTAAGACTGTCAGGTTTGGTCATTTTTTATATATGAATATATATTCCATAACTCAGTTTTCTTTCACCCCAGTTAATAAAGTCTTAAATATTGTTTGAATAAAACAAATATTTTATAATTATTACAAAGCAGTGATAAATTCACAGACTTTTAATTCTTTAACCTCACCTCAGATTTCTTTTGTCATTGTCTTTTATTTCTATATTCCACAATTAATAATGGTGGTTATTCAGTTTCACACCTCATGATTTTTATCGTTTAGAAAGAAAAAAACATTTGCTATTGTTTTATTTACCAGGATGAGTTTTACCTGATAAGAAAAGGTCAGTCTCACACCAGTAGCACTCGTGCTCATCGCAGCTCATGCAGTTGTTCTCACATGGAGCGCAGGTCATGTCCTCCTCCACGCTGTATGTCTTTGCTGGGCAGCTTCTGTAGCAGCCATCCTGAAAGCTGATGATAAAAGTAGCAGTCAATACATGCGGCCATGAGTACATAGAAATCCACTTTGCTCTCACGGCAGAAAGGAAGCCTGTTTGGTCAGGTATAGCAGTGAAAGGAAAGACAGAATAAGGAACAGAGGTGAGATCACACTTGGCGACAGCCAGGCACACAGCCTTACTTGTAAAAGCCCTCAATGCAGGACAGACAGTGCTTGGGGTTATCTGTTGAAAGCACATAAAAGCTCAGCTCTCTTTATATAGAACTATGTGAAATAAAACTCTCTAAACTTGCTTCTCCATACACTAACACCAGAGCTTCTATTGTAGGCACCCTTCAATTCTAGAAAACATTATTATTGGTTCTGCGCTGTGACTTACATAGGACACACTTCTTGCAGCCTTCCTCACAGGTCATGCAGTCATTGTAATCTGGATCCTCCACCTCCCCTGAGAGCACAGATAGCAGGAGAAGTGATAGGAAGGGGGAAAACAATTAGAGCAGAATGTTTTAGAAAAAGCTGAGGGTGGACACTAGATGATCCAGGGTCACACATGAGACGACCAGAAATCTGCCTCATAAATAATGCTGTGACCTTTTTACCTTCTCCACATTCCAGCTTCACACACTGTCCGTCAGACACATAGTAGGTGGAGTTACACTGCAGGCAGTGGTTTGGGCTGGAGCAGAGCTGGCAGTTTTCTGAACATCGCTCACAGGTTCTCTTGCTTGTGTGGTAAAACGCCTCAGGGCAGGCGTCCATACAAAGGCCTTGATAGAGGTAACGTTCATGTCCAAACTTATCTGATAAAAAACCCCACAAAAAATGGAAAAATTATGAGATGGATCTGAAAACTTTAGGTGTTTGTTAGGGTACATCTCAACATTATTCATTTTGAATGATAATGAATAAATTACCAAAGAATTACTTAGAAAAGGGGAAGAAGTAAAAAATATTCAAGCAAAATAGTTCTACATGCTTTCTTTAGCTTTCTAGCAGAATACTAGTTGCAAAAAAAAACAAAACCCCTGGTACCTCCACTGAAGTGCCTAACATTGCAATACTTGAACATACAGCTGGAACATAAAAAAATCCCTGCAGGGTCTTAAAGATGTTTACTTAGGTGCATTAAGAGCAAACAAAATTTTTGTGAAGACATCATGATAGTTTATTATCAGGGCAGCAGCAGCTTGTATACAGTAGGTAATCAGACAACATAAAGGGTAACTGGCCCAATGCCAGGGTAATGTCTATTTTTTTCTTCACCAGGCTGGCAGTATTCTTAGTAATTTAGTATAATTCTTCTGGTGCTGTACCTTGCATCCTACAACTGCTAAAGCTGCAGCCAAACGGAGCTCACCAAGAGAAATAAACAGCCAAGCGATGCTCTCTGTGCCAAAAGCTAACAATGCCATGATCTCTGCCTGCACACAGAGATTGGTATGCTCTGGCTCCTGGCTGTGAAGAAACACGTATTGCACATAGGCTGGTTGACCAAAAGTAAAATGGATTTTGAAGTCTACAATTTAGAAAATAAAATAAGCTGAGAATAAAGGTCTGGTTGTAAGAATATAGTTTTCATTTCTCTGTATTTCCAATCTTAAAGATATGTGGATAAAACACTATAAGGATTTATTGTCTTCTTTTGAGTGCAGACAACAGGTATGAAACAGAGCTTATAAAAAAATAAGCAAAATGCATTTGCTAAAAACCAAATGAAACTACAATTAAAAGAGAATCAATAAGTTGAAAGAAATTACAGGTATTCATATTTTATGTTGATGAATGTCATCAGGTTGTCTCACTTCAAAATCTACAACAAAAGAAACAGGATTAAGAGACAAAACAGTAAGCATATTACTATTATTTTTGAATTTGACTCTTCCATTAAATAAAGAGTTAAAACAATTTGCCCCAAAAGAGAACTAAAAAGTATCCGACAGGAGAGTTTTGCTCCACCGACCTTATTATTCACTTCAAAACCTCTCCAAACGTCCTTGATGCGAGTATATTTATTTGGCTGGCGGTAGCCCTGCTCCATGTTGAGACGATGACTTCATAATGACATCTACAGCCTGGAACTAATGTCTGTTTTTGGAAACCTTCTGCATCCACTTCAAATGTTCTGGGGATTTATTTCACTGGAACGAGCAAGATGATCCAAAAGTGGGATCTGCTTGTCCTGCCAGCAAAGTTGGAAGTCAACAGTGCTGTCCAGAATATTTTCAATTTGTTTTATTCCTCTCCAGTCTTTGGTGCTTCTTTACAGAGAAAATTATGGCATGGAGGAAGATTTGACTTTGACGTTTTTTTTTTTTGTTCTTTAAAAGCTTAATTTGCTAATATTTCATCACATGATTGATTGCTGGGCTGTAGAAAGCATCAGTAAGAGTTCCAGTTAGAAGTTTTAATGGAGACTGCTACCTATATTTAGAAATTGAGTGCAAGTATAACCCGTTTAGGTCCACCATTCAGATTTGAAAATTAGAATACATTTTTGAAGATCTTAAGTAATTATTTGTTGAAAGAAAAATGGGTCATAACATGTGAGAAACCTCTTAAATAACATGAAAACCCTATTTTTGTGCAGATTTCCATTAGTATTTTACAGAGATGGGAAGTAACGAAGTACAAATACTTCGTTACTGTACTCAAGTAGATTTTTCTGATATTTTTACTTTACTACTTATTTTTATGGCGACTTTTTACTTCTACTCCTTACATTTTTACACAAATATCTGTACTTTCTACTCCTTACATTTTAAAAAATTGGCTCGTTACTTTAGTTTTGAATCATTTCAATGGAGTTACCGTTATTATTTTTCACGTCATCAATACCAAATTCAATCTAATTGGATGGGAATCTACGTTGCATTTGACGCACCACTACAAGATGAATCGACAGATTCGGCGGTATTCATTCGCGGCAAATCATTGCAGCTTGGTGGCGGTGGTGTTAGCATAGTAGTATGGACGACGAGATGATTGAAAATGAACACAACGGAGATCTAGTCCTATTGGCAGACATCCATTTAAAATGTAGGCAACGGCATGAAAAAAGTGATTTCTACTTTTACTTTTATACTTTAAGTAAATTTACAAGCCTGTACTTTGTTACTTTTACTTGAGTAAAGAAGTTTAATCAGTACTTCCACTTTTACCAGAGTATTTTTAACACAAGTATCTGTACTTTTACTCAAGTACGGAAAGTGAGTACTTTTGCCATCTCTGGTATTTTAGTACTGATGATCAGAAATGATTCAATTTACCACTTTTTTGTTTTTTTCTGGTTGTACTTCACCAACACCAGATGCACAGACTTCTTTACCAGTCTTACAGTTTTCATAAGAAGCGTAGGATAAATCGGGAAAAACTACGTATTAATTAGCAGCGACCCTTTCCCCTGAGGAAAGAACTAAACCTGTGCCAGCAAAAATTTAAACAAACACTACACAGGGGGCAGGGGATTTTTTCCCCCTTTATTTGTCATCCATCTGTTCTGTACACACGCTGACACAAGGAATGATCTTCTTGTGTCGTCTCCTACCTGTGTCACAGCTGGTACAATTGGCAGGCCCTGCATCCATACATGTGGCACAGGTGTGGTCACAGAGGTGGCACTGTCCACCCGATCGGTATTTGCCCTTAGCACATTCAACCACACAGCGCCCCTCATCTAAAGCTCTGCAGTCAGCGAAGAGAAACAGAACAAAACATCAAAGCCAAAAACAAACCAACACTTATAAATTATGTCTTTGTTAATGAGATGAGCTCATCTACATCCCAGCATGCACCATATGGCAGATTTAAACAGATGTAACTGAGACAGCCAGGAATGAGGAGGGATAAAGAAGCATAAGCAAAGCAGTTAAAATGAAAGGTAACATGAGCTTATTATTTGAAATGGAAGAAACCTGCTGGTATCCAATAATGTTGATTAGATCTGTTTTCCCTTCAGAGTGCTCTAGCAACAACATGATTGCCACAAGACAACAATTTCATTAAAATTAGCTGTAATTTCAGTCTACACTGGTTAAATCTGAATTATTTCATGTTGTTATGTCTTTATAAAGCAAATATTGGCCATCAAGTCATGCCAATTATCATACCAATTAAGTCATCACAGCATTTATAACCTTGCCATTACCACATTATTTATATCTATTTAATTATCTGCTGATGTTTGATCTGATATACTGGATTTTAATTATCCTGTTTTTTTTTTTATTACCAGAGGAAGATAAGTGAAACAAATTAAAGAAAAACTGACTGTATGGTATACTTTTATAACTGTGACCTCTTTATCAGTCTTACAAGGTTTTTGTTACTTTTTTTTGTAAAAACTCTTTTTAAATACTTAAGCTGATCTTTGTAATTCTTTTGACTTTACTGATCAATTTTTACTTCATTGGAATTAATTGAAGTTTTCCTGTTAATATGTTCAAAATGATTGTTTATGGCATTAGATGTGTTACTGAAAATATTTGCTTTCTTGATTAGCTTTCCCATCAGAAGAAATTTGAAAAATAAAACATACATTTGTGAGATTATCTGTTTATTCATTTCCTATCCCAGTTTACCCCAACATGGGGCAGGGGAAGACAGGTTCCTATCACCTGTGTTCATTGGGAAGGGGAAGGAGTTACTTGTCGGACAAACAGATTGCCTGTCACTTGAAAACAGTGCAAACAGCTATGCAGCACACTCGCATATCTAAGTGCAATACAGTAACCAGTTAACTTCATAGTTTTTAGTTTGGACTGCAGCAGGAAACCAGAGTTCCTACAAAGAATCCACGCTTGAATGAGGGGAGCTTGCAAATACCCAACAGAAAGAGCCCAGGCTGGGACTTCAAACCGGCACCTTCTGGCTGCCCAATGACAGATAATGTTACTTGAATAAAATATGCATTGTTAATGTTTTTTTGAACCCGGGATGCCAGGGGCAGCTGGTGTATGTGTGCAATAGTTATAATTTTCAGTGTTTTTCATTAGATCATCTGGAAAAGGCATCAATATTTAGATAATCATAGTGCATGTTATTTTACCCTCTACGATGCCTGATTTAAAAAGCAATGAAGAATTATCCTTAAATATTTGAATACCATCAGACCATGACACTTGTGGTCTAAAAGAAATGTATTCTCAAGAATATGAATTCATTTTTCCCTTTGAGTATGAATCTATAAAAATCCAGTGTGGTAACTCACAGTGAAGAGACACAGCTGATGCAGTCCTCTTTTTGCGGCCCTGTGCATTTCAGACACGTTGCATCACATGCGCGACACACCCCATCACTGTCCTGATACTCTCCTGACAGACAGCAACAGAAGCATGCTGACTCAGAGATGAATAAATGTCTGAGGCATACATGAAGGCTTAATGTCAAATTCACAACAAAGTGAGGCACATGAAACAAATGGCTCCACATATAAACAATTATTTAAGACTCTGACACCAACTTTATACTATTTGTGGTGTTAGTGAACGTGTTAAAATAATTACATTATTTTTCAATAAAAATATTAAGAAATACCAACAAAAAAGGGGGTTTTATTCTGTTTTTCCAGGAGCAATGGGCCAACATGAATTAGAGAAAGGGTGGGAGACTGACCATCTGTGCACTCAGTGTTGACTACACACACTCCTTCCTGGAGGCGATGACCGCTTGAACAGCTGCTGCAGTTCTGCCATCCAGGCCCCATACAGGTGAGACAGCTGGAGTCACACCTGAGGAGAGCAGAGAGAAATTCAACACAATGCAGGAGAAAAAAAAGCTTTCCCACACTTAATACAGGCACACAACAACAACAATCTCTGAGTGCCAAAGCAAGCAGGCCAACCACCAGATTAAGGCCTGCCATCAGCCAATAAACAAACCACCCACACCTGAACACACACCAGTAAGCTCACCTCCTACATATCCTGTAGCCGTCCACTATCTCTGGGCTTGGCTGTATGGCATAGAAGCCAGCACTGCAAGAGGAAACACATCTCCACTCTTCCATCAAGAAACCCTTTGCACAACGGTTGCACGCCTCAACACCTGCCCCTGATTTTACAACAAAAAAAACCAAAAAACTTTTATATTGGCTAAGATGCAAATCATTTTAAGAATGATGAATTTAAAGCTGATTATTATGCTCATAAGTCTTGACAACTCTCTTACCTGCACAGGTAGCGCAGGCCTTGTGACAGGGCATGCATTCATCTTCCTTCATGTCATAGTAGAAGCCATCATCACAGTTCCGTTGGCACCGGTTCCCCTGCAGACTGAAGAGGGTGGAGAGAGCATGTGGCACCGTGACACACTCAGTCAGTCATGTGACGCCACAAAAGATGATTCACTGCCTTCATGTTCACAGGCTCACTTCTCCAACCCACGGCTCACCACCACAAGCTCTCACCAAACTGAGTCAGTGAACTCTGCATTCTGACAACTTCTAACTACAGATTATGGTAAATTTTTCAGGCAATTGCATTCTTTCTATTATTAATTATTCAAAATTATGATTAATTTACTCCCAGTTCTGAGTGAATCAGGATGGTGGCAATTATAAAGTACTGCAGATTTCTTTTCTAATTACTTAGATTCTGCCTGGAGCGTTTACACAGGGAACATCAGTATTCTCATCGGCTTGAGCTGTGTTTACCAAGCACCTAATTCAAGCATCATCAGAGAATTTGCTTCACCTTGTGCCTGGTTTGCATTCTGTGCAGATGCTGTATGAGGTGCACTTCAAGCAGCTTTCGCTGCATTTCTTGCACAGATATGTATCTGTGGGGAAAACAGAAATAATAGACATCAGAACCAGAAATCAATCCTACTCACATACCTCTAAGCTGCAGATACAGCTCCTGACTACTCATTAGAAGCCTTTATTTTGACTGAATGTGCAATGAATCCAGAAAGGTGAAATCATTAAGATGCCTTAGACATATTCAGCTCAGGACAATAATAATAATAATAGAACAAATGTTAAAGAACAAGTCAAACTTCTAACCATGATCCAAGTAGTAATTCTCGCCACAGGATGCTGTGCAGGTATTGGTGCCTTCTGTCAGGTGATGACCAGACACACAGGAGGTGCACTGATTGCTTCGACTGCCAGTGCAACTTGCACAAGTAGAATAGCACCTCTTACAGCGTCGACGGTCACCCCAGAATCCCTGGGGACACTTGGGTACACACAACCTGAGAGAGAAACGTAAAACAAAGCAGAAGAGACAAGATGATTCACAGGAGGAAATACATTACAGTTCAATATTAGCTGTTAAAAGTATTCACAATTTTTCCAGGGACATCACTTTGTAAATGTAACATTGTGCAATGTTTAAATCCTAGAAAGTTACATATCTCTATTTTTGTAGTTTTCTTTGTGATTAATCTGAGCTACAGATTTTTACTCGAAGCGGTAATTATATTTCTCGGTTATTGCATGCCATAAGAAATTTTCACAACTCCTTTCTTCCAAAGCCAAATTAACATCCAAATTAAGTTGTTTTTAGGGTATTCAATTCAACAACTGAAGAAACCTCTGTAAACCACTGTGACTTTAGTAAAATTGCAATACCCTAACAATAAGTTTTTTTTATTTCTTCTTTATATAGGGAGAAAAACTATATGAGCAAAAGGATCTTGATCATCAGTTTCAGCTAAATTTTTTTTTTTACCTGGAGTTGCCATTGGTGTCTGAGTTGAGCTTCTAAGGACCCAAAAAAAAATCCATCTTCAATATAATACTTTAATTGTTTGTTAGGTCAAATACATTTAAAATGTACATGCTTGACATTACATCTGCAGAAGAGTGTTTGGAATTTAGGCCAAAGTAAATTACTGAAAAAAGGCTGAAGGGTTATAGATGCATCGGCTTTGAACTACTAAGGTTTCTGTCCGATGAGCAAATCACATTTTAGTAATAAAGTGTCAAATAAAAAGGCATACTTAAAGATACTTTTTAACAGAAACATATAATGTCTCTTCGAATGTAATTTATATCTCCTCAGACCTTTCACCTTAACTTTAAACCACCTCCAGTGTGATTCAGGTGCTAATATAGGTTTACTTCTTTCAAAAAACGTTTACATTTTTATAAAAAATTAGAAAATACAGTGTTTTTTTTTTCTGGAGGTAGCAAAATGTGAGTCCAGAACTTAATTTTCAAGTGTGTTCATTGTGTGCACACAAGAACTTGGGACTATTTTTCACACCTGGATAGTTTATACAGTAAGTCAAAGTGGCTGTAAAATACATTTAAAGAATACTTGAAGCACTTGCAGGAATGAATGAGAAAGGTCTTAAAGACAACCTTAAACTCACTGTAAGAAACATAGAGTAACACCTGGGTTCTTGGAAGCACAAGATTAGAATATAATGTTAGACTCAAAACTATACAGAGTGAATGTAAAGGCTTGTTATATAAAAAGTGAGTTAATATGGGTCAAAGAAGCACATGCTGTCTGCATCTACTCACTGTACCCAGCATTATGCAATCATACTAACCTTGAGCTGTTCTTGAACTTGAGAAAAAAGTTTAGACACGTAACACACTCCTGTGGGCCAGGCCCGTCACAACCATCACCACTGCATTCTGGGTCACAAGGTCCTAAAAGACGAAATACTCTTAAAATCTAAACCTTTAGGATGGTTTAATTATGTTCGTTTTTCAAAATAACCTTTCTGCAATACAAATTAGAAACAATGTGATTGATAACAAAATGTTGCTGTCAAGAACTCTCAGTAAGGAAGTGACTCACCATCATATCCTTCAGTGAGATCAGTATTCATTAGGAGCTCAGCTGATCGGGCTAGCCGATGGTGCAATGGATACGGCTGTTCTGCAGTGCCATAAATCACCAGAGACCACTTCTTTAGCATCGCTGTAAAACAACAGAGAGAAAGAAAAACATGTTTCTCCCCTGAGGCTGGCGCCGTGTTTCTGCTGCCTCCTCTTGATGATCAGGGTAAATAGGTCTTACAATGAAAAGATGCTACAAAGAGAAAGAACAAACCTAATTCAGCGCTGTCTCGGTCCTGTGAAGGAGTATCCTTGATTTTCAAAGTCCATTCCCCTGCTGCCTGCTCCCCCCAGGAATGAGTTGTCATGAATTCCCAATTCTGAAATCCCTCAGTGGAGTTATCAAGAGGCCTAAAGCAAAATATTACATAATCATGAGCATACAGTTACTGCTGTATCAACACTAATTAAAATGTCTTAAAAGCAACAATGTGTGATTAATAGATTATAGACTAGATTCTCTTGTATGAAACAACAAATACTGTCCTGTAATATAAAAAGTTTTGTTCTTATTTTTGAAAAATGTAGTATATACAGTACAGGTCTGTGTTGACTGTGTACTTTTTAAATGGAAAAACAGGTTCATATTTGTCAAGTAAGCATACAGTAGAGATCCTTTTTGTTACAGAAAAATGCAAACATAACCAAAGAGATATCAATAGTTTTAGAACTTTACAAAGTTTTTAACTGTTTTAAATTAACAGTAATATAATTGAATTTAAGTGTTTTATTTTACCCAAGGAAAACTTAACTCAAGGTTTTTCACAAGTCTGAGCTTATCATTCCTACAGTAAAACCTAACTCGATTTAGCTTCTCAAACAATAGCACAAAACATATAAAATTATGGGGAAATCTGCAATCCTATGTAAACTTTAAATTACCAATGTGTTTTGCACATTTGAATACAAATATTTACCAATTTGTATGCTGGGAGCATGTACATTTTGAACAGGGAATACTTATTCCCATTGAGAAGGAAATGGTGCTGGATCATGGTGAAATTATTTTTAAGGGCATACCGCAAACTAAAATACCTTATGCAATTTAAATGATTCCTAGGGCTAATGTAGAGAGCTTGACACTACATGATGAGCATTATTAATGACCCCTAACACCCCCACCATGGACTGTTCTCCCTGCTGCCTTCTAGGAAGAGGCTTTGAAGCATCCAATGCAGGTCCAGCAGATTCCGAAACAGCTTCTTTCCCACTGCCATTAGAATGCTGAATGTTGATTAAAACGAAAAAAAAAAAAAAAAATAAAAAAAAAAAGCACTGAATGTTGGAAAAACTGTAAATCAGAGATCATGGATTAGCAGACCACTGTCCGGATCCGGACCCACCTGCTGGCTAATCCGGACCCAACCTGATTTTAAAAATGTATAAATTGATGCATGTTGTCCGACGACAGTGCCTAACTGCGCAGCTTCTCCTGTTAATATGTTAAAGCCCTTTGGAGTATCTAGAAAAAATCGACACATGATACAAGTTTGCCAATGAGCTGTGTTAACCTGCTGCTAGCCTCTTTTAGACACAACAGGCAAACCCCTGGGAAGCCGGTTGGTGGGATAGACAAAGACAAAGAGAGAAAAAGAGCAGAGAAAGTGTGGACTGCTGGAATAACTGCAGTGAACTGGTGACAGAAAAGTGAAATGGTGTTGCCAAAGATGAGCCTGTAAATTTTGAGTATGTTTGGCTCAACCTACTGCTGTGAAGCAGGATTCTCCACCATGACCATAATCTGAAATGAATATCGAATCAGGCTCATGAATGAACACCTTGATATGTGCTTGACAATGGCTTTGTCACCATTCAAACCCAGTTTTAAAAACCTTGCAGGGCAGCGTAAAGCCCACTTCTGTCAATAAGCCATAAAAAAGAAATAAACACAAAAAACGGTAAGTTCTGTTTTTTTTTATGTGAATCAGGAATTTGTCTACATACCAAATTGAACGACTGTTGTTCTCTACTTAAAAAAAAAAACACTTTTCATTTTAAAAATTCATTGCATAACATAGATGCATAAAAACGTCATTTTACTTCCGTGTTAAAGGCTGTGAGTAACAGATTATAATTGAAAATGTCTGCGGACCTTTACTGGTTGTTGATTTTCTTTATTCCGACCCCACTTGGTTTTAGCTGGTTACTCCTGCTTCAAATCATATCTCAGTCTTAGGTTTACATTTGACCACCAGCTTTACATTTTAGCACTTCTGCACTTTAGAAATGGAAATGCCTTGAGGCGTGTAATGAACAAAATTTCATTTTGTATACACTCTGTGTGTACAAAATGACTGTGTGTGTACAAAAGTTTATCTAAGTCTAAGTAAGTCTAAGTCCATCAATGCTACAGGTGGGGCTCCCCTCTTGAAATACCAACAATGTAAGTTGGGAGAAGACGCACCGTCGTTGAACAGGTCATGTGACCTGGAAGAAGGTAAAGCTTTATGGCCTCAGGCTCTTTTGTAGTCATGGAGCTAAGGCTTTTGCTCTAATATCTTTCTAAAATTATTGAAAAAGCTGTTTTCCAGCAGGTAACCAACTTCCTAAAAGTGACCAACTGCTTTGACATTTTTGCAATTAGAATTAACTGCTCAGCGCAGTACAGACTCTGCGCTCGTCAAGGTGTTCGATGACATCTGTATAAATGCAGACTGTGGAACAACCACAGTGCTGGGAGGGGGATGGATGCAGTAGTTTGCCCTGCAACTGAAGGTTTGTTGGTTTAAGCCCCATCTCCGGCTTTCATTGTCATTGTGACCTTGGAAAAGACATCTGCATTGCCTGCTGATGATGGTCAGAGTTCACAGGTGGCGTCTGTCACAGCAGACTCACTTCTGTCAGTGAGGCTGACATTGTTTCTTGGCTTCAGCACAGGAGATTCAGAAAAAGTTTGTTAAACAGCTGTCAATAGAAATCAGCTTTGCTGAAGCAGGGAAACTTAAAACTTGCAGGACAGCGGTCCTTGAGGACCGAGCTTAGACATGCCTAAAGTAGTATTATAATGCCATTGAATAATGCATAGTTTTTCAAGATTATATTTTTGGTATGAAAAATAAAGGTCAACAGGGTAGTTAAACTCAGCATCAGAATTAAGATGGTGAAGAAGGATAATGTAAGATTGCTGAGGTGATGACTAGGGGATAATTTGAGTCCAACAGTCTTAAGTCCAATGAAGCCTTGGTGGGACCTTGCTGGTTGGCTCCATAGACTGTGTAGTTTCTTTCCTAATCTCCACAGCAAAAACATTTTCCACAGCCTTGGTAGAGATGGTGTTGATGTCATTCTGATGTCAGGTAGAATGTTTTTGTGACATCTTGAATTTGAGGAAGTATTGTTTCCAGGCTTGGTTTTTGGAATAATTTTTACCTTACTTATGATGATCTTACTGCAATCAACTTTACAAATCTGGATCATTTGAATGTTAATTTAAACTTTAATTGGTTGATATTAATCAGGTAACAGTGGCCTGAGTGTTTTCCTTTAATTTCTTTCTTTGTGTTCTCCTGGGTATAGTACAGTAGTAGCCATTCGTAATTTCCCCACTTTCCTTGATGGACCCTTGGCTGGTTACCTAAGATTCCTTTTTTTAAACATCAATATGTGTACTATAATATTCTTTCTGTCATAATTTGTGGACATTAAGATCTAAAAAGAAGGGCCTTCTCTCGGTCAGACCCTGTAATTCCGTGAAAAGGGGGAGTCAGATTTTAAAAATATGCACGCACAGGAGGAGGGGGGTTCACTCCAGTGGCTGGAAGTTGGCTCCCATTTGGGTGGCATTTGACTGGGTAGGGCCATTTTGAATGGCTCCTACTGTAAATACATAGAAGAAATCCTTGCAAAGATGTTCCAAAATTTTCTTTAGCTGAAAACAAAACTAAAGTAATAATTTTTGGGGCAGAAATGAGTGTTTAAAAGTTAGCAAAAGTGAGCTTCAGTTTACACAATTAGATCAGGCTTAAATTCTTGGTGTAGTGATGGACTCATCAGCCATCCATCACCTCTAGAACATCTCGAAAATTAAAGAATATGTCTCACCAGACCTTGAAAAATGATTCATTTGTTTATCTTTAGCAAAATTGATTACTGCAACTTCACAGGTTTCCCCAAAAAGTTGATCAAACAGCTGTAGTTGATCTTGGATGCTGCTTCAAAAGGTTCTCCTAAAACTAAGAAAGTAGAATGGATCACCACAGTCACTGATTCCCCATATATCAGAAAATCCACTTTCAAACACTTCTTTATAAATAAATGAATGGCTTAGCACCAAAATACATTACAGACTTGTTGTCAATGTATCAACTACTCAGACCTCTCAGGTCTTCTCGCTCAAATCTTCTCTGAATATCCAGAACTAAAACCAGATATGGAGAGGCAGCTTTTATGTCTTATGGTCAACAATCTGGAAGAAAATGTGGAATAAACTGTAAAAGTACTGAAAATCTAAATTGCTTTAAATCAAGATTAAAATATTTTTGTTTAGAAAGGCCTTTGACTGTGACCATGCACCTTGCATTAAAGTCAGTCACCATTAATGCAGTGAACACGAGAGAGAGGAAGTAAGAAAACAAAAACCATCACTCAGCAGCAATCAGAACAAGCAAACCTTTTGAGTCAGCTAAAGTAGTATGAGTTCAAACTGCAGTGAGCCACTTTGCTGGCTCATCACTTACCAATTTAGGAGATTGCAAGCAGAATAAACATTTTTTAAAATAATCAAGTTACGCATTGGTAGTAAAACACATTAAGATAGAAAATGTTCCAACTTGGATATTAGATTTTGGAAATATAAAATTCTAAATTTAATTATTGTTCTTGTCACCACTCGCTTCAACATTATGATCCTTGGCAGTGTCACTTTTTCTACAGGGCTCTTGGTTGTCAAGTTCTGGCTCCACAATTCCATTTTATCCCTATAACAACTCAAAATAAACTTGAATGCTATTTAAAAATCTGTGAAAAAAGTATTTTGTCCATCAGTGCCAGCAGATTATCTCACTATCTGCCTGTTGTGATGTCAACAACCATAATTCTTGTTTTTCTTGAGGTGTTTAGCTAAAAAAACATAATTTTAGTTCACATGTATTGGAGGAAAAAATAAGATAATAGATAAAACTGTTTCATACATAACTTTTTTCAGTATTATATCCTAGCATTGTCTCAAGTATTTGTTGTCTTCTTAATGATGCATTCTTACCCTTAAAAAGAAGAAACTATACATATGAGACTTGTGTGGGATTAATCTTTCAAAGAACCTACAAAAAAAAAAATTGATTCCTTGGAATAATAAGCATTACTACTTTTTCTCTCCAAAGAGAGTTTGCAAAATTGACGTTTCCTCATTGTTGCCAAACTGAAGACTTGCTTTAAGCAGTGAATGCTGAGCTAGAGAAAAAATTGCTTTTCACACAGAAATACCCCCATCAGTTGTAGATAGGGCTTTGGGGGGGTACCACAGTAGTTCGGATGGAACAATCCTCTTGTTACCTGTGAGCCAGCAACTGCGATACGGTGCCCGCAGGTGACATGAGCGTGATGGAAAGGTCGCCACGATGGCTGTGAATGATGGTTATGCGAACGACAACGTGCTCCACATAAACAACGTGCCGTGGGCCCTCGCTGGAGCAGCCGGTGGTCTCGTACGCAGACGTCAACACTGAGCCAGGATGAATAATTCTGTACGAGACAGACAGGAGGGGGATAAAAACATAACGGAACACAGTAAGCACTAGAGATGAGAGAGGAGGTGGAGAGCAAGAAGCACCAGCAAGAATTAGAAGAGCACAGCACAACAGAAAATGAATGCTTATTAAAGTGCGTGAGAATCAGCATGCGAACTGAGACAGAAATAGATGAAGTGTGATAGATGAGAAGAAATCAGGGGAAGCCCTGACTCAGAACAAAAAGCTCTTGCAGAGTTGCTGGTGTGTTACCTGCTCAGCTGGATGGCCTCCTCCTCCACACACTCATGCTGTGCTGGGACTTGTTTCCAGTGCTCAGCCTCCTTCACCATGCTCTCAGCATCCAGCAGGCCAAAGCCGTAAAGGTGGCTCACTAACAGACAAGCATACACATTCAAACACACAATACATTAGCTGGGGTAGGGAGGGCACAGATGCTTCTAAAAGATTTCATGTCCCCCCGAGACTCCGTAGGCGTTTATTGCTGTTCTGCTCACTGTACCTCGTTAGTTTTCAAAATGCTCACTGCTTTATGGCTCCCTACAAAAAACCAAACTAAGAGAATATTCACTGAAACATCAGAATCAGCTTATCTTTTACTTTAGTATTTTAGGGTTGTGCAAAGGACATCATGTATTTTTTTTATTATTAATAAAACTACCTATTTGGACAAAAACTACTGTTAAATTTAACAGAGATATGATGTTACCTTTGAACCCGGCTCCGTTATAATGCCAGTCAGCAGCATCAAGGTGATTAGCTTTTGATGTTCGAACGATAATGTGCTGGACATCCCTCCAGGTCAAATCAGGGCTTTAAAAAAGGTCAGACAGTGGGAAATAAAAGTGTTTTTTTTTTTGTCTATTATATCTCTTGATTTAGATTCTGTGGTCCTGGATATTCAGATGTTGTGCAGTAAACAGCTACTCACTTGGCCTCCAAAGTAAGAGCAATCACCCCAGTAGCCATAGATGAGGAGAGAGATGTTCCAGACAGAGTTATGCTGCATCCCAGCTGTGGTCCAAGGGTTATCTGTCAACACCAAACACTGTTTACAGTACTTGAGACTGTATTTAGTGAATTAATGACAAGAGGAAGCTGTCTTGTGCCTTCAATTTAATATCTGGGCAGTGGCAGAGGGGTACAACATGTGATTCATGTACAAAGGCCTCTGTCCTTGATGTGATTGTCAAGGGTTGGAATCCTGTCCCATTGACCTTTGCCACAAGTTTTTTACCCGTCTCGCAATCCTATTTTCTGTCAGCAAACCTTTAAAATAAACACAACTAGTGTCAGACAAAGCAAAAGCTGATGTCCTAACAATGTACCAACACACCCTGTATAACTACTTCCAAAGTTGAGTATTTTTTTATTAATATGAACAATTATTCATTTTAGACTCTCAATCTCATTGTCCTTGGTAAAGCTCACCTTCCCTAATGCCAAATGTATGCCTTGTCAGCACTGTCATCTGGTTCATAGCAAAGCCTGGGTGATGTGTCTGTCTTTATCTGTACCCAATTATTAGTTTTGCCGATTGCTTATGTAGCTAAATTCCCCACCCCTAGACTTTTGTGACTGTTGGCTGTATGCACTGACACAGAAAATAATCTCAAAGAGTGGCACGAAAAGCACACCACAAAAGAAGACGGTCAGATCATGAACAGAAGAAAAACAACTACTGATGAATGATTTACCTTGCTTTTTTAATTAAAGGGCACCCTGGCGCATGAAAATAGCTCACTAAAGTGTCTAAATAAGGTTTGGGCAACTCCCATCCACAAGGCCTATCCTGTAGCATTCACTCCACCTGAATCTATCAATTAGATGATTTGCAAGACACAAATTGACTAGATACCAAGGAGTTAATTCAGCCATTTAATTTAGGTTTGCTGAACCATGGATAAATGTTAGGTGCAGGAGACTGACCCTTGAGGACTTGAGTACCCACGCTTGGAATAGATTGATGGATGGATGGATGGACGGACGGATGGAATGCGTTTATTTTTATGAGTGTTTTCTTTACTTTAGTCCTTAAGTTTCCTCTGGAGCACATTTGGATGTTATAGTTTAAACATTAACCCTATAATGCCAAATGTACTTTGCTCAAAATCCTATCGTACACAATCAGATATACCTGATAACAGCCTGTAGAAGACTACACAAAACATAATCTTGACTTATCGCATAGTAATAAATTATTAATATCAAAAATGTATTTCTGTTTTTTCTTTTTACATATTTTGTTAAAAGGGCAAATAAGGAATTCAAAAAAAAAAAAAGTAATTTTCTGTTTTGTTTTATTCTTGGATCAGGCTTTAAAGGGTTAACAATGAAAGAGGAGGAAGGCCAATGAAAGGTGATTCATCTTATATTGTCAATAAAGTAATATAGGCTAATTAATTAATATAGACTTCAAAGTATTATTTTACAGACCAATCCAACTATGATCTCCTTACAATCTGCTTGCCTTATGCATACATGTGTGTACATAGGCATTACTAACAGCTGCTTCAAGAAATCAAGGAGGAGTTGGGGTAAAATCTAAAGCATTTGATTTTAAAACTCCTGTTTCTCTATTCTTGTTGAAGAGCAGTTATGAACCACACCTTTAATGAAACCAAATATTAACTCAAAGAATCCAAGTTAACTATAGATGCTGAAGTAACTTCATGCATATAGCCTCTCAGAACTTCCATAATAGTTTATTTCTTTAAAAGAAGCATTGCTTATTAAAAAGAGATTCGGGAAATAATTCATTACACAGCTGATATGGCTTACTGTACAACATTTAAGTCTCAATTGGTTATACCATCAAATGTAACATTTAATTAAATGTTGTGGTCAAATGTGGCATTGCATCTCTTCTAATGACCTTCACAGTTAATTTAGAAATAGATTATATACTTCATTTGCTTAAAATACTAAATTAAATTTTGGGCTTCTGTTATCAGGGGGATGAGCAAAGTGTGATTTAATGATTTGTTAAGTGCCATGAACTTTTCCAAGCATTTAGAGCTTATTTAGGCTGTATATGAAGTCTTGCACTGAGGAACTAATTATAATTACAATGAAATTAATTTTAGAGCTGCACTATAAGATCACTGTGAATAAGTAGCAGCTTTAGAGTTCTTTAGGAAAAACTTTTTTATAAAGAGGCTTGTACATTCCCACAGAAGGTACAGTCTGTATGTCTGATGTGCACTCTATCTGCTTTAAACATAACCTAAAGATTATGCAGAGTTGTCTGTGCACATCTGGCTCTGTTGGCCTCCTTTTGGAGCCAGCTCCAGGCATAGACAAAGTCGAGGTCCTATGGTTCAGCAGCAAAGCTAGACTTTGGCAGAAAAATGTATCTACTTTTAGGTGTTTCACTGTGAGCTTTTACAATGTAATTGTGATCTGTTTGTTGTGCTTAAATATATTTAATTTTAACATACAAAAACACTGACCTTAAAATGCTTGAAGTGAACAACCTTAAAATGCTTGAAGTTGAACATGTAGCATCTTCCGTTACATGTTCCACTTAAGCCGGAGGCTAGAAGAAATACCACAGCTGTACAGGCCCGGTAGCATTGAGGCTGACACCTGATGACAGTGGGTTTTACATAATCTCAGACCACTGGTGAAGACTTCATTGGATCCACTGCAGTTTGCCTACCATCCTTGGATCATCTGCCTCCTGCACCAAGCTCTGACTCACCTAGAGAAACCTGGAAGCACTGTGAGAATCATATTCTTTGATTTCTCCAGTGCTTTTAACACCATCCAGCCAGGAATCCTAAGGGACAAGCAGGAGCTTTGAGGAGTGGAAAAGCACATGTCCAAGTGGATTCTGGACTACCTCACCGGTCACCCACAGTATGTGAGGGCACAAGGCTGTGTTTCAGATAGGTTGGTTAGCAGTTGAGGGGTCTCACAGGGAACAGTGCTGGCACCATTCATCTTCACCCTCGACACTGCAGAGTTCTCCATCAACTCCCCATGCTGCCAACTCCAGAAGTTCTCCAATGATTAGGCTATAGTTGGCCTCATCTCAGCTGGGGACGACTCAGAATACAGACAGTGGACCCAGAACTTCTTGATCTGGTGCCAGCAAAACCATCTTCTGATTAATGCAGGGAAAATAGGCGTTCCCTCTCCGGAGCGGGTACAGGGTTCTGCATGTGCATTTTTTTTTTTTTAAGTGGATAGGGCGGGCCTTTTCAAAAAGTTGCAAAACCCCTCTCTATACCTTTAAGGCAGCCCAACCACATTTCTGATTGATTCAGCTAGCAAATATTAACCTTTCAGGGAACATAGGTAACACTTAGAGATCTTTTATCAAAAGGGTTAGAAATATATAAGTAAATCTAAACAATGTATCTACCAAATATATCTGCAAAATCTCTAATATTCAACAACAAAAAATACTTAGTTAAGCATATTGTGCAAAACAGCAATAAAAAAATTAAACCCCAATTTCATTAAAACAACTATTTTCATTAATTTCAGACGGAACTATTCACAGAGTTGTATTATATTAAACTGAACTTCCAATTTTCACCACTGTTCTGCGGCAAGTAACATTTCCTCTGATCACAGAGCAAATCCCGATGATGAGACATTTGTTCAATCAACCACGCCCCCCCCCACCCCCTGCCCCCCCCACGCTCCAAGGTGTCCTGGTTTTCCCAAATGAAAATATGGTCATCCTTAGCTATAAAAAAGGGTACCTTTTTTCCCACCTGCAATACTAATTTAATATGTGAAGAGTATACATAGACCACTGCAAAGTGGCAGAGTTTGTAGCACTGGTGCTTTGCATCAAGAAGGTCCTGGGCTTAAAGCCTAGCTCGGGTCTCTTCATGGAGTTTTCATTTCATTCATGTACATGCATGTTTTCTCTTTGGGTACTTCGGCTTCCTCTACAGTCCAAATTATAACTGTTTGGTAGTTGTCTCTAAATTGCCCTTAGGTGTGATTGTGTGTGCATGTCCACTTGTCTACAATATATGGGTTGCCTTGCTTTGGATATGCAACCTATCCAGGGTGTGCCCCACTTTTTACCCATAGACTGCTGGAAATAGGCACCAGCCCGTAATCCTGACAGATAAGAGGCAGAAGATGGATGGATAATACTTACAGTACCTTATCAAATTCACCTAATATCCAAGGGCCAGTGTCCGAGTTTTAACAACAACAAAAAAATAATAATAATTTAAAACTCACCATCTCCTCTGTCTCCTCACCACTATAGGCTGCTGCCAGTGTGGAGGAGCATTGTTCCAGGTGTTCTGATCGAATTCCACGGTGGTTGACACTGCTGATTGAAATTGTGTATATACTGCTACTGTAGCCATCACAGGAGCAGTGGTCACCTGTTCGACCTCCATTTCCTGAGGCCCAAACAAAAATAGAGCCCCTTCCCTGCCGACCCTGTAATGAATTTGAGAAAGGAACCAATACTTGAAAACCACCTTTAATAGAATTAAACAAATACATTTTTTATTAAAAGGAATACAATTTCACACTGTTTCTCTCACTATTTTAATTCCAGCCTGCAATGCGAGACGAGCAAGATGTCCAGGTCCCTCTAAAGTTGCCCCATCGTCATTTGGCCCCCAGCTGGCTAAATATATATCAATATATTGTGGACTAAAATTCAATGATTGAGCTTCCACAATATCAGTCACGTCTCCTCCCAACATACGTATGCCTAAAAGTTAAATTGAGACAAATAAGAATACTTCAATCCACAACATTACCTCTAGAAAAGTCTTTTGAAGCCTTAATGTGGAATTACCTCCTATCCGAGCACGAAATGAGACTCCAACTGTGCAAAGAGGGTTATTTGCGGATGCAGCCACTGTCCCAGCACACAGAGTCCCATGGCTTCAGAGAAAGAGGGAGAACATCAGAGCATGAGTTTAGATGCATATGCATGAGGGAAAGGTATTTCCATGACATCAATCAGGGACAAAGCAAATCTCCAGACTGTGACAATCTTCATATCTATGCATGCATGTAAATACAGAAAAACTGACTAAACTTGCTTTAATTATTTCTGCCGTTATTATTGGGAAGCTGCAAAGCATAAGCAAAGTAAAACTTAGAAGCAAGATGTACTCACAAGTCAGCCGCATTGTTGGAATAATTTGGAGAGGGATCTTGGTCTTGTTCGATGACATCAAAGCTGGCAAGTGGGTCCTAAATCAAGTGAATAGTAAGAAGCAGCTCACAACAGCTGCCAGCAGCTATCTGTCTCTATTTCATCAGACAAATTACAAAGAGCATTATTCACCAGTCAACAGCACAGTTAAGTGGATCAGACATTTAATGTCCATTCCAATACTTTTACCCTGCCTTTCCAAACCTTTGGCCCTCAAGCTCCGGATTGCAATATCTGCCTCAGCTCCTTGCTCTTTCACTTAAAGCTCACCCAGATTGCTTATGATTAATGTCCCCTTCCTAAAAAGAGCCTTCTGTCCCACGGCACTTACATAATTTGGCTTCAGATCTGGATGCTCTTTCTCAATGCCATCATCTAGGACAGAAACCACCACACCCTTCCCTGTGTAGCCTCTCCTCCAGACCGCTGCAATGTTCATTCTAGACTGGCAGCCATTCTTCTCAGTGCAGCTCTGTCATGCAAAGAGTTGCAGAATAACATGCATATTATCTTGCTGTCGCAAAAAGATATATGTTTTTTTAATTAGGTTTGCTTTAGAAACAAAAACAAACTAAAAACTACATACTGTGTTCCACAGGTTGTACCACAAAGGCCAACTAAAATCTACATTCTGGTGGAGGTTAGATGGATCAATTGGTGAATTGGGTGAATGCCTGGTCACCCGATCAGTATTGTGGACATAACTCCTTGTGGACGTCCTCTTTACTCGCTTCAAGACCACCTGCTGCTGCAGCCATTCCACCTTAAAAGTTAATAGGACAGACGCAGACATGAACCTTTAATATAGAATTACAAGGAAAGCAGTGTCACCTTGTACGTTTGAAGTAATACAACAACAGGACTGTAAATATGTGGTGCGTATATGCAAAATATTAAGAACTGAAATTAAACATGATGACACAATTCCACATTAATTTACATTGAAATGTTTATTTAGATAATTATTGTTACTGAGCTGTATTTAGTGCATTTTTTATTGAAATGACATTACCTGTTAACAAAATTACAATAAGATCAACTGGCTTATTCAATAAATAAAAATAACCATATGATCTAAATCTGCCTTGAATATGAATTAAATATAAAGCTGGTAATGTCATGATGTAAAAAGTCATTGCAATGTCCTTTTTCAGTGATAAATTATAATCACTCACATGGTACACCGTCACAAAGATATACTGTGAATACATCCTTCTATGCTGTTGCCTAGAATAGTGTGAGTCCTCTTTAATTTATTTACGAAGTGTATGTTATTTGTTTTATATTACTTGACAATCATTATCAAAACCAGATGTAGTTTTAAACTGTACGTTTTAAACACAGCAAAAAATAAAAATAAAAATGATGAAATGCTTTTAAGATCAAAAAATCTTTTTTCCCTTCTTTTCAGATGTGTAGTTTAAGTTTTAGTCTACCACACACTGACCTACTGTAGACTGTGAACAACATCAAAATGGTTTTCAAAGTTTTCATTTTGTTTTACTTTTGGTTAAAAAAAGAGTTACAAGTACTTTCCCTCTTGGATGTGTTGGTGTTCAATTCACTTAATGTCTTTTATAGTATGTTGCATTAGCAGTCAACAGAGTTTACAGTGAAGGTGATGCAAGTATCCTTTGCTACAGTACATCAAGCTTGTGAATCTATTCTAATACACCTCAATGCATCCCAGCCAAAAAAAAAAAAAATGCTGACATCAATATTTCAGGAGCGTCCTCCATCTCCACTGTATCACATTACTTCACCTTTGTCTCCTTTGTTAGGAGATGAGTCACATCTTTGTTGAATTCTGTGGAGCGATTTGGTGTCTGCTGGTGGCGGAAGTTGTAGTAACCCTTCAAGGCTCCAATCTGGTGAAACAAATAAAATCCAGTTCATAAAACCTTTCTTTTTTAAGATAAATATGCTGTTTTTGTTTAGTCAGTGTTCTAACCACCTGCTGAATTATCAAAATTGTTGTTGGTGTCTTCCAATCACTTGCTACCTAACACCTGTGATAGTTTTTCAGGTAAGTGCAACCTGAGCCGCAGGACTTGAGCTGTACTGCTGTCTGAGTTCACCTTAAAACATGCACACACAAGCAGAATGTGTCATGATGTCTGCATATTTTTTAAACTCCTGTATGCTTTAATACAAAATGTCATTAGCTTGCATTTTGTTTCATACAAGGGAAGAAATAATGGCCTTAATTTATTCCCTTGTGGCTCCGTTGGTAAATTTACTGTTTTAGGGTTTACATTTTTTTTTTACTCTTTTCTTACCTTAGCACTATAAAGTAGTCTATTTAGCTTTAATTGAGTGTTAAGCTTCATTTTACTCACAGCAGATCCAAACCCTGAAAGTTTCATTACAGAAGCAAACTCAAGGGAGTAGTTGAGTTTTAAAGGCATAGTTTATTTATTTCCTTTAGTAAATTATTTAGTTTGTGCTGTGGGTCTTAAAACCTTAAATAAAACAGAGATAAAGTTCAAAATTATATTCCCTTGAGGTTTTTACGCTACGCAACAATTAATCTTTGATGGTTTTAACTTGAGATGGGGAATCCATTTTGATTATTGATATTAAGTGCTACTTTCTTCTTCAGATTTTTCACTTCCAAAAGCATAACTTTTTTAATGTTAACAAAAGTATGAGTCTTGCATATCTTTTATGTTTCTTTTTGCTGTTGATTTTTTTTTACTTTTGTACCTACATATATAAGTGCATCTATTTTTTGTCCAGGGCTTTCAGAATAATATTGACATGCTTTGTACTTGTGGAAAAATCTTCTGAAACAAAAAATGTGCTAAAAGGAATTTGGAGCAATATTAAATATTAATAATATCCATATTTAAGCTTGTTGTTCCTAAGAAACTTTCACAGTAATTGATTCTAAACAAGTAACAAAACTTTGTGTTTCATCACACTCACCTGACCCAGGTTTGTAAATCCATATTTTTCTGCTATTCTCTTCACAGACTCAGGATTGCCTCTCACTTTTACAGCCCATTCGTTGATATAAATTGTAGCATGACAAAACTGCAGGAGAGTTCCCATCCACAGAGTGAACAAATGCCCCATTACCACTCTGATCAATTAACAGCCTTCTTCTTTACAAAGATTTATGTGTTTCTCCTGCATCCAGTTTGACTAAATCTGCCTAACATTGCTGATAAAAGTAAAACCAGAAGCCTTCTCTTGATGCCCTAATGGTATGAAGGGAGAATGGTCAACTAAAGTCTTGACTCCAGTTCACTGGAAGAGATCACCTATCAGATTACTTGAACACAGGACCAATGGATTACCTGATCATGTCTGCCGCTTTGAATAACCCAACCTGTATGTTGTGCCACACAGTGTGCAGTTTCATCTGCTTTACTGGTTTAATTAAACAGACCTTATTTTGTGTAATTAACCCCAGTTTCTGATAAACCACAAAGGATTATCAGCCTGTTGTACTAATAGTGTCTGTCTAATGTCTGTATTTCACCAGTTTATTTACTTTATTTTAGCACACACACAAACATACAAACATATACACATATATACATATACATATATATATATATATATATATATATATATATATATATATATATATATATATATATATATATATATATATATATATATATATATATATATATATATATATATATATATATATATATATATATATATATGTTTATCCCTGCATTTGGAAATTTGTCATTTAAACTAGGTCAGTCTGAAGCAATCTAAGAAAAGCCTCTGTAAAAGCGATCTGCAAATGTAAGTGTTTTCTACCTCCTGAGTTAAGAAATATTAAGCGATTGAGATCTTACTAAGTCACACACACCCACATCTAAAAAGAAATTGTGTCACACTTTGTAACACAATACAGTTGTAAAGTCAAAGTTTATTTTGTTTAAGAAATGTCAAGTAAGATGCCATATCTGGACACAAACTTGCGCCATGTGGTTGGTTTATAGGTAATAACTAATTAAAAGCTACTAGTTGTTTTATGTGCTGCATTTAAAATAAAACAAAAAACACAGTATTACCTAAAAGAACATATTATTGGTCTTAATTGTCCTCTGTTTTCTAACCTTGGTCCTTTGGGGCCAATATCCTCTAGCATTTTGATCTGAACCAGCTTCATATATCTAATGTTCTAATACCCCCTTAATGGATCATGAAGGTTAGCAAAGGCCTGCTTACATCCATTTGTAATATTAAGGTCAGCTGACCTTGCATGACTCACATCGACCATTATTATCACTCAACAAGAATGATTACGCTGCTCAGGAAAATAAAGTGAACACTCAAATAACACGTCCTATGTCTGAATGAATTAAATAATATTCTTCAAAACTTTGTTCTGCACAAATTTGAATGTGTCGACAAAAAAAAATCACTCAAAAATTTATGGAAATCAAATTAATTAAACAACAGAGGCCTGGATTTGGAGTCACACACAAAATTAGTGGAAAAACAAACTAAGTCATCTAACTTAGATATAATGTCCTTAAAAAAAGGTCGAAATAAGTCTCAGTATTGTGTGTGGTAACAATTTGTCTGTTGTTCTTACAATGCCTAGGCATGCTCCTGTGGCATCTTCTCCCTGACATGGACTATAGCATATTCCTAATCCTGGGACATCTGTCCTGCAACATGATGTTGGTCGATGGATGGAGACATGATGTCCCTCAGGACAGGACTCACGGACAGGACTGTTCACTTACACCTGAAAGCTAAGGGACACTCATTTGAGGACAACAATGTGGATATTCTTGCAAAGAAAGATATATGGTTTGAGCGAGGGGTTTGAGGAAGCCATCTTTGTTAAAGGAATAGTACACCCAAAACATGATTAGCCTTCATTTTCTACTCACCGCCATGCTGAACAACACTCTGGAGTACTTTTTTGATATCTCAAATGCATCTGGAGATCTGGGAGGCTTCTTGCTGTCTGCTGACATTCAAATAATGGAGGTCTATGGTGACCGAGACAGAAAGGTCCATAAAAGTCCACAAAAAACGTGTCAATATTCCTCCATACTGCTCGTCCAATGTATTCCAAGTGTCCTGAGTGGGTAGCATCCAGAATTTACTCGAAACGAAGTAATTTAGAATGTTTTTAGAGCATAAACAGTAGTGTATAGGATTTCCTGAAAGCGTGCACATGCGCGCTCACGATGCTACGGAAGCCGGCAGACCAAACCAGCGCATTCAGCTCGGCAAAGAACTCATGCTATTCCTCAACACTGAAGTCCTCAGACATTTTTCTTTCGTTGTTTCTTTCTTTGCACAGGTAAACAGCACATTTCTCCTTCTACGCTCGCATTATTTGCAGAGCAGACGCTGAATGCGCACTTTCATCTGGTTTGG
This sequence comes from Cyprinodon tularosa, assembly GCF_016077235.1. Lineage (NCBI taxonomy): Eukaryota > Metazoa > Chordata > Actinopteri > Cyprinodontiformes > Cyprinodontidae > Cyprinodon > Cyprinodon tularosa. Next base: position 1,188,917 of record NW_024039718.1, on the reverse strand, counting down.
TCTGCCGGCTTCCGTAGCGTCGTGAGCGCGCATGTGCTCAGGAAATCCTATACACTACTGTTTATGCTCTAAAAACATTCTAAATGACTTCGTTTCGAGTAAATTCTGGATGCTACCCACTCAGGACACTTGGAATACATTGGACGAGCAGTATGGAGGAATATTGACACGTTTTTTGTGGACTTTTATGGACCTTTCTGTCTCGGTCACCATAGACCTCCATTATTTGAATGTCAGCAGACAGCAAGAAGCCTCCCAGATCTCCAGATGCATTTGAGATATCAAAAAAGTACTCCAGAGTGTTGTTCAGCATGGGGGTGAGTAGAAAATGAAGGCTAATCATGTTTTGGGTGTACTATTCCTTTAACCTGGAAAAAACGTCTCTCAACAGAGGAGTTGCTCTTAGACCTTTCACCTATTTACAAAGCACTTTTAGGAACAATACAGAGAAGATACACCTCTCACCAACCCTCAACTGACTCACACTTTAATGAGGCATTTGACCAATGGTCAAACTTAAGGGATATTTTTCTCAGTGCTCTACACCACTAGTTAGAACTGAAGAAGCCTATTGGATGAGAGGCAAAACATCTTGTAAACATCACATCCAATTGACTAAAATGACCTTTTTCAAGTGTAAGGAGAGATTATAACTTTCTGAGAAAATTCATAATAGGGAGAAACTAGGCAGGTATTAGTCAAAGGTATTCAAAGGAAAAATTTAACTGAATGTGACAGACTGATAAATAACTCTGAAAAAGGTGTTATGCCCCTGGAAATATGGCTTTGATTCTGTCAATTACATAATTTTTCTTATGATAGTTATTGTTGTTATTTATATAAATGTTATCCAATCACAATATTACACTTATCTTGCAAAAGAAAATAAATATATGTGTGTAAAATTAAAAGTGGACCTTTAACCTTTCCCAAAACTTTTCTGTGGGGTGAGGTCTTAAAACTGGAAAGGCCACTCTATGATCTTGAAATGTTTGTTTAGGAAGCAATTTCTTTGTTGGACCATAGTCATGCTGGAAGAGACAATCAAGTTGCATCTTAAATACTCTAAATGTTTTGAAGGAGGCTTTGGCTCAAAATATCAAAATATATGGCCCTTAACATGGGTCAGTCATCCTGTCCCATTTTACAGAAATAAAGTCCCAAAGCATGCTTGACAGAAAGTAAGTGTTCATGGGATATGGCTCAGCATTTTTATTCCTACAAACAGGATGAGTTTAGTTTGTGCCAACATGTTATTTTTTTGGCTTAATATAGCCAGATGATATATTCTCCCTATCCTCTTGTGGGGCATCCATATGCTTTCTGGCACACTCCAGACTGGCCAAGACATGTTCTGGCTTAAGCAGGGGGATACACGTAGCAGTATATCAGTCCTTTTTTGCATAGTGTGTTCCTGATGGTAGCCTTTTTTACTTTTTCCTAGTTTTCTGTAAGTCATTCATCAGGTACTACGTGTGCACAGTTTTGATCCCATGGGAGAAGCTTCAATCAAGAGAGATGGTACTGAATGCTCCCACATTTGATATATTCAAATCAACCTGCTTGTCTATTGTGGATTAATGCTTTCCAGCCTAGTGCAGGTACAGAATGTTTGACACTCTAACAGCTCTTTGGTCTTGGCCATTGTTGAGTCTGACTGTTTCAGGATATGGACAGGTGTATTTGATACAGTTTAAAAGTTCAAATGATGCCATTAAAACAGGTAACAAGTGAAGTACAGAATTACTTTTTAAAGAAGGTACAGGTCTGTGGGGGCCAGAGATCTTTCTCGTTTGTGTGTGACCAGAAATGACCCACCTCCTCTTTACACTGTCATGAAAAAATTTCGATATAATGGCATGTGGGATAGACCATCTGCATCTGTGTTACTCTTTTCCAGCTTATATTTAATCGATAAGTCAAACTCAGACAGCTCATCCACCCACCTATGACCTGTAGCATTAAGCTTAGCTGTTGGGAGCATATAGATTAAGGGACTGTTTATACACTACAAAGTGTGAAGCATAAATTAGGTAGTCTTGAAACCTTTCACATATTGCCCATTTAATTGAAATTCTAATGTTGTACAGTAGCAGCCATTCAAAATGGCCTTTCCTAGTCAAACACCAGCTGAATGGAAGCCCACTTCCCTCAAACTCCCAGCAAAATCCCCTCCAAGTTCTAGCCACTGGACAGACCCCCTCTTGAATATTTTTTTTACTCTGACTACACCCTTTCACTGAATTGCAGGGTCTGACCAGGAGATTATGCTTATCTTTAGATCTTAATGTCCACAAATCATCACAGCAAGAATATTTTTGTACAAATATTGATGTTTAAATGGGAATTGTGGGGGACCAGCAAGAAGCCAGCTAAAGACCAGCCTAGGACCAACCAAGGACCAGCAAAGGAGCAACCAAGGACCAGCCAAGGGCCCATCAAGTAAACAAGTACTCTAGTTATCATGCATTTTTCTCTTTGATAAAACACAGCTCCCAATCTTTCCTGGGATGTGTCTGTGTGAAGGATGAATGGTTTGGTCAGTTCTGAGGCAGTGTTCCTGCCTCAGTTGCTGTACCCAGTATAGGTTGTGGCTTTTACACTAACAAAAAGGTAAATTCTGTCAGATGTGTGTGTGTGTGTGAGTGTGTGTGTGTGTGCTTGCATGTCAGCATGGACTTTACTAAAGAGCTGCATCCCAGCTTGTGACAGCTCCCTCATCACATCATCTCTCTCCTCCTGAAGGTTGGACAAATTTGAAAACCTGGAGTGACTTTGTTAAGTGTCCTACTTCTGTGACGAATAATAAACTTAAGGTTTCAAGGACAAAAACCACCCAATCGGAGGTTGGTTGGTTGTTGTCTTTCATGGTATTGATCTAAGCTAGGGCACAATGGTTTGTCTCCAGATCAAACTCTCTGCTTAGCAAATAATAATTGAAACTTTCCAAAGACCATTTAATGGCCATGCCCTTCTGTTCAACCACGGAATATCTCACCGCACAAGGTAATAGTTTAGGAGTATGGGCTGCTCTGCCCAGGGTCTCATTTACCCCAGGAAAGTGCCTAGTCCAACTGTAGAGGCATCTAGCTGGACCAGGAATCTGATGAAAGGACATATATGTGAGTCCAAATTTTGAGAGATTGAGATAAAAAAAGACCCAAAAAGCAAGTACTTTTACAAAGCAAAAAGAAAACACTAATACAAATAGAAAGTAGGTGGCCGGGAGCAGAGCTTGACCAGATGGAGCTGTAGAAATGTGGCTTAGGTTATGCATTGTTTATATTTAATCTCTCTATTTCCCGTGTCTTCTGGTGCTTATTTGTGACAACTGTCACATTTGGATTACATTAAAGTCAAATAAAATTTTGTTTAGATATCATTTTGCAAACATCTGACAAATTTACAATTTATGACCAGGCATAAAATTGCCTTGTTTGTATTTAGAAAAAGATCCAAATGTTAGTGGTATGTGAGATCCAGAAAAAAAAAAAACATTCTTCAAAAATGTGTACAAAAGTTTAATTTGCACCACTTAGAATGCAGTGTAAATATAACCTAAGATGAAGTTGGATACAATTTTGACCAAATTCTTATTAAAGCCAGGTAACTCAAAAGACCTCTGCTATTTCCCTCACCAGTCTATTAGTCAATTTCATCCAATACCCACATAGTTATTGGAGTAAAAACTTCGTATTTTTGAAATTAACTAAATTAGGTAATTTATGTTAGCTTACAAAATTTAAATATCTTTCTTTTTTTCTTAGATTACAGCAGGTGGCATTCAAAAAGTAAGTCTTTTCATCCTTAGCCAAGGAGCTTATTATTGCTTGCTTAATTATATTCCACAGTAACACACGAAGGTCTGCAAATGGTGACAGTTAATAGGACATGGAGGAGAAACAGAACATATGATGCAACACATCCCTGCATCCCAGATAATAGCTTCATCTATTTGTAATAATTTGGTAGATTTTTGTCAGATGATGGGAGTTTGTGTGGCATGTTTTTGCTTTGCATCAGAACTTTAGCCTTGTCCTGCAATTCTTTAACACAATGTATGTTTTCCTTAAAGTATTATTTCTGTTCAACTGATCTGAAAAGGTCAATTACCAGACATATAATTTTAATGTTAGTGTTAATGTTTGTAGTTTTTTGACCCACATGTGATAACACAGAGAACAAGTGACTATTAGAGTTTGATTTACAATAATCTGGAAGTGAAGAACTATAGGAAGTGAGCTGAACTTTCTGGTTTGTCTGAGGTGAGAAAACAGACTAATCAGTATGGATTGGTTGATGTCAACCGAAGATTGATTGATTTCTCTTAGTGGATTCAGCAGGCTTTGCACAACGTACCCCCAGAGTTCCAGGAAAATGTTAGGGAGATCCGAGAGCCCTGGTACTTGCAAGAGACATTGTCCTGGAGAGCAAGGTGGCAGGTGATGAAGTAATCTTGATTGAGAAGTGTTCTCAGGTGTGCAACAACTCGGGTCGGCCCAGCCACCAGCAAAGATGCTCTCTGTGACAGGAAGCTCACTTAAACCATAAATACAGCAATACCCCAGAGACCCTAACAGCTACAGGAATATTTTATTTTTAGCTTCTTTTTGCTTTTGATGTTTTGTTAATAGAAGGGCGATCTATGGCTAATTATTTTTTAAAAAGGCAACAGATGATCTTTTCGATCAAACGTTTTTCCCTCCCAGATACACAGATGGTTATTAATATTAAATATTTAATTATACAGCCAGTAGTCTGTAAGAATAAGCTTATGTCCAGATAGATTATATAACCAACATACTGTACAGTGGTTTGCATTCATAATTTGTCATGTTAAAACCGCTAATTTAAATGCATATTAGTGTATGGAAATATGCGAGAGGCCATTTCATTTCAATAGGAAAATAAAAAATATATATATTTTTTTCTTCCCCTTATAAACAAAGATAATAAAAGGGTTGAGATCATGTCTGGTCAGCTAGACATGATTAGCCATCATGTCAACTCAGCCAGATTACATTTTGAGTTTGAGCATCAGTCCTCATAATAGTTTTGGAAATTCCCTTAACACCAATAGAAATAAGATGGATGCAATAGTAATGTATATTTATCTACAAATTAAGCATGCATCTAAAATTGGCACTGTTTGGGTATGAAATGAAGTGACAAAGTGACAAATGGGTAAAATAAATGGGTAATTTAGTTCCCTCGCTTTTGAGCTTTTTTTAACATTCTTTATCTTAAGAAAAGTTCAGAGCAATTCTGAAATATAAAGACATTAACAAATAAAATGAGATTGCTTCTCATCAGTGGACAAAGAAAAGAACAAATGAACATTTTTCGGTTATATACTTTTAAAATTAGAATATTTTAATGGCAGATTTTTTTTTAATGAATAATCCTGCTTCAGGGTGAAGGGGGACACTTACCTGTCAGAATATATGCCAAACATCTATTGTGTCCTTGAATAGGAAAATACATTGAAGTGTTTCATGATGTAACATGCAGTCGCAGTTCCTATCATCTTCTCCACAATGAAAAGCAAAACAAGCCAGCAGAACAAAACAAAGGCAAAGTACCTCTTGGCAAAGCAGTCACAAGACTTTGAAGTTATCTAACATGTCTTGAGAGAGGCTGACTTTGATGTTCAGAAAGCTCTTCTCGAACAGTGACATATTCCCCTGAAAATAACTGTCAAAAGTGTTCATGAGCACCCTGACTGCCCTGAAGGTAGTATAGATTTGAACTCTTGTTATTCTTTGTTCAAAATGTTCTGCCCCCCTATAAGCTCTTGTTTGGAATTATGAGTGTTTTAGCATGCTGAGTTAAAAGTTTACTATAAAAAAAAAGCTAAATATTCCCATACTGTATGTGATAGGGAACAAAAATAATTTTGTCGATTTGGTGTTCTGTATAAATAGCCTTTTCAGGACCAGCTATTTCATTTCTTGTGATGGTCCTTGGATATAAAAGTTTAGGGCTTCTATTGTCTTCATTGTTTCCCTATTGATTTAATAATGTTCTAACTGGTCTTGGTTTTTTAGTTAATTTTCTTTATAGTTTATCTCCTGTGCTGGGTTTCTTCTTTTATTCTTGTGGTCTTTTTTCTTTTCATTTGGGAGGCTGTTTACTACACCAACTGTTGTTCTTGTTCTCGAAGTAGCAAGAACAAAGAAACGTTTTTGCCTCCGTGCATTTAAACAGTACTATGCAAGAAGTTGGCATGTTGGAGACAATGTGCTTTCATTCATCCTTTTTTACATGAAAATCTACTTAACCGTTTCTTTCCTAGACAGAGACAGCTACGGAGCTAATTTACCTATTCTAACATAGAAAGTACATTGTTTATATCAGTGCTTCTATGTTCTTTTTGTGTTTCTGCTTCTCTTTCCTTAAACTTCCAGTGAGCCCTGGCAGAAAGCTTCTCACACTCAGCCTAGTTAGGTTTCTCCCTCTGCTGTTAGAGAATGCATGCTCAATGTAAGGGAATGTTGCAGTCAGTGAGAAAATGCAAGATGATGGTATATACTCATTAAGGAGGAACAAATCTTGCAAACTCTATGACTTGATGCAATTAACTGGGTTACCTTTCTTGTGCAAGCTTACCAGAGTATATTAAATAACTAGAACTTGGAGTTATAGTTAATTAAGAGATCATTCAAATCAGGAGTAAAACTAACAAATTATTTTTTTATTAAATGATTATAACTGTAATTTGTTTACTCACCAGGGTTCTAGTCTTTTACATAAAGTTGGACTCCTTTCACTAATTTAGTAATGTAGACTATGGCTATGGCTATTTATTAATCACCAACCAAAGAAATTATCTCAGTTCATTCAAATGCTAATTAAAGGAGGGTGGATCTGACCTGAGTGAAAAATCATTCAGCACATAAAATAAACAAATGACCAAGGTTAAAATACAATGGTACCTTTATTAGCTAAGAATCACACACAGTATTATTTTATCTAAAGTAAACACTACTGAAAATAAACTCAGGTATATAAAGACAAGCAAAATGGGGAAACGGGGTTAAGAGTCTGTTTAAGAGTCTCTGAGATTTGTTCAAGTTTTTAGGCTTAATACATTCAAGGTTTCCGTTAAAATAGTAGCAGATAAATATGTCAAGCTCAAAACAATAGTATCCAGTATTCAAGGTGGACAAAAGTTAGATTTCTGAAAATATTTATTGAGAATTGAACCAAAGTGAAAAGCGTGTATGTGTAAGGCAGGGACCTCTGCAGGAGGAGACAACAGGTTAGTGACTGTGTATTTCCTCCCGACCTCCGCAGTATTGACTCTCTCTCCTTATTGAAAGCCAGACTCAAAACCCATCAGTTCCAGCTCGCTTATCTGTGAATATACTGCTCTTTTCCCTATCCATGATTTTTTTTTTTTTTTTTTTTTTTTATGTTCCTGTATCTGTATTTTGTATTTTCATCTCTTTTTATTTATTTTTTTGTATTATTTGTAAAGTGACCTTGAGTGTCAAGAAAGGCGCTGTTAAATAAAATGTATTATTATTATTATTATTATTATTATTATTATTATTATTATTATTATTATTATTATTATTATTATTATTATTATTATTATTATTATTATTTCTGGAAGTGATAACGAAAGTGTGAGTCACTAACCTGGTCTTATAGTTCAGTCCAAGCCCAAAGGATGAGGTTGGTTTGAGCCGGTCAGCTGCCAATGTGAAGCAGCAGCTGGGGAGGCCGGAGATCGAAACCAAGCAGACTAAGGTTAGGCAGGAAAATCCAATCAAAGGCTACTGTACCATATTTTAACATTGATTTTCTAAGGTGTTCAAATACTTATTTGCAGCTGTATCATACAAATAAATATGTTAAAAAATCATACATCGTGATTTCTGGATTTTATTTTTAAGATTATGGCTCTCACAATGGACATGCAACCACAATGACAATTTCAGACCCCTCCATTATTTCTAAGTGGGAAAACTTGCAAAATAGTAGGGTGTTCAAATACTTATTTTCCTCACTGTTTAAGAAGCTATTGATTTTTGCTTCCAAAACCTTTATTACCAAAATACATTTTATGCTTTGAGTTCTTTAAAGAAAGTTTCAAAGGATGACACAGAAGTTATGAATTTTCCTTGTAATGTGCTGTCTGATATCCCAGTTAATATTCTGTCAATCCTTCATGTTGTATTTTCATTTCCAAGAAAAAAAATGGAGATTATATATTTTGGAGACTTCTTATGATTTGTAAATGGTTAAAAAGTCTGTGTTGCTCCACATCTGAGCTCCACTGACAGTTTTAATATTTCTTTTCAGGGAAAAGACACCTTTTCAATAAAGATTGTTACTTCTTAGCAGAACCTGTGGTAAAGGTGTCATATTTAAGGGATTTTATTCTGTGAATCACTTCGCCTTGGACAGGGAACATGCAGAAACAACAACCATGATAATGCTGCCACATTCAGCTAAAGCTGAGACAGAGATAACTAGACAGATGGCTCTAAGAAGGAGTCAATCACAGAAGGTCTCCCCGCCAACTTCTGTAGGACAGTTGGAAAAACCCTTCCTCCAAAACTCAAATCCAGATCAACATGCACCCTGACCCAGTCCACACAAAATCTACCCACCAATGAGCCCATTCTTCCCTCACTTGATTTTAGTTAAAAATAGGGAAGTGTTTAAGAATTGAACTCAAATGATCATGACATCCTCCCCATGCAGCACCCTTCATGGCCCAGGCATTGCTACTAGATCAGCATCTTCCAAGCTGAAACACTGCCACTTTAACTATCTCCTTCAAATAAAGACTTTCAAATCATCTTTTAATCACTTTTCTGTGATATATTTGGGCCATACGGGTAACTATCCAGAATGATGATTAGGAAGATTTCAAGGGCCCATGACTTAGGGAGAGTGGGGGCCTAGTGGTTAGGGCATTTTACTTGGAATCTGAGTTCAAGCCCCACTTCAAAAGCTGTGACTGCCACTCTGGGTCCCTTAATAAGACCCTTAACCCCCACACTGCTCCACGGGCACCGCACAATGGCAGCCCACTGCTCCCTGGGTTAAATGCAGAGAGTTAATTTCTTTGCCATGTTCTTGTTGTAGCAGTGTAATGACAATGAAAAAAATATATATAATTTGGGTAAATGCAGAGTGTGCTCATTCAAAGCCACATAAAGACAATGACAGTCTTCTATCACCTAAGAATATCTTAAGGATTAAAGAACTAATGTCTCAGCAGAACCTTGAAAAACGTATTGATCTGTTCATCTGTAGTAAAATCGATTATTGCAATGTCAATGGCATTGCAATAATCTAGTTAGATCGACTTAAAAAGTCAATCTGACAGTTGCAGCTGATTTGGAATGCCTTTGTCCACATCCCCACCAATACTAAGAAAGTAGAGCACATCACATTTTTTTTTTAAATGTTACCATGAGAGAACAGACTTTTAAATGTTTTTATTAGTCTATAAATCACTGAATGGCTTAGCATTAAAACGTTTACAGATGTTCTGGTCAGTATGTTAACTGCCTAGACACCTCAAATCTACACTGTATAAACAGAACCTGAAGCAAAAATGGGGAAGCATCATTTAGTTCATGGAATGAACTCACAGAAAACAATGAAAGCAATTAAATCCTTTGTTGCTTTAAATCAATATTAAAAACAATATGCTATCTAAACAACATTAGTTGAGTTTTCAGTACAAGTTTCCCTTCAGGGTTTATCAAGAATTTCATCATTCCTTTAATATATTAATATCATCTTAATTATTAATGTTTATTCTCTTTAATTATTTGTGTTGTGGCTATGGCACTGCAATATAATTTTCCTTTTCTTTATCATTTTATTTACAGCACTTTAAATAGCCTTAGCACTGAAATGTGCTATATAAATAAACTTGCCTTGTCTTACCTTACCTCATTATCACAGCCTGGAAAGCATTGCTGTTTTGCACCACATTCTGACTGTGTTTTAAACATAAATATCAGGTGATTTAAAAAAGACTTTTTGTTTAATAAGTTTTTGCATTAGCATTCAAATAATATTGTTGTGCATCTTAACTGGAGGACCAGCTGCAGAATTTCTGTCTTCTTCGTCTGATTGACTTTGTAACAGCCTCTCCGGTCATAATGTGGTAAAGTGAAACATAATACCTCTGTAGCAGCCTAAGATCAATGACTCATGCCGTATTAGCTTTGCAGCGTCTTCTCAGCATGCAGAGCCAGTTGTAGCTGTTTTTAAACCACCATTATGCACGCTTGTTGATGCCGCGAGACATGGTTAGTTTTTCTCTCCTTCATTTTTGGCCACATTTCGACTCGTTGCACTGAATTGCGTGAGCCAACTTTGACCCTTGATGTTTTTTTAAAAACAGCCCAAAAAAATAAGCTTTTTGTACATTCTCTACTGCGTGCGTATTTTTTCAAGTGCTTTGTTTTGACCACTGAGGATCAGATACATTTGTTCTGAACCATCCATCTTGTCCCAGCAGTCAGACTTCGGATAGGTGAATATTTTCTATACCTTTTACAGGGCTGCAGACAGAGTAGGTACCTGTCTTGTCTATCACCCCTCCCTTACCCCAAAGACAAACACACAAGCACACGTTTCATTCCTTTTTGTGGATTCTAAGCCAGTCTTCACTGGCTCTTTTGTTCCTTATTCCACGCTGGGCTCACATCCTTTCTGCTCTCTGTAAGCTTGCTCTGTCATCAGGATTACAGGCTGTGCTGTAGCAGATTAATGACTGACATCTCTACACTCCTCTCTGCATCGCATGGCACACACAGAGTTACCAGGACAGCAGCGCGTGCCTGGTTGCGATGGAGAGAGGAACAACTGCGGGGGAGATAATGCATTGTGGTGGTTTGGGAACAATATGTTAGCAGTGAGATTCAATGCTGTTGTGTGTTTGTGTGTGCACTATTATATTGCTTATTTGGAAACCTTAGTTCCTGCTGAAAAAGCTTTCCAACCTTCACACCTCATTACAACACAACAGGTTGGAGTTAAGTCGGAGACCCTGGCCCTTGAAACAAGCTTAGGCAGATGCATGTGTCTATTCATTCGTGTAGTCATACACAAATGTGTACTCATGTATTGTAAGCCCAGAAAAAAATGCTCACAAGAAACTTATAAAACCAGGAATCCTAAACTGCTTTGCTAAATAAATGCCTGTAATATTTTTCCAATTTAATAACCTTTTTAAACCAAAACAAAATAGTTAGCTTTTTTTTTTCCAAGTCAGAGAGAAAAAGTGACAGCAGTGCAATCATACAAACACACCCAAAGCGAGCACTTTGCAAAGTTTAGAATTAAATTAGGATTTCATACCACCTCAGAGACTTCGAGAAGCAGCTTATGTGTGTCATGAATTACTAAGTAGCAATATTTGGGGCTTCTCACTGCCATCAAACAGCTGAGGCTTAATTTCCTGAGATTTGCCCTGGAGTGTCCATAAAAGTGGGCTGTCTGAGCTGCTATCTTAGGAATGAAAAGCCTCTTTTGCTTAAATTCTGTAAGGAAATCTTCCTGGAAATCATGGTCAGGCTTAAAATGATAAATTGTGATCAAATGCATTTATATTTCAATAAGGTTTACTTAAAATAAGGCTAAAGAAGAGAGATGATGAATGACTAATGTTTTCCAAACCATCCATTCAGCTGTAATAGAACACAAGGCAGCATGAGGCTCTAAATAACAATAGGTCACTCTTTGGTCATGGGTGTATCCAAATTCTTTATCAACATCTTAACACAATTTTATAAATATGTAATATTTATACACATGCACATCCAGTGCACAGACACAATGTATATACATTTCTCTAAGAAATGAAGTAGGTAAGTAGAAATGAAGGTGAATTGTGTAATAAGGTGAACAGCTCAAATAACAGTGACCTCCTTTTTTTATACCTGCAGAGTTCTTAATTGATTAAATGCTCTATATGTATGATCGAATTGATAAAATAATATGTGTTTAGCTAATAAAGAAGCAGTGACTGTGTTTTTTAGGTTCCCATATACAGTTATAGGAAAAAAATATTAAGACTACCACTATGTAAAGCAGGGGTCTCCTGCCCCGGTCCTCAAGATCTACTGTCTTGCAGAATGTAGAGGCATCCCTGCTCTAACACAGCTAATTTAAATGACTAAATTAACTTTTTTTGCATGCCATCAAATTTGGCAAAAGCCTTGTACAAACCATTAATTTCATTCAGCTAAATTGAAGCAGGGATGCTTCAAAAAACTCCAGGAAAGCAAATCTTGAGGACCAGGCTTGCAGGCTGCTGTTCTAAAGGTATATTACCTGAAGAAAACATTGAACCTAACCATATTAAGAAAAACGAGCACAATCTTTTTTTTTCCCATGACTGAATACAACATTGTATTGGAAAACAGCTCTTACACTGTTATAAAAGTATGGAAATGAGGCACATTTTCATGTCTCTGAAGACTGTGGTCGCATTGAATGCACATTGGTTTTTTATGCAATGCTTGTGTCTTCGGGTGTAGAGGATAGAGTTTGCAGTGTTAGACTATGTCAGCACCACATACTTTTGTTCTGCTGTAACAGTTTTTTTGTTTTGCTATGTTCATTTTTTTACTCTAAATCAAAGAATCAGCAGACTATATGGGGGATAGCAATGTAATGCTCTAACAGTGACTGCAAGTGGATAAGAATTATTTAGAACGTAAGTTTGACCAACAAATAATTAAAACATTCAGCATTTGAAGAGAAGTGAATCTGCGTCACCACTTAAGATAGAACATCTGGTCACCTCTGCTATGATTTTACATTATGTTGGATGAGTGCATCATTGGAATAACAACTGTCAGTTTTTAGCACTATATGGATCTTAGAGTTGTGACGCTCAAGCAGAATTTGTTGATGTTTAGAAAAGTCCAGCCTGTTATAGCTGATAGTCAAATTGTTTTCGCAACATTTCTAAATGGATGATGTTAAAGAATATGTTAGCTAATTACAACCTATCCATCTAGTTTGATAACTGTGATTTCTTAAAGTAGCTTTTATTTATGACAAGATTATTCCATATCCTTTAAAGTGATTTACATGAATGACAAAAGCTGCAGTCAATCTGAATGCTGGTAAAAAAAATAAAGATAAAATAGGTGTGGTAAATAGCTCTAAGCATAAAAAAAATGAAGTTTATGTCTTTGAAGTTAAGTATGTACTGTATATCCAGTTTGTACTGAATAGTGCTTGTAAACTAAGACTAGGATTGTGGAAGTCACAGCAACTACACCTAAAATTTCTGTAAAGTCTTATTTTACCTAAAATCTTTCTTTAAACTGTTAAATCATACAGTGAGGAAATAGATTGTTGTCAAATAATTTTCTGAAAACATCACGCAGCTGTTTCAAGCATTTTGCACGCCATATATATATATATATATATATATATATATATATATATATATATATATATATATATATATATATATATATATATATAAATATATATATATATATATATATATATTTATATATATATATATATATATATATATATATATATATATATATATATATATATATATATATATATATATATATATAAATATATATATATATATATATATATATATATATATATATATATATATATATATATATATATATATATATATATATATATATATATATGCAACCTTTTTTTAAATAAATGACAAGACAAGTGAGCAGCTGTGGTAAAATATTTTTATAGATCCATTTCTGAAATAAAGCATCCAAGCAGCTCTGATACACACAGAACTCAATTCACCATTTTTTAACAATTCACATTATACTTTCTCTGTAAATATGTCTCATATTTTGTCTGTGCACACCATGTGCATGTAGACACATGTAATAGTTTATTCAGTTACAGTACAATAAAAACTTTTAATTGGGTCATATTACATTTTTTTAAATATCACTTGATATAAAAGCTGGTGTTCTGACCCTCATTAGTCCATAAAAGAAGAATCTTCTGTCTCTTTCTTTCCTTATAAAGTACAATAATTTAGCCTTTAATAAATATGGGCTATCTTTTCTGCTGTATTGCCACTTTTCCCATACCTGAACAGTAAATATTTTCTTAATGTCTCCTAATAGCTTCCTGCCTATAAGTTTTTTGGCAGACTATATATGCATTTGCTTGACCTCAGCATATTTTATCCTGCTCCTTGATCAAAATTGTGAGTGCTGAATATGTATTAAAAACAACAGAAACAATATCTTCAAACTAGTTAAATCATTCCCATTGTGTTTAACAGACGATAACCTGATCTGTGTCACAGTTCACCCTCCATAGTGATTCGTTTTCATTTCAATCCTCTTGGTAACTTCACAGTTTTTTTGTTGTTTTTGTTTTACTCCACATGTGAAATGTCTTTTTTTTTTTTTTAAGAAGTATGTGTGGTGCATTACAGTAACGAAATGTCTTTTGTTTCACCCCTGGTTGCTCAGAGGAACCAAAAGCACTTCTTCCGGTTCTTCTTGGTGGTGGCAGGGGGTCGGACTAGTTGTGGAGATTCTTGTTGGTGAGGTGTTGTGGCTTGGGGGGTGAGAGTCTGTGGTGAGCCCTCTGGAGGGTCACCCACCTTCCAAGTTCGTACCACCTGCCCTTCTTGCAGACGAAAGTCATGCTCAACACTGCAAAGATGAAGAAAACCAATAATGGATGTTTGCATTTCAACTTACAATAACAGAAATGATCTTTTCACTGGACACATGAGGGCGATGGAAACAACACTAGAACACAAAAAGTCAAATTAACCTCAGCAAAGCTCTTAGGATTAAGTTTAGAATCAGCTTTCTATATAAAAATGTATTCTCAAGAAATCATAAATGGATTTGACAGTGAAAATGATTAAATTATTGCTAAAAATAATATTTAAAGAAAAAACTAATCGATATAAATGAAATTACTTTGAGTCTTTCTCTTGGTTCATGCCAAACTTTCCAGTTTGCTTTTTAACATTTTCCTCTTAAAACAAGTTTTAACGGCATATATGTACAGCAGAGATTTTTTTGGTCACTGTAACTCATTCTTTATCCTTCTGAATATTTCATAGCTTGGAGGAGATTGTTTTTATAAAGCTAGCTTTATGCTCTTGTCATTGTTTTTAGGTGCTGCTTCTGTTTCATACAAACCCTTTGAAATGATCCCCTTTAAAAAAAAAAACAAGTGATTGTGCATAGAGCTGTTTCATAATGCACATTATAAAGTTTTTACCAGAAAAGTTCACCATGATGAGGAAACCGATTTGAAAGAAGAGTTTGGACAAGTTAAAAGTTCTGAGTTGCCTCAGCTATAAACACATCAACCTCCATATTTATTTGCACCAGTGATAAAGATGTGAAAAACAAACAACCCTTTATTGCACTAAAATGACATCTCCCTAACATTTCGATAGATAGTTTAAGATTTACTTGTGGTACAGTCAATGTTTAAATGTCTTTTTTAAATGTTTTTGAAGGCCATGATTGCTAACCATGCTGACATCAAACAGACAAGGTTGCAGAAAATTGAAAGAGCATTGTTCTTTTATGTATATATTTTTCACTGCAGCTGTAGATTCTAACTAAATTTGTCCCTGTGTTTAACCTATCCCGTAGCGGGAAGCCCAGAGAACATTTCAGGTTACTTGCAGCCCAACTACTCTTCCATGGAGACGGAGATAGCCTTTAACGATTCTGTGTCAGCATAAACTAATTCTGTGGAGATTAGGCTAAATGTGTTGGACTATTACTCAAACAATTCAATGACTTCTCATTTATAGTTCTGTTGAAAATGATCAGTCATCCTTGGTGTCCCCACAGTGATATCTGTACATGTCTAAAATTTAAAATAAATCATGATGCAATGATATACCAAGGTTCTTATGGAACAACACACACACCCGCACACATTTATGATGTGTGAACCTTTCTGTAGTAAGTAGGACTTTGTTGGTCGTATGGAAACAAAACAGAGTCTTTGACACATCTCAAACGGGGACTTGATGATATAGTAACACCATAATGGGCCTCATCAGTAAGTTGATAACATTTAACAACAAATACGTTACCTTATGCCATGCAATATGTTTACTTCTTTACTGTTGAAGCAGCTATTTCTTAACCCTTTTATATTAACCTCCAAACTTAATGCATATACTCTTAAGATACTCTGTCAGGGTGGTTATGTCACTTTGTAGCTCAGCTAGCATTAGGGCTAGTTGGCATTTTTCTGCTTTTCCTTTCTGCCTCATAGACAGAATACTTTTAAGAAATGTTTTTGCATTTTCGATTAAACGGAATAGCAAAGGCTTTTTTTCAGGATGTACTTGCCCCTTGCTATGTTACCAGAATTTCAAGTTACCACATTTACCTACTGTTTTGGTTCTAAACCTTTTCAGCCCCCTGCAAGGGAGGCTGAGAGTCCCTGTATGTATCAGTGCTTAAACAGTAAAACTTTTCAATCTTATCTGACTTGTCATATTTGTCGTGATTTTGAATGCAGGTGGGCTCATTAGGAGATCATGTGACACGTCTGGTGCCAAAGAAGCACAGGAAGGTTGAAAAAGGTGGCCTATTTTGCCCAAACTGCCCCAAATGCACTACCCCTTAACTATCAATTGTCAATCCCAATGAAGTCACACTTGCAAAGCCAAATAGCGCTTTTGCAACTGTTGTTTATTTGTTAGAACTCAAATCTTACATTTCATTTGAAATTAGTGTGACTTATTTAAATCTTGTTACTTTCTTCATATTAAGTATCTACATCTTGCAAATGTATGTGTGTACAGCTGGACAGGTATGAGTTTAATTGCTACGACTGTTGTCATTCTAAAACTAATAACCCATGTGTGGGCACAGGAGGACATGTCCTCAGTTCATTTGCAAAGTCCGTTTTGGTACCCGGCTCTTTTTAGTGTCCAAAAATAATGTTACTCTAAAGTACACAAAGAAGGATACGCTTACAATGGATTGGATGGCCATGGCAGCGATGTGCTACTGTAATTAGAACTGTAGGGTTGCAGGTCTACTGTACATCTCCACTTTCTTTTACTTTGGATTTGTAGCTCATATTTTTTGTCAAAAGTTTAAGTTGGTCGTTAAGGAGGAATCTGCTGCTGTAAGTTGGGCATTTGTTCTCCTGATAGGATCAGGTAATCTAGAAGGGTTCCAAAAAAAGAAAATTAAAAACAATCCACTGGAATTTGCTTCCAAGTTTGAAGACGTGGACACAAAGTCCAGTTGATTCTTTTTAATGTTCTTTTTTTTGGATTGACTATGACCTGAAGGACTAAGAATCTTCACCAACAATCTAGAAGGGTTGTGATATTAGATGTATTAATTTATAATAATCTTTCAATCAATGTGATGTGTGTGAGTGTGTGTGTATGTGTGTGCATTTGGTTATTAGGCTCACAGCCAGGATATCCAAAAAAAAGGAAACAGTACACGCAACTTCTTTAAAAGTCAAAATATTAGTTAGTTTCATTTAAAGAAATGTTTAACACCCCTCCTGTAACACCTTCACTGACTCCATAAAGCAGCATTTCCTCTTTAAGATCCTTCCCATTGATCGTGTAAAGTATATTAGTCTTATTCAAAGTGCTAATAAATAAAAGTTATTGCTCTTTTATATTGTCATCATTATCAAAAGGGGCAAAATGAAATCTATGATTGTGATTTTCATACATATAAGCTCATAGTTATTTTAAAACTGTGTTTTTTTTTTATCATAAATTTGAATTGGTGCTCCCCGAACTGTCCAATTGCTCATTATATGTATCCATATAATTTCTCAGGAGAGGAATAGTTGAAATGAAGAAATACAGAAGGAAATTTGAAAGAAGGGAGTGTAGAAAAGGCATGAGGAGGGGAAGTAGAAGGATAGGAGGTTGGAGAATCATAGCTGAGTTTGAAAGAACAAACATATATTAGTCATGAATAGAAGTTTAAGACAAATTTTAATGTGATGTTATCTCCACCAGGGCTTTCAAATTTCAAACACCAAGCATGTACACTTTTTATCAGATGAAAGAAGCAAACTGGCCAGGTAACTTTTTTATTGAGGCTGGTGTACTAAATATTCTATATAAATGTATGATTTTATTATTAAGAAATTATTTCAACTAAGGGGTGAGTTCATGAACCGGGTGAGAAAGTCACAGGAAATGATATAAATGAGTTTATTTGGAATTTTCTTGTAAATATTATTATTACTTAAATTTTAACTTGCTTATTATTCTACTTTGTTTATCTCAGCTAGATCAGCCGCAGCCATTGGCCGGTGAAAGTTCAGACAGTAAAGGAGCACAAGGTGGAATGGAGGGCCAGCTATGCTAATTGAGCCATATCAGCCTAATCCAAAAGAAATTGTAGTTCAAAAACTAGCAAACATCCTTATATTTCCAAGAGAAAAGGGTTAAAGAATTTCCATGGATTCGTTACAGTCATAAAGAGAATGGAGTGCTGTGCTTTTACTGTGTAAAAGCATTTCAGCTTGACAGGTATTCATTGGCAAAAAACACTGATTTTGTATTTTGTCTCTGCTGGATTCAGGAAATGAAAAAGGCTGTGGAGAAATTTACAGATCATACAAAAGGTAAGTCTCCTAAGCTTGCAGTTACTACATATTGTCCAAAAGCAAATCCATTCATTAGTTGTGCTTAGTTTCTAGGCGGACAAAGCTTAGCTCTCAGAAACAATGAACTGGGGAAGGAAATCATTCTCAGGTATTCAGGTTGGGATCAAATGATGAATACCTCCTGTTGAAGTGGCTTGATTTACGTTGTCATGATTACACCAGCCCCGAAGTCCAAAATGAGATGTTGAGCATAAAAGAAAACACTATTGTCAGAGATATAGCCACTGAAATCAAATCACAACCAAACTTGTAATACTCCATAATTATTGACGGAACACAGGACATTAGTGGAATGGAACAGGAATCAGTCTGTCTTTGCTACGTTGACCATGACGTAGTTCCCCATTAAGAATTTGCTGGCTTATGTAGTGTCACTTACAACCAGAGGTGTCAAGTAACAAAGTACAAATACTTCGTTACTGCACTTAAGTATACTTTTAGGTATCTATACTTTACTTATTTTTCTTCCTACGTCTTACTTATACTCATTCCATTTTCACACATGTATCTGTACTTTCTATTCCTTACATTTTTAAAACAAGCATTACTCGTTACTCTTGGCTCCGGTTTAATGGAGAGGTCACGGATTAGCAGACCGCGGTCCAATGTTATGCCGAAAAGTGCATGCCTGCCGAGACATCCATCCCCAGTCACAGGAGCGTGGCTCGCTCTGTAGAACTGCGACTGTCGACGTGGAAAACAGATTAAAATATGACCAATGGACCTACTTGTTGTTATATTAATAATATAAAAATGTTTAAATATTCCTATAATTGTGGTTATTTGGCAGGTTCATTTACAAAAGTACGGGTGTTATGAACAACATTAGATCCAAAGAGTTTGTTCGAGGTACGGCTGATTTATTTGTTGTAGTCTCTTGTTCTTCACACACAACATTAAACAGTGATAGCCGACGTGAGTTTTGAAACTGCAAAGCTTTGTCTTGAGCGGAAAATCAAACGTGCATCAACACAGCACAGCGTTCACGGACCAGTGTGATGCATTCATTAGAGTCAGAAAGCTATGGTGCATTCAGGAGCATGGGACATTTCACACTTACAAGGAAAGAGACATAAACGTAACAGAACTTAACTCATACAATAATGTATTTATTCAGAAACAGTGTGGGCTTTCTTATAATACTGAATGCTCTATAACTGTAATTCTGTTATTTTCGATTATGCACATGTAATAACTTTTTATTCTAAAAAAAATCTATAATAATACAGCAGCAAATCATCAAAGTTTTTCAAAAGCCTGTTTAAAAGCTCCAAATGAGGCTTCAGATCATACAGAGACAATTGCCCTGTCATTGTTTTACAGGGCAGAATTAGCATTTGCTGACCCTTGTCCTTTAACTACTGAAGATTATTCAGGAATACAGTCATACAAGTGTCAACTCCACTGAGATAGCACAGGATGCAATTTTTGGTATTTTCTATTTTTTTTATTTCTCAATTCAATGTATAACATGGATGCATAAATACCTCATTTTATTTCAGTGTTAAATTCTGTTTAAAGTAACAGATCATTAAAAATGTCTCCAGACCTTTACTGGTTGATGACCAAACTGATTTTGAATTGTTACCCCTGGTTTAATGTTTATCCATATTTATTTCACATCATACGTGTCATCAAATAAAGATCATTGGCACCATCCACATCTAGTGAAAACTAGTGTAATTGGATGAGTCATATAATGCAAACACTCATTGGTTAGCTATTCATCAAATTTGTGCTGATGCCAAAGAAAACAATCAGAAGCAAGCAGGTGTTCTTTAAACTGCAATTGTGAATTGTCTATGCAATGCTACAATGTCAGATTCAGAAAAATATGTTGAAATGTCTGAAAGGTCGGACACAGGCGAGAGCGTATCGGGAGATGGAGACAGAGACCAACAAGACCTCCCTCATCCTTGGCCCTATCTCAAAGAATTTTTCAAAATAGTCGAAAAATTTAGCTTTCAATTCATATAGTGGCATCTGGCTGTTTCTCTTAAAGGTTACTTTATACTTTTATACTTTAAGTAGTTTTTGGAGCACATAGTTTTTCACTTTTACTTGAGTAAAGAGGTCAAGTTGATACTTTAACTTTTACCAGAGTGTTTTTAAACTGCAGTATCTAAACTTCCACTTAAGTAACAAATGTGTGTACTTTTGACACCAGTGCTTACAACTGGGGAATACCTAACAAAGGTTGAAAATGGTGTGTTGCTTTGTCTCAATTTGTCTCTCAATGGAATCAGGGACCAGAAATAATGAACCTGCTAGCTCACAGGCCTATCTTTCACAGGCACCACCACTGGCACTGTTCAGAAATTATGGTCTTCATTGTGTTCATTTAATAACACAGTCAACTTCTGTAGCTTCACCTGTTGCCCGTGATGCTCTGCAGTGGGTCCATGAATTGAGGCATCTGAGTTTCAGGAAAGTTCAAGATCCTCTTCTGCCACATTGCTACATCTGAATATGGATAATTGACCACACTGAAGCCACTGTGTCCTACTCGGTGGACTGTGTGAGTAGCAGCAGTCCATTTACTCCTCTCACTGAGTAGATGGCTTCAACTGGTGGCTCTGAAACAGCTACGAAGGCTTCAAGAATTCAAGAAAGGGAACACAGTGCTGGGACTCTATCTTGCTTTGAAAGTTCTTGAAGAAATGGAATGCCACAAAAAAAATCACTACAAAAGCAAACCATCACAGTTACAGGCAAGCTGACTGCAGTAGATTATATCAAAACAACTAGGGCCTCCAAAACATCAAAGCTGCAACAAATGCTCCAGCAGCTTCTGTTGATTACTTCAGATGGATGTTCTTCAAGATGCTTGATGCATCAAATGAGCAATGCAAAGAACAGTTTCATCAAAAAAGTCTTGAAGTTCTGGAGGAGTTGGAGAATGTCTTGGAAAAGTGATGTTATTGTGGGCCAATACCCAGAGACTAACAAGAGGATGCTGGATGTGCAGCTACTGTAGCCAATTTTAAATCAATGAACATCAAGCACAGAAGCTGCAGACATTCTTAGAGGCATTACACCTGAAGTAAGAGGTCTTTTTGATCAGGTGGAGGTCCTTGTGATGCTGTTGTTGGTTGTTGCAGCATCATATGCTGAAGTTTCAGAGCACTGAGGAGGTTAAAGACAAGGCTTAACAACTGCATGAAGCAGCAGCTGTCTTAAGAATATGGCAGTTTGTCACATACATCAAGAAAGAGTTGATGCTTTTGACAGAAAAAAAACACCCTTATATGGTCTTACTGTTTACTTTCATCTCATAAAAGCTGTTCAATTGTTCTCTGTTAAACTAATTTCAAATAAAATATGAGACTTGATTTCAAACACTGAATAATGGACATTTTAGTATTTATTATTTTCCAAACAAATAAACTCATAAAAAAATGTTCACTGTTTGCTGACATGAAATTAATCATTTTCCCCTTTCTTGAAAATAAATGTATAAAGTCCAATGAAATTGTTTCTAGGAGGAACTTCACTTTTGGACTTAATTATGTCTTTTCTCTTTTTTTCTAATTTGTGACTTTCTGTCAGTGTAACAAAGATTCAGGAAACCATTGGAGCTTCTATTCCATTTCCCTCTCCAATTAGTCTGCCGTTTCACCCGCAGCCAAATTCCAACCCACCACAGGGTTTGGGACGGCCCTTAATATAGAGAAGGTTAGTTCATAGGGGTAGTGTATAGGAGCTAGTTTGGGACTGGGCCATCAACATGAGTGTAGCAGAGCCAACATGCACAAAAACTATCAAACCAAGGGAAAAAAATAAACATGGAACTTACATAAATAAAAAGTATAAACAACAGAACAAAGGAGTAATTTAGGAACTAAATTAATACATTTTGATAATGCATACATGATAAACACAGGAATAACAGCAAATGCCATGGTCTATAAAACATAATAAATCAACAAAAAAGCAATTAATTACTACATGATTATGTTCAAGTACCAGTACCTTCCGTCATGTTTACATCTGTGATGGTCAACTTAAACAAATTATTAGTTTTTTTGTCTTTAAAAGGCAGGTTTGCATGCATATAGTATACAATGTTATGCTATATAACATATGTAATTTAATGTTATAAACATTTTAATAACAACAAGTACTTTTGCCAGATTTTTGTTATGTGAAAACTATAGAAATAAGTCCCTGTCCTACAGTATTTGTCAAGGTTATCAGTTGTTATGAACAATTATTTTTGTACTTATTGTAAATATAGATGTGTTCTAGTAGCCCACCTGTTCTTCTCATAGCTTCTGTTGTATTTATGAAAATTAAAAAAAAAAATCTGTTGAATTTAGTGTGTTTTACCTAATAAGGTTATCTACTGTGTAGCAGGGACATGACATGACAAATGGTGTTTCCAAAACTCATGGTAACAAGCTTTACTTCATGCTTGATTTCGCAGTGTTAAACATTTAAGCTCTTTACATGCAACCATCTAAAAAAAAATCAAACAAAAGGTTATGAAGCCTTAATGAACTTCACAGAATTTATTCATGACTATCACTGTAGGTTTCCTTTTTTCCTTGACAGACAAAAAAAAAGTTAAATAATGGCATGTTTAAATACATATTGTGGCATTGAAGGGTTTTTGGCGCTTCACCTACTTCCAAGATGCATGGAGAGGGACAAAGGTCTTGTTATGCGAGGACCTGTCTGTTGACCTGTAGGAAAAATGAAGGTTGCCACTTTAACTGGTAAACAAAGCGTATTTCTACAAAATAAAGCCATGATTGTTAACCACCCAGATGTGGGAGTCTTTCTCATTTAATCAGCAGCCTACTTAAAATGAAATTGCTCCTTGAAAATGTAACTTAATTTAGATTCACCCCATCCAGTGTACAAAAACAAAACACTGGTTATCTTTTAGGGCAAACCTGTTTTCTGTTTGAAATTTGGCGATGAGTCCTGTAGCTAGCAACAGTAGGGACTCATCTATAAATTGCTTTCATCAGAGTGGCTGTTCATTTAGAGCAAGAGAAAATCATTTATCTTAATTTTTTCTGGGTTACATTGCCCTGAAAACAAAAGCAAAAAGAAAACACCCAATAACCAAACATATTTACCAAGAAGAGTAATAAAAATATATTAACAGCCCTGAAGAACAGAGTAGAAAACGTAGGGATCATCCAAGAAAGTTTTTGCATTTACTGCATCTGTCTCAATCCTCTATTGTTTCAGTTGGTAATGTATCAGTTTTTTTTTATTTTTTCCTTAGTTTAGTCAGATAATTGTTCACAGACAGGCTAGCTTAAAACTGATATGAAATGTTCAACTATGTAAGCTTTAAATTGTCACTTTCATTTAAACCATGTAGGTCTAAAAGGAAAATGGTTTACATCTCCTATCCCAAAAATTCAAACTCTTTTTTTTTTCAGTATTGCATTTATTTACAACGAAGATTGTGAATTATTGGATGAGTCAGGCTGTGCTTAAAGGATTTTTATGTCAAAACATTTTCAGAAGGGTGGAAATTTTAACTCTTTGAAGTTAAAACTAAGATTATTATGCTCCAGTTTTCTATCACAATAACAAGCTGATCAATTCAACACAAAGAACTCTTTATCAGGGTTGAATCTTGTGTAGAAAAAAAAAATTCTGAATAATATGCCTTTTATGTCCTTGGTAATGTTTTCAAGTGTTGTTTTGTAAATCTCTTTGGAATGTACCTCTGCTGTTAAAGCAATTCATGAATAATTCTACAGTATTATATAGAGTTCACCTTGATCAGATATCTCATTCAGAGGAAGAGGAGGTATAGGGCATGGAGGTCACACCCTGGACAGGTCACAGATCCATCACAGGGCAACACATAGCCATACAACCATGCACACTCAGACTCACACCTAAGGACAATATAACCTAACATGTTTTTGGACTGGAGTAGAGAAGCCACACATGCACTGAAAGACCATCTAAACTCCAAGCAAAAAGACCCTAGGCCGAGATTCAAACCCAGTACCTACTTGCTGCAAGAACATACACCTTCAAAATGCACTACCTTGCAGCTCATCTAGTTTCATACTTTATGTAAGAAATACTGTCATGTTTTACGCCTAAATTAACTCTTTGGTGTCTAACACATCATTTGTTTGAATTATTTGTTTTATATAGTTGTTTACATTGATAGATCAGACAACTTCAATTCACTGTACAAGCAAAGTACAGTTCTGACATCATCACTTGTTTGTTTTTAAAAAACACTACAAAAAAACAAAAAACAAAACACAAAGTCTAGTTCTGTCAAGATTTATATATCTATCTACTCTATTACTAATAAATTATTTGGGGCCAAACATAATCCAGGGTTTTACGCCTTGGAGCAATTGGAACAATTTACCATAAAGACCCCATATTGGGCTTGTATCTATGCAAGTCTGGCTTTTAAAAGGAAAATTTCCCCCATTAACCCAAAGTCTAACGGTGCAAATTAGAGGCTATCTACCCAAAAACTGATTTTTCACAAATAGCATAAGGATAAAGAAACAGAAAAAGAAAATTCTGAGCAACAGCCTCCTCCCAATAAACAAAGATTTGATTTCATATAAAGATAATATGGGCCTAAATCATCCAGAACATAAAGGAATGGATACAATTCTGAAACATCATTAGTAGACGTCTGTAGTCCAACCTTTTCTTATTGCTGACTCTATTAAGTCACTGCTATACACTTTTCCTGTATGTTTTTCACTTTTTATGTTCTATTCATGCACCATATTGAAATTTGCCTTACAAATAAACTTCCCTTGCCTGGTTAGGTAGTACTGCATGTAATTCATTATTAGGAATCGCATGTTCAAGATTTAAAGACACTGATGAATCCCGCATCAGGCACCTTCTTGTAGACCCTAATAAAGCCTTTTAAAAGAACAAATCAAGAGCAGAGATGCTGAGTATCATCGAATAGGTACTGTACTACACTATAGATTCTGGGGTTGCAGTCGACACTAGACTCCAAAACAATAAGTCAGCAAGGTGCACTGATAGTCACGTGGCACTAAAGCCTTGGGGCTTTACAGACAAACCGAGTTGTGGGCTTTGATGCGCTGCCTTGAAAGTCATCAGTAAAGGTAAGCAATAATAAATGAATGCATCTGCAATAGAGGAAGAAGGGAAATACTTGCTTGCTGACTTAGTTTTGTCAGCAGTTGCATGTTTAGTAACAGATTCTCTCCCCTCCTTTCTTTATTATTCACTTTCCTCTTCTGCTATTTTTGCTTAATATGCAGTGGCCTAGTTAGCTGCTGTTTCTCATCACAGCACAGATGCTGGAAATAAAGAGGACTCCCTCGATAATGATACAAGGAGAGAAATGTTGCAGAGGAAGAAACGAGGGCTAAGCTCAGAGGCAGCAGGAACTAGAGTTTTTTTTAATGCAAGAACAATACGGACTCTACGATCATATCCAACTCACTCAAAAACTCCCACTCATACAGTCACTCAGCCACTTCACTATGGATGTCCACTGCTATTCTAATGCACAACAGACATAATGAATCCTAAAACCTTAGATTTCAGCACATTACAAGAGGAGTGGATGTGGACAAAGTAAACGGGAGGAAAGTCTAGAGGTTCAAAGAGCAGTGGAGAGAATTTCTTTGCCTCTCATTTACAACAACAACACAAAACACCCACTTTAGCTAAACTCCTGCAGATATGTGGAAAAAAATCCCTCCATAGTTGTGTAAAATGAGGCAATAGTCTGTGGAGAAACAAGTCATAAACGTTTCTGTGGGGTTGTAGTGCAATGAAATGAACCGAATAAATAAAATATATGATTCCCTCATCCCCACTGCCACTCTATTTGTGCCACTATACACAGAGCTCCCTGAAGGTGTCCTCTGACTCGTCCCCTTCCTCTGGTGAGTTCCCTCTTTGTGAAAATGAATTGCCTCGGACCACAGTAATGTGTGATCAAGGCACAGGGGCTCCACAGGGGGGACTTCCCACCCTCAGCCTTAACTATCTACTTAGAGTTCACAAACTGTGCCAGGCAGGATGCTGTGAACCATACATAGGTTTCCCCACTGCTCCTCTTTAGAGCGCTGCTCACATCTCTGTGATTTTCACCTCCAGGCTTTTCACAAACTCATGTCCCGCCTGCGGGCAAGCTAGTTTTGCAAATCACAAGACCTGGTATTTCAGATGCAGACTTACATGATCCAGACATAAGCAGTAGAAACTTGAAGGGCATATCCAAGTAAGCTTTAACATTAATTAAAAAAAAGGTGAAAAACATTTGGTGGTATAATCATGGTTTTGGGCCAAGGTTTTGAAAGAGAACTCTCCAACGTGCGGAAGAAACATGAAACAAAACTTTTCTTGGCCAATTAACGGGTGACTTGAGCTCATCACCTTTCCTAGACTGACATATAAAATTCACCACTGAGGTATCTCATGATTTTAACAAATTTCTTTACTCCTGTTTCAAAATATTTCATAGTAACATTTTACATATTAAATATTCAAAGTTATAAGTATTCCAATATCTTCTAAAACTTCTCCAAATGTCCTAATTAGCAACCTTATTAATTTCATATAAAGAATTTATTTCCATACTCAAATATACTTTCTTGAGCACAATAGTTTACCAAACTCATATGCTTCTCATATTTTCTAAAATATTCATGAAAAGCGTATCCCCACTTCCCTCAATTCCTCTTAATTCTTTGGGCTTTAGACTGCTGGAGGACATAGGGATCCCTATTTCATTATTCTGCTTCATTCCATCTCTATGCTCCCATTCTGCAGTATTTGTTAGTTCAATCTCTAGCGTTATGCTCTCTCTGCTTTTTCTCGTCATAGTAGCTTCATCTGGCCTGGAGAGAAATATCAGCTGTGCTGCTGCCATCAACACCTTTGTTTATAGCAGAGGTGGAAAGTAACGAAATACATTTACTCAAGTTACTGTATTGAGTAGGTTTTTTGTGTATTTTGTATTTTTTAAGTAGTTTTTAATTAAATTTTACTTGATTACGTTTTGAGTGAAGTATTGTATTTCGTTACAATACAAATCCCATCCGTTACTGAGTTAAAAAAAACTTTGGAAAACCGAAAGGAAGACAAAAAATCGAGCCCGGAAGCACTGCAGTGAGTGACGTGATCAGCATGTAGATCTAGGCTACCAGGCGCCAAGTCTTTCTGTAGGAGATTGGGAACGAGATGGAGGTGGATCAGGAGAGCGACGACGGTTCAGAGAACGTTTCACTAGAAATGCTAGCTGAAACATCGAATTCTGCTGCTCAAAATGACGAAAATCCTTGGCCACATTTTAAAGACTGCTTTTCATTTAAATTCAAAAGGGCCAACAGTATCTTCATGCAATGCCAGATGTGTCTGCCAAAGGTGACTGAACTGGCAGCATTCAATAATTCCACATCTAATCTGCGGAAGCATGTTTTGGTAAGTATTTAGTGCATTGGAACTTCAAACAAAGATTTTTCTTAATTAAAAACTAAATAGTTTTGGATTTATGACTCCTTGTCCTATTTTCACTACATGGGAGAGATCCCCTGCCCCGTTCAACAGTTTTTTTTTTTATGTAACTAAATAACTTTTACTTAAAATACATTTAAAATGAGCTACTTATGACTTTTACTTGAGTAATTTGTCTGTTGGGTAATTTTACTTGTACTTGAGTAATATTTCATCCAAGTATTGGTACTTTTACTTGAGTATGATATTTTAGTACCTTTTCCACCTCAGAATTCTGACTTCAGACTTTAATCTCAGAATTCTGAGAAAAAAAGTCAGAATTCTGACTTTGTTAAACTGAAATAAAACTGAAATAAAATATAAAAATCAGTTAACTTTTCTTTTTTTTTCAGTGACCCTAATCCTCTTCCGTACCTTTATAGATGTTGGAGCTTGACTGTTTTTCAGTGTAGTCCTGTTTCTCTTATGTTTCAAGAATTCTATATACCATATATAGTATCTGAAATTCAGCTGTACAATAAAATTGAAAGATATATGTAGATTTGATATAGTCCTAATTAAACCAGTTCTTGTAAAACTAAATAACATTCTTCGTTCTTTTTTACTTCTCTGGCCATGTTCAGTTTCCCAAGCCATTAACAAAGAAGCATATTCACCCACATCCTGGATCATTTGTTACTTCCTGTGCCATGGTCTTTTTTCCTTCTCAAAGCCAATAATAATCTGATCATCCTCGAGCTCTTGCTCCTTCGTCTATCAGCTCCTCTGCTATTCTGCAATTCTGTGAGATGTGCACACCTCCAACCAAGCTGTCATTTTGGCAAACTATTTTCCAATATTTTTTTCAACCCCCTTAGAACTGTTACGAATTGCACATTGCCCTGTTTAGAATTAAACGGCCTTAGGACAGAGAATGCCTGACCAAAATATAATAAATCTTTCTGTTCAATAGGTGAAGGACATCTGCTGCGGCTGTTTGAAATGTTATCTCATTCTTCATGTTTTTTAAGTCAATAAAATGCAAAGCTGTTGTAAGAAATTCAGATCATATGTGAAAAGTATTATTTCTGTATTTTTCCACTGTTACTTTCTAGAACTCTGTCTTATAGACTTTAATTGCAGGCAAATGCTGTTAATAATTAAAATGTGTTTAAAGGTTGTTTGTTGAAAATATTTAGAGACTTTTAGAAAATTTTTGTTGTGGAAAAAATTCTAACTCGAGACCTTTGTGCTCTTGATTAATTAGGATCCATTTAAAATAATTACAATTGATGAGAGTATTTTTTAAGATATAATTTAAATCCCATAATGTGGAAATAAACTGCTTCAGAAGTCTTATCCTGTGAAATTAATCTGAGCTATATGTTCGAAAATTAGAGAGAGTGGAAAGCTAACTTTCCCTGCTGATGTTTCTTGGTGTTCAAGTTCATGTGAATAACCTTTTCCTACCAAGCATCTTTATTTTATCCGTATTGTTTTATCATTGCTTGTTTGTCATTACTTTTTTACCTTAATGACAAATCTCTCTCTGTTTACAGTATTTTTGGTTTGGGACACGAGACTTTACCAAGGAACATTAGAGCAGCACATATCAACAGCGGTTTAAATTTCCAGAATTGCTGAAACCACTCATTGAAATGTAATATTGTTTATTTATTGTCATTTCATATATTAATTGTAAATAAAGCATAGAATTTAAGTAATTATCTGAAATGAACAGCTTTATTTTAGCTCTTGAATTTGTGTCAGCAAATCTTACATTTGTTGTGTTGTCACTAGTCAGTTGGGCCTATTACACCCTATTTTGTGTTAATTAGGATGTCAGGTAAATTCAGACAAGTTTGGGGCCACCATTTGTTGAAGTTAAGCTTATATTTTAAAACTGCATTTTAGAAACAGTAACCAGGCAAGGCCTCATTTCTTTTTTCATTTCTTTTTTATACTTCCATCTATAAAACATTCATTCAGCTGCACCAACAGGAGATCATCATTTCTCCTCCATCTCTTTTATTCTATGAGGAGAGAGTTTCAGCTGAAACATAGTAGGACAGAGGCAATCAAAATGAAATATCTTTCCAATTTTCTCTCCCACCATATGGGCTGAACATCCTTGGGGAAAAAAAGAGCTTTGCATCTCGTCTGGAGAGCTTTCAGTCTCTGTTAGGATCTGTGACCATGGATCACGACAGGTTTTACTCTCTAAAATTCCAGACTTCAATTACATCTGAACACCTAAGCTATTTATTTTCCCATAGTTTTGCATGAGAAAAAATACTCTCAACTTTTAGGTTCAGTAACCAGTTATATGTCAATGTTGAAATCTCCTTGAGTAAGCCCCCACCCACTGCTTTCTATGTGCTTATTAGAATACTTAAAGAATGTATTTGATAAAATGTGTGCTACTCAAGTAAAGCTTTGTCCCAAGGTTTGAGATTCTTACGCATTAATATTCACATTGCATTTCTTTGCTGATCTAAATAAAGTCCTGGACTTCCAATTCTGAAGTGTTTGAATCTGTTTTATTGTAGCTTGTATGTAGCTTACCATCATCAGTAGGTGAGTCTGTGCGTAAATGGGTGAATGGCTGAATGTAGGGTGAATGGCTGAATGTAGTGTTAAGATCTTTTGGTCCAGTCCTCGGATTTATTTATTAAGTTATTAAGGATTTATTTATTAAGTTATTTAGGCAAATATCTCTACAAATTGCTGTTATTTTAGCTACTTTAATCCTTCCTCCTATTGAAACATCCCACCTCTTTGGCTGCCTCCACATAAAGCTGAATGAGGTATCAGCACAGAAAAGTTAGGTTGTAAAGAAAATACGTATCTCCTGAAGTCTAAGGACCTGTGATAGCTGTAATACTTATGCCATGCCAACAGGTCCTGCTGTAATGTTGTCATAGAAATGAAAAAGATAGAAGAAGAAAGAGGAGTGTAAACAATAGAGGCAAAAGAAGGAAAAGAGAAATATGTGAATCAGTGACAGAGAAGCAAATGGTTGAAGAGTAAAATGGAAATTGAATAGCTTCAGAAACAGGTTTTAAAACTTAGCTACAACTCTGAAGTCTGCTGCTGTTGTTGCTCAGTGTTGTGCTGTGTTTGCATTAAGAGTGCTGAGTGGTCTGTTGGTGCAAATGCAATAAACACTGAAGTTTGTAGCTGTGATGGAGACAGTGGAATCGAGACGAAGAGGCTGCAGGGAGTTTTTTTTTTACTAATTCACTCTGGGAGCAGGTTTCAAATGTAGTTGGTTTCCTGCTGCTTTGTATGGATGGGACCCACTATCTGACAAAGAAGTTTGTCATACATACTTAAACTGTGCTCTGTTGGATCTGGCATTAGAAAATCCTTGGAAGGCATCTCATCAGATCCCAATCTACATCATATTGTGTCCTTTTAAAGAAAAAGCACAAGTTAGTCTACTGTATTTTTGTTATGTGGGTAAAATATGTGATTTAAAATGCAGATATATGCAGTTAAGATCTAATATTGGCCAACTTAAAGAAGGCCGTTCTTTGATTGGTATCCTGTATGTCAGTGCATTACTTCATGAAAGGGCAGTGCAAAGAGAAACAAAAATGCGTAAACAGCACAAGGCAACTGACCAAGAAAAAACAAAGATAGACTAATTAACCAAACATGGATTCTGACTGTGGAAGAAAGTTTGCTTGCCTAGATAGACTGCATGCATGAGAGGGAATACTAAAAGATCCATGCAGAAAGATGGTTCAAAAGTTCTTTAAATCAAAACTCTCACTTTGTCCTGTCTGTGGATAACCTCCTTGCTGACAAGCAGAAAATAAGACTGGTAAATAAATACCTTTCTGACCCCAGTTCTGTCAGTTTCATTTCTCCAGATACATCCCTTCTTTACTGCAATTCTACCCCTATATCAGTCATCAAATATCACTTGCCCAAGCTGTCAAGATATAAAATTTACTTGGGTTAGTGGATTTATCCAAATATGGAAAAGTCTACATTTCAATAAAAATAAGCAGCAAACATGCCCCCACTATAAATAAAGACTTTGGCACAGTTTTAATTCTTAATGGAAACCTTTTTATAATACTCCGACTCACAATAAGAAGCCATTAGCTCCACAGTTTAGGGTACAATCTTTAAATGTGATTTGGAGTCTCTATGCTCAAACAGAGGATATCCCTCCACTTGTACCAGAGGAAGTGTGGCATACCACAGCAGATTTAATATAGACAATGTACAAAGCAGTGATTAAATCATGCCTTTGCACATCGATCATAGTCTCATATGGAGAAGTGACACACCGAGATTGAAATACAGTGCTATGTACAAAAATGAGAGTTGCAAAAAAACAAGGGGTGAATTTTCCTCCCTGTATCAAAAAAAAGAGAGATTAAAAAAGAAAAAAAATGGAGGAGGGCAGGAAAAGGTCTTGATGGCCTACATGTATTTCACACTGGATCCAAACTTTTATTAAAGTTTCATGGAATGATATGTTTTGAACTTATAAACATTTATTTTACCAATCTAAATTTTTAGAGGGAGAACATTCTATCTATCTATCTATCTATCTATCTATCTATCTATCTATCTATCTATCTATCTATCTATCTATCTATCTATCTATCTATCTATCTATCTATCTATCTATCTATCTATCTATCTATCTATCTATCTATCTATCTATCTATCTATCTATCTGTCATCTATCTATCTATCTATCTATCTATCTATCTATCTATCTATCTATCTATCTATCTATCTATCTATCTATCTATCTATCTATCTATCTATCTATCTATCTATCTATCTATCTATCTATCTATCTATCTATCTATCTATCTATCATCTATCTGTATAAAAAAAAAATATATGAACTATACATATACCTAGGAAGAAGTAATAAACAGTGTGCATGCTCACTGCACATGTCTTCCACTTTAGATGAAGAAACAAGATGTAACTTGTTAAAACTTTACTGCAGAACAGTTGGAATAGCCAATAAAATTGTTGAGATTATATTGGGTCAAATGAGACCATCATTTTATCTTCCACATGTCTCTGCAAACACCATGTTGAAGAAAAGGCACTTATTATTACATCACAGCTGCTTTTCAAGAGTACATATATAAGGGCTTATTGTAAATAGTTTATTTGGGCTATTTATGTTTTTATGAAAAAGAAAAGAAAAAATACAATTAAATGTTTAATGCTAATCATAGTGTTATGTATTTCCTGCTGTACCTCACTGATGTTGCAGGCAGGCAGGTAGGTAGGTCGTTAGGTAGGTTGATAGGTAAACTTTAGTTAATTAAGGTGGGATCCTACGCATTACCTCACATCCAAAGATCATGAGATAATTAAGGTTGCATCACATACACGATACCGAATCCTCATAACAAAAATTTGTCGAAACACTATCAATCCCTGTGTACCCACAGATCAGATGAGTTTGCATGGCAGAGAGAAAACCCAAAAATCATCTGTGATTCATCAAGCTCAAAGGGCTCAGGAAAAAATCTAATTAAACATCTGAAGATAGAAGACTTCACAAACATGATACTGGACTCCAGCAAGAAGTAACAGAGATATATATCTATGATAGACTGAGAAAAGCTCGGCTGAGAGACACTGTGAGACACAGCGAGGAAGAAAAAGCCATATCAACATAATCATTACTATAAAGAATCAACATGGATTGTCAGCAGACAGATAAAATTAAAACAGATCATCTTTCAGACAAAATGTTCCATTAAATCAATCTAAGTTTGTATAAAAATGTTTAAAATCAGAGCGTTTGGCTTCATAAATAAACTGAAATTATCCATATAAAACAGAATAAACAAAAAAAAAATATTTTGTGGTTGAAATTGTTGCCTAAGTTTTATTGTCTGTTTATGTTTCTCAGTTTTACCTCACATTTACTTTGTTTCATTATGAATGCCTCATCCTTTTTTCATGACAATTATTCACATAGAGTTTTCAAACTAAGTATGGTTAGTGACCTCTGGCTCTTTCTACAGCAATTTGTTTTTCAAAAACCGGCATGCAGACTTCCCGTGGAAGTCTGAGAGAGCGAAAGGATCTTAGGGCCATTTTATTGTTATTCTTCCTGCTCTTATGTGTAAAAGTTTAAAAGTGTTGTTTGTCTAACACGTGAGATGAAGAACCTTAAAGGTATTGTGGAGGATTTTCTCAAATTTTTTAAAAGACCCGCTCTCTCCACATTAAAAGAAAATGCACGTGCGAGAGCATGCACGAGCCCATTTCTAGTCGTGGATGCTTGCTTTGATTAAAAGTTCCCTTTCTCAGAGATCATACAAGCTTAATGTGCCCAAACGTCCGCCCTAACCCCTAAATCCCTCAATCACTATATAGAGCAGGGCATATACGGTGAACTCAGTCAATTTACCCTTCGGACAGATGATCACTTCCCCTTTGGTCCACTGCACGATGCCTGCGCCATCTTTGTTATTAGTCGCCTATGTCGGGAAGCGGCGACAGCAGGCTGCTGTGAAAGCAAATCCCATAATGTTTTGCAAGGAGAGCTCTCTACGCGCAAAGCATTCCAGGATATATCCGCCTCTTCTGAGGCCTCTTTTCTTCTCATACACTTCGCAGATACTTTTTCTCTTACGACCCTCGGCCATTTGCAAAGAACCGCTGTGAGAAAGGTGAACTTAAATGACTGTCTGAAACCTTAGTTCACCACACATATACGCCTGAAAGTGTGCATGGGCAGAAAAAGATAAATAACAAGCATGTAGGACGGCCTTACATATCATGAGAATGATTGGCAATTGGGAGGATCATTTATTTAGATGATCCAACCAGAAATATAAGATCGTCCTCTTCACCTTTAAAGGTTGGAGATCAAAGAAAATGTGCTGTTTGTAAATAAGAGGCTAAGACATGAATGTTAACAAAGTGGAAACCAAAGATCAAGGAAGCAAAATCAGCTGTAGGCCAGCGGCTTACAGCCCAGTCAGACTATCTGTTCAGGCTCTCAGCTTGACCTCCTCCTGTATTTCAATGCTCACCACTTTTTGTCTTCTGGAGAGTTCTCATAACAACAAACAAAGGGGGTTCTACAAAGTGTATACAGTAAATGAGACAAAATCCCCTGCTCTTACAAGCAGCCAGAGGGGAGCCTGCAGTCGTGATCATCTAGGGTCTGTTGTGTAGGATAAAAAAAGCCTGTTTGCTGTGAATTCCCTCTCGTCATTTGTTTACCTTGGAAGGTGGCTGAGCACACATGCTGCTATCATCTAAGGGCCTTTATCAGGGGCTGCTGTGTGCATCTGATTATCAAATGTAGCGTTCTAGTGGAAACAGTAACTGTGATAGAGGCCGATGTAACTCAAACTGTATGCTTTGGTAAGATAAGTAGCCAAAGAACAACCGTACTGTTTTATTGTTCTATTTAAAGCACAAGTACGCTGCTATTGTGAGATGATGCAATCCTGAGCAGAGCCAAACCATGGAGAGGTGCCCAGCTCTGAAACACTCCCAGTGGAATAGGGTACCTGGCAAAAAGCATGGCGCACCACTTCCACATTTATTGGAATCAAGGGGCATGTGATAATCTAGTCCAGAGAATGTCCCTGTTTGCATGTTTACTATTTAAAATGCTAAGTCAAACCAAAATTTGTTAGAATATCACGCTTCAGATTTTTTTTCCCAATGTATTTCTTGTGTAATGTAAGTCTCCCGCAGAAATGTAACAATTGAATGAATAAAAGCTTATTTTTTAACAATACATGTGAACAAGAAAAAAAATGAAATAATTATAAAAAAAATCGGTTTGAAAAGGAGCAAGAAGAACTATATAGTATTAACTCCAACCCCCAGGTCACACTTAATCTATTGCAATAATACATGTCAGTATCTTATATACATTATTACATATCACAGATATCTTATTTAGATTTTGGAGGCCTGTAAATATTCAAGAACATTGTTGAAAAGCAACTATTTGCCTGGAGAGCCAAATGTTCAAAAGAGTCAAATTTGCTCAAAAATACCTTTTGCACTTAAGTGAATCTTTAAACAATATACTGTAGCCACTTCTTTGCAGTCTTCTTTCCCAAAGAAAATCACAGTTAAGGGGTGGTAATTCGATTATTAAATTAATGTAATCATTTAAAATGTTAAAAACCTATCATGATTTTTGCGCTGATGGCTGGTTTGATTGCCCTGTTTTCTCATCACTGCCCATCTGTTGCACCTGCTACTGCTTCTATTTAAACTCCTTGGTCCCAGCCATCAGTGCCAGATTATTCTTGAGCTTAGGTGTAGAGAGGGTTTGAGTGTTACTAATAGTGTTCTCTTTGCCTGATCCTGACCTGTTTCTGTATTTGGACCTTTGAGCCGGCCTGTACCTGTTCTGATCTGTTTGCCTGGCCTGTCTTTGGATTCCTGTTGGCTTCTTCTGTGGACTGAACCTGGATTTGCCTCTTGACTTTACCCTGTGGACTATTCCTTTGTCAGTTGGGTCTGATCCCTTTTTGGCTCTGCAGCCTCCTAGGCTTCCGATGCTGGAACTCTTTGGCAGCGTCCGCAGCGTCTGGTCAAACCAGGTTAGTGAGTCATGCGTTTATAATCATCCTCCTCCGTCAGATTATCAAAGTCACTAACCTGTGTTTCTCCAAAAAACCTTCCTCTCTCAGACGCCCTAGCTGCTGAAGCTGCCGTCACTGCAGATCCGTTCCATCATTGTCTTAATAGATGCTTTTTAAGTATTCCATTGTCTGTATTGCCTGAATTCTGCGTCCTACTTTCTGAGCCATTACAAAAGCTGGTATGAAGAATATGGTGAGAAATGATATAGTTTATTAACTATTTTCCTAACAGCAATCTTATTTTTTTAACAAGACAAAACATTTTAACTGCTTTAGCTGTCTCTGTTTTAAAGAGAAGACTTTTTAATGATTTGAAGGCCATGCTTTTGATGAGAAAGATTAGGAGGTGGAGGACGAAAGGTGTAGACTTTGTTGGGGTCTTTGGAAAGGGAGATTCAGTTTTATCTATTGTTACAATGGGAAGGTCTTTTTTACGCCCTCTTGAATTCTGTGGGGAGATGAGCTCTGAGGTTGAAGTAATCTCTCAGCCTATCTTTACCGTATCTTGGCCGAAGCGGGTTGTGCTGCACCAGTCATTTGGATTTGATTTCCCTACAATGCGCTTTTTTCAAGGACAGAGCTGCTGGTGTGTGATCCACTGAGCAAAAAAACAAAACAAAGATTAGATGTAAATAGTATGGTTCCACTGAACCTGTTGTGAGATAAACCATCTTTCTCAGAAAATATTAAAGTTGTCGATGAATGTTACAGATGTTGCACATGCCTTTTTTAAACATTTTATTTATGATTTAAGTCTTGAAATCATATTTTCTTTGCAGTGAACAGGTAGAGAAGGTCAATAACTTGGTATTAAAAATCTTCAACTTTATTAAGCAGCTTAATTAAATCCTCTTCTAACACTTCTAATTTATTCTTCTAAACATCAGTACTGCCTCTTTTGATTGCCACACTACTCTCTGAGATAATAGGCACCCTGTTAGTTATACAAATCATTACTTGTGTTTTTTTCTTGTTGTAACCACATAGCTGGGATCCCTACTATTGGCTCTATTGTGGTTTTGGCCGAGTGACTGACCCTGTCTCTGGCGGTTTAAAAGACCAGTTAGGACGAAGCTTGCTGTCAGACCTTCTAATGAAATCAGAGCATGAATCATTTCCTGGTCATTATGTTCAGGTTAAGCAAATATAAGAGCTCTTCCTGTCAGTGGTCTTGTTTTTTGATTTTTGTAGGATTTTTCTTGTCAGCAGTGGGCTGCAGGTGGGCCTATTCTCTCTTCTGTTAGCTGGCAATCAGTCTAACAACCCACCTAGTCCCACATCATTAAAGGAGACTTCTTTGTTAATCAGCTGTGTTGACTAATCCTTCTGTCATGATCTCAGCGCTGATGCCTGGTCTGATTACTCATTTCACTCACCTGCTTAGCTCCACCCAGCTCTCATTACCATTCATCTGATCCACCTGCAGTAGTCTGTATTTGATCAGCCTTCAGACCAGTCATCATTGCCAGATTATTTCAAGCTGTTGGTGAGACTTATTCAAGCGTACCTGTGTTTTGACTACCTGATCCTGACCTGGTCTGCCTCTCTACCTCTGAGCCTACCTGTTCCCATCTGATCTGTTTGCCTGACCTTTCTACTGACTTCTGTCTGATCCTACTACAGTAGCTGCCTGATCTCTGCCTGCTTGTGTACTGACCGGCACCGTTTCCCAGCCACTTAGTCTACCTACCCTCATGCACTCTGTCAGCCCCACTGTGTGCGATACCTGGAACTGTGACCTGACTCCTTCTTGGATTCTCCTTTGGCACCTCACCGGATCTCTGACTTTCTGGCTCTGACAACCAAACATGTCACTGACATCGCCTTTGGCTTTACCCTCTAGATCATCATGCGTATATTCATCTACTTTGTTCTGACCTCCTGCCTGTCCTCCAACCTCCGATACACCAGCATCTGGGACTCACTTTGCATCGACCACCGCGCCACATTGGCAGCCAGTCGGCCAGAACCATCCTCTATGAACTATAAGACGAGAGGTTCCTGCCCATCCACATTCTGTTTTCAATAATCATTCTGAGAAATCATTTTGTCCGCCTCGAGTACTGGATCCTTCAGTTCAGAGTCTGACACCTTCTTTCAGGTTAGATTTAAAAAAAGAAAATAAGGCAAAATCCTTTGGAGAAAAAGTTAAAATAACAGTCCTTAGGAGTCACTGCTATATGGTAGTAATAATCCAGATTTCTTATTATTATAGCTAAGTGATTAGAGGAAAAAGAAATATTGCAGAATATTATATGGAAATTTTGTTTTTTTATCAATCATTTCCTTCCTTTGAGATAGATGGAACCTTCTAGGAACTACTAGGAAGTAAAATGAGACAACAAAGCAAGTTGCCCATCATAAAATTAATTTCTTCTTTAAATTCATTAATCACATTTGATGATCCACATGGAAGTTTTATTTAATCCTAATGATTAGAAGGACTCTCAATAAAGCCAGTGTTTCTAAAGAATGTTTACGTTTTATGGAATTTTCAACCACTTTTTTTATTGTTTTATCACCATAATGTCTTAGTTAATGCACACTGACACATGGTGTATTTTCAGAAAGTGAAATAATTTAGGATTTGGATAGTTTTGTTTTCTTCCCTCCAAGTACAAGGATTTTTAAGCTTAATTAGTTGGATTGAGATTTTTGCAAGATCTCCAAATCTGCCTCGTGAAAGCCTGTTTTGTTTTTTTGTTTTGTTCTTTTTTTTTTATCAAAACTTGTTCCAGGATGTGCTGTGAAGTAAAACTTGAAACATGGTACAACTAGACTGTCCTGAAAATGATACCTGTGAGCCAAAATAGAGCTTTACAGTAAGAGAATAAGATATCTGAAGTGGGTTATGTTTATTAAGATTGTTGAATTTAAGTCCTTTAGTCTGTAATTATAGAGAAAAATCCTCAATGTCGAAATTGAAAGGCTAGAGGTATCCTGAACAGATTGATGCAAACTATTGATTGCCAGTACTCAAAAAATATTCAAAACATATACTATATTAAAAAAATAACTTTTTTATTCAGTGTCAGGCTATAAATCAAGCTGAATAAATCTTCATTTATAATAACCATTATAGCATTTGCATTGAAACAGGGAAAGTTACAATTTAAAAGTAAAAGGCTGGCAGCAACATGTTATCCAAGTTTCCTTTCTGCTTTTTCAACGTCAGCTCCTTTCCTTTTCCATTCAGTCATATCTGCTGTTATTAACATTTAATTGTTCCTACTAGATTCATGGATGATCAGTAAGTTTGTGTCTCTGCACACAGTTTGATTGCATGTATGTAGAGGGAGTCGATACAGATTTCTCCTCTTCACAGAGCATGTTTGAGACTTAATTGTTGAGGGAAATGATTTCATTTTGTTGTACAATGTAAAAGACTAGTGTAAAAAAATTGCAGGGGGGAATATAAAAAAACAACAACTAATCAACCAAAACTTTCACGACCCCCATGCAGTTCCTCCGTGGACCCCCTAGGGGTCGCGGACCCCTATTGAAGACCTCCGCTCTAGAGCAATAACCTGTCCAGTATTAAGTCTTGTTTCCAATGTAGACGTACTGCAAGCTTCCACTAGCCCCCAATTCTGAAACATCAAGGCATCATCCTTACTGCCTTTTAATATAAAAAAAACAAAAAAGGTTCCAACAATGCATTTCGTGTGGCATCAAAAAGATTGTACTGGGATGAACCTGTCATTTACGATCAGGGTGGGTAGAGAAGTGAGCTTTTAACTTGAATTTTTCTGACTTGTTTTGCCAGATGTTGAGGGGCAAGGCACTTAACCTGGAGTTGCCTGTTGATCTCTGCATCTGTATATGAGTAGCTGAACATTTTCCAGACCATAAGGGCAAATGTGTATTTATTGTAGAGAACTTTAAGTGAATGGTATAAATGTAAAACTATAAATTGGGTCTATTTACCATTAAGTCCTAAATCTGTAATGGTGAGAACAAAGGAAGATTTGAGTGTTAAGTAACCTTTTTAGACAACATAAAATGTTAATTTATTGTTTCTCGAAAACTACTTGAAAAGTAAAGTGTTGAAAATACTAAATCTGTGATTAATTAGTGAATGCTTTGAGAAGGGCTTTAACACTAAATATTTTACATGTCTTTAAATTGCAAACACAGCACTGTTTCTGAACTGCTGAGCATGAAACTCTGAACCAGGATGGCTAATCATCCCTGCTTTTGTGGGAAGTCTATTCAGTTAAGTTCAGTTGTGTTTACTATAAATCTGCAGTCTTCAGATTTTTTTATCAAGAGTATTTAAAACAGCAAACACTGTGTTTTTCTGATTCAGATGATCTGTATTAATAAGTAAACTGGTGAAAATTGTATTCTTGAGCTCTCCTGGGTATGTCCAAATCTAGTTTAGCATATCAGTCATATCATATATATATATATATATATATATGTTTTCTGTGTATGCCAGTGATGCTGGCAGGGAAAGCTTACATTAAGCACCCTAACGAGGTTGCTGGAATAGTGCACAGGCACATCTATGCAGAGTATGGGCTATAAACCCCAAGGCCAAAGTGGGAAACACATCCAAAGATGATAGAGAATGACCGAGCCAAGATCCTGTGGGACTTACAGATACAGATGGACAGAATGGTAATGGCAAACCAACCGGACATTTTGGTGGTGGACAAAAAGCAGAGGAAAGCCGTTGTGGTTGACATAGCAATACCAAGTGACTGCAACATCGGGAAAAAGGAACATGAGAAACAAGGCATCAGTGGCACTCAGAGCAGTGACCCCCAAACTTGAGGAACAGGAGATCCCTGGAAATACATCAAACATCTCGGTCCAGAAAAAGGCAGTTCTCCCTTTGCATGTGTGAGTTCTCTCCGGATACTCCGAGTTCCTCCCACAGTTCAAAAACATAACTGCTAGGTTTATTGGCTTCTCTAAATTTCTCCTTAGGTGTGTGTGTTTGAATGCTTGTTTGTCGTGTTTGTCTCTGTGTGGAGGATGGATGAATATATTCATATGTATAGGTTAATAAATAAAACAAGCCTGATGGAAGTCCTAAGCTAAATTTTTGTTGAGCAACTCTTTGAGGCAATCACTGAAATCAGGTGTTTTCTGTAATATTCAGGAAATTATCAGTCAGACTTCTGCACGTGTTGACAGGTATGGTGGTTCACAGTTAATAAGAAAGGTACTTCAGTTTTTCTGGAAAAAAATTTTTTTTGTTTAAAAAAAAAAATAAATAAATAAATAATATTACATTTGAGTAAATCTTCATTCTTTTTTCAGTTATGTGTTATCTGAATTACTAGTGTGAATTTATTATTTTCTTTGATGAGAGGGTATGTAAACTTTCAAGTACATGAGTCAAGTACACAAAGTTTATATCATTTCAATGGAGTTACCATTATTATTTTTCACGTCATCAATACCAAATTCAATCTAATTGGAAGGGAAATCTACGTTGCATTTGACGCACCACTACAAGATGAATCGACAGATTCGGCGGTATTCATTCACGGCAAATCTTTGCAGCTTGGTGGCGGTGGCGTTAGCATAGTAGGATCGACGACGAGATGATTGAAAATGAACACAACGGAGATCTAGTCCTATTGGCAGACATCCATTTAAAATGTAGGCAACGGCATGAAAAAAGTGATTTCTACTTTTACTTTTATACTTTAAGTAAATTTACAAGCCTGTACTTTGTTACTTTTACTTGAGTAAAGAAGTTTAATCAGTACTTCCACTTTTACCAGAGTATTTTTTTAACATTTTTTTAAAGTATCTGTACTTTTACTCAAGTACGGAAAGTGATTACTTTTGCCATCTCTGTATA
Source organism: Cyprinodon tularosa (assembly GCF_016077235.1). Lineage (NCBI taxonomy): Eukaryota > Metazoa > Chordata > Actinopteri > Cyprinodontiformes > Cyprinodontidae > Cyprinodon > Cyprinodon tularosa. The sequence goes on along the minus strand of NW_024039718.1, from coordinate 1,146,392 downwards.
TATATATATATATATATATATATATATATATATATATATATATATATATATATATATATATATATATATATATATATATATATAAACATCAGAGCAAAAGAGCAGCAAGTCGGTTGAAGTGAATTAAAAAGGGAAAAGGTGCTGGTTGGCTGCACACAGTGAGCTATTGAGTGACAGCTGCTGGAGCGGAAGGCTTGGATGGATGAGTGGCTGCTGAGAAGATGTGACAGTAAGAGGTGTGACGGCATGATGGCAGTTTGCCACCTGAAAAAACAACTATAAGATAGCATCAATCATCCCCATCACCTTCCAGCGCCATTCATGCACAAAGACCAACAAACCATGCCTTTCGTAACTGTTTTCTGTGAATGAGTATGGATGTTTTTGTTTAACCTCATCTAACTTTTCTAAATGAGACTGAGGAAAGGGGCTGTGATGGGTTAGATTCAAACTGGTTAGATTCAAACTGAGAAAGACGGAAACTCAAGTTGAGGAAGGACAGATCGGCTGTAACATGGGGTTTTAATAAATCAAATTTCAAGCATGTTACATGTGATATAAAAAAATTCCAGATGTGTCATATATAGTGTTATAAATACCTGGGCTCTTCACAGGCCAAGCCATGCATCTAGTGGTATGGAAATCCTACACTACCATAAACAAACTGCTACAAGGTGACACTTTTACACCTATAAGAGAGAGAAATCTGTACGGTGGAAATTGGTTATACAGGTGGCGATTAAGGTGGGGAACTGAAGTCAGACGCATCATTATTTCTCTCAGACATTTATTTCACTTCATATGAAACTTTAATCATAGATCAACTCTATCAGATCTGAAACCACATTGTGCATTATGCTAGCGTGGCACTATGAAAGAAAGATTTGCATTAAGTTAGTTGACCCCCATTTTATTTTAAGTTTAAAGGTCACTTTCTTTTGAAGGAAAACAGCAGACTTTTGACCTAAAGAGTTGATGCATATGAATTATTTTAAATGAATCCTCAGGCCAATATTCAGTGCTTGACACTATCAATGTCACAAGCGAGGATCCCCTCTTGAAACACCACCCATATAAGATGCGAGAAGATATATTTAACTTGGTTATTATTTTTGATTTTTAGATGTCGTTGTGTAGAAGCAACATATGTGCAACCGCCTCACCCCATCCGAAGCAGTGGCTGTCCGCTGGTCCTCCACGCTGCACGACATGGTCCAGCCGGCCCCTGTGGTGCTTTTCAGAGAGTAGCTTTGTTTTTCACATGCTTCGAGCTAAACCAAGATGCCTAGTGCAATCCTGACTCAAAAGACACAAGCTAGCCGGTTGACTGTTTGTTGACTTTTGCAACAGTACTACGGCACTTGTGGCCACTGGAGCTCTAGATGTGAAAGTTATAAGTATAGTGCCCCTAGTGGCCAAAAGTTACATGGTGGGCCCTTAAATAAACAACTGTTAGAATTTATTGCTTTAGTTAAAGGTATGATATAAGTTCCAGCAGCAGAGGGTTCTCAGTGCAGTGTGTAACAGTTGCTGATGCTCTGCCTGGCAAAAGAAGTTGGCCAGCATGTTTTGAAGCAGTTTAGAGCAAATGCACCGAGCAACTCCTATAACAATGCTTTATGTTTTTATTTGAACATAAAGTTTGAACTAGAAATTTCACCACGAACCCAAGAGCAGGTAGGTTAAGCAGCAGATCCACTGCTATGCAGCTAGTAGAAATTGTTTGACCACCAGCATAACTAATACGTCAAGCTAGATGTTGCAGTGGAACTTGTTAAAAACAACATAACCGTCTCAACTGGTAATTGTAAATGCCAACAGTTTCCTGCTATTTAGCTCAAACATAAAGACCAAAATATGAGCTGTGAGATCTTGGACAAATCTGTGAAATCTTTATTCTCAATAGCAAAATTCCAATAACAGCCTAGAAATGACTGACAAATAAAATTGCTAAGAAACATAAGTTACTAGACTCATAAGCAAGCTTATGGTAAGCAGGCAGTAAGCAATGTGAGGTTTAGTCTCTTGCCCAAACTCTCCTCAACATGTGTAGGAAAATTCTTATTAAAACCCCACTGCTCTCATAAAAACGGATACTTTTTTCCTTAAATTACTTTACTGGTATAACAAATAAAACAAGACTGGTTTAGTCTTAAAGGAAAAGTTTGGTCAGCAAGGAATAATCAATGGATTATTATTAATACCTAGAACTAATAGGTTTAATATAATATAGTAACACCTCACTCCTGACATCTTCTGGCAGTCACGGTGCGGTAAGCCTAGCGCCATTCTCCCAACTTTACAAGCAAAATCAATGGGAACTAAGGGACACATCTGCAATCAACAACAAGAGATTTAAGGTTTCAAAAGGACTTCACAATTGAAATTTGCAAGAGCCATAGTTAAACTGACAATGCCCATGTGCATGGTAGTTGGATGTTGTGATCATGTCATCATGTCAATGTAAAAAAAAAAGTGTGATTTCACCTTATCAACTTGAAGAGGGAGGATTTGCCATAGAACTTCTGGCCAGAGAAAAACGTGATATGTAGACAACATTTTAAAGAAGAATGTTTTCAATATGACTCTGATAATAGCGCACCACATACAGCACTGGGACTTGCTCAACAGCCGATACCGCACTTTGATGTATATCACAAACCAGTAGGTGGCAGTAGTGTTTTTGACAAACATGGATGTCTCCGGTAAAGGACAGTCAAATAAAGTGACCTTTAAATAAAAACACTTATCATTTATTGAACATTATGTAATAATTTTATATTTAAAGTACTTTCAGGAGGTTGTTTTCTGAATATGACTGGACTTTTCCTTTAACACACGTGCAAATGTGTTTGTATCTGCAGAGCAAGTCTTCAAAGAAAGCATAAAGGGCTTTGCCCTTACTTGTAGCAAGAGTTTTCTTTTTCGTTTTTATTCAATGTTCTTTAATAGGTTTCATGTGAAGCAAAGCTATGTTTTATTATATTGCTACAGGCAAACCCTGTTTTGAAGTATATAGAGCTGGTTATACTCCTACAGCAGTGTGTCGCAGTGAGCTTGTCACAGATATTTTTGATTTATGCCCAATTTTAAAGTGTGGTCTGCGCTAAGTTATTCCACGCCACAACGCAAGAGGGACAATCATGAACTAGTTGTGGGTCTAGATACGGCCAAGGCGGTAAGGAAGTGGAAAAAACGCAAGGGGCAAGTTTGTGTGACAACCTAGGGACATGAGGGCGAAAAAGAGTGGGAATGCAGGTGGAAAAAGGATCCCAGCGTTCTCGCACACCTCGCTCTTCTAGCTAGTCCATCTTCATGAGTTGTTTTCCACAATGGCAGTCATACAAACAAAATCAGCCGGTAAGGAACCAAACAGGAAATATGCATAGTGTAGAGTGGATATAGATTTGATCAATCAGAGGTCTCCTGTCTGCGGTCACTTACAATTTTGGAGAGGCGCACCAGAGTGTTTGCGGAAGGGGCGGTGGCATATTTGCATTCACTGCGAGTTTGAACCAGCCTTAGCGGGAGTGTGTGTGTGTGGGTGTGTGAGTGTGTGTATGTGTGTGTGTATCTGCGACAAGATCTCTGTTCAAACATGGTTTGTAAAGAGATCTTTAGAAATCACCAGTAACACAATCAATTATTGTCTATGCATAAAAAATTATATGTGTAATTTAGTGCCCCTTATTTAAAACCTTGAAAGATCAGGCGCATAGTGCATCAAAAGAATCACACATACTGCATAGAAACCATAAACTAAAATTCATGTAGTTTCATTACATTCATGAATGAGTGTTTTACATTTCTCCCCATTCGTTACAAAATAAGAAACAATTCGGCAAAGAAATTGTGTCTGTACTAAAAGGATCTGTGTGTGAGCATGAGGAGGATTTTAAAAGTTGATTCTCTGTAGACGCTAACTCTGGATTGATTTCTTACTTCCTCGAAATTTAAAAGTTTTGATAACATGCCTAACTGATCTATTATTATCTTAATAAACACTAAGAGCTCTAAGTTATTGGGCTTCTAGTGCAGACCAAGGCAGCAGATACTGTTGGTAAGTGGAAAAGAAATCTCAGGTTAGCATTTAGCATTTAATATCTCATTTATTGATCGAGTCTGATAATGACAGAGGCTCAGTGCCAAGCAGGAGGAGATTGAAAGTGGCTGAACTGAGATGGTGAATGAGCTTTAGGGATCTAATTTAGCAGTGGATGTTATTTGAGTGTGATTAGTATTTATATGACACATCATCCACATTAGGCACTGATTTCGTGTTCCACATGCCACTCTTGCTATTCCTCTCCCCTCCCTGTTTAGAAGACAAGGCACAACGGTGATAGGAACCATCTGGCTCTCACTGCTGGCACGACTTCGGCTCAGTGATCATTGCCAAACAGCATGAACAAGGGTTTTCACTTTGCCTCACTCCCTGGTGTTTCTCCCTGTTCTTCTGTTTCACACCCAGCAGCACTATATCTGTCATTACCTCAGCATAAACAAACTCATGGGTTAATGGATACATATTTGTATGGGCATACAACAATTTTACAGTTTACCATTTCTACTAAGACATCAGAGAGTAAAGTGTTTTTAAGTTTATAAATGGACATTGCAACCTGGTTAGGCTGTTATCTTTCTGTTACAAACTCAAGAAAAAATAATATATGGCGTGAAAAAAAAACATCTTTAATTTTAATATATTGCCTTTGCTGACTTGGTGTTTCCTCTGTCTAGTTTCGTGTAAATAACAGTGATGTCTATTGTGTACTTTCTAAACTTTCCCTAAAAGATGCCTGTTGCTCCATGGCTTAGCCTGATACTAAAGATGGATTACTTCAGGAGAATTGCATGCCCTGCCCTTTGCACATCTCTCACACACCACTTCTCCATTATCAGTTCCTTCCAAAGAGGGATGCAGGGAGCAAACGTGTGTGTATAGACAAATGTGCACACACACACACACACACACACACACACAAACACACAAGCTGCAACACTTAAATCGCTCAGGTTTGAAAGCTCTAAAGGGGGTTATTTGCAGAGAGTCGGAGTCATGAATCTGACAAATCTTTTTTTTTTTTTTTTTTTTTAGAAAGGCATGGACTTTTTGTATCCATTTAATGTGAAAGCACAATGGAAACCATTCTTCTTTGTCTTTTCATCAGTTTGTATTTACCTGTATCCCACTCACTCATACAGTTTAAAAAGGATAGAGAATAAAAAATGTTTTTTCACTTAAGGACAACCTTGGTAAGAAAGCATGTATGAAAAATATTATAACCATGGAAGTATGAAAGGTAAAGAATTGAACATACTGGACAAAGGTTTCAGTAGAACTGTTTTATGAAGGGATTGTTTTTGTATTCTTATGGCATCAAAAATGAAAACTGCTTGTGTAATTAAAAAAAAAAAATAGCATACTGATTTGGCAGAAATCCTCATCTCAGTTATGATATAGAAAACTGTTCAGACACATTCCAACAGATGACTTTACAATTATAAATTGGGTTGCTTAGAGCAATACTTTTGTAAGAAAGCTTGTATGATGGTAATAGAGTTGGTAAAACTAATTTTAACTTTGTTTTTGTAAACAGTTTTCTAATTTCACACTAAGTATTATTAACAATTTAAGTATTTTGCATAAGGAAATGAATTTAAGCAAATAAGTCCAGAAAATATGTGTAGTAAAAAAAATGGAGAGGATCAAAGGATAAGAAATAAAAAGGATTACAACTATTGGGCTGCAAATGCACAGAAGTTGCTGTTTTGGATAAAGGAGGAGGACCCCTTGCCAGTCTGGGTACAGTTGGAGAGGAAATCCTGCCCGTTCTCACTCCGTTCAGTCTTGTGCTCACAACTCCCTTTACAACGTTTAACTACTTGCCCTGTCGCGTCCACTTCTTTGAAAATATGGAATCAGTTTAGGAAACAGCTTGGTCTCTCAAACCCATCCGCCCTGACATCATTGTTTAAAAACTGTATGTTTGAACCGTCCCGAGATTTAGGATATAAAATCTGGCATGACAGTGGTATCAAGTCAATAGCAGATCTCTATTCTGAAAACATTTTCTCCTCTTTTGAACAGTTGTCTGTCAAATACAATCTTCCAAAACACCACTTTTTTCGCTTTTTCCAGGTTCGTGACTATGTTAAGAAGTTGTTCCCTTATTTTCCAAATCGCCCTCCAGAAACCCTATTAGACTCTCTTCTCGTAATTGATCCTAATCTTAGAGGATGCATTTCGACACTTTATAAGCTTATCTGGTCAGAAACCTCAGCACCCGCAAACGCAGTTAAAACAGCTTGGGAAGAGAGTCTTAACATTGTATTCACAGAACAACAATGGACATCTGCACTGTCTTTAGTTCACTCATCTTCTATCTGTGCCCGTCATAGACTTATTCAATGCAAAGTTGTTTACAGGGCTCATTACACTAACTCACGACTAGCAAAAATTTATTCTTCTGTAAATGAAGCCTGTGGCAGATGTAAACTCTCGCCTGCCAATCATTCACACATGTTTTGGTCATGTCCCGAGTTGATACCATTCTGGAGAGGGATTTTTAATTCACTGTCTGAAGCATATGGTTCTCTGGTTATCCCCAATCCACTGTCTGCAATCTTTGGTATCCCCCCTACCTCTAACCTGCCTAAAGGAATGAACCGGGCTATAGCATTTACCACGCTTTTAGCTCGTAGGCTGATCCTACTTAACTGGAAGGACCCACAACCCCCTTCACATACCCGCTGGATTCGAGAGGTGCTTTACAATCTCAAAATAGAGAAACTGAGGTTTTCTCTCAGAGGCTTCACCAAGCCATTTCAAGCTACATGGGACCCTTTTTGTAGATATTTTGACTCCTTGAATCTTCTTGACCCTGACGACAATTGAATATCTTACATGCTCTCTAATTACCTATTTATATATACATTCATGTCTCCTCCCCCCCTTTCTTTTTTTTTATTTTATTTATTTTATTTTTTTTTTTAAACCTGTTTTTCTCTTTATAATTCTTATTATTTATACTTTTATTTATTTATTATTATTTATTTATTATTTTTTTTTACTTTTTATTTTTTAATTTATTTGTTTATTGATTTATTTTCTGGCCTGTGGGTGGGGTGGGTGGTCAGGGGGTTTGGGGGTTGACAGACCGTGACATTGAGTTTGTATTGATGCTTTACCTGTTCCAACAATGTCTGTCCTAAGTTTAAAATGTTCAATAAATAAAGTTTGAAAAAAAAAGAAATAAAAAGGATTACCAAAACGTATTTTATTTAAAATTAAGTCGAAAAACCTGATTCGAGGATAGAAAAAACCTTGCTGGCAATGCCTGGTAATGCCAGGTTAAGTCATTTCTTTTTTAAGGAAATTTGCCTTACTTTTTAGTCAGGTGTGATTTCACCCATTTCTTCCAAGTAAAGGGTCCTCACCTCTTGAAAATCATTTTGGTCTCCTCCATGCACTCCAATATTCAGGTCATTGCATAGATTGCATAGATTTTTTTTTTATTGCTTTGAAGTTATAGAAAACTGCATGAACACTTCAGCTAATTTAATTATATCTAATTAGATAAATAAATTAATAAAGAGTGCACTGAAACAAGCTTTCTTTTAGATTCAAATCAGTTTGAATCTAATGGATGTGGCTAGGTTTTTTTTAGATTTGTTTTTACCTGATTTCTTTGAGTGGATAGTTTGGGTTACTCCTGCATCCTGTGCAGGTTTTGATACCTAATTAGAAAGGTTTAAACAAACAAAAAAATCTTAATAATCTATTTTATACACTGTATTCAACTTACAGACCTGAGGATTTAAACTGTTAAACTCCTACTATCAATTTAATTTTGTCTATACTCCCTTTATTACACATGACATGAACAATATGTGCTAGTATCTATTTTGATGTATAAGTACTGTTAAATCTCTGTTTATTGAACACAATGACTGGAAAACCCTAGATTTGAATAAAACCCATACCCCATTTTATTATTAAAAGGGATCAAGAAGACTACTGTCATTTTGCCTATTCTTTTATCATCAGAAATTATTGCTATATTAAAAAAGAAAAGCAATTTTTTGACTTTGCATCTCCAGGTACTTTGCAGGAACAGCAGAGTGTTTAAGATCTGGATGAGCACCACGCCATGTTATCCATAAGACTATGTTACCCTAAATGTACTGTATATACAGGTGCTGGTCATAAAATTAGAATATCATGAAAAAGTAGATTGATTTCAGTAATTCCATTTAAAAAGTGAAACTTGTATATTATATTCATACATTACATACAAACTCATATATTTCAGATGTTTATTTTGTATAATTTTGATGATTACAAATGACAACAAATGAAAATCTCAAATTCATCATATCAGAAAATTAGAATATTACTGAAGACCAATAAAAACAAAGGATTTATAGAAATGTTGGCCAACTGAAAAGTATGAACATGAAAAGTATGAGCATGTACAGCACTCAGTATTTAGTTGGGCCTCCTTTGGCCTGTATTACTGCAGCAATGCGGCGTGGCATGGAGTCGATCAGTCTGTGGCACTGCTCAGGTGTTATGATAGCCCAGGTTGCTCTAATAGTGGCTTTTAGCTCTTCTGAATTGTTGGGTCTGGTGTATTGCATCTTCTTCTTCACAATACCCCATAGATTTTCTATGGGGTTAAGGTCAGGAGAGTTTGCTGGCCAATTAAGAACAGGGATACCATGGTCCTTCAACCAGGTACTGGTAGCTTTGGCACTGTGTGCAGGTGCCAAGTCCTGTTGGAAAATGAAATCTGCATCTCCAAAAAGTTGGTCAGCTGCAGGAAGCATGAAGTGCTCTAAAACTTCCTGGTATGTGGCTGCGTTGACCCTGGACCTCAGAAAACACAATGGACCAACACCAGCAGATGACATGGCACCCCAAACCATCACTGACTGTGGAAACTTTACACTGGACTTCAAGCAACGTGGATGAAGTGCCTCTCTTCTTTTCCTCCAGACTCTGGGACCTTGATTTCCAAAGGAAATGCAAAATTTACTTTCATCAGAGAACATGACTTTGGACCACTCACCAGCAGTCCAGTCCTGTTTCTCTTTAGCCCAGGCAAGACGCTTCTGACGCTGTCTGTGGTTCAAGAGTGGCTTGACACAAGGAATGCGACAGCAGAAACCCATGTCTTTCATACGTCTGTGTGTGGTGGTTCTTGAAGCACTCACTCCAGCTGCAGTCCACTCTTTGTGAATCTCCCCCACATTTTTGAATGGGTTTTGTTTCACAATCCTCTCCAGGGTGCGGTTATCTCTCTTGCTTGTACACTTTTTTCGACCACATCTTTTCCTTCCCTTCGCCTCTCTATTAATGTGCTTGGACACTGAGCTCTGTGAACAGCCAGCCTCTTTAGCGATGACCTTTTGTGTCTTGCCCTCCTTGTGCAAGGTGTCGATGGTCGTCTTTTGGACAACTGTCAAGTCAGCAGTCTTCCCCATGATTGTGTAGCCTATAGAACTAGACTGAAAGACCATTTAAAGGCTTTTGCAGGTGGTTTGAGTTAATTAGCTGATTAGAGTGTGGCACTAGGGGCCATCAATTTTGAACCTTTTCACAATATTCTAATTTTCTGATATGATGAATTTGAGATTTTCATTTGTTGTCATTTGTAATCATCAAAATTAAACAAAATAAACATCTGAAATATATGAGTTTGTATGTAATGTATGAATATAATATACAAGTTTCACTTTTTAAATGGAATTACTGAAATCAATCTACTTTTTCATGATATTCTAATTTTATGACCAGCACCTGTATAAATACATGGATAATCTACTGTAGGATATTTACTAAGATTTCTGTGACATGAAGCTGCAACTATTCATCACCTATATACAGTATATGTTATATTATCCTACAATTTCAGATAAATATGAAATTTTATATATATTGGATAACCATTGTGGTGGTGATCCAAATCCCCTGCCCTGCTTTAATTTGCCCCAATGCAGCTAGTTTCTTATAGGTCAACAGTACAAGGATATCACACTGAGGTTTTGCTCAGCATGAAGTAGATAAGATTTTGATTTAATCTGGCGCTAAATTCCCTAAATTATCCTCTGTGTTGCCCTGACTCAAACATTTGCATAGCAAGTACAAAAAGGTCAGAGTTGGCGTGAACGGTTGACATTTTTTGGTTACATCAAAAAAATTGTGTGGAAAGTAAGGTACAGTACTGTACGCAGGTTTCAGGCCCCTATTTTGTGTCTATAAAGCTTTATGGATAAGATCCAAGGTGATTAGTGCTTGTCTATGATGTAGATCTGAAAATGTTCATGGTTGGAAGTAATCTCTGTAAAAGCTTTTTTACCTTCTGGACCTACATAGTTCACCCCTGTTTTTATGATATTAATGTATGTTGCTTTACTACTTTGCAAAAATCCTGTGCTATATATTACAATCTGTGTATGGATGAAAATCCTCCAAAAAAAAAAAAAATCTACTTTATATTTTCTGACACATTCTTCTAGTCTTATGTAATTAGCTCTTTTACCACATACAAAATGTCGCACAAAAATTGGGGATAGTGAGGTTGAAATTCAGAGAACGTTAAAAGAGACATAAAAAAATACTTACATATAAATAAACAGTTACAATTGCCTGTGCTCTTCAACTTTTGGATGTGTCCTTAGCCTAACACACCTGTGTAACGCAGGTGTGTTGATTAACAAAACTGCATACTGAGGAGGTAATTCAGCCATTTTAATGCAAGTGTGTTAGACCAATGGGGAATCTAAAAGTTGGAGGATACTGGCCCTCAAAGATTGGATTTGCCAGTCAGGACCAACAGAGCAAATTTTCTTACACTATAAATCTCAAGGTCTTTTCTAAAACAAAAATGGTTACATCTGAATCAAGGTTATAAAATTCTCCAGTTTGCAGTTTTTATATAAACTCCTTAAAGGTATAGTATTTTAGGACAGTATAGGACAGTACTTTATTTCCAGGTAGATCACCTCAATAAGTGCTCCTCCTAATTGTCAGTCATTCTGTTGATATGTTTACGTAAGGCCGTCCTACGTGCTTGTCCCGCTAGCAATATTTGTGTGCATGCACACTTTCAGCCGTATGTCTTTGGTGAGCTACGGTTTCAGACAGTTATTGAAGCTTACCTTTCTCTCCTTTGAAAATGGCCGAGGGTCATAAGAGAAAAAGTGTCTTCAAACTTTATAATAAGAAAAGAAAGGCCTCAGAAGAGGCAGATACATCCCAGAGAGCTCTCCTCACAAAGCATCATGGGATTTGCTGTCACAGTGGCCCGCTGACGCCTAAGGCTGCAACTAATAAAGATATTGCAGGAACCGCGCAGTGGAGGAGGAGTTACGTGACCAACAGAGCAAAAAGCAGTGATCATCTGTCTGAATGGTAAGTTAACTGAGTTTGCTGTAAAGTCCAACACATAGTCCCCTCTTTCTATGGAAAGACTAAGCCTTTATGAGCTATGAGAACAGCACATTTTAAACAGGGCATGCACAAGGAGAAACTGGCTTGTGCATGCTCTTGCACTTGCATTTTTTTAAAGTGGAGAGGGTGGGTCTTTTAAAAAATCCTTCAGAATACCAGAATACAAGTTTTCAGTGCAGATGGAGACACTGTACAAAAACCAGCATGGCTTTAAAGTTCTAGGGAAGCAGCTGTTCGAGGGGTTGCAATTCCGAATTCTCCCGAGTGATGCCCGACCTTACATGAGTGAATAACGTGAATGTGATTGGTTGATTATCAAGGGTGCAGGATTGTTGTGGTGGAAGGTTCGCAAGCAAGTTTGGTTGTTGCCGGTTTGTCGGAAACATCTTGCCAACCAGTTAGCAACTTAGTGCTAGTAGGTTCCCTGTGGGAAATCACATTGGGACCAAATAGCAATAAATTGATGACATAGCAATGACACTGTTAAGGAACGCTATGGACAGCGGAAACTTTCAATTTTTATTTAGAGGAGGAAAGTGGGGACGAAGTTGTTGTGGAAGAGGACGCCAGGGCAGCAGACGCTTTGTTTGGTGTAGAAAGCTTACAGCCGTACCTTTTTGACCCCTTGCCTCACACGCTGCCAGTTCTGTTAGCTCTACGCCTGGCGAAGACACAGACGTCCATCCCCATGAAAACTGGGACTAACTCAATGGTAAAGAAAATGATTCTTATAACAAAATTCATTCTTTGATATACACTGGCTAAATTTAGGTGCACAAGCTGACATATAACTAACTGCCCTGCATAAAATAACAAAACAAAAAACACACAGATTTTAAGAAAGGATTTTGTTTTATCTAACTTTTGGGATAATATGGTCTGATAAAGAGTACATTTTTATACATGCCTAAGGCAGAATGCTTTGAAATTTAAATAGACTTCCCTACGTCTTTAATAGGAATTCCTCAAGTCGAGTTTTCTGTTGTGCTAATAGCACAAGAAAATAAAAAAACACAGATAAACTTCCTAGATTTGGAAGACTTAGTTTTTTTCATCTTTTTAGATATATGGTTTTATTAATTTGCTGAAATATCGCCATTGTACTGAGAAGAAACAAATAACTATAACAAATAGCTTCCATACTAAAAGCCTGAGTTGAGAAGAGAAAAATGCTATTTTCACAAATTTAGCCAGTCTTATGAAGATTTAAAAACAATACTTAGGGGCTTTCCTAGCCTTAAGACCACAGCAGTAACTTAAAACAGTAGTGAAATAGCCTATAAGACACTAATTAACATTTTACAAACACATGAAAGATAGCAGTAGATATAAACAAAAAACAAATCAGTATAAAATGTCATAGGCAATCTTCTGGTTGAAGCAGATCGTCAATTAGCAATTTCCATATTCACATGTTACAGTAACAGCTTAAAATCTTGTCAAACTAACGTAGTACTTGAATAATTGCAAACCATGCATATTAAAAAAACATATATATATTATTTATGACATTTTACCTAAGGCAATAAAATATGTGTAAAATATTAAAGGAGGCTTTTGAAAGCTCCTTAAAGTCAGCTGTTGTTTTTTTATTTTTACCTATAGTGTTAGTCAGTGGCGGTTCTAGATTAATTTACCAGAGGGACCATGATGGTGCAAGCATATGTTCATGATTGTATGGGGAATAAAGCATAAAACAAAAATCAGGGCAATAGTTCATTATCATCATTCTTAGGTGAGACACAGTACAAAATAGCCACTCTGCATATCTAGCAAATGGAAATTGAGATCCATCTCAATACAACTAAAACAAAATTTCTTCACTTTATTTTTCAAATCATTGTTAAAATCATTGTCAAATCATTGTTAAAACAGAGCTAACTACCTTAGTTTTAACGTATGAACTCTTTTGGAACTTTCTAGATTTTTATATACCTTCATTGCCCCTCAATGGGGAAAATGTGTCCTCTATGATTATCCTGTCCTTTAGGGAGCAGTGAGATGCACATATTAGTGCATCAGGAGCAGCCTGGGATTTAGGATCTTGCTAAGGGTAATGGTAGTGTGAGTATCAAACCAGCGACCATTTCAGCCTTCTCAGGATGCAAATGCTCTGCCTCTCATCCTTCATCTAAAGAATTGAGCAGGAGACTCTCAGTTTTCATCAAAAACGGACAAATAGAAAAAAATTTGCTTGCATTACTAGTCATTTAATGCAGAAACGCAGCTTCCGTATTCTAAATGATCTTCTATAAATTATTTCCCTTTTTGCAAACAGATAAGCTCTGTCACAATGAAAATACTACCGTGCTCTGCCTATTTTATGACTTTGCTCCTTACATACAGATGAATTTTTCCTTCATTTTTAAGAACTGTGTATGAAAGTTCATTTGATATTCTCTTCAGCTGGGTTCTTTTTCTTTTGTTATGATAATACCAGAGAATTGTCAATGATTAATGAAAGACTGGAGGGTAGATACTGGCTTAAGAAACATCTTCACTCTGGAACATAAGTTCAATATATAATTTTCTTATAATTATGGGTGAAAAGCAGTTGTAGTGTTCAAATAGATATATTAACATTGAGGCCCAATTTATTTTGAACTGTTTCTGCTTATTTGAATGTTAATTGTTAAGAGTGCATAGCATAGAAATCCAATAGACGTTGAAGGGAAAACAAAGCCGTTGGCTGCTACAAAGGTAAACTTTCCCAATAACACTTTAACCCTTTTTTTCCCCCAGCTGCTCCTATATGCAGCCTTAAGCTGCTAGTTTGCACCCTTTCTCTTCATCCCCATTTAGGCGTGAAATGTATTTCTATTCACAGCAGTGAAAAAGGAGAAGAGGAGGGAGCGCAAAGGAAGTGACACAAGCAATCTAATGGAAAAAACGCCTCTGTCTAATATCTGTAGAATTGCATATTCCTCTTCATACAAACCCGGACAACAAAAATGTGAGGCATCTATGGAACAGCCTTAGAACCATGTGGAGAAGACTTCAATTGGACCGCTGTGCCCTTAATGGCCATGTGGAAAAGGGGAATCTACTGAGAGGTAGCACTCTCTGGAAGTAGAGAGTTATTGTAAAAGTAATGTTGTAAAACTGCTGCAATTTTTTGAGTAGACTGCATGTACCGCATGCCATAGATGTTTGGTTTGAGTGGCAGCAGGCTACATACATTATTCCTAAATGGTTCTTTACAATGTCAAAGTGTTTTCTCTTTCTGCATATTCATTTTTTGGCTCTACAAAAGATTACATGTTATTTTGAAATCAACTATTCGTGCTGATAGTGGTGATCTCAGAGTATTACTGGAATGCAGGAAAAGTGGGTCAGTCCCTCAAGTTCAGAGAGTCTTATTTGAAGAAGCTCTTTTGTCAATACGTAAATTTACATTGAATATTACAAACATTACATAAGATGTTTGACAAGGTCCAATTTTGGAGCCCTTTCTTAACAACATCAACATACTCCTCCTACGTCAGAGTAAGACAAATACCAACAAAAACTATTATAACTATGCAGCTCATTGATTGATTATAAACACATCTCACGTTGGGTAGATGCAAAGAACAAATCAGTTAGTGGATGTGCCATAATTTTCTCCAGCTAAATCCAATAATAAAAAAAACAAAACAAGTCATAATATTTGTTAGTACAACCCATATCTTTATGTTCTCACTTTTTTTTTGGTAAAGTAGCTTCATCTGGGCTGGTGCTTTTTGGGTGTGACACCATCAAGGAGGGAGCCAAAAGCTGGGCTGCTGCCATTTAAAACTTCAATTATAGATAATTTTGTTTCGTGATTAGTCCTTTTTCTATACTAGACGTAGCTATGGGCTCAACGAAAAACCGGCTCACTAACTGCTTAACTGTTTCTTTCCAAGACAGAGCCACCTGTGGAGTTAGTTTCATGTTTATTTTTCTAATATAGAAAGGCTTTATAGATCAGTGCTTTTATGTTCCTTATGTATGTCTGAATCTGTCTCATTGAACCTTCAGTTGGCCTTGGCAGAAGGCAGCTCACACTGACTTGGTTTTGGTGGAGGTTTTTTGCTGTTAAAAGGGATTTTCTTCTCTCCACTCTTGCTGCATCGATGTGCATATTAAGAGACTGCTGTAGAGTCAGCGACACTATTTAAGTGAATACATTTGCCTCATGCTAATCCAAGAGGAGCCTGTCCTGCAAAGTCAATGAATCTATGCAATCAACTTTTTCCTTTGATATAAACCCTTTTCCTAATCTTATTATATGACTCAACTGAATTGTGTCTGTTAAGTGCCTGAGATGAAGTGTAATGAATTGGTGCTATATAAAGTGAATGAAAGGAAATAAAACTAAATAAAATTAGATTAAATTGAGTTGAATTTAACTGAATAGTTGATCTGAACTGAAATGAATCAAATTAAACTTATTAAAGCACATAGCTTCTGTAACTTCAGAGGGAAAATAATGATCAGGGCTGAGAACAAAGTGTAGTAACCATTAGAGCAAGGGTCTTCAATGTTTTTCAGGGCACAAACCCCCAAATCGATGGCGAGATGGAGCGGGAACCCCCCAATTATATATAGTGTTTGAAATGAAGTTACATCAAACTGTTTCTACAGTCACTCTATTACATAATGTAAGTAATGTAACGAAAGTAATTCCTCCCTGGAATTGTTAAAGTATTTCTGATTCTGATTCCTGGTCAATGGGACAGGTGTTGTGGTTGAGATGCTGAATGTGTGCAATGATGACTGAAAGACATCTTCTGCCTCAATTTATCTATTTACTACAGTGTGTTGAATTCATGTTAATGTGTATTTAAAGACATTTCAATTAGTGGAAAAAATTGCAGGGGGGAATATAAATAAAGTCTAATCAACCAATACTTTTGCGACTCCCATGCAGTACCTCTGTGGACCCCCTAGGGGCTGCGGACCCCCTGTTGAAGACCTCTGCATTAGAGACAAATTAGAGAATTACTAAGCAGCCTTTCTATCACTCATCAAACATTTGCAGCTCTAAAGGACAAATGTTCCAGCAGTTTCTTAAAAACTCATTGTGTCTGTGTCGCTATATGAGTGGATTACTGCATCATTGTCTGCTTGCCTAAATAGTAAATCTGAAAACTTTAGATGTTCCAAAATGCAACTGTCCATATCTTTACTAAAACTAACATAGTAAAGCACATCACCCTGGATCTAAAGTTCCTAGACTGTCTCCCTGTATCTCAGAGAAGATACGTTAAAATACTTCAGTTAGTTTATAAATCATTGAATGGCATGGCACCATAATATATCAAAGTTCTGTTGTCATTGTGTCTGCCCTAATCGCTATATAGGGCACAATATAGTGGTTACACCATTTTAAATAAGTGTCCAAACATCTAGTGTATGAAAAAGGAGTGGACTTGAATTTGCCCACAAAGCACCTTTAAAAGAAGTGATCATCTGCATATCCCAGATTGCTTTGCGAGAGTTATCCTTGCAAAGCATCATGGGATTAGTTGTGACAGTGACCTATTTCGGGTAGTGACAGCTGCAACAAATAACAAACATGTTGTATGCACTGTGCGTGGAGGTAGAGTTACGTGACCAATGGTAGTGAAGTAGTGAACGGTTAGTTAACTGATTTCACAATCTACTAGTGATTGAGGGATTTAGGGGTCAAGGCAGACTTTCGGACACAAACATTATGTCAGTTTTAAAGACTAATCAGCTAAATCTATTCTACACCTTCAAAACTAGAAACCCACATGGAAAGCAGCATATTAGCATATAGTTATTCTTCCACTTGTCTAGAGCAAACTCCCAGAAGCTCTAAAACTTTTGAAACTTCCTCAATATTTAAAAGGAAATTGCATTTACCTGTCCAGGATGTACCCCGCCTCTTGCTCGTAGACAGCTAGAGATAGGCACCAGCAGTATTGGGAAAGTTCTCTTTCTATGTGAACTAGTTCAAAGTTCAGTTCACACTTTTT
This sequence comes from Cyprinodon tularosa, assembly GCF_016077235.1. NCBI lineage: Eukaryota > Metazoa > Chordata > Actinopteri > Cyprinodontiformes > Cyprinodontidae > Cyprinodon > Cyprinodon tularosa. The sequence goes on along the minus strand of NW_024039718.1, from coordinate 1,128,968 downwards.
AAAATGAACTAGTTCAGTTCATAGTTCATAATTCAAATTTTTGCCTAAGTTCACAGTTACAAAATATGAACTAGTTCATAGTTCTTTTTTTTTTTTTTTTTTTTTCATATATTGCTCAATTACACATAGCCTACTGTAGAACCACAGCTTTCACCCCTACAGTATATTCTCAAAAACATCAGGAAAAATGTGCTGCTTGAATGGTCTTTTTTATGAGGGATTATTAAAAGAAAAACAGGAAAGTAGTCTTTAAGGTGTAAATGTTTTTTTTTTATTATTTTAATTATTTTTTCCATTTGAAATTCCATTTCAGTACATGCTAAAAAGGAATACTGTAATCCTGAAAAATATACCAGGCAGGTTTAAGTGCGGATTTTTTTACTGAAAGCCGGCGGGCAAAGTTTGCAGAGAAATGTAGGATTGTTGCCATTATCCTCACCGACCACCTGGTCATAAAACTGCTTTAAACGATCATACTGCTGCTTTGTCGCCTCCATGCTGCTGTGGCTTCCACGCTGCATTTTGTTTTGATGACGCACGCGGCTGTAGGCTACGACACTGGTAGCTGGTGTTGCCATAATGGGCGTTTTCCCCGCCACATATTAAGGCCTGTTTACGGTGTGATTTAGCCGGGGTTTCGCCTGGAGGGCTCTATAGAAATTTGGCAACCTATTGAACGGAGTTGAACTGAGAGAGCGTGCCGTTCACAGACACCAGAATGAACGAGTTCACAATAACGTTCATCAGGCAGTAATACAGCTCAGTTCAGTTCACGTTCGCCCAAAATATGAACAAGTTCATGAACTTTCGTTCAATGAACGCGTTCAGGCACAACACTGGGCACCAGCACACCTCGCGACCCCACTTGGGATTAAAATGGATGGATGGATGGATGGATGGATGGATGGATGGATGGATGGATGGATGGATGGATGGATGGATGGATGGATGGATGGATGGATGGTTGGATGGATGGATGGATGGATGGATGGATTTAAACTTAACATTAAACAACACTGTGTAACTTTTAGCCATTAGGGGATGCTTGACCTGTAACTTCCAAGTTTGGCCCCCAACTAAAGGTCACTGGTGACACTGCTCTATTGTTAAATCAAACAGTCTCCACCCATGTTTTGGAATTTGATAGCAAACCACTTTGGAGTGCTATCAGATGGAGAAGTTACTTTAAGTTATGTGTGAGGAGTTTCTGTCAGTAATTACCAGTTTGTGTAACATACAAAAACAAATATGTTTGGGCTGCAACTATTCACTAGAGACTGGAATAAATCCCCAACAGGCATGGAAAGTCCATATGAAGAGAATTATATTTAGTAACTAACTACTGCCAGGAGCACTAGGATTATCAGCTCCATGACATATCTATCATACAAAAAAAAACTTTCTCACAGATTCCTTTGGATTTGACCTTGTTGTCACAAACTAATTCTAACAAAAATTGTTATCATAAATTCACAGTTTTAAAATTATGATTTACACTTGTGAAAGTAAAATCTGTTGGGCTCCTTTTGGCATCAAGACAATTATTCTTATTGCCACCTTGCCAGACAGGACACTGTAAAAAAAAAAAAAAAAAAAAAAAAAAAAAAAAAAAAAAAAAAAAAAAAAAAAAAAAAAATTATGATTTAATGGTAAAAAAGGAATCATGATCCTATGTAAAAACTTCTCCCTTTACCTGGTAACTGGTTGATTAAAAATACTATGGGCACTTTTGTGGTAGCTAGAATTTTTTACATTGATATGAGTTGTTGAACAGCCTTGATTTAGCCACTTTAAGGTTTTTTGAGCATGAATATTCTGTCTAAGGTTATACTATATCTGTTTAAATTGATTTTAGTCCATGTTCAGACATTGGGGGACACTTGGGACATTCACGGATCGATATTTTGGTGCACCACTGGTTGTTCTCCTGCTGCACAACCCAAATGCCCTAAAGTTTTTGAAATAAAAAGACAGCATTAATGCCCTTAATTTATCGGATAACATGTTTACTTGTTTAATCATCAAACCTAAAGAGAAAATAAGTTCTTCGGCTTCAAGAAGGAACCAGAGATGTAGTTACATCTCCAATAATGTATGCATGTCCACAACATGGAAAGCCAGAGGAACTAGGTATCAGCTCCATAACTTCAAAGACTTGATAGAATATTATTTTAATTACCTTTACTGATTGAAAAAGAATAGTACTCTTGAATAATATTACCTCAGTAATATTCTAACACTTTCTTATCAGGTGTACCACAAATCTAATTCCTTTTCATTCTCAGAATCTTGTAGAATATGGCTTTCTAGCTCTATGAATACATATATATGAATCCCCTTCAGACTTCTAAGAGCAGTTGAGGAATTCATTGGGAGTTTTCATTAAAAACCACACCGCAGCTCCCCTCTGTGTCGCAAAGCAACACATCACTGTATCACAGTGTCAGTACATCACACAGCAGTCTCATCCTCTAAATTTTACAAAGAAATTCAGACACTATCTTTGAACATGAACTTTCATAAAATTTGTAACTTAAAGTTTCAAGACATTTTCCTGTTACTGTACTCTAATGTCAATTTTGTGAGACTTTAATGTCATAGACTCAAAAGAAAGACCCAAAGGTTTGGTGTTTAATCCTTGCTTTTCTAACACATGTTGATATGCCCTTGGGCAAGGCATTTAAACCTCAAAAATAGCTATTCAGAGACACTCTTGACCAGATCTCCACTCCTAAAGGACGAAAATGAAATTGTCCAATATGTGCATAGCCTCAGAGCTACATTCCAAATTATGTGACCATCATTTGCAGCAAAATGTGGTTCTGTTTAATGCAGTTAATCCACGTAAACTCACAAAAAAATGTAATCTCAAGGCACTTTAAAAACGAGTTCAATTAATCTATTCATAAAAAGATTACAAATTAATATTGTACCTTTCAGCTGATCCTACTTATCAATTAATCCTATTAAGTTCAGTTTGTTGTCCAACTTTATCAAAAGGATTTCTGTCTAGAGAAGCAAGCAGATTTAATCGAGTCTCTGAAGTGCAGAATTTACGCCTCTTGGACAAGATTGTAGAGATGGTGGATTGTTGCCGGCAGTGTGTCATTGACTTTATGGCAATCCCTCATTCTCACATTGCATGAAGCAACGGTGTTCTAAAACTGTGTGAATGAAGTGCTAAAGATAAGGGATTAAATGCAAAATAAAATCGACACATACACTATATTGCCAAAAGTATTTGCTCACCCATCCAAATTATTGGAATCAGGTGTTCCAATCACTTCCATGGCCACAGGTGTATAAATTCAAGCACCTAGGCATGCAGACTGTTTTTACAAACATTTGTGAAAGAATGGGTCGCTCTCAGGAGCTCAGTGAATTCCAGCGTGGAACTGTGATAGGATGCCACCTGTGCAACAAATCCAGTCGTGAAATTTCCTCGCTCCTAAATATTCCACAGTCAACTGTCAGCTGTATTATAAGAAAATGGAAGTGTTTGGGAACGACAGCAACTCAGCCACGAAGTGGTAGGCCACGTAAACTGACGGAGCGGGGTCAGCGGATGCTGAAGCGCATAGTGCGAAGAGGTCGCCAACTTTCTGCAGAGTCAATCACTACAGACCTCCAAACTTCATGTGGCCTTCAGATTAGCTCAAGAACAGTGCGCAGAGAGCTTCATGGAATGGGTTTCCATGGTCGAGCAGCTGCATCCAAGCCATACATCACCAAGTGCAATGCAAAGCGTCGGATGCGGTGGTGTAAAGCACGCCGCCACTGGACTCTAGAGCAGTGGAGACGCGTTCTCTGGAGTGACGAATCGCGCTTCTCCATCTGGCAATCTGATGGACGGGTCTGGGTTTGGCGGTTGCCAGGAGAACGGTACTTGTCTGACTGCATTGTGCCAAGTGTAAAGTTTGGTGGAGGGGGGATTATGGTGTGGGGTTGTTTTTCAGGAGCTGGGCTTGGCCCCTTAGTTCCAGTGAAAGGAACTCTGAATGCTTCAGCATACCAAGACATTTTGGACAATTCCATGCTCCCAACTTTGTGGGAACAGTTTGGAGCTGGCCCCTTCCTCTTCCAACATGACTGTGCACCAGTGCACAAAGCAAGGTCCATAAAGACATGGATGACAGAGTCTGGTGTGGATGAACTTGACTGGCCTGCACAGAGTCCTGACCTCAACCCGATAGAACACCTTTGGGATGAATTAGAGCGGAGACTGAGAGCCAGGCCTTCTCGTCCAACATCAGTGTGCGACCTCACAAATGCGCTTCTGGAAGAATGGTCCAAAATTCCCATAAACACACTCCTAAACCTTGTGGACAGCCTTCCCAGAAGAGTTGAAGCTGTTCTAGCTGCAAAGGGTGGACCGACGTCATATTGAACCCTATGGATTAGGAACGGGATGTCACTTAAGCTCATATGTGAGTCAAGGCAGGTGAGCAAATACTTTTGGCAATATAGTGTACGTATCTATGCATTAAGATTTAAAAATATTAATAATTTCCCTTTTACTTCACAATGACTCTCCTTAGTCTTGCTCCACAACACAAAAACTCAATAAAGTATCCTCAGATATGGGCTGAAAACTTTAAAAAAGTTAAAATGGTATGAATGCAAGGCATAGTTTTACCACTAAATGATGCTGATGAAGGGGATTGCATGTGTCAAAACTCTGTCACATGTATATGAGTACTAGAAGGCAGTATAATGCATACATGTGCATCTTATATACCATTCATGCTACTATTCATTTGCATATGTTTTGTCTTGCTTTTTTTGTGATATGCAGTACCTTGATAATTTAGAATATAAACAGTAAAAACCTCTGAAAAACAACCTTTTAGAGAGCAGAGCAATCACACAAAGGGCAATCTATAAAAAAAGAGTAACAAAGAGTCATCCTTAACCCACAAACAACCTAGAAAGACATGCCTCCAGTTCATCTTCAACACTTTTATTACTTTTTAAAATCTTTTAAAGCCACTGCAATTCATTTTTAATGCGGATGAATATTTCACTGCGCTCTAGAGTTACAAAAGGACAGAGTGGGAAAGTCAAGATGATATAAGAGATGTGTGGTAGAGAAAGTCAGCCTAATGTCTGTTCTTATATCCAATTTTCAGAGTATTACCTCCTTACCTAATGGTCTGAAATGCAGTGATGTGTTACTAAGGATAAAGCTTTGAAACACTTATAATTAGCCAGTGAAAAAACTGCCTGCACTCCCCTAGTGTTACCTTAAATCCTTCTGACTGGATCTGTCTAAAGCTTTCATCCTGCATGTTTTATAGACTAAAACCAACCACCCAACTGCACTGCATCATTGCACCTGGCATTATGTACATATAGATATCTCTGATGCAAAGAGGAATAAAAACGAAAGAAATAAAGAGAAACAGCAGTGGTGGGAATTGAGGCCACAGGTAACAGTCAGCAAGCAGGAATGAGAGAAGAATGCTTCCTCAGCAGCCTTTTTTCTTCTCAATTATCTGCTGCTCACCAAAGATGATGATGGATTGTATTTGAAGACAGGAAAAAAAAAAAAAACTCTTAGTAGACTTAAAGTTTAGCTGAAACCGTATGGTCAAGAGAGCCATTAATCCATCTCAGAGTGGCGACCCATTGAACTCCTCCGGCGGAATGCGTGATCGAGCTATAGACAGAGCAGTTGTAGAGATAAAGCGGCAGAGTACAGATCTGATTAGGTGCCTGTCTTTGCACACTCCACAGGGATTAAACACAGCATCTTCTTGTTAGACCTCCCCACTTTATTCAATACTCTACATTTGCTGTAAGTGAATAGCGATATACTAGGGAGTACAAATCATAATTCCCCTCACTGTTTTTTACCCCTGCATGGATGCAAAATTAGATTAACATATTTTTTTTGTGACTAATTTGCAACTGGTGCTGGTGAAACATTAATTTCATTATGTGCTATTTCTCCCATAGTATCAAAACTTGATAAAAAGAAAAACACTTGTTTATACACTCTGGTTTAGTAAAAACTGTAAGAAATATTACACTCCCACTGGTATCTGCATTTGCATGCTAAAAGTGTCATTTGCATTTTTATATAAATTTTGCTCATAAATTTATCCTGAGTAACTAGGGTCTACGGCTTTTTAGGCAAACATAGAGTTACATGCATTTACTGTCTTTATTTCATGTTTTATGAGTAAATTTTTTGTTTTAAATGTAGCCTTAGTTTGATAAAGTAAATTGTTTTTATAAATTGTTTTATCTTGTATATTCAAATCATGAATGTAGTGCCATTTTTCTTTGATTTTATGGAGCCATACTTCTTTTCAAAGTTGCTTGTATTCATTGAGGTTTGCAGACTTTTCTTTCTGGACTCCAATAGGGTAATTCAGTGGGTTTTCCTGTACAGCTTTTCTGATCTAGAATTGTTCCTGCTTGTGATCTTTGTTATGTCTTTAATCTAGATCAGAACATGGTTAAGCTTTCATACGAAGGGTCTAATCATTTAGTGTAGAATGCTTTATCTACAAAATGAGCTGAACCAGACATACCAAGCCAGTAGATAATGAGAAGGAATTTTTAGGTCTCCTTGTTTTTTTTGTTTTTTTTTGTTTTGTTTGTTTTTTATCTTTGTTTTTTTGTTTGTTTTTTTCAGATTATTGCAGTTAAACCTTAGTTTGGGTTCCAAGACTGGAGCTGTTTGCTTTTTGTGCCACTACAGGTATACTGTAATAATAAGAAATGGGTAGAGAGAGGTGGTGGAGTAGGCCTGCAGAAAAGGTCCTAAGGTCAAGAATCGAACCCCTGAAAGCTGTGTGAAGGATTAATAGCATTGATTTAGCATAGAGTTAGTGCACACCCACACTTCGCTCTTAAGTCATTCAGAAGAGGTAAAAGTGTGTTTTGATTCTTTCCGTTAAATGTAATTTTTATATATATTTATTTAAAAACAGGATAAGGTGAAAGAAAAGCACATAATGTCATTGCTTCCTAAACCCTACTGCTTCACAGTGATACTTCATAATTAGAATAGAACAACTTTGGGTTTTATTGTTACATATGCCATCAATACTAGTAACAGAGTATTGTATGTGGCAGATCTTTGGGTCACACTAAAACCTACTCTGTGGTTTGTAAAAAGCCACTGCCCCCTTATTGAGAATAAAAAACGAACCTGGAAGGAAAATGTAATCATTTGTTGCCAGAGCCCTCAACGATTTCTGTTTTTATTACCTTCTCTATGAGAAAGTCTGATCTACAGGGAGGCGAGTCTACAGTTAAAGCAAAGCTGTTAAAGCAGAAGGAAGGATTGTAAGTTATTTTCATATAAACTTTTTAAGTCTGTTTTTTCCCAAGGCTACCAAGTCTGCTACCGAAGTAAAGCAAGAGAACAAAAGTCATAAAAAAAATACTTAGGAGTGCTTTAATGTGATGTGTATAATCTGCACAGTTAAACTACTGTAAAAATATTTTATTTTTTTATTTTTTTAATTGAGAATGAGAAGTGTGTTTTATTTGATTTTAGGAATTTGATAAAAACATTTAAATTAGAGCATTTTAATCAATCTAAAATATACATGGGAAGTTTAAAGAAATTTCAAGTTTAACTTGTAAAAGTGTAAAGAATAATCTGCATTGTTTTATTGTTCTGTTAACATACTTACAATTATGCAACAAGGTTAGTCATTTTCTGTCTTTTTGCACTCAGATTTTTCACAAGTAAATATCCCTTAAGCTCAGCAAGTTGAATTAATTTTCGTCTCCAATGGAAATGCTGGTAGTGGTGGCGATATTTTTACAGGAAGAGGGGCCCAAAATCAGGTCCTGCCTCCATGCAGCCTTTGGTATGTCATGTGTGATTGATAACTACAAAATACACAAATTCTTATCTCCACACAATAAATAAAAGGCTTATATTCAAACAAAACATTTATTATTATTACATCTGAATTTACAGAACTGCTGCAGCCAAAAAGTTTATGATCAAGCTGATCTAACATTTTAAAAGGTTTAATGTGCATAATTACATTTTCCAAAGACGAAAATCTAATTTGTGTTCTTTAAGAAAGCAGCAGAACTCAAAAACACTCTGCAGCCCATTTTTGCCTTTTCCATGAACACTAAAAGGGTGAAAGTAAGGACACTTTCTCATCAACAGCTATTAATCAATTAATCAATAAGCAATTTATTTTTTAAGATATTTTTTAGTGGAAAAAAACACACAAAAGAATTCAAAGGAATACAAGTCTCACTGTTTTTAATTTTCAATTAAAAATGGTTTTTTTCTTTAATCTTTACCTCCTGGGTAGTTAATTATGCATGCAATATTTAACTGAAACAAGCAAACCCTGTTTACTATATAAATGTGTTCTTGTAAAGGGGACCTCACAAAATCCCTGAGGGCCACATATTTAGAAACCCCTGATCTAAACTGAAAGATAAGAAATGGGTGAGCTTATTCAGATAAGAGGGCTATGATAACACTGGAGGAAATGCAGAGACCCACAGCTATGCTGGGAGTATCTCTTAAAGGGATAATTATGCATTTAAACATTAAATACGGTTTAATAAAAACTATCTAGCTGCAAACTACAAGAAATATCACCTCAATGAATTTTAAAAACAAACAGATTATATCCACATACAGTACAGTAACATGTAACTTCTCATTTTGATCCAGCGAAATGGAGTCAAATTACTTTCTAAAGGCCAATTTGTAAAAAGTTTAGCAAGGAATGTAGACTGTTTGTGTAAAATCATTGACATTGGAGCAGTTCTTCAGTTTCAACCCTAAACTATGATGGTCGCAAAACACAAAACCATTTTTAACAGAAAAAAGCAATGAGCAGAACTTGGCTCAATGTAAGCAGCAATAAAAAAAAATCAAAAAAATTATTGAGAAAACATTTTAGACACAGAGATGCTCTGGTCAAAAGTTGCTATCTTTGTTTAAGTATAACTGCATTTAATAGATATAAGTGGTTTTGTTGTTGCTTTATCTGGTAGAATGACACAATATAAAAAGTAGGCTCTTAGCCAGCGGTACAGCCTACAAGAAAGAAAAGGAGGCCTTGCTGACGTATGCTGATATGTGGGGCATAAGTTACAGGTAAGTAATGTGATTGTTGACATATGTTAAGTGTAAGTTACATATAAGTCGTGGTGTCTAGCTTATCCAAAATTGAGTAACCTTTGCATAACTTATACGGAACTTATCAAGAACCTATCTCCAATGCAACATATTTGACATGTTCCAGATGCTTGCTGAGCGTGTTTCTAACTTACAGCTCTTGTATACTGTAATGGCGTATTGGGAGCATTTTGGTATAATAGGGGGGTTCACAGGAGGAAACTGTCAGTTCTCATGCAGACTTTATCCCCATCATAGGGTGAGCAAGAAGGTGAGTTAGATGGATCCACCCTGCATTCATGCCCATGGCCACAACCAACAAACGTCCTAGCAGACATGACTCTGAATCTGCTGCGACTGCAAACTTTCTTTCTTTTTCTTTTTTCTATTTATCTATTCTTTTTTTTTTTTTTTTTTTGGCAGGCGGTAAACAGCAGCTAGGTTAATACCGCAATCAAAGACATATTTTTATGCAGGCCGGGCGCCTTCAGATGCATTGCTGGTTATTACGCTGCATTACGTTATGCATAAGTTAGGCTGTCGTTGGACATAAGTTCTGGACTCATTATGAATATGCTATGTATACGCCCAAAATTGAAAAACTACATAGAAAGTTCAGCGTATGCCAGCATTCTAGAAGATTCTGGGACGTCACATCTGTCATACGCTGGCTAAATCGCCAAGGCATGACAGGGCATTGAGATAAGCGCATAATTTAACTTCTCAGCTTACATGATCGTGGGTAAAACCTTTTAGAAATATTTCATTCACCCTGAACTCAGATCCCCTCAATGAAACATGGTGATGGCAGCAAAATGGTGTTGGGATGCCGTTCTTCAGCAGAAAGAAGGACTAATTTAAATACACACTAATCCTGAAAAAAACACGGAGTCAAAGATCTCTTTAGATCAATGCATATTCATATGTTACAGTTCCCCAAAGACTAGACCTAAATTGAATTCAGATTCTTTGGCAAGAGTTGAAAATTAATGTTCATAAACACTCCTCAGTCAGTCTGATTGAACCAGGGCCATTTTTCAAAGAAATCTGGGTTAATTTCCCAATTTCTAAATTATTTCTAAGATCAAAAGATTTATAGCATTTTCCTTCACTTTAACAATTATGTACTTGCATGTGATGGTGTTTCAAATAAAGTCACAAAAAATGCTGTTTAGTTTTGCGAAACATGAAAAGGCTAAAATACTACTTCTACAGGGACTGCAGAGTTCAAACAAATAATGTCTTTAGCAGTGCTGGTTCTTCCAGAAGTTGGATTTCAAATAGCTTTTTAATTGATAGAATCTGCCTTGTCAGATTCTCAGGCCTTAACATCACTCATCCTTACCGGGCTTCACATTATCTCCACTTTTTTTCTCCAGCTGTCTGATTCTGTCTTATTTTTCAAACTGTGCTGAACTAACAGCTCAGGGGAAAAAGAGTATTTCCTCTCCTTCTCAAAACAAGAAAATCCTTCTCTGGCACATGAATGAAATATGCTGACACGTGATTGAGCGATAATTCTGCTGTGACTTAAAAAGTCGTTCTTGAACCTGAAGAATAAATAAAATGTTATAAAAAGGATCTCACGGGGGAGAAAAAAGTACATGTGGATTGAGTAAAACAGAGAAGAATAGCTTCAATGCTGACCTTCCTAAAGAGGAATATTTTGACACATCAACTTGAAGCTCTGTTTAATTTCTCAATAAATAATTTCCCCTAAGGGCTCCTCTCCCTCTGCTCTCTCTTTTTCCTTTGCATTTCAAAGCTTCAGATCTTTTCTCTCAGATCCATTTAGTCTTTTATAATTTTTCTCTTTTCCCCTGCCTTTCTGCTATGTTTTTCTCAATTGTTTTTTTCTTTTTTGCCTGCCACTCTCTTTTCCTTTTCTTATGCTTATGTTAGTAGATTTGCAAACACAGCATAAATAGATAACAGAGCATAAACAGATTAATAGAGTAGTCTCACTGAATCATTTATGCTGTGTACTGTAACCAAACTTCGTCTACAATACTGTTTGTAATGAAGCTGAGGTTGAAGATAAGCTGTAGCTCTGGTAAAAGCCTTATTAGCAGAGCAAAATAATGAATAATATATGAGCAAGTATCTACAGTCGAAGGTGTGTACATGCAATTTTTCTTGCCGTTGGTGCACCATTACAAAGACTGATGATGAATATTGGCTTGTTAATTAACTTATCCGTTACAGATTTATGAGATAACTAACACGTCTAAGTTGTTTACACCACAGTTGTATTAATCAGAGGAGTGCTTTACAAGTGGATCTCAATAAATTGAAAATATTTGAAAAGTTATTACCTTCTGTAAATACATTAAATAGGGAAACCATTAAATAGCATAAATTCAGTACACATTTGACCTAATTATACCCTTTTTAACAACTGTGCAATGTTTCTTTTCTTACATGTAGGTTTTCCTTTGCTGAAAAATACTTTTTAATAGTTTTTATTTACTATTTTGTTCTTTCTATGTTTTGTTAATGGCTTTTTTCGTAATTATTCTATTTCTAAAGCATTTATTTCTTTTCAAAATATTGTTTATGGGGTATAGCTTATGAAAATTAAGAATCCATTTCCTAGAATATTGGTTTATTATTATTAAGACCAATAACAGAAGGGTTTTTAATACAGATTATTAAAAATGTGTCATTAAACATCGCTAGGCTTGGTCTCTTTTTGAATGACACCAATGCACCATCGTATGAAGGGGATCAGTCTGTGGCTCTGGTGAAGTACAGTAATAGGAAATTTCATGGGTTTTTTTCAAGTGACTATTAGTTTGCCTGTATTGCCTGGTCTGGTATCTCCAGTGATGGGACTAACGGCGTTGAAAGTAACGGCGTTACTAACGCCGTTACCTTGTTTTAGTAACGAGTAATCTAACTAATTACTTTGACTGTAACTATAACGCAGTTACCATTGCAGAAACCCCGTTACTGCGCGTTACTCAGGTCGCACAATGAACCTTTTTTCATGATAGGACTCGTGCGCAGCTGCGTGAAGCTGACACCCCACCCACGTCAAAAAACTGCAAATAGACTGAATGGTTAGTGCAACGTTAGCGCAGATTTGTGCTGAAAAAAATATTGTTTGTGCTACTTTTGTTTAAGAGATATTAAAGATTATTTTTAGGTCATCCAGAGGTGCGCGCCTTGTCATGAGAGAGGGGAGGATGAGAATGGCTGATGAATAGTGAGATTCCGTCTGTCAGTTGGGTAGGCGGGTGTCTCCGCTGGTGGGTGTTAACGTACAGCACACACAGAGAGATGGAGAGTGAGGATGACTCCAGCAGCAAAACAGCGTTTTCCTGATAGAAATATCGGTGTTAGGTCGAGCTGCGTTTCCCCATCACATACGGTTTCCTCTGCATCTCCGCACAGCGCAGGCGGCACGATTCACCGCACACGCGACATGAAACGCGCATGCTCGCTAAAGGCGCGCAACAGTCGCCCTGTGCTCGCGCCACAGGAGAACTATGGAGAGCGTGAACGATCAAATGATAGCCTATATGGAGAAAAGGAGAAGGATGGATGGATGGATGGATGGATGGATGGATGGATGGATGGATGGATGGATGGATGGATGGATGGATGGATGGATGGATGGATGGATGGATGGATGGATGGATGGACGGACGGATGGATGGATACTCTGCCTTCTCAACCTACTGTATTTTTTATTTTAAACATTATTTGATGGCCTTTGTGGCAGCCGGCAGGGATGGAGATCCATATTTTATGTCACACACAGAGTATAGATTTAGATAGATAGATAGATAGATAGATAGATAGATAGATAGATAGATAGATAGATAGATAGATAGATAGATAGATAGATAGATAGATAGATAGATAGATAGATAGATAGATAGATAGATAGATAGATAGATAGATAGATAGATAGATAGATAGATAGATAGATAGATAGATAGATAGATAGATAGATAGATAGATAGATATTGCAGTACACAGGATTTCAGAATTAGACATCCCCAGTTATTAATTTCATATACTCACCAGATCTGAATGCCCTGTTAAAAAACTTCACATGGCGTTCCCCCCTGATGTCATTTACGTTGAGTTGCAATAAATGCAAAACTCTCTGCAGGTTCTTGTCTTTGTCGTTCGCTCTATTCAGCTGGCTTTGGAAACACACGGCAAGAAGGTGGGGGCCGGGTGGTGAGGGTTACGGGGGCGAGAAACGCAAAAGTAACGCAATAGTTACTTTTACTAGTAACTAGTTACTTTTATTGTGGAGTAACTCAGTTAGTAACTCAGTTACTTTTTGGGAGAAGTAACTAGTAACTATAACTAATTACTTTTTCAAAGTAACGTGCCCAACACTGGGTATCTCTCATCTGTCTCTTGACAATACTTCATAGATTCTCTTTTGGGGTTCAGGACAGGGATACTTGCTTGCATCATTGTTCTATTTAAATCTCTATTTAATTCATTTCATCCTCTTTTTGTCTTCAAACTACTTAGAGCTAAGAATTTTCAATTTCAAAGCTATGCAGTTTTTCATTTTGCTTCATTCAGCCTTGTGCTAAGGATTGATTTCTATTTATTCTCAGAAAGGAGTGATTTATACAACTGTGTCAGCATGTGTGAGTGTATGCAATTTAGTGTGTAAGAAAGAAAATGAAATAGGGGGAAATACATATATTTGTTGTTGATCAGTTCATTAAGTCTGAGGGCATGAGGATGTCAGTTATATGTTGTAATGTATCCCAGATGGGACAATGTTTTGGCGACAAGGGCCATTCTTTTAAGGGCTGCACCCATCTGTGCTGTCACCAGGTTGCAGAACGACAATCCCACCAAGCTATAAAACTGAGCCTCCAGATCTGATGAGATTCAACATGACAGCATGATGCACACATAAATGTGCACTGAGAGAAAGTCTGAGCTCTCAGTACTGAAAAGGGGGAGGAAAAGGCTATGATAAATATGAAGTAATTCAAACATGTTCTGATCAACACACCTGTAGATGATGCAGGCACAGTCCCTGCAGGTCCCACAGTTTTCAATGTCCTGCCCCGTCCTGTAGGAATGTCTTCTGTTGAAAAGCACAGAGATGACATATCAGGGATATAAGGACAATGTGTTGCTGCACACCCGATTGTGTACCCCTCTGAGGCATCAAGATAACTAAGTGTTCAGAATTTCTCGCACAAACATCATAAAGAGTCCACCAATCTTCTTCCTGAAATCACCCCTGACAATTTTTTAATGAACTACCCATCCCCACTCCCCAGACAAGCTCACTCTGTTATGTAAACCATGAATCACTGTGTCACACCGGTCATAACATAATGCTTATAAGGTTAAAGTCGAGTTTGCATGCATACATGCAGTGGTGGAGTTATTATACTGGAACAGGCGTAATGAGAAAGGAGCGCTGTCAGTCAAACAGTAACATGCCTGGAAAGTGTAGCCCTTGTATTAATGTTATCATTCTATCTTGGAATATTGTGATATTCAACATAACAGCATTTTGTATTTACAAACACTGTATAAACCCTTTATATAGATCTGTGTTACATTACACCAACATCAGTGTTTTGGGTCAGTTATGATAAATAATAATATTTCTATTTACTTAATCATTTATATTTTATCTTTATTTACTGTTTCAAAATTCTACAATGTACATAAAGTTCAAAAGTTTTTGCCATAAATACCTTTGCTTAACTTATAAGATGGGTTGAATCTTTTGGGTATCATTCCACAACATACTAACAATAGTTAGCAGGAATTTTAACCAATTTCTCCCTACAGAGCCAGTGTCACTCAGACAGGTTTGTAATCCAGTTTGCTTGCATAAACTTTTTTAGCTTTTCTTTGAAAATGTCCATTAAATTGAAATCAGGGCTTTTTGATGGTCTCTTTATAACAATTACTTTCCTTCCCTTAAGAAATGTTGCAAATAATTTGGTGATATGCTTTGTTTGTGCTATGCTTGTGTTATTGTCCATTTAGAAGAAAATCTTTGCCCTAATCTTTAACATCCTAACTTATGTCTTAATTCGTAGCTTCTGTGTATGTCTACACAATATTCTTTCTTTTTAACCCCCTTTAATTTACAACAGGATGTTGTCATCCCCGAAGGTCACAACTGAGATGATGTTTTGAGGCAAACAAGCTTCCCTTTTGAAACAATGGCTGGTCATTATGACAGAACACTTCATATTTAGTTTCATCAGACCAGAGGACATGTCTCCAAAGATTAAGGCCTTTGCCCCTGTGTGGAATTTTTAACTGTAATCTATTCTTTCTGTATTGCTTAAAGCAAAAAGAAAAATATCTTCCTTTTGAGTTAATAGCTTCTTAGTCTCTCAGTTCGCAGAAATCATCTCAGTTCTGAAAACTATGCTGTCTTGAAATACAAAATGGAATTAAAATTGTGTTAAATTATAGGAACTGAAAACTGTACCCAAGAGTGGACTAGTCATGTGGGTGTGAACAATTCCCATACGATCTTGCTTGTTTTCGTATAATTTTCTTAGAATATTAAACAGTGGTGTTTTGGCTTAAAATGAATTGTTGTTTTTTTTTCTTCAGCTAAATCAAGAAGTATTAGAAGCTTAAAAAGCCATTGTTTCATCATCTGAGCTTTCCCTAAATTTTAAAAGCATTTTTCTTTTAGGGGTTTATAAACTTCTGAATTTAAAGAAAACACTAAAAATTGAGGCTTTTCTG
The DNA here is from genome assembly GCF_016077235.1 of Cyprinodon tularosa. Classification (NCBI taxonomy): domain Eukaryota; kingdom Metazoa; phylum Chordata; class Actinopteri; order Cyprinodontiformes; family Cyprinodontidae; genus Cyprinodon; species Cyprinodon tularosa. The sequence goes on along the minus strand of NW_024039718.1, from coordinate 1,113,133 downwards.
CAAACAGAAGTAATTAAGTATGTCTTTACTGAGTTAAAAAATTTGAAGTTTGTGCTAATTTATTTTAAGATTGTGAGAAAATTGGGTTATTTTTTATGTTCTGAATGTAAACATCAATTTTCAGCTGTTTTACTTAAAGCATTCTTTGCAGTCATAGACACACATCCAGGCTCATATCTTTTCCTTTCCAAGAATGTTTCCACATTATAAATGTACCATTTTGGTGTGATAAGGCAGGAGAAATTACTAAACCGCTTACAACGTAGGACGCAGATTAATTAAAGACTTGATAGGAACAGTAAAGGGTTTACACTAAGAAGCTTGGAGAATCTGAAACCACCAACATGACAGGAGTAAAATGTTGATTTCCATCAAACTCTGCATGCTGCACACATACATGAGGCTAGAGCTGCTTACTATGGGTGCAACAGGGTCACCTAAAGACTTTCTCTAGTCTCACATGACATCAACTCTTTGACATATATATACAGTATCATTTAAATTCATGTAAAATGTCATTAAAATAGGTATACCTACATATCAGTATTCTGTCTTGTATTTCTTAGTCCCGTTTCTTAACAGACCCAGATATTTTGGCCAGTTTATTGTATATTCACAGTCTTCTGATTAAATACAAATTGTTTTGGGTCTCCCTCCACATAGTCTTATATTAACAATGACTACAATATTGAAGTTGACTATAATTAGGGTAACGACATAAAAAAAAACCTTAAATAATATTAAATAATCACCTCACCTGTTTTATGTTGAGGAATAATTTACCATAAACAAACCACTTTCTACACAAATGTAAAAAATTATGTTTAAGTGTATGGCTGCATTACTTATGTTTTTAGAATGTTTTGTGAATGATGAACTCTTGAGAAATTAACTGTGTTGAATAAAACAATGAACACACTTACCTGCTTATTAATTTCTACTGCCCTACAACTTATTTTGTACCATCTATCTTTCTGTTGGGCAAAGCAGATTCTACATACAGAGCAGCAGATGGTTGTTTTACACAACGCTTGGCCCTGGGCTACGAGGTCCAGCGGGGCAAGGTTTACAACACTGTTGGCCTGAGGGGTTTTAGTCAAAATGTATTTACAGCTTCAAATACTTGATTGCTCTCCTTCTGACCTAAGACTTTTATGTTGCTTTAAAAGTAAAACAAGTTCCTTTTTGACAACTTATTTTAATCCTGGGTCACAATTAATTTCAAATTATTTTTAACACTACCAATGCATTGCTCAAGAGTTGATAAAACTGCATAAGGCCAAACCGTCTCTTGAGTGAGTCCCCTACAACTTCTGTTCCAATGTAAAGATTAAGTTTTTAGACCCAGAAGTTTCCAATCCCTATCAGGTATATTAATGACAAAAGTAATAGCCATTTCTATGTTTAAAGTAGTTTAAAGGGGAACACAATTCAGGAGAACCAGAGTGCTTTCCAAATAAGTTTCAATCAGTGTCTAAAACAAAACTAAAGCAAATTCTGAAATGGTTGCTTGGTGCAGGACTGTGAAACATACGCTCCCAACCCTAAAGCCATGGTTGACTTGTTTAATAGAAATAATTACATGCTTATGTTTAGATGCACTTCTTACACCACTGATGCGTGTTGCCCCTTATAGTAATTTCTCAACAGTTCAGTGTACTACTCACCCATCTCTCTCGGCCTCCTTTTTCTCAAGGTCTTGAATAACATCCAGTAGGACCTTGATGGTGTTTTGGCTTGTCTCCAGGACACCCTCAAGACTGTGAAGCTGGTTCTGGAGACTGCGAATGTCATGCAAGGGTCCATTGGGGCTCAGGAGCTTTTCTGTCACCCTTGATGGGTCGAGTTTACACCTGGCTCCAGACATCAAACCTCCGAGAATTTCTTGAACCTGTCTTAAAGTGTCGGCTTGTGTGGGACTCAGCGGCCCAGTGCCAGATTGCTCCCCAGAGGCAGAGCAGCCCCTGGCACTAGAGCAGCCCTGCTGGTTAGGAGGCAAAGAGCATTGGCTGTTTGGTGTGTTGGGCCTGATGCTGGCTCCTGAGCAGAGCATTTTGTGTAACACCCCAAGCTGAGCTTGGGCTGAGCTAAGACAGCTGGGTTTAAAACAGGCCTTGGCAGGGGAGGAGGTGGAGGAACGCCTCTCTCCCTTCATCACAGCAACTGGCGGTGTTTGAGCTCTGTGCTTCAGAGAACTAGCTCCCCCACAGAGCTTGGGTAAGTCTGTACACTGTACATCCTTTGTATCCGGCTTTTTCTCCTCACTCTCTACAACTTTTTCACTGACCTTGCTCTCTGTCCTGAGCATGGGTGTTCGAGCTGTGGTGCCTGCTGGCTCACTTCCCTTTTTCCTTGGTGTGTAGGGAGGAGGTGGTGGAGGAGGAGGTGGAAGTCGAATGCCCCTTTTATCCTGAGCATTATAGGGAGCTTGAGAGGGGGGGGTGTATGGTGGTGCAGCGCGGAATGTAGAAGAGTACAAAGGAACAGCTTTAGTTGGAGTCCCAACAGCTTGAGCATTTTGAAGAGTGGAAACATAGGCTTTCACGTTTGGAGGTGGAGAAGTGCAAGATTCAAGTCTAGGGACAGGGGAGGGATAAAGGGTCATCCCTGTGCTGGTAGGGGGGATATTTTGCACTGTTTGATATGGTATATTACAGTGAGATACTGTTTGTATAACTGTGGTGTAAGAAGGGGATGTTTGATTAATGTGAGGTACATGTGGGCCACTGGGATGTGTACTGGTATAATATGATATGGAGGTGCAAGATAGGGCAGTCTGAGTCACAATTGTACAGGGTGTCAGGTTTGTGGTAGGTACATTATTTGTTAGACTTGTTGATGGCTGCTGATGCCTTACGTTTGGGGCAGCATTAGGCTCTATGATAGGTACACAAGGTGTTAAAATGGTGCTTACAGTTGGTGTAGGGATAGGACAGGAAGAGGAAGATATCAGATGTGGTAGTGGGGAGATGCAGTTATGTGAGGAGGACTGTGGGACAGTAAAAGAAGGACTAGAGCAAATAGAAGCTTTGCCAGGTGGGGTTGGTGGAGACAAAACAGTGTAATAGGGAATAGAGCTTTGTGAAGTGTTAGTTGCACAAGTGGAGGAAGTAATAGATAGGATGTCAGGTGGTGGAGGAGAGAAAATTGCTAGCTTGGTAGGAGATGAAGAACATGCCTTAGAGCATTGTTCAGGAGTTTGTACTGGTGCATTTATAGGCATTGCAGGGGAAGCAGTGTAAGGCACAGTAGAAATGTTGGTTGTGGGAGGGATTTGGTCTGCTGGAGCAGATATTGGGGTATCAGAATTCAAGCTGGATGTCAAAATTGGAGGTGAAGAGTCAACTGAGCTACAAGTTAGCAATTGTGTAGTACAATGGTTTTGATTTTGAGAAGAGGGAGATGGTGAGTTTGTTTGTTTTTTAGGGGTGCATTGCTCACCATTCTGAGGTAGGGTTGGACAAGAATCTCTTGTTTGAATTTGTGCTGAGCAGTGTTCAACACTCAAGGTTGGAGACTGATGTTTATGTTCAGTTTCACATTTAGTGGTACAACGCTTTGAAATTGGAGGTGAAGACAAACCCTCAGTTTGAACTTCAGTGGTACAGAGTTTGGTATTTAAAGGAGATGGTGATTGGGGTGGGCTTTCAGTCTGTGTAGGAGTCGTGCAGAGGTGAACTTCCTTTCCGGGATCACTTGTTGTCCGGCTTAGGCGTTTTCTCCTCCTTATCACTGAAGGAGTGCTACTACCCTGGCGCTTTGGACCATCTCGGCAAGATACAGAAGAACTATGACACAGATCGCTGTTGTGTAGAACTGAAGGTGGACAGCTATGTCTTGATGTTTTTGCTATAACACCTGACTTAATTTCTGTCCTTGATACTTTAGATCTTCGTTCTACCCCAGTTTTATCCACAGAGCTTGAAGGTCGGCTTTGATCTTTGGACCCAGGCAGCACATGGTTGTGGCTAAGGTACTCATCTTGAGAGTCATGCTCATCATCTCCATCCACACCAACTGAGTCCCCAATGCTGTGGCTACGCACATGGGTGGATGAGAGAGACTGAGGTTTTTTTAGGCATGGTGAAGTCTGAATGGCTGTGCTGGTGCTTGTACTGGATCTTCGTGTCATTGGTAATGTTAGAGAATTAGATTGTGGTGGTGCCCAACATCTCCGTGTAGGACCAGGCGTCAGCGGATGAGGTGGGGCCCTTGCTAAAAAAGCAGCCACCTTTTCTATAGTACTGGCCATATCCCCACGCACAGCCCCTACCACAGAGGTTTGACCAAGTAGGCTTTCAGTGATTGGTCTGTCAGACCATAGATGTTGGGACATGCTGTTGTATTTGCGAAGTGGATGAGGGCTGTCACGGTCTTTGGCAGGCCGCTGACGGGTGTTGTTTTCTCCTGTTGCACTGTTGCCACTACTGCTACTGCCATCCTCAAGGTCTTTGAAGCGGACCTGATGGGTTCGGTTCCGGCGCCGTTTTAGGCGACTTTCAATATCTGGTGAGTCTCGATTGAGCAGCACAGAGCGCACAGTCATTGTTCCGGGCAGCTTGTCCGTCAAGGTGCTCTTGCTGTTACTTTGGCCAGTGAGCAAGTGATCAGGCTCCTTGCTCACCATCTCCTTGGCCTCTCTTTCTTCCCCAACATTCAAATACAGCTTTCCGTGTTAAAGGCCTTTTCGTTTCTGTGTCAACAAAGAAAGTTTTTTTTTTTTTATTACTTTCTGCTTATAGCATTAAATACATGTAAGGTCTACATACTTTATTGATGAGTCCTATTTTCTCATAACACAGTCAAAAGTTAAGTCTAGCTCTGCAAACTTTAGTCCATTTGCAGTTCAATTGCTCAGCTTATTGTTTAGATTCCTTGACGGCAAATAAAAGGAAGACTATGTCCTCAGATCAAGGTAAAGCAACATCCTGGACAGTAAAAACGGTGTTTCAGATCACTGTGACTTATGTTAAATTCTACATCAAATGGGAATTTACTTGTAACATTTACTTGTACAAAAATGGGACACATTAACTTAAATTAGAAAAAAAGCAGCATTAGATATGTTAAAGTGAAGATGTCCATCATTTTATGCGTCCTTTGAAATTGTGCACCTTTGCCTTTACTCTCATTTCTACTCAATGTCTCATGAAAATATAATAATGAGGCCAGAAGGGCGTTTAATGTTGCTGGACAGAAAAGAGGCAGGGAATTTGGCCTGTTTATCCATAGGTTTGTCTACTTGGTAGTCCCCTTTTGTCCCCATGCTTTGTCCCCTGATCCCTCAGGAAATCCATTGGCCAATGTACCGCATGAACTTGTCATGGTTTTCCCAAAGCATGCTGCCTTTTAAAATGTATTCACTCAGTCTGTAGTGTTATTTTTCTTTCTTTATGTCTTCTGTCCGGTCTCCTGTCAGTGTGTCATTCTGAAGATGGTGTTACCGCCTACAGAGAAGTACACACAAAAAAAAGAAGAAAGAGACTGAAGTTATTTAAAAATACCTCACTGTTAAAAACAAAGTTCTTTGGAAAAAACAGGATGAAATAATGTCAACAGCTACTTTGAAGTGAATAAGGAAACAGTAAGCACATTAGGAAGAAGTAGAATCTGCTAGTTAGGAGAAATGGCAGAATGGTTGGAGGTTGAGTGGAAGAAGAAAAGCAGCAGAGAAATAAACACTCAAAACAAGAAGAGGGATTGTAATTAAGGCTTATTCATATTGGCTGAAGGGGATACTTATGTTTTATGTCTATTTGATTTTCTCTGTATCATTACCAATTGTTAAGAGTAGAGTTGCTGTACCAGAGAAAACAGAGTGTTTTTTTAGCTCATGAAACACAGAGTGACTGTTATCATACTTCCCATATGCATGTGCTTTACAGATTTTCTTTTTCCTCTGTGTTTTAACAGTGTTTGGCCCTGTTATAAGTTCTTGATGATCTGCCACAGTGACATCCGCTCTGATTCATCTGGTCAGTTTGTGACAGTCTGTCTGCCATGCTATGGCTAGTAGTGTGTTCTCGACACTCTGATTCTGCAGCCTGTTTGATTTTTTTTGTATATGTATTTATATATCTATATCTATAAATATATAGATATATAAATATATCCCTTTCACTGCTTGTCTGTAGAGCAAGCAGTCAGCGTGATGCTGTCATCTGCCTTACAGGATCTATGGATTTGTTCCTTGTTAACTCTTAGTGATAGCCCCTGACACTGACAGGCCTGAGCGCTAATTCTGGGTGCGAGTGTGACTGTCCGTACTCTTATCTGCTGTGGGAGGGGTAATTAGTGACTCCTTCACAGCTCCCAGGTTATTTAGGGAGTGTGATACCCGAGGCCCTGCCACATTTATTTATGTCTGCCGTTTTTTTTCTCTGCCTTTCTGTATCTCTTTTTATGGCTCTGTGGAGGAGGATTATTGTTACAGCCGCACCCTTCCATCAACCTCTTTAAAAACATGGTTATTAGGATTAATTATTATTACAGTCACACAGATAGGGCCTTAAGGAAAATAACAACTATCATGGAATATGAAACATGCCACAAATTTCACATTTATTTTTCTTTACCATAACTTGTGTGTGAAAAGATGAACCAAGACCACATCACACTAAAAGAAATTGCATGCTTCTCTGCAAATAACTCTAGGCCAACCAATGACATCTAGAGCAGTCTGTGAACAGAAATGTAAAGGTGTTGCAAATTTACAAATCTGGACACTATCTTCTTAGGTCAGGTGTATTGTTGTGGTCATTTTTTAGACCCGATTTTCTTTAAAGGATAATAAAGCAAAAGATCTTAAATAGAAAGAACTCGTCACATATTCCAGGGTTTTATTACTAAAACAATTATTTCATACATGAAATTATTTTCACTTAGTCTATTACCCCCCACATCCCACCCCCATATGATATGGGGTTGTAAGGTACCTTGTGAAAAGCTCAAGTTATATGAATACAATTACAATATAGCATTTGAAATTTTAAAATCATCAATTAATTTTACTTGATAGTGGTTTTCAATTACAACTCTCCCCAGATAAAATCTATCCCACATCAACTGTTTTTTATCACTAATGTACTTTAAAAATCTGATGGTTGGGGTTGTATCCCATATGGTGTAGGAAACTCTCTACTTTTACTGTTTACTGTACACTGACAAACTTTCCAGTTTCATCCACGCTCCAAAGGATAATTGTCCTCTCTCATAGTATGGAGTGTCTCCTTGAGTGATCCCTTGTTCTGTCTTGCTTGTAATTTTCCATTCAGTTTAAATAATTTCTAAAACCCTTTATTAATCCCAGAGGGAAATTAAATGTTGCAGTAACTGATAGGTTTCTTTTAAACCAGTTGTTATAGGTGTTGATGGCGGTAGGCAGAAAGGATCTTCTGTAGAGGTCTGTCTTGCACTGGATCTGGAGAAGCCGCTTTCTTTATGCATTTTTATCAGATTAAACATGGCTTGCAGCAACATCGCCATAGCTAACTGACATGTTACTTAATAAAAACTTTCCATATCGCATTAATTTAAACTTTCCTCCAGTATTGATCTGTGGTCTGTGCTAGATTGTGGCCTTTACTTCCTTTTTACTACAGCAATGCATGACAATGTAATATTGTAATTTGAAGTTTGCTTAAAATTCTAATTTCAGTTGAATGAAAACCCAGAAACTAAAGACACTCTAATGCTGATTAACAATCTGATTAAGAGGTTGCTCCCTGTTGTCCATTATGTTTTTCAGTTCAGTTTATGACGAATTTCTCTTTGTGATATAGACTCCGGAGGTTCTGGTCTGGACTGTTCCTGTCTGGCTGGGACTCCATCCTGGAGAGAAATATCAGCTGTGCTGATGCCATCATCACCTCTGTTTATAGATGTTGGATCTTGGCCTATTTTTCAGTGGAGTCCTGTTTCTCTGATTGTGACTAACTGTATGAGTTATCTTTCATCCTCTGACATGGGACCTGGCTCTGAGCTTTCCGGGATGGGGCAGTCTGTGGAGCTGGTTGACATTTGCCTTTTGTATCTCTGCTTCTTTCTGTATGTCTGCATCCGTTTCCTTGAACCCCATTCGGCATTGGCAGATGGCCGCTCACAGTGAGCTTGGTTCTGCTGGAGGTTTCTTCCTGTTAAAAGGTCGTTTTTCCTCTCCACTGTCACTAGAAGCATGCTTAGTGTGAGGAATTGCCTTCAAGTCAATGAGTCGATGCAATCAACTGGTTTTTCTTAAATAGAAAACTTTGAATCAATTTGACTGTATCATCTGGTTGAATTGTCTCTGTAAAGTGCCTTGAGAAGACGTGTTTTGAATTTGCGCTATATAAATAAACTGAAATGAATTAAACTGAATTGAAGTTACAATATGCACCATCTTGCTGCATATATTGAAGGGCCTAATAAGCTTCCTTAGGAAGTACAATCTGCTCTGTCCCTTTTTTTAGACAGCTTCACAATTGCATCTCCAGTAGAGGTTGTTGTCCAGGTGAAGCCTGATGTATTTATACTCCTCCTCTAGTATTCCACTTGTTTCTGTTTCATCTGAAATCTGCAATCAGATTTTTTCACACAATGCCACAAACCGTCTATCTTGCTGATTTTTCTAATTTAAACCCGTAATTTGTATCTCCTACTCCACGTCCACATTTACAACCCTGCACCCTTTTTTGGTCCCACCCTCAGTTATTCCTTCGCAGCCTGCAAACTAGCCTTGGGTCAAAATTTATGCCGACAGTTTAATGAATCCAAACCCCCTTAATGCTGCACGGGCTCACTCCAGGGGCTGAGACCAGCCATTTCCCCACATGTGACATTTTCATGTTAAGCTTTTATTGGCAGACAAGAAATAAATCAACAGGCAAGAGGATGAACGTGTGCAAAAGCATTCCACCAACAGGGGTCATAACTCTCAATGGTTATTATTTAAGATTTACTCTAGCCTTCTTGCTTCCTGCTTACGTCTGTGAGAAGTATAGGCATATATTCCCTCATGTGTGGTTGGTGTATGTGTGACGATAATGCCAGCATGGTATCCAACCTTTCTTTTCTAAGCCGCAGTTACTCTGAGGAGCTCAGATCCAATGGATTCAAGGACCAAGAACATCCAGAATGTGCGTATCTAGTAATAATATTCTGAGCCGGAGTCTCACAGGGTGGAGGGAATTACATTCATGACAAAAGAACACACCTTTGTCTCTCCCTATGTCAGGGCAGTAGGGGGTTCAGTGGATTGAATTGTTATGTAAAGAAACGTCAGATCAGATTGCCCAGGCATGCTTAAATTTGTCAGACAGGACTGAGCTGAGGAGGAGGCAGGAAGAGGAAGGAGAAGAGATAGAGATGCTTAGTTATATTTAGAGATGCTATGAGACACAGTGAACTGAGAGGACTAGGATTCTGAATAAATAAGAGGGAGATGGGGCAGAGAGAAAAAGCAGGGTCTGGAGGAGGGAGGATAGGTGGGGGTGTGGGGGATGTTGGGTTGACAGGCCGCAAAGCAGGAGGGAACAACCCCTGGCAGCAGAGGAAATGTCATGGTTAGGGTTCAGTGAAGTGGTAAATCGGGAGCATCAGCGCGTCAGGGCATTTAAGGGTTTACTGGAGAGGAACTAAGAAAAGCTATATGATCAGTCATTGGGCCTGTGAACACAAAGAGGCTCCTGGTTTATACCTGTGCTCTGTCACAGGAATTAACAGTGCCCTCATGGCACCCACACTAGATGCAACCTGCATCAGCCATTACGGTTCTTCTGCGTTCTTGTCAAAAGAGATCACAGATTCAAGAACAGCTCTCTGGGAGTTGCCATTAGATGCGTATTTTGTCAGGTAAGCATTGTGTTCAGCAGAGTGCAGCAAAGTCTTACACAGGGGGGAGTTATATTTTATTTGATACAATACAAGTAGCAAGCGCATTAAAAAATGCACATGAAGGACTTTGTGGGGACAAAGATTTCTCTGTAAGTGCAAGCACATGCGTATGTAAGCAACCTTAAACAAAACACTTCCTCATACAAATAACCAAATATTTGAAGAATTAAAGAAGTTAATAACTTAAGCCTAATACAGCTATGATAAGCAATTTATTTGCCACTTAAGAAAGCAAAACCTTCTCAGTAAAATGACCCTCCATAGCACCACACCAAGTAGTGGTATGAAAAGGATACAAGATTTTCTCTTTACTTTTCAACCTGTTATAATCTGACAGATGTGCTGCTTTTATAAACTCTACTTTTGCTTAAGAAAATCTACTGCACCAATATATCAGTAGAAATGGCAGAGTCTAATGAAGAATTCTATTGTTTTAAAGAAAGACATGAGAAGTGTAATTTCTAATGTGCCACAAGTTTACAGCACATGCAAAACCTTCAATTTTCTGCAAGGAAAAAAAATATATGGATGGTAGCATCATTATCCATGTGCTAAAAGGCAAAAAATCTATTTTTTTATTTGCATTTTAATACAAATATGTGTTTTATTTGTGATAAAAATAAAAGAATATTTTTTTAACTTCAAACTTACAGTCCCAGAAATTTACTATAAAATTAGCATTTATTGTATATGTCTACAGGACATTTATGTCTGACAAAATGTCAGAAGGTTTATGCAGTGTGAGTACTTTTGCAAAACAACGGAAGCTGGAAACATCATACAACATTGATGCATTTGACAATTCTAATCAATCTTAACATTAAAATCAGCAAATCAAATCATGCAAAGAACATTTTCATATTTAATGAAAGTGTTTGTGAACTCTGTGAGTACTACCATTGTCACTGTATTGAGAAACTGCTGTGATAGCCTGCTTGTGTAAAACAATCTCTATTTGCCCTTTTAAAACCTTTGAGAAGCACAATTCATGAGCTGAAGTGGAAGCTTTTTACAAAAAAAAATGTCCACAACAAGTATTTGTCTTAGCAGAAATATACACCTATTGCTCAAAGCACTTAAGGTTGTAACTGAACATTAAACAATCTAGTCTATTGTTTTTCTAAGGTGTTTTACCAACTTAAGCTTTTACTGGGGTAGTAAAGCATGATGTGGCTTTTTTGTCACATTGACCTCTCTTTTTTTTTCTTTTGCAAGGTTTTACTCAAAGAAAAGACTAAATAATTATATACAGCTCATTTCACATTATCCAGACTAATGGTTATAACCCCATTAGTCTAATTCAGAAAAAAAAAACACAACACTAGTTTCCTAAAACCAGTTTATCACATTTACACTCTCTTTACATCAACTATATATATAAGCAATCTGTTTCTCCTTGTTAAATATCAACATCTAAAATAGGCTATAATCACTCAGTGTTTGTTTGCTTATAGGTTATAGATGTTGTTAAGCAATTGTAACATATTTTTGTTTGTTTTCTACTCATATTTTTTAGGCTTCAGCAAGAAAATCAATAATCTCTGTTTCATATCTTGCCATTTAAAAATAAAACAATATCTAAAAAAATATAACATTATATATACATGATATATGTTTTATAAAATGGCTATACTGTGTATATATATATATATATATATATATATATATATATATATATATATATATATATATATATATATATATATATATATATATATATATATATATATATATATATATATATATATATATATATATATATATATATATATATATATATATATATATATATATATATTTATATATAAGTCATAGAAAAGCAATATACATATATCACTTGGAAATAATGATGCCCCAAACAAGCAGTTATACTTTTGAACAAAGCTTTAATTTGATTCGGGTACAACCTTGTTATTAAAGAAAGAATGATTGCGCTATATACATTTTTATTCCATCTTACAGAACAATAAACAACAGAACAAAATACTCTTAAGTTGATAAAACACATAATCCTTGTCCAGTCAACATGTTCTGCAGCCCTTTAATGTGAAAAAAATAAACTGTAACACCCTCATTAAGTGAGCGCGGTATATTTTTCTGCACTCCTTGTGTGCCTTATAACAGCAAGACCTTACAGAGCAAACAAACAAGAATAAACCAAATATAACAAGCTGCAACTTGAACTGATATAGTGTGAATTCTTTATACACCTCCATTAGTTAATGACACTGGGGTTGAAATTTTGTCTGGTCACACTGAAAATGGTGCATATGTAACAAGCATGCAAATACTATTTGCATGTTTTATAGTTACTTTTATCAGTCATATACTTCAAAAGAATGGAAAGGGCCTGACTTAGCTGGGACTTAGCTTGGCTGCATTTTATTGACATCCTAGTTAATGTTAAAAACCTTCCTGTGTGGCTATTCTTCTGTATTCTACGGTACTGAATTCTTAAATGAGTCTTCAGTTTGTTGCATAGTATTTAAACATACTTTTAGACACAAATCAACAATGTTCTCCTAAAAGTAATTTATTCTGCTGGAGTTACTTATAGTTTACATTTACATAAATATAACTTTGCAAAGTCATTGGCTCAGCTCTTAATAAATAATAAATTGTCTCCCTACTGTTTCAGTTTTGCTTCCAGAATATTTTTTGTCAATGATAATTTGTTCCATCTGTCCTCTTCTGACCAAAATCCTTTGCCTAATTTGAAATTCCTATTTGTAGGCCAGTGAATTGGAACAAGCATACTTAAGCAACCGTGTGCAAATTTGAGGATGTTTGGGTGTCACAGTAAGCTACAGCAAACACTGTTTGAGCTATTTTGTTCATTATTCAGCCTGTGTTTTGTTACTTATTAGGTTATTTATGATCTGGTTTCTCTGTTCGCCATTTTTATTCATTGCAAAAGGTTTACTGAAGTTCAGATTTCTTCTTGTCTTTGTAAATTGTCAGCAACTAAATAGAACAGGGATTAGAATAAGATGCTCATATATTCTCTGCTGGATTGTTTTGAAGTAATGTCGCTTCTTTGCAATTCATATTAAATTACCTCTAAACCAATGTCGTTGTCAGCTATGTATAAAAAGGGTTCCTGACTGTTGGGAAAGTGGACAACAGAAAGCAGATAAACAGTCAGTGACTAAAGAAAGGAACCTGAATTCCATTCCAATTACTTGTGTCTGTATTTCATGTTTACTTTGGAGATAGCTGAGCTTGAGAGATTTTCCAATGAGATAAGATGGAGCAGAATTGGAGAAAAGAGAAGTTCCTATGGTGAAGTGGTTAAAAGCTGGGGACCTGGGTTTGAATTCCAGTTGTGACAGCGATTGTGCCCTTTGCCAAGGCTGTGAGCAAGACTTGCTGTGACGACCCCTGAATATCGGTGCTTCCGAAACATTACATACACATTGTTAGCGTAAAGAAGCCTATTCATCTGTCAAATTCAACTCTTTCCCAAATTTTGTGGTGGTGGTGTTTTGCGGGTCTTGCGGCCCAAAGTTGTTGAAGTCATATGTCATCTAAGACTGAACATCACTTTATTGCAGAGCTATTTCGGTTAGAAAAAGTTCTGTCAACTGTGCCGCCATGTTTGCCCAGGGAGAGGGATTGCTGTAGAGTCAGTGAGTCAATGTAAACACCTGGGTTTTACATAAACTTTTACCAAATCCCCTTATCATTGATTGAATTTGTCTGTATTAAATGAAATTTGAATATGTCTATGTGATTAATTACATTTTTAGGTAAACTAGCCCTTCGATTATACGTGTCCTTTAAGTTAAATGTATAGTGAATCTTTTTGAAAAGAGCTTTTGAATTTCCTTTGTTGTCCTCCTTTTTTTCCTTCTTAGCACAGCTTGACAAAACAGGTTCACGAGATATGTTTTTTTTTTTATGAACTGTAACAGAAATTTACAGACGCCAGGTTGCCAACACTTGAATAATACTTAATTATTATGATTAGTGTAAATGAACCAAACTTAAAACAAGAATGGACTAGTTGCAGGAGGAGGGGTCTTTTTTCACAAGTTATGTTTCCATCCAAATGAGATTAAAATATTAATTGAACCTTAAAAAAAGTGGACCAAAAATTAAAATGTGACTTGGTCGTGTTTCCATCCGTTGGAGCGAATTAAAAAGGTGATCCAAAGAGTAATATTGCATTAAATAAAGGTAATGCTTTCTGTAGCAAACAGGAAGTAGAGTTCGTTACCTGCCACAGACCACAGATGAGTGATGGACCAATGTATAGGGAGGTAAATATTCTCTACGTTAGAAGTTATTTTAAAAATGTGTTTCAATCTCTTCTTATGCGTTTTTTTAAAGGAAAAAAATCACTTCAAGCAAGCATCAAAACTTCTTTGCAAAATTTCGTGATTCCATCAAGCTCCTTTAATGTAATACTTCAAATTGCACAAAAAAGGCTGATGGAAACACATCTACTCACTGATCTATTCACTGAGCCACATGTGTCTGTTAAGTAATCAAAATTGCTGATAATAACAATAATGGAAAATAACGAGTTCTTAGACATTTTCTGCTATCCTATCATGTATTTTCTGTACCCAGTCAATGTTCCTGGTCCCCTGCATGCACTAAAGGATTCTTCTCCATCACAGGGCAACACAGAAACAATATTGTGTAATTTCAAACGGATAATTAAACTAAAAAGCATGTTTGAAAAGAAGTTGGACTTACAAGGGTGAAAAATTTAGAATCCACATTATTTTAGAAGTATTTCCCCTGTATGGGTGTTGTTTGATCTCTCTTCTGTAAAGTTTCATCAGGATCTCACATTTCTTTCCACATTCCCAAAATAGCCTATCAAAGTTAAATGGCCACTCTGAGGTCCTGTTCCAACTCCAGGCAAATGCAGCCCAAATCAAATAAATTTGGGGTCAAGTGATCAAGTCAGGCTGTTTAAAGCAAGTCAGTTCAATTCAGGGATCCTAATTCTGACTTGCATCTGATATTTTGGAATCCTTCACCAGGGAGAAAAACCAAGATCAAAACTTTGATGTCACTTTCCAAAATTATTTTTACACTTTGCTGAAATATCAGGAAATAGTGATAGTTAGCAAAACACACAAGGGGCTAGAATAGTTCTGCAGAGTGGAGAAACAGCATTATATTTTGTTAATAAACAGAAACAAAACTTTATTCATGCCTAATTGTAAGGCACCGTCTCAGGAACCATCCCGAGTGGTGCATAGCTTGTATTGAACATTTCATATACAACCCTTCAAACAGAGGACTTAAAAATGTTATTGCAATGGAGTCAGATTGGTCAGCGATCATGTCATGAGTTCCCCCTGCCTCAGATCATCACAAGGATTGTATTAAGTCTTTTACCTATGGATTTGAAAGAAGAGGCACTGACAAATAAGATTAAAAGTAACCTTTGAAATCATACAGTTCTGTAAAGTTGTTGACATCCCTGGTCTACAATTGCTGGCTGCTTCACCTCATTCAAACAATCCATTTTCCTGAAATGGCAGTCAGATCTCCCTAAAATGCTACTATAGATTTTAGATCTCCTTTTAATAAAATGTTTGCCACACAGTACTCCCTAAAACAACAAATGGCTTGTTAACTTAAACCATAACCCCTACTTATCTGTGTTTACTGTTGTACGATTGATAAGCACATCAGTTTCGAGGCCAAAGCAGTTCACACTAAAATAAAATCTAGACAACAATTTATTTATTTATTTTTTTAAATCAGATTTCAGGAAAAAAAAAAAAGATTTGAGCATTTAAACATGTAGTGGGTCAAAATGAACTGGACAAGTGTGACTTAGAGCAAGAATAGTTTGTCTGTTAATATCTGTGTCGGCTTTATGATGGACTGGAGACCTCTGCAACGTAAACCAATCCACTAATCAGGTGATAGCTGGATTCACCTGCATAATCCAAAATAGTATGAAGAATTTACCGAAACTGGATGGAAGGACATATCTGCCTTAAGGGATTCTATCATTATAGAAGTTTAGGTTGACTTGTCTTGTTGAAAAACCAGTGAACTTAAAGAATGGAAGATGACAAAAATATAAACCTGATCATTAAAGGTCAGCTGGTTCCATATCTAAGATAATGTTCTATATTGATAAGGTTCACATCCTGCTGCCCTATACCTTTCAGAAACAGCCCTTTTGTCATGATCCTAATCAAAACAAATAGGTCCCTAGCAGGTTTCTGCAGATGCAGAATGCAGAAGGCAGCATGCTACGGAGAAAATGTAAAACACCCACACGTCTCTGTTTTGTTTTTTTTTGTTTTTCTGTTATTGTCGTTTTTAACAGCCATAGAGCAAAAAGAAAGAAATAGGGAATTGCACTTTGCATCATCATGAAAGATGAAAAGACATTCTCATAAGGACATAGTCCGGAGAGGAATGGGGTTGATTGAAAGGGCTAAATATACCTAATATTTAATGCCTTTTGTTATGTTAAATTTGGAGAGCACAAAAACTGAAATCAAATTTCTAGACATTTCTTTTGGTTTTCATGGAGGCCGGATGTCTGGAGAGTTAATTCATATAGCATGCAGTAAGGTGGGCTCAAAGTTCTGAGGTTTAGGCCGAATCAAATCTAGACCTCTATAAATATTAGGTATAGGGTCATTACTGTATCAAAGGAAAATCTGTGAAAAGGATTGTGATCAATTATAAAATCAATAAATTAATTAGATTCACGAGTACTGAAAAACAGACTATATGCTTGGCTTGGTTACTTTTGGGTGCTGTTTGGTGGTTTAAATGCACCAGTTAATACAACTAATGAACTGCAGCACCATGATCAGACTATGTTTGATAATTTTCTTTGTGTAAGGAAAGCTTTGACTGTGTGCGGAGTTTTTAAAACCTTTTATTGTCACTTTTATTTTTATTGCTGTAAATGTTCCAAAATTTTCTGTAAAAATTTTAAGTCTACAATGCCCATCCTTAAAAGGCTTATATCTGTGTAGGACTGACAGTTTAATCGTCAAACATGATGCAGTGACAAAGCATATACTTTATAAACAAAAGTCTAAAGAGTTCTCATAAACATTCGATCAATATGATTTTAAATACATTTTAAAGTCAGAGGGTGTGCATATATCTCTTTTTTTTTTTACTTCGTCTTCCAGAATTTCAAAATTTAAAATCCTCCGTTGCAATGCTGTATGTAGGAGTGTAAGTGTGGAATCCGTATAACTTCCCTTACAAAGGCGTGTAAACGATGTGCATGTATACACAAAAACAAAATTTTCAATGGAACTTAAAAGCTACAGCAACATACACTGAATCTTTCTCAGAAACACACACAAGTACACAAAAGGAATTCCCTTTGTCAATACCTCCTCCTCCAGGAAACTTAAACCAAACACCTAGACATACGCATACACTCAGCTTGAGTCATGACAAATGTGTAGAGAAGGAACACTGCTAGAATCTGCAAAGCTACATCAAGTGCTACAACAATCTGAGCTCCTGGCTGTCTAAATCTTCTTATGAAGCAGCACACACTCAGAAAATAACTCCCACACCTGCAGTAAAGCAAATCCCTGTACCCAAATATGCACTATCCATTTCCCCAAGATTACTATCCCTCTCTCACACACACACACTCACGCACCAACACAAAGGCTTAGGTGCACAGCGAGTAAAGGAACATATCTCCATTGTCAGTAGAAATAAGTGACTCTGCTGCCGAACACATAAACAAAATCCAAGGATGCACGTGTACTCACGCATGTGAGCTCGCACTGCACTCTGCCTCTGCTCTTTTTGTAGAAATCAACAGAATGCAGAGAGTAACAAATGATAAGTAATGATAAGAGGAGCTTGAGTTGTTTTTTAAATCTGTTCTCATCTTTGCTTCTTCTGACTTTGCCATCGCTATGGTGATGCTGAGAGGAGGCTGCTGGGTAGATTTCTGTACTATCTGCCATCAGGACACAGAACTGAGTCACACATACCACATCTACAACATCCCTCTTCCTGTTGCCCTCTGTGCTGACTCTCATCCAACCCCCCCCCCCCCCCCCCCCCCCCCCCCCCACACACACACACACACACACACTAGTGCTTGCTCCTCTTCTGTTATTCCTTCATGTTGCTTCCTCCCCATTCTTCCATCCCTTGTGTTTGCTTTTCATCCTCACCTCTCTGTCACCGCTGCTCGATAAGCTTCTCATTCTTCCTTCTCTTGAGTCCACCTGCTCCCCAACTCTTCTCTTTTTCCTTCTCCGTTTGTCTTCTTCTATCTTGCCCTCTTCTTCTCCTGTGGATTCGTGGCTTTTTTTCACGTGGGAACCCTGCACTCCATCCCTCACAGCTCTGCGCTGCGCTGAGCCTACCTAGTTGTCTGAGTGTTTGTGCTGTGAGTGGAAGTGAAAGGACAGGAGGGGGAGCAAGAAGACAAGAGTGAGCAAACAGGCAGTTACACTCTCAGATGCTCCTCTCAGTTCTCCCTTTCTCCTCTCCCCCGCTTCTTTCTCTCCGCATCTCTCCATCATGACCTCTCTCCATCGCCATGCGAGTCCGTATCCTTGCAAAAAAAAAGAGGGAGGGAGCAGGAGGCGAAGCAAGGGGCTGGATGGAGAGTAGAGGAGGCAGAGGGAGGTGGAGCTATGCCTAGTCGGTCTAATTAAAAAGCAGAGTATGTACAGATGCAGAGAGCACAGAAGGAGACAGCAGGAGGAGGAGAGAGGAGAGGCAAGTGATCCAGGGGGCGTAACCGAGGGGACACACTGAGAGAGTCAAGGCAATCAGCGGGGGCTGGAAACGGGGGCATGGGGTGGTTGGAGGGGAATGTGATGGAGAGTAGCTAGTGTTGTGAGAATGAAAAAGAAAAGTGGTAAAAGGACTCCAAGGTCAGCTAGTGAGGGATGCAGAAAGGTCAGGTTTGGAAGAGGGAGGTAGAGAAGGAAGGATAAGGTGATAGAAAAAGACAGGTAGAATTATTCTACAGATATCTCCCATATGAGCGAGGGGCAGTGCCTAAGAACCGTGACCAGCACGATAATAGAGACACATGGACAATAGCTTTCTACAGGAGCCCAGAGCCATACAGTCACCGAAGGTTAAGCTGCTCTAGTGTTTTCTGGCCATTCTTGATTAACATGCATGAGTGTTGTGCATGCAAATTAAAGGGCAAATCACCAGTGTGTATTAAATTAATCACAGGTCTTTGCTTGGTTGTGCTTCTGTTCAAGGCAGCGAGCACGAGGAAAAGCTGATTTCCCCCATTGTTCTGGCTGTTGTGCATTGACCCCCTCATCACTATAATGAATGTTGTCACCCCAGGCTGTACAGTAAGTAGCAAGAACCACTCAGAGAGTGAGGAGTTAAAATGGTCCACACCTACATGCCTGGAGGGCTGAGACATCTCATCCCATTTTTATCAGCCCTGATCACTCATTTCTCACTATCAGCTTGCTCTCCATCAGATTTGCATTAAAGTGGTTCGTGTAGTTATAGCTCGATACACTTTCAGAGCCAAATAATAGGAAATGAAAGGATTTCAAATATAATTTCATAGAAGGAGCACACCTCCTCCAAACTGAATTTAGAGTAAGAGCTCAATGGACAGACTATCCAGTGCACCACTGACTCATAATAGGGTGTGCAGTAATGTTCAGTAATACAAAATGACAGATCTGAATATATTTTTCAGCACAACCTAGCCCGCTGTGCACAGACTTTTTTAATGAGGGTTTTGTATAGCAACTCTGCAGTCTAAAACTGAATATATGCACATCTAATAGAAACATGTTTAAACTTTAACATCTTTATTTATCATTCCCATAACAAAAGTATTTGTGCAACATCAACACTATATTTAACTACAATCACAATAGAGTCTTGCATAAGTATCTGTAGTTTTTCTTCTTTTTTATGCTACAGTGGAAACTTTAATATGTGATGGTGTTCGTAAACATGGAGCTAAATAAAAGTGTATCTCTTAAGAAAACGTCTTAAAGGTTGCTAAACCCTATGGACTGAGGCAGTGATGGTTAACAAATGCTTACCATCTGATCTTATAATGATCAATTTATTTTGTAAGAAATAACAACAACAAAAACAAGATCAAACAGCTACAGAAACATCCCTAACAATTTGTGGTTGAAATTTGAAGCAACGTTTGTTTGCACAATGTATTTTTGATACAAGTACATGCAGCATTTTCAGTTTCTGTTTCGCTTAACTTCAAAGTCATGCGTTTGTGTAGATCAATCTCAAATAATCATAATAAAATACAATTACAATTTGAGTTTTTCTAAACAAAAATTTGGGTTAAAGTGTCATGCATTTAAACTGTTCATCCCAAGGAATGGCCGAGGAGGAAAACTCAACAAAGAGAAAATGTTAGTACCAAACTAAGGAATAATGCAAGAGCCGTAATATTGCAAATGAGCCTCGTCAGTAAAATAATAACAATATGATAAACATTGCTTGAAATGCACATATAAAATCAAGCCAAATGCGTAATTACAAATATTTTACTTTAAGATTAGAGCTGAATAAATCTATGCTTTATATATTTTAGCACCTTCAACTTGGCTGACACATAGTGACACATTGTCCAAATGAGGGTTTTCACGGTCATTATATGAATAGGGAGTTTCATTTTGCACGACTGCAGCAACTTTGATGTCTGTGAGAGTGCTGAAAGACTACTGATGTAAGAAGTAACTGTGGCCGCTGGAGACTGTCGGCACGGTGAAACGGCAGATGGAGCAGCGAAGGATAATTAGAAGAGGACAGACTCCATGAGTCGTCTAAACAGGCAGAGAAGCCTGCTGGCTGCAGAGAGGACCTTGAGTTAACAGACAACTAAGCGTGTCTGCTGGCGCTGTTCTGGGCGGGTTTTCTGTAGATTGTCCATTATGCTTGGACATTTGAAGCTCTTTGCCATCTCAGTTTCTCCACTGGGGATTCTAGTCAAGTTGTTTGAGGGTCAGGCAATTTTTAGTGACCTAAAAAATTTTTTTTTTTTTTTTTGCCACAGTTACAGCAGCTTGCTGTGAAAGGAATCTGAAAAAAATCAGGTAATGTTTTTATTGTTTTACAACCTTTTTTTAACTTTGCATCGAGAAACGTTGGAATCTAGTTAATAAAAATCAATGAAATGTGAAGACATTGAGATAAAAAAAAGCAGAGAAAATTTTAAGCTATCTGTTTAAAGGAAACCCAGAAGTAAAATAAATACCTTATAATGTGATTTTACTCTGTAGGCCTAAGAGACTCACTTTAGTCTTAAGTTCATATTTTGAAATAAATCTAAACTAATGTAATCACAATTTTTTTTTTTGCAAGCAATTAAGGGAAAATACAGGACTTTCCAAGTAGGACTGTCAAAATCGTTACCTCAATGCAGCAGCTAACCCTCATGGTCCTTAAAGACAGTATAAACCCATTAGCTGTTCCCCGAGGCATAAATGTATAGTGGAGGATGTTCATTTTCTGGATTGATCGTCAAATTTAGTGGTCCTCCTAGTTGTCAATCATTCTGGTGATATGTTTATGTAAGGCTGTCCTACGTGCTCATACCCATTCTTACTTACCGGGGGTGAGTCTAATATAGTGGAAAAAAAAAATCTTTTGGAAAGCTTGTAAGAGCGATGCAAGCAGCAACTTTTAAACAGAGCATGCACGAGGAGAAATTGGATCTTGCATGATCTTGCACGCTTTCCACTATACCTTTAATAAGCTAAGAGTCAGGGCCAAGACCAAAGCATTAACTTCCAAAGCAACTCCAATCACCAAATTTACACACATTTCTGTTTTTTGTTTTGTTTTTTACCAAAATCACATGGTATGTGTTAAAAGCTAAAGGTCAAGTATAAAATAAACAACTTAAAACCCCAAATATTATGATGGTCTAAGTACGGGGTCTTTTGTTTAATTTTACACAACCTTTTCTATAACTTTTTGGAAACCAAACGGTTCAAGAGCACATAACCCAATGCATCCGTTTAAATGGCTTCTTATCCTCTATGCCCGCCCCCTATGTGTCCCCCTCATGCAATGTTGCATGTAAGGGAGACACATCTAAACCATTAGATTTCGCTTTATTCATCAAGTAAAAAGGGTTTTATTGTTTTGATGTCTCAGTTTCAAGCATGATGGATGAATGAGGCCAGCTAATCATTTGCAGGACCTGAGTATAGGTGGCATCTCCCTCCTTGGTCTGAGCCATGCCCTGGATGTTGTCATAGATGCTGGGCCCCTTTTGATAGATGAGGGAACTTTTCCTGCTTTGAAAAAATAGGCTGAAGGTCAGAGAAGAAAAGCTGCTTGGCAGCATAATAAATGTGTGAGAGGATTTACTGTGAAAATAGAAAGATATCTAGCTGCTCCTATCTGCGGTGAAGGGCAATAATACATCGGACAAATCCTAATGCCTGCTTTTTTTTGTCTGTCCCGACAATAAGTCTCTTTGAAGTGAGTTTCGAATAACTTAGATGATTTAAATCGGCTACGCTTTAATTAATGTAGATATGCACAGCATGTGGCAGATCTGGTCGTACTGCTTTGGGATGAAGCTGCCTCAGAGCGTAAGGCTTTTTAATGCCTATTTCCACCAGGTGGTGATGTTGTTCATAAAGTGCTGGGCAATGCTGCATTACAGCACACTTTATAAATCATTCAGAAGAGGGGCAACATATTTCTTCAAAAAGATGCAAGCTACTTGTTTAAACCTTAAAGGTTGTTGGTTTATTGAAGTGTTAATTATTAGCAAGTTAAGAATAAAGGAGTAAACAAGCTGATGATAATGAGCCTTGCTTCTGCTGAGTGGTGTGTGAGTGTAGACAGAACGCTTCTCTTTTATGTCTCCTTTTGCTCGGGGCTATATGAGTGAAATCCAGTACTGTGTCCTGCTGATGTCACGGATGGCGAGCTTCTTAAAGAAATGCCACAAACAGATTAATCACTTGCCACAGGCATCATCTGCAAGAACAACAAGAGAGGAAAATCTGAAAGACACTGTTTATCTAATGCACTAAAGCAAATTCAAATTAAGTCCACAGGCCTTACAAGTTTCAGGTACATGATGCTGATAAAGTCTTGATGCAGCGACCATGGACATCCTTTGCCTCTTTGGTGTATTTAATTTGATGTTTTTAAAGGAAACGTCAAAGAGTATTCTCAGCTTGAAAAGCTTGCCTGAGATTTTGAATATTTTCATAGAGTGTGTCTATAACCTCATTCTGAACATAAAGTTCAATAAAAAAAAACTATTTTGATGTTAGGCAAATATAACTAGAGTGAATATTAGAATGGGTTTTGAAATTTCAGTTATTAAAGGAAAACGGGAAGAAAATATTATTTACATTTTGTCTTTCACCAGAGTATCAGTTTAATATTTTGGTTTAGTTTATCAAGCCACAGCTGGACCAAATTTCTGCCTAACGTGTAAAATCAGGAGATTGTGTAAAGAGAACTTGTCTGTCAACATGGAGCTGGCTTCCAACTTCATGAAAACCCTGTCACAGTTGTCTTTACAATTGTGAACTAGAAACATTATACCTCTAATAGTTTGTTCAATGCATCCCTTAGGATTTTGGTTCAATTTAGAAACAACTTTGGCATACAGCCGCTCTCTATTTATTCCCCCACAGAGGCCAACCATGCTTCCATATTCTCTTACAGATAGCATGTTTTTGTCATGGAGAAAAATGGGTATTTCAAGATCTGTTTGTTGATATTGTGTTTGCCTCTTTTAGGCAGATTTCTGAACAGTTTGGTAAATCATATTTTACCTTCCCCGGTTTTCCTGGAAACTCCCCTTCAAACATGTTTCTGAAGTGGGCTATCCTTTTTATTTATAATCAGATCACCTCCGTTTACAGTCATTAGACTCCATTAGGTCACTTTGGGAAAAAGAGCATTTCAGAGGATCTATGGCCAAGAATCTTTTTATTGACTCATACATTGTCTATTTGTCCAAGACATAGCTAAATTCAATGTAAACTTGTTCATTGTACATACTATACTAAAGGTTGTATGGCCAAGTTTTGTACTAATATTTTACCAGTCTGTTATA
Source organism: Cyprinodon tularosa (assembly GCF_016077235.1). Classification (NCBI taxonomy): domain Eukaryota; kingdom Metazoa; phylum Chordata; class Actinopteri; order Cyprinodontiformes; family Cyprinodontidae; genus Cyprinodon; species Cyprinodon tularosa. The sequence continues at coordinate 1,089,225 of NW_024039718.1, read as the reverse complement.
AATGGCGGCATTCTCCAGCAATTACAATACATACAGTCTGGGTTTGTCCTCAGTTCTATAGTTACTGGATTTTTGCCCCACCCCTTGACCAATTTGTTTGTTGTTACACCTCCTCAGTATGTCTTCTCGACTTAACAAAAGAGTTTATTGTTTTTTGTGACTGTTATTGCATGTGTTGTGATAGAAATCCCCTCAACCCCTGATATATGTCAATTTTCTTTGAGGTGTTGTCATGATTCCTAACACTAGTACTGATTTGATTCAGGATTCAATACACCTATCAGCTCCGCCCTGTTCCGAATCAGGCTTCATCTAATCCACCTGCTCACTTGACTATACAACCAGCTCTCAGACCAGTCACAGGTGCCAGGTTATTATGAGCCATTGGTGAGTTTAGTCCAGCATTCCTGTTACTTATCTGTCTGATTCTGCTCCCTGATTCTCTGAACCTGCCTGAACCCTATCAGACCTGTTATAGTGTGTTTTTGGATCTATGGCCTGTTTTCTGTCCCCTGACCTCATTCTGGGATCCCCCTCTGGATAGTCTCTTGATCTCGGATCACCTGGCTTTGACTCTGGATCGGCGTCACATTCCTTACTCTGGTTTGTCTGCTTGATAATTCTACCTGTCTCTGCTCTCACTGATCTGACCCTGTGCATTCCCTTGGAAACTCTCAAATTTTTGCGTCAAAATTTGAGATGGTTTGTGAGCCAGATTTCAACGCTAAACATTTCCCTCAGTCACTGTCTGCTCATTCAACTGTCCAATCTCCTACCAGAACTTCTTGGTGAATCCCACCTATCCTGCAGCAATTTAAACATCTGTTGTTGTTCTGTTTGTGGTCTGGGTCTTCCATTTTCTGGTCATTACAAATGTTCTATATTCTATAAGGTTAGAAAACATTTTGGCATTCTATGAGAGGCTTCTCTGCTAAAATTGGTTACTGGTTACTGCAATCGGTACTCTGTTTACTGATCTAACTGTTCTCTTCCTTTTATTCTGTACCTCCATGAAAAAAATAAAGTTGAGAAAAAAACATGGAGCTGGCTTAAAACTCTCTAAAATTAACAAATTATCCCCTAAAATAAAATAATTAATCAGATTAGATTGTCAGTTTTAAGTTTTCGAGAGCATAGCAAACCACTGAGACAGGTCACTTAAGGTCCCAGAACAACCACACAAGACTAAATTCAACAACAAAAAATAAATTTGGCTTGACTGGCCTCCATGGAGGAGTTCAAAGGCCAAAACCAGTGAAGACTTAAAGGTATTGTTGAGTATATTTTTAAAAGACTAGCCCTCTCCGCTTAAAAAAAAAAATGCACATGAACAACCCTGTACCCGAACACTTATGAAACGCATGCAAGAGCATGCACGAGCCCATTTCTCCTTGTAAATGCTCTGTTTAAAAGTTGCTGTTATCATACCTCATACAAACATACTGTGTCCAAACCCTAACCCATAAATCCCTCAATCAATATATAGAGCTGGCACTATATAGTGGACTTTATAGCAAACTCAGCTAACTTAACGTTTGGACATATCACTGCTTTTTGCTCCCCGTTGGTCACGTAACTCCGCCTCCGGCGTATGGTGCCTGCGCCATCTTTGTTATTAGTCACCACTGTCTAATATACACTCACCGGCCACTTTATTAGGTACACCTGTCCAACTGCTCGTTAACACTTAATTTCTAAGTAGCCAATCACATGGCGGCAACTTAGTGCATTCAGGCATGTAAACATGGTCAAGACAATCTCCTGCAGTTCAAACCAAGCATCAATATGGGGAAGAAAGGTGATTTGAGTGACTTTGAACGTGGCATGATTGTTGGTGCCAGAACGGCTGGTCTGAGTATTTCAGAAACTGCTGATCTACTGGGATTTTCACGCACAACCATCTCTAGGGTTTACAGAGAATGGTCCGAAAAAGAAAAAAACATCCAGTGAGTGGCAGTTCTGTGGGCGGAAATGCCTTGTTGATGCCAGAGGTCAGAGGAGAAAGGCCAGACTGGTTCGAGCTGATAGAAGGGCAACAGTGACTCAAATAACCACCCGTTACAACCAAGGTGGGCAGAAGAGCATCTCTGAACGCACAGTACGTCGAACTTTGAGGCAGATGGGCTACAGCATCAGAAGACCACACCGGGTGCCACTCCTTTCAGCTAAGAACAGGAAACTGAGGCTACAATTTGCACAAGCTCATCGAAATTGGACAATAGAAGATTGGAAAAACTTTGCCTGGTCTGATGAGTCTCGATTTCTGCTGCGACATTCGGATGGTAGGGTCAGAATTTGGCGTCTACAACATGAAAGCATGGGTCCATCCTGCCTTGTATCAACGGTTCAGGCTGGTGGTGGTGGTGTCATGGTGTGGGGAATATTTTCTTGGCACTCTTTGGGCCCATTGGTACCAATTGAGCATCGTTGCAACGCCACAGCCTACCTGAGTATTGTTGCTGACCATGTCCATCCCTTTATGACCACAATGTACCCAACTTCTGATGGCTACTTTCAGCAGGATAATGTGCCATGTCATAAAGCTGGAATCATCTCAGACTGGTTTCTTGAACATGACAATGAGTTCACTGTACTCAAATGGCCTCCACAGTCACCAGATCTCAATCCAATAGAGCATCTTTGGGATGTGGTGGAACGGGAGATTCGCATCATGGATGTGCAGCCGACAAATCTGCGGCAACTGTGTGATGCCATCATTTCAATATGGACCAAACTCCCTGAGGAATGCTTCCAGCACCTTGTTGAATCTATGCCACGAAGAATTGAGGCAGTTCTGAAGGCAAAAGGGGGTCCAACCCGTTAATAGCATGGGGTACCTAATAAAGTGGCCGGTGAGTGTATACTGCAGATATATAACAAGTATTCTTTTATATATCTACCTCTTCTGAGGCCTTTCTTTTCTTCTCATACACTTTGTAGACACTTTTTCTTACTTCAAAGAACCACAGTGAGAAAGGTGAACTTCAATGACTGGCTGAAACCGTAGCTCATCACAGACATACACCTGAAAATGCACATGCACAGAAAAAGATGGCCTTAGGAAATATATCACCACAATGATTGACAATTAGGAGGACCACTTATTTTGATGATCCACCCAGAAATAAAATATCGTCCTCTTCTACCTTTAAGGTTTGTCCAATATCTTCCATACAAACCTTATGATTCTGATCAGTTTTAGCACAATAACTTGTGTAAAGATGAGTCAAATGCTTTAATTATACATTCACACCTAACGCAATTTGAGCAGCAAAAATGCGCCTGCTACTTCCTTTTTGATGCTTGTACACATTAAAGGAATAGTACACCCAAAACATGATTAGCCTTCATTTTCTACTCACCCCCATGCTGAACAAAACTCTGGAGTACTTTTTTGATATCTCAAATGCATCTGGAGATCTGGGAGGCTTCTTGCTGTCTGCTGACATTCAAATAATGGAGGTCTATGGTGACCGAGACAGAAAGGTCCATAAAAGTCCACAAAAACGTGTCAATATTCCTCCATACTGCTCGTCCAATGTAATCCAAGTGTCCTGAGTGGGTAGCATCCAGAATTTACTCGAAACGAAGTCATTTAGAACGTTTTAGAGCATAAACAGTAGTGTATAGGATTTCCTAATAGCGCCCCCATGCGCGCTCACGATTCTACGGAAGCCGGCAGACCAAACCTGAAGAAAGTGCGCATTCAGCGTCTGCTCTGCCGATAATGCAAGCGTAGAAGAAGAAATGTGCTGTTTACCTGTGCAAAGAAAGAAACAACGAAAGAAAAATGTCTGAGGACTTCAGTGTTGAGGAAGAGCATGAGTTCTTTGCCGAGCTGAATGCGCTGGTTTGGTCTGCCGGTCTGCTGTCAGTGTGAACGTAGCCTTTGATGTACCTTGATGCGCATCAACCATTGACTTTGCATGTAAACCAGCTGCTTTTGCTGCTTCTATTGTGTGTGCACTGAACATAAAATAAGTTTTGAAAGGTGGAACACAAATTAAAGCAATAGTTCAGAAACAGACGATGAATTCTAAAAACTGTGCCAAAAAGATCAGGCTTAAAATCTGACAAAGTGATCCAAAATATGAATACGCCAGTTATCACTAAAAGCTTGATACAGCTGCTGAAAGGTAGAAGATTTAGTAGGTCATTATGTTTTCATTAGGAGTCATGTTAGTTTAGTTAGCTCTCTTTTTAGTAAAGAAAATCTAAGTATGATCTGCTCAGATTTGTGACCGTCCGACCCGTAGTCAGGATTTTTCTGGGGTGTCCGAAGACAGAACCTCTGCATGGGGGGGGTGGTCGCGCACAGAGACAAATTTGACGGTTGCAGAGGCTATGTGTCAGAAGCATAAATTGGTCTTAAGTCTTATCTTGATCCTTAGCTGCTACTTCACAGTCATTTCCTTCAGTTCTTTCTTACTCATTTGAAAACCTGCCTGACCACTGAACCTCCACTCTCCACTCTTCCAAAATGGTTAGAACCATCTGCTCCCCATCTATTGAGCCAATATAACATCTCATCTACAACTACATCTGTTTTTGTTTTGTTTTTTTTTGTATCTCTGACCTGAACTGTGCTCATGTTGTTAAAACCAGTATCTGATAGTGATGGAGGATGAGAGGATAGATTCAGTTGCAGAGTAGAGGTGCACCATCATTTTCTTTGGGAGGCTTAACTGCTTCAGAGAGTACATGCTCTAGTCATTCTTGGTTGATTTTCAGCTCTTATTTGAAGTCCTGAGCAATGATAATGCCTAGGAAGCACCATCATCGCTCAATGAAGGAGCAATATCCCAATGCATCAACACTAAAGGAGTTAACAAACAACAATGCAACTCTCGGTGCACAGTGGATTATGAGGTCCTTCATTACAAACTTGCAGCATATATTTCTTTATCTTTACTGCTTTATAGATTTGGTTTACACAAAAAATCACTTCCATCTGTCTCTCATAGCACAAAAGTTTCAAACAGCTCGAGCAAACCTAAACTTGTTGATATGATATTAAAGTAATTTAATCATTTTAAATCTCTATTGCAAGACTCTACTGTATTAGAAAGTGATTTACCTTGATATTTATGTTGTCTACTCTGAAGGTTTTCAGTCTGGGACCTGTTACATGTAAAACAAACTGAAAAAAACCTGTAAAGGTTATAACCTGACAGAAAAAGCAACAATTAAATTTATTGGCTAAAATCAGAAGACTGAAACCCCTCTGGAAGACACTCCCAAAAGAAAAGAGTTGAACCCTGATACCCTTGCTGAGCCTAATATAAAGCTAATATCCCTCACCCACAGGTGAAGGGTGTGTTCACCCACACCAACATCTACTCTTTGACCCTGCAGAGGGGGCCACATTGGAAGAACCATCCAGACAAGTCTGTAACCAGGGACCATCTGGCAAAAGGTGGTCTCTGATGCAGGATTTCCTGAAAAGTAGCCAATCATAGGCAAGTTTCTTTGTCCGGTGGGTAACACTTTTAAAGTGATAAAAGTTGACAGGTGTGAGCAAGAACAGGTCCACAAGTGAGAAGGGGAGGCTGGGCACACATGGAAATCAAACCACATGGAGGCAGAGAAGGAACAAGCAGTTGTGTGATATACTGGGTCCTGTGGGACTCTATTTGTGCATGAAACATGTTAAGCATGTGGGGAGTAATTTATGAGCGTCTGTATGACATAAAGATCCACATTGGATTACTTAGGAATGAGATGATGAAGGTCTACCACCACCAGTAATTTGCTGACTGTATTACCCTAGAGGCTTACCACTTACAGTACCAATGAAGGGAGATTTGAGCAAATGTAGGATGTGAAAGCGGAATTGGACCAGCAATCAAGCTGATGAAGGTGTCAAGACTCAGAAAAAAGGACCTAGATTTCAGGCAGACAGAACAGGTTGGTATAAAAATAAATGCTTCTCGATTACGCGGTTCGTCAGCTGGGACCAGCTTGCTGGATTCACTGTAGAGATAAACACTCACCACTAGACTCAGACAGGGAACAATAACGAGCATGTGAGTCACTAACCTGGTTCTTAGTTCTGTCCATGTCCAGAGAAAGGAGTGGGAACCAGTCGGATGACTTATCAATAGCTTGCAGTGGGAGAGTTCCAGGAGTAAACTCCAGCAGACTGAAGAGCGGAAGCCAGCAGACGCAGAAGAGCAGAGGCAGAATCCTGAGCAAGTGTCGAAGCAGATGTCCAGACCGGAAGATCAGAGAGACGCAGAGGTACCAAAGCGAAAATTCAAGCCAGGGTCAGGAAACAGATTCAAGGTCGTTAACAGGCAAAGTCCGAACACAGAAACAGGCAAAAACAGACGGAAACAGGGGCAAGCTCAGGAGTCCAGAGACCGAAGCAGGTCAGGGTCAGACAGTCAAGGCAGGCAGGGTAGGCTAGATAACTCTCACACTCGGCTTGAATAATCGGCCACTGATGGCTGGAAAAAGGCAGCATAAATCCAGCTGTATCTCATCTGATCCATCTGGCTCTTTAGCGTCCCACTTGCGTCTCCCTGGACACTGCATGAAAAGTGAGATTTTCGTCCCCGTAAACCCCCGTAAACTCCCGCAGATCTGCCTGATTTTCGTCAGTTTCCGACAATTTGCAACCCGTGCTTGTCCGCGTTTGTCATGCCACAAATTGTCGAAAACGTACCGTGACGTATGTGGAGAGCGATCAGCTGTACTAATGGCCCTAATAAGCATATGAATGCAGCAAACCCGCGCGGCTGGCCAGGTCTGGCTTGAATAACCTACTCGGTATTGGCTGAAACCACTATTCTCAAACAAATGAAATCGCTCGTGATTGGCAGCAAAACTACACGTGGCCACGCCAGGCTTTAATTTTCTTACTGAGTATTGGACGGAACCACTTCTTTTTAAACAAGTAAAGTCGCTCATGATTGGTTGGCATATATATATATTTACATATGTATATTTATTCATATATATATATATATATATTTATTCATTCATATATTTATTCATTCATATGGTGTGTATTTATGTTATCCTACACTACTACACAATTATTAGGCTACCATCAAGGACATGAATGAATTTATACAGGAAATGAACATTTGCAGGAAGCTGTTTATGCAAAGAAAGAGCTTTATTGAAACACACACAACTATATACAACGCGTATCCAAACACATGCGTTTCTAAAAATTAAAAGTCCGTGAAGGGTCCGTTTGCTTCCTCGGGGTTGGAGGTAACTGGCAGCATTCCCTCCGAGGCAGGTCCGATGTGCAGACGCCTACTGTGCGTGGCCCTGTTCTTTGGCATCGCTTCTAACCGGGACTGCAGCTTAACACAGAGTTCAGTGAGATCCGGCCTACGAAATGGCGGCGACCGTACAATCCATCCAGAGACACCGCCGAGGAAGGCGGACTTCCAGAGTTCCACTTCCTCATCTGTTAGCACACTCTGCCTCGCTTTCAGCAGCTGAAAAAAAAAAACAATGAATCAGCGCACTGCGTATGGACACAACACATCTATCAATGCACCTGAAAAATAGTCACCAAATAAAGTCTTACCCTCTTTCTTCTGGCCCGACTCCGAGCAGATTGCCTCCGCACGCAGCGTGTTGGCTGGCAGCCTATATCTGAAGCTCCTGCGTACCGTCTGAAAATACGTCTTACAGGCAGCTGGAAAACAATTAAATGAGAGTGGTATAAATAAAAAATCAAACGCAAGTCACAGTAACAAGGAAGGAGAAAACATTAAAACAAGTCACTTACACACAATGTCGTCTTTATCAACATCGTGCAAATCTGGACTTGCTGATATGGCTCCGAGCAAATAGGAGGTCACCGCCTCATTGTGAGGCGACAGTAGTCTGTGAAAACAAAATGTAAAGCTATGATCGGTATCTATCCGTATCCATTGCCTTTTACCGCAGAATGAAAGCATATTCTTTAAATCTTACCCTTGCTCCGGTTCATAGCGCCTGCAATTAGTCTCCGAGTTGTTAAGACGGCATACTGCTTCCTGTAATCACAAAAAATACACTTTAATAAAGCTTGTTCTTGCAAGGCTAGGCTAGATAGGCTAATAGCTAGGCTGCTATTAGCCGGTAGCTTAGGCTAGGCTGCTTTTAGCTTAGCAGGCAGTAATCAAACATATATTTACCGCTAGCATCTCTTCTTTGAGTTCGTCTTGTTCGATGCAGAGTCGCCATCGCGTCCAAGAGGAGTTTTACCCCGAAATCCAGACGCTCCAGACCGCCTGCACAAAGCAAAGCAGCATCCTCCACTGTGGATCCAGACCCCGCCGCTCTAAGTTTCTTGGAGATCGTACAGAGCATGCGCGAGATGAACCAGAGTTTCCGCGGATCAATAAAAAATCATTCTTTTTTTTTTTTTTTTTTAAATCAAGGCCTTAATTGGCACTAAAATTATTTAAATATGTTTATCGAAGTATTTATAATTCTTTAATAAAAAATGCTTATAAAAACAATTTCGTCAGATATATTATATTGTCCAGGCGGAGAAAAAGCTAGAGGATATATATATACGTATATATGTGTGTGTGTGTGTGTGTTTACATACATACAGGAGTCATGGAACTCTGCTTACAGCTCCTTCATTTTTCATGTACACTAATAACTTGTGTACATGATTCTTGTTGATGGTATTAAAATCATTTCTAATAGCATTTAAATAGCATTAAATTAGAGTCACTCATTCCTGTATGAACCCTGTGAGCGCTTAATTTAATATGACATATTAAAAAAATCCCACCATCATCCAGCATATGTTCAGTTTCTGCCCAAATATATATATATATATTTTTGTAGATTTTTGTAACGGGGATAAGGATAATTCAAAACTGCTTTTTTTTTTAATGAACTTGTTCACTACTTCCAAACTCAGCATCTCTTTTCATTCCTGTAATAAGAAGTTTCTTTTGAATGGATTTCATTAAAGTTTAAGTCCCTCGGTATAAAATAAATATTTTGATGGAGATGAGAAATCTGCTTCCTCGTTGGTGAATAACCAATAGTTTGGATCCAATCATTTAAATAAACGGTGTAAGTTTTTTTTTTATATATATATATATAAGAATTGTGCTATAATTTCTAGTCACCGATCTGTTGCTGCTATATTTTAATTTGACGAACCGGAATTTGTCGATGTTCTTTTTCCTGTTTGGTGCAATTGCAATTGCGGATCTTGACCTGGCCGGACCTTATGACCACAGTGTACCAATCTTCTGATGGCTACTTCCAACAGGATAATGCGCCATGTTATAAAGTGAATCATCTCAGACTCATTTCTTGAAACTTTTCCACTTAAGTAATTGTGAATTGAGCATATTGACAGACAACATTTTATTTTTTATCTTAAATGCAAATTTTTTTAAAAATAATTACTGCTCTAAATGTATTGCTCTGTCAGCTAAAGATCTGTTTTGGTCTCTATACTTTAATTAAATAAATCAATTCAAGCTAAAATGTGAGAGGCTATACTAAGCCTGATCTCTTTGTATCAGAGATTTTCTTCCTCAGAAAGATGTCACTTGGGGTAAAACCCCCCCTGCAACCCTGGTTTGCATTTGTATAGCAGCATGTTCATTTACATGTTAAAGCCTCCCCTAGAATTCCATGGGGGGGAGGCATGGGGGGAACACTGCCTAAGAAATTCCACGTCAATTTCTGACAATTTACGGGAGTTTTCGACGAAGCCTGCAAATTGCCGTAAACTGCCGCTAACCTGAAGTTCCACGACAATCTACAGTGCCGTATATTGACGAAAATCCCACTTTTCATGCAGTGGGAGCTTCAGAAATTTATAAAAATATTTTTTTGTTTGTTTCTTTCTTTCAATATGTTGTGCAGGAGTTCCAATGGTCTCGGACCATGGATACCAAAGGGAAAAAAAGGAAGATAGCTGTTGAGAAAAGAGGATTCAAAGAATGGATGGAATCATTATCAATGTGGCAGGATTGCCTGCATTTTTTGCTTTGTAATGAGAGGTTGTCAAAAAGTAAAGAGAAAAATTTGGAAAGGCATTTCCAGGAAAGGCTAAATATGCAGCCGAACACAAAGTTGTGAGTGAACGAAAGAATGCGACTGAAGAACTTATGGATAAATTAGAGGAGTGCAAAGATAGATTTAAGTAGTGGATTGCATCTCCAAACTCCACTACTTCTGCTAGTTTTCTGCTAGTCAGTTCCTGCTTGGTTCCTCATGACTCTATCAACTCCTCTCAACAGAAACACATCCATCATAGAAAATTCCTTTATCGTGTTTCTATAATTTCATCAATGCAACAAAACCTAAACCGCCCAATGAGAGTTCACTGATTCTCCCTCACCTAATGCTACTATGTGACATTTGCTCCAGGATATACATTAAAAATTAACATTTAATCATGAATGCTTATTATATATTTAAGCCCATGTAGTCCTTTTCTACACTTAGAGCCCGTGTTGCCATACAAGGCATATATACATTTTTGCAGCTCCAGACAGGATATTTTTTGGTCCAATATGGCTCTTTGAGCAGTTTGGGTTGCCGACCCCTGTCCTAACAGATAGCCACTTTTACAAACTACCACAAAATATTATTGTGAAGTGGAAGAAAAAAATGACAAAGCGTAGACATAATTAGAATTTTGTTATGCTTGCACGCAAACATTTTTTGCGGGCTTTGCTAAACAATATTTCTAGTTGAAATGTAATTTTCTATTTTACAACTTTATCCAGGAATCTTCAGAAAATGTTCTGTTTATTACTTTTTCTATATTATTGTTGTTTTAGATTTCTTTATCAAAATACTTTATACCTTTTTAATGCCAAGGCTTGTAATATTAAATTTTGTTGAGAGCATTAGTACAGCAAATGGTCATTTAGTACAGCAATGAGTTAACATTTTCTCATTATTGTTTTTATGTTCATCCAGTGTCCTGCTGTTTCTGTATTTTAGTTTATCCTCTAGTATGAGTGTAACCCTTGGGTTTTAATTTTCCTTTGAGTCTTGTTTAGTTCCCTTAGTCCATTATTAATTTTCCCTGTCTCTTTGGCTCTGTTCCACAACTTTTTAGATCCCCCTGATATACTCATAATATATATTATTATCTACCCTTTCCTCTACAGCTTCTATAGGTGTCATTTTCTAGTATTTTATCTAAACAGACTAATTCTTTCTGCTATTCTCTGTGAGTTCTACTTATTAAGAACACTTTTTTTTGCAACAGTTGGTCTCTACTTGGGTCCTTAATGAACCCAAATCCACCATAACTCTCAGGCTACTAATTCACAGGCTACACAAGGGAGGATTAATAAGAGTAGTAGCCAGTTGCACAGCAAGAAACCCAGCTTCCATTTTTAGGAAATACTTTTTAGGTAAGTAAAACGTTGCAACACTAAATGCAAAATTCAGTTTTACATTTTTAGAAAGAAAATCATCAATCTGCACATATCCTACCCACAGGAAAATGTGGTGATGGCAACATCATGCAGAGTTGCTTACCTTCTCCTTACCTCTTTTAGGGCAGGGTTAAGGCTGATTTAAGGCTGATTTATACTTCGAAACTAAGTCGTCTGCATAGGTGTTCAAGTGAACGCAGAGACGTCCCTGTCCCCTCCGCAGACACTCTGCTGCACCTCTCCCAAATTCTAGGTGACAGCACACAGTGCCGCAGACAGGAGGCCTCTGATTGGTCAAATCTACACCCACCCTGCAATATGCGTATGTCCTGTTTGGTAATTACTTGCTTGTTTTGTTTGTATGACCACCATTGCGGAAAACGACTCATGAAGTTGGACCAGCTAGAAGAGCGAGGTGCGCGAGAACGCTGGGACCCTTTTTCTACCTGGATCCCCCAACTTCCTCACCGCCTCGGCCATATCTAGACACAGCTGGTTCGTGATTGTCCTTTTTGCGTTGTGTCGTGGAAAAACATAGTGCAGGCCACGATTCAAAATTCAGCATAAATCAAAAATATCTGCGACAAGCTCACTGCGACCCACTGCTGCAGTAGTATAACCAGCCCTTTAGTGGCTCATTTGTGCACATTAGGCAATCACAAAAAAAAAAGGGACGAATGCTTTTGAAGTATTTTAAAATTAAACTGCTGTTTTTATTGGACAAAATGCTGCTGCAGTAAATGCAATAAAATGTTTTATGATAATTCAGATCTGCATTTGTTGTTTTATTTTATTTCAGATATAACATGATCCAAACCTAGAGCTCTAGTGTTATACATGTGTTCCATTGGGTGGGTCTAATTTAAAGTCTATAGCTCTACAATCTTTCTCTAATCTTTTCACCTTTTTTTTCTGTTTTCCTTTCCTGTTCTACATACATTGCAGTGTCCATATAATCTGTAATACTCCATGCATAATTATAATAAAGCTATTTACTATTTATTAGCTGAACTGCTCCACTGTTGAAACTAAAATCTGTTGGGCTCTTTTTGGCATCAAGGCAATTATTCTTATTGCCTCATTGCCAGACAGGACTAGGGCTGGATAATTTTCGCCAAAGTCCTATATTGATTCGATTTTGATTCATACAGTTCTAAATCGATTAATTTTGATTCAATTTATTTTTTAAATAATGAATGTGGTTCAAATGTGTTTCAAAATACTCAGGTATTTTATTTTTTTCCTGTCACATTAAACACAAAGCGCAAACTTGTAAATCGGACAGTTTAAACTTGAGATGTGACCAAAACTGTCTCAAAGGTGCAAACTTGTTTGTGAAAAGTGAAAAAGTGAAGCCTCACTTGAGCAAGCAGAGGTGACACAGCGGTTACACAGCAGACATGCATGAGCTGCACTATCTTCAATGCACAAACCATATTTGTAGTGTTGCCTGTATCAACTACAGGGTGTTTTCTGGTCAGCCTCCATTTGTTAATGTCTTCAATCTACCTATTGGCTATATTTGCAGCTGTCTGGCTTGAAGTAATCTTGAGTGCATCTTTCTTGCTTATTGGAATGTGAACGTCATGCACGTCACTATTAAACTAATCGATCTTATTCCCTAGACATCGATTTTGCAAAAATGTAAAGGAATCGATTCAAAATCGATTTTTTTTACCCAGCCCTAGACAGGACAATACAAAAAAAACAAACAAAGAAAAAACAAACAACAAAAAAAATCTTAGTATTTCTATTGTGACAGAAACTAAAACAATCTTTTAGGTCCTCTTTGTCACATTTTGTATATTTTCGTACTTTTGAAAGTTACACAAAGGTCTATTTTTTTATTTAATCTCAATATTTTGTATTAAATTATAAGCATAATACGGATGAATGTAAAAGTAATGTAATAAACCCTAAAGTCAGTGAGTTGTTTTGTTTGTTGTTGTTCTCATGGGGCTGTTTGTTTACCTTTTTGTGACACGTGGAAGAAACGGCTGGAGGCGGGGGAGAGAGTCCAGACAGGGAGGGGAGGGGGGGATTAGCGCAGCAGTGTCAACAGCGACGATCCAAACACAGGAGTGAATGAAGAAGCCTGATACAGGACAGGAACTCGATTTCAGCAGTTTGCCTTCTTCCTTCAATCATCAGCCTCTAACGGACAAGAATGTCTCAGTCCGACACCGAAACAGCAGAGGATGGACTTTACGGTAAGTGATGCTGAGGCAGGAACCAGGCCGGGCTCCTCCTCCTCCTTCTGTATCATAACACATACACGCTTGTCTTTCACAGCAAGGCTGATCCTCTTTGTTCTCTAAATTATTTAATTTGTGGGCGCAGCTCTCTGTTTTTTTTATATTGTTAATTTAGAGAAAATCTGGCTAAAGAGAATATATTTTTATGTATGTAAATATGTTCAAAACAAATTTAACCATGAGTGGACAAAACGCCATAGTCATAATAAAGCACTGCCACTTTTACTGTTGTCATTGTTGTTGCCACTGCCTCAGTCATTGTGTAAACGGATTCCCTGACTCACCTTTTTGCATCTCTGTAAGCCAATTAGGCTCCTCTCTGCAGGCTGCACGTTGGTTTGCACAGTGGATGCTGGGTAAAAGGTGGATCAGTGGAAGGAGGGGCCAAACAGTGAGGAAATGTTTTGGAAAAAAAGACCTGAGAGCTTCTTCCAGTGTTTATCCAAGACTTAACCTAATCATTTCAGGGCTGGCAATGAAAACACAAACTGTCTTTATTTGCTTTCATTGCAAGAACTTTAACTTATAGGATGCATACTGATAAATGTAAACATGAAGTTGTGATGCTGACTCTGTGAAAAGCTCTTCAATGTTTTGTGAAATACCCTGCCAGGTATTTGAATAATTGCTCTGACTGAAAAATCCTTAATAATCAGACAGGCAGGTGCAAGTCATCATTTAGCATATTTTATAGCACACAGTGTTTGCTCTCTAAGGCTACGTTCACACTGCAACCTGAAGTGACCCAAATCCGATTTTTTTTTTTTTTTTGCCCATATGCGACCTGGATCTGATCTTTTCAGGACTGTCTGAACAACCCAGATCTGATTTTTTTCCAATGCGTTCCAGGACACTTGGTTATGTGGTCCTGAATCCGATACGAATCTGATCTTTTCAAATGTGATCTGTGTCTGAAGGGCCAGGTCGCATTCATCCAACCTGATCGTCATTAATAACCGACATAGGTCAGTATTCTGGTTCTTGCTACACAGAAGCAGCAAGAAGAACAACAACCATGGCAGACGATGATGCATAGAGCAGTATTTTTTTAACCATCTTGAAAAGATTGAGGTTTTGGGGTTTGGAAAGATTGCTAGATGCGCTCTAGCACTACATCCATGTTTACTTCCATAAACACAGAGCATGCTGGCTTGTGGCATCATTGCGTCCTCTACTGCACATGCGGGATACTTGCGTTGTATGACTGCAGTTCACACAGGAGTTTAAATACAAGTCGCATGTATTTAGAAATGTGAACATCAACGCAAAAAAATGTCACAAAAAAATCAGAATTGAGCATTAAGGCCTGCAGTGTGAACGTAGCCTTAAACAACTTATTTTACATAGATTAGCTTTGGTGAACAGGATATTGTTTTTTTTATTTATCAGTTTCTTTAAAGAGGCATTTCTGAGTTTTTTATGATCCTGCCAACTGTGGCCAAAACACAGAACTGCAGCACTCTTCTGCTTGTTCTTGTTGCTTGCACATGTACTTGGCAGGTTGTTTTTTTTCTTACTTTTTTCACCTTAACTGGAATCGCCATTGGTTAGTTGAGCTGGATGACAGTTGCATTTGAGTATACACGAAATCCATCTAGAATATAATGCCATGATTGTTTGCTAGGTAGAATCCCATTAACATGGGTTGGCGTCACATCTTCTAAACAGCGTGGGAACCTCTGATCCAAAGTAAATTCAAGAAAACAGACTGCAGGCTTATAGGTGCATCAGTGTTGAATTACTGTGTTGAAATTCTGCTAATCAACCAATTTTTTTGTTGTAAAGGGTAAAATAAAAAGGTTTTTTTTACATATCCCTTTCATAAGATCCAAATCTAAACAATGAGAGAGTAAAACTAAAAGGCTTCAAACAAGAATAAGAAACTAGAGATGTGGAGACTTGGCTTTTTCTTGTCAATATGTCTGGGTTTATTTAAAGCCTCAGTGTGTAAGATTATGACACTGGCGACCCATCTAGTGGTGAGCTAAATGAATTATAAACGGCCTTGAAGTGATGCTTATGACAGAAGCCACAGAGTGTTATAGTGACAATGTCAAACTCCTTCACCATACTGAGTGTCCCGTTGAGAGATGAGGTACAGACCGCTATTGTTACTGATTGCAATGATGTACAAGATGTCGGCTGCAGCTTCAACAGGTAAAAACTTAATGTACTTTATGGAAAATCTCTGTAAGCGTGACATGATCTGAGCTGCACCAGTGGTTATTAAGAAAAAAAGGCACACCCTTTTTCTTACCACTATCTCAACCATGGGCTCTGATCAGACAGAAGATTTTGATGTTTACCCTGGAGTCCGGTATTAACTCTGCTAGCTGCCATTCCTCTGACCAGATTGTTTGCCAGTGCTAGTAGCTGATCCTTGCAGTAAACAAGTGCATGTTGGCCTCCAAAAAACAGCCAAGATCAGCACCTGCAAGCTTAGTCTGCACTCAATAAAAAAGAAGGAAAACATTAACCCCCATTACCTTTGAATAATAAGTTAGATAATGAAAAGCATGAAAGCATCTCGGGAAATATGGCTGCTAGGAAAACAAAGAAGCTGCTGGACCAAACTGAGCTGTACATAAAGAGGAATTCAACTTTTCTAATATATATTGAATTGAATGGTTCAACAGTCAAAAAAAGTTAAAAGACAAATAAGTTATACATTGTCCCTTTATAGTGTGAATGAAAAACTAGATTTTTATTTCTCTATAGTTTAGTTCTATTGCGTGCAGTTTCAAATACAGGACACAAATAAATTGCTAAATTTTACACAATAGTATGTTTTTATCAGGATTTTATAGAGAGCAAACAAACAGTACCTGATGAGTGATATATTTATAGAGTGAAAAAGGTAGGAGTTCACACATTTAATAAATGAGGAGGGGACCTTATTTTGATTTTTGGTCAAAAGAGTCGCACATGGCTTGTGGCCATTGCAAGTATGCAATTCCAAAATATATTGGAAAAAAGAACTCAAATCAAATCTGAAGTCTAAAAGGTATTCCACCCATGCTCCCTTTATCCCCATAGGTGGAAATGTAATGTTTATAGAGCACCAGTTGCTTCTGGCATATGACATTTCAGCTGCTAGTACAATGTAATCTTTTTTCAAATTCCACTCTGAAAAGCCAAAAATATGGCTTTAGTTATGGTAAAAATGTTCTTTATGATGGTGGCTTTTACTAAATGAATAGTGATGAAATGTAAATATTTTAAGAATAAGTAAGATGTTTAAATTAGGTCAGAAAAAACTCAAAGGCTTTAAACTTAACATATGCAGACATGTTTCTGGCTTTTTCTGGCTGTGCAAAAGAAATACTGTATGCTTTCAACAGTTAACAAAGTTGATGTTGAACAGTCAAAGTTTTTCAGTTTTAACATTTTGAGCCAAGAAAATTTACCTTTATGTGGCTTTGGATGCTTTAGAATTAATTGATTGCACAAGATGCAAAAGCAAATTTGAAAAGTTATTTATGTGATTCTTTGTCTTTGTTAGAAATACTATTGAACTCCTGTTTTATGTAGTGACTTATCTGCATACAGGTGGTATTGCCTTCAGCTTATATCAGCTTGTAGAGAGAATGCTGGAAAAAAATCTAAATCTTTTATGTTTTAACATTATAGTTCTTAAGGAGAAATCACAGCTTATATTTGTGTAATCAAATCAAAGACAAAAAAAACAGTTCAGAAATTGTTCATAAAATTTTTGATCTTGCACATCTCTAAGTATTTGAAATACCCTCTGACTATATGATTACACAGCATTTCTAATTGGCCAGTTACAAAAATAATGATTAAAAAAAGGTCTCAGTCTGCATCTGCAAATTTAGATGGGTCATCATTAAAGCATAAGTGGTTGAGATGACATCAATGCACAGAGCTCCGTTTCGTTGCTAAGCTTCGTTGAAGTTCTGATTTTCAGAAACGCTGGTAACACAAATGCAGTGTGCACAATGATTTGGGTTTGTCCGCACAATAATGTGCACAATAAATGGCCCTTTAATAACATGTAGCAAAGAAGTAGAGTTTTTTAGATAGAAATTGACAGAAACAAATCGTATTTTTGTTATTTGCCACAAAGCTATGGGTTTTTAATATGTTAAAACCCTCCCCTCTCCTCTGAAGCACCTTTAAAGCGTCACCTCGCACCTTAATACTTTTTGAACAGCCATTTATTCCCCAGGAAACCAATTATAAATCGGTTGTGTTGCAACCTCAATGGCTCTTTCAGCATCCAGCTCTTGTCCGCATTACATAAAGCAGATTTGGCAGCTGCACAGATGACTGTGTATGGGACTGCATAGAATCTGATCCAGAATGGCTACAGATAAGTCAGGCAGCGGCGCAGTTATGTCAAACCAACCTCTCTGTAGCAAAATAACTAGGGCAATGGCATAGTTCCCTCTGCCCTCCTATCCTACCCTACAGCATAGCATCCACTTCAGCTTCTCCCTCTCAGCTGTTATTTGGGAGTTATATAGAATTAACAAGGTGAAGTTTAGAGGAGGAAGCTGTAGACTTCCATTGGCACATTAGATGAGATATTTTAGCAAATCTGCTAATTTCGGAGAGTGAAAACCGTGTTGCAGGAAAAAAACAAGAGGGAGGACGAGAAAGGGTGAATGGCTAATCTGAAACAGAAATAAGATCTTATGTAAGGCAGCACGCTGTCAGCCTGGGTTAGCTGTGCCCTAATGTTTAGCTGTGAGCCTGTGCACACCATACACACCAGTGGTAAATCCTTCCTGCATTCAGTGAGCCTCTGTGTCCATTCATTCATACATTCTGCTTGGACGTTTTTAGAACTTACTGACAGAAAGATGCATTCATATTTCATTGTGTTTTTTTTTTTCTTTAGTTTTATTTATTTAAATGTGTTATATGCTTTTGTTTGATGATAACGTATCCCATTCAATGCAGTCCTGTAGGTCTTATAAGGTCACCTTAGGTCATTTGAGACATCTATGATTCATCTTACGTCAGTACAAAACACACGCACGTGTTTATTCAGCCTCTAAACATTAAACCATTTGAAAGGAAACAGAGAGCACTTCATCTACATGACCTCCTTCTCTAATTCTTTTGACATGAATAATACAGTTTCAAATCCAACTTTTTTAATCAACAATACATTTGATCAATTAGATGAAGGGCTAATTTTGTTCAACATCATCAACGAAAACAATAAATTCATAAGACATGATAAGTAGATGCCCAGATTCAGGATAATTTTTCATTTTTATTTTGTAGTTTTGGATAATTTTTAGGTGACTTTTTCAGGTGGAAAAAAAAGTCTATGTGTAAAGAGATGTTTGTTAATTTTCTTCCAACCAAATGATGCACGTTGTTTTCTCTAATCCATTTAAACCTTACTGTAAGTTAATCTGATTATTTGACTCCAGTAAATATCATCTACTTGCCCGAGCTTACCTACAGTTATTTCGGTTTGATCTGGGATTGTACTTTCACTGCCTTAAATAGAAATAATCAGTCAGAGCTTTAATAAGAATTATAATTAGTAGAATTAATGTGTAAAATGAAACCTTAAAAAATTTAAAATCTAAATGCCATTTGAGCACTTATGATAATTACTCTTTGGTTCTTACACACGAATAATAAATAAATAAATGGATTCATAATAGTAACATTTATTGTTATAAAATGCTTTGCTGCAGGTATGAAATGAAAGTAGGAAGTAAAATGAAATTGTGTTGACCCACATTATTTAGAGAAAAATATAAGATTTTATTTAAACTTTTAAATGAAAATCTTAAAGGTTATATATAGATGTATTCAAATACATATTACAGGGATCCCCTTCTTTTAGGATATTTTCAAGCTTAATGTGTTTAATAGAAGGTGGAAAAGCATTGGAGGAAAATATTCTTTAAATATCGTACATTTTCCATTTTAGAGAAGGTCTCTTTATTTGTAGTCTCACATGCTTGCACTTAAAACTCTGCTTTTCCAATTTTATAATTTTTGAAAAAAGTTGTCATCCTTCTTTGGGTTTAAACTTCCTCCCTGTTCACATTAACCTTGCCCAATCATATCTGTCCTCTCTACTCCAAGATTTGGATTGCTCTCCGATTGAAAGTTGTAACTCTGCCTAGCAACAGTTTCCTCCAATAGAATGAAATCTCTGCCTTCTTTAGTGTGTGCTTGTTTTAGCACAGATTTACCCCTAAACGCCCACAAGTTGGCCTCATTTAACCATGCTTTTCACTGTTCACTGCAGGAAGTTTAACATTTAGCACAAAAAATTATGACTAATTTACCTTCGTCTAAACTTAGATATAGGTTATTCAGTTTCGGGGTTTTTACTTTCTTGCACCGGCCAATAGGGGGCACTGTAGTCTGCTTTAAACAATGTCTAATAGCATGAGTTTTGAGGATGATTAGTACTCATTACTATCAGAATAAGGATTTCTGTTCTGAAATGTAATATCTTAATTCTGAATAAAAATGTCTTTAAGAGAGAAAGTGCTGTTTTGAAATTAAAATGCAATAAACAGGATCCTTTTTTTCCAAATACTTAGCTGTTTCACCTGTTGCAGAATACGCCAAACCCATCCACACTGTGATGTAATTATATTGATGTTGTTTTTCCTCTTTAGGTTCCTGGGTTGAGGTAGAGGAGTTGATTGCAGCTTTGAGCCGAAGCGAGAGTCTGACAGGACCTCAGGATAGTGTCTCTTCTGCCCTGCAGGGGGAGCAAGAGAGGATCCTCCTTGAGGCACAACTTGAGTGTGAGAGGAGTAGAGACAGGTGATGATCTTTGGGTTCCACAGAAGGATTAAATCAAACATTACTGATTTTCAAGTGTTTACATTGGTAGAATTTTTGCAACATTGACATTTTACACAGCTTTCTTGGCTCACTGAAACAGTCTCTTGTTTGTAGTCCTCCACAGGTGATGACGCCGCGCTCCGCTGGTTCTCCCAGACCCAACAGTGAGCAGGACAGTGACTGCATCCCCATTCAGGTAATCATTTATCTACTTTTTGGCCCCTGAAGTTTTTATAATAGAGCTGTTTGACAAACACAAAAAGGAGACTGTGTTTATAATTTAATAAATAATTTATAATGTAACTTTATTAATCTCACACTGGAGAAATTAACATCTGCATTTAACCCATCCCCTTGGGGAGCAGTGGGCTGCCATTGCGTGGCATTCGGGGAGCAGGGTGGGGTTAAGGGTCTTGCTCAGGGACCCAGAGTGCAGGTTGTTGGGATTGAAACGGGAACTTGCAACCTTCTCAGAGCGCAAGCACACTGATCTAACCACTAGGACATCACTCCCATGTTTAAGATTTCAATCATTACAACAGTATAAAAATATATCTAAAAAAATCGTAACAATTTTGAAGACATAAATATCTTGCTTTTTATTCAATTACAGTGTTATCTTATTTTCTTTCCTTTGTAAACTAGTGTTTGAGGCATTCTATGATTGTTTATCTTGTGTGTTAGATTATTACATTTTATGTGTATGCCTTTAGTTTTGATACAAAATATAATTCCCTTTTGAATCATGCAGGAGGAATCTGAGCGACGGGGGGACACAGACTGGGTGTGGGACTGGTCCAGTAGACCTGAAAATATGCCACCAAAGTAAGACAAGGTTAATCTGATTGCTAGAGTAACACTAACCTCAGCAAAAAGCCTAAACTGTTTCAAGATCTGGTCATGACCTGCCTCTCTCTGAAAACAAAAACACACTGCCTAATAAAAAGACAAAAAATAAAGCATGTATTTTTGTTTTTTTTGTTTTGTTTATTTCATCTCTAGTTTAAAATGCAGGTCAGTTGCACACATTTTCAACAAGAGATTCAGAATTCACTTTGTTTAGTGTGTTTATTTGGCTGAACTTCAATAGCCTTTTTTTCTTTACGTATGAATTATATTATACCTTTGAGGAATTTGAACTGCATTCATTTTTATTTATCATGCTCCACTTGATATTAAATCTGCTCCACTATAATAGCCCATTTTGACAGTTAGTGGTTCTGACTGCTCTCAGATTGCTGGTATCGTTCGTTCTTCGCAGTCCTCTCTCGTGCTCTCATTATCTCTGTTTTTCCTCTTTCTGGTCTTTCATCCTTGTGCATCTTTTATCTCTGACTTCTCGCTCTTCTCTCTGCAGAGAGTTCGTGTTTCAACACCCAAAACAGCCAAGCTCTCTCAGTGTTAGGAAGACAGAGGTGATGAAAAGAGGAATTTTCTCATCCGATGTTCTCCTCATTCTTGTTCCCTCCCTGCTGGCTTCACATCTGCTCACACTTGGTGTTGGGTGAGGCATATTAACAAGAAAAACTTTCTTTTATTTTATGTTTTAGGTGTTTATGACTTACATATAAGACTGACAAATTAATAAATGTCTAAATTCTATTGTAATCCCTTCATCTTTTGTCATGTTTAAAATATATACATCTGTTGATGGGATTTGTTTGATTAAAATGAAATGAATACAAATGAACAATCACAAAAGAGAATCTGAATCATAAAAATAATAGATAATAATCAGCAGCTCAGACCTCAGAGAGAAACTTAGTTAAACCAATAAAATCCTTATTACTTGACATAAACTTCCATCTAAACACTCTTAGTTCAGAGAAACAGAATCAGTCACCGGAGAGTTCAGCTAACACAAAATCAAAGTGCATACAGTTTCTAAGCTTATATCTGCCTTATATCTGCATATATCTTCAAATGTCTTTAATCAAAACATGACACTTCAAGGAGTCTCAAGCAAATGGGCATATAAAACATAGTTTTCTGTCAACTGTTCCTGTTTTACTATTGTGTTATTAACCCTATAAAGTAACACATCTTCTAATTGATTTTATTTAGAATTTGGAAGAAAAAAAACTGCTGCTAAAGACATGACATTTTGATTACTTGAACAAACATTATTTAATTTATATATTGTTATCTTTATTTTGACTGGCTTAATCTTACTACAGAATAAATATCAGCTCATTTCGGGGGAAGAGACTAAGTACTTGTTGATTAACTATTCCAGCTGTTTACCAGCTATAATTTAAAGAAGTGTTCCCATCTGTATGCTAAGGCATGGGGCCTTATTATAATAGGAAATATGTTTAATGAGGCAAAATTCTCTTTAGTTTAGGAAGAGAGTTTTACAGTAGCCTCCTTCTTTTAGCCGTCACAATTATGCATCGAGAGGAGAAGGAGCCGCCCTGCCAATTTATGCTTCTGATGCATAGCCTCTGCAACCATCAAATCTGTTTCTGTGTGCGACCAAACCCCCCGTGCAGAGGTTCTGCAACCATCATTGCACACCTCAAAAAAATTCTGAATACCGGTATGTGTCGGACGGTCACAAACCTGCACAGACCACAAGCGGAAGTGCACAGACCAAAAGTAGCTGTGATTGGTCCTTGGTATGTCTGTGTGGTCGTCCTTCTCGATTGGGTTCCAGCGCGCCATTTTTAAAAACCAGGGAACAACTACAATGGACAACTACGACGAAAGCTTAATCAAGGAGGTTCGCTCCATTAACAGAACCTGTCTAGTAACTCTAGATCCATGTCCGTGACATCTTGCAGACGCGCCATTGTTTTTTTAGAAGATAAACACTCCCGCCGGCGCGGCCAAAGTTCTCGTGACCATCTGCCGAAGTTCTTGCGAGGTCTCGAATAGGCTCCCCCTTGTGCTTCTGCCGGAAACCGCTGTGCGTCCCTAGAAATTCCAGACTGACCTTGCGGAAGCATACCAGCAAAACTGATTCACGACCAGACCCAAGCGACATTTGATGTGTGCGGTTGCCGAAGTCTAATCTGCCTTTTATTCTTTATCGCCACAAAAACACCCATTTAATTTTGCAGCTAACAGTGTTGCAGAATATTTAAATGGTTTTTAGAACCTGCTTGCGGTACATGGCCCATGCTGAACATTTGTCAGGATTTGGTTGTGGTTTGAGGACCCAAATGCAGAGGCAGGGAGGCACAGGTGAGTTTCTTGTGAATTTAATTAAAGGTAAATAGACAGCTGAGGCAGGAATCCAAAGAGCTAGGGAAAAAGGAGAACACAAGAGGGCAACAAATAAAAACCTGAAAACGGAAAAATAACCAGAAAACACAACAAAATAAGAATTAAACCAATAAAACTAGAAAACATGGAGCAAAGTAGAACTGAATACTCAAAAGAGAACATAACAGAACCAAGACTGTAACAACATTGTATTCAATAGAACTGTTACTTATGTCAATAACTTCTAAATCAATGTCATAAAGAAAAGACTTAATAAATAACATTGTCCTAACATGGTCTAGATTTGAGCAGTTTTAGAATGGTAAAAATCTGCTTTGGAACTGGCAATAATCTAACTAACAGTTATCTTGAATCTCTGCTAAGAGGCAATTTCTTTAACACTGGTCCTACTGCCCTGGATATTTTAGGTGATTCCCCTTCCGCCATAAACCTGAGTAAACTCAAGTTAGTGATTAACAGGATTCTGCAGCACTTGACGGAAGTAGAGATGCAACAATCCAGTTTTTTCCGATCCAATCCAATCCAAATACATGAGCATATCTGTTGAAACCCTATGCAGTTTAACTGTTGAATGAGTGAACCATATATTTTGCCATGTGTGAAGGCTTTAGTCTTGTCATAAATATACTTAAGAAAAGGGTAACAAATTAACACAGATATTAATGTACTTTTTAATTATTTATTAACAAATAAGCAGCAAACAGATAGAGATAATAGTTCCATGTTAAGTGCACTGAATTTGATCTTCGATATTAAATCACCAATCCAACAAATTAGTCAATATCTGAGCCGATATCTGATCCAGGCATCGGATTTGTGCATTTCTAGATGGAAGGGGGAGGAGGTAAAGAAATCCTTTGAATTTGTCCTGAATTAGTCATGCAACTAGTGCATGAAATAACTACCATACTGACAGCTAATAACTTCAATTAGATCCAAATAAAAAAAAGAATTTGAAAATTTAAACATTGCTTAATTCTCTTGCAGCAATGAGCCATTCATTTAATATTTCTTAAGGTTTAAAAAAGCAAAACTGTAAACTTCTTGCTTAAATAAACAAGCATTAATTATTTATATATATTTTTTTTAACATTTTTTACCATTTTACCAAAATATAAAAAAGACATATGGTAATATTTAATTGCTAATGCTGAATAATGCAGACACTATGGCTTTATTGTTTATTGAAAATGCTGTTAACTTAAAAGGCTACAGCTTCGGATATTTTTACTTTAATTTATGCAAGGTCATATTTTCTGTACAAAGGAGGGCAATGTTAAATTGCATCTAAAACATTTTATCCATTTTTGTTTACTGCATGTGCATTTTGATTATATTTAAGCTTTTCCACAATTATTTCTGGGCAGATGAAAGAAAATAAGTAAATTCAGCTTTGGAGACTTTTTGGTCTCGGGTGACAGTGCTAACCAGAGAAATGATAAAACACCTAAATGTTAAAAGCAGCTTCACACTTGGCATAAGAGCACTTCTGGCCCTTCATTTTTCCATTCCTGGTATATTACCTAAAGGTTTCCACTCATGGTAAATGCCACCCGACTTTAAGGAAGTTTTTATTTTAGATGCATCCTTAAAATCTGTTTTCTATTCTCTCTTTTCAGCATCTACATTGGGAAACGACTGGCCGCTTCCTCAGCTAGCACACTGTGACATTGACTGTAGACTCAAGTTCCTGTTCAGTCTGTTCAGTTACAGTCTGGTCAATAAGGTCACAGTCAGCCCTTTGTCCCACACTAACTTGCCCCGTTCCCTTTTCACGGGACTAACATAAAGACCTGCCTCCATGTACCTCTGTCTATCCAGCAGCACTCCATTTTTATTTTTATCATATTTAACTATATGTACTGTACATGTGGTCGGGCCTGAGAAGCGGAAAGACGCTGACCAATGAGTCAGACTGCGGTCACTATTACTCTCCAGCAGAGTAACACTGATCTCAACCAGGTAAAGAATAATCAGAGGAAAGGGATTGCCAAGATACAAGAGGAAATAGCAAGGGAACAATGCATCCTTTTGTGAAGGGGAGATGAAAATGGTTGGATGGGAACAGAGTGTTCTGATGAGATGAGGCAGATAATACGTGCTAGCTATTCTCCCTATCCTTGATAAAGCAAAATGTCTGTTATTTGTTAAAAGTAATGACCCTCTGTATGTCTGAGCTGCTTAAAAGAGGGTTCTTGTTCTTTTTGTCTGCCCTAATGTCGACTCTAATGTAAAGACTTTTAGTTGGCTGAGTGAACGTAGAAACGGTTTTGATTGTTTTTTTTGTTCCAGGAAGCAATTAAATCTATTTGACCTCTGACAAAGACAGTCACGATCTCATTAAACTTCACTCCTTCAAACCTTCATGAAACTTTGGTCTCTTTTTTTCCGTTTTTTCCTCAACCCTCAGCATGGCAGTAGTTGGTGTGCACATGTTTGTCTCATTTAACTAATACAGGCTTAGCGAGGCTTTTCTAGCCAGCAAAGCACAAAGATTTGCTGAGGTAAGTCTTGGCGGTGGTACAACAAATATTTTTAGTTTCTGGGTTTTCGTTGTCTGGAGATTATTTGCATGCAGTCCTGGGCGACAGAATGAAAGATTTTTACTAGCAACTGTGCTGTTAACAACCTGTAAACGAACCACAGCATCTGTTGCTACTTTCTACCTGTTTCCATGGGAGGTAAATCACAGCAAATGATGCTGGGTATATTCCACCCTAGGGGCCTTTAGTCTTGTCTAACAAGAATAAAAATGCTATGACATCATACTAACGTTTCTCCATCTGCATTTGTCATTCATCACCACACATAACCCCCCCCCCCCCTTTTTTTTTCTTACAAGCTGCTGCTTTAACCCAACACAGATTTGATATTCATTGCTCTCCTGTAAAGCAGAAGCCTGATGTTTCTGAACAGTCTAAAATACATTTTTGGATTGAGAAACACTGAAAATTTTGCAGGAATTGACCAAACCCAGTGAGTTTATCAGCTATTATAGCAAAGCGTTTGATGTAAGGCCTCCCGTTGAGCTTGTTAAGCTACTTGTAGACACACCAAGCTGACGACGCAGCAATAAGACCAAACAAAAACAAGCACAGAGCACCTGGTTTCCATTCAGACAACCACACGGAACTTCCCCTTACAGAAAGAAAATCCAAGATATTTGTTAACCTAAAAATTTCAGGACACCAAAGAAATGTTAAAATCAACATGACTACGGTAGATGGAATGGAATGGAAGAGAAGAGAAGAGAAGAGAAGAGAAGAGAAGAGAAGAGAAGAGAAGAGAAGAGAAGAGAAAATCCATGTATTGTCCCACAATGGGGAAATTGTGGTGTTACAGCAGCAAAGGGTAATGGCAGAAGTGGTCACACAATTTGAATCTTAAAAATGTGTATAACATTAAGAGAATAAGTGACAGAGTTAAGAAAATAAAAAAAATACTGTAATGTACAGTATTTTTACAATATAAATACATTGTATCTGGAGAGTAAATAATAAACCGCTGTGGACATTTTACAGTAATGGAAAATATCAAAAATAGTAATGAAAATAGAGGGTTAGATTAAAAAAAAAAGTAGTATTCAAACACTGGTTTCCTTTAATAAATACAAAAAGCTATCCATACCAACTTGGTCCTGCTAGTGCACCTTTTCAGCTTAGATTAAGCCATTGCTTTATTAGTCATAAACAGATCTCGAATCATACCTCAGGCAAAAGTGGAAACACCATTTAAGTAACAAGTCAACCCAAAGTAAATTTTTTTAAGTTTTAAGTCTTAACAATTTCATAATGAGCTTTTCCTGAAATGTAAATGAGGAAGCAATATTTTACACTTACTCTTTATTTTTCACGTGGTCAGTGTTTCCTTCAATGAGAGAATCAAGTCTTTTCAAACAAAGACACTTAAGTGCACATCAAACCTTCAGCATTCCTGTCACAAGTCTTTTCCTACGTAACTACATAAAGTTTCAAGTCTAGTCTGACTTGACCACATAATGTATATATTAAAGCATAACATTGCTGTTGGTTTAATTACCTCTTCCAAGGAGGTTATGCTTTCATCTGCATTGGTTGGTCTGTCTGTTTTCAAAGTAACCGAAAAAGTAAATAGACAGATTTTGCAGAAATTTTCTGAGAAGGGGCGTATTGTGACCGGCAATAAATTATTACATTTTGGTGATGATCCGCAGCTTGTTTGCCCTTTTTTCTGAAGAGATATTATTGAAGCTGTTTAGATGCATCCAAACTCCAAGGTTGGTCAAAACATTTGTGATTCAGTCGTTTGAAAAAGAAACACACTGCAGAGAAAGTTTCCTCTGTTATAGACAGTCTTAACCAACAATGGTGATTGTATTTTTATACACCTTTCTAATTATGTGATTAAAACATGGGGACACCATGACCAAGAGAAACGTATTAACTGTATCTCAAATATGTTTCTTTTTTAATGCTTACTACAGAGCTCTGTAACCACATTTTATGAACCTCTAGATTAATACATTAATAGAGACATTAAAACTAGAAAAGCACTTAGGTAAAGCAGGCTTCAGCCAACAATAATGCAAATTTATGCACATTTACACAAGGTTTTATGAATCTTAACCAATATCAAACTGATTTATCTCTGTGCTAATACTGGCGATAGTGTAATAAGGCTCGCAGACAAAAAGCAATTGTATGCACTGGCTATATATATAAAAACACCTCTTGTTTATCCTCAGCTACAGACAAACAGACAACCACAGGTGGAACAGGCCAGTGTAAATCATCATGTTCTTAAAGTTATATTCCCTGTTGCTGTGATCTTTTGTGACATCCCCTCCGCGGGAGGGACGTGTAAAATTCTGTCGACCTCTCTAATATCCTTCCTGTAAGTGGGGACAATTACTTCAAGAAGCTGCTTTTAACACCATCTGTGATTTATCCACACGTGAGCACAAATAGGCTTTGGAATACATTTGGAAAGAGGTGATAAAAGCTCAGTATTTGCAGAAATATTTTGAGTAAATTTAAGTATTTTCAGATATAAAAGAAAATTGTTATCCTGTTTTTGAAAGTAGCTCAACAGGACTTGAAAGAAAGCTGTTCATTTCCTGGACTCAACATCTGTCTCTCTGGGAAACACATTATCTTCCCACTTCCATACTGCTAGACAGGAAATCGTGAGTTTAGTTTCAAAGAATTTGGATGTAACAAAAGAATATAGTAGAACTGGCACAGCGTCTGTGCCTTAACATTAAAACATCGTCAGTTATTTGATTTGCTGTCTCAAGAAACTCTACTTCACCACATGTGCTGGTGGGCTATTTCCCTTTCGTAAAAAACGTATTGGGAAGACTTGGATATTATCATTTTATAGACTAGACGAACACCTTTTCCCTTCAAAATCAGACATATATTATAATACATACAGTTAAACAAAATGTGTAAAAGCAGTTTATAAAAAAAACAAAACCCTTTTTTGTCTCCAATCAATGTAGACAAAATATTTCCAGTCTTAATTCAACCAATGACTCAAATAATTTTTCACCAAAATAATGAAGGGCAGAATGTTACAAACTTATAGCAAGATATAAAAAAGAAACACAGTTTCCAATATTCATAATGGGTTGTCTTAAAACATGTTGTGTATCATTCAACAAGCTTTTAAAAATAGTTTGTATGAAATTTGGTCTTTTCTTCCACAGAAAACTGATTTAGTTGAGATAATGGAAAATACCGTCACAAGGTACTTCCTCACATACTTCATAGCTCGGATGGTTGAGTGGTGATTCCCACTTTTCTGTCCAAATGTATATATTTTAGATAATGCAAAACACATCGGTTTTATTTTAATCTGATCACAGATCAGCTCTCCAAAATGTAGTATGTTGTAGTTGATCATCGTTTTTTCCATGAATGGTCTTTTATCATGACTCTGGACCTGTGCTTTAAGTGTAAAGAAATAAGCGCTGGCACTCCTCTTAATGTTTACAAATATGAAACAGATACACGGGTAATATTTTTGTTCTCATCTATTAATTACCTATTAATTGCCGTTCGATAATATTCAAGTATTGTATTTAATTGTAGTCCTGTCAATCTAGATCTACTTAAAAACAGAAAAGAAAAAGCGGGTTCTAAATCACATCTATACAAGCCAAAGTCAAAGTGTCCCTAAGTTACTCTGAATAACTTCAAGCCTTATGGTGTAAACACTGGAAAAAAAGACAACTGTTAGAAAAAATACATAAAAGAGTTCCAATTTTTCATTTGTTTTCCCCCCGTATTCTGAATGCAAACACAAATTACTCTATTTCCAGTGTCAGCACATACTTTAATATTAAAATAATATTTATGCCTGAACTGATGGTTTTATTGTCTTCCATAATTGATATCTTGTCTGCTAATATACTGATGCTTTTTGTTGCTGTTGTGTAAGGCTTTTTTTCCCCTCTCTGTCTATAGCCTTCCATTTTGTAAACATCAACATTCCCTCAGACTACACATGAATATTAGCCTCTTTGGCTAACCCTGACCTATTTACATGTGGATTTCATGAATCCATGTTTATTAATATTATATATATTATTTTATATTAATAGAAAAATTAAAAAAATAATAATTCCAACTTCTGTGAAGTCCTCCTCACCATTAGGCTTGGCCTGAACAAAGCCCTGATTCTGCCCGGCACCAGCGCCTTCCCCTCGCACACTTTACACACCAAGCTTAGGGACCAAGTATCAAGGTAGTAGCAAAAATTCACAGTTATGGTAGCTAATCATAATAATGACATATTTTGGATAACAATTGTAAAGCATATTATTTTATATGAGCAATGCATAAATATTTGCTCCAGAAAAAGATGGGTAGCTATAAAATGTGGAGAGGTGGAGATGGGGCTTAAGTCCCAGTATATATGCTCCACACAATGGAGCAAAATCCCAGCTTAATGATTGCTCAATGTATCGTTGAATAGTGACTTACTAAAGGCACTGCTCTGGAAAGGACTTGTTTTTCTCTGCATGTTGCCCCAACGCTATTAGCATTTAGCCAAGTTTTGCTTTTTGGATATCAGGTCTAATTTCTTTCATTATCACAGCGATTGTACACTATACATGCGCTATATTAAGACATTTCCTCCAGTTAGCTCAAATGTTGTGAATTAACGTTTCAGAAGCTTCCAAAAGGCATTATGTCAATATCTGCCCTTTTTCTGAACTTTTTAAATATATTATCATTATAAAATGTTTTGACTTAAAAACAATAGTAGAAATTATTTTGTAGTTTTCTGGAATTAACATAATAAATAACTTTGCTAACTGAACTGACCTAAAACAGTGAAAGTTTGGTCTAATTTAATCTTGTACCATAAGAAACATACAAAGATTTGGTTAAAACAGAGAATGTCAACATCTGTTTTTACTGTAACCAAACATAGAAAACCAACAAATATAAAGACAAGTAATCCTCACTATTTGTTTCCATATTATGTGTCTAGTGTCTCTACAACAATAGAAAATCAATACACAGATCCTTCAATATTGACAAAAATACATCAAAAAACAGCTAAAGCATTCTGCTTTTCCCCCATACCCCTAAAATCACATTTGTATGAGTAAGTCTTACCTAGTATGAAGGTTAAATTGGATGACTAAAAAGGTTTCCTTATGTAAAAATTACTGTATTTTTATCTAACATGTGCTTGTCTTCTTGTATCTGCAGCCCGTAATTATATACTAGGACGGGACAGTAATTGCTTCCACATGCAGTTTTAGGTATACTGCTCTTTTCTCCTCCCAGCAGTCAGTCATGCAGGGTGAAGGTGGCTGGGCATGAACATGAACTGCAGTGTGTCTGAACAAATGACCCAGTGTTCCCCTTCCATCTTTCCAGTTTCCCATTGCACTGCCGACTTTTGTAGCTCAGACGGTCCATCTTATTCTGGCAATAGTATGAGAGACTTATAAAAACACATGGAATAAAACTCAGTGAAGCACAATACATTGCTGTTTGCTCTTGTGTAAACAAGTGGCTCAGGATCGTGTAGGTGTTTTTTCCTCACTTACCTATAGTGGTTCCACTCATGTTTTGCTTTGAAGAGACATCTACAAAAAACGGGGGAAATGGGACTGAATGAATCGACATTTTTGTCTAATAAATGTCTCTGCTCCTATGAAATCTTTTCCAACATAGGCAAAGACTGGGAAGAGTGCTTGATGTTTCTTTCCTAAAATATAACATGCACACTGACTTCTAATAGGATTGCCCTGCTGTGTGGATGTAACAAAAGCAACACGAAGTTTCATATTCTTTTGTTCTTTTAGCTTTTTCCAAATAACATGGTTTCACAATTACACCCGCCGCACTGTTAAAAGCCCAGGTTTATGTAACCTAAAAAAAAATAGAACGAAGTTAAACTATTTAAAATTTTCTTTGACTGTTATTGTCATAAATATCCTTACCAATATAATTGACAAATCTGTTGGAAGCAAGTATCACAAAGCTACATTAACATGGTTGCAGCACTGTGCACACAATTCAAATAATAGTTTGTTTAAACAAGTTTCAGTTGAGTTTTTTTGTCAGCAGTAAGTTTTTTAGTCCTAATTGTTTTGGGAATATTAGAATTCCAAACTAATATTTTTCGCTTCCTTTACCTTTTTAAAGTTCTGTAAAGATATTTCAGATTGTGAGGACATTCATTGGCCAAAGCCCACCTGAAACTACTGGGTAAATTTTCTTTCAAACTTGTTTTTTGCTCCAGCTAAGCCTATTAAAGAAAGCATCAAAACAGGCTAATATTTAAAATATTTAAGGGTGCTCACAATTCCATCAACTCAGGAAAAACAGGAAAAATGTAAATCTTTGATTTAACCTCTTCAGTTGATGGTCTTAAAAAATGTTAGTCAGGGAAAAGTGATTACAGACTGAAAGAAATCATGGAGCCATTACCATGTTTGGGTATGGGTATGAAGTTATTTTATTGTTGCTCAGTTTTGCTATTTTTGTGCTAAATTTCAATTTTGGAATTGTAGCACAAAAGTTCCAGTTTGGAAAGCAAAAATAAATAAATAAATAAATCGTTACATGCAGATCACATCATGTTGGTAATTTCTGCTGCTACTTAAAGGTATAGTGCAGGATGTTCTTTTTCTGGGTGGATCATCAATATAAGTGGTCCTCCTAATTGTTAATCATTCTGGCGATATGTTTATGTAAAGCTGTCCTATGTACTTACAGGTGGTGAGACTGACAAAGTGGAAAAATTGTAAATCTTCTTTTGCAAAGTAAGCTTGAAAAGCAGGTCTTTTCAAAAGTTTGCGAAAATCGTCCACAATACCTTTAATTTAAGTTTCATCAGATTTGCTATACATGTAATTAAATGCAGATGTAATTTTTTTTTTTTTTTAATGAATACTGAGACTATGTATAAGTTTATGTTGAGGACGTATATTCAAACAAGTTCCTCAGCTTTCAGTTTTTCTTATAATTTAACGTCCAAACTGATTTTTGGGGGGTTTTAGCTGAATTCTATAAGAATCAGGTTATCAACTAATCTAATCTCCAGATTCCTTGATCAATCTCTATATGTAAAAAAGGAATGTATATAATGCTTTTCCAAGTCCGTATTCTTACAGAACTAATAACAAGCCAAGTTCCACAGAAAACATGGACATCTGCACCAAATTTAGCAGCCATTCATCATATCAGAGGTCAAAATCTTCACATAAAGTCTATTGGAGGCAGATGAAGAATAGTCGGACTGTTTATATGATCTGTCTTTTGAGGTGTTCCTTGCATGATATCCATTAATACTGCAAAGAGGATTCTATAAAACTAAATAAAAGAGCAATAGAAAAGAGCCAAGCAGTTACGCAGGAGTGTTCTTGTGAAAAATACAGATATATTTAATGTGCTATGGGACTGAATTAATGTCAGGTTTTGAAGGAGGTGATTTACAACTGTGTATTTTTCTACACTTGGAGGTTTCCTGGAGTAGGTGAAACACTCACTGAGGTGAAACAAATGAGTAATCTCAAGCAGCTGTTGTGGAATGACTGAAAGAGCAGCTGTACTTCTAAAACTCAACTCATAGTTTAGACATGAAGAAGTCAGACAGTGGGTTTGTGGGGGCTTTTATCAACTACCCTTGTATAACACCCAATTACTTCCTAAGAAGCTGAAACCAAACTGTTCTTTAGAAATTCTTTTCTGCTATGTCGTTATTCTGAGAAACAGTCTTCTACCATTAATCCTTCATATTAATAGCCACGGTTCTCCAAGACGTGCAGGTTTATGTTACTGTGTCTACAACTGAAATGCTTCTGAGTGATTTTGCAGAGTATTATGGTTAGGCGATTCAGTAATGTGAAAGGAATTTTAAAACCTACAGCAGTGGTTTAATTGATTTCCTGTTATTTTCTAAGGAATGGTACAAAACATTGAGCAGGTATGATTTCAGCTCACACAAACACCTAAACAGACATTTTATAGAATAAATGTTGAGTTTGAGATTAAATTATTCATTGGCTAATTTATGTTCATCACTTGTTCCCTGTGTTTTAAAAAAAATTCAAGGAAATTCATTCATCCACCATGTAATACTATTTTTTCTCATGGTACAGACTAAATATGATACAGGACATTGGTGATTTGATGAATCCATTGCCTCAGGTTCAGAAATATATAAATATGAAAAAAAAAATCTATTTGAAGTTACATTTTCAAGTCTGTAGCAATTCCCATCTTTTGACCAGGGAAGGTTTTTGATAATGAAAATTGAATCCATTGTTGAATCTGAGCTTCCTGTTATTCTGTATGACTGCTGTGAAATGACATTCCAGTAAGATAGATCCAACCTTGAGACACTAAATCCTGCAGCATAATGCTCACTTGAGATTTTAGCAAAAGAGCAACATGTACTAATGGCCACCTTCTGTTTAACAGTCCTTGTCTTTATTTATGTTTTTAAATATTTGATTAAATGACCTTTGAACTGTAATTTCTTTTTCTGCAAACAAATGGTTGCGCGCTAGGAAAACAGATGAAAAGTTTGATTTGAGCTTAAATTATGGTCAAACTGTTAACTGCACACATATGGAATAAATTTCCATTCAAACTCTAATAATTTAAAAACAAAAAGTGTTAACAAAGCTGTTTAAACTCAGCCAAACTAATGTGCACAGTAAAAAATGAAACTGATTGCAGCAATAACATGCTACCATTGCCAGCATGCCATTATTGTTAGGTTTAGCACATTAGCTTTCAGTTCTACTTTTAAAAAACAGTAAAAGACATAAAAAATAATGCTGTTATCAACTACCTTTTGGGGGGAAATGGCTTTACTCATCAATGCCAGAGCTTTTAACTCTAACTATCCTTTTTCTAAGTGGGATGAGTTTTTTCCATAGGTTTAATAGATTTTATATAGAGCTTTTGACTAATATCATGGCCGGGAGTACTTTCTGTTTTCTCTAGTTTAAAACCTACCAGCTTTAGCTGGTTTATAGCTCTGTGATTTGTAGAAGGAGTGAACTGTTTTCGTTCAGTCTCTGATGGTCTCTGGTTCCAGGCCTTCCCTGCAAAACTCAGAGAGAAAGGTACAGTGGCATGGTTGAGCTATCTAGTTGTTTGAAGGCGGACCACACTTACTGTAACCTTTGATCAAAGTGCAAAAAAATGCAGTTCCTCTCCAGGTGGGACAGGGGAGACCTGTGGAACAACCGTAGGTGAAGAGGCTTTCTATGGGAAAGCTTTTATATGTATGATCTGCAGGAGGTCCAGGATGTTCAAGAAAGCTTATCCTCTTGCTGTATACTGAAGATATCAACTCAGTTCAGTTTGAATCAAGCCATAATTGGTTTCTGCTCTGGTCCCCTGCACATCAAAGTGGACGTCCTGAGTTTTACCACTGGGTGAGACAATAAAAAAGGTGACATAAATATTTCTCATTCAGTGATTAGATTAGACTCATTAGACACTTTGTGAAGAAATGCATTTGATATTAAGATCTGAAGATTTTGCTACAGACATTATAGTTGTGTTTAGCTGTTTACCTAAAGTAAACAGCAAAACAACTTCAACTTACCTTCGCTTTACATACAAATATCTTCCGTATTTTTCAGATGCCATATTTTCTGTTTAATAACCCCGCTAGCCATGAAATACCAATAAGAATCTGCACTTTAAAAAGCATATATATATATATATATATATATATTTTTTTTTTTTTTTTTTTTTTTTTTTTTTACAAGCCAGGCAGGGAAACAATCCAGAACAGGATGGTTTTGAGATCCAGGGGTCTGAAGAGGTTCCAATCAGAACATGAACAGACAAATCCAGGGTTCCATGAGTTCACAGAGAGTTCAGGCAGGTTCAGGGTTCCAAGACTCCAACAGAGTGTTCAGGTAGAAAAGTTCAAAGGCAAACAGGTAGGCTCAGTAGTTTAGAGGCAGAAACAAGACATGATAACCGTAAAACTATGGAACACTAATCTAGCTCCCTCCACTGAGCCAAACACACGAACAGGACTCGCTCAGTGGATAAGAGCCAGGACATGATCAGGAAACACAGAGACAACACTAAAAACCCTCTCTCACTACTGGGCTCCAAAAACAAGAACATGAACTATTGAAATCCGCAATGATCTCCAACTAAAATGCAAACAAACAAACTTAATGATCTGGGGTCCGTTTCATGAAGCAGGTGTAACAAATTGAGATTCAAATCTGTAACTCTAAAATGATCTAGCCAAAAGTCGGGAACTCTGAGTGTTCGGTTTCACATTGGCTCCTATAAATTAATTCAATCAATTTTAACTAGGTTCACTTTAGAGTTAAACACGTGCGCAACAAGTATGAAAAGCCATTATCATTGGAGAACACATTTGACGAGTCAGCATGACAACAGGCAACAGGAAGAACATATTTCACCTCACTGGAACTAGAGATTTTAATACAGAAATGCAAAAAAATAAAAAAGGACAGAGAAACAACGCTACAGCTAAAAAATAAGAAGAAGATGGCGAAGGAGAAGATTGTTGCTCAAGTTAATAGTAAGTTTACTTACAGGCCCTTTTACATTTTTACTAAAATCACTCCTCTCTATTGTTCCATTTTCGATAAAATAAGATTCTTCCTGATCAGAATCACACTCCTAGACCTTACTGTAATAATATATTTTCTACATTATAGTTTTGTAGCAGAAAACAGAAAAAAAAGTAAAAAAAGTAAAGTAAAAAAAAAAAAAAAAATTATTATACTTATAAAAATTATTATACTTATAAGAATTAAGTTTTGTATTTCTAGAAATGTTGACACATTTTAAGTGGCCGTTCTGACTGAAAATGTTTTTATGATATCTCGAAGAAAAAAAATTCATAGTTAAAATAATACAAATTCTGACCAGTAATATTAGGAATAGTGAGATCTGAAATCAATTTCTAGACATCAGGAGTGTTTATTCTAGATATAGAGAGTGTCATTTTGTTTGAAAAGGTCATTTAGACAAAGGAATTTTTTTTTTTTTCAGATATCAGGAATACATATTCAGTAAAACTAGTACATGTCAAAATGGCTTGCCAAAGTGTTGTTACCTGTTGTTATTACGGGATTATATCTTGAATGGTATTAGATCAATGTATCCATTTTGGTGAAATATTTTGGCCGCAGCTGAGGATGAAGTCTTAAAAGTCTTCTTGCTGTTCTAATATTTAGAACCTGTGCATCATCTCATGCGTCCCTCCTCATGTTGATTCAGTCTTCTTTTACACAGTGAAGTGGCTGTTTGCAGCTGCACTTCAGAAGTTCTTTTTTGTACTGTTAATATAACTAAATTAGAATAAAATGATCTGCATCTTGCTCATATTAAACAAACCAAATAAAAGTAATCTCCCGTCTTGTCAACTGAGTTGTAGAATCCTCTCCCTATAAATATTTAATTGTCTGTGAAAAAGTGCAGATTGTTCTTTTATAAGATCCTCATCAAACAGACATGCAATGTTTGTCTTTAAAACAATAAAAATATATATAAATATATATATATATATATATATATATATATATAGTGAAATTAACAATTAGATCAGCTGTCAGTGCAACAATCATGACAGCATGTGGACCTTTACCGGGCTCTGAGTGGCTGATGTGTTATTGCTTCAATCATTAAGCCACAGTATTTTTGGATCATTAGAATACATTAAGAAAACCAGTTGTTTTAAAAAATAAAAAGTCACATAAATTTTGACTTTATAATTTTTTTTTTTTACTTTTGACTTTGCAGGGTTAAATATTACATTCTATTCAGCACAAATCTGTTTATTGTCAGACTTTTCTGGGGGACAAATTACTGATTGCTCTAGGAAAATCACTCTTGGTTTGTTAATAGCTCCTCTTTGAGTTACATGCCCACAGCTTTCTTTGTTGTATATCAAGAGATGAAGAGTTTATACTGTGTTTAAGAGTCTCAGGATTTGGTCATATCAGTATTACAAATAGAAATAGTCAAGGGATGCTGTCAGACCCATTTGAGGTCTGGTTTTATCTCATCGCCAGCTGTTCTGTTCACTGTCTGACCTCATCCACCGCACCATGATATGACTCAACCCTGAAAACTGATGTGGTTTATTGAGATCTTGGCTGCATATGCTGGCCATTTACAGGAGTTTTCAGGGGTCCCTTTTAAGAATCCATTTAAACATTAATCTGAATGTCCAGGACGGGGAACATGTCAGTGTAAAACAAAGAAAAGTCAGATAACGAATAACCTCTAGATGTATGGAAACTATGAGTCACTTGCTGCTATTTGTTGCTATAGACGCTTGTGTTTATATTTGTTTGTAAAACCATGTGGTGACTCAGAAGACTTTCAAGAATGAAAGTTTAAAACATGTTCTAACACAGACTGTTCTTCTGGGGGCTAAACAGCAGCGCCCAACTCATTGACTTAGATTTGTATGGTCTAAGGGTGAAATGAAAAAGCCCTGCAAAGGTTGCAAAATGAATATTACTAAGACTTTAGTGTCATTGGCCATTTTAAATGTGGAAGAAGACATTCAGACGACCTGGCCTCTTTGTGAGCCACCCACCTGTCTGATGCTGGTTAACACGGCTTGTTAAGGCGAGAGCTCTGGAGACCTAATTTCCTGCAACAGCCTAACAATGGGAGAAGAAATCTAGGGCATTTGGAAAAGGTGTTACATCCTAACCCCTTGAAGGGAAGTAGGAGAAATTCCCAGTTCTTCACACAGTGTGAAAGCAAAAATCACATTCTCAGAAAATCTCCTCAAGTGTGACCCATGATTTCTAAAAGTACCCTTTGCTAAGTTTGGTATGCCATTCAACTTTTTAACCTGGGATCCTGTGAATTAGGAGCTGCTGTTTATCAGGGAAAATAAGAAACAGCCTACAGGCATCAGCAGCTGCTGTTAGGGGCCAGAGTGAAGAGATTTCCCTGGTCACTCCTTCTCTGCATGGGGCAGTCTTAGGAAGGTTTAAAAGCAGGTTCGAGCCCTGATGCTCCTCCCTTAGCAACACTCCTACGATCCCCCTCTTTCTTATTTAGAAATCAAATACACCACAAAAAAAAGTCAACTGTTTAAAACAGACTGGACATGTCAAGCTTGGTTTAAAAGGGAACCAGTGCAAGATCTAGCAAATCCAGATTTGAGTCCAAAATGAATTTGTGGACATCTGTCTTTTTGGTCCTGCAGCTGCTATTAAACCTGTGCTCACATGCTGAGGCCCAGACCTTAGGTAAGTGTTACCTTTCAGTTTTCTTTTTAAGTGTTGCATTGGTACAGCCAATAACAATTTAAATAGCAAAGGGTTAATGCTTCCTTTGAAAATCCTGTTTATACTGTGAGCCTGTTTGGTCTGAATTTTAACACAGAAATAAATGAAAGGATCCAGTTTTTAAATATTAAGTTGTTATGCAATCCTCCCTTTCCTTGAATATGTCAAAGACGATTTCATGGCTCCACTACACTCTGTTTTACCACACGTTTGTTAGATTTAATAGTATAATGGTGAAGCAGCGTCTGTGAAAGCGAATACCATTTGCACACCCATAGAACATAAAGGATTAGACATCCTGAGTGGCACACACAGAGGTGTGAGGAAAAATCCTAAATATTCCTGTCAGCTGTTGAAGAGATGAAATAGTTGAATTATTCTTTATGTTTCTGACAGGAAGTGGAAAACGAATAAAGGCAGGTGAAAGTTTTAATGCCATCCTATTGAAATCCTGCGAGCCGTAACGCTTTGATTAGTTCAGCTTTCAGGAGTTTCAGCTTTCTGGCTTCAGTTTATTTAAATGAATTTCCAGCTTGGTCAAACACATGGGAATAATCAGGGATGACTATTTTTTTAAACATCATCCTCTCTGTCTCTGGTACACACAATCAAACACACATATTTCACCAAAGTCACACATAAATACAGACCTGCTGATGGTGGAAGGTTTGGCTTATTATCTCTATACTAATCACACCAGGTGATCGATGGCTCACCTTTCAAGAAGTCATTAATCCCTGCAATGCCTGATGTTATGGATACAGCCACACCAAATTAATCAAGTATCATTTCCCTTGCAAATACAAGTTTGCTCCTCTAGAATTCACTGAGTGTGACCAATTTGAAGCTATAACTCCAGTTATATTTTATAAGACTGATAGGGCCGTGGCTTTGATAATTGCTGCGATTATTGAGCTTTTAAACTTTTTTACCTCCAGGGGTACAAAGAGTCTGCTGAGGTTTCATTTGCAGTATTGTTTTTGCGGAAAAAAAAGTGTTGTGACAAGTTACAAGTTGATTAGGTATATCTCAAAAAAAAATTTGAAATACCATGGAATATGATGTTTTTACTTATCTAGATCCAGAAATTAGGCCCGGATGATAATATGGCCCCTGGCTGTTATTAAATACAATTAAGCTGGTTAGTAATAAACCTATTTGATTTGGAAGTAGTACTCACCTACTGGAACTAAAAAAAGGCCAAAACCAAAATGTATGTATTTTAAAATACAACTATTGAAGTAAAAAAATGAAATTAAACAATTAAACTAAAAAAGTTTTTTTTTTCATCTGTTCACTTACAAGGTAGATATTATTTGTTTTGTTTGTGTTTATCCTATAGAACGCTCCTACAGAATGCTCCCAACTTAAACCCATGATACATAACATGTATGAGGTATAAATTCTGATTATAATTAAATAAAAAGCCAACTGATGTATGTATTACCAAAAATACCAAATAAAAAAAACTTATTTATTTTGCATGGACCCAAAATTTAAGAAGATTATGTTTTAAGTAATAAAAGCAGGGATTTCAGGTCTAGTTTGTTGCTTGTCACCAAGAAATATTCAATTGTAGATCCAGTATGTTAAGATATTAATATTAGGCAATACTAATGTATTGAAATCTTTTGGCTCTAACCTCTAAAATGCATGCTGCAAGATGCTGGAGCTGTAATCAACAAGTTTTTGAAAAAGCAACAAATTTTAAATGTTCTCTTTTGTATTTAAGCAAAAATAGCAAATAGCTTAGTTTTATACTATGACATAAATCTGATTCAATTTCATAAGCCAGCCTAGTAATTGCCTAATGAAATGCCACACAGTTTATGTACAGGATATTCTAATGCTTATTTATTTTTTGTTATTACACCTACAGTTTGACATCATTTTTCAAACAAACCATTAAATAAAAATAATAAACAGCAAAAGCCTAAATGTGGGAAAGGGTAGGCAGTAAACTAGAGATGTTTATTTTTTTTCTATTTCCTTTCTTGATAGTAAACTAACCGTGTCTGATTTATGTGCCGCCTCTAGAGGAAGGACATGACTCTGGATTGCTTTATAGCTTTGAACTGACGTTGTTTTATGGAGCTTGAAATTTGAGGTTAAATGGGTGGAGCGGTGGGGGCTGATATGAGCTATTTTCTCTGGGTATCTTATGAAAGATACCACTGACCCTTTAAAGCCTTCTGTCTGGAAAACTCATGAATAACAGAATACAGTGTATGCATTTACATGTTTATATTGCAGAGTCACTCTAAAGGCTTACAGCGTGCATCAATTTTTTTTTATTATGTTAGCCTTGTCTGAAGCGACTATAAACACACTGTGCTAGATTTTTAGGGACAAAAGTTACACACATTTCTTAAAAGGTTATAAAAAAATATCACATTAGTCCAATTTGGTAGCTCAGATATCTGTATAATGTTTCACAAATAGATGTGTGAGAGAAAAAAAGGGTAGAAATTTTACATGTGAGGGAGTCTTGGCAAAAAAATTGTCCAGACTCTGAGACCATTTGGGAGTAATTTTGCCGCCTCACAGCAGATGCCCTTGCTGACATCTTTATGGTGCTTGTGTATTCACAATGTGTACAGATGGGGGACTAAAGATTCAATGCACATCCTACTGTGGTCTACACAGCTTCCTAATTATTTTTATTAAAGGGAGACGCTAACTGTTTTCTCTTTTCTTGTATTTTGTGCTTCTTGTAGTGTTTTTAAGATTCTGATACTCTTCTTCCAGTTACATTCCAGACTCCAGTCAGTTATATTAAAGCCCTGATGTAAAGATATGAAGAAAAAAAAGTTATTTGAAGCAGCAGCTTCTATTTCCTTATTAATATCTAATCATCTCTTTCTTGTGCACTTAATTTCTCTTTACCTCTCAGAACTCTATGATCTTCTCACCTCCCCTGATTGCTTGCCAGACCTGCTGCAAGGAGGTTTGGCTGAAAAAGGGGTGAATGAGGCTTTCATCTTGACCACCTTTAAGCTGCAACCAAAGACTGGAACCACTGTGTTTGGCCTGTTCAACCCGAGGGACAACAGCAAGTATTTTGAGTTTACTGTAATGGGGAAGCTCAACCGAGGTAAGAAGACATGAAAGAGGAGCTGTTTTTTTTTAAAGCTGCACCACTCAATGTTTTATATAGAATCTGAAATCTTTGATTCTTCTGGATAAGCAGTTTTCAATCATTTTATATTTTGATCCTTATACATTTAGAGTGAAAATGACTTGTAACCCAATTAAACAGGGGGAAATGTAAGAAAAAAGTAGCTATGCTATATTGCTATATTTTCCATTCTTTTATCTTCCATTATTATTTGTGTTACTTATTTTGGTTTATGAAGGGGTTCTCAAGAACCCTAATCTCATTTTATTAAACCCTAATATGAGGATCCTCTCAACAAAATTAAAAGACGAAACATAAAGAAAACTTTAGGAAAGTGTCTTTAACATCAAAAAGAAAATATAAACCACCATTCTGGCTCACAAAATGTTGAAATGTCGAAATATTGGGTCCCACAAAAAAACCCAACTAATCTGATATTAGCATTAAGGCAACAAGTAAACTTAATTTAGATATAGACCAATGTTGTCTCTGCATCAACCTGATTTAGTCGTATATATTTCCTCTATGTTTAAATCAAGTAAAACTACTTTATATAAACGAGTAATTTACTATATATGTTTATAAATACTGGGTCTAGTGTAGGAGAGACAGCACTGAAGCGTTGTAATGACATGCAGCTGATCTAGTAAAAGCCTAATGTCTGTAGTCAAGAGCTCCTAAAAATGTTTGTCATCAATGCAAATAATTTATTAGCATAAACGAAGAGGAAAACAATTAACACTGAGCAAGAAATTGGCATCTTACTTTAAAGTAAGTACTGTAGTGTAAGGTTAAAGTCATATTTTCTCTCTTTTCTTCTCTCTTAAATGGCTTTAATTTCTCAAAGCTGTGTTACGTTACTTGCGGACTGACAAGAGAATGAGCTCGGTTACCTTTAACAACCTGGTGCTGGCGGATGGCCAGCAGCACCGGCTGTTGTTCCACCTGAAGGGACTGCAGCAGCAGGAG
Organism: Cyprinodon tularosa; assembly: GCF_016077235.1. Classification (NCBI taxonomy): domain Eukaryota; kingdom Metazoa; phylum Chordata; class Actinopteri; order Cyprinodontiformes; family Cyprinodontidae; genus Cyprinodon; species Cyprinodon tularosa. Next base: position 1,045,701 of record NW_024039718.1, on the reverse strand, counting down.
CCAGGCAGGGTGGAGCTACATCTGGACTGCAGATTGGTAGAGACTGTCCGGGATCTTCCTGCTGCCTTCCAGGGTTTACCAGCAGGGTACGGTATGGTGGAACTAAGGACAATGCAAGCAAGGGAGCAGGTAACTGAATGCGATAGGCATCTAGTTTCTGTCTTTACTCTGACAGACACTATAAATATAACATTTTGTTTTGCTCTAACAGGAGAGCTTAGAAGAACTGAAACTGGTGGTTGGGGACTCGTTTGAAAACGTTGCATCATTACAAGGATGTTATTTTCAGCAAAAAGACTCAGTTCAAACTTTAGGTAAGAATCTGTGGGTGGAGTTATTGCCCATAGAGAGGGCTAAACACTTCCCTTGACAACATTCCACATCATAAAAGCAACATTTAGGATTCAGTTTATGAGAATATCCCCAATTTTTGTCCAGTTAAGCTAAATAATAGTCCTTTTTTAAGGGGTCAACACAAAGCAGTTGTCCAATCAAATGTTGGAGCTAACAAAGGTGGTAAATGAGCTGAAGGACGTGCTCATTCAGCAGGTAACCTACTTTAAATAGTTCCTCTGAGTCTTCTCCACCCCTGCCTGATTCTAATCTTCAAATCTGGCCATTTCTTTCAGGTTAAGGAAACATCTTTTCTGCGAAACACGATATCAGAATGTCAGGCTTGTGGTAAGAACATTTCCAACCCGTTTCATCCGCCAACAACACTTATAATATGAAATAACTGTGCAATCTGAATACTATTTCAAGGTCTGGGTGGAACAGAGGTGGTGAAACCAAGATGTGCGCCTGGTGTCTGTTTCCGTGATGATATGTGTATTGAGACAGCAAATGGTGTTGAGTGTGCACCCTGCCCAGACGGATACACTGGAGACGGCTTTAACTGTGATGATGTTGATGAGGTAAAGTTGAACAAAACAGATTCCTTGTACCTCTTCCACTTGGTAAGGCACTTTAGTTTTGTTCAGGAGACTGAGGTTAACAAGTTGTTGAATAGGGTCAGGGTTATAATGGCTGCCCATTCTCTCATAGACCCTGCAGGTATACTGTCAAAGCAACGAAATCTAATAAAAAAATTACAAATATAAAAAGATTTTTTTTTTACGGGGAAGTATGGAGAGAAGAGTGCAGTACTGCCCCTCACCCACCTGTTTCTGTGTAGCGCCAGTTTACCTACAGAGGTTTGTTAATTGTTTCCCTTTTAATTTATTTGAATAAATGAATATACTCAAACAGATTGCACACAGACACCTTGATATAAAATAAAAGTAGAAGGTTTTGATAGAATGGGCATACATTTTTAGATCAGGTTTCTTCTGGACGCTGATTACAATTAAACATTGCATTCATGGGGAATTAATATATCACTGCAAACCTTGATTCTTGATTCTTTCCAGTGGAAGTAATTTTCATATGTTCATATACTATATAAATGCTTTACGATTAACAATACCTGATAGTTTTACTATTATGTTAATTGCTGTCCTTTAGCATCAGGTGTGAATTTCCAAACCTCTAACCATCCTCTAGAAAACTCTTGGATTTATCAAGGTACTTTGAGGAAGGACCATCAAAAAGAGACATATGGTCTGAGGACACTTCAAGGGCTCTAACATGGCATAGGGGTAAAAGTGTTGGGAAAAAATAGCAAATATGAGATCTATTGAACAAAAAGACAGGAGTCAGAGTGTGTGTGTTTCCTTGTTTGTTCTGGCCCTTTTTCTAAAGGTTGGCCCCTCCAGCCCCTTTTTTCCCTTTCATTAGCTAAAAGGTCATTGGGTCTAAATTTTTTAGAGAAAATCCCTGTGGAAACGAATACTTTTCTGCTGCTTCAGCAGAGCTCATGTCCTCCTTTTTTTGCAGTGCCAGTTTAACCCCTGCTTCCCCGGAGTGAAGTGTGTTAACACCGCCCCTGGCTTCCGCTGTGATGCCTGCCCCCTGGGCTACATCGGTCTGCCGGTGGAGGGGGTGGGCATTTTATTTGCTCAAACCAACAAACAGGTATGGCTCAGACATGGGAGAAACAATCCAATTTCCTAAGTTTCCTAAGTTCCTGGGCTTTAGAGCTCGGTGTTTTATTTACATTTGCCTATTTTGTTTGTTACCAAACTTCTTGATACTGCACAATATCATAAAAAAGGCATCTAAGTTTATTTCTATTAAAAGCAATAAATTAATAAATAACTCGGATTTAACCTTATCTTCACATTAAATGAGGGCTGTGAATTTGCAAGCAAACTGGCTGATTAAAGCCTGAAATATCTTGGAAGATCACAAATGCAGATGAAGTATAATGATGAGAAAATATGGTGTTCGAAAACAAGCAAAGCTGGTGTAGGAGGACCTGTCAGTAGAAGGGAAATTATGAAAAAATATGTTGTTATGAAACCATTTTAAAATGATTTTAGAAAACAAAGGAAACTTTATTAATGCTTGTTTTTTAATCTTGTTCCTAGAGAAATAGCTCTACAAATCATACACTGTGCTTTAAAACAATCTAGAAATCTTGTAGAATGTTTCAGTCCAGGTTTGATTAATCTTTGATAAAATGTGTTTTAATTTCACTAGTCCCATTCTAAAGTTGCCCCTTTTTTAAAAAAAGTTTATACTTTAAGATCTCAAACTATATAAAGGTTTCCTGAATGCCGAGTCATACTTTCAAGAATTTGTGTCTATAGGTGATAGATTTTGAAGAACAGATGATCCGATGCATTCAAGCCAACTAAAAGAAAACCAATAAAAAAAACCTTTGTGTTAAACTATTTTGATTAGTTTAATACCAACTTGAAATTCTCAAACAGTTGTCAGCTTTAATGTTAGCAATCAAATTTTACTCAGTGACAGTACGGGCACAGAGTTTACGATTCATTCATCTCTTGTCTGTCACCGTTTTTTGATGTGTACTTGAAACACTGTCAGATTAACAATATAAGAGGTGGAAGCTTTTTTAACTGAGTCCTGTCAGCCGACCTGGAAAGAAGTGTTGTCTCTACTGTATTAATACAAGAACTACCTCCCTTTTTGTGTTTAAAATATGAGTCTCAAACACAGGTGTTATATAGGGTTGAAGCCCTATAAATAGCACTGTTATTCACTTCTTGGATTTATATTAATAGTTCACACTTATTTAACAGACAATGCCATAGTGTTAGCATGAAGAGAACACCTGCAAGGTAGATTTTAATTTAATATTGTGATATTTTAATAACAAAAAATATCACGTCATAATAACCTATTGCATCCCTATCTCAGTAGGTAAGCCTTTAGGTGTTTGTTCGTGAGACGAACAAATATATAACTTTCTGGTTACAAACCTGAAATGCAAAGCAATGCATTTTGTTAACTGAGATATTGTTCTTTTTACTGCATGTTTTCCTATTTCGTTTAATGGTTTCTTGGACAAATTACAGGTCTGGGGCACTTTAATAGTTTTAATTTTCAAATCTAGAGAATACAGAAAAAATGACATGGTAGTGATATATACAGTAGATGTAATTTACTGTATATGTTCATGCGAGGCAACAGCCATTTCAGGAACCCTACATTTTCATTCTTAGTTTGCTTCAAGGGGAAAGGTTTTACTACTGTTACGTAAAACAAAAAATTAATGGATTCAACAAACAATGGATAAAATGATTAAAGGAAAGTTGCATTAAATATTTGATCAATACCTATTGTCATATTTTAACAATGGAATTCAAAATACAGAATGAAGAAAACTGAATTTTTGTGATATTTAATGGAGAAAAGAGGTGTTCATTAGACATATCTCTCTGTGGTAATTTCCCATATCTGATAATGAACATTTTTATGTATTTGTTTATATTTTACTTTTATCTTTCACAGCATTGATGTAGTTAAATTTGTAGCTTTCTACCACTCATTGCTATCATTCTGCAAACAATAATCATTGCAGCTATGAAATGAAATTATTTGGTAGAAATATTAAATAGAAATACTTGTTAAGTTAGAATAAGCTGTACAAGACCTGGAAAAAATCTCCAGGGCTAAGAAAAAGAGTATTTTTGTCTTTCCTGTATCAAGTTAACAGAATCACCATCCATTAATATATATTTTTTTCACAAATAATATATATATAATCAAGTGTTAACTCTTAAATGTTCAACTGTAAGTCATCAGCATGAGAACAGAGAGGGAAGTTGTTGTCCTTTATAGAGCTAGTTGGCTTTTGTATATTGTAAATAAAAGTGGCATGAGAATGACACTTTCAGGAATCTGTTTTGTATGTTCAGATTTAGGTTTGGTCACTTTGTAATATTCCCAGGACCAGCTTAACACAGTACCACTTTGAAATCTGTTCACTAGAATCGTATAGTCAAATGAGTCCAACCAGGCATTGAAATCAATACGTTTGTCAATGAACTGCCTTTCAAAAGATATTTGAAAACAAAATGTAGATATAGGTCTGAACTTCCTTCCTTCTTATTCAATATGCAAACGTCCTCTAATTACACGTGTTACCTGTTAAAACCAACTTGTATCTTTTTAATACAGAGCATTTTTTTTTTTTTTGAGTAGGCATTTGTCAGTTTAAGAATAATCTTTTATCTGATTATATAGGTGTGTCAAAGTCCAGTCCTTGAGGGCTGATGTCCTGCCTTTTGCTGATGCCTCCCAAGCCTAACACATTTCAATGATACAAATGAATTACCCTTTTATACATTCAGGCTCTGCAGAGTCTTACTATGACTATAGTAATATCATTAAAAAATTTTAAAACGGAGGCACTACTAAAGCTTTCAAGGATTTCAAGGATCCAATCAAGGATTTCAGTCAGGCACCTGTGGAATAGCGCATGCACCAGTGTTTGCATTGGGTCTAACAGTTGACTATGTAAAGCCAGACATGTCAGACATTAAAACCTTGAAGCCCTCCCAGGTTACCCCTTTTTCAGTCAAATTGTTATATTATTCTGCGGTTTAAATATCAACTCTGGTATTTGTTTCTAATTGACTGCACAGTAGGTGGTTTTGCCATCAGGGGATTTTAACAACTTATTTTCTGGAACATTTCTTTTGTCTTTAGAATCTGTCCCAAAGCCAAACACTATAATTAATGTTGGACACATTTCCCTCATTCCACTGAATCCAGGTCTGCGATGACATTGATGAATGCAAAGGACCTGACAATGGTGGCTGCACTGCAAACTCCATCTGTCACAACTCTGTGGTAATAATAGACCCCAAACCAATACTTGTGGATCTTACCAGATATTCTCCCCATTTGATTTACACTGCTGTCAGAAGAGGTTTACAGCTGCTCTCATCCCCCTGACAGGGCTCCTTTTACTGTGGCAGCTGTAAGTCAGGATTCACAGGAGATCAGGTGAAGGGCTGTGAACCAGAGCTCAGCTGTGGAAACAGCCTGACCAACCCCTGCGATATCAATGCCGACTGCATTCGAGAAAGAGACGGATCCATTTCGTGTCAGGTGGGATATAGGCCCACATTCTTACGCTTTCTGTGTGAGACCTGTTGATATAGCAGGTGCACTTACTGAGAGGTGTTTCATTTGCTTTGTTAGTGTGGAATTGGCTGGGCTGGCAATGGATACCTGTGTGGGAAAGACACCGACATTGATGGATACCCAGATGAAAAACTCAAGTGCAAGGACACAAGCTGTAGAAAGGTTGGTTAAGTTGTACAAGTGTGTCAGAAATAAAAGAAAGAAACTTTGTTTAACACTTTTTTTATCTTTAGGATAACTGCATGTTTGTTCCTAACTCTGGTCAAGAGGATGCTGACAGGGATGGCCAGGGAGATGCCTGCGATGATGATGCAGATGGAGATGGTATTCCAAATGAGCAGGTAATTCAAAATGTTCAGCATTTCTTCAAAAATTCATTAAAACATGCCTTGCATACGTGTATAGTTGAACTTTTCACATATTTCCACATAATCACTGGAATTATTACTTTCATGCTTTTAAATTTTCTATAAATACAATTTGAAATGTCTTTCATTAATTTGTGTTCAGCACCTTATACTGTTACTCCTAAAAATAAATTCAGTTTTAACCCATGAACTGAAAGAAAATAATTAAATCATGAAGCGGCCAAATACCTCTAGGTGACTCTGGAGGAGCTGCAGAGATGCATGGTTCAGGCCTTTTTGGAAGAGCAATTGTTGGGGTAAGGCATTGTGAGATCAGTTTATCAAGCTTGGGTAGGTAGCTGGTAAACATAAAGAGGAATATGGACGAAATTACTTTAAAGAGGAAAACTGGAATTTATTTCTTACCTGTTAGATTTTACAGCTTGGTACAGAATTATTATTTTTTGCAAATAAGAACGGGTGAAAATCTAGATCACTAGGTGTTAAAAACCATTGGAGACAAATGTCAAATCATTTAAAAGACCACACTTTTCAAACACTTTTCTTTCTGTTTTTGTTTTCCAATAGAAACTTGGCATTGGTCGATATTTAGAAAATCCCAACATGATAAAATTGCTTATGGATGTGAAGTGAATAACACCTCAGTGTACTCTGTTTGCTTTAGGACAACTGCCGACTGAAGCCCAACGTGGACCAGAGGAACAGTGATGGAGACAGTCATGGTGATGCCTGTGACAACTGTCGGATGGTGAAAAACCCAGACCAGAGGGACACTGACGGTGACGGCAAAGGAGACGCCTGTGACGATGACATGGATGGAGATGGTATGAACAGAAATGACATCACTAACACTGACGCTTGCATTATATAACCAACATCACCGAAGGCTCTTAATCTTATCCCCTCAGCCTCTTATGTTTGCACATACATGTTCTTACATTAGTGAAGAAAATGTGAGGCAGACGAGGTTGTTTCACGTCACTTCAAATAATCTAGTCTAAATGTATCATTTGGGAGTACTATGATGGGATTCATAAGCAAGCAGAGGAGCTGCAAATGGGGAGAAATAGAGAAAAAGTCGAATCCAATTGCAGGCCGAGAGCAAAAACAAGCTTTGATCATTCACCAGTATGATTACACCTCAAAAATCCCTGCAGGACAGAACATAGCTTGTCTTCCTTCACTGCTGTTTGAGCTGCTTGACCTTTTCAGGTTTGTGGTGCTGATGCTGCCACCCTGTGATGGATAAAAAAAACGCTCAGAACGAAAGCCTCATACAGCCAGTACAACAGTGTCCCCAAGTGGTCAATCTACAAAGAGATATTCACTTGGCAGTACATAAAATAATTTTTCCCCCTCATCTGTCAGTTTTTCTAAAAATATAGCTCTTTATACATTTATGACTGCATTTATGACATCACTTCCTTAATTATAGAATATTTTTGGGAAAGTTCATTTTATAATTGTTCATCATAATTCAATTAAATGCTTTTTATGTCTAAGATTTTGTTCCTCCTTGTGCAACACTATTCTCACTGTGATGGGTAAATAGGTATAAAGAACTTTCTGGACAACTGCCAGCGTGTCCAGAACAGAGACCAGCTGGACCGGGATGGAGACGGAGTGGGAGATGCTTGTGACAGCTGCCCTGATATCCCCAACCCAAACCAGGTTAAACAAAATCCTGTGACCCATATGCAACTAATTCTATACACACACACACACAACAGGCATGCCTGTACTGTAAAAGGTTATTTCACAGATTAGCAATCCTTTACAAAGCATCAGGCACAGGTGTTTTAGTAGCGTGTGATGTGTAGCATTGAAATCCTCTCTTCCTCTTTCAGTCTGACGTTGATAATGACCTCGTTGGGGATTCATGTGACACGAACCAAGACAGGTAAAAACCCAGACAACACATCTGTTACCATGAGGTTCTTCGTTTATTATTGTTGGTGTCATTTTTATATGTCACTTCCCCTGTAGTGATGGTGATGGTCACCAAGACACCAAGGACAATTGTCCACTAGTGATTAACAGCTCCCAGCTGGATAGTGACAAAGATGGGCTGGGAGACGAATGTGACGATGATGATGACAATGATGGGATCCCGGATGTTTTACCGCCTGGCCCAGACAACTGTAGGCTTGTGCCTAACCCTGAGCAAATCGATGACAACAGTGAGTCTCAGCAGATGACCAATAACACAACTCGCAGTGAAACCAGTGTATTCATTATACTGTACGTTCAACACAAATTTAACTGAGCACATCCTCCTTTAAAGATAGCTGGCTGCCATTTTTTGTTCCTTCCTCTGAGCTCCAGTTTTACACCCACACAGATCAGTCGCTGGCAGCCTTGAGCAGATTAAGCTGCGATTTAGGGGGGAGTAAGAGCATACTTTCTGCGTTTGAATTTTTTGCCAATTTCATAAGTCGCTGTGACATTAGTCTCATTAAGTGGTCCTCCAGAGGAGCTGAGTGTCTGTTTGAGCTAAGTGGGTCAACAATGTTTTGATGGCAAAGTTCAGAAGTTCACTGCAGACAGAAACTTAGAAAAAGGTTCTTCAGTGTCCTGATATTTTTGAATGTAATTTGAATCATCAACTGACCCCAAAACATTAACTATTGCTCTTAATCCATGTTTTTTTAATCAGTTTTAATCTCATGAATAAAAAAAATGAATGAACCTGTGTTTGTCGCAATGAACAGGTGCTCTGATAAGAAGATAAAAAAATTTGCTTTTTGGATCTATATGCAAAACATAATACATTTAAACTCTGGACATCCAACTGGACCAACCCCCAAAATGATCCACCACCATAAAACATGATGCTGCCACCACCATGTTTTATGGTGGGGATGGTTTTCTCCATCGGTGTCATTGAAGCTGGTAAGAGTTAGAGCTCAAATTTGGCCTTTTTGGAAGCATAGCAAGAAGAACGTCTTTGTAGAAACACAAACCTAAAATGCTTCTTTTGCAGTTAACAAAAAACTACGAGGAAAAGATCCAAAAATGTTTTTACCATATGAACAATTTCCTGGATGATGTAAAATTACCATTATAATGAACACATCTATCCTCAGGGTAAGATATGTTTTTCATTAGCAGTGACATGGAAGTTGATTAAAGATGATGGAAAATTAGCTAAATAGAAGGCAAGTCTGGACGACTATAGACTACAGTAATGGTTCCTCTTCCAGCAGGACAAGTAAAAACATCCAGCTAATTAGGATGGCCCGGTCAAGGTCTAGACATAAGCTTATTTAAGAATCTGACACATGCTATTCACAGATATACGCCGTGGTTATGCTTTGAAATGACAATATGATGTAGAGAGCTGATAGAACATCCCCCCAAAAATTCCTGTTATTCTACAAAGGATTGACTTTTGGGCATTAGTTACAAATGCAGTGCGCATTTCTCAACTTATCATGTGCAAAACAAGTAACTGTCTTTATTTATTACTTCAATTCCTTCAGAAAACATTGTAGTTTGTGGTTGTAATGTAATAAGCCTTAAAAAAGGTTTAGAAGATTAATACTCTTGCATTTCACTACTGTATGTCCTTTGTTCAATTAAACACCAAAAAAAACTATTCATAGAAAATCCATTAACAAAGAGAGTAATGGACAAACACATCTGAAGGACTGTTAAGCATTAGTTTGTGGTCTTTTTAACTTAATTTCATTCCCTTCTGATGTTTCTCAGATGATGGGGTTGGCGATATCTGTGAGTCTGACTTTGACCAGGACAAAGTTATTGACCGGATTGATAACTGCCCTGAGAACGCAGAGGTCACCCTGACAGACTTCAGGGCCTACCAAACTGTGGTGCTGGACCCTGAGGGAGACGCCCAGATTGACCCCAACTGGGTTGTTCTCAACCAGGTGAATTTGCTATCCTCTTAGTCTTTTTATGTAGTCTGAATATAGGACTTATTATAATAATATGCATTAAAAGTTTGTGTTGTTTGGGAAGGGCTTATATTCTAATGAATGACACACAACTCAGAATCAATTTAATGGTTTGCTCGCTAATGGAGTCACTCTTTCCAGGGTTTTCTTTCAATATATTTTCCTCTTATAGATGTCTTTGTTTTATATTGTACATTATAACTGCCATTTTAAAGGTATAGAAGGTTATGGGATCCGAGTGGACTAAATGGAGGGGAGTCAATAATTTACACATTCTTTGAGTTGCGTAAAATATGACTTCATTGTATGTCAAATTGAAGTGCAACTCTTTACAATAAATGCAGCTAATATGTTCTAAGACAAAAGTATACTGAAATCAGTACATGCAAACCTGTCCAAATGAGCAATATTTAAATCTGCATATCTTTCCACGCAGGGAATGGAAATAGTTCAGACCATGAATAGTGACCCCGGACTTGCTGTTGGTAGGATGCACACACCTTCTAAGACAATAACAACTAAGCTTCCGAAACAAAATCTACCTGAATACGCAAATTTTATTTCCTTGTATTTTCATCAGGATACACTGCTTTTAGTGGAGTTGACTTTGAGGGGACGTTTCACGTGAACACTGTGACCGATGATGACTATGCCGGCTTCATCTTTGGCTACCAGGACTCGTCGTCTTTCTATGTAGTGATGTGGAAGCAGACCGAACAAACTTACTGGCAGGCAACTCCTTTTAGGGCTGTGGCTGAACCCGGGATCCAGCTCAAGGTAAATGCAGAGATGCCTGTCCATATATGCAGCAGGGCTTTGAGACTCACCCTTTAACCTTTATTTATTTATTCACCTTTCCATTTCTTGTGTCAATGTGTGTGTATCTCTACTTGCATGTGTTTTAGGCTGTAAAGTCCAGGTCTGGGCCTGGAGAACATTTGAGAAACTCACTGTGGCACACAGGAGACACCAATGATCAGGTGCGTCTGCTGTGGAAGGACCCGAGGAACGTCGGCTGGAAAGATAAGGTTTCCTACCGCTGGTACTTGCAGCACCGTCCACAGGTCGGCTACATCAGGTATGATAAGGCTTTTCCGATTGCGTGATGGAAGCTTTTATTATTATTATTTCCTTTTTTACATCCCAGCAACAGAAGTAAAGTCATATTTTTGGTTGTTTAGGCAGAACTGTATTTTGTTGACAGGAGCTTTGTTATTCAATAGTTAAAATCAAACAGGGAGTGACAACATTCATCCCCTTCTCTTGCTCAGAGTGCGGTTCTATGAGGGAACTCAGCTGGTTGCAGATTCCGGTGTGACCATCGACACAACCATGAGAGGAGGGCGACTTGGCGTGTTCTGTTTCTCACAAGAAAACATCATCTGGTCCAATCTGAAATATCGCTGCAACGGTACAAAAACACATCCAGTGTAACTATGCAATATGGAAAAGTGTAATACTATTTTTATACTTATATATATATATAATTTTCCAGGTTTAAAAAAATTTTTTGATAAGAAAAAAAGTCTAAATAAAAAAATAAAACAGGTGTGGCTTACATGTACATAAATATTTAATATTGATATATAACAAGCAAATTTTCAAAGTTGTTTTGATTTCGAAGTTGTTGACACAGAACCTTTAAAAACACACACCCATTCATCCAAAGGTTAAAATAAGGACTAGACCTTTGCTCTTTAAAATTCTACAATCTATAGAACTGGTTTGAATGCATAATACAGCCTTTAAACTATTATTTTTACCCCCAAAAAAGTAAAAAGGAAAGAAAAACTCCAATTGTCACAAGCAGTGCTTAGACAAATTTTTATTGAGTGAAGAATACACTGTTCAGTATATATCTGAAGTTCAGTTTTGAACAGTCTATTAAGTTAGCACAGATGCAAACAAACCCTGCAAAGGTTATCATACAATTTCCTTTTTTTCTAAAACATAATAAAACCCAACCACTAAATACTTGAAATTTATATATGTAGAATCTTGAGAAAAAATATTTTGAAATCTGAGAATGGAGAAGTTTGAACTGGAAAATATGTAAAAACAGAAAACTTTACATGACACATGTTTCTAAACTAAACTTAGCCTCTGACCCACAAATGGTAGCAGGGTTGGTGTTTGACCCAAACTATTGGTTTAGTATACTAACGGTTATACAATATTAGTTAAAGGAATAGTACACCCAAAACATGATTAGCCTTCATTTTCTACTCACCTCCATGCTGAACAAAACTCTGGAGTACTTTTTTGATATCTCAAATGCATCTGGAGATCTGGGAGGCTTCTTGCTGTCTGCTGACATTCAAATAATGGAGGTCTATGGTGACCGAGACAGAAAGGTCCATAAAAGTCCACAAAAACGTGTCAATATTCCTCCATACTGCTCGTCCAATGTAATCCAAGTGTCCTGAGTGGGTAGCATCCAGAATTTACTCGAAACGAAGTGATTTAGAATGTTTTAGAGCCTAAACAGTAGTGTATAGGATTTCCTAATAGCGCCCCCATGCGCGCTCACGATTCTACGGAAGCCGGCAGACCAAACCGGAAGAAAGTGCGCATTCAGCGTCTGCTCTGCCGATAATGCAAGCGTAGAAGAAGAAATGTGCTGTTTACCTGTGCAAAGAAAGAAACAACGAAAGAAAAATGTCTGAGGACTTCAGTGTTGAGGAAGAGCATGAGTTCTTTGCCGAGCTGAATGCGCTGGTTTGGTCTGCCGGCTTCCGTAGAATCGTGAGCGTGCATGGGGGCGCTATTAGGAAATCCTATACACTACTGTTTATGCTCTAAAACGTTCTAAATCACTTCGTTTCGAGTAAATTCTGGATGCTACCCACTCAGGACACTTGGATTACATTGGACGAGCAGTATGGAGGAATATTGACACGTTTTTGTGGACTTTTATGGACCTTTCTGTCTCGGGCGCCATAGACCTCCATTATTTGAATGTCAGCAGACAGCAAGAAGCCTCCCAGATCTCCAGATGCATTTGAGATATCAAAAAAGTACTCCAGAGTTTTGTTCAGCATGGGGGTGAGTAGAAAATGAAGGCTAATCATGTTTTGGGTGTACTATTCCTTTAAGCACGGGTGTAACAATGTTTCATGCAGCATGAAAAAAAAAATTATGATTTTCATGCTTAAGTGATATTTTATGTATTTTAGCTCTTAAAATTAGATGTTTATTGTTTATTATAATTTCTGTAGAGTATCTCACAGTGGTTGATCAAAGACCCCAAGTGGGGTTCCTACCCCGATGCATTCTTTACCAAACAAACGTATAATATATATTTATAATGTACAGTTTACTGAGAAGAGTGTTTGTACCTTTACATATATTTTTGCTTTAGTTTTTTTTACACTTCAGTAACAGATTTGAAATAGAAAATAATAGAAAAATATGGGATTCAGTTTACAGTACAAGCTGGAATATACATCTGTTTAAGGAAGCCCAACATATTACATTGGATCATTAACCTTTATTAGTTAAACTATAGTTTTCTTGGGGGGGTTCTAAACAGCTTTATAACAAAAACTAACTCTCTACTCAGTAACCTCAACATGTATTTTTCTATTGACTGTCTAAGAAAGCTTTTTTTTTGTCTGATCTTGTTTCAAAAAGACTATTTCTAGCTCTCCTCATGATCTGTGTTATAACTCTTCCCGCAGATACCATCCCAGAGGATTTCCAAGAGTTCAGCGCTCAGCACACCGTTGACTCAATCTAAAGTCAAGGCTTATAGAAGCCTCGAAATCTACAAAGAGTGCATTTCTGTGTGGGTGTATCTGTATGGATGTGCATGGGGTGACTTGTATGTGCCGGTGTATTTTTGGTTTAAATGTGTTACAGAAACATTAACATATATGAGGACAAACTTGTACTGTATGCTCTTATTGTTAAGTCATTTTTATTCAAACCCTGTCTACTTAATCATCTATTTAAGGTCTCGGTTAGAAGTAGATAAAATAGACACATTTTCCAACTAATACTAAGCTGTATTTCATAAGATGTTAATAAATATGCAGTGAAACCACATTATAACCTATATAATTTGATTAAATGTTACTTTCAACCAGCTTTCATCCACCTACATTCAATGAGTTTTTCTTTATTATACCTTTGTCTGTAGTGGTTGACAAGTTTAATTTGTAGTTATCTAAGAACTTTCCATGTATAGGCAATTTTCCTTTGGCCTCCCTTTTCATAATGTGACAAATGAAGTTAAAAATGTTACAAGGACTCAAAATGGGGATTTTTTTTCAACAATAATTGCAATTGCAAATTTATTCTCATTTTCCTTCACACAAAAGCACAAGCATGTAAATGTTTCACTCCAGGGTTTCATTGTTTTTCTTTGTTGGTTTTATTGCTACTGTGGTAAGGTGCTACCTTCTAATGGCGTAAATGGATCTGTCTGCTAGATGGAAGTCTCATAATGAAAATGCAGTTTGAATTTATAATGTGCCAAATAAATGTACCTGACTTTGGACAGACTGTAAAAAAGGCAAGCTCAATTTCTTATGTGGCTTTGTTAGTTAGGATTTCTATTTCTGTTTTAACTTAAAGGTATAGTGGAGGATGTTCTTTTCCGGCTGGTTCATCAAAATATTGTCAATCATTCTGGTGATATGTTTACATAAGGCCGATCCATGTGCTCGTTCCCATTTTCACTTACCGGTGGTGAGTCTGACATAGTGGAAAATTTGCTAATCTTCTTTTGGAAAGTAAGCTTGTATGAGTGATGCAAACAGCCACTTTTAAACAGAAGGTGCACAAAGAGAAATGGGCTTGTGCATGCTCTCACATGCCTTTAACACCCATTCCCTCTCGGGAGTGGATACAGGGTTGTGCCTGTGCATTTTTTTTTTTCTTAAATGGAGAGGACGGGTCTTTTCAAAAATGTACAAAATTCCTCCACTTTAAGGACCAAGAAAACATTTGAGGGGAAAAAGGAAGAAACACTAAAGCCTTAGAAAACCCTCAGTGTAAAGCATGGGGGTGGCAGCATCATGTTCTGTTAAAGTTTTGCTATAGGAGGGAGTGGGGCAGAAAAATAGGTGGCAGAATGATGAAAAAAAAAACAATGTCTGTAATTATTTTAAGGAAACACTGACTTTACAAACGCCTTCACCAGTAGCTCACTGTGGTGCATAAAAAGATGTTTAACTTAAATTAAGGTGCCCTGTTTGCTTATTTTATTCTATTTCTGGGTCATAAGATAAGCTTAGAACATACTGTACCTAAAATACATACAGTTTCAATGTCAATTTACCACATACTAGCAAATGTTACCATATGAAGAAATAAAAAAAAATACAACAAATATCAAAATTTTGGCATTTAGCAAAGGGTAATGATTATAACGACCGTTACAGGTATAAGAAAGGCAACATTTAGGGTGGTTTAATGTTTGACCATGAGAAAAAAAAGACAGTGTTTTATAAAGCCATCTGGTTCCAGCTTTAAATTTTCAGTTGCCTCTTCAGAGCAAATAGTTCTGACACCAGCTTCTTAGTTTTTAAGTACTTCTAAAAATTAAATGCAGCAATAGATTTCAGAAAATATCTAAACAGAACAGATTTTAATAAACCGCTATATTGAACTGCGGTGTTTAACTTAATATTAAGCACCTGTATAGCATATAGTTAATAATGAAATCTAGAAATACAAGCTGCCAGAAAGGTATGGAAAAAATTATTTTTTAGCTTTTAAAATAACACAGAAGATATATATATATGTTATTTTTTTAAACATTATTTATCAGTAGCAGATAAGATAACTTGCACTGATTAAATCTTTTTTTTTCTCATTTTTTGCCATGTAAATATTAAAAACACATTTTAATGATGATTTATCAGAGTATACATAATATGCTCTGATGAAGCTGAATGAAAAGCTCTCATTAAAGTGATGCACAGATCAAGTGTGCAGAAATCTTTAGTTTGCTTCTGGGCTATTTTTGACTTCCAGCACGTTTACCAAGACGTATCAACGTTAAGCAGCAGACCTGCTACAGCTTCATGATGATTTAGACAAGGGAGAAAAAGAGGCTCTCCAAAACAACATTGAGCTGTGTGAAAAGATACACTATATTGCCAAAAGTATTTGCTCACCCATCCAAATTATTGGAATCAGGTGTTCCAATCACTTCCATGGCCACAGGTGTATAAATTCAAGCACCTAGGCATGCAGACTGTTTTTACAAACATTTGTGAAAGAATGGGTCGCTCTCAGGAGCTCAGTGAATTCCAGCGTGGAACTGTGATAGGATGCCACCTGTGCAACAAATCCAGTCGTGAAATTTCCTCGCTCCTAAATATTCCACAGTCAACTGTCAGCTGTATTATAAGAAAATGGAAGTGTTTGGGAACGACAGCAACTCAGCCACGAAGTGGTAGGCCACGTAAACTGACGGAGCGGGGTCAGCGGATGCTGACGCGCATAGTGCGAAGAGGTCGCCAACTTTCTGCAGAGTCAATCACTACAGACCTCCAAACTTCATGTGGCCTTCAGATTAGCTCAAGAACAGTGCGCAGAGAGCTTCATGGAATGGGTTTCCATGGTCGAGCAGCTGCATCCAAGCCATACATCACCAAGTGCAATGCAAAGCGTCGGATGCGGTGGTGTAAAGCACGCCGCCACTGGACTCTAGAGCAGTGGAGACGCGTTCTCTGGAGTGACGAATCGCGCTTCTCCATCTGGCAATCTGATGGACGGGTCTGGGTTTGGCGGTTGCCAGGAGAACGGTACTTGTCTGACTGCATTGTGCCAAGTGTAAAGTTTGGTGGAGGGGGGATTATGGTGTGGGGTTGTTTTTCAGGAGCTGGGCTTGGCCCCTTAGTTCCAGTGAAAGGAACTCTGAATGCTTCAGCATACCAAGACATTTTGGACAATTCCATGCTCCCAACTTTGTGGGAACAGTTTGGAGCTGGCCCCTTCCTCTTCCAACATGACTGTGCACCAGTGCACAAAGCAAGGTCCATAAAGACATGGATGACAGAGTCTGGTGTGGATGAACTTGACTGGCCTGCACAGAGTCCTGACCTCAACCCGATAGAACACCTTTGGGATGAATTAGAGCGGAGACTGAGAGCCAGGCCTTCTCGTCCAACATCAGTGTGCGACCTCACAAATGCGCTTCTGGAAGAATGGTCAAAAATTCCCATAAACACACTCCTAAACCTTGTGGACAGCCTTCCCAGAAGAGTTGAAGCTGTTCTAGCTGCAAAGGGTGGACCGACGTCATATTGAACCCTATGGATTAGGAACGGGATGTCACTTAAGCTCATATGTGAGTCAAGGCAGGTGAGCAAATACTTTTGGCAATATAGTGTAGCTGTTTCCTGAGCAATAGCTGGCAATAAAGCTTTTACTTCACTTTGGGGGAAATGTCTGTCTGTTCCCTCTGTTCTTTGCAAAATTGATTAGTTTCAACATGAGGGTTTTTGAGGATGAAGTGCATCCCAGTCAGGATTTAAAACAATACCACACAAAAATGTTTTTTTTTTTTTTTCTCATTTTAAATGGGAAATTTAATCGTATTGTTTTAGATCTTCACATAGCGTTTTGCTTTTTCTTTCCTTGTTTTTGTCTACTTTAAATCATCATTATATATTGATAATCTTCAGGTTTGAAAGTCAACTGGACTGGGTATGGTTAGTGATACTGAACCCAGCTTTTCAACTAGTTAGGTTAATGTTGGTTTGGATTGCATCTTTCTCCATGATAGAAACTGAAATCATCTGAAAACCTCAGTTGGTGTTTTCTCAGAAGATCAGGTTAAAGTTCCTATTACAGATTTTACAAGTGATATAATCACCTGATTTTAGTTTAAAGTTAAATTGATTATTTTAAAATGATTAGGATACCTTACTAGCAGTGTATTATCAAAGCTCTGCCTCAACATGTTATTTTAGATTTAGCATAAAAATATATTAACCAACACTAACAACAATCTGCAATGCTATAATTACTCCACTTACATAGTAAAATTGTCTGATACGTAAATGTTCACCCCAGAGCATGTTTTTCCTCATCTGTTCTGTTGAATAGCTGCTATATTTGTTGACTCTCAATCTTTTGTCGCAGAACAAAAGAGCTGCACATCAAGAGGTTCACTGCTCCCAGAGCAACAAAAAGAAAACCAAGTTTTTGAGAGGAGATATTTGGCAGAGGATGTGGAAGTGGTGATCTTCTTCAGAAAAGCGCTTTGATTGTTTCTTCAAAATAGATCGAAAGATAAATGAAGACCAAAAATAGGACAAAAGAAGTGAAAGAAATCAATGCAACAGACGGGGCAGAGGTTGAGATTGCAGCTTCAGTCATTTCTGCTTTGGGATGAAAAAGGGAATCATCTTCACACAGATTGATTTTGTGTGGCAGAAACATGAAATCACAGCAATTTGTGAAATGCATTGTGGGAATTACAATCTGTCTGTCCTTCCTTCCTTCCTTCCTTCCTTCCTTCCTTCCTTCCTTCCTTCCTTCCTTCCTTCCTTCCTTCCTTCCTTCCTTCCTTCCTTCCTTCCTTCCTTCCTTCCTTCCTTCCTTCCTTCCTTCCTTCCTTCCTTCCTTCCTTCCTTCCTTCCTTCCTTCCTTCCTTCCTAATCAGATCCAGCTGTTCCTGCTTCTATTTAAGCCGCCTGATCCCAGCCATTGGAGCCAGATTATTCCAGCTGTGTGTGAGAGTAACTCTAGCGATCCTGTGTGTTTCTGGTTTCCTGATCCTGACAAGTTTCTGCCATTGGACTTTTGTTTTGCCCCAGTTTCTGCTCTCTTTTTGGACTGATTCCTGGATTCTGCCTGCTAAACGACCTTAGACCTGTCTCCTGACCCGGGGTGGAATCTCCCTCGGTACCTCTTTGACTTTCTGATCTTCTGACCTGGAAACCTGCTCCTGCTATGACTCTGGATTTGGATTCTCTCTACAGATACTTCTGCTCTTCCCCATCTGCTGGCTTCTGCTCATCAGCCTGCTCAGCTTTTCTCCTGGAAAACTGGGGATGGCTCCTGCTGCATGCTGTGGAGAAACGATTTATCTGGATTTTATGGAATCTCGTGGAATGAAAACCATCCTTCATAGAAAGTGATAAGAATACCCAATTTCCATTTCACCACTATAGTATCCAATCACACGTATTTTTCAGTTGTAATAAGGCTCACTGTATTTATAATTTTGAGGTTTTTTTCAAATAGTCTGTTATAAAAGCAGTTAGACTTTACTTGCTCCTTAAGTGAAAATACAGCTAAAACTGCATCACTATGATAATGAAACTCTTAAAAACTTCAGTATAAGACAGGTGGATAAACAAATGCATGTGATTCATAACATTTTTGCCATTTTTCACTCAACTCGGATGCATCAAATTTGAGCAGATATTCTAGTCGATGCCAGATGGCATTGGACAGGTGTTTGTCTATGACAGACAGGACTGTGTGTCTTATCCATCTGGCCCTGCTGTTATGCTCTTTAGCTATTTGTTTACATGCCATAGACTCTCCTATTTGCCTGTACACAGGCAAATTAAGACTGTGAGTCATTTGCGGAAATGCTTGAGGATTGGTGCAAAGTAAACAGATTTTGGTACATTTGAATGCACCTAAATCTGTTTACTCTAACACAGCTAGGGAAAGTGCATGTCTATTTGGTAAATATTGATGTTATTAGGTTTGCATATTTCACATTAAGTATTAAAAGATATGGAAATGTGTGTTTTGCATAAGTTATTATACCTCCTTTATATGTTGTCACATTATAACAGAAAAACTTTAAGTCTATTTGTTTTCGGTAGTCCCATTTCTTGAGATAGACTGAAAAAAATGGTTTAAAACTTATATGGTGTCACTCTCCGAGGGCGGCACTGCGTTAGAAGGAGGTGAGGCAATGCAACAAGACTTGGTGGAATATGTTTTATTGGTGCTGCAGTTCACCAATACACCGACACCCATTTTCCTCACTGCCAAGCACAGCAGCTTGCTTTAGCTTTTGGCCACTCCCACTCCACACCAGGTGAAGGGGTGACAAAACAACAATAAATTATTTACAAACCCAACACAAAATAAAGAGTACAAATAAATATTTACATGCATGCAACTTAGAAACAACTAATCCTAAAGTCAATCAAGAAATTAAATCAAACTTAATATAACTTTAGAGTATTATCCCTCTTAGCTCACATGGTATGCTCCACCCTTCTAAGGAGACACACCAGGAAGGTAAACCCCAATTAACACAACACAAACTGAAATAAAGAAATTAAACAAACTATCTGTTCTATAAATAAATCCCAATTAACACAACACAAACTGAAATAAAGAAATTAAACAAAACTATCTATTCTATAAATAAACCCCAATTAACATAACACAAACTGAAATAAAGAAATGAAACAAACTATCTGTTCTATAAATAAACATCAATTAATAGGGATGGAGCCTCTGCTCTCCATCACATTTCCTCCCCCCTTCACCCAGGACAACAGTTGTTCAATCCTCATACATTCTAGACAGACAGTCAGCGACAAGGTTAGACTTCCCTGACCGATATTGCACTGTAAAATCAAAAGGCTGCAATGACAGATACCACCTTGCAATACGCATATTAGAGTCTTTCATTTGGTGCAACCATTTCAGCGCCCTATGATCTGTTTCAAGGGTAAAAGAGCGCCCCAACAGATAATACCGCAATGATTCCACAGCCCACTTAACTGCGAGGCATTCTTTTTCAACTGTGGAATACCTGGTCTCTCTGTCCTGAAGTTTCCTGCTGAGAAAAACAGTGGGATGTCTCTCACCATCAATGTCCTGCAGCAACACTGCACCAAGGCCTACTCCAGAGGCATCAGTTTGCAGTATAAACGGGACATCAAAGTCTGGGCTGTAGAGAACAGAGTCACTGGAGATTGCAGACTTCAGATCCTTAAAAGCTTTATCACACTCCTCAGTCCACTTGACTTTATTTGGTGCAGAGACTTTTGTTAAATCCGTCAGAACAGCAGCCCTCTCTGCAAAATGGGGAATGAACTTACTGTACCACCCCACTAAGCCAACAAAAGCACGGACCTTCCTTTTAGTTGTGGGAACTGGGTATGCGTGAATAGCTTCTACTTTCCCTACTTGAGGTCTAACTTGTCCCTGTCCCACCACATAGCCTAGGTACTCTACCTGCCTCTGAGCCAACTTACATTTGTGAGGGTTAATTGTGAGCCCTGCAGATCTGATGAGCTGTAAAACATGCTGCAGATGATTAACATGCTCCTCCGACGTCTGGCTGAAAATCACCACATCATCCAGGTATGCTGCAGCAAAGTCAGATGCCTCCATCAGCACCTGGTCCATGAGGCGCTGAAACGTTGCTGGTGCCCCCTGTAGGCCAAAGGGCATCACCTTGAACTGGAAAACCCCAAAAGGTGTTTTAAAAGCAGTCAACTCTTTCGCCTCTGATGCCAGGGCCAGTTGCCAGTAGCCCTTGCTGAGGTCAAGTGTGGTGATAAAATTGCACCTCCCAACTCTCTCCAAAAGTTCATCAATGCGAGGCATTGGGTAGGGGTCAAACTTAGAGACACTATTGAGGTATCTAAAATCAATACAAAATCTTAAAGTGCCATCCTTTTTTGGTACTAGCACGACTGGACTGCACCATTCACTCACAGAGGGCTCAATGATCCCCAGCTCCAACATGAACTGCACCTCATTCTTGAGTTGTGGGACAAGACGTTCTGGAACCCTGTAGAACTTCCTGCGCGGTGCAGCGTCATCTCTGAGGTGAACCTTGTGCTGTATCAGGCTTGTGAACCCAGGTTTTTCCTGAAACAGCTCTGGATCCAAAAGGGGCTTTATGTCCTGCTGCTGAGAATGCTGGAGATGAGAGACAGAAATAGAAACTGGTACAGAGCTACAGGCTGGAAAAAATAGCTCATCTTCCTCTTCATCATCCACCACCTGCACAAAGAGGTGGGGCAAAACAGTCTCTGCATGCTCCTCACTCTGCAATGGATCCTGTTGAGATGACTGTGAAGCAGATGACATATTAAACTGTTGTGGAGACCTGTGGTATTGTTTCAGAAGATTAACATGGAAGGTTTGATGTTTCTTCTTCCTTTCAGGCATATACAGTTCATAATTAAGCTTCCCGAAACGTCGCATGACCTCATACGGGCCCTGCCATTTAGCAAGAAGCTTATTATCACTAGTGGGGAGCAACAACAACACTTGCTGTCCAGGATGCAAGCTCCTCTCCCTGGCATTTTTATCATACCAGGTTTTCTGTTTAGTCTGAGCTGCTTTCATGTGCTGATGTGCCAATACAGCCATTTGCTCCAGTTTCTCTCTCATTTTTATCACATAGGACACCACATGCTCACCCGATGGACTTGGGCTCTCCCATTGTTCTTTAAGAAGATCCAACGGTCCCCTCACCTGTCGTCCGTACAGCAACTCGAATGGAGAGAATCCAGTTGATGCTTGTGGAACTTCTCTATATGCAAAAAGCATATAGGGCAGCCACTTGTCCCAGTCTGTGCCAGTCTCTGAAACAAACTTCCGCAGCATGTTCTTCAGTGTTTGGTTAAAACGTTCAACCAGTCCATCTGACTGGGGGTGGTATGGGGTGGTGTTTATACCCTTTATACCTAACAACTGATAAACCTGCTTTAAGAGTTTTGACAGAAAATTAGTCCCACAGTCTGTAAGGATTTCTTTAGGGATGCCTACGCGTGAAAACAGATGCAGCAAACAGTTAGCCACTTGTTTAGCTTTCACTGATCTTAAAGGAAAAGCCTCGGGGTATCTAGTAGCATAATCACAGATAACCAGAATGTAGCGGTTACCGGAGGAGCTTTTCTCCAGGGGACCTACAACATCCATTCCTATCCTTTCAAATGGAGTGTCTATGATAGGTAATGGCTGTAGATGAGCTCTAGATACACCTCTGTTGGTCGTCAACTGACATGTGTGACAGGAAGAGCAGAATTTTTGCACTTGTGTGTACATGCCTGGCCACACAAACCGACTGGCTATTCTATGAAGGGATTTCTGGAACCCAAGGTGCCCGGCCCAAGGAACTGAATGACCGAGTTCCATCACTTTTTCCCCTCAGCTGCTGTGGCAAAGCAATGGCTTCCGATTCACCTTTGACCTGATAAAGGACACCCCTCCGCACAACATAAGTTGCATCTTCCAAGACACTTGTTTTTCCCTGCTTCTTTCCCTCAACTTCAATAACCTTATCAAACCATGGTTTTAATGTTGGGTCTGACCTCTGATAGGCAGAAATATCTGAAGGAATATCAAAGTCAAATAAAGGGCAGGGTTTCATCTTTTCATCCACCTCCATTCTGACTGTACCTGAAAACTTATCCTTTCTCCTTTCAGCTCTGGATTTAGATGGTTTTACTGGGCCCACCTCCAGTTCTACATCATAGAATGGTAATTCTTGAAGTGGGTTCTGTGCTTCCTGAGCTCTAGTTGTGACCAAACTCCAGATTGGAGATGAAATTTCTGCTTCTGCTATTTTGGGGACATTTATCTGCAAGGGTACAGTGTTCTGGGTCCTGAACTGTGTGTCCTCATGGTTTCTAAAGAGAGTCAAATGTTCAGCTTCTGTGTTTGACACTAAATCGTTAATGTGGGAACATCCAAGCCCAAAATGACAGCATAGGGGAGCCTTGGTGCTAATGCTACAGGTAATAAAAATGTTTGACCTCCTATAGTTAAATAAATCTCAGCTACAGGATACTCCATTTCATCACCATGGATGCAACTTATTTTTGTCTTAGTATCACTCCACTGCTCTCTTGGCACCAAGCTAGAAAGAACTACAGATTTAAAACTTCCTGTGTCTAATAAAGCTGTTTCACGTTGACCATTTACTAGCACAGGGACCGTGTGAGCAAGTTCCTGGGCAGGGGATGGGGAAGGTGGTCTGGGAACCGAACATAGAAGGGAGGGCTTACTCCGTGTGGTGGCAGGACATGTGTACTGTGTATGACCTATCCTGTTACACTGAAAACACCTTACATCTTGCTTTGAGGAGGAGTAATTCTTAGCAGGATTGGGTTTAGCCAAAGAAAATGACTTAGTAGCTGAAAAACTCCTAGTCTGACCTATAGCCCCACCCCTTTCACCCCCATCAGACTTACTTCTTCCTGCAGGAAAGTTGTCACGCCCAAAGTTGGTTCTTCTGGCTCCCGTCCTTGCTGACAAAAAGACTTCTGCCAAACTTGCAGCCTCGTCTGCAGACTTTGGGGCTCGTTCTCTGATCCACACCTCCAAGTCTGGATTCACCATCCTGAGGAACTGCTCCATGATCATCAGTTCTGCAATGTCCTTCACTGTTGACTTCTCTGGTTTGACCCACTTATAGAACATGTCCTTGAGTCGAACATAAAGTTCTTTTGGTGTCTCACCCTGATGAACATCCAGGGATCGAAACCTCCTTCTATAGGTGTCGGCCGTTATGTCATATTTGGTCAATATGGCATCTTTCACCTTGTCATAAATGTGAGAATGTGCAATGTCCATCAGCACATAAGCACTACGTGCTTTCCCAGTAAGTAGTGGAACCAGTCGGACCGCCCACTCTTCTTTAGGCCACTGACATACCTTAGCAATCCTTTCAAAAGTTGTTAAGAAGTGCTCCACATCATCATCAGAAGTCAGTGGAAGCAGCTTTGGCTCCCTCTGTCCAGCTGGTAATCGGTAGAACATCTGACTTTGTTCATCATCATCTCCTTGATCAACATACGTTTGAGGATCTTCCTCCATGTTGTCACCATCATGCTGTCGTTCCTCTTTCAGTTCCTCCACATGAGCCTGGAGTTGTCGAAACTGATGTTGTAAATTCTTCCATCTCATTTCTTGGCGTGCTGATTCCTTCTCCATCTGCTGGTCTCTGGCAGTTTGAGACTGCATCATTGATTGGACAAGGCTTGCCAGCTGATCCAGTTTGTCATCAGTGCTAGCACCAGGAGCAGCCTCAGCTCCACTCATAGTTGTAGTACTGTCTTGAGTCTCAGCCTCATTATTTCTTTTTCCACCTCTGGGCATCATTGCCTCATTGTTCCTCCAAAGCCACACTTCTGACACCACTTGTCACTCTCCGAGGGCGGCACTGCGTTAGAAGGAGGTGAGGCAATGCAACAAGACTTGGTGGAATATGTTTTATTGGTGCTGCAGTTCACCAATACACCGACACCCATTTTCCTCACTGCCAAGCACAGCAGCTTGCTTTAGCTTTTGGCCACTCCCACTCCACACCAGGTGAAGGGGTGACAAAACAACAATAAATTATTTACAAACCCAACACAAAATAAAGAGTACAAATAAATATTTACATGCATGCAACTTAGAAACAACTAATCCTAAAGTCAATCAAGAAATTAAATCAAACTTAATATAACTTTAGAGTATTATCCCTCTTAGCTCACATGGTATGCTCCACCCTTCTAAGGAGACACACCAGGAAGGTAAACCCCAATTAACACAACACAAACTGAAATAAAGAAATTAAACAAACTATCTGTTCTATAAATAAATCCCAATTAACACAACACAAACTGAAATAAAGAAATTAAACAAAACTATCTATTCTATAAATAAACCCCAATTAACATAACACAAACTGAAATAAAGAAATGAAACAAACTATCTGTTCTATAAATAAACATCAATTAATAGGGATGGAGCCTCTGCTCTCCATCACATATGGCTTTATAAAACCAAAGAGGTTGTGACAGGCAAATGTCTTTTAGTTAATGAGTCAATGCGCTTATGTTTTGCAGCAATTACTGAGATGTCTTAACCAGCCGTAGATGTCTAAAAACTTCAAACTTCTGGCCATTCTTCTGTGGAAATAACTGAAATAGCAGCCTGAAATTTGTGCTAAACTATCCCATAGATTACGGTCTAGACCTTAACTCAGACACTAAAGCATTGATAATATTTTTCTGTGAGAAACCTAATCTTTGCCTTCTTTTAAAGATTATTATTTTATTTTTATTTATTTTTTTGGTAACATGCTTTACTGTTATTGTTTAGCATTTAGTTTCCCCATAAATCATGAGAGGCATCAGCATAATGCAATGATCACACTGTGTTCTATAATCTTTTAAAGTAGAGCACTTATCTGGTTACTTATCGGATTTCTTCATTTTTCAAAATCTTTCTTCTTGTTGATGTTGTTTGGAGGCCAGACTCTGCTCATAGTTGAATCTTTGGAGCTCCATGTCCCCATTTATATATTTTTATTTGTTAAAAATGGTTAGACTCTGCTTCTCAAGCACAAAATGTTGGTCTACTATTAATGATCTTAAAAGACCTGTTAAAGTTATTGGTTTGACAAAGTATGAATGCTTTTAAAAGTTCTCTGAATGCTGTGCAGGAATTCCATGAGCCGCTCCACATGAGTGCATATACTCTGGACCCTGTGGATATAACAGTGGGCTGTTCTGAATTGTTGTTTTTCTGGTTAAAATATATGGTAGGACTAAAAATTACGTTTACTGCCTGTTTCTCTTTCTTCATCAGACACATAGTAGAAAACTGCATATTAATATGTGTTTTAAGGTTGTTGTTTGTTTTTTGTTTTGTTTGTTTTTTGTGTGCTTTTCTTTTTATATGTGACCTCAACAATCTGAACCTATGTCAGTGTTAAGATAGAGTTTTTTCCTTTTCTTTGGAGACGAATCCCAGACTTCAGCTTCAGGTGCTTGAAAAACAATGTGTCATGCACTCCCACTTCTTTAACACCCCATTTCAGATTGCTTTTTCAGTCTCCACGTGGCCTTTATGCCTGTCGACTGTCATCTTCCTCCTCCTTTCCTCCAAGGATCCCGTCCATCTGCAGGCTGCTTCTATCTGCATACCCTACCCCGAGGATAACTACTTTCTAAGACAATTAAAGATGCCAACAGAAAAAAACTGAGCAGTGGGCAAGAAAAGCTGACATAGAAGATCCAAGAAATAAAATTTAGCCAGAAGGGGAGAATGGCTATAAATGTTTGTAAAATATACTGTTTTACAGGGATGTAGCCAATGCAATACTCAGATGTTCTTGTTACATAACTAGATCAGTTACATAAAAGTGAATATTATAATTAAAAAAAAAATTTGAGACACTGTAATACATTTTGTACTCTGCAGGGGGCGACAAACACCTATGGAAACTACAGCCACACTTGGATTGGACTTGGATACCAAGAAAGATGTAAATGTGTAACTGCTTTTTTATCTAAAATAATTTCTTCACTACTTTAATGGAAGAAAAATAAAGTCTACAAAATCCTATAGGGCTAACATTAGGGGAGGGTGTGTGAGCATTTATCTGCCTACAGGAGCACATATCTGGTGGTTGCTTGTAAAAAAAAAATCCAGGAGTGTTTCTTCAATGCAGACATTAAGCTGCAGAGGAGATTTTCCAAATTGCTCCCCCTGCAAAACCCTTTCCCACTGCCAGCTATAATCCATCACCACTGTCTTGCAACAATCTGCACCCTTGTTTTCCTATCATTCTCTCAGTCTCTCATGTTTAAGAACTATTTGTGTCCCTTTTGTAATTTTCTTCATCCATTATCTTTCCTTTTTTCATAATTTCTAATGAAAACAATCCACCTACCTCTTTCAAAGAGAGCAAAAGATTTAAATCTTTTTAAAAAGAAGATGACAGGCTGCACACCATGTGCTCTATCTGGGTCCATGTCTGCCTTAATATTTGCCTATGCATTTAGATGTGTCTGCACTGCCATTTGTCTGTCTGTCTGTTCATCTGGTGCATCCAGACAGCTGAAGTCTGGCTAGAGGGAAATAACAGAGCCAGTCACACTTACAGACATGTGTGGGAGTTGCAGCACACCCAGGGGAGAGAAGGTGTTAGACATGACAGAGGGATGGAGTTTAGAATTTCTTTTTAGCTTGTCTAATATGTGTTATTCCTCTTGTGCCATTTTAAACTATGTCGATTCATCTGCTGCCCTTTGAATGGCAGGGTGAGGACTGGGAGTGAGATGATGTGGGATGAGGGTGGTGTCACATACTCTGTGCCCATGCTGTGCACACACAGCAGGGTGAATCACATTTTCCAAGTACCCTGCAGGAAGTGATCACTGCTCCCACAAAACATAACAACAAGGGATGACACCCAGCTGCAAGGCTGAGGGATTAAACTTCTTCCTCTATAAAGTCAACTGCAAACTACCAGCTTCATTCTCGGATAGTTCAACTGAGAATGAACAAGAGAAACGAGCTCTCTGATAAAGATAAAAAGCTATCAGCATTTTGACCAATTTTTCTTTCGTAATTAAGTCCAAGTCAGACGTTTAAATGCCCTGCATCCTTGCATTACCCCTAATCTTTAGCTAGATCTTTAGCTAGATAGATTTAAACAGAAATTATTTCTGAAAAAGTCAAAAATGTTTCCCAATATGTATGTCTCTTGGTATCAAAAGAAAAAAGTTGGTTAAATTAAAGAACAAGAAAGTGCAGGGTATAAATATATTTGTGCTTAAGTATATTAGCTATAGCATAAATTGCTAGAGTCAATATGACCTCAGTCCACCCTTTGCAGCTACAACATCACCAGCTACCAGATTTGTGACTCTATCTAACAGACCCAGAGTGTTTTGCACCAGATCATGCAAAATTTTGTGTTGAAATTGATGATGGATGGCTTGAATACACCTGCTTGCCCACAAAACTTCAATCCATAGAGCTAAGCTCTCACGGCTGTTCTTTACCAAATGTTAAGGCCAGATGAAGTCTGTAGGTCTGTTGCCATTTAACTGCATAAAGGTGGCAATCTCAGAGCATTATTGGCTTTAAACACTGAACCCACTCTTCTAATTTGTACATTGCAGACCACCTTGTGGCTTAAGTGCTCTTATTTCCAATCCAGTTTTTACTGTACTAGTACTAATACTTAACTTTAGTGAGTAAATGTCACCTCAGGTCTTATTTCACAGGTGGCATCCTGTACTATAGACCACGCTGGAATTCACTGAGCTCCTTAGTGCGGCTAATTCTTTCTCTCAATTTTATATATCTGTGCCCAGAGATGGGAAGTAACGAAGTACAAATACTTCGTTACTGTACTCAAGTAGATTTTTCTGATATTTCTTCTTTACTTTACTACTTATTTTTATGGCAACTTTTTACTTCTACTCCTTACATTTTTACACAAATATCTGTACTTTCTACTCCTTACATTTTAAAAAATGAGCTTTTACTTTAGTTTTTAATCATTTCAATTGAGTTACCGTTATTATTTTTCATGTCATCAATACCAAATTCAATCTAATTGGATGGGAATCTACGTTGCATTTGACGCACCACTACAAGATGAATCGACAGATTCGGCGGTATTCATTGGCGGCAAATCATTGCAGCTTGGTGGCGGTGGCGTTAGCATAGTAGTATGGATGACGAGATGATTGAAAATGAACACAACGGAGATCTAGTCCTATTGGCAGACATCCATTTAAAATGTAGGCAATGGCATGAAAAAAGTGGTTTCTACTTTTACTTTTATACTTTAAGTAAATTTATAAGCCTGTACTTTGTTACTTTTACTTGAGTAAAGAAGTTTAATCAGTACTTCCACTTTTACCAGAGTATTTTTTTAACACAAGTAACTGTATTTTTACTAAAGTAGGGAAAGTGAGTACTTTTGCCATCTCTGTCTGTGCCGATGGAAGTGGTTGGAACCCATCCAATCAATATTCAAAATGGTTGAAAGAATGCCCTAGACCAGGGGTGTCAAAGTGGGGCTGTGTGGCTGCAGGTTTTCTTTCCAACCAAGCAAAAGTACACAAGACTCCAGTCATCTCATCAAGTGAGTCCAATCTGAACATGATGACTTGATGAGATTACTGGAGTCTGGTGTGCTATTTTATAGCTATTTTAATAAAAACATATAAATCAATTTTTTATATAAATATTAGTACTTGTAAATATCAATTTTATGCAGAATGATAATTGTTAAAAGTAGGTAAATAATGACAATGGAAAAGATGTTTGCCCAAAACTCAAAGCTGAAAGAATATTATCTACTATACCTTTTATCCAAGGGGCACAGATGTTTGAATATATTCCTCTATTTGTTAGCAAAGGCTGTGGGAAAGTATAGTTAGTCTTTATTTTGAAAATATGGATGTTTTGCTCATTAATTTTCCTGTTGGAACAGTAGAGATTGACCCTGAGGTTCTGGTGTCTATCTAGTTTCTGCCAACCATCACTGTACATTGGTTATTGCCTGGCCACCCTTATAAAAATGTTCTGGCTACGCCTCTGGTTTATAGTATGTATGTTTAATGGTATATAGTAATTCAAACCCTTTGTGAATAAAGGAAAATCAGCATCATATCAAAATTGTTCACTACATTCCTGTTTCCCATTTTCATTTCAAATTGCCTGCCTGTGCAGATAGATAGATAGATAGATAGATAGATAGATAGATAGATAGATAGATAGATAGATAGATAGATAGATAGATAGATAGATAGATAGATAGATAGATAGATAGATAGATAGATAGATAGATAGATAGATAGATAGATAGATAGATAGATAGATAGATAGATGATAGATAGATAGATAGATAGATAGATAGATAGATAGATAGATAGATAGATAGATAGATAGATAGATAGATAGATAGATAGATAGATAGATAGATAGATAGATAGATAGATAGATAGATAGATAGATAGATAGATAGATAGATAGATAGATAGATAGATAGATAGATAGATAGATAGATAGATAGATAGATTTTTGTCCCTTACAATATGAAAGGTGTTTTAAGATATAAATAACAATAAAATCAATAAAAAATTGAAAGCCTTTGTCTATCGATATATTTTGCTATCAATATGAACAGAAAATGTATGCAACTGTGAGAAGGAACTGGCAAAGTGTTTTTTTTATTATGACTATTTATCATGTCTATTAACTAGAAAAGTGAGGTTTCAGTAGATAAATATAAACACAGCTATGTTCTGTGCACTGGAACAAACGGTGACTGGAGCCTGTGATTGCTGTGAAAACTTGATGTGTGACAACAGAAAACATGATGAGAACAACAGGATGCATGTGAGCCTTCTCACCAACTAACAATAACCGTGTCACTGCTGCTTGATGCTTTATGTGAGGCTCTTTCCTAAAAGACTGACAGGACACTTTGTGTTTCTGCGAGAAAGAACGCGATAGTGTGAATGTGTGAAAAGAACAGGAAAAAAAGGAGACCAAAAGCAGCCAAAGTGTTCTCGTGGGCTTGGACAGCGAATGTCGCCTGTTCTGATTCACTCCATCTTGCTCAATCTGTGAATAGTATCCAAGAGCTGCAATCTGGAGCATGATGCTCCAGGTTGGTCATGTTCAAACCATATTTGTCTGCTATTTCCTGTAGAACGTACGGAGAATCCCCAGGAAACTCCATCTTCCATTGGAGAAAGATTCATGGAGCAGGAAGTATTACCATTTATGTACACTCCCTGTGACTATGCTGCTCAGATCTATGACTATGATACGCTGTGTGTCGTAATCCTGTAGTATGAGTGCTGTTACCCAAATAGAACTGCAGATTTCAATGGGAGTGAAAAAGCAACAAGGTAGATATTGCATTTTATCAATGTGTGACCTCCATATGCTGACAACGTTGTATTCATAATATAATGTTTTATTCTCTATGAATTACTGTTTTTACAGCATTTGCTTAAATTAAAGAATCCTAACAGATAAAAATTTTCTCACTTTCATATTGATTTTTTTGTCCTGTTATATGGAACAGTGAATAAATAAAAGAGTGCGCTTTATTATACCTCAGTATTTTGTATCTTTTTTTTTTTTTCTGGAATGTATTCCATAAAAGACTACTAACCAAACCAATTCAAGTTGTGTCTATATGCAAGATTATAATATAATCAGGTAAAATACATATCTTCATTTGTTGCTACAGTGAAACATGGTGTCCCCTGGGGTTCTGATTTAGGTCCATCTGTCCCTCTTCAGTGAATATTTGAGTTGATTTGATATGTCAAAATAAAAGAGCATAAAAACAATAACATTAAGTTTAAAGTCTATTTGTTTTTCATGAAGGTCAAATGTTTTGAGTTTTTTTTCTCATTAGACTATAGCCTAATAGATTTGTTGCACAAAAATTTCATTTGCGAGGTATTGATACATGAAAAATAAAATAATCAAAAAATTTTTAGAACTTTGTCCACTCTAGACATGAAACATAACCAACATATAATCAAATTGAAAAACAAATAAAATCAGATAGATTTTTAAAAAGTGCATACGTATGCATTTCCCTGCATTAGTTTTGTTAAATATCTTTTTGATTCAATCCCTGCATTTAATTCTCTTGGGTATAAACCAAGCATCATTTACGTATAGCCTCTTAATCCAACAAGCTAGAAATACAGTGTTGTTAGTATTATTCTATTGACAAATGATCATTTGTATTCTTTAGTTGAAGCTATAATTTATAGAGAGGTCAAAGAGGAGTTGGGAGTAGGAGCGGTGGTCTAGTGGTTAGAGCAGTGTGCTTGTGCTCTGAGAAGCTTGCAAGTACCTGGTTTTGATCCCCATAGCCTGCACTATGGCCTGCAATCCCTGAGCAAGACCCTTAACCCCCAAAGGCTCCCCAGGCGCCGCACAGTGGCAGCCCACTTAGGATTGGTTAAAATGCAGAAGTGAATATCTCCACTGAGAGATCAATGATGTTCAATCATTGTTATTATTATTATTAGGAGGACCAACCTTTGCAGGGAACAGAGGGGTAATATTGCCTGGGCTATGTGGTATGCTGACAGACTCCTAAAGGGAATGCGTGTAAAGGTTCTCAGTCATCCAGGTCATAGTCATTCCAAAAAAAGTTGAAAACAAACCACTGGACTTTTCCAAACAACCTTTCCACAGAAGCATAACTCAACACAGGAGATCTACCACCTCTGGACAAGACTCTGCAGTCCACCTACAACTTAAGGACAAAGGACACTCTATTGAAGACCAGAATGTTCACATTTTGGACAAAGAAGACAGGTTTGAAAGTGGTGTGAAGGAAGTCTTTTACATAAAGAAAGAAAAACCAACCTTAAACAGAGGGGATGGCCTCAGGTTTCAGCTATTGAAAACCCATATCACAGTTTTAGAGCTGATTCCTTCCGACTATCACCTTAATACTCATCGCCATGCAGGTGGTCAAATCATTGGCCCTGTAAGCAAGGCCAACGACAACCTTAACGACTCCCCATTTCAAAAAGGTGGACCTGTTTTCAGTTCAATTTGCATGTTTTCTAAGCCATAACAAGGCTTTTGTTGGACTCCTCTATAAAGCCTGGAGTTTCAGACTACTCCAGACATTTTGAATTGAGAAAGCTTTCTGCAGTGGAAAAAAAGTCAAGTAGTTTGTTTTTTATTTATTTGTTTGTTTTTATCCTACAGAGAATAAATGCTGAAACTGAATTAAAAAGCTTAAATCAAGTTTTAGATTATTGCAGCTTCATTTAAGCTTTTAATTTTTACCACCAACATATATGTTTTTCTATGCAATTGTACAAAATAAATGTCAAATCAAACTGAAAAGATTTTTAAAATGATTCAAGACTGTTTTATCAGTTTACTGCACAGAAACTCACATTACAGCAGTATGCACATTTTTATATGCTCTGTGTATTGTTTTCATGTAAGCCCCTGTTAAAATCTGCAATATGTAAACTAATGTAGGGTCAAGTGCATCAGTTGAAGTTATCCAACATATTGCATGTTCCGCTCAGCTCTGTGATTGCTGGGATTTGATTAATAGTTTTGATATGCCTGTCTGCTCCTCCTCCTCCCTGACAGCAGTAATATCTGCTCATGCTTCCATCCACGAGGGGAAAGAACATTGAAGCTCTGTTTCTTGTACTTTTTTGTTACATAATTTTAAAACCAATCACACTTTTCGATTATAATGTTGAGAATGCATTTACACCAAACCTGTCAGAATCTCAAAAATCAGCACATCACAAAATGTACAGTCTAACCTCACAAGTCTGATGCTTTTTTTTAACACATTGGGTTACATAACATGAGGCTGTTTTTTTTTTTACTCCTACAGCTGCTTGTCAATTGGCCTGCATTCATTGCTTTGCCTACATTTTTATCCAGCAGCAGCATTTTATGCTGACATGTGTAGGCGGGTGCATTTATATAAACACCTGCTTTGCTTTCTACTCTTACCTGCAAACTTCAAAGGCCTATTTAGAGCTGCAGGAATAAGGTATTTATGTTGGTCACTGGAACATTCTAACCTTCTAATTTAATTGTGCTTTTGTATGTGTCATGAAGCCCTTAAGATAATATTAGCTTCAGTCTAATCTAGGAAACTAGACTTTTCTCACACATTTCATAAGATAAGATTTACACATCCATAAAGGTTGTTTTGTCTCTATCATTGTGTTTGCACTCTAGATTCTTGGCTCTAAAATGGATGTTAAGTCCTTATTTTGCACTTAAGTTACACATTAAATCTCACAATAGACTTGTATTAACTCCAAAATTATTTCACTAGTCAGCTTTAACCAACAAGCTGCTATAAAATCATAAAATATTACCAAACTAGAGTTATCAGAATATGTTCTATCACTTTTACCATCATTAAGACAAAAATGAAAAAGAGTCAAAAGCTGTTTTACCTCATATATCATTGTCATTTATAATGAGAGATTGCATAACCATGCATGAATGCATAAACATCTTACAAGTTAAATTGTTAATTCCTAACAAACCACGAACTCAACTTACAAGTTCCCTTTAATTTAACATTTTGTGCAATTTACCTCTTCAATAACAATAACCAAATCTAGAATTGCACTGGAATTGTAAGGCGAGATGATTAATCAGTGCCACTTTGAACTGATAATAAATATGTTTTTGCTGTGCAAGTAAAGTACTCATGTAGTGCCAGAAGAGTAATCATACCTCTCTTTATGGTTTGTTTATACAAAATTTTTACATGCATAGACCAATAATTTTCCAGATTATTCTTTGAAAATGTGGTCAAAACTTGGTCAGAAGGCATATAAAGAACATTTATCAAATCTTGCTATGCATGCAGGGGTTGGATATAAATTTCATTTAAGTTATTCCACAGGATTAATTTACATCGTGCCATCAACTCTGAACAATGATGAAGAAATACAAGTCAATATAAGCATGGAGTATTCAGGTTGATGCACAAAGTTAATTTTCGACTACACGTAGCATTTTACATCTAAGCCAAATATCTATTATGGTATCAGTAAAATAGAGTTCCGCCTTCCTTAACTATTGTCCCAATGAGGCATGTAATGAGCTACAAGGAGGATCTTTATAAATTCTTTCAATAGAGACTTAATTTTTGACATCTTTTCCACACAAGAAAAAAGTTGTATCAACAGATTCAACCCTCTGAAGTATCTGGTTAATCTCTGCAGCTCTGCAGTTACCATGGTCTTCAAACACGGCTTGTTAAATGGCAGTGTGCATGTGGATTGGCTTATGCCATGCTCTTCTCATTTCTGGATGATGTATTGAAAAGTACTCTTTCTCCTCTCGCTTTCGGTTTTTCTGTCTGCTATGTTCCTTGGCCTTCATGATGCTGTTTATTTAGTTTATTGTTGTTTTTACATTCCATTAACTAGTTTTCTCAGAAACACCTTTCAGGACCCTTTAAAGAACATTTGAAATTTTGACTGATATTAAATAATGCACAAGAGAATTTATCTGCCAATATTATTAGGTTACTTATCGGGGTTTGTTGAACTGGATTTTCTTTAAAGGTATTCATATAAACATGTAAGCATATATAGGCCCAGTAACACTTTTTACATATCTATTTAAATGTGTAAAACGTGAACATGTCATTGCCTTCATACTTAAAAATTATATCACACTTGTTTTTTACTGACTTTCCCTTTTTTGATAAAGTATTATTGAATTAAATTTGTAGTTGTAATGTGAGAAAATTTGAGCTACTTCAAGGTTCATATAGTAATTTACAGATAAAGTATAAAGACTATTTGGTGCTTCATATGTTTTTTTATATATATTTATAAATATTAATAATCATCTTAGCAGAGGGACTCCATCCTTGAGTTTTTAATACTCAGGAGTTGCCTGTGCAGACAGTTTTTTCTTTTCTTTTTTTCCCCTAGTCTGTTCTATCTACAGAAGAGGACTCGATGTACAAAGTCGTGACTGTCTGCTCTAGCTGCTTTCAAGAACTCCGGAAACAAGACTAGAGATGGGAATGGAGGCTGCAACATCCGCATGATCATCGCGCGAGCACCAATGGCTTTCCACCGAGCGTGCTGAGCACACCGGCATC
This sequence comes from Cyprinodon tularosa, assembly GCF_016077235.1. Classification (NCBI taxonomy): domain Eukaryota; kingdom Metazoa; phylum Chordata; class Actinopteri; order Cyprinodontiformes; family Cyprinodontidae; genus Cyprinodon; species Cyprinodon tularosa. The sequence continues at coordinate 1,009,561 of NW_024039718.1, read as the reverse complement.
CCGTGAGGAAATGGGCGGTCCCGGGAAATCTCGACCGGGTTGCGTGGGCGGCTGAAGATCCGTGAAAGGGAGCTGCGGCGGCGGTATATAAAGGAGGCCGAGCAGAGCTTTCAGACAGGACGGAGCTTAGAGATTTCAGCACCACAACTCCAGTGGACAGCGACGCGTAGCAACTCTTTGAAACACTCAACCCAAAAAACAGCCTATTTCCCATCATGGTTCTCATCTGGACCCAGTTCGGTGTGAAGCAAAAGAATGGAAATGTGAAGTGCAAAGTACGAGTTATGCACAGGGGTGACAGCTCCGGATCATCATCATCAGCGGTAAGGAGAAAATACGTTTCTTCATTGTGTTTCAGTCTAAAGTTATGTGTCAGATTTTATCTTAGTCTGTGCTTCACCGGCATCTTTACGATATGCTGTCATTTCATTCACACACATGCTAGAAAACGCGGATCCCCCATCAGCCAATCGCTGCACAGTTTATCAGTTGTTGGGGGAAAGTCTTTTGCTTCACATGGATAACCCCCCCTCTTTCTTACGTTGATTTGAGCATCAGCCTATAAACTGTGTGCATCTCCTTAGCAGCACAGATACGGGTGTTTCCCTTCAGGCAGTTATTGGCAAGGGGAATTTTTCTTGATGACTGTAGATTTTGCACTGCAGTCTGCACCAGTTATTCAGTTTGGAGCGCTAATTCATAAATAGATATCATTATCCACTGGTTTTATATAACCTTTCTCAAATTAAACCCAAGTACAACTTATTACATAGAGAAAGTATGACTAAGTGGTCTAAATGGAAAAAATTTGTATTACTACAGGAGAGCACCAAGTCTGAGCCGGACACACCTTGCCTTTCCATCAAGCCAACAGGCAAGGACTTCTACAAGGTCCTGGGAATCTTGCCTGAATCCAATGAAGATGAGATCAAGAAGGCCTACAGGAAGATGGCCCTCAAGTTCCACCCAGACAAGAACAGCGACCCTGATGCAGAGGAGAAGTTCAAAGAGATCGCAGAGGCTTATGAGATCCTGAATGATCCCCAGAAAAGGAGCATTTATGACCAATTTGGAGAAGAAGGTGAGCAGATGGAATTTAATCTATCATTTTTGAATAAGTCTATCAAAACTGCCAACTTGTAGATCAAAGTTTATGGTTAAAATTATTTTGCAAAAAAAGTGCATTATGACTGGTTAATTATTCAGAACCCAAAATAGACATCACTCTTTTGTTTTTATGGCAGAAAATGTTTCTTTATAAGGAAATGTGATCTAGAGCAATTTGCCTTAACTCCTTTACTCTTTTCCTTTTAGGGCTTAAAAATGGAATTTCAGCAGGCCAAGGCAACATCTTCCGCCACAATTTCCAAAATGACCCCCACGCCACCTTCTCTTCCTTCTTCCACAACTCAGACCACTTTGACATCTTCTTCGGCAGCGACCCCGATGGCGATGACGACCTCTTTAACCCCTTCCGGCGATCCACTTTCACTAATCTCGGCGGTTTCGCCGGCTACGAGGCAGGCCTGCGGAAGGGCACACAGAACTTGTCTGGCGAGGCCGTGGTGCATGACCTCCCAGTGACGCTGGAAGAAGTGATGCATGGCTGCACAAAGCAAATGAAGATCACACGTAGTCGGCTCAACCCTGATGGCCGGAGCCTGAGAACTGAGGAGAAGGTGTTAAATGTCGTGGTGAAGAAAGGCTGGAGGGCAGGCACCAGGATCACCTTCCCCAGGGAGGGAGATGAGACCTCTAATAGCCCCCCTGCAGACATCACCTTTATTCTAAGAGATCAGGATCACCCACAGTACAAGAGAGATGGGGCCAACATTGTCTACACAGCCCAGATCACTCTTAAAGAGGTGAGTCTACTCTTGGGTCCACATGTCCCATATTTCAAATACTCACAACTGAGATAGTGGCTACAATCTACTGCCTTTTGTTCTTAAATACAAAACAAAAAAAACAGAATCATATTAAGTACTCTAGATAAAAATTTCAGGTTCTTTATCTAGTCTCAAAAGAACACCATGTTCCAGTCTGGGCATTTCAGCCCACCACTCACAGTAGCCTGACAGACCCACCAAACCAAACGACAGCAGTCTGCCAACACCTCAGTTACCTCAGCAGCCCCTGCAGAGTGAAAGAAAAAAAATGAGCTAAATTTAGCCCTGCCTGCTGACTGCACCCACGAATCGCACTTCAGCCTCCCTCTCAGCCATTGCTCTCACTGTAGCCTCAACAAACCAGGCGGAGGGAGAGAGAGCAGAGAGAGACATTTCTTCTGGCTCACTCTTCCTCGGCCTCTCAGTTCCACCGACCCACGCACAGATTAGCAGAGCAGCAGTCACAGAGACTGACATTTCAAATAGCTCCTCCATCCTCTTTTGGCTCCCCATCAGTCACTGAAACACTTGACTCCCACACACAGGAGGGAAATAGAACACTGATAATAACATCTGTACCACTGTTGCATAACTCAGTCAATCTTTTCACAAGTACACATACATAATATTCATCAGTTACACAACTGTGTATGCATCACTTTACCTAATTAGTTTTAGAGCTAATATTGACAGTAGGCCTCAAGATCTAACTTTATCTCTCCTTTGTTTTCTCTCCAGGCTCTCTGTGGATGCACAGTCAATGTACCGACCCTAGACAACCGCATGATGCCTCTACCATGCAGCGACATCATCAAGCCAGGCGCGGTCCGGCGGCTAAGGGGCGAGGGTCTCCCACAGCCCAAAAGCCCATCCCAACGGGGCGACTTGGTGGTGGAGTTCCAGGTGGTCTTCCCTGACAGGATCCCACCACAGTCCCGCGAAATCATCAAGCACAGCCTGGGGCAGTGCTAGCCTTCTGCATTTCCACTTCACACAGCCTTGCCGTGTGTCTTTCTTATTTCTCAAACACAGCCTTGCCTACGGTGCTAATATCACAACCAATCACAACCTCTTATTGTGTTTGGAAAAGGCAAACAGAGCTGAGTAGGTCAAACTGTACTTTAGAGAGGAAAGTTTCTGAACTCTTAGTGCAAAGCACAACAGCTGCTGGTGCTGCGCGAGTGGTTGGTTACAGGACTAATGAATGGTTTCTTAGTAGTCTGAGGCATGCATTTATTCAACAGCCTTTGCCTGGGTGAAAAGGTATACCTGTACTGTTATACTTGCAAACTTATGGCAGGATATCAGTGTGCTATTCAAGTCTGTATAGACTTACATAAACCTTAATGGTAGAAACAAGCGAAGAAAAAAAAAAACATCTTTCTCCTTTTTCTTCTTCTTCTTCTTATGGTTATATGGTGCTCATATGACTGATTTTTTGCATTGATTTATTACAATAGCAAAAACTACTTGTGTGCAAAGGTCTACTTTGTGTACAATATGAAAATAATGTTGTCTCTAAAAGAGATTCACTTGTCAAATGTTCTATCGAATGACTAGAAAAGTTTGTATATATTCTGCAATAATAGTTAATGATGTGTTCCTGCTTTATTCTACGGCATGAAAAATAAAAGACAAAAAAAAAAATGTTTTTTGTTATGTTTTTTTTTTGTGAACAGATTAGTAGATAACTGTTTATGTTTCCGAAGTCGTTTGGTCTATAAACAAAGAACCACTCACAATTTCTATGTTCACCAAAACCCCATCAAGTCCATGTGATCAGTTCACAAGTACTTTAAGAACATATTCAGCATTAAATCTGAATATATGATTCTGTTTTAGGGTTTAGAGTGCTCTTTTTTGACAACTCCAGTGAATTAGCAAATCTACTTTATGAACACACCATTAAAATATCTTTTTATAAAACACTTGCATGCAAATTATTAGAAGCAAAAGCCGCTTTAATCAAGAAATCAGTCATCATAACTGGCTTTTATTGCTATTGCTGATTCCATATTCTTAAACCTCTTGTAGAATGCATTTGCAGTACATTCTGGCTATTAACAGTCTTTAGTTGCTCTAAATTTTTCAAAATCCAGGCGAGATGTATCAAATATTTTGCACTTGTATTGTAAATTATATCACTTTAAAAGGAAAACTTTAAACTGTATGGAAATGGTTTTATAACCATAGAGAATGATGGGGTTTGAGATAATTGCAGATCTAAAGTATTTCTATATTTACATTGTGCTCTTGTAAATAGCTTTACACCCCAGAGCAATGGAATGCTAAAACCGCTTTTATAGAGGTGATAAGCGCCTGTTGGTAATGATACCTTTGAGGGAACTGCAGAGATCAACAATTTAAGCAGCATAATCTGTTAAAAGAAAAATATTTGTTCATGTATGGTACTGTCTTTCTTGCACTTAGATAAGAGGCAGAGAAACATATTGCTGAAGGGAAGATATTATTTTATTTAAAAAAAAATGATTCTCATCAGTAGACTGAGCACGCTATAAAAAAGCTTGATGCAGTCCTGAGTTTGATCGCCGACCTTTTGCTTACTGCATGTCTTTCACTTTTCTCCCTGCCCCTCCTCATATGAATGTAAGGACAAATAAAGAGTACTAATACCAGAATAGATAAATAGATAAAACAAAATAAATAAAACACAAAATTTAACTTTTTGAACCCATGTACAATGTGTCATAGTGGAGGAAACACCATGTATCACCATGAACACATCATCCCGACAATCAAACTTGTTAGTGGCACTATCATGGTATGGGCCTGCTTTAAATATGCAGCAGTAGGGAGGTCTGTAAGGGTGAAAAAAATAGGATGAAGTTGAAGAAAATCCTCAGATAAAAACATGGAAGAGGCTGCTGAAAAAGAGAGAATAGGGTGGAGGTTCACCTTACCAGCGATGTTCAGTGCGAGCCTTTTACTCACATTTGCACCTAAAAATATATCAGTCAGTAGGAAAAAAATAGGAGCATGTTTGCAAGTAAAGATTTCACCCCTTTCATTCCCATTTTGCTCCTATTTACGTAAGATATTCATTTGCCTTCGATTAAAATTTAAGAAAGGGAAGAAAATTCCGAAAAATCAAATGGTAAATTTATATGAGGGAAATAGGCCACTCATACCGGGTGAATATTTAAGGGACGGACTGTAAGACTGTGTACTCTTAAGAGCAACCGGAGGTTCGCCTGGAAGATGAATTGGATACGTGTTTACATCCATGTAATTTCTAGAACATTTTTTGTTTTACAATAAATAACCTGTTATTTTTAATAAAACAATCTACATGTTAATTTTGTATTTCTTTTTAAATGCAACAGGGGGGGACATTTCTTAAATCTTGGAATGCTACTTTTAATAACTGCGTGGTAACAGTATGTTGTTAATTATTATGCTGTTAACTTACTGTCTCATTTTTATGTATTCGTTTTTATACTTTTAACTTTTAGGCTATGTGTATTGGCACGCTTCCCATTTCTTTTAACTTTGCTTCTCAAACGCCTAAAAAAAAATGAAGGATAATTCTATTCTATTCTGCCTCTGCCATGTAAGGCCTTTTATTTGCGCGGGAGAATTACGCTTGCAAATTTAGCCAAGTTCCATACTGGATTTCCTTGTAGTAGTTTCCCAGAAGTTGTCTTCTTTTCAAATCTGGTAGTTCCTAGGAAACATTCCACTTAGTTTAATGTCTAAATGTTTGCTAATGTAACCAAAGTTTTGTGACTTAGAGATACTTTTTTGTTGATTTTTTTTTTTTATCTTTTCTGGCAGTTTTAATATTACAAATTATGATGGCTGTTTAGAAACAAAGTTTTAATCTTACATTTATAAAAACTTTTTTATACTAGATACTGCAAATTACATGCAGAGAAAAAAGTCAGAATCCTGAGAGAAAATGTCAGAATTCTGAGATTAAAGTCAGAATTCTGGGGAGGGTAACAATCAGAATTTTGGGATTAAAGTCAGAATTCTGTTTTTTTTTTTTTTTTTTTTTTCCATATTAAACTGAAATATTTAAAAATCAGTTAACTTTTTTATTTTTTTCAGTGGCCCTAATCCTCCTCCTTAGTAGTGCTGAGCTTTAAATGTCTTCTATAAAATATAGGGGCCACTTGCTGCCATCTAGCGGTCAGTCATTGCTTTAACAATTAGTGTCTCAAACAACAAGACACACCTGCTGGACTGTAGATGCTCTGTGAAAATCTAATTAAATAGCCTACTTACGTTTGACACATTTAGACAAGTAACATTTTTGATCATTAGTTATGGGGAGTAATGTGATGAAAATCGTTATTTGTGTAGAATTTCCCGGACCAAACTTAAAGTAACCCTACCTGATTGGAAGACTGAAGCACCTGTGTGAACAGCGAGTAGGTGAAGAACCATCGGATATCTGCGTTTCTCTAAATTCCTCCGCCATGCGCTTGGGAATGAAATGTCGCAAATACGTCAGACCACCCCACAGACTCTGACTGAAGGTTACCCTGTGACAAACCTGACCCTAGTTGTCCTGTTGCTCATTCCCTGCGTGGTTATTCTTCTCCTGTTGAACTGTTTCTTCTTGGGCTACAAGATCCTGGCCCTGTCAAAGAAGAGCAGCAGACAGAGGAGAGGGGACACGGAGGACATGCTCCTGCGCTCCACCTTGCAAAGACTGAGAGTATCCGACGTGGCCTTTTCCCCACTGGGGGACGGGAGGACAGCCTACATGTCCCTGTCCGAGCCCGTCCTGTCCCACCCAGTCACTTCTTCAAGGGCCTCGTCCAGAGATGGGGCCGGGTTGACCCACAGGATCAGGCTGCTGAGGCCTGATGGTGCGACTGGCTCTGGATCCTTGAGGGCCCCCAGCACCATCCGCGCCGCGTCCTCCGCGCAGGGCTTCACCCCCAGGCTCCCCATCCCTCCCAGCTGCAGGAAGCCGGGCTGGTGTCAGAGCGCACCGCTTTTATTGCGCTCCAGTGACTCAGAGGCTGAAACAAGAGTCAACCTGGTTCCACCAAACTCTCCCATGGTAAGTTCTGAGGCATTTGCATAAAATAGCAATAGTTAAATTACAGATTAAATAGTGGATGTAGCCTACATCTGAATTGTTTTTCCATAAACACATAGTGCAAAGAGTATTTACTCCCCTGCACACTAATTTTGCAGTAATCTCAATCTTACTCTCTTAATACTTTTTTGGGATAACTTAAGGATATGTTGGAAGTCCTTTACATAAATCCTCTGTTTATGCATTGAACTGGCATCTCTGACAGTAAAACAGCAGAGAAACTTTTTATAAGGGTGACCAGGCAGAAAGTAGATAGGCACCAGAACCTCAGGGTCAATCTACACTGTTCCAACAGGAAAATTAACTAGCAAAATATCCATATTTTCTAAATAAAGACAAACTATACTTTTCTACAGCCTTTGCTAATAAATACACACATATATTTAAACATCCGTAATTTCTAGATGAAAGCTATAGTGGATAAAACTCAGTTTTGAGTTCTGGGGCGTAAATCAATCATCATTGTCATTACCTACCTACTTGTATCAATAAATATTCTGCATAAAATTTATATTTACAAGCACTATCTACATAAATTGAATATTTGATAAGTTTTTATTAAAATAATTTATCTTTGATTTCACTGCAGACTCATAGATGACTTGCAGATACACAAAAATTTCTCTTTACCCCATATAAGACAAAATCTAGTTCTAAAAAGAGCATGAATTCTGTACTTATCATCTTTGATGTTAGCATATTCATGTGTATAATTAACCACAAAAAATAAAATGTTCTCCACTTGAGAGTATTAGTCTTGCCCCATCTGTATTAGAGGGTATAAATGGTAGGGGTAGAAAACACAAGGGTTGCCAATGATTGCCTAAGGGTGGCCATGGCCTCCCCTGGCCCCACATCTAGCTCCGCCCCTGTAAAACAGCACCTTGACAAATGATATAAAGTTTTAAGACCTGGAGGCCCTTACATTGACTTCTACATAATGTCTTCTATTTGCTTTTCCAAAATCTTTCTCTTTCTGACCAATAGAGTATTTGTGTTTTAGAGTTTGTTACTGATTTCCTTTAATACTAATCTGAGCATGGGCGACGTATGGGTGAGAAAATTTATGAAGATTCTAAGGGCCCTTGACTGAGGGGGGGCCCCAAAAGAAGAGGAAAAGATCTGTCCCACTATAATTTTCAAATATATAACAGAAAATCCATCAGTGAAATAAAACATTTATGTTCTCCTTCATTTGTCAGCTGTAAACAGCGAAACAAATCATGAATGTATTGAATATATGAATAGATTTTTATACCATTAAAATTATTCTTATTATTATACTATACCATAAATATATATTATTATTAAACCATTTTATACCATTAAAAGACATCTATAAATCTTGATCATTCTCATAAGCAGCCTGAAGCAGCCACACCAAAAATATATGTTTTGTCATTACATGCAGGGGCGGATCTAGAAAAATATTTATGGGGTGGCGAGAGGGGGGCAGGAATTTTTGAGGGGTGGTAACATACGGCATTTTTTTTTACAATAAATTTAATCACAATTATCACAGTTTGGTGTTTCATGTGAAACAGTTCATATTAGAAATACATCGTACAATGTGATCTCACTTAATAGGAGATCACATTGTAGAGGGGCCTTATGACAGGAAAGGTATTAAGGTAAGACACAGGTGCTGAGTCGCAGATGTGTGAGATTGACTGTCAGAGAGGCAGCTTTGCAGCATTTGCACAAGAAGAAACTATAGAAAGAAAAAGTTCCCCATCAGAGATAAATGGACTGAGCTGGACTAAAGTGAGCAGAACTACACAGTAGAAATAAATGGGTCAAGGCACCCGAACAAGGTACTGGACATCTATGTAATGTTTACTCTGAACACAGATTTACCCCATTTGTTCCTCAGTAACTTGACATACAGCAGTTAAGGCAACATGAAAGGGACATTTCATGCATGTAAATATGCTGTAGATAGAGCTGCTGTATCAACAAATCAACAAAAAGGCGGGTTCTGTATGTTACATCAAAATCTCCACAAATCTGAAAAAAGCAACATAAAAATAAATTTTGCTTCCAGTCTGAAAAAGTACAAAACATTTGTGTGAGTAGGTTCATACAGGTCATTTCTGGATAGTTTCATATTATATATACAAAAAAAAAGAAACAACACTGCTTCATTATAAGCAGGATTTACACCAGCATCACATTTTTAACTTTTAACACTTTTGGTTTTATTTAAGTAAATATCAGATTTTCTCAGGTGCCAAAACAAAATGTAGCAGCTCTGTAAAGGCTCACCAGAGAGCATAACATAAAGTTAACATGACTATAACAGCTGAATGCGGTGATTTCCATGTTGCTCAGCAAAACGCTTCACAACTTTATTTAGATCCAATGCCTTTGTGCGTTTTGATTTGAGTTCAACCAAACTTGATCGTCTCTTTTCTGTCATAGTTGACCGCAAATATGTCTTTATGAGCCTGAGACGTCAGGCCTAACTAACATCATAGATAGAGAAATAACGTTCTGCAACCTGATTTTTATCATCTCTAAATCAACATTGCAGCTATGCTAGCAACATTGTGCTTTCATTATGATTTCATTTCTCGATAGATAGTTAATCAATTTTTACCTGTTTCATCCCGTGTCTCCTCTCCCCATGACCCCTGGCTCCCTCGCTTTGCCCCATTCGGTTTCCAAAACTAATCAGTCTCAGTCGCTTTCGCGTCATTTCGTACTGCATTCACTGCAGTCCAAAATTGGAAATTAGCGGTCGTAATTCTCAAATTATCCATAATTTATAAGCCTCGCCACCCCTACAGCCAACTGGGGTGGCAGCAGGGGTGGCAAGGCTGTCATTTAGGGTGGCAGTTGCCACCCTATGCCACCCCAGTAGATCCGCCTATGATTACATGTATACATGAATGATAAATTAGTTCTTGGGGCCAGCATGAAAATGATCTGTCCTTTAGTAAAGTTACAGGGAAACCCTAATAGGAATATTTTTTTAAATTTTCTATTCATGTGTACATAGATACAGCTGTGCTTTTTGTTTTAAATAAGTTTTCATTATTTTGATAGTATATAAATGTAAAGTTTAAAATATATTTAAAATTTTCACGTTATAATTTTCCTTTGTAGAAATTTTACAATGAAAATTACATAAAAAATGTAAATGATACTCTTTCGTGCATCTTTATTGCAGAGGTTTTTTTTGGGGGTGGGTCTTTCATGGGTCCCCAAATTCCTGGCGCTGCCCCTGCTTGTACATATGTGTGCTCCAAAAAATACAATGATTTAAAACACGCAAAACAGATTTTTAGAATGGAAAAAGCTAACTGACAATAAGCTGTAATGGCTCTGGCTTCAAATTTATTTGAAACTTGCGCAGTACTAAAACGATTGGTTTGTGATTGAAAACTAACGTAGGCAACCTGAGCTGCAATGTTGGAAAGAACTGCGAAATATCTTGCAACAGTTATCCCAGAGGCCTGCTGATTGCTGCAGCAATATATATAGTCTCGGCATCACACTCAGGAACTGTAACCTAATATATGCAGAAGTAAAAGTATATTTTTGAGTTTGTTTGTATAATTTAGATTCTGTCCTTTAGAGATAATCAACAAAAATGGGTTCAAATACGTCGTTAAACCTGCTGCTACTTATAACTTCTGTCAACTTTTCTTTTGTTGTTTTTTCCCCCTGTATTCATAGCATGAAATGGAACATATGGATCACATTCGTAGGAGCAGTACTTATGAAAAGCTGGCAGAAGCAAAGGAGGAGGCTCCTGTGCATCCGTACGACAAGCTGGTAATGGAGTGTGAAAACATCAACCCAGCATCAGATATATCCAGTCTGAACACGTCAACCGTGGGTCCTGGACTGGACAGCGACTTCGGAGCAAGTGCAGGTAAAATATTAAATAAAAAAGACTGCAACTAAAACTGTTTGCACATTTGCTATGCAAATTTGTCTTTCTGCTTGCAGTATATTTTTTATATAGGCTAACACTTATGTCTATATAACTAAACAGATTTTGTTTTCCTTAGGCTAAACATCCATTTATTAGAGGCAGTTATGTTTAAATACTATAACATTACAGAAGTATGGACATTGTCTTCCAGGTGTCTCCCTGCGCATTTTGTCAGCAGATAGTGACGGCCTGTCCAACGGACTGCTGTCCTCAGCGCTAGAGTGGGATTACTATGACCCCTGTTACGTCAGACAAAATAATATACCCAAACATAACAACCACAGGCCTGTGATGCACACAAAACAATATTGGGTATAGCTAGTAGTTTTATTCGTGTATTTTTATTTTATTTTTTTTACTTTACACGTTTATTCCACATAAAATACCAATATGAATGTTTTATTTAAAGTTTGTCTTAAATGTAATCACTTTATTAATCCACTGTATTTTTGTTGTAGACAGCACTATTGTCTTAATGTTAACACCGATTCTTCACTTAAGTTAATATATTATGTTTCCTCTGCATCCTTCACTCAAAATTTTAAGTTTTTCACCATTTATCACAACTGTTATGGTTGAGTTAATTTTAAGTTTCACACCTTTTCACTTTCCTGAGGTTTGTGTCAATATGTAGGATGTTATTCACGCAAAGGATGGAGAATGCAATAAAGCTTTTTTATAATAAATTGATGTTGTAGTCTAACATTTTTACTAAGATTGTTGAAAAGCTTAACCAGACCTAATGCACTTTGGGTTGTTTTTTTTTCTTATTAAACTGTTGGATATGTAAAGAGAAGATTAAAACATTGGTAAATTCAATTCAAACTTTTCACGTCCCATTAATCTTTTTACACTGGGTCACATTAAAACCCACTCTTTACAAGTATTTTAGGTTGTACATGTTTTTCAGCATTCATAAAACAAAGTGAAAATTATCTGTATTTACTGGCACATCTTTATTTTGACTTATTTAAAAAGTAGATTTATTTTACACAGCAATGTTCTTATACTATATAGAGTATTGGCAAATAACTATTGACTCAGTATGATAACAGCAAAGCTCAAAACATACTTTTATTACTTATTGTGTAGTGTGAAATTTTAGAAAAGGCTTGATCAAGTGATTTTATTCAGAGAAGTTGCATAACCTTTTAACAGAAGCACTGTTTCTATCAGCCTGCTTATATTGGAAATTTTATTTATATTCTGATAATTGTTTGCCTAATATCCAACTGATTTCTATTAATATTGGATCAGGAAATCCCTATTTAAAATGGGGAAATATTTCAAGCCTTTACTCTTTGAATCTTGGCTGTTTTTGGATGAAGAGACTGAAAACCCAAAGTTCCAATCTCAGAATTAGAATATCTCCCTTTCTTTGGTCTTGGTGAAGGAAAAATGAATTATCACAAGCACTATCTAGTATGGAGTTCAACTTCTGTTTTAGAAGCATTTTAGTGAGTGTAACCCCCAGATTCCACATACTCTGTCATGTTAATCAATGAGAGCTGTTCCACATCCACTGTTACCCCCATCCGCACGTAACCACCCACATACGTCTTCTCCGTCCGTCACCTTCAAAATACCGAGCTGAGCTATGCTATGCTCTGGTCCGGCCAGCTCAAGATCTGCAATTGCAATCGCATCAAACAGGAAAAAGAACGCAGAGGAGATCCGGTTTGTCAAATTAAAATATAATACCAATCGTAACTACAAATTAGAGCATAATTCTTATATATTCCCCAAAACTAAGACCATAATTAAAGTATTGGAAGCAAACTATTTGTACTTCAACATACCAGGAGGGTGATTTCTCATCTCTTTATACTGAGGCTCAAAAGTTTAATCAAATCTAGTCAAAACTTCCAAGAGCGCATCTGACAACTTCAAAACAAACTTATCGCAGTAATGGATGATGTTGAGTTTGGAAGTAGAGAACAAACATGGTTCATACAAACCATTTATATATGATAGTAGTTATCCCTGTTACAAAAATCCTTCAAAAATCCATATTTGGTCAAACTGCACATATGCTGGACGCTGATGGGTTTTGTTTTTTTTTTTACATGTCACATTAAGTGTTTATTTCTGCATGGTTTGCTCCTATAAATTTAACAATATCATGCATGCTCTCCTCGAGCTCCAAGGAAGTCTGAGCGGAGAGAGACAGGAGGAACAGCGGAGGCTGAAGGTTTTGCTTTCTGCAGGCGGTTTGGAGCGGTTACGTAGGATGTGGGATTTCAGGGTAAGCATGTAGCCTACTATACAGTCTTTATCAATTAGTTTATCCGTTGGAAGTTCATTTTTAATCCACCCATTATAAATTCATGCTCATATTCCAGAGGCCAAGCTATGCTTTAGCTCAGGCCATCAGAGGTAAACTAGTATTTCTGTTATGCTACAATTTATACAAAGAGCCTTTTCTCAGATCAACTTAAAATGAATTCATCTGGATTCTTAATGAAGAGCGCCATACTGATAACTCCACAGCAAAATCGATAGCGGGGAAAATAAGTTACAGCAATGCCATGTTGTTGGAACACTTTATTTTTCTTTGAGAGATAATTATATACTAAATCAAGTGTCTTGATTTCTTTTTTTTTGTAATTTCTTTAAAGTATGACCGATGCTTTGAAATGCAACTAAACCAAATAAAAATCAAGTTACTCGAAGCTGGAAAGGAAGTTCAAGACAATCTGCTTGAGTTTAGCATCAGAAGCTTCAGATATTTTCCCATCAGCCCTGCAAAGAAGAGCAAACCCGTTATAACACATTTCTTATAAGAAAGAAAATGGAACATGCAGTATTTCTAACTTACTTGATAGCTGCCAGCAAGTCTTGCTGCTGGCTCAATATGTGCTGCAGAAAAGCTTTTTCAAACTTGGTGATCTTGCTTGGCTCCATCTTGTCCAGGTGTCCTCTCACACCTGCATAAATGACCGCTACCTGTTCTTCAATAGCCATTGGAGCTGAAAGATAAAAGTCAGGCAGTTTGAGTTAGATAAGAACTTATTCTCAAGAAAACTAGGAACACGCAGCTAATACTTACAGTACTGTCCCTGTTTCAGGAGTTCAGTTAGACGAACGCCGCGGTTTAGCAGCTGCTGTGTGGCAGCATCCAGGTCTGAACCGAACTGAGCGAAGGCGGCCACTTCACGGTACTGGGCCAGCTCCAGCTTCATTGTACCAGCCACCTGATGCAAGGCAGCTTCAGGTTAGTTAAAGTGAAACATATAGAGTGAGGGGATCTCAGCGAGGATTTACCTGCTTCATGGCTCTGGTCTGGGCAGCAGATCCAACACGTGACACTGACAGACCAACATTAATGGCAGGACGAATACCTTTGTAGAACAGCTCGGTCTCTAAGAAGATCTGTGGGAGAGAACTGTATTTAATAAGTAACTCCAAGTCTGGCCATATCGGGCATAAAGAGTGAATAATCGGCTGCTCGCCTGTCCGTCTGTGATGGAGATGACATTTGTTGGAATGTAGGCCGACACGTCTCCAGCCTGTGTCTCGATAACAGGAAGGGCGGTGAGGGAGCCACCACCAAAGTTGTCGTTCATCTTGGCAGCTCTCTCCAGCAGACGGGAATGCAAGTAGAAGACGTCTCCTGGGTATGCCTCACGGCCGGGGGGGCGGCGGAGCAGCAGGGACATCTGACGGTAGGCGACAGCCTGCAGACATAAAAAAAAAGATTTTACTTCATTCAAATCTGGTGCTTTATTAGAAGCCATGAGGACTTGAAATCTATCCACCAGCAGGAGATAGAAGCTTCACCTGCTTGGAGAGATCGTCGTAGATGATGAGGGCATGCTTGCCGTTGTCTCTAAAGTACTCCCCCATGGAGCAGCCAGAGTAGGGAGCGAGGTATTGCAGAGGAGCAGCGTCGGAGGCGGTGGCAGAGACCACAATGGTGTACTTCATGGCATCTGCATCAGTTAGCCTCTTCACCAGCTGCGCCACAGTGGATCTCTTCTGGCCAATAGCAACATAGATGCAATACAGCTTTTTCTTCTCGTCGGTTCCATCGTTGAAGCGTTTCTGGTTGATGATTGTATCGATGGCAATGGCGGTTTTGCTGCAAAGCAAATGTAAATATCTTTGTTGATGTTGTCCTTACAAATTGGTTTTTTAACAGAGTACAGAACCACAAAGGTTGCAGGATTCCTGCCTGAAAACTAGACCATAGCAGCTCAAAACAGTTTAAAAATGTTTTTTCTCGAAAAAAAAAAAAAAAAAAAATGATGTCACTCTGTCTGTTGGACCCACTGCGCCAAATGTGTGTCCAAATGTACCAAATTATGTTGTATGCATTTTAATGTTTAACTGACCAAAAATTAAACAGTAATTTTTGGACCTAAAAGAAACATCCTATTTTCCAACATTACTTTTTTTTTTTTTTTTAATAAAGTGGACAAAAACTTTACCGTATTTTCACGACCATAAGGCGCATATAAACGTCTTTTTTTTCCCCTCAAATGTGCGGCCTCAAAAACTTAAACCGCGCAGTGAAGGTGGTGAAGCGGTGCTCAGTGAAGCAGTGCGCGATGGGAGCGTTCACTGTTCCTCCGTCACCTCAGGCTACCATGTGACATTTGCTTCAGGATAAACATTTAATCCTGAATGCTTATTATATATTAAGCCCATAGAGCCTGTGTTGCTATACCAGGCTTATATAAGGCTTTTACATTTTTGCGGCTCCAGACAGATTTTTTTTTTTGGTCCAATATGGCTCTTTGAGCAGTTTGGGTTGCCGACCCCTGGCCTAAAGAGACTTTTCCAGCTGGAGTCGTTATTAAGGCAAATGAAAAGGGCTGGATGGATGAGGAGATGATGAAAGGGTGCCTGAGGGAGGTGTATGTAAGGAGACCAGGTGGTTTTTTCCACTCATCACCATCGCTGCTAATCTGCGACTCCATGCGTGCCCATCTCACAGCCGATGTGAAAAACAAGGTGAATCAAATGAACGCTGTGCTGCTGTTATTCCGGGAGGTCTGACAAAGGAACTTCAACCGCTCGACATCGGTGTGAACCGGCCGTTCAAAGTAAGGCTGCGAGTGGCATGGGAGAGATGGATGACCGACGGAGACCACAGTTTCACAAAAATTGGAAGGCAGCGCCGGGCAAGTTACGCCACCGTTTGCTGCTGGCACTGTTGTTCGAGCTTTCGCAAAAGCCGGCATCATTTCTGAGGAGCCGCATGACTCTGACAGCGAAGAAGGGGAAATTGGCATGTCTGATTTAGCGCAGCTGTTTAATTCAGAAACAGAGGATGATGACTTCGACGGGTTTAATAATTTGTAATAAATACATGAATAAAGCACAAACATACTCAGTTTTGCTCCCGCTCTATTTTTAAATACGCAGTATAGGTATTTAAACGTAGTAGAGGATATTTACCGGTATATAAAACCCACGCCCTATAGACCGGTGCGCCTTATGTGTGTGTTAAATACAGTAATGGCACACATAACTGAGACTGCGCCTTTTAATACGGTGCGTCTTATGGTCGTGAAAATACGGTAATATCCCACGGTGTGAGCCACTATCTAACAATCAAGGGGCCAGGGATGAATGCTGACCTTAAGCCTCGCCTGTCGTTTTCAAGCTGTTCCTGTCAGCTGCAACTTCATGTAAAATATTTTTGGAAACGTCACTGCATCAGATCATAAGGCTGGAGAAGATAAGTGACTGAGAAACTCTGGGGGTTTTTTTTTATAGCAAAGTAAAAAAGAGATGAAAACAAGCACACCCCACATGGTGTCCTGAACAGTCAGTGGATTTGTTTATTTTGGCCAAAAATAACTTTTCTAGTTTGTATTTCTGACAGATAAAAATTAAGTTTTGTCACATTACACCACCATAGGGGAGCAACTTTATAGAAGACACAAATTTGATATTCTGTTTCTGTGGATTATTACAGACAATTGTGAGACATTAATGAAGAGTGTGGTTGTTATCTTTTGGAAGGAAAAAACAAATGTTCATAATGTTGGCAGTGAAAATAATCTAAATCACACCAAGCAATTAAAAATGGCCATACATCAGGGGCGGTATAGACCAGGTGACCAATGGTTCGTTGTTTGAATATTTCTTCTGGGCTCTATATAATTCACTGCCTTCCAGAGATTAAAATATAATCAGCTATATGACCATTGTAATTTTTTACACTTTTCTCTGAAATCTGAACAGTGACAAAACGTTTAAAACTGAAGGACAAACAACTAAATTAACCCTCTCAATAGCTAAATCACAGCAGAAGGAAATCAATACTTATCAATTAAATAAAAGATAAGTGGAACCCCATAAATCCGACATAAATTACTGCCAGGGCACTTCAGAAAACTCAGAACAGAACATCACAGCTTCTGTGAGCTAAAATATTCTCTCTGATCAGCATCTTCTTACCCGGTTTGCCTGTCTCCGATGATGAGCTCTCGCTGTCCACGGCCGATGGGGACCAAACTGTCGACAGCTTTGATGCCAGTCTGCATTGGCTCCCTCACAGAGATACGGGGGATGATACCAGGGGCCTTCAGACCCACCCGCCTGCGGATCTTGGAGCCAAGGGGGCCCTATGGAGAGGAACAAGAATCAAACGCATTCTGTTGCTTTGAACTCACACATATATTCTGAACTACTACTGGAACAGCTTCTAGTGATAAAACAACCAATGTGTTTATGATGAGTACCTTTCCATCAATTGCATTTCCCAGAGCATCAACAACTCTACCGAGGAGCTCTTCTCCAACAGGCACGTCAACGATGGCCCCGGTTCTTTTGACAATGTCGCCCTCTTTGATCAGCTTGTCATTACCAAACACCACCACGCCAACATTGTCAGGCTCCAAGTTCAGGGACATACCCTAGAAAATAAAATGTTTGATTAAAAGAAAAAAAAAAAAAAAAGATGTTAAAACATTGCACAAATTTTCTACAATTATAATAAAATTGACATCATCACCTTCAGACCAGAGGAGAACTCCACCATCTCCTCCGCCTGCACGTTCCTCAGGCCGTAAACTCTGGCAATACCATCACCAATGGAAAGCACGCGGCCAGTCTCCTCTAAATCAGCGCTGGTGTCAGCTCCCATGATCTTCTCCTCCAAAATGGAAGACACTTCAGCTGTGCCTTAGTAGCGTAAATCATACATAATATTAATAGATGCTAACAAAACAGATGAAAATCAATGAAGGCCAAGATGATCTTCGTAACTAACTGACCAGTTTTTTGGAACCGTGGCTGGGCGGTGTGCAGGTTCTTAGCCCCGACACAAGCTGCAGCGACATTCTTGGATATCTGTAGCACAGAAAGAAATAAAGTAATTCAGTTCATACCATCAGCTTGCATTGGCTAGTTACCTCTTTAAAGGCTGTACTGCATTTAAGATCTATTAACTGCTACAAGTTTCTATCATTTCAATCATGTGTTCCAGTTGAAAAAAAATAAAAATACACTGAAATGTCAATGATTGAAGTGAGATTTGACTAGATGGATTGTATTGAAGCAGCTTTCCCCATTTATGCTGCTTCACACTGTAGGGTAGCTGACTATAAGTGAGGTATAGCAAGGATTTATAAATCTGGGCCTTCAAAAAAGCTAAAATGTTTTTAATGGATCCATTAATTTAAAAGAACTGTCAGACAAAGTTATATAAAACATTAAGTATTAATACTCTGCAACACCTCATTCGCTGCAAAGCACTGCCTATCAGCTGGCTGAAAGAAAGCTACTTTACTTTGTTTGCTATCTATGACAACAAAAGAAAATTGTGGCTGATTGTAAAAATATGATCACTAAAACAGAGCAATTTAAATAAAGTTATAGGTAACAAAATAATCAAAGTTCTATTTTCGGCTACAGCCATCAATTGTCATAATAATTAATTGATCCAACTTTGAATAAATTAACATTCCTAACTAAACAACCATTTGTAAGTTAGAAAAAAGTTTTAATTAACATCACATCTCTTTTTTGTGATCTTTTTGTCATCTAACTACATTTGTTTGATGTTCTGAAACACTTAAGTGACAAAGTGAAAATAAAAAAGAAATCAGGAGAAACGCTTTAAAACCACCATATCAGATAGGACAGGGGGGGAAAATAGGTTTTCATGTGTTTCATGAGTGCATATTATCTACCCTTTAAATACTGTTTTATAGAAAAGGGGGTGAAAAAAAATTGTGGAAAAAAAAAAAAATACTAGGGCAGAAGGCTCCACAGCTTTGCAGCATTTGCTACAGGCCCAGCAGGTTCTGCAACAGCTTTTTCCCCACTGCTATCGGACTATTGAACTGTTAAACTCTAAACTGGACTCTGCATCAATCGCAACATTATTTTGCACCACCAACATGGTAGAAACTTTTAGAATCCTTTTAAATAAGACACAACTCAATGCTATACTGCATTTTGCACCATATTTATTTTGCACTGCACTGTACCTTTCCATATTGATAACCTTTTGCATATTTTTTTTTTAACTGGTTTTTCTTTCCTCCTATACCGTTTACTGCTGCGCTTTAAATAATAATGTTCATTTAATTGCTGTAAGCTGCTCATTGCACTGTGGAAGCTGTAAGCAATATAATTTTGTTTAGTATACAGTGTGGTTACAAAATGACAATAAATTACATATAAGTTAAAAACAAACCACTGTTTTTTTTTTTTTTTCAAGTTTGAAGACATTTTGCTTCCTATCCAGGAAGCTTTACAATTCAAACTGTCAGAATTATTATTGAGTTGGAGGCTTTAAAACATCGCCTTATTTTGGCTTAGAAAATATTGCAAATTGAACTAGACCAACATGTGTGCCTGGGGAGTCGTTTGGGTTCTTTGTTGGCTGCAAAACCCGATACTGATCTATGCCTCTGAGAGGGGGGTCATCAGGGGGAATTGTTGGCCTGGCTGAACAGGCGAGATGTTTTGGAGCCCTATATGGGGGTAGGGGTGATAATGGGAAGAAATCATCACACTCACAATCATCATTCACACCCCTTTCAAACCACCTGTCTTCTTTGTCCAAAATGTGACATTCTGGTGATCAAATGAGTGTCCTTTGTCAATACGGTGTAGATGGACAGCCGAGTCTTGTACTGAGGTGTTTCTAAATTTTACATTCCTGGATGGGAAGCAAAACGTCTTCAAACTTGGAAACAAAATCCATTGGATTGTTTATAACTTCTTTGGAATAACCTGGATGACTGAGAACTTTCACCAGCTAATTACAATAAAGTTTGTCTAAGTCTCTACTTGTTGCAAGAACAAACCTTGGATAGATCAACTGCATTTACAATAAATTAAAAAACTAGACATTAAAAATATAATTAAAACGTATTGCCAAGTTTGACATTAGCCTGAGACTGACGTCAGATTGTCTGCTGGATATGTTTCATCATGATTCAGCACATAAAATAAAGTGGCAGTGTAGTTAAAATAAATGAAAGCCCTTTGTGTTATCTCTTCCACTAAAGAGATTTATACTAGACAGATTAACACTAAACTAATCAACAGCTGCGGTAGCTAGCTAAAAGAGAAACCAGCCTTTCTTTAAAGTTTAAAATGACACAACATTCAACCCTGTGGAGAGGGGGACAAATTCTGCTCAAACACTTAAAAAAAAAAAAAAAGTTTTATTTAAACCCTTTTTGAAATGTAAAGTAATCTCCTGTGCATGTCAGCTGAATAATGTCAACAGAGGGGACTGGGAATGTGAAGGGCTCCGTGTCCTCCAGTGAAAAGACGACGGAACAGCAGCGGGGTTTATGCAAAAATGTCGCTCATAACAGGTTACTGTGGAATAAAAACAAAGCGGAAATAGTTTCGAAGTGCTTACATGTCCAGTTCGTCGTGGAAGGTTGCGGGCAAGAGCCGCTGCGAGCCGAACAGAAAGCATGTCTGAAACCGGAGGATCTGCACTGCTCCCGGGGCCGAGAGAGAAGGATGGCGGAGAAGGCGGAGCTTGGTATGGACGTCACTGCGACCCGGAAGCACTTCTTCTTCTTCTATAATTTATTGGCGGTTGATGGTGTATTACTACCACCAACCAGTAAGGAGTGTAGATGAGGACAAACATGCTCCAAAAAAAAAAAAAAAAAAAAAAAAAAAAAAAAAAAAAAAAAAAAAAAAAAAAATATATATATATATATATATATATATATATATATATATATATATATATATATATATATATATATATATATATATATATTATTTTCGCTAAGCCTGCTACCAATAAATAATGAAACATAAATCTATAACCTAAATTGTAATTGTAAGTGCTTTTACTTAAAATATTTATTAAACAATAAATTACCCACATACATTGCAACTTCCTGTTTCATGTTTTCCCATTAACTATAATGTTGAATTAAGTCCTGTACGTCCCAACCGTAATCTTGTTATTATCCTTTCCTGTATTCTGTTCCTCCCAATTTTCCCTCAAACTTCCCCAACCTTCCTTTGTATTCTGTACAACCATCTTCCTTTTATATGTTCTTCCCATTGTTTTTGTCATTTTTCTTTAATCTTTCTTTTAATAATACTTTTTAACCCCTGATTTACTCATGTCAATTCTTCTATCACTCTTACTTTAGCTTATCGACTCTTTAGCTTTCTTATAAGGCATTTCATTACCTTTCACTCCTATATGTGCAGGAACCCAAAGAAACACTTCTGTTAACCCCATCATTTGAATATGAAACAATATTTGTTGAATTTCTAAAAATAAATATCTGGATGGCTTTGACCTGGAAGTACTTATTCTTTTTTTTATTTTCTTTTATAAAGTAATTATTTTATTTTTGCAGACTGTTTTTGCCATGTGAGCAGGCCAGTGATCTGCTGTCCCAACACACAACTGCTGCTGGAACTGATGCATTAGTAATACTGCTCCCCTTCCCAGCCAGGTCTTTCTCAACATGTTGGGAGGTTCTTCTCAGTTTTTTCTTCAACTCTATGCAAAGACAGCTTGCAACAATATGAACATTACTTACAAAATCAATTATCAAAGTAGACCCTGGAAAATCGGTGAATGCAATCAACATGCAGGGGTAGCAAAGCAATGCAAAGCTTAATAGTATACTGTAACCATTCACATTTTAACAGTTTAACATTATTAAATGTTTAAATTCTGCAAAATAAACTATAGAGACATGAATGTACCCCCTTTATTGATGAGTATTTCATTTTTCCCATCAAATAATGTCATAATGATTCCTTATTTGTTAAGGTTTTTGATGAGTCAAGCAGTGAGGCTCCTCCTTGCAAAGACATCTGCAAAAAAGGCATAAAAATTCCCTCCAGAGTGAAGTGAAAAATTTAAACACCACTATTTTCTCTCTTAGGGTTTCATCTCTCATTAGTTCACTAAATCATAAAAGTGGAGGTTAATGGGTTTGTTGGCGAAATGCTAAAAAACCCATTAAGATGTCTAGAAATTCAAGCTGGGGGCAGAGTGCTGTGGGGGTATTTTTGGCCTTTTTGGTGGGTGGGGGATTGAAAAATACAAAATTATGTTCCATTTGGAAAAAAAAGAGTCTGTTTTTTACTTTGGACATTTAAATGTACCTCAGGGAATTTTGGCCAGGATAATTAAAAGATTGATAAAGAAAATATTTCAATACCTTTTCTTGTGCTGCAGAAAAACAAGGTAGAATGTTTTCCGATAGAAGCTAAAAATATAGTGAAATAATTTATTGTATGTGGAAAAAAATTCTTTAAGGGATTTATTATTTACGGTATATTATTAAGAGTACTTTGCACCTTCTTTTTTGGTTTTTGATTGATTACAGCATTGTTCAAATACCAGATAAAGATCATGAAGCCTTACACAATTAAAAAGCAGGCCTTTTGTTACTCTGCAGCACAGTATTTTTGACAAATATTTGTGCCAACTCCTTTCAGTAGAAGAACAAACATTAAATGGTAAATAACTGCATGTTTCTAACAGCACAACACAAATTTACTATGATCCTATTGCTAAACAACATGTCTCCATTAAAATAAATATACCAAACAGATTGTTTAAATAAATACAGGATTAAATGTGATCATTTTTACATTAAGTCACTTTTTTAATCATTTGGGATGTATGTCAAGATCTTAGAATTTACTAAATACAACCATAAAAATAACATTAAGTCTAATCAAAGGTAGCCTGCATAAGTGCAAGGAAATATATTATATATTAAATGTAAGCAGAACTCTACTCTTTTAGCTTTCACTCATACATTATTAAAAAGTTGTAAAAAAATATGTTCCCCAAATCAAAGTTAGGATTGGTTCTTTAGAGTTCTTAAAGCCAAATATACTTTTTCATACATCTTGAAAGGTGTTTTAAAACAATAAAAACACTAAGCACTGTCATTCTAGTTATTGTTTAATATCTATTTACTTTCAAAGATTCTAATTTAAAAGCAAATCTGTGACTTTTAAATGAAGTGTAATATCAATGTATTGATTTTGGTGTCAATTTTATGATAAAGTTGTACATGCAGTCTTGACCAGATTCGACTTAACTGTACTCAACTTATGCTGAACCTGTCATCAAAAAACATCAGCTCACTCAGTTTTTTCAGAAGTCAGAACTTCCATGTTACTGTGTATTTTTTGAAAAATAATTTTGAAATATTTCCTGACTGTTTCCATCAACAAACAACTCAGCTGAACACCCAATCTGTAGACATGTAATACATAAATATGTTTACAAGTATCTTTATTTTTTATATTGTGGATATTTTCAATTCAACATTCGAATTTTCTAGCTCTCCATCCACGATGAGGAATACATCTTCAACTTGAGCTGATTGTGGAACAGAAGCCCCATTCCCATTGCTCTACCCATATTGATTGATTGATTATTGATTGATTGATTGATTGATTGATTATTGATTGATTTATTGATTGATTGATTGATTGATTGATTGATTGATTGATTGATTGATTGATTGATTGATTGATTGATTGATTGATTGATTGATTGATTGATTGATTGATTGATTGATCTCACAGTGAGGAAATGTACTTGTTACATCAGCTCAAATAGTCAAAGAAGAAGAATGTGCCAAAGGAGGTAAGATGCTAGCAATAACTAATAAACTGAGGAAAATGAGGTCCAGTAACCAACATTTGGAGTTAAGTTTTCTATTCCTGCAGGTGGCCATAATGAAATATCTAATGAAGAAATGCTTTGATCAGCACAACATCATCAAGTTTTACCACTGCTTCAGCTCCAACTCCTGTCTGGTGTTTGAATTGTATGACAGTCTAAATAAATACATTATGCAACAAGGCCCTACTATGGATTTACAGGACATCAGAGAAGTTATAAAGCAAGTATGGCATCAACTTAAAAAGGGGTTATATCCATGCAGAAGTTGAGAATATTTAAGATGCAGATGCAGTTTGTGTTTTTCCTTTTTTTCATAATCATGTCTTCAGTTGGAAAAAGCTTTAGACGCATTGAGGAAATCTGACACCACCCATACTGACCTGAACACAAATAATATGGTAGTGGATGAAAAGAGAAAGCCATTGAAGGTTAAGCTGATTGACTTTGGCTTGGGTGTCTTTACACACCAGGCTAATCACACTATCCATCCATGTCATTCACATAATCAAGATATGTCAAAATACTTTGTTACCGCTAAATTGATAAATTCCTTCTACAACCTTATATTCGACTGCAATATTAGGAAATAAGGGCTTTTTAGTGATACAGTAATATCGCATATATTTTCTAGGTTTAGGTTTCCTGAACTCATATTGGGGCTCCCATGTTCTGCAGCTATAGATATCTGGTCACTGTGATTTGTAACAGCAAAGAAGCTTTTGTGCTGTGAACCTTTCCTCAGTGAATAGGAAAATGTGAGCTTACTGGACTTGTATAGCTTGAAAATACATTTACTATATATATACTATATAAACACATTTTTTCCTGTAATTTCTAAATTTTAAAGTCTCATTATTAAAAATGTGTAAAAATCTCCAAAAAGGTTTATGTAGCACAGTGTAAGAGGCTGCCTCCCTCCCCACCCCTGTTGCTGTGCAGTGCCGTTCCCCTGTCTTAAAAATGAGCAATACACTTTTTCCTTGCAAATCAGTAAGACAAATTCCGTTTACAAAAAAAAACAATTACTGCATTTAGCCTTTTGAAAAAGAGAAATAACAATTCATCTAAAAATGTGTGCAGGATTTCACTAATATAATTTTTTCTGAAGCATGAAATACATTTTCTATTAAGTTTTTAAGGAGTTTACCCGTAAAATAATATTTTCATAACAAATATATATTGAAAAATCCATTAGGAAATTATAATATTTTATTAAATTTCTTGTAGAAAACAAAAAAAAAATGTGTTTCCCTTTCAGAATTTTACCATTGCTTTCATTTGTCATCCAATGGTGTGATGATCAATGGTGCATTATTTAATCTATTAGGAAACCTTCATGGCCCCTTGTTTTGTTTTCTATCAGAGTTCAGTGTAGCAATTTTCTGGTAAAAAAAAAATATGTGACAGCAGTTTTAAGAAAAAATTATTTTGAGAGGTCAATTCATTGCTGTTGAAAATCTGTTTTTTTTTGTTATATTGAACCTTAAGAGGGGGCTCAATCTACCCCTTTTCTAAGTTTATCAGAATTGAAGTTTTTTTTTATCATTTTTTTTTTTTTTTTTTTTTATTATTGAACTCCAAAAGGTATTTCCTGTACATATTTTTTTGTTTTATTTTTGCTGTGCTATAGTTGACCTTCGTGGACCATCATCAGACCATCTTGTTGGTGCTGACAGTAAATCAGCACAATATTTTAGAAGATTGGAGTCCGATCAGTGGATACTAAAGATACATGTGAGGAGAATCTTGCGTGTTTGAATAGAAGGCAAATAAGTTTTCTTTCTTATTTCTTGAAACATTGCTTTGAAGAAAAAAATACAAAAAAAATCCACCCAGAATGCTTTTTAACCAAAGCCTTTAATTAAACATTGCTTTGTTTTTTAAAGTTGAGTTGACAGTGTGCATGAAGAAATTTGGTGTTCTTATCTTTGCATTTTAAAAGACATCAACCTTTTCTTTGCAGACACCTGTTGAGTACTGAGGACAGGAACAGCATTTGAAATACAAAAAAACCCTTCAGCTCTCACTTTTTGCATCAAGCTAGAATGGAAAGTATTTGATTAAATAAGTCATCAACTATCATGGAGGACTTCCTGACCTTGATACAACATGCCATTTTGTAATTTTAGAGTCATCTCAAATTTAAAGAACTGGCTGCAAAAGATGAGATGAAGGAATGCATAGCACCGGTGAGAGCAATGCTTCAGTGGGATGCCAAAGGCATCCTGAAGCACCCCGTTATTACCAGAAACAATACCAACCCAAGCAGCTCTTTCCATCTCCCTACTGATACATTTGGACAGGAACCGTGGCAGCTGATTCTACCACAACCCTGAGCACAAGTCAGGGAATGAAAGGAGCCAACAGCATTCTCCATCTACCCCAAGAAAGGAGAGGTACAGCTGACAGCTAAGCATCACTGAGAACCTTTCAGGATTATTTACTCTCACCAAACACTGCATTAGGTACACCTGTACTTTGCCCTGTCAACACAAATAGACCCTCAGTTAATCACACAGCAGCAGCTTTATGGATTTAAGCAGACATCCTGTTGGAAATCAAATTGAGCATTAATATTGAGTGTTAGTATTTTTTATTTTATTTGTTTATTTTCTTAACTCTGTCACTTATTCTGTTATTTTTATAAACTTTTTCTAAGGTCCACATTGTGTGTCCACTTCTGCTAAAACCTTTTGCTACTATTGTAATGCCACAGTTTACCCATTGTGGGACAATAATGGCGTTTTCTATTATATTCTGTTCCATTCGTTTCTATTCTAGAATAGGGAAAATAGAAGATCTAAGAGCCTTTATATGATACATGATTGATTGTGCCATGTTAGTTAGTCTTAGGGTTTAAGAAACAGCTCATTGACTGAGTTTCGGATAATAACAGGGAAAATATCAAATGAGCGGCAATGGTGGGGATGAAAATGACTTGCCAATGTCAGAGGCCACTGGAAACCAAACACACAAGTTTGAGATGATAGAAAGGTATCCATTTATTGTTTGCACAACTAAAACAACTATTGTATGAGAAATACAATTTCTTAACAAAGCACTGAACCTTTAAGCCAATGGGCTTTAGAAATTGAAGTTGATATTATGGTTTTAAAGGGCCCATCAAAATTCAAAACACAATGGCTGGAATGAATGTTCCCTGGTTTGGACTTAATTAATTCAGCTTGTAAGATCAGTGTGATATGAGTAATGAATGATGCTGGCCAAGAGCTCTGGATTCCCAGTCCATCCATGCCTGCTGCGCCCGTAGTTGTGCAGTCGTGGTACCGCATGTGCACAAGTAATCAGATTTTTAGTTTCCTGATTTCGTTTCACTCATTGTCAGGTTGTGGTGGATGACTGGATTGCATGGAATACAGTAGAAACAAATCTAACTGTCTTTCAATGAAAATCTTTAATCTGGACTCATTTTGGGGATTAATGTGTTTTATACCTGTTAAAGGTGTAACACTGGGGCTTCTCAGGAAAACATCTAAGCAAAGGCGTCTGAGGCTTAGGTCTAATTTCTTATTAATCAGAATTTGAAGCAAATCCTCAAACCAACAACGTTGTTTCGTTACCTAAAAGTTAAACTCAGGATTATTTTCAGAATTACACATACCGGTAGGCTGCCATGCCTTATACTTATAAATACTCTCCTGCTGTTGTGGTATTGAAGGATGTAATCAGTTTTAATACACACCAATCATCTCGTTATGACGAGAAAATGGCTTTCGTTACATTTAGATAATGAGAAAATTAACTCGTTTTACCGAGAAAACCAAGGTGAAAAAGTGGGACACGGCCGCTCTCGGCTTCCGTAGTTATAGATGGTTGTCTGTTGAAGATATAAACTAGCTGGTGTGAAATGTTTTTAAAACTTTTAGTATATAATGGATATGTCTGTTTTTTTTTATTTATTTTTTTTAGCTTTTTAAGAACGTTCGTCGTTACAAGAAGAAAAAAATGTGTATTTGTGTGGGAAGTCGCGCAACTTTTCTGTAGTACCTATTTCTATCCTTTAGGAGGCACCAGAGAAATGAAGGGGGACCGGAAGTCCATCACATAGCGATGGAGACATTTTAAAATAAACACCAAGCTAACTGCTAACAGAGCTGCAAGCGCACTGCGTCAAAACACATAAAAATAATCAACCATTCACTGATCGCTTCTCTGTTACGAACGTAAATCAGGAAAAACGAAACTCTCCTAAAATGCCAAAAAGTCTGATGTCGATGTATGAATAACTAACGCTGTGGTAAGTTTGAACCAACAGATGCTATGTGTAGGCTAGCACCTTTAGCATTAGCCTTTAGCTGCTGACTTGACCCTGCAACCTGGCTGTTCCAACTCAGGCTGGGTAGATAGTGTTTCCATTTATAGGATCTTGCAGCGCAGCTGTCCTGCAGCCCGGCTTTTAACGACTTGTGCTTTTCTAGTCAAGTTTGTGGATGTTGAGTTTTTGACCGAGCTTAGCTTCACTGCGCAGCAATAAGATCGCGTTAGCTGTTAGTCAAAGACTGAACTGACTGAAGTCATTCTTCAGGTACAAATCTATTCTTATTTTAAGCTAAACGTGAACCGTATTTATTATTTTTGTATATTTTAACGAACTTAAATTGCCTTAGGTTTGCATACTTGTTCGCATAAATTTTAATAAGCGTTAACACTGCATATGAAGAAAATGTCAGATATTGGAGATGACAGTGTATAATGCTGTAAGGGTAATAATAATGTCAGGTTTCAGTTGCGTATATGGTATGTGTATATATGTGTGTGTGTATATATATATATATATGTATATGTGTGTGTGTATATTTATATATGTATATGTTTTAAAGCTAACTTGACCCTCTAAGTCTTGTACTTATAGTATTACACACCAGTATATTTGCATTTATTAAAAAATCCAACATAATCGTAGTGAGAAATGCACAAATCATTGCAGTTTGAAGGAAATTTAAAATCCAAGTGTTGCTTTTTGATAGTTTCCAAGAACCTGCACAAAATATATAATGAATTAAAGGTGTCAACTTTCAGTAGAAGTAGTCGATGGTGATTTTTTTTTTTTGTGCAGGTTAGTCAATTGAGTGTGAGCGTCTGTATGACCAACTGTAGATATTGTTTAAATATTACGCAACCATGAATTAATAATGTATATGAATCTAATCAAAATTTGATCCAAGAGGTTTTTTTTTCTTTGTTTTTGTTTTCCAGCTGGTAAGTTCCTGTCCAGGCACATCGGTCCATATCTCCTGGACCTTTGGGCTCTGGGCTTCACTTTCTCAAGAAATGGCGGATTCTGAAAAGTCAGAGGAGTTTTTGGATGCGGAATGCCCTCCTGAGTGTCTTGCAGAAACACAGACGGCTACGCCTTGTGCTCAGGATGAACATCTGAAAACGGAAACAACTACTAGTACGAGTTCACCCCCCAGGGAGAAGGAAGGAGACAGTCCCTTGAATACTGAGGGAGAGCAAAGTCTCCTCTCCATGCCATGCCTAATGAAGGAGCTTCGCCGAGACTCCCCAGAGTCTCAACATGCCTCCACAGGAAGTGACAAGCCTGTGTCACGTCACATCTATGAGAGCGACTCCTCGAATCCCTGTATGTTGTCTCCGTCTTCCAGTGGCCACCTGGCTGACTCAGACACACTCTCCTCAGGGGAAGAAGGTGCTGCTGCTAATGCTGGAGAAGAGGGATCTATGGAAGCTGAAAATAATCCTGGTCTGTTAGAAAAGAAAGAGGGGTCTGCAACAGCTTCAGGAGGAAGAAAGTCTCGCCGATCACATTCGGAGAGTGAAATGCCTTCTAACGCGATGGCCGCAAAGAAGAACCGCTGCCAGCCAACAGCGATGACACCAGGGCAGGAAAAACAAACCAATGGCAAGTTGGGAAAAGTTAAAAGTCACCGGAGTCAAAAACACAAGGAGCGCATGCGTCTACTGAGGCAGAAACGAGAGGCGGCAGCTCGAAAGAAGTATAACCTCCTGCAGGATAGCAGCACCAGCGACAGTGAGCTCACATGCGACTCCAGCACCAGCTCCTCAGATGATGACGACACTTCTGGTGGGAGCAAGACAATCAAGACAGATATTCCAGGTAACTGCATTACCCTTACACAAGCATACAGCACATTAATACACCTCCAGCTTTCCAGATTCTATGTGTTAAATGCTGCAATGAAACACAAATTGTTACATACTTCTTGATCATCTACGAATGAGTAATCACTGTTTAATCAGTGCAACAGGTTAACTATAAGGTTTTTTTCTGCATGAAGAGGTTTAGGAAATTTCAAATTATAGTATACATATAATTCATTTTGTCACCGTAATGCTCAGCTTGCTTTTTGTACCTGTTTTATCAGTCACTGTTTTTTACGTTTTCTAGTGTTTTTTGCCATTCATCATCTTAAGTCTTTCACATTGTCTTTAAACATGTAGTTTCTTTAGAGGGTTTACATTCAGTGTCTTATTTGCCATTATGTTTTTCTCTGTTCTGTCCCATCAATGCATGCTTGAAACGTAGTCAACATTGTTCAACTCACTGATTGATACTGATTTCAAGTCAGTGGTTAGATTCTTTCTGTAGTTTTAACAAATGAGCCATCGATACTTTCACTTTGTTTTCTTAACTGACTTGAGCGACAATCTTACTACATTAGCTTTAGCCTTTAAAACTGTAACTTGGAATAATTTTTTCCTATATTAAGGAGTCACTGAATGCCTGCATCAGGCAAAGTAGGGTTAGATGTAACTCTCAGTCTCAACTAATGATAATTTTGCAAATCGATTAATCTGTCGATTATTTTTTCAATTAATAATCGGATAACCAAAGGTTCCTTAAAGAAGATTTTTTTACGTAATTAAACCAGGTGAAACAAAATCTTTTCCACTTGAGGACTTCTGGATAGAGCATATTGAAAAACAAAAAGTTTTTTTTCCCATCTTAAATGCAAAATTTGTATTCCTTTTCAATGTTGATATAATTACTGCTCTAATTGGGTTGCTCTGTCTGCTAAAGGCATGGCCTAAAGTCTCTATGCTCCAGTTAACAATCGATTACTAAATTAGTTGACTATTATCCCATTATATTGATAACTGATGGCTGACATCTCACTGAAGATGTTAAGCTAAAGTAAGGTGTAAAAATCTACAACAAACATGGATCTGTAGGAATGCCCCATTTAGAATTTTGCTGCACATTTCCGGTTTCATGTTTTTGTAAATAGTTGACCTGCAGTCAGAAATGTTAAGCGGGTTGGTGTTCCTTTTAAGGAAATGTAGGTGTTTTTCTCTGTCTTTTTTTACAGCCTTTATGTTGTGAGGTAATCAGACTGCTCTGTTCGGGCAATGATATTTTAAACTGGCTTTAGAATCTTTTATTATAGTGTAGGTGCATTCGTTCGTCTATTATTACTAAAACAATCTCTATGGAAACCGTAGAAATTTTAAATCCTAACCATTAATCTCACATTTCCAAAAGACTTTCAACATTTTCAAATCCAACTTATTCATAGCATTAGGGTACTGAAAGCAAAAAAAAAGAAAGAAACATTTATTATACAATAACAGTTCCTGCTGTATGTTGAAAGTCTCCCACTTGCAGTTTAGATTAGAACAATTTCAGTATATAAGTTTTATACATTTACTGGTGTTGTCAGCAAGACCTGTATTCAAATCCTTCAAAATTCTAGGGGTATCCAAATTGAATATTGACCATACCAAATTTTCTCAATACAGTGGCAGCATGAATCATACATACTTGCAAACATTTTGTTGTGTAGCATTATAGAAAATACTAGATCCAGTATTATTAAGCAAACATAGACCAATATTCACGAAAAATACTCATTTATTATTAACAATGGGTTATTGAAACTTAACAGAGGTGCAGCGTTTCTATCAGCTTGCTGATATCGAAACAGATGTATTCAGATAAGCGATTTTTGACAGATATCGAACCAATTTCTGAAATCTATCAGATGGGAACATCTCTATAAAATTCAACACAATTCAATTTTCTTAGCCAACCTACTCAGATCACACCGCATTGGAAACTGAACTAGCACAATATCTGTTTTGTTTTTTTTGTTTTCTAACAAACTTAAGACACACTAGATGTTCTCCTTGTAGATCTATAGGATCAAATAATTTGTTTATGCATATAAAATCCACCAAAATAATTTAGAATTCTAGCTTCTCCACAGTTGATACACCTGCCTATATAGAAATTGAAAACATTTGGATGCTAAAAACAAAGGCAGTTTAACTGTTGTTCTGTGTCAGTTTCTTAATTGTTTCTGTCTGATTTCCGCATTGATTACTGACTGCTTATGAGCACCTGTGGGCTGAGTTACGGCAAATTGCAGAGCCGCCAGGGCCGTAAATCCAGGGTGAAGGCTCAGGTGTGAGTTGAAGTGTCCATTATGACTTCCGGGCTAATATTCAAGAAGTCTCTTCTTAAGCATTTCAGGCTCTGAAGATTCTCAAACATTTTCTTTTAGATGGATGGGTGTACTTCAAAGTCTAACTAGATAATTTCCCAACCCATAGTCACTGAATCGTTCACCAACATACCCAGTTTTCTTCCTTTAGGTAACTCTTAGTACATGAAATCCTTTCAGCCATTTTTACATCCTGGATACTATTTGAGTGCTGCAACTGCATGATATAGTCCATCAGCATGAACGAGTCGATCTGCACGTAACCCAAAACAGACCTTCATTTTCTCTTTAATACACAAGTCCACCTCAGAAGCATGAAAATGCTACTGTATTTTCTTATGGCTTGGCCTCAATGTCTTTAAAGCTGGCTTCAGACGTGCGTCGGAGAGATCCAGAGTGGGAGCCCAGATTCATGGGCTGCTGGACACCAGTTCGTGGGACAGGAACGGCATCAGCAGCGTTCTGGAGGAGGCCATGACGCGTTTTGCCGTGATGCAGCGCCAGACCGAGGAGCGCTTCCGCATCTGGATGGAAAAGCTGGCACACCTCGACTCGGACAACGATTCGTCCAAGCGCTCAAGTGACGCCCCTGAGGGGCAGCAGGTGGCCCAGCTGTCGCCCCCAAGTTCTTTTTTGCCATCGTCGGAGTCTGCAGAGACTATGGCCGCCTACATGCTGGCACGAGAGAACAACAGTCTCACTCCCACTCCAATGAACAACAATAACATCCTCCCCGAAGCAGTGGCTCAGAATGGGAATCTAGGTGTTCCAGATCCTGGTCTCTTGAATGTTTAGTGCTTCAGTTCATGTAGTTTGATTCACAAAATCTAGTTCTAGTTGATGCTGAAAGAGTGGTAGTGATAGTGAAACGATTTGAGAGTCTCTGAGCAAATACACTATTGACAGCAGCCAGACCTGAGGTGGTCATACAGTCTTGCTTCTGTTCAGACCTTGAGCTCAGTGTTCCCTTTGGCCCTGAATCACTGTGAGATTTGACATTCAGAGTTATCCAACTCAGCTGTTTGATTCCTGCTGCTTCTGTGACATGGACACTGAATCTTTTCCAACACTGATAAATCAATCAGGGCTGTTATTCTAATATAGGTTGTTTGGCTTGTTTGTTCTCATTTAACAGCTGTCTGTATGCATACAAAGTATCTGATTCATACTGAAGTGCACATTATGCCACCTGGGCAGAGGTTACTACAGTGCTAGGTGGGGTGCTGCTGAGTAATAGCATGTGCCTTGTCCCTCTAAAGCATTTTAGTGCCGTTTCTGTAGCAATCAGGTTTAACACTCCACATCGTTCATTGTCTCTTGAACTATTTGCACCAAGCTTGCAAATGGTCCAGGAAGATCTATCAAACAGCTTTCTATCTTGGTGGCATAGCTTTACTAACAGCAGAACATTTATCATAAATTTGCCTATAAATATAAATGCAATATACTTGCCATAAAAAATGTTTTCTGTTACTAGCTATTACATGTTTTATTGTTGGCCTTTCCATTATATTTCTTTTCTTTTTTGTAGCAATCTAAGCTACTGAAGGAGAAACGTTATCTCCTGTTTGTTTTTGTTTTCTATGTCAACTCTTAGATACTGTGGACTTTAGAAAAACTGCTAGATAATTGTGTGGCAGTAAGCTGCAAGAGTGACAGTTTAACATTGATGTATTTGCCTTGTTTGGTTTGCACTGGTTTTGTCTCCCAGGTTGGCCTTGAGCTCCATGAGACACTTGTAGTAGCTTAAACTTGAGGGTTAAATGAATTGAAGCTGCAATATGGAGCATGGTAATGTTTACAAATATTCCTGAAAAAAAGAAAGAAGAACAGACTGATATGACAGACTGATTAATGCTATGTTCTGTGGTTCTTATTCTGTGGTCTAATGAAAAATGCTCATCCTGTTCCCTCTTCTTACACTAAACTGGACAACATTTGATGCCCTGTAACAGCGGTTCAAGCCCCAATGCATTTTATTACAATCCTATGTGAAATTGCAGAACAAAGAGGTGAATCAATTGGGAGATGATACATAGTTTAAAAATCTTATTGGGAATGAAAACCTAATTGGTTAGCCCGCATTATTGCTGAACTCTCCTGAGTCAGCGCTTTGTACTGTCAGCTAGCATTAGGGAGGAGTCTTGGCATTGCGATACGATAAGAGTCATGACACTTCGGTCCCAATACAATATTATCACGATATTGCAATATCACTATATATTCCGATAGTTTTCCCAGATATTAAAATTAATCGTATAAATAAAAATGCAAGTGCTGTATATCAGTTCATCAGAACATATT
Organism: Cyprinodon tularosa; assembly: GCF_016077235.1. Lineage (NCBI taxonomy): Eukaryota > Metazoa > Chordata > Actinopteri > Cyprinodontiformes > Cyprinodontidae > Cyprinodon > Cyprinodon tularosa. Next base: position 974,790 of record NW_024039718.1, on the reverse strand, counting down.
GATCATTCAGTTGTTTTTGTATCGTTGTTTGGGGTTTGAGTCAGTCCATGTCTTCCACTGTGACTGCTTCAACTATAGATATGGTGCTGCGCTGCACAGATATAGGGCTCCCAGCGCTATCTGCCAGAGTGGTGGTGCAGAGGTCGCCCAATTTGACCTCATTGTTTTAGGTAAAAAAAAAAAGTTTTTATTTTTATTTTTTTATCGATAGTAGGAACTGAAAGATCAAAATTATATTGGTCACCCAAAAATCCCGATATATCTCCAAATCGAACCTTCCACCGCAGTGCACATTTTTTAGGTGTGTCTTCAAAAACCTGATGTGTTTAGATAACGTGATTTTTGGCCTATTGTCTTTGGCATAATGGCTCAAGATAAAGTAGAATAGATGGATATTTACTTGAACAACACTTTTCAACCTTTTAAAGAAATGTTTGTTTTACATCGGAGCCTGGCCCATGCCATTCTAATATGAATATGCCTCAAAATAGGCTTAAATCAGAGTAACTAGCCTTTCACATCAACCTTTTAAGTCTGTTTATATGCTTTAATTTGATTCCTGTCAATTTCTGGTTGCATGTTGGAGTTTTGGTGCAGGTGAGTCCTGCTGATACCGCCAACATCTTTTTCCACATGTTATCTTATTTTAAAGCTGCAGCGGGGAATTCAGAGAAAACGGTGGGCTTACAAGCACACCTTACAGGTCCTTCTCTCTTGGTCTCTGCTGCACTACAGCTCTTCCCCCATAACAGAGCCCGCCGTAAAAGCAGGGCCATCCATGGCTGCGAATAAACAGCCATGCCACACTCACTGGTAGGAGAGCATGACGGCAATCTTTAGCTTGGATGTCAGGGCAGTTATGTAAAATCTTTGGGAGTAAAAAAAAATTCATGAAAGTTACCCGCTGCACCTTTAAAATGACCCGAGACCAGTTAGACTCTCTGAGATGCGTTTTTTTTAACCACGTATAATTTCTTTGTCATTTCACTGCTTTGTACTTATGTGCAATTTTAATACATTTGAATTTAATAGTTTGTAAAGCTAAAAAGGTTCAAGGAATAACATTTGGAAGTTTCTGTATAAAACCCTATGGTAACATCCATAACACACAACACTACAGACAAGCCGTTATGAGTGGAATACTCGACCCATAGGTTTTAATGGCTGGGAGTGTAGGAAATATTTATGTAAACGTGTGTCTGTTTTCCAGATCTCAAAGCTGAACGCATTGATGCCACACCTGTTTGCATGTGATTATATAACCGTGTGGTGAAAGGCCAAATTAGTTTTCATCAGCAGCATGTGTGCAAGGTAGAGCTGTGCTTGATGCTGATATGAATGGCGACTGGCGGGACATTTTTATCACTTGAATTCTTTACTACTTGCCCTGTGATTATTGTTTGGGATTTTATGATTTTTTTTTTAGCCGTTTGGATTTAAGTAGATCCAGGATCTTCCGTTTTGGATTTACAAAAAATCAGTTTACTAACATTATGAAGAACACTTGGTGCAAACAATCAAAATGTGCATTGAGCAGACTAAGGGACAGTCCGTTGTTTACCAAAGAGACTCTCCTGGTTTACATTAGTCCTTTTTCTACCATTAAAAGCTGAACTTTATAATTGGAGGAGCTCAGTTTCCCTAGTTACTGTGGTAGAAGTCTATTTCAGCTCTATCAGCTGTTCTTAAGTTCTTGCATTGTACATGCAGTCCAGACAAACCTGCTGAAACACCTACACACATGTCTGGATAATGGTAAGCGTACCACTCTGAGGGGTTCTCTTTACAGGGTAGATTACCAACGTGTGCTCCTGTTCTTCCACAGTTACTCTTCCGTTGTTTAGCTGTTTATCATCTGAACTGTGTTTCACAGAGCAAGGTTATTTTTAAGTGTTTTGTAAAAACTGTAGTGTAGTTTTTATGTGGATGGCTATTATTTTAAAATCAATAAATAAATGAAAAAAAAAACCTGCTGCAGATCGGTTATTTTTGTTAACTTAAATATACAACTATTCATATTTAAAGTTTTGCATGTTTTTTAATTATGTTTTTTAAGCACATAGGTGGATTTTGTTTATTTTATTTTTTATTTTAGGGGTATTTTTGGTGACACTTGGAAGATGCTGCAGCTAACTGTGTAGATGCAGCGTCCATTCTGTTCCAACCCAACCATCTCCTGAAGGCATGGTTTGAATAATGAAGTGTTTTCTTTGTCTCCTGCAGACGGGCCTCCGGTAGTGGGTCACTATGATATTTCAGGCACTGATTCTAACCAGGAGAGTATGAGTGTGGAGACAGTCCGGCCTACGGTGATAAGGCATGAGCTAAAAACACACAGAGGCCAGGACATGGCAGCACACTCTGGGTGTATAAGAGCTCTGAGCTCAATTTCAGGTCAGTTACAAACCCGGTGTATCCAAACTGATCATTTCCTCTCAGTCAAGTGCGGTGACTTTAAAAGGGTGTCTTCCATAAGCAACGGTGGGAAAAACAGGCTTTTTAATCTCAGCGTGAGGCCTTTTGAAGTACACTTTATCCCACACAGGCATAACTGGGGTTTTCATGTGGTGGTGCAAGGGGGAAAAAAAAGATACGCTGCTTCCTCAAAGGGAAAAAAAACAATTAAATTGTTTTATTGATAAATGTAACAATGAAGTCTGTCCTCTGCAGATGTGCTTCCTCCTATCTAATCAGGCTTTCTATAAGTAACCGTCTCCTCGTGTTTTTTTTTCTTTGTCAAAGCATCTGCAGTCTTCATGTGTCGGCAAGGCCTGAAGCGCGCTACTGCTTTGATCCTCCTCCTTATGTATGACTGTCCCTCTTATTTTATTTCAGGCCATGCGGAGGCTGAGCTGTCGCACAAAGGCCAGATTAACATTGCTTCCTCAGACAGTGAGGTGGAAATAGTCGGAGTACAAGAGAACACAAGGTAACCACCAGTTGCTTTGCTTTTGTTTTTCTACTTTGTTTTAAGCTGGGCTTGCACTTTAATTTCTCTTTTCTTTTCATATCCAGATGCGCCCATCCGTGCGGAGGGGTGATAAAGAGTTTGTCTTCCTGGAATGATAACTCAGTGGAGCAGTTAAACAGCACAAATCAATCACAGCTCTGGACTAATGTTTCCCCTCGCCCTAACTGGGTTTCCCCTCCTGAAGTGGTGGACCTCACGTTGGACGAGGACGCTGGGCACAAATATCTACTTTAAACCGTTCATGCACCCTGCCTAGTCTGACTTAGGCTGAAATCATTAGATAGAAGCCTAACCCTAACCTGCTCATAGACTCTTTGTTATCTTGGACTCCTATTTTTAACTCTCCGTTTATCAAAGCCATTCTACTGATGTGATTTCCCCAATCTCTGCTTGTCAACTATGATCCAGCTGTAATGAAATTGCCCAGTGCTGTAACTGCAAGTAGAAACTTAAGAGTGGGTTATCTGTTCTTGACAGCAATATCACCCCCCCTTTTGTTACCTCTTTCACTCCTCAATACCCGTGTCGGGTCATTTTTGTGCTTTAGAGTTAAATAAGGAGTTTTTGCTGCTGCTTTAGATTTGATCAGGTTCTCAACATGGCTTTTTATCTGCTTCACTGCACACTTTAAGTGGGATGTTTGAAACCTGATCTTCCTTTTTTAAAAGCATCATAAAGCAAGCAGAATCTGTTTTTTTTTTGTTTTTTTTATTATAGCCGAACATTAATGTAACAGAAGCTGAACAAAATATAAGGAGGGGGGGTCCTTTTAGAGGTCTCAACACTGGATGTGTTCCAATCAGTCAGCATTCATAGTTTGATTTGCACAGTCTCAGATAGAGGCACCACCTGCTTCGATTCTTTCAGGGAGTTATTTACTCGTATCTATGAGAAATGTTACAAAGATTAGTGTGAGGTAAAGGCGAGGATTAATAACACAAGCAATCTCAGATTTCTATCCAGTTCGCTTTAAAGCTCACCAAACCATCCTTGTATCCTGCAAACAGGATCTTGCTCTTAAACCTTAATTAAAAATAAACTCATTATCATTGAAGAGTTTCACTCTTGACTGATCAGGTTTTCAGCTAAACGTCTTCTCAGACCATTTTAAAATGAAAGTAATTTGCTATAAAATCTCCATTTATACCGAAAGACGAGCCAACAGTTCAGGCCTGACAGAAAGATCCGTTGTGGCTGATCCAGATTTAAGTAGGCTGAGGCTGTGCCGAATCTCCGCCCTAACCACTATATAGGGCACTATATAGTGCTTACGCCATTTTAGACATTGTCCGAATGTCTAGTGGATGAAAAAGTAGGGGACTAGAAATTTCCTACCATGCATCTTGAAAAGTAGGAAAAATAAAACTTGCATTTAATTAAACCCTTCAAAAATAACAGTTTTCAATCCTAAACTGATCCATCAACATGTACTTTAATGTTTTCTGTAGTTTTATTTTAATACAGATCTGAAAAGGAAACGGGTCAAGAATACCTACTTAAATACATAAATAGAAGGTAAACTGTAACTTTTATTTGCTGATCTTTCGATACTATTTCTTTATTAAAGAACCTAAGCCAAATTTCTGCTCTGATGCGTTTGATGTAAAGCAGGAAAATATTAAACCATCAAGCTGAGTAAGTCGTATAGACCTCAATCACAGCCTGAAAATGTGTCGACCGGGATAGCTCGTCGACGCATCTCTGAATTTGACCCCCGATTCGCCGGCTGCAGTGATCTGCCCACAGTTTTTTCCGCCGACCCCAACACTGTTTTCTCATTTAACATACAGAAGCAGAATACTCCATGAGCTTTTATGATTTAGATGATCACTCGGGGCAGATGCTTGAGTCAAACGTCTGTGTTTTAAATCTTATTCTCAGGCTGAGTCTCAGCTGTTACATCACTACCACAGAGGAAGAGAGCAGCACTGGTTTTCATTCCAACACGTTTGGCTCATTTCCACCTAGAAACTGGAGATGGACTCTCATGGTTGGCAAATAATGCATTGTTTAATATCCAGACTTATTAGTGAATGTATGACCTTGCAGTGCTGGCTCTGTTTTTACTGATTTGCATGCCTCTCTTGAGTGTGTGCATTCTCCCATATAAAGAAACAAACTCTGGGAAAACCTTTTTAAAAACAGGAAACATTTCTTCCCTTAAATACTGCTAAGCAAAGGTGGTCTGAATGCCTTGAAATGTGCACTATTTTCTTTTTAAAAATGTACAAAGCCTGTTATTTTAACTTTACACAGCAGTAGATTTTGCGGTCTCAACCACACATATATTTTAATAATATTTGTGAATTTAGCACATATATGAATATATTAAAGTAAAAGGGTTGAGCTTGTGCTCACCTGTGAGTTGTTTTGTTTTCTCTTTAGCGTCCTCAGGGCCTCCCTGCTTCTTCGCTGCAATCAAACCCTGTCCTAATGTCGCACTGCAAACAAGCTGGTGAATTTCTATCAATAGAGAACACCTTAACAAACTGTTTTTGCTACACTCATGTATCATTTACTTTAACCCCATATTACAGGATTTCCACGAGAACTTTGGCAGATTGCGAGGGAAAATTCTTCATTTTAGCAATCTAAACCAAAGTCTAAATGGAGTTTATGTTCTCAGTCTGTTTTTATTTTATTGTTTAAATGTAGGTTCCTGTATGCATTCAAGCCTTTGTAAATTTGGGGGAAAAAATCCTGTTTTAGAAAAAAAAATATATGTTGTGTATTTAAAAAGATTATCTGTTTTATTTGGCCAGTTTTTTTTTTCTGCTCTTTGAAGCGTCAACCTTTACATTTCTGCTTGCAAAATAAGCTCTATTAGTTTGTTGGTGAGATATTACACATCATCATTTATGGTATTGGCAGGCAAACATGGCAGGGATGCCTGGCAGTTGTTTTACATTGCATGTTTATTAGCGTTTTTCTAAATCCAGGTCAGAAACTTTGCTTATTACAGCTAATTCAGCTTTGCTCTTCTGTTGTTTTTATTCAGTCACTCAGTATTTTTAACTAGAAATGTATGGTTTATTTTTTGTCCTTGTTGCTTCTGCAAGACCCTGACTTCCTTGAAATCATGTATGTAGAACAAAAGAAACTATTTTAAGAGTAAATAAATAGTATTATTTAATGATCTCTTCTACATGTGTTTGCTTTCACAGAACTTTCAATTTTTAGATTAGAATGTCAGAAACATGCATGAAACCAGAAGGAAGAAACCTGCTGTTGTGTAGGAATTTGTAGTTCGAACAATTTGTCCTTTGCTAAATTGCCTGTTTTGGCATTGAAGTACTTCCTGAAAATCAGAAAACTGATGACTGACTTAAAGATTTGTTTAAAAAGACCTGCAAAGGATTTCTGAGCCTCTAATGGTCTAAACTGTAGGCTAAACTGTCAAGGTGAAGACTGCTCAGCTGACAGATGAGCCATCACCAACACCTTCCAGAAGGGTGCTCAGTCGCAAAAGGTTACTGTTAAATAAGCTGGTTTTAAAGAGTGCTTTATCCAATAATTATAGAAAGGTAAGTGGAAGGAGAAAGTGGAATAAAATTTTTATTTCCTTTTTCACTCAGACCTCGCCCCTGCTCACACTGCAAAAGGTACCAAAAGCTGGTCCAGTGACTGGCGCTACTGTGCTTAACTCCCCAGCAAACTTAATTTTTTGGTATTATATCAAATATTCAAATTAGGAGACACTGGAGCTCCAATTTGCATTTTTTTAAAGAAGGAAATAACATTTTTAGGGCTGAAACAATTGGATTAATCAATGATAGAAATAATTGTCAAGTAATTAAATAATTGAGAAATGGAGTATAGAGATGGTAAAATATGCTTTTAGCTGACAGAGCAAACCTCTTAGTGCAGTAATTATAGCAAAATTGTTAAGAAAGATATATATATATATATATATATATAGAATCATTTTACATTTCAGTAAAAAAAAAATAATCCTCTATATGCTGTATCCTGAATCTTAAGTTGAACAGTTTTTAGTTTCCCCTGATTTAATTTCCTAAAAAAATCTTTTTTAAGGAACCTTTGGCTATCTGATTATTAATCGAAAAAATAATCAACAGATTAATTAATTTGCAAAATAATCGTTAGTTGCAGCCCTACATATTTTATTCTTATTAATGATTCAGTACAATAAATAAGTTTCAGTTTCTGAAAACTTACAAAAAAAAAATGACCTTTTCAGGATATTCCAGATTTGTTTTTTAACATGCATCTGTTAGTAAATTAATTGCTTCACTAGAATGTTAATGCATTAGTCTGTTTTTTTTTATTTTGAGCATACAGGATACAATACTTATATATGTGTGAAAGTATTTTCAGCTTCCATCTTAATGAGATGTTTCAATACTTTTCCTTTATTTTCCTAAATAGTCTAGACAACTGTGAACAATTGAACTTCAGCCTCAGCCAGCAATATGGCATGCTGGGTCAGGGGTCATACTGCAACACCTGCCACTAGGGGGACATATGGAGTTTCACATACAGAGCACAATGAGGCAGAGGTGCAATACAATGCAGTCTAAGGGGCACTTTTCCTTAGACAGAAGCCCCTGCCTAGCTGGCTCTTTTCACCCCAGGGGCTGAGCATCAGCTGTATGCTAATTTATTTCAAGCAAGCAGTGGACTTGCAGTGAATGCTTTCTTGCAAGAAATTGTCTTCCTTCCTCTTGCAGAGGGCTGAGTGGAGCCACTCCCAGGTTCTGCTCTGCACATTTTCTGGAAGTGATTTCCACAGCTATTCAGAGTGAGAGCTCTTTTATTTGGCACTGTTCTAAGTGCCACCATACCCTGGAATAAATAAGTAACCCAAACGTTTTGTCCTGTGCTTGTTAACTTTTTAGTTTGATGTCACAGTTAGGTATAAGATATTTTTTACACAGCATCTAAATATTCTAAACTAAATGAATAAGAGTAAATACATAAAATATAATAAAGAAAAAGTCCTGAAACTGATCAAATTACACATTTGTGTTAGAGTTTTTGTTAGTTCAAGAGCAATAATATTCACTTGGAGTAATAAAGTCCATTGTGTTTCACCTCAGGCTTAAAGCATTATATGTTTAGGGCCGTGTGAGATGAGCTGGGGACATATGGTGCTAAAAGTTTCCTGACCCTCTGCTTCTCCATGTCCATCTGTTCCTTCGTCCTTCGGGGTTTACACTTCAGGCAGTCTTTTTCAGGACAGCTTTCTGTTCTACAGAGAAAAAAAAGTCCAAATGTCTCCTGACTGTTAAAACATAAGTCAAGTGGGAGACACAGTTTATTCCCTTTTCTTATTATTATTATTACTGGCATTGCTACTGCAAATCTTTTTTGAAGGTCTTCTTTGGAAAAAGGTCAGGCTATGAATAGGAACCTATGAGGAAAGTTTTTAAAATTTCATCAGCTTTTCATTTAGATGTAGGTCTGCTCTGGTTGGACCTTTATAACGCATTAGTATTTTTAATCTCAGTCATTCTGTTGTGATTCTACAGTATGTGTATGTTATAATATAGAATATATGTAATCATATTTAGGGCCCTTACCCAGATGTAATTACCCTCCACCGATCTTGCCTTGTAAAAAGTCCTCTCAGCATGTAAGTAAACTCTTGGTGTAATAATGACCTTTTGACTTTATCCCACTTCTAAAGCTTTAACACTAAAATGTTTTTGTCAAATCAGATCAGTGTGTAATGTTTAATCTACACAAAGAAAAATAATTTACATAGAGAAAAATGTCTCCCACCCCATGCATGAAGCTGTTGCAGAACTGGAGAGCTCAGCTCCTTCAGTGACAGACTGCTGCACCCTAAATGCACCAGAGAGCGTTATCACAGTTCCTTCCAGTCAGTTAAATGACATGCTGCTGTCATTTTGCACATCTCTGATGTTGCTGCTACTTTCAAATATCCAAATATTCAATATATTCAAATATTTTTTAACTCTTCACAATGATTTTATTCTTACACACTTTTCTAAGGTCCACATTTGTGTGACCACTTTTTTTTCAATTTTTTTCCAACTTTTCATTGTCGTTACACAGTCAGAAGTAGGGGAGTAAATCACACCCATCATGGTGATTCGATTAAGTATCAATTTCCTTTATTTTTGATACTCAAGAATAAACCACGATACGTATTCGTGTTTATTTATTTTTATTTCTTTCTTTTACCTTACAGGCTAGACGATGTTTCAAATTTGACATAAATCAATGAAAGCTGTAATATCATTATGCATTTTATTTGAGAAACAAGAGCAAATAACAGAAGTAACAAAGTTGTACTCCACCTAGGCCTGTGAAAACCTAATTCACTGAAAAATAATAATACCTCTGTGTTATAGATCTTGAAAGGCCTTGCATCAAAAAATACTGCAAGCGGAAAGGGTAGTGGCTAAAGAAGCGAGGTAGGAGGGCAAAAGAGGTTTAGCGCCACTGCAGCACAGCAGTCAGAATTACGTCCAGGAGCAAATTGATAAAAATAGACCGGATGGAAAAAAAAAAACATGAATCAATACTCTTGAGGACATGATGCATCGGATCATCGGCTGTTGGATCTATGCATCAGTACAAAACGATTATTATTTACACCCCTAGTCACAAGTGCATTGCAACACAATGAACTGCCATAGTGCGGTGCCCAGGGAGCAGTGTGGGGTTAGGTCTTTGCTCAGGGACCCAGAGTGGTAATTGAACTCAGAACCTCTGGATTCCAAGCTCAATGCCCTAGGCTGCATTCCCCTAATTCCTTCTATAATCCTTTGGCTGACGGAAACACCAGAATTTCCTTATTGTGGGACAATAAAGGGATTTTTTATTCTATTCTATTTTATTCTATTCTATTCTTTTCTATTACATTCCATTCTGTTTTATTTTTTTCCTTTCTTTTTTATTCTATTTTATTTTATTCTATTCCATTCTATCTAATGTAATCTATTCTATTCCATTCCATTCTATTCTTTTCTATTTTATTTTATTTTATTTTAATTTATTTTATTCTATTATATTCTATTACATTCTATTCTATTCTAAAAAAAAAAAAAAAAAAAAAAAAGAAAGGTTACTGAATGGTCTTGTCAAAGAGGGGTGGGCTGTTCATAATCTAGCATCCCCGCCCGGGCTCTCTTCCCATTGGTGGATTAAGGTGTCAATGCAGACGGTGCAGCCTGAAGCGGGCTGCTGATTGGTCGCTGTGCTCTTTGTTGTGTGCGCGCTCACAGCTGAGCCTGTCCGTTTGATTGTGCTGGAGATCGGAGGGGGGCTACAGGGGATCATTTCCATGGACCATCTGTCTCGCTGGCTGCGCTCACAACAAAGAAGGACCCAGGATGGTGTTAGTCCATGTCGGATATCTGGTTCTCCCCGTCTTCGGCTCAGTTAGAAATAGAGGTATGAAAAGATTTACGTTTCTAAATTTCACTCCGTCTTCACCGACGGGACATTTTCTCGGCGTCTCCTTCCTGTTAGTATCGGTAAAGATGATGTAAACAGAGCGGACACCTGCTAACTAAAATAGAAGCGACGGAGACTATCATTAGCCGTCCTGCTAGCTGCGGCACAGCTTTAAAAATGCAACAGAATCTAACAAAAAAGAACTTAACTCCGAATAAATACAGCTAAAGCCAAAGAGGGTTATGGGGCTGCTGGTTTATCTCGCTTTAGGCCTGTAAATCGCAGCTGTCAGATTTCCAGGCTTTTGTTTTGTCCTCAGTGGTTTGCGCGCTGCTGTCTGCTTTACCTGTTTATATGCGCATTTATACCAGTCCAGTTTTATCAAGATTTTCTCTTTAGCCTATTGTAGTTTAACAGGCTCCAAACAAACAATAAATATCTGTCTAAAAATAGATACAAAATAAAAATAAAGCGACCCTGGGCTTTATTTCTTCTTTGTGTTCCAGTAGTGCGTTAATTTTTCGTGTTTCTGACATTAGTTCAGTTCAGTTTCATTCATTGAATGTGCTTAACGAGTTATTATAAAGGAATGTGGGGCCCCATGAAAGACATTGATATTGCCCCCCCCCCCCCAAAAAAAAAAAATAGATGATTAATTAATTAAGCTATAAAGCCGCTATAAAGATGCACAGAAGAATATCATTTACATTTTCAATGTCATTTTCTACTGTACATTTTCAACAAAGGAACTTTAAAGTTTACATTATAAAAGCACCGTCTCAAAATAAAAACATATACAAATATATTCCTATTTAGTTTGGGGGTGTGGTGGGCAATATAACCTTTGTTTTGCTGTTTAATGCGGATAAGATCAGGGACAAGAGAAAGGTCATTCATTTTTTTGCGGGATTTTCTTTTTATATTTTTATATCTAGTGGGACATATCTTTTTTTTTTTCTTCTATTGGGGCTCCTTTGAGTCAGGGCCGTTGGTATCTTCCCACTTCCCCCCCATACGGCACCTCTGGATCCAATAGACAACTTAATTAAAAATAGAAATATATTTCTTGTATGTCTCAATTTCTAATATTACAATAAGTGCTAAATTTGGCCAGAAAAAAAAGGTGAGATTCAGATGTTTTGATTTGGCCGTTTAAATATGCCTCTTAGAGGCAGCAGGCTATCTGTGCTGATTTTTGTAGTAATAATAATAATAGTTGTAGCAGTAGACGTTTTGATTGTTAAAACTACATGGAGTAGCACCAATGATTTCATTGTGCTTTTATTTGTGTTCTTTTTTCCTGTTCCATAGTATCGAGGCTGGCTCTACATTCCGCATTTCTCAGACCTTTGTCCCCCTCCATTGTGTAGCTAACGATCATCTGCTGCTGTCTGCCGTAGCCTCTGCCTGTTCTCTGCATCTAGCTGTATTGTGAACCCCCTTCTTCCTCATTTCCTCTTTCCATCTGAAGAAGACATTGGCATTAAAACAGACAAACAAACCGAGCTCCCACTCATACCGTATCCTTCTGTGTAACAGACTAAAGAATAACACCTTTTTTCTGTAGGAGAATAGTTTGTCTTTATTTAAACTGTCATGTTGCTCTTTAGTAAATAACCCATTGTAGAGTTTACTACAGGCTGTCATTGTGATTCTCCCATTCAGTGTGGATAGACTACATTCTGCTGTAAATTTCTGTAAAGTGGATACATTTTGATCCTCCTGGATTCGATTATAGCCAGGCTTGATCGAACTGTTTGATTACCGCCTCCATCCAAAAGGTGCATTGTACTGGGGGTTTTATACTTAAAGCAAGTGGCTATATTTATAAGGCAGTGCAATAATTTGGATATCATTGTATAGTGCTGACATCACAATTTAAGTGAGGTTATCTTTCACCCTTATTGGTCCACTGCACCTGTTAAAACTGCTGTCCAAACAGCTGGTCATAGACCCCCCTCCCGTCCATGTGTCCAAGCCTGTGTTCCTGCTAGCCGAATTGATTTCACAGTAAATTGGCGAGATGCAGCTCTAACTCATTGTGCCATTTTTTTGAAAATAACCCACTATCATGCACTATCCCCCCCCGCCCCCCCCCCCCCCCCCCCCCCACCCTCTCCTTTCAAATCCTCCAGCACCTCCAGAATGCTATCCATTTTACAGGGATGTGTATATCCTGCACTGCTGTAGAAATCCTTTTTAGAATCAAAATGTCTTTTTATTCTTTGGTTGTGGCTTTCTGCCTTATGTTTTGTTTTTGTATTAGAACCTAATGCATGTTTATTTTATACTTTTGTTGTTTTTTTTCCACATTGAGCAGCAGATTCTAATGTAATCTTTGTGTAGAGATGTCCCTGCTGTACTGAAATGTGCTGTAAGCATAAACATCTACTCATTGGATGCTGCTTCTCTTCTGTTAACCATACAGAGAGCATGGTCGGGCTTTGTCTTTGCTCTTATTTGCATGGTATTACAATAGTTTTGTAGGTTCTTTATTATTCTTATTACTATTATCACACAGTGCCACTCATACTAATATTTCCCAATAAAGACTGTAGTTCTCTTCTTAACCTTCAGTGTGCTTTTTGCTGATTTCCATGTGTTCCCTCCTTCTTTCCTTGCCCACTGTGCTGTCACCGAGACAGTCCCCTCACTCTATGTATGTGCTCTCATTTTTCAGCCATCTTTAACAGAGTCTCCTCAACTTGCTGACTTGGCTTTTGTTTTTTTGTTTTTTGGAGCAATGCAAACTTTTACTCATTTAACAAAAAAGGCTGATACTGATCTTTCCATTTTTTATTACATCATTGACTTTAAATCATTTCACAATTGGGGAAAAAAGCAGTCTTCAATGCATCAGCTCAATGGTGTTTATTGGTGCTGAATTACAATAGGAATCAGTCTTAAGGGGATCACTCAACATAAACAGCACCCTCTACAAGTATTGATTTAGAAAATATCCTAATTGCAGTTAAAATGTTGAGAATATATATATATATATATATATATATATATATATATATATATATATATATATATATATATATATATTATACACTGCCTGGCCAAAAAAAAAAGTTGCCACCAAAAAAAAGGTCACTCACTCTAATACTTTGTTGGACCGCCTTTAGCTTTGATTACAGAACGCATTAGCTGTGGCATTGTTTTGATAAGCTTCTGCAATGTCAAAAGATTTATTTCCATCCAGTGTTGCATTAGTTTTTCACCAAGATCTTGCATTGATGATGGTGGAGTCTGACCGCTGCGCAAAGCCCTTGCTAGCACATCCCAAAGATTCTCAATGGGGTTGAGGTCTGGACTCTGTGGTGGCCAATCCATGTGTGAAAATGATGTGTCAGGCTCCCTGAACCAGTCTTTCACAATTTGAGCCCAATGAATCCTGGCATTGTCATCTTGGAATATGCCTGTGCCATCAGGGAAGAAAAAGTCCATTGATGGAATAACCTGGTCATTCAGTATATTCAGGTAGTCAGTTGACCTCATTCTTTAAGCACATACTGTGCCTGAACCTAGACCTGACCAACTGCAGCAACCCCAGATCATAACACCGCCCCCACAGGCTTGTACAGTAGGCACTTGGCATGGTGGGTGCATCACTTCACCTGCCTCTCTTCTTACCCTGATTCGCCCATCACTCTGGAACAGGGTAAATTTGGACTCATCAGACCACATGACCTTCTTCCATTGCTCCACAGTCCAATCTTTATGCTCCCTAGCAAATTGAAGCCTTTTTTTCCGGTTAGCCTCACTGATTAGTGGTTGTCTTACGGCTACACAGCTGTTCAGTCCCAATCCCTTGAGTTCCCTTCGCATTGTACGTGTGGAAATGCTCTTACTTTCAGTATTAAACATAGCCCTGAGTTCTACTGTTGTTTTTCTTCGATTTGATCACACCACACGTTTAAGTGATCGCCGATCACGATCATTCAGGATTTTTTTTCGGCCACATTTCTTCCTTGAAGATGATGGGTCCCCACTATCCTTCCAGTTTTTAATAATGCGTTGGACAGTTCTTAACCCAATTTTAGTAGTTTCTGCAATCTCTTTAGATGTTTTCTCTGCTTGATGCATGCCAATGACCCTTCTCAAACAGACTTAACATATTTTCCATGACCTCGGGATCTGTCTTTCAACATGGTTGTTTAGGAAATGAGAAGCAAGTCATTGCACCAGTTAGGGTTAAATAACTTGTTGCCAGCTGAAAGATAATCGCCCATGCAGTAGTTATCCAGTAGGAGGCTCGTACCTATTTGCTTAGTTGAATACAGGTGGCGACTTTCTTTTTGGCCAGGCAGAGTGTGTGTGTATATGTGTAAAAAAATAAATAAATAAAAATATATATATATTATTTGAAACCTCATGGAACACTGAATCTCTTCAGACTGTCTTCTGTAGAAAATGATCCCGGTAGGTTTTATAAACTTGTCATAAAACTCTGCACTTAATCATGATTTGTAAAGCCTTTCAGAAGAGCCCACACTATCACACCTCCTCCATCATGCTTAATAGTCAGAATGAGATAATTTTCTACGTTAGTTAGGAGAGGTCCTAAACAACTCGCAGGCATTAAGACTTTGTCTATACATTGTTTGAAGAACCTGGTGATCCCATTTCTTTCTCACCGTCCTAAGAGTGCTTAACGGTTTAAACACATGGGACTTAAACATTTGTTCTGTGTGAGTGTACATTTTAGATATTGCTCTCACTGTATATTTTGGCAAATTTGGGTCATAAGGTGTTTTCTTGTCACCATTTCCTGAATACCAAAACGTCTTACATAATTGCAATTTAGCCTTAACAATAATAATAATAATACAATTTCTCACGTTTTAGAATTGATTGTTTTGGCTGTGTGGTTATACAGCATTGATACTTGTATTAACATTCAGCAGCAAATTATTAAAGTAGTAGTAGTTAATGGTGGCTTTAAGAACAGTGGAAAATTTATTGAATTGATTTATGATTAAATTGATTT
Source organism: Cyprinodon tularosa (assembly GCF_016077235.1). NCBI lineage: Eukaryota > Metazoa > Chordata > Actinopteri > Cyprinodontiformes > Cyprinodontidae > Cyprinodon > Cyprinodon tularosa. The sequence goes on along the minus strand of NW_024039718.1, from coordinate 959,434 downwards.
AATTTTAGGAATTAGTGAGCTGTTTCACAATAGTAAAATATTTTTTTCTTTAATACAGCCCTACACTCTCCTTAATAGCACATTACATTCTCTAGAAAATACCAATAATTAAAATAGCACATCGTTCTAAAATTTGGCAAATGTATACTTTTTTAATGACTACAATAATCATAATGTTTTTTATTTAATTTTTAAAATGCAAAATTAAGCTTTAAAACATTTTTTAACTGATAAGTTACCTACTTGTTTCTAAGGAGTTTATTACTGCCTTTAAAAGCCATACATTCCTGGTGTAGTTTAACACAATGTGTCCTAATGAAATGAAAGATAAACTTGGGTTTATTGGTGAATTATTGGTCTGTTCTTGAAGTTAAAATATTTAATTTCATAAATGGAGGTGCTGATTATTTTTTAAGAACAGTGCATCCAGGGTATTGGGCGGGGCATAAATCAAATTATGCTTTAATTATGGGTTACCTCCTTTCTTTGTGCAGTCAGAAGAGTTGTTTTCTAACAAAATCCTGTCATTCTACCTAGAACTTTTCAGGTATTCTGTCCATAATCTGGGATAAATGCAGGTAATAGATTAAAACGGAATTATTTACAAAAACGGTGATTACCGCTGTAATAAACAATGAACATGCAGGGCAGCTGAAGCACAAAGACTCCAGTTTGATTCAAACTAGAAGTAGTTTGTCATGAGTTAATCAGATTTTATCACTGTTCTTGTCTTAATGAAAGAGAACATTAAAAGGGTTATATACCACTACATTAGGGAGATATTAATACACAAAGACTTAGAAAAACCCATAAAACTTCTTCATGATTACAAGCCATGTATTTTGATATGGTATATGATTGAACCGACATCAGAGAGGGAAAATTTTCTCTCATTTTTCAGCTTCCACTGCATTTGCAGCTTCAAGTCTTTTGATGTATGGATGAATCGTCTTTTCACATTAATGCCCAGCAATGTCTGACCATTTAAGTTCTGTCACAGATTGAATTGGATTTTAGGCTGAACCTAGACTGGACCCTTCTAACAGATCCATGCCCGCTTTGGTCTAAAGCATTTCATCGAACCCCTGGCTGTATGTTTACAGTTGTAGTCCTGCTGGAAAGTTGGCATCCGACCCAGTCGTCTTCCTGTTGACTCCTTTGTTCCCGCAGAAGAAGAGTCCCATAACATGATATCGACCCCCCCAATTGTCACTGAACTAAAAGTATGTTTTAAAGGTAATGTTCAGCTCTGGTCTAATCTGATAAAGTAAAGTTTCTTAACCCTGGTCCTCAGGGCCCACTGTCCTACATGTTTTTGGCGTTTCCCTGCCTCCACACACCTGGCTTGAATGAAAAGATGATTAACAGGCCTTTGCAGCACTTGATTGCTGCTGAGGAGGTACTGCAGCCAATTGAATCAGATGTGCTTGAGTACACAGTTAAAAATGGGAGTTTATCTACTTAACACTAAATGGAGTATTTACAAATATACTGAGTGTAAATCTGCTCAAGTGTTGGAGTTAATAATTGTAAAATTTTACAGCCATGCAGTGTAACTTCTACTCTATAATGTGTTGATTTCAACCAATCTCTGAAAGAGTCTTCTTGTTTTGTAACACGAGTAAAATTCTGAAAAAAAAAAAAAAAAAAAACTATGAAAATCTGTCACCACCTACAGAGTAAATTTTACACTCATTTGGAGTGGGACAAAATGTTTTCTGAAGTAACACAAAAGCCACCTAATAGTAGAGACATCTAAAACATGAAGTGGGGCCTCAGGGGCCAGGGTTAAGAAACCCTGTGAAAAACCACCTGGTTTGTTGGTGTATCACATAAAATCTGTGAAAAATAAATCTGTTTAAAGTCTGGCAGAATGTGGAAAAGTTCAGTAGGTAGCCTTTTTTTATTTTTTCATAACCAAGCAAGATATCTTCATTCCCACATTTTAAAAATTAACATATAGATTAGACAACAAAAAATGAGAAGACAGATCAGTGTCATTGAATGACTTACAATAGCATTTGGATAAGAGGCTTTTTTAAGGTGCTGAATATGTTATCAATGAAAGAGAATTTGTAAAACTGCAAAACTGAAGAGTATTTCAAATTAATATTTATAATTTGTATGGGTTTTAAAAGAAATAAAGAAACTCCCAACCAACTTTCCTGGAAAATGCAACAGACCTTCTCACAATTTCTACATAAGCTTTTACGAACCAGCAGGTTTCTGAAGATGAAAAGGAGAGAAAATCAATTTAGCTTAGACTAAACCTGATAGGTTTTGAATTATAAATTGCCCAACATTAAGTAACATTTATTTAAACTACAGGAGCTAAAATAGTGTAAACAGTATTTGATTAGACTGTCATCACAGTCTAATGGCTGGGAGCGTTGAGCTTAATTAGAACACAGAAGAAAATCGACGAACTGGGAGAAATCATCATAGCAAGCACCACTGATTGGTGTTGTATACCAAAAATGTCACTTTCTGCTTCTAACTTGTTTTCAACTTTGCATCCTAAATTGAGATTTAATCTATGGAGCATTTAGATGCACAATCTAAAGATACAACCCCAAATATAAAGTGTTAGAACTTGGAGCCAAATGCTGTCTGGGCTGCAATATTCACCACTCTATGTAGTTCAGGGTTTCAGATATTATTTATGTGCAGGCATAAGGGGAGCTTGAGATGCAGGCTTGCAAGCTTAGCACATTTCTCTACAAACTCCAGCAACAGAGTTTTAAATAACTCAACAGCTGTAATGCACATGCTCCTCTGCAGTGGCTGTGCTCCGACAGCAACAACTTATCTGTGTCCTCATTTAACCAGCAATGTAATATGTGGTGCAGGTTTGCAGTGCAGCATGTGCCTGTGAGTTCACTGATCAGTGAGATCATCAGGTGAGGCGGTTTTTATTATGTCACAAGATGGATGGAAGATATCCAGGGGATGATTAGCTTATAAAGGAGGTGTGAGCTGCAGTGATGGAAGCTGGAGGAGATAAGGCAGCTTTCATGTCAGCCAGCAGTCGCAAGTGGGCGGGGCTAATCCACTGTCACTCACACAGGGAAGCCATGCTGCAGCTACACTGTGGGGGAGGGGCTGTCTGCGCAAGTGCTGTTCTGGGATGGCTGAATTTCTAAGACTGAGTTTCTGGGTGGATGGTTTGTTTTCTGCCAATAAAAGGTTCTGGTTCTGTAAAGTCAAAGGAAAAATGTATCATCAGGGCCTTTAGTCCTCATGGCTCTACATTATTACATATTCAGATATAAAACAATATCACACATGCACAAATAAAACTGATGTACAGAAAGGAGTACCCAATCTAGACTATCAGTGAGCCATTTCTGCTCTACTTCCTCAGCCAAATGTTTGACTGTGCCTTTTTTGGGTTCACTGGCTTCTCTGTCCTGAGGCTAAATGCAATGAAGTGAAAGCCTGTAAATATGTCAGAAATAATCAAACACAAAGTTGTTATTCTTTTAAGGCCCGTGAATATTTGCTTTTTCTTAGGGTCTTTTTAATATGAATTAACATCCAGCACCTAATTAGCATAGGTTGTCCAAAATAACCTGCATATGTCTGATTAAATTTACCTTAGATGGACTTTAGCTAAAAGACTACATTTCTTTGTTTGATACTCTGAGAAAATAAGTAATTAAATAACGATTTATCCTGGCTTTGGAGTTCAAACATTTTTTATAATCTCCACAAAGAGATCCTTTAAAATGTCCATCAGCGGACAGACAGTGCTTATACTCTAGGTTCCTAGATCTTCATATCCATTAAGAACAGTGGTCAAAATTACTAAACTGACTAAAAATGGCAAGAAAATGAAAATCAGCAACAACAGAACTACAAAGTCACAGAAAATACTCATAATTTATCATAACACGTTTTTGCAGAGTTAGGTAAATGTTAAAACTAATTAACTGCATGGATTTATAAGAGGAAGTTAAAGGTTAGAGAACAAAAATACAATAAAATTCAAAGAAACATGCTGTGAATACAGATACATACATGAGATACTTTACATCTCAAACATACACACACAGACACACACAAAATCATTAACATTAGACAGAAAATAACAAAAAAAACTTAACTTACAAAATAATTGAAATGTAATTTTGTTACGTTGCTTTAAGTTAGTGCTGCTAATTTTTCCTTTATTCGTGTCGTTTATTAAAATTTCAACAGCCTATATTCATTGTCTAGAGTGCCCTTAAAAAAAAAGAGTAAGATTTTAATAAGTTTTACTGCTTAATAGGAGCTAATTATAAAAAAAAAATGCTTCCAGAGCACTTTTCCTTCGTTCTATTTTGTCTTGATTACTTTTCCTTACCTTAAATGTTTCATCATGCAGTTAACTAATCTAGAAATCAATGACTTCACTTAAACAAGCACAGCTAATTGATATCAGCTCTTAAATGGTCTTAAAACCATGTCCGAACTGCAAATCTGACACTGATTTTGAGTTCATTAATTTCACTCACCATTTCACAAACTCATCTGCATTTGGCATTTAGAGGTTGTTATGTTTCATGCCTATCAAAATCGAAATATTTAAGGAGATTTTCTATAATCCATTTCATGTTTACTGTGAGAAAATACGATTTAGTTATTTTCATTCTCTCAGCGATCGTTAAGTTCCCTAGTTCATCAAAAACCAAACTCTACATAAATGGTCTGCAATTTAAAAAAATCTGAAATATACTATTAAACAATACAACACTCATTTATGTGTAACCCATTGCTCGTAAGGAACTTCAAAGGGAATTAAACTGAACTGAAAAGTGTCTTAATGGGAACAAAACTGAAATTACAGATGGAGGGGTATGAAAAGAGGCACATGTGCACTATTAGTCCTCTGCTGTTAAATTAATTTGGATGCAATTATGAAATGTATTAGAAAAACAGAGTCAGAAGTAATCCCTTCATCATGGACACATTAGACATACACTGTCACTCTATATTACGGTTTAACAGATGCTTATAGACAAATTAAGCATGAAAACAGTCTAAGTATGCTTGCTGGTGAGGCCTACTATCATGAGCAGACCACCCTCCTTATTCTTGTCCAGAACACTGTTTTTTTTTTTCGTGTTGCTTTTTTACTGTAAGCTCTCTACAGTCCAAATTTCTTTGTGCTGAGAGTAATTTGTATTGATTGACTTTGACTCCATCCGTCTAATTACTTTTCTGTCTCTGATATTAACAGCTGTTGGGGGCAAAACATCACTGTTATTAGGTTATTATGAGAATAATTTGTTTAATGTTCCTTCAAATAACTTTCATTATACACAGTAGAGCTAAAATCCATGCAGCTTACTTGCTTTAGACTGCAGCTAAATGTCGTTTGAAATATCCCATAATAGATTATATTATACTGGTTAACATGGTTCCAGAGGTGGGTGGAGTACGCAAACATTACACTCAAGTTAAAGTAGAACTACCTTAACATCATTTTACACAAGTAGAAGTAGAAAGTAGTCCTCTAAGTTGTTTGATTTAAAACAAATGGTGTTATGTGTAAAAATGATGTAATCAGACGGGCAGTTATTTGCAAAAAAAAACAAAAAACACAATTATTAATAACTTAATAACATAATTTGATAATAGCAGATTCAAATAGGAAAAACGGTTGTCTACATCAAAATGTCAGCATACAGTTGTGCTTGAAACTTTAGATACCCTTCCATTAAAAAAAAATCAGCTGGCAGTAAATTAATTGAAAATTGACAAAATTAATAATAAAAAACACTAATATAAAAAAAATGGAAATCATATATATATATATATATATATATATATATATATATATAACAAGTAAGCCTGATGGAGCTCCTTAACTACATTTTTTTTAGAAAAACTTTTGAGTCTGGAACATTTTGTTTTGAAGAATATTTTTTTTATTTAAAAAATTTCTAAATCACTGTTTTATTTTAATAAATGATCATTCAGTACATTTTTATTTATTATTACTTTTTTCTATTCTATGTTATCTGAAATACTAGTCTGAATTCATCATTCAACTGTCAAGTGTAGCTGTTTGTTAGGAAAGAATAAAGAACTTCCACTGTTTGCTCTGTTTGTCTTTATTGCTATAGTTACTCATAGTGGGTAGAACAACCAGAATTTTTACTCAAGTAAGAGTAGTGATACTATCGCAAGAATATTACTTAAGTAAACGTGTAAGGTACAGTAACCTGCAACTACTCCTAAAAGCACTTAAAAAAAAACTTGTTCAAATTTATGTAATTAACCAAACATAACAAGTTACTTCCCAACTCTGTTTTTTTTCTGGTGAGTATAAGTAAAATTTAGATTTTAGTCCTCTCAGTCCTAGTGTCTCTTATTCTGAGTCTGATTTCTTCTTTTTTCATCATATATATCTTTTTTGAGCTCTCACTCTGTCTCTTTCTCAGTGTGAAAGATCACAGTCTTGTTCTCTCTCATCGATTTGCCTTTATTTCACATAGGAGCGCACTTCAGCAGGCATCAGCACAGCCATGCTACCTCCTGCCGACACTTTCACCTGGGCGCACCCCAGGCTCCCATCTCAGCAGAGTTCCCTCTCGGACACGCCGGCCAGACCCCGCAGGCGGGCCTGGCTGCCCACCTACCCACCGCACACCACCCGACACTCACTGCCCTACCTGCACCGCCTCAGTTTCAGGACGTGTCAGGGCCTTCATTCCTACCTCAGGCCTTACACCAGCAATACCTCATCCAGCAGCAGCTCTTTGAAGCGCAGCAGCGCAGGATCCTTCCCCACTCATCCAGGTACTGATGGTATAGCATGCAAATTCACATGCAAATACTTAGAAATTCAATTAAAGAAAAAACGCCTTTTAATCTAATTTCAGAAGAACCCAGGAGCGTATTCCTTTGAATTCTCATCGGTTGCGTTCAGGTTATGAATACTCCCCTCCCATCCATGTTCCTCAGCCAATAACACAGCAGCAACGATACCTGGCTGAAGGCACCGACTGGTGAGTCCTCATCTGGGATTAACTAGAATCCTTCTGAGTTGAGAAATTATTCTATATTTTCCTCTCTGTGCCCATCTGTCTTGTAAGAGTAATAATGCTGATTTAGTCCCACTCATCTGTTCCTCTCTCTCTTCAGGGATCTCAGTGTAGATGCTGCTCTCCCTCCTCAGTACCAACTCCAGCAGCTTCCGCAGCACTATCAGCATTACCTGACCTCCCCTCGAATGCACCACTTCCCCAGGAACACATCATCTGCCCAAGTGGTACTGTTGGTTTCTCTGTTATTCTCTTTTTTATCTGGTTGATGAGTATTAAGAATGTAAAACAAGGATTCAAATCTAAAAACACAACAACAACTGACCATGGCTGATGATAGGTAATGCAAAAAAAAACTTACAGGATTTGATGCCCTCTTCCTTTAAAACGTGTTGTCAGATCATCATAAAATGCAATGACTTTAGCTGTAGCTGCTTTTGTTGCACTAGTTGTCCAGAACAGCTTGTGTAAGCAGAGTAGAAGTGAAATATCCATGACAAAAATATAACAAACAAAGGCAAAAATAGGAGCACAACACCAGCAATACCAACCACATAACAATGCCATGGAAAAGATCCAGGATGGATGTAGGTTATTTTGTTCCTTTGCAATCTCATACAATTGTTATTTAGTTTTTTATTTTTCCAATGACAACTTCTTCAGGTATGAAACAGAAGCTTCTTCTATAAGTCATCTATATTTCTACCTGCCTGGGAGTCCTTGTTTAGGCACTTCACCTACCAATGATTTAACATCTTTTTCTTAAAGGAAAACCACCATCTTGTTCTTTTGTGTTTGGCTGTGTCAATAATTAAATGCTTTTGTCTAATTTTTTTTTACATTTCATTGAAAGAAGAACTGAGGTCATTGTGTTCATTTTTAGTTCTACTACTTGCTCTCTTTCCTTGAACGTTGGTGCTCTTAAACGTTGTCTAAAGTAGTCTTTTGTAAATCTGGGAATGATTTTAGATGATTTTAGAGTCTGACTTAAATTTTGATCCTCAGATTAATTCTGCTCTAAGTAAAGGTTTTCTTTCACCTAAGACATACAGCTAAGCATCACGTAGTGCTAACCAGACATGACTTAAGGAAATTAGGCCATGCCTTTATTACAACCCATCTTGATTATTGCAATGCACTTAGTGTTGGGGTTAGTCAGGTGTCACTTTCACGTCTTCAGATTTTCCAGAATCTTGCAGCTGGGCTGTGAATAGGAGCTTGTTCTTGATCATTCTCTTTGCACAGAGTGTTTAACCTATCTTTATTTGAGATTTAAAGTGATCATAGTTACTATTCTTAGCCATGCTGACCCTGAGGAGTGGACCCTATGAGGACCTCTTGTTAGTTTCTTGTGAAATATGAAATGTCCTGACTTAACAAAAAAACAAAAATATATATTTTGTCCCAGTGTATGCTCCTGACCTAAAGGGACTATAGTAACGTATGACATAATTAAACCCTTCACCACACAAAGTAAAACTGAGCAGCAACCTTCAGAAAGATATCACTGAATAAAGACACACTAAAGAATTAAATTATAGAATTAGAAACTTACTTTTCAGCAACTATCAAAATAACATAGAGATCACATGCCAGAAATACCCCCCAAAAATCAGGCAAGAAACAAGGAAAACTTCAGAAGTACAAAGTTGTAAATGAGTTAATTTAGGACTGAAACTGTTCGTATTGATAGCGTTAGGTTTGCAGCGATCTTTAAATGTTTATCAATCTAAGACGGAAGATGAAGATTGGTCCATCACGAAAGCTACGGAATATGAATTTATTGAACAGGTTGTGTGTTTTTACTGTTTTACTCTTCTCTGTTCTGCAACTGCTAAGCTATTCACCAACTCACTGACTGTTTACAGTATATAGTTTGATTTTTTTCCTTTTTTTTGTATAAGTATCCCAGTATGTGATACTTATGTTTGTCTTTAAGCTAGCTAAACCTTGTAATAGACTACATCTATGGCAACATCTTCCATTTTTTGTCAACTAAATTTGAGTTAATCTAATCCTGTTAATGCTTTTTTTTTTCTTTTTCAGGTTGTTCATGAAATTAGAAATTACCCATATCCTCAGCTGCATCTGTTGGCCCTGCAGAGTTTAAATCCTTCAAGGCACGCCACAGCTGTGCGGGAAAGTTATGAGGTAAAACCTTCAACTTTGAAATGTATAAACAGTGAATATCAATATCTACTTGCTTTGCATTCTTAAGTAGTGGTCTGTTTCTAATCAGCTTTGTCTGTCTTCACTTTAAATAAGAAAAATTCTCCCCTTATTGTACTATTTCTGTTTTTTAATAGTATGTTATCATCCTAATTAACATGTCCTGTTTGAACAGGAGCTGTTGCAGCTTGAGGACCGACTGGGAAGCGTCAGCAGGGGAGCAGTCCAGACAACAATAGAAAGATTCACTTTTCCACACAAATACAAGAAGGTATTGCAGATAATCGGACCAACAAAGAGGCACAAGCATTATTATTTTAGATTAGTGTGAAATATGCTTTTATCTCTGTGGGATCTGATCTGCTAACAGAGAAAACCTCTGCAACTAAAGATTGGAGAGGAGGAGGAGGAAACAGACGTGGATGAGAAGTGCACTATCTGTTTGTCCATGCTGGAGGATGGAGAGGATGTCAGGTAGGTGACGCTCTATAACTGCAAAATAATTAGAAAAGTTTTCTTTTGTCCCTCTTGAACTAAACCAGGAGATCCATAAATGTCAAATGATTGCTTTATCTATTAACAAATTGTTCATAAATCTTAGATTGTAATTCTGGGAGCCAAATGGAAATGAGATGCACAAAGTTGGTAGAAGTGTAAAGCCGACAGGTTGCTCAGTTTTCACTGAATGATGCTTTGCTCTATACGGTTGCTAGGCAACTACAGAAGCAGATGTAGCTGACGATGAGCAAGAAATGACCCAATTCCAATCCCTCAATTTATCCATCTCAGTAAAAATCAATGACACTTTATTTTAAATCTTTTTTCATCATGAACAAAATCTTTTTGTTCTGAATGTGCCTTAAAATTAGACGCACGGCCACAAATGAACTACTACAGCTGAAATATTACAGGAAGTCACTGTTTGATGAGAAAATAAAAGTAAAGAAAAATCTTTTCTGCATGGATATGGAAAATTAAAACTTTGATTTAATGCTAAAGCATTTCCATAACTGATTATTAACAAGTGAAAGCAGCTTTATGAAATATATTTTTATGTTTTTCTGCACTGAAACATTATAATGTGTGTCAACACATGTCAATTAAATTCCTGGTTCTCTTTATTATTCCATCTCTTTATCCAAAATGTTGGCTTGTTTTCTGTGGCAAAAGTATTTGTGCTTTATTTGCCACCTACTTTTTAAACTTCAGGACAAAAAAATTAAAATGGGTTATATTTTACAGACACTGAAATTCGTATATTTTACAAACTTCAGAGTGTGGATCTATTCCTTAAAGAATGATGCACATGGACATGAAACTCAAACCAAGTTGGAAACATAATCTTATGGGGAATAAGAACAGCACCCTGGGGGTAAGAAAGCGGCTTGGTTTTCAGCATAAGGGGTCCCAGCTGTCTGAGAGGTAAGTGGGTGAAGAATGACGACTGAACAGAAGCAACCTCTATGCCCGAATAAACAAATGTTTTTCCCCTGGCTTTAGAGGTTTCTAACTCTCACGTAACTATGTTCATTAAGGGAGTCTATATGAATCCACTCTGCTGTCTCTATGTCTTCCAGGCGATTGCCCTGCATGCACCTCTTCCACCAGGGCTGTGTGGACCAATGGCTGGCTACCAGCAGGAAGTGTCCAATCTGTCGGGTTGACATCGAAACACAGCTGAACCCCGACAGCTGATGAGATTTGACTCCTTGTGATTCACTCACTCTTGTGTGATTCCTTTCTCTCTTCCATCCTGGCTTGCCGGTCAGCTCCCACATGACACAGTCCATGTGTGCCCTCCAAACCTCCCTCCCCCCACCTTAGTGGGTGCTTTGCCAAATGTCTCCAGACTTCACGCGGCAATGAAAAAAAAAAAAAAAACCCTGTCTAATTAACGCTTTATTGAGCCAAGCTAGAACAGCATGAGAGGCTGAAAATGACTCTCTTTATATAGAAGCACATCCTTCTGGGAAGCAAACGACACTGGAACCCAAAACCACACACTTTCCTCATGTACACAGGGTTTACTTGTAGCTTGCTGGTTGTGAGTGGGGTGTTGTTGCAGTTGTGGTGTTGTATTGTAGGTAGCCACGGGCTGTGTAGCATGTCCTCAAAGCCATGACTCTCTGTCTGATCAGTGGAAAACACATAATCACACACTAAACTCTCTGCTTTCTCTCTTTCCTCTGATTCTGACACAGACATATGCTTAACAGATACTAAACTGCTCGGATGCCATGTTTACCCTAAAGATCTTTGTGGTCGTAGTAGAGTAGCAGTAACCAACAAGTGATATTTGGTGGACTATCGCCTTTTTGGGTCGAAGCACTAGCTAGCTAAGTGTTTTGATCATATCATACAGCTTTGACTTTTTGCAATACAGCCGTATTTTTTACCTGGGCGTTGTCATTTTAGTGGGTCTCTTTCACTCCTGTGTGACCAGAACCCTGGTGATTGGCTGGTTTTGTGTTTAAAATGTTACAAATAAGTAGAAAGTGTTTTTTTTAATTGGTATGTTTTAAAAAAATGCATTTGATTGCGTTGTAGCCTGGATCTACACACAGGTTTGGTGCGTGTGCGTGTGTGTTTATGTGCGTGCATGTATGCTCTGACCTGGTGTGTTTAACTAAACCAATATTTTCAGCGGCATGTCAACTTTGCTTTAAGAGTTAGGGGCAATATCTGTATTCAGACCACATAGGTTAGATACAGCAGCCGCCAGAGCTCTTATACAACATGAAACCAAAAAAAATGGGGACGAGGAAAAGAAGTTATCATGCACTAGGCATGGGCCAGTACGAGATTCTTGAGGTACGATAACAATTGATTTGAACTTATTATGGTAATTAGAGAGAACTTTTAAATAATTGTTTTAGCTTAAGACAGAATGAAAACAATTAACTCAACTTACTTCTGAAAAAAGAAAAAAATGATGTTTCGAGCATTAGAAACATAGTTTTAATATTGTTAATATTTACTTATCAGTTTTTTTAAACTTGCATTAGCTATCATTTATAGAAAAGACAAACGCTAGTAGTTTTCAGATGCTAATTGAGCACAAATTACTTTATATTTTTTCACTCTGTTCAGTAGATTAACTCCAGCATCCATCTTTCCCTAAAACAGTGTAGATGCTTCATTATTTGCATGAATTATGTATGCAACTTCAGGACCAGCATTCTTAATTACAAACAAAAATTATTTTGCAAGGTCAATATTGATAAAAGCATAGGGGAATATGTACTTAAACTCCTGAAAATAACTCATAATTATTCAAGCTCCTTCATCTTTTAAAGCTACAGTGTGTAATAATTACAGGGATATACAGTCAGAAATGTAATATATTATACATAACTATGTTATTTATCATCATCTACGAGCTCAGCCTCTTAACCTTAATATTTGCGTTGCCTTAGAATTCATTATTTATAATTACATAGGAGCGGGTCTCGCAGCCATGGAGGCAGACATCTTTGCGCTACGGCAGCGCAGAGCCAACAAACTAGCGATTGCGAGATCGCCCATTACTCTCGAAAGTAACTACGGCAAGTTGAGAGAGATGAACTGAGACGGTACTGAACAATAGATGGCAATATTAAAATGATCTATGTAAACAAACCTCATCACTTGAGAAGGTAGGTGATGCGGACGTCCTGGAAGACATTTTGTCCCGTAACGCTCGCCGTACTGTTGGGGGGGAGAAGCGGTGGGGGGGAGATGTTCATGTTGCTGCGGTCTGCAGTCTGAACGTTAGATGTCGCTAAAAAATTACACACTGTAGCTTTAAAGACCTAAAAAATTGCTGTGATTAGGTAAAGTACCAGATTTAGCTGCTTTTTCAATTGTTACAGTTGAAATTGGAGAGTTAAAAAAAGTATGTTGATCTGGGTTTATTTATTTTTTTGTTCTTTTATACTCAGTGTGAGAATGGTCTCTGTATATTTGTTCATCTAGGAAATGACGTGGTAGGAAATATGCCAAGCGATTGACCAGGATGTCATGCTCTAATATGTTACCACCAATCATAAAAAGATGTAGGTATTGTATATTTTAGTTCTTGTACCTAAAATCCTAAATAAAGCCTTTTTGTTTTTCAGAATATGAAATTGCCTCAAATGTAAAGTTGATCTAGTCTGTAGCAGACAAACAAAAATGTGAGATTAGGCTTTTCCTCTGCAGGATTTCTGTTACTAACTTAAAAAAAAAAAAAAAGTTCTTTGGTGGATACTTCTAAAGTGATATTTCAGCCACAGTTTATTAAACGTAACTTTTTTTAGTAATATATTCCCCTGTGAACAGCACCTCACATGACAGAGCTTTGCATGAATATGTCTGTGTATGATTATTAAAACAATACAATAAAAATAAAAAAAACTAATTGGATTTCAGACTAAACATGAAGCCTCTTGTGTACAATTAGCTATAAAACAAACTAGAAGTTGGAGAAAAAAACCTGCTTAATGAAGCTACCTGCTGTGGCTGTTTGCCAGTATTGGGTTGATTAGAAGCATGCTACTCTAAGCTCCTTAATTGATGTTTTAAAACTGAGTTATATTATCTGAGTGATCAATGTTATTCATTTAGCTTATTCTTTCTATCATGATGATAAATATTTTAACTGAAATAGTTTTTTTTTCTTTTATTAAGAAAGAAATTTGGTAAAGTCCTGCCAAATAGCTGATCTGCTGTGTGTAGCAACAAATAGGGGAAAGGGGGCATCATAACACCTTTCTGGGCATTTCAGTAAAATAAGTTTAGTCTGTAGGATAAAAAAATTTAGCAGTTCTCAAACTCAAACTTTTCTAAACCTCAGTACTATAGACTGGCCCATGCCTATGATGCACTGCAGAGATACAGAAGAATGAAGGACCTAATTGTCCTTCTACCTATTTTGTACTTTAACTAGTCAAATAACAAAATAAAGTCTACTAGCAATGCATGTTATGTAGTTGATATTAAAAGTCACCTCGGGCAGCATTACCGTACCTTAATTGAAAGGGTACAAAGATTCCTGTGCATGACTTAGTTAATCTGAGCTCTGACCTTCTTCTCAACACTAACAAAACGAACGTCAGACAGCGGCTGCTCCCCTGACTCGTAGCTTGTGTTCATCCTGTCCCCTTCAGTGACGAGGGTGGGATTATCTTGATGTTTACCTTATTGCCTATAAAGAGCAAGCACATATTACAATAGTTCTAGCAACAAGCTGTTTTCCTTGGAATTGCTTTGGATATAGATTAATGCAGTGCTTAAATGAGAGGGGAGCATTTTTTTTACATACTGATCCTGTGTGTTTGTGTGACAGGCCTCCCTTCGTGGTTGCTTTGCTGGTTGCTATGCTGTACTCCTAGAAAACATAGGGCGTGAGGCGACGAAGGCAGCCTCACTCTTGCAGTGCACACAGACGCAAGGTAAAGTAACAACAGGAAAACAACCCCCCTTTTTTTCCCCCTCTTCCCTGTTCCACAAAGCCATGTGTTAAAAATCACTATTAGGACCTGCACTGTCCTATGCACTGTGATGGCAAAGGATCAGACCATTCAATTCTCGTCTTGTGCACTGCGAGTGTTGACTCTGCCTCCTCCTTTAGTGGAGACATCTGTGATGAAGTTTTCATAGTTTACACAGGGTGTTGTCAGCTGAAATGCCTTAAGTATTTAACAATCATAATTTATTACTAATTGTAGATATTGTGGGGATGTATTTAATTTTATAGAGTTTTTTTAGAGAATGACTGAGTCATAATTTATTTATTTAGAAATAACACAAGAAAAGCTATGAAAAAAACAATTACCTCATTTTTGCATTGTTTGAAATGGGAATGCTTTGCATGCAGTTGTACTATTTGAACACTAAAAGTATATATATATATATATAAAAGTACAAGTTTAAAAAAATAGCCCTGCTGTTTGATCTTTACAAGCTGGCTATGCGATGTTTACGGTCCCAGACTGAGCTACTGAGCCTGCTCTCTGTCTGTCTCCCATGTGGTGCTGTGGATCTTAGTTACATTCCATTTGATGCAATCTCTCTGATCCCCCATGCTGTGATGTGGACAACTGCAACAAAGTAAACTGGTCTTTGGTTTGTGATCTTTTTTTTTGCACTCAATTGTTTGATATACGGAACCCTCTCACTGGCAAAAAAAAAAAAAATTATAATAATAATACTTTTAATGAATTAACTGGCTTTTATTTTATATGCTCTGCTTTTTACAGTGGACAGTCTTAACTTTTTTTTTTTTTTGGGAGCATGTTCCTTTTTGTCACTCTTGTATCTGTCTTTGATTTTAGATTTTTTTTCCAAAAACTTTGAAGTCATACGCATAACAAGTGCCTCGCTATCAGTGTTCTGAGATATTTCCAAAATACTGAAACCACTAACAGTCAGTCCATAATGCCACCCTGCCTTATTGGTTGCATAAATAATTGAAGAAGGAATCATGTGAATTCTACGTAAGCGATGGTTTAAATTTCAGTGATGTGGGGTTCTGTGAAGAGATTTTGAGCACTTAATATGATCTTGAAATATTCATGCTTATTTTCAACACTAAAACTTTAATTAGTTGATATTTTCTGAAGTTTTTTTTATGAAGTCTTTATTGATATATAGATCATAATGTAATGGCATTTTTATTATCTAATCTCCTGGGATTTGCAACTGGGAGTTTGGCAGCTTAAGTACATCCTTTTAGTTATCTTACTAACTTTTTACTTACACAAAATGTGTTTTGATTCAGGCAGACCTTCAAAAAGGTTTTAATTTTCCACCTTAAACACATTTTGAGGTTAGTGTTTCCAAAAAAAACAAAAATCTGTTTTAACATGTCAACTGAGTAAATTCTGGCATACTTTAAAGACAAATATGCACGATCTTCAAAGATTTAAAATAAGCATTGCTTGGCAAACAAAGAGGAAAAAGTCCATCCTGTAACTTATAGAAATTCATAGAAACCTTATAGAAACTCATAGGAAATTACATTTGCTTATTCTCTACCCAGAATTTTTAATGGCTTGCTAATAAACATATGATCTGCGTATTCATCAGGGCTTCCAGCAAAAAAAGTATGCATAAACTGTTCTGCTGATTTTACACATGCAATATGAAATTCTCCATGTTGGAAGTTCAGCCCTTATCTGGCAGATCACATTTAGACTTTAGCAAAAAACATAACAATCTGCTTAATTTTGCAATAGTTTTGATTCTGCAAAACTTTTTTTTCTGATCTTAATAAGCTAACACATGCATAACATTCTAATACCACTAAAGATTAAGTTAGGCTAAATGCACAAATAGCTATTTTGCAACCAATGGCTCTACAGATATGCTGCTCATTGCTTGCTAACTAAACAATCAAACCATGCGATGAGTGATAGGCAGCGCTTCTCTATTTATCAATTATACTTTTTACAACCAGATATATTTTCGGACACAAATTAATCTTTGTTGTAAGCAAAGACACAGTGTAAAAACTCTCTTTCAGGCAGTTGCATGTGGACATTCGGAATATGTCTTTAGGAAGACTTTATTCGTTGTGGAATTGTAACCTTTTAAACCTTGGAATACCTTGACTCATATGCTCTTCAAAGAACCCCTCTAAAAAAATAAAAATAAAATAGATCTACTCTCATTTAAACTTTATATGAAACTCTTAAAGTCACAAAGCGTCACTTGTAAAATAGCTTGAGGCATGTTTCCACTGATGTGTTTTCAAGCACTCAAGTGTTCATTTCCCATCTACTTAACTTTCCATCCCCCTATGCTTGGTACTCCTCCCACTCCTACTTCTTCTCACTTTTCCATCCGTCCACATTCAGTCTCATTGCTCTTCTCAGTTTAAGAGAAAAGACATGGATTACAAAGCACAAGTTTTTTCTAAAAATGCATGTTTTCTCAGGTGCCAGTACGGTCGCAATGGTTTAATAGTGTATTGTGAAAATATATACAAAGACTATGGGGGAAAAAAGGTAGATTTTTTTTTGCTGCTTGAATCCGAAGAACAAACACGAAGAGAAAACAAGCCAAAATGTGCCAGTGAAAGGGCTGCCGCCAATCTTGTGTGAAAATCTGCTGTTTAGCTGTGACTGCGCAATGTTTCCAGTATAGGATATTTTATCTGAAAACAGAAGTATTTATCATTAATATTAAAGCAATAGCGCATTAACAATGATGAGTGTGTCAATGAAGAAATGAGTGAAAATATTAGAGGTAAATGTTAGATTCACATGTGATGGAATTTTGTACTTTATTTATTATTTACTACTAATAATGACATAATGATTTTAAGGTTTGCATTGCTAAGCCCAAAATCTTTTTTTTTTCATATTATTTCTAATTTCATTTCATGGCTTGTATACTATCCTTTTTTATGTGCTCTTTTTGTAATAAACTGTATTAAATTGAAAATGTGTGGTTTTGTGTAATGTTATTTCTCTTGGATTTCTTCATGAAGCTAAACTGAATACCAACATTTTATGGGTTAAAAAAAATATTAAAAATGGCTTAAATTTCGATTAATGGCAAATATTTGGCACAACAATTTTTTTTATCTTGTTTTGGCTAAAGAAGAAACTGGTAATTGACCTATAACTTGTTATGACATTCAATTAGGTGATGATGGGAGATCTAACTAATGTTCTCCATTTAGCCCAGTAGCAAAAATTATCCAGCATCTTATTTCTAACTGTGGCTGTCTGATGTGCATTTAGAGCTGGATGAATTGTTTAGGGCTAGATATGGACTGATTCACTCAAAGATAAGGTTTCTCCACAGTCTGAAAGAGCTTGGATCAAAGCTAAAAAGAAGATAGATGGCCCCAAAAATATAGTATTTCCTTTCCTGACACCGTTAGTTCATTTCTATATTCAAAGCCTGACAATTGCAAAATGATCTACAGTAGATTTTTAGATTAAGCTTTATACATTAAATAAAATAAGCCTACAGTATACAGCCTATATACTTTATGTAAAGGAAGACTAACAATAATAACTTTTCCTTTAGGACACTAAAATATTACCACAAAACCTACGTGTTTCTTCAGTTGAAAAGGCTTTTTCAATTTTCAGTCACATAAAAAAATCTATAGCTGGGCTTTATGAACCCACAAGACACTGGAACACAGTGAAATGGGTTATCAAGGTGATTATAAAACAATTTAATCTTTAAAAAAATGTATATTTACAAAAAAAAGTTCTGTGCACTAGGGATAAAAAATGGCACATTAACAGATTTCTTGATCAATCAACATATTACCTTAACTTTTTGCCATTTTATAAAACCTGTTAATGGAAATATGCTCAGTTCCTGAGTTAAAGAAAACATACCCGAATTTGAATGGTTTTGGTTATTTGATATACGAGGTACTGTAAGTCCTTCTGTTTTTGGCCCTTCCAGAAATGTTTTGATTGTCAGTATTTTGGGTAGACCACTCTAGCAATCTGTCCGTCCGCTCTCTTGGTGTCCAGCCATTTTCCACAGTGGAAAATTGTGGTGACACCATTGGCTGTGTTGGTGATTTCCACCCTCTCCAGCAACCACCCAGGGCAGAGGCCAGAGTTGTCATGCTCCACTCGTACTCTTTGCAAATCGCCCATGTCCAGCATTTCTACCACAAACCGATCCGTCTGCCCGCGTTCAAAGAGGTTGCGAAACCTCTGCCGCAGTTGCCGGCTGCCTGAATCTCCGTTGGAGCCGTAGATGGTGATAAAAACATTGGCATCTGTTCCTGCTCCCTTTTCATCACCTGTGATGATGATGATTTCGTACTTGACGGGTACTAAGCTACGAGCTTTGCTTGCAAAACTCTCAATGGTCTTTGTGCACTCAAAGGTCAGGTGATCATCTCTCTTTGGAGAGAGTGGGATAAGGGCATTGCAGTGGAAGATGTACCTAAAGAGACAAGAAAGGAAAGGTGTAAAGTTTGCTGTCTACATGGAATCAAACTTATTAAGGTGTTGTTAGAGTGTTAGCAGAATTTTTATGTTTTCTATAAGAGTAGAAGCGGTTTTCGTACTTGTTTCCAAGCTCTTTTTCTGTTACAACAACCTCTTCTACATGCCAGTAAGCCTCCCCTTTCACTTTCTTCCCATCTTTGGGTGTGTGGCCCAGACAGATGGCAGCAATATCGCCAACATTCTTTGATGAAAACTCAAATCTGTCAACATTTCCCCTGAAAAGAAAATGTTTACAATTAAGCTGATTTAAATTTTTATTGTTAACTTTGGGGCCTATTTCCATGTTGTACGGATACTGCAATATTATTATTGTGAGTGACTTTGGGTAGTGGTTAAATTCTTTTTTCTTGTGAGATTATCCTACTTGTTAAGGGAACACAAAATTAGGCTTTATCAGAAAAAAAAAACTAGTTGGTGAGGAAAATACCTACCGTAAAAACCTCTTCTTCTTTGAGGAGTTCTCTATTACAAACTCTTTAGATCGGCACTTCTTCCCCTCGAGTACAATCCATGCATTCTCCTTGGTTTCTTCTGCGTCTCCAGTAGTAACGCAAATTTCATACTCTTTCAGAGACAAGGTGCAGAACAAAGCCACAAAAAATTATTTTTCGCTTCTTGTATTTTAGTTTCATTATTTAGCTTTTGGATACAGAACCCTTTACACATATTATTCCATGGTTAAGAATCTGTTAAATCTAAAGATTCCACTTTGCAAGATAATTTCTAGTGTATTGATTACTTAGATTATATTTTATGCAATCATCGCTTCAGAGTCCTGCCCCTTTTTGATGTTTCTCTGCTTCAACACCTGAACTAAATGGCTGAATTACCTCCTTAGCATGAAGTCAAGTTCTCAAGAGTGCTGCCAGTGACCTGATTATTTGAATTTGGTGTGCTGAAGCAGAGACACATATAAAAGGTGCAGGACAGCGGACCTGGAGGACTGGAATCCAGAAAGCCTGGTGTAAATTGACCAAAAATGGTTTAAGTTTCTTATACTGTTTACCAAACTGCATGGATGAGGGAAAAAAAAGATATGTAGATAGTGGGTTTGACTCATCTCTGCTATGCCAATAAGATAAAGAATATTTCACATCAGGTGCAATTCTGAACAGAAAAATACACTGCTTGGCCAAAAAAAAGGTTGCCACCTAGATTCAACTAAGCAAATAGGTATGAGCCTCCTTTTGGATAATTACTGCATGGGCGATTATCTTTCAGCTGGCAATAAGTTATCTAACCCCAACTGGTGCAATGACTTGCTTCTCATTTCCTAAACAACCATGTCGAAAGACACATCCCTTGGTCGTGGAAAAGATGTTAAGTCTGTTTGAGAAGGGTCAAATCATTGGCATGCATCAAGCAGAGAAAACATCTAAAGAGATTGCAGAAACTACTAAAATTGGGTTAATAACTGTCCAACGCATTATTAAAAACTGGAAGGATAGTGGGGACCCATCAGCTTCAAGGAAGAAATTTGGCCGGAAAAAAATCCTGAATGATCGTGATCGGCAATCACTTAAACGTGTGGTGAGATCAAATCGAAGAAAAACAACAGTAGAACTCAGGGCTATGTTTAATACTGAAAGTAAGAGCATTTCCACACGCACAATGCGAAGGGAACTCAAGGGATTGGGACTGAACAGCTGTGTAGCCTTAAGAAAACCACTAATCAGTGAGGCTAACCAGAAAAAAAAGGCTTCAATTTGCTAGGGAGCATAAAGATTGGACTGTGGAGCAATGGAAGAAGGTCATGTGGTCTGATGAGTCCAGATTTACCCCGTTCCAGAGTGATGGGCGAATCAGGGTAAGAAGAGGCAGGTGAAGTGATGCACCCACCATGCCTAGTGCCTACTGTACAAGCCTGTGGGGGCGGTGTTATGATCTGGGGTTGCTGCAGTTGGTCAGGTCTAGGTTCAGCAACAGTATGTGCTTAAAGAATGAGGTCAACTGACTACCTTAATATACTGAATGACCAGGTTATTCCATCAATGGACTTTTTCTTCCCTGATGGCACAGGCATATTCCAAGATGACAATGCCAGGATTCATCGGGCTCAAATTGTGAAAGACTGGTTCAGGGAGCATGACACATAATTTTCACACATGGATTGGCCACCACAGAGTCCAGACCTCAACCCCATTGAGAATCTATGGGATGTGCTAGAGAGCGCTTTGCGCAGCGGTCCGACTCTGCCATCATCAATGCAAGAGCTTGGTGAAAAATTAATGCAACACTGGATGGAAATAAATCTTTTGACATTGCAGAAGCTTATCGAAACAATGCCATAATCAAAGCTAAAGGCGGTCCAACAAAGTATTAGAGTGAGTGACCTTTTTTTTGGTGGCGACTTTTTTTTTGGCCAGGCAGTGTATAATCAAATAATTTCAACCATCACTGGATAAATAGTTTCACAGAATGAGCTTACTAGTCTTTTCGTTCAGGTCTAAATAGTCATTGTTGGCACAGGCCAGCTCTCTCATTATCTGCCCATCGTCATC
Organism: Cyprinodon tularosa; assembly: GCF_016077235.1. Classification (NCBI taxonomy): domain Eukaryota; kingdom Metazoa; phylum Chordata; class Actinopteri; order Cyprinodontiformes; family Cyprinodontidae; genus Cyprinodon; species Cyprinodon tularosa. The sequence continues at coordinate 937,780 of NW_024039718.1, read as the reverse complement.
CTTCTTGGAAAGCCAGCGGTCACATGGAAACCGGAATGTTTTGTCCATAAACTCATCCTTCACATCAATGTGCTCCAAGTGCCAACCTGGTGCAGGACCTGCATAATAAATGAAACAGGAAAAAAGGGAGAGTAAATTGTCTAAAATATAATGCATTCACCCATTTTAAGGGAGATGTTTAAAACAGTATTTTATTGTATTTTTTGATAATTAGCACCACTGCTCTCATTCTGAGAAGGAACTTGGACAAAAACTATGTAAATTGCCATATTAATATATATATAAATTAAGCAGTGTTGGAAATTTATGGCAAGATTTTGGACTGCTTTAAGACACTTTACGGCTTAGCAGTTCTATGTACAACATTTCTATGTCCTGTCTTACACAGGCCCCTACTGGTTCACAAACAGACTGAAAGCAATGGAGAAAAAAATGTAACGATGGTGCCAAATTCTGAACTATCCCATACATTTCTTCCTTTCATTTATGAAAAGAAATATAAAAGAAAATCAGGTTTATACAACTTTAATGGTTTATAAACTTTACCTACTCAGGAAATTGTGTCCCAAAAAGTGTTTTTTTGACTGTAGCTTTACTTCTTTGATGGAGGAGTTAGCTTTATTAATTATAAGTTACCTTATAAATAATGTTATGTAAACAATGTAAGAAAAAATGTGCATTTATTCAAAGCAATGAATGCTCTGAGGTTGGAATACATGGGGAAATGAATGCAATATTTCTCGTTTTATTTCATCATGTAATTATTCAGTTTGTGAGCAGAAGAACATTGAACTTTTTTTTATTTTTCTAGCAAAACAAAATGGTTTGTAACTATTCCAACATTACAGTATTAATTTATATTAGATGATTTTTTATTTTTGCTTTAGTTTTTATCAAATCATTACATTAAATGAAAAATAAATGTTATTATTAATGTTAATGGACCCTTTTTAAGTCATAAATTGTGTGGTAAGTCAGGCTTTATTCATTTAGCACTTTTGTAAAATGCAGCTCTAGCTTCACAAGTGGAATATAAGCATTAGAAATAAAAGTAGTTGCTCATACAATTTCCTCTTTTAGCAAAGCAAGACAGATAGGATACCAAAAACAGGTTTATAATATCACAGAAGAAGTAACAGAAATCAAAACAAACTTAGTCAAAATGGTCTTTAAATTCCAGGTGGTTAATTTCAGCTAACTTTATGTCATCTGTCCAATTTTAATTAGTCCAATTTATAGAGATAGTGTTTATTGGAATAGCCAACCTGTGTTATCGTGCCAAACTCTGACTTTGGAGAGGTCTCCCAGGCTGAGGATTTCAGGGAATCGGAAGGTGTCCACCTGCTTACGCTCAAATTTGTTGGACTTAACGGACTCCTTCAGTGCTAGTGTCCCCGTGTCACCATTCTCTCCAAAAACAATGACCCACACATTGGCATCGGTGCCGGCCCCTGAGCGGTAAGAGCAGAGATACATTAAGAATTAAAAACCAAGAAGGTACATAATACAGAGTGCTCCATTTTATTCTAGCCTTATTCTTTAAACAAAATAAACTCCTTTCCAAAATCACAAAACTAAATTACCTTTTTGAATCTAGGCAAATGTGGACAGGATCTCTCTGATTGTAAATTAACTTAGGTTATGTCCACATATTAAAAATAAAACTGGACTGTGAAAATTTTTCCTTAGAGAGACCTACGCAGAATATTTGTATAGGCTGTACAAAATGAACCAATGCTATTTTTTCAGCCATAAGCAGTAGCAATTTTAAAGGGGAATTATGGGTAACAAACACTTGCAAAAATAAATAAACCAAAAACATGCAATTTATTAATTTTTTTAACAATTTTACACAGAAATAATACCATAAATTCTAAAGTCTCACAAATGAACTGATACCAGTTTCTGCATGCATGCACCCTCTCACCTATTTACTGTCATTTGCATGCATGTGCCTGTGTCATCTTCATTTTGGCAGCTCTTGTTCCCAGATCTACAACATTTGCTGCAGAGCTGCATCCTAGTTTCTTGTAACAGCTAGAGACAAAGAGTATTCTTTTGAAGTCTGCTCAGACTTCTCGCTATGCTATCATATTGATCAGCGGTACAAGTGTGAAAATACTGAAGGAAGAAAATACGGCACAGCGGTGTGGATGACTTCTAAAGGGCATTTCTTTCATCACCACGCGGGAGTCAAATGTGAAATATTTCTCTTTTTCATCCTGCAGGAAACCTCTGAACAAGGACACTTCGAGCAAAGAGAAAAATGAACATACACAACCTGAGCTTTCGACTGTAACAAACAGGATAGACTGAGATGTATTTAGTTACTTTTTAGTATTGATCTTAATTACAATCAGCATATGTAATGCTGATGAGATGGGGGTTCAAAATTCACCACGGACAGATGTATCCCTTTGAAAGTGGTGTTAAAAACAAATTGACACAGTTGACAGATGAAAGGTTCTTGTTAACTACATAGTCCAGTGGGATCTTCCTGGCAGAGCTGAAGGATGTCTCTGATGAAAGAGGTTGTCTGAGCTGCTCTCCTCAGTTTGAACACCCCAGGACTTAACCTGCTGCTGACCTGAGATGAAAGGGTGGCTGGATGGATGGATGACTCTGTTCCTGATAGGTAGACCTGAAATGGCCCCATACGCTGCCCGACTCTAAATCAAATAACTTCTATTACCTCTCAGGCGTGCTCAAAATGTTAAAATTAAAAAAACATTTCAAGCAAATTCCTCTATGATTTCATTTTTAACTTTTTAATCTTTAATCCTTTCAACTGGTAACTTGATAGTTTTTTGCATGAAGTTATGGTATCTCACCGTCTCTCGTAACTGATATTACTTTATGAATCATAATTCTATAGTCTAATACCTATTTAATAAATGTATTATTTTAAAGCCATAATATCAGACAAACTTGAAAATAAGCCTTTCCCTTTTTTGAGTATTTCTTGTAGGCTTTTCAACATACAACCTAAAAAGCAAATGTTACCATATTGTATTATCTGAAAACACTGCATAACTGCTTATGATTGTAAATATTAATCAAATTGTTTCTTGTCAATAAGGATCTTTCTCACATGAGTTTGTTGAATGTAAGTGTGCAGACTCCATAGCAAAGCACCATAGAATGGAGTAAGCACTTTATTTCTCCTATGGATCCCACTAATCAGGTTAGAATTTGGTAAATGCAAATAAGTAAAGGGTATAAAAATTATTTCCCCTTCTGGATTATATTAAAAACAACTTTAACGAGAAAACTAAAGCTGCAGGACCATTGAGGTGACATATGTGTGCCTTGTGAGATTACCATTTTTAAAACCAGAAAAGCCTTCGGCAAGCAGCAAATTCAGCCCCATAATTTGACTTACAGCTATAGCTCAAACTTTAACTTACACCTATAATAGAGCTAAATATATCCTGGATATCAACCAAATTTTAATGAACTATTCCTTGACATGTTGCGCACCTACGGTAAAAAACTTTTTAGAATCTTTTGGCACCGCATGTTCCTGCAGCCTTTGGTGTCAGTTCTGCTCTCTCTTTCATTCACTCTGCTCTCTTCTTTGATCAGCAGATAGAGACTTGCAGGGAGGCATGGCTCCCTTTAACTGTGTTTTTGTATTATTTGTCTTCGTTATAATACCGATGCTGAATTTATAAAAAAGTCACTGCTGCCACTGTCTGGTTTACTGCTTGTCCTATAAAAAAATGTTAGGGAAGCCTTTAAAAATGTCTAACTTTCCAAAATGCAATGGATTATCTGTGGACTGAGGTACCCCTTTGGTAAAAAAAAAATCTTTAAAACGTGTTTATAACTTTTCAAGTTACCCTGTACACAGACAGAGAGACACACACACGCACATTCTCCTGAAAACATAACCTCCTTGTTGGAGGTAAAAGTGTTTTATAAAGATTTTTACTTTTTGTTTGTCCATAAAATAATCTGGTAATTATATTGTTGTTTCAAAACCATAATTGTTGCCTACATATAAAGCCTTAAATGGCCAAGCTCCATCTTATATCAGTGATATGATTGTTCCTTATGTTCCAAACAGAGCACCTTGCCTGTCTACTTTTAAGGGCAGACTTAAAAATGTCTTTTTTGATAAAGCTTATAGTTACAGGGGCTCAGGTTATCCTCAGCTATCTCTCTACTTATGCTGTTATATGCTTAGACTGTTGGAGGACATAGGGACCCCTTTTTATCATTCTGCTTCATTCTATCTCTATTCTCCCATTCTGAATAATCTGTTTGTTCAATCGCTAACATTATCAATCTATAACATTATGCTCTCTGCTTTTTCTCATAGCAGCTTAATCTGGTCTGTTCCTGTTTGGCTGTGGCCCCATCCTGTGAAGAGAAATATCAGATGTGCTGCTGCCATCAACACCTCTGTTTATCTGTTAGAGTTTGGTCTGTTTTTAAATGTATTCCTGCTTCTCTCACTGTGACTAACTGTAGGTCCTCTCTTTGATCCTTTGACATGGGAGCTGGTGCAGAGCTTGTCTGCCTGGCTGTGTGTTTCCTGGATGGGGCTGCCTGTGGAGCTGGGTAACAGTAACTCTGCTTCTTTCTGTATGTCTGCTTCTGTCCCTTGAAACCCAGACGGCCTTGGCAGATGGCCACTCACAATGAGCCTAGTTTTGTTCTGCTGGAGGTTTCTTCCTGTTAAAAGGGAGTTTTCCTCTCCACTGTCGCTACAAGCATGCTTGGTGTGAGGGATTGCCTTCAAGTCAATGAGTCGATTAAATCAACTGGTTTTCCTTAGATTGAAAACTTTGAACCAATCTGACTGTAAGATCTGGTTGTATCATCTCTGTAAAGTATTATCAACTGGTGCTATATAAATAAACTGAATTTAACTGAATTGTTGAATTAATAAGCAATCTCTCTGAATGCCCAGCATGGATGTGTACCCACTACCAGCATAATTAACTATAGAAGCAGCTTTTTTTCTCAGTCTCTGGCCCAGATCAACAACAGTTTGCATAATAATATTTTAACTAAGTTGTATAAGCTCAGAGTGGCTTTTTAGGGTAAAGCAACACATTATGAGACAACTTCTGTAGGTGAGTTACTGTATAAGATCAACAGCGAGCTCAAAGTAATGTTTGACTGTTACATGCTGGGGTTAAAAGTAAAATCGTCCCTAAAAAACAGTTGATTTTGAGGAGGAAACAAGACCATCAGCTGCTTTCATTCAAGTTTACACAACAGAATTCACTATTTCAAAGTATTTTGGTAACACAGTTGTTAGGAAATATAGAGATATATAGATATATAACTATAAAAGAGAAGAAAGAGCTGTCAGGTCAATCAATCAAACATCGATCAATTATCAGAGTTGGCTTAGCACAGAATACTTCCTAATAATTTTTGCAAGGTAACCCCGCTACTTTTCTCAAACAAAACTTTCCACACTTCTCCATTTTTACTGAATAAATCCCACACATAAATATAATATACGTCTGAACTAACATTTGAGAAGAAGATTTTGCAATCACAGTTACTCTTTATTATCATTATCACTCTGGCAAATTTAGACTAGGTTCTGGGTTGCTTAATGCTTGCTTTATGTTTTTTACGCTATGCTTATCTCTTGGCTCCGCGCATTTAAATGAATAGTCTTTGTAAGTGTGTGATAATATAAATGGACTCTGAATATTTATTAACCAGCTTTTAATAAGAAGCTAATAATATAGCGCTATTAAAATTCAACCTATATTCTGAGTTTCCTTTAAAAGTATTCACAGAAACTTGAGAGCAAAAAGCATTTCTCCTTCAGATTTATTTATTTTTTGTCTGTTTCAAAGCTCTCTGGAGGAATTTCAAACGTACCTGCGACATCACTTGTCTTGACCTGGATGATGTAAGTGGTCAGCTCCACCATCACCTCCTCTTCCACCACAGCAGGCATCTCGCAGATCATTGTCCTCTTAGGTCCACGAGTTTTGGACAGCCATTCCTCATAGGTAAACACAGACACCTCCTCTGTGCTCAGGTTACGCATGATCACCTGTATTCAAAACAGGTATTGAAATAATGCCAACATGAAGCAGCAAAGCTGTCAATCACACTAAAGGGAATCATAGAAGATGACATTGGATTTTGTTTTGTAAGATCCTGGCAATATAAATAGAAATATTAATACACTGTTGTTCATTAACATAACTCATGTTAATCAACCAGAAGTGAAATATAAAAAAAATTAAGTGTATTTGTTGCATATGCACCAGTTTTTTTTTTATTATGAGGGTTGAGCCTTTACTAGATTAGGGCATGCATAGATAAATTAAATTTATCAAAGCAGTGTCTTCTATGTTTTATCTTAAGCCTCTCTCCTATTGGCTCAGCTTTTTGCATTATTATTCTGCATGCTCACCAGGTCAGCCGTCGAGATAAATTCAATACACAGACTGACTTTTTTGCAAAGGCAAGATATCTGCTTGTGATGCTGAACACACAAAGCCCTGCGTAAGGGTAACTCAAGGAGATTCTCACAGTAGCAGAGTCCCTGGTGAAAATGGAGACGGGATGGGATTTCTCACCAACTTCTCTGTTGCCCTGCAAGCACCATGCCTTTAGCAGACAGCGTTAGCATGCTAGAGATGTTCCACCCTATTAAAGCTTTAAAGCTGAAATTTCAACAAGGTTCAGCATAAACCAGTAGATAAACCTGAATGTTTTTGTAACACATTCGAATTCACCTCATTTGAATTTATTCTTTATAGAAAACTGTATTCAATTAGTTCTCTATTGGCTTGAGTTATACTATTTTTTAACCAGTCTCATTTATATTCTGTGGAGTGCGTCTGACAGGAATTTTCAAGGAATTTTCCTCATTTATCAGTTCTATTTGACAGAGAATGAACAATATACCCTATAAGGATACTTTGATCTAAAACATATCTTTATGTGTTTAAAGGTTGATATGATGCAAGTCATAAATCTTTAGTCACCTTTTACATGGTTTCTCAGGATTTCCCTGGAGATCCTAAAAAAATATCCCCATAGGGTAATGCTACCAACACCATGTTCTAACATGGGAATGTGTGTTTGGCTGAGGCCCTGGCAAGCTTCTTACACATTTTTTGTGTCTTGGCGTATAGCCAATTTTTTAAAGTTTCTGGAAGCATTTAAATGTGCTGAATTGTATTTAGGGTTGTCTGATTAGAGTCTATGGCAGACCAGGAGAGGCACTGAAAAAGAAAACCTGCCATTTTAAATTGTAATATTTAACTTATACGATTTCAAAAGTTTATGTTACATTTTAAATTGAATTATTAAAGAGGAATCGTAAATTGTATCCATTATCCATCATTAAATACTGCAATTTGGATTTTAAAATCCTATTTCTAAATGGATATTCAAAAAACAAAAATTAACAATCAAATTTTAAAACCATTTTCCTAATCACACATTTTAAAAGGTTTTTCCTTTTCTGTTTTCTTTTTCACCTTACATTTTCAAATCCCTTTTGCAGTTGCATTACCTTTATACTTTCCCCTCTCCATTCACATTTTGTGTGACCCTTCTGGTCCCTGAGCACACTGGTAAACCAGTTTAACCAATCACAGTTTCTCCTCAGCTGTAACCAGCTCCCTCATTGGTCTTTTTGTTGACCTAGTGTTGCAGTACAACCAACTGATTTCCAGTTTGTTCAGGGCTCAAAAGGGTAATGGAAAAGGTAAATCGAGAGGGTAAAGTAAAAAGAACATGCAATTTGAAGTAGGACTTGAAAAGGCAGGTTAAAAAAAAAACAAAATGGAATAAGGAATAACCTTTTTAAATGTGTGATTAGAAAAAGGTTTTTATAAAAAGATTTATGAATTTAGTTTTCTAACTTTCAAAGTAGAAAAGGCAATTCAAAAATAAATTTTCAAATTCCAGTATTTAATAATCGATTAATTACAATTTACAGTTCCTCTTTAATAATTGATTTTGAAATGCGGAATAATAAAATGCTTTTCAATTTTGATTTCAAATTGCCTGATTAAAATGTTACATTTGAAACAAATTCTGGTTTTCTTTTTCAGTAACTCTCTATGTCCTCAATAAAAGGGAATTGAATAAACTTTTAGCACACATTTGTTATCAGTAAAAATATATAATAAAAAAGAATGAATGCTTTTCTTTTCCATTCCTATGGGCTATTTTGTCTTAATCTGTCACATAAAAACCCAGTAAAATACAATGAGGCTTTGAATGTAATTGACAAATTTAAAAGATTTGTCAAAGATGCAAGGGTTGATACCGTGAGCTCACCTTGTCAAGAAACCAGTCTGGTCGACTGCCTGAGCCATCAATACGAAGCCTCATTTTCCTGAGTGGAGCGATGTCATCAATCTCCACGTTGAAAGTGTCTTCCTGACCGCGCTCAAATCTGTCCTCCACAAGAGACAGCTTATTGTTCTTAATCCTTAGTGACATTTATTTCAAAAGCAGAGAGTTGAAGGAGGAATTTGAAAAGCATATAAATATGTTTAGGCCACCTGTCCTCATTCTTCTGGAGCAAAATCTCTTCTGTGCTGCCGTTGGCACCAAACACAGACATGAAGATCTTGGTGTCTGTTCCAGCATTCTGCACATCTCCAGTAACAACTGTAATCTCATATATAAGCTGAAAACCAGAAGATATTTCTTATATCAGAAAACAAAACAAGACCCAATTAGATGATTTTTTTTCCCCCACTGATCAGCACTGATCAGTGATTCTATAGTCTGAAAGTCCAAAATTAGCCTGTTGAACACACAATAGGTTAGCTCTACCAAGGTTCACTTGGAAGCACAATGATGTTAATCAAACCTGTATTCTTTGAAACATGTTGAGACTTATCTCTTCTTTCAAAGTGGGATAAATGAAGACTTTCATCAGTTAAAATGAAATGTATTACTGCAAGGTTACCTGTTTCATTTGTTTTGAAATATTTGCCGCCTTTTGGAAAGCTTCGGGTTAAGACGCATTTTCCAGGCAGTGCAAACATAAACCACTGCTGTAGTAAACTCCTCATGCTAATTGTATTAATCAGAAATTATTATTATAATCTCAGAGTAAAACCGTATTTGACACCTACTGCTTTTTTTTAGTTAAATCTGCTCAAATTATAACAGTTGATCACTCATGCCAAGGGAATAATTAATTATTATAAATGTTGTTCTAAGATATATCAAAAAACAGATCAAAGCACTGTTGAAAGATGTTATGAAGAGGTGGTCTGAGACCTTTTATTGTTTTCTTATTGTAGGAATAGTGTATGAAAAGTTGTTTGCTGTTGCTGTTTTTTTTTTTTTTTTTTACAAGAATACAGTTAAAGGGGAAAAGAAAATTTGAAAAACTAGTCCTTTTTTCATCATTAACAAATGTATTTCACACATTTTACTAACAAGATGACATAAACCTTATTCTATTAATTCATGTTTTGTGTGTGGTAGCAAAATTATTAGTTTGATCAAGAATTATTAAAAAATAACAACTGCAAATATTTATAGACATAACTGTGACAGGATCGAGTACTTTTCAAACATGGTCAACACATGGTCAAAAGTGATGATAATACCAAGGTTCTGTTCTGTGATTATGACACGCCATGATTAGCTTATCACTCCCAATGACTTTATGAATCATACATTTGTCAATTACCGCGAAGCATCAACCCAGAAGATTAAACAACATACACTATATTGCCAAAAGTATTTGCTCACCCATCCAAATTATTGGAATCAGGTGTTCCAATCACTTCCATGGCCACAGGTGTATAAATTCAAGCACCTAGGCATGCAGACTGTTTTTACAAACATTTGTGAAAGAATGGGTCGCTCTCAGGAGCTCAGTGAATTCCAGCGTGGAACTGTGATAGGATGCCACCTGTGCAACAAATCCAGTCGTGAAATTTCCTCGCTCCTAAATATTCCACAGTCAACTGTCAGCTGTATTATAAGAAAATGGAAGTGTTTGGGAACGACAGCAACTCAGCCACGAAGTGGTAGGCCACGTAAACTGACGGAGCGGGGTCAGCGGATGCTGAAGCGCATAGTGCGAAGAGGTCGCCAACTTTCTGCAGAGTCAATCACTACAGACCTCCAAACTTCATGTGGCCTTCAGATTAGCTCAAGAACAGTGCGCAGAGAGCTTCATGGAATGGGTTTCCATGGTCGAGCAGCTGCATCCAAGCCATACATCACCAAGTGCAATGCAAAGCGTCGGATGCGGTGGTGTAAAGCACGCCGCCACTGGACTCTAGAGCAGTGGAGACGCGTTCTCTGGAGTGACGAATCGCGCTTCTCCATCTGGCAATCTGATGGACGGGTCTGGGTTTGGCGGTTGCCAGGAGAACGGTACTTGTCTGACTGCATTGTGCCAAGTGTAAAGTTTGGTGAAGGGGAGATTATGGTGTGGGGTTGTTTTTCAGGAGCTGGGCTTGGCCCCTTAGTTCCAAGGAAAGGAACTCTGAATGCTTCAGCATACCAAGACATTTTGGACAATTCCATGCTCCCAACTTTGTGGGAACAGTTTGGAGCTGGCCCCTTCCTCTTCCAACATGACTGTGCACCAGTGCACAAAGCAAGGTCCATAAAGACATGGATGACAGAGTCTGGTGTGGATGAACTTGACTGGCCTGCACAGAGTCCTGACCTCAACCCGATAGAACACCTTTGGGATGAATTAGAGCGGAGACTGAGAGCCAGGCCTTCTCGTCCAACATCAGTGTGCGACCTCACAAATGCGCTTCTGGAAGAATGGTCAAAAATTCCCATAAACACACTCCTAAACCTTGTGGACAGCCTTCCCAGAAGAGTTGAAGCTGTTCTAGCTGCAAAGGGTGGACCGACGTCATATTGAACCCTATGGATTAGGAACGGGATGTCACTTAAGCTCATATGTGAGTCAAGGCAGGTGAGCAAATACTTTTGGCAATATAGTGTAATTAAAAAATCATGCCAAATTACTTTTATAGGTGCCATATATCGAGAAAATTGACATTATTCTAACAGATAAAAATCATCAAGGTTATAAGCAATTGTGAAGTACCACCAAATTATTGTTCAACCAAATGGTAGAAAAATCCTGCAACGATCCCTCTAAAGCAGAGGTCTCAAACCCAAATCCGCAAGCAACATGCAACTTTTAGAAGTGTCTCTGTTCCAACACACCTGACACCAATATGAGCTCATTAGCAGAGCTTGACTGATGCTAGGTGGTAGTTTAACCATTTGATCCAGGTGTGTTGGGCAAGAAACACACCTAAAAGAAGCAGGACACCAGCTCTCGAGGATTTGAGTTTAAGACCTCTGCTTTAAAGCTTGATAAAACTCAGCGTATTACATTACATCACTACTACTACTGTAGAGAAGCAAATTTATAAAACACTCATACTTTACAAAAGGCCACTTTACAAACAGGATTTTGAAATTCCAGAGTTGTGGTAGTGCGACTGAAATATCACATGGTAAGATTATATACACCTTTATTTTTATTTTATTTTTTGCTTGTGGAGCCATTTTTATCTGATTTTAAAGTGAAGCACAAGAAATGCTATTGATGGAATTTTACTTTCATTTACAAACCTTTTGAGAGATAGCAATGGCTTCTGCATCCAGGACATTGAATACTCTAGAAGTCAAGCCATCTCCTCGATCTTTGGCCAGCCAGCACTTGCATGCAAAGATATATTTGACCCCTTTGGTTGGCACAGCAGCAGCCAGCTCATCAACGAGCCAGCAGCTCTCCGGAGTGGCCCCATCATGGCCGAGCTACAGGGAGGGGAAAGAACAATCACTTCAAACAACAAGGCTATACTTTTCCTGCACTTTGGTGAATGTGTGGGTGTTTGAGAAGGCATTGAAGTGCCCATTCCTCACTGAAACCTTAAAAGCTTCACCCGTTCACTCACCTCCACCCTTTTAATCTCCCCCACATCTGAACCATGGACTTCGAAGTTCTCTAAAGAGCCAGCCCGGAAGCCCTTTCTCCCATCAGGCAGGTCAAGCCACAGCCTCTCGGTCTGGGTGTGATTGACTCCAATTATGATCACATATGCCCTGCTGGTGGTGCTGGCGTCACGCTCCAGCCCAGTGCAGATGGTGATGTGGTATGGTATGACTGCCAGGGGAAAGGAAATTAATTTAGGGAAGTGATTGTTCCCATCCCTATAAAGGCAGGATGCAGGTGTGAACATTTCTTACTTGGTAACGCCATTTCTTCCTCTCTCTTTTTCTTGCTCTTTTTGTTCATATTACTGTCAACACTCTTCACAGCCAAGGTAGGAGTCTTTTTACTCTTCAAGCTCTCTCTGACACCTTCATAACCCTGAAACGTTACGGTAAATTATGTCATGCAGCCTCACCGATGCTTTGCTAGTAGAAGGGTAATGTAACTGTGATTAAATAAAAAAATGATAATGTCAGCTGGAGATTGGTAGTAGAGAGCAATAGAGAGAGTGACAGGAGATTCCTGACTGCAGGAAATCTGGTTAGATTACTGCATCGCAGCAGTGTAACCATGACTTTCTGCACTGCAATGATGATAGTTTATAAATCTCTTTCATTATCTTTAGCTAAACCCTGCTTTATTACATTGTATAGCTTTTGAAAGACAAGGACAAACTAAAGCATATAGGTGTCCTTTCTATACTTTCATCCATCCACCCAGCTAACTAGCTTATATTTTGTGCCAAATGAAAAGGTTATGGTGATTAAGTTTAATTGTCATGCATGTTACCTTCACATAGAAGACTCTTTCGATGAGCCTATCCTCCCTCTTTTTGGAGAGCCAACGCTCACATAAGAACAAGTAGACCTCCTCTGTATCAATGACCAACACCTCCACTTGGTCCAAGTACCAATCAGGACTCATCATGCTGTTATCATGGCGGATTTTTATCTTAAAAACCTGGCCGAGGTCCACTGCTTCTATTGTGAACTTATCCACCTGGAAGTAAAGGTGATGATAAATTAGATAAGCATACACTATAAATGTATTACCTTGCAAAAGCATTCATACTAATGGAAAATTTGTGTTGTATGTTAAAGACCAATGCATCATAATATATGGTGTTTAGGGGAAAACTCATTATATTTACAAACTCTTTTTGAAGTTTTAAAAGAAAAATATATGACAGTTGTTATGTTGATGTCTTTACTCCCTGCTTATTCTAAATCTGAAATAACAATTTGAGTGTAAATGCAGCTGCTCTGCACTGCCTCAAAGCTACGTTAGACAGAATTAGAGAACATCAGAGGGCAAGCAGATCATCAAGACCTGGAAATACACCAGACAGTTTAGGGATACATTTGGGGGTAGTTTTAATGCTAGGTTATGTGATGAAATAATAACCTAAGCTTTGAACAAATCACACAGCAGTAAAATCCATCATTTAAAAATAGACTAAGTACGCTGCTCAAAAAAATAAAGGGAACACTCAAATAACGAATCCTAGATCTGAATGAATAAAATATTGTCATTGAATACTTTGTTCTGTACGAAGTTGAATGTGGTGACAACAAATTCAAACAAAAATAATCAATCAATTCCTCTGTTCTAACTAATGATGGGGAGCATTGCTGGCTTTGGAGTCACATGCAAAAGTTAAACTCCAACCACACGAGGTCTAGTATTGTCCTTCATTAGGAGGAACCCAGGGCCAGCTGCAGCATCATATGGTCTCACAAGGGGTCTGAGGATCTCATCTCAGTATCTAATAGCTGTCATGCTACCATTGGTGAGCACATAGAGCGCTATGCACCCCTCCAAGAAATGCCTATCCAGCACCATTACTGACCCACTCTCAAACCAGTCATGATGAAGGATGTAGCAGATCACTCTCCACGGTCTCTCCAGATCCTGGTGTTCTCTGACAAATGCCAAGCATCCTGCATGGTATTGGGATGTGAGCAAAACCCCATCTTTGGACGTCGGGCCCTCATACCATCCTCATGGAGTCAATTTCTAACCATTTGTGCACACAAGCACATTTGGGGCCTGCTGGAGGTCATTTTGCAGGGCTCTGGCAGTGCTCTACCTGTTCCTCATTGCACAAATGTGGAGGTAGAGGTCCTGCTGCTAGGTTGTTGCCCTTCTACGGCCCACTCCACATAACCTTGTGTACCTGGACACTACGCTGACAGACACAGCAAATCTTCTTGCCAAAGCTCTCACTGGTGTGCCATCTTGGATGAGCTGCACTACCTGAGCCACTAGTGTGGGTTGTAAAGTCTGTTTCAGGCTACCACAAGTGTGAGAGCACCGCCAACATTTAAAAGTGATCAAAACATCAGCCAGAGAGCATAGGTACTGTGAAGTGGTCTGTAGTCCCCACCTGAAGGACCACTTCTTTATTGAGTGAGTCTTGTAATTTCCACCTATTGTCTATTCCATTTCCACAGCATGTAAATTTATTTGAAAAAATCAGTGTTGCTTCCTAAGTGGACAGTTTGATTTCACAGAAGTTTTATTCGATTTAAGTTATATTGTGTTGATTACATGTTCTGTTTATATTTTTGAGCATCTAATAAGACACCTCCAAACCAACATAGAAATTGGCTGTCCACCTAAACTGAAGGGGCAAGTACAACTTAACTTAGAAAAAGAGTAAATGGTCCAATACTAATAGTATCAGTAGGTGCAGCAGAAACTTGCTGCTCAGATGGGAAAATATGTTGTGTTGTGAGGTAAACTACTAGTCACGCACTCCAAAAGTATTCCTTTATGGAAGTTTGGCAAAATAAAAGTCTTTGTTGAAACAAACCACATTAAATTCTGCTTGAAGATTCTTATAAGCTATGAAGGGCAAACGGTCAACATGTGCTAGAAAACTCTTTTCAGTTGACAACAAAATCAAACTTTTGACCTGTAAGTCGCTGTGAATGAGGGAAACTATTACCAGCCTTTACACTGGATGCACTATCAAACAATTTAGGACTCTATTATGCTAGGACAAGGAAGTTGATCAAAGTTGAAAGGAAGATGGACAGTAATAAGTTCACACCATACTGGAAAATATCAGGTTCTAGGCTACAAAAACCTTAGGCTACATTCACACTGCAGCCTGGAGTGATTCAAGCCCGATTTTTTTTGTCAATGTGCGACCTGTATCTGATTTTTTCATGACAGTCGAAAAACCCAGATCCGATTTTTTCAAAAGCGACCAAGGCCACATTTTTATGTGTTCCTAAATCCAATATATCTGATCTTTTCAAATGCGACCTGTGTTTGAACGGCCTAACCTGAAAGTCATTAGTACTCATCAAAGCTCCCTGTAAAGGTAAGGTAAAATTAAACTATCCTGATACATCATATCCGACTAAATTTTGTTAATTTACAAAGGACAGTGGCCATAAAAATTAGTCTGTAAAGTAGAAAATGGCATACCAAAAAACTGTCAATTTTAACAGAAGGTATTCATACAAATTATTGGTGCAGGAAGGCAGGATATAAATGCTTACTGCACAAAAATAATTCATATTTACAATAATGCTCTGCTTGTGTCCTATCACATAGACACCAAGTAAAATGTATTTAAAGTTTTGGTTATTTAAGGAAAAAGGAGAAAGAAATTAGGACAATTCAATGGGTACAAATGCTGTTTAAAATTACTGTTCAGCTTTACTGAAATACTGCATGTCAGAAAATGCTTTCTTACAGATCCACGTTCGAACTTGTTGCTGTTTGTTTCGGACTTGCTCAGCTTTCTCTCTCCAGTGTCCCCAAGGTCTCCATAAATTGTGAGGAAGACATTGGCATCGGTTCCAGCACCGTTTACATCACCCGTCATCACTGAGACATTGTATGTGTGAGCTGTGGTAGGAATTACAATAACAAACAATTATAAATGACTTTCTATCTTGGCATTAGTAATTAACAAAATCCACAGCAATTTTCTTCTTACATATTTGTCATGAAAGCAAATTATTAATGGGAATAAACAAAGACAAAAGGGCAAAGATAGCATACTCTCTAAGGCATCTTCCACTTCCACCTCAGTTACTTTCAGGCTGCCATCTCTAGCAAGTTTCTCAGTGATGATGTCAGAAGGCTGTAGCTCTCGGATTGTTTCTCCATCGTCTTCTGACTTGGCAAGCCAGCACTCACATGGGAAGATGATAGTCTCTGACCCCTAAAGCCAAAAGTAATTTTTATTTCTGAGAATGTGTATTTGTTTTATAGAGAAAACTTTGCTTTAGTCTGGGTTTTTATTTGATAAATGAGATCATATTGCAGTAAAGCCACAGTGCTGAACTGTAGTCAGCTTTCTACATGAAGAACATCACCACCTGCTGACCAGACAAAGCAGTGGCTTTGCACAAGGAAAGTGTGATAAATGTAACTCTAATATTACTCTAAACAGAACTGATATTTGGGCACATGTTTGTGTTTATTAGGATAACAAACATAGATATGAAGACATGAATAACCAGTGTTTATCTCAGTTGGGGTGTTCTTGTTCAATCCAGATCTATGAATTAGAAGTTTTACAGACTCTTGCTCCAGTGCTGTGCATTTGTTCAATAAATAATGACAGTTTCTTTACTTCTTTGGTACTGCTTTATCAGCAAATTATTTTCCAATAAAACAAAACAAGAAAAAACAACACTCTGATTGTCAGCTAAACCAGCCTAAATGTTTCTGTGGACAAAGGGAACTTCTTGAAGGAATGTTTTTTTATCTTTGAAGATTTTTTTTTCCTGGTCGTTCTTGTAAATAAAGGGTTATGATGCATGCTTGCCAAAACATCCACATTTATGAATATTTTCTCAGTTAAGATGTTTACTGTCACCATTCTTTTTTGGTTATTCAGCAAAGGAAATACTAAAGATCAGACATATGGGTTTAATGATTTGGATCATAATTAAAAAAATTTTTTTAAAGAACTCTACTGCTGATAGATAGATAGATAGATAGATAGATAGATAGATAGATAGATAGATAGATAGATAGATAGATAGATAGATAGATAGATAGATAGATAGATAGATAGATAGATAGATAGATAGATAGATAGATAGATAGATAGATAGATAGATAGATAGATAGATAGATAGATAGATAGATAGATAGATAGATAGATAGATAGATAGATAGATAGATAGATAGATAGATAGATAGATAGATAGATAGATAGATAGATAGATAGATAGATAGATAGATAGATAGATAGATAGATAGATAGATAGATAGATAGATAGATAGATAGATAGATAGATAGATAGATAGATAGATAGATAGATAGATAGATAGATAGATAGATAGATAGATAGATAGATAGATAGATAGATAGATAGATCAGTAGATGGACAATTAAAAGTGTTTCACATGAATTAGAAAATAAAATAGAAGAAAGATACTGCTGTACCTTTCCCTTCCTAAGCAGGCGTCTAATCTCCACTCTGTCCAGGTGCCATCCTGGGTTAACCCCCCGGTTGTCATGGCCAATGCGGATCTTCTCAATTACATCCCCCACATCTTCTAACTGCAAAGAAAACCAAATAAATTGCTATTTAAAAGGAAAATTTACTGGGGAATAATGCTGTTTCAGTATACCAGGAGGTTAAACACATTTGTGTTTATTTATAACTTTTTAAAACTTACTTCAACAATAAACATGTCTTCAGCTCCTCTTTCAAAGTACATTCTCCTTTCCCTCTTGTTGACACACAGAGACTTCTGCTGAGTGCACACTCCATCTTTTCCATACAGAACAATAAACACGTCTGCGTTTGTTCCAGCTCCAAACACATCGCTTGTGAAGGTCTTTATCTCATAAGGGACAACTGGAAACAAACAATTCAAAAGCTTTTTTGGAACAAAAAAAAAATGTTTTATATGAGTGCAATATTAAACAGTGATTCTTACATGGTGTGTAAAACTCTGTCTGAAGAGGGTTAGGAAAAAGATCCCTGACGATGGCCCCATCATCTTCTCCTCTGTCCAACCAGCGGCCACAGGGAAAGCGTAACTTCTGTCCAACAGACTGGGCGTCAATCTCTACCCAGTCAAGGAACCACCCTGCAGATCCTCCGCCTTAAACAACCATGGAAATGTTATCGTATGCTGATGTATTCCAAATCTATATCTACCAAACCATCTTTATCTACCACGGTTGTCATGTCCAATGCGCAGCTTTGTCAAGGGTCCAAGGTCCACAGCTTCCACTGTAAATTCATCTATCATGCCCCGCTCAAACTTATTTCTATGAGTCTTTGATGCCTTCAGAGTAATTATGCCTGCCAATATGCATATAATACATAAATGCATCAATATATATACAACTCCCACACAGTATAATAGTTGAAATTGTCACCTGTGTCATCTTTGGTGCCAAACAGGGTCATGAACACATTGGCATCTGTTCCTGCATATTTCTTGTCACCTGTTTTTATTCTTACTGTGTATGTTGTGGACATGGCTGTAATAAAAATATACAAAAGTTCATCAATATGTTTCTCAACAGCAAAGTTTTAAGGTAAATGGGTATAAAATATTATAACAAAAATCAAAAATAGAAGGTATAAAGCTTTCTTAGTTGAAATACAATGCCCCTGCTGACAGACTGCTGTCCTTTTTTCAATAGTTTCTCTATTCTCTCACCTTTTTGTTCCAAACCAAGAGTTGCCTCAGACTCGTCTTCATCTTCATCCCCCTTCTTCATGAAGGCTTCATCCACAGGGACCAGCTCTCTAGCAAGCTGCCCATCATCTTCATCAACAGCAAGCCACCGTTTACATGGGAAAAAATACCTGAATCCAAGTAAAACATTTTCTAAATAGTTTAAAAAACGATGCAATTTTAATTATTTCCAATGTCTTCACATTACACCAGTGCATATTTTTATTCTCTACCATGTCATACCACATGGTGGAGCTCTATTGACATCTATGTTCTATTTATAAAATTTGTCTGTTATCAAAAATCCTGTTAAAAAAATAGCTCTTCTGTTGTGTTAATAACATCCTTCATCATTGAACTCAAAGCTCTTAACATAAAAGACCAGAGACTTCTGATCTAAAAAAAACTGACAAATCACTGCTGTCTTTCTGTCTTCACGACTCACGTAGTGTCGTCTTTGGTGTCTACAATTTCCACTCTGTCCAAAAACCAGCCAGCACTGGCCTGGCTGTTGTCATGTCGGATCCTGAGCTTCTTCAAGACCCCGAGATCGACTGCTGTCAGGCTGAAAACATCCTCCTAAGTTACGCAGAATATAGTGACAAAGTGGAGTAAAGATCTGTGCACTTAACAACCTTATTACATATTTATCAAATAATTTTTGATCCCGCATAACTCAGGAAATGTTGCATGTATAACAAGCAGTTACACTATGCTGACACAAAACCCATTTACAGTAATGGCAAGGGTGAAAAACTTTGTCTTTGTTATTAAGCTTTCATAAGAAAAATGTATTTCAAACTGTTATTAATACCCTACTCACTAATCAATAGAAAAAAAATATTTATTGGAATTCAAGCAATCAACACAGTCTGTTTCCAAAGGTCTTTGGCTGATTTGTCTTTCGTGAAAAACTTTTAAGTCTATCAGGTTGGAAAGCATCCTTGCCATCACCCTAATCTGTAACGCTTTCCTTAGATTTAAGTTTAAACTCTGACTGGGGAAATTTTTATCTCTTCCAACCAGGACAAGAACTTTTGCTATATCAACTGATCACTTTAAACCAAAATATGTTAGACCTACCAATAATTATGGTCCTTAATGGGAATGGGAATTTAAAACCTACAATTGGAAATAGTAGCTTTTATTAAAGTTTTGTGCCACAATTATTGCTACTCTACTTTTACCAAAAATAAGCCAACTGAAGGATGTTTTAAAGTGGTACTTATTAAAAGGATAAATAGTAAAGCTCATTTAGGAGCTGCAGCAAAAAAAGACATTTTGAAGTGAAAAATCTAAAAAAAACAGACACTATCCCAATGCTAACCGGTTATTTGGAAGGTATGTCAGGAAAAAGGTGATTATTGCCTATAAATACAGGAAAATGATGGACTGCAATTAAAGCTGGTTTCTGATGAACTTTGGTATTATATTTTAAAAACAAGCTACGATTTGGCAAGAAAATTTATTCTAACTCTATCAAAAAAAAAAAAAAAACAAAAACAAAACAACATTCAAGAAAAATTAGCAAAATTTCCCTTGACAACAAAGATACAAAATTAACTTCCTCTGCACATTAATTACCTGTCCTTTCTCAAATTTATTCAGGTGATTGGATTTCCTGAGCCACCGCTCTCCTGTATCACCAGTCTCTCCGTAAATAGTGATGTAGACTTTGGCATCAGTCCCAGCCCCCCACATTGTCCCAGTGTATACGTAAACTTCATAGGAGTTTACTGAAAGGAAAGCACAGTAAATCTTCAGTATTATGATAATCCATGCAGTGGCTAATTAAAATACTGCCTGTCAGGCTTTAGAGATAAGTAGTACATTGATGCTCCACTTACTCTCCAATTCCTCATCATCCTCTGTCAGCAGTTCAACCACAATCTCCCCATCCCCCTCATCCCGAGCCAGCCAGCGGTTACAAAGGAAAGTAAATGTTTGCACCACTTCCTGGAGCTGCTCAATTATCTCCACCTCCTCTTCTTCTTTCTTTTTCTTTTTCTTGTCCTTCTTCTTGTCTTTCTTTGTTGTCTCCTCTTTTTTCACCTCAATTTGCACCATTGCCATCGTCAGTCTTTTGATGTCCACCAGCTCCAGGAACCATCCATCTCCAATGCCCTTTCCATCGTGGAAGACTCTTATCTTATAGATTTTCCCTACATCCAGAGCTTCAATCTGCATTTAACGGGAAAGGGTAGTGTTTAATGTAGATGCATCAGTCTAATAAGAGAGTGATTTATGGGTGCATGTTTGGCAACATATTGATATATTCTGGTCCTCACTTCCTACTATGCTAACGGTTAGGTTTATGATTAATGTATAAATTGAATTTAAGTTAAAGCTAAGGTTAGTTATTCAGGTTGAGTGTTGTTGTGAGGTTTACGGAATAGAAAGGGTTGAAAATGACTGAAAAACCATGGGAGTCAAGACATGGTTCTCACTACATTAAGCAAGACGGAATGGGTGTGTGTGTGTTCTTGTTTATGTTATCTATTTAAGATTGTTTTTTGGTATATTTACCAACTTTCTGAGGACCAACAGGCCTTGTGGGGACCAAAGGCCCTTGTGGGGACCTAAAATGGTGGACCCCCATTTTTAATGTTAGGGAGTCAGTGTAGATGTATGGTGTGAATTACCTTTAGGTTAAAATTAGAGTTATATTGGTAGTAGTTATGGTTAGAATAAATGTCAGGGTTAGCAAAAAGGCATTAATAAACTGAATGTTAGTCAATGTAAAGCCTTAAGGATGGAAATACAAACATTACCATTTTTCTGCAGCCTTGTAAAGACAATTTCCCAGAAATATACTACATTGTGGGGACTTATAGTTACTTGTGGGGACCAACAACTGGTCCCCATGAGCGAAGGTTTTCTTCCTGGGGTGGAGGTTAACAAACGTGTGTGTATGCAAGTGTGTTTTCATGTATGTATAAGAAACAACATAAATTAAAAAAAATAGAATAAAAATCTGAGCAGTTTGTCTTTCTTATAGATTCACATTTTGTTGTAAAATTGTAGCTGTCTGATTGCATCCTATAGACTATAAAGAATTTGTCCCTTCTTCCATGTAAAATAGCTTTAGCTCAGTCATATTGAATAAAAAGTGTCTGGGAACTTCAATATAAAATTCAGTCCATGGAGTGGGTTATTTTATTGCAGCCTTAGAATGCATTTGATATGCTTTGATCAAGACATTTATTAAAGCTCTGCCTCTACTTTAAGGGTTTATTTCTTTTTGAAAGAATAAAACACAGGTTCACAGGTTTTATTTTATGTAGGTTGCATATTTATACTGCAACTAAATTAGACACAAGTGGACAACCATTTACTATTTACCTTGCACTTCATAATTATGTGCTAAATCTATGTGGTTGTATCGGGGAAAAGCTCCAAAAGCTCAAGGGGAATTAATATTTTTTCAAGGCATTGTAGATATTATTGTATTTCTGAGCTTAAAACTTCCTGGGGTTCTGGGGGTGCTCGGAGTGGGGTGCCTGGTGGGTCTGACCCCGGGTCTATTGCCCCCATCGGGGTGGGGCATGGGATGCCTCGGGGTGGCCTACAGCGGCCGCTTGCGGTGCTCTTGGGGGTTTCCGTAGCAATAGATGTGGGTTACTGGCCTGGTAACTGTGCTGCCACTGGTTTGGTCCGGGGTTCTTGGGTCCCTGGGGTGTGTTGCCTTCAGGCGGGTGCCCCGGTGGGGCGTCGGGGGTTCAGGTTCTGTGGGGTATGCTGCTATGGGTCTGGGTCGTGTACACCTGGTTGACTGGCCCAGATGCTTTACCCTTCAGGGGTTTGCACTCTGCTAGTGGGGGAAGGGAAGGTAGGGGGAGTGGGAATGATCCCAGCCTGGATGTCTATGGTCGTATGTGTGGTGAGGGGTTTGAATTTTAATGTTGGGGAGGGATTACATTTCCTGTGGGTGGATGGTGAGGCTTTGTGTCTGGCTCCCTTTCTTGGTCCTGGTCCATCATCACCTGGTGCGGGCATTGTCCAGTGCGGGGGTTCTGCATGGTACATTCGGGCTGGCAAGTCAGGGTTTTTTTTTTCAGGAAAGCCAAGAGGTATAGTGGACGGGATGGGGGTGGCTGTGGCATTGTTAGCCCTGTTGCCCTGGCTGTCTCGCAGGCCCTGCAGCTGTCCCTGGCCACCGGGCTATGGTGGTGCTACTGGTGGGGCCTCCCTCTCCGGTGGAGAGGAGTCCCACTTTCACCTACAGCATTTTCATAACACACATCTATATAGGGCATTGTCTGGGGTTGGGGGACACCGGAGGGGGGTCTTATTATGTGGGCTTCAAGTTGGACGGCTCCCCCCAGCCCCTCTCGCACTTAGACGTTGGTTTGGTTTGTTAATTTGGGGGGGGTTGGTGCGCTGGCGCCGCCTGTCTTCTGGAGGGGAGGTGGACTGTGCCGGGCACCCCCTTTGGTACTCCCAGTTTTAATTTCGCCTGAGAACAACACGCAACAACACAACATTTGAGCGGGCACAGGGAGAATCTAGGTCTTCTCACACACCTGTTCTCCGGTTGTCGCCCCGAGTATGGGGCCTGGAGGAAGAGCGGGCCGCCTGGTCCGGGGTCTTGGCGGGAAGCTGTTGCGGGGCCTGGCTAGTCTGGGGGCTGTTGTTTCTCCTCTACCCAAAGGGGGGTGGAGGGAGTGGCCAGGTGAATAATTTTGGGGAGGAGCTCTGGCTGGGTGGCCCGTGTGGATCTGAAGCCGGAACTAGATGCGTTTGTGTGGCGGGAGGCTTTCAGTGGATCCAGCCAGGGCCCCTGGGTTGGCCCCTCTTGGATGCTCTTGGGATCCCTTTGGGCTTCTGGGGCTTTGGGTCCCCCGGTGCTCACCTCTGTGCTCTAGAGGGGTGGGTCTTTGGCTCCTTACAACCACTATTGAGCATTTTTCCTTTGGATATACTTTACATGCACAGGTGCACTCTCACAAACAACTACAGGTACTTGGTTCCAGGTAGTTAGATGTTCACTTCCATACAGAAAGCCCATATTCTGATCTTTAGCTACCACAGTATACATGTCATATTAAATAATACTACGGTACTTATACTTGAGCGATAGTATCAAGGTGTTACTTTATTGTATCTCTTATACTATATCCGTTGGTTGTGCTGTTCTTTTTACATCTCTGCAGGATGAAGCAGACTGAAGATGTTTTATCTTTATCTCCCTTTTATATCCTTCTTCTCTCATCTTTTCTCCTTTTTTTCCTATTTTTCCTTTCCTGTTCTACTTGCAGTGTCCATACATCTGTAATACTCCCTGCATGAATTATAATAAAACTATTTACATGCATTAATCAAGCGGAACACCATGGCGATAGCTGTACTGGTCCACTTGTGAAAGCAAAATCTGTTGGACTCTCTTTTTGGCATGAAGACAATTGTAATTATTGCCACATCGCCAGACAGGACACTGTATAAAAAAATAAATAAAAAAAAACAGACCTTAAAGATTTCAGTGGTGCCACGTTCAAAGTTGTTGGAGCGGCTTTTCAATGCGAGGATTTCGGTTTTTCCTTCTTCTCCGTATATCTGACAAAAGACGTTGGCATTGGTTCCGGCTGAA
Organism: Cyprinodon tularosa; assembly: GCF_016077235.1. Classification (NCBI taxonomy): domain Eukaryota; kingdom Metazoa; phylum Chordata; class Actinopteri; order Cyprinodontiformes; family Cyprinodontidae; genus Cyprinodon; species Cyprinodon tularosa. Next base: position 913,577 of record NW_024039718.1, on the reverse strand, counting down.
CGCACATCACCAGTGACCACTGTTATTTTGTAGTTGATTACTATTAAAGAAAAATAGGAAAGTTCACTCTGAGAAGTGAAAAAAACATCTTTGTATATAAGAGGGACAAATCAATTAATTTTAATTTACATTTTTCAATTTCCAAGACCTCACTAGGGTAAATTTCAACCTCTACTTTTCCATCTGCCTCATCTTTGCAAAGCCAGCGGTGGCTTGGGAACATGTATTGCATCCCATGTACCGGCACAGAAATCTGCACACTGTCCAGAAACCATCCAGCTCGTAATCCTTCATTTGTGTGACCAATCAGAAGACGGTTAATCTACAAGTACAGAGCCCATTAAATGAATACAGACATGAAACAAAGACAGCAGTGGTAATCATAATTATATCTGAGATATAAAGAACTTGCCTTTCCAATGTCGTAAGTGTCAAGGGTGAAAATGTCAGTTCGTGCCGTCTCAAAGTAATTCCTGAGGTCATTGTCGGAGACGGCCAGGATCACTTTTTCAGTGTCACCTTTCTCCCCATACAGCTTCACGAACACTCTGGAGTCAGAACTGGCACCGCTGACACTGCCCGTCTTGATTGCAATGTGGTAGCTGACATCTGAAAACATAACAATTGATTTTCATTCCAATTTATTCACACAAGTAAAATAACAATCTTTTTTAACTTAATGTGGTCATAAAAAATGTGTTTCGAACTTACTAAAAAGACGCACCCCATCTCCAGCTGGAACCAACTCACGGACTATTTGTCCATCATCCTCATTGCGATCTAGCCATCTAAACCAAAAGAAAAACCAACAAGTTAACATTTTTATATATATTAAAGCAATATATTGTTTCTAATAAAATGTTTTTATGAGAGTAACTTTATTCAAATCTCTTGATTGAAGCACAATCAATACAATGGACATAGACAAAACAAGACAATTTACAATAGATAGGATGGAGCTTTAAATTGCTAAAATATTTATTGTATACATTTCATATCTTTGTGCAACAGAAATTAAGTTTAATAAATATTAACATAAGCATTTTCATTTACTTTTTGAGAAAAATATTAAGGTGTATAACGACCAAGTATCTAAAGCAGCAAAATAATTAATACATATGCAAAATAAATGAACTTGAGTGGATTAAATATATGGCTTTGTGAAATAAATTCTGAAAGAATCCTGCACATGCCTCTTTTATTTGTTATATTTTAAATCCCCCAGACCTTCCCAGATAATGAACAAGCCAGACAAGCAGGAAGTACCTTTTTTCTGGAAGTAACACTGCACCCACCCTTGCGGTTGGAGTCTAGTTACAGAATGAGAGAGCTTGTTGGCTGCATGCGTTTAGTCTCCATTTGTAATGGCAAAACCATCCAGCTCTTACTTAACCACTTTAACAAATGTCACTGGAAACCTAGTAACCCCAATCATGGCCAATTTGCATCAGTAATAAGTCTTCTGAAAATGCCGAAGGGATTTCAGACATCAGACATCTTGTTAAGTGGGCTTCAGACCAGATAATTATTATAAAAAAATTTTTTTTTAACAAGCCACTATCTGACATTAAGCTTTTATTGCAATTTCTGTTTTGCATTGAATAGAAAGCTTTTAAAAAAAAAAGCAAAGACTTTTTTTCTTTAAGTCCAAAATAAATATATAAATGTATATTATCTACTGTAGATTAAGACAAGTCTTTAAGGTCCTAAAGCAACCCCAGACCATTACACTACAATACAATATTGTATGCTGATAGATTTAAACTAAAGGTAACATGACTCAGTAGTCCACAGAGTATATTATCTCAGACCTCTTGGATCATTAAGGTGTTGTTTGGAACATGAACATCAGCAGGTGCTTTTGCTTTAAAACTCTACCATGGATGCATTTTTCCCTTAGTTTCTTATTGTTGAATTGGGAAAATCCATACAGGATTGGCACACAGATTTTCACATGCAGTATACAATTACAGTCGTAGATGGTATAGAGAAGCCTGCAGCTCTTAGAGTTTATTCTGGGTTTTCTTGTGACCTCCTGGATTAGTTTCGGTTTTGGATATAGCTCTGTATCAGTTATAATGTAGCTAAATACGTTATTTTATTGTCAATCAACTTGCCTAAAACATGGAAACTCTGTGGCAGAAGACTCAGGTTGTCCTTCTTCTCTGACCAACACCTTATCAAGATACCAACCACAGCCTCCACCACGGCCATCATGACCAACTCGGACTCTCCGCACCTGACCCAGGAAGACTGACTCTATAAGAAACTCATCATGCTGTAGGGAAATAAGGGAAAAACCCGACACTGTAAGTACATTTCCTTAAGAGAATGCTTGTATTTTTATGTGATGATGTTCAGTAATATACTCACATTTCCCTTTTCAAATTTGTTGACGTTGTTTTTACTCATAAACATAAGACGCTCCCCCGTATCCCCCAGGTCCCCAATGATACTGAGGAATACGCTGGCATCAGTGCCACTACCACTGACGTTACCAGTGCAGATTGTGACCCGATATTTTATCACTGAAAAACAATAGGATGGGAGCTACTGTTGCACAAGGAACTTTTTGACCCTTTTGACCCTTGTTAAAGATACTAAACTCTGTAAACTCTAGAAATTGGGAAATATCATGGTTTCTTACAGGGCAGAGGCTCGTCAATGAGTGCTCCTGTGGCTGGTAGCTCTCGGACAATCTCATTGTCTTCTTCATTGATGTCCAGCCAGCGTCCACATTCAAAAGAATATTTGTCCATCGTTAGAGTCTTGAGCAAAGTGACCTGCAGAAAGGGAATGTCTCATCATCATCATCTTTAACTGCACTCTGGTTGGTAAAATTTTCTTCATGCACAATACGACAATGATAAATTTCAGTGACAAAATCAACTAGAACAAAGCATGAAATCAGAAGAAGAATTTGATTGATCTTTAAGTCTACAACAAAGGTCTGTTTCACATAGAATCCAAACAAAATTTTGAGTTTTTCTTACAAAAAACATTTTGAAAATTCAAGATGTATACTCAAAATCTCAGTATACACCTTGAAATTTGAAAATTTTCCAGGAAAAAGAAATGCACAATATACAGTAAATTCACCCTTGAATCAAAGACCAGATGCTAATGAATAAGAAGAGTGTATATTTTTCTTCCCTTTTTTGTTTTTATAAATATTCACCAATTAAACCCCAAAACTCTTGATCCTGCTGTATTTCTCTTTTAAAATCTATCAAAGTATGATGATAGTTAATAAATCCTTTTGATTTAAAGGAAACTTGTACTAAAATATTTTAAAACCTCTTGTCTAACCTTAGTCAAAGGCAACCATGAAAATAAGGATTGAGTTATGATATCAAACCAGACAAAAAAAGATGGGGCTTACCTTTGCTAAATGCCAGCCAGCAAATGGATTTCTCTTCTCATGCCAGATCCGTACTTTTAGCAATCTTCCAATGTCCGGCATTTCAATCTACAGTGATTCCGAAAACATAAGTGATAAATAAAATCATTAAAAAAGATGTCCTTGGAACATGGATTCAATTTGACAGATAAACCAGTTAAAAATGAGATAATCTCAGACTTACCATGAATTTATCAACTTGACCTTGTTCAAAACTGTCTGAATTGTTTTCAAGTTTGATCTCATCTGACTTTCCCTTCTCTCCATAGATCTGGAGAAACACCTGGGCATCTGTGCCAGCACCTTTTATGTCTGAGGTCCAAATCCACAATGACCATGGGTACTCTGGAGTGAAAAAATAATGCCATGCCTACACTTAATAATCTGCTGAACTGAATTTAAGCATAAATTGCTGTTCTTTCACTGAGTACCCACTTTTCTGTTTTTTCTGCCTAAGAGAGACCATCTCATAGAGCTCCCTCTCAATAAGCCCATCCGCCTCATCCTCATCCAGCCACATCCCACATGGAAATGTTTGCTCAATGCCCGTGAACGGACAGTATATCACCACCTGGAAGTAAATGACATCTTAATCAATCATCCACATTAACAGAATCTCTCTGTTACCAACTAGAAATGTGTATGACCTTTTCACAGTACCACCCAGCACCTACAGCACCGTTATCGTGACCAATGGTGATTCTGCTCAGCGGGCTGATCAGTTCACAGATCTCTACATTGAAAATGTCAATGAGAGCTCTTTCAAAAGCACCCCCCTCTAGAAAGATTTTGCCACTGTTTTTTAAGCCCTTGGCACCATGCATGACCATGTGGATCTTAGAGTTGGTTCCTGCTCCCCTTATATCTCCAGTCATTACTTGGACATTGTATATAATTCCTAAGTAGATAGAGAAAAGGTATTTAGTTGTATATTATTAACATAAAACTTGTGTTTATTCATAGAAATGCATTCTCTTAATGTCTTAAACTTGGTTCATTTGAAATTTAATGATCAGCCAAATCCTACTAGCCTGGCCAGCCACACTGAATCACACGGGATGCAGTCTGGTAAATCCCCATTTACTCCTCCATGAGCTGGCTCGATCACGTGGGAGGCAGGACTTTATGATGCTTGACGGCAACAGAGCAATGTTGCAATGGAAATTAAGAACATACTAGAGAGAACACCTTATATCTTCAAAATTTTTGCCAAAATTGGCAGAAAATGTTAACCAGGAGAGTTTCTTCAACTGTTTGACATGTTTCACAACAAATTTACAAAAACAGAGCTATTCGCTTGGAGTTTTTGTGTCACATCAATAAATATCTGATTGGTTGTCACCTGTTGACGTTTATCATGTTAGTCCCATCTATGAAATCGAGCTCTACCAGTTCTTTACTAGACTGTTATGCCGTGCATACATGGTATCAGTCTGGTTGGCCAGGCTATTAAAGTACAGCAAGCAGAAGGTAATAGCATGTATTCCCACACCCATTGGTTGCATTGATCCAATTAAAACATCTCTCTGTATTTTGCCATCATCTTCATCCATGGCAAACCAGCGGTTCACAGGAAACTCGTACACTTCTTTATTGCCCATATCATCTATCACCACCTGTAAAGTAGTAGACAGTAAACATATTTAGCAGTTTTTTCCTTTGACACCATCCATGACTGTGATCTACATGCCTTGTCTAGAAACCATCCAGCTGAGGAACCTCTGTTGTTGTGACCAATGGTGATTTTTCTTAGCCTTCCTAGGTTAGGAGTCTCTATTGTAAACTTGTCCTCTGAACCACGTTCAAAGTTGTCTTTGTCACTATCCAGTCGTCTTTCCCCTTTCATATTTAAAACAGATAGGTAAGAATGATAGAGTGAACTACAAAAAACACAGAGCTTTAGTTCTTGAGGATAGTCTTTAGTAGAAAATGTATCATTAGCTATTGTTTTGATCAAAAAGAATCTCATCATAAACATTATGTTGAATTGCCGTATAAATAATTTAACCAGAGAGTTGAAGTACCCAGAAACAATGGTTCATCTGGATGTTATGTTGTAAAATTGGACAGAGGTATGCATATAAATAAGTTGGTTTGCAAGGAGCTTTCCTTGCTGGAACAAACAACAGAACTGGCAGCATAAAAAGAAGAGCGGTAGCCCTAGCCGGCAGTTTCTAAGCATACCTTAGATGCATTGGATAGCATTACCAGGACTAAACCAAATGTTTAGTGGGGGAAATATTGTGGGTTTGCATTGGGGTTGTTGTTTGGCACATGGATTGTACAGATGTATAATTGGCCCAATGTTTTTGATGGAATGTACAGCTAGCCATATTTTATCATCCTTTCTCAATCAAACATTTGTGGTATTAGCTCACACATAAATTCTGTTCCATATCCTATCTGTAGGGTCTTGAGGAACAGTTACTGTACACAACCTGTGGGCCAAATCACCCATATAGACTCCATATTACACCAAACTACTGCTTCTATCTCAGCCAGAAGGGACGCCACATTCATTCTCACCTTTCTTTTATTTCTTCCAATTTACCCTGGTGTTTACCTTTTGTTGTCAAAGAGTCAAGTTGAAAACTAAGCCTTAACTGTTTTACATTTTTATAAATAACATTACCTGTGTCACCATATTCTCCAAAGATATTAAGGAAGACATCAGCATCTGTCCCGCTTCCCTTCATATCAGCAGTGAAAACACTCACCAAATATTTATTCACTGGAAGACAGATAACACATAACACTGATTATTAAAAATCACTAAAGAAAATGAAAACATATTTAGTTGAATTTCTCTATTATCTTTCTGAGGGTTTCTTGAAAATCAAAACTAAGATGGCTTTCAGGTTAAAAATTAATTACTCTTGGTGTCTATTTGACAAACAGCTGCGTTGCCCCGACTATCCCTTATGCCCCAGTCTCTTTACAAAGCTGGACTTGATTGTCATCAGGTGCGAAGATGTGAGATCACATTACAGGAGAGGTCACAAGGGCCGTTTTTATTCGAGGATTACACTCGCATGGCATTCAGTTACAGTACAACCTGAAACTATAGGAAGGCCTGCAGACTATCAGGCACCGTAGTGTCTAGCTTGTGAGATGTGTGTTATGCAGTTTTCATTGAGGTTGGTTCATTTTTACAAATATAATGCTTTATTTATGTTGGCTTGGGTTTACATTTACACTTCACCATTAAAATCAATAAATTTAAAGTCCTACTGAAATCCAAACAACACATTTTCAATTGTAATCACTTGCTTTGTGGTTTTCAGCTTTCTGTATATTTGTAATAGAAGTTTGTGACCTACATTTTGGGACATCCATAGGGTTTACGCTTCCAAGTAGATCCCTGACAAACAGGTTGTCACCCTCTTCCCGGCTCAGCCAGTTGTTGCAGGGAAAATAGAAGCGCAGATGGGGCCGGATCATGTCAGTTACCACCACCCTGTCCAAGAACCAGCTGGCGCTCATTCCTGTGTTGTCATGTTCAATTCTAGGGAATTCAAAGGTCAATTTCAAATTGCTTGCTCCTTGCAAGAGCTCTCTAGTAATCTTGCCATTCAGGATTAATGTCAATAGTTATATGCTAAACAAGACCATTGTTTTCAGACATTACAGCTCGGACAATACAGATCACACAGACTGTCACACAGACTATGTGATATGAGGTTAAGCATGGGTAATGTTCACAGTGCATGAGTAGCTGTGAAGTGCATTGTAGCAGAAAGGTTTCAAGAGGCTTCTACAAACTACAGTCTAAACAAAGAAAATTAGCTTTTGCTTTGCTAGGATTTTATAAAATAGGACAACACAAAGCAGCACACTGTCTAGAAACAAAGTAAAAGGAACATTCTAGATGTTTTTGTTTCTTTTTAGGGTACCTTTGTCCATTCTTCTGCACTCCAAAATAAAACAGAAGGGAATCAATAGTTATAAATTAAGCTTACATTATCTAACAGAGAAGAGCAGTGATCCAGTCCTATTTTTATGAAAATGGAAACACCATTCCAAAACAGCAGACCAACCAGTATATGATGTGAGCATTAGAGGAGCGGGCAAGGAAGCCCATGTTAACTCTGAAGGAGTTGCAGAGATACACAGTTCAGTTAGGGGAAAGTTTACAGGGCAACAATTAGTTGTGCTCTTCATCTATCTGGCCTTTCTGTAATATTAGTAAGAGAAAAGTGGCCATTGTAAGAGAACTCTAGAAAGTTTAACTTTGTGATTTGCTACAAGCCATGTGGGGAATAAAGCAAACATACATACATTGGTCAAGAAAAAGTACATCAGGCAGAATACTATGTATTTTAGGAAACAAACTCTCCAAATTGTCCTGAACATGAAGCATGTTGATGGCAGCATTATGCTAAGGGGAAGCTTTTTTTTTTTTTGGAGTCACTAAAAAGACAAAAAATACGAGTTAGTCTTGGAAGACTTGAGACTGAAACAAAAGTTAACACATCAGTAGGGCAGTTACCCTAAAAATAATTGTTTAGGTCAAAGCATATGTTTAGGTCAAAGCATATTTTACATAGGCCAAATCAAAAATGCAGTGATAAATTCAGTTGCAGTTTTTTACCAGACTTTAATTATTGCTGATAAAAGATGATCTCCACCTAATACTTTGATTTGAGCTTGAGTTTTTTTTATGAAAAACGAAGTGGCAAATGTCTTGGATGAGCATAGCTGGAAAATAAATTCTTAAACTGAGCCTGTATGAGTAACTCTAGAAAAAGGTAAATCTATGTAAATTTTCTATTAATATTGGCCAAGGGGGGTGAATACCACTGTATTCCAGTCTTTAAAGATTTTCAATTATAAAACATTTGACAACCATGTAAATCCTTCTCCCTTTTTGTGTTTGTGCTCTATTTTCTTTTGGTTCATTGCATAACAATCCGAATAAGAACACTGTATTAAATGACTCAATCATTCATGTGTGCTGGCTATGATGCACTGCAGATCTGCTTCCTTTTGAGTAGCTCATAACAACAGATGGAGTTCAACCTTTTTGTCACTCGACAAAATCCCTTTATGTCCAACAGATCAACACACTATTATCTTTTCTCTGACCTACTTCTTGTGAGCTATAACTGTAAATCTCATTACACATTTGAATTAATGATGGAAATAATTAAATTACTCTGCAGTGCATTGATGTATCGACGGTTATATTAGTTCCCAATTTTATATCATACAGTACCTTAGCTTTTTGATTGGCCCAACGTTTTGTGTTTTGATGTGAAAAACATCTGTCTTATTCTTCTCAAATGCATTCCGGCTTCTGTAAAACAAGAAAGTATGAGAAAGAATTAGAATTCATGGAAATTTAGATTGAACAACTTCAACTATGTAATCCAGTGGGATTAAAACAGAAAGATAAAGGAGATGATCTCTGAATCTGTAAATGGCCTCACCCTGACTGATCCAGCTTAACGGACCCTTATGTGCTGATTGCAGCGCTATAATCTGCATTCGAAGTCAGGCTCTGCCACTTTATCACTCTCTCCTACTTTATCACGCACCATACTTTTGCTCCCCAGATAGAGGAAACAAGCAATGAAATAATCATCTGACTAAGACTGCACATCAAATAAATTCTTATATCTTACAGTAGGAGTTCTTGACTGAGAATATAACCTTTTGTTTATGCTTTTAATATTACATTAATAAAGCTATGGATTATATAGTGAAGGTTTATATTCTGGTACATCAAATAAATAAACATGAAAAAGTTAATACAAGACCTTATTCTCCATATTTAGCTGCTTACAAAGATGAGAAACAGAAACAGTGCAAACTTTGGAATTCATGCAATTTAGTTATACTGTAATCGCACTGAATTTCCAAATAATTGCATTCTTAAGCCACCTCGGAGGCTTGGAATAATAAGCATCCCCCTTACCTGTATTGTGCTGTGAAGTTTGAATCTATAATGGCACAATACAGGCAGGACCTGCCACATATCGGAGTAAGGTGAAACTCCTAACTATGCAATCATTTTATCATACCAATACCAAAAGAAACAATGGAGTCTATGTCTGCTGTTTTATCAGATAAGACATCCAGAAGTCACTCAGAAAGGACATTCTGGATACAAGACATGTTGATTGGTACTGAATGAATGAATTAGGTCACCTCAAGGTGTCGGTGACATGCTCCAGAGTGGTTCACAATAAGTTGTGTATCCTATACTCTGCAAAGGTAACTCTGTCTGTCAGTCAGCATGGGTGAAGATAAAGGAAGCCTACTGCTGATAAGATCCCTGAGAGTAATTTGAGAGTAATCTGTATAAATGACATCGTGGTCTTCTTTCATTCTTTTCTGAATGGAAAAAAAGACCGGCCATGCCACATAGTTCCTCCTTACTCCAGATATTCTGAGTCCAATATTTTTTATAACATCTGTATGAAGGAGAGATTCCAGTTTCTAAAAGACTTTAATCTCTATTTCATATAAAACACTTTGAGAGCATGTAGAGTTATAAGTGTACTGTTGATTAGGAATTCTCTCCTATACAGCATCATATTCACAATAAAAGCCAGTACAGATACAGAATGATAGCCATCCTTTTATTGCCAAATACCTCTTTTCTGTGCTGAGGAATTAGAGAAAAACAGAAAACATACACAGTTAATGTCTCATTTTGAAAATATGCTACTTCTAAACATCACGGATTATGTAAATTAAATAACAAAATTTCTAACAATAATATTAAAGATAGTTCTAATGATGACATAAGCTGACATTTTTGCTGTAAACCTGATTTTTGCAATATTTTACCACTTAAATTCTACACAATGTTGTACTTACTTGCTTGCCAAGTGAACCTTGGGGGAGACGCCAAATTCTCCAAAGAGGGTAACAAAAACATTGGCGTCAGTCCCAGCTCCCTTTACATCACCCGTGACTGTAACCACCTCATAAACTGAAAGAAAGAGAAAACTGCCAATTAAAAAAAGGACTTACAATTAGACATTTTCTTCAGCATCCATTAGACACTGATTAAAGGCTAAAAACCACTTTAGCTGACACCTTTTGATATGGAGGAGTAGTATTAATTTCAGTTAATCAGTAGATCACTGATTCAAATCAATATCCTAAAACACCTAGCAGGACAATGATTGTCAATCTAGATATATCGGATTTTTTCTATCTATATAACGGGGTTCTTAACCTATTAAATCCTGAGCCAGCGACTTCATAAAGGGGTTTAATTTCACCTGCTTTATCTAAGGACTTCCTCTCCATTATTCACATTTGGTTTCGACATGACACGTTTGAGTACCGGTAGCACCTGCATGGCCAGCGATGAGGCTCCAGTCAATCCTCACATGACTTAAAAAAGAGGACACCACCAACTTGAAGTTTACAGTATGTTTGAGGTAGAGAAAAATCCCCTATTTTGAGGAATAATCATTTCCTATTGCCAGTTTAGAACAAGCTAGTTAGACATGAATATGACTCTCTTTACTGTAACCCTCCCACTCTTGGTCATGGCCTGAAGACTCTAACACAGCCACATGATGATAAGACACATCTATGCCTTGCCATTCTGTCCATTTCACAAACAAGATAAAGAAAAAAAGACAGCCTTCATGGGGTTAAACCAACCATGGGAACACATCTCTCTCAGAATGAACCTCAAAAACAACCATAGTGACTCTTGTATAACTACACACATAGATTCACCAAACAATCTGCTATCATTTCCTCTGCCATAAACCAATGTTAAAGACAATCTCATTTTTAAAGGTCACATGTGCAAAAAAACAGGGCCTGCAAATGCATTCGTCACTTTTCATGCCAAGGTTGTTATCTATAAAAAGAAAACTCACTCTGAGAGTCACCCAAACTCTGATGCATACAGTTTCTGATTTTGGAGACAGGAAAAATTGTTGACACAAATGGTGAAGAGGAAAATTGAAGCTAAACTGCATCTTGCTTTGAGACATTAAATTTCCCTATATATAAAACTTTAATCATATATCACCTTCATTTTTGAAACATTAACAATTACAGTGTGATATATGTTATTGAACTGCTGAGCCAAAAAAGGAGCAGGGTGCATTTGTCTTAAAAAAATCTTGATGTCTAACACTCTTTGGTTTTTAATGCATATTATATTTCTAATGCACACAAGATTTATGGGCACATTATAACTTCATTTTGTAGTCAGTCATAATTCAGGCATCTTATCAAGAAACATTTAAATGTAATAAGTAAAATTTCTAACTAGCCTATATTATGTCATATATGCTAGTTTTCCACCCAATTGTCACAGGAATTTTAAGCGATCTATTATAATGCCAAAAAGAGGAAAAAATGAAGGAAATGCAAATTAAGCATGTTTCCATTTACTGGTTTGGAGTTAATTAAAAAACATAATTTTGTCAAAATAGGAATTTTCTATTTCTGTAATTAAAAAAGAAGCAAAGTTTACAAACTAACTGGGACCACATGTGAGAAAAGCAAATGTGAACGAAAATGTTTTTAATGTTGTTCTTTTAAAACTTAACAGTTCCAGGGATCTTTCTAAAATTCATTTAAAAATTTTCAGAGGTTAAAAACAAAAACAAAAGAAGCTGTGCCTGTGAAATATCATAGTTTTGTTGGGAGCTGGAGAAATTCCACCTTTCTCCAGCAGAGTCCGCCGTGGATCCTCTGAGGGAGCCTCCTGCACAGCTGCAGCTCGTCAAGATCATCAGAGGATCCACTACTTAAGCTGTCTTCAGACCTTGCCTCAACGCCGCAGTGTTGTTCCAGTTGGTCAGCGCTTAAGCCTAGATCCTCAGAGTAATTCGATGACTTTTGAATCCAGCTAGGATTCTAACCCCTGTGTCTGTTTTCCAGGAAACCTGTGCCTCCTCTGTGAAAGCTCTGGAAGAGCTAACCTGCCGAGCCGACCCTCTGAGCCAAACCTGAAGATTCACAGAGAACCTCCAAGCAGCTCTGGACTAGAGCTGGGAAGCCCAAAGCCAAGGTCTGTTCTAATTAGACGTGAGACGCTGAAGCAGCTAACGGACTCTGCTGATGAACTCTTCTCTAGCACCAACAGTGACTCTCCCAAAGCTAACCTCAAGAACCCTCAAGGTACAATCAGTGAACGTCTGGAAATCAAACCTCTGTTGGCAATGCTAACTGAACTGTCTCTCACGCAGACTCCGGTGAACCAGAATCCAGGCCCCGAACCAGAACCTGTATATTCAGTGTGCTTGTGCATTAATAAAACTGTTAAACTTTCATCCTTGTGTCCGTCAGTGGTGTTCTGCATTCTTGGGTCGCTTTCAGTGAACCCATCATGACAAGTTTAACATAAAATATAAAACTCCAAACTTTATACTTTTTTCAAACAAAAAAATATTTTATTGTAGTTATTAGAATTGGTTATCCATCTTTCTTTTAAATGAAAATAACCATGACAATGACTTTGAAAGTAAGCTTTTCTTTGAATTACATTTTGTAAAGGTAAACATTATTTACGAGAAAAAAAACAGGGTTAAAAAAACAGGCTTAAAATACTTAATTTATTTAAATAAGTAAATATACAAACAATTAACTTAAGTAATATTTCAAACAGAGGTGAAAAGGCAACGTTTTAAAGTGATCAGTTCTGGAATGTGTTAAAATGCTGTTTTGAAAGAAATCCCTCTCCAGTAACTCCCACTCTTTTAGAAATTTTCCAAAACTTTCAAAATGTACTGTTCAGAGCGATGCCAGATGCCAGAATTTGTTGGTTCAAGTAACCTTTGGTGCTTTGATGCTTGTTGAAGTAAACAAGCATCTTTTTTTAAGGAGCTGAAAAAGGAAAAAGAAAAATGCCATGGCTGGCTAAATTTGGACAACAGAGATTAAGCCAAGGCAAAACTTCACATGAATAAACTGATTACTTACCTTCATCTGCCTCCGACACAATGTAATCAGCTTTGAACCACACCTCCACGAAAGCCCAATCAGCACCCAGAATTCATCTTAAAAGTTCTCAAAATCCACAACTCAGTCTGCAAGCCAAGGCGCAGGTAATGGTTGCTCTATGTCTGACTTCAATTCTGATGACCTCGATTCAACCCACCTCCATCCCCTTCTCCACCATCGTAGCTAAAGCTTCATCAGAGTACCATTTCTCCCGGACTCTTACTCCGTTCCCTGTTTCCTGCCGAGGTCTGAGCGCCAAAAACGTAAGTAATTGTATCAATAAAATTCATCTAATTGTCTTTTTCTTTCCACGTGAGTTTTTCAAGAACCGGGAATTCTAATTACCAGCAATTCAAGCTATAAAGATTTGATTAAAAGGAAAGGGAGACCTTATAAAATCAGATAGACAGTGGCCTGGTAAAACTGGCCTTGTAAATTCCTCAAGATGTAAGTGACCGTGGTTAGCGAGTCAGATAACAAAGATACACATAGCTTGGCATTCTCTACCCTAAGATAAAAACTGGCTTTAAAACAAAGTTAAGTTACAGGGATTAAGTAATGTCCAAGATGCCTCAGATGTTTTACCTTTCTTGTCATCACTATTCTAATTTTTTTGACTTTGATTTTCTCTCATGGCACCATTGTTTTGAAGTTCAGATGGTTTGGTTTTTTTCTGTGCTGGATGTAATAGAAATACAAGTTTGTAGTACTTTAAGATAGGTTCATATTAAGGCTTCTAGACATCATTCCCAGCAGTGAAGATGATGAGGAAATAATTATTAATTATAGCTTTGAAATAATCTTTTGAAATAAAAAAAGTATATGGCGTTGTATTAGACTGTGTTTAAATATGTCTATAGCCGAAAGGATATGTCCAGACTGTATGCACCCCATTGCAAAAAATCATAAACCTTCCCTCTGAATATTCTCTTGATTCTGTTGCCCCAGTGGCTCTCCCAGTCCCTCAGACTGGGACGGCACCCAGCACCTGTCTGCCCTCAGGCCTCTGTTTGGCTCCATTCATGTGGAACATAACCGAGCTTTCATCCAGGACAATCACAGAGGGGTTCCCCCTGATTGCTCCTGGTTGGAGCTCAAGGTAGCTGGCAAGAATCTGGTTTTTAACTCAGTCCTGTATGAGCCAGGTGAGATTTATTCACCTCGAAATAAAGCATGTCATTTTTCTCTTGTCAGACTTCAGTGTGTGACACTTACCTTTCTTTTTGTAGTACTCATCTTCATATCCATCTGAAGAGTCTGTGTGGTAGTTAAGCAGCTCATTCTGGTAGATTGCAGCATAGTCTACTTGTTTGTTTTTAGATTTTTTCCCTTTTTTCTTTTTTTCATCATCACTGTCTCCAGAATTCTTCTTTTTTTTCTTTTTCTTTTTCCTTGATTCCTCCTCCTCCTCTTCTTCCTGCTCATCAATCAAGGGCTCCTCAGCATCATCTCTATGAGACTTCTTTTTCTTCTTCTTACCATCTTTGGACTTTTTATCTTTAGACCCCATCTCTTCCTCTTCCTCTGGACTCTCTATTGACAATTTCTTTTTTTGCTTTTTTTTCCCGTCGGTCACTTCCTCTTTAAGCCTCTCAGGCTTATCCTTTTTGGGTTTGGTCGTCGATTCATTGTTGTTCTGCTCTCCTTCAGTGTCTTTATTTGAAACTGTAGCATCAGTATCATTATTTGTCTTCTTTTTCTTCTTTTTCACCTTATCTTCTTCTTTTTCCTTCTTCTCTTTCTTTGGCAGCTCCTGTATCTCGGAGTCTTCTGTGCTCTTGTGTTTCCTCCGACTCTTACCTCTTTTTGTGGTTTCCCCATGGGTCAAACCGTGGCCACTCTCCTTTGAATTTGGCTCACTTTCCTCCACTTCGTCATCAACCTCTTCGGTTTCCTCTGAAGCTGTGGATTTTTTCTGTTTCGACGGCATCTTTTATTTATCCACTTCCCTGGCCTTTAGTTTCATAAGATCTGCCTTGAGTTTCTAATGGTGTAAGACAATTCATTTGACCCTTGGCTGCAGACAGATTCTGAGACTTTGAAACCTGTGGGATCCCAAGCTTGTAAACCTGCAGATATATTGACTCCAGACACTGATGCAGGGGAATCTCTACCTGATGGTGTGCTACCTGGGTGGCATATGAACATACAGCCTACAAACACCACTCATGAAAAATTACTGGCACCTCAGTGGTCACGTGATTCACAGGGAGAAAGCCCTGTGAAAAAGGAGCCTTGTCCAAAGAACTTATCCTCTGCCACGGTAGCTTCCATTATTTATGGTGTCAGGATCGCTTTACGGGCCGAGTGCATCTCGCTTTTGGCTGCAGACACACATACAAATGCATATGCACTCTTTTGAACCTACTTATCTTTGTTAATGTATAGCGTGTAAGAGAAGCTAAATTCAGGTGAAAAAAAAATAGTCCCAGGTCTAGTTTTAAAGAATATGTATGACCAAGCAAATAAAATGTAATATTTCGGATTAATGGCATAATCTCTGGAGCTGCATGGCGGTCTGATCTCAATTGGACCTCTGTTCATGTCTGTGTATCTCTAATTTTTTTCTGAAAAATGTAAATTAAAAAGAAAGAAATAGTTTCTAAATCTTTATGTTTGCCTTGTTAATCATTGAACTGAAATAATATCCGTGATTCAAAGCTAAGATGATTTAAATTTTATAAAGATTTTACAAAAAATTATTACCAGTTTATATAGACAAAAGTGAAACAAGAGATTGTATTTTATCTTTAAAAAATAAACTAGATTTGCATATTTTTTCAATATTTTAGAGAGGTAAAAAACTGCCCTATTTATATCTTATATGCACTGCTGGCAACCACATGTCCCCCTGACAATGAGCCATATCATCCCATTAGTCTTATTGCTGCTATCTGACACTTGGTGAACTGTTGCATCAAGGGGAAGGGCAGACCTTGGTCATATTGATCTTTCAACATCAAATTACCACACCAAATGGATGATAGGAGACCTTGTTTGCCTCAGTGAAGAATATGCAAATAGACAAATTGCTCTTTCATCCTATCAAAGATTAAAATCATGGTGTAGGTAAACTAAGGTCAGTATTTAGTAGGATAATATAAAACCATTTAGACCCAAGATGTTCCTTTTAAAAATGTGTAACACATACACCTAATATTACCTTTTAGTGCGACAGTAAAAACAGTATTTATTTTTTTTTTGGCCGTATAGTTACTATCAAGAATATAAATGTGAATTTTTGACTTTGATTTTATTTAAGTACCTTCATTTTGTATTTCACAACACAGTGGCAAACAATAGCGATTGGATTTTCCCTGAGCCTCAAAGCTAGTAGGTCATCTTCACACGTGTATGAAGTATGTAAAACTGAATTTTTCTTTACTGTATTTAAAAAACAAACAGAATTTGTTGTAAAACTCCTTAAATGTGCCCATATATTATTAGCCAAGTTATCTCTAAAATAAGGCTATTCACATTTTTTATATTTTTCATAAAACTTTAGTTAAATGTAGTTTCATTTTTTAATCTTAAAGTATTAAATGTTGCAAGTAAAGTGTCTTGCAAAAGTATTCTTTCTTTTACTAACATTTTAAAAATATATATGTATTTTTTTTACTACTACACTACACCAAGAAATACAGGAGAAGAACATAGGCTGGATTTTAAGGTTGGACTTCTGCAACATCTGTTAAACAGCTGTCCACTTGGGAATATAGTAATCAGCAGAGTTGTTCATCACCAAAGAAAATCTGTTTTTTCTAGTGTTTAACAAAAAGGGTGGATCTGGCTCTGAGTGATTGTTTACTGTATGAATAACCATAGACTGCCAAAGTTAAACATATCTGTATCTTTATTGTCTAATCATCCCTATTACACAGTTATTATATCTAATAAATTTGCAAACACTACACACTACTGAAAATAAGCAGAAGGTAAAGGAAAAGGCTAATATTAAAGGGGGACGAGGGCCCCCTTTGTCCCCCTTTTATTAGCTTTCCAGAATCCGTTCAATGTATTAATGCATTTGAGGCTTCCTTTAAAATAGCAGCAGATAAAATGAATAATAACCAATGCAGAGATCTTAAATGCAATTAAAACAGTAAAGCCTCATTAGGTTTACAGTGAAAAATGAACGATTACTCAAAAATGTATTAAAAGCAGCAGCACTGGAGCAAAATGGGTTAGCTCAGATATCATCAGGAGAGCAGGCTACGATGCGGGTCCGAGCCAGGACAAAGAGTCATAAAACTTTGTCCTAAGATGGTAGCCACCACTTTTATGTGTGGCCAAAAATAAGGTAGCAATGGTTGGCAATCCAACTGTAGCACCCTGACTCTTTTGACACATCAAAAAATAAACAGAGACAAAAACACAGTGCAGATCGTTTCCAAGGGGGAGTCGCTCTGCTTGCATTATTTGACATTTGATATCCCACATGTGTATTCCTCTACCTGAATTTGGAGGGTGTAAAACACATGATATGGAACCATTATTTCTGCTCAAACTCAAACACAGTTGTAGTTTTGAGAAAACTGGTTTATTAACAAACACACTCAATATAAAGAATGTTTAAGAGTTAAGAAGCACTGTAAATGCCAACATACAGTACACCTCATTGCATTACACAGACCATGTTTTCATGCCTGAATCAGTCATGATTGTTTTCAAGCAAACTTATTCTGAAGTCCATTTTGGCTTCATTAACTCTTTATTTGTGAGCGTTAATTACTGAAGAAGTCCATTAAAATTATAAAAATGTTTAACTTCAAAGAAAACCAACAGGTTTTCAGCTTAGCTTAAATAATGTGGCAGCAAAACAAAAAATTACAGCTATCTAATCTTCATAAAGTACAAAAAACAGTGTAAAATCGAACAGCAGTAAAATGTGAGTTTTTTTTTTACAAATGCAAAGCAAGTCTATACAGTTCAAAAATAAAACATCCCCCAAAAAAAAAAAACTTATTGCAACAAAAAAAAGGGGCAAATTACTGCGTTATTGATCATATGAGCCAAGAAGGACACATTTGTTTTTACATTATAGCAAGTCTAGAATGTTGTTTAATACAAGAGACAAACTTACATTTCATTCAATGGTAAATTCATTGTACAGGAGGGCACAAGGGTGCATCGCATAATGTCCAGTGGGGTTTGAGATCTCATAAGGCAAAATTGGCTTAAGACAAGATAAACAGCTGGATTGTTTCACAGCAGTCTAGTAAAAGTTCTTGCCCTAAACCAAAACAAACACACAACAGTGTCTCATGATAAATATTGGGGTATTTTTACAGGGAGAAACAAGGCCAATGAGAACAGGCCTCTTTGAATAGAATGTGAAAATACTTACACTGTCATTCTGCTGAATAGGAAATAGTTTACAAAAGTAGACAAGAAGATGTTACAGTTGTATATTCAGATATTCATTTAATAAAACCAGTGTCCAAGCTTGTTTGACACAAACATTAAGCTGCCACACCCACAGACTGTCCAAGAGAAAGTTAAGAGACGGGGCACAAACAAATCCCCAGTGAGGCCCCATGTAAGCAGAAATACCTGTGTGATCAAGTACAGTGGGGCCACTTTAAAAACATCACAGAGACAACCATTTTCTGAAGATCAATTTTTAAAATGAAAGACAAGCATCCTATAGATAGAGACGCAGAAATTGCCACAGTGACATAACAGTAGTAAAGGATCTTTGAAAAGAGAAATGTGTCCAAGCAAGCAATCTTCACCATATTGTTGAACTAATTAAAGCAAATGAGTTTGTACTCCCATTGCCAAGTGTACTACCCTAATGAAGAAAAACAGGTTTATTTAAAAAGCAGAAAAAGGATAGATCATGAGCAGCGCCCCGTATGTACATTGATAATCCCACGGGTGTGCATGTGAATGAAGTTAAATATTTCATGAGGCATAGCGTGGAAGCCAGGCCTGGGCTTTACATTGTCATAGTAATGGTGAGTGATGAAGATTCCTGCAGGGTTCATTGGAAACGCCCAGAAACCGTAGAGGTGGACCTCTTCGCAAAGCTCCAAGGCAGCAGTCACGAGCATTAGGCCGCTGCTAAGGCGTTTTGCTCTGACGCCCTGCACCGCCCAGAAACGCTGTACATTAAGGAGATACTGCGGATGAAAGAAGAACACGCCTCTCTGGGAGTCAAAATCATCCAGCATGTACTTGACTCGAAAAGAAACATCAGTATTGCGGGTGTTGTAAAAGGCAGGTAGCACCACTGATGAGTTCTCATAGTTCTGGAGAACTTCGTAGAATGGACGCCGCCATTTCTCTAGCTTCTGAAATCTGAAGAGAAAAGACAACAAATAAACGAAAAACATAACGATAAACCAAAAAGTAATGTGTATATGGAAAAGATAAACAATGGACTACAAAAGTTTCAGAGCCTTTGAACTTCTCACATTTGGTTAAGGGGCAAAAACAAACTACAGTGTATTTAATTGGGATTTTATGAGCTTCAACAACACGAGGTAGGAAATAAATTTTATAGTGTGAGCGAAATGCATTTAAATAAAAAACTTATACATTTTAGAATGTATTCAGACCTCCTGAGACAATACAAAACACCCTTTCCTTGTGCTAGCTAAAAAAACAAAAGAAACAAAAATCATCTCCAAAAATGATATATCATACCTTTAATCACCATTGGGTTCTTGGGCTCACATTGATCTGTCGTTCTAGTATTCAGATTTTTTAAGGTTTTTATGATAGGTAAACAAATCCACTTATGGTATCATCTGATCACAGAACCTGCTTCCACAGGTATGATGTATCTCTTAAATAGCTTGGTGCAAACTGGAAACAAGACTTCTTAGGGCTTCTGTTTCAATTGTTTTTTTGCTTACTACTTCTCTAAAATAATTTGCATCATGGACTGCAGGAAAAAGAGCTATCCTGTGGACAGATTCTCCCTTACCTGAGCAGATGATCATTGCAATCCTTCTCAAATTACCAGAGGCCATTTGGTTGCCTCTCTGACTAAAGGGGCTTTCAGACTGGATGCGGCAAGTACACAACTTCGCACTAAGATGGCATGCCATAGCCCAAGCGCCCCCCCAAGCAAGGTCCGATGACATGGTGTCATGTCTGAAAAGCCTTTAATGCTGTCTTTTTCCAGCACATGAAGAAAAACAGTTCTCCCAATACTGTTCCATTTATCAGAGGATGATGATGAGTATGTTTAAGAGATTTAATACAATAAAATTAATGGATGAGAGAAAGAAGAAAATTTGATTTACAGGGAAATTAAAGGTATAGTGGAGGATGTTTTTTTCTGGGTGGATCATGGAAACAAGTGGTCCTCCCAATTATTCTGATAATATGTTTACGTAAGGCCGTCCTAAGCGCTCATCCCCATTTTCACTTACCTGGGGTGAGTCTGACATAGTGGAAAAATTGCAAATCTTCTTTTGGAAAGTAAGCTTGTATGATGCAAACAACAACTTTTAAATAGTGTGCACGAGGAGAAATGGGCTTGCTGCTCTAACACACGTTTGATAGGCGTTCCCTCTCGGGAGTGGGTACAGGGTTGTGCATGTGCATTTTTTTTTTTAAGTGGAGAGGGCAGGTCTTTTCATAAATTTGCGAAAATCCTCCACTATACCTTTAATGCTTGTGGAAGGTTGTGTAATCTTGTCTGTCTAGTATTTCCAACATGCATAGCTTAATACCTTTCTGTGATAATGCTTGGATTTATGGTCACCAGGTCCGTTTTTGTGCCCACATCTGCTGAGTATTTCTCGTTGATCGGTGGTACATTGCATCTGCAAACACAGAATGGAAAAAGAAAGATTTTCTTTAGATTGTATACATTTTTCTTTTCTCTGAAACAAAAACTTTGGGGTGCTAAATACCAAGACATTCTAAGAGAAATTCTAATGAAATACTCATTTTCCCCAGCTAGTTTTTACACTTCCAATATCTTGTCCTGGTGTTTGCTCAAGTGAAAAAGGCATCATAAAATATTATAAATGTCAAAGCTTTTAAAACATCAGGTTAGCACACTAAAATACTATTAATTGATGTGTCTAAAAGGAGAAAAGCTTAGCAATTATGAACGTTCAACATTATAAATGTTTATTAAAACATAACAAGGGCAAACAAATGATAGGATAATTGAGGAACTAGCGCCGAGAGATAATAACCTGTTTGGGATATTTTGGTTATTCCATATGAAGGTATTGACTAATCCAATAAAAACATTTTAAGGTTAAAATCATAATATTATTTGATATAGGAATTTAAAAAATACTTTATGGATTCCAAAGGAAATTGTAGCAGAATTACATATTGTGGATTTTTTTTTTTCAGTTTTTGTACACGTTGATCGCTGTTGGCAGGAAGGATGTTCCGTAGCTGTCTGAATGATAGAAACTTTTGACTGAAGGCGCTCAGTTGTTGTTTTACAGTCTTCTGAAGAGGATGTTGATGGCTGTCCATAATGTTTTCATTTTATAGAGAATTCTTCTTTATAAAATTATATCCAGAGGCTCTATACATGGGGTCACCAACTTTTTGAAGTTGAGAGCTTCTTAATAGGTACTGAGTCATACAAAGGGCTACCAATTCTGACATATAAACTAGAAGAGTCACCTGGACCTCATGTATGATAAACATATTCTTAATGTTTCTTTTAGATCCACCCCTTTTCAGAATCTGTAAATGCAAGTATGATTGTAAAAGAAGAGCAACAGAATAAAATTTTAGACTGTTGGTTGATGCTATCTTTAGGAGAGACTTGAGGGTATCTCATGTAGTCCTAGGGGTCGCGCTGGTGCAGGCTCGCATCATGTTGGTAACCACTGCTGTAGAGGAGTTCCTAGAACAGAGCCGGCCTTCTTTTTCAGCTTGATCAGCTTCTCAGATGCTTGTTTCGATAAGATGCCACAAAGTGCCACACACCTCCTATAGTGTTCTGCTGGAGCTTGCTTTCCAGCGTTTTCCTGTATGCTTCCTTGTTTTCACTTATCTTACCTCTAAGGTTACTTCTGTACACTGTCTTCCTTCCTGAAGTATTTTTTATTTTTTTTTAAGGTTTTGCAGTTCCTTTGTATCACTGGTGATGCGGGCTGTACTATTGGCAAGGATCTTGCTATTCGGTGGAAATCGTGTTATTTACATAGAGGTCAATCAACCGCTCACAGTTATTGCACTGTAGCCTAAAAATTACCTTACAAGACTTGTTCGGCTTCCTGTGAACATCTTCTGCCAGTTATCTTTAATGCAGGTTGTCTCTAATAAAGGGGCTTATACAATGAGCAGAGAAAAACAAGATTGTGATTTCCTAAGAAGGTCTTACTTTGAAGGTGTATTATGCCCTTGACATTTGCAAAAATAAAGTCTAAGGTTTTGTTTTCTCTGGTACAGCAGCTGTGAAAAACCTTTGGAACGTTTGCAGTATAGCAGAGAGCAAGGTGTGATTGAAATCACCAGGTATTGCCACAAATGTATTTGGCTGTTGTTTTTGTAGATTATTAGACTTAGACTTCCTTTATTGTCATTGCACAAAAAACACAGGGTGAATCTTGACAATGAAATGTCGATTACTTGGCTACCAGTGTTACAGAGCTGGGACCTTATTCCTGCACAATAAATATGTTTTCTATGAGTAAGAGCTAGCTATATGATCAGCGGGAAGTTGAATTTTAAACAGTTGCCAAAACTATACTGGAGTACTCTTTGGGTAAATATTATAGACTAAAACAATTGCCGATAGTTCAATATCTGGGCTACAAAATTTCACAGTAGCATGTCCTGAATGACATCATCTGTTGTTCACAAGCACTGTTAACCCCCTTGAGTTTTCCAGCCTTCTTTAAATATCTGTCTGCTCATATGGTCAAAAAGTCAGCCAGAGAGACACTGGAGTTGGGTATATGTCCCTGCAGCTACGTTTAAATAAAACTCATAATACTGCATTCCCAATGTTCTGCATGAGACCTTTCTAGGGCTTAGACTTCTCTAAAAAATTTCAGTCAAGCTTAAAGCAATTTAGTTTTACTTTCCCCAAAAAAATGTCTAAAAATGTCTTGTGTAAAACACAATGTAAGGCTAAAATGACAAACAAAATGGATTATTTCCTGCATACCTGAGAACAAAATCGGCTGAATCGATTTCCTTTCCACATTTGGTGTTCTTGATGATACCTCCATTTCCAATGACAGCACATTTTTTGAACTGGGATTTGGAATATGGCATATCCTAGATTTTAGAAACAAAGTAAAGAGGAGCTTTACAGGGGGAAAAAAAAACATACACACCAAAAAACCAGGTGATAAAAAGTGAACAAAAAAAGAAGCAAACAGGACATCTCACATCTGGGAACATCTTGAAGATCTCTGAGGTAATAGGGAGGATGCCACTGGTGTCCACCTCATACCTCAGCTTGGACCCGGCAGGAGTATTTCTCTTGGTGGTGAACAAAAAGGATGGAGCATTACAGCAGCGGGACAGAGACATCCTTTTGAAGAAAATAAAAAATATTATAAAGTTACTTCAGCTAAAAGTGAATTGATGATTCCACAATCTTTATACAGAACACCAAATTTGAAAAAATGAAGCCGTGTCTACACTATTTCCCAAAATAGTTTTTGTTCCCTTGTTTCTATTCCTTACTGATCACCTTGGTATCTCAGGTTAAAAGTTCAATGCTAAATGCATGGTCAAAGAGTACCATCAAGTGGGTTAAATACTGTAAGTATGAACCAGATAAATATAGAAAATAAATTTAATGTACTGGTAATGTAGTCACTCCTGGCACCTGAGAAATCTTCATTAGTGCAGACTGAGTGTATGCACAGAGTTGCATAATATTATAACATAACTTTCCACTGTTTTATCATATTGATTAAATTTTGGAAAATTATACAACAGTGGTGTCTATATGTGCGATCTATCACATCCGAAAGTAGCAAGGGTTATGCTTCCGAGCCTTTAAATATGTCCAGAGAAATGGAGCTGAAACGTCAGATGAAATTATGCATGCTACAGAATAATATGCTTAGAAAGTGATGTTGGGGAATAATTTTTTTAAACTGAATATCTTCATACACATTTTAAGTAAAAGGCATACATGATGTAAAAGAACAGAGTTAGAATAGAATAGAAAAAAATTTGAATAACCAGCATGTTTTATTAGAAACCTCTTCTTTACGTTTTCAAATAAATATTTTTCTTCAGAACTTACAAATACTGTTATTTTCTCTCTCAATGCTGTTTTTTAAACATTATCAGAATAAAACCAGGAATTTAAATTATTATAGAAAGTATCTCTTATTTTGAGAAAAACTGGATAAAAAAAATCTCTATATTTGATAAAACAGGCTTTGCAAATACCTACCTTCAGATAAGCAGTTATTCTGCTGGATTAAATGAAACTTACCTAAAGTTGCTGGTCTCTTCTTTGTTCTGCTCCCATTTGCAGACCTGCAGATTTCGCCATCTTTCGCACAACTCTGAGGTTTTTACCCTGGTAGACACAATTCATAGATTTAGGACTGATACTTAGCACAGCAGTAAAATGTGAGATTTTAACAAATGCACTCAAAAGATTTTTTGGACTTTTCAAATGGTGACTTTTTTCCATTAGGGTGCTTAAGGTTAAAAGGTAGGATTCAATGGAAAGTCTATGAGCAACCCAGCAGTAAATAAAGGCCTTTTGTCCAAGAGAATAAATTTGACAGAAACTTTTAAAATCTCAAATTTGTGCATAAAGGCTGAGTGAATATTAATTCTATTCATAGTAGAGGGGGAAAAAAACTATTTAGACTGTTTTTGGCACCTCTGGTATATTGTAATATAGCTCAGCAGTAATCAGCTACATTATGTAAATATTAATTATAGTAACCCGTAGAAAAACACTTAAAAAATACAGTAAAGGCTCAGGCAGAATAAAAGTCCTTAATGTTTAAAAAAAGACACATCATATACAGTACTACATACATTTAAAGGGCATATATCAGAGTATTTGAAATCTAAAAAAACAACTAAAAGGTTTGAGAGTATCACATATACACCTTTATGTAAAATATTAAGACTTATTAAAAGAAATGAGACAGATAAAAACAGATTTAAAAAAGTGCTACAATTCTTTAACTTGTGAACTTAGATTCTAATCTCATATCTGTCTGAGACGGCCATTGTTTTATACATTTATGCATGAGTTTGGCTCAGGATCTAACAAAATCACTCTTCAGCAAGTTACAACAAATTTTTTTGCTGCCTAATTCTAGCTTTTATTCTCAGATTTTGAAATACATTTCTTCACTTCTACATGGACACTGAAATGATTAATGTGAGCTATAACCCCTAACACAGATTAATTGGGAGGGTGTATTTAGGCAATATCATGTCTGGATTCCATTTATGTGTAGCCAGGATATTGAATATCTTAAAATCAGCTTTGCTTTTTGTCAGCGTTGTTTTACACATTGTACATTTTCTGCATATGTCAGATAAATTGCAAAGTTTAATGTA
This sequence comes from Cyprinodon tularosa, assembly GCF_016077235.1. Classification (NCBI taxonomy): domain Eukaryota; kingdom Metazoa; phylum Chordata; class Actinopteri; order Cyprinodontiformes; family Cyprinodontidae; genus Cyprinodon; species Cyprinodon tularosa. The sequence goes on along the minus strand of NW_024039718.1, from coordinate 887,758 downwards.
GAGTTGCTTTGAGGATTGTTTTTCAATTTCTGTGGTTATTTATGATTAGACTCTATTTGGCTAAAAGATATGGATGAAAAAGTAAAATGGCAAATGTTGGTACATGAAAACATGACAAAAGTGAACACATAAAAACTCAAAATCGGATTAACATGACCTGGTAAAAATTATTTAGAGATTATGTCACAGTTTCACAAAAGTAATTCTAGAGGCTCAAGAGCTCAACTAAAGTGCACCAACTGTGGAGCATTAAGAACAGTTTTGGTCTGCATGCTTTGACCTATGATCCTTTTAATCGGTGTCATCCAATAGTTAGATAACAATCAAGTTTGTCTTTCTGTGTTTGCGGACATATTTTAATCAGTGTATTTCCTGGGGCTGTTGGTTCAAACATTATAAGATCTTTCTTGCCTTCAAAAGTTGCAGCAACCTTTGAGTTTAATTTCTCAGGCCAAATACACTTGCTAACACTCTATGTGGAAATTGGATATAAAGCTTTAAAACAAACCAATCTAACTGCAGTAGCATAAACTCCTGCTAAAAATTTAAGAAAGTAATTTATTACATTTATATTCTTAAAGACATTTCATCCCATAGCTGCCTGTAACACTGAGAACTGTGAGAGAAAAGGCTAGATGAGAATCTAAGTTTATCCTAAGTTTATCCTTCCATTCCTCGGCCATGCCACTGGACAGGAAATTAAAGCAAATGTTAAAGCTCAGAGTCAGAGAAAAGCAAGGAGTGGCTTTCAGGGGCAAACAAACATATGTAAAAGTAACATACTTTAAGGTTTAAATGCACATCTTGTAGTAACTGTAAAGGTTCCTGATAGAATTGATGATTGATAATCGTCTAGAAAGGAAATAAAATCACACTTCAGGTTGTGAACCATATACATTGACATGATCACAGACAGCTACTCACATTGTCAGGACTTTGACGTCCATAATCTCCTGTCGGAGCTCTCTGCAAGTCGTTGAGTTGAATTCAAACGCGCCGCCATAATTTTCCAAATACCTGCAGGAATAAATACAGTCATCCTCTATCTACACCAACTGACTTAAAACAACCAACAGTATTAACAATAAAGTGGTTACCTTTTATATATATACATAACAAGGTATACAATTTAACAGCAAAACAAGCATTAAGCACAATATGTCTAGTGTTTGTGAGATATAAAAAATAAAGGTAGCAATTTGGGATGAGACAATGACAGAAGTGATGCAGCTGATTTTGGGCATCACAAACAGGACAGTAGTATTTTGCTTATTGGACACTTGCACCAGATTCTAAAACATCTTAGACTAAACCAATGTCATCCATTTAGTGAGGAAATATTAAACTTCTCATATTTGCACATGCTAAATTAGATCAAATAAGACTTGCATGATATTAAACTGATATTATGGGGTTTAAATATGTTTCTGTTTTTTTTCTCTTATAAATAGGAGTATTCAGAAAGAAAATAGGATTGATTTAAGCTTATTTGGTTAAAATGGGAAATGTTATAAAAGTGTAATGTCTAGTTAATATGTGTATTGGTGTACCTGCATTTGTACTAGCTGCCTAAAAGGTATTTTGTGCCTTAAATTTTGATTTTGTGCAGCTTTCCTCCACTGAAGACATGAACACATACACAAGTGGTCATGCAGACAAGGGATCATATGAAGGATTAGCAACCAAGATCTATTTGAAGTAAATAAACTACAATTAAAGAGCATCCTGCTTGTCAGATTATTCAATAATTCAGCCTAGCTGTAACTCATACTGAGGTTTGAGTAAAAGCCCTGCAGCAAAATATTTTTGGAAATGAGATCAGTATGAGTCAGTCAAAAATTCCATCACTGTGCATGTATGCTTAGGAGGAAATAAAGCAATGTTGTCAGTTCAAACAAGCTAAGGGGAAACAACCTATATTGTAATATTTATAGCTCTATTTTGCTTGTTATAAAAACATTATTTTAAAATCGCACAGAGCCAGAACCTCTAGGGTATGTTGCATATTGAACAACATTGTCATTTTATACTAATTTTCCTATTTGTCTTATCTTCCCTCTTTTTAGCATTCCAAGTATAAATACTACAGTAAGTAGCTAAATTCAAACCAGTTTTCACTGTTATCTGAAAAATTTCCATTTACTTTTCTTTATTAACTTTTTAATCTGTAGGGCCTTACCATGCCTGTTTTGCCATTTGTACAATATCCCATTTTTTTTGCACAATTCTCTACTGGAGGCGCCTTGACTGATGATAGTACAGTGGAAATAAGAGAACATTTAAATATAAGATTTCTGAATATAATTGGAAGCATGCATTTCTTTTAAAAAAAATGCACTGCTATAAAAATGTGCAGGATGGCTGTGGATGGTGCAACTATCAGCAATCTTGGCTTTGTAATGCCAGTAGGGGCTCTCTGTGGTGCAGGTGTATGATTAATATCCATTTTCCCTGCTTCCCTTTAGCAAGCTACAACATGTGCAAAAAGTTCTTCCAGAGCTATCAAAAGGTGTGCCGTACGGGTCCTACTAAAGCTTCTGTTCACAACATCTCCAAAATGGAGCCTAAGTCTAAAGCAGCATAGCTCTGTATAAAAAAGGTTAAAGTTCAATTCAGTTTATTTTTATGGTGCCAATTCATAACACATCTCATCTCAAATCCATTTACAGAGATAATTCAATCAGACCATTAGTCAGACTGGTAAAAAGGTTTCTATCAAGAATTAAAGCAGAATTAGCAGAATTAGTGAAGGTAAATGCATAGGCAAATATGGTTTGTGTTTTTACTGCTGGTCAAGAAACAATAATGCAGAGTTGCAAATAATTTTAGAAACAGTAATGTATGGAATGGCAGTGCTGACAAAATTTGTGGGTGTGGTTTTTACTTATGGGCATAGTGAAAAATGCTCTGCATCATGACTTCAGTTAAGTCATAATAAAATAAGGTTTTTATATCAACAAAAATAGGTAAATACATTTTCTGCGTAATACTCAACATTTCAGTCATCTCTACTGTCTCAGTTAGTGCAGGTTTCCCAAATAAACACAAGTCATTTTCTACGTGATTGATTCTGTCATCATTAATTTGAAATGTTAAGCAAGATTATCTATATGAGTGTCTTGGATGTGATAGAATATACTGTTGTTTTGAATATTGTTTGTCTTTTTGGTGGGTGAGGAAACAAATTACTCTATTTTTCCCTTATTTCCAATAAAGCAACTTGTTTTTACATTAAAATTGTTACACAGTTGTTAATGCAGTGCATTATTATGCATCCCGTCCCCACAATTAGGTGAAGACCTCTAGGTTGGATGCATATTTATTAGTCAACAGTTTCCTTATTCTTAAAAAAAAACAGGTAATAATTTGATAACTTTTTGTCAATTTGAACCTAAATTCAAAATTGTTCCGTTAAACTAAACAACCGCACTGATGTTAAATAGAGAAACAAATATGATTCAAAGGTAAAGAAAACAGATTCTTATCCAGATAATATGGTTTAAAGTTGTGCTAATAGATATCAACCGTAAGTCATAATGTTAGAGTTAAATTGAAATATTTTATAGGAAATGATCCCTTCATAAATCAATGTAAAATGGTACTTTTACAAATATCAGTTACATGTCGTTACTACATGCATAACCGTTGGGGAATGGCTGGATTTAGCTGCAAGAACAATGTCTGGTTTTTTACATGAAGGCTGGAATTCTTCAAATATTAAATAAGACATGAGTGTTAAAAATATGGAAAATGAAAACATATCACCTGTACGTCCGGAGATGAAAGACTTTAGTGATTCAAAGAAAGATACAAAGGAATGCAACGTGCAATACTTCCAAAGTGAAGCATCAAAGGAACAAGATGCTGGGATGAAATGGAGCAAAAACAGAAATAATGAAACTGGTTGTCTACATCCACCTGATGATGCAGTGTATTTCTGAGGTTGTTCTGGGTACATAGATTAGACTTGAGACATTGACCCGATTTGACCTTTTTTTTGTTTGCTTGTTTTAGCTAAGATGATGAAACCTTTGCAAGTGTGCTCTGTTCAGGTCTAAAAGCAAGTCATCAAATGATTAACGTGATTGGATGAATTTACTCTCGTAAGGCATCAAGGATCAACCAATCCGGCATTTTACCTCAGATATTGAAAACTCTTATGAAGATTTGGAGATTTGGAAGGGGTGTGTAGGGGAAGGGGGATCTTTCACATTCCTGTCTTCTTGTAACAGCAGGAAAGAATAAAAGGAGCAAGTAAATCCAGGTCGAAGAGAGAGACAATGCAGATGTGAGAAGGGGAAATAGAAGGAGCAGTGGTAGGAATTTACATTATGTAAATGGTATACACACAGAAAGCTGTGTAGAACACGTCAGACACATGTTTGGGAGGAGAAGGCATTTGGAGATGGGTGCTGGATGGGGGACACAATGGGAGAATGAGAAGCCAGTACATCAACAGGAGACCGTGGCTCAACCAGCTTCAGAGGTGGTGAAGGGTTTGGATGGGGGGGAAGGGTGTCCAGAGGGTTAGACAACATGCAAGAGTAAAGCTTAAGTGCAACCACTAAGAGACATGAGAGTTTGTACCTTTTAAACTAATGAAAAAAGAAAAGAGGCATTCTTGGGTTTCTGTGAAAAGGACTGGAAAATGCCTTTAAACAGGCCTACCTTTGAGAGCGTAATTTTTTCTTCTTAATATCAGCTAGGCAGGGTGTGATTATTACGGAGATCTGTGAATCTGGCTGATTATTCTGACGGTAACATCTGTCAACATGCAGACAGGTCAAGTTAGAGTTAAATGTTGTTCTGCAACAGCATCACCCCCTGCCAACTTCCTGAACCTGTGGATTTTCAACACAAGAAGAAAAAAACCTGCGAAAGTGTTGCTGCTTGTGATCTTTCTACAGTGTCTTAGGAAACTCATTGGCGTATCCCAATACACACATGCTGGTCTCCGTTGTCACTATAAAGAATTCTATCTTTCCTTCTCTTTCTCATACACACATACGATGTTGTGTAGTTAGTCAGGATTGAAAGGTACCTTTTCCTTCCATTTCTGGCAGGCTTCAGAGATCCATCATCGAAGAAATTAACGGGGCCGGTCCAATTTCCGGTCTCGTCCCCTTTGACTCGGCTAAACTGTTGTGCACTAGTAAAGAAATCAGTCAGTTTATTTGGTATTTATTTAGTCCTTGTTCTGTGCACACACATACATACACACACCACCATGTCCTTGTGTCCACCCATCAATCTTCAAAACTGCACATTCGCATTGCTAGTTATGCACAACTCAAGAAAACATCACACCACACAAGGTATAAAAACATTTGTTTTTGCTGATGAAATTACAATTTCATTGTCTAATTTATGCTCTGCTAGGCTGTTTGCATAAATCTGTAAAACATTTTTACTGCTGAATTTTGGCCCTCAAGAGTTTTAGACTCTGATGTGCTAAAATCTATGTAATTTAAAGTGGGAAACAAATGTCAATAGTAAAAGTCATTTTGTAGCTGAAGGACTAATGCCAACAGATTTATTTAGTCTTCTGTGTCCAACTTAGACATCTTTTATTGCTCATTTCTTCTGAACAATATGTGAAGAGTTTATTGATTCTTCCTGATTTTTTTCCCCGTCAAATTCATATTCCATCTATTCAAACATGATGAGGTGTGAAACCTTTAACATATGACTGACAGTTATGCAAGTAATCATATGAGTCATTTCTGTGAGTGCTCTGTGGGCGTTGAGCTAATTTCAGCGGGGGAGAGTGAACCCTAAGAGCCTCTCTGGATGCATTATGTGAGTAAGTATTTATCACAGGGGACTTGTGTCAATGCCATTTTGAAAGTACTTTTCGCCTTTCTGAGTGCCTCTCCAGCATCCCTGTCCTACTCTGCAAGTGGTGACAGAAGAACACACTGAAAATATAGGGGTTTTGGCTCGAAATGGGACAAAAGCTAATCAAGCAGAACAATTAAGGCACCAAAAAGCCGCCTACTGAAAGCAGATCACATAAACCTCCTAGTGTTGTGTTAAAACTAATGCCTGCAGGAACATTTGGATAGTATGAGTGGCATGATACCAAGTACTTTAGTTAACCAGACTGAATGCTATCTACACCCTTTATATAAGCTGCTTAAAAAAGTTAAAAATAATCCACTGGACTTTTTTTTTCCAAGTCTGAAGACATTTCACTTCCCATCCAGGAAGCTTTCTCAATTTAAAATGTCTGGAGTAGCGTTTGAGTTCCAGGCTTATAAAGTGGCACTATAAAACATGCAAATTGAACTGAAAAAAACAGATCCACCCCTTAATTGGGGAGCCATTGTGTTTGATTGTTGGCCTGCAATACCCGATACTGGCCCATGCCTCTGGGGAGATGTTAGGGTCATTGTTGGCCTGGCTGAGCAAGTGAGATATTTTGATCCCTGCATGGCGACTACAACTATATAACTATATAACTGCATAGTAGGTTTTTTAAAGGCTGGAACCTGAAACCACCCCTTCTAAGCCATAACACTGCTTTTTTTTATGCCACTCTATAGGCCTGGAACTGAAACGCTACTCCAGACATTTTGAACTGAGAAGGCTTTCTGGATGGGAAGCAAAACATCCTCAAACTTGAAAAAAAAATGCAGTGTTTTTTTTTTTTTTTTTTACTTTTTCAACTTTGTCAGAATGACTATGACCTGGGTAACTGAGAATCTTTATCAGCAACATAATGATATACTCAGTTCAGATATCAACCAAAGTATTAGCAAACAAACAAGCAAGATGTGCTCTGCATCCACACACTCCACCCTCAGAGTCAGCAGTCCAGTAGAATAGGAATCTCTTGGATTTTTAACCTGCTTGATTTAGATTTTGACTGCCATTAAATGCATGTGCAGTGACCTTTATAAGAATCCTAACCAAAGAACTTAGGATAACTCTACTGCTATGCAGTCTTTACAGATGTCAATAAGAAATAGAAAACACAACAATCCATTTGGATCCATGCATCATTTGTTTATCTAATGTTGCTGCAACTGAATGAGTATCAAGAAAAGGAGTTAAGGTAGAAATTTGGGCCACACCATGACAGATCCGACTTACACAATGCATAAAGAAAGATTGAGACTCTGATAGATCTAAACAATCATTTATCAGTTGGATTATTCAGTTTTCCACTTCTAAAGAAAAAAGGGCAATATTCATAGATCCTGAACCAGATAGCTTCTTAATATTAAGATAGAGAATTAATCATTTATGGTCCTTTGATTGTGGATTTGAATGTCTCTTTTCCCAGGTGGACCGATTGTGCAAAGACATCTTGTTTTTTTTTTTCAAAACAAGCTATCTGTGCAGACATTTGAATTAATTGTAGATGGTCTCTAATTATTAAAATTAGCTCAAATATAAACATACAGCCTTACTGATATTTGCTAAATGTAATCACAGAGCTGCATCTTAATCAAATGCTTTCTGAAAACATAATACATTTCTAAGGAAATTTCTCCCAGTTCTTTAATCACTTTTCTTGAACAGTTAATTAAAGCTGTTTATTCTACATCCGGAAACCAAGACACCCTTCTCCAAAATACAGATTTTGTAGGTAGCCATCTAAATAATTCAAATATGTTGGTAAAATGTTTAGTCAAGACACAAAAACTGAGCTACAATATTGTACTGTGAGTTCATATAGCTGTCATCAGAACTCCTACATTAGACAAAGAAGATAAAAACATGAAAAGAATTTAGTAGCTCCAAATGCTTCAATGTTTACCTTAAATCAACAGATAAAATGGGGATATAATTGGGTGCTCTAAGGAATGGCCCTGAAATCAAACCATTTAAGTTTATGTACTGTGAAAGGTTTATGAAAGGTGGTTTGGTGCCAGAACAGCAGCTTATAAAAATTAGCTGTACTATTTTTATATTCAGACACAATTCTGCCAGAGCTTTGTCAATAGCTCCAGAAAGTATGTAGTTTCTCTGAAACTTCCAAAGGTTTTTTTTTTTTTTTAAACATGTGTTATAAACATATATTGAGCTGTTGTACAAATGTTTGATTCAGAGTTGATTAAAAACAATACATTTTAGATTTTCCACTTAATTCGTATATATTATTTCTTGGCTATTCTGGATATATTATTATACTATCTACCCTGAAAGTATCCAGTTTGAAAAAATAAACTGTAAATTGAATGATTGCTGAGAGAATAAATTCCTATATTAGATCACCTTTAGGATCAATTACATCTTCTCACACCCACTACACTTTGAAAGGTTACAAACCAGCCTCTTCCAAACCTCCAGCATTTGCTCTAACCCCCCTGACAGAATATTTTTAGATGTCACCAGTGTCTCTCTTCACCAAAGTATGTCACTCAGAGACATCATCAGCTACCTCCAGCTCTGTCTTTTTCACAGTCCATTATTCCTCATAGCCTGATGTCAAGGATTACAGATTAATAACACATCTGAAATACATAGAAGGCACCTTAATGTTTTCTGTGCTGCATGCATACATGCCCAGTTTGCAGGACTCTTTGACATTATTAGCAGGCTTGGCTTTGAGAGAAGAGGAAACTGGGTGTGGTCAGACACGTGGAGGACCTCTTTACTATTAATGCATATGGAAGGCTTTGTTTAAATTACAGCTTCTCTTTTTTCTTCCTCACTCTGCACACACATGCAAACACACGCATCTCATCACACCTTTTGCAGTCTCTCCCCCACCGTCTCCCCACTTGTGCAGACAAAAATGAGGCAAAATGGCGGCCGCTGAGCCCACTGGTGTCTGTTGTGCAGCTTGTTCCCGCCTCTCTCCCATAGAGGCTTGGTGAAAAAGCAGTGCGTAAAGTTGATGCGAGCATTGAATCTGAATTCATGGATCTCTTTAGGTGGCGGTCAGGATGCATGAATCCAAACTGAGTTTATTAGAGGGGGGCCAGCAGGGTGACAGGGGATGGGGGGTAGTGGGAAAACTGGTCCTGCTGCACATATATGCTTGCTTTGAAGGAAGCATGTATGTGCTTTCTCTGTAAAAAAAAAATGTATTTGAGGTGAGGGGTCCTTTTCCTGGAGTGTGAATGGGCGTTCCTTGTGAGATATCTCATATGGCAGAGATATAACATCCCAGCATCTGCTTGTTTCACACTGATTCATTAAAAATTTTTTAAATCTCCTGAAAGTTGAGGAAAGATGGCTCATTGAATGGGTTTAAAAAGGGGACGTGGAAGAGGGCTCAGCACATATCTTGCAGAGCTGCTACAGAGTTGGCTCTGCAGTGGCTGTGTGGACCAATAAGAAATACACATCATCGTTTACGTGCTGCTAATCTGCAGTCATGGTAGTAGCTCATTTGCACTGTGAGAATCAGATGCCTCTGTAAGATGTAGGCTATGACCAGTCAAGAAGGCTGAAACAGAAAAACAAAGGCTTTTGGGGGGGAAACATCACCATATACAGCTGGACTGCTGTGTATGGTATGAATTATGATGCTTAATATTTAGAAAATATCAAAAAAATAAATTCTATGCTGCCAGGGAAAAAAAAAAAAGATGGATGGTTAGTTGCTATTGTTCTTTTAGGTCATTTAATGATCGTTTATGCCTGTTTCCTAAAACGTAGCTCAGTTAAAAACACTCGCATCAATAATGAGTAATTGTAAATGTTATCATGCATGATTTATCCACACTAAACTATTCATTAGTAGGAAAATTACTACATGCTTTTTAGGTTTTTTTTATTTTTTTTATTTTTTTTTTTGTATCAATCACAAAACTAATTTGCTCTGAAAGGGAAAAAAGTAAACACTTACCTCTTGATGTAATTTTTGCCATAAAGAATTTGCTGCAAAAGCGTGACGAGTCCAAATGCGCAAATAAATATGAAACACAGGGACCTACTGCCGAGAATATCTTTGCCCGACGAAGGGTCGGAGTATGCCATCCTTCGGCGCAGCATCCAGAGCTGATGGTGACACCCGGAGAGGTGTCTCTCTGCGCTGCATTCAGAACAGGAACAGGTGCCTCATCATCACCGAGCTGAGCTGAGCTGGACATCCATCGCCCGCCACCTCTCTAGGCTGTTTCTCCGCTCTCCAACCGGAGCGTCATTGTTGATGACTGAAAAAGCATCTCAATTTATCACAAGATCTGATGGTTTCTGCAGCGGGTGGTTCTGCGTCCAAAACCAAAATATATGGTCTTTGTCGTCCCGAGTGGTATGCAAAAAAAAAAGAAGAAAAAAAAAGACAAAAACAAATCAGGAATTGAGGTTTACTCCTTCTGATGGGTAGCTATTTATATTGCTGATATAACAGCGATAGGATAAGACATCTCCCGTTATGTCTAATGTCAAATATGTGCAAGTAGACGTGACTGCAATAAAAAAAGGATGATGCGCCTTTCTCAGTGAGGCTGACGGGGGCGCGCCGCGCGCCCCTCACGTGCTTCTTACTCAGCCAAAGCCCAAGTTCATGGACCGTTTTCCAAGGATGCACCAATGCACTCTCAACATCTCATACCAAAAAGGTCTCCTGAAGCCCCTATGCAGAGGTTGCGCCTAAACATTGTAATGCAGACGTTCTTTGCAGACAGAGTTTAATTACACCGTAGAAGAGCGCCAGGGCTGAATACAAACAGAGGCGTATAAAGAAAATGATTATAAATGTTTACATGGATGTACTTTTTTCTTTATTAGTATTCAATGGAAAGTGATCAGTGAGACCTATTTGTATTTCATCATGCATTAATTTTATATGGGCAAGGGGATCGTGATATTTTACTTGGGGGGGGGCAAAAGTGGATAGGCACCAGAACCTCAGGGTTGTCAGGATTTGTTAGTGGATAGCTGACCCAAAGCAGAGGCAGGAAGGCAGAGGTGAATTTCAAGTTGATTTAATAATGAATAAAAAAAAAAAAAAAAACTAAAAACAGAGGCAGGTTATCTAAAAATCCAAGATGAATACCAAAGTCCAAATAAACAGGGAAACCAGGAGTCCAAAGTCTAAAGATTAAAAAAAATATGAAAACACAAGTCTAAACGTACCAAAAAAAAAACAAAAATAACATGGAGACATCAGGGGAATCAAAATCACAAGGAGGGAGGCTCAGAGAGACGAGTAGGAGGTAGTATGACAGAGTTAGACGAGGACCCAGCAAAGAAGAACTGAACAGCAAGAGTATTTATAGGAGACAGAAACAAAGAGAGGACTAATGAGCAAACTGGGAGCAGGTGTGCACAGAGCAAGAGAGGGAAAGAGCTAGGAAAAAAAAGGAGAACATAAGAGGGCAGCAGAGGGCAACAAATGAAAAACCTGGAAGACTGGAAATAACTAGAAAACACAAAGAAATAATAATTAAACCACTAGGACTATAAAACATGGAGAAAAGTAAAACTAAACACTCAAAAGAAAACATAACAGAACCAAGACTGACATAGTTACTGAGAAAAAACCAAACAACACAATAAACTAAGAATTAAAGCACAAAAAAATAAGAAACAAGGAGAAAAGCAAAACTGGATACTCAAAAGAAAAACATCAAAGAAAACAGAAACCTAACAAGGGTCAATCTACACTGTTCCAACAGAAACATGCACAACGTCCATATTCATAAATAAAGACAAACTATAGTTTCCAACAACCTTTGCTAACAAATAGACGCATATATTTAAACATCCGTCTAGATAAAAGGTGTATTGGATCAAATTATTTTAGGTTAACAGTTCTGGAGCGAACATCTTTTCCATCCACCTACTTTTATCTTTATCATTCTACAATAAATTTATATTTACAAGTACTAATATCTATATAAATTGATAATTTAATAGGTTTTTAAAAAACGTATTTACAGTATCTATGATTTCACTGAAGACTTTTAGATGACTTGCAGAGACACATAATTTTCTCTTTACGGCATATAACACAAAATCTAGTTCTGAAAGAGCATGAATTCTGTACAAATCAATTGTAATGTTGGTATATTGATGTACATAATTAACCACAGTGTTTTTGTTGTCAGGTAATTGTTAATATATATAAAATTAAAATGTTTTGAATATTATACTTGAGAGAAAAAATGGTAGGGGTGGCCACAGGGGTAGCCAATGATTGGCTAAGGGTGGCCATGGCCCCCCAATCGAGCGCCACCCATGGAGACAAAGCATTTATGAAACAGGGCTCCCTTCTACCATTGGCAACATGGCTCACTGCCCAGGGCGCAATATCAGAGGGTACAGTAAACAAATAATGTATTGTATTGGAAAAGTTAGCTAAGAAAAACATTTGTACGCTAATGCAGGCTAATGGAGGTTGTCTGATCTGAAACGGAAATTCTATGTTAAATAAATCTTTTTTTTTTTTACGTAGGCTTGTTAGACCAGAAATAATTAGATCTGAACATAGTTTAATTGAAAGACTGGAGATTCATATTCATTAAATTTTATACAAATTTTTAAATCACTATTATGTTTTCCGTACTCTTTGGGAATTGACCTTAATTGCATGAACAAAGAAAAAGTTGCCAAAGGCATGCACTTCGTAAAATTTAAATCTTAATAAGTCTTTTTTTCTTAAAACAAGTAGATTTTGTCTTGAATTGAGGAGGTAAGTTAGACACATTGTCAATGAAACAAGACAATTTATGTTTAAAATAAGAAAGACCAATTGCAGTCTCTTACTGTATTTCAAGTGCATATTTTCGTAGTAAAAATACTCATTCCATTGGCAGATCATCTTATTTACCTACTAAAATTGAGGGTAAATACACTTTATTTAAGAAGTTTTGTTTTTGCAGTGTGAAATGGTAGACACAATTTTTTCTGGAAGTATATCCAAGTTTTCTTTTGCAACTCATAACATCTTGTTATGCTAAATGATTTTAACTGGCAAGCAAAGATCAAAGAGAATTTCACCAGACCATACTGCTCTATACTGCTCACTCCTCCGGCATGTCAACCTGAATGCATATAATAGATAACTTAGATAACTTAATATTCTCTAAAATTATTACTATCCATCCATCCATCCATCCATCCATCCATCCATCCATCCATCCATCCATCCATCCATCCATCCATCCATCCATCCATCCATCCATCCATCCATCCAGATGGCATCAGATGCCGTAATCCTGAAGAACTGTCCTGTCAAGCTAGCTCTTATTTTTTCACTGTTCTTTGCTTACAGGTCAGGCAGAGGTGTTTAAGATGCTGTTGGCACCATGCTGAATCTTGTTGTAACCCATCTTGAGAGTGCAAATTATTTTGCCTGCCTTCTATTTATTGATTTTCCATCTACTTTAATTGTATTTAGCCACACATTTTATTGGAGAGATTAAACTGCTCCTACAGCATCATCTGGTTGAATAGGCTGGGTTGTGTCTTCTTTCACCATTATATGGTGAATGTCAGAGTCAACATGTAGGATGACATATTGCTACAATGCAGATGACTCTGTCATTTGTCTCTGCTGAGCAGGCATGATCAGGAGCATGGACCTGTAGCAAAATAATTTATGGACTGGCATAACTCTTCTTCCCTTTAAATTACTGTGACAAAAACTAAAGACATGTCATTTCATATTTGGAAAAATCCCACTGTCATCACTCCTGTTAGGATTTGGAATTAATTAGTGGAGCTGGTCAACAGTTACAGTTAGGCCTACCTTGGGACTTACATTGATGATAAGCTGACTTTTGAGTCTCAGTTTGAAGCTATATGTAAAAAGGGCCACCAGCCCATGTGTGTTTATAAGAAGCTTAGAAATTGTAATGTTGGCAGTACTTTCATGTGAATGTTTATTCTTGTTTTAATGAATCCACACCTTCCTTTTCTTTTGTTTGTTTGTACTGGTCTATCGTAAATGTGTATGTTAAAATTGCTGATATCAACCTGATTGACCTCACAGCTCTTTACCAGCTCAAAATTCAATGCAAAGCCTGTTCTGTCCAGGGGAATAAGAGCCAGTCCTTGACTTGTAAATTTCAGCTTCTTACATCAGGAAATAGGTACATCCTATCAAAATGCAAGACTAATACGCTGAAATATTAATTTATCCCTACTTTCATTGCTCTTTTAATGTTAACTGACATGATTTTTTTTATTATTATTTATATGTTAATCGACTTCAATCTATCTATCTATCTATCTATCTATCTATCTATCTATCTATCTATCTATCCATTTTAAAACGTCAAAAAATAAAGAAAAATCATGAAACAAGCAAATAAAATTTAGAATAAATTATTAAACTACTACCCACATATGAAATATAAATATTACAAATGGTGTAAAACATGCTGTGTTTTCATATGATGTCTTTAAGTTTTGAGGGGTAATTGTTTTGTTATGTTCTCAGTGCACCTATGTGAAACATACAAATCTAAAAAGTAACATTTAAATCTACAGAAAATGAAAAGCCGCACGTGGACATTTTGTCCTTGGTTATATTAAAGAATGTGCTGTGGGGTCCGTATAGCTGAAACCGCCATTAGTAGATGATTTTTTGTTTTTGTTTTGTTTTGTTTCCTATTCATAGACGTTTTAAAAGTAATCCTAGATCCTAGACGGACCCATTTCTCTGTTACACCGGACGTAGCACGGATGTAATTTTATGCTGTGCCCGTTCTTCTTCCGGTCTCTTTCCCCACTGCCACTTGGTGAAAATGGTAAGAAGCAATGTCGCTAAACAGAAATCTTTCAACATCTGCAATATCAGAAGGTTATTTGAGACCAACTGACAGTTTTCTGTTATCCTATAAGTAGTGGTATCGTTTATCTATAATATTTATAGGATGAATCTTTCTGGTGCTGAAATTTGTTTGTGTTTATTCGGCATCCTTGTAGCATTTTCCGCTAGCATTAGCGTCAAGCGCGGTAAACGGTATCAAAATAAGCTTACCGACACGGAAAACTCTACATGGACCCATTTTATCTAGTAGTGTTTTAGTAAAATACGTGTCCATTTAAATGTGCTAACGTAGCCCGAAAGGTTAGTGTTTTATTGAGGTGTTTTTCTTTCGGATGTAATTGTATTAAGGTTTCCTTAAACTGGAGCATTGATACCTACAGTCTAGTGATTAAACATTTAACATACATTTGAGACTACATTAAATCACTGGGTGAGATATGAGGTCTTGTCAATGATGTTTTCAAACAAATGTCTGAACATATGACTGGCTGTGATTCCTTTATATTTGCTGAGACAAGACATTTATAGATGTTTGCATGTCTCCTTAAGTTTTGATGCGTTTTCCTTTAATTGATGAATTTCTCCCTCGGCAGACCAAGGGAACATCTTCATTCGGTAAGCGCCGAAACAAGACGCACACTCTGTGCCGTCGCTGCGGGGCCAAGGCTTATCATCTGCAGAAGTCCGCATGTGGCAAGTGTGGCTACCCAGAGAAGCGCAAGAGAAAGTGTAAGTCCTAACATACAGTGCATGAGATTCAAATGCATATTATTTCTCATTTTTCTTTGGGGGAAAAAGCTAAATCAGCTTCTCTAGTGTTTAAGTTTTCATCTTGTAATTTTTTTCAATAATTTTTCTGTATGTGTACTTTATATCTTTCAGACAACTGGAGCGCAAAGGCTAAGAGGAGGAACACCACTGGAACAGGCCGTCTGAGGCACCTGAAGGTCGTCTACCGCAGATTCAGGTGGGAAGAGCTGCTGAGAAATAAATTTCGCTGTTAGAAATGTTTTTGTATCTTTGAAATTAGGGGTTAATTGGTCGATTTTTAAACATAACTTCTCATCTCTTTTGCCAAATATTTAGTTTCATCTGTCATTTTCACTCAGAGCCAGGTATATAAATTTGTATCATGCACAATAATTGATTCATAAATGAAAAGGTTAATGTTAGGCAAATCTTAACTCAAGATGTATTTAGTCTGTCACAGTTTAAGAGGAACTTTGTCAGATCCAAACTAAGGCTACGTTCACACTGCAGCCTGAAGTGACCCAATTCCGATTTTTTTGCCCATATGTGACCTGTCTCTGATCTTTTTATGACAGTCTGAACGACACAGATCGGATTTTTTCAAATGCGACCCAGGCCACTTGGATATGTGGTCCTGAATCCGATACGTATCTGATCTTTTCAAATGCGACCTGTGTCTGTACGGCCAGGTCGCATTCATCCGACCTACACGTCATTAATACTTGATAAATGTTACTAAACATTACTAATCTGCGTCCTACTAAGCGGAGGCGGGGAAAAACTAACAACAATTGCGGAAGATAACACAGAGAGCAGTCAATGGAGAGAAATAGCTCGATTCAGATCAAACTCGAAGGGTCTTACCGGAACCGGGTCTTTCTTTTTGATCTTCTTAAAAAGATTTCGTTCGTAATGTGCCTGCTCCTGTTGGAGAAGAACTTAAAGAACGCAATATACGCTGCGGTATTACGAGTCATGTTTACTTCCGCAAACACTGAGGACGCTTGCTACATGTGACGTCATCGCGTCCTCGAGTGCGCATGCGGGACACTTCGGTTGAACGCTTTCAGTTCACACAGTAGATCACATACAAGTCGCATATACTTGGAAGTGTGAACGGACACGCAAAAAAATCTGATTTCACAAAAAAATCGGAATTGAGCATTAAGGCCTGCAGTGTGAACGTAGCCTAAATGTTATGTTCTGCATGAATTGTCAACAAAATTCCTCCGGCTAACTTTTAATCCACTGAAATGTCAAGAGGTTGATGTTCACCTAAAGAGTTGGGGAATTTAATGTTAAAATGTTAAACCAGAATATTTGGGGATGAAACTGTTTATAACCATATGGTTAATGTCTTTAGTTTGGTGTTAGTGCAAACGTCATATGTACATGAATGTTTGTATAATGGTTGTAGTAAGGTGAATTAACTAAACAATTTATTTTTCTAAAACGGTGTAGAACTTTCTTAGTGTTAAGAAATGTCAGTAAACTAAACATCTGAGGAAGAAGTAATCACACAGATTGACCACGGGGAGAATTTATGGCTTTAATTATAAACAAAAATCGCAAGCCAAGATTCTTTCCACTTGATTGGAAGAGGAGAGTTAGTAGTTGTGCATTCCACATCCTAATGACTCCACATTGAAAACGACCACATAGTGTATTGAAGAGGGTGTGATGCTAAACATAACTAGTTGAAGAAATTTGCGGTATTGAAATGAGGAACAAGATAACTTTCTTACTGTTACCTGAAAGGTAAAATGGAGGATTTTCACAGATTTTTGAAAAGACTTGTCCTCTCCACTTTAACAAAAAGTGCACAAGCACAATCCTGTACCCACTACCAAGAGGGAACGCCTATTAAATGTGTGAGAGCATGAACAAGCCCATTTATCCTTGTGCTCACTGTTTCAAAGTGGCTGTTTGGATCACGCATACAAGCTTACTTTCCAAAGATTTTCAATTTTTCCACTATGTCAGACTCACAATCGGTTGGTGAAAATTCGGACGAGCACATAGGACAGCCTTACGCAAACACATCGCCAGAATGATAACAATAAGTAGGACCACTTATTTTGATGATCCAACTGGAAAAAACATTCTCCATTATACCTTTTAAGAACAGTAACATTTTTGCAAAGTGATGAGATCTCCATATGGAAATCATTTGTTCTGGTAGTTAGCTGTTGGCTGTTACATCATGTCAAGTTTTTTTTTTTTATTAAACTCTGAAATAAAACACTTCACTAAATATTCTGCTATTTGACCAATACGGTATGTTTCAAAGATGTGTCTTAAGGAACTGGTTGAAAACACTGTTTGTGTGGGCGTTGTTTTTTTTTTTTTTTTTTTCATGGATGTACTTTTTTCTTTATTGGTATTCAATGGAAAGTGATCAGTGAGACCTATTCGTATTTCATCATGCATTAGTTTTATATGGGCAAGGGGATCATGATATTTTACTTGGTGGACTTCTATCAGTCTAACCCAGCAAAATGGGTGTCCATCTTAGATGATCACTCTTTCTATTCTGTGCTGAAAAGAATGTAAAACTATCAGTCATACAAGCTATTTTGTTTTAAGAGAAGCCCCCTTTTTGTGTTTTGAGGAAATTGAATCTGGTATATTCTTTTAAAGCTGGAATCCTTGGCAGAAATAGCCAGCATTCCAGCTGTAAATCACCAACTTGGTCTGATGGGCTGAGCAGCATATACCCACTGGCTAAGCTAACGCTGGTTTGATGACTTAAGTTTTTCAGTAGATAAAAAAAACATTATACATGATTGCAAAAAAGCATGTGCCTGTGTCTGGAAGAAAAGTCACGTTGAATGCTTTAAACACTCTGTTTTTGTCTCATTAATTTTGCAGGAATGGTTTCCGGGAAGGTACCACCCCCAAACCCAGACGTGCTGCAGTGGCCGCTTCCAGCTCATCCTAAATGACACATTTTTGGTTAAATAAATGTGATTGTGAATTGGAGTTTTGTCGTTGTCCACTTAATTTTACTCTGACAGCCATGGGGTGGATTTGGTTTGTGCTCATTTCTGGGTGGCCGTATGGTTTCTAAGATTAACTAAGCCTTTTTGAAAAAGTGAAAAATTAGGTTGGATTAGTTTATTTCTTCACTAAATTGCTAGGATGTAAAAACACAAATTTTCTGTTTTTTTTTTTTTTTTTATGGAAAATTATGATTCTTTAAATCTTGGGGCATAATGATTAATTGTATGATAGCAAATATACTTAAGTATGTTTGATGTTTTTTGGGTAGAATATTTTAGTGGTGTAGTTGAATTGCTATATCAAACTGGAAGTTTAAACTTGATTACATCCTTTGAAAATTTTAAAATTAACATAAATGGCTGGTGGTCTGAGCCTTACCCTTGACAAAAACATTTGTTTTGACAAATGAGGCATCAGATCGGACTAAGGTGAAATTTCTTGAAATGTGAGCAGCCTTAACATGAAACAGGTTTTCATTATCAAATATAAACTCAAATATCCAACATTTAAAGTAATGTTACAGTCTGACTTTATTCTTAATGCACATGCTAAGATCCCCCAAATTAGTATTTTATCCTTACAAAGACGGCAATTTCATGAAATGTTTTTATGAATTGACTGCAAAGAAATTCTAGTTAACTTCATATTTTAAATGCATTTGCTTTCTCATATTTAATGCTAAACTGAATTTTTATCTGCTGTTTAGTATTACCCATTTTGGGTTCTGCAGATGTTAGTGACTTAATGTGTCAGAATAAAGTCCAGCCATTAGTGATCTGGACCGTTTCATGTGGCAGCTGGACACGCTTTATTTTGCATGAAACATTCAGCTAAGATGCTGCTTGTGGGAAGAACATGTATAAACATGCCCTGTTTATTCAAACAGTAGCCTGCCAGGGATTTCATTGAATTTGTGGCAGCAGCCAATGTTATCTGGGAAAGTACAGCTGGGAGATATATAATTTTTTGGTGTGGGGGCTATGAGACAAATATTTAGCAAAGCGGCAAACAATACTGAAAGTTCCCAGACGACTGTTTGCTTACCAGTCAAAATGCTGGATTTTATGAGCATATCAGGAAAGTACAGAAGAGTCACCAGTATGAGAAAAATAAAAACCTAAGGGGTGGAAATATTTAAGTCAAGATTTAAAAGAAATTTGTCAACGATGAACCTATTAAGTTACACATTTCTCTGGCCTGATGTCCACTGGAGATTGACACCACCCCAACACAGCCTTGTAAAGAATAAAGAGATGCCATATTAAGGAAAGTTTCATGCAGAGTTTGTCTCCACTTTGCACTCAGACATTTTAAATACATAAAACAATGAGATCTTTAAAATGTATTGGCTTTCATTGGTTTTACATAAAATGAATTAATGTAAATCAGACCTAAAGTTCTTTAGAGAGAAAAAAAAGAGCCTGGAAATAAAGTGCAACAGCTTGTTTCTGCAGACTGTTTTATAGTGCTTAGTTTGGACGTGTGGGGTCTGCTTTAGTGTCTCTGGAAATAATGAAACCAGAAGATTTCAAAGTGACCAAATGTTTAAAACAACCTGATGTTTCTTTAAGCATGTAAGCAGAAGATTAAACAAAAAGATGCTAATGGCTTTCCAACCATCTGTGTATCTTTTGGATGATCTGACAAGCTGACCTCTAACCCTATTAAAAGTCTGGATCCAGTCAAAGATAACGGCAGCGTATTTCAACATTTCTCCGGTACACACCCGTCACACTCCCCTTTCTCTGGCAAAGAGGTGCATTTGGCCAGCCTCCATTGTTACCATGCCTTTAGTATCTGTTTTACTGTCTTTATTGTTGATAGATTGCTGCAGTGATTGCGATTTCTACACTTTAAGGTTATCAGAGGTCACATCATTCCTGGTTAAGTTCACTCAAAGAAACCTGATTCTAAATCATAGTTTTGCATAAAACCTGGATGCTTACTTTATATGTTTTATTGATTGCCCAAGACTTTAAGGTTACAAAACATGCAGTAAATAACTGAAAAAATGTTTGCAGAGGTTTGATATGCAATAAGGAAATAACGCAGTAGTAATTAAGGCCCACCAGCAGAGGGTGATAAAGAGTTGTTGCCTGAGGCTGCAATCCACTTTCTCCCCCTTTCCTATTAGATGGGAAGTAGTGGAACAGCATTTCTCAGAAAGAATGAGGTAACCTGCAAGCTTTTCCTGTTGCTCAAATCTCCCTCTTTCATCCTCTGAGCTTCAGTCTGCTCCCATCTCCACTCCAGTCTGGATTGTTGCTCTTTCCCTAATATTGTAGAAGTTGGAATGACATGGTCTTGAACTGAGGCTGCTGTAATGAGAGGTAAGTGTATGCGCTCGCAGCCCCTGTTTGTGCCCCTCTTGTATCAGCATTGCACTAGGGGCTCAGACAGGGTTCACTTTAGATGTTATTAGTATTGCTGGAATGTGATGAGTTTTTAAACTGCTTTAAAGCACATTAAATTACCATTTTCCCCTCTCTAAGCTTGTGTTCTTGGATCAATTTGTGCTCTTCTCATGCTCCTGTGGGAGCCTGGATGCCAAGGGGATGAGGTTACAACCAGCACAGGTGAGTGAGAGGTTAGTCTCCATAGCTAGTCTCTGTAGAGCTTGGAACATGGCAGGAAACGCATGTGGAGTTTGAATCAGAGGAAATGGAAGCCTGTGTTTTTATTATCCCTCCTGGTTTCATCAGGACTTTCTCCAAACGTGATGGATTGGACTGAAGGGGTGTTCAGCATTCCTGTTGGCAAGAAAACAAATGCATTAAAGGTCCATGCAGGTCTTGACAGGATTCTCCCCCATTAAAACCTGCATGGACACTTTACACCGTTATCTTTTTGAGCTTTAAGTGGAACAATAAATCAAGCAAAAGTCCTGCTATAAATAAAACAAACTGAAAAGGCAATAAAAGAACACCTGAAAAATAAAAAAAGGTCCTTCTGATACTAATTCCTTTCAAAGTAATTTTTCACATGAAAAATTCTCTCAGGACGTTTTTTTAAAACTTTAAGGACAAAAAGCATTAAAGCCAGTGGTAGAATAAGTTTTTCTTTTTAACTTTAAAACAAAAGCTTGTATGTGGGAAAAGGACTCTCTTAAGCAGAATCTTTGTTTTTTTTTCCTGCCTTGTACAAACAACCATTTTCACGCCTCTATGCAGACAAGATAGCATCTTGCCCTCAGGTGAAGCTATCAACATTCAGCCATTCCTCAAGTTTTTTTTTTTTTTTTAAAGTCGATTTCATTACCTGTCAAGTCTTACCTGATGTCTCATTTTACCAAATGAAGTTTGGTAAAAAAAAAAAAAAAAAGTTTGAAAAACTCCACAGAGTTTTTCTCTTCCTAAATTCCTGCCTCACTCATTTAATTTCAAGTAAAAGCTTTAAAAGCCTGTTACCGGTAGTTGTTTATTGCAGCAGAATTTCAATGAGATTAAACCCTTTTTTGGAACTTGAGAAATCAGTCTTTGTGTAAGTTTATATAGCTGCCAGGTGAAGTTTCTGATCTGATAAGTGTCCTCCAAACAAAGAGGAAAACAAAACTGAAGATTTCCTTGCATGAGCAGTGAACAATAATCCATTTAAAGAAGAGATTTTCATTTGAAATGTTAAGATGTGTTATAGGTCATTAGCACACAACTAAACCCTGTGCGCATACTTGCACCACTGGGCAATAATTTATGAGGGTTTCTGTCAGGAGCGTGTGTGGACTTGCCAAAAAACCCTCCCCTCCCCCAACCTCTTTTTTTCCCCCTCTGGTTTAAATTGCCCTATAAACTAACATTGCTTTTTCATGTAACTTTTATCCCAAATGCTGTTTCACTTGACTTGTAAAAAAGAACAAGTTGGATTGAATCCTCAGTGAATGTTATCTTGATGCATTTCATCCACGTTAAACCTGCCAATGGTCTGCAGCTTTTCTAAATACACTGACTGGAAACTGTTGGAAGCTTTTAGAAAACTCAGTCTGGGTGCCAGCGTCACCACAGGTTAGTGATCAACTCATTATGTTCATTTGTTGGATTCGTGAATAAAAAAAATAGTGGGGAAAAAAACAATTCCTGTTTCCTGTGTGGGCATGCTATATCCCAGCTTGGTAGGTAGGCATTACCTTCAGAGTTAATGGCCAAAGATGTGTTTGCATTTTACAAGCCAAGACACCAAAACTGAAAAAAAAAAAGATTAGTGATGGTGAATTAGTCAGTAGTTATGGTGGGGAAACTTTTGTTATTACAACAACCTGGAAATTTTCTCTTAGATAATTAATACTTTAGTAAATGGAAAATACGGGTATTTCTAACAAGTACAAATTTGACAAGCACATCAATTCAATGCAGTTTAATTTCACTTCTGGAAAAATCACAAGTTAGAACATCCCCTCTGTGAAACTCAATGAAAGATGATGTCTGCAGAATACATTCATCCAGTCGACTGCTTGAACATTTTGTGAAAAAAAAAAATCTGGAAAATTCAATTTCTAGGAAAAGCTACCAAAGGATTTCAGCTTTAATTTTAGTGAAAAGAGCTTATACAAAATATTGACGAAGTAGTCAGTGAAATACACTTTTATTTGATAAAAAAGATCCAAGTTACTTTTTTTTTTAAGCCGATTTCATTTCCTGTCAAGTCTTACCTGATGTCTCATTTTACCAAATGAAGTTTGGTAAAAAAAAAAAAAAAAGTTGGAAAAAAATTAACTCCACAGAGTTTTTCTCTTCCTAAATTTCTGCCTCACTCATTTAATTTCAAGTAAAAGCTTTAAAAGCCTGTTACCGGTAGTTGTTTATTGCAGCAGAAATTCAATTAGATTAAACCCTTTTTTGGAACGACAAACAAGTTTTTCACACGTTTGTCGTGGTAGTGTTAAAAAAATGTCTGCAAGATTCAGCAGAGGGAATATTTCCCTCGAAACTCAGCCTAAAACAATGCACATTTTGCACAGTAAAAGCTTTTGCTCACTCTTAAACTAAGTGGGAGTCCTTTGATTTACAGATAAAAAAAAATCTGTTTTACCCTTTTCCCCCCCTAAAAACTCTTAATGTAACATCAAACCCAGTATGATTAATTTAGAAAGTTTACTGTCTTACATAAATAAATAATTCCAAGCTTAAGTTTTATTACATGTTTTAAAGACACACTGCAGTTAGTCATAGTTTATCTTTTACGTCTTTGCGGTTGTTTGTTTCTTCTGCATGTGTAAGGACTGAGTCAGTAGGAAGCAGTTAAACCAAAGAAATTTGACGTTTAGATCAAACTAACGTCTGAATTCTATATGGTTTCTATTTCCTTTCAAGGTCATGATTTTACTTATCTGCTTTTTGCATTGTCAAAATTCAAATGAATTGCCTTATTCAAACTGCCATGTCCCAAGTTTTACATTGAAGTGTTCCTGGTTTCAAAGGCTTTAATAGAAAGATCTGTTTTTTTCAAAGAAAGAATCTGTTGGGTACCTCTAAACTTAATTATTGCTGATTAAGAGCTTCCCTGCACATGCATGCTTCAAGACATTCCCTGTATTTTCCTAGAAAGTGATCCTGAAAAGGCCTCAGGCTTTTTAAAAATAAAAATGAAATTGCACCTTAGCAGCAAATGAGATTTTGCTGTCTATACACAGATTCAGCTCAGATTCTACAACCCTGTCCAATGTTTTAAAACAAATACACTAAATATAATTACAAAAAAAAAGTTTGAATGAGATCATTCCCTTGTGGGAAGATAAAAGACAAATATTTAGACCTCACATCTGTCTAAGAGACATATTTCTACAGTACTGTAATTCTTACGTGTCACTTAAACTTTAACAATTCTTCTGTGGTAAGGTTATCTTGATATATATATATATATATATATATATATATATATATATATATATATATATATATATATATATATATATATATATATATACGAAAAATAGGGAGTAGAGCTGTTACCACAATGATGAAAATTATGGCTTCACCTAATGCAACAAAAAAAAAAAATTACTGGAAAAATCCTACAAGGACAGCTGGACCTTATTTCCTGAGAATTTGATTCTCTAAAGTTGATGGTATTCATGTAAACAAGAGGACTAAATGTTGGATTGGATTCAAAGGGTGGTTCAGTAAAGTATCAACCACTTATTCGACCCGTTTGCACTTGATTTTTCATACATCTTTTCCTTGAACAGATTTATTTTTTTGTTAAAGCTAAATATTTCTAACAGCACATGATGGTGGTGTGATGTGATGAGAGTGTGTAGAAAATCTGTTTATAATCTTGGTTTGATCCACTTTCACTATTCGACCAGAGGTTGTTTTTTTAGACGTTTTCCTTCCGTTTCCACAGTGAACCCATGCTGTTATCTGCCTTGTCAACACTGGAGTGTTTGTGTGCGCCACGGCCAGGACAAGTACGAATGTGACTGCACTCACACTGGCTACTACGGACAAAACTGCACAATCCGTGAGTCCCCTCATCCTTAAAGACATCCTAACTCTCTCATTTCCTCTTGTATTATTACACTTCTCAGGAATTTGAAGCCTTCCTTTCTCAAAAGGACCCTTAAAAAAATAACAATGGATTCTTGTAATATTATGACAAAGCTTTTGGCTTACAGAGTTATGGTTCCTTGTCTAGACCAAATATTTTGAAAAACTTTTGGAACACCCAGCAGAAGAGCAGCTGGATCATAGGTTTGTCTGTTGATTTCTTCTCCAGAGGTTTCTACTCAGCTGCTTTGAACTGGTCTGCTTCTCATTACTGCAAAACACCCATCCGCTGTGGTCTCCAATCAAACCTGATGTATATACCATGTGTAAAAATTACCTTTAACTTTGCATGGTAAAAAGAAATGAGGACAAACCAGCAAAGAGTGACTGAACAGGAGGTGAATATATGAGAGAGAGAAACAAAGACCAGGATAATTAGTAGATTGGGAGTAGGTATGAATAGAGGCCAGAAGGGAGCTAGGGAAAGAGACTGACACAAACAAGAAATATCTAAGAACTCAATTTGATAAAATTTGAACAGAACCAAAACCATGACAATAAGGAATAAAAGATTAAAGAAGTTCTACATGAGAGGGGTGGTGCTAAATGTGTGGATATGGATATCTTTTGACAAGTTTGACAAAAATTTCAGCTCAGTTCTTCTTCTTCAAAAAAAAGAAAAGAAAAAACAGTTAAAATTGAAATAAGTTTGTAGGAGACCTTGGTCTCCAACACTGGTTTCTAGCTGTGCCCACAAATATTCTGTGAGGTTGAGATTAGAGCAGTGAGGGTCATTTACTTACATTGACTTTGCCACTAACTTGGAGGTTTGCTTTTGGCTGCCCTCTTGTTGGAAGAGTGATTTTCGGCAAAGCTTTACCATCCTGGCTGATGTGTTGAGATTTCTCATTATTATTTCCACATGTTTTTTCATGACAGCTTTTCTTTTCTGAAGTGCACCAGACCCCATACTTTGGGGATCCCCCTTTAGCTTTAAATCTAATGATGGTCATTATGGCAGAGCTCACAATTATAGCTGATATAAGTAAGGGGAAAAAAACAGTCTGAGCAAACGCTAACAATCAAAAAAAATTATGTTATTTCTTTAAACAGCACGTAAATATTGAGGCTCAACTATCTTAAGCTCCTAATCTTTTGACCAATGGCTAGTCCTGATGCTATACCACCTTCCCACCTTACTACCTTTTTCATTTGGTAGTGGAGAACTTGACTAAGAAAGCTGCTATAATATCTCAAAAATACTGCACCAAATCATAATTTGTTTGTACTTTCCTTGACACATGCATTGCAGTGTTAAACCCATGTAATGCATTAATTAGGATTTTTTTTTTATCATTTTACTCATAAAACTATTTATTGCTGTTCAAATTAGTTGCAAACAAGTTTATGGATTATTTAGAATTCAATAACTATGGCCATGGTTTGTGTATCTCACCCTAACAAGACACTTATGCATTGCTCAGAAAAATACAGCAGGTCATTTGAAATAGACAGCATGACTGCACAGGATGAACAGCTTGAGAGGACTGAAATGATCCCTTATGAAATAAAAGGAATCAGTAGACACGCTCAAATAACGTTTTTCAGGTCGTGCTCACAATATTAAACTTTGTTTTTTAAAAGATGACGTGCAAAACCTGGCGATAGTATGACAATAACAGGAAGGGTTTGTGAGTTTAGTCAGGGACCACCTTTACTGATCCTGTAATAAAGCTGTGATACTTTAGTTCTTTTACACAAAAATGACACAAATGCACATCTATAATGTTAAGTGAAAGATATTATTTTTAACTAAAACTAAAATAAAGAAAATAGAGGTGGGTTTTTTAATTAGCCATGAAATGATCATCAGTCTCATAAATCATCAGTGTTTATACATTAGCTGTGATAGTTGAAGGCAGGTATTTCCTCTGTTTTGCACTTGTATTTAAAAAAAAAATGCTCTGCACCAGTGGTTGACTTCTGGACCCTAGAGTTCTTACTGGGGCATAATGGTGACACAGGTTAGATGAAAATATTTTCCCATAGCCTTAAATTCAAATCCTAACTTGGATTCTAAAAATGAACAGAAAGCGAGGGCAGACAGGCCAGCAGAAGTGTGATCTATCTGTACAAGTATCATCTGATATATAGATGATTTATCAAAACCAACAAATAGAGATGCGCTTGGATCCAGCCAAGATGTAATCAAAGCAGGGATTTGTTTTTCTAAAGTACATGGATGGAATGTGGTCCTTAGCAGCAAAAAGCTCTTTACTTCTGAGCAGATCTGCCTATCGAAGCTGAGTTTTGTAAATGGAAAAGTGCAAAATGAATCAGCTGCAGGTTAGGAGATATGATCATTCAGATATAATGATTTACGTTTTATTCTTGTTCATTTCAAAGAAAGCATATCTAAAGAAAACAGAATGGGGCCTTGAGGTACCCCACACATATTAGATTAAAAATAAGAATATTTATTAAAGCATATTTCTACTTATGCTTGAGTAAAATTCATCTTTAACTAATTAGATTTTTTAACAAGCTGCAGGAAAATAGCTATTCTCAGTAAGTGATGTTAGAGAAGCTTAAATTTCAAGTCTCCTGACATAGAGTTATGGTTTATAGATGATCACATCACTGCAGAAGGCATATGTCTGCGTTATCAGAAATGTTCTTTTCATAACAGAATTTCCACTCCTTAAAAAGGACATTAGGTTTATAAGTGTTATCTACCACAAGGTTTGGAAGATGTTTAGCTTGTCAGATTAAAAGCATTCTGCTTCTCTTCAGAACTCTTCCTTAGAGTATCGGGAAAGACCATAACATGCTTCTTCTTACATATCAGCTAGTTAGCTTGCACTTTGAAGTACCAGTTGTCACATTCAACCATGGTTCAGGTGTTGTTCTGGAATTTTTTTCCCTGGAACAATGGAGTTCAGTATACTAAGCACAGATACAGTTACACAAAAGTAGAGACTCTCCTGAAATTAAATTAGGGCTGAATAATTTTGCCAAAAATATGAAATGCAATTATTTTTAACCACTATTTTGGTTTTAATCTGATCTTCCTTTCCACTAACCACAAACATGCATATATTTCATTCGAGGGTTACAGTTTTCTCATGACCCTTAAAGCTTGCTTTGTCCATTGTTCAGGACTTTACTGTTACTGTTGGGTGAAAAATGCTTACCTGTACTTGCATGCATGGGTCAGCCTGCAGCTCTCTTATTCCTTATGTGAGGAAGCAAACCCCCTTTAAGTAATTCTCACCACCTAAAGACCTGGAGACATGTATTTACTGTCTTACACTTGTTAAAAGTAATGTGACCAAAACTGAAAGAAAAAAAAAAAGTGCCACTACAATTTGAAAATTGAATTTATTTAAACTGCGATTATTATGCTAATGCAATTAATTGCCCTTCCCTAATTAGATCAAAATCTAAAGAACTTAAACACGATGTTTGGGATTTTTACTGAGTTGGAAGTAAGTTGAAGCTCTTTTAGGCAGGGTTTAGGATTTGTGGTACAGAAATGACAATGAACTGCCATATTGTTTAACCGGTTCTTGAACTCAGTGAATAAAGAAATGTGGGTGGGCTCCGCCATTAAGGTTTTGTAAACGACCACAGTGGACTGTGTCATAATGACTAGGCCATGTGGAGTACATTTCCACCCTTCAGTCCCAATTGTTCTCAATTCCAGCCTAAAGTGTTTTTTCTCCCTTTCTACCTCCCCCCATTAAAGCGGAATTATGGACCCGGGTGCGTCAGTTCCTCAAGCCTAGTCCAGATGTAGTGCACTACATTCTCACCCACTTCCACTGGCTCTGGGACATTATCAACAACACTTTCTTACGGGACACCCTCATGCGTCTGATTCTAACAGGTCAGAAGCTAGTTGAAACAAATTCCTTCACAGTCATTTTTTTTTGTATTTTTCAACCAACCCTTTTCCTTCTATAAATAGTGAGGTCCAACTTGATTCCCAGTCCTCCCACTTTCAATTCAAAATATGGCTACCTCAGCTGGGAGTCCTACTACAACCTCAGCTACTACACCAGGATCCTGCCGCCTGTTCCTGAGGACTGCCCCACGCCTCTGGGCGTCAAAGGTAGACAATAAGGATTGTCAAAAATAGTCTTATTGGTATTCATACCTGTACTTTCCTAATCTGTTGATTTGTTTGGGAATGTAATTTCCTCCTCTGCCCACAATGATTTACCCAAATGCTGACTTGATTGAAATTTATATTTGTTGTAAAAAGTGTTGTGGAATCACCATATAGTGAGCCATCACAGTTTTTGTCTACTTTAAGTTTTTTTTTCCCCAAAATATATTTATTCAAATTTTAGCAATTTAAACAAACAGCTTGAACAATATACAGAATATAATCACAGCAATATTTACGTTACTGTTCAATTCAAAATAAAATGCAGGCAAAAAATTGCCTCACACAACATTTGTTCCAATGCGACTGATCCCATTTCATGCTTAGCCTCTTATACTGAAAATTAATTAAATTTTTGTAAATTTTTTTATTTTTATTTACGGCACTAGTGGCTTGTTTTTTTTCGACAGTAGGCTGACAGGAAAGGGGGTATGAGAAAGGGGGAGAGACATGCAGCAAAGGGCGACCCGGCCCTGGGTCATCCACTTCGAGGACTAAGGCCTCGGTACATGGGCCGAAGCATGCCCTTTGTAAAATCTTTTTACGGAAAAATTATATTTTGCATGCAGTGTTAATTTAAATGCACTTTATTAAAAGAACAACTAAAGTAAAATTAAATAAGGTCAAATAAAATATTTTTATGTACCTCAAATAAAGCAGATTTAATACATAAAAATCAAATACAAAAAAATGTAAGATTACCTTTTTATTATCTAAACTATATATTATAAGGGTTAAAGTGTATATTGAATCATAATATGTATTGCAGAACCTATATTAGTTTTCTTTTATAAGATACTAATATAAGGATGATAATAATGTCTTTTCTGCCCTTGCAGTTTTTTTGTAAAGATTTGCAAAAGCCAAGAAATAATGCATCTTTTACTATGTAGTATAAACTCAGACTGATATTCTGTGAAAAGACAGCTTTAATTTGAGCATATTTATTAAGAGGATAATAATTCCTTTCCCTGAAAGGTCCACAGTATTACTATCTTGTTAATAACAGAAGGATCAGTTATTGGTAACCCTTAAACTGTAAAATGAATGTAGCTGAGGCTTTTTTTTTTATTGCTACTGGTGGCATAATTCATTGTGGGGTAATGCATGTTTAGGCTGTGAGTAATGTGTTTTTTTTTTTCATTTTGCCAAGGCAGAAATGGGCTCCCTGACCCCGAGGTGTTGGTTGAGAGGCTGCTGAAAAGAAGGACATTCAGACCCGACCCTCAGGGCTCCAATCTTATGTTTGCTTTCTTCGCTCAGCACTTCACCCACCAGTTCTTCAAGACATACAATAGCATGGGTGTGGGCTTCACTAAGGCTTTATCGCATGGGGTTAGTCCAACAAAAAAATATAAAAATAAAACTTTGTAGAGAAGGCAAAAAAACAGAAAATATATAATTTCATTGGCATCAGATACGTTTTAGAGAGCCTTGTCAGGAGTAGCAAACACATTGGAAAGTTTAGTAACTTATAAAGTGAATCAGATAATGCCTGGCATTTGTTAAAATTGCTTCCATTTGGATTTTAATTTTGTTTTATTTTGTGTTCTGTGACTCGCGCAGGTTGACGCGGGGCACATTTATGGAGACAACTTGCGACGTCAGCACAAGCTCAGGCTTTTTAAAGATGGAAAAATGAAATATCAGGTGAAACCATCTTTGCTTTTACATATGAAACAGAACAAAATAGATTTCTTTTTTTTTAAATCTAGGGAATGGTGTTTTCCTATTATTTATCCTAATTTTTAGCAATATCATTTGAAATCAGCTGAACGGGCTTCTTTAAATGGATATACTGTCAGAAATAAGAGAGCATAGTTAATTAACCAAATATATCTTGTCTCACAATATGTTATTGTTTTCCACCAGATAATCAATGGAGAAATGTACCCCCCTACCATAGCTGATGCTCCTGTGAAGATGAGCTACCCTCCTGGGATCCCTTCAGAGAGACAGATGGCCATTGGTCAGGAGGTGTTCGGGCTGCTCCCTGGTTTGGGGTTGTATGCCACGCTGTGGCTTAGAGAGCATAACAGAGTCTGTGACGTCCTGAAAGCAGAGCACCCAACCTGGGATGACGAGCAGCTCTTCCAGACCACCCGCCTCATCATCATAGGTGAGCTTGACATTCTGTACTGATGTCTGGTCTTCAGTAAGCTCAACAGCTAAGCCCCCCCTTTACACTAGAATAGTATTTCACCCTAACATTGGAGAATATTCCAAAATGGGTATCACTTCAGCGCTGCCTGGAGAGGTCTTTAAATTGCAACTGGGAACGTCCTGGTGGTGACAAGTAGCGCATTTAGTCTTGAGAGATTTTGAAGTACGGCAGACCCCTAATGCCAATTTGACAACTTAATTATGTTAGCACTGGACTAGCAATTTTATCACTCTAAAATAGGGTTACCAGCTCGGGGGAAGGACAAACACCTCCAAATTGCCCCTACTGAACAAACTACTTGGAGAAAGAAGAACGTCGTTATAATGGCCACAGCTCTGATGCAAACAGCATCTATGTGTAGGAAATAGACTAAGCAGAAAGACCTAAAGATTTTGGTGTGATTTAATTAGAGTGACCAAAAAGAACCAGAATGCGGTTCACGGGGTTCCTGTGTGCAAGCAGAGTGGTGAACCAGTGTAATATATTACAGCATAAACATAGCATGCTAAAGGTCACTTCTGGGCTAGAAAGCATTTGTTTTCAGACTAGTTTTCAGGCATGATGAGCCCTTCAAACCAATATGAATAAATTGTATTAATTTAATATATATATAAATGGTTTGCTGGGAATAGATGAGTCTGCCTTTCTTCCACAGTCTTTATATGGACAAATTTGTGGTTGTAAGCAGCCCTCTGGGTTAATAGCTGATGTCTTGAAAGCTTTACTGCTCCTGGGTAAGATTCAAGCAGGCTTGTTTTTTAATTGGATCTACTTTGTTTGCAAATATAATTTTTTTAAGTTAATATACTAAATGTACGTATAGAACATAAGACTAATTATTCAGCTGATAAAGCCATGGCAGAAATGATCAAACCATCCTTGTCTTCTTTTTAATCGTTCACGTTTTGGTTAATTTTCGTACGTTTTTCTACTAGTAGCAAATTTTTGTCACGTTTGTATATTTAATGTTTATGTTCGTTCATTTGATGTTAACTCAGCATCCTGCTGCATGAGTTTACCCTCATGTTATCCCTGTTGTTGTTTTCTCTCCCTGTCTTCCAGGTGAGACCATACGAATCGTCATAGAGGATTACGTGCAGCACCTCAGCGGCTACCTACTGAAGCTCAAGTTTGATCCCTCCCTGCTGTTTCAGTCCCAGTTTCAGTACGGGAACCGGATCTCGCTGGAATTCAGCCAGCTCTATCACTGGCACCCCCTGATGCCTGACAGCTTCCACATTAACGGGGACGAGCTGTCGTACTCGCAGTTCCTCTTCAACACATCTGTCCTCACATACTATGGCGTGGAGAAGCTGGTGGATGCCTTCTCACGGCAACCTGCTGGCCAGGTATCAATCTACAACTAACATGCCGAAGCTCTGAGGGCCAATTATCTTGGTGATTTAGGCCTGTTATGGTTGTAACAAATGTCTAATCTTATAGTTTATCTCCAATTGTGGGAAGGTCACAAGCCAGTGATGTGTTGCATTTCCCTTTTTTGCTGCATTGTCCTTTAAAGATGATAAAAATTTTAACAAGTGAAGTAAAAGGAAAAAAATGGTTGAAAGATATTCTGGCGCTTAATGTAGGACAACGCCCTAAGTAAGCATCTGAGTACACAAGAGGAAGCCCAAGTACGTGCTTGTGGATTCTAGGAGGTTTTATTGCATAAGAAGAGCAAAGTTTTCGCAAATAATTTCTGATTGATCTTTTTTTAACTTTCACTGAACTCTTTACTAGGTACAGCAGCAGTATATTGCTAAGTGGTTTCTCTCCCTTTGACTCACAAATGAACTTAAGTGATATCCCATAGTTTCTAATATGACATTGGTCCTGCTTTTGCAGCTGTAACAGCTTGAAGTCTTCTGAAAAGGCTGTTCACAAGAGGAATTTTGGACCATTCTCCCAGGAGCACATTTGTGATGTCATAGACTGATTTCTGGTTAGAGGGCCTGGCTCTCAATTTCTGCTCTAGTTTATCCCAAAGTTTTTCTATGAGGTTGAGGTCAGATTTCTTTCTTATCCATGCCTCATGAATGTTTGCACAGCCATGAAGAAAGTGGAAAAGGCAATCTCTAAACTGTTTCCAGAAAGTGGGGAGCACTGAATTGTTCAAAACCTCTTGCTATGAGTTCTGCTCTAGAAACCCAGGGCAGCTTGCTTTTCACCACCTCACACAGTGCTATGTATTAAATTTGTTCATGTATGTTGTGGATACATCTGCTCCACCGTTGAAACTTCTTCTATGAGACTCTTTATGCTTTTCTCTTAGCTGGGAGCTTTAGAGGTCTGTAGAGATTGAAGTTGCAAAAAGTCCTTGATCTATATCAACCACAGCATCTGCTTGCCACGCTCAATCAGATTACGTTGCCCACTGATTTGTGGCTAAGTTGCTTCCATCTTCTTATAATACTGCAGATGATTAACGGTGGATATTGAGGACAGAGGAATTTTTACACAAGACCTGTTGCACGGGTTGCATCCTTACATCTCCTGTTGGAGTTCACTGGGCTCCTAAGAGGGATCAAGTGTCACTCAAATGTTAGTGGAAACTGTCTGCTTGCCTTGGTGCTTTACTTCATACACCGGTCTCCATGAAAGTGATCCAAAAGTTGGTTTTAATTATTTGGATCGGGGAGTGAATATTTTGGGCAAAAAAGATGCAAAAACCAATTTAGACCACCTTTTTTTTTTTATCAGAACTACCTTAATTATTTGCTCAATAAATGGTCTGATAAAATCTTCAGAGACTTATATATATTGACAGGACAGGATCATTCAGGAGCTCAGCATTAATCAGCTGCACATGCATCTCCCATTCTACCTTCAATTTAGATCTGCACTACAAAAACTTATCTAAAGTTAAGTGGAGATTTCTTAGAACAACTGCCCTTAATTTGAGCATGTAAATATAGGATAATTAGATATGCACTAGAAATAAGATAATGCAGTCCCTTTTTTTCCTCATTTAGAAATTAACTGTTTCTATAAAAGTAAATTATTTTGATGTAAATTTATAAAATAAATTTTGCTGCTAAATGTTTTCAATTTAGGTATTTTGAGTCCTTAAAGGAATAGTACACCCAAAACATGATTAGCCTTCATTTTCTACTCACCCCCATGCTGAACAACACTCTGGAGTACTTTTTTGATATCTCAAATGCATCTGGAGATCTGGGAGGCTTCTTGCTGACATTCAAATAATGGAGGTCTACGGTGCCCGAGACAGAAAGGTCCATAAAAGTCCACAAAAACGTGTCAATATTCCTCCATACTTCTCGTCCAATGTATTCCAAGTGTCCTGAGTGGGTAGCATCCAGAATTTACTCGAAACGAAGTCATTTAGAATGTTTTTAGAGCATAAACAGTAGTGTATAGTATTTCCTGAAAGCGCGCGCCAGCGCGTTCATGACGCTACGGAAGCCGGCAGACCAAACCAGATGAAAGTGCGCATTCAGCGTCTGCTCTTCCAATAATGCAAGCGTAGAAGAAGAAATGTGCTGTTTACCTGTGCAAAGAAAGAAACAACGAAAGAAAAATGTCTGAGGACTTCAGTGTTGAGGAAGAGCAGGAGTTCTTTGCCGAGCTGAATGCGCAGGTTTGGTCTGCCGGCTTCCGTAGCGTGTGAGCGCGCATGTGCGCGCTTTCAGGAAATCCTATACATTACTGTTTATGCTCTAAAAACATTCTAAATGACTTCGTTTCGAGTAAATTCTGGATGCTACCCACTCAGGACAATTGGAATACATTGGACGAGCAGTATGGAGGAATATTGAAACGTTTTTTGTGGACTTTTATGGACCTTTCTGTCTCGGGCGCTGGGCACCTCCATTATTTGAATGTCAGCAGACAGCAAGAAGCCTCCCAGATCTCCAGATGCATTTGAGATATCAAAAAAGTACTCCAGAGTGTTGTTCAGCATGGGGGTGAGTAGAAAATGAAGGCTAATCATGTTTTGGGTGTACTATTCCTTTAAGGTGAAAAACAAGCATATAGATGTAGCTACTGCAGATGTGGCATGAGTGACAAAAAATGCAAACAGAAACGGATTCTGTTAAATTAAATATACCATTTGTCTTAAACATTGCCTCATCATCTTTAAATGTTTTCCCTGCAGATCGGTGGAGGCTACAACATGAACTCTGTTGTCACCAATGTTGCCGTGCGAACAATAAAGGAGTCGCGCCAGCTTCGGGTCCAGCCTTTCAATGAGTACAGGAAGCGTTTTAACCTGGAGCCGTACACGTCGTTCAGAGACTTCACCGGTGAGAAAAACCACTGCTGTCACAGGTCTGACTCAGAACATCAAGAATGGAATTTCCAGCTTTCTGTGAGAATGTCTGGCTTATTTGTTGAGTCAAGGACTGCTTATTGCCCCCTGTAAACCTACATAACCCACCCTCTTGCACTCTTGCTAAGGTTGTGCTCAAACAAGTTTTCCTCCTGGGCATGATGAGTCTTCCTGAAGCAGAACCCCTGTGAAGCCTGTTTAAGCTGGTTTCGGGTGGGATTTGTCGAACCATTAACTACCTACATTCCAGCATCACGCCCTGTTTCAGCTGAAAGGCTAAGCAGCCCTAGAGCCAGCTAGATACCACAGTCACACCTGTTACCAGCAGCCCCAGACTCTAATGACAACTTTGATATTAGTATCAGGCAGAAACAGTTTTAGTGACAAAGACGTAAATACCAGGGATGCTGTTTTAATTCATTTGTTGTTGCCCAGTCTAAGGCAAAATGACAATGAATCTAAAATTGAATGCTCATAACTTCTAAATTCATCTTATTTAGGCTCTTTAATTGCAGAGGTTGGCTGAAACAGGAACAGTTTAATTCGGCACCAGAGAAATGGTTGGATTCATGTATTAATCTTTCTAACCCAATCTTCCTGACGCTGAGAGAGTTTTTGATGCAGGAGTTTAGATATTAAGGACAGGGAGAAAACACATCCCTTCAGTGGAGTTGCATTTGGCGGCTGAGCCTGAGGTGTTGAGGGAATCAACACTAGAGACCCACAGCTGGATAAAGCTCGTAGTTCACTGATCTTTTAGAAAACACTGGTTTAGGGGATAGATATATTCAGATAGTTTGTTTCAAGGGTAGTCAACCATGACTGGCTGACAGCTTCCATCTCCTTAATAAGATATGATTCAATATTTTCTAACAACTCTTGTACTTACACAATACCTACGTTTCCTCCTTAGAATAACGAGTTTAGCTCCACCAGAGGGTCTCCGACAGCTGTCAAAGAAACCTCTGCTTTTTTTCTCTATTTCAGCCTCATCACCATCTGACCTTCTGACTTTCTCTAATTAGATACACATAATCTAATCATTTAGGCATCTACTTTATGGCGAAAGCATAGATTTAACATCTTCCAATGAAACCATCTTAATGACTGTGTCAGTAATTCTAATGCTCCGATTATGTAAGTGAAATATGCACTTTTTATTGATGCTTTGGGATGTGATCTATGTCCAATAGTTCTGCAAACAGGAAAGACTTTTGGCCAAATAAACTGCAGCCACCACAGTAAGGGTCCAAAATATTTGAGAGTGTTTAAAACGTCATTGCTCACTTTACGAGGCCAGAAAGGGTTTGACCTAAACCAGCAATGCTCATCGGTTCATTTTTGAAAGATTCCTTGAAAGCTCAGAGGGCCAGTGACACTATATTCTCAGAGGAATAACATGTAAAATAAGGTAAATGACCTGTTGGTTAGTTAGGCCACACACAAAAAAACAAGATTTGAGCCTTTTTCTTATAGCAGTTTTAGGGGAAGATCAGAAAAGATTAGCTGTGTGGAGGATTTGACCAGTTTAAAAAACTATTTTCACTTTCACCCATCACAACCTTGCATTTAAGCTTATTTTAATGGAAATCTTAATCAATAAAATCTAATTTTATCTATACATGATATGGGAGGAAAATTCTGCTTTCTTTTTGATTATTTGCAAACAACATTTAGTCTGCAATCTATTTATGTATGTATGGTCTTTGCATATCTGTAGGATTAGATTTTCGCTAGTTCTTTGCATAATAGCTTAAGTTCACTCAAATTAAATAAGATTTATATTATTTGGATTTAGATAGAAACTTTGACAGAGCCGCTGAAACACAAATGGGCTTCATCTGAACAATTTAATTGTAGCTATGGTTGAACATTTAGGATCTTTTTCCTGTTAGAAGATGGGCTTCAAGTCTGGTCTGAAGTGTTTCACTGCTCCCCACAGATTCTCTTTATGAATGGCCCTCTTTTTAACTCCACCCATTACTTTAACTCAACTGATATGGGGCATCTCCACAGCAAAAAGCTGCCACAACAGTGTTACACAGTGTGTTCAGGGTAGGGATATCCCAATCGGACACTGATATCAGATGTCAGCCCGATGTTAGACAAAAAAACCAACAAGATTTTATCATCTAAAATCTCAGATATTTTAATGATGATAGAAACACTCTGCTTCTGTTAAAAGATTCTGTAACTCATGGGTTAATTTTACATGGGGCAGTTGTTTTCATACCTTTTGTTGTTGACTTTAGTTCCTTTTCTTTAGTTTTAGTAAAATTGATCGATCAAGCCTTTTCTAACATCCTACAGAATAAATTAAGTAATAACAGCTGATAGGATTCATGCTAATATCGGACAATTCTCAAAGCTGCAATATTGTTATAGCATATCCTAAATTAAAATGTTTTATCGGGCCAACCCTAATTAAGTGTGATGTGCAGTATGTCTTCTCCAAGACAAAAGCTTTTGCATGTAGAAACGAAGGTTACATGCTGCTTTTATCTAGACAGTACGCTTTCTTCCACATGTTCTCAGTGAGCTTTAAATGCCAGATGGGCTTTCCTATGACTAGATATTTTCCTGGGTGATGAAACACTTCATTTCCTTCCTTCAGTTCATCATTATGACCCTTTTTTGGCTCTGCCAACACATGGAATCCCCATATACTCTAAAGTATCTGGTTCTGTCCTGAAAAAAAGTGTGAAAAAGTTCAAGACTTATGAATGCATTTCCAGTAATGTCTATGATACAGCTGGTGAAATAAGTATTGAACACGTCACCATTTTTTCAGTTATTATATTTCTACAGGTGCTACCGAAGGA
The DNA here is from genome assembly GCF_016077235.1 of Cyprinodon tularosa. Lineage (NCBI taxonomy): Eukaryota > Metazoa > Chordata > Actinopteri > Cyprinodontiformes > Cyprinodontidae > Cyprinodon > Cyprinodon tularosa. The sequence goes on along the minus strand of NW_024039718.1, from coordinate 849,398 downwards.
GTTTTGAACACACGTACTGAAATTATTTTATACTTTGTACAAAATGCTTTGTTGACAATGACAGCTCCAAGATTTCTGCTGTATAGATAAATTAGTTGCATGCATTGCTCAGGTGGGAACAAACTTCAAATCTTGAAGGTTTCTTGGGCCTCTTCTATGAACTCTGATCTTTAGTTCTTTCCATAGAATTTCAGGTCAGGTGATTGGCTGAGCCAGTCTAACAGCTTTATTTTATTTCTTTGAAACTATTTGAGTTTCCTTGGCTGAGTATTTTGGATCACTGTCTTACTGAAATGTCCACCCATGTTTCATCTTCATCATCCTGGTAGATGGCAGCAGATTTTTATCAAGAATGTCTCTACATTTTTCCTTTCATCCGTCTTTTAATTATTTGAAGTTTGCAGTACCATAAGCTGAAAACAGTCCCACACTATGATGTTCCCACCTCCAAACATCCAAAGGTCTGACCAGACTATACTCTCCCAGTATTTCACAGGCTTGTCTGTAAAATACTGGGAGACTGTGCAAAATGCTGAGCAGGAACATTTAAACAAGCTTCAACATGCTTTTTTTTCAGTAACGGACTCTTGCATGGCGATTGTGCATGCTGTATACAGGCCATGTTTGAAAGCACTACTTATTGTTTTCTTTGAAACAATTGTACCTGCTAATTCTAGGTCTTTCTAAAACTCTCCACAAGTGGTCTTTGGCTCTTTGACAACTGTTCTGATAATTATATTAAATCCTGGTCAGACCTGGTCATTGTCGGTTTATGGTGAAATAATATTCTTTCAACTTCCGGACTATGGCCCTGACAGTGCTCACTGTAGTATTCAGAAGTTTAGAAATCTCAAGCAGTCTACGATCCACCTTATAGTATTGCTACTCGCATGTTTATTTTCAGAGATGGGAAGTAACGAAGTACAAATACTTCGTTACTGTACTCAAGTAGATTTTTCTGATATTTTTACTTTACTTTACTACTTATTTTTATGGCGACTTTTTACTTCTACTCCTTACATTTTTACACAAATATCTGTACTTTCTACTCCTTACATTTTAAAAAATTGGCTCGTTACTTTAGTTTTGAATCATTTCAATGGAGTTACCGTTTATTATTTTTCACCTCATCAATACCAAATTCAATCTAATTGGATGGGAATCTACGTTGCATTTGACGCACCACAACAAGATGAATTGACAGATTCTGCGGTATTCATTCGCGGCAAATCATTGCAGCTTGGTGGCGGTGGCGTTAGCATAGTAGCATGGACGACGAGATGATTGAAAATGAACACAACGGAGATCTAGTCCTATTGGCAGACATCCATTTAAAATGTAGGCAACGGCATGAAAAAAGTGGTTTCTACTTTTACTTTTATACTTTAAGTAAATTTACAAGCCTGTACTTTGTTACTTTTACTTGAGTAAAGAAGTTTAATCAGTACTTCCACTTTTACCAGAGTATTTTTTAACACAAGTATCTGTACTTTTACTCGGTACGGAAAGTGAGTACGGAAAGTGAGTACTTTTGCCATCTTTGTTTATTTTTCAGATACCTTAGATATTGTTTGGATCTGTCACATAACATTGTAATGTCATTGTATGTGTGTAGTGATACGTTTGGTTATTTCTTTCCAGATAACAAGGAGATAGCCAGCACTCTTGAAGAGCTTTATGGTGATATTGACGCTCTTGAATTTTATCCTGGGTTACTGCTTGAGAAGACTCGACCGGGGGCCATCTTTGGACAAAGCATGGTGGAAATGGGTGCTCCGTTTTCCCTCAAAGGCCTCCTGGGAAACCCCATATGTTCTCCAGAATACTGGAAGCCCAGCACATTTGGAGGCAAAGTCGGCTTCGACATCGTAAACTCTGCCACTCTGAAGAAGCTGGTGTGCCTGAACTCCAGGACGTGCCCCTATGTGGCGTTCAGAGTTCCAGCAGAGGAGAAACCAGATAGGAACGATGGGAGAGAACGAAGCAATGAGCTATGACCATGTGCAGACCCAGGAGGTTTATGTTTTCTACTCTTCAGCCTGAGGGTTTCGGAGTGACTGCAAAAAACAAGCAAATGATTAAACAGTCTGTTCTGCAAGAATTCCAACTCTCCCATTGCCATCTTGCAGGCTGTCCTACACTTGAACAAACACATCAGTGCAGTGAGGAGTAAAACATCTGTTTTTTTAATAAATTCCTAAAGACTGAAAATTTGTAATTTTGCACTGTCAGAGAATAAAGATGTGTATTTGTTGGTAAATAGTTTTGAGTACATTTTAGCTGCAGAATATGCTGTAAAGGATTAATAAAAATTGGCAGGTAACATCTATTGTTCTTTATATCTCAAGGGTGTCTGCCCCATGAACTGAAATCTCTGAACCTGTATTTATTTTGGCCTGCACTTCAACCCTGACTGGAACGGAAAATCAAACAATAATGTGGAAGCGTGGGCGTCATAAATCCATTACCCACCAGCATTAAAGTGTTGAAAACACGAAAAGATAGAAAACTCAGAGAAATTTCAGGAAAGCATTTGGGATAGATAACAGATAAGTAACCTCTTTTGGAGAAATACATTCATTCAAATCTTCAGGCAATATTTTTTCAGCCTGTTTCTTTTAGATGATTAAAGCTACATTGTTTTGTTTTATAACAGTGCTGGCACCCCAAAGCGTTTTGTAGAACATGTAAAGGAAATCACTGCCCGAATAAAAATGCATATTTGTTGCAAGCTGCAGTTTCCCTGTGCAGGAAACTGCACGGAAGATGGAATTTGATGCATGAGTTCCCAGAATATGTATCTATCTAATTAAATGTCATGTCTTGCGTCATGGCTTCCTACTTTTATTGTCTGCTTTTAGTCTTTAATTTCTCTATAATCCAGTCATTTCTTCCTTTCTTGAGTTCTTTTGTTTTTACTTTTCTATGTTCTTTTTTTCCATTTCTTCCTTTTGTGTTAATCTATTCCTTTGTCCTTTTTTTATTCTATTCTCGTTTTCTTTTTGTTTAATTCTAGGCCTCTACAGAAATATATTTTATAAAGCTACGCTAAACATTTGCGTGGTTTAGCCAAACGCAGTTCCAACTTTTGTAACAAAAAACTATTTATTCCGCGTTTCAGGGTCACGTCGCCCTCTAGTGGAATTGTTTCTAATTACATGTAACGTCTGCAGCAGAGTTTCACCCTTTGACGTCATGTTGTTGCTTTCAGGGCCTTCAAGTAAAGGACTGATGTAATATGCAGCGAATTGGTGGAGGGATTAAGTATAACATGAAAATTAGTTGTAAATTGATTGATTGTTTGATTGACTTTGTTGATCTCACAGTGGAGAAATTTATTTAAACATAGGAAAATATCACCATAAATAGGTGGAATCATTAAAAAAAGAAAAGAAAAATCTAATACTGAATCAGATCAATGCTAAGACACTGATCATAATGTACAGAAAAGAGAATAATTGTGTGTGGCGGCATCATACTCTTCATTTGAGCTTCTGATTACTTTGCACTATACTTTCTAATTCTGGTCCTATAGGCTAGCAGACTTGAACTCTGTCTCTTTCCTTTGATCTCTGGAATCTACTTCTGGTCGCATCTGTTGCTCCTAAAGAGATAGACAAATATAAATATAAATGTTTTACTGTGAAAAACATTTAAAAATGTCACAAGGGAATGTGGATGATCAGTAGAGGTTAATTACTTTTTATCTGTTGATTTTACTTTAAAATGTAAATATATCTTACAACAAAATCAATTCCTGCTCCCTCTTCTATTGACAGTCTTTTCTTCAGCAGAACTTCTGTTTCACCCTTTCAATCCTCAGGCAAGTTTTTATTTCCGTTTGTATTTCAAATTTAAAAGTTTCTTGTGGAATAAATAATACTGAACTGAAACACTAAACGGAAGCCCCACAACAACAAAGCATTGCCGTTGGTAAAAATAAAATAAATAAATAAATAATAATAATAAATAAAAACGTTAGATAAAAAATTTCAAAAACAAAGGAAAAGTTTTGGTTGCGTTTAGGCTTGTAATTCATATTTACAGAGTTTCTTTAAATGCGTCATTGGCAAGGGGCGTGGTTTGTGCGAACCAAGCTAAACAGATTATATAGAGGGCTGGCTAAGCGAGGCGCTACTGTAAAGCGGTTACTGTGTGTTTTCTAAAGTAAGTAGCTATAAATTTGTTAGTCTAACGGTTGTTTTTTAGTTTTAGTTACACAAAATAAATTCGTCGACTTGTGCCATTTAAGTCTAGAATGAGAGCTAGCTAGCCCCTTAGCTAATGCTAATGTGGCTATACCCACTTTATATTAAAACGGTGTGTTAGGAATTTTCCAGAGTTTTTTAATCAATATTAACTTTTTGTTATACACAGAGAAAATACTGACTAAAATCCTGGAGTACGTTGCGATGGATTAACATCGCCAGGTTTATTAAAGGCCTGTTAGCTTTCATTAATCGCACATACCCCATAATAACTACAGAGATGTAATATTCATTAAGGTTAAAAGTGTCTATACTGACCTTCATTGTAATTTTATCACATTAATTGAGTGTTTAAGAAAAAGGAAAGCTAAGATAGATGTTTACAGTGACTGCCTTCTGGTCTATTTGGCTTCCAGTGTCATATTACACTGATCAGAGCAACCCACCCAACAGGCCTTTCAGCTTAAGTTTAATCAGCTGATGTCCTATTTTCCAAATAGGCTTTTTCTCTTTGTCTTAATGAACGTTTGGGTGTCTGTAGTGTGGATTATAGTAGAGCTTAAATTCACGTGAGTTTATATGAGGAGTTTGATCAATCAGACAGCAATTATAGAGCTATAGTCTGATATTTCCTAGTTTGTTTCCACAGCTGGGCCGCTGCCATGACAACTCTGGATGACAAGTTGCTGGGCGAGAAGCTGCAGTACTACTACAGCAGCAGTGAGGATGAAGGCAGTGACAATGAAGATGAAGATGGGGAGAAAAAGACTATCCGTGATGCAAGTGCCTCTGAGCCAGAGATAGACTACAGTGCAGATGGAAGTGCTGTTAACACAGGTAACACAGAGTGAATCCTTAATGAGTTTATTTATTTGTTGTATTGCTTTGTGAGGGAATTAAAATGTGGATGCAAAATTCACATCGATGGGTGTGAGTGTCCCATATCAATCAGTCCCAAAGTATTGCTTTTGCTGCAATATTCAAGCTTCTTGAAGTGTTTGTTTTTACTGAGCCCAGGTCAAAATTTTGCACAGCTTGGTGGGAATTAATGGTTGTGAGAATATTCCAAGAAAAGAGTTGCTCTCATCTGGATACAGCCCCATGTTTTTTCTGCAATTTCTGCTCTGAAGGTTTTTTTATTTTTATTTATTTTTTTGCTGTTCTCAAATTTAAAAACTTAAAGCCGGGCATACACTGTGCGATTTTTATTTTTTATTTTCAATTGTTGCACACAGCTACAGCTCACGATGTATTTTCTCACCTTGTGCGACCTGACGCTCTGATGCGATCTACATGCTCACATTGTAAGTCCAAAAACCACATCGGACTCAGCTCCACAGTGAGATGGCGCTACTCTGACTCGTCTATCTGGAAACCAAATGAGTAGAAGAGGAATATGAACCTCACTGGAGTGAAACGCGCTGCCTTGGCAATTTGTGCAATTTTGTGCTAAAAGCCCTAAAAAGAAGAGTCGACGACGTATTAGGACAAAGACATGGCTGAGCAAACCTGGCTACTACGGTCTGTCAATTTTACAGTAAGAACTCCATTTCACTCGCACCCCTGCCATGCTTTTGTTTTCATCTGAGAGGAAGAAGAAGAAAAATCCTTTTTTTTTTTTTTTAGCATGCCCACTGAGCGATTTGCCCACGACGGCCAACATGTTTGATGTTATCTCAACCTTACGATTCCTGATCGTAAGGTTGGTCGTAAGAGGCTGATCTCCCCTCTTTACCCCCTGTACACTACATGATCAAAAAATTCTCACACGACTGGAAAGTTGGCCCAATAAGGGCGAAAAATCGTACAGTGTAAGCCCGGCTTAAGTCTTGCCATAGATTCTCAGTTGGAGTTACCGGTAGTTCTGGACTTTTGAGTTTTCAGCCGTTAAACATACTTCGGCAGACACAGACAAATCAGTAGTAATTCTAGCTGTATGTTTTTCTTTTAAATGCTGAAGAACACCAGCCCTTCAGGAGTGGAGTTTAATATCCCTGATATAAAGTCTAAAGTCAGTTTTTCTCTGGGAATTTTCTTCAATCACTAAACCAGCTACCATGTAGATGTAAACATCCCACAGCATAATGCTGCTACCACCATGCTTTACCCAAGGGAAGGTGCATTCAGGATTATGTAGTGTATTAGTTTTCTACCTCAAAAAGCATATTTACTGTTGGATGGAAAGCAACATTTTATAAATAACCTGACTAAAAGCACCTTTTTCCCCAGGTTTGCTGTGTTTCGTAATAGATTATGCCTAACTGAAACTGACCTCCTTAGTCTTTCATCTTGGCACTCGCAAATAAAAGACTCTTTAAAGTTCAACAGTTGTTTGCTTATAATTTCTCATTCTGAATTAGGATCCATTTAGCCAAAAATCTAAATTGTGATTATTTTCAACAAATATTAAAATTTTATTTAAATTTCCTTTGCACTAACCACAAACATGTAAATGTGTCACTCCCTGGTTTCAGCTCTTTTATGGCCTTGAAAGCTTTTTTGTCCAGAGTCCATTGTTGCAGGACTTTACCGTAAATTTTGTTTGGAAAAGTTCTCACTTCTACTTGCATGACTGGCTGGAAGTAAATTTCTGATCTGGTGAACTTTAAAGTGCCTTGAGATGAAATGTTGTGAATTGTTGCTATAGAAATAAACTGAATTGAATTTAATTAAATGACTGGAGTGGGGGAAAATGAGTCTCTAGGTCTTGTTAAATGTAATCCGACCATCATTGAGTGTCTTGAAAATTGCAATTTGTTATGTGTTTTTAACCTTAACCTACTTTATAGGAAAAATAACAAAAGCATAAATAAATCTATTATTTATTTTCATATCTGATCACAAATAAAGTCACATACATACATACAATAAAGATACATACACATTTATGCCACACTTTTCAGATTATTATTTGTAAAGACAAATTTGATAATTTTTATCATGTTTCTTTCACATTTATTGACTGCTTAGTGGTAATATATCCCCTAAAATCCTAACAAAAGCATTAGGATTTGGTTTTTCTGTAACAAATTGTGATGAATTCTGAGGTATGCCTTTTGATCATTAATAATAAATGGAAGCATGGATTTTGAATGTTCCCTTTCAGGTCCAAAGGGAGTCATCAATGATTGGAGGAAGTACAAGCAGCTGGAAGTGGAACAGAGGCAGGAGCAGAAAAGGGAAATGGAAAGACTGATAAAGAAGCTGTCAATGACATGCCGCTCAGACCTTGACCTGAAAAAAGACAAAGAGGAGGAGAAGAAGCTTCAGGACAAAATTAAAAGCAAAGTAAGCAGGAAGGAATTGGGAATCACTAAGAAAAACTATGTAGGAGCCTAAACTTAGGAATCTACAAACTAGCTGTCAATGTTATCTTTTTTATGACCTTACTAGTAACACAATTATAATGACTAATGAACACAATTTATTTTCATAGATATCTATTCACTTTTTACAGAATTCATTGTGATCTGATCTAACAAATTCTCCTGAACATTAGGTGACTTTCTTGTTTTTCTCTTGTTCCACAGATGACTATGCAGGAGTACAACATGCTCCAGGAGGAAGAGGACGATGAAGACTTCCTGCAGCAGTACCGCATGCAGCGCATCGAACAGATGCGGCGCCAGCTCTGCCGTGGAAAACGCTTTGAGCGCGTTCATGAGCTCAATAGCGGGGAGGAGTTCCTGGAGGCTTTGGACAACGAGGACAAGAGCACACTGATAATGATCCACATCTATGAGCCAGATATCCCCGGCTGCGACGCCATGAGCGGCTGCCTGATGTGCCTGGCACAGGAATACCCTCTGGTGAAGTTCTGCAGCGTGCGCAGCTCAGCCATCAGCACCAGCGAGCTGTTCAGAGAGAGCGCCCTGCCCGCTCTGCTCGTCTACAAAGCAGGAGACCTGATAGGCAACTTTGTGCGGCTCACCGACCAGCTTGGGGAGGATTTCTTCGCCGTAGACCTGGAGGCGCTTCTACAGGAGTACGGCCTGCTGCCGGAGAAGCCCCCTATCGTCCCAAAAACACTTCGTAACGGAGCCATCATTCAGAGCAACGTGAGCGATGAAGACTCAGACCTTGACATAGACTAGTTCTCTATTATCCAGTATGTACATTTCATTTGGTAAACCTGCACACCCCGTTAGCATGGACTGTATATCATATTTATTTCTGAGAACCCCTTGTAGAGGTCCTGCTCTCATCTTACAGCACCAGAGCCAAAGCAGAAGAAGTAAATGACTTCATATCATTCCTTTCTGAATATTTGGACATTATCATATTGTTTGAAACAGAGAGAGTAATACGGCTGTATGTACAGTTCATTTAATCCTTGAAGCTCTCATGGTTGACCTCTATCTTCTGTGTTCATTCATTCCTCTGCATTGTTTCCTAGCTTGTCAGCTCTATGAAATGTTTCACTCTTAACAAAGTTGAACCTTTAATTCCAGACTGACATTTTATTAGTTTTGTAACTTTTCTATGTGCTGTAACCTGAAATAAACTGCAGCGTGTTTCAAAATGAAATATTTTTTTTCTTTTTTTTTCTTTTTAAAGAATGGCCATTAGGGCTCACTATCCTGCTCGTTTTAAGCGTTAACAAGTTGCTACAGAACGGACTTGTTTGAACGGCTCGTTGACAGGCATCTGCAGCATTTGATCCCTGCTGAGGAAGTAATGGTATCTGTTCAATCAGGTATGCTGGAGGGGAGACACAACTAAAACAATTAGCCCTGAGCAGCAGGGTAAGAAACACTCTTAAAAAAAAAAAAAATAAGACTCAGAAGGAATGCAGAATGTATAGGTTTGAGGTTGAATAAATGAAAATGCAGATGGGTGTTGTTAGTTTTAACCAAAAAATATAGGCCTGCTTGCGACTATATAGAATCTAGCCTGCTATCCCAAGATAAACAAAAACAGCTGCAGCTCTTTCTTGCAGGTTTGAAGCCCAGTCTCCATCTCCAAACCAAACACAACTCTGCTTCCCCTGTCAGCAAAAGATATCGTCTCACATTAGAGAAGGTTATTTCTATTTTACTAGAGTTAGTCTTTGCAAATATATGAACAACCTTGCATGAGAATATGTGGCCTTTGCGAATCTCTACACCATGAAACTTAAATGTTTGACTTCTATTTCCCTAGCAATTTTAAACACTTGCTTTATTTAAATATTTATCTTCCACCCTACTTTTCCTCATATCTTTCACTTAAACATCTCGCCAAAGGCTACGCTCACAGGACTTGATCTCCTTCATAAATCCACCAGTGCAATCAGAACTTGTAGAAAAAAATCATTCTCCTTCTCTGCTCCATTAATATCAGATACTCTGCAACTGGATCTAAAGCTTTCCCCCGTAATTCTCTTGAATGTAAGTCTCTGTTGAGACAAAAAGAGAAATCTTTTTATGATACTTTTCTTGTTTTGAGCTCAATTTTTCAATTCCAACTGTATCCCAAAAAAGCCCCATCGTTTGTAGCTCTATCTTGTCAAAATAGCAATGAAAATCTAAACCATTTGCCTTTAGAGTCACCCTGAATAATGTAATAAAAAGAAAATCCAGTATTTAATCTCTTCAGGCCGTTATGTTATTATGGCATTAAACCCCATATGGTTATCTGCTGTTTTCCTGGAAACTGTAGGTGTGCTTGAAATCTATGCAAAATTGTTCACCCTTATTTATTTATTTTTTTATCATGCCAATGGATTTTGAAAAAACAAAAAAGAAAATTACGGTGTGGAAAGATTGATAATTGGGCTTAATACAATAAAAATGCAAATAAAATAAAATGCAGTTTTATTGTTTTTTATTCATAGGTAACCAAAGCATTTAAAATCTGTTATTGTGACTTTTTTATATTTCAAATTACGCCAGCAAAATATTATTTCTTTTATTGGCCTTTATATGGTTGTGTGACACAAATTGACTCATAACTATAAGGTGGTTTGTTACATAAAATCCTAATAAAATACACAGATATTTGTGGGTTTGATTTATAGAAATGAAAGAATATAAACCAGTTTGCAAAATATGGCTAATTCAGAGTTAAAGGTGAACTCATCCATCCTGGGAATAATCGCTCTCAGATGGATGAATCTGGGGAGTGATTATCCCTGAGATGGCAACAAAACTCACCGCTTGATTAAATCACTGTTTGGTTCCCAGATTAATCCCATCATGCCAAGAGATTCTGAGTCCAACAATAAGACAACTGGGTGGCAAAGAAAACAGGTTAATTGAGTCTACAGGCAGCTGTAAAGCACTGTGAGACAGGGCAGCAACAGGAGCAGGGGGATTGCTTCCTCATAGAAAGGGGCTGCAGAGCTGTGCACATCATGTCCACAGAAGGCGTTCTCCAGCAGCAGATGAGTTTCAGCACTGATGCCTGTTACAGAGGGAGAAGCACACTCTCATTATCCTGTACTGGATCTAAGTAGGAAAAGCTAATACTGTAGGTTTACTGGCTCTCTGCAGCTGTAAATAGTGCTGCTACCAAACCCAGTAAATCCACTATTATATCTCAGTAGTCCTTAGCGCTACACACCGTGTTGTGACCATTCCTCCCACAGGTGCTGAACGTCTTCATTACGATGCCTGTGGTGTTCATAATGATCCGGATCTGCATGTGAAACACAGCAGCTTTTTTAGCTTCAGTTTAAAGCTATATACATATATATATATATATATATATATATATATATATATATATATATATATATATATATATATATAAGCTATAGCTATATATATATAAGCTATATATATATACATATATATATAGCTATAGCCTATTTATATACATATGTATATACAGTATATAGCTAAGGAAAAATACACTATAGCTTTACAAAGAAAGAGCTGATAAGTAATTTATGCATTTTTATGTATGTCTTTTTGTTGTGAGAGAACAGTTTCTTAAGTAAAAAATCTTGTTTTTTTTGTTTCTTTTTTGCTTATGTCTGCAGAAGGACCCTAATTGGCAAATAGAGTCAATCTGTCAACATTAGCAGTCACACCATGCATGTTAAGTGCACACTGCAAATTATTTGGTTCCTACCAAGATTAATAAAAGGTATATTAAGAAGTGTTACTTAAGTGAAATCATTTCACTAAATGCACAGATAATTTCAGTTGGAGTGAATATCTTTCCCTTGGGATTTTCTTGTTTTTAGACACATTTCTGTAGTGCCCAGTTGTGGAGAGGTTATGAAATGATATTCACAGCTCATTTTGTGGAGAACTGTTCAACAGATCAAACAGGCAAAAAAGATTTATGCAAAACTGCAAACCAATTTTAACCAGAGGCAGCAGTCAAGACAGCCTTGGTTACTCTGATGTATCATCAGAAATCATCAAAGCAGGAAATAAAAATCTGATTTGGATGGTGTGCAGATAATTAAAAACCGGATCTCTCTCTTGAGGTGGGATTTGGTCTTGAGTCCAAATCCCAGCCTGATATCGGAGTTGCCCTTTGTATCTCTGCTTCTTTCTGTATGTCTGCTTCTGACTCCTTGAACCCCAGTCGCTCTTGACAGATGGCTCCTGACACTGAGCATGATTCTGCTTGAGGTTTCTTCCTGTTAAAAGGGAGTTTTTCCTCTCCACTGTCGGAACAAGCATGTTTGGTGTGAGGGATTTTCTTTGAGTCAATAAATCGATACAGTCAGCTGTTTTTTCTTAGATAGAAAACTTTGAAACAATCTGACTGTATGATCTGGTTGAATTGTCTCTGTGAAGTACCTTTACATGACATGTGTTGTGAATTGAATATAAACTGAATTGAAGAAATCCAAATATAAGGGGCATCTTACATCTTGCTACTATAATAGTCTTGTCTTTTATTTTCTGTTTGCACAGCATAGTTAAAAAAAAAGCAACAATCTCATACCATTAGTGTGATGCCACAGCATTCGTTTCAGCTCTCCGAGGGCCTGCGTTAGGTTTTCCAGTTGATCATGGAGGTGAATGTTCTCCTCTATTAGGGCATGGATTGTGTCCTGGAGCTCAAAGCCTTGACCTTCCAGCTCCAGCAGCATCAGCAGCAAGAAGAAAATAGCTGGTTTCAGTCCTGTCATAATGACCACCACACAGAGGCCTCTACATTTCTTCACTGACAGATGGACGTTGTTTCCATTTTGTGCATCTGTATCCCCTGGTGATTGGTGTGGGAGGTTTTATGAGCTTAAATGGGTGGGTGGGGGTGGTAGGAGTTTGATCTTTAATTCCAAAGCCATGAGTGGAAAGCTGCCAGAGGGCTGCTTAAAAATCTATCAAATTATTCTACATCAGTGAGCACAGCAGAACAAAGCCTGTTAGCTGCAGAATCATGGCATGAAAATGATGTACTGATTAAATACCAGACTAGTCCAGGTACAAGTTCAGAAGCAAACTCAGCAATTTCAGGACTATAGGAGAAATAGGTGATCAATCTTCCTAAAGTATTCTTAATTGGGAAGTTAAATACAGCCATTGTTGTCTGGTGAATCTCCTAATGGCAAATTAAATCCTGACAAATAAACTATTGCTTCATTCATATTTAATAACATCACCTATATAAGCTAAAGATAATGAGTTCTGGTCAGTGATGTCAGACAATTTGCTCTGAATAAAATTAGGTCAGTTAAACTGATTGTCCTCTCTGACCCATTTGTAGCTGCTGCAAAGTCACTCTAGGTGACGAAAAGGTCCAAATTTGTTTTTTTTTTTCTAGGTTATTTCTACCATGTTGGCCAAAGTATAAAGCTTTTAAAAACTTATTTTTAAAACAGCAGTCATTTTGTCTTTGATTTGAAGCCCTATAGCCACCTATTTAGCATTAGCAAACAGCTAATGTTTGCTCCTCTGAGGCCTTGTTTAATGCAGCACGGCCCCTACCCCACCTGTTGCTGCACATTGCTAACTGAAAGGTTACTTCCTCACTTTTAGGACTATCAGTAGTTTGGAAATATATCTGATCATATCAAGAACCGTGATGAATAAAACACACAAGTCACAATCGAGTTTTAAAACAGCAACTGTTATGGTAAAAGTTGCACTTCTAGCAACCTGCTAAAAGTAGTTAGCACTTAAAGAAATCTAGCTGGTTCTATATTTTTCTGTAGGCCTTGGACAGGGCTGCTCAGGTTCAGTCCACAAAAGTTATCCTGCATCTTTTTGATGCACCCTGTTTTAAACACACCTGAATCAAATGAGTGGCGTTTTACCATGCCGCTGCTGAGCTACGTGAGGGAATACAGCCTTTAGATTCAGGTGTGTTAGAGAAAAGATGCGTCTAAAAGAAAAAAATGTTTTTTTTGTTGCGCCACCCAAGCTTTTACTTTGATCTTACTGGTTCATGCATCACGTTAAAGGCCGGTCAGGTTTTAAATAAACTAGAAAGTTAAGTTTGATCAACAGATTCGAACTTAAATAGTTAAATGTTCACATTTCTACACACATATTGGTACCAGTGAAATATTTTAAGAAACTAGATTAACTAAATTTATTATTAAAGACACAGAAATACGTCATGTTTTTTTTTTTCCAAACAAGCTTTTATTTATTTTTCATGTGTATTTGTTTATGCTGTCTTGACAGCCCTGGTGCGCTTCTTTTTCACCACAACAGGCTTCTGGCTCTTCAGAATGGCACTGGCACGACGCAGGGCAGCCTGGGAAGAAAAAAACAACAAATCATAATCTTGAAATAGTCAATGCTTTCTTAGACACTATGAAGCAAAACAAAGATATAACTCACCATGCGCAGGTCCTTCCTGTAGTTGTTCTTGCGAATAATGTGCCTCAGGCTGTTGAGGGTGGCACGGGAGTTCTTGTTGATGGTGACCTTTACGTAAGATGCGGCAGGCTTGTGCTGGCCTATGCAAAAAAAGAAAAAGTTTTTACATCAGTCATGACAGAGTTAACACTTTTCTTAAATCATCATAAAGCATCTAAAATGTACACAAGGCTGCAGGGGAGCCTTTATGCAACATGAGCTATACTAAAAGGGGAATATTGTAGTTTTACCTGCACGTCTCTTCAGCACCACAACAACACCCTTGCCATCAGCTGCTGGCTCAACACCGACAGTTTTCTTGTGCACCAAACCGTTGAAGCGGAAAGAGTTCCTGGACTTCAGATTGTTTGGCTCCTGTAATGAAAAACAAAACAGAAAAACAATCATAAACCTTCAGGCTTATTAATGCTGTCTGCAGTAAAATAATAACGAACAAATAAAGAGCAATCTTCGTTCATCAACTGCTCCCTACAAAATATAATTTAGGGAATCTAGAGCAATAAAAAAAAAAAAAAAATGTGTTGGCCCTAAACAACATGAGAAATTCTTTTGTTGACAAAGAAACTGCCGACTGTGGAACAAAAACCTCTAACATTTTTTAACTTGACTGGTGTTTTCTAGTGCCACAATCAAAAATCCCATCTTTTTGAGGTCAACTAAAGTATTAAAGACTAGAGGATGTGCTGAAAGATTGCTACTCAGAGCCCTTTTCAAGACATTGGCACAAGAGGGACAAGTGAAGTAAAATGGAGAAAGCTAAATATCTCCATTCAGCCATTTGAAGAGAGACCCAAAAAAGATGGTGTGTGGGTTATAGTGTTACTTGTAACAAGTGATCAAGATTTAATTACAGGAAAGAACAACATAAAACTTTAATGTTTCTTTATCTTATTGCTTTGAGCCCTCTGTGTAAAATCCTGGATTTAAAATGTAGAAAACTTTTTGAATATCTCAGTTTTATTAGGCAACTTTAACACCCGAATGTTTCAACTGCTAATATAAGAAACTGACAGCAGTTTAAAGTTTTAACCACAGACATCGTCATTCTAACATAGCACTCCATTACTTATTTTTCTTCCTACTTCTGTCTTCTACTCATTACATTTTCGCACAAGTATCTGTATTTTCCATTCCTTACATTTTTAAAACAAATGTTACTCGTTACTCTTGGCTTCGGTTTAATGTTTATAAATATTGATTTCACATCATATTCGCCATCCAATGATCATTGGCACAATCCACATCTAGTGAAAACTAGTATACTTGGATGAGTCATAACATACTCATTTGTTAGCTAAAGGAAATCATCAGAAGGTGTTCTTCAAACTGCAAACATGAATTGTCTATGCCATGCTAGGATGTTGGATTCAGAAAAAGATGTTGAAATGTCTGAAAGGTCGAACAGATGAGAAAGTATCGGGAGATGGAGACCAACAACACCCCCCCACCCCTTTGAGCTTTCAATTCATATAGTGGCATCTGGCTTTTTTTTTTTTTTTTTTAAGATGACTTTATATTTTTTGTTTTTAGACCACATATTTTCTAACTTTTACCAGAGTGTTTTTAAACTGCAGTATCTATGCTTCTACTTAAGTAACAAATGTGTGTACTTTTGACACTACTGCTTAATGACATAAAATGAAAAGGGTGTTAAAATCGTATTTTCCTTTGGAATACCACAACATTAAGGTTGGTTCTCATCCTTCTACACAGATGCAGGCTTTTTGGTAGCTAGGAGCTCTGAGTGTACTTACAGTGCTGTAGGTCTGTCCATTCCTCTTGAGGAGGAAGCTGGAGC
Organism: Cyprinodon tularosa; assembly: GCF_016077235.1. Classification (NCBI taxonomy): domain Eukaryota; kingdom Metazoa; phylum Chordata; class Actinopteri; order Cyprinodontiformes; family Cyprinodontidae; genus Cyprinodon; species Cyprinodon tularosa. The sequence goes on along the minus strand of NW_024039718.1, from coordinate 833,619 downwards.
AGTTCCTGATGACCATCCACTGCAAATGGGATGACATGATGAACCTGAAAAACAGTGTATGGCTATGTGAGAAACATTGACCAGCATCTGATCGCTATCCACTTAAGATTCTTAAACTCTAGAAACTATTAAAAGCTTTTTGAGCAAAGTAAAGCCAACCATTCCGTTTCGAACTTTGATTTAAACAAGGTATGGATAAATATTTAGTCAGGGATCTTTATATTAACGTTCTATTTTACACATTAACGTCTAGCGAAACCCGCTAGCGTTAGCTTCACTCACTCATCAGTTGACGGTGAGGCCTAAGTTAGCCAACATACAGGCACGTTTATCCTTAGTTTTATAAATAGAACAGGACAGTTTACTGTCAAATAAGGTATGCAACATTAAACTATGTCAGGCTATCGAGCTTTATTAGTGAAAAAATAATCACGGACTGATAACATATCTATTTTATTTACCGGGTATTAGCAGCCAAGCGACCACGTTACCTTTTAGCGGAGGAAAAGGACCAGAGAGAGCGGAAATCGCGTCAAGCATCCTTTTCTTAGATCCATGCGCACGAAAAAACACAGTTTTATAAATATGTTGTGAGGTGAGCCAGATTTCTGTATCTAAAAACTAATAAAACGATGTATTTATAAAATAAAGATGAAAAAATTAAACGTTATTTGCCTACCAGCACTATTTATTGGCGTTTTATGAAAAACTAGTTCCTAACGACGACAGCGGAGGGACAAATTCAATACTCCTTTTGTAAATTACGTCATTATTGTGCGTCGCATGTTTACAGTTAGAAATGAGCTCTAAATAACAACTTATTTTAATGCATAATGACAGAGTGTCATCCTATATTAAGGCTTATTAATAGCGTGGTGGATTTGGAGTATTGAAAGGGCGTTTATTATAAGAATTATCTGCATTATTTGACTGTATTTGCCATCAGTTTTTGACAGATGTTTTTTTTATTGTTCTTATTGGATAACGTGAAACTTAAAGTTCCAGCACCTACAACTATTCTGGAAATCTATTATCCCAAGGATTTTCTACAGTTCATTATGGCGGGTAAAAGCTAAGTCTTAATGGGAATGGTCGAGTATGGACAAAGAAGAAGATTTGGAGACACTTGGTGAACAGCTTTATTCTATGATTTACCCCAAACACAAGGAGAGTGCTGGAAAACTCACAGGTGAGCTTATTGGACTCTGCAAAAGATAAAATTGCTAGATATAAAAAGTGATGGTTTAAATATGCAAATAACATAACTTAAAATCTCAAGGAAAGTGTTATTTGCCTTAAAAACTGTTTTTGTTGTGTTTTAGGTATGTTGCTTGAGCTTCCTAAGGCTGTTCTCAGCCAGATGCTGCAGGATGAGGCCATACTGACAGCAGCTTTGGAGAAAGCCCTAAAAGCTCTGCAGGCGGCACCAAAGTCCAGGTACAACAGGCTAGAGAATAGAGTAATGATTCCTTTTATTTTTCATTTTTATTTTTTAAGGCTGATAGATTCTAAGCAGGTTAACAAGGTTAGATGAGGAACCAGCATGCTTTGATACCTGCTTAACTGCATTAGACTCAAATGCAATAAACGATTTTCTTCTTACATAGCTTGGCATAAGCTTTTTATTAAAGATTTTCATATTATAGTACAGAGCATGATCAGTATTTATGATATAAAGCATAACAATGGTGATGAAGTTTTTGACTCTCTGGAAGAACAGCTGTTTGAGTTGGTGGATATTTGCAACACTGGCTACTCTCAGAAAATAACAGGTAAGTTAAATATTCCTACTTTATAGAAACCTAGAGGGGTGACATTTCAGTGTACATCTTTTTATTTATTGATTAGTTTCTCCATTTGGCCTTCAGTCTTCAATTATATTTACATTTATGGTAAACACTGCAAATAATTGTTGATTAATCGTATCTTCTTTCATGTAGTCAGCATGCAGTGTTTATAATTTTTGCCTGTAGCCTGCAAACGGAGCTGTAAAATATTCTTACCCCTATTGAATGATGAGACTCATTGAGTTTCCAAACCATATGGTCAGGGTTTTTAAGACCAAGTACATTGTTCTATACTCAAAGCTGTTTAAACAAGTGTAGTAGTCTTCTTTAAGGTAGAGCACAGCAGTAGGTAGGGGAGGGGCAGCCTTGTGCTACTCTGTGTTGCAAACAGCTGAAGAAAATCACAGATGAATAACCTTAAAATGTCTGAGCAATTAGAATGCTATGGTGTACATTTTTAGCAGCTTCGATACCAGGGAGGACGCTTTTGTTCTACATGGCAGCTGTAGCCGTGTGGGAGGCATATAACCCGTTTTTTTTGTGTTTTTTTTTTTTAAATCAACATTTTATTGACTTTTAATCACTCATATTTTACTAATAAATCAGCAGACTAACACTGCAGGTTCTTAAAATTATGTCTCAGGATTTGTCCGCGTGTCACATTCCATCTCAGATAGTTTATTCTCCTGTTACTGTGATTGTTTACAGTGAGGTAACACATAACGACGATGATGATGTGTCCGAGTCCTCTGACTCTCTGGGAGAACAGCTGTTTGAGTTGGTGGATATTTACAACACTGGCTACTCTCAGAAAATAACAGGTAAGTTAAATATTCTTACTTTATAGAAACCTAGCGAGATTACATTTCAGTGTACATCTTTTTATTTATTAAATAGTTTCTCCATTTGACCTTCAGTCTTCAATCATATTTGCAGTTAAGGTTCCTTTTGCTATTATCTCATTTGTGGTGAATCTAACTAAATATTATTCTTTTAAAATAAAAGCAGCCATTTAATTGAACTGGGGTGAATGGATGTTATGCAAACCATTTGTACCTGGAAGCAGTGGTTCCAGAATGTTTTGGCTACTGACAAACAAAAAATACCCCAACATTAGTTGAGCATAGAAGCATTTTTTTAGAGTCTGATTAAACAGGGTTTCATTGATAACAGCATGTATAGCAGGTGTATAGCTTGCATGTGTTTATAAAGGCTGATTTATTCTCTTTCAACATTTGGAGTATAAGTGCTTTGTAACACATTAAGCTGTTTGCTAAATTCATACTGTAAAATATGAAAACGACTGTCAGTTTGAATGTCATTTCTGTTTGTTTTAATTCCATGACGCAACATTAGTGATGTATCTTCCTGTGCAGTAAAAAAGTATTTTATTTTGTCCATAGGAATGTTGTTGGAGCAGCACAAAGAGGCCGTTTTACAGCTTTTGTCAGACCCCAAACTGCTTGAAGAGCATGTGAACATCGCTCTGAAGACACTAAAAGAGTTTGTGGTTTTCTACTCTGGACAGGCTTTTCATGAAACATGTGTCTCTTTTTGGAGCCCATTCTGCGATTTACCATTTACAGCATGTATTTTGAAATGACTAATGAATTCTGCCTTCTTCTTCAGGCAAAATATAGAGGAGACAGATCTCAGTGACGCTTCAGAAGCCGATGAGACAGACAGGCTAGGAGAGAAGCTCTTCTCATTGGTTGAGCAGATGGATTCACTGCATGCAAATGATATCACAGGTGAAGTGACACTGATTTATTAATCATTCAGCTTGCACCTTTTCTTGATGTCACACAGTTCTGATAAACATCCACATATTTCTGTTTTCAAGGTATGCTCCTGGAGATGGACTCGGCTTCTATCCAACAGCTGCTCAGTGACCCGGCAAAGCTGGAAGCTGCAGTTCAAAAAGCACAAGCAGTTCTGGATGCTGTGAGCTAAGCTGAATTTGATTAAAAACTGCAAATTCTGAAGGACCTTATTTAGCGCTTTTCTAATTTCTTTTTAACATTTTCCCATCAGTGTCTACTGAAGAAGTGATCCATCCCTTCTGCTTCCCTTTGCTGCTGAACTGTTAACTTTTTTTTTTTTTGATCAAATTGTTTACATTGCTGAATAATAGGATTCTTGCTGTTGAGAACTTACATAAAAGTTTAATATGCTGCTTTAATTAGTTTGTATTACAGCAAAAAAAAAAAAAAAAATAGTTCAGCTTCTTTGAAATCCAGCCGATTTTAATATAAATCATATTTAATTATGTAACCGTAAGAATGTTGTTATATGTATATTTGTAATAGAAATACCCCACTGATTATATAGAGGTTTGTTACTATTTTTTATTCTTTCGCACAGCAGCAGATAATTTAAAATTTTAAAAGTTTTAGCCTGATCTAATAATGTGTGTGCTTCCAAGTCCATAAACATTTCAGAGTTAAGAAAATATATGCTAATTTGTTGTAGTTATACATTCATGTTATTTAAAACATGACTTGCTGCTGTACTATCGAGGAAGGAGACATCAAGCTGGTAACAGTTGGTACTGACACAGAATAGCCCTTTGGATCCATTCTGTTAAACCAGCCTATTACTTATTAAATGTGTTGTACGCTTTTGGACAAGTAGAACTTCCATCTTCCAAAAGTCTGTTCTTTGGAAAGAGTTTTTCCTCTGTGTGAAATAAAGTTATATTTTATTTTTTTTTGGACCTAATGGCTCACTCATTGAAAAATGTATTCAGATCTTGTTTGAGTCATGTTTGAAACAGGCTGACAGAGCTTTGAAACCCCTAAAGAGTTCTGGTTCAACCAATGATCTAAAATCAAAAATAAATTCCACTTTTTTTTTTTGTACAATCTGTCAGTTTAAACACCTTTTCTGAAAAAGCCACAGATGTATCACACCATCAAGACCAAGGATGGCTCTGATAAAGTTGCTTATAAAAACAAATCCGGGGTGGAGTTATAGGAAAATTCTAAATGTTTATAGTTATCCTGGAGCAACATGAAATTTAAGATCATATGTAGAGCAGATGGCACCACAACAATCCCGTCAAGAGAAGGCCAGCCCTCAAAGCTCACCAAGGGGACAATAATCAAATGGCACAGAGTTCCACAGCAGGGACAGAAGTAGCCTTACCACCCCATAGGAATCTTGAGTTTATCAAAAAGCATGTAAGTGACTCCCCTCATGTATGGAGGAAGGAAAAAAAAAAAAAAAAGAAGTTTTGTTCAGACTAAAATTGAGCTCCTACCAAGGAAAACATGTTTGGTGCAAACTCAGCCCCAGAACACCATTCCCACAGTGAAACCTGTGGAGGCAGCACCATGTTTTAGGGATGCTTATCAGCAACAGGGAATTGAAAACTGCTCAGTTAAGAAAACAGTGGATGTTGCTAAATACAGGGATATATGGAAGCGGATTAGGGCCACTGAAAAAAAAACAAAAAAAAAAACGTAACAGATTTTTAAATTTTATTTCAGTTTAATATAGGAAAAAAGTCAGAATTCCGACTTTAATCTCAAAATTCCATCTTTCTCGGAATTCCGACTTTCGGAATTCAGACATTTTTCTTGGAATTCTGACTTTTTTCCTACATTAAACTGAAATAAAATGTAAAAATTTGTTAACTTTTTAAATTTTCTCAGTGGTCCTTATCCTCTTCCATAGGGATATTCAGGGACAAAACATGCCTTTATATTGAGATGGGTCAGAGGGCCATCTTCCAGCAAGACAATGACTCAAAGCATAATGCTAAAACAGCTTTATGGTGGATTAACAAAACATATTCACATATTTTAACCCTTTAAATGGTATAAAGCCTGACATGTTTTAAATAATTTGTATAAATTGGTAAATTCCTACATTACATTGGCCAATTTTACAGCTCACATTGGTAACCTTAGCCTTCCTTTTGCAGAAATAAAAGACGGCAAACTTGATTCAAAGTTAGTTTTTATATAGTAAATGACACCATTAGACATCTCTATCAAAGTGCTACAGAGCGCAAAAATAAATTTATTACCATTTGTTTCCATTATTTGTATTGATTTTTTCGTTGATTTCACAGTTGAAATTCCAGGACAATGGGAAACATCCTCGCCTCCAGCTTTTAGAAGCTCAAACTGACGTTGACGAAATAAACGAACAAGTAACATTTGAGACACCTGTCAGATTTAGGGTTTACATTTGTAAACTAAAATGACAACGTATTTAGGGTGTGGCTAGCTCACAGTTTATTTTTATGCAGAAGCAGCCAATACAAACCAATAGATTACGATTGTTGTAATTTCTTTAATCAATAATGCATCTGGTCAAAGACTATTTGGAAAAAAAATTAGTATTCTCTCACACACACACACACGCACTCACCTTTTGTCTACAGGTCATAAATACAATCGATCTGATATACAAATATTTGGATAGATTCATTTTCTGCAATATTTAAAATCCATCTTGAATTCCGGCTCTTGCTATTCCAACAATCGTCCCTCAATTTGAAGTGGACAGCTCCGAATTTGGAGAGGAAGTTGGACAAAAAGACCCCCTAGTTTAATAACTAATGGGGGAGGGACCGGGGTTCAATAAATACCTGAAAGAAGCAGCGACCAATCACTGCATACGTTTCTTCAGGGTTCTTTCAATGGACCTAAAGGAAATGTCTACACAGCAAGACAAACAAGCAAAATGATCACAAGATGCCACCTTCAACACAGATGCTGCTTTTAGAAATCTCCTGTATGAAATAAAAAAAAAAAAAGGTGCCAGTTGCTTCTTATCCTTCACACAACCACCCTGACATGGAGCTCGGACAAAAAAAACGAGTGTAAAATGGGACACTGGATGATCATGCTGCTTATAGTGTTACATCTGGCAGCTTTAGTTTAGTGAGGCATTTATTGTAGACTATTTATGCCAACATGATAGCACAGTTTGTTTAAGAATGTATTCATGATGCAAATCACTTTCTAACCCCCGTTTTGGTTTCAGGAATAAGCCCTTCATGGAAACTCTCATTTGTGACAAACACACCAGTGAAACCTACTGGGCTGATGGTTAAAAAAACAAAATGAAAAACTGGTTAAGCTGTTTGGACGAAAACCCACATAATGAGATCAAGCTTTTAAATGAAGGCAAGAGGAGGAGTTCTTTAAGACAGAGAGCAGTATGTCCGTGTGCTTCATTTACTTCCAGGTAGAATCACATTTTGTCCATTTAGTTCAGTTATTTAGTCTCTCTTGGATGTTCCTTTACTTCGAAACTGGATAGCGCTGGCTCAACCGACTAGACCGTGGTCCACCTCCTGATGGCGCACTTGTCTGGGGAAAAAAAATGAAATAACAAGACGGAAAAGAGAAAATGTGAACAAACAGATAATAAGTCATAAGTGACCATGTGTGCCGTTTTAAAAGCCTCACCTGTGCAAACTGAGCAGGGTTATAAAAAGTGACACCTCCGGTGGGTGCAGTACCCTGGGCAGGATGACTCTGTCCGGGAAGAAGCAGATAACAGTTTATTACTTTCATGTTGACAGAGAGAAAATCTAAAAGCTATGCCCAAATAAGGCAGGAAATGTAGAATGGATCTATATTGATGAAGCATTACACGCGCTGTTAGGGCTTGTTTTAGTAGCTGTGCAAGTTGGACGGCAGGGTTAGAACAACTCTAAAAGGACAAATGCAGTCTCCAGCACGATTCATCGTGTAACACCCTTTTGTCATACATTTTAGCACAGATATATAATTGAGAATTTTCTATAAGGTCACAAGTAATCAAACCCTTGCATTTTCTTTTTCACATTGCCACCACTAGCTGATGTATTTCGGTGGGGTTATAAGTGATAAAATAAAACACCAAACACAACTGTGAGGTAGCTTCTTTTTTTTTTTTTTTTTTTTTAAGATATTCTTCTATTTCTTTAGTGATCACATTACATGTTACAGTATTAAGGGGACCAAACAGGACATGAGCTCCATAGCTCCACTAAGACATGGCTGCCAAGCTTAACTGACCAGCCAGGTGGTGAAAGTTACTATACGGAAGCTACGGTGACACAAATGTGATTTAATTCATTCAGTCAGTCAATTTTTTTTTTCACCCATGACTACTTCTAACAGAAAAAAAAATATTTAGCGAGAAGAAAATGTGATGATATTCATGCAATAAAATAGTCCAGACTTTAATTTTAATCCAACAGTCTGCTGTAAAATTTGGATATAAATGCTCATAGATGCTTTCCAGCCAATCTGACTGAGCTGGAGCTTTTTCACCAGAAGAAGAGCTAAATGTGCAAAGCTGGGATAAATGGATATAGCACTTTTCTGATATTCATTTATATTTAATAACCCCTGCATCTTTTTCCTTCCTCAACACATTTATGTGCAAGTTTGTGCTGGACTATCACATGAACTGCTTATAAAATCAAATTGGACAAGCATGTGATTGCAATGCGACAAAATGCAAGAAGTTTAGATTAGAGAAAACTGGGTTGTTCTTTATGTCCAAGAAATTTTTTGACCGTGTAATAATTAACCATAAACCAGCCACTATTACAATTATTTCCTTTCTTTAGGGTTGTGTTTTCTTAACTCTGTACAGAGTCGTAACTGTCATTGCTGGAGACAGCAGGTGGAAACAACATGGGGACATTCTGGGAACGACGCGCAGCAAAGCACTGGATGGAAATGAATAATGTTGAGCTACTATAGGACAGACAGGAGGATATGGAGAGGGGATTATTTAAAGACAGACTAGTAGTACCTGGTTTAAATGCTGACTCACTTCACGTGATAAAGAACTCATTGAGCTAGAACGTGACAGCTAAAGAAAACAAGTAGGAAGGGAAGAAAGCAGACCAAAAAACCCATCACCCAATATTAATGATCAGTTCATGCATTTGATTAGATCAATTTTAACAACCAAGTTATGAGTGCAACTAATTAAATGTCCATTAAATAACTGCCTTTCTAGAACAAAATAACATGGATGGAATTATATCACAGAGAAATGTGGAATGGCATTCAGCATGAGACAGAGTTAAGGTTGACATGCATGCATCAAGTACTTCTCTTACAATAACTTAAAAGAAGCAAACTATTCATAATGACATTTGCAGTCAAGCCTTATGTCATTATGCAATAAAGCCAGAAAGCAGAGAAAGATGGATCTCACCTCGCCTGATTGCAAACCATCTGGAACAGGAGGTCCTTCTGGGGCTGGCGGTAACAGTGTTGGGTTAAACACCTACAGACGTCAAACAGCAAAATAAAAGATTAGGAATGAGTAAAGTCAGAGCTTTAATGAAAGGTCACAATATCCAACATGCTGAGTGACAGCCAGCAAAAGGTAAAGGGTTTTCCTTAAAACCTGCAAATCTAAATTATGAAAATATTCATATAATTAAACACAGAAAAAAATACCCCAAACTTTTCTAGAATATAATTACAGGGAACCAAATTGTGAGCCTATTTTTAAAGTTCACTATCTAATATAGACTAAAGATTTTTAAAGAGAATAAGCCTTAAATAAATACAAACAGGGAATTTAATTTAATTTTGACAATTGGACAATAAAATCTAGAAATACAATTATTTTCACCATACTCCCCTCTGATTTTTTCCAGATTTATCCATACCTGGAAAATCATTTCAAACAAATTTTATACTGTCCTGCCCTGAATATTCTGCAAACATTTATTAACCAAAAAGCACAGAGACCTGTGGAGCAGCGCTGCTGCTTGGTGAATTCTGCTCTTGATTTCCACCTTCACTGCCTTCCAGGGGTTGTTGGTCATTAGGCGCTTCACATGCAAAGAAAATATTTGATCAAATTTTGCCCATGGTATTCTGCTTTGTTTTCCAAAACTAAACAAAAACTGCATAAGCATTAAACTAACTTTAACAAAATAACTTAAAAGAAGAGCTTCCTCTTGTTGCCTTGTATAGTGGCAACAAAAAGCTTTCAGATGCTACATATCCTATGAATGTATCTAGTTCTAAAGAAGTTATAAGTATTAAGCATCTTACAATGCTGAAATGTAAAGCAGCAAAGCAAAAGATATTCACTCATCTCAGGGTTTTTTATTCTAAGTTCTTCTTTAGCTCATTGTTGCATCATAACACACACCTGAACTAGGCACAAACAGGTTAGCAGGCATGGGCATTGGAGCCAAAGGAGCGAATAGGTCCACTGGAGCTGGGGCCGCTCCACTCGGTTTAGATGTTCTGCTCGGGTTCAGAACATCCACATATCTGCTTTTGGTGCCTGAGGAGACAAGACACACATGTAGGATCCACAATATTATCAAATTTCCATAGGATATCTGCACTGAAAAGGCTTACAGTAGCAGTCAAATGTTCCACCTGTGGCCAAATTGGATATTTTAGCCATGAATGGATCATTTAAGTTTGTATAAGAGGTCAATAGTAATAAATAAGCTATAGGTATGCTATCTTTTAATGTTTAATAACTTTGGGCTATTATATCTGGGGTAAAACTAACATTTCAGCTCAACTGTAGAAGAAACTAGATATGAACCTCCTCTAATTATGTCCACCTGAATCAAACTTGAAATTGTGAGGAGGACCAATGTTGAAGATCATCAGGAACAATCAACTATACTAAAGATCAACCTTTAGTTAAAGTACACACCGCTGAATCAGCAAACACCACCAAGAAGTTCCAGCTCTGAGCTAGACTGAAAATCTGGGGAATAAATCCCAATTCTTGTTTTTAAATACTGTTGAAGACGTTCTTTAAGCTATCTGCCTTCCAACAAAATAGAACGTATTGTTCAAACACATCATTTAAAGATCCATGATTAACAGAACCTCACTGCAGATCATGAGGGTAGGTAAACCTTACATGCTTCTTACCTGCTTTCCTGGAAAACATATTGACGGCAGAACCAGTACCTGGAGGGGCAGGGGGCCCTCCAGGACCAGGCATTTGAGGCATCTTGGGAAAACCAGTGGGAGGTGGAGGAGGGGGCTTACTCTAAGAATTGAAAACAAAACCTATTAGAAATAGGCTTATTTAAGATGCATATTCAAATATTTTAAATTTACCGACCTCTTCTTCAGGTTCATTTAAGTCAACCCATCTATTTTTCTTCTCATCCCAAACAATCTGACAGATAAACACATTGGTCAATTATAATACATTAGAACATCTATCAGTAAGGTGGAAGGCAATAAGGGAAGTTCATAAAACTCACAGAAGGATTTTTGTCATCTGGCAAATGAGCCTCATTTTTCCTCTTCCCAAAGGGCCAAAACGACCAGCCTTTATTCTGCATGCCAGGAAAGAAACAGCCACATTAAACAGAGTATGGCTTTTGTCTGCAGCTTTGAAAATGCTATATGTGAAAGAAGTGAACCTTTTCTGGAGAATCTTTCTTGGCTTTCTTGGGCTCTTCTTTACGCGGCTGTTCGGGGATAGAGGGCGGCGGTGGAGAGGCCTGTTTCACAGCAGAGTTGCTCCGCTCTCTTCCGGAGTGAGTTGATGACTCAGAGGCTCTGCGAGAGCTGCGTCCTGATGGCTGATGACAAACAAATTCACTTTTATTATCTCAACCAAAAGGTGTACCTGGTATACCTTAGCAACTATAGACTACCTTACCAACGTTTAAGGAATTAAATATCACAACTTAAAACTAAATACACTTCTCATTCATCTTTTTTTGTTTTTTCACGCATGCCTCACATTGCTCGTAAAGAGTTAAGCTAACGTTAAAGCCTAAAGACATTTCAAGCTATACACTTTTTCATGCCCAGTCTTCCAGAGACTATTTCTGAAATCTGTGACAAATTTTTATTAGTCAGAACGATACTCAACAACATATATGAGAACCACTGACCCATATATATAAATGATTAAAGGGTTACAATGTTTCTATCCGATTTTTAATGTAGGCTGATTAAATTTTTTTTTTTTCTTATCAGACTGGATTTGGATGTCAATCTCAGTATCAGATGCTTATTACTGACTTAAACTCCCTAAATTTAAGTCAGTAATATTTGTCTTGATTTAATGTTCTTCTTAAAAGCCTTGGTGCGCTATGTATGCTTTAAAAATGTTGCCAGGTTACATCAACATACCAAATGCATTGAAGACTGTGAAGTTGTCCTTGATCTTCTCGAGCCCTGTGGCACCAAACAGAAAAGGTTATGCACTTCCTGTGTGAACCCCAGTTTGCCAATACTGGTGTTCCAGATTGGCAACATTTTGAAATGGGGTCTGAGTTAAAATAATATGTAAGTAAAATAAGATGTGCTAGGCTGATAGAAATACAGGCTGTTCCATACTGACCATATTTGCCATGTGGTCATATAAGTCCATCTGAGGAGTGAAGGAGCTCCGGGGTGGGGAGGACGACATTATATGTGACGGATGCATCTCTGGGTGGGACAGGGGTGGCTGCTCCATGGGGGCCATGTGTCCAGGAGAGGGGGGCATGTGCTGGGGCATCTGAAAAGGTGGGTGGGTCATTTGGACAGGTGAATGTGACACCTGTGATGTAGGCATGTGAGGGGACATTTGGCCCTCTTGTGGAGGAGGACCATGTTGCTGGTGAGCTCCAGGATAAGCATTTGGTTGCTCATGTTGAGGCTGGAAGGGAGGGTGGGCAAGGCCAGGATCCTGTGGATGAAATCCAGGCATGGGGATTTGGCCTGGCGGCCCACTAGGGGGTACAGGGTAGAACTGGGGAACGTCACTGGAGGATGAGAGCTGAGGCGGAGCCATCCCGTCTTGGAGAATAGAAGCAGGAGCTAAAGGGAGTGAAAATGATTCAATCATATGTCAAAAATCAGAGGGACTCATACAGCAGAGAGCAAAAGTTTAAACACATTCACACACACCTGGAGGCATCAACTGCACTCCCTGTGGAGGGGGCCCAGGCACTAATGAGCTCATGAGTGGGTTTTCAGGGGCTTGACCATCCACTTCCAGTGGCATGTTGTAAGGTTCAGGGGGACTCTGGTGATCCAAGTCTGAACTTTCACTGCTGCAGTCAAACTGTGCTGGAGTACTTCTGTCCACATTATATGTAATCACTCCGGTCTTCACAAGAGAGAAGAAAACATCAAACATTTTGCCTAAATGAAACTTACAGCATATGTTTGAATAAATGTAAACAAAAGTAACACTTTAACAATTTTCAATTAAATGTATGATTTAATATTAGTCAACTGAATGTCTAGAATGTCCACCATTACTGGCTAAGATCAACAAAGTAATCAAAGGTGAAGGAGAATCTCTTCCTTTCCTCACCTTGATCTGTCCATCCAGCTGTTTGAGGTGGATCAGCCACTCAGGCTCAATGAACAGCTCCTGCTCAGGTCTTTCCTTAAGTTGTGGATCAAAGAACCGCAGCTTTTCTGACATCTTAAAGCAAGAATATCAAAAATGTCATGTATCAGAATAAAATACGACAAAGACTGTAAAAGTAAACAAGAATCGACTACACACCTGTATAATCTGGCTGATGAACACAGGGGAGTAGTAAGAGGGATGCATGAGGACCGTCTTTGAGATCACTTCACAGTAATGAAAAGCTTGGGCACACAGGCCTGCCTCAGCCAGTCGGCATGCATAGATCAATTTAAACACCTGCAGGAAGACAGAAAGAGCATAGTCCTTATAATATAGTTGGATATAACATTAGAACTACAACAAAAGGTGTGAAACTAAATACTAAATGCTAGAATGACCAAATAAAGTTAAAACTCTCACCTGGAAGTTGGGCAGTGAACAATGCTGGGAGCCCAGAGACTGAGCATACTCATAGGCCTCAGTTCTTTGGATGGCTTCATTGGTGGCAAATTGATTAAAGGGCAAACTGAAGAACAGACAGATAGTTACAGCTTATTATCCGGGGAAAAAATAAAAAAAAAGATCTCTGGAAGACTGTGTGCATTTTGGGCTAACCTGTGGTTGGAGCCAATCAAGACCAACTTGGTGCTTTTCTTGGTGTAAACTCCCAGGCCAACTTGGGCCATCAGGTAGCAGAAATGAGCAGCATCAGTTAGACCCTTAGAAGCTGGACCAAGCAGGAAAAGAAAAAAAATGTTAAGAGGCTACCTGCTTCAAATTAACTTTAAATTACTTCTACTTGATGGTAGCTTTAAAAAATAACCCTACCAAGAGTGTCTCCCATAGTGGTGATAGTGCGGGTGTCCAGGTCCATATTGTGTGTGAGGTTTGAGAGCACCATGGCCAGATGAGGGCGCCAGTCACCCCACCTCTCCTCTCCACAGCACTGTATACAGAAAAAAATTATATATCAACTATTCTTAAGAATAGCAATAAAAAAAAAAGTGATGGATTGAGGACGTACAGTTGCTGAAGCAGGCATTCTTCCTGACATCAGTTGGTACATAGTCTGAAGAGGGTCGTTCATTGGCAAACTATTAGCAAACCTAATCAAGAAGAAAACAGTTTTACTAATGAGAGGAAAAACCAAAAACTCCATTTAAAAATGTAAAACCACAGGTGCTTCACCTCGTCATGACACGTGCGTGTGTCCTGTTGTCCATCTTACTAGCCAACAGCAGAGCGTGACCCCAAAGGCCTCCCTTCATGGCTGCTTCCAGGGCATCCTGTACGCATAGACAATAAAAAAATGTGTCAGATCCATTTAATTCTAAACAATTACATGCCATACAGCTGATCATTTTGTTTCATACCTTTTTGCGTCCAAACAGAAGCAGCTCCCTGAAGCGTTCTGTTTCCTTGCCAATATTTTCCGGGACGATCATGAAAGTGTCGGACAGGAGGGACAACGGCCCAGCTCCAGGCTCCTCTTCAGCTCGCGCAAGAGGTTCGTTGTTAAAATCGATCAAGTTGGCTTCACTGGGACTCTTGCCAGGCAGCCAGACAGAGCGATGTTCCTTCAGCAAAAGGTCAGCGATGTCTGTGCCGACCACAGTCTGAGAAGATGCAAAACGATATTAAAGTCCAAATTCTAATCAAATGCTGAGTATTTTTGATAGTTTTATAATTGCACGCTGACTCACTCCATTCTGTCTACAAAGCAACATGATGAAGTCCCAGAGCAGGCGAGCAGAGTCTCTGTCCAGGAGGTTGTTGTCACGAGAACATTCCATTGCTTTGTTCTGGGAGAATTTGATGACATCAACCTTGTGGGTCTCCTCCCTGATGGCAGAGCACAAGATGTTAGGATGTAATGCATTTCAGTAACAAAGAAAGAAACAAATAGAATTTTTTTTTCCCATTTGTACAACAAATGTCTGGGTTTTTTTTCATAAAGATTGTTATAGTTATACATAAGCCCCATTTACACGTGCAGAGATCAGTCTGAGCACGGTAATCCAGAGAACTATTGAGTGTAAATGGCACCGGACCGTGCCGAACCACAACTGAACCACGTTAAACCTGTACTAGTTCATCAGTAGGGCTTGCCGTAGCTCAGTTCAGGCACAGTTTTTAGATAACAAAGAGTGCATGAGCAGACCACGTCATCTCCTTACAGTCAGCCTCCATAATCATGACATTTCATACATTCATAAAAATACAAGCTTCCCTACGGCGCCACATGATTTCCAGTAATGATTCTGCTTAGCAGTGTGATGAACCTAAACATCTGTCATTTTTTCGTACATCTGTAAGCCTTGATCAGACTATCGTTTATCGTATCCACTTCCCAAAAGCCAACTGTAAAGTAAATTCCCCAAAGGCTGCCTTCTTCGCCCGACTCTCAGCAAACCACAAAAAAAAAAAAATCACAATTATAACCAAACTTCCTTAATATTACGGATGCTACCATTTTGATTTGCTTGTTTACCTCTGGAGAGCAGTATTACCGTAGATTGTCACTAGGAGGCGAGGAACGGTGCTAGAGTGATGTGTAAATGGTCATAAGGAACCAAGCTCGGCATGGTTAACTGATCCAAGCTCGGTCCGAACTCTGACAGGGGCTATTATCTCAGATTCTCATCAATGGGAGCTTTTTAATTTAGTTATATCTTAATGAGTTTAGTTTCACCAAGAACTATTAGAGAAGGGGAAAAATCAAACTCTAGACTTACTTAATCAGAGGTCCAGGGAACCCACGCAGTTCAGCCTGATCAGAGGTGTCCTGCAGCATGGTCTAACAGTAGAGGAACACAAGAAAACCATGAATGTTCTAGAAACATAACGTGCTTTCTGAAAAACTATTGAAACCCAAAGTTGCCTCTGAATATAATGAAAAATAATATATTAAAAGTCTTACTGCTTAAAAACCTTAATAAACAAATACTACCACTTAACAGATTTTTGCAGAAAGGATTAGGTATTTCAATTTTAATGTACCTCCATGTTGTGGATCTCCACCAGAGCTGGCTGCCCGGCTGAGGGGAGATTAGGCAGGACTTGGATCAGATGACCACCAGGTCCAAAGCGAGCACAACGGTGGGGCATGGTATACTTCTCTGGAGTTGCAGGACGAGGAGGAGCTGGAAGGGAAATAATACTTATAGTATCAGTACCCAAGTAAGCTAAGATAAAGAAACACATTTCTACTAGTGCTTAAAACAGTCCTTAGAAAAGAAATTTGCACCAAAGCTGAGGGTGTGTGCTCTTACGTTGCTCTGGGGCAATCCAGGTACTGTCTGCAGTGTATTCTGAGGGATACATGTACTGGCTGTAGTTCTGAGAGGCATCCGCTTGATTTGGGTAGTGCGCATGAGAGTAGTCAACAGGCAGAGTGGATTGGGTTGCATCATAAACTGTAGACAAGTCAGGCTGGCTCCTGTACACCTGGCTCTGCAAAGTTGAGAACAAAACTGGAGTTAGACAATGAATAGTAAAAACATATATATATATTTTTTTTTTACACTTAAACAGTTAAAGATCTTACCTGCTGTGACCGTGAGCTGAAGCTGCTTCGTCTGCTGTGATGACTAGTAGAGCTGTGCACGCTGTGTGCCGACTGCTCACTGTGCACGCTGCGCCGGTCAAAGTCATCCCCATAAGCCTCTCTTCCTCGCATGTTGTCCTCATCAAAGCTGGGATCATACCCAGGGTAGTACTGCCACTGGTCATCATAGCCATCTTTCCTGTGAACGAGCCAACGGCACTTATTAAAACAAAAGGCGTCAATAGAGAGGACACCTCATAGCAGCACCCACAGCTATGCTGCTTTAGACATGATTAACGTCTACAAAGCTTTTTTTATGAAGCATACCTGGCAGGATACTGCTGGTTATAATAGCCATTTTTGTAGGATTCATTGTAATAAGACCAATAGGATTGATCGTAGTATCCCGCGTATCGTTGGTCATACTGTCCGTATCTGTACCCTTAAAATAAAGGTAGAAAGTAAATTAAATTGGTTTAATTTCTTTAATAAATATAAAATCAATATTGTATTAGCAAATAGTTTAGCATATACCTCTATAATCATAGTGTTTGGGGTAATCTGCATAATATTCACTGTAGGTGCTTCGGTTTGCCCGTTGGTAATCTTCAGGATAGCCTTGCCTAATGGGAAAAAACACAAGGTAACATTTCACACAAACCCAACCTTCTACAACATATACAGATTAAACCCAATGTGCATTAAAACGTATTTGTGCGTATGGCCCAACATTCAGACTAATTCTAACAGATGCCCATTTCTGACTCAAACTATGCCCAAACTCCAAAAGGTAACAGAGTGTACTGGAATCATTAATATTGCACTTTGATTTCCCAATAATGTGCAGAACCTCTCAGAAGTACTTATTTAGAAAAGTCAAAGGTAAATTGCTGATCACAGAGACTAAAGATTAAAAATGATCTAACTGAATATAAAAGGGGAATCTTCATACTTTCTTCTTCTATTTATTTCATAAATTATATTCATCTAAATTAAGAAACATTTGTTCAACTATTTTTCAAAAATAATTTTAAATTCCAATAAAGGGCTCCGTCACAAAAGCTGGATATGTTGAAAGTTGTAAACATACATAAGGAAAGCGCTGTGAAAACATGAACCCTGCGCCATTCAGACTCATCGACTCACCCTAAACACTTGCAGGCAGGTGAACACATGGATTACCACCTGCAGGCAGAGAGCTACTTTTACAGCAGGGGTGAAGAGAGCAGGTTAGGAGGGATTCCCAGTCGGCTGAGCTGTGAAAACTAAGAGCGTTTTTTTGTTTGTCTTTGTATCCAATAAAACCTTTCCATTGCTGCACCAGCGTGTATCGCTAACATTGCGTCCAACAACAGGATTGAAAGAAAAAACAATGGGCTTAATTGGCCAAGAGACATAAAAAAAAAAGACAGAAGGTATAGGTATAGAGTAATAATTATATATATATTTATATACCTTCGGGTTGTTTTTGGCCAATAGACATTTACAGAAACAAAGTGGCCGAAACTTGTGCTGATGCGACAAACAGCACAGCCAAAATGCAGAAACGTTGTCAAACGCATGCTGTAAAGCAAGAGAGCCCAGGTAGTGCAGCAGATTTGATGGGAGTTCAGCGCGCAGCAGATTGATTTTGAATGAAGGGGTGTTTATACGCTACATGTTGGTCTCACAGCACTCTCAGAAAATGCAGAAAATGCAATAGAAATCCAAATAACTCTATCACCATTCTGAATATGAGAAGAATGCGACACTGAAAAGGAAGCAGACACTAAACATGCCCACTCCGTATGTGGCGGACGTGTTTGAAAACAGAAAAAGTTCCCCGGTTATTCTGCTAAGGTAAAGGGCGTAACAAAAAACATCAGCAGTAAATAAATATTTTGGTACTTCTGTGTCTGTTTTTTTAGTAGATATCGTAGCCAAAATGCTGTGATTTCATTATTTAACAGGATAACTTCTTTCTGTGTTTCGCCTTTGTTTGCTAATTTGTCGTTTTTAGCCAAGAATGTTCATCTCAGTGCATCCCTAACTATAATACAATTATCAGTACTCTCCGGACATTACCTTCATAACAGTTGACTGCCATGCTGCATTTGTATGCAACTCAAATATCAAATTGGAATACAAAAAAAAAAAAAAAACAGGCCTTTAGGAATAGCTGAATGTTGATACAATACTTAGGACCAAGTTTCCAAAAACAAACAAACATTAAAAATAAAACTTTTCTCAAAGGATTATAGATCGTTGTGGCGAAGGACAGTGTAAATATATAATCTTTGCAATAAGACTAGCCGTTTTACTAACCTGGATGAGGGCCTGTCGGAGTACTGACTGGCCCTAGAACTGGGTCGGTCAGATTGTGGCTCTCTGTATTGGTAGTTTGGATCACGGTAACCTGGGTTCTGTGGGTCGTATCTGCCATACCAAGGATCGGCTCTTCCCCGGTAGGTAGTATCCTGAGCAGAAAGCAGAAAACAGCTGATAAATTAAGGAGCTCCACATGGCTACAAATGCGCAAACATGTTAGTTGGTCAGAGGCTATAGTAGAGCTTCTAAGTGTAGGATGAAAATGGCTGCAACACTTACTTGATAATATGGCTGCACTCTAGGATCTCCAGCTGGAGGTGGATAATGGCCAGGAGGATACTGCCCTCTGCTGTCTGGGTACTCGCCATAATTTCCATAGTAACCACTATAGGCCTGTCCTGCTACAGGAGGAGGTGGATGCACATAGCCTTGATGGCTCCCTGCAGAGGAAGGAGGTCGTGGTGCCTCAGCTGGAGCTGGCTGAGAAACCCCTGGAGGTAGTGGTCCCTGTGGAACTGGTGGATATGCTGCAGAAGCAGCAGGAGGAGGAGCAGGAGTGTTTCCTGCAGCAGGATCTTGTACCAAAGTTGAATATTGACCATGAGAAGGTTGGGTTCCACTAACAGGAACAGGAGGGGCATCCCTCTGTCCCTGCATTGCAACCTGAGAATCAGATGTTTTCGGAGGTTCATTTTGCATCAGCTGAGTGTTAGCTGCAGCTTGAGTGGGTGCTGTTGATGCCTGTGAGCTGGATGAAGGAACTGTTGTCTGGACAGAGGCATTCCCTACATCTCGTACCCCTTGTTGAGCATCTTTGGTGACCTGCAGGTAAAACCCATTACTAGACTGTGATGCTTCATGCAGAGAAGACGGCTGGCCATATGCATGGCTCTGGGCGTATGATTGGTGCATAGAAAAATCAAGCAGTTCGTAGTTTAATGTTGAATTATGATTAGAGACAGAAGTAGTCGCAAGAGAAGTAGGTTGTGAATTAACACTAGAATGGCTTTCCGCCCCCAATGATTGGCCCCGTGAAAGAGGAGGATGGACTTGTTGAGAGAGTGGTGGAGTTGGGATTTCTGATGTTGCTCCGGCTGATTTATTACGAGTCAGATTGAGTGGGGCCTGACTGGGAGCAGAGGAACAGAAAGGCCCGGACCCAGAAGGAAGGAGAGGATTTTGTTTAGGTGGGGCTGAAGATTGGGAGGCATTAGCACCTAGCCCCTGGGTGAGAGATCTTTCGGCAGGAGTCACATCTCCATGATTAGACTGAGCTGATGATTGGGTAGGAATACTGGGAGGAATTACACTGTAATTGGATACAGGCGGGGCAATTAAAACAGGTTGGTGGGGTGAGCCAGAGACAAGCAGAGATGCATAACCTAGGCTGCTTTGAGAGTCAGCTGGCTCTGCATCACTCACCTTTGGTGGGTTTTCTAGGTTCTCTGAGTGCTGCTGACTGGCTGTGTGAACTCTCTGAGAGGGCTGCAGGTCCAGTGGACTATCTTCTGGTGGTTGGATAACATCAGCACTGGGTTCTCTTAAAGGGGCCAACACCGTCGGTGCTGCAGGAGCAAGGAGGATGTTAGCACCCAAGCTTGCAGGATCGTTCTGAGCCCACAGAGTAGTGGCCGGACTCTCACAGGGCCGTGTGGCCCCAAAAGCACGAGAGGAAGGTCGAGAATAAGAATGCACCACTGGGTGTGTTTGATTAGGTAACCCATCTGCAGGAGCAGAGGCTGCAGCTTGTCCTGACCCAAAAATGTTTTCCATATTGTCTGGTGGCTGTTCCAAGTTACCAGATGTACAATCAGCACCTCCTTCAGCGACCATTTTAGCTCGGTCAACTTCCACAGGACGTACTCCAACTCCGTGCGAGCGAACAGGTTCAAATGAGCTATTTGCACTTGCTTGGAAAATACCCGTTGGTTTCGGGGGGCTGGGTGTTGGGTGCCACATATGCTCTACCGAACCCTGGTGGATGCCCACCTCACCACCTGGAGATGTATCAATCTGTTCGAAGTAGCCTCCAGCAGCGGCAGCAGCCGGAGGAGCGCTGGGATTATCGACGAGACGCGGGCTTTCCTGCTGAATAAAAGTTCCTTCGACTCCCTGGTGCCGACGAGGGCCAGTTCCACTTCCATGGCTTAAATTGCTGTAGTTGGATGACACACTCGCGGATCTCATTGGTCTTGGAATAGAATCTGGAGTTTCCAGATTGGGTCCTGTTTCAAACTGTTCTACTGCGTTAGGTGCAGCAGTAGCACTGCTGCTGGATTCATTGGGCAGAACTTCCTGGTTTGGAACACACTCCAAATTCTCAACATGGTCAAAGTCACTCTCTGGAGGCTTCTGGTTGTGTCCCTGTGAAGGATGACTGCTTTCATTCATGTATGGAAGGCATGAATGATCCAGAACAGAAACTCCTTGGTAATCCACAGAGAGATCTGGATGACTGCTCTGGGCCGGTGGGTTACTGTTAGGCTGAAATGATGTGGCAACACCGTTTAACGCCTTATTTCTTTCATCAGCAAGCGTTTCTTCATTTTCCACATCACTGCCTTTGAAAAACATTGAGATTGTACCCGAGTCCTGAGCGTATGCATCAGAGGAAGGGGCAGAACTCGGCCCGGGTTGGCTGGCAGGCCTGTACCCAGTGTTGGAAACATGAGGGGATCCAGAGAAGTCTGTAGGGGGCGGAGGATGGCTTGAGCCAGTACCCATTTGGTGGTAGCCTGAGTCCTGTGCAGGTTGGTTGAACCATAAATCATGGGGCGCAGAACTCTGACTGAAATAACTCTGGGTTTGAAAATTTAAATTATGCTGCGGAGGTCCATTTGGGTCAGGCAACAGAGAGCTGGCAGCTGGTCCAGGGTTCTGAAGTGGAATAGGAGGGGCTTGACTCTGGGGATTTCCGGGATGAGCTAAAGGGGTAGGGGCATTGTGGTGGGGTGATTGGCTGTGGGTGGGGTACATCTGGGTCTGTGGTGGTATATTAGAGGGTCGTGCTGGTGGATCAGTAGTTGGTTGGAAATAGTTCTGAACTGAGGGAGGGCGGCTAGAGTGATCAGGAACCCACTGAGAAGACGAAGATGTTAGAGGGAGAGGTTGAAAAGGTAAAGAATGACCAAGATGTTGGGCCTGAAAGTCCTGGTTAAAAAGTGTGTTACTAGGTGCTGGTACCGTATGGGATGCATCTGTAGGCATAGATGATGTTGGATCTCTTGAATTGAAATAATCCTGTTCGCTGTTAGCCGACGAATAGCCTGTGGGACTTGGCGATGGGAAACCACCAGGAGATGCTGCACTCTGAGGGGTGAAGAGAGTCACCCCTGGTAGAGAGGGTGGGGGTGGACCAGCTCCTGCAGCTCCAACGTTTTCCAGCATTTGCGGTTGTGGAGGGAGTCCAGAGCCAAGCTGAGAGTACATGACGTTAGGTGGAGTTTGCATTTGTGGAGGGTTGCTGTTAGGTATTGTAGGAAGACCTCCTGCCGCCATGGGGGGTTGAGCTCTGCCAAAAGCAAAAGGGTCTGTAATGGGCTGAGCAGGAGGAGGCCTGGTAGCTGTCGCTGACGTTGCCTGCTTTTGAGGCCTTATCCTGCCTGACCTACTAGGGGCAGAGACGCCAGGCACGCCACCCCGAGGAGCTGGCTGCATGTCTGCAGAGCAAGTCCAAGGACCAGATCACTTTGAGAGATGTTACTGAAGAAACCAAAGTCAGGCGTAGCTGAAAGGAGAAAAAGAAGGTGGGAGTGGTTAATGAAAGCTGCACAGGTTCCATTTATGGGACATCACCACACCTTTATTTGTGTAGAAAATACAACGTGGCAGCTTCTGCATCAGAAAGTGTTTTAACTATTTATATGTCCAGTCGGTATTTCCCTTTTCACATATTTGTAAAATGCAATTGATATTTAAAAGGGAAAAGTTATATTTAATTATGCTTTTCAGTTTCCTTAAATTTTAAAACAAATATGAAAAAGATGCTTCCATCTTACAATGGCAAGTAAAAATTATGTTATTACTTATAGACCTCTAGAGTACGTATTTTGGAATTGGTGTTGCTTATTAAAGCACAAACACAAACATGCATATAATGATGATTGAAAACACAGCTGGTCAGCCACATATTAATTTCCTTAAACACAATTTCACAAATTAAGCTTTGATGAGTGAACTGAAGAAAAAATACTTTAGCGTAAGTAAATCACAGTCAACAATGCAATCTCTAGGGTTATAAGAACATAGCAGTTTGAAAGGCCCAAAATATAAAACGAGGGAGAAAAACTTTTGAAAGATTTTAATAAATAATAAAATTAAGGTCTCAGTCATCTGAAATAAGTGCATGAGGATGCTTCCTTTGGGAGGGTTGATTTTATAATTAAAAACTGGCATCAGATTAGCAAAACACAAAGGAACACTTTCTTTGTGTTATAAATTATAAAATAAAGATAAAAATCGAAACAATGATTGATTCATTTAAATAAATCAGCATTCATTTCAGAGGGCCATATGCCATTATTATCTTTAAATGAAACCATAAACTTTAAATCACCTCTTCCGAGTCACCAGATATGCAAAATAAAAACAATTGCTTAACCTCTTGGGGCTTTTTTTAAGGTAAAAAGAACTAACAAAACTAACTAACAAAATCTATATTATCTTACGGTCAAATCAAATACAATGCAAGAATGCATTATCTTAAGAGGTTTGACTTGTGTTTTTGTGCAGCTGTCAGATGGGAAGCTCATGCGATTTGGATGAAATTGCAATGCTAGGGAAGCGGATCAATAACAGTCACAGCTCACACGGATGGTAAAGAAGCTCAGTCAGCCAGGAGAGTGACCCAAGATCTTTTAAGCGATCAGATTACTTTTTTTTCCACTAACAACCCGGTATGCTAACGATAGCTATGTCGAGATTTAAAGTTACAAACAGCCCAAAAGTTAGCGATAAACCTGCAACTTGTCACCAATATATAGAATCAGCTGTTACATAACCGAGGCTAGCTCTCCTTATTCAGACCAGACATTAAATGACCGTTAAAAATGTAAGCCGTCTTGATCGAAGGGTCCAGAAAGGGTGCTTTGGCTCAACAGCTAGCATGGAAGCTACATATCCCCAACGGAACACATAGAAAATACTATTGCAAATGAGCTAAAATCATACAAAACCTATTAGGGAGATGGACGGGATGTTGACTTAACAGGAAGTCTTTCTTGACAGGAAAACACACGGCTAAGTTACGTGTCCCTGAGCGATCTCCGAGGGCAATTTAACAGGTTCACTGCCTGGTCAGCTAGCCTTAGCACCGCCGCTTAGTTAGCACCGCCAGCTAACTAGCCTGTGCTAACTATAGGTTAACAGTGAGACTCCTCTTCATGACAACACTTTAAAACTTTGATAATACCACTTGGCTAACTTTGTTGTGTGGTTAATCTAAAAATGATGTCAAAAACATAAATTAATCAAAACAGATTCTTACAAATATGCAGGACTGTAAGTCTCACACAGGGCCGCCATCTTCAGTGAACACATTCTACTAGGCTACGTGTACAAGCTCCGTCACGGCCCAAACAAAAGTTACGTCCAAAAATGGGCGGGGCTTGTCAGGCTCTTGCATTGGTAACAAATCGAACACTGAAGGGTTACTCATTACATAAAATGATTTTTCAAACACACACCCTCCTTTATAACTTTGAAATAAATATAACTTGAAATTAGTAGATCTTAAAACTACGGAAGACGACTAAGGCCACTGAAAAAAGTTAACTGATTTTTAAATTGTATTTCAGTTTAACGAAAAAAAAAAAAAAAAAAAAAAAAAATCAGAATTCTGACTTTAATCCCAGAATCAGAATTCTGTGAAAAAATAAGAATTCTGAGATTACAGTCAGAAATCAGAGAAAAAAATTAAGAATCCTAAGATTAAAGTCAGAAATCTGAGAAAAAAAAAATCTGAATTCTGACTTTAATCTTAGAATCACAAGTCTGAGAAAAAAGTCAGAATTCTGACTTTTTTCCCAATATTAAACTGAAATAAAATTTAAAAATCAGTTAACTTTTTTTTTTTTCCTCAGTGGCCCTAATCCTCTTCCGTATAAAACATATTTGGAATACAGCTAAAAAAACTAGGAGAAAAGAACAATACATCAACCAAAATAACCATATTACTTAATCTCTCAATCTTTTTATAGCACACTTGTTTATCTATTCTGTTTTTATGTATGTCTTCTATATACTTTTGGTGTAAATTATACAATTAAGCTTTAACTACTGTTTTCCAAGTTGGCTATCATTTAACAACTTAAATAAATAAATAAAAAAAAAAGCTTACTCATACAAATTCTTTTCATGCGTTTTGACTTAGCTCAATGCATAATCAGTTTTTAGAGCCTACGTGTATTCTATTTATTATGCAAGTTGTTTTGTTTTTCTTTTCTTTGACATCTGTCAGACGGTCATGGATTGCCCACGAGGCAGGGTTAAGCCATTTAATTTCTTTTTGAAAGAAGCTGGCAATTTATAGTGCTATCTTCAAGCATTTTAACAGAAAGTTGAGTGGAAGGACAAAGAATGTTAGAAAAGGATGGATATGACACAATCATGATCACTGACTAGTGAGAATTGTGAAGCAAAAAACATCTGTGAATATTACGGTAGCTCAGAAATCAGAACCTTTGTTACTACCAGTGATGGGACTAACGGCGTTGAAACTAACGGCGTTACTAACGCCGTTACCTTGTTTTAGTAACGAGTAATCTAACTAATTACCTTGACTGTAACTATAACGCAGTTACCATTGCAGGCACCCCGTTACTGCGCGTTACTCAGGTCGCACAATGAACCTTTTTTCATGATAGGACTCGTGCGCAGCTGCGTGAAGCTGACACCCCACCCACGTCAAAAAACTCTGCAAATAGACTGAATGGTAAGTGCAACGTTAGTGCAGATTTGTGCAGAAAAAAATATTGTTTGTGCTACTTTTGTTTAAGAGATATTAAGGATTATTTTTTTAGGTCATCCAGAGGTGCGCGCCTTGTCATGAGAGAGGGGAGGATGAGATTCCGTCTGTCAGTTGAATAGGTGGGTGTTTCTGCTGGTGGGTGTTAATGTACAGCACACACAGAGAGATGGAGAGTGAGGATGACTCCAGCAGCAAAACAGCGTTTTCCACATGGAAATACCGGTGTTACGTAGAGCTGCGTTTCCCCATCACATACCGGTTTCCTCTGCATCTCCACACAGCGCAGGCGGCAAGAGTCACCGCGCAAGCGACAGGAAACGCGCATGCTCGCTAAAGGCGCGCAACAGTCGCTCTGTGCTCGCGCCACAGGAGAACTATGGAGAGCGTGAACGATCAAATGAACCTGACAACAGCCAGAAATGATAGCCTATATGGAGAAAGGGAGAAATCTGGATGGATGGATGGATGGATGGATGGACGGACGGACGGACGGACGGACGGACGGACGGACGGATGGATGGATGGATGGATGGATGGAAGGATGGATACTCTGCCTTCTCAACCTACTGTATTTTTTATTTTAAACATTATTTGATGGCCTTTGTGGCAGGGATGGAGATCCATATTTTATGTCACACACAGAGTATAGATAGATAGATGGATAGATAGATGTTGCAGTATCTATAACAACCCAAACACACAGGATTTCAGAATTAGACATCCCCAGTTATTAATTTCATATACTCACCGGATCTGAATGTCCTGTTATAAAACTTCACATCGCGTTCCCCCTGATGTCATTTACGTTGAGTTGCAATAAATGCTAAACTGTCTGCAGGTTCTTGTCTTTGTCGTCCGCTCTATTCAGCTGGCTTTGGAAACACAGGCGAGAAGGTGGGGGCTGGGTGGTGAGGGTTACCGGGGCGGGAAACGCAAAAGTAACGCAATAGTTACTTTTACTAGTAACTAGTTACTTTTATTGTGGAGTAACTCAGTTAGTAACTCAGTTACTTTTTGGGAGAAGTAACTAGTAACTATAACTAATTACTTTTTCAAAGTAACGTGCCCAACACTGGTTACTACTGTCTCAAAGTTTCTTGCTTGAGCGAATGCAAATTTTTTTTGTATAGCACAATTCAGTCCATGAACAATTCAAAATGTTTTGCATGAATTAGATAATAAAATAAAAATAAAAGCAGAATCAAAACAAAAACATTTGCTAAACAAATAAAAAAAAATTAACACAAAAAAACAGAATAAAAGCAAGTTAAAAAGGAAAAAAAAAACATGATAACAGCAGGTAGAGAAGAAAATAAAACAGTTGGATCACACCCTTAAAATAATAATACCTCAATTAACAGTTTAACTTCAGCAGTCAAAGGCAGCTCTAAACAAATGGGGGTTTAACTTTGGTTAAAAGAACTCAGGCTTTCAGCACTTCTACAGTTTGTTCCAGATAGGAATTTAATTCTGCCTTTAAGTCTGTAACGAATTCTTATAATGTAAGTTTTACTTTTAAATCGACCAAATAAACTTTTTTTTTGGTATAAAATCTGATCAACCTAGAATACAACTACTGTAGAGTACATGGAAGTTACGTCAGTGTAGTAGTCATATATTTTTATATACCCACTGGGGGGCGCCAGAGTGCCATTTAACAGTCGATCAACCCTGATTCCTCAGCTTTTCGGGTAGTATATATATTTACACACCTTAAAGATGGAAAAATAACATTGATTGGAGTAATAAAAAAAATTAAATATGCAATGTATTAATAATTGAATGTGAATATTTATGAATATATGGGAGTGGTGGCCTAGTGGTTAGGGCATTGTGCTGGGATCCCAGAGGTTCTGAGTTCAAGCCCCACTCCCACAGTCTGCCACTCTGGGTCCCTGAGCAAGACCCCTACCCCACACTGCTCCCCGGGCGCCAAACAATGGCAGCCCACTGCTCCCCAAGGGGATAGGTTAATGAAGAGAGTTTATTTCATTGCTCTGGACTTGTGACAGCATAATGATTATAAAGTTGAATTCTATTCTATATTTGTAGTAGGTGCTTGCTAATTAGGGTTTAAACAGAAATGTATATGAAGATAAATAATGTATAACAAAGATAAATAAATTCAGGGTATTACTGAAGATTATCAAAAGGTGCATTCTTCTACCAGTGGCTCTTCCCTTTCGTAAAATTGTAGGGTAAAGAGTACGCCCTGGACTGGCCGTCATGGCCATCAACAGAGACCCCTGAGGGTATATAGAGACACCAATTAACATATGTTTTTAGGGTGTGGGAGAAAATCGGAATACAAGCAGTTCATGCACAGTGAGAACATACAAAATTCACAAAGAAAGATCCTTGGCTTGGATTTGAGGTTTATTTAATGTCCACTATGATTTATCACAACAGCTCTGCCTTTATGGAGATTATTGGAATGAGCTAAGAGACAGTAGGGTAAACAGAGAGGTAATTTGGATACTTTCACTTTTTGGGAAAGTAAAATCCCAGACAGGGATATTCTATGATTTTGATTTAAAAGTAGTGTCATCTTTTTATTATGGTCACATTAGATCCTGATTTAATGCAGATTGAATCACACATTGAGCTGGAGCTGGACAAAGCCATAATTTCTCACAGTTATGGTAGAGATACTGTAAGGACCTCAGCAGATTAGCTGGGCCTACTTTTCATAAACAAGGAAAGTGAGTTTAAAAACAATGCAGATTTCACTAATAAATCAGGGGGGTGGGTAACGGTGTAACAGCTGTGGTAACAGGGGGATGGCGGGTCCTTCTCCTGATGAACTTATCTTAACATTAAACTGTTTTGACATGTCTGAGAGGAGCAATGCTTCAAGAAAGACTTTTGCAAGACAAGTCACAGGGTTGGTCCTGACAAATTCCCACACATAGATTCACTGTGCCGATAGAAACAAATAGCTCTGCGTGGATGGAAACTCCTCTGAGACTGTTTCCAGGCAATCTCCGGCATCTAGACGGGAAGCACAGTCCTCTCCCGGTGAAAATGAGCAGAGCACTCTGGATGCTTCCCTGCCAAATGCTGAAACATCCCCAGCTGGCTCCTCCCGGACCCCTCCGGCTTCCACACCTTCTCCAGCATCGGCTGTCGATGCTAAATCTGCCGATGGCACCAACCCAGGGGACTACCACCCTCACAGCATCATCATCATCGTCCTCTTCCTACCCTGAGCCAGAAGAAGTGAGTTCTTCAGGAGCTGGAGGCAGTAGTAGCAGCTCAACAACAACTGCTGCTTATCTAATCAAGGCTGCACTTTAAAAAATGAAATTGTCAAGAGAGCTATTCTACACGGAATTTCTTTTTGTTTACAGTTCTGTATACAAAATGATAAAATAAATCTGTCTAAGTCTATACTCACACCCCAAGACACAAACACACACACAAACATACTGGTTCTGGCATCGTAGTGAGGACCATGTATTGACTCCCATTGACTTCCATTGACTTTCAGTCATTTACAATCCTTTCTATGCCCTAACCCCAAAACTAACCCTAAACCTAACCATTACTAATGCATCCCTCACTCTAACCCTAACCGATTGACACCTTAGCCCTAAACCTAACCATTAGCAAAATAGCATGTGAGGACTAGCAAATTGTCCTCACTTAGCAACAACTGGTCCTCAGTCTGATGGAGAATTTGGAAAAATGGTCCTTACTCTGAGGGCTAGATAGGTACACATACACACACACACACACACACACACACACACACAAACAAACATAACTCTGAACACATAGGAACACACAAAGGTTCACACTGCAGAAACATAGTTTATATATACTGGCATTCAGGCTAAAGGCGAGAATCAGAACTAAACAACTTTTTCATCTCTTTCAATGAGCAGCACATTAGAAAAAAATAATACACTTATAACTGCAGTGTGCAGAAAAACTATGCTTGATTTGCTTTGATGAGGTTATTAAAACAATAGTTTTAAAATGTTTTTTAGATCATCCATGAATCCATAGTAAAAAGTGTAAAGCAGGGTTAGACGTTTTCTTAATATTTATAGGTTTCTTTACAACTTTGATGTAGATCTTTAAGCAAGGCTTAACCCAAATAAATACAACAATTTGAGCTTATATGCAGAATGATGAGCTAAAACATACAGAGGATGTGCTGGATGATTACATTCTATTATAAATAACTTTCAACTACCATGCAATGAAAGGTAAAACATTTTATATGTCTTGGCCTTAAAGCTAAAATAAAAGTAATTGTGGATAAGAATATCCACAAGCTTTCCTTTACAAAATCAGTAAAAAAAAAAAAAAAAAAAAAAAAATAGAAAAACAAAGCTCTAGATTTCACATAGGGTATTTCTTTCATTATGATTCTTTTGAGATTCATTAATAATTTGGTATACAACTGTAGATCTCTTAATAATTGTTTTAAAGCTGTGGCTTTCATTTATAAATTTTTAATTGGGTGTTCCCAGACTGTGAGTGCAACTGACAGACAATCAGAGTGAGGTTCCTTTAAAGGATAAAGTCAAAGTTTTAGAAAAATCTGTTTGCGTAAATCTCCTGTTTCTAAGAAACTGGAACTCGAAACACATAAAATCAACAAGACAAACCCAATACTATCCGTGCAGAGCTAAAACCCTCATGATACAAAAACACAACTTTGTCTTATTCACCTAACACTACTTTCGCTCAGACTTGTCAGCCGAAACCTGCGCTCCCACCTGACTGTAGGGGCAGGTTGGAACAGACCTGCCCGTTTATATCTGAACTCCCCCATGTTTGCCCAAATGGTGAAGAAGGGATATGTTGAGCAATCAGGTGCTCCTCACTAGTGTGAAATTGATGCTGAAAAAATCCAATCTTTTACATGAAATCATCAGATCACATAAATAATTACTGAAGAGTAATAGACCAAATTTGTTAAAAACAGAATCATGTTGCTGAGGTAATGTACTTTGTTGCCTATTCAATCTATAATCAAGGAAATGCTTGACACTGAGGTTTGTACACCTTCGCAGCAAGAAGGTTGTATGTAGCCCTGAGCTCTTACTGCTAGTCATGTGCATGTCCTCCTCGGACGGGAGTTAGTTCCATCCTGGAACTCTAGTCTTCTCCCTAAGTATCCAAATACATAAATCTTAGGGTAATTGGTGTCTATAAATTTGATTTCAGTTTGTGTGTCTGTGTGCATTTGTAGGGCTGGAGATTTGGCCGATTGCAAGATTAAACATGTATAGGTAATACATGGATGTGCAGACCGTAGCTTGCCTAGTAGAGGACAATGTAAACAGGAGGAGGAAGATTCTCTTATTCATTATCCTTTCTTGTACTTTTCAAAGTGAAATAGCCCTAGAAAACCCTTCATATGCAATTAATGACTGATCTGAGTTAGACAGCTAGAAGCTGCACAACCACAAGGCACCTTGCTTCCAACAATAAAAAACTCACATCCAACTGCTTTATCGCTGCTATTATCCCATGCTGACTAACTGTACGAAATATAAAACAATAAGCTCAGTTAGAGTCATTAGAACGGTATTCAAATTTTAGCATACAATACAAGTTTTAAAATATTTTTTTAATCCCAAAGGGGAATTAAAGAAAATTAAATAAACTAAATGAAATACAACTATCATTTTAATTTATTAGACACTCTCTATCCGTTAAGTCCAATCCAGCAAAAAGCAGTTGCCAGATTGTTTGGTTAACCGCTGTCTAAACTCCTGATATGAGCCCAAACACTGAAGTTTGCTAATGGCACAGAGTCTTGAGACGATGGCACAAAAGAGATAGTTAATCCTTGCAGAGGCATGTTTGTTTTGTAAGCTCCTGTTCGGCAGGTGCGTGATGGCTGAGATAGAAACCAAGAAGATAAAATTGTTTTGAATGGATAGGATGAAGTCTGGACCAAGTCCCATCTTATACCGCTCTTTCTTAGGATAACAATAAGGCACACCCCCCCACACACACTGTTACAAGTATAAGCATTGAAGCTGTATAAAGATTGCTTGGGCAGAAGTGGGCATGGTTTCACAACACAGGATGTGAAGATTGGGATCATATTAGAACACCTACATGCAGGAAGTCTCCTGAACCCCCTGATGATAAATCATTCTGAGCTTTTTAAGAGACCCACTACATGCTCTGCCCAATCCAGCAGATATAGACCAGCAAGCACCAAGTTATTGGAGACTCAAAAGAAGAAGCCAACTTTATGTTGCAGAAAGGTTTCCTGTATTTTTTTTTTTTTTTACATTACATCTTCTGGTTAGCCTTTATTGTACACTAGCTTTTAACTCTTAAGATTGCACATGGTTTAAAAAGTGTTTATAGTATTTAGTTTGAAACTGCAAATGATCAAACAACAATATCTTTTAGATTACAATTTAAAACTGGAGACTAGAACAAAATTTACGTTTTTTTTATTATCTTTTGTTTTGTTTTTGTTTTTTGCAGCAAGACAGTCCAAAGAGCCACAGTTGGATATTTGACATCACCTATTTTATAATAGTCCAAGTATATCACATTTTGAGTTGTATTTTTCCTTCATTCCATCTCCTTTTGCCCAAATATTTCTTAAGGGTGTTTTATTTGGGCTAATATATGAGAATCATTAGTGTGAACATTTATTTCAATAAATGTGGTATTTGGGCTAACGTTTGGGTTACTTGCTTTTGATTACTTTTGGCACTAATAGTTTCAATTACCTAGGAGCTGCTCGGTGGACAGTTTGTAGCACTGTTGCCTTCCAGCAGGAAGGTCCTGGGATGGATTGCTAGCCCTGTACATTCTTGGGTTCTGTCCAAGGTCTCTAGCTTCATCATACAGTCTAAGAACATGACTGTTACATTAATTGTCTCTGATTTGTCCCTAAGCGTTTTCTGCATGATTTTAGATTGCTGGAGATAGGCGCCAGCCCCACCGTGACCCTTACTGATAATCAGAAGATGTATAGTTGGAGTTTTAATTATTTTTGAGGTTAATAAGAAAATACAAACTGTAACATTGAGCTAAGATCAAGGATTGCCCTTTATATGAGTGGTTCAAGCATTGGTCTTTTTAATTCAATTCAGTTTATTCATATAGTGCCAATGTACAACACATGTCATCTCAAAGGCACTTTACAGTTCACCAGATCATACAGTCAAATTGATTAAAAGTTTTCTATCTAAGGAAAACCAGTTGATTGCATTGACTCATTGACGCAAAGGCAGTCCCTCACACTAAGCATGCTTGTAGCGGCAGTGGAGAGGAAAAACCCTTTTAAAAGGAAGAAACCTCCAGCAGAAACAGAATCAGCGTAAGCGACCATCTGCTGAGGCCGACTGGGGTTCAAGGAGACAGAAGCAGAGATACAGAAAGAAGCAGAGATACAAAAGGCAACTGTAAACCAGCTCCACAGGTGTCCCTGTCCAGGAATCACACAGCCAGGCAGACAAGCTCCGAGCCAGCTCCCATGTCAGAGGACGAAGAGAGCCAATCACAGCCAGAGAAACAGGACTACACTGAAAACGAGGCCAATCTCGAACATCTATAAACAAAGGTGTTGATGGCAGCAGCACAGCTGATATTTCTCTCCAGGATGGAGTCACAGCCAAACGGGAACAGATGAGGCAAAGCTAGTATGAGAAAAAGCAGAGAGAGCATAAAGTTAGAGATTGAACTAACAGATTCTGCATAGTGGGAGAATAGAGATAGAATGAAGCAGAATGATGAAAAAGGGGTCCCTATGTCCTCTTATAGTCTAAGCCTATAGCAGCATAACTATAGAGATAGCTCAGGATAACCTGAGCCACTCTAACTATAAGCTTTATCAAAAAGGAAAGTTTTAAGCCTGCATTTAAAAGTAGACAGGGTGTCTGCCTCACAGACTAAAACTGGTAGTTGGTTCCACAGGAGAGGAGCCTGGACTTTTGGTTGCACTGATCTAAATTGTTAAGGCTACTTGGTGATTAAAAATCTGTCTGTTAATTCAGATCAATCTAGTCAAGCTTTTATTTAAAAAAAAAGGGGGGGTGGGGGGTGGGGCATGTGAATCATTTTAGGGGTGAAGCATTAAAAGGTCTCAGGTATTCAAAGAGAAGTATGTTCTTTTCATTTTTTTGTAGCGACCATCAAATTGCCTCTAATTCTGGTCGCTTGGGTGCGGGACATTTAGGTTCTAACGCGCTCAAGGGGCAATGTCCAGACTGAGAGATAAGTTTGGAAATGCTCCTATTTATTATGCAAACACACTGAATGCGATCCAGATTCTTGGATGGCAGTCTATGACAGCATGCAAAGGAAATGGTCATATTGATCTATATGTGGATATGATGAAGCAAACCAGTATTTAAGAGAGAGCGGTAAAAAAGCCTGTGACCTCCCCACACCCTTCCCACACTGCCCTTACCTTGACACATATAGGTTTCACTCACAGCGCCACCTGTGTTAGAGCAAAAATATAGGTCAAAGAGACAATTCACTTACAAACACAATACCACCACCAATCCAAACCAATGTATTAAAACTACATAAAAAAAAAAAAAAACAGCCCCAAACTATGCAAGAACACAGAACTACAAAATGGCTCATATTTTCTTTTTTGTTGTAGAAACAATTTATAATCCATGCTTAGCAACAATAATGGGATTTGTGTCATTCTTTTTTTTAATGCTTGCTTTATTTAGACAATTATATTGAATAGTTTCCCCTGAAGTTTCATTTAGAGTAAAGGTTATTGGATGTTCTAAAACTAAAATGAAGTAAAATAATGATATGGTTTAAAGACAACTGGGTTGTATTATCCCTTTCTTATTTCAACAGTTCCCCTTTTAGGAAGAGTTCATGTTTAAGGGAAATTGTACTTTTTTGTAGCCTACCACAATTGCAGCCAGGGACTGCTGCACAATATCATTCTAGCAGCACACATAACGCATAAATATTTATACACGCATAAATATTTTACATGTTCATTAAAGCAGGTTGCATAGAACTACATGTCTGACTAATTTATTACAACTTTGTCAGAAACGAAGGTTTTTTCCTGCCCCTAGAACTAACTTTACAAGCAAACCTTTTGGACTTTTAGCTCAGGGCCAGGGAGCAATCTTACTATCTTGAAATCAGAGTTCACAGGACCTTTCTACAAAGTTTTTGTAGTTTTTTTAAACAGAAAAAAACAAGCTATGGAGTCTGACTCTGGTTGTGACATTACACCTCGTACTCATATTTTAATTAAATAATTTATAACTTGTTCTAAAAAAAATTGAGAATCCCTAGCACAAAGTATACGATATATAGTGATAGAGAGAGGGGAGGATGCAGCAGGAAATACAATTAACTTCAGAAAACATTGAAAGCACCAGCAGATGGTGACATTTTTGCTCTAGATACTGAGCATATGGCATAAGCTGATGAGAGCAAGACACAAAGTTTGAAAAGTACATTTTTTCGTCAACAGTTCAAATTAATGTACTTATTCTGAATCTGCATACAAAAATAGTTTAAAATAATCTTTTATGTATGTATTTTGATTAACTATGTTGAGTAAAAAGAAATGACAGCCTGCAGAGCACTTATTTGATTACAGTAACTGTCCTGTATCAGGTTTAACAATCAGCAAAGAGTGGATGTAATTTTCACAGCACACAATTGGGGATAATCTTGTTTTAGTGCTCATTAAAGTGAGAGTGATGTGAAGGAACAATTACAGGGGAGAGCAATGTTTTTACAAGTGGAAGATGGATAGATTTACAAGCAACAGAGGGAAGGACTGAAGGTGGGAGTGAGCAGGGGAGTGCAGACGTCACATCTGCTCCTGACAATCCCTGGGGGGTTTGGGAGCATGGGAACCTGCACCAGCTCCAGTGGTTGCAACAGGCTTTACAATGAATCTTTCCATTTGTCAGTTTCAAAAGTAAACAAACCAAAGCATAGGTCTGACTTGAGTGGATAAATTAACCCCAGTAGCTTTACTGGGCCGCCAGTTGGAATACAACAGAATAGCAACATGGTAGTTCTGGAAAAGAGAGAGAAAATAAAAGCATCTGTCATCAGTATTTAGTGTATGTGCTGGGGTCCGTGTCTGTTATCCATCCAATAGAAATATCTTCTGAATCTTGGCTTCCTGTCTGTGGCTTGTGGCCTACACCATGCTCGGTTTGCACAAGATGGTTTTGAGTTTCTCTTACTGCAATGTCCTGCACCGGCCCCCCAGAATGGTGACCACCACTCTTTAATAATCCATTTCACAGGGGTCAATTCCCCTTTCTCCACGGCGTCAGCTGGGTCGCTCCATTTACCCTCGTCTCCCCTTCCTCACTCAGGCTCCCCTCTTGGCATGTGTTTGGTCCAGCGTTGTTTACTGGCCGGAGCATTTAGCGGGGTTAGCGTTTCACCACGGCAGCTGTTGGCACCATGTGCCTCTGTCTCGAGCGGCTGGCCGACGGCACGCACGCCACTGCTTCACACACCCTCTGGCATCCCCAAGAGGACACGGTTCTCTCTCCTGCTTGGCCTTGGTTGAAACCAGTAGCCTTGACCGAGTATCAGATACCAGTTTAATGGCAAGACCCAGTTTTAGCTTTAATTGATTGCTCCCCATTGGTACTCAAAGTTTACAGATAAATTATCTTGAACTTGGAATAGTGAATTCCATATTCAGTCTTTAAATATGATGTTTTGGGTTATAAGAGATTATTGTCTGTCCTAAACCTGCTATTATGTTTCCTATGAAGTTGTTTAGTCCAATACAAGAAATGCAAAAGCAGGAAATGGTTAAGGGTGGAAATATCCAGCATCCATCTGCCCTGTTATGACAGATTTAGACAAAATAAAAATTTTAAAGACATTTACTAATAAGAAGCCCCTAAAAATATATACATCCGTCTGGATGAAGTTCAGTTTAGTCCTAAAAAACATCAGCTCTATTGACCCCCAACAACATTAAATATCACCTCTGTATCATTGTCAAAATCCTCTTCATTACATAAAAATGTAATCCTTAGTTTCAACAAATAGAGTAAAGGTTTCCGAAACTTTTAATATTTTGTAAATGATAAGGTCAGCCTAGATTATATTTTGCAGTTTTCATACCTGTTTTTGTGTTTTCATGAATGAAAGGAACAAAAAGCAACATTTTACCACTAGGTGGGCTGCTGAGCACTGTCTGTGGAACAAAACAAGATGTATAAAATGTAACAACTCCTCTCACTGGCTGATGCCAAATACTCCAACTCCTACCTCCTGTCTATAGCTCCTATCCCTTCACTTTTGGCCGGGTGAACAGTAAGAACACTATCTAGGTTAGGAAAAGTTTCCAGACTGATGTGCTGAATCTGGACAGCCTTCAGTCTTACTGACATTATGTGACAGATAGATGTTTGATTGTTTAATTGGGACTACAACCTTCCAGAAAAGAACTACAAAAATAAAAAGTTACACAAATGTAGTGAACGGCTAAATAAATGGTCATTATAGAGTTCTGAATATATGAAGATGCATACATTTGCATGGTTTACCCAGTACATTTCACAAAATAATGTATTTTTGTTTATCTCTGAGAGGTGGGCCATGCCAATACTTCCTGCCATGCAAAGGATAATGGGCAACTGTGTGGCTCCTATGTGAGGGATTGAAAGGTCCCTATGCTGAATAGACAAAGCATCCTTCTTCCTTTTC
Source organism: Cyprinodon tularosa (assembly GCF_016077235.1). NCBI lineage: Eukaryota > Metazoa > Chordata > Actinopteri > Cyprinodontiformes > Cyprinodontidae > Cyprinodon > Cyprinodon tularosa. The sequence continues at coordinate 796,019 of NW_024039718.1, read as the reverse complement.
ATATCTTATTGTCAGCACTATTCAGATAGAGCTTGCAATTATTGATGTGCCTCATCAAGTTAACTTTGGTAAATTTTTTTCTTTTTAGACTTTGAACAGAAGATCATCAAATCCAGACCAGACTCACAAAAAAGTAAAATATTAGGTTAGCCTTTTAGGTTGTGTTGATTTTTTTCCCAGCACTTTCATTCTTTTTTTCATGTTCTATAGTTCTTGCCATATTCCTTATATTTTTGGCATTGTGTGTGCTCATTATAGCTAGGTGTTTTTGTTTTTTTTCGCTTTAGTGTTGCAATTTACTCACGTCATGACATTCAAATCTAATTATGCTGTACCATTTGGACAGGATCTGATGGTTTCTTCCTTGGGTTTCTCCCTGTTTGCTTCTGTTAATTGTTCTCATGCAGGCAAAACCATCTACAGATTCTAACTATTTCAATCATCTGTTTCCTCATCTTGCCTATTGCTTGCACCTGTTCCCCCCATCATTTTAGCCCTTCTTGTTTATTAGTGGACTCTTTATTTCCTTCATGTCTCCATGGACAGTTTATCTGCTGTAAAGTTCAGTATGATAATCATAATCTTCATTGAATCTTTCAATTACCCATACTCCCTCGGAGCGAGCACTGGACCTTAGACTAGAACATTAAACTTGGTTGAGAACATCGAATATCTATTTCATTTAGAACCAGTTTAAATTTACAAATGAGACACTAACACAAGCATTATTAAGCCAGTTTTGGTACTGCCACTCCCAGTCTTCTTTCCTCCTTAACTGCATGTTACCTGACCGGTGAACATTTCATAACAATTAGACAAGTTATAGATTAAAAGAATTTTCTAGATTGTACTCTAATCTAGTCATACCAGCAGGGAAATATTTAGAAAATAAGATATCAAAATCTGATGCATTTTATCAGAATACCAAATATTTCAAATATAAAAAAAACAAAACCTTTACATACGATTTGAACAATTCAGTTTCTAACTACCTTTTATAATAATAATAAAAAAAACAACTTTACTATGAGGAAAAATATAATGCAGCGCAATAGTTTGGGTACATAGGTATGCAATGGTCTCTTTATAGGGGGGACAAAACCTAACATCTGAAAGGGTGAAGTGATCTAGAACCAAAAAAGGCACAGATTGGCGTCAAGTGAAAAGCACTTTGGAAGACTGGTATTTTTATGTCTTGTTGCAGAAAAAGTCAATGATTTTAGAATATTATGTTATACATTAGTTAGATGGCAAGTAGTTAAATAGTAAAGGCAAAAAAAAGCTTACACTTAAAGTACACTAAACAGTCTAAATAAAATATCTAATAGACGAGGCCCCAATACTAAAGAAAGGCAAAGATTAGTGAAGAGAACAGAGTGTACCATAAGATTTAGATAAAAAAAATTTAATGTGATCTGTCTCTGGCATTTAGTAGCAAATCAGAAGTAGCAAACCAGTAGGCCAGTTAGGAGGAAAATTCAGCCTGAATATGTCCTTTCAGCTTTAATTCTAGGTAACATGCAGAAGAGGTACCTACTTATTTACGACTTAAAAATTCTTTAAATATAAATCTGTATGAGGAAAATCCCAAATTTTCTGTGTGGCCAGGTTGTCATCGAGCTCATCATCGCTGCATTATGTGCTTGGCAGATGGCAGAGTTTTTAGACCGACAGGAGAGATTGTAAATGTTGGTAATCTCGTCCCACCCTGCCTCAAAGTCCGTGAGTCTCTAAGAGTAGTGAGAAGCAAGGTCAGGGTGACAGTTGTTCGACCCACATCCATACCATGTGGATGGAAAGTGATACCACAAACAGCTGAGGCTGCCTCTGACACTCTCAGGGTTAATTTGGAACGTCTTAACATTCACTTTGCAAAGACGGATTTGTAATGAACGTGGAACTGCTGGGGGGGAGTTGAAATCCCAGTATCTGAGTCCCCTTACGTCTACCCTGTTTGGCTCACACGCACGCACGCTGATAACTATCTTAAGGCCACGGAACAAATTCCTCAGGTTATCCTGTAACCACAGCCATGCAGTGCCCATAACTCTTTCAATCATAATCACAGTGGCATGCCCTGTCACTTTCCTGCATACATCCTCGTCTGCCCACTCGCCCCTTGGGCATGGATCATAATAAGAGCCCCATGGTTGATATTTCAGTCTTTCACCACAGTCAGGTGGTGTGGCCCCAAAAAAGGGAGGTGGTCATCTCTAAATGGTTTTAAACACCACAATTGTCGCAAAAAGCAAATTAGCGTTGCACAAAAAGCATCAGGACAATTTGCAATAACTATACACTGATACTTTAATGGCTGTTTATCTTTAATGGCTGTTAGGGTTAATGTTCTAGCCTGATAGAAAGGTATAATCACCAGCACTGTGACCTAAGAGTAGAATCTCTGAACCTTCTGTGTGGAGTTTAAATGTTTCTAAGAGCCAGAACTATTTTTTCTCCCGGCTCCCCTGTGTCTAGCCTATTGGTTACTAATGCTCCGCTGCTGGCTGTGGCAAATAAATTAGGAACAGAGAGAAAAAATGTCAATCAGCCTGGTTGTTGGGTCTGTTTATGTTTTGATTTATGCTTTATTTTCCTTTAGCAATGTCTGGAGGCTTCACTAATATTTTATGAGGTAATTACAATTCTCTGACTGTTACGAATTAAAGTTTTTACATACCCATTTTCCATTGATAACATGTAAGTACCGGTACATTGATAATAAGTACATGAAGCATGGATTGATAGTTAAGTGACATTTCAATAAATATCCATAATTGGTTTTAGTGAAGTAACATCAATGACTCCACTCTCTTAGGAAGATGAAGCAAAGTGATCTCTATTCTTGGCTGCTTACAATCTTCTACCATGACTGAAGAATCCTGTGTCTTGACATGACTGTAATGTATGGGAGTTTCACAGCATAGGATAGGAAATATTTAGAACTGCACGAGTCCAGTAAAGCATTGCTATAGATCCCACCGCCCAAACAAAGCACTGCTTGTCCCACTTGCCTCAGGAAAACAGCTCAGCTGCATACAATCCAGATCAAATAGTGGTCACCTTAACAGTTAACTAGACTGGAATAAGAACACTGATGCTCTTTGCAGGAAGAGTCAGAGCAGACTCCACCTCCTCAGAAGAGTAAGATATGGAGAGAGAGAGGGGCTTTCCTAAAGATTATCCTGACTTGGTGGTGGCATCATCCATATTTTATGGTGTGGCAAGAAGAAGCAGCCTATCTGCAGCTGAGAGGAAGTGGTTAGATAAGCTCATTAGGCGGCCTGGCTCTGTCCTTGGATACTCCCTGAATACAGAGCAGATGGTTGGGGACAGAAGAAATGTAAGGAAAGTACCATCACTATTGGTATATAGAGTTAATTCAGTAACGGTCCGTTGCATCCTGGTTGCACAAGGGAGCGCTTCCACAGACCCTACATTCCAGCTGCTGCAAAACTTTATACATTTTGTTACTCCCAAGATCCCAAACCAATAATAATTTACAGCTTTTCTAATCCACTAATCCACTTAATATGTATTTTACAGATGTTATTTTTACCTGCTCTGGAAAAGGTTGTAACTGCAGTAATTTATTGTGGAGGTTTTTTGTCCACCTCTCTATTAGCCGGCTGCTGCTATGTTGTTTTTTCTTCATTATTCTAACAAAAAAACATTCTTAATACCTACACTGTATTTGTTTATTCTCCAACAGGTGTTTCTTTTCTCTTATTTTATACATTTTGTCATTTGTTCAGTATTTTGCCTTCTGTTTACATAGTTTTGACACTTCTTCTCTGAATCTGTGGGGGTGTTTTTATACCTCTCTGTCTCTGCATATATAATTTTTTCTGTAGATTATACAATATTATACAATATAGATTCTTAACTCTTATTAGTAAATATGAATGATGTTCTAAACCTAAAGAGCACTATGTACACTGTGGCTTTAAATAAGCAACTCAAAGTTTGAGGTTGAGTGATGGACTTGCATCAATCTATTTTTGGAAATGATTTTTCTGGATGGGAATTGAAAAAGCTTCCTGGATGGGAAGCGAAACGTCTGTCTTCATTCCTCGAAACAAATTCCAGGGGATTGTTTTTTTATTTACTTTTTTGGAATAATGGAATAATAGGCATGCTGTGCTTGTCCGTTTATTTATCTTGTTTCCCATCAAACCCACCTGGAATGTCACAGACACAGATATTTTTTTATGGTGGGATTAATCTTTCTCCTGGTTTGTGTCCCAGAAAACTTGTCAGTACAATGATCATTTCTAATGTTTGGAGACTCTGTGACTCGAAGATGCTATTAATTTGTCATTGTTCTTTAACAGTGAGTTTTGGAGATTTTTTATTTTATTTATTTTTTTTACTTATTTAAACTTTTCTCTACTTCACAAATTAAAATAGTGCTCTCACTGTATACATTAGTTTGGATATGAGGCTATTCACTTATGGAAATCCTCATGATGATATGTTCCTTCTGTTAAGAGCAGGATTATCCCAGCTTAGTGGCTGGAGTGGCTGTCCTGCAATCAGAAACGTGTTGGTCCAATACCACATTCTTTCTCTAAGACACCTTTAAGGGCACCCAGACAAAACCCTTAACTTTAGTTGTTTATTTGTTGGATTATAGGTGGATAAGTGTGTCTTGGCTAATTTATAAACATAGTTGTTTTGTACAAATAAAGTAATGTTTGTCTACACGATGTAACTAATTTACTTAAATTAAAGGCCTATTTTGTCTAGATTTTTTTTTATGTAACGCTTCTGCAAAAGAGCGGTTTATTATAAGGGTTTATGCACAGGTTCACCAGGAAAGAGAATAATTTGGGATAGCACTCTAAGTGACTGGTGTAAAGACCAGAGGCAAGTGTCAACTTGATTTTCTTCCTGCATATCAGCACGCTTTGGTTAGATCTTGCTGACTGTGCTATCTATGTCTTTCGGTTTATTCATGCATTAATCAGATTGCCAACGTCTTCTTAGCTGATCTTATAAGAAAAACATAAGATTAGAGGTGCCTGCAGGTTCATAGCCTCTCTTCTCTTTTGATTATCCTACCATGCTTCCCCCATCTAAAATGTAAAATCAAGTGGATTTTGCATTTTCTCATGAGCCCTAGAGTTTACATTCCAAAACTCAAAAGCTCTTAACTCCAATTCCAGAACTTAATCTCATCAGTAATTTTTCCCACTGAAGAGTATATCTTATTGAGGCAGGATTTGAGAATCTGCAATCTTTGCATAATATCTCAGTTATATATTGTTGATTTGTTTAGGGAGATATGAAAGGCTGGTTAGGCAGGTGAGTATAAAGTATGAGATCCTCTGCCTTTTTGGAAAACTCTGACAGAGGTTAGACATGGAACTATGCAACTGCAGTCTGTTTGAGTAGCTGTTAAGCTTTGGATCAGTGGGCCTGCTACATGGCAAAGTCTCTTATCAACGGTTATAAATAAGTGCTTAGTGGGGAAGTAAATATGAGTCATGCTTTGTGAAAGTGATTTCTTTATTTAGGCTTATGTTTGTGTTGCTTCAGTGAGGATCTGTTCTAGTTTAAGCCATAAGGCTGGTGATGATTGTTTGCCAGAAGAAAAAAAGTTGATTTTAACATTTAAATTCAGATTTGTTTTAGTTTAACCGATTTTAAGTGATAATTGAGTCTGTGTTGTCATTTTGGTCGCAGGACTGTGAATTAGAGCCAATCTCCTGAATTGTTCTCTTTGGGCTGTTAAGGCGGGGGAAGGACACCAAAACAATGACAAATAGCCACTTATGTATGTATACCTTGCTCAAATTCAGCCACCGTCTCAGAACCTTCCTTTGGCAATTATGCAAATGCAGTACCTTACTAAAGTGTGAACCTGTTTGCATTGTGTCTTGGTAATTTTAGTGTATTTAATTGTCTTTTTAGATGTTTTATTAGAGGAACTTTTTGTGTGAAATATAAAAAGCATGACTTGAAATGACAACAAAGTTTAAACATTTTTAGTTGTAAATACAGCAGAAGATGTTGAGCACTTATCCATGTGTGAACATGGCCCACTGTAGTGCTAGTAGGGCATAGAGCTTGGAATCTGAGGTTCTGAGTTCGAGCCTCACTCCCACAGACTGCCACTCTGGGTCTCTGAGCAAGACCCTTAACACCACACTGCTCCCCGGGAGACCCAGGATGACAGCTAGTGCTCCCCAAGGGGGTGGGTTAAATGCAAAAGTAAATTTCTCCAATGTAAGATCAATAAAAATCAATTATTATTATTTTATTTTAGAGAGGGAAGACTTAGCTTGTAACATGATTTGTTTCCAGGATTGCCTTCTGTGTAGCTCCATCCATCGTCAGCTCTGCCCAGATTTTCTGTCCAGCCTAATACTGGCATCGCTAAATGTCATTGCAGGAGAAATAAGCTCAGGGGGATGTGTAGTTACTTTTTCTTCATGGAGTTTGCATCTAAGATCATTTTGGTCTAATCTGACCCAAGCTTCTGTGTCCACATGTTTGCTGTGTCCATTACAAGGCTTATTGAAATATTTGAACTGGAATTCCTTTAAAATGTGCCTTTTGTTCTGTTCGTTAAAAATGACACATTCTTGAAGGGTATCAGTTGCTCTATCAACAGATTCTCCCACCTGAGTTGTTGATCTCAACAGCTTCTCCAGAGATACCAGAAACTTGTCCTTATTGTGTTTGGGTTGCACAAACCTCCTTTCAAGTTTGGATGGATTCATCCCTTCACAGAGCAGCTATAGTTACACAGAGAAAGAATTACACACAATTTATTTCTGGAGTATCTTACCTCAGTCCCCATTGCCAGTGTCATGCAAGATATCAATTTTTTTATGGATTCAACCCCCCAAATCAAATGGTGGTTTATTTGTAAAGGAGTTTGCTCCACAATGATTAAGGAGTGAAGTTTGAGGTAAAAACTCTATGGGTGAATTTTGAAGCCAGTTATTTATTTACATTGGTTTCTATTAAGACATTCTAAAGGGCCTGTATCATGCAAAATCAACTTTTTTAAGCTTTTAACAATTATTATCAGATTTCTACATCGAAATCGTGCACAAATTGGTTTCCGTTTGATGAATGCATCTCTAAGTAATTGTCATGAGTTTTGCTGTGTGAGGGCCATCTCCTCTGTAACCTGTAAAAACAAGCAGTTCAAGCGTATCTAAGTAGATAGACTATAAAAAAACTCTTAACTCTTAAGAGTGATTTTAATAATGCATTGTTAAAAGTAATCATGGGAAATTTTTAGATCTATAATAGTGTGAAGATGACATTTGCACTGAAATACTACCTTTTGTGCGTTATAAGTGGGCTCCAAAGGGTTGTCATGCTGTGAATGAGACAATTAGCCAATCATTTACTCACTGATCTGCCTCTGGGGTTGGACATGTGTTTAATCTGTACCACTCCTCTCACCAGTAAATGTCTGAACATGTTTTACATTAGCATGGTTATCTGACATGACAAGTCTAAAGAGAGACAGCGGTGAAGGCCATTGGAAAAAGGCGATAATTGGGACACCTGAGGGAAAACAGACACAAGAAAAGCTGCTGTATGTTAAACGGTGGTAGGGGTCCCAACTCTTATCTTGATATCACACATAAAGGAACTGCTTTCCCCAAAACAACAGAAACAGCTCACTTTACTGCAGAAAACAAGCTGATTTCACAGGGTTTTCCCTCTTGTAAAGCATGTTGAAGAGAACAAAATGTAGAAAAATCACATTGTTTATCTTTTTTAGAAAACCAAGAAGTATTACTTGGTACAGAAATCTTTGTTTGCAATTATAGATATCAGACATTTTTTGTAGCTTTTCATAGGGTTTGCACACACTGTTGCAGGGATTTTGGAGCACTTGTCCATACAGATCTTCTCCAGAATGTTATTTTTGTGGTTGTTGCTGTCCCATACAGAACTTCAGCTCCCTCCAAGGATCTTTCTGTTAGGTCAAGGTCTGGAGACACCCTGGACCTTAATGCCTGGTTTATGCTCAGAAACCAGTGCCTGTGTGTTTCAGAGGAATGGAAGTTATGTGTTAAGTTCTCTCGACACAGGGCTCAGTCCATCCTTCCTTTAATTCAGTGCAGTTGTACTTTCCTTTTTGCAGAATAGCATCCCTAAAAAATAATTTTCCTACCACCATGCTCCAAGGTTATGATTATGAACATCAATGCCTCATGAGGTAAGTTCTTACATGGAGCCCCAGACCAAGGGAGATTGACTTAATCTTGAACTTCCTCCCTTTCATACAATTGCACCAGGAGTTGTTGCCTTCTTACAAAACTGCTCCCCTTTATTCTTTTAGCCCATCCAAGTGTTGTGCAGGTCTTCTATTTTATCCCTCATGACAAAACTCTCTGGTCTTTGTGATGACATTTGAATTTGATTAATTTTGTTTGTGAACAGTAGTAATGAGGAGATTCACACCGAACGGGATCTAGGTATTAAAAACGCCTAAATACCGAAATTTGGACACTGGGTCAAATGCTGGTCAAAAGGCATTGATGCTTTGTTGCTCTGGCTTCAACTTAAGCTTCTTTTACACTACCCTGTAGTTTAAAAGAACTGTGCTGAGCAAGGTAACCCAGACAACTGAACCGTACCGTGCCAGACACAACCAAACCAAAGAGTGCATGAACAGACTAGGTCTTCTCCTTACAGTCAGCCTCCATAATCATTAAATATCAGTAAGCTCTTATTAGACATATATATATATATGTCTATACATGCCAGTTGGATTAAATGGTCAAACAATGAAGCAAAATTGGCTGCAGTTTCAATCCCAAAATCTCCCAAAGAAAGATCACAGTTAAAAACCTAGCATTTATATTACACACATTAAAAACTGTAGTTTGCTTTCATGTCTAGTTTTAAAAAGACCCATTTCGTTAACTCTATATCTATCAGACTTTTCATTTACTAGCAGTTTCCACAGTTAGTATTATGATTTCTTTATATATATGCAATCCTCTGGCTGTTTTTCTGCAAATGCTTCTATTCTGTAGATCATAAAAATATAATAAAATCGATTGCATTGCATTCATCTTCTCTGATGTTGAAGTGGCACATCTCCAACAGCTGCTGCATTTCTATAATTAAAATCCAGACCAAAGATTTAGAATAAAATTGAAATTAAGTTAAACTAAATATTTTGCTAATCTATTTGTAAAACTGGGGAGTCTTATCTTACACTGGGGTGAAAATTTTAGCCAGAATTAAAAGCTAAAATGCTTCCTCTCCTGAAGAAATGGTATTGATATTCTCCAGTTAACCCTAATCTTAAAATTTATTGTTTAATACATTTTAGGTTAATGTTTTGCATTTTTATTTATCTTATACATCCTGAACTGATGTTATAGCTGCTTTTGTACAAAAAATCAGCTTTTTTATCTTGTGCTTTAGACCAGATAAAGTTGTGTGATTTGAAATTATTTAAGTTTTTGTGCTCAGCCTTTAATGCAATCCAGTCTGACAAGTAGCTTAGTTCTAGTTTTTGGGGACAGAGTATTGGTGCCCGACTCCAGCATTAAATGGGTGAGAGGTATACAGCTTTAAATAGTTACCAGCGCAACTCAGAGAATTACATCCATGCATAGAAACTCACACCCAGGAGTATAATAACAATAGAGTTTTTCAAACAGGAGGAAGGAATACTTAAAAAACACATGCCTGCAGCGAGATTTGCAACTTAACTGGATTTGAGCCTAGAACATTATTGCCGCAAGGTTACAGCTTTGAAACCGGTGGCAAAGGTACATAATTTCATGTCATATTTATACCTCTACACACAGAGGACACGTTTTGGTAGATCCTTTGATATAATTAGTAAATTGCCAAAATTATTAAAATAGATAATTCATGTAGCAGCAACTCTATGCATTTAGTTTTCTGGAGATGGAAAAGAAACAAGAAGGAGTAGGTCCAATGACTACCGGGGTGTGCAGAACACATTTCTGAATCAGAAAAGGATCGAATCCTGCAGAAATGAACTACAGTAGTAGAAGGACCCACTGGGTGTCCCTCCTATCAAATAAGTACAAGAAATCTAGTCTTCAACAGTCAAAAGATAACTAAAATTAGACTTTTAGCCAATCAATTTAAGCCTTTTTACAATTACACAATATAAACCCAAATATTTATACTAACTCAGAACCTTTGTTTCAATAGTTTATTTGAATTTAATGTATATAGCACATTAAAAAAAACAACATTGATCTAAGTGCTTCACTCAATTCAGAAGTCACTCATGAAACCAACAAATAAAGGGATTTGAACTGTCCATATTGTCCTCTATTAAAGGTCAGTTTATTCTACCATATGGGGACTGCAAAAGACCCATCTCTTCATTCCTTGAATTTGGCTGTTACTGCTTTAAGAGAATCTGGCTGGAACATCTCAGTGTTCTTTCTGGAATTTCAAAATAAACAATAACAGCTAAATAAATGGGTGCAAAACAATTTCAAATTAATTAAATGAAAGAATCCAATATGAAAGTGAACAAACAGCAAATGTAGGTGTGCACAAACATAGGTAATGAGGTCATGCATTTGGGTGTCGGTTAGAAAATGTGCAACAACATTCTTGAATTATCTACAGTAAATGGAGTGAATATTGTTCTAGCTCGGAATACTAGATACACTAATCTCATCAAGAGATAATGAAGGCATGAATAAAAATTTGAGGTCATTATGAGGAACTCCTCGAAGTCTGCTTCCACACCTGTATGAGACAAGAGGGAAAGCATACAGAGAACATAACAACAGCAAAAGGTAGACAACAGGCAACCAAAGTAAACACCCAAAAAAGCTTCAAGAGCTGCGGGTATACCTTGGATATCCATGTGGAAGGCATAACCCATGGTGATTACACAATATGATTCAGGTTGTTAAGTATGTGTAGGTATGTGTAGGTCCCAACCCAAGAGGCCATGGTGCCAAGGTGCCATAATAAGGACCCCACAGGGTCAGGGGGCCTGGCCCAGCAGCCTCCAGGAATGAGACAGCACCCACCGAAGTACCCAACCCTGTACCAGGAGAACCATCAGCGGGCCATCAAACACAGGTAAACGTGTATTTGTGCAAACAAATATAGAACCACTGGGAGGACCCAGAGTAGCAATTTTTTTTTTTTTACAGATTATCTGCTTTATTTCTACTGTCAAAGGGATATTATGAAATGTATGATTCCTCATTTTGATCTTTGAATGCAGCTGAAACAGATGACAGGACCATTAAGACCTGTGAAATACCTTGCTATATAAACAAAGAGTGTTCTTATAAAGATAAAAAACGTGACATCTATTTGGAATTCTATGAATCTTATGTAAAAATATTTGTATTTAATCAAAAAAGGGAAATGTTCAAACTGGTTAAAACCAAGAGCATAAAGGCTGATCCAAAACAGGCTGTGACCGCAAAGACCTTAGCGCCAAAACTTTTCCACATAGTTTAAAATAACTCTCCATGGAAACAGTGTTGTAGAGATTAGTGCATGAGCAAACTATCACAGTGCTTTTCTAAGAAAATGTCACTACTGTTTGAGTGGGAAACAGAAGATTTATCAGTTGGACTGATAGAAGAATGACATCATGTTTGGTTTGTAAAAGAGCAACCTCTTTATCTGAACCTCTGGCCTCGCTCTGTACCTGCTCCCACAGAAGGAAGGAAGGGATGCTGAGGAGAAGGAACTACAACGTGCTCCAGGTCGGAAAGCAAAGGTACTTTCAGCCAGAGTTCAGGCTGCAGAGGGCAGTTACATTTAATCCAAAGCTTTAATAAATTATTATGTTTACTTGCACTTTGTGTTGATCTCTCAGTTTGGTTTTCTATATTAAGCCTCAATCGAGTATTTTCTTAGCTTTGGGCCTTTCCTTTCCAACCCTGTGAATCAATTTTTGAGTGTTTTCTCATGGCCTTAAATCTTACCTCATAAAATAAAGACTCTAAAGTAATACTGGAGCAAACACAGAAGCTTAGATCCCATAGCAGATAAGAAAATAAGTGTGTTCTGCTAAAAAAAAAAAAAAAAAAAACCTACATTTTCTAACTGAGTTCTGAGCCACACCTTGAGATGTCAGCAGAAGGTGCAGCAGGGCAAGTGTTAACAGTATACCATGGTTTGTGCTGAGCGTGTGCCTCTTAAATCTGACATTTCCCACGGTGGGTCAGGTGCCTTCAAGCATGTCTGTGCACATCTCCCTTATTTTGTCCCATCCAACAAATTCCCTCAATGGTAGAATTTACTTTGCAGTTGTGCAATAGGTTTGCAACTAATTACTCAAGCACCTTCTCTTTCTTTAATACAGCTCCTTCACTGTTTCCCACATCTCATGCACCTCAAGAGATTTATCTCCCTTTGGCGTTGGTCCATTTAGCAGGCACGCCAGCAGAGGGACCGACATGCGTAGGCTTCATAATAAAATAATCTCTGCCCCGGGGTGATGAAACTTTGCAGTTACTCCATGACAGTTTCACTTGCCCTCAGGGAAGGAAAAAAAAAAATAGGCATTTACTCATAACTGTCAAGACGGTAATACATATTGTAGTGTGAAAGTACCGGTAGATTGAAACTGTGCTACATGTAGAATCACTACATGAGATTAACTGCTTAGTAAAAAATTGGAGACGTGTTTGATTATGGTGTTAAAACTGAAACTTTAGAGCTGAAATGTGTCTTTATGTTATGCAAGAGCATTTAAGTGGTCTTGGACTTAAGATTTTCACATGCTAAGATTTGCAGAAGAAATGCCAATAATTTCTCATTTATTTAAAAAAGTCTGATGTGGGAAAATTACTGAAAGCAACTTAAACCCCTATCCTTGTACAAAAATAAAAGGAAATGTTTAGAACCTGATGGAAGCTGTAAGTCTAATCCTAGATATTGTATATTTTAATATTAGACCAATTATTTAGAAAAAGATATGTAAGGTACTGAACAAGGATTGGATTAACAATCAATAACAATACCTTGAAAAGGATTTCACTGAGCATATTTATTATGATTTTTATGTAATAGATCATTGCTAAATTCTACCAGAGTGAAAAGTTAAATTATAAAAGCTTCATGTAATTTTCATAGATTCAAAATCTGAATAGTGTGGAGGGTTTTTGCATTTTTTACTCATTGGAACAAGAAAGTAAATTCATGTGGTAATCCAATTAAAGTTCACCATTTACTACATTGGAAAATCTGCAGCAAGACAATTAAAATAATGTCCACATATGCTCTGATTGTACTCCATATCATTTTTGCAAAGAAAAACTGTTAAAAAGTTTATTTTTGTGCAGTGCTGATAAAGATATAAAAAAAAGGAATGCAGCTGTTTTTGCAGCAAAGGTGCGTCAACAAAGTGTGGCGTGTATGCCTGAATAAAGATGTATGCCCAACTTTTCCGATTTCAATAATTACAATATTTTGTAACCATTTTTCCTTCTTTTCTCATCAAAATTAAGTACTATACTGTTTGTTGATTTATCATATAACGTTCCAATGAGATTTACCGTGGTTTTTAGTTATAACATGATCAGAAAATGCACACATTTTAATTTTCAAATCACCAGAATTTTAAGTTTCTAAAATGTCTGTTGTATGTAACAAACTGTGGAATATGTAAGTCTTGTTTTAAAGTGTCTCAAAAAAGTTATTTTTGACTTCCAAAAGGCTCATTTTAATTAAAATGGTTGGGATTTGACCCACATGTGACCGAGATTTTTGCAAAGTAATTTTTGACTTGAACTTGAAGTCGTTGTTTGTAAATTCAAACACGGCACATAAATGAGTGCATATGAAAATCCTCAGTTAAGTTTTAAAGAACACATGGGTAAGGTGACCCTTAGAATATTGTATCCAAATCTTAGGGCACACAAAATTTATTTATTTTTTTTCATCTTTTATTGTCATTACACTGTCACAAGTACAGAGCAACAAAATGAACTCTCTGCATTTAACCCATCCCCTTGTGAAGCAATGGCACTCTTGGGACCCAGAGTGGCAGTCTGTGCGAGTGGGGCTCGAACTCAGAACCTCAGGATTCGATTAAAGCTCTATGCCCTAACGACTGGGCCCCCACAACATGTTGCGATCACACAGCTTTTAAAAGTGTTATTAAACACTACTCTGCTTAAAAGGATTCATGAAAATCTAAACATGTTTTTTCGTTTTCCATTTCATGCAAGAAAATCTATTTATTAATTTTATAGTCCCCTTGGATGCCAGATGGCAAAAATGTGTGGCTAAAACAAATACAGGCCTTAACTTTCTTTAAAATTTCTGCTTGCTCATCTTAGGCCAATGCAAACTTCAAAGAATGCAAAGACCACAAGCTTATCTACGTCATTCGTCTCCCCATAAAATAGAACTGCTGTTTTTTCCTTGAAGCATTCGCAGAGTTAACTGATAAACATAATCAAAATATAATTGTTTATTTTATTTCTGCATGTTTTTGCATTGATTCTTTCTTATTGGTTAGTTATTAATCCTTCAACTATTAGTAACTGGATGCTTTCATTTTCAATAGCATCAGATATTACAACATAAAATCAGATGCAGGCATAGTGGGGAAAACCACTTCCTGTTTTTATTCTTTTCATTATGAGTCAAAGAAATGAAACCATTCAGTTGGACAATTTATGAGCTGACCTACATCTGATCCCTATTTGAACTCTGGCAGCACTGATCAGACCTAATTAAATATAGTTATTGCAAAAATTCAGATAAATCACCTCTCTTACAGATGAAAGCATCATAAAGTACAATTAAATCTGGTTTAACAACTTTTGTGTTACATAATATAATGTATTACATTTGCTGCCTTGTTCTGACTCTTGATGATGTCTGATTCAGCATCTTAGTCATGCCCATGAATGCAGCTCCGATCTCCAACAATCGAAATAACGCTTTTTAGACTGGTTAACAACTGTTTTTTTTTTTTTTTTTTTTTTTCTTAACCTCATACCAATTATTTTAACTAAATATTTGACCAAATCCTGTCAGGACGATTCTTAAAGCTGACATTACATTTTATTGATAAAAATTACACAATGATAACAAATATTATATAAGTCTCAAGTTAAACAACCCCCAGAAGCTGTATTAGCAAGACGCTGCATATACTCAAGTTTCAAGAAGAAATGCCAACATCGGCCAAAATCGTCACCTGGCTGATGTATCTGTCTAAGCTCTACAAAAAAGCAGCAGATCTACATCCAATATAATGTGTATCAGTTGTTAATACTAGCCTTTGTAATAATATGATGCGGGCTGCAGGTTTTAACATCATGGAATTAACTAAATGTGCCAAAAATTGTTAATCTAAGCAAGGGCAAGAATAATGTTAAATAGTGCCGAATTTGCATTGAACTATCACATTCCAGCAGCACTCTTTTTAGTCTCATTATGCATAAAAGTTAACTGTGTATACTTTTTATGTATTCAATGATAGTTAACATTTTTTGTTTAATCAAAACCACTAATCTGCACCTATTTTGGAGGCATTTAAATCTGACACATAATTGTCCATCATGCCAGTCAAAATTTCTTGTACACTTGCTTTTAGCAATAACCTTTTGTTTTGTCAGTCTTCTACCAAAGGTAGATATAAGTTTTGTAGACTGATTACAAAGACGCTTACACTTTCCAAATATATATTCTGTAAACAATGTTGGGTAACGAAGGCCACATATTTATTGTTTCACTTTCACAACTGTGTGAAAGTCGAAGACAACACTGCTTCCTTGGTGTTTGTCTGTTTCATTAAATTATAATAAAATAAATGTTGGTATCAGCGCACTAGAGTGTGTGAAAGTTCCAGATGAAATAAATGTTTTGGAGGAAAGTATTTTCCCATATTTCTTTTTGATGTTCCTTGTTATTCAAGAAATGGCTAGATATAAATAATGTCCCTCATAAATGCTTCCAATGGCTTATAAAGTTATCATTTTACACAACTTTCTATTATTAACAGTCTGTTTACATTGAGGAAGATGTTTCCTGGAGCATGTGGAGGGGAGGGGAAGCTCTGATTTGTCCACAACAGGAGGAGGAGGAGGAGAATGAAGAAGGGGAGGAGGAGTAAGAGGAACTTGTGGAGTTACTAGCAGATTTCATTCAGAACTCAAAGAGCAGCAGGTTAACATCAATGATCTGAGACCTGGTGAAAACTTTCCCTCTACTTCTGCTGGGATTAATCTTTCTGCCTCGCGCTAAGGATATTTATTTTGACGCAACACCTGGAGCCCCAAACTGCGGATCTATGCGAACCCAACGCAAAACTCCAACACGTTTGTGAAGCTGAAGAGGAGGAATGTATCGTTTCTTAGTGAAACTGACATTTCTGATTCCAGCAATCGTCCTCTCACAAGGTAAACCTGAATGATACAAGTAGTTTAGGAAAATATAGATGATTATTGTATGAGTTGCCAAATAAGATTTTTCTGATTCATTGCATTTAAGAGACAGAGACAGACACTGCTGGATAATTTTAAATGATTGTATATATAGAGAGAGATTTTTCTGTTTTATTTAACTTGTTATGCTTTCATTTATCCAGCGTGGGAACAACTTCTGCGCAGCTTGCTGCAGACTTCCCTGGTATTCTCTAATGAATCAGAGTCATTTACTTTGTGTGTTCTGCATGAACAGAGGTCCATACATAATTTGCTTTATGATTTTTTTATTTCATATATATATATTTTACCTATGTTGTGATTATCTTTTAAGCATTTGTGTTTAATGAATAAGGTGTAAATCAAATAACCTCTGTTTAACTAGGTCTGAGAACTGGTTATAAAGCACATGATTGCGGATAAAAGTTGGTGCGTGTGTTGGGAGTAGAGGGGGGACGCTAAAGAAGCCGGGGGCTGAGGGGGATCAGGAGGGGTGGGCACCTTTTGTCTGCAAGTGTGGGAGAGTGTTGTGAGTGTTTGGGGGGTGGGGGTTGGTGGAGGGGTCCACTGTTACCCCGTCTGCTGGTAAACAATGCCGGGGAGAGTGTTTTATGGCTCGTGCTGGACTCTGATTTCTTTTGTTCCGTATCTGAGCCCCGCAGCTGCCGCGCGCTCTTCCTCCCCCCTCCAAAAAAGCGTGCGCACCCCCCCAAAAAAGCCACGCACCACTCTCCACGCGTTCTCCCCTGGTTCCACCAGTGTCCACAGCAGGCTCCCCAAAAGTATCCCCTGTGGACACTCGTGATAAATCAATTAAAATCTCTGGAGACTCATGCGCGTATTTCAAGCAAAAGCATGACTGGAGATATGAAGAAGTTATTAATAAAACATATTTTGTTAATTTAGTATTCAGTTTGGGTCTCAGATTTAATATGTTTTTCCATACACTTTGCAGGTTTAAAATGCTCCCTCCCTACTGAGTCGTGCCTAAATGGAGGAAGATGTGAAGCCACTCCAAATGGAGATGGGGAGTGCAAGTAAGTCATCTAAAAGACTCAAAAAAGAGCAACATGTGTTAGATGTTACACAGCATACCTGCATACACATACCTACATACAGCTATTGTTTTTTGTGTTTATATGTTTCATTTGTGTGGTCCTTGGAAGTGTATTTCAGTTGGAGAAGTTAAGGGGCTGCAGATCCCCCCCTTTTCCATTCCAGCATTTGAACAGGTTGTGCACCCAGCAACCATAGAGGCCCTTCTCAGAAGCTGCCTCTAGTCTGCTATGCTTCTGTAAACCCCCTCCGTTTTTTCCTCCATGCCCCTTACACACTCAGAAAAATGGAAAACTTTGGAAAAGTGAAGAAATAAAAAGAGAGTGTAGATCCAAAGTATTCAGAGGGAGAGAGACAAAAGCAGTTCACCACTCTCCTCCCCCGTCAACAGCAGCCCATTAATGAATGCAAGACCCCCACAGCAGCGGAGTGAGAAGACGCATCCAGCCCTAAATCTTGTTGTTCTGCTCTTTCATGGGCGACAGCTGGGGCTCGCCCGCCGCCCGTCACTCTATTGTCCCCGCAGTCAGAATAATGCTGTGACTAATCTGAATAGGGCTTCCCATCATGCCACAGACACCTCAACACACACCAAACCCCTGCTGCCCCCCTCCCAAAATCTTCCAATAGGCTTGTCTCCATCATTTTGAATCGAATAACCCCCCTGTACCCCAACTCAGCGCTTGTGATCTCCATTTGAAAGCCAGATGGCTGTGAAATGTAATTGGATTGGATGTCAAGAGAGTGAGATTAATTGGTATAAAGTGCAAAAATTTAAGGGCAAACAAGTGGAAGAGAAGCATAGTGGCAGATTGGTACCTGTTTGTTTAGACTAGACACCTAATGTGGTTATATAGTCCTTTGAGTTGACCTTTGTGTCAGACTACGCTCATTGTTCCAATCTTGGTTATTTAAAAAACAGAACAGAAATACGTTGGTTTGCACTTTTGTAGCTGGAACAGGTGCATTTTGAAAAAAAAAAGGCTTTTTTCATTGTGATTCCCAGCAGTAGCATTTTTTGAAAGAAGCTTAGAGGTGGCCCGGTTTACCCTCTCTGCTTGTGGTCATGGCGGGTGTTTCTCTGCTCTGTGGTGACAACAGGGAGCTATTGAAGAGCCTTCGCTCCTAGCCCAGGGGCCACCAATTCACAATATCTGATCTACACGCTCCACACACACACTTATATACCCTGCACGTGTGCACTCCCTGGCTCACCAAAACTCTCTCCACCCCTACAAAGCTGTTATTGTGGTCCCCATCTCTGCTCTGTCTAATTAAAAACAGGCAGGATCTGGGCATCACTTCATCAACCAGGCTTCCCTCTTTCATGGTTGTTTTCGTTAATCATCTATAGCCAAGCAGCATTAAGTTGTGCAGCATCTTCATACCAAGAAGCTTTCCAGTTTTTATGTTTTCATGTCACATCCGTGAACTCTGATGCTACATCACTGGTGGGAAATTTTACCCAGAGATTGTGTTGATGCCCCAATTGGAAAGCCCAAGGTTGAAGTTTAAAGGGCTTAATTGGAAAATAAAAGTTCAAAAGTTTAACAACGATTTAACACCTCATACCAGCTATTCCACCGACACTCATACACACAGATGACACCCATGAGTTACAATGCACTTTGTGGTTTTTGCTGCCGTGGGTAAGCATTTGGTGACACAGATTTAAGTTCTGAAAGCTAAATCCTCCTCCAGCACAGTTCCCACGGTTAAAATATTTACAATAGATAATACGGTTAAAATGGGCAGATATGACACATTTAAAAGTGTTCAATAATACATTTTTAACTTGTTGCCAAAGAACAACCGTAAACATTATTGGATATTATTAGGCTACACGTGACTGTGTAAGACAAAATATTCTAATCTGAAATAATAACAATAATCATGAAATAAAGGAGCACAGCAGACAGATCAGGGGGAATCTTCGTGAAGAAGTTTAAAGTAAAGTTTGGTTATAAAATTATTCCCCAAAAGCAGGGAAAAAAAAGTTAGAACACTTTTTGATCCAGTATCCAAAAACAAAAGGAGTATGATGAAGCTGTGAACTTTGCATGTCATGAACATCCCCGCTAAACGGACAAGAAAGTGATGTCAACGTTGATATTAACTCTAGAGGAGCTGCAGAGATCCACTACTCAGGTGGGAGACTCCACTTCAGACTACAAGTGGGGAAAAAAAGACATTAGAAGTCAAACACAGCAAACATAGAGAGAAATACACTTTAGAAAATATACAGCAACTCAACAAATTTAGAAATCAATAAATAAACATAGAGTGCCTTGATGTTTAGGTTTTTGTAATGTGGCAAAAAGGGCTGTTTTGGATGCATTTTTAATGACGTGTGTTAAAACAACAACTCCCCCCTGCGTCCCCCCATTCCCTGAGCCACATAAACGGATGTTTTTCTCACGTCCAAGTAGTAAAAATAGAATCTCTCTTTCACTGGACACTGATCATTCCTTAAACAGGACTCTGCTCGGTGCTTAGTTGTATATTTAATTGTCTGATTTGAATCACACTCTTCTTTTGTTGACGAGTACCGTTGTTTCCTGTCTCTACACCAGAAAGGCACAGAAAGGTTTTGAAGTTTAGAGGACTTTTTGGCATGCCACAGACACAAAATAAAACTTGATTGCTCTTTTAGTATGACTGGATCATATGATGCAAATAAACATGTGACCCGACCACAATAATGAACTTCCCCACAGATGCTGCACTTTCTTGCACAGATAGTTCCTTTTTTTCCCCCAGGAGATCATCCAAGAGCTTTTTTTTTTTTTTTCACTTGACAGAGGTCTTGTGTTTTTAACTCTCTGTACATTTTTAGCCCAGCAAAAAAATACTCTATTCTACATTAGTTGAGAAACTAACACTGTTTCTACATACAGAAACAGCTTGTTGTGGTTTAACTGCACTGAAAGGGCTAAAACATATGGCAGTACAGTGGAAGCTCTTGGTTGGGACTCTGAGAATCAAGGGGTTATTTGAAGGTCTGGGACTTCCTGTTACTTATGGTGCTTGGTAGCTGACTGCCTATGTGGGCTGCTTCAGAACACAAGATGAAGGAGCACAATATTCTCTGAGTCAAATTTAGTTTCCATTGTTGGGAAAGTTATCAGGGCATGGAGAGGCTGAAAAGGTGATGACCCTAAAAATCACCCTTGCACAACTTAGGAATATACTTTATTTTGGTATTTTAAATACTTAATGACATCTGATAGAAAAAAAAAAAAAAAAAAAAAAGATTTAAGAGTATCAAATAGCTTCCGGACTTTCTGGGGTTATTGTGGTGAGCTTTTGTAACTTTGCCTGGTGCTTTGTATTGATGATAACGTGTCTCACTTAAAAAAGGGCCACCTTGAGTGACTCACTGCACCGCTCAGGAGATGATACGCCCTTCCACCAGGAATGCTGCTCTTCATTTGTCCTCCTATAGGATTACGCCGCAGGTCTCCATGAAATCAGCTCCGGAGCATGTGCATGACGGGGTTAAGTGCGCCAACTGATGTTTGGCTTTAATTGGGTTTAAGGCTGCAAGCCTGTCACTCCCTTGGTCAGTTCCATTCTTAGGATACCAGGGACCCCTTGCATACAGAGGGAAACAGGATTTGGGGTACCCTGTGGAGAAAGTTTCAGTCTCCATTACCCTGAACGATCTATCAAAGGGAGATATGTCTCATATTCATGTTTGGTGTGGCTTTTAAGTGGATTGATCTGGTTTACATCAGAGAAAGGCAATCAAAGCTTTGCTCTCAGAAGAAACAGATAAGAAGCTATTTTTCTCAAGTAGGCTCTGAAAGCTCACATTCACCAGCTGAGACTGTCAAGTGGTAGAAATGACACCTTCAAAATACACATAGCCCTGTTAAAGTCTTTCGTTTTATTTTTTGATATTCTTTCATTGAGTTTCCTGTTCATGTTGACCAATACCATTAGTGCTCCAGATTTGGGAGCGGACTTTTTAAAAATTAGTGTATATTTGTTCAGGATCCCTAAACTTTACTAGTGTTTGATGCAAGCTTAAATAACTATAACTCAAGGGAGGGATTAGTGTTAGTTACCCAGAAAAGAGCCTACGTGTATGAAATTTTCTGTCCTCTGTCAGAATGCCACCTCATGTGTCTACTGTAAAAGAGGAAATGTCGATTCAATGCAGATTGGCCAATACTTTGCTTCTTACTTCCCCTTAAATCAGCCAGCCAAAACTTGTATGACCCCCTATATTTGACCGAGGGTTCTATTTTATATTAAACATGTTGGGAAACACTTAAAGGCAGAAATAAATGAATTTATAAAACTTTTTTTTTTTTTATCCAACACTCCTAGAGGCCCCTAGAATACTTGAAAAACCATTCTCCCCACTGGTCCAAAGCTCACAATATGTGAGTCTTATTATGACAAAGTCAGCCTCACAAACAGTGACTCACATTGTTGATATTTTAGCTAAAATATGCTGAAATTACTATAAACATAATGAAATGGTTGTGCACTGAGCATGTGAAGCTGATATGCACTATGCTCACTTGACATCTGATAACTGTCAATAGAGTCAGACTCATAGGACGGTGTTTTCACTGATTTGACTGTGAGATGATAGGCTGGTGAAAGGCTAGAGCCAAAAACAATGTCCATTGCACTTAGACACCATAAGCTATGCAGCTAAGCTTTGTTTTTTACTTGCAGGCAAGAAATTTATTTTAGAAAACCTATTTTTAATTTCTGTGCCAAGCAAGTTGCTACAAAAACAGAATGATGTCAATCTTGAATAGATCAAAATATTATTTTTAAACAGAAATCTGCAAATACAGCTAAAGCAACTGTTGAAATAAATAATCAGACATACTATTAGCCATCTGCTTCTATTGCTGTAGAATCTTTGTAGGTCAGCACAAAGTATTGAAATTTGCTAGTGACCCTCTCAGCTCCCCTCACTATCATCCACAGTGCTATCTTAGCTGTTATATTGTTGCTAAAGCACTATGCAGTATGTCCATACATTTTTAACCACAGTTCCATAGAATGTTATAAACTTGTTTGTGATTTTTTGATTGGGTGATTATTTGTTTTTACATCTCTAAATGTATCAGTAATGAGAGCAGCAAGTTTTTAATATTCTTTTCAAGGAACATTACTTATTTCTTGGTCTTTAACGGATGTTCACCCCAGGGGTCAGACCTTGGGTAAAGATTAATTACATTTAGAAGATATTCAGTTGCTGGGGGGAAAAAAAAGGGTTGGGACAGAAAACCATAATCATCTGGTTTAAGTGCTGAAATGTATTTTATAAGCAGCAGGCAAGGATGTACAATACTTCACACATGCTTGCTTACTGTATGTTGCCCCTGACCCCTTCACATACATTTTTTCCACAGCAGTGGCATTTTCCACTGCACAGTGGGGCTGGTTTTGTGTTGTAGGATAAAGTCACCCCTAGATGTGACAGATGGCAGATCAGGCCCTGTGGGGAAAGAGCAGAGAGGGGAGAGAAGGCAAAGAGGCCGTCCCACACTCACAAAAGTGCTTAGGGTCAGAGGTCAGGGAAGCATCTGCTCCGGCCTGAGGGGACATTGCATCGCCGGGAGAGACCTGTTGCTGTGGTTTGTGCTGCTGGTCTGTTCAGCCAGTGGGTGGATCTTTGTCTCTGAATGGGGTGACTTCACGACAAAGAGGATCTGTTACATCTATTTAGCGTGCATTGATGTACACACTGGAGTGGAAACATTTAGCTTTAATGCAGGTCTGCTGTATTCTGCTGAGTGAGAATTTTTACACCGAACCAGTCAACTCCTCTCCTAGTATCCAGGATGTTTTGAGAGTGAAACACAGAGAAAGGGAAGCAGGAAACTTCAAAGCAGCCCTAAATACCTTTACGGCTGTCCGCCAATTGCAACTGTCTGGACTCCCTGTTGGTACACAGGGGACTGTTAAACCCCCTCGACTGGTCTCACCTAGCTAAGTCAACAATCACCGTTTCAGCAGTCTTGTGTGACATAAGGGCAGGGCCATAGCACTGACTCATAAAGAAAGAAATCCCTGCAGGAAAGAAGTCAATGATACTGAGATGTTTACTAAAATGGAGAGAAAGAGGATGTTGAGTAAAATGAAAAGAGAACAGGTAGGCAAGAGAGGAATTAGGAGTAGGACGTCTGGTTTTGGAGACTTATAGCAACAGAAGTTGCAACAGCTGACTTCACATGGGTTCTTTATGTCCCTGGAGGGAAGGTTGGCTTTTCAGTACCCCCATCTGAGAAGAGGACAGGAGCAGGGGGGCACGAGGGGGATAAGGGGACAGGAGGACGAGGAGAAAGGAAAATGGGAGGAGGAGGAGCCCTGTCCAACAGCTGCCTTCATTAACATGCGCACCTGCTCCCTGCAGAGATACTCAGAGGCCAACAGATGCCCTTTTTTACACATAAACACTCACACTCATGTGCACAACTACACACTGTAGCACAAGCTCCAATTCAAACATAAACACGTTATTGGCTGACTTTAAATTTGCCTTTACGTGACAGATGGAGCCCTCACGATACAAGCAGCCCAAAAATGTTCATCCTTTTTATTATTGTAAAATCAAAGTTATTAGATTCCTCTAATTGGCATTCATTTATGAAAAATCTAACTTATTAATCACCAGAAATGTGTGACTATTTATTTTTATAACTACTGGGACCTGATTTTTTTTTTTTTTCAATGATCTATTAGAGAGAGCCTTTAGGCTGTTTTGTTCATGACTAGATAGGATGGAAAAACTTTGAGAGCTTAGGGCATGAATGGAGGGCTTCATGGGGGACATGCATAGGCGGCAGAGTTGCCTTGATCTCTGTAGTCATTTGGGATGAATTTGGACAGCGTGGGGGCAAAAGGTAGATGGGAACAAGCTGCTGCCACTGGACAATATAGTGGTGGCTGTTGTCCCAGCAGAATGTGTTTTCAAGGTTCTGAGAGCGCCTAATCCGAAGGGACACACTAGAACAACATGTCATCCCTGTCCAGCTTCAGTGGGGGAAACAATTTAATCTCCCCCCTTTTCCACCCTCCTGAAAACCTCCTTTAGTTTGGGTGTTTGTTCCCATGATTATTCAAAAGAATCATCCTTGGTTTGTAATCTTGACCACCTCTTCCCTGCTCTTTCACAGGTGTTCCAGCGAATATGTGGGGGATCGATGCCAATACCCAAGCCCCTGCAGTCCTTCACCCTGCCGCAACGGTGGCGAATGCCGCCCTGTCTCTCATGGCAACACGTTTGATTTCCACTGCATTTGCCGCCTGGGCTTTACCGACAGACTGTGCCTGACTCCGAGGAACCATCCTTGCATGAGCTCCCCCTGTCGCAATGGTGGAACATGTGACCTCATCAGTCTCAGCAGTTTCCGCTGCCGATGCCCACCGGGATGGTCTGGTATGTAGCTGACCATATCAGGTTTTTGTATTTCCCCTTAAGCTATCATAATTTACTAATCTTTTCTTTTTTGTTTTGTTTCACCAGGCAAAACTTGCCAGACTCCCAACCCATGCGCATCAAATCCATGTGCAAATGGAGGCCAGTGTCTTGCTTTAGATTCCACCTTCAAGTGCAACTGTCCCTCCAACTTCCAAGGTCAAACCTGCAAGCAGGATGTAAACGAGTGTGCCCAGAATCCAACTCTGTGTCGCAATGGTGGCTTGTGTGTCAATGAAGTTGGCTCCTACCACTGCCGCTGTCCTCAAGAGTTTGTTGGCCAACATTGTGAAACCCCTTACTCCCCATGCAGCCCCTCACCATGCCAGAATGGAGGCACATGTGTTCAGAAGGGAGAAACCACCTATGACTGTAGCTGCCTTTCAGGTACAATCCAAAAACATCAGTTGTGTCAATAGATCTTACGAAGTGACACTTTTATCTGTTCAAGTTGGTTTATGCGATATTAGGGTTAAATTTGTTGAAGACTCCTTTTAAAGTAAAATGAAAATACTGTAGTTCTTCGGTTGTCTAATAATTGGATTGACAATAGCCGTCCACTTCTGCCTATGACTAACCATTAGATGCTAATAAGAGAAGCATCTCAGACCTTGTGGTTCCCAGTGTCTGCTGTCTCGGTCCTTTTATGAATCATACACTTTTCACTTTCATATCCTAACCCTAAACCTGTGTATCCCTGACACCCAGCCAGGAACCCCAAAGACAAAATGCTTTGTTCCTTTATTATCTACAGCTTAGTATTTGTTTGTAATTGGCCACATTTTAAAATTAAAAAATAACATAAAAAATGAAAAACAAACAACAGCCCTAACCCTAACAGCATTAGCAAAAATTCCAATTGTTGAAACAAAGATTTAGTTTTGCTACAAATCGTTATTGAATCTGATCTCGTGTATGGTTTTATCTCATGAACTGGATGTATCTTTACAACTAGGCTTGTGTTATGCTTTCAGAACACCTTGCTGTTGGATTTTAGTTAGCATATTTGTTTTTCCCTTTAAAAAATGTTTAACCTGGAAAGCTTTGCATTGTGAAAAGATCTGATTGGGAGGGGTGGTTAATCTCTGGGTTTGCCCCCTCCTGCCAGCCACCAATGACAGGATGTAGTCATGCAGACGTTTCCCTCTGATAATGAGCTCTGAGCCTACAAAGCACCACATTGCACTACCTGCAGATATACCCACACTATTGAGTAGGTCACATAATCAAAAAGGTATCTTGTTTTTACCCCACCTCAAGCCAATGTGGCTGCAAGTTTTAGTGTTTGAATACGGAAAACTGTTACAGCATTTTGATTATTGTTGTTTAAGTCAGACTGACAGCTGTGCCCCTAAAACCACAATGAAATTTTCTCTCTCTGCAAGTATGGAATATTCAGGCAACTCAGTTTTATGCATTTACTTAAACATTCAATTTTTTTAGGCTGTCGGCTGATCTGCAAAGGACATGTTATTTAGATAAGCAGATGAATGAGGGAAATCGAGGGGGTGTTTTGGGTTAAAGTTTAATCCATGCTGTGAGTCTCCTGTTGGGGGCCTGTGCTGGAATGCGTTTAGATAGCGAAGCTGCATGGGCACCTGCAGAGCTGGGGGTTGATTGTTAATCAGACTGTAAAACACGAACGTTAGGCTTTGATGTTTGAGGAGGACACACACTCTACTGCCATCTATAAGGCTTTAAAACAGTTTGCCACAAGGATATGGAGATGATCTTTTTATGTTTGCTGTGATAAGGATAGGAAGGAAATGTGATTATTAACCTTAACATTAAAGTGAGCAGGTTTGCCTTCACAGTACTCCTGTAAGCCCTTTAATCTTGTCTCTATCTTTCAGGTTTTACAGGCCAGAACTGTGAGCACAATATCGATGACTGTCCGGGTCATAACTGTCAGAATGGTGGCGTGTGTGTGGATGGAGTCAACACCTACAACTGCCAGTGCCCACCTCATTACACAGGTTTACCCTCACTTTATATTATTTTTATATTCCCACCTTAATAGTTAAAATAGAGTAAGGTACTCTAACAAAAAAAAAACTTATCCTCTAATTCATTAAACCCTTTCAGGTCAGTTCTGCACTGAAAATGTGGATGAGTGCGAGCTGATGCCCAATGCCTGTCAGAATGGGGGAACATGCCACGACACGCATGGCAGCTACCACTGTGTCTGTGTCAACGGCTGGACTGGGGATGACTGCAGCGAGAACATCGACGACTGTGCCAGTGCGGCCTGCTACAACGGCGCCACCTGCCACGATCGTGTGGCCTCATTCTTCTGCGAGTGTCCACATGGACGCACAGGTAACTCTCTCACCACAGCCTTGAGATACGCAATCTGAAAACAGTCTTTATTAGGAAGAGATTAAATATGGGTTGTCTGCTTGTACAGGTTTGCTGTGCCACCTTGATGATGCCTGTATCAGCAATCCTTGCCAGAAGGGCTCGAACTGTGACACAAACCCAGTAAATGGCAAGGCTATTTGCACCTGTCCTCCGGGTTACACGGGATCGGCTTGTAACCTAGACATTGATGAGTGCTCCCTGGGTGAGTTATTAAGTTAGCCCTCTTTATTTCACAAAATGAAGTTTGTTTTTGGGTTGTATGAAAGTTAACACAGGGTATATGACCTCTCGTGTGATGCTTGCTGCAGGTGCAAACCCTTGCGAGCATGGCGGTCGTTGCCTCAACACCTTAGGGTCTTTCCAGTGCAAGTGTCTTCAAGGATACGAGGGACCCAGATGTGAGATGGACATTAATGAATGCATATCTAATCCCTGCCAAAACGATGCCACCTGTTTGGACCAGATTGGAGGATTCCACTGTATCTGCATGCCAGGTAAGACAATCTCAAATATTGAGTCATGTGCATGTATGTTGTTTTTTATTTGGTTACAAATTTATAATTAGTGCTTAATATGACGAGACTGGAGCTGCAACTTATACTCAGCGATCGTAGGTGCCTAAGAAAGTTGTTCAGCACATTTTATACCAAATAAGTGTCGAACTGCAACTACTTTGGCATCTTTGACATTTGACATCAGGACATTTTAAACATTGTTTTATAGTCAGTTATTGTTTTAGCTCTAATCTTTCTTATTTCAGAACAACAAATTGACCCAAAAGGTGATCACTGCCAGAATAACTGATAACTGCTATATATATATAATCTTAGTTCCCCTCTTGACACAGATAAAAAGAGAAGACCTGTTACTGTTGAATTACATGTAAATGCATGTTTATATGTTTTAGATTGAAGTTGAAAGAATAAACAAAAAACATTTTTACTTTTTTTTTTAAGTGGTAAATCTGTGACAATTGTAATTGTGCATGCAACACTGTATGATTGTCTTCAAAACAGGAACAGGAATACTTAATGTTGCAGTCTATATAAAAAACATATTTTTTTTTTACAAGGAAATATAAACACCAAAGCATAACATGAACAAAAAGGAATTTGAATAAGATATTTTGATCTTAGATGTCAATTAAGGAAAGTAATACTCTCTGTTGATTGCTTTTGTAGCGGTACTTTGAGTGTTAATTCCAGTTTTGTACAGGATAGGGATAATATAAATACAAACTACAGAATTATCCTATGTTTAAGACACATGCAAAAAAGTACTACTTATTCTCTCATTCCAGGGTATGAGGGTGTTTTCTGCCACATCAACACAGATGAATGTGCCAGCCAGCCTTGTCTGAACAACGGAAAATGCATAGACAAGATAAATTTGTTCCACTGTGAATGTCCTAAAGGTAAGATCATTTATAAAAATATGTTTACATTGTCCAAGGAGTTTGTGAGGTCCTGTAAAATGAATCTTAACTCATTTGAACCATTTGAAGAGGAAAATAGTACTAAAGAAGGTATTAACCAATCTGTCAATGAGTATGGGACACATGGCTCATGGACCGAATGTTAATTATTAACTTCTTCTAATGGTGTCTCTGAATGCTTTCTGGGGAGATTTGACAAAGTGGACCAAGCCACAAAAAGCATTAGCATATTTGGCGGGCAGTGCTTAGCGCCAAAATTGGGGGGCAGGGATTGGTTTAGAGCTGGTGAGCTAGGGGCTATTGTGCTGTGATTTAAAATGAAGGTTTCACTGCACAGTAAGAGCTGGGACTGGGAGGGGTTAGAGTGGAATTAGTGCTGTAGAATGGTTTGTGAGGAACTCTGCAGACCCACTTCAAATGCAAATGTACTGGACTTCATTTTCTTTTTATGTCTACTTTACTGTTATCTGAAAAATTACAAGCCTCATAGCTAATTTGCCATTATGTGACATAAAAAATGTTTAGTCATTTTTTTGTTTATATATTTTTAGGATTTTCAGGAAATCTGTGTCAGGTGGATATTGATGAGTGTGCCAGCACGCCTTGCAAAAATGGAGCCAAATGTACTGATGGACCCAATAAATACACATGTGAATGTGCTGAAGGTACATAATTCATTTCTAATGTTATAAAATGTCCCTGTTACCCTGTTATTCGTACTTGTTTTTAAACAATTTTCTCATCTCCCTTAGGTTACACAGGGCAGCACTGTGAGGTTAACATCAATGAGTGTTACTCTGATCCTTGCCATTATGGTACATGCAAAGATGGCCTAGCTTCCTTCACATGCCATTGCCACCCTGGCTACACTGGCCGCTTGTGCGAAACTAACATCAATGAGTGTCTCAGCCAGCCATGTAAAAACGGGGGCACTTGTCAGGACAGGGAGAACTCCTACATCTGTTCCTGCCCCAAAGGCACAGCAGGTGAGAAAAGCAGATAGGCTTAAATCACATGTCACATTCTTTAAAAAATTTAAATACTGCTTGAAACTTTGCTCTAAAAAAAAACAACATTTACACACACCAGGCTTCAACTGTGAGGTGAACCTCGACGACTGCAAGAGCCAGCCTTGCGACTATGGGAGGTGCATCGACAAGATCAATGGTTACGAGTGTGCATGTGAGCCGGGTTACACAGGTGAGTGAGTGGCTGGATGAAGTTTACAGGTGCAGGGGGCAGGGTCCCTTGAGTTTAGGGAGGGGCAGGTTCGACAGGTGGCTGCCGGGTCGGCTGCTGTGGAACAATGGTGTCATGTTGCTTGTGTGGGATAGACAGCTATAGAGAAAGGGAAGACTACCCCACGAACCTGATCCACACACACAAAGACCTGACTTTGTTTGTGCTCTGAAAAGACTGTGATGTTAGCCCTGGAAAGAGTCTATAAGGTGATCCTTGAAAAACAAAACTGAGTGGCTTTTAATCACATATTAGATGCTTATTGGTGTGAAAAAAACATAGCCAACCAGGAACCCACAAAGTTTTTCCACAGTAAGTTGAAGACTTGTCTTTATTCCTTTTTCGCTGCCCAACAGAGCTGGTTCTGGCTGGTAGTTGCTTTGTGATTATTTCACAAAGGGGGCGATGAGGAGGTAAAAAGTATGTGCGGGTGTGTGTGTGTAGGCTGCTGTGCATGCCTCCTCCCCATCCTCTCAACCATCTTTTTGTACTCATGGGGTGAGTGTGGAGGGAACAGCAGGACTGAGACACAGAGGGACAGAGGTCTATTGTGACCAAATATCAGGCAGTTGGGCCCTCCTCTCCTGACTGATGAAGAGAAAGGAAGGAGGGGTGTGTGGGGGCCAGGGGTAAGAGATCAGAGGTGGTGGGTGGTGATGGTGGTTGTGGTGGAGTGGGGGGTTAATTGTTACTTGGCCATGTTCTAAATGGGTCTGGCCTTCTGTCCTCATCCTGGTTGAGGTTTTTGCTTCATAGAACAGTGAGGTAGCAAGAAAGAGAATAGGGAGAGTGGCCTTACTCCCACCCCATACACACACATGCACACTCCCACTCTCTTGGCAGCACCTCCCTCCCTCAGATCCAGCTTCTTCCTATTCAGCATGGCCCCATTTAATCAATGGGTAGAAGTAAAAAGGCCTCCGGGGGCCACAAGGTTGGGTACACACTGAAGCTGCTGTGGCTTCTGGTTATTGAATGCAAAAGTGAGATTTACTTTCCCTGTTATCCAAAAGCTGCATTGACCACAAAGCAACCTAGCTTGCGTATTGTGCAGATTTAAAGAATATAAGACTTGACAGCAGCTGTTTATCATCTGTAATGATCCTTGCAGATAGAGCTCTTTGCTTGAGTATCTTTTTCCCTTAATTTGTTCCACGTTTTGTCAAGTAATAATCACAAACCTTTAACATATTTAGCTGGAATTTTATGTTATGGATGGACACAAGTACGATATAAAGTTGTGTTAAACTCCTTTTAAAATTCTGTCCCAAAATAATGCAGAGTAAAGCCAATTCAAGTGGTACACTGAGTCAATTTATGTGTTATTACATTTAATACTGCTGGAAAAGCCAGCAACAAATAAATTAAGTACTTTGAAGCTTAGAATGTTAAACAATATTCTTACTGAACACTATTCAGTCTATTATATAAAAATGTATGAATATGACAAAATCTCTACAGACATGCTCCTCTTTTTCAGAGCAACAACTGTAAACAAAGGCATTTGGTACAAAACATATGTTTTAGATTAAGGCATAAAAATTTTCAATTTTAATTGTCTATTCTGACTCCAGACCTCAGGTCTAATTTATTGAAAAACTTGCACTAGAAGCAGGCAAATATTTTTCTAGATAAAAAACAAAATCTGATATAGTTATATATTGGCAGCAGTAAATGGGAGCAAAGGGATGGGTGATAGGGTGCAAAATACGTTGCATTCATTCTTTTCACAAGATCCTGAAAAAGCCAAACCTGCCACACCATCTTTAAATCCTGCTTTATTGTTTTTCAGGCACAATGTGCAACATCAACATAGACGACTGTGTCATCAACCCCTGTCACAATGGTGGCACATGCATTGATGGTGTCAGCAGCTTCACATGCATC
This sequence comes from Cyprinodon tularosa, assembly GCF_016077235.1. Lineage (NCBI taxonomy): Eukaryota > Metazoa > Chordata > Actinopteri > Cyprinodontiformes > Cyprinodontidae > Cyprinodon > Cyprinodon tularosa. The sequence goes on along the minus strand of NW_024039718.1, from coordinate 764,203 downwards.
TGTCCTGAGGGCTACCATGATGCCACCTGTTTGTCAGAGGTTAATGAGTGTGCCAGCAACCCCTGCATCCATGGGCATTGTCAGGACCTCATTAATGAGTGAGTACATATGAAGTTTTTAGAATAGAAACAAAACCATGAGAATGAAAACAAAAACCTGTTACTTACTTATTTAATGTCTTTTGAAGCTATATATGTACCTGTGATTCTGGATGGAGCGGCAAAAACTGCAATATCAACAATAACGAGTGCGAGTCCAACCCCTGCATGAATGGAGGAACATGCAAGGATATGACCAGCGGGTATCACTGCACATGCAGAGTTGGCTTCACCGGTCAGTTTCAACTTTTCTTACCACTTGTTTTTTGGTGGTGCCAAGGGTTTTCTCAAGTGGTAAAAATCTAACCGGTTTGTTGTTTGTTTTTATCCTGCAAACATAGGACCTAATTGCCAAACTAACATCAATGAGTGTGCCTCCAATCCCTGCCTCAACCAGGGAACCTGCATTGATGATGTGGCTGGATACAAGTGCAACTGTTTGCTACCCTATACTGGTATGACAGAGGGGCCTATATTTCACCTTGCATTCACATTATTTTCTGGATTCGTAACTCCTATATTGCTGTCTCAGCTTTGCATGCGGGTCTGAAATCCATAAAGATAGTTACTCAGCTTCCTCACAAATGTTTTTATCCCATTGTTTCCTATGTTGTCTAAGAAAACATTAGCTAACAACTGAGAGGCCTGTTTATGGCTTCTGTGCATGGAAAGACCTGCTTGTCTGTTTGGCAGCGATATGTGTGTGTCGGAATAACAAAGTGGCTGGTTCACGAGGCAGAAGTGCACTCTAAGCACTAGTCTCTATTCTGCCACGTCCTGTTTCCTGCCTAAGATCAAACAATAGCAGGAAACAGGAAGGCCCTTCCTCTTTGGCTAAGTTGTCATGGAAATGGATAAGGAAGTGGAATGGAAAATGGGATGTAGAAACTGTTGTTTTTTAACTAAGCAGATCAAAGAAGATATGTAGATGTTGTTTGTAGAACAACAGTCTATAGCTGAAGCAACTGTTGCAGATCATTAACCATTGTTCGGGATAATCTTTTTTTATGTTGCTAGGTGAAAACTGTGAGACCTTGCTGGCCCCTTGCAGCCCCCGATCCTGTAAAAATGGAGGAATGTGTAAAGAGGCTGAAGACTATCAGAGCTTCTCCTGCATCTGCCCTGAAGGATGGCAAGGTTTGCATGGAATAGTTGTCTTTAACAAACACTTTTTCGCTTAGTTAACTGTTTCACTTAACTGTATCTCGGTAATGTTTTCTTCTTTCAACATATAGGTCAGACATGTGAAATAGATATCAACGAATGTGTGAAGAACCCCTGCCGTAATGGCGCTGTGTGTCTCAACACCATGGGCAGCTTTCAGTGCAAGTGCCAGCCTGGTTACACTGGCCAACACTGTGAGACCAACATCGACGACTGCAAACCGAGTAAGTTACGCCCTTGAAGCATAACAAGGTCCCTCCCATTATTAACAGCTTCATGTGTAAAAATTCAGTCTAACCCCACTTTGCTATGTTTTAGATCCATGCAGTAATGGAGGTCTGTGCCGGGATGGTGTCAACACATTCACGTGTACCTGCCTGCCCGGTTTTCGTGGCAGCAGGTGTGAGCATGACATAAACGAATGTGAGAGCAACCCCTGTAAAAACGGGGCTAATTGCACCGACTGCGTAAACAGCTACACCTGCACCTGCCCTCCAGGCTTCAGTGGCATCAACTGTGAGATCAACACCAATGACTGCACAGACAGGTAATCTGTCGGATTTACTCAACAATCTAACCTAATTTGCTCAACAATCTAATGAAATTCAATTTTGCAAACAAGCTGATTATGTTTTTTTCTTCTTTTTTTTCACAGCTCTTGTTTTAACGGTGGCACCTGTGTGGATGGGATTAACACCTTCACCTGCCTGTGTCTAACTGGATTCACTGGAAGCTACTGTCAATACGATATCGACGAGTGTGACTCCAAACCATGCCTCAATGGGGGCACCTGTCTTGATGGTTATGGGACCTACAAGTGCACCTGTCCACAAGGCTACACAGGAGTCAACTGTCAGGTATGATAAGACTGTATTAAGGCAGTGATACTTACAAGAAAGGGAAGGTTGAGTCTTAATGTCTGGACCCCAATTGCAAGACAAAAAAACAGTGACTACAACTTGACATAAACTCGAGGTACAGTACTTGAGCCTCATGAACAGTCTTTGCAATAGCTGAGCCTATAATAGAAAACAGTATGTTGCGCTGTAGTATAGTTAAGAGGTTAACAAATTATCATGGGGATTGAAAGAATGCAAATACATATGTTTTTTCAAAACACAAAATGCTTTCTCTATATTAATTCTGTTATTTTCTATTTTCATATCACCAATAAGTTAAATATTACACCCTCTAATCATTCAGCATAATTCACATCAGCTCAGAAATTCTTTGGATAATGGAGTAAATGTTTTCATACTGACAGATTTTTAATATTCAGGTATTAAATTAGGCTGCAGTATATAAAAACCATTTTTCGAAACCTAAAACACTGCAGTGTTAATGAAAAAATTTGAATTTTTTTCTTTTTTTTATTATTATATGATTGTAGCCTTTATTTACACAGCTTTTTAAAATTTATTATACTCTTCTTTCATTTTTTAGAGCCTTGTGCGCTGGTGTGACTCCTCTCCTTGTAAAAATGGAGGTTCTTGTTGGCAGCAGGGAGCTTCTTACACCTGCCAGTGTCAGACTGGATGGACTGGCCTGTACTGTGACATCCCCAGTGTGTCTTGCGAAGTTGCTGCCAAACGACAAGGTACATGGTCTTAGACTTAAGTCTAACACAGGCATGCGGGTGGAAAGTTCCTTAATTAATTTTTGCTGTTCTTGGTTGTAGGTGTTGAGGTGTCACAGCTGTGTAGGAACTCAGGCCAATGTCTGGATGCTGGAAACACACATTACTGCCGCTGCCAGGCTGGCTATACAGGGAGCTACTGCCAGGAGCAGGTGGACGAATGCTCGCCTAATCCTTGCCAGAATGGCGCAACCTGTAATGATTATCTTGGAGGTTACAGTTGCGAGGTAAAGGAACTAAATGAAGAGCCAAATAAATTAAACGAGTAACATGAATATAAGCCTTTCACTATGTTCTTTTTTTAATGTTCAAGAGTTTGGCTTTTCCTTAAGAGTACATTTTTTATTGTTTTATTTGCACGGTAACTGATTATTTAAATATTCAAAAAACACTTCTTTTTTTTATCAGTGTGTCCCTGGTTACCATGGCATGAACTGTTCAAAAGAGATCAATGAGTGTCAGTCTCAACCCTGCCAGAATGGAGGGACATGTATCGACCTCATAAACACCTACAAATGCTCCTGTCCTAGAGGAACACAAGGTACATATCTGCATACCAAATTCAGATATTGTTTAAATATGCAGGGGTTTAACATGTGATAAATTTGTTTTCTAATAAAATATATCTACTTGTAGGAGTCCACTGTGAGATTAATTTGGATGACTGCAACCCCCCCAGCGATCCGCTTACAAATGAGCCCAAGTGCTTCAACAACGGAAAGTGTGTAGATCGCATTGGAGGCTATCAGTGCTTGTGCCCACCGGGTTATGTAGGTGAACGCTGCGAGGGTGACGTCAATGAATGCTTGTCTAACCCTTGTGACCCCAGAGGGTCATATAATTGCATCCAGCTCCCCAATAGCTACCGCTGTGAATGCCGAACCGGATATACAGGTAAGGATGATCATCCTTTTTGTGAAGACTTGGAATCTAATTGTGTAAATGTTTAAAAGAGCAGCTGATTAACTTCTAATGCTTCTGTTTTACAGGACAACGTTGTGACAAGGTGTTTGATGGCTGCAAGGGAAGACCCTGCAGGAACGGAGGAACATGTGCTGTTGCCAGTAACACACTCCATGGTTTTATCTGTAAATGTCCAATTGTAAGTACTGCTAGAACATCCTCTTTTAGTAGAAATATATATATATATATATATATTTTTTTTACGAACCCTAAACAGTAATAATATTTCAATTTTATAATTTCCTTACAGGGATTTACGGGCTCTTCCTGCGAGTATGATTCTCGCTCCTGCGGCAGTCTAAATTGCAGGAATGGCGGTACATGTGTGTCTGGCCTCTTGGGCCCACGCTGCCTTTGTCCCTCAACCTTCACTGGTCCTGAGTGCCTAACCCCCACCGACAGCCTCTGCATCTCAAACCCCTGCTACAATGGTGGAACCTGCCATATAACCCCAGACGCTCCATTTTTCCAATGCAGCTGTCCCAGCAATTTCAACGGTCTGCTTTGCCATATACTGGACTACTCCTTCATCGGGGGGTTTGGTCGAGACATCACGCCACCTCCCGAAGTGGAGGTGAGCTGTGAGATTCCTCAGTGTGACGAGTGGGCGGGTAACCACATCTGTGACTCCCTGTGTAACAACCATGCCTGTGGCTGGGACGGAGGTGACTGCTCGCTCAATTTTGACGATCCCTGGCAAAACTGTTCGGCTGCTCTGCAGTGCTGGCGATACTTCAACAATGGGAAGTGTGATGGCCAATGTAACAGCCCTGGGTGTCTCTATGATGGCTTTGATTGCCAAGGACAGGAAGGGCAGTGCAAGTAAGTCTGGAAAAATGGGAATAGGTCAAATAATACGGTTGTGAAAAAACACTAATAATTTCCTCTTTCTTTTTAGCCCTCTATATGATCAGTACTGTAAAGACCACTATGCGGATGGTCACTGCGACCAGGGCTGCAACAACGCAGAATGCGAATGGGATGGCCTGGATTGTGCCAACAACATGCCAGAAAAGCTTGCAGATGGACATCTAGTCCTTGTTGTCCATATTCCCCCAGAGCAGCTTAAGAACCGCTCCTCGTCTTTCCTCAGAGAGCTGAGCAGTGTTCTCCACACTAATGTAGTGTTCCGCCGTGATGCAAAAGGAGAGCCAATGGTCTTTCCCTACTACGGAAATGAACAGGACCTGATGAAACACAACGTTCTCAAGCGCTCTGCGGACGGCTGGCCTGAGTGGACTTCAATGCCTGCCAATGTTTTGGGTCAGGTGAAGGAGAGTGTGTCCTCCGTGATCAACAAACGCAAACGGAGAGAGTTGGATCCTGTGCAAGTCAAAGGGTGAGAAGACATGAGAAACTATAAGGTGTTAGGATCTTTAAAAACCATACAGTGCTAATTTCTGTACTCCTTTCTGTTTTTTAGATCGATTGTATATCTGGAGATTGACAATCGTCAGTGTTACCAGCAGTCTTCTGAATGCTTCCAGAGTGCTACAGATGTGGCTGCCTTTCTTGGTGCACTTGCCACCAGTGGGAACCTCAATGTTCCCTATATTGAAGCTGTAACAAGTATGCCATGTTACAAATATAAAAAAAATTCCATTCAACTAAATGTTAAGCCATACCTAATCAAATATCTGTATCCCTCTAGGCGTGAGACCGACTGCCCCAACCGAAGAGTTGTACCCCCTTTATTTAGCATTTATTGGGGTGGCTATTTTCGGGTTCATAGGCCTGGGTGTTCTAGTATCTCGAAAGCGGCGTCGGGAGCATGGTCAGCTCTGGTTTCCAGAGGGATTTAAAGTATCGGAGCCAAGCAAAAAGAAACGCAGGGAGCCTTTGGGAGAGGATTCTGTTGGTCTGAAGTAAGTAGAGTTCAAATTTTACTGCAGCCAAAAAAATATATATATATGAAAATCCAAAACAAAAACACAATATGTAAATTGCATATGATCTAACGTCTCCTTTTTTTTAAAAAAGGCCAATGAAGAACTCTGACAGCAACCTTATGGATGACAATCAAACGGAATGGGGAGATGATGATCCAGATTGCCGGCACTTCAAGGTAAAAAGGGCAATTTGTTTATGTTTGCTGTTTTAGATGTATTAAAAACAAAATTTCTTCTTGATTTCTGGTACAGAGTTTGATAGTATAATAATATTTACCTCTTTCAGTTTGAGGACCAGGCAATGTTGGATTTGAGTGATCACACAGACCAGAGGAAATGGACCCAGCAACATCTGGATGCAGCTGACCTGCGGATAACATCCATTGCCCCCACACCTCCTCAGGGAGAGATTGAGAATGACTGCATGGACGTCAATGTCAGAGGACCAGGTAGGCTACATATGTAAAAATAATAAAACTAAATATTGGATATTAGGCTTGGTCTGGTGTTAGTTTTTTATAGTATGATCATCTTGTATATGAATACACTTTAATTGAATTGCAGCATTAATTCAATAAAAAAAAATCAAAACCAATAAAAATATTCTTACTCCTATTTTTAGATGGTTTTACGCCACTGATGATAGCCTCCTGCAGCGGTGGAGGACTGGACAATGGTAACAGTGAAGAGGAAGAGGATCCATCAGCAGAGATAATTACTGACTTCATTTACCACGGAGCCAACCTACATAACCAGACTGACCGCACGGGTGAGACTGCCCTCCACCTGGCCGCCCGTTACGCTCGCTCGGATGCTGCCAAACGCCTGCTGGAGTCTAGTGCAGATGCCAATGTACAGGACAACATGGGACGCACACCGCTGCATGCTGCTGTTGCTGCAGATGCACAGGGAGTGTTTCAGGTAGCTTCTTAAGTCCCACATTGCTTTTGTTTCTTTGTATTTTCAGTACCCAATCAGCCTAGATCTTTTTATTAAAAAAAGTTTCTTTTTCCCAGATTTTAATCCGAAATCGAGCCACTGATCTTGACGCCCGAATGCATGATGGAACAACTCCTCTGATTCTGGCTGCGCGATTGGCTGTGGAGGGAATGGTGGAAGAACTTATCAATTGCCATGCTGATGCTAATGCCACTGATGATTCTGGTAGCTAAAGTTTTATCATCCTGTCATCTGAACACACACCTTTACACATACCCCATTGTGTTCAGGAGTTATGATAATAAACCATTTTAATCTACTATCTTTACAGGGAAATCTGCTTTGCACTGGGCCGCTGCTGTAAACAATGTGGAGGCTGCTATGGTGCTGCTGAAAAATGGTGCTAACAAAGATATGCAGGACAACAAGGTAATGGCAACATAAGAAAACTTTTTATACTCCTTAAACATTTTTTTTTATATTCATTTTTAAAAATGTAAAAGATTTTGTGTAATAAAAAGATACAAACTAGCACGTCATTGTAAAGTGGAAGAAACATGTTATGTAGTATTGCATATTTGCTTAATAACAAAAATCTATGTAAAAGTGTAAGAAACTTTGTACTCAGCACCCTTTACTCTGATTAAGCGTAGTTCTGTTGCAAAACTAAACTACACAGCTTTTGCACATTGTTCTATAAATGAAACAGAGTAAAGGCAGCATCATCCTATGGGAATGCTTTGTTTACCAGGGATCTTAGTTCTATCTAACCATAATTGATGGGTAGATAGAACTAAAATTAGTAAAGTTGTTACTTCCAGCTAAACAAGTACTCTAAGTATACTTCCCTCCGATTTACAGTTAAGCACTTGCTAATGTTGATAAATTTAAATAAGATTTGAATAGAATGCAATGAATATTTTGATGGACACTTATGCGAGCTGCACATTATATTTTATCAACAGCATCTAACTGAGCTTTCTGGGTTTTTTGTTGCTTTTAGGAGGAGACACCACTGTTTCTTGCTGCCCGTGAAGGTAGCTATGAGACAGCAAAGGTTCTTCTAGAGCATTTTGCCAACCGTGAAATCACTGACCATCTTGACCAGCTGCCCCGAGATATCGCCCAGGAACGCATGCATCACGACATAGTTCGACTCCTAGACGAATATAACGTGGTTCGGAGTCCTGGGCTGCACAGTGCCCCATTAAGCACCTCTACCCTCTCCCCTCCTCTCTGCTCCCCCAATGACTATCTAAGCAATCTCAAGCCGACCCCCTCTGGGAAGAAGGTTCGAAAGCCGAGCTCTGGAGGAAAGGGAGGGAAGGATGGAGGGAAGGATATCAGGGTAAAGAAGAAGAAGCCAACGGATGGAAAGAATAACCTGTTAGACACAACTGGGGTTCTGTCTCCTGTTGAGTCACTTGAGTCGCCTCATGGCTATCTGTCTGATGTGGCCTCTCCTCCTATGCCGTCACCTTTCCAGCAGTCGCCACGTATGTCCTTAAATCACCTCCTAGGCAATGGGGACTCCCATGCAGGCCAGATTAATATGGGTAAAGATATGAGCTGCATGTCTTTTGATCCCCCCCGCCTCACTCACCTGCCTGTGTCAAGTTCAAGCAGCCAAGGCACAACATCTGTAGGAGGCAGCAGAGGAGGCCAGTGCGACTGGCTCACTAGGATGCACCCAGGTGTGAGCCAGCAGGGAAGCTTCACCCAAGGTCCGCAGATGTCACACAACATGATGGGGCCCCTGCACGGCGTCAGTACTTCCACTTTGTCGCAGATCATGGGATACCAAAATCTGCCCAGCAGCCACTTAGGCTCCACTGCACACATGATGCAGCAACCGCGCTCCCGGCAGCTGCAGCACCAGAACTCCAACTCCACCACGGCCGGTCAGCCCCTGAGTCAGAGCTTTCCTAATGTGGAGCTGAATGGCGCTGACATGCAGCCAAACGGCAGCTCCGGCCACTCTGTTCCAATTCACACCGTATTGCCACAGGAGGCTCAGATGCTTGGCACTCAGTTTCCCACTCCCCCTTCACAACATAGCTATACAGGACCTATGGACAACACACCTAGCCACCAGCTACAGGTGCCTGACCACCCGTTTTTAACCCCTTCCCCTGGTTCTCCTGACCACTGGTCCAGCTCATCTCCACATTCCAACTTGTCCGACTGGTCAGAGGGCATCTCTAGCCCACCAACAAGTATTCACTCACAGATGAATCTAATTCCTGACCAGTTTAAATAGAGACTCTTATAAAAAGCTCATGCAAAAAACTAATTTGACAAAAAGAGGGTCAAGATATTTTCTCCAGACTTAAAACTCTTCTTTTTCACCAGTTTTTAAACTAATAAGATCAGTTTTAGTTATTTTTGTATTTATTTATGTGCTTTTTGACCTAAAGAAAAGATTTTATATTTATGTTTTGTTTTTTTTGTTTTGTTTTTTTAAGAACATTAAAAACTGTCTAAAAGGTGGTATATCAGAGAGACAGCTTTATTGATGTGTACACTGGCTATTTATTTGTCTTGTGTAGATATATTCACTGGATTTATTTTTAATCTTTTTTACCCAAGCAAATCTCATCTGTGGGTTATGGTTTGTTTTATGTTTGTACAGGTTTTTCTCCCCAACTTTTATAGAATATTTTGAAATGTTCAGTGTTATTATATATATTTTAACCTCCTTTTGTCTTTTTTAGGTGACTTGTTTTATTACCGAACTACATTTTACTAAGTCTTATCACTGAGTCTGTGTTAGATATTGATTTAATATATTTATATCAAGTGCCACCTTTCCTTAAAAGCTTGTTGCGCTGTCTTATCTATACTACATTAAAAAGAGGCAGAGTAATAGACATACAAGGATTAGGAAATTTCTTGGACCTTTTTCGACAAAAAAAAAAAAAATTCTTGTTGGTTGAGAGACTGAGCCAGTTTTTATTCATTATCGGTCTGGGCTGGTGCTGAGTTATTGATTTGTGATCATTTATGATGCAAGGATTGCTTCTTTGTGTCATATTAATTTGCAAATCATAGATTATGGTTACCATGTTTAACCTGTGAAGTGTTAAAGTTGCAGACCTGATGTTCAATGTTGAAATGTTACATTTGCCACTGTTTTTAAAAGTGCCGGTGTGATTTCTTTATTCGTTTTTCTTACGAAAAGCAAAGTACCTATTGATATTTCTTGTAAAAATGTCTTTAAAGAGGAGAAAAAATGTTTGTAAAAGAACCTGGGACCTTAGTATGTTTAATGACATCACTCTCTTTTTGTCATGGAGTGTGAATAAAGTTGTCTACATGCCATGTTTTATAAACTAATCCAGAGGTAAAGATGTTTTTAAGACAAAAATGTAACTAAAATTTCATGCACAATTGTAGTTTGATAAGAAATATTTCCAGATAAATTTTTTTGTAAAGTTGTCATGATTGAATAAAAAATATGATTAAAGCTTAAAAATGTCTTGTTTTATTTGATCTTTTTCCGACTTTTTATTCTTTGCAAATGTGTAAATCAAATAAACATCTAAATTCCTGTCATATAATGATATATGAGAAATTTGTGGGAGGTTTCTCTATACTACCATGTGAAGCCTATGCTTTTGAATTCTTTCAGATTTATTTGAACTTTTACAAAAATAAACCGAAACTCAACAATTGAATTAAAAACAGTACGCATGATAAATGTCCTTAAAGATTTCACAGAAAGAAATACTTTCCACACTGTCGAAAAAAAAATTGGTCCTAAAATAATATCCTAAGCTTTAAACATCTAAAAGATGCTAGCTGAAACAATCGTTTGAAAATAGACCATGATACAACTTAAAACCTGCCAAGAAATGCCTATCCACTTAGACTAACAGACTGGGAACTTGTGTACTGCACAAACGAGTAGCATAAAAAAATCACTAAGGAAAGAAATCCATAAGAGGAACTGACAAAACTTTGCCAAAGGTCATAGAGGGGGTTACCACAGTTTGGTTTTGTTTAATAAAAGACATAACGCCCATAGTCCAAACATAAAATAAAAACGAAGGATTATTATGCAATCATGGTTTCGTTTTCAGAGCAACAGCCTCAGGATGTGGTTGTTGTGTAAATCTCAAGGTTTATGCGCAGTAAGGTAGTTATATACATTGTGTTTGTTTTTCCCCCCAGCTGTTTTAATTCCAAGTGTTAAGAATATATATGTGGATCATGTTGGGGGTGCAGGGGTTAAGTGAACAACCATTTACAGAGGCGTTGGTCCTCAATGCAGCCATCAGAGGTTTGATTCACAGCCTGGAATCTCTCTTATCCCATTTCCTAACTGCCTACTTTAAAAAAAAAGAACAAAATAAAGGCAACCAGTGCCTTAGAGAAAAAATAAATTATAACTATGTCCTCTTCTTACATGTATGATTTTAAATTTACATGCAGCAACATATTAAATAATCCTCATTTGTGTTCATGCTTTAGGTAAAGATCATTGAGCAGGAAAGAGCAGGTAATTAATAAAAATATAAAAAAATTAGTTGTGTTTATTGCAAAAGTACTTACTGGTGGATATGAAGCAGAATTTTGCTTAATTTCATACAAAATCATATTTTTATCTATCTATCTATCTATCTATCTATCTATCTATCTATCTATATATATATATATATATATATATATATATATATATATATATATGTATATATATATGTATATATATATATATATATATATATATATATATATATATATATATATATATATATATATATATATATATATATATAGAGAGAGATGTATAGATATATATATATATATATACTCTTTGTTCAGCAGCCCATCTTGACAGTAAAAAACAGAAATGAAGAAATGTTTGCAAATTTATCAAAAAATAATAAATAAAAACTGAAATATAAAATCGTCTTAAGTATTCAGACCCTTTGCTGTAATACTTATATTAAACTCACATGCTGTCTATCTCTTCTGATCCTCCTTGGAATTGTTCTGCTCCTTCATTGGAGTCCAGTTGTGTTTAATTAAACTGACTTGACTTATTAGGAGATGCACACACCCATCTAGATAAGACCTTACAGCTCACAGTGCATGCCAGAGCAAACGTGAATCATGAGGGCCAAGGAAAGAGCCTGACCATCCAGACAAACTGAGCAATCGTGGGAGAAGAGCTTTGGTGAGAGAGGAAAGAAGAACCCAAGGATCACTGTGACTGAGCTCCAGAGATGCAGTAGGTAGATGGAAGAAAGTTACACAAAGTCACTTATCACTACAGCCCTCCACCAGCCGGGGCCTTATGTGCAAAAAACACATGAATGACTCCCAGACTATGAGAAAGAAGATTCTGTGGTCTGATGAGACCAAGATTGAACTTTTTTGTGTTAATTTTAAGTGGTATGTGAGGAGAAATCCAGGCACTGCTCATCACCTGCCCAGTACAACCCCGACAGTGAGACATGGTTGCAACACTGTGCCATGGAGGTGTTTTTCAGCTGCAGACTTAGACTTTATTGTCATTTTGTACACACAAAGTATATACAAAAATACATTTTGTTCAGTACAGCTCTCAAGACATTTTTATTTTCCTTTCTATTTCTTTTAAGTGCCGCAGAGATAAAAGGTAAGCAGCAGTGAAACATGTAAACATACGACTATATATTTGTTACAGTTTCCAACACTCAGGTTTTTTTAAATATATACATAATCCCATTTTATACAACATTCAGCAGTCTAATGACAGTGGGGAAAAACCTGTTCTGGAATCTGCTGGACCTGCATCGGATGCTTTGAAGTCTCTCTCCAGAGGGCAGTAGGGAGAACAGTCCATGGTGGGGGTGTAAGGGGTCATTTATGATGTTAGCACTGGGATGAAATGTCTTTTATGGAGGGAAGAGGAGCACCGATGATCTTCTCTGCAGTTCTCCCCACACTTCTCATCTTCTTCCGGTCTGAGGCGCTGCAGCCTCCACATTACACAGCAAGACAGCTGGTCAGAACGCTCTCTATGGTGCTTCTGTAGAAGGTGGTGAGGATGGGTGGGGTGGGGGCCGGTTCTTCCTGAAGTCGACAATGATCTCCTTCGTCTTCTCCACATTCAGGATCAGGCTGTTATCTCTGCACCAGCCAACCAGCTGCTCAACCTCCTCTCTGTAGTCCTTCTCGTTGTCTTCTCTGATGAGGCCCACAACTGTGGTGTCGTCTGTCCCCTTCCCGATGTGATTGGTGGTGAACCTGGGGACCCAGTCGTGTGTCATCAGGGTGAACAGCAGGGGGCTCAGGATGCAGCCCTAAGGGGAACCTGTGCTTAGGGTGATGTACAAAGATATCCTAGAAGAAAACCTCTTCCAGATTGGTCAGGACCTCAGACTGGGTCCAAGGTTCATCTTCCAACAAGACAATGACCCTAAGAACACAACTAAAATAACAAAGGAGTGGCTTGGGAACAACTCTGTGACCATTCTTGACTGGCCCTGCCGGAGCCCTGACCTAAACCCAACCTGATAGAACTGGAGAGGATCTGCAAGGAAAAATGGCAGAGGATCCCCAAATCCAGGTGTGGAAAAACTTGTTGCATCATTCCCAAGACGACTCATGGCTGTACTAAATCAAAGGGTGCTTCTACCTAATACTGAGCAAAGGGTCTGAATACCTATGACAATGTGATATTAAGAAAACTTTTATTGTCATTTTTTTTAGAGTGTATGTATACAATAAGACATTTCATTTTGTAGAGCTTTTCAGACTGTAAATGAACATTTCCAAAGTGCAGCAGTGATCAAGTGTAAACAGCGTAGGAGAAAAACCATGGTGCAAAAAACGCATACACAAAAATAAATGCAAAAAATGCAAAAACTTCAGTTTTTCTTTTTTAATAAATTGACCTCAGTTTCTACATTTCTGTTTTTTTCTGTCAAGATGGGGTGCTGAGTGTACATTAATAATAAATAAAATAAACTTTATTGATTTTAGCAAATGGCTGGAATGAAACAAAGACTGAAAAGTGGTCTGAATACTATCCGTACCCACTGTAGAGAGTTTAAATGGAGAAAAGTCGCCCCCTTCTGTTCTGTTCTGAAAGTTTCTAATAAGCACAAACATTCACACGTGCCAATGTCTCTATAACCCTTTTGTTTTCTGCAAAAATACATTACTTCCTCACAAATAAAATGGAAAATTATATTAACATATAAATCTATATCTTAAATTGCATCCAATTGTCATCTTTGATTCTAAGGATCAGTTATATTTTATATCTATTAGATCACTGAACTATATGTATGAGTGAAAAGATGGATGAACACGTTTTTGATTGTTTGATTACATTTCCCTTTTCATTCTAAAAAATTGGAATGTCTTAATGTCTCATGCATCTCAAACTTTCTCTTAAACAAGTCATAAATAAAGCCATAGGGTGTGTCAGCCTAATATATTCATGAAAATACTCTGATAAAAGTTTATTAAAATACTCCATTGTGTTGTGAAAGTATTGAGTGTATTAATTATATTAATTCACGTTTTGGTTTATTATTTGAATTTTATCCAAGCTTTTATTATTTGAGCTGTGTGAAGCAAACCCATGCAGCAGCCTCCAAAAGCATCCATACCTTTTGACCTTGTTTGTATTTTGTAATTTTAAAACTACAAGCCTCTGATAAAGCGGAAGCAAAAGGTAACCAACCGAGGGAACAAGACCAGTATTTTTAGTTTTGCTCTACTTCCAAAACACTAAGCCGCTTTGAATGAAATTACAATCAACATCTACCTAAAGATACAATTCTACACTCTGACACATTGATATTGATGCTAAGGCACATATTTTTCTCAACATCCTGGATGAAATCATCCCAGAGGTTGAATAAGATAAAAAAAAAAAGATCCATCCATGGCATGGCTTAAATGGAAACATGTATACTTAGACTTACACATAAAACTTATTTATTATTATTTATCCCTTGGGATTACTCCTTCGGGGAAATTGAGGTTCTAGTAGCTTATAGTACAAAAGTACAAAAGCAAGATGCCTGTTGGAGCTATCTATTGTTGATTTCTTTATCCATTTGAATTGTTTTAATTCCTAAATGTATTTTTTTTTTATTATTATTTACAGAATTTATTTGCAGGTTAATAATTGTTAATTCTATTTATCTTTGTTTCATTATTTTTCTTATTTATTTATTTTTTGTTCTGAGGTATGGCAGGAAGTGATGTGGATCATTCCACTTTCTATAAGTGTAGGGGCCTGAGAAAGGACCAGCAGGCATTTATGGTTTAGACCCTATGGTTTTTACCAGTGCAAGAGGGGTGGGACAACAGAAAAAATTGTACTCTTTAATTGTTGGCAAAAATAGAAAATAAACCATCCAGAACCATAATCAAGACCATTGAAATTTATTTAATTGAATTCCTTTACATTGAATCCACATCAGAAAATCAAGCCAACAGCTTTGGACTATAATGCAATCAAAGAACAGGTGTTCCAGACTTTCACTTTCAACCTCACAAAAACAACAGTTTTCAATCTAATTGCCATCTTTGCTTACAGATAGTAAATAGAGAGACACTCTAACCCGTGAACAACAGCGCCCTCAGCTGGTAAACCAGTATATTCCAGGCAGGTAACACCCGTCCCCATAGATACAGGCTCCTACAACAGCGCTCCTCTAGCACCGGTAGACCGCTGACTTCTCCGGGCAATGACAGCTTCTTTATGAAGCAGCTAATGTTTACACTTTCAATTTCCCACCAGAACGTTCTTCCGGATGGTTGCTAAACAGGCTATTCTTCATCATTGGATTAACGGACATCCAGCGACGGCTTCGCTCCGACAGGCCGGAGATTTGTGTCGCTGGACAGGGAGGAGTCTCCGTTATTCCACCGTTGGCTGGAGGATCCAGGCCCAGCATGTCTGCTTTTTAACATTACAGCTACCTGCAGAGCCGAGGCTATACACAAGGACGCAAATGCGCTCTTAGAAGTGAGTCTCTATTTATAAAAAATATTGATTATATAGGATAACGCACTGTCTATTCTTTGCTAAATTAATTTATTTAATTATTTATTCTGGCATTAGAACCTCTGTTCCTTATTGTTCAAAAGTGATGGGTTATAAATAAGAGCTGTCAATGATCTGCAGACTTCAGCATGACACATCACCATCTGATTATCACTGCATTAAAGCATTTACTTATGAGGAGTGAGATAGAGGAGGCGAGCCTGGAAGATCTATATTATTTTATTTCATTTGATTTTATTTTACATCACCAAGCAGGTGAAGCAGGCCCTGCTTGTTTTGTTCTCTGGTGATGTAATGCTCTTTGCCTCCACTAGCTGGGAGATCTTTGTGTCTCTGCCTGCAGGATGGATGTGAGTGCTGGCAGGGACAGCACCTGGAGGAGAACAGCACGAGCTGAAGATGAGGAGGATGGAGGAGGAGCAGGAGGAGGAGGCATGGAGGCTCAGGTTGTACCACTGGAGCTCTACGATTGTGCCAGGTCCAAAATAGAAGCTAACCTACGCTGGTTGTTTGCTAAAGCCTACGGCATAGGTAAGGATCTCTCCTCCCTCTGTTCTTCCCTGCACATACTCTTGAGCAATTATTTAATCAGACATTTCTCTCTTGATGTGTACAGAAAAAAGAAAAGAAAATATGTTTGCATCTCTGTATGTTCCTGGGGCCCCCATAAAACATGTATAGTTAATATAACTATTCCTTATTTGTGCAGATTAATGACGTTTTTGATAAAAAAATAATTTCGCTGAAATGCCATTAGAATGCTTATAATATTAAGTGTGTCTCAGTGCCAAATCTAGCTACTTTTTCTGCTTTTGGA
Source organism: Cyprinodon tularosa (assembly GCF_016077235.1). Taxonomy (NCBI): domain Eukaryota; kingdom Metazoa; phylum Chordata; class Actinopteri; order Cyprinodontiformes; family Cyprinodontidae; genus Cyprinodon; species Cyprinodon tularosa. Next base: position 747,681 of record NW_024039718.1, on the reverse strand, counting down.
GACCAAGCAACGACATATAAAGCATCGAACTCTGCTCTCTAGAGCAAGTAGATTGGTAACCCCGCCTCCTGCTCTCCTCTATCTTGTCTGCTGTCATGATTCATGCAGCTATTATTTCATACAAATGAAAAATGGAGAACAGATAAGCAGATCATGGCTTGTCTACAGTGAAAAGAAGGGCTGGGTTATTTACTTTTGCTGTCGCCTTTTTGGAAACACAGGGAGGAGCAATCAGTTAGTGAGTGTAGTGATTGGGAAAAAAATCCTTCATTCCTTTCGAGACAGCATGAAAAGTCAGCTGTGAACAAAACATAGAGAGGAAAACAACAAGAAAAACAACAACAAAACGTAGAACAAATAATGTATGTCTATTCTATTCAAATTTCTGTATCTGTATAATGGGTCGGTTTTATGTGTTGTCTTCTCAATTCAGAGGTCCCCTGCCTGTCTTTGCCTAGGGCCCGAAATTTTCTAAGTCCACCCCTTTGTATGTTACAAGAACATAAGGGAGTGATCCTAAAAGTTATTCATTTTGATTTCATGTACACACAGGTGCCCCATTCACTTTAATGCCTGTTAATTAATCCAGAGTAGAACAGTGTTTTTCAGAAGGGTCGAGGAAACTTTGTCTAAAATTATTATATTGAGGATAGATGGAGTTATGCACAATGAAATCCTGAAATAAAACGTTTTTAAAGCTGCAAAATGATTGATACTGGGATTTAACTTTCCAGCAGGACTTGTAGATCCAACAGTAAAGGAAGGGTTTTAATTAAAGTATGTATGCATGCAAACACTGTCCACTGAAATTCAATACTTAGATGCCATAAAGAATGGGAAGGAATAGTTTAAAAATGATGTCTGCACACATCAATGAATCAATTGATCCAACACAATTTGTATTTCTGCTCCAGTAAAGGGATTTGCTATCAGCTAAAATGATTAAACTTCCCTAATTTGCTCTGTGAATTAAAATCATGCAGTTTGTAGATAATTTAGAGTGAAAAGAAAAACAGAAGCAGAAACCAAATGCAGGAGGTTAAACCTTTTTCTGCTGCTGCATTAATCTTTGATAACCTAAATAGTTTTGCTGTTTTTGAGAAGTCAAGCTTGTGCATCTACCAGCTGCTAAAGTTCAAGGCTTCAGAGCCTTAGCTGACCTTTTCTGATAATATTACCTTCAGGGTTTAGATTATTATATTTTCCATCAGATTTATGCTGCTCCAAAAAGTATTTAGCTGAGTAAAATAAAAATAAAAAACATAATTCAGACTTTTAGAGACTCATTTTCGTCATTTACACCTGGGAGCATTACTCTGCTTTAACTATGTGTGGTTACTCTAAGGATATTTATAAAAGAAATCCCAAAAGTACATCTTTTTTTATTATTATTTGGATGTGCTGGTCTGATTTGTACTGATTTTTGTCTGTCTTCGCTCCAACTGTGTCCTGAGATCTCCTCTATGGTTTAAATGCTTTATGGGTTAATTTGTGAATCAATGCCTTCTCTTACTCTGAATGTAGACAGACGGCTCTGTGTTTCTGCTCAGTGACGGGCTGCTGACCTGTCCAAACTGTAGCCCTGTGTCTGCTGATTTTAGGTTTAATAATTAAGGTCATGAAAAAAAATTATAAAAAAAAAATAAAATCTTATTTTGCACATTTCTGTGACCAAATCTTTATATACATTATTCTTTTTAAATCCAATATAATAACATGTTTTTACAGCATTTATTACTCATCAAAGTCAACTTTTTTTTTTTAGCTTCCTCTAAATAATAAAAAAAAAAACAATGAGAGCAGTTTTTCAAATCTTCAGCTTAGAGACTGAGAAGTCAGCCTATATGTCTCCTCCTTTAATAGAGAGGTCAGTAACATTGCTGGATCTAAATGAGACTACTGAAATATACAGATTACAGTGCAGTGCTGGTTAGTAGATGTCTGGAAATGACTCCTGTTATGTGGGTTTCTGTGCCACTTGCTATTTGCTCGCCATGGACTCTGAGGACTAGGTCAGTGCTGCTTTTTACACGCCACAGCAGAACATTGTTGGATTGGGAAGCAGATGCTGGGGCTGTCCTCATGTTACAGAAAAGTTGCTGTAGTTTATGACTCAGCCATAACAGACACAATCTTTTCCCACTGGAATCCTGCTTAGGAGAGCTCAGCAATTTGGCTGCTATTTGCAATTTTTTCCCCCCGTCTAGGTAATGAAGGGCACTCATAAGTGTTAATATTTGCTAAAAGACAGAATAGTCAGAGCCATTTTTTTTTTACTTTCTTTAAAGTCAGAAATTTATAAACCTTTCCTGCTTAATAGGGCCGCCTTTAAACTGTGTGAGCCAAACACTTACTGTAAATTGGATCTGTCCTTCCAAAAAGAACCGGTGGAACCGAGTCGGATTTTTAGGCTGCCTTATTCAAGCACCATTTCAGATGTGCTCATGATCTTCCTGTGAGACAAAAAGAATGATTTTTCAAATAGCTACCTGAAAACATGTTGCATTTTAGGCACTTTTTTATTAATGTGGTGAGATGCTTAGGATCATTGCACCATTATCTTCCTGGATAGTGTCTTCAGATGTTGCTCCAATATTTCCGTATAATATTCTTTCCTTGTTCTGCCATCCATGTTGGGAAGTGCTACGGTCTATCCTGGCATAAAAGAACCACACAACATGACACTGCCTACTTCATACTTTTTTTTTTGTCAGGCATGCAAGCTTCCCCTAAGTTTAACTATACCCTTTACAGAAAAACACTTGTGAACAGACTAAAGGAGATGAATCCATTTTTTATTATTTTGTGCATTTGCAAACTTTATGTTGTTTTTAATGTGGCTTTTGGAACAACGACCAGTTTCTCTCTGAGAGGCTGTTCAGGGATTTTTATCTCAGCATAGAATTATTTCTTCCTGAACTTTCTAATTACTTGAAAGTGTTTAAAAAGATGAAAGTGGTTTCTGTAGGCATTTGAAATCGAACAGAATCAATAATCTGACTTGTGTTGTTGTTTCTTTCTTGTTTTATTCATTTCCAGTGTTTGCAGTGTTATTATTAAATTGCTTCCAGAGGAGTTCCTCTGGTGATCTCATGATATACCAAAGCTATGAAATCCTCATTGGGGCTTAGCTACACCATTTAAAGCCATAGATCACTTCTGTTCAGTTTCTTAGTCCTTGATTATTTGACAAGCTTTTAGAGTTCAAAGAATACAATGGAGTAATATTATTTTAATCTCAATTTTAATTCACCTTTTTATTTCGTTATTCATTCTAAATCCAGTTCTGAGGCGTGTTTGAGATTCATTCAGCCGTTTGATTGTTTAAGGTATAGTGGAGGAAGATTTCCGAGTGGATCATCAAAATAAGTGGTCCACCAGTGGTCAATCATACTGGTGATATGTTTCTGCAAGGTCGTCCTATGTGCTCGTCCCCATTTTCACTTACCGGTAATGAGTCTAACATAGTGGAAAAATTGCAAATCTTCTTTTGGAAAGTAAGCTTGTATGAGCGATGCAAACAGCAACTTTAAAACAGAGCGTGCACAAGGAGAAATGGGCTAGTGCACGCTCTCGCATGCATCTAATAGCTCTCCTTCTTGGGTGCGGGTACAGGGTTATGCATGTTAATTTTTCTTTAAAAGTGGAGAGGGAGGGTCTTTTCAAAAATTCGCAAAAATCCTCCACTTTACCTTTAATTTGAGAGGATGTTGAAGTTAATTCAACATCCTCTAGTTATTACTCCTTTCATGCTTCATAGAATGATGCTTCCACCCTTTTAAAATGATCAGTTTCACTACTTGAAATATATTCTAGTTGCTTGGAATAGAGTGAGGCTGAAGACAAACGCAGAGTCTGCTGAATATTTCAGGATTGCAGTTCACTTGTGAGATCAAAGCTGGAGTTTTATCTCTGTCTTCTGCTGTGCTCATAGTGTGTTGTTTCTTTGTTTCCACAGCTAACACCTTTATATTTCTAATAACTTATCTTTTCTTGCCTAAGAAAGGAATCGGTGAATTGTCAAATATGTGGCAAATGGCAGCAAAATAAACCTGGTTGGACTTGTTTAATTTGATCAAATTGAACATATTTCTGGTTGCGTAGGGTAGAGTTTAGGACATATCAGCTTTAAATGCAAACCTCAACATAAATGCAGGGGTGTTAGGAGGACTGTCTTTGTTTTAATCTGGTGTGAAAGTCAGAGTCAGCCAGTCACATGTTTAAGTGTTTAATGGGATTGGACCTGAAGGCTTGTGTTCTGTTCAACAAAGCCTTCTTGTTTACACTCATAACATGCTAATTCCCGCCCAATGGAGACATATTTTACTAGATTATGTACCAGAAGTTTTTTTTTTATCCAATTTTGATTCTAAAGCTTTTTTATTAATAATTTTCTAATGTAAAAAAATTATTCCATGATAATGTAAAAAAACACACAAAAAAAAACTGTATCAGAGGTGCTACATGTTTATAATTTTTCTAATATTAAGTACCTTTCTCCAGAGGTACACCTAATTTAAATTGAAAAAGCTGCTAGGTTGGCTTTAGGCCTGCTAGGTAAAGCCTTTAGACGTGTCCACGTGTGCATTGTAAGGATTGTGTTTTTTCAGCATGCCCTCTTCTTCATTAAGCTGTCTTACTGGAATCGAAGAGCTGCATTATTCTGCTTCATTGCCCAGAGTCTGAAAGCCCTGCATCATCCGTTGGTAAGATGTTTGTGTCCTGCCTGAGACAGCGCGTGAACTGGAACAAAGACTCTCCTTATATAAAGCCACACAAAGACAACCTTTCTTAATTCCCCTCACACACGCTCACCAGGGTGGGCTGTGATGCTTCGATCAGATCGGTCCATATCGAGCAGCAAGGATTAGAGCAGAACTGCACACAAACACACTTCCTAAAGTCACAGACCGTAAAAAGGATGAAATGAGAAGAAGATGGGACAGCATCCCAGCCCCCACTATTAGCCATGCTGACATTTCTCCCCTCATCAACCATCACCACGGCAACCAAGAAAGGACAAGGGGACATTTAGGGTAGCTGAGGATGAGGCAGAGTGGAGCTGGAGCAAACCTAGGCAGACTTAATCAAACCTGATGTAGTGTGCAAAGAGCATTTTATATACAGGGTCTTGGATACTCATATGTACAACTATATCAGCTCTGAGCCAGAAGGAAAGTGTGGTGTTTACTGTGTCCAGCATGCAGTGGGTTGATAAAGGCACAGATTTCTGTTATTTAGGTCCACTCTTGCTGTGCTTTTGTTGTTCACTGAGTTTTGTTTTCATATGGGTAGTTAATAATATACATACTTGTGAAGACAAATATTATCCATTTTATTCTTTTGGTAGCTGAACTTATTTTCCTTGTTTGTCAATTTTTTGGCTTTTGGTTACACAAGAAAACAGTAATATAACAAAAAGCTTTGAGTCAAAATAAGATATTTCCCATGAAACTGCTGCGATTTTTATATAAAGCTGTTTGCATTGTTCATTACAAATGTAAATTGACCAAATGACAGTTTATGTGTCTAATTCTCAAACCAGACATATGTTCTTACATGCTCCTGCTCGTATAGCAATTGTTCTAACAACAGCGTAAATTGTGTTCAGATGTGGTGTAGGAGACAGAGGAAATTATTGACTTATAGAAAACATAAAATAAAATGTCTTCTCTATTAACAAAAACTGTCTGTATTAAATAGGAATAATGTTCAGAGTGTTGTTTCTCTCTTTTTGCTGTAAAAGGGCATCTCAATGCACCGCTACATATAAACTTTAAAAGCAATGTGTTTTTTTTCTCCAGTATATAGCTGTCACTCAATTAAGAGTAAAAGAGTATTAGTTAAAAAAGCTACTTAAGCAATGAGTAACTGAGGATAATTCTGCAATTAAAGTAAAAAAAAAAGACCAAACAGACAAAAATATAAAATTATGTGCATTTTTTTTTCATTAAGTCTAAAATCAGAAAAAAACATACAAAAGTTATTGCAAAATAGCAGCTTCTGACAAAAACATAATCCATAAAAAACATAACATTTCCCAACATAAAATGCATAAAATCAATAGATTTACATATGTCAGAAAAAATTAAGGTACCTCTAGTGACAAATATTTACCCTGACCTCCAAATGGCACAGCAAGCTCAGTTGATATAAACAATGTTAAAATTGTCAAATGTGTGACAGGAAAGAAGTCTTGCTCTATAATATGATCGGCTGTGAGATTCACTTCCTGCTTAGAGCCAAAAGGAAGCAGCTGGTCTGCCCGTGTTCAGACTTGAAAAATGAACACAGTGCTCTTTGTTTTATTTGTGCAAAGAAAAAAAATTCTTAAAGCATGTTATTGTGCTGAAAAACCTTTTTTGGTTTTAAAGACAATTTAAATTGGCCTGGGTTTCTATTATTGATCAATAAAACACATGTTATACTGAAGCAGTCTTGAGTCCTATATATCACTTCATTTGATTCACTGTTTAAATCAAATGTATTTTGCTGATAGTAGAAGGTTTGTCTCTATTTTTTTGCTTGACAAGAACAGCTCTGTTCTTGTCACCGCTGCTCTGCATCAGAACCGAACGTGCTGGAAGCTAAAGATCCTGCAGCCTCTAAATCTGGATTAACAAGTCTAAGAATATAAAAATAACCACCTAACGTGTGTGTCCATGAGCAGGAAAACACCAGCTTAAACATCGGTCCTAAGTCTGTTAACTCATTGACTTACAACCTGACATGTTCAGCATCTGAGTTTGCCCTAGGGCTGTGTTTATTCCTCTCCAGACAGTCTAATTCCTCTTCAGTCTGTATGCTGTGTGGTTATGTAACATGGTGAAAAGGAAAAACTTATGTGGGTGATGGGGCAAACTGTTAGGATATTTATTGCAAAGATATATCTTTCTTTACATTAAATTAAAGAACAAAACCCAGACAAAGCATTCTGTAAAAAAAACAAACAAACAACAAAAACAATAAAAGTTGTCATTGGCATTCCGTTTTACAGATAACATCCCTACAGATCTTCGGGATCCATTTTATACAGACCAGTATGAGCAGGAGCACATCAAGCCCCCCATCATCAACCTGCTGCTGTCTGGAGAGCTCTACAGCCGAGTGTGTGGGCTCATCCTTCCAGCTGAACAGGCCGCCTCCCTGCAAAGCCACCAGTCTGTCATCAAAGCCCTCTCTAGGAAAGGAATCTATGTCTTGGAGACCAACAACACACCAGTGTCTGATCGGGATCTCAGCTCCTTTCCTATTAAAATGGTTTGTAATTCGTCCTGACTCTGTCAAAAGCGCAAACAACAAAAACTGCAACTGCTAAAATCAGCCAAAGACACAACCTTTTAGAGACACTTTTGCTAACTTAATTTGTCCAATTATGTATTAAATAATGAAGAGTTTAACACACATCTAAAAGGTCCTGTGGAACATCTCGTTAAAAAGTTCCTTAAAAAGAAACGGCTGAAATTCATTCAGAGGTTCTAAACAATACTAAAAAGTCTCTATAAGAATAATTATTTACTGAAGTGTTTTAAAAGCTTCTTAAAGAGGAACCACGTCTCTTCCAGTGGGTGAGTCTGAAACCTGCTGCTCCATAGGTCCTTTGTGGCTCCAACAGAACCAAACAAGGAATTTGAATTATAAAGACAACAAGTAGTCGCTCATTAGCAGCACTAATGAACATTCCTGCTGGTCATTCGGATTGTGAGCCACTGATTGTATACAAATTCAAAGTGCCATAAAAGTGATATAAAACTTATTCAGTTGATTTAAAGATCCAAAGTGGTGTATTAATCAGACATTCATTAGAATATGTGTTTTTTAGTCCAATAATACACTGAAAATAGTGAAATAATTTCTTTTTTTATGTAGGTCAAACTCCACATTCAGCTATTGGAAGTCAATCATTTAAAATCAGATCTGACAGTTTTGGTGGTTTTTGAGTCTGATAATATAAGAAACCAACTATCAAATAATTATTAGGCTCAATGTGCAACATGGTTATTTATGGGGATTCTGTCCACAGTGAGGTTGTTTAACCCTCTCCCACAGTGGGGTAAATACATGATCATAGCATCATAGCTTTTCTATGTACTTAGTAAAACAGATCTACAAATCATCCAAATCTCTGTCCCCTCAGAATTCCCACGTCCACCTGATCGATGCTCTGATGATGGCCTATACGGTAGGAATGATCAGCACAGAGAAAGTGGTGTCGTCTGTGAAGCGATTTTCAAACATCACTGCCTCCAAGGAGCTTCCTTATGACCTGGAAGATGCTATGATCCTTTGGATTAACAAGGTTTTAACCAGGCAAATATGTTCAGGTTTTGGATTTTTTTTAACACTTTCAGCTTACTGTATTTATTATTTTCTTTACCTTAGGTCAACATGAAGATGAAGGAGCTGACAGAAAAAGAGAATAAAATGAAGCAGCACCTCATGGAGTCACCAGGTCACCATAAGGTATATGATTTTTTGTTTTCTCATGTCACTCCACTGTTTAAAAAGGCTGAGTATTGAATTGTGTCCTTATTCACGAATGAAGTTGTGCTTTTTTTAAATGTACTAGAACAAACATGGCATGTCACAGAGTAGGCATGCATTATGGACACCTTATATTAGTGTCTGGCAGCATGTGACTCCATGTGGTACTTTTATTTGTTGTGTAATTTGTTTTAAATCTGCTGCTTTGTGGTTGAAGTACCTCTAAAGTCGATTCAAGGCTCAGAACAGAGGACCCAGTATTCAAGGCCAGATAGACATAAGGATTACTTTAAAAATGTTTCTTAATAAATCGGAACTGTAGTAGCAGCAGCTAGGCATCTGAGGCAGGAAACTCTAGTTTAACAGTTCAGTCCATGCCCAGAGAAAACAATAGGATCCAGGAGTCCAAAGCTGGGCCAGGAAGACAGATCAGAATAGGCAGGATCAAAGGTTCAGGAATCCAAAGCCAGGTCAGGCAAATAGATCAGGACTGAAACAGGCAGGTTCAGAGGTTGAGAGGCGGAAGAAGTCAGGATCAGCTAATCAGAAACACTCAGGTAAAGCTAAAAACACTCACCATTGGCTAGAGAGAACAAGAATAATCTGGCGCCGATGACTGGGTGCAAGCACCTTAAGTAGAGGCAGGAGCAGGTGGATCAAATGAGCAGTGATTAGAAACCGAGCAGTGTGGGACAGGTGAATTTGAATAAATAATTAAGCCAGTCATCAGTACCAAGATCATGACAGTGTGACAGTAAAACAAACTGATTAGTAATGACATTTAACTTTCGGCATTTTATCTGCCTGTATTCTCATTCATTTACTCAGAATATCATTAAAACTGTCTTCCAAACTTTAGAATTTCTGCTGACAAAACCCTTTATGGACAAAACCCTTTACAAGCATTTGCAGCCCTTATAAGGTGCAAAAACCTTGTAAGATAAAGTACTATTTCATTGCTTTATCAAGATTAAAGACTGAAAGAATTTGAAAAGTCAAAAGTGAAATTTTAATGCAGACAATAATTTTGGGAATGAAATATGTAATATGTAAAGGTAGTTTTATTTGATTGAAAAAAATAATCTTTACCATTTTCTGTTAAACAAATGCAAATATAGCATTTTTTTTATTCTTTATTGATTTGATTTGAGGGATTAGGAACTTTTTATCTATTAATTAAGGACTTTTGCTTTTCTAGGGTATAGATATGAACTCAGAAAGTTCACAGTTATTCCTGTTGCTTTTGCACATTTTTTAAGCATACATTTTCCTTTGCCCTCAACTTTTTTTTTTAATAGTGCCCTGTCTGGTAATGTGGCAATAAGGATAATTGTCTTGATGCCAAAAAGAGCCCAACAGATTTACTTTTACAAGAGGAGCAGTAGGGCTATCGCCATAGTGCTCTGCTTGTTTTATGTGTACAAATTATTATAATTATGCAGGGAGTTTTTCAGATTATATGGACACTGCAATGTAAGTAGAACCGGAAAGGAAAAACAGAAAAAAAAGGAGAAAAGATGAAAGAAAGAGGAGACAAAAGGGAGACAACGACAAAACATCCTGAGTCTGCTTCATCACCTTCAAAAAGATGCAAAAGGAACAGCACAACCAACAGACATGTTACGAGACATACATACAACAAAGTAACACCCAGATACCATCGCTGAAGTATAAGTAGTATTATTTAATCTGACATGTACTCTGTGTTACCTGAAGATAAGAATATGGGCTTTCTGGAAGCCCTCGACTTTTCAGTAATGTGTAACAGCCAGCCTATTTGATGTGATTTTTTGGCGTCTTGTGGTCATGTCATGTCATGTTCTCATGAGTTTGTGGCAATGACACAACTTCACATCAAAACACAATGTAGAATTATGGGATTCTAATTTGGGGATTTTTGCCTGTATTGTGAAATTGGTTACCTGTATTTGAAATAACATTGCCTGTGATTATTTTCAGTCTAATCATCGTCCGTATACATTAGTATCAGACCTATCTCTTTTAGAGATAACTCTGATTTTGTGTCCTTTTATCTAAACCCTGACTTGCCTGCCGCTCTTACTGTTTGTGTCCCTCTAATCCTTCTCCCTGTGTGCCTCTTGGAAAATAGTCCCCCTCCAAATGGTACTGGAAGCTGGTACCTGTAAGTGTAAAATGTTTCCTATATGTGTGAGTGTTTGCATGTCGTCTGAATTGGTTTTGTGTATTTAAGTTTCTCACTTAAGCACTTACTTGGAAAGCTGAGTTAAAATAAGCTTTAAAAGGCTTTATGAAGGAGAAAACATAATAAATACAACACAACAGATACTGTAAGCCTTACAGTGTAAGGTGTACAAGGAAGGTGACTATGTGCCACCTAGTGGCAAAAGACGAAACCACCACTTCTTTCTCTGTTGGTCTGCTTTATTTTTAAGCCCCACAGCAATTCTATCTACATCCATTTTCCTCCATTACAATATCCTCAACCCAACTGTTACCATAAAGCAGCATGCATAGAGTCCAGTTTCAGACGGCTCCACATGCCCACCCACTGCTTGTTTCATTTCATTGTTAACTTCCACCCAATTATTTCTGTCTTCCCTCACCAGCCTGATTTATGGCATGCTCTGGCCTATTGTTTATTGGAGCCTCTGGAGTTCCCTTGCGTGGTAATGTACTCATCATTGACCCCTTTTTGTTTATTTTTCACCTTGGATTGTCTCTCCCTTTTATCTCCATTAACCCTAAATGTGGTTTTTTAGTTATTCATCTTTAAAACGAAATACTGCTGACATGATGCCAGTTCTCATAGGTGAAGGCTGATTAGTTTTTACCTGCCAAAATGACAAAACCCAGAGTGAATTGATATAATACAAAATATGAGTTTTTTATAAACGGTTCAGAACCACCTGGAGAAAGGAACTCCACTGTATGCATGTTAAAGTGAGGGAGCAGAGTTTTCAGAAAGTTGGAAATGTGCTTATGTGTGAAACGTGGACCTCTGGCTTTCTGTTTGTTTAGATAAGGTTGTCTTTCTTCTGTTAACCTGGCTCCTCCTCCATTATGTAGGTACGGTACCGCAGAGATCATCTCTCAGGTCGCACTCTTCAGCACTTCCCCTTGTTGGAAGACTTATTGAAGGATGTGAGTGACGGCACAGCCCTGCTTGTTCTGATCCACTTCTATTGCCCGGATCTTATTAGACTTGAAGGTTAGATGTTTTATTTTTTCTTCTTTTTTTTTTTTGACAAAATATTTGCTCATTTCTAGATTAGAAATAAAGTCATCACATGAAAAAACAGAAACATCCACATATTAGGGGTGTACCAGTTCACATATTCATACCCAAGATACCCAGTAGAACCCAGTTAGTTCTGTACATACAGTAAGTTTATCAAACAGGTACAGTGTTGATTTTTACCTTAACACGTGTAATTTGTTTATGTGCTGAACCCAAACAGATAAGACTCACAGCTTTATGTGAACTATTTATGCAATACAATTTGAAGAAACCTCCTCGGCGAAAGGGGATTCTCGCTTAAAGCTGTGCATGCTGCATTCAAGTGCAGCTGGGACATTAGGTCGTTTAATAATCAAAACAGCTTAAACATGATTTAACAATGTTTTATTCTCAAATATTGGCATAGTTATATAAAACTCTAGAAATTAATATTTGTTTTCAGAGTCTTTGTGGTATAATTTATCCATCCCGTCTTTGTAAAGCTTTTTCTTGCTGATGCTGATTTATATCTATCATTTTTTATAAATAAATTAGCTATAAATTATCTATAGAAACTATATAAAAAGATCACACCAGATATTATGTTACCCCTTCACCAGAGAACTTTTAAGTGTTTATCCTTTTTCTAGAGGCAGAGGCGATGAGTTAGGATTCACTGCAATATGGCTTCACTAATTTCAAACAAATTGATATTGAAATATCTTTACTTTGAATGTGCACGATTAACACAAATAGAATTGGTATTATTCGTTTTTAGAGAACAATCTTTTCATTCTTAAAATTTGGACACAAAGCACAAAATTGTTACATGCTTCTCCCTGTTTAGAGCTGAGTAGTATAGCTGATTTTAAAAGCATATGTAATAAACATTTTCTCTTCTAAATACCTTTAGTATGTCATATAAGATAATATAAATGTCTATAATAAGAAAAATAATTTTACTGAAAAGTAGACAATTTTTAATTATTGACAAAATTTTTGCCAAATTATTGACAATTATTTTGTCATGCTTGTGTGCAGATATCTGCTTGAAGGAAGTTCCCTCCATAGCAGACAGCTTGTACAACATCCATCTGCTAAAAGAGTTTTCTGTTGAATATCTGAACCAGTGCTTCTATCTGAATCCAGAGGATCTTCTCTACTCACCACCTTTACTGAAGGTAAATTCGAAAAGTGTCATTGGAGTTACACTGGGCTGTAGTATAGATCTGGTTTGGCATTAACTAACTGACTGAAATGTAGACAGCCTCAGGGAAATATGCAGACTGTGAGATTTGTAGCTTTGTGTAGCCTAAAAAAGTCACCTATTTTTTATTATTATTAAATGTTGTCTTGCAGAATAATGTGATGGTCTTCATTGCTGAGCTTTTCTGGTGGTTTGAGAATTTGAAGCCAGACTTTGTTCACCCCAGAGACCTTCAGGAGGTCAAAGATGGTAAAATTACTTTGTTGCATTATAGATTTTCTTAAAGGGGAACGCCGTTTCCAAATGGGCCAAATAAAAAAATAAAAAAACGGCGTTCCGCTTTAAGCTTACATAACTAATTTAGATGAAAGCTAATTAATATAAACAACTTTATTAACCTGTCGGTTTGTTTTGCTTATAAATCTGTCTCTTTGTTTGTTTGCTTTTTCTAGTGAGAGTGCTGCTGCAGCCCAGAAATTCACGGTCTCATGTACCCATCTCAAATGTCACCAAACAAAGCTTCCTGCCAACGTCAAACTCAGCTGACATCTTCATCACAAACCACAGCAATGAGCCAAGGTATTAAGCAAAAATGCTGTCTCTAATAAACTGCAACAGAAAAAAACTCTTGTTTAAGACTGTAGTTCACTTCCATTGCATGCTTTTGTCTGGCTTTTTTGCATTTTAAATTCTACTTGACAATTTGTATATCTTTACTAAAATAAAGGTTTATCATGCAAAATGAGTATGTAGTGTGAGATGTACATTTGTATGAGCTGTTCTTAATCCCCACACTTCAGGACTAAACAACTGTACTGCTATTCAAGACACAAAAACAGAAATAAAATCAACTGATTTGTACAAATAGGTTAAATTAGACATATAATGGATGGAAAATATGTTTCTTAGACTATCTCTGTAATTAATGATCTTAGATATAATATTTATAACTGTTTTGTTTTTTTTGGGGTTTCAGCTCTAACTCACCCTCTAGCCCATCTCAGTCCTTACCGCCCCCTAGACGGAGACAAGAGAACGCTGTTGAGAGGGGCCCTTCAGGTAGTCCACGTCACATATTGTTGCACATTCTGTTGTCCCAAATATTGATAAAGATATATTTACTACGCACCAACAGCAGCAAAAAATGAAGAAATAGGATGAATAAATCAAGACCTACAACTTTTATGTGTTTTAAAGATATTCCAAACAAATGTATTCAGCTCTTCCTTTCCAGGAATGTGTTATTGGATTGTTTGAAAAAAATTACAAAGAAAAACATTAATGAAGACCAAAGAACTCACAGAACAGGTCATGGATCAACATGCCGAGAAGGATTAAGTTTTATCAAAGTATTTACAGCTATGAACACCACCGTGAAGCAATGTTCAATCTGTATTCGAAATATGAGAATGACAAGGATGGATTTAAACTGGAAAAAACTTGGAAGGGCTTCATAAGACTTTAGGTGTAGTTAGAGTTTCACCTCCCAGCAGGACAGCATCACTGAATGTACAGCCAGGGTTGCAATAGAGTGTAGAAAAAAACTTGGATGAGACTTTAAAGATTTTTTAAATAATATTGCTACCTGTTGCCAAAACACAGAAATGCAGCAGTCTTCTGCTCATTTTTGAGGCCCACGCTCATACTTAACAAGGTTCTTTTTTAGTTTTGTACCTCACTTGGAGTTTCCATCGGTGTCTTAGTTTAGCTGAATCCACAAAATCCATCTTTAATATACTGCTTTGATTGTCTGTTACGTCGGATACCTTTAACATGGACGTGCTTGACTATCCGCCGAACGGTGAGGGGACTTCCAACTAAAAGTAAATTCAGGAAAATAGGCTACAAGCTTATATTTGCATCAGCACTGAACTACTGAGGTGTCAGTCTGATCATCAAACAATGTTTTAGTCAAAAATATTTTAAAAAGGCTATTTTAAAGATGTTTTCCATTAAAAACTTACATAATGTCTCTTTAAAAAAACTTTGAAGACGGAGGATTTGGTATTTTACAAAGACGAAGGGGTAAAAACTTAATATTTGAGGTGCAACCCTGGCAAAGACATTCCCCGTAAGACTTTGTGCAAATGACCGCAAAAAGGTGATTTTAAAAAGCTTTGACTCTGCAGGATATGTATCCTTTTCTTCCACCTCATAGATGTGCACCGATTTGTGTTGATCTTTCCAATACAAACCTGTTAAAAATTATCAACTCTGGTTGTATGGTGACAAAATGTAAACAAGTTTCAGCGGTCAGAATACTTGTATTTTTGTTTTTGCCCCCAAAAAAAGGTTGCTAAAAACGTACAGTCTTTAGGCACCTGACTTTTGTTCTTTTATATTTATTCGACTAACTACTTCTATGAAAAGTTATATTAGTGAGTTTGTTACACATTTCAGACCTGAACTTTTGATCAGATTTGAGTCCATCTTTTAAATCTCCTAAATTCCTAATAAGTGACTAGTGATTTTGCAGATTTAACAAATATTTCTTTTAATATGATTAAGGTTTTGCTTCTCAAGATGTAGGAAACAGGCCAAACTCCACTGTGCAAACAGATGGACAGCGTCAAGACTCCATATTGGCATGGCCAGAAAGAAGGGCGAGGTGAGGCAATGATTACTTCTGTTTAAAGGCATTTCTCGGTTTTAATTGTAAGTGAAAGTGGGTGTTGAAAACCAATTTCATGGTTTTAACCCATCATCTCACTCTTCCCTGCTTAGACCTTTGTCTCAGCCAGTGCCGTATGCAGTGCATTTTGCCAAAGAAGATAATGAGGACAGCATTAGCCTCGCTCGGTCCATCAGCAAGGACAGTTTGGCCTCTAACATCATTAGCATGACCCCGAAACACAAGCTAGGATCAGTTCTGCCTCACAGACTCAGTGGCCAAAGCCTTCTCAGCCACATGCGCATAGAGGACGAAGAAGAGGAATTTGAGGAGGAGGAACTGGTTGCTGTCATTCATCCATCCAATCTTTCTCGACGTCGAATCGTGAGCGAAATGGAGCAGGATGAGCTGGAAGCACAGATTGGACCGTCATTCAGCAGGGTTTCTGATGGCTCTCATGTTGCCCGTCATGACTCAAGTCCATTTGGTCATGACCATCAGGCGGGAGGTTACTATCTGGAACCTTTGATACCAACTGTCCCAAAGCAAGCCAAGGAGAAGTGTATATCAGTGAACAAGCAGGAGGAAAGTGGGGAGAATCACTGCAGGGCAGTAGCAGCAGTGAAAAAAAACCCTACAAATATACCAAACTCCTCAAAAAGGAAGTTCCCCGTGGTTGATTCAGTACTCACTTCTCCCAGGCCCCCTGTCGAGGGGTCAGTTGATGCCCCCCAGTCTCCAGGCTTTTTTCTTCACTTGGGGGCTGAATCAGAAAAGCACATTCATATCTCAGCTGTCACAGAAGCAGGGCAAGACTCGGACTCCGACATTGCTGACCTCGAGGAAGACGATGAGGAGGACGACCAGACAGAGCTGGAGAAGACTTTGAGGGTGAATCGTTTAGACAAGAGCAACATCGATGAATTTGGAAATGGAGAAGTTGAGTCGGCAAAGCTTAGAGAGGACTTGAAGGTAAGCGAGCATGAGGATAAAGAAGATGCAAGCGGACGTTCAAGCCCTTGTCCCAGCACCGTGTCGTGGGCGAGCAGCTGCAGCGCCTCGGGTAGCATAGGAGTCAAAATGACCAGCTTTGCAGAGAAAAAGCTTCTTAAACTTGGCCTTCGTGAGGGATACTCAAGTACAAGTAGCTCCCAAAAGACCACACCTGATGGGTCCGAGATTCCCCCTCCATGGCATGTGAAGGATTCTAATCCCATGTTGGGGAAGAATATAACTGTTAGATCTTTTGTTCCCTCAGAGCTGCTTCAGCTTCACATGCAGCTGGAAGAGCAGAGACGTTCAATAGAATATCAGAAGAAGAAGATGGAAGCCCTGTCAGCTAAGCAGAGACTAAAGCTTGGAAAAGCTGCATTTTTGAATATTGTAAAGAAGGGTGGAGGAAGGAGCGACACACTTCCTTTACCCCTAAAAAAGTCCAAGGAGTCTACTGGATCAACATCTACAGAGAGGAGGAAAGCAAAGCCGCAGTCATGTAAAGATGATTTATGTCTCGATGCTCTGAAAAGTCAAACAGAGGGACGGCCGATAAACAGAGACAAGAGCTGGAACTCTCTTTCTCAGGATAACAGTCCTGAACCAGATTTCAATGAATGCTCCCACTCTATAGATCTACTCAATCAAGCTATCAGCTCTATCCAGCAACAGATGATGCAGCTTTCCTTGCAGCAAGACTTTCTGATGAAACAAAATGTGGTCTCACCACCAGAGCATGCACAAACAGATAAAAGCACAGACTCCGGGATAGATCCAAATACACCCCAAACAGTATCCTCTACCTCAGACTCTAAAGCCTTTGCAGCTCACTTTGTAGATATCGGTGGCAGTAGTTCGATGCCTTCCCGCCGTCCTCCCAAACTTACTTCCAGCCAACGACACAAAGTAGCAGAGCGCAAACAAATGAAAGAAAAAAGCAAACCGGCTTTAAGTAAGTCCACCGACCCGCTCCAGGTAATCACGACTTCTTCACGGGAATCTAATGATGAAGAACTGGAGACAGCCAGTGCTGCTGAAGTACAGAGCGTTCAGAGGAGTGCTACATTCAGAGTGCATGGAAGCACTGAAAAGGGAAGTGCGCACTCTCCAGGCAAACTAAAATCACATAACTCGCAAGTTATGTTCAAGACATCTGAATCTGCATCACTGGAAGCAGAACAAGAGGTAGACCAAGCAGCCAACTACAGCAAACAGAATGACTGTGCCGATGAGAGCGCCAGGATCAAGAGTCAGCTGATCGAGGTGGACCTGTCAGAGCTAAAGGATCCAGTGGAGGATGCCGGCGCAGATGTCCTAGAAAGCTCAGCAGAAGCCGAGCAGAAAGGTGTAATAGGCTTCTTCTTTAAGGTAAATCCAACTGTTATTATTTTTGTTGTTGTTTATTGACATGTACGGTAGCTTTCTTTGACTTCTCAACATTTCACACCCCTTTTAAATAACGTGTTACATTACAACTACAAACTACTTTTAAAGGGATTTTTTTTTTGATAGACAACACATGCAATGTAAAACTGTGATGTTCAGGTAAAGGATACAAGGTCTTTAAAATGAAACAAAATAGACTGTGTATATTTTTTTAAGCCCCAATAAGTCAGCACTGGGTAAAGTACCTTTAATTACAATTACAGGTGAAAGTAAGCATTTGTCTACACGGGTTGCACCTCTAGCGAGTGGAGGACACTGCATTTTTATTTTCTTGCGTTCTTCCTTGCATTTGTTTTGGGGTTTTTTGGTTTGGACTTTGACTGGGACAGGGTTCCGCAACTAGGGTGAACAGATCCCATTTCACCACATGTGGGACAAAGAACATGTTTTTGTGTGACAATGTGAGACATCAATGCATCAAGGAGGTCTTAAACAACTTTAAAGAACTTTAAAATTTCTGTTTTGCCCCTTTGCTTATAACATTACTATGCTTTGCCATCTGGTTGATTCAGTAGTACATAAAAACCTGCAATTAAAAACATAACAAATATATTGCATTATTAAACTTTTCCAAGTTCTCTCACATGAGAAAACAAAGTAATCTAGGAGCTTTCATACTATTTCAAAGTGCCTTAAGTTAACACACCTGACTGTGTATAATCAAACAGAACGGTCAGGTTTATAATTGTTCTTTCAAATATAGTATTTTAATGTGCCTTGTCTCATAATAATTTAACTTTACTAATCTCACATTGGAGAAATTTCATTGGGTGGCACCCAGGAAGCAGTGTGGGGTTAAGAGTCTTGTTCAGAGACCCAGAGTCGCAGTCTTTGGGAGTGGGGCTTGAACTCAGAAGCTCAGGATTCCAAGCTCTATGCACTAAACATTAGGCCACCACTCCTCAACTCTGCAACAACATGGAGCAACAACATAATACCAGGACATCTCCAAACGCCACATAAAGAGTTTTCTCGAGTAGAACAATATACATAACCACACATTTAAGTAGAACATGCACTGAAATACTGTAGGTTACATTTCTGAAAAAAACAAAACCCATTCAGCTAGGAATCACACCCTGTAGATTAACTGCATAAAATATATGTTTTTGGAAATGATCTTCATTTACTGGACAATTTTAACCAAAGAAAAATGAACAAAACCAGAAATATGACTCAAAACTGGTCAGAAGGAAAAAAGAACTTAAATGAAATAAAAACATTTCTTCAATTTTTCTCCATCATAGTAGAAATCAGTGCTCTTCCAGCACCAAGGAGAGAAACTGGCTGATTTTTTATTTTTTTTAAATGTTTTGTCAGTCAAACGTCTTTCAGTTCTCTCCATCACAGACAATGCACTTTCAGCACCACAGAAAGCACCTGCCTGTGAAACACAAGAAAAGAGCACAGTCTTAAAATCCAGCACCACTCTGGCTCAGTGCTCACAATATTCTAATCTATATCTTAGACAGCTATCTTGCCTTAGATGTTCTTGGCTTTATACTGCTGGCTTGAGCGTGCAGCTTCTAATAAGGCCTTCTGCTTAAGTGCAAAGCTGTAGAATTCTTTGCAACTGTATTGCAAAGTTGCAAAGTTGGTCTTGACTTGAGTATCCCTCTTGATGAGCTCCAACAGCGATGGTTCTTCTGCTCACTCTAGGCTGCAGTCATGTGGGAAAGCATTCTTTCTGAAGTAGCACTGGTTATGAGGATGCTGAAGAGAAGGGATGCAAAAGCAGTCAGATTCGATACAGTCTTGTAGAAGTTGGAAAAATCATGTTTGATTGTTTCTGTCTTTTGGTCAAGAAACCGTTGGATAATAGAACTGGTCTTCATTCCAAAGAAGGAATAAATTTTTCGGAGCTTTGCCTTGAGAGTGAAAATTATGTCATATAGCTCACAGATGGTCCTATCCTGTCACTCCAACAGAAGCAAAACATCATAGAAGATCTTCACTATGTTATTGTTATTTGTTAATGTTAAAGAATTAGGAAAGGTTCAAGGGAGTTGTTCTAGGGCATTGCATGTTTGATCTGCATCATGTGTTGTTATTTAAAATTTTTCAGGATGATGAGAAGGCAGAGGATGAAATGGCAAAACGCCGTGCCGCCTTCCTCCTCAAACAGCAGCGCAAAGCTGAGGAGGCTAGACTCCGGAAACTGCAGCAAGAAGCAGAAAGTGAGATAAAACGTGATGAGGCTCGGTATGTTCTGGCCAAGATTCAAACACAGAAAGTCCAAAAAGATCCAAAAAATATTAAAGATAATTTTTTTTTACTTCTTGTGCTATTTACTCAAGACGGAAAGCAGAGGAGGACCGTATTCGTAAAGAAGAAGAGAAGGCCCGTCGAGAGCTTATCAAACAGGAGTATCTGCGGAGAAAGCAAGAAGCTCTTATGGAAGAACAGGGTCTCACCAAGCCTCGCACCAGGACCAAACCTCGGAGGAACAGACCCAAATCCATGCATCGGGGAGAAACCAGCAGCCTTCCTAAAGGATCCACAACTCGTAAGAACATTTGTTTTACTTGAGTAGTGTCCTGTGTTGTCTTCATTTGTGCACCTGTTTGTGGGCCTGCTGTGTCATCCTGTAAGAGTGCGCATGTGTGTCATGCAGGTGATTCTCTGAAGGTGTCAATGTTAATCAAAAACCAGAGTTCAGGAGCAGCCTGCAGGGGAGGTGAACTTTCCTACCTGCTCTGCATGACATCTATCAATAATGCAAACTGCAAAGAAAGTCTGCAAAGAAAGTCCATAGAATAAAGATGATATTTCTTATATATAGGCATGCTTTTTTCAATCCTTTTTTTTTTGTTTTGTTTAATTAATAAACAGGGTTTTATGAATCATTATGAATTAACAATATTTTGTGTGGCTTATCTAGTAAGGTAAATGCTTGTTTTAAGATACAAGTAGTGAAAGTAACTGGTAATACCTTCTTCTCGCTCCCTTATTAGCTGATCTGAGCTTCAGTCATCGAGGATCAACACTGTCGTTGGTGACTGATGCAGACAGCGTCATCTCTGGTGGGGCAGACTCAAACAGGTGACAACTTGTGTTTGTTAATGCACTGATCAGATTTAAAATCCTGCATCTCTATTTACATATCTATTTTTTTTAATACATATTTACAAGGGCTGCATCTGTGTGCTCTGTGGATTCGTTCCCTATGCTGAGCAGGGCATCCAGCAGGAACATGGACCGAGACTGGGAGAGCGCTTCCATAGCCTCATCAGTCATTTCAATGGAGTACAGTGGTGAGTCAGAAACAAAAAATGACAAGACAAAACACCTTTTTTTTTTATTCATCCTCACCTGCTGCCAGAAAATTTTCCCTAAATAAATACATTGATCTACTACCATCCAAGAAATAATCCCGTAATATTTTCACAGTAACAACGCTGTGGCAAGCCATTTTGATATGTACTAATTTTACTGAATATGTATTCCTGATAAAAGAAAAAAAAAAATTTTCTTTGTCTAAATGACCATTTCATGCAAACTGATATTCTCCACATCTAGAATAAACATTCTGGATGTCTAGAAATTTATTTCAGATCTCCATATTCCTAAAATTACTGGTCAGCATTTGCATTATTTTATTAATGAATAAAATTATTTTCAGATATCATAAGTACATTTTCAGTCAAGCTGATAAATTTCAGAATGGCCAGTTAAAATGTGTAAACATTTCGAGATATATAAAATAAATATTTTATTAGTACAACTTAGTTGGTTTTTTTTACCGTCTAAAATTCAGTTTCTGCTACAAAAATGTAATTTAGAAAATAAATTGTTACAGTTAGGTCTAGGAGTGTTATTTTAATCAGGAAAAATCTTATTTTAGTGACCCTCAAAAGGAACAACAGTGAGGAGAGTTCTTTTAATAAATGGTAAAACGGCCACTTGATATAAACTTACGCATTAAATGGTGCAACAGTCTTCTCCTTTTCCTCTTCCTCTTTGTAGCTCTAGCACTGCTTATCTGTCCTATAAACACATTCTCATCTTTTATTTTAGTTTTTTACATTTCTGAATTAAAATCTCTAGTTATAGCGGGGTGAAATAGGCTCTTCCTGTTGCCTGTTGTCATGGTTCGCACGTCCTTAACTCTGAGTGGACCTAGTTAAAATTGATTGAACTTATTGCTAGCAGCTGTTGTGATACAGAACACTCAGAGTTCCCGACTTTAGGCTAGATCAATTTAGATTTGCGGATATGAATCTGAGTTTTTACACCTGCTTCATGAAATGGACCCCTGGTCAAATAAATGACAACAGAACACAATCAAACCCATTCTGGCTGTTTAAATGAAGGTTGCTGTTAGCACAATACAAAATCCTCTTAACAGGCTGGTTGGACATCAAGTGGTTGTTAAGATCAAGGTGAACGGAGATTTAATTTTATCTCTCTTTTTGTCCTTTTGGAGAATTGATGTAACAGAATGAGAGTTGAGAGATTTTTGTAGCCTTCCTGCTGTAGAGGTTATTTCCCACAGCGGTGTTAGAGAGCAGTCGCTGTTAAATAGAATAATCAATCAATCTTTATTGTCAACTACAATTTGCATTGTAATCGAGATTACTGTTTCAGTAAAAAATAAAAGAATAAATGAAAAATTAAATACCTAACAATTCAAAATAAAGGCAGTATTGCTAACGTTATGAAAAAAAGCAGTTTATGTGTCAATTTCTAGAGAATAAACAACTTTTCTTTGGGGTTTAAAAACACTGCTGATGTTTCGAAATCTATAGACAGTTTAAAACAGAGCACCTTTGCTGTAATGTCTTACTGTTACATGCTCAAACTCCATACATCCATCCATTTTATTTACACGCTTAATCCCAAGGTGTGCAAGGTGTGCTGGTGTCTACGGGTGAGAGGCGAGGTTCACCCTGGTCAGGCCGCCAGTCTATCACAGGGCAACACAGAGACAAACATTCACACACACACTCACACCTAAGGAGAATTTAAAGAAGCCAATTAACCTAACAGTCATGTTTTGGACTGTGGGAGGAAGCTGGGAATTGTACCCAGGGCAGTGCTACCCACTGTGCCACTGAGCAGCCCATGCTATAAGTCATGCTCTCTAGCACTGCTTCAATATGTTGGAAAACACAAACTACTTTCAAACAGCTTTTCTTAACTCTCTCCTTCCCCTGACTTAATTTCAACAACCCATGAGTTCAGTTTAAGCTTTTCACACATTGATAACATCTACACTGAAGGGCTTTATCTTCAGGGTGACCTGATGCAGTCAATAAAAGAAGGTTGGGTTTGTGAATTTCCAAATTGCTGGTCACTGCTCAGTTTAGGCAGATCAAGCAAAAAAATTAACCTTAGCCATTTATATTTTCCATAGCTTTTCCATGGACTAGATTGTTAATAATATCAAACTTCTGATCCAAATTATTGAGGAGAGTGATTCAATTTTTATGTGTGTATTTTTTTTGTGTACAGGTCCTAAACTCTTCAAGGAACCAAGCTCCAAATCCAACAAGCCAATCATCATCAATGCCATCGCCCACTGCTGCCTGGCTGGGAAGGTTAATGAGGTCCAGAAGAATGTTATCCTTGAGGTCAGTGAAATAACCCAGGATAAATCTAAGCTGTGCTCACAAAGCTTCCTGCATTTTGTTTGATTTTCTGATCATGTGTGTTTTTGTCTCTTGTTATTATTTCCAGGAAATGGAAAAGTGTGAATCCAACCACCTCTTCATCCTCTTCCGCGATGGCGGGTGTCAGTTTCGAGCCATTTACACATACTCACCAGACACCGAGGTGATCGTCAAGTACACGGGCACAGGGCCGCGCACCATCACCGCCAAGATGATCGACAAGCTGTACAAATACAACTCAGACCGCAAGCAATTCACCGTGATCCCCGCCAAGACTGTGTCTGTTAGCGTGGATGCTCTGACCATCCACAACCACCTGTGGCAGATCAGGAGACCAGGGAGCGCTCGGAGAAAATGAGCAAAAATGACACTGTTTGTGTTTAATAAGCTACAGTTGGGCAGGACCCAAAAAAAGTACAAACTTGGAGAAGATTGATGGGATTAGAAGGAAAGTTAGATGATCTATGGCAGTGTGAGTATTTAACACCCACTAACTCACTGTACTCTGTCTTTTCAATTCGTTACCTTTTATTATGCATGGTACACTTATTTTAATTTTATCATAATCCAAAGCCACCTACCGTAGTCTTGTCCCGCTAAATCTCCTCCCAGAAGCAAACATGCTATGCTACTGATGCAAAGTGCAGCTTTAGGCAGGCTGTGATGTACCAAGTCAGGACTTTAAAGTTTGTTAACTCAGCTACGCATTTAAAAGCAAAAAAAAAACAAACAAAAAAACTAGTGGGATTCCTTCACACTGGTACCTACTCAGACGATGAGCTTTGAGCATACGGATGGGTTGAATATTAGCAGTATTGGTCTAGTTTAGGGTGTGTGCAGAAATGAATGATTGTGTCAGTAAGGGTTCAAGCATTGCTTTAAATTGTTATTTTATTTTGTTAATTTTATTCAATATTGAGTCTCTTTGTTGTTAAAAGTGAAACCAGGACCAGTAACATTGGTTTCACAGTAAGGGAAATATTCTACTATTCATCCTACACATAAAGCATTTTTTCAAATTATACCATCTCTCTGTGAAAATCCATTAATCAAAAGCAACCAAGTTATGTTGCCAAGCAGACGGCTTTTGCTCCTATTTTGTTGTCTGGTCAGGCATTAATGTTTGATGCAGCCTCGGTGGCTCAGCTATTTCCTGCTGATGAGCAGTTGTCAGTGTTTGGTAAAATGTTTGGAAAAGAAACTGCACTATACTTGATATATTTGTTTGCTGCATTTTGTACATTTTTGAACAATATTTTCTGTACATTATTTACAAGTTCTGTTTAATAAAAAAAAGTAGGCACTATTTTAAAGTTTCTTATGTTAGAGAGATCTTATGTCTGATGATTTCAGTTGTATATTTTATGTTTATTTATTTATTTTAAAGAGATATAATAAAGTGCAACAAGAAATTTTTCTTGTTAAAGTTGGACCAGTTGTATCAGTTCTTTATAAACCAAATATATTATCTTCTTTCTTTGCAGGTCTCTCAGTCTTAGTATTATCATACTTTTTTATTCTAACTGCATGTGATTGTAGTGTATGTTTGTAAAGGTTGTATTGTTTCAAATACAGCTAAGAGTTAAAACAGTTAATTGAAATGTAGACAAAAAGAAAAAAGCTTTTACTCAATCACCAGGTGAAAAGATTCTTGTAAAACATTTTTCTCTCTACATCCATTGCGTAATCGACCAACACATAGTAGTGCATAATATCAGGTGGAAGGAAAACCATCCAGTTTGTATCTGTGTTATGAAGCTGTGATAGTGTCAGAATTTATACTAAATGTCGGGTAAGGCACTTTGGTTTTGTTGCTCCAAAGCAAGTTAGTTGGGATAATATATTTTATATAAGACACATAGTTACTCTCTTTATAATTTCTTAAAGGTCATTTTAGATAATGTTTGAAACAATATTTATGTATCCATCCATTTTCTCTTACCTAGTCATGTCAGGGTCGCCCATAGACTGCCTACCTCCGGCAGTCAATGAGCGAGATGCGGGGTACACCCTGGACAGGTCACCAGTCTGTCACAGAAACATTTATGCACTTTTTATAAATATGAAGAAATCTCTGAAGTGCAAAGTAACTGGTCAAAAAATAAAACTGTTACTCATCTCAAACCCTTCAAAATTGGTGTATATGTAACATGCTGACTATATATGATAACAAAATAGCAATATGAGCATTCTTTACTTTTTATTTTTTCAGTAATAGAATACTGTTTATTGATCATTTATAATAATTTCTGTGAAGCCATCGGGTCAAAATGAACAGAGTATAAAAGGAACACAACTCAAACCACTCTATGTATTTTCAAGCACTTTAATGTGCACATAAAGCTATGTTTAAGTACAAATTGAGTCAACACTGAAATGGAAAAAGAGATACACACTTTTGTCAAGCAATCACAACATGGGGCTTTAAGATTATAGTAGGAGAAATGGGCATGGACCCCTTTACAGATTCTAACTGCATTTACATAAATAAAAAATGTATAACAATTAAACTGTTTACATTTAAAACAGGGAAGCAGTCATTATTTTGTGGCTAAAATAATATATAGGTGGCTATGGTTACAGTATAACAAACATATCGGTTATATATCGATTTTCAGGTAAAGCTTTAATAGAGATTCTCTTGATCTAATAAGAGTTTGCTTAACAAGTTAATTTTAGCTTATTAGTCAGACAGGCTAACTGCTTTGGCAGCCTGCTGCTTAACATGCATGCCACTTATAAGACTGACTGCTGGATTTCTCTCCTTCAAGGTAAGGAAAAGAGAAGTAACCTACTTTAACAAGACAGCTGATTGGCGATGCACAGATAAAGATGGTCACCTAAATATTTCAGATCAAGTAAATTATAGTATGTAAACTAAATATTTATAAAAAAAATTTAGCTTTAGTTTTAATAACAGAACCAAACTTATTTACTGGCTGACATGTAGAATCAAGACGGTACTTAGAATTTGAAATATAAAGCAATTTATAAGGTTTTGGGGCTTTGGAGAACCATGGTTGGATCCATAAACTACAACTGGAGACAAAATGAATTAAAGGGGAGGATTCTCAGGGACTACAAAATTACTGCAAAGCTGAAACACATCAGGAGGGTCGCAAAAAGAAGGACAGCTCAGGCCTGGCAGGCCTCGATTGCCTCAAGGTCTGTGTTGTTTAGTTTGCAAATGTAAGAAAGAGAATGGAAGTTCTATGGATGGCAAAGTTCTAAGGTCAAAAAGACTCCTGAATGAAACAAACACAAAGGACCTGTCTCACAAAATTCTTGATTGTCCCCAAAACAGGGTAGAAAATATCTGTATCTATCTATAAAAGAGAAATGTTGAATTTTTTTAAAGGTGCAAGTTACTTTTCAAGCCAAAGTAATATAACATTTCTTAACAGCTAAAACCATGTATTCTAATATCTAACAGACAATCCTGAGGGAGAATGTTTATTAGTTTGAAACCATTAAGGCTGAATTAAAACATGTCTGCTAAGAGGAGGGCGTCAACATTCCTCTGCAGTGGTGTAAAAGACAGAATACCGGCTATTGAAAAAGGTAAGGTATAACTTGTTGCTGCAAAGGTTGGTAAACCTTAAAATGATTTTCTCCATTAATGAATGAAAACACAATTCAAAACAGCTTTTGAAATCACAGCAGGTTTCATAGTACTGGCGAGATCTGCAGACATTTAGGCCTCTTATTTAAAGGACTTACATTTATAGAAAATACTTCATGGGAAATAGTTTCGATTCTCTAAAACATGCACGACACCAAAGAGTGCATGCCCAAACCCACAAAAAAAAAAGAAAAAAAAAAAAAAACACAACAAAAAGTACTTTAGAATACTAAAGATCAATCTCAACCTGTTAATAAAGCTGCAGAGTCCTCAGGAAAATAACACTTTAAACAAAGGAAACAAACAGAAATAACTAGCATCATTATATACATACATAACCCATTAACATAGTCCTTATTGGCACTAATTAAATTAAATTTTAGCTACAAAATAAACATCTGAAACTTTAATGCTCATTTTTATTTAAGTCACTTAGGGTTGTTTGAGTTTAGCAGACTTTTAAACAGACAAATGTGTCAACCATGGAAAGTCAAAAGACAACTTAAAGCCTAAATATTTTCGATTTTTTTGCTGAGAACTGTATAAGCAGATGTCTGTCATTGTCTTACTCTCCTGTGGTACCCTATGTTTCAACAATGTAAGTCTTAGGTAAACTGTAGATACACATCTAATAAGTCTACGGTATTTAGACTTGATGAAGCTTTTGTATGTACAGCATTTGAAGCAAGATGAGTAAAATTGCAAACATGATATCCAATGGGATCAGACAGGCAGTAGGCACTCACATTATACATTTGTGGGTTTCAACACTAAAGGAACCAAAGACCAAATTGTCTTCTTTATATTCCAACTGAAAGGAGGCCATCTCGGTTAAAAGTCAGCATTATGTCAGAGTGGGGTGTCCTCTCTGGACTCCTGTCTCTCTTTTAGGCTACTGCTGTGGACGGGCGGCTCATCCGGAACGTGCGCCAGAGGGTCAGAACGTATCAAATATCTGTGAGAGAATAGAGATGTTAGCAACAAAAACATTACTTTAACTCCATCATCGATTCTTTAGTTTCTGACCTTTAAAAATAAAAAGGTAAAGGAAGATCAAACTGAGATATTTTTTTATTTTATTTTTTATGAATTGTTGAAAAATAGATACTTTATGGCAATTAATAATGTCATTCTGCTTGTATAAATCACTGATGAGAATGGGCTGTGGAAAATAAATGTTTAAAAGGCAAAAAAGCATGAATTTTCAGCAACAACAAAAAAAACTTTGCTAAATGTTGATAAGTATGGCTAATTTTTGCTAAAAGTGGAACTATTGTAGCAGCTTATTACCGGTACTTTAAACTTGCTTGCATCCATAATTACAACAAGTAAAGCAATAACGCTTAGTCTGCTTATTCATAAGACATTAATGCAATGATATACATACTCCAAAAGCTGCAAAATGCTTTGTTCCTTGCTGCTACTAAAACAACTGGCAGAGTCCTCATCTCCTTAGTTCCTATTATGATATTTATCCTTACAAATTAAACTTGAAACACTAGGAGGAGCCAAAGGAACACAATTTTACAAGAAATTCACTTTCTTATTTTATGTCCACAGGTCATTTTAAAATTGATCATATTCCTTTTTACATATTATTTTAATCACACAAGAACCTCAAATTAGTACATTTTTGTCCAGATTTTATGTGACTGATCAGCACAAGGTGGTGAATAATCAGGAAGTTACAAAGAAAGGACATGATTTTACATTTTTGTATATAATTATAAAAAGTGGATAGTATTAGTCACACAAGCAGCCAAGAGGCGCATGCGATTTTACATTTTAGGGGTAGAATGTATCAAGACAACTTTTCTCTTCTTTATAATGAGGAGCAAGGGCGTAGGTTTGATTTCAACTTTGGTAGGGACACTATTGGTTTTCATTTTCATTGGTCTGTCATTGGTCCTATGCAAAAAAATGGATGCCAAAATGCATGTTTCACCTTGTTTAATTTAGTAAAAAAAATCTTTAAGGAACCTTTGTCTATCTGATTATTAATCGATTAATCAAAAAAATAATCAACGGATTAATCAATTTGCAAAATAATCATTAGTTGCAGCCCTAATTTTATGGTAACATTCCAAACACATTTCTTTCATAATACAGCACCGAAGGGCAGCTGCTTCACCCTAAGGCTGCCCTGCAGCATTATATCTGTGTTTCCTACAGTCATATAATGTTTCTATTATAGAAGTGG
This sequence comes from Cyprinodon tularosa, assembly GCF_016077235.1. Lineage (NCBI taxonomy): Eukaryota > Metazoa > Chordata > Actinopteri > Cyprinodontiformes > Cyprinodontidae > Cyprinodon > Cyprinodon tularosa. Next base: position 718,307 of record NW_024039718.1, on the reverse strand, counting down.
GTTTTTAATTGTAAAGGACTAAATGTAAAAAAAACCTTTCATCATCCTATATTGCTCGTCTGGCTGTTTAAATAGCTCATTATGTCTTTTTTCTTTTTTAGTGGCATCATCTACAAAACACAACACTAAGAATGAGCCTAAGTTTTTTCAAATATAAAATCACTTTTAACAATTATAAAAAACAATATAGCACTATCTTATCTGTAATGTAATAATATCCAAAATAAACAGCCAGATTCAAGCATTATTTACCAGACAATGTTTGCACTAATTTACTTATGGACCGTGTGGAAATCTTGAAAAATAGAATCAAGGTAAGTAGGGTTCATCTGTTTGTCTTTATCCTATTTCTAGAAGTAGAAGTTAATTAAATAGCACTATTTAAATATGGAAAACAAAAAATAGCAGATCTTTAGCATCCTTCTCATGTTATGTTCTACAAAAGAAATAACACCTGTTATTTATACCTGAACTGCCATCAAAAATGTAAACATTAATAGCAAGGAAATATTGGTAAAAGGGAATCAGAAATGTTGATAGTTTACAGTCTTTGTTCATTTTACCAGCTGTTTTTTGAACCCCTGTCTGACTCAGAATATTTAGTTTTATAAAGAAATCCTAACGTTGGTTACTTTCATTTCTCAAGTTCATCAAATCCAAACCCTCTCCTGCTTCTTTGCAGAACTGCAATCAGCAGCTTTCACCTGTTCTAGCGTAGATGACATTTAGTTTTTTAATTGGGACTAGTTTCGTGGCCTAATATTAATTTTGGTAACCGCCGTATTCTAGCGTAATTTTAATTTTGCGCTCCAAGCGCGCGCGCACACATAGACGAGAAAACAAGCAATCAGAAAGAGAGAAGGAGGAACTTAAGGTGGAAAAATCATAGAGTGGAGTTAAACATTGCAGTACAGTTGGTGCGATGCTACGTAAAATGTACAGGAAAGACCAGGCAGCTGCAGCTACCAGGCAGAGGAGCTGCAAGAGGAAAATGTTTGCATGTTGTTCACATGCAATTGTTGGTAGGGACAATTAGGTCGGTCCACAATTTTGGTAGGGACATGTCCCTATGGTCCCTATGCAAACCTACGCCCATGATGAGGAGAGAAAAGCCATTGGTGAAATCTGTCTTTAGGAATCAGGGTTTACATTTACAACAAGTTGAGTACTGTAGGGATCCCAACAAACATGGTAAGAGATTCTCTCGTCAAATGAGACCAACATTAAACTTTTTGGTCAACATGCAAATTGCAGTATATGCGGAAAAGCTATCACTAGATATCACCCTGGCAGCAGGTAAAACATTTTTCTCTAGATAGGTATAACTAGGTGATATACCCCAAAGATCTGTTCAAGATGAGACTGTAGTAGAAGGTATTGACTTTAAAGGGGTGAATACAATCAGACACCATGCTTTCCAGATTTTAGTTTGGGAAGAAACTAAATATTATATTTTATTTCTGTCTTACCTTCAGTGTGTTTGTGTTGGTTAATCAGATAAAAATCCCAAATAAAACACATTTAAGTTATGATTGAAAAGTGAATTTTTAAATAAAAAATTTCAACTGCTGTGAATATTTTTTTAAGTCATGGCAGTACACATATTTGCAGGGTAATGCAACCAAAAAACATATAATGCAAAAAAGAAAAATATACACTGTCGCATTTACTTACACAATGTCATTGATCTCCAGTCTGGTGTCATGAGAAGGGTTGATGAGTACATAGGACAAAGTGTTCTGGTGGTCATTCTGCTCATCTGAAACAAACAAAATCAGTCCAAAACGGTCCTATCTTCTGTATATTGAAAGCTCTAAAATGTTTTACCTTGTAAATATCCCAAATTGACTCTGTTCATGACATCACTGGCTGTCAGATTTGTCAGATCATCTGCATTTAAAAAAAAGGAACAGACATATTGAAGAATTAAACAAAGTCTTAAATGTAATGGTGATGTAGAAAAGAAAAATGTCCATAGTTACCGTATCCAGAAGTGGGAAGGCCCAGATGCCTCATACGGTTACGGACCAGCTCAGACAGCTCTTCCCTCTCAGACCGTCTGTAGAGGTTAAGACGCTGCTGAGCTATGCGCTGCGCGTGGTCTTTACTCGAGTCTCGGCTGCTTCCCTGCCACCTCACGCTTTTCTTACTGAGACGCCGTGCCCATTGCATACTCTTCTTCCTCAGCAGGGGGTAATCTGATGGGTCATTGCTGCGAGACTCGTCCCCTCTTTCTTTTGTGTCTTCACAGTCGTCTACACTCATTGATACCTGGGACTTAATAATGATGTAAGACTTCAACAATTTCCTCTGAACCAAGTGGTCATATGTTGGTCTACTTTGATATAATCTCACCTCTGAAGTGGTGAAAATGTGGGACTCTGTACGATAGATGCCAATAGGAATTTCAGCACTAGAGGAGCAAAGTTTTTGGAAGAGTCTCCCATAGGTACCAATCCATAAATCCTCTTCTGTTATTTTCATCTGAAAAAAAAAAAAAATCAACTTTAAAAAAAGTTTCTTCAATTCAACTGTGTTTTTCTGTATATAACTCTACTTTCTACAAAGACACTTGCAAAACTATTCTAATCCTTTATTTTTACCCATTAAACCACAGGTCAACCATATGTTTAGTTAGATTTTATGGGATTGCCCTAAAGTGGTCCACATAAAGAGGAAGAGAAAGGAACAATTATGGAAGTAGTTTAAGTAGAAATCCTTTGTAGAAAGAAGAAGTCTCATTTCTAGTTCGACTCAATCTATTCCATAAACGTGATGGTGGCAGCATCATGCTGTGGGAATGCCTATCTTCAGTAAAGAATGACAAGGTGGTCAGAGTTAAAAGGAAGCTAGGTGGGAATAAATACATGGAAACTCTAAATGAAAATGTTAGAGGCAAAAAATTGAGACTGATAAAGCAGTTTACCTTTCAATTAGACAAAGACCCAGTGGTTGGAAAAAACTATTTCCTATCACAACATTAATTACGAGTCTTCAGAAAAACTCTATGAAAGTCGGCTCTCCTCCTATTTAAGCCTGTTTTGTTGAAATATCCTTGATGACTGAGAATTTGCAGGGGTATGAATACTTTTGCAAGATATTTGTGACTCACAGCACAAAGGAAGCCTGATCCAGGAGTGGTGTCCAGTCCCAGCAGAAGTCTAGCAATAACAATCATGTAGTCCTTTACAAAAGACTGAAAAAGAACCACGTAAAAAGCTGTTCAAATTGTTTGTTGATTTAAATATAGCTGACAAAATAAAAGCATAGTATAAAGAAAAAGTTTACAAGCAATGCTTTAGTAACTGGGCACAAGAGGGCACTTCTGACTTTTGTGAGGTGCAACATCTTTCTCTGTTGATGTGAAGCACATTCTAATACCTGGTGTTCAGGAGAGGGAGGCTGCATGTTGGGTTTTAGTTGCCTACCAACCTGATAGAGGAGGGTATCCAACATGCTGATGCTGAACACTCTGCCTGCAGCGAAGGGCAGGCGAAACATGAAGGCCAGGTTGGAGCCTTTGTCTCGCTCTTTCTGTGAAACATGAAAAAATCAGAGTCGTTAAATTATAATTCACCATGCAGTTCATACAAGGGTAACCTGCTTTCCTGACCTTTTCCAGCTTTGACAGAGCCAGCGAATAGCAGTCCTTTGCTCTGAACTGCATGAACCTCATGTTGGATGGATGTGTAAGCTCAGTGATAATACTGAGACTTGGAAATAGCCTGAGGTTTTAGAAGTGAAAGAATTAGTGCATGTGGTGTTACATCAACTGAACACTGATTTATGCATGTTATCCCATTCAACTGGTAAATTTATTTTACCTGAACATAGTTTGTACATTGACAATAGTTTTTGCATCAGCCATGTAGTCCTCCTCTGCACTCATTGTACTCTCTTTATCAACCACAACCAAGTTATCCGCATATATAATTCCACACTGGAGCAGACTGTCCAGACTGCAACACAGGACAATTTTCCATTAATACAACATATGAAAAATATCTAAGCATATATGTTGAAATGATTGAACAAAAACATGAAATATTTTTGAAAAAATTAAAATATATTTTCTGCTACTATCTTACTTGTCTATGGACCCAGCCATGTAGTACACCATTGGGAAACAGCAAATGGCTTCCAGGAAGTGATTATCAGGGCTGTGGGAAGAAAACTGAAAATGAAAATTAGGAACTTTCTTTTTTTTTCCCAACAAAAGATTTGTTGCACAGACTCAGAATTGAGAAATATTTATTATGTTAAATATCCAGAGAAAGCCTTTGAGGAAACAAAGAAGTTGATTCCCACAATAGGAGTTGTCTTTTGTTTCTTTTCTTTGTCTCTGCTACTATTCATCTGTGCTGTTTGTTTCTCGAGTCAAAATTTACATTTTCAGTTTTAAGAAATATGTATCGAATTCAAACAAAATTTGCTAAAGTGTATAGTGTGGATAAAGGCAATTCCAAGTTATTTTAAACACAGTCCCTCACTTCATTTAACTCCTTATACCTGTTGTGAAAGTACTGTCCTTTTTCTGTGTGCGGATATCACTCTGTGTTAAGTGTTTCATAGGCTTTTAATAAGTTTTTTGCTGCCCTACGTAGATCTGGGTTTTCCCTAACAATGAGATCCAAAAGTAAGTAATAACTTGGAAATATTCATGAAATAAATGTCAGATTTTCGTTCTGTTTCAAATGTTCCTATTCATAATTTCACATATTCTTAACTGTTTATATGATTACAGCTGGGACCCCTTAGATGAATGCAAGATGTTTAGAATTAAAGCATTTGTGACACCTGCCAATCTTTTAAATATGTCTTCTCGCAGGAGAATGATTGAAATCCAAATGTTCATCTGGAGGCGGCTCCTTCTTATAGCTCTGTCATAAATGGGACAGATGGACCCAATATTCAATGCAATTCAGACAATTGGAAGTTTCAAATCATTTTTTGACGTAAAATAATGAAACAAACAAAACGGGACGCGGGCTGCTAAGGATAAGCAGACCACAGTGGCTGAAGGAAGGGGCGGAGCACCGCCCAATCACTGACACTCTGGAGGGAGAAACACAGGTAAGTGACCACGATCATCTGACAGTGGCTGAAATCTAGCCGATGGACTGCCCAACGACATGCTGTCCAAAGTGTCCCCAATGCAGCAAAATTAGTGAGCAGGCAGGAGGCTGATCCAGGTCAGAGAAACAATTCAAAATCGGACAATTCCGAGATCAAGGAGTCCGTAGCCCGAGCAGGGGTTCAGATCAGACAAGGAATAGACAGATCAAGGGTTCCAGGAATCCTCAGAGCATTCAGGCAGGTTAAGAGTTCTATGAGTCCAGCAGTGTGTCAGACAGACACGCTCAGATGAAGATAGGCAGGCTCAGTGGAAGAGACGAACATAGACAAGACTTGGTACCAGGATAAATGCCGAACTTTAAGCTGGTCTCCACCTTGGAGCCAGGATTACAGGAATTTAAAACTGACCTCCCCCATGTACCTCTCCCGTGTACCTCTCAATCCACTGGCTTCCGGGGAGGGGAATATGAACCAGGGACTTAACCAAAACGAATGAAGCAAACATGAATGCTGACATGAAAACATAACACAAATAAAATAAGAATACATTAATAAGTAACACGAATACCAACCAATAATGATCTGGCCCCGATAGCTGAGCTGAACAATATATACAGCAGCGGGAGAAGGTGACTAAGATAAATGATAATTAGAGAGCGTCGAGGCAATGGCAGGTGAGTGGAGTGAGTAATTAGATCAGCTACAGGGGCTGCGATTATGACAAGCTCTCCTCGTCAGCCTATCAGTTTAGATGAACAGGAGTGTTTTGGTTGATATGCATCTGTATCGTAACCTTTTTACTTTTTGAATTCTAGACTGAAAAGTGTGCTGTCGTATGTTCATAACTTGAAATATTAGTTTATATCATAACATTACTTTAAACCTCTCTGGTAATACATGATTGATTTTCTATGTTGGTTGGTCTTTATGTTTACCAATATAACACAAAAATAGAAGAACACATGGATTTATACTTAGATCATCTTCAACAAAGGAAGGCTTTGTTGAATAAATCGATGACTTTTCAAGGCAGCTGGTTTCACATGGTTTCATTTAGAGGTATTAGAAAATCTTATACATTAAATCACATTTTCCATTGAATGTTGGGGTTGCAATGAGACCAAAAAAGAATCAATGGATATTTTTAAGGCACCAACATTTTCAAAAAAAACATCCTAAATACATCAACATGTATTTTTATTTCATTGCTTCTTCAGACAGGAGTCGAATTCTGGAACTATCCTATCCTGCAGCAACTCGCAGACTCTTGGAAGTTGCTGTGTATTAGCTATCTCATTGGTTAGAGTCATTTCGGGCTGAGGGAAAAGACCATCTGGAGCTGAACACACTTAGAGAGACATTCAGACACTTAATCAGAGTCTGTCTTCTTCCACCTCCTTTGACATTGCATTGCATTTTGCATGTTCCCAATCCTGCTGACTTGAGACCCAAGGCTGTTGTAAGTGATTGAATTCCAAATGCGTGGGTGTTTGCATTTGTGTGTGCAAGACTGCTGGAAGGGAGGGAGCATAGAGCAACACGCAGGGAGCATTTATTGGTATGTATGTGTGTTTCTATGAGAGTTCTTTCAGCTTGCATGTGGGGGCTGAAAAAGGGACAAATCGGGGCTCTTCATGAAAGTTAGCACTATCAAAAGAAATCATTTTCTCCTCCTGTGGCAATGTATATCACGCAGGTTCAAGGCACAGCAAGTTTCCATGGTTACTGTCTGGTGGAACAGAGACTTTTTTCTTCCTTGTCACTAAAAACACAAGTAGCAGTGGTAATCTAATATCAGGAATAACAATGGAGTCCCACCTCCACAGCCTTGTCCTAAGTGCTTGCTGACGTGAGCCTTTCAGCAATCATAATTTTTCCCAGCATGACACGGCGGAAGTCTGAGTGAAGCGAAAAGCGAAGGAACAGTATGTGTGTGTTAAGAGCTTACGGGTTATCCAGCAGTAAGACAATGGGGTTCAGCTCCTTTCTAGCTCTGTAATAAGCTCTGAGAGGCACTATGAAGTTATAGAGACCGTTTCCTGCAGTCTCAGCCGACACAATGATCAGCTTGTTCTTAAAGCCATATGCCTTAGCATCCTCAAAGCTGTTGTGCATACAGCCCTGCACAAGCAGAAAAAAGAACAGGTGAGATATTTTAGGTATACTTTTACAATGTAAAGGACAGAGAGAGGACAGGGAATGATTGAACCAGCATGTAATTGAGTGACTAAGTTGAAGGAAAAATGACTGCCCACCTGGTCTAATCGTAGGCAGCAAAATGGTGCTTTTTCAGCTAACAGATGGCACAAGGTGGGCGAGCTCCCAATGTACGGAGAGTTGGGAGGATAACCTTTCACATACCTGAAAACAAATCCAGAAGGAATGAATGATGCATTTCATCAGAAAAGATTCTGTAAAATATTAGATTTCAGAAAGGCCAAGCTTGTGACCGGAGAAGACTAAATATTTTTGATATGTAAACATTTTTTTATTTTTCAATTTCGTTAGATATTCAAGTTATAATGTAATTGTAAAGATGAAAGTCTTTGTTAAATACAATATAGAAGTCTTAGTCTGTAATTTTTTTTTTATTGTATGCCTTTTTTTAAACCTACATTCATGAAAATCCTACAGTAAATGTTTTAATTTTGAAAGTAGAAACACTGACTTTTTTGGATATTCCTGCAAAGTCCCTAAAGTATAACTTAAAAATGTCAATAAATCAATTTCAGTCCTGAAAATAAATCATGTGTGTCCTTTATACACCGTTATATCGAAATTGCTTTTTTTCTAGATAATTTGATGACACCCTGTCTCCTCACATAAAATAAACATTCAAATTTGGAACTGATAATTTCTTTTTTTTAAGTGAGCAAATATTCTCAACCAGCAGGGAATCAAAATATTACTACCCTCACTGTAACAGGAAGATTCTGCTGTTCTTACAAGCCACATCATATCAAAGAAATTTATATCTTAGATTTATTTTATTTTTTTGCATTTTAAAGCTGTTTGTCTTGGGTTTGATCAAAAAAAATCTTTTGTTGTCCTATGATAAATCCCCAAATAAATAGCAGTTTGTGGATATAATGTATGAAACTGTATGTGCTGATAACTATTTTCACCTGGGTCCCACCTTGCATAATCTGCTCTCTGGCTGACAAACAGCACCAGATAATTGAAAGCAAAGTTGAATACATCTAGTTCTCCCTGCTGCCCTCTGGGGAGAGGCTTCGCAGCATCCAATGTACTGAACTGTTGAGAAAAGTCTAGATCAGGGGTAACCAATTAAAAACTAGCAGGGTCCAAATAAAGAAAATCAACAACCAGTAAAGGGCCGGAGACATTTTTAATTATCTGTTACTTTAAACAGAATTAAACCCTGAAATAAAATGATTTGTTTATGCATCCATGTTGTCCATTGACTTTTTAAATAAAAACAGATATATAAAAAAATTTAACATTTTTCCATTTTAAAATCTAAAGTGTTATTTTAAGTAGAAAACAAAAATCGTTCAGTTTGGTATATAGACAATTTCCTGATTGACATATTTTATTAAACACCTGAACTGACCGCTTGTTAATTTTATTTTTTATTTTTTTATGGCTTAATATGAGAAGTGGGCTTTAGGCTGCGCTGCAAGGCCTTTAAACCTGGGTTTGAATGGCGATAAAGCCCTTATAAAGCACATATCAAGGTGCTCATTTTGAGCCTGGATTGATATTTATCGTTGATTATTGTAATGGTGGGGAATCCTGCTTCACAGCATTAGGTTGAGCCAAACATACTCAAAATGTGAAGGTCATCTAATAACACGCCATTTCAATTTTCTGTCATCAGTCACACTTGCTTTCACTTTTTCTCATTGTCTTCTCCTTCTTTTGCACCGCCCAGCTTGCAACAGGTTTGGCTGTTGTGTCTAAAAGTAGACTGACACAGCTCATTGGCTAAATTGTACCCAATTGAGCCTGGTCGCGGGGCACTCTGGAGGGCTTTACCGTACAAACAGTAGAAGCAGCGCAAGTGAAATTAGACATTGCCATCTGACACCATGCAGTGATTTATAAATGTTTTAAATCAGGCTGGGTCCAGATTACTCAGCAGGTGGGTCTGGATCCGGACCACGGTCTGCTAATCCGGGACCTCTGCTCTAGATCATGTCACAGACTCTGACTGATAACACCAAACCAAAATTCTGCATATTTGTCCCATATATATTAAATGCTCTGAACTTCCATATCAATGTGTTTTCTGCAACATGTCTTTTCTTCCACGCTGTTAACAATTGATTACTGCTGCACTTTATGAAATGGAAATGTTCTGAAACCTGGTATACACTCTGTGTATACAAAATGAAAATAAAAGTAGTCTAAGTCTCTAAGACTAAGTACATTCTGGTGCCTCCTCTGTTTTCCTGCTCTGCCTTACCCATGCTACGGATCAGAACTACAACTTCTCTGTTCAGAACTACAAATCCCATATCAGAGAATCAAATTACTGTTGTGATTTGACATCGTCCATCCCTTTGATATCACATAAATTGCGTAATGTTTAAATCCTCAGAGAAAACCTTTTCTATCTCTCTTTCCCTGGACCTCAGTCCGGATGGAACAGAAAGACATGAATGCTACTGAAGATTCTCAATCATCCAGGTCATAGTCATTCCAAAAAAAGTAAAAAAAAAAAAAAAAAAAACCAAAGGACTTTCTTTTTCAAGTTTGAAGGCTTTTCTGAATTAAAAAAAGCTTCCCCGGATGGGAAGCGAAATGTCTTAAAACTTAAGACTTAAAACTGAAAGTTGGTTTGTTTTTTAACCTTTTTGGAAAGAGAGACCTAAACTTCCAGCTGGACATCACGTTACATCTGGTAAAATCTCTGGAACTGTAGTCCATTTTTGTTGTCATAAAGGACTACATTCCTCTTCGTAAGAGCTCTGAGCTGAAAATCCAGCACAGTCTTGAGTTCTGAGTGCTTCTCTTGAAAGCTTCATAAGTGCCACAAAACTTAAAGATTCCACAATACCACCTTTGGGGTACTTGTACTCAGTTTTCCTGTGTGACTGAGGTGGACATAAAACCTAGGCCTGCTGGAATGAAGCCGCCACTGAAACAGCTGCTCACACACTCACAAGCTTATATTTCTTGGCCTGTGGTTATCATCCTAGCCTTGCCGCTAATGTGCCAGGGTTAGCCCAATAGCAGTACCATGTTTTTTGCCTACTGGCTAGCTGCTATGCTATCGGTTGCTGTGGTAACAAAAGCATTGCATTCCTCTCATCACTGCTTGTTTTCCATCTGACTCAATGAATTAGCTTCATCAATTGTCACCACCTCGCTTTCTGATAGGTTCATCGTACTGCTGGCAGATGATACACCTGTCTGTTTATGTCTGCTAAATACTAGCAGGATGGAAACTTGGTGTATATAACCTAATTTCATCATGATCAAATGGTTTTGGTCCTTTTTTGTACAGGCATATAACGTGTTATGCACCTTTAAGGTTTTACAAATATATTTTGATCATGATATTTAAGGTTGGGAGTCACTGAGAAAAATGAACCCCTTACTCAGTGGGGGAGCGACCCTTTTCCTCTGTAAAGACAGTGTCATCTTCTGACTGGTCGCTTAAGAGGTCACATGGCAAGATGGAGGCAGAATCAGCAATTTCTTGGACTGGAGCAATACTGGGTCGGCGGCTGCCAGTACCATTTACAGCAGATGGGACCAGTTTGCCCCCTGACATGGTGGGTGGACTTGCATTTTGAAGATCAATGGCCACAGTACCTGCAAACACAACCATTCTGTCTCAGACATCACTGCATGGATTATCTTAACCTATCAAACTGTTTATCTGTTGTGACCTAAAACATCCAGCATGATGTGAGTCTCTTTCACCCATGCTTGCAATGATGCTGTGCACAGGAAGCTGTGAGGGCCCATCGTAGATTCCTCCGACAGGACGTCCTTTTCTCTCCTCCTGGTTGAAGATGAAAGCTGAGTTCTCCTCTTTGGTGATGTTGATGTAGTAGCAGGTATCTGTGGCAGCCATGATGTGGTGTGGACCAGGGTTCAGCAGAATGCTTTTGTTTTCCTCCCTCTTTATACCAATGAGACAGACACCATATCTGGAGAAGACATACCCAATGTTAGCATGCATTGCTACAGCTAAAACATAGTTTGTACAGCTGTTAAATAGTTTACGATGACACCTACAGTGTTGAGAAATATTGGGCAAATTACTTTTGATTGTCTTAACTGGTTGCAATATAAGCCTAAAGCAAAGCCTTCCTTAATGTGCTAATGAATCTTGATTTTTATCACCCGGGTGGAGTAAATAAAATCTTGACAAGTTTTGCTCTTACATATATAATGTATACTTTCACACCCTTCATATCATTTGATCTTCCTGCTGACACATGGTGGTATCCTACCATTGAAGCCAAATTGTTCAGAAATTGCTTTGATTTTAATGATACACTTTAAGGGGGATTTAAATGTAGTCCCTTTTATGTATAATAAGAAAAAAATTAAAGAAATAATTAAAGCAAACAAAATATCTAAAATTTCAACTTGCCAGCCTCAGATGAAGATATTTTAGCTTACGTGTCAACTCACTTCTTGTGAGCATGAAAGGAGGCGTAGGTAAAGCTTTTGCCATTATACTCTCCAAAGAACTTGCTGTCACACAGTCTGATGTGGTAGACCTCGTTGCCAGAGCAACATCCATACATCCTCTGCCACTGCTCTGGAGACTGCTGTCCTTCTCTGCAATTGATTCAGAGAGAATACGATTTAATCCATAAGCCAAATATCTTTTGAATCTAACATAGGAAAATTAAAAAAAACATGATTTTACCCAAGGATCTACTTTTAAGAAAAGGAAAAGATCAATAACCAAGTGAAAACTCTGATCTCTAATTCTCCAAACTCTCTTTATGCACACTAGGTTTACTTTTTAAAGATCTAAGATTTGTCCATCTATGTTAGTCAGCTGGTGTTCCTCTAAAATAGCTTTTAAATGAGTAGTCAAAGACCTATAATAACTTCCATTGGCTAAAAGTGAATGCATTCGGTGCAGTTGTCCCTTTGTTGTAAGTCCTCATAAAATAAATCACCTTTAAAGGTCCCACATTATGCAAAATTCACCTTATAAACATTTTGTAACAATCAAAATGTAGGGCTGCAACTAATGATATTTTTTGCAAATCGATTAATCTGTTGATTATTTTTTCAATTAATGGATTGATAATCAGATAGCCAAAAGTTCCTTAAAGAAGTTTTTTACTAAATTAAACCAGGTGAAACTAAAACATTTCCTTTTGAGAAGTTCTGAATAAAGCACATTGTCAGACAAAAAAGTTTTTTCACATTAAATGCAAAATGTTTATATATTTCTTAACAATCTTGGTATAATTACTGCTTTAAGTGGGTTGCTCCATCAGCTAAAGGCATGTTTTAGAGTCTCTATACTACATTTAATGATTTAATCTTTTACTAACTTAGTTGACGATTAATTGAATAATTGATTAATCATAATTATTCCGATTAATTGTTTCAGTCTTAGTCATTTGTGTTCTGAAGCCTGTGTATGAGATTCACAAATAAAAAAAATAAAACTAAATAATAAATAAATAATAAATCACTGCCTTTCTCCGCCTCTTAGCTAATGTGTGCTCAAAATGCTTGGTTTTAAAATCATTCCCTTTATGATGTCATAATGGGAAATAAGCTGTCCAGAACGATCTCTAGAGGCCCATAGGTCAAGCTACAGCCTTTGCCTAATGTATTATTCCTGCTCCTAGGCTATCTTTATAAACTCTGACTGGTTATCATGGTTGCGGGAGGTGGGGGCGCTAACTTTGGAAGGACGTGAAAAGCGAAAACATCTCATCCAGAGGAGGGCTGAATAAGAGGATTTTTCGTAGGTTTGGGAAATTTTCCTAGACGAATGGCTAAAACATGATCTGGGGGCCTAGTTAATATTTTCCATTTTCAAATGTAGAATAATATGGGACCTTTAAACTGAATCAACCCAATATTAAAGATAGTATCACATGCCTAACTTAAAGTAGTCAGTTACTCTGTTTTAGAATTGGCATCAACCCCACATAAAGTCCAAAACAGGAAATCAAGGAAGGGGGAAATGCGTTTTTACACTCAAAACCCCTTCTCTTTCTGCCAGTGTCCTTTAATAGTCTACAAGTCAATTTAATTTGTATTAAAGGAAAAATGTCTTTGTAATTAACGTCTATATGTGCAAAGGAGAAGCCTTTTATTTAAGATTTAGGTTTATCGATATCTCTGAGGACAGACTGCATCAGCCAATGACATACTTTAGCTGCCAGTTTAAATGCTGTGAAAAATAATTTGCCAGCCGACAGCTTTTGAAAACTGCTTTCCAGCTTGAAAGGGAAAAAACAAAAACACAACAAAACCAAAGAAAGGCAAAAAAAAAAAAAAATCCATTTAAAATGCTTGCTTGTAAAATTCCTTTCATGCCCTGCTGTGCTCCACAATAACCCACATTTCTCTTCTGTGCTCTTGCTTTTGCTAAGCTCCTTGGAGCTTTTTAGAAATAGCAGTAGACATGTGAAGAAGTTGAACTTTTCAGTCACACAAGGGAGAAATGAATGGCCTTGGGAGGTGATCTGGGATGACTGACCGTCCACGGGAGGTGTGCACCAGGAGCGTGACCAAGGTGGAAGTGGCAGGGCACACACAGTTGAGAGCCAACATAGCATACTTGAACTCCTCCTCGCACACAACCTGATCTGAAATTCGAACATGTAGGAGTGAAACAACAGTGAACAACAGAGATATAAGTAGATAAAAAGAACTTTGTAAATATTGTAATTTCTTATTCAAGATAAACAGTCACATGTGTAATTATTTAAACCCCTTGAACTTTCCCACATACACTATATTGCCAAAAGTATTTGCTCACCTGCCTTGACTCACATATGAGCTTAAGTGACATCCCGTTCCTAATCCATAGGGTTCAATATGACGTCGGTCCACCCTTTGCAGCTAGAACAGCTTCAACTCTTCTGGGAAGGCTGTCCACAAGGTTTAGGAGTGTGTTTATGGGAATTTTTGACCATTCTTCCAGAAGCGCATTTGTGAGGTCGCACACTGATGTTGGACGAGAAGGCCTGGCTCTCAGTCTCCGCTCTAATTCATCCCAAAGGTGTTCTATCGGGTTGAGGTCAGGACTCTGTGCAGGCCAGTCAAGTTCATCCACACCAGACTCTGTCATCCATGTCTTTATGGACCTTGCTTTGTGCACTGGTGCACAGTCATGTTGGAAGAGGAAGGGGCCAGCTCCAAACTGTTCCCACAAAGTTGGGAGCATGGAATTGTCCAAAATGTCTTGGTATGCTGAAGCATTCAGAGTTCCTTTCACTGGAACTAAGGGGCCAAGCCCAGCTCCTGAAAAACAACCCCACACCATAATCCCCCCTCCACCAAACTTTACACTTGGCACAATGCAGTCAGACAAGTACCGTTCTCCTGGCAACCGCCAAACCCAGACCCGTCCATCAGATTGCCAGATGGAGAAGCGCGATTCGTCACTCCAGAGAACGCGTCTCCACTGCTCTAGAGTCCAGTGGCGGCGTGCTTTACACCACCGCATCCGACGCTTTGCATTGCACTTGGTGATGTATGGCTTGGATGCAGCTGCTCGACCATGGAAACCCATTCCATGAAGCTCTCTGCGCACTGTTCTTGAGCTAATCTGAAGGCCACATGAAGTTTGGAGGTCTGTAGTGATTGACTCTGCAGAAAGTTGGCGACCTCTTCGCACTATGCGCGTCAGCATCCGCTGACCCCGCTCCGTCAGTTTACGTGGCCTACCACTTCGTGGCTGAGTTGCTGTCGTTCCCAAACACTTCCATTTTCTTATAATACAGCTGACAGTTGACTGTGGAATATTTAGGAGCGAGGAAATTTCACGACTGGATTTGTTGCACAGGTGGCATCCTATCACAGTTCCACGCTGGAATTCACTGAGCTCCTGAGAGCGACCCATTCTTTCACAAATGTTTGTAAAAACAGTCTGCATGCCTAGGTGCTTGAATTTATACACCTGTGGCCATGGAAGTGATTGGAACACCTGATTCCAATAATTTGGATGGGTGAGCAAATACTTTTGGCAATATAGTGTATGTCACAAATTCAGTAAATGCATAGTTGACAGAGCAACTATTAGTGTATTAGTGTACTACATATATTTGGTCTTTATAGAAGAATGGCAAGTAGCAGGTCTTGTTGAAATAATACTAGAAGAAGTCCTGTTATACCATATGCAATATGTAGAAAAACATATCTTAATTCGGTCAGACTAATAATGTATGGAGGAACAACCTAAAACAAAGTTTAAATAATACAGATTAAAAACTGCAGCTCCTTTTGAGGATTTCAAACTTCTCTTTTGCTTTCTTTGACAACTTAGATTACATATGATTTTCACACCAAAATTATTAAGGGTAAAATATATCTATTAGAAAACTAACTACCGACTTAAAGATCCTTCCAAAAAAAACATTGAATGTATTTAGAAATTAGGTAACCTCTGATTGTCATGATGTGGTTTGTAAAGGACCTGATCACAGAGACTGGCTGTGGTAAAAAGCCGGGTGATAATAATACAATAACAAGAAGAACTTACAGGGAAAATGACAGGAAGGGCAGGACATGACGTACAGGCAGGGTAACAGGAAGAACCAGTAATGGAAAGAGACAACGAGAGAGCTTAAATACAGAGGAAAGGGTGAAGAATGGATGCAGCTGAGCAACCAAAAGGTGGGTTGAAACAGCTGTGGAAGAAAGGAGAACAGGATAGCTAAGGAAAGGTGGACAATCAACATAGAGAAGAAATAAACTAGACAAAAATGAAACTATAAAACAAGGGCTTAATATGGGCTTAATAATAACTGAACCTGAAAATACATAAAAAATAAAGGAATTAACCTATATGGCAGCAGTAGGCTAACAATAATGGAAAAAAAGAATGAAATTAATATATGGCAATGCATTATTTAAACAAAAATGAGGTATTGAGAACACATCTGAAAACAAAAACTAGAACACCCACGAACATAACACTGAGTGCACAACATTATTTATGGACATACAAGTATACAGATGAAATGCATGCCACCCTTGCATGTAAAAATAATTCAAGACCACATATAACCACATAGTTTATCAGTCTCACCTGCAAATTTAACATGAAACTTATTTTCCGGTTTGAGTATCTGGACATAAAGAGGACAGTTTGGAGCAAAGTCTTTTACAGCCCAAGCTCTCAAGATGGTCTGATGGTCCTATAAGGAAATATTGCAAATTTGTTAAAGACAGGCGGCTGTGATAAAAAAATAAATAAATCAAACAATTAATTTCAAATGATAAAAAAAACAAAGCAGAGCAGATTCTCATTAACCTTACCGCTGCCATGCGATCAACCTCATTACGACTGCTCAGGATGAAACAAGCCTCTGCATCATCCATTCTGCAGCATTTTGATAAATACATGAAGAGAGATTAATATAAAGATACAGTGCCTTCCACAATTATTGGCACTGCTGTTTAAGATCAGATCAAGGGCTTCCAAATATTCTCCTTTACAAAAAAGAACCCAAATGTAAAAGAAAGAGAAAAAAAATCCAACCTTTTATTTAAGTACATTACTTTGGTGGTAAAAATACAAACACACCTTTATAAAAAAAAAAAATAATAAAATAAATGAAATAATGTGTCCCACATTTAAATTATTGGCACCCCTAACAATTCCGGTGTAAATTGAATTATTGATTTCCTTAAAAATCGTAGGCAAACGGCAGTTCCAATGGTTGCAGTTCCAAATTCTCCTGCGTGGTGCCCGACTTTACACAAGTGATTAAAGTGAATGTGTTTGGTTGATTATCAAGGGGGTGGGATTGTTGTGGCGGAAGGTTCGCAAGCAGGTTTGGTTGTGGCCGGTTTGTCGGAAGCATCTTGCTAACCAGTTAGCAACTTAGTTCTAGTAGGTTCCCAATGGGAAATTACATTGGGGCCAAGTACAGTAGCCCTTGTCAACGACACTGTCAAGGAACGCTATGGACAGTGGAAACATGCAAGAGGAGGAGAGGTTTGTGTCGGAGGTCACCGATGAAGGATGAAGTTGTTGTGGAAGAGAACGTGATGGCGGCAGAAGCTTGGTTTGGTGTAGAAGGCTTACAGCCGTACATGTTTGAGCCCTTGCCTTGCACTGCTGCCAGTTTTGTTATTCTACGCCTGCTGAAGACACAGATGTCCATCCCCATGAACACTGGGACGGAACTCAATGGTAAAGGAAAGGATTCTTATTTCTTATTTCAACCGTTGCATATATTAGCCGTGACATATGAATCAAGATGCTATGATTGAAAAAATTTGATTGACAGATGACCGTTGATATATGATTGGCCGAATTTAGGTGTACAAGCTGAGGGTATCTAGGAACTTTTAATAAGTAATTCATGACTCTCTGTTTCCCTGGGGTATACATATGATGTGACACAGAGGCCTAATTATCTTACCCATTTGTCAACATGGCAAAGACAAGACAATAAACCATTTAAGTAAGGCAGATGTGTCCCTCATAATCCCTCATAATACAGGCAGTGGTTACAAGAAAATAGCCACTCGCCTTAACTTGCCCATATCAACAGTCAGAGTAATCGTTAAGAAGTTAAAAACAATTGGATCAGTGACAAACAAGGCTAGAAGCTGTCCCAAGTTTATGATGCCATAATGCACAGTGAGGAGGATGGTAAGAGAAGAGGAAAAAAAACAGTCCCAAGCCCACTGTCACAGAATTGCATCAAAGAGTGGAAGTTGGGGTCACAAAGTCTCCAAAACAAACCAACAGATGCTCTCTACATGCCAACAAGCTGTTTGGGAGGCATGCAAGGAAAACCCTTTGGTCACAACGATCGCAAGCGCAAACGTTTGGAGTTTGCTAAGCGGCATTGGGATTTTAACTGGGATTGTTTGGTTAGGTCAGATGAGACTAAGTGTTATGGTCACTGACCTTTAGGGGCTCTCTTCATGAGAGAGCGCTCTCTTTGTGTTTCAGGTATACCTGGTTGTTACAGGTGCAATGTGTTGAAGCTTGTCAGCCCCCCCATAAAGAGCTTCAAACCTGAGATGTCAGGCCCCTTTCTCTTATTCCCTGGGCCTTGATTTTGTCCGTGAGCTGAGTGTCAATGTGTGATTCATGTTGAATAATTGAAGCTGGTAGGGGTTCTCTGCCATTTTTGTTTAACTGTTTTCTCCTTGTTTCATGGTTAGTCAGGGACTTCAGGTATTGTGCTTTCTTTTCAGTTCTCCGAAAGAAAGTGGTTTATTTTATAACTATATAAGGGGGTGTCATGTTTGTTGTTTTGGCCTTGGAGACCCTGAGGCTTAAAGCTTCCATGTGTTTTTCTGTCTGCTGTATTTGTGAACTCCTGCAAAATTATGAAATAAATAATATTTTTCTACTGACATATTTTAGGTTCCTGACTTTTGTGTTACACCCAGTGCCATAATTTACCCTTAGTGGTCTTGAGGGTGGGTGGGGGGCAAGCTTTTTGGGAACAAACAGTCCAAGTGGGTCTAGCGTAAAACAAAACATCAAAACATGAGTATGCCCAAAAGTACCTCATGACCACTGTGAAGTATGGTGGAAGATCTGTGATGCTGTCAGTCTGTTTCTCTTCCAAAGGCCCTGGGAACCTTGAAATACTAGGAATTTTTGAATGAAAACCTGATGGCCTCTGCCAGAAAGCTGAAGATGGATTGTCACTGGGTCTTTCAGCAGGTTAATGATCCAAAGCATGTGGCAAAATCTATGCAAAAATGGTTCAGCAGTCACAAACTCAAGGTCATCCCTTGGCCATCTCAGTCCCCAGACCTCAAACACAGGGGTGAGCTTAAGAGGAGAGTCCATTAAGAGAGGACCTGGACACTGGATAATATAGAAAGATTGTGCAAAGAAGCATGCTCAAAGATCCTTCTCTCTGTGTCCTCCAGTCTTGTGAAATGTTCTAGAAGATTAAGTGCTTTCTTTTTGGCAAGAGGGGATTGTACAAAGTTTTAACATCAGGGGTGCAATAATTGGGAGACATGATTTCATGTTTTTTTTTCTTCTTAACATGTAATTTTATTTACCAACAAAGTAATTAACTTAAATAAAAGGTTGGATTTGTTTTTCTTTTTTGCATTCAGGTTCAATGTTGTTTAAAATAAAAGGAAAATCTTTAGAAGTCCTTGACCACATTAGGGGTCACAGGGGTGGCAATAATTGTGGAGGGCACTGTAAATTAAAGAGACAGCAAAAGAAAAATGCTGCCAAACAACCACATGAAAGGTCAACATCTTAACATTTAAAGCTTACTTGAACTGTAAAATAACGCCAACATTTGCTGATTCAATATATTTTTTGTAAGGCCTGTGCATGAGTAGACATACAGACAAGAGAAGAGGTGCTGTATATTGAATGTTCAGCAAATGTGCAAATGTTTTTGCATATGATTAACACAGCCAGAGGAGTGCAGAATGCAAAACAAGTGTGGGAGGATTTAAAACACCGCCAGATGAAGTATGTAAGCACGACACACACCCAGTGCTTTGCTTCTAATTGCTCTATTAAAACCCTGACAAATCTATACAGTGAAGTTATGTAACCCGTCTCCATCAAAGCAATCACTCTAAGCGCTGTACCGGGTGAAATGCTTTAAATAACGCCATTACAAATGACAAATCTAGACAAACAAATTTTTTCTAGACAAACTTTACAGAACTGGGCTGAGCCAAATAATTCTGTGAATACAATTTGAAAAGCAGGTCCTTTATAGAGTTGTAACTCTGCACAGTTAATCTTAAATTGGTTTATTATGTTGAATGAAAGTAAAATGCAAAGCCCTTGGCCACACGTCTAATGCTGCAGACAGAAATTTGGCTTGACATGCCGTAAAAGCAGGTTTTAATTCCTCTCGACAGTTTATTTTTGTTGTCATAGTCTCATTCATTAAACAACCAGAAGGAAATATTATAAAGATCACAATGACCTCTGTGATGAGTCATTTCACCAGTTGAGTCACAACAAAAAAATTCAATGAACAGTTACAAATATTGTCATTACATAAAACCACACAATAACACTGACAAGCGTCATTTTTATAAGATAGAACATTTAAATGAGCTGAATGATATCTAAAAAGATTAATCCTGTAATTAAAGAAAACTATTTTCTTAAGCCATCCTGTTGGGTGTATGAGTCACTCTTCGATGCAAAACTTTTGAAATAACAGTCTTTTCAATTTGTATGAGCTCAACCACAGCTGCAGACTGACCGACATAGCGATAGATTCCCCTTTGCTCCTGTCCTTTATGACACATGCAACGATGACACATAAGCCCATTGACCAAAGGAGATGTGTGGCACAAGCAACACTGGCTGAAACTGAGAATGAGTTGCTACTTTAATAAACATTTTAATGAGTTATAAATCAAGCTTAACATTTGTAGAGATCACAGCAATAATTCATTACCAGTGGATAAGAGCAATATTTATGTATTACATTGTTTTTTAACAACTGCAGGATGTTGTCCATACTAGAGATGTCCATATGTGGTAGTTTGAATTGGATCAAGTCCAAATTAGTGTTTTTTTTTTTTTTAAAGCTACAGTGTGTAATAATTACAGGGATATAAAGTCAGAAATTTAATATATTATACATAACTATGTTATTTATCATCACCTATGAGCTCAGCCTCTTAACCTTAATATTTGCGTTGCCTTAGAATTCGTTATTTATAATTACATAGGAGCGGGTCTCGCAGCCATGGAGCCAGACATCTTTGCGTTACGGCAAGCGCAGAGGCAACAAACTAGCGATTGCGAGATCTCCCATTACGCTCGAAAATAACTACGGCAAGTTGAGAGAGATTAACTGAGACGGTACTGAACAGTAGATGGCAGTATTATGCCTGAGAAGCGTTTAGTCTGCCTGAAACCAAAGAAGAAGAAGAAGCAGGTATACTGCGCTTCAGTAACAAGAAAGGTGAACAAGGCGGCAGGCGTGAGTGACTTTGCAAACTGTTTGGCACTGTGTGGCCAAACATCAGACGAATGGAGGATCATGCCTACTCTGTATCACAACGAAAAGCGGCGGACACCGAACCCCCGTCATCTAAGAAGCGGAAACACGACGAGAATAAACGCAAGCGTGACAAGAAACAACAAAAAACACAGATCAACATTGGCACGGCATTTACACGATGGAAGTCACTGATGGAGGAAAAAGGTTTTCAAAGTGACGCTCAAGTTACCAGTTTTCTCTTGGACAGGTAATTAATCCTACACACACAATTGTCTAATATCACTGCAGTTTTTGGAGTACAGGATGCTCAGACCTGTCTAAAACAATAACATGCTGCGTGATGATGCTGTTACTCTCCAGTATACTTATTCAGCAACGTCCCTGACATTTCACAGGTAATGATTCAGTAATTTTCTGTAAAATAATTTTCTGGATATATACCTCGGTTACTTCTCTCCGGCTCCTTTGGAGATCTTCAAACCTTTCCTCCTCTGCTCTAGTCACACCGCTGGCACCCCTCCCTCGCCTGGCCCTGGCTGCACGCCCACCCCAGCCTCTCTGCCCTCTTCCTCTCCCTCTTCCTCGCCTTGTAACCCCCGTGCCACAAACAAGACTTGGACTCTGTAAACGGGGAATATATATTCTTCCAGTGAACACAATCTCGCTGTTAAACTAATGACTACAATTACTTCGTCTGTTTATATCACCATGCAAAGCAGCTCACCAAAACGTCACAACGACGTAGAAAAAATAACGGGTATATTTATTATCTAAAGTCTATATGAAATCTATACCCTACACAGACTAATGAAATACTATCTGTAAAATTATCTATGTAAACAAACCTCATCACTTGAGAAGGTACAGTAGGTGATTCCGACGTCATGGAAGACATTTTGTCCCGTAACGCTCGCCGTACTGTTGGGGGGGAGACGTTCATGTTGCTGCAGTCTGCAGTCTGACCGCTAGATGTCGCTGAAAATTACACACTGTAGCTTTAAGATTGATATTCCTGCATAAAATCAACTTCTAATTTTTGCTGGTCTATTTTATTTTTGATATATAAAGATCATGGTTGTCTTTTGTTTGCTTGGCTTGTAGAATTGAAAAAAAGCTTGCACAGTGTTTCATTGAACTGCTAAATCTTTACAGTGACATTGTTAGCAAAAGAGACTGCTACACTTTCTGGTTTGTTTGTGCAATACTGCCATATCAGCAACAATATCTACAGGACAGCAGGTAAAACTGTACAGACAGCAACTGAAACACTTCTCTCTAAATATTAGAGAGTTCAATTTAAAAAAATGATGCGTCAGAAGGCCTTAGAACACAGGACCCAGAATTCAGGCAAGACAGACAGTGGTATATCCAAAAAAATAGTTTATTAATAAAGCGTGCAGCTGCTTGTCTGCTGTGGCGGGCTCACTGGAAACTCTGCAGGAGTAGAGGCTTAGGTAATTGACTTCAAAACTCAAACGATGGATAATAATGAGAACGAAAGCCAACAACCTAGCAAAGTTCAGTCTATGCCCAGAATAAGGATTGTTGTCCAGAGCAGTGGAACTCCTCTGCTTTTTGCTGAGCCAGCACTAGAGATCTAGGAGAGAAGAGAAGCAGCGTCCTTCAGCTGCCAGAGCACTCATGGGAATTGAATCATCCAGATGGGTAATCCAAGCAGTGGTTATAAGACAGGTCCAGGGTTGGTACCAGGTGGAATATCCAGGTGACAGTCCAGAACAAACACAGCAGGCTAACAAAGCAAACAGGGGTGGTCAAAAAACTCAGAGGTGCCTGGGCAGAAAATAGACCAGGACCCTGCAGAACCAAACAAAGGGACTTAGTCTTGCCAGAAAACGTGAATAATCTGGCACCAAAGGCTGGGATCCAGGGGCTTAAATAGCAGCAGGTGCAGGTAGATGAGATGAGAGCTAATGAGCAAAGGTTGGAGCAAAGCAGAGGACAACACCAAGGAAAAAACCTAACCTAAAGGTGCCAAAATCATTACAGATACCCCAACGGGCTGATCAGGGTGAGCCCTATGAAAAGATCAAATGAGGTCCTGATCCAGAATGAACCGGGCAGGGACCCAGGACCTCTCCTCAGTTCTGTAACCCTCCCAGTCCACTAATTACTGGGTTCCTCTGCCCCTTTTACTAGATCTAAGGAGGTGGTTGACCGTATAGACGGGTCCACCTTTAATAAACTGGGTGGGAGGAGGGGTTCTAGAGATGGACACAAACCTAGAGGTAATGACAGGTTTGACCCAAGACACATGGAGGGTGCATTTTAAGTGAACGAGGGAGCTGGAGGTAGACTGCCAATGGGTTCACCACCTTGGGAATAGGGAACAGGCCGATAAAGCACGGGGTTAACTTTCTGCCATTTACTTTAAGGGGAAGATCCTTTGTGTAAAGCCAAACCTTCTGGCCCACCTGATAATTAGATGCAGGAACCCTGTGAAGGTCGGCAGCTTTGGCTTTACCAATTAAGGCCTTAGCCATGGCCGTCCTAGCCCCTTTTCAGGCCCGCTAACTCCTGAGAGCAGACAGGCAGGCAGAGGGAACCTTAGTTATAACCTTGAAAACCGAAAACGACTAAAAATGGAGAGAGCCCAGTGGTGATGTAGGGAGCAGATTTGATGGCATGTTCGACCCAGGAGAGTTGATGGGCCCCTTAGTGGGATCAGGTGTTCCAGAACTATGGTTGGCATTGAAAAAGAAGTCCAACAAGCTCTCCTTAACCATCCTTCTCCCTCTGGATGTCGAAGTCATCACTTGTTTGTCCTAGACCAGGCATCCCCAAAGTCGGTCCTCGAGGGCCACTGTCCTGCAGGTTTTAGAGGTTTCTCTGCTTTAGCACAGCTGATTCTGATGATTGCAGTTCAGCAAAAGCCTGTTAACCAGCTATCAATGAAAATCAGCTGTGCTGGAGCAGGGAACCCTCTAAAACCTGCAGGACAGTGGCCCTCGAGGACCGACTTTGGGGATGCCTGTCCTAGACTATCTCAGAAAGAAGGTGACTTCTGTCATTCCTCCCATTTAATCTGTCATCCTGGTGTTTCCAAAACTATCAGGTTTGTTCAGGATCAGTTTTGGTGTCCCTCTCTGTCTTCAGATGTGAAGGAGTTTGTGGCAGTGTGTCCTCTCTATAACCAAAGACATCCAGAAGGCCTCCATCTGGCTTTCTTCTACGTCTTTCTGTTCCCTCTCGGCCGTGGTCTTATATTGCTATGGACTGTGTTACCATACTATGGAATACAGTATTTTTCTCCAGTAATGAAAGAAAGAGTAGAAAGAAATGATAGTTATAAAAAGATAGTTATAGTCCCAGAACCAAACTCATCTAAAATGAAAGGCTATTACTCTGCTGTATTAATTTCCTTCTATTTTATTACAGTAGTAATCCAGCCATAACCATTAAATAATTTAGATCATTAAGATTGTGAAATGATTTCTCTGTATCTCTAATAATTTGTTACATTTAAAATGATTGCAAATGTTCTTTAATTAATTGTACATGTCCAACCATGACTGTAAAAATATGAGTGTGTAAAATCAACACTGCATTAGTTACAACTTGTATTATAAACATATAGCTCAAGGGTAAGAGGATTCTGCTGAAAGGATGTAGCAAGTCATAAGAAAGAGAACTTTGTCTCGCATTAGCAACGCATTTAAACCCAAGAAGTTGTCCCTTCTAAAGGCAGAAGGCAAGGAAGGTATTGCAGTTAAAAAAAAAAAAAACAGTAAATATTAGTAAAAAAAATCAAATATCTGATCCTAGATATCACAAAGAGGTATAAAAGATTCAGAATAGTGAATAACAGCATTGTGTCCTTGGGGAAGACATGAAGTCAGCACTAGAAGAGAAGTAGTAGTTGGGGGAAAACTAAAGTCAAGAAAGGATAGAGGATGTTGCCATTCAAAGAAACAAACTGGTTTCCCTGTTAAAAAAGCTGAGGTTCCAATTTTAGCTCTCTTTTAAGCAGGTTCGGAAAAAATACCCCAATGACTTAAGACAGAGATATAATCAACAGGAAGACTCTGACCTACAGAATTTGCTGTTCCAATTGCTTTAAACTGCCTTGGAGCTTGGATGTTGCTACGATCTCAGGGGGACCTGCCAATGAGCTTCTGTGCCTATACAAGCCCTCAACTGTCCAGATGAGCCAAAAACCAGTATAAAAGTTTCCCTAATCCACCTGTGACCCAGCAGATTCCAGATCTTAAACACAGGGGACATCAGAATAATTCTTTTCAGAAGGAAGAGAACCTTAATTACAGTTTGCTGCTTATTCAAGAAATCTACAGAGCCTACACGAGTCATTTCATGTGGAGCACAAAATATCATCTGCTCCCTAAAGCCCCCATTAAGAGTTCATTAGCATCCACATTTAGGGAGGGTTAGGTTGAATTGGTTAATTATATTTTAACATTTAATTATTTCTTTCTCTTTAATTCATGCTGATACAAACCATATATACCCTATAATTTATATTATACAGCCCATTCAAAAATAACAAAGGTCATCAAAGTGCTGTATATACAACTGAAAGCAAAACTATTACGTATTAAAGAAATATATAAAATTCTAAACAAGTTGTAAAATTTGATTATTTTAATCATTTTTAAGATTGAATTCTTTAATGGAGGTAAAAAAAAAAAATAGTAAGAAATCAACCAATACAATTTTCTCAAGAGTGATGCCGATACTGATTAATTTGACATCAGTCAAACTGATCCCCTATATGTGCTGCCCGTTTTTTTGCAAATTCAAAAGCTGATATTGCCTCTTTTTACTTCATTGTCATTATTAAAAGGACCCAATTATACAAATGTTACACATGTCTCAACGTAATCAAAAACTAAATATATATTAACAAATTTTAAAAAATAAACAATGGAGCAAATGGAGGGAGTGGCAAAGAATGTTCTTCATGTCATCTAAAAGCATGGCTGCTGAAAAATACTGTCCAGCCGATGTATTGGTCTCTCTTTTAAAATATATATGGTTCATAAATGATCATTCGTACGGGTTGCGTCCAACTGCATTACGTGGACTTTATTCCTATTCCGAACTAAACAAGTTGTAAGTTGTCATTGATAGTTCATGCTTAGGCTACTTAGTGTCTTTTTTTCCAATTTAAAGCGGAGTGTGACACCTGGAAGTAACACAAGCTTAAACAGATTGCATGATAACACCGATCAGAGTAATAATCTGATGGATTCCTCCATCAGATTATTACTCTCAGAATTAGGAGTTAGAGAGGAGGGGCTTGGCTCATGTGACAATAACAATGTCAAATCAGATGTCGATCTAAGAAAATTTCTGCTATAGGTGCAACCCCCTAAGCAATACTTGTGAGTCAGTCAATATAGACCATGTAGTACTGATCAAAGTTGTGTTATTTTACTATATATGCATAGCATTAATTTTCATTAAGTATCAAGCTTGACAAATGTTAATGTTAATGCACCAGTTCTTTTAAAATACCATCTTTATTGAATTAAGAGTATTACTTTTTATTAGTTTTAAATCTAGAACATAATATACCCATTCTCTATCAATGAGTCTAAATTTCAAATGTAAGGGATAAGAGGAATGTAATATTATACATTTATTCCCAGGATCACAATCGTAATTCTTCAATAGGAAATATAATGCTTAGGTTAGGCTAGGTTAAACTACAAAAAGAATAATAATTTTTATTTTTTATTATACATTTGATATAAATCAGTTATTATAAATTAACAAAACTAAGACTAAAGTGATAATGTGATAATGAGTAAGAATTTTTAGCCCTTTAAAGATTCAACTGGCTTTTATTCTCTGTATCTGAAAGGATAATCATAAGGGTTTGCACATAATGTGTATCTAAAATACAAAAAATTAACTTTAAAGGAAGAATTCATGCTGGGAAGCTCTATGGGTTCCAATAAGTTCTAATGCCAGAAAAGGTTCATAATCATTAGATCGGAGCAGAGTACCTCCAGTTGGATTATATTAGCATTAGTTTTAGCTTCTCAGCTGATCTCTTTTTTAAGCAAAACATTAAGCAATAAAAAATTATTTTATACAACAGTGAATAACAGGAAGATAAAAAGCAAAATTCAAACATTAAATACAGAATGACTTGCAGGGGTTTTTGGTGCCTGTAAGTCTGTCTATCACAGTGGTCCATATGACTCCTATTTCAAATTGTGCACTAACTTCCCCTCACAACATCACAGAAATTGCCCAACAATGATACCATCAAGGACTAAAGAGTAAACAAGTGTTTTAATGCACATTATCAAACCATGACCAAAAACAATGTATTATTAAAAGCTTCAACCAAAACATCAACCTGCTTGTATCAGGTCTTTTTTATGACACATTGTCTCAAAATGGCTATGTCAAACCCATTAATAATATAACATATATTTAACGAGCTGTATTTTTTTTCCACCTATTTCCATTCTGTTGAGTGTTTACATGACAAAGCAATATCACACTGTAGCTGTGAGAATGCTTCCACTCATTTCAGAAAGGTGCCACTTACTTGGCTCTGAGGAGATCCTGGTCTTTGAGAACAGACCCTTGCAGATAGATGACTCTCTGAGACCACAGGGGAATTTGCAGCACCCTTCGCACCTGGAGGTCCATTTCACTTGGGCATAGGATCACCACATAGTAATCCTGAAAAATGTTAAAGAATTATGTGATTTTCTGCATCGCAGTGGATTAAGTAACACATGAATGGATGCTGTTGGGCACCTGCAGCCTGGGGTGTGCGTAAAATTCATTGAGAAAATCCATGAGTAGGTCTATTTTGAGTGTGCTGACACAAAGAACGACGTGTTTCTCCGTCTGAGCTCTATGGCGGCTGTAGTTCCCTCCAGACTTCTGTCTCTCCATCCACAGGTAGATCAGCTCCTCAAACTGCCAAACATCAAACAGATTTATTAAAAAAAGACAAAAAAACACCTCCTACGTAAAACATAGAAAGTTCAAGAGCTGCCTACCTGGAGAGGAAGCACCACCAGAGCCACACAGATCATGATGACTACAAGCAGCTGAGAGGGCCATATGCGCGGTGTGACGTCTCCAAATCCCACAGTGGAGAAGGTGACAATGCAGAAGTAAAAAGAATTGAAGAGGGAGAGATTTTGGCCGGCTCGCTCCAGGTGCTGAATCCCACATGTGCTGTGTCAAACGAATGAAAGCAATCAAACAACTTAATATAAACTCAAGGAAGGATTTACAAACTTGTAGGATGTGTTATTTTTCCATGCATGTTTCTCAGCCACTATGTCTTTTGTTTTATCACTGAATTCACGAGGACGATGCGGTAATTAAATATACAAATGGGGAAAAAAATGTCCTTGCAGAGAGCTTAAGGTCCAACACAGCCAAATTATAAACCATAAAATTTAAAACAAATGCATTTATCAGCTAGGGAAGAAAAGTAAAAGGCTGTTCTGGAAGATTGAAGAGTGGTAACAGCAGATCCCTGGAAATACATCAGACATCACCGTCCAGGTATGAAAAACTGGACAGCACCAGGCCCTGACATGACGCATGCCTACTGGCTTATGAAACTCACAGCAACGCTCGCAGGACAAATGAACCAGCTGCTGAGAAATAGGAACCAACCTGAATGGCTAACCAAAGGGTACACAATCCTGATCCTGAAGGATCCCTCACAGGGTACTGTCCCATCCAACTATTGGCCAATAACCGGCCTCTCCACAACATGGAAGCTCATGTCCGGGTTCATAGTGGCCAAGATAAGCGAGCACATGGATCAACACATGAGCACAGCTCAGAAGAGAACAGGTGGCAGGTAGGTCAAGACTGCAGAACCTGAAACACTAACCTGAGCACTGTCTCGATTGATTACAAGGAAGTCTATGCCACACACTTGGATCATTGAATGCTTGAAGCTATTCTCACTGCAAATGGACGAAGGGGTCCTCCCCTTTGGAATGGGGGTTGTTTCTAACAAAAGAAGCCAAGAAAGCCCCAAACTTGTTATCATTTTGTTTTAATCTTATGCTATATAGTGCATAATCTAAAGAAGGAAACAACTAAAATGCAGATAAACACGATTTAATAATATTTTGCCGGGCTGCCCTGAGCATGTCCCATGATGACGTCAGAGAAGCTGTTTAGCGCAGAAAATGTAAAAAGCATAACAATTGTCTCAAAGAGGTCATAAAACATCTTTTACAGATGTTTATTAGCCTTCTTTAGTGAGTTAAGGATAGAAATAAGTAGTTTTAGTACCATAATTACATTATTTATGGAAACCCGCATATATATCTGTTTGTGCATGCGCAGAACGGATCGTGCTTCTGGGATGGATCAGGTAGTGACAGGTCACATAACGAGGAGTCTTGAAATCCGAACAGACCTGTGATGTAATCTGCCTTCAAATCTGGCCTTCGGAAGACGCAGCCCATAAATTCGAACAGAGCCAATGTATGCCTTCAAAGGACACAGCTGTCACTTAGCTCGTCAGCGCCCATATGCGAAAGCGGTCATGCTAAAAGTCTTTAAAGTTAAAGGTGCTGGTTATGGAAGGTATGAGCCATATTTCTTTTTTATTAGTCAATCATCAACATCCTTTGTGATGGTGAGCCAATAATCAATAAATAAATAATAATTAAATTAGAGATACATTTTTAAAATTCTAAAATAATGTTGATTTTAACATTTTAAATATATATTTTTACTTTGACTGTAAGGTGCCTACCAGTATAAAAAATGTAATAAAATAAAGAACATAATCATCTTAAATGTGTAATATATTCTAGATTGAGCTTGAAATGGAAAACATTGCTTTCCAAGGGCCAAAAAAAATTTATTATTGTTATTTAAGCATTAAATTGAAAAATTGTTAAACTTACAGACTATATACACATATATAATTTCTGGCGAGTTCATTAAAGTTAAATTTATTTTGAATTTTTGATTTGTTTTACCTTCAAATAGAAAATGTAGAGACATCCTTTTTATTTTTTGGAAAAAAAATTCACACCACAAGATTGCAAATTAATCCAATGTGTGATCAGTACTGTTGGAGTGCATAGTTAAATACAGAGAAAATGAAATACTTAAATTTCAATGTATACACTGTATGACATATTTGTGTATCCTCAGAGCAGTCAAAGTATCCAGTCTGCGTAATCTTGGAGTGATTTTCGATGAGGGGATGTCCCTTGCGCTACACTCAAAACAACTGATCAGGAACTGTTACTTCCATCTGCGCAATATCTCCAAGGTAAGGAAAATCCTCTCTCACGATGATTTGGAGAGAATCATCCATGCCTTCGTCTCTTCAGGACTGGATTACTGTAACAGCCTGTTTACCTGTCTGAGCAAGAAGGAGCTGGGTCGCCTACAAATTGTCCAGAACTCTGCTGCAAGACTCCTGACCCGTACAAATAGGACAGCCCATGTAACTCCTCTCTTGAAGTCCCTACATTGGCTTCCTGTTGCTTCCAGGATAAAGTTTAAAATCCTGGTCCTTACTTTCAGGGCCCTTCATGGACAGGCGCCCGGCTACATGACAGGTCTGATCCAGCCGTATACGTCGGTCCGTAGTCTACGGTCTTCAGGTCAAAACCTGCTTATGGTTCCTCGGACCCGTTTTAAAACCCGAGGAGACCGGTCCTTTAAAGCGGTGGCACCCCGTCTTTGGAATGAACTCCCCCTGTCCCTGCGCTCTCTGGACTCGGTGGACATCTTTAAAAAACAGCTAAAAACACACGTTTTCACTAGCCTTCCAAAGCACATAGCCTGTTGTTTTATTCCCTTATTTATTATAGCTTTTATTGCATTTTATCTGTTTTTACTTGTGTTGTTTTTTATGTTATCATGTGAAGCACTTTGTGACTTTGTCTGTGAAAAGTGCTATACAAATAAAGTTTACTTACTTACTTACTTACTTAGTAATGATTTTAAGGCAATTTAAGATATATACGATATTTAAGCAAATACAAAGATATACAAAAAGAGACCCCTGCCCACCAAACAGACAACAGAATAAAAAAATAAGAAATATTGTCTAATTGGAAGTTATTCTGTTCACACATGCACTTATGAGCTGATGGAACAGATTGTGCTACCAGAATGGATTGGATAGTGACAGTGGCTGTGTTCAAATTCATGGGCTGCGTCCTCTGAAGGCCAGATTCAAAGGCTGATTACATCGTAGCGCGCTGTCAACATCTGGTTGGATTCAAAAACTCCTCCTTAGGAGGCCTACAAATGCGTCCTTTTTGTCCAATTTGAAGGATGGGTCCGGTGTATCCTATGTAGCCTTGGATATCCCAGGATTCGATGCCAGACCAAACAAGCCGGCTGCTCCTGGTCAGAGGAAAAAGGCACTTGCCACCAAACTGTGGTGAATATTGGAAGTGCAGTTTAATATATTCCAAATATGTGAATAGTTCCATCTGAAATTAATGAAAATAGTTGTTTTAATGGTTATTGAGTCAGATATGTTGCAGATAATATTTGATTTATTTAAATGTTTTTATCTGTTACTGTGTAAATGGGTTTAGTTGTTATTTAAGGAAAGATTCTAATATATCTGCAGTGTCGGGGTTATAAATCTGATTGGATTTTAATTTTTTCTAATTTTTGCAAAAATTGCCAAAGTATTTTTTATTTTTTTTGTTGAATATAAGAGATTTTGCAGATATAGTTTTTATATATACATTGTTTAGCTTTACTTATACCTTCTACCTTATACCTACTTCGTACTTCATAACAATCTGGAAAACACAAATAATGATGTCATATTTGCATAAATAGAGGCACACCTGTTAAGAAAAAAACTAAAGCATCATCTCAAAAAATCCACAATAGTAAGTTTATGATTTGGTCTTTCTAAAGAGCAATGAATGGATATAAAGCTATATTTAGTTACATAGTGGTTTAGGGACAATAAAGCAAATATTTTGGAGTAATAATCCATTACAACGCCCTAAACTCAGTCACCTGAAAAACTTAAGGGCATTGCTAAAAGATAATTTTCAGTTCTTAGTTTCTTTTTTTATTTATTTATTAGGGGAAATGGATAAAAATCAAAGCAAGCTACGGTGAGAAGCTTGATGAAGGATAGACAACATAATTGATTCAAGGCATGGTTTTAGAATTGATATAATTGTTAAATTTTGAAGATGTAAAGCAAAGATCTCCTAAAATAAACCTTTAGTTATTCTGACATTTAGCAAACAGACGTTATTTTGCTTATTCTAACTGACTGAAACACAAAATATTTAATCTCATTTAAAGTCAATTAGACAGAAAAAGTTAGGTGTCTTCTAAACTATGTGTAAGAATGATTTTTTTATGTTAAATAACATGCAACACTGTATGTTTTGTAATTTAATGTACTTTATCTGTGGCCTTGAGATGTTGTCTTCTTGGCCAGGACACCGATGTAAAAACATTTTAGGGGTCTATCTCATTAAATTAAAGTATAACTATAATTAACAAAAAGTATTACTATATAATATAATATTGTATTAAGTATAACCGAAATAAAACATGATTACAATCAGACATATGCTTGGTAGAACTAATTTAGGAGCAAATCCTTTGTACAGCTTGAGAGTTAGAAGGATGTCAAATCTCTGCTTTGCATCACTTTAACCTATGCAAATAGCTTTGCGGTTTTACCGGTACATGGTTCAGGTTTCTACAGATAAAGCAGAAAAAAAAAAAACTATTGGTTTCTAAAAACTGTAATGATTCTTGGCGCAAATTACAGCTGAACTTTATTTCAGGTTATTGAAGTAAACATCAACATTTTAGTGACTAAAAGGCATGCTGGCAACAGTACTGCTAGTTCATATTCAAAGTAAATTGCAGCAGCTTTCTCATTTCTCATTACATAGCTTTCAGCAGCTTGGAAATTAATCAAATCACACTAGTGGAGAAAATTGGATTTTTAACATTTATTAGTGATTTCCTCTGAAATTTTAAGGAGCAGCACCTTTTTAACTGATTAAATTGGTTTATGAAGAATTTGTTTACTGTCTTTATCCTTCCTCTTTATTTGAATGGACACAGTTGAATTCAGTATTTCTGAAGATGTAGCCTTACCCAGTAAAGACGAGGCACAGCAGGGTGCAAATGAGAATGATGACCTGGTTGAACATGGCCGAGTTTGTCCTCTGGATTGCTCTGTGAACATCATTCTGCACCATAATGAAAAACATTACATGGATAATTTATTTCACACACCACCAGCTCAAAAGTATTAGATTTCCAACATGAAATTAATGATTAATTATATTTTTGGTAAATGTTTATTTTTATGTAGATAATCCATGCAGGAGAACTGTAAGGCAAGAAGATCCCAATGTGAATATTTCTGTTTAAGCATTATTCAAGAGGAGTAAAGGTGTGTTGCAATTAGATTTGAAGGAAGATCAAGGCCTTAAAAAAAAGTCATGGTGAAAGAGAGCTAAGAATATGTATGCCACTTACAATCATGTTTTCTAAAGCACATTTAGCCAGCCAACAGTTGAGAAACACAGGAATGAAGATGTCCTTTATCGAAGGCCAAAAGATCTAAAATGAAAGTTTAACAGTTCAACAAGTGAAAATACTCTCAACAAATAAAAAAAATAAAAAAATTGTATCAGGAATTAAATCTAATTTTTCGTTCAACCTTTATTTATTTATGCCGTTATTGAGATTTTCATCTTTATTTTCAAGAAAACCCTTTTTATTTATTGAGTAAAATAGTATATTTTTTTTTTTTCATTTAAAAGTTACCCTTTTTTTAACCTAAAGTACATAATTTATTTTTTTATTTATGCAAGGACTTTGCTCTAACCTCAAGGCCATCACTACCCCATGTAATATAATGCTTGAACATTATACTACATTATATTTCTAACTGATTAGGCAGACATCTCTTTCTCTCTTTCAAAAACAAACAAAACAATGAAAATTTTATTTTACATACTGATTGCGAAAAACAAGAAGAAGTATTTAATTTTCATTTAATCAAAATGGCTTTCTCAATAAGCAGTGGAGGACAATCTTGATTGCCATTTCAGGAATTAAACCCTTCTTTTACTTGCTGATCAGCTTTCTGCATGTTTTTACTGGTGTTTTAACAATTTATATATGAAGATGAGCTAAGAGATTTAGAGGTTGGAAGGCCTCTATGCAATCGCCTCCATCTTTAGCTTCTTCCCCAGATTCTCAATCAGATTTAAGTGAGAACTCTAGCTGAACTACTCCTAAAACATAATATTACTTAAAAAAAAAAGAGATATTTTTGTCTGAATTATTTCTGCCCAAACTGTAACTTATGGCAGTCTATAGAAGTTGTATCAAATCCATCAATTTAAGGAAGTAACACAGATTACCTTGGATCCGGGATATGCAAAAAACATTTTTTATTGTTGTCAACAGGACACTTCAAATTGTGTCACAAACCTCATATATTTAAATAGCCCACTCATATTGAAAGAGATTTAAATGTGTGCACAGTGAGATGGTGTGTAGGGGGGGTAGTTATGGGTCTCATTATTATCAAAGAGACAAAATTCTGTTTCCTTTTCATATTGATAAATTTATATTCAGATAGTTCTGTTCTGAGGCCAGCAATCAACAACAAAAATACCCTCTGGCAAGAAAGATCACATTTTAAAAATGGCAAAAGTCTTACTGTAATAATGAAGGGAACAGTGTTGAGCATCTCTAGAAGAAAGGACACCTGAAATATTTGTTCCCAAATGTTCCCCTAAAAACAAACAAAATAAATACACTTTCAGTTTTTGATCTGCAACCACACAAAGGAGTGTGACTCACAGCACAGATTCAGTTTTTTTTTTTTTTTTTATCACGGTCTGTCATCATCGTCAACCACTTACTTTCTCACCTCAACCAGATCGTGTAATTAGCAGGGATCCTGACTGTTGCTGCGACAAATGACTTGGGCTAATTGCAGCACTTACAAATTGTCAGCCTCACAAGGTGAAAGCAATTAATTGCACAGAATGGCTTAACCATGTTCAAACTCTGTGTGTGTTTTTATTCTGTTGCATCTCTGTCTCACCTTGTAGCTCAGATACATGAGCAACATAGTCTCCAGGAAACTAATGATGGCCACAATCACCTAAACAAACCAAAGAATAAACATGACTGGTAACGTTACAAGAGCAAGAAGTCAAAGAGCCCCAACGGGTAAAACCCACTTTACTGTGGATTCTGGTCTGACTCACTTGAATGGCCCAGACTGGAGCCTTCCTCTCCACCCAGAAGATCAAGTCCCTACAGAGAAAAATCAAAATCTGAGATGCATCTGCGGTTATACCGGTAGTAAAAATCCAAGAAGCATTTCTTAAATCAGTTTGTGGTAATCAAACATAATTCTTTTTCCCCAAATTCCCACTCAGACAATTTTTATTGCAATAAGAGAGACTTGGTGAGTTCAAGATCCCATTTGTTCCCGCAAGTCTCTAATAGTGAGCTTTCAGAGATTTCTTTTCCTTCCCTTACCATGTGGCTCTGTGTGCATGTTTATAATTTCATCAGCCTATTCTGATGGATCCATTTGTGTTACACTGTCTAATAATTGTACTGACTTCAGATTAAGACAGAAAACATTTAGAAATGTGTTTACTTATACTTATTTCACACATCTTTGCTAGATGAATCACATATTTACCAGTGTTACAGATTTTAAATAATGGGAAAGAGAAATTGTGTCATATGACTGAACCATTGATCACTATTCAAAAATCTACTTGATTTAAGGATTTTTAAATAATTTAAGGATTTTAAAATAATTTAATTATAGTCCCAATAAGATGCCACAGATCACTATGTTGAAAAAATGTTTTCTTAACACAGGATTTTGTTTTTTTTTATCTCTTTATAATTTGATTTTTTTATAGATCTTTATCAAAAAGCATGAACAGCACTATAACAAAAAACAAAATGTAAAATACAAAATTTATCAAAGAAGTGGTGGTACAAACAATGACAACAATGAAATCTGAAAATGTTGTGTTTTTAATTGACTTACCAGTTGATTTCTCTGTCCTGCACTGATCCATTCCACTGACAGTCGACACTGCAAAGCAGTGATGATGGCACAGAAAACAAATTAAAACAAACAGGATAAAACAGTGAAAAAAATAAAATTCTTAAATGTCCCCCCCTTAGTGAAAATAAAGTCCTGTAAACTTCTACATTGGGTAAACAATTTTAACAACTTTCCAAATGATTTTATTAGCAGTTTTTATTCAAAAACAGCCCTGTATTATGAGACAAATAGTCCCTCCACATGCAAGTTAAAAATATATCATTCAACTGAAGGGATTTGACTTGTGTTGTAGTTTCACTGATAGGATGATTGTGTTCAGGCTTCCCCTCAAGTTAATGGATATAAAAGCAAATAACTGTCGGGGAAATGTACTTGATCAGCAGGAGTCCTTTAAACAATAAAGCCACAGAGTCTCAACCCTTTCATCAGAGTAATGCCCCCTGAACCACTTAATTTGAACATCTTTTTGTACTTTGTTAGGTTTTAACTCACATTAGTCCCCTTTTATGCATAAATATCTTTCTGATATTTATGCATTATGTAAACAGAGAGCAATATGTGTGTTATTATTGCCCTTCACCGGACTTAGACCTCGAGTTTGAACAAACCATTTGCTGTTGCCATTTGGAGTGCTTTGTTGCAGCGAGCTGTGGCTTCCACCTGTCTGACCAGGTCTGTCTGTCATCACTCTGATGATGTACAGCAGACAGGTTAGTAGCTTCAGGCAGAAGTTGAAAACGCGAATCCTTAGGCCTGGAAAAAAAAAGAGTGTTTTTTCTTTTTTGCTTGTTTACTTGCTGTAGCTTCAAAATGTTTGTAATTTTACTAATAAATCCCCCCAAAAATGGAATATCTTAAAGCACTAAAAGCCATTTTAACACATCAGAGGAAAACCAGCAGTCCCGCCCACTTACTTGATCTTTGGTTTTTGATGAAGAAAAGCTTCAGACGCTCCTTGAAGGTGTTTTCATTCACGTAAAACTCGACCTGCACCCTAACAGCAAAGAACAGGGAGAACAACTGTTCAAACGCTTGGGGGCCACACAGATGATTTCGTGAAACAGAGATGGTAATAGAGCAGGAATAATCATGCTGCTGCGTTTCTAATTATCTTTCATAAGTCGAGTAGGGTAATTATCTGTCTCTTATTTTCTTTCCAATTACAAGGCAGGGTAACTGCAGATCATGCAATTTGAAATAAGCCATTAAAGAGCATCTGTCTCAGCTTAGAGAGAAGATTTAGCCAGAAGAAAATTAAAACAAGATTATAGAAAAAGACTAATTATTTTAACATACAACCTCTTTACTTCTTGATTTAAAAGAATTGAGTTGTTTTTATCAAATCAAGGCTATGACCCCTTTAGAAATTGATTCAAACAAACAGCACCTATTGGCATAATTTGATAGGCCTAAGAAAGTAGTGCATAAATGTGAACAGGAAGGAAAATCGCAGGTTGTTATTGGCTTACTGAAACGTAGTGGTTAATTGCGAAAAAATTGCATTTCTTTATTATGAATAAAATTTCAGAATGATTATTACTAAAAAACAGCAAATTTTTCAGACAATGCACATGCAAAGAGAGAGAACGAGAAAATAGGAGTTGTACTGCTGTGCAGCTCTGAAAAGTTAAATGAAGCTTTACAGCATTAATGAATAATCTTCAAAGTTCTTCTCTCAGAGGAGAGTTCACATGAGGGGAAAGGAAGAGATTAGAATAACTCTAATAAAGTTCAGAGGTTTTTCTGTCTATATGGATTCTTTTTACATTTTGTCTAATCTTAAGTGTCATAAAATGACTGTGATAGAAGGACAGAAAGTGGGGTGTTGCATGCAAAAAAGTAACACTTTTAATGGATATGGCTTGAAGATAAACCTCCACTTAAGATCAAAACAATTCCAGCAGAAAGTAAAGAAATATCTCAAAAGAGCAAATCCATCTAGACAGGTGAGCTGTGGAAGCAGAAACACTTCAGTAAATAGCTGCTTGCCACATACTGAGAGTCCTACAGACTGATCTCCGTCTGTCTTTCTGTCTCATTCCTCTGCCCACACATCTGCA
Source organism: Cyprinodon tularosa (assembly GCF_016077235.1). Taxonomy (NCBI): domain Eukaryota; kingdom Metazoa; phylum Chordata; class Actinopteri; order Cyprinodontiformes; family Cyprinodontidae; genus Cyprinodon; species Cyprinodon tularosa. The sequence continues at coordinate 679,998 of NW_024039718.1, read as the reverse complement.
CATGCACAGGATGCCCCTTTATTAGCTCCTACACAATTACAAAGCTGAAGTTGTCTGACATCAGCCATGCAACAGAGAGTTTTCCGTGCATTAGAAAAAAGGATAAGCTCCAAATGAGATCAAATATTCTAAGTCTTGTGTTTATTTTAAAGTGCCAAAAGAGAGTAAGTTTACACTGAGACAGGAACACAGAGAAAGAACAAATGACAAATGATTGGTCCATTAGTAAGCAGAAATCATCTGTTTGTAATGAAAAGGTTCATGTGGCTTTAAACTGTGTTTATGAATATATTTTGACCTAAATCCACTGAAACCAAATGAAGCATCAAATAATTAAAAAGCATTTCTTGAGTCAAGGCATGCAGGTCTCTGCAAGCTAACTTAAAAAAGGTTAATAGGTTAGAACCTATACAAACTTTGAACCAGAACTCTCCTTGTACATCCGCCCAGGTATGTTATCGGGGCCTGGGGCCTTTATTGGGTTGACTCTCCTCAGAGTTTTCCTCACTTCAGCTATATCAAGGTTTAGTGCCTCCTCCCCCTGGTGTGGAACAGCTTTCACTGCTGGAGTGCTTTTTAGTGCCTCAAACCTTCCAAAGAAGTTGTTCAGTTAATTTAGGAAGTCAGTCTTTGCTGCATCTACTGGGGGGGCAGGGTGTGTTGTAGTCTGTGATCGCCCATATGGCTTGGCACATCCTCCTGGTGTTGCTGGCATCATGGAAGAGATCCTGGATATTGGGTGTGGGATATTGGGATCCAATATGAAAATTAGTTTCATTAGGTACCCAGACATAAATGTTTTATTTTATTTTTTGAACCTTTGGGTTTAGCAAAGGAGGAAAGGTGCAGGACTCTGGACCTTCTCTGGGAAATTGCACAAAGGTCAATGATGACTTGTTGTAAGATCCAACCTTTAGATCAATATTGAAAAAAAGAATGCTCCTCTTTTGTCAAATGTTGTGCAACTTATTGTTTTTCTTTTTTCTCAAATTATAAAAGTTAAAAACATTGATTCAAAACATTGATTCTTTAAGGCTTTTTTTTTCCCACCAGGGCTTTTATCATTGCAGGCAATGCAGCGGCTGGAAAGGTCCTTTCAAAATGTAATTATTCCTTTACAATATGTACATCAATCTTAATCAGTAGCTTTAGTGCATTGGGTGTGTAAGCGAACAGGATAAGTATATTTATTTAAAGTTCAAATTCATAACCACAAGGACCCAGGGTATCTTTTCATCCTTTTCTAACTACCAAACACATAAATAGGCCTATAATGTTTCTTATCTGGGCAACAAATAACGAGATCAACAACCATAGTGTCACACCTCTGACTCCACAGACATTAGTTCCTCTATTTTTATGACATCAAGCAACCTACCTCTGCCCAGCGTCACTACCAAAAACATCCGACCTCCAAATTCCCACAGATGGACTGATCCAGGTGTGGATGATGTTCTCTGGGTCCATCATGCAAAGACACCTGCTACGCCGAGTGTTACGTCCTAATTCCTGCACTATCAGCCTTGTTGATTAATGCACCCCCATGCAGAGCTACAGTAGAACAGCTTGTATGTAGGAAAATGATCACTGCTGGGCTTTTCGAGAGAAAAAACACTGATTAGAGCTACAGAGAGAGAATTTGCTCTGCCCTTAATTTGTTCATGTGTTTTGTGGAATGGTAATATTTTTAGAGTTTGTATACAGCGTTTTGTTGTTTTTTTTTGCGCCCTGCTCATGTGCGGACCTGTTGCCACAGCAACATTACAATGATCGTGGTGGTGCAGCATGGAGCTCTCCAACAATACTGCAGCATTTGATAAAAATATTACATGGTAGAGGATAAAGAGAAATTTAGGTTTGATCTGGTTCTATGGAAATTATACTAACATATCAATTATATAATTTTTTTCCAACAAAATCCAAAAATGATCATTCTTTGCACTTTTGTTTTTCTAAAGAAGTTTTTTGTTGCTTGTTTATCTTGTAATTACAATGACAAGATTAAGGCCAGTAGTAGTTATAATAATGATAACGGTTAGGATTTTTTTTCTTCTATTTGTTACCTTTTACTTATTATGTTAGAGCATGATGAGATATTAGATCTGTATATAAAAAATGCAATTTAATAATGAAAAACTTTTTTTTCATATGCTGTTTAACAGTTTAACTTAACAATTTAAAGCAGTATTTGTGTTTGTGCAACTCTGACTGTTGGATGTAGATCTATAGGCCTCCCTATCTGATCTTCTGGGATTTTATATATGTTTTCCTTTATCCTTCTACTTTCTTGTTCTTGTATTAGAAGAAAGGGGGCAAAGTGTTAAGCTCCAGTGTTGGTGTTAATTTGGGGCTCTCCATGGTCTAATAATGTGTAAGGTTTTGTTGAGAAATGACACCTGCAGAACCTAAAGGAGATAAAATAATCAAAGCTTGCTCCCCTCTCCTTTCTGCTCCCACTTTTGGCTCCATCTCCACTGAATGGGGAAAAACATCTCAAGCGCTCATTTTCAGACAACCTCCTCCATGAGTCACAGCTTTTGAAAACACCGGAAGAGGCCGCTCCACTTGAACCTCCTCTCGCCCACGCCTGGTACATCCACTTAATGTAGCTTTTCAAGTTACATGTGGGCACTTTCTGCCACACTGTGACTTGTGCTGCAAAATATGACATTTTCAGTTTCTATATTTAGATCCCAAAACGTATCCCCTTAGAAACAGGATAATGGGAGAACTTAAAGTGGGAAAAAGGGGAAACCTGCTGCAATTAAAGATGCTATTTTACTGTTCCACTTAGTATAAATGTATGCCTTTTTCTTTAGCATTCTTTTACCTTTAAGAAACAATATATGAATGCATAATGATCCATGTCAAAATGTGACCAGTGACATTTGTTTACTGATGACAATATAACCTGACACAGTATTCGTCGTTAACATTATTGACTGGCAGGAAGAGAGGGGTTCTTTGTAAGAGCCAGGACATAAAATTGAGCTTGCAATGTGGACCCTTTTATCAAAAGAAAACAATTATTTGTGCAAGGACAGACAGGTTCAAGGCCAACTTCGACTAAAGGCTCCAGCAGAAGTAGTTTTCATTTAGCCAATAAATCTGTTTTGAAAAACATTGCTGGAAGCAATCTAGTCCATAGGCTTTTTGCTGAAACTGCATGCAAAACCATGTCTAACCATTTGCATGCTCTCTGGAAATATGAGTATTTAAAAAAGGTACGGTTTTTAAGCTGCAAGACTTTGGCTTTATAAAAAACCCTTGACTGTATTCTCAGCAACATTTTGATTTTTATAAAAGAAAAAGCTAAAAATCTTAAAATAAGGAAATTGCTCATTTGGTTGATCTTGCTTTTTGCCAAAAAAAAAAGAAAAGGTGCTTTTTTTTTATGGATGAACATTGAAGCTTTGTAAAGTACGCTGATGTACCTTAACCCTTTTGGATTAAGAGGAGGGCAAAATTCACAGCCTTGTTCGGTGCCTCTGCTGATTGGAAGATAGTTTGCTAATCGATTAATCTATGGATTAATTTTTCGATTGACCTTAGGTGTGAGTATGTGCATGTGCATGGTTGTGTGTCTCTGTGTTGCCCTGCGACAGAACGGTGACCTGACAGGACTAAGCGGGAGACGATGGATGGACATTGGTTGTAATTTTTTTAATTCCTTAGTATACTTTTTTTTATTTTTATGCATTTATTCTACTTAAAGTAAATGCACAAGAGGTGTACTTTTAAGCTTCCCTAGTTCTGAAACTATTGATTTTGTGCACATTAAAGTTAGTCTAATATACATTTAATATTTGTATGATTGTTACAGATGTTAATGTGTTGTTTAATTCCAATGAGGATCAACAGCTTTGTTTTTAAACATCTAATCTGATTAAAATTTATTTTACATTTCACCTGAAACTCAATGGTGCCTAATGAAAAACCTTCATCTTACTGAGGGACATTGCTCAGAAGAAACTTTTTGTTCACTGATTCAGGTATGGAGTAACTCTATGACTTCAGAACATTGTTTTCTCTCTTTCTAGTTAATGTGTATTTTGTGCAAAGGTAATCAATATTGATCTGCTCTGTTGCTTTGCCTGTAATGAGCTGCTTTCATAATAAAGATGTGGATAATCCCTGGCTCGGTTTGATATTTATCTTTCTAATTTAAATCAGTGTGGCACCAGAGAAATGTTTCAGCCTAATCTCCCTGGCCAACACAGAAACAGGATTCGCAATAGTCATCCAATACGATCATCTACATACAATCCCTAAAGCTTCTCTTAAGTTCAATTATATTTTGCTTGAGTACAGCTGATACTAATGTGTTTTGTTGACCTAACTGTTGTGTGATGTTTATATTTTGCGTTATGCATAAAGTGTTCATCGGTCTGCTGGACATGCTATATGTATGGTATTGTTTGTTAACACAATAAAAAAAATTTAAATTGAAATACACAAAAGACGCTTACCTTTCTGCAATTACTTGATTTACAGATTCACAGTACACAATGTTATCAACTGTGGGGCACAGAAGGGTGCTCATCTAGTGTGTTTCCTGATTCATGTTCTTCAGATTGAGCCAAGACAAATGAGCTGAGCTTGAACAAAATATAAACATTTGTACATTTTGCTATAATAAAAAAGGAATCCAGACCAGAAAACCACACAAGGCTTAAATCCACTTGTCTTTAATGGCATTTTTAGAGTTCCGCCAAAGTTTACGCCTGTCTCTGCTCATATCCATTTTATCTAATTAAAATGTTCTACATTTTCTGACCAGATCCTATCCTTGGTCCCCCAGAATAATTACCTTTCATAACCTTCCCATTTTGTTTGCAAGGCACTGAATACAAACCCAAATACTTGAGGAATCTTTCTATTGTTATGTAAAACAGCTGTCTTGTTGGGACTCATGCTTCCTGTCAATCAGCACTGTGCAAGTGCTCATTAAGGTCTACAATCACTCTAACTGCCTATTACTTTGCATAATTTCACATTGCATGTAAGTGTTTTATAAATTCAAGTAAAAAAGGATGATTCCATACTTTTTCCCTACACAATGAAAATATTTTCACAGTATTTCATCTGAAGAAAAAAAGATATTCCACTCTAATATAACATTTGTAATAACAGAATTTTAAGGTGATATCACAAATTTAAAATCTGCTATAAGAGAAAATCTAATGGTATCATCTGAAAATGTTTATTTAAATATTATATAAAAACAAAATTGGATTTTATATTTTTTGGAAGGATTGCCAATGACCCTAATCAGATATCTTACAAAAAATGCTGTAAAAGGAAAATATGTTTAAAAAAAAAAAAAAAAAGTTTAATTCATTTTAGAGAAATACTAGCAATTCTTCTAGCTTTAAATAGAAGAAAAAAAAGCACCTTGTATCAAGTACATAAGTTTCGGTACGCTCTTAAATTTCAGCACCATGGACAGCACAGTAGATGGAACAAAAGAGTTACCGTATTTTCACGACTATAAGGCGCACATAAACGTCTTTTTTTTCCCTCAAAATGTGCTGTGCGCCCTTTGGTGCGGTGCGCCCTATGTGTGTTGCAACTGCGACTTTTGAGACCACCTCATTGAGGAGATGATGAAAGAGTGGCTGAGGGAGGTGAATGTAAGGAGACCAGGTGGTTTTTTCCACTCATCACCATCGCTGTTAATATGTGACTCCATGCGTGCCCATCTCACAGCTGATGTGAAAAACATGGTGAAACAAATTAATGCTGTGCTCGCTGTTATTCAACCGCTCGACATCGGTGTGAACCGGATGCAGCAGGTGCAGCAGAAGCAGCGAGTTTACATGCAAAGTCAATGGTTGACGCGCGTATAGGCGCAGCAAAAAGTCCCACAGCGCGTTTTGAGCACCTGGTGCAGCGCGTCGGGAGCGCGCCGCCAACGCGCTGCTGCTGCAGCTCGAGATGTAAAAATTGAAGTTTTGCTGCTGGACGCGCCGCATCAACCAATCAGAGAAGCTGATCTGGGAGCTGACAGCGAGACAGACACATTGCTCTGATGACATATGATATCAAGGCAAATGAAAAGGGCTGGATGGATGAGGAGATGATGAAAGCGTGGCTGAGGCAGGTGTATGTGAGGAGACCAGGTGGTTTGACGAAAAGTGGAAGGCAGCGCCGGGAAAGTTACGCCACCGTTTGCGGATGGATTGTAGATGCTTGGACTAACGTGTCTGCTGGCACTGTTGTTCGAGCTTTTGAAAAAGCCGGCATTATTTCTGAGGAGCCGCACGGCACGGAAAGTGACTCTGACAGCGAAGAAGGGGAAATTGGCATGTCTGATTTAGCGCAGCTGTTTAATTCAGAAACAGAGGATGATGACTTCGATGGGTTTGATTAATACTTTGTAATAAATACATGAATAAATCACAATCATACTCAGTTTTGCTCCCGCTCTATTTTTCTACCTGAAAACTTAATTCAACAGCAGCCTCTGGGCCGGGTCTCCTCCCGTTTCACCTCGGCGACTGGCAGGTGTTTTTCATCTAAATAATCTAAATCTTGCAGCTATATTTGCTGTGATCAGTGGGAATAAAGTAGTTTTAATATGTTTGTAAGTGAGAAAGTCCACCTGAAAACTTAATAATTGCAGTCAGTTCATCCAGATTATCTATTTCTGTCGGAGGCGCTCAGACCCCCACATACCAGCGGTGCGCCGACAGCAGGAATCCCTTCAACAGCAGCCTCTGGGCCTGGTCGCCTCCGGGTTCACCGCGGTGGCTGGCGGTTTTCATCTAAATAATTTAAACTGCAGGCACCAGGATACCGGTAATAAAAGCGAACATATTCCGTCGGCAGGTTTCAGGATTTTAAGTTAATTTAGGAGTCATCACAGCGCTCTGTCATCTGTGATGTGTCTGTCTCACGGCCAGCTCCCAGGTTTTATTAATACTTTGTAATAAATACATGAATAAAGCACATACTCAGTTTTGCTCCCGCTCTATTTTTAAATACGCAGTAGAGGTATTTAAACGTAGTAGAGGACATGTACCTGTATATAAAAAAACGCGCCCTATAGTCCGGTGCGCCTTATGTGTGTGTTAAATACAGAAATGGGACACATAACTGGGACTGCGCCTTTTAGTACGGTGCGCCTTATGGTCGTGAAAATACGGTAATTCAAGCATTTTACCCTCAAAAGCAAAAGCACCAAGAACATAACATTTAAATAATGTGTTTGACTGTTTAAGGAATCAAAATGTAGAGCATTAAAAAGTAAAAATAAATGAGGAGTTAAACATCAGCATCATGAGCAACAAGTAAACAGCACCCATAACTCAATTCAGGATTTTTTTTTTATCCAAAGCAAAAGCACCAATAATATTCCGCTTTATAACATCTCTAATCCCATTTATGATTGTCAAGACTGTAAGAGGAAAACATTTCTGCCATTGAGCTTTGTGTTTAAACCCAATTTCACCAGACTGGAGAACACCAGACTACACACAGATAAGCCATTTGGATCAAGTTTGTTTTCATGCTTATCAATGGCACTTGTTGACTGTTAGTGAAACAGGGATAAAAAACACAAAAAACTGATAGTGTAAGAGAAAGCAAAGGTATCAAGTTTGAATCCTAATATACAGCTACTTATGAATATCAGTAATTCTGTTGAATTGTTAACCTCAGTACTTATTTTACATTGCATCAAGAAGAAGAATGTGTTTTTTGGGGCAGGTTTAAAAGATTTTAGGTCAGTTTAACTCAGCTTATTACTTTAATTAAGATAGAAAAAACACTTTATTGTAATTTTGCACAAATAAACTTAAGACTTCTAACAATTAGCTTTTAAAAAATACTTTTTGTTTTATTTTTCACTTGTAAATCAAATAAAATATAGCTTTAAGAGTTGTTTTAGTTTCATTTGTAAGATTGTCAGAATGGTCAAAAGCGTGTCTACCATAAGACTTGACTGATCTTCATGACACTGCTGCAGCTCCGGCCTTACCTAAAGAGCGAGTGAAAGTTTTACCTCATGTCCTTGCTGTCACTTACCTGTCATCATTCTGGAAGTTTTGGTCCCCAAGCAGCAAATCTCTAAAGCGAAAACGGGGCGGCAGCGGAGGGACCTCGCTTTCCAGCTGCTCCATCTTCAGTGAGGAGATGTCTAGGATAACTCCACTGCTGCAGTTGCTATTAGTCTGAAGTGGTGCTGTGGCAGGACTAAACGAGGGAGAGGAGATAAGTAAAGAGGCAGAAGGGAAATTAAGAAAGGGGAAGAAAAAAGGGCTCTGTATAAATGGAGAGGGATGGAACAAAAGGATGGATGATAAAAGAAGCACAGAAACAAGATAAAACACAGAAAGGGGGTGGAAAAGTGGAAAAATGGTTAGGTTTCACAAGAATTAACACATTTACAAAGAATCAGAGTACAAAACAATCAACTATAAATGCCTCTCCTAACATTTATGGACACAGATAGCAGGTGCCATAAAAGACTGCTGCTGCTTCTAAAAGCTTAATGTGGCGTTGTCTAAGGTAGAAATATGAACATGTTCTAGCTTTCATTACGCCTTAAGCTTTATTGTATAAAACAACATTTTAGACAATTACAGCATCTCTGTTAATTAGCAAAGGATTTTTAGGCAGTAATTCAGGTAGTTACTGAGAACCTTTACAGGGATAGATGTGGGTTCGTGTTAGCGCTGTTGGAGATGTACCAATACCGTATTGGTATCAGGACTGATACCAGTCTCAAGTACCTATACTTATAAAAACAATCCAATACTCTAAACCCGTAACACTTTTATATTTGACAGTTTTAGGATTGTTTTTGATCATTCATGTATTTGCTTGTTAGCTCCCTGTTACTTTTCAAAAATACGTTTCACAAGCAGTTTATCTAATTAGGACAGCTCTTCTGTCAGGGTAGAAAATAATCATTTTCGTTATGTACATAACAAAGATCTGGGAATTAAATGGGAGCATACAGACAGAGTGGATTATTCTTAACGTATAGCTCTTTCACTGTGCATTCAGGTTGTCCTTGATCTAAGAAGACTGTGTATTATCTTAATATGGTTAGAGCCAGTGATTTATCCTCAAGTACAAACTAATTATGTGAGATGTGATGATGTGGCAGGGTGGGACCCCGGTGATGTATAAAATGCTTCTTTAAACGGTTAATTTGGGCTGCTGTTGACTCTCTGATGAAGCAAACCAGATGGCCCATCATATCCATTCAATCTCTAAGATTACCATTGTGACATGTTTTCTAGTCATTTAATACAATAACCTTATAAAGTGTTCATTCCGAGTGATGTCTTCTAAAGAAAGAATCGGGGAGAGAAAGTTTAAGATGTGCATACAAAGCTTTCCTTTACAGCAAAGATCCCAGTGTCAAAACAGTGAAGTTCATTCAGACTTAGAGACCCTCCATATTGGAAGAAACCCCCATCTATTGCAACAAAGCTGTACTGGACCAAGGTAAAAGTCTGAGTTTGCATTTCAGAAAATCAGATCAAAACATTTATATTTGATAAATCTTTCTTTAGCACATCACGGTACTCTGTATCAACAAGTATTAGGATGTCAGTACTTGCACTCATACTCGATTAGAAGAAATCTGGTATAGGGATACCACTAGTGCTGTTGTCCTAATGAAAGATGAACCTCTGCCTCATTCTAAGTATTTTGAAAATCATTAGAGGTTTTTCTTCAAGAATTGCACTCTATTTATCTTCATAAACCTTCCCATCAACTCAAGCAGCGTACCCCACAGCATGGTAATGCCACCTCCATGTTTCACAGGGTTTCAAATGGAATGGAAAGTATATCCAGAGGTGCCTGCCTTGTTTTCCTTCATCCTGTTGACAAAACCAGGTGATTAGCTCCCAGTCTTTGTTGTGGAACTGGATATGCAAATGGTTGGAACTAATCCCTGTGCAGGGTTTTTATTTTCTGGACCTGGATAGCTCGATTTACTCCCCGAAAGATCCTCCTGACTTCTATTTAACAAAATCTTAGAAAGCTTCTCCAAATACACCCATAAATCCACTGCAAGAGTGTGATAAATATATGCTATGTTTCCCTAAATTAATGCTGACATTCAATGATGCAAAAAAATGAAGAAAAAAAACAAAATCACAAATAAATAGATCAACTTAAGGACAGATAAAGTGGCTGTATTGATTACTTTGCCTTTCCAAGCAAAAAATAGGGGCGTCTTTATTATACTCGCTGAATTGCCTGCAAGAGCAAAACATTGTAAAATTGTCATAATGACAGAAGTGCTGATGGTCTGCTGAAAAGATTGGTGCTGCTTTCAGTCTCCTAGAAACGCAGACTGCATCATTTGCAAAACAAACGGGATAAAGGGACCAAAGAGAGACAGGGAGAAACGCACACCTTCAAAATCACATCCTTTCTCCATTGATGTGTGTTTGTGATAATTTTGCATTACAGTTTTCAGAGTTAAAAAAATTATAATAATAATATTTTTTTTAATCTATTCAGGTAAACAAATCAAAAGCAGCAAATGTAGCACTAATGTCACTCGAAAACTGCAGGACTTTATGGTATGCTTTAAAAGAAGGGCTCAGCTTGTATTTGCAGATATTGAACAATAATTGTTTATTGCACCAAACAATGTCTTTCTTATTTAATCAATCTAAATGTATCTATTTATAGAAAAATATTACATAAAAAGAATATCAATAGGCTAGAAAAACAATCTGATAAATTATATTCTCCAATTAAATCATTAAAAAACCTGTTAGACAAATAACAGTTTCTGTTTTCAACAATTTTACCCCTGTGGATATAGTGCATATAGACAGATTGGATGTTTTTAGTTTTAAAGCTCTTTATTGCAGTGCTGTATTATGCCAATAACTGTTTAATTATTAGAGACAGTCGGCAGCTGAATAAATAACAGAGGAGACAGCTGAGGACAGGTGTGGGGATGGATGAACAAACATGGCCACAATGTAGTTTATTCATAAAACTAAATAATGCATCTGAAAACTATACAGTGAATTAATCAGAATGGAACTTTGGGTAATATTTGTTAACTTAAAAAAAAGGAGAAAGAAAGAAGGAAAAGGGTCACACATGCAGCCGGAGCTTTGTTTCTGTCTCTCTTACCGGGGTTTATGGGCGCTCACGGTCCCGTCGTCGTTCACAAATGACTGATTGACGTAGCACTCGCTGCACATCTTGGCCGGAGATCCGGCGCTTCTGTCCGGCTGGAGTGCTGCGGTGGTCGGCGTGGAGTCCTTCACAAAGTCGTCTTCCTGGGTTAATTGCATCGGAGGGCGATCTGCCAGGCAGAAGTGTACAGCCCAACAAAAAAAAAGAGCTATTATTAAATAAAAGTTATCCTCCCTTCCACTTTTGCGTCTCACCTATGCAGGTGCATATTGGAGGGAAGTATATTGGTTTTTCCACCTACGCTCATATAAAGTGACTAATGAGTTTCTTTTTTAGCAAAATATGATGAACGGTGGACTGATAAACGAGAGGCATGAGACGAGGCTGACAGCGTCACAGAAGGAGACGCAGAAGAGTCAGATCTGCTGCGGTGAACCTGACAGGATTCTCCGCTAGCGCGCACTGACTCCAGCTCAGGTGGAAACAAAACAGCGTCATCTGGTGGAGGATCAGTGTATGGACACATTAAACATCAAATAAAAATACAATCCATTCCAAATAAATATTTGCATATTTTCTTGAGTAAAACATCCATTCATATTATAATTGAGAAGGAATAACTTTCATTTCATACTAAAATTGCAACCATAGTAATTAATGAATTTTGGAGTAACAGATCAGTGATGCTATTTTTATGACACCTCTTTATAAAATCTAGAGCTGTAGTTGATTTGATATATCCAATTACTTAGTATAAATAAATCAGTATAGATATAGTGGGTATAAATGCAGCTGTTCATTGAAGGTCTCAGAGGCTTGTCAGAGCATACTGGAGATATAAAGGTCATTACAGACCAGGAAACACAGCAGACAGATTGTGGGTAATTTAAAGGGAAATATAACACAGTTTTTTTTATGAAAATATATTTTTTTCCATCTTTTGAAGTACTGTACAAACCGTTATCAAGTAATTGAAAACGTCAAGCACAACTTCAAACAAACATAAGTTTCCATCTAAGCTAAGAGGTCATCATTAGAGAATTAATTAAAGATGGATGAAAAATAAAAATTAGAGTCTGAAGGAGCGGCAGAAATCAATAGTTGAAGTCAGAAAATGAATTGACAGAAAAGCTGTTAACTGTGCACGACACAATTCAAATAACAAAAAAAATTGTTGACAAAAAGCTACCTGAAGCCCTGTTTGTTTTTTGTATTTACCACAAGCCATGTAGCAGACACTGCAAAAAGACATGAAAGAGGGTGCTATGGTTAAATGAGATCTAAATTTGATTTTTACATAGAACACTTTTTCAAAACTAACAATACACATTGTCCTGAAAACAATATCGGCATTTTGTAACATGGCAGTGGCAGGATGATGCTTAATCGATCATTTTATTAAGCATCGAAAAGGAAAAATTGGGGGTGCTCAATACAGGAAGAAAAGACTTGAGACTCGAGGGTGCATGGAGTTTTATCTTAGAGCAGGACAACAACCCTAAACATTCATTGTGAGCTACATTAATCCAAGTCAAAGCGTATTTATGAGTTAGAAGGCCCACGGCAAAATCCGGAACAAATCAAGCTGACAGTTTATGGCAAAACATGAACAGTGATGTTATAAAGATTTATTATCAATCTGACTGAAGTTTAGATATCTTGCAGAAAATAATTGAACATTTACCTTCTTAAAAGTAAAGAAAAGCTTTTAGGCATATTATATATAATATATATAATATTCTGATAGGTAGCTGTTTCGCCTGAATACAACTGTAGTTTTTTTTCTTTTATTGTATTACTTTTCCAAAAAGAAACATCTTTATCATTTTCCTTCCACTTATGACTTATCCAGTACTCTGTGTTGGTCTATCACATGAATCATGATTAAAAATATAATATAATGGTTCCAGAAAAAAATAAATACATTTTCTAGGTACTACAGTATGAGATGCAAAAAGTGACCAGCTCTGCAAAAATAAACTATATATATATATACACTATATTGCCAAAAGTATTTGCTCACCTGCCTTGACTCACATATGAGCTTAAGTTACATCCCGTTCCTAATCCATAGGGTTCAATATGACGTCGGTCCACCCTTTGCAGCTAGAACAGCTTCAACTCTTCTGGGAAGGCTGTCCACAAGGTTTAGGAGTGTGTTTATGGGAATTTTTGACCATTCTTCCAGAAGCGCATTTGTGAGGTTGCACACTGATGTTGGACGAGAAGGCCTGGCTCTCAGTCTCCGCTCTAATTCATCCCAAAGGTGTTCTATCGGGTTGAGGTCAGGACTCTGTGCAGGCCAGTCAAGTTCATCCACACCAGACTCTGTCATCCATGTCTTTATGGACCTTGCTTTGTGCACTGGTGCACAGTCATGTTGGAAGAGGAAGGGGCCAGCTCCAAACTGTTCCCACAAAGTTGGGAGCATGGAATTGTCCAAAATGTCTTGGGATGCTGAAGCATTCAGAGTTCCTTTCACTGGAACTAAGGGGCCAAGCCCAGCTCCTGAAAAACAACCCCACACCATAATCCCCCCTCCACCAAACTTTACACTTGGCACAATGCAGTCAGACAAGTACCGTTCTCCTGGCAACCGCCAAACCCAGACCCGTCCATCAGATTGCCAGATGGAGAAGCGCGATTCGTCACTCCAGAGAACGCGTCTCCACTGCTCTAGAGTCCAGTGGCGGCGTGCTTTACACCACCGCATCCGACGCTTTGCATTGCACTTGGTGATGTATGGCTTGGATGCAGCTGCTCGACCATGGAAACCCATTCCATGAAGCTCTCTGCGCACTGTTCTTGAGCTAATCTGAAGGCCACATGAAGTTTGGAGGTCTGTAGTGATTGACTCTGCAGAAAGTTGGCGACCTCTTCGCACTATGCGCGTCAGCATCCGCTGACCCCGCTCCGTCAGTTTACGTGGCCTACCACTTCGTGGCTGAGTTGCTGTCGTTCCCAAACACTTCCATTTTCTTATAATACAGCTGACAGTTGACTGTGGAATATTTAGGAGCGAGGAAATTTCACGACTGGATTTGTTGCACAGGTGGCATCCTATCACAGTTCCACGCTGGAATTCACTGAGCTCCTGAGAGCGACCCATTCTTTCACAAATGTTTGTAAAAACAGTCTGCATGCCTAGGTGCTTGAATTTATACACCTGTGGCCATGGAAGTGATTGGAACACCTGATTCCAATAATTTGGATGGGTGAGCAAATACTTTTGGCAATATAGTGTATATACATACACTATATTGCCAAAAGTATTTGCTCACCTGCCTTGACTCACATATGAGCTTAAGTGACATCCCGTTCCTAATCCATAGGGTTCAATATGACGTCGGTCCACCCTTTGCAGCTAGAACAGCTTCAACTCTTCTGGGAAGGCTGTCCACAAGGTTTAGGAGTGTGTTTATGGGAATTTTTGACCATTCTTCCAGAAGCGCATTTGTGAGGTCGCACACTGATGTTGGACGAGAAGGCCTGGCTCTCAGTCTCCGCTCTAATTCATCCCAAAGGTGTTCTATCGGGTTGAGGTCAGGACTCTGTGCAGGCCAGTCAAGTTCATCCACACCAGACTCTGTCATCCATGTCTTTATGGACCTTGCTTTGTGCACTGGTGCACAGTCATGTTGGAAGAGGAAGGGGCCAGCTCCAAACTGTTCCCACAAAGTTGGGAGCATGGAATTGTCCAAAATGTCTTGGTATGCTGAAGCATTCAGAGTTCCTTTCACTGGAACTAAGGGGCCAAGCCCAGCTCCTGAAAAACAACCCCACACCATAATCCCCCCTCCACCAAACTTTACACTTGGCACAATGCAGTCAGACAAGTACCGTTCTCCTGGCAACCGCCAAACCCAGACCCGTCCATCAGATTGCCAGATGGAGAAGCGCGATTCGTCACTCCAGAGAACGCGTCTCCACTGCTCTAGAGTCCAGTGGCGGCGTGCTTTACACCACCGCATCCGACGCTTTGCATTGCACTTGGTGATGTATGGCTTGGATGCAGCTGCTCGACCATGGAAACCCATTCCATGAAGCTCTCTGCGCACTGTTCTTGAGCTACATGAAGTTTGGAGGTCTGTAGTGATTGACTCTGCAGAAAGTTGGCGACCTCTTCGCACTATGCGCGTCAGCATCCGCTGACCCCGCTCCGTCAGTTTACGTGGCCTACCACTTCGTGGCTGAGTTGCTGTCGTTCCCAAACACTTCCATTTTCTTATAATACAGCTGACAGTTGACTGTGGAATATTTAGGAGCGAGGAAATTTCACGACTGGATTTGTTGCACAGGTGGCATCCTATCACAGTTCCACGCTGGAATTCACTGAGCTCCTGAGAGCGACCCATTCTTTCACAAATGTTTGTAAAAACAGTCTGCATGCCTAGGTGCTTGAATTTATACACCTGTGGCCATGGAAGTGATTGGAACACCTGATTCCAATAATTTGGATGGGTGAGCAAATACTTTTGGCAATATAGTGTATATATATATATATATAAAGTTAATTGGTTTAATTGTGCTGAAGTTATGATCTGCCACAAAAAATGCTGTCTCTTGTTACTTAACTTAAAATCTTTCTCTCTGTATATATACATATATATATACAGAGAGAAAGATTTTAAGTTAAGTAACAAGAGCTGAATAAATCTAGATATTAGAGATACCCGAACCAGTTGTCACACCAATCTGATTGACACAACCTAATTGATGATGGAAGGCTGATTCACCATAACAAAATTTCACATATCCTCCTACTTTCTGTTTTGTGTCAATCTAAGATCCTTCAACCTTTAGAAAAAGTAGGATAAGTACAGCCCGGTCTATAAGACATAACTAACTCTAAAATAAAAACAAGCATTTCAGCATTAATGCTTTTAGATAACAGAATTACAGTAATTATAAAGAGGGTATTCTGACCTCAGTAAGCTAATACAAATAATAGCTTCTTCATACAACAAATGTCTCCTGCACTGGGTTTGTTTTTCTTTTTCTCCCTGATCTGTTATTTATTCCATGGGTAAAATTCATTGAAGTGAATGCTAGAAATCAAGTAAAGCGAATGATGGGATATTTTTTCTGACAATCTGATGACACACGGAGGAGAAGACGTGGGTGAACAGATGATTCACAGGCGACAGGTGAGGTTATTCGTGAGTTTCCAGCTTATTATGAATGCTTGAGGTTAAATCAGAGCTAAGAGAAGAGTTGTTTTTACTGCTGTGGGGTAGAAGGATATACCATGTCTGTTATGCTCCAACCGCAGATATGCTTTAAAGGCATTTTACACCTAGTGTCTCTGAGTGGAATGCATTACATTTAGTACTCAAATAATAAATTGAAGTAGATATGGTTTTAATACAACTTCTCAAATGTCCTGCCATTTATTGATTAACATACACAGTTTAAGATTTTTCTCAGTCCAATTAAAAAATACTTCATCTTAAAGGGGAAATAGATTAAAGCAGGTATCCGAGTGGATGACACACCTAATTTGCCACTTATGAGTTCATGAAATATTTAATAAAAGGGGTATACTATACTAATCTTAAGGCTGCAGTCAGATAAAGTAGGACTTAGTGCTAAATACCAAAAAAGCACCTGTAATATTTGTTTTAATAGAGCATCTTTTGTGTGATTTGTCTTCCTGCACCTCAGCATTGTTGTATTTTTGCCATAAATATGATTTGCAAATTGTTTTAAATCATTTCAGCTGCACATGTTTATTTGTACTGAAAGAAACCTGATGATCACATGAAAGTGATAAAAAGATTTAATTGCAGCATCACTGTCTTAATTACTCAGTACTCACGATACATTAAAGATATAACAGACAGCATTTTTTGTGGCAGATCATAACTTCAGCACAATTAAACCAATTAACTTTGAAGACCAAAAATCTTCTACTGATCACTAATTATCTTTAAAGTTTGGATAATTATTATTTTTCAATAATAGCACACCATTAACACTGATTAAGAACTTTTTATTCAGCACATATGCATAAAAGAATGAAAATTTCCTTTGTGTTTTCTTTTTATCGCTGTGGGAAATCTTTGATTTTTAAAGCGCCAATAAAACAGCACAAACATTTATTACGTGAAAATCGCATATTGCGTACCAAATGATAATAATTGCTGATATTACATAGAATATTTTCTTAAGTAACTGACTTAACAATTGGCAAAGGCAAAAATTTGATCTTTTAATTTAAAGGCCTAATAGATCATGATCGCAATAGTGGGTGACGACATTTGCTAATTAATGCATAGGCATAGAAGTTAAAAATACAAGAAACTGTAACTTTGATTTTTGTCTGCATTGTATAAGGACTCAAATTTTCATTTAAAGGAAAATATAAATTATTTTAATTTAATTTTGAATGTTATGTTGAATCTCCAAATGAATATTTATTCCTGGTAAATTCCTCCAGAAAGGGATACACATAAAGAAATACAAGAAGCATTTGTAAACACATTTAAAAAAAAAAAAAAAAAGATAATTGACAAAGAACTGTACATTTTGGAGAACAGTGCTGCTAGTGGGTTGACAATGTAGAAAAAAAAATCTACATATGGATGGAAAACTAGGAATATCTAACATCTGATAAGTTTGCTTAACTATCTAGTAAGAAAAAATAAAACTAGGAATTACTTCGGTACTATATTTTTTTTGGCCAAGTGTCTCTTCTATTACATTCTCAATTTTATAATGTTATCCAAGTATTTTTGCTCCAGATTGATGTGATTTTATAGCCTTTAATGTTGTTCTTTAAAACAAAGCAGTAACCAACTGATTTGAGGTGACGTTAATCTCAACAGGACTGTACCAAATATTTAAGGAAAGCTCCTTCAGCCCATAGTGTGTGCTGATTATTCGGCTCCTTCTGTGCCGACTGAGGCCACCGCTGAAACGTAGTAGGGTCCTTCTTTTAGATACGTCTTCAGACGGATGTAGTTTTGACTGCCCAACATTTCTGATGCGGTAGATGAGCCGACAAGAGATCCCACCAGTTCAAATTTGGCATCTTTGGCCTCCTTTGTTTGGCCAGTAGAGCGGTTCAATATGAACTCCATGAAACCAGGAGTGCTTATCATCATCTTCTGACCCCATGGCTGGCAGGCAATGGCCTAAAGAAATACACACATATACAAACATTCTATCAATGCAAAAAGTTAGTTTTTTTAGGCCATGATTGTGATATTGTTGTTAATTACAGTGAAGATCCTCAAAGCCCCACAGTGCAGCTCTGGAAAAGGCTGAGTACTGATGTTGTGGATCATATCCATTGGATGGTTAGACAGAAGGTGGAACCAGGACTCTGTCAGGGACAAAAGGTCGTCTGTTTGATGCTCTGGCTGCAAACGGAGAAAAGATTTAAGCTGAGTTTATGTATTCAACAGTAACACACTAATATATGCACAGTTTGTTTACATCAATACCTGAAGGGTGAGTAGCTGGGATATGGCATCCAAGCTTCGAACTCTCAGCTCCGTAGCTCCAGAACCAGCAAGCTGGCTTATTCTTGAAAACACAGCCTTGAAGTTTTCTCCTATTCAGAGAAAATCTATTATTCTGGATGATAATGATTTTTTTAATACAAAATATGCAACATATGCACTAAATGACTAAGGTGTGACCCAAAATAACCCTTGAAACATAACTGTAAAGACAGAAATCACACCTACCTGTCTTCTGCAGAACCTGCTTCCCCTCGACTGTAGAACCAAGTAATCCCAAAGTATCCAAGGCAACCCCAATCATGACTGGATCTGGATCCAGGGCCATGTCAAACACCTTGCTTAGGAAGACTGGGTAGGATTCACAAACCTGCTGGGGGCTGTCCATGATGGCCAGGTTCCCAAAGAACTTCACCAAACCTAAACCAGAGATGCATAAAAATTAATGGCCAAGATGAACTTTGATTAGCATTTCCTGAAAAGTGAAGTTTTAAAGAACACTTGTTGAGTTCTCTCAACTTCTTTTCTCTTCAGATTAGAACCCACACATAAAAGTGGATCAACAAAATACATACCTATTATATATTTATGTATCTTAATCATGAACTCAGTGTTATATCTAATTTTAAACTAGCTTGTAAATCTACTCACCAGGAAGATAGAGGGAGGAAAACGGGTCTGTCTCGGCTCCTCTGATCATGTTGGAGATCTTACCCATAATGCCTTGCTGAGCCAAATACTGTCGGCCATGCTGACTTTGGGCAAGATTGGTCACCATCTCAATCGACGTGGCCCTGGTTGGAAAGAAATTATCAAAAGAATTAAAAGGACTATCTGAAAAGAATAGCAGGCTTTTCAGAGAAAAACAAGACATGAAGTATACGAGTTGTGACACAGACACAAAACTATTGCTACCTGATTAAGACATCATCACCCGTCAGCTCGCTGAGCAGCTGGGAAATGAGCCCACTGTTGGCACAGTAACCAAGAGAAATGGGAGAAAAAGATGAGATTTCAACCACCAGCTGCAAGCAGAAAGAAAAACAAGAGCAGCTTCTGATCATATGAGCTTTTTTCTTTTGGAAAATATGATTAAACCAAATGAGAACATTAATTTGGTTTCATCTAGATTATATTAATTGATAAGCTTAGTACTTCTACAGCGGGTGAAATAAGTATTAAACCCCTCCATTTTTCTTAGTAAATATAATTCCATTTCACTTTATTACACATAACCTAATTTCTGGACATCTTTGGTTTAAATTCTTTGTATTGGTGGATTGTTACTGAAATCTGATGAAAATGTCATATCAATAGTAGGCCTAGAAATATATTTACTAAGAAAAATTTTGGCATGTTGAATACCGTATTTTCACGACTATAAGGCGCACTTAAACGTCTTTTTGTTCCCTCAAAATGTGTGGTGCGCCCTATGGTGCGGTGCGCCCTATGTGTGTTGTAACTGCGACTTTTGAGACCACCTCATTGAGGAGATGATGAAAGAGTGGCTGAATGTAAGGAGACCAGGTGTTTTTTTTTCCACTCATCAACATTAATCTGTGACTCCATGCGTGCCCATCTCACAGCTGATGTGAAAAACATGGGGAAACAAATTAACGCTGTGCTCGCTGTTCAACCGCTCCACATCGGTGTGAACCGGACCCAGCAGGTGCAGCAGAAGCAGCGAGTTTACATGCAAAGTCAATGGTTGACGCGCGTATAGGTGCAGCAAAAGGTCCCGCAGCGCGTTTTGAGCTGCAGGAGCGTTTAAGCATCTGCCAACGCGCTGCTGCTGCTCGAGATGGAAAAATTGAAGTTTTGCTGCTGGACGCGCCGCATCAACCAATCAGAGAAGCTGATCTGGGAGCTGACAGCGAGACAGACACAGCGCTCTGATGACATATGATATTAAGGCAAATGAAAAAGGCTGGATGGATGAGAAGATGATGAAAGGCAGGTGTATGTGAGGAGACCAGGTGCTTTTTTCCACGCATCACCATCGCTGCGTGCCCATCTCACAGCCGATGTGAAAAAAAGGTGAATCAAATGAATGCTGTGCTCGCCGTTATCTCAGGAGTCTGACAAAGGAACTTCAACCGCTCAACATTGGTGTGAAGCGGCCGTTCAAAGTAAGGCTGCGAGCGGCGTGGGAGCGGTGGATGACAGACGGAGACCACAGTTTCACGATAAGTGGAAGGCAGCGCCGGGCAAGTTACGCCACCTTTAGCGGATGGATTGTTGATGCTTGGAATAACGTGTCTGCTGGCTCTATTGTTCAAGCTTTCGCAAAAGCCAGCATCATTTCTGAGGAGCCGCGCTGCACGGAAAGTGACTCTGACAGCGAAGAAGGGGAAACTGTCATGTCTGATTTAGCGCAGCTGTTTAATTCAGAAACAGAGGATGATGACTTTGATGGGTTTGATTAATACTTTGTAATAAATACATGAATAAAGCACAAACATACTCAGTTTTGCTCCCGCTCTATTTTTCTACCTGAAAACTTAATTCAACAGCAGCCTCTGGGCCGGGTCTCCTCCTCTTCATCGCGGTGGCTGGCAGGTGTTTTTTCATCTAAATAATCTAAATCTTGCAGCTATATTTGCTGTGATCAGGGGGAATAAAGTAGTTTTAATATGTTTTTAAGTGAGAAAGGCCACCTGAAAACTTAATTGCAGTCAGTTCATCCAGATTATCTATTTCTGTCGGAGGCGCTCAGACCCCCACATACCAGCGGTGCACCGACAGCAGAAATCCCTTCAACAGCAGCCTCACCGCGGCGGCTGGCAGGTGTTTTTCATCTAAATAATTTAAACTGCAGGCACCAGGATACCGGCAATAAAAGCGATCATATTCCGTCGGCAGGTTTCAGGATTTTAAGTTAATTTAGGAGTAGGCCTAATCACAGCGCTGTGTCATCTGCGATGTGTCTGTCTCATGGCCAGCTCGCAGGTTTGATTAATACTTTGTAATAAATACATGAATAAAGCACAGTCATACTCAGTTTTGGGCCCGCTGTATTTTTAAATACGCAGTAGAGCTATATAAAGGTAGTAGAGGACGTGTACCTGTATATAAAAAATGCGCCCTATAGTCCGGTGCGCCTTATGTGTGTGTTAAATACAGAAATGGGACACATAACTGAGACTGCGCCTTTTAGTACGGTGCGCCTTATGGTCGTGAAAATACGGTACTTATTTCACCAGATATATGAAAACAAACTAGAATAGAATAATCACTTTATGAAACAGATGTAATCAAAATTTGTTTAAAAAAAAAAAACATTGGGCATGTATTATTTTACAGTCATAACTTTCAAGGAACATAAAATTACCTCATATATTCTGTATCGGATGATGTCACTTTTGGCCATCACTTCCTTCATGACGTCAAGAAGATCACTCTGAAATAACTTGTCCAATCCAGGCTTAGAGTGACTTATTTTAGAAAGGGATTGAATAGCCTAAAACAACACAAGGGAGAGAAAAAAACAAAACGTCTTATACACCAAAAAGGCTGAATAGAAACTGAATAAAACAATATCAGCATTTAAAGTGTTCACCTGTTTTGCCACAGCAATCCTCTCTTCTCCAATGCAAAGAATCACCGCTCTTAAGATGTTGTGGTTGTTGAGGATTTCTGTGACAGCCTCTGGGTGCTCCACCACCCTGCCAATCTGACAGAAAAACAAAGTGTAATAAATGTTTTACTGGTTGCTATCCGCTGTGCATGTATACAAACCGCTCACCTGTGTCAAGGCCAGTATCTGGACATTGTCATTAGGATGGCTTAGACCCTCTAGTAGCTTTTCTCTGTAGTTCTGGACCAAGTGCAAGGGGCTGAGGGCTAGTAGGATCCGTTCAAGAATGTCCACACACAGATCAACCTGTGCCCTACAAGCAAAGGACACATTAATACCTCCAAACCCTGTAAACCAGGGGAATGAATCATGTACAATCCAAAGAGAAATGTTTTCCTAAGCCAAGCAAAATGAAACAATTGACTCAAATGTTACCTAAAGCTGTACCGTAATGGAGTAGATGTTAGACCTGATGCTAAGACACAGGCTGACTCTAAGGAATTAAATTGGAGCAAAAAGGTTCATTTTTTCTGTTTGGTCAAATGACCTACTGGGAAACTTAACAGTTACCTCACTTTCATCAGTTGATAAGGTCCTGGATATATTGGCAAAAACCTTTCTTCAACTATAGCAAAACCCCATTTCTATTGGATTCAGATTAATTAAACCGATAAATCAGTTTCTAAAATGATACAAGCAGTGTTGTGCCTGAACGCGTTCATTGAACGAAAGTTCATGAACTCGTTCATATTTTGGGCGAACGTGAACTGAACGTACTGTATTACTGCCTGATGAACGTTATTGTGAACTCGTTCATTCTGGTGTCTGTGAACAGCACGCTCTCTCAGTTCAACTCCGTTCAATAGGTTGCCAAATTTCTATAGAGTCCTCCAGGCGAAACCCCGGCTAAGTCACACCGTAAACAGGCCTTAATATGTAGCGGGAAAAACACCCAATCTGGCAACACCAGCTACCAGTGTCGTAGCCTACAGCCGCGTGCGTCATCAAAACAAAATGCAGCGGGGAAGCCACAGCAGCATGGAGATGACCGTGGATGCGAAAAAGCAGCAGTATGATCACTTAAAACAGGTTTATGACCAGGTGGTCGGTGAGGATGATGGCAACAATCTGACATTTCTCTGCAAACTTTGCCCGCCGGCTTTAAGTAAAAAAATCCGCACTTCAGTAACCTTAAATTCCTACCTCAGCCTGGTCCCTCAGTTTGTGTTAGTAAAATGTTCTTGAGGGTTTTACTATTCATGTAACTTGTTTGTTAAACCTGCCTGGTATAATTTTCCAGGATTCCAGTATTCCTTTTTAGTATGTACTGAAATGGAATTTCAAATTGAAAAAATTATTAAAATTAAAAAAACATTTGCACCTTAAAGACTACCTTCCTGTTTTTCTTTTAATAATTCCTCATAAAAAAGACCATTCAAGCAGCACATTTTTCCTGATGTTTTGGAGAATATACTGTAGGGGTGAAAGCTGCAGCTGCTACTAGTGTGAAGTGAATGGACAGCAACAAAGCATTAAAGTAACAATGGGGAAATGCTGTCCCCTCAATGCTAATGTAAATCCTGGTTGGATAAGGATTCAAACCTGGATATGAAGATTAAATCTGATGCACAGTTTCAGTGTTACAACTGATAAAATAATTGCTGTCTGTGGTTCTACAGTAGGCTATGGTGTAATTGAGCAATATATGAAAAAAAAGAAAAAGAACTGAACTAGTTCATTTTTTGGAACTGTGAACTTAGTTCAAAATGTTGAATTATGAACTATGAACTGAACTAGTTCATTTTAAAATGTGTGAACTGAACTTTGAACTAGTTCACGTAGAAAGAGAACTTTCCCAACACTGAATACAACCTCAATCCTATAGATAATTTGTGGCTAATCCATAAAGCCAACTAGGGAACAACTAAAAAACTTTACAATTTTTAAATTAAAATCATGAAGAGTGTCAAATATTCTGGTGGAATGCTGCCAGAGGTGTATTAATGTTTACAAAAAGTCGGAAATGAAATAACCAGACGCACACATTTCCCTCCATCAAGCTATTAAAAAAAAAAAAAACTGTGATATAATTCCAGCTTTGTTCTTTCAGTTACACAACGTAAGGCATATAAAAAATATATATTTGTTAGAACAGGAATTAAACTGATTTAAAAAGACTTAAAACATGGATATTAATACAAAAAAAAACAAAGAACCGAGAAACGAATGGGGGTACTGATGAACAAAAGCATAAATTCTTGGCTGAATCTTACAAAGGACAAAATAAAATTCATGTAGCATTATAGCTAAATTAGCATGCTAACAGAATGCTAACTTAGCTTTTTTAGCTCGCTTGTGTTTTCTGTTGTTATGCTTAAGGCTATGCTAACACATGCTACATCATTGCTGAGGAGTACCACTCTCACTGACTCAGCATTTAACAGGGAATCCTACGAACAGTGTAAACAATCTTCGCTCAGACACGCCAACCTTTCATTGGAGCTTAGCAGAGAGAAAATCACATCGAAACGCTGTCCGCTCACGAAGTCTCTGAGGGCGCTGAGTGGAATGGAAAACAAAGCAGTTTTTAAGCTCTCGAGCTCTTCAATTGGGTCTTCAACTCCTGATATTTCTTCCAGCAGACTTTGAATGGTGGCAGCCATGTCTGTTTGGTTTAGGAACTCCGGCGGTTACTTCCGCTTCTTCTTCATGTTACCTTAACCCCTTCACAACCAGGGAGCGCGTTACCGCCATCCACTGGTTTGAGTGGGAACACCCAGGTGCTTGATGCCCCTCTTTTTCTAGCCTGTTTAAAATAATAGTATAATCTCTAATCCCAACAAAATGTGTCTTTTATGAATCTTTAAAGTAAATAAATAGAGAATCTCAAAAACACAGCTACACCAAACAAAGTTACAAAAAATTTTTAATTCCAGTTGCCATGAATCTTGAAACAATTACATTAAAATCATATTGGCTAAAATGTTACAAGAACCTTTATGCAATCTCTTTATGCTTGTTACTCACCTTATTTCAAACATAAATACCAGTGACACAAGGAAAATGTACACATACATTGTGTGTAGGACTCTGTATCCTGTTGAGGGTCAGACAATACTATCAAAGACAGTGATGGTTATTGATTGATTGACTTTATTGATCTCACAGTGGAGAGATTTACTTGTTACATCGGCTCAAATAGTCAAAAGGAAGAAGGTGCCAAAGGAAGAAAAGGTACATGGAGTATATACAGTATGCACAGTGCGTTCACATATATATGTGTATATATGACACACAAAATTGACAGCTGAAGTTTATTTTTTTTCCTTTTTTATTTTTAGCAGGATTATTATACAGGGCTATTGCACAGGGAATTTACACGGGTATTTATATAGATGGGTATTTATCTATATGGCTAGCGCACTGGGTATCATTAAGTATACCCGAGCAAATTTTTTATCTGCATTATTTTATCACATGTACTAAATCCCTGAATTCTTAGAAGAGCCAGCTAGTATTCCTGCTCCATCAGCTGTCTCTCTCTCTACTAAGCCTTTTATTCTTTACTTAAACGTCTGCAGTATATCCTACCTGTCTAGCCTTTAGAGTGAGGTCCATTTTTTTCAATTTCACCATCAGATGGAGGACCAGTTGTTCCAAAGTGAGGACAAGTTGTTGGTCCTTACATGCTATTTTGCCAATGGTTAGGTTTAGGGCAAAGGTGTCAATTGAGTTTGGGTAAGGTATGCATTGGTAATCGTTAGGTTGAGGGTTAGTGTTAGGGTAAGGGTATAGAAAGGGTTGAAAATGACTGAAAATCAATGGAAGTCAATGGGAGTCAACACATGGTCCTCACTACATACAGCAGAACGAGCATGTGTGTGTGTGTTTTTGTTCTTTTTTTTTCTCTTTTCTGAAACCTGGGCATGGGAATTGATTTATATGTTGTCTTTACTGAATAAGTATGGATGCACTGCTCTAAATGAGAACGATTCCACATGGAGTAAAGTTACATGCTCCTAAAACTAACCACACAGTCTGATGCTGCCCTCACCAGGATTTGATCAAAATGTTCCACTCTGGCCTCATCTATACAGTGCTTTTTTAGTAAGTATATTTTTCCCTTGTTTTTTTTTTTTTTTTTTTTTTTATTCCTTTATTTAACCAGGAAAAGTCCCATTGAGATTAACAATCTCTTTTTCAAGGGAGTCCTGGCCAAGACAGCAGCAAAAGATTACATTACAAATTACATTACAGTTTACAATTACATCTATCTATAATTAGAAATTCATAAAACAGTTACAAACCATAGATATAATTTCCAAACCTTTGAGCAATCGTTTAAAATGTCCGATTGGAATTAAATCCTTCAACTTCCAGTCTTTCTGAAGATTGTTCCATGCTGTGGGGGCAGAGTACTGAAAAGCTGTCTTTCCAGCTTCAGTGCGGACACTAGGTACAGACAGAAGCAAAGACTCTTGAGAACATAGAGAATACAGTCCACCCACTCTTGGTTGAATGTACTCACAGAGGTATGAGGGGAGCAGACGCAGAATACCCTTATAAATCATCATATACCAGTGAGTGACTACGAGTCTCTAATGCTGGCCTGGCCAGCATTGTTGTTCTTCATTGTTAAGACAGACCTACTAAACCAAGCTGTTTGTTTCTACAGTTGCTTTGTAAACAATTGGACTGTGGGCTGCTTGTTTGATGATGGTACATGGTAAATGGTAAGAGGTGAGTAAGAGGACTTCAGAGTAAGACAACTCTAAAGAGCTTCATACTACATTCAGTCATTCAAACAATTATGGTGGTAAGACACATCATAGCCACAGCTGTGCTGGGATGAACTGACCAAAATGAGCCTGCAATTCAATCACCACCAGCCGGCCCTGTGACTACCAGCAGCAGGAAAAGTAAGAGAAATGTTTTGCCCAAGGACACAAAGACAGAAATCCAATGTGTGATCCAACATATTCCCACTATTGATCTCATTACCCATCCTGTCATTTAAGGCAGATGACCATATCCTGATATGGTTGAACTTATGCCATAATCTTTTCTATATCAATAATTTTGTTGTATTTTCAAAGAATGTAGTCAAATGCACCGAAATCAAATTTATAAGTTAAGAAACAATATTTTAATTTGTTTTAGCAAAGGTCATCATTTCTCAAGATTTTTATTGAAGTGTTTTTAAGATTAATGTTTTTGTGATTAATGGTGAATATCATTGACTTTAATCAGCTTATTTTTCTACGTGTGCTTGAATAGGTATGCATAATGCAGGATGCACTCCTCGAAATCAAGCCCTGAGTTGAGAACAGGGTGCAGAGTTACACACTCCTAGGGTTTCATGTAAGTAGAGAGTCATTGTGTCATCTGTTTTTGTTGTAGAGCCATTCTGTTGCGGTAGGTTCAATCATCACTTGCTGCTAATAAACAGATAAGCAAGACTTTTGCTGCTGCTGTCATGAAGGTACAGAATACAATTTTTTTCATGTCATAAATTCTGATTAAAGTTTCCTTTACTGTATTTAGAGTAATCCATCTTTTTCTTGACACCGCAGTGCTGTTTCTGTAAGCTGCGTACCCATCAGTGGTGCTTCCTCCTGTTCAACATCTTGCTGTTCCATGCACTGCTATTCGGGGCAGATTTTGTTGAGGAATACATCCTTCAGCCTACCCCTGTGGTTTACACTGATGTTATGGTTGCTGACGTGAGGGAGAAAGCAAGGAAACTGGACTTGAGCACCATAACAGAGAATGTGTCCCAAGCTTATCCAATTTCTAATTCAGAAACCTGCAAAAACTCTGACCTATTCCTCCTCGCTCTGGTCTTCAGCTCTCCTGCTAATATCACCCAAAGAGATGCAGTGAGGCGAACTTGGGCAAACAGAACACAAATTCAAGGTTTTCCTGTTAAGATACTCTTCTTCACAGTATCGACTCAGTCTTTTACCACACAACAGGATCTCTTGAGAGAGTCTGAGCTTCATAGCGATTTGATCCAAAGCCATGCTGTAAATGAGTCATCCCTCTATGGAGCGAAGGATAAAACATTGCTGGCTCTTCACTGGGTTATCAGATTCTGTTCTCTTGCACGTTTAGTTCTGTTCACTGAAGACTCCGTGTTCATTAACCTGCCTGCCATTGGAAGATACCTGCTGGGCCTTCACAGACATCCAGAGGACCTGTATCTAGGCAGAGTAATCCAGAAGGAGTTCCCTGACAGGGACCCCAACAGTCCACGTTACCTTCCCCGCACTCTCTACCCAGACAAATATCTACCAGAATACTGTGAAGGAACTGCTTACGTACTGTCGCAAGATGTGATCCGTAAAATCTACGTTGCATCCTCATCAGTCTTTGCAGCCCTCCCGGTTGACGTTTTTGTAGGTCTCTGTGCAAAGAAAGCTGGTGTCACGCCAACCCACAGTGCCCGGTTCTCAGGAGACAGACATATCCACTACAATGCCTGCTGCTACAGACACCTGTTCAGTACTGCAGGGATGGGGAGCCAGGAGTTAGAAAGGCTGTGGGAAGACCTCGAACAGAAAGGTGGAAGATGTTCGTTGCTAAAGATCTACTATGGCCTTGTGACCTGCAAAGTTCGCACATATCTGGATACATTTTTATTAGACAACTCAAAGAAGGAAACTTAATTGTGTTAACTGGTTAAATCTTTTTTTTTTTTACTGTTACTATTAGTTTTTGTAGAAATCCTAAGTATTACAACAAACATCAAAATAAGCTGGACTGTAGCCTTGACATCTAAAACAACTGTTATCTGAATAATAGATTTCCTTGAACAAAATAGAAGGAATCTAGTTATTAAGCATCTTCAAACAATCTAAAACTTGATGGTGCTGTTTGTGCTACATTTGATTTCTCAAATTAAATGACTTCTACCAAAATAAAGAAAATACTCTGCTTATAGAAACTCTGGTTTTATTTCTCTTGCAAGCTGCTTAATGATAGAGTAAAGCATAGTAACCATAAATAAATAAAAACTTCCATAACTTTGGCAGTAATATATATATTTTTTTATAACTTCTTGAGGTACTTTTCTGTAAAAATGTTTGTATTACCCATCTGTAACCTGCAGGTATTGTTCTCTGGAGACTTTTTGTAATAGGTCAAGTGACAAATGACAAAGAGCAGATAAAAATATTTCTGCAAACTGGACTCAGGTCTGGAGTTTGATAAGGTTATTCTAACACATAAATACAATTTCATCTAAACCGCTGCATGGTACCAAGTGGAAGATCCTTTCCAATCTAAAGTTCTTTGCTAGGTCTAACTGGATTTCCTCCAGGACTCTGATTAGTTCCATTCATCTTCTCATTGTAGCTGCCAACACTATGGTAGAGATGTTGTGTTCAGGGTGATTTTGCTCCTAAGATTTCTAATTTTGGTTAAAATGTTCAGATTTGATGAGATTTAGTTTGGAAGCTCAACCTCTTAGACATGTTTGTAAGAAGTCAGGGCTTCTAGTTCTCCGCTTTGAAAGGTCTGATTTTAAAAATTAATATTAACAGATTTGTTTTCCTAAGCGTAGAGCTACAAATCTCTAAATCTCTTTCAGATTCTCCAGAATACCACCAACTTCGTGGCTGCTGCGCTCTCTCCTTGACTGTCAATTTAGATGATTGTCTTGGTCAGTGTAACCTTTGATCAAGCTCCTTTTGTATTTTAATGTAAGATTGAACATTGTTTTATATTATGCTAAGAGCTTTGGATAGTGTTCTTAAATTTGAGATCATTTAATACTTCTTACTATCCAGTTGAATAGCTGCAGGAAAGCCTCCCTACAGCACGAAACTGCCATCAACACATCCTCAAACAGCTCTGATTTCTTCACTGAACAGCTGTATCTATAACGGGATTAAATTCCCCACAGACAAACTTTCTTTACAACTAGGGTTATTTGCCTATATTGGAGTTAATTTAGCATATTTAGTATAGAGGAGACAAGATAAATATTCATGGAACAATTTTCAAATAAAATAATATTTTTTATTCCACTTTACTTTTGATTATGTGCAACTATGTTTTTCCAGTTATATTGTTTTAAATGTGAGAGAGCTCAAGGGGTGTAATTACTTAAGTCAGTTTTGATAACTTTCCTTTAACTCTGCCACAGAGGAGTTTTTGTGGACACCTGGTGGTAGGTTTGAGTCATAGCAACAATAATACTAGAGCATTTCAGTATAATATCCTCTCTTTAAAGCTACAGTGTGTAATAATTACAGGCATATAAAGTCAGAAATTTAATATATTATACATAACTATGTTATTTATCATCACCTATGAGCTCAGCCTTTTAACCATAATATTTGCGTTGCCTTAGAATTCGTTATTTATAATTACATAGGAGCGGGTCTCGCAGCCATGGAGGCAGACATCTTTGCGCTACGGCAGCGCAGAGGCAACAAACTAGCGATTGCGAGATCGCCCATTATGCTCGAAAGTAACTACGGCAAGTTGAGAGAGATGAACTGAGACGGTACTGAACAGTAGATGGCAGTATTATGCCTGAGAAGCGTTTAGTCTGCCTGAAACCAAAGAAGAAGAAGAAGCAGGTATACTGCGCCTCGGTAACAAGAAAGGTAAACAAGGCGGCAGGCGTGAGTGACTTTGCAAACTGTTTGGCACTGTGTGGCCAAACATCAGACGAATGGAGGATCATGCCTACTCTGTATCACAACGAAAAGCGGCGGACACCGAACCCCCGTCATCTAAGAAACGGAAACACGACGAGAATAAACGCAAGAGTGACAAGAAACGACAAAAAACACGGATCAACATTGGCACGGCATTTACACGATGGAAGTCACTGATGGAGGAAAAAGGTTTTCAAAGTGACGCTCAAGTTGCCAGTTTTCTCTTGGACAGGTAATTAATCCTACACACACAATTGTCTAATATCACTGCAGTTTTTGGAGTACAGGATGCTCAGACCTGTCTAAAACAATAACATGCTGCGTGATGATGCTGTTACTCTCCAGTATACTTATTCAGCAACGTCCCTGACGTTTCACAGGTAATGATTCAGTAATTTTCTGTAAAATAATTTTCTGGATATATACCTCGGTTACTTCTCTCCGGATCCTTTGGAGATCTTCAAGCCTTTCCTCCTCTGCTCTCACCCCGCTGGCTCCCCTCTCTCGCCTGGCCCTAGCTGCACGCTCACCCCGGCCTCTCTGCCCTCTTCCTTTCCCTCTTCCTTGCCTTGTAACCCCCGTGCCACAAACAAGACTTGGACTCTGTAAACGGGGAATATATATTCTTCCAGCGAACACAATCTCGCTGTTAAACTAATGACTACAATTACTTCGTCTGTTTATATCACCATGCAAAGCAGCTCACCAAAACGTCACAACGACGTAGAAAAAATAACGGGAATATTTATTATCTTAAGTCTACATGAAATCTATACCCTAAACAGACCAATGAAATACTATCTG
Organism: Cyprinodon tularosa; assembly: GCF_016077235.1. Taxonomy (NCBI): domain Eukaryota; kingdom Metazoa; phylum Chordata; class Actinopteri; order Cyprinodontiformes; family Cyprinodontidae; genus Cyprinodon; species Cyprinodon tularosa. The sequence goes on along the minus strand of NW_024039718.1, from coordinate 648,358 downwards.
TAAAATTATCTATGTAAACAAACCTCATCACTTGAGAAGGTAGGTGATGCGGACGTCGTGGAAGACATTTTGTCCTGTAACGCTCGCCGTACTGTTGGGAGGGAGAAGCGGTGGGGGGGAGACGTTCATGTTGCTGCAGTCTGCAGTCTGACCGCTAGATGTCACTGAAAATTACACACTGTAGCTTTAAGGGAAAAAATGACATACATTTTTTTAACATTTTGATTGGAATGTTTATTTGATCTGAAGGTCCGACAGTTTAGACATTTCAGTCGAAATTCACCTGCTTTCCTGTCTTTCTTTTTTAAAAGCAGACTGAATAACACCATCAGGCAGTATGTGTCAGTAAAACATGCAAATTAAGAACAAATTTATGTGCTGTAAATGTTGTTTTGAAACCTCTTTTTAAATTCCACCAGGGGAAAGTTTGGCTCCTGTCCTGGTATCTTGAAAGGCCCAAACAAAATGTTTGGCTGTCCTACAACCTTCTCTTTGCCAGCGGTTCACACTGCAACACTCCATTCACTTTGGCACGGTTCCACTGTGTCTGCTATGCTTTCTGTATCCTGGCCAAAAAGCTTCAAAGAATAACGCCTCAGCATGTCAAAAGCAGCTCTGGCAGATGATTAGTCATGTCAACAGTTGGACTAAGATGCCATCAGTGTAAAATTGAATTGCTCTACAAGAAATTCACATCAGCATGTTTAATCCATTATTGCAGTCCTTGTTACTTTTTCTATATATTACATAAAAAATGAAATTCATTTTAAACAGTTTTTTGTATAAAATCACATTCATGAGTCAAATACGAGGTATAATTTTGTCTCATTTAGGAATTGATGAGGCACATTATTTCAAAGCATAAGTTTAGCATTTTGTTCACCTCTGTCAGCTGCTATGCTGCCATGGGGGAAGGAAATAAACTCTGCTTTAATACAGAAATCCTTTTGTAATTACTAACTTTACTGAGAAATAGACACTAGCACAACAATAGCCTTACTGACAAAACTGTTAGGCATTAAAACTACGACAATTATATAAGCAGAAGGATAAAGTGAGACAGATCACAACTGTTGCTAGGACTGAAGAGAGGTAATTTTGCTAAATTCACTGGATATTAAACACAAAAGGGAAACACAGGGAAACAGAAACAGAGAATATGGCAAAACACATAAATTGCAAGGACTGCGAGAACAACAAGACACTCAGAAGCAGGTGTATGAGGAAAACACAAAGTAAATCTAATTGTATCACAACTAATGAACTAAACAAGCAGTCAATATATAGAGACACAAAATAAATAAAAACTGAAAGTTAAAAAACCTCATGTGCTGTTTAGTATGGAGAAGAATATTTGACAGTGGGATACTGTTTATTTTTTCTAAAAGCTATAATCACCTTTTACTCGATCACCTTAGGGGCTGAAACAATTCATCGGATTGATTGTGATTTATCGCAACTAATTTAGTTATCGATTGATCATTAACTGGAGTATAGAGACTCTAAAACAGGCCTTTAGCTAACAGAGCGACCCACCTTGAATAGTGATTATACCAAACTTGTAAAAAAGTAAATTCTGCAATAAAATAAAAAAAAACTTTGATTTTATTTATTTATTATTTATTTATTTTTAGCAAAATAATGTTTATTTTTTTAGCCCTAATTGCCGCACTGATTTTGAAACACCTAGATATCACTGGAGTCCAATAGAACACTAACAGTCATTTGCTGTTCTCTGCTCCAACATTGTAAAATAAAAGTCCTTTTACTGGTTAGAAGGGAGCTAAAAACATATTGACCACTGGAGTTCCAATAGGAGGGGCATTGTGTCCTTTTGTTTTCTGTACACAATAAAAAAAAAATGTGAATCCTTATGATGCTCATAGACTGAGTTATTCTTGTGTTTAAAACAATGGCAAAACACGAGACGGTTGTCTTTTCATCAAAGTCAGCATGACAGACTACTAGCTCAGGACATTGTTGAGGTTTGGTCGAATTTTTCCAAGAGAAAGTGGAAACAGGGATAGAAGGAATGGGAAAAAAAAAAATAAAAATACTAACCACCCCCACAAACCATATGCAAACCGGATTGTAGACATGAACACACAGTTCCACACATGCCTTCATAAGACAGCCTGTAGAGATTGTTAATGTGAGGTTGAAGGGAATGGCACACTGCATGTGGGTGGTGCACTCTAATGAATAGCTCTCCTCAGTGAGTAGGATCTATGAAGGGAGGGTCTCATCAAACCAGAAAAGACTGTTTTATTTTGAATGTTTACACTGGAAAAAAAAAAAAAGTAGTCTTAGACTCCATAGACCTGGCCGATGACTTTAGGAGATGGTCACAGGGTATTAATGCCAGAGTTGATGAAATAAATAATTGTCATCTTCGTGCATGTGTGCCATTCAAAGAACATACAGTGTGTGCTTTATATTGTGAGTACAAACCTGATTGTGAGCTGTATGTTAAGAGTTAAGGGTCAGTGTTCGTGTGGCCCTCGAGCCCACAACCGTTTATGCAGAAGCTGTAACCTCAAGGATAAACCCTCTTTTTGACGACATTTGTGGTTTCTGGTGCTTTCCCTTTTTACAAACTCCATAATCCATGCTTTGAGGTTTTGGTAACTTTCCCATGCCAGACGTTGGTGCCTTTCTGTACAGCTGCTTTTGACTTCTTCAGTTTTAATTATGGATTCTATAGGTTTTGACTTACCGTATTTTCACGACTATAAGGCGCACTTAAACGTCTTTTTTTTTCCTCAAAATATGCGGTGCGCCCTATGGTGCGGTGCGCCTTATGTGTGTTGTAACTGCGACTTTTGAGACCACCTCATTGAGGAGATGATGAAAGAGTGGCTGAATGTAAGGAGACCAGGTGTTTTTTTTCCACCCCTCACCATCGCTGTTAATATGTAACTCCATGCGTGCCCATCTCACAGCTGATGTGAAAAACATGGGGAAACAAATTAACGCTGCTCGACATCGGTGTGAACCGGACGCAGCAGGTGCAGCAGAAGCAGCGAGTTTACATGCAAAGTCAATGGTTGACGCGCATATAGGTGCAGCAAAAGGTCCCGCAGCGCATTTTGGTGCAGCACGTCGGGAGCGTTTAAGCATCTGAAGCGCCGCGCTTCTGCTGCTCGAGATGGAAAAATTGAAGTTTTGCTGCTGGACGCGCCGCATCAACCAATCAGAGAAGCTGATCTGGGAGCTGCCAGCGAGACAGACAGCGCTCTGATGACATATGATATTAACGCAAATGGAAAAGGCTGGATGGATGCGTGGCTGAGGCAGGTGTATGTGAGAAGACTAGGTGGTTTTTTCCACGCATCACCATCGCTGCGTGCCCATCTCACAGCCGATGTGAAAAAAAGGTGAATCAAATGAACGCTGTGCTCGCCGTTATCCCGGGGGTCTGACAAAGGAGCTTCAACCGCTCGACATCGGTGTGAAGCAGCCGTTCGAAGTAAGGCTGCGAGCGGCGTGGGAGCGATGGATGACCGACGGAGACCACAGTTTCAGGATAAGAAGGCAGCGCCGGGCAGATTACGCCACAGTTTGCGGATGGATTGTAGATGCTTGGACTAAAGTGTCTGTTGGCTCTGTTGTTCAAGCTTTCGCAAAAGCCGGCATTATTTCTGAGGAGCTGCGCTGCACGGAAAGTGACTGACAGCGAAGAAGGGGAAACTGGCATGTCTGATTTAGCGCAGCTGTTTTATTCAGAAACAGAGGATGATGACTTTGATGGGTTTGATTAATACTTTGTAATAAATACATGAATAAAGCACAATCATACTCAGTTTTGCTCCCGCTGTATTTTTCTCCCTGAAAACTTAATTCAACAGCAGCCCCGGCGCGTCTCCTCCTCTTCATCGCGGTGGCTGGCAGGTGTTTTTTCATCTAAATAATCTAAATCTTGCAGCTATATTTGCTGTGATCAGTGGGAATAAAGTAGTTTTAATATGTTTTTAAGTGAGAAAGTCCACCTGAAAACTTAATAATTGCAGTCAGTTCATCCAGATTATCTATTTCTGTCGGAGGCGCTCAGACCCCCACATACCAGCGGTGCGCTGACAGCAGAAATCTCTTCATCAGCAGCCTCTAGGCTGGGCAGCCTGGGGTTCACCGCGGCTGCTGGCAGGTGTTTTTCATCTAAATAATTTTAGCTGCAGGCACCAGGATACCGGCAATAAAAGCGAACATATTCCGTCAGCAGGTTTCAGGATTTTAAGTTAATTTAGGAGTGACCACAGCGCTGTGTCATCTGCGATGTCTCTGTCTCACGGCCAGCTGCCAGGTTTGATTAATACTTTGTAATAAATACATGAATAAAGCACAGTCATACTCAGTTTTGCCCCCGCTGTATTTTTAAATACGCAGTAGAGGTATTTAAAGGTAGTAGAGGACTTGTACCTGTATATAAAAAACGCGCCCTATAGTCCGGTGCGCCTTATGTGTGTGTTAAATACAGAAATGGGACACATAACTGAGAGTGCGCCTTTTAGTCCGGTGCGCCTTATGGTCGTGAAAATACGGTCCTTTTTCTCAAAAACCACTCCGTCTGGAGAAAATTACTCACATTAATCATAAAAAGACTATATATTTCTGTGTGTAACAGAGCAACAAGTGAATGCAAACACAGCTGGAAATCTTTGCATTATAGAATTATGCTGTTTTATTTTCCTTTCCAAACTATCTTGCTTCTTAATCTGGACCACTTAAAAAATTATGCATCTCATGTATCAGTATTCAGCATAGCTGTTTTTTCTTTTTATTAATTTTTAAAAAAACAACATTCTGAGGTTAAAAGAAGCCAAATTCACACCTGATTAAAGTTAGAACCCATATATGGTTTCAATGACATTCTTCAGAGAAGAGTCTATCTGTTGCTCTTTGATATGGTGTCCCATACATTGGACTCGCAACCCCCTCAAAATACACTATATTCATTTATAGATATAAATTATATTAAGAAATAAAATTTTATCATTTCATTGATCATTTTAAATTTATTTTTAAAATTATGGGATGATTAATTGTGAATTTTACAATATGGTATATTAAAATTAAGTATTAAATAGGTGTCACGTTCTATTTACATTGCAGTGTCCGTATAAAACTCCCTGCATAATTATAATAAAGCAATTTATATGCATGAAACAAGTGGAGCAATATGGCAATTGCTATACTGTTACACTTGTGAAAGTAAAATCTGTTGGGCTCTTTTTGGCATCAAGACAATTATTCTTATTGCCACATTGCCAGACCGGACACTGTAAAAAAACAAAAAACAAAACAAAAACAAAAAAATAGGTGTCACGTTAACCTATTTAATGGTACATTTATTTAATTGGACATTCATATTTTATTTCATAGTATATTTGGGCCCTCAATGTATCTCAGGGATCACATCACAATGATTGTAAAACAATTGACCCTTCACTTGGAGTTTTCTTGACTGTCCAGGGGTCCCCATCCTAACTTGGGAACCCCCGCTCGAGGGAAATATTTTTCCACTTTTCTATTTCTCCACTGTTATGGTGTGTTAACAGTGATTGTGAATGTAGCAAATACAGCATGTGATTTAAATGTTATCTTTATGTGGATGTGCGTTCTGGAGCAAAGCTATGCCAAAGACGTGGTTGTAGCGATGTAAACCATGCAATTAGGGCGAATAAAGCAAAACAGAAAGTACAGCTAAACCCTCAATGGACATGAGTTTTAAAGAATATGAAGTTTTCTGTCAATTTTTGTGGCATCAACTAATCAGGGACTGATGTGGCTGTGAGGGGTGAAGGAATGCAGCGGAGACAAAGCTTCCTACAATCAAAATGTCACTAGAAATATTTTAGATAAATGGATTGAATGATGTATCATTTACTAAGAAAGAAGAGTCATTCAAACCTAAGCTTAAATACTGGTTGATTCTTTTACATCACTGTAGAAAAAAGTTGCTCACTGATCGCTCGTTCTTTGTGGTTTTCATGTGATTTTTTATCAGTCTCTTTCTTATAGTAGAGGCAACACTAAATTCAATGGAAGCAGCTGAGGCTTATAGTGCTCTTTGTATGAACATAGACCCATTCCTAGGGATTTATTTGGCCCGCTAGTGGTTTTTAGGACTTTTTTTGCGTGCTGCTTTAAAAAAGAACTTCCAGACAAAGATGCAGACCTGTATGCAGGACGATTATGTTAAAATGAACAAACTCACAGATATGGATGAGGAAAACCAAAGACAACAAAACAAGGATCCAGTGCCAAGAGCAGGGAGTACAGACAATGGGCTAAAGGATGAGAGACAAAACTGAAAGGAATCTACTAATTACTGGAAGAGTCTGGTTGAGGGAGAACTTTCTTTTAAGAGGACAAACAGAAATATGACCCAAACAGAACCCACACTAAAAAGACAGAAAGAATAACACTGAAGTTAACGACAAAATAAACTCAAAACGCTGAGAAATACACAACAGAAACAGACTGGAAAACAACTGGCAAAAAATAGAACATGTAGGGCGAAAAACAATAGCAAAAATGTATTGCAAGCCATCACTAAGTAAAAGCAAAATGTAACTTGAAGATCCTGCCATTAACAAGTGAGAGCATTGCTTGGATAGCTTTTATTTTAAAATAGACCAAATCATAATTTCGGAAATAAATAATTACGTTTACAGGGACAGAGATAATTGTATTAAAGGCCGGATCAGATCAAAAATGTGTCATGTAAACATGTCAGACTGAAGATTATAGTCCGATTCGGTCCGATCAAAAAGTAATTTCATTCCAATTTTTATAAATCTGTTTTTTCTGATTGCCATTCTGGCTGTTTTCCATGCCCCAACCGATTGTCAGAAAGCTTTTGGCAGAAAGTTTTTATCTAACAATATAAAGAAAAGACAATTTTTTTCTATGATTTTAAACATGAAAACAAAATATAACCAAGTTTTTTGTTGTTTTTTTACGACTAAAGTAACTTATTTTTAACTAATAATGACTAATATGGTTTTAGCTATAGTGGCTTCCTCTCTCAACATCCCGGAAACTTCACTCACGTGTTTCTACATCTAAGAAATAACACTGTAATCAAGGCTGATTTTCTATTCTAAAAGTTAAAATAAATGTGTTTTTGCTGGTCGGTACACTGCTGCTAAAATGCAACGTGGGAATAAATTTCTGTTGCACATGTGTGCGCCGCTAAATGTAATATGTCCTCGTGCTCTCAGCCATTGTAGCAAGGAAGCAATAGCATGAGGTACCGCTGAGCTCATAACTTAACTGAAATGACCAACAAAAATAAAAATATGATGCAACATAAAACAAACAAAGAAAAACTACATCAACATACACGACCGAAGAACTGAGGAAAAAGAAAGAATTGGGGCTCAGCTTTATGTGTCCCCCCCAGCCAGGGACTAACGCAAACAGTAGCTAAAGATGAGGATGACTGGACAAGTATGTTTTTTTATTAAAAGATAGGCAATTTTTTTCTACTCCTACTAAAACATTTACAGAACACTACACAGCTCTGTTCTGGTCACAGTTGGAGCATGGGGAGAACATGCAAACTCCATGCAGGAAGACCAGGACCGGGCCAGGAATGGATCCCAGAACCTTCTTGCTGCAAAACAACAGTGCTACCCACTGAGCAAAATCAGAGTGGAGAAATTTTGCTAATGTCACCTTTGACACAATAAATCATCAATCTTATATAGACATATGTGTGGACGTGCAGGTGGTACAGTGGTTAGTGCGCATGAGCCATGTATGGAGGCCTTGGTCCTTGATGCGGCCGACCAGGGTTTGAATCTGGCCTTTGGTCCTTTGCCGCATGTCTCATACCCTCTTTTTTTTGTGTAATAAAAAGGCAAAACCTGAAATTTTTTAGAGGGGCAGATGCTGTTGTTTGAGCTATATTTTACACGTTTCCTTTAGTTGTAATTGATGTACATCAGTTTGAAGCAAACACATGACTGGGGTACTGAATGTATTTGGGAATGACCATTAAAGCATGGAGTCACTGGAGAATTTCATTATCAAAGAGCTCCTCGGGTCTTTAAGAGGCAGTACTGGGTGGAGGCTCAACCAGTAATGGAGCATATCAGATCACATGTTATTACAGGCCTTTTTGGATTTGTTGGTGGTTTTTGGGTTGCAGCTCAGAATCAGTGTCTCTAACTTTACCTCAACTACAAAGTAGTTTCATAAAGTAAACATCGTTATATCAGAAGCATAGAATTGGACACTGTGCCCTTAATATGTATTTATGGTTAAGAAAAATAACCCAAAGCTGTGAGTTTTTATACTCTTGCAGTGGGATCATGTGTAGGATGTTGCATAAAAAAGTATTTGATGTAAATTATTAGGGGGGCTTGGTTTTTTTTCTTTTAAGATTATATTAGTGTTGAGGCGGACACAAACTGATGTGACCCGGGCTAGAATTTTGTTATAATAGCATTGTGGGGAAAAATGGATAGAACCTATTTTCCACAAAAATGCATACTCATACTTGATATGGTATTTCTCAAATATACAATGCCACAATTAATTGTAGAGAAGTCTTGGAGGATATGAGAATTTATAATTCTGGGCCTGAGTAAATGAGCTTTAATATGCCCCCGAAATATTTGTGATAAGAACAAGGAAATAAACAAGATCAGTTGTAACTAAATGATCGAAGTAGTGGTGGAAAGTAAAAAGGTTCATTTACTTGATTACTGTACTTAAGTACCCTTTTTTAAGTAACTTTCCTTCTTTTTTTTTTGCAGGAAGGCTCATAACTTTCACTTCACCATATTTCAATGTCAAATATGGTACTTTCTAGTCCACACTCCACTCCATTTCTATGAAAACTGCTAGTTACTTGTTCCTTTTGGCTCAGCTTCACTTCATAATCTGCAGTTGCTGTTTTTCCTTTCTTGAATTGCAGTATCAACATGCAAGATAGCAGCTCTTGAAGACTGAATTTGGACACCACTGATTTAGAGATTAGCATGGCGTTCCAACGATGAGAGAAAATCAGTGCAGATATTATTTGTAGTTTATAGATTATATTATGGTGTTAGCTGATGCCATGTGGATGTCCAGCAGGATGAGTTCTCAAAGCAGAGTTTTAGTTTCTTTGTGGTAATAGATTTAACCTTAAACCTCAATTCCACAGTGAAAGTGTGAGTAGAATCAGAACACTCCTGTTTTCTTTTTGGTTTGTTTTAAATAAGAAACAATAATCAAAATAGCTGGTCTTAGTTTTTTGTGGCATGCTGAAGTTTAGAATTTGTAGCACTGGTCAGTGCATCAATAAATTACAATGTTCTATAAAATATCTCTGAATATTATACAGAAAGGGTTAGGGTTAGGTTAGGTTAGGTTAGGTTAGGGTTATCTGCACTATCGATTTCTTAAATGCAAAATGCAGGTACTTGTGAATACCTTCAAAAGTGAGTACTTAAATACTTTAACTTGAGTAGATTATTGACCAAGTAACTTTTACATGTAGTTGAGTAAGATTTGACTGTGAGTATCAATACTTTTACTCAAGTGCTACTGTTGAGTACTTTGTCCACCACTGGATCTAAGTGACATCTTTAGCCAGTCTGGTGTCCACACAACATGCAAATGAAAAGTTCTACATATTTAGAGAAAAAAAATCAAGGCAGATCCAAACTAATTTAGAGCAATGGAAATGAATCAGACATCAGTGGATTCAGCATGTTGTTGGCTTTCATCAGCCATGCTTCTTCCTGCTCAGTGTGTTATGGAATCCAGGCCCAACTTCTATATTGCATTATAGCTATCTATGTGCGTTTTTACATGTTGTTTGAGCTGTGGTCAGCGGATATATGAATGACGTATTTACTTTTGTTAAAAGAGTCTCAGATGGAAATCTGGGCATATGAAAAGTTTGTGTAAGTCTAAGACTGAGTGTTTCTGGTTGACAATGATTGTGCACATAACATATCTTCATGCGCATCCTCTTGATAAGCATCTTACATAAAAAAGAAGCATTACTTTGTTCCCTCTTTTTTTTCCCCCAATGTGTCGAGTAATAGTGAGAGCCAAAAGAGGCACCTAAGCAATCTTCTTAACAGCAGCCTCTCCTTGAATTTCACTGCAAATGTCGTTATTGGCAGGAAGGATCAATTCTTCACCAATACGGAATGGCTTCTGAGCCTTAACAATACAGTTAGCCACCAAAAATTATGCTTTCGGTGCTGTCAATTTTTTTTTCTTTCAAACTACTCTAAGTGACAAAGTAATTATGAAGGCTTCATAGCATAAATAGAAGTATATTGTGTATACAGTACAGTATACACAATATACATCTATATACAGTTCTGTACACATTGAAATTCATTTTTCTGGGCCTTTGGACTCTCTAGAGACCCATTATCGTATGGGCTTTTGAGGAGTGCCTTTTTTACTTACAGCTGCAGTGCTTAATTCACTAGTGGCAGCTGTAACATATGAAGGCAAGTGTACAAATGTTGCTGTTCATACCTTAGGCTTGTCACAAAATATGTCCTCCACCTCAAAACTTCATCTATTTTATCTGTATCTGTATCTGTATCTGTATTTTATCTTCATCTGTTATTTTACTGTAATGTCTCATTTTAACTATGTATACCGTTTTTATTATACGGTTTTGTTTTAACTATGAATTTTGTAGCACTTTGAGATTTTTTTAAATGTAAAGTGCAATACAAATAAAATGTATTATTATTATTATTATCTGAGAAGGCAGAAATAGCCTACTTTTAAATTTGGGTCCAAGCAGCAGAGGCGCCGGGATGTAGAATTAAAGCTCTGTCTTACCGCACCCTAACTTTGAAAAAGCTTATAAAGAATAGTTGAGCCTCTCGTAGTTGCAAAGGATCATGGTAAATTCAACAGATTAGAATGTTAAATTCAGTTTATTTTAACCAAACAAATTACTACTTTTTGGCAAAATGGGGTCTAAATATCTAAATAATTATTTCATTAAAGCACCCTTGCAAAACAATCGGAAGTACTTTTACTTGAGAGTGGTTGTTAGGGTTTTTTTATCCTGTAGAATGTATGACAACTTGCAGGCTATCACAAATCCTGAAGGAAGGAGACTCAGAGGTGCTTTCCATGTTTGTGCATCAGAAAATAAACAGATGAAAGAGGCCAGGGCAGGCCAAACTCTAGGTAGTGGAAGGATTTAAAGGCTCACCTTTCAGATCTAGTTAAATGAAGTCCTTTGATGGATTATTTCTGTGAAATGAGTCACAGTGATGCCTTAGTGAGCACCCTTCAGAAAGCAAGGCACTGGCTCTACACAGGAGGCAAACATGAGACATTTTCAAAAGTCAATCTGTCTCCTTCTTCTCTCTATGCCCTGTTTGGATTTCTGCAGGAAGTTCAGCAAGCCAATATAGGTGTGACTGTGCTATGATATTAATGAGTTTTGTAGAAGGGTCCCATTCAATATAGGTTGTGAAAAGAAGGAGGAAAAAAACAGAGCTTTCCTGTGATTTTATTTCAGCTTGCATCCCGTGTGCCCCTTGATAAAAGGAAGGAAAGAAACAAAAATGTATCAGCAACACATGTATCTTTTATTCCAATTGCAGGAGGCAGCAGTGTGCAGTACAGTATCACTATCATTTTTTTTATTCAAAGCTGAAATAACACTTTCTTCCTTAGCCAGAAGCATAAACCGCACATATAAAAGAAAAGTACACTTAAACTCAGAGCAGAAGATATAGGAAATAGACAAAGACAAATGGAAGTACCCAGAGGAATTTTTACAGTCTCCATGTTTAGACAATCCTGTCATTAAGGTTTGGTTTACTGTGACAAGTGCTGTGGTTTAAAGCCAGCAGGCTTCATATAAGACGAGACGGCATAAGACTGAATCCTCATTGGGAAATGACAGTGGCCTCAGCCTGGTTGCTGGCACTAAAAATACACAGCTGGGGATGGCTAAGGACCGGGTCTGGGAACATATATATAAAGTTAATTATTGTATATGTGCAAAGAAAAATATAGCTGGCTGTTGCTAGCTACTAATTTTCTTTCTGTCTCTTGACTATTAGATTGTAAGTAACAAGCCCTCTCCTTGTAAAGGCGGATTATGGGATTGGATTTGTTTAGCCGGTTCTTGTTGCAGATATAGTGCCAACTTATCCTTATTCTGTCTTGCTAATCTTCTACAATACCCAACACAACATGAAACTATACTATGATATAAATAATATGATATGAATGATTAAAGAGAACAACAATTTTACACCCTAGATAATACCTAGTAAGTTAGCCTATAAAACACTCTATTGTCATAAGACCATTGAATGCTTGCAATGGTATTAGCAGAAAACCAGAAGCAAATTCTTTGGCTCGTCTAAATTATTAGGTGGTTCTCCTATTGATTAGATTTGTTTATGTATTGCAGCATTATAGAAAAAAAGAACTATATTTATGTATGATGTCATGTCAAGAACATAATATTAATCGTTGTGTGTCTTTCCTTTGTTGCATGTTTTTAACCTGTTACACATTTTCTTTTTCTATGAATGTTAGAGTATCAAAAACATATGCATGTTAGTATGATTAATATCATTCGGTGACACATCCAGCAAAGCCTCATCCTTGAATTCTGTTTTTCTAATAATACACATATGTTTTGTATTGCAGAATGAAGGATATCAGCAACTAACTAATACATGAGGACAGCACAGGTCACAACTTCTGTCTGCTAACTGTTTTATGTTTTATAGTTGGCTGACCATCTGGGGGTTAAAGGTACAATTCTTTTGTCACATGTCATTTTTGGCTAAATTCATATGGTAAATGTTGTAAATGTCCTGTACTTATATAGCATTTTTTTCAAATTAGAAAACCCAACGGTGTAACGAAACAAGAATAGGCCCGTAAGCAACATTATGTGGGTGGGCCGCATATGAAGTAGAACACCCCATCCCCATCATCCCCCCAATCCCGCCGTAGACAAACATACACTCTTCATCATTCTTCACCTTCCCCAGACATGGATATGACTGACATGGAGTCAGTGACGGGGCAACTAAGAGGTTGGGGGCCCCTAAGCAACACCAGTCTCTGCTTACCGATATTTACACCATGGAGAAGAACTGACCAAAGAGCATCAGGTGGATAAAAAAGCAATGACAGAACCATTATTGGTCACTACAATTCAGGACAATTGGGCAGTGGTGATGTGGGGTCATGCAAGTGAGTTTAAGTGAAACAATGCCATGTCTCACTTGAAAACATTCAATAGCTCCAAACCATCTGACATGCCTATTTTGGACATGGCAAAACACTTGTTTCTCAAAGCAAATGAAAACATCAGGTCAGACTATATGAATATCTATATGATGATTATAGTAGTTGTGGTTGTGAATGCAGGTTACAGTAGCTTAAGTTCCTAGATTAAGTACTTAACCCTACCCACTATTAAAGTGTTATGTTTTGGGTGTTATAAGATCAGTGTTTTGTTATTACTATTGTTGTCAAGTTGGGGTAGAAGTTGCTTGAGGACCCAAATGCAGAAATGAGGGAGGCAGAGATGAGTTATTGCAGGTTTAATGAAATCAAAAAGGCAACAGAAACAAAATCCAAACACAAAGTGCAGGGAACCAAAAACCAGGAGACATCAAGGGAAAACACTTATGGGAGCCAATTAACAACAAAAAAACTAACACTGAAGAAATGCACAGGGGGAGTATATATGGAAGACAGAACAAAGACTGGTGTTATCAGCTGATATGGAGCAGGTGTATATAGAAGTTACTAGAAGGGAGCTAGGGGAAAAGAGACAGGAACAGGGGGGCAACAGAGAGTAACACAACAGTGAAAATAAACCAAAGATCAACAAAACAGATGACACGGATAACTGAAAACGCAATGTCCAAAAGGGGGAAACCATAACATAAGTTTTAATAATAGACCAAAGGAAAGCAGAACCTGACTGTAAATATATCCATCCATCCATTTTCTGTTATGCTTAATCCCTGCAGAGGTCAGGAGGGGTGAATGTGTTTATCTCCGGGTGTCTATGGGTGAGAGGCGGGGTACACCTTGGACAGGTCGCCGGTCCATCGCAGGGAAACACAGACACAAACAGGCTAAGCAGGCCACAGCTAAGGAGAATTTAGAGAAGCCAATTAACAGTTAACAATTAACAGTCATGTTTTTTGGCTGTTTATGGAAAACTCAAACTCCAAAAGGGGAGAACCATAACAATTGTTTTAATAATAGACCAAAGAAAAGTAGAGCATGACACTAAATATATATAACTCATGAATCAATTGATCAATTTGTTAGCAAGCAAATTGTTGCTTTATTTTGGTATCATGTGTCAGGGGCACCTATATTGCCTATGTTTGCTTTTTTGCCTTGCATTGCTTTTGACAAACTACTAATGGAAGTTTTTTATATTTTTCTTTCATCAATGACTTTCCTCATGACGGCTTTATGCATTACATACAGTCGTCCTGTAGACAGACTCTTCCACCTGACATGGATTTTTGCAGCCTGTGCAAAGTTACTACAGAGCTGTATACAGACTTGGCTGCTTCTCTGACTAATGTTTACATTTAGATGGAAAATCCAAGCCTTAACTCACTAACCCATGAAAAAATCCAAATAAAAAGTTTGTGGTTTTAAATATGGACAATTTCATGGGGATACATTTTTTTGAAAGGCACTGTATAGTGGATCACACAGTAACTTATGAGTATATAACAGGTTGACATATAAACATTTATCAACCATGTGCCAAAAGGCCAAACGTGATCAAATAAATAACTTGCCAGGTTCCCAATTCCTTTTTTTTTATTTTTGTTGATCAAATATTTGCTTAGTTTTCTTCAACAATCAATAATGGATTAACTTAAATTTCATTTTTGGGAATTCATTGAAGTGCATTCATTCTTTTGAACCAAATATATTCTGTCCAACTTTTTCAATACAGAGAAGAGAGATTGATGAATGGGACTATTATCTGCTGCATGTATTAATCTCAAACAGCCACTAGAGGAAGCATTGCTCCTATAAGTATACATCTTCTCATTCATATTAACAGTTTGTGATTTAAATTTGATAAAATCATTGCAATCTACTAAATGTGATGAAGAAAGACTGTTGGTTTGTTTTGTTTGTCTGTTTCCAAATTTCTAAGATCTTAACTTGTTTGCAGGTCAGACATAATCCAGAAACAAGATTACAGAATTTTTTTTTGGTCAAAATAATTTTATTTTGTCTGAGAAAGAGTTAGAGTATTTGTAGCACGCTGAAGTAGTGGCTATAATCACTCTGTCCCCTTTCTGATCAGAGCCCTCATTTACCTTACTGTAAAAGAAAAGAAGACACGACAGTAAAAGGGTAGTGTAACCCTGAAAATTAGGATAGAAAAGGCGGGAGTAAGGCTGTCCACATGGAATTAAAGTGAATTATAGACAGCAGAGGTATAAAATGAAAGAAAGGTGAATAATTAGAAAGGATAAAAATTACAGGCACAAGTAAGGAACAGCATAGTTAGTGCATTCTAGATGCCTTTCATGATACAAGACGATGTGAGCCTTTTAGAGCAAGCTATGTTCCAACAGGACATGGTTTTGTTAAATACTGCTGGAAATGCCTCTGGAATGGTGTACCCCTCTCCTGAGCTCCCCTATTGAAATAACAAAGTCACAAAGAGCCAGCATTCAACTGAACTTCAGGTCACTGCTGTTATACTTGTCCATGTGGAGCTGAGCAGCAGATTAGCATGGCTCTGTATACAGTGGGGGTCCAGTTCAGCACTTACCTTTTATGAGTGATAAGCAATCAGCCATCTGTCATAATAGGAAACAGAATGACAGTTTTTAATTTTCATTAGTTATAGATTCAGACAACCAGTGGCATACAGGACAGCTCTTACACTATGTAGTAGTATGCAAATATACCTGACATGAAAGATCTTCCAGCTGAACTGTACTGTTGAAACCATTTTATCACAACATAGAGTAGAGGTTTTAAACAGAAGCTGCAAAGCTCAGACTTCTATGATACTCCAGAAATATTCCAGATGTTAGATGGACTGCCCAAAAGTAGGACTAAGTCATATCAGCTGTCTTCAGCTATCTGTTGGTGGTATATCCCATGTAGGGATATACTCTTCCATTGTCTTACAGCTTCCGTTGTCTGAGTCACTGCTTCATCCCTTGTAGCCATTTTCCTGATGTATTCTTGGAGCTTGGATGTTTCATTTCCAATAGGCGCTCTGATGCTCACCAGGCCTCTCCTTCTTTGCGCTTAATGTGTAGTCTGTGAATACTGCAATTTAGTGAACTGATGTCAAGGATGACAATTTTCCATCATCGAAACGTAAAAAGGTTGAAGAATCTCAGAACCTGGGACCCGCTGCAGGAAAATTGGCTATACTTTTCCAAAAAACAAATAAAGAACACTATGAACAGGCAAAAAACAAAAAAAAAAACATAAAACATTTATAAGTAATCTTTGCCAAAGGGAATGTTGCACAGACCAACAATATAATGTCCAACTACTTTTATAGCATAAAATAATGAATAAAATTCCACCTATAAATGGTTTTGCTGTTGCAGATTTTGACAGCATGCCTTTTTATTTAAGTGTTCTGTCCAAAAAAGACACATGAGAATTAATGAAATTACAAGGTGGTTTTATTCAAATGAAAACAATGCTTGCTTTGACAGCATGGATAGGGGTTTTGTGACAAAGAGATGTCATTGGTTCAACATATGGTAATCTGATTTTATATTTTTATTTTGGTTTATACTTCAGATTTAATCGCTTTTTTGTTTTATTTTGAAAAAATGCATGCATTAAAAAATCTGCAATATCTTTCATCGTACTTAAATACATCTGTATTGTTTAAAAGATAATCTATTTTTTATTCAAATATCTGATCAGAAAAGCCAAAGCAGTCAAGAAAAATAAATCATTATACCACCTTGTTTTCTGCCGTTCCTTGCTGAAAAGGATATTACCTGAATACAACAAGAAAGGTTGTGAGGTCTAATATTGTTCCTGATGTATCTTGTGAAGGAGTTATAGAATGTTGAGGGGATACATTAGAAAACTTTTATAATTTTACAGAGATACATGCCCAGGTTAGAAAAGACAGCATGCAAAAAATGGAGAGTAGCATCAATAGTTATGTGTTGTTGCTTTTTCCTTATGGCAATTTCAATTCCAATATTCAAAAATCTGAGCAACTATTGGGTAATCTTCAATCCATCCATCCATCCATCCATCCATCCATCCATCCATCCATCCATCCATCCATCCATCCATCCATCCATCCATCCATCCATCCATCCATCCATCCGTATCCAACCATTCACAGAGCAACACAGAGAGACAACCATGGTACCTAACCCAAAACACAAAAACAGGGATTTTGCAGAATTAAGTCAAGCATACACAGGGATAACATGTTGTCCATATTCTAGAGATAAAACAAAACTTAAATTTAAAATAGAACTACACATAGGCCTCCTAAACTCACAAATGTGGAGTTCATCCAAAAAGATAAATCATGTGAATACCAGCAAAGGGATTAGTTTCTGTAATGTCAATTAATCTCCATTCATTTTCTTACACTCTTAATCAGGAGGGGTGCTGGTGTCTATCTCCAGCTGTCTATGGGGAAGAGGCAGGGTACACCCTGGACAGGTCGCCAGTCCATTGCAGGGCAACATGGAGAAAAACAACCATTCACACACACACACACACAAGGAGAATCTAGAGACGCCAATTAACCTAACAGTCATGTTAGGTTAATTGCACTGTCAATTAATATGTTTAGTTGATTATTGAAATGTAAATATAATAAAAATCATTCTTTTTTTATTGCTTGTTTTAACTTTTGAGAGCATGCTTCATTTTCTAATAGAAAATGTTGATAAAGAAAAAAGACTTTGAAACCAAATTAGCTGTTTTTAGCTTCACTGTTTGCACCGGTGTGGGATGTGGATTTTTGTCTAATAACAATCCCTCCAAATATTCTGTGTTGAATAAATTTTAGATTTATGACACTAATAATTTAGACAGATGGTATCTGACTGACATGCCCCGAAACAAAGGAAACAAAATCTCCCAAATAAAAATTTAACTGCAGTGTTTTTTGTTGGGTTTTTTATGGTAGTCTGTGGACTCCTAAAATAATCCTTGCCAAAACTTATTTCACCAAACAACTGCCATGGCCAAGACCTTTTACCTGGAAATCACCCAAACATACATTTGAATAATGTAATGCAAAAAATGAGAAATTGTCAAAAAAAAGGAAAAGATTTTCACATCCAGAATTCATTATAGGGATGTGTGACATTTGGCTCTTTTTAACATGAATTAAAAAGTTTATGCAGCACAGCTTTTCTATTCCTGCTGCAGACGCTAAGCAGAGGTTTATGGCATGGTTCAAGCAATAAAATAGAAAATATTTGTTTTAAAAGCTGGAAGAATTAAAACTTTCAAATAAAGGCAATTGCCTGAATCTAAGATTTAAAGATGTATTTCAGAGCTATTGCTTCTACAAAGACTAGTGTTTATACATTAAAAAGTTAATGTCAATGCCAAATTACCTTACAATTGATTATAAAAGGGAATAATCACCTTTTCACATCAAAATGAGCTGAAGTCATTAGTATATATACACTAGTTCTACATATTAGTCATTAGAATTAAAAATGAAAACCAACTCACACATCTCATCATCTGAGCAAAATGTTTAAATAAATTAATAGAAAAATAGCTTAACACGCTAATAAAGAAGGCCAGCATTTCCTAAAACCTCCTCTAGAACCACAACAAGCATCAAAGTTGTAGTTTTAGCCTAGACCCTTTTTTTAACCAAAATGTTTTAGGACTATAACAAAGTAAACAAACTTGGGAAAAGATTAACTTATATTGTTGACAGTAGTTCAGTATACAAACTGTTTTATTACACTATTTTACTATTTCTTTTTTGAAACTGTGTATCTAAGTTAGATCAAATTAAATGCTGTGGACACTATGCCGTAATAGGCTTCTGAGCCTACCAACAATAACTGCATTACAACTATGATGCCATTTGGCATTAGTACATCTCCAATCAAGTTCATATGAGGACATTTTTAAATGTTTGATAATAAGCAAACCAAATTCCTTCAGGAAAATATCACAAGAAAACCTGTTCCAAGTCAACAAGATTAACTTTCCCCCCCTTCTTGCATTTCAATGCCATTTGTCTCATTTGCAAAACATTTGATAGATTCCCAAAATATTCTTTCAATATATGGAAAAGAGACAATGATTTAAAATTTAAAATTTAACTATTATTTCCAAGCTTTTCCTAGAGTAAAGCACTGTTTAAGATATCCCTAGATTAGACTTGATTCATTTTCTGTGGGATGAAGGAGCTTTATATTTGTTCCAGTGTGAAATTACTAACAAACAGATTGATACTGACAATCTTAAAGTAACACTACCTCCAAGGCTGAAACGTGGTGTAAACCACAAACATTACTTGAGACAATGAGGCGACTTAAGTTAGTAATTAAACCGTGAGCATAGATTAGAAACCAAGCGCTAAACAGTTTGATTAAAAAGAACCAAGGGGTGTGAACAAGAACGGTTACTCATTTATCCCAAATAAACTAAATACACAGTTAGGCTATCTCATTTACCTCCCACGAAAGTGCAAGCATTAAGGAAGCTAGAGGAACATTTAAACTTAACATTTGTGGGCTTCATACCTACATACATGCAACAGAAGACCTCAGTATTATCATTAGCTATATTTATTGTTGCTTAGTTGAATATTATAGTGTGTCTTGGGTGTAAAAATCTTTTGGAGTAATTTGCAGTTTGGCACTGAGAGATACTTTGCTTGTCCCACCAGAGAGAAATAAAAAAAAAACCTTGATTAAGGATTTTGGCTTTATTAAATTATTATTGGTAACCTTAACCCTACACATTTATCCTTTGTGTGTCACATAGCTTTCAGAGTAAAAAAGCAAAGCTACAGACAGTGATTAAGCTCATTAACATAATAAAACAATGATCCTGTCGTGATTTATCTAAAGATCTGACCATCATGCAGAAAGCCAAACAGAAAGACCAGGGAAAGGTTTAACAGGTTTTATTTTGAGTTGGTAGAGAGGAGTCCAGTGCTGCTCTGAACACTGGCGAACTGGGACTGAAAAGTCAAAGGGAAGATTCTGCGGTTAGTTCAGGCTCAGTGGGAAATTTGAGTCTTTGATTTGAAGAAGGGAATAAAGGCAACAGGACTCACGTTCCCAGAAAAAAGGTGTCTTTTGTTGAATCCAGTCGGTGTTGGTTGTTCCAGTAATAGACTTGTATGTTGGAGGGCGGACAGGGTTTAACCTGGTTGAGGTGTTTTCTTGAGAAAGGGAGGAGCTGACTACCACTTAGATTTCCTGCGGTACTTGAACAGTTTCTTGTGGAGATGAATCCCCGGCTCAGAGAGAAGCCCAAACAATCCTTGGGGAAAAGTAGATCCAAACCACCAGTTTGAATCCTCAGCTCAGTTAGATGCTCCGAGAATCCTTCCAGGGGGGAGAAGGTCCAAAACATCCAGTTTGCAGGATGACTTCCTGCCAAGAGGCAAAGACAAAAAACAACAAGGTTAAAACTTAGGTGACAAAAACTCAGTTTGACTCAGCAAAACTCAGCTTGGCTAGAGTACCCAAAACTGGCAAGCACTCTGGCGTCGAGGTTGTGGCAATCAGCAGCTTGAGAGTCTTCCGGTAATGAGGCAACCATCCGCAGGTGTGTGAGGAGGCCAACGAGAACCAGGCGCCAAACAAACAAACAAAAGCACAACCCACACAAACTGGATTCCTAACAGATCCTGTAGCAAATACCTGTAAAAGTTAAAATTGTCAGTGGTTCTGCTGTTATTTATTTTCAATTAATTCATTTAAATTAACTTTAGGTTGTTTATTTGTATTTTCGAGAGTGGCAGAAACTTCTTATTAAATTGTAGGTGAGCAAGACTAGCTGATTGTCTTAGAGGTAAATATTACATGACATAGAGGCGCAGATTTCTTAGACCTTTACCTAAATGCAGAAAATAAAAGAACATGCTAAAGTAGCAGGTTTTTTTAAATGGGGCGATAGTCCTGTATAAGCATCCATGTTTATAATAATGCCATGCAAAGAAATGAGGACGATAAGGAAGGTGAAAATCCCAAAGCGAGGCTGGGTCCATCCATGTCCTGTTCCATCCCGTGGGCTTCCTTTTGCCCAGAGTTTCCTACTAAACCCTTAAGAGAGAAGGTTTTCTCTCATAAAGAGCATCCAGATGCCAGAGTCACCTTAGATGACTTGTGATAATGTGAAGAAGCACCCAGTCTATTCCGAGCTCCTCCCAAATAGCCAAGTTTCCCCAGGGAGTGCCCAACAGAGGAAGTTAATTTCAGCCGCCTGTGTCTGGGATCTCATTCTTTTGGTTATGACTCTGTTTTCATGACTATAGTTTAGGATAAGAACATAGACAGACAGGTAAGTCAAGATATTCTCCCACTGGCTCAGATTTTACCGCAGCAAACAGGTGCAGTATTACAGCAGCACCAGTCCACCTGTGCATCTCTAAATCCATTCTCTCCTCATCCCTGAACAAGACAGCAATACAGCTGAACTACTCCATTTGAGGCAGGAATTTCCCTCCAACCTGAAGAGAGCAAGACACCATTTCCACTTATAACCAAGCACTCAGACTTATAGGAGCCTTTCATCCTTTCATTACAAGTCTAAATGTTGGACTTACACTTTAACTGGATGACCAAAACTATGCACCTCAGAAACAAACACTTCATGTGAGTGTTAAATAAAAACAAAAACAAAAAAAAACAAAAAACTGACAAATATGTAGTACTGTTATGTATGGCAGAGAATATGTGATTATGTGGGCCTTTTCTCTTCCAAAGGCCTCATGAAATCTATTATATCTGTTGAAAAAAACAAAATAACTAAAAAAATGTATTAACTGTGACAAAAAATGGTGTTGATATTATGCCTTTTAGTATGCAAGTAATATTCTTTCAAATCTAAACAGAATTGCCTCACCAGATTTATAATTGAGCTGAAGAGAATAGAGCATGAAACAGAACCATAAACATTTTATCTGGAGTTATTGTTCCCAATACTGTTCCTCAGGGACCACTGTCCTGCTTGCTTTTCATTGTATCCTCAGTGCATTTGATTAAGAGGCTTCTCCAGCAGTTGATGGCCACTGAAGAAACTAATCCATTCATTTGAATCAGGTCTGCTGGGAAAAAAAGCCACCCACTAAACATTCAGGACAGTGGACCCTGAAGAACTACTGCTGATCCAGATAACCACTTCCAAAAATTGAGGTCATGAACAAGTATGGAGTACTGGGGTCCTCAATGGAAATTAAAATAAACATTTAAAGTAATAATGGTAATAAATTATCCAGTTTTTACTATTAGACTCAATGAAGAAATGTGAATATGCTTCATCATCCCTACAGTCAAGCATGGAGGTAGAAGCATTAGGTTTTGTGGCTGTTTCTTCTCCAAAGGGCACAGGACAACTCTACCAAACTGAGGAAACAATGAATGGGACCATGCGTCTTGGAATCTTAAATGAAAACCTCTTTTGCTTATTTAAAACACAAAAAATGGGTCATGTGCCTGCCTTTCATCTTGACAATGACCCAACATACACCGCCTGGGCAACAAAAATTTGACCCAGCAAAATGCAATTCAAGTTCATGGAGTGGCCTAGTCAACTTCCTGACCTCCATCTGGCAGCAAACCAGTGGATGGAGCTGCAGAAAAAACCTAAGGAGCATACAAGATTTAGAGAGTTCCTGTAAAGAGAAATTGGTGAAAATCCCCTCCAAGCTCGGAAAAGACCTTGCCAATCAACTATTAGAAATAACTAAGTAATAAATTGTTAAAGAGATCTTAATTAGCAAATTCAAATCTGACTAGTGTTGCTGGTTTTCTTTCTATCAATTGCTTTTTTGCCATTTTATCTATGATGTAGAAATAGGCTCCATAGATGTTAAGGACCACTGCATTGATCAGAATACTGGCTTCTAGGGAATCTTGAAAAGCTCCTAGAGAAATGATGCCAGTTTCAAAGTCAGAAAAGACATATATTTAAAAAGTCAATATTATTTTAAGGTGAAAATCGAGTATTGTAGGATGCAAATTTTGTTTTTATAATAAACAAAAATGCAATTGGGATCAAAGAACATACGTATAAATAATATGTGAGTACATATCTTTTTCAACAATTTCCAAAGAAAGTTTTTTTTTCTAAATTTGTGCATTTATTCACAAAAAAATTTTTTTTCTTTCTTACTCAGGAGTAAACAAAATATATAAACAAAATGTCTTCCATGTTTTGTACTTTGTAGCTCTACGTCTTTGAATAAAACATTTTCATCTGTGCATGATCTGTTCACAATAAAACATTTATATCCTTTTGTAATAAGAGAAGAAAATCCTCATTAATAGTTTTAGGCTTTAAGGTCCAAGAATGAGCCTCGCCCAAAAAACTCTGAATGATAAGAACATTTCATTGGCCATTTCTGCAATTTTACATCATATAAGCCTACCCATTACTTGCCAGAGGAAATGAAATGTTTATTGTGTATCCCCAGGGCTTTAGCTGAGAGAATTTTGGTTGACTTAAAGAAGGGACTTTTTTTTACTCTCCTCGTCTCTAAATTTGACTTCCTTGTGTGGAACCTGAGGGGCATGAAGTAGAGGCAGGGTCACAGGAATTACAATGAAAGATGGGGCAATATGGGGCTAAAGATTTAGGAAATAAGATGATGATTGCAAACACATTCAGATGAGATAAAGATTCTCCAAAACTATTTCTAAGTTTGAAACAAATTACAGTGCAGTAATGAGCTGCATTTTCATTAAATTACGGTAGTTCCTAAATGTGTAACATATAGAAAAAAAGAGTAAATATTATAAAGCATTACTGAAACAGCACCAGAAGAAATTATACAATTTACTTATCAAAGACAGTTTTATGTATTTCTCCATTTGAAGTTAAGCAAAATACCAAGCAACTTGAATACAAATGTAAAGAATGTAATAATCCATGTACAAAGAAAAATTTGAAAATAAAACCACTGTCTTAAATAGAAATAAAAAAAATACAATAGAATTAAGTCAGGCAAATCAAATCTGAACTGAGGCCTTTTTCACAAAACCAAGATACGAGATTAAGCTGGGCTTTTTTTAATCATATGTTTTATCCTATATGCTTGTTTAATTAAGCCTTGAATTAGTTTCACATGTCACCATGGAAATATATTTTATGCAGCTAGCCTGTTCTAGACTAGGTTAACAGCCACTCTTACCTAATAATGATGCCTTGTCTGTTTAATCAGCATAAAAACCATCAGAATTCTGTGACTTTCATTAGTGATTCTTTTTTTGTTTTGTTGGTATTCTTTATCAGCCTTCATTAAAAACCACCAATAACTACTGTTATTTATCAAAGTATTTTAATTAATCTAACACCATTATAGTAAACTATACAATTATTAAAGGTATAGTGGGGGGTGTTCTTTTTCTGGGTGGATCAACAAAACAAATGGTCCTCCCAATTGTCAATCATTCTGGTGATATATTTACGTAAGGCCATCCTACATATTTTTCCTGTTAGCTATCTTTTTCTGCGCAAGTTCACTTCCAGGTGTATATGTGTGATGAGGTATGGTTTCAGCCAGTCATTGAAGCTCACCTTTCTCACAGCGGTTCTTTGTCATTAATACATTTCCACTTGCAGATGATAAGTCTGACATAGTGGAAAAATTGCAAATCTTCTTTTGAAAAGTAAGCTTTTATGAGCGATGCAAACAGCAACTTTGAAACAGAGCATGCACCAGGAAAAATGGGCTTGTGCATGCTCTTGCACATGTTTAATCGGCATTCCCTCTCAGGAGCGGTGTAAGTGAAGAGGACAGGTCTTTTCAAAAAAGTTGCGAAAATACTCCACTATACCTTTAACTTTATGATTTTCTATGTGGATATTTTTACTGTTCAATTAGGCTTTACTGGTGTTCTATGTTTGACAGCAAGGCCTTTAATAGAATAGTTTATAATTGTTTAGTGAACATTTTTGAATACCTTGATACCTCTGCAGACTTCTGGGTCCAAATTCAGCAGATAACAGAGCCCTGCCTTGGCCATTACACCAACGATCTCTAAGACTTTCTGCTATAATATGTTCCTCTATGCATTAAGAGAATCTTTGCAAAGACTACGTGCCACAGCAGAAGTGTATATTAGGAATTAAAATAATATATGCATACCGTCATTTCCTTCCCTGATCAGAAATTAAAGAAATGAGGGACATGAACTATAAAAGAATACACATGCATGTCCAATTTTTAAATGCTAAATACTAAAATCCAAAACCAAAGGTTGCAATTCGAGGATTGAATCTTCCTCGAAGTCCTACGGCTGTTACGTCAGTTGATGCGTCTTGCAGGCCCAGACAGCATTGATACAGGAAGTCAGTTGTTTCAGTATTGGTAGTAGAAGACATGCTTGACATGGTGCTTGTTGCTGTCATAAAATATGTACCATGGTCTGATCATAAATTGTTATGTAGTAAACAGCGTTACAGCATCTCCGGTGCAGTACTGTAAAAACAGCATGTCCTCGTTCCTTTTGCTCCTATGCCCGCTTGAGTGATGATCGTAGTTACACACAGCACCTGTTGTGTCACTTGTGAGTCTTATTTCCTCACCCTTGCTCTAGGATGGGTCTTATAAGGGGGGGTTCTCTTGTCCTGCCTTTGCTAATTTGTTCTTGTGAAACTCAAATTGCAGTTGTGCCGTCATACAAAGTGTTATTCAAATGTTCTTCAAGTGAATAGACTTTTCTTTCTGTGGAAAAGAAAAAAGATTGCCATTTAACTTGCTCACTCACCCCCGAACATCATTTTCGGTATTGCCAATGAGTGGGCACCTATCATCTTATTTTGAAAAGAAAGACACCTTAGAGCAGAAAAAAACAAAAAACAAACAAATAAAAAGATTTTGGACTTCTGACTTTTGTACTCATGCTTTAAAAAGTTTACATCATCATCCATGTATAGCATTTCACTTCTTGTTTTAGACTGGTGGAGTTAAGTAAGTAGTGCAATAAGAATATGCAATGTGCAAAAAAAAAAGTATTACTAGAGAGCAGAGAGCGATGGTTATAGTTGTTTTAGTCCTGCAGCCCTAAAATATTGCATCTTTATTTCTCACTCAACCCATAGTGAAGTGATCTCATTGAGAAAAAGGGCTTTTGCATTACTTCCTCTCATGAATTGACGATTCAAGCTTGACACACAGCTACACCATCCAATATATTTTTGCACTCGTGCCCAAATGTATTATAATCTTTTGCTCTTTAAAGTTCTAAAATGATGGTGCTTTGAACCTGTTGACCATGGATTTTAGCAAATGACCCTTTTTTGGATTGCCATCAGACAGTACAGAGAAGATAAGTACCGTGGAAATCCTTTTTACTAAATCAGAGTCACATTTTTTCAGTCCAGTCTGCCTCTTTAATTCCTCTAAGCCAGGGTTCCTAAATTCCGGTCCTCGAGGTCCGGTGTTCTGCACCTTTTGGTTATGTTTTTGCTTACACACCTAAATTAGATGTCTGAATTACCTCCTCAGTATACAGTTAGTTTATCCAGAGTCTTGCAAACGACCTTATCATTTTACTCAGGTGTGTTAAAGCAGAGACAGATCTAAAGGTGCAAGATGCATGACCTTCAGAACAGGTGTTTAGGAAACTCAGCTCTAAGCTAACAGTCTCTTCCTCTACCTGACAACTGTGTCTCGTCATTGACTATGAACCTTTCTGAGGAAAACTTAACCAAAGTGAGTTCAATAACTTAACAGATTTCTGACCTGACTAGTGGATAAACAAAGAAAAAATAAACAGTGGAACACATGAGGCAGTTCTAGCATCTTAGAGAAGATAATAGTTCTAATAAAAAGCTCAAATTGAACATGTGTAAGAGTTGATTTAATTGTGATCATTTGCAAATGACAATCAAGACTGCAATCTTTAGTTCATACACAAAATTTGTGTTGTCAGTTATATTCCCAAGCAGGCACTGGATGAGCTGGGTAAAAAAATGTTCAAAACTACTTCTCAGTCCAAGCCAGTTCATACTGTACATCTTGGATAACTTTGATGCCAATAAAAATAAACTACTTCATTGCCTCAAGGCTTTTATCTATATAGACAAATTCTAAATGCTCAATCTTCCTTTTAACATCCCTACTGCATACTGATGATTGATAAACATAAAGAGATTGAAAGAAGCAAACCTAGCCATATTTTCTGCAAAAAACAAACGTCCTTATCCTAGATTTCCCAAAAAAGAATTAGGTAAGTAGTATTATTGTTATCATATGACATTTGGTAAACCAAGTGCTTAAGGGTTAAGCACCCTGTAAGCAATATCTTACTGAGTAAGTAGGGAGGGCTCTAAGTTAAAGTCTCTTTAATACTAAGGATAATTCACTTGGGCTATGGTTATAGTGATGACTTATGTAAAAAGAGAAAATATTGTTTCAATAACGGGACACTGGGTTACAAGATCCATCACTTGGCCTATAGGAAAGTTCTCTAATTTCCTCTAGCTTCAACAGCACAGGAAGTCAGATAATACTTCCCCATCAGAACAGGCTGGATCCCAGGCGCAGCTACTGGTCTGGAAATTTGTTTTGCAAAACGATAAAGTGTTAAAATGCAGAGAGATTACTTACTAAACAGGCCATTGTTGTGGAAATCTAAAAAAGATACGATTCGGGCTTAAATATGATTCAAAACTGAAATCAGTTCTTGGAAATGTTCACTATAGCTTTATGAAAGCAATATGAAATTAATCTGTTGGAGCAGAATTCAATGCATTAACCTTTACTTTTAAAGTGTTGGACATTTACCATCATTTCTGACCTTTCTTTGGAGGAAGAAAAAACTGTCCCAGCTTACTAAATACAATGGAAGGGGTTTACTCTGACAGGTTTATATTGCATGTGAAATTCACCAGTATACCACTGACGAGAGAATTTGAGCTTATATATGCAATTTGGAGCTGTGTGTTCTTCTTTCAAGCTGTAAATACAAATATACATGGGGAGCGCAGTGCACATTGATCTCCATGCAAAAGAAGTCTGAGCATGCTTCTTTTTGTTTGCAGTATTTGGTAAAAGCAGTGGATGGGCTGTATGTATTACAGCTGAAGTGCAAAGTGCCTTACAATAACTTAGTGGTAGCATATCTGCAGTATAACACGAGGAAGTTGTAGCCCCAACAAATTTTTATATACCACAAAGTCATTGAATATAATCTTTCATCTAAATCTAGCACAAACTGATTTCATTGTATGTATGTATGTTATATCAAATAATCAACCACACAGCAACAAATGTAGAAGAACTGACAATTTAACGCCCCTGTACTGTACCACAATCTGATCAATCACACAGTATCAGCTGTGTGGGAGCAAGTCTGCCATATCCCCCATCATGCTCCATGGAGCACCTCAAAAGATCCATAACCAATGTCCTGATATCAAAAATGGTAGGAAAATATTAGAGTTCCAGTTTAAATGATTTATAGACTCAAGCAGATCCATCTTTAGATGTTGTTGCTATGTCAGCTTTACAAAGTATGTTCATAAAAGCAGAGTGATTGTAATACACACTGCCCATCAATTTAGGGCAACTGTTTATAAACCTCTCTTTAATTTCATAAAATTGGTTGATTAAGTATAATGACAAAATTATAGTGGGTAAATGAAACTGACTGAGAAGGATAAAAATGCTGTGGTTTGTTTGTATATACAGAGCAGTAAGGCAAAACTTCCAGTCTACTGTATCTCATCTAAATGCCAATGACATGAAACAACTGAAGTTTGTTAAAATTAACTTCAACATAAAAAAGTACCTGATATTGAGAGATGAACTGGGGTTCATTTCATTAAGCAGGTTTATTGAAAACTCAAAGTTTTACAAACCTGATATATGAAATATGTTTCACAAAGAGAGTTTCTTCAACCTCTGTTTCAGTCACTGTAATAATATTCTCCTAGAGCTAATCTGGTCTGTAGCGGGTTTTATTCAGGTAAACTCGGAGTGTCCTCTGTCTCCGCTCTCCTTACAGCCAATCACATTGTTTTATTTCCTGATTTTTATGGTAGTTTTGTGCAAAAAAAGAAAAAAAACTAATAATAATAATAATTCACTAGGCCTGTTAAACATATCAGGTTTTAAAATCAAACATTGCATGTCCATTTGACAATGATATTATTAAAGAATGATCAGCATTAATTCACAGAGAAATATTCATTGGGAGAGGATTCTGCAACTCAGTTGACAGGATATGAAATTTTCTTATTTTTGGTTTGTTTAATATGAGCGACATGCGGATAATTTTATTTGTATTTATTTATTTATTTTCACAGCACATGAAGAACTACTGAAATTATTTTGAGATAACATGTAAATAGATTAATCAATTCGGCAGGGGGAAAAGGGATTACCTTTGGATTAGGATTCACTCAGTGATAACGACCTACTGAGCCTACTATCACGATCTGAAGCCATTGTATGGGACTGATAACCGCTAATACCGACGATTTATTGAGATGATAACATCCGAAGTGGCTGCAAAGAGCTACTATGTAAAAGAAGACAGAATCAACATGAGGAGGAACACCATGAGTTGATGCACGGGTTCGATCTACACTGTTTTTAGACTTAATCTTCAGCTGCTGCAAGATGAATTCACCTAAATAGATACATTGGTCCACTGCCATTCAAGTAATTCTCCAATAATGTTACCGTGGTGAAAGCAGGCTATGGCAAACCGTTTTGATGTATTAGTTTTATTGAATATGTATTCCTGATATCTACAAAAAACTTTTTTTTCCTTATCAAAATGACTATTTAAAAAAAAATGGCATCCTTCACATTTATAATAAACATGTGGATCTCTAGAAATGAATTATAGATCTCCATATTCCTATTGTTACTGGTCAGCATTTGTACTATTTTGACTATGAAGAAATGTATTTCAGATATCATAAATAGGCCTACATATTCAGTCAAGCAGATAAAAGTCAAAACGGCCACCTAAAATATATACACTTTTCCAGGTATATTTAACCTAATTCTTACTAGTATACTTTTGTTTTATTTTTCTGAAATTCAGTTTCTGCTGTAAGAATATAATTTAGAAAATATACATTTTAAGGTTCAGTTTAGGATTGTGATTTTCATCAGGAAGAATCTTATTTTAGTGATCTACAAACAGAGCAGCATTTGAAGCTGTTTTACTGTTTTTTTGTGTCTTTTAAACTCATTCTCCTTTTTTTTTTTTTTACTTCTTTACAAAAACTTCTAATACAAGTGGTGCGAAATAGGAACTTCCTGTTACCTGTTGTCATGGTGACTCATCAAATTCCGGCTCCACTGCAAGTGGTGAGCTAGTGGTTAGGGCATTGCGCTTGGATACCACAGGTTCTGAGTTCAAGCCCCACTCCTGCAGACTGCCACTCTGGGTCCCTGAACAAAACCCTTGACCCCACACTGTTCCTCGGGCGCTGCACAATGGCGGCCCTCTGCTCCCCAAGGGGATGGCTTGAATGCAGAGAGTTAATTTCATTGTTCTGTACTTGTGACAGTGTAATGACAATAAAGTTTAATTCTATTCTACTCACAGATGATGGCTTTTCATGCTTGTAACGCACTTAGGCTTCTTACCTCTAAGTGGACCTATTTAGAGTTTACTAAACTAATTTGTAGCAGGTGTTGTGAAACTGAAATCTCGTAGTCGCAAACTTAGGCTAGATCAATTTAGTCTGTTAAACCTGCTTTGTGAAATGGACCCCTGCTCTTTTTGTTAATGAAATAGAAAGCTATGGCTAAACATGGAACGTAGTGTATTTAGGCGGATATTATTTATATTCTATGCAAGCTGCTACTTTTCACAATTCTTTAATCATGGGACTTCTCAGTGCACAAAGCCACAACCAACAATAGGTCAAAGGTGGGCTTAAAATGGTGATTAATTGGTTGAAGAATTGGAATCGACCAACTACATATTATTTATAACAATGCTCTTTTTAGGCTCTTCTTAATAGTGACACAAACCTTAATACTATAAATAAAACATATGATATATTTGTAATAGTTCATGCTTTCAAACATTCAAGTTTCTAATTTTGTTAATATAAGCTGCCAGTAGATAGAGATAAAAAAACAATATTTTAGTCTGATGGTCCTGCTCAGTGGAAAAATTCTTCTTAGGCTCAAAAAGGACTAAGTAAACACTATTTAGATGAATGCTTCATGTATGTTTGAAGATTAACCTTTTTTTTGTGCTTATGTTTTTACTTATGGAGCTGAACCAATCACAGAGTGGTAGGTGGGACTTGATGCATGATTATCAGCACCAGAATTACCCATAATGCAACAGTACTTTTCTGCTAGCATAACAACAAGCTAGCAACCTCAGTGGAGCAACTTTTTGATGAAAATTAGGAATGTATTAGATAGCACAGCTTATATCCTCAGATTTTTAAGGCAAAACCAGCAGATCAAATTTGCGGTTATCTGGTTAGTTCTAACCTGTTGAGGCTGATTCTGTTGTTCCTGCCTTTGAAATCCAGGTGTATCAGCACTTTGCCAGACCGATATGCTGGATAGACGTTGTATCACCATGGCTAGCCAAGCTAAGATAACTGAGGAATAGAGCCAAAAAAACGCTGGGCTGGGTGTTCCCCACAAAGTACTGTTTAGCCATTAGTTTCTGATTAATTCTCTGGTGTGGTATTATGGTAAAGTGTTACCCATTTGTTATCATCACTGCCTTAAAGGCAAAAGAGAGAACTGTTTACCACCAGACATTTGGTAATAAGAAATGTAACAATATGTAAAAACACCTTATGAATGTATCCTGTGAACATGAGAAATACTTTTTTTTATCCAGAAAATAGAAATGTGAGACTAAGGGTTCAAAGAAAAATGGTTGACCGGAAGCTGAGAAAAGACAGACCAGCATTTATTATCATGTATATCATCATTAATCAGACAGCATAACAAATAAAGTTTTCAACATCAAGAAAAATATATATTGCTTGCTGTTGTTTAACAAGTTAAACTATAATTTTGATTGTTTGTTTTTTCGTCATTTGACTCATGAGGGAGGAAAACGGGGAGTTTCTGAGATGCAGAAACACTGAGTCTGGTGTAAGACCTAGAGAATCATGGGGGTGTGGACTGAGCATCATAATGACCAAGCTAAATATTTGTGTAGTCCATATTCTGAAAGCATAATGAAGTCCTTTTACAGAAGGCATCACTGGAATCTGGACATTGATTTTATGCCAGGGAGAGCAGGTTTCACTGAGCCCTGCTGTTTCAACTTAGGCTAACCTGGTCCCCGGTGGCCCAGTGCAAACTGAATACAGAGACTTGTGTTCACAATAAGAATGAATTCTGGCTGTGTTTGACATATGATAAGAGGATTAGAAAAAATGTGAAATAAAGCTGTATTTTGTTAAAAGATTAAGTTAAGTTGAAGTTAAAAAGCTTTATGAGTAAAATTTTAAAGTAAACAGTTTACAGGTTTTCTGTGTTTATGCCATAAATTGACATCTAAAAACATATGAAATTAACTTTTAGTTAGCCTGATCTAGTACATTGTCAAACACTCAATAATTTTGGTGAGAAAAAAATCTGTATTAAACACACAGATTTTAGAGTATTTAAGGATATTCATTCAACAAAGACCCCTTAAGCAGTTCTTATGGCCCAAAAGCCCACTGCCAATGTAGTGTTAAATACATATACTAAATTGTATGCCAAGAAATGTATTTTTTATTAACATGAGCTGTATAAAAGTAATAGGCATCAATGTTTTCTTGTGTTAATTCTGAAATTCACACACACACACACACACACACACACACACACACACATGCACACAAGTTTTTGATTAACAAAATGGCTACCAAACGCCTTTTTACACATAAGACAACAACTATTAATCCTACATTGCAATAAACATTTAAATTTCTGCACTTCCTGCTATGCAGTTTATTTGCTGTACATCTTACAGTTGCTCAATTTTAAACACAATTTTTGTATAACTCTGCTTTTTAATTTTAGATTTTGATTATATGTTATACTTTAATTTATTTGTACTGGATCCCTGGCACAACAAAGAAGTTCACAGACTGCATAATCTGTCTATAATGTGATTAACTGTATGTACTCTCTTTCATTCTCTGACATTTACTGATTCTTTCATGCATCCTGTGTTTATCACAGTAGTTGTAGTGATTGCATAGTTTATTAAACATATGTATACTTTGTCAGGGATTTAAAGGTTTAATAAAAGTAACATTATTTTTATTCTGGATGTCTGTGATTAGTTTTTAAAGGAGCCACCGAATGTCTTTAAGAGCTGAACCAACGTCCTTCAGTTAACCTGAATAGACAGACAAAATACTGTCCTTGTGATTAATGATTAATAACTCTGCTTGAATTATAAACCAAGTTATTGACATCTACTGGTGATGAAGACTGTTTGAATTTGTACAAAACATCCAGACCTAACTACAGGTCCCCCTGTGTTTTGTGACACTGGGTCTCCTTGTCTCATTTTCAATCATTTCTGCCCTGTCCGGTTGTGAGCTCACAGCTTTTCTCCGATGGTAATGATTCCTTCTGAGAATACATCCCGTGTCCAGTTCAACTGTGACCAAGTGGAATGCTCACAGTAGCCTTGTTTAGTTCAAAGGGCCGAACTCTCACAACTTCACCTGGTTTTTGTGAGTCCATGTCCTTGCCTGTCTGATGTTGTCAGTCATTTTTTTCTTAAGGAGGTTGTCTCTGATCGGAGTGTCCTTGTTCTCCTGCACAAAGACTTTTGTACCCAAAGCTTCAGACGGGGTATTTCAATGATCCAAAATGGTTAGATTTGGGTCCTATCCAGCCTTCTGTGCCCTTTTCATTTGCAGTTTTAACAGCTGATTCCACCTTGCACTTACTTTCCAGATAGGAGGTTTTGTGTAAATGAGAACATTCTGCTGATCTGTATGGTGGTCTGACGGTGTCTAGAACACCTTGTCGTGCAAAGTGAGCTTTCAGCTTTTGAATGACTGTGCTTTCCTATGTATCTGGCAAATAGTTTACCTCAGAGAAATTGGAGAAATAATCAACAGTCAGTAAATACTCTTCGCTGTCAAACATGTGCAAGTGTGTGCCAACTTTGCCCTACACTCCAGTTGTAATGTCGTGTGGTTGTAAAGTCTCTTTGTCAGAGCAGCCCCTAGCCCTTGCATTTCACTGCAAGGTTGACTCTTGCTACGGACTATAAAATTTCAGAACTTGTGCCAGTGTTGTCATATATTTGATTCCCTAAAATGCTTTTTACTGCACTTCTGTCTATTCCCAGAGACTGTCTCTGTGTGTGAGCTGCCTTAGTATTTCGCAATCGTCTGACAGGTGGTCGTAAAACTTGGACAAATTGTAACTAATCCGGGCACTGTCTGCAGCCCTTTCACATGTATTGGTGGAGGCATTTCTGTCATTGGTTGTATTTTCTCTGGGTCAACTCTGAGACCTTCTGCCATAATCAAATAAACAACATGCTGACATCTAAGTTTTATTTTTTCAACATTTAGTTTAATTAGATTTATGTTTTTCTCTCTGCATCTTTCTAGAAAAAGTCTCAAGTTCTTAATTGCCACTAATTGCATCCTGTTTTTTGTCACCGGTGATCAAAAAGTCGTCTGCATTGATGTAAGTGCCGGGGTGGTTCTCCAATGCCTGTGTAAGCTTGTGATGACAAACTTCAGGCAGCGAACTAATGCCCATTGGCATTCTCCGCCAACAAATTCAACCAACAAAAGTTGCAAATATTGTTTTGATAGATTGACTCTTCTTCCAGCTTTACACGTCAAAGGTCATGCTTTTCATCACATTCAGTGAAAACTTGCTTTCACTAAATCCGGTAAATATCATCAGAAGTGGAAAATGGCTTCTCTTAAAGGCTTTGATGAGTTGTCTTTGATCAACACCAATTCATGGTGTGCCATTGATTTTCTGTACTGACATCATTCCACTGATTCACTTGGTGCTGCTTTCCACAGGAGCTATTATCTATCTGTCAACAAGATTCCTTAGTTTAAGAGGTTTCATTATTGATACTGGAACTCTCAGTTAAGGCAGTTTTATGGGCTGCACATATATCTTCTAACTGCCATTTCACTGGCTCTTTTCTCACAATGCTATCCAAAACAATTTTCACAACATAATCTAATTTTCTAATTAAAATGTCTCCAATCAGGGAAAACTTTAGAACAATTAGATATGGTTTATTTCACATACTCTAAGACCTCTTTCTTCAAAAAGTCTGTTAGTAAATGATTTGATTTGTGATTTTCATATTGATATATGTTGCCTTACAAAAACTTGGCTGTAGCAAGAGGATTATGTGAGCATTAAGGAGGCAACTCCCTCTAGATATTTACATTTTTACATACCCAGAAATTCTGGGCAAGGAGAAGTAGCAACAATCTTTCAGTCTGACTTAATGAATACTCCAAACTCAGTTAATATTTACAACTCTTTTGAACATTTAACCTTTAGTTTCCCTCATCCAAATTGTAAAGCAGCAAAACCTCTTCTTTTTGCAACTTTTGTATTTTCCACCAGGTCCTTAGATGAGTTTTTAGAGTTTCTAACTGATTGAATGTTAAGTACTGACAATGTCATCATAGTGGGGGATTTTAACATCCATTCTGACATTGAAGGTGATAGCTTAAATTCAGCATTTAATCCTATCTTAGACTCAATTAGTATTATTCAAAATGTGAATAGTCCTATGCATTCTCATCTTCATACTTCGGACCATGAGTTAGACACCTTGGCTACTTTTAATGCAGTTTTAAAACTTTACTTTTTGACAAAGCTTACAGTATAGTTAGAGTGGCTCAGGTTATCCTGAGCTATCACTAAAGTTATGCTGCTATAATCTTTGACTGCTGGAGGACATATTTTCATCATTCTGCTTAATTCTATCTCTGTTCTCCCATTCTGCAGTAATTGTCCATTCAATCTCTAACGTCATGCTCTTTCGGGTTTTTTTTTTTTTATCATAGTAGCTTCATCTGGTCTGTTCCTGTTTGGCTGTGACACCATCCTGGAAAGAAATGTTAGATGTGCTGCTGCCATCAACACCTTTTTTTACAGATATTGGAGCTTGGCCTGTTTGTTTCACTGTAGTCTACAGTTAGTCACTGTAGACTGTGACTAACTGTATTTGCTCCCTTTCATCCTCTGACATGGGAGCTGGCTCGGAGCTCATCTCCTTGGCTGTGTTTCCAAGGTGGGGCCGCCAGTTGAGCTGGTTGATAGTTACCTTTTGTATCTCTGCTTCTTTCTGTATGTCTGCCTCTGTCTCCTTTAACCCCAGATGGCCTTGGCAGATGGCCGCTCACAGTCAGCCTTGTTCTGGTTCTGCTGGAGGTTTCTTCCTGTTAATAGGTAGTTTTCCTCTCCACTGTCACTAAAAGCATGCTTGGTGTGAGGGTTTGCCTTTGAATCAATTAGTTGATGGAATAAGCTGGTTTTCCTTAGATAGAAAACTTTGAACCAATCTGACTGTTTGATCTGGGTGAATGATCCATTTAAAGTGCCTTGAAATGGCATGTGTTGTGAATTGGTGCTATATAAATAAACTGAAATGGATTTAAATAATAATTATTTGAGGAATATAAGATATTAGATCAAGATTTGGCTTTAGAAATATCAAATGACTGTGACTGAAGATGAGTCATGTAGGTTCCCTTCAGAAACAGTATATAGGTCCTTCTAAAAATATTAGCATATTGTGGTAAAGTTTATTATTTTCCATAATGTAATCATCAAACTTGAACATTCATATATTTTATTTGCACATTAACTGAAATACACTATATTGCCAAAAGTATTTGCTCACCCATCCAAATTATTGGAATCAGGTGTTCCAATCACTTCCATGGCCACAGGTGTATAAATTCAAGCACCTAGGCATGCAGACTGTTTTTACAAACATTTGTGAAAGAATGGGTCGCTCTCAGGAGCTCAGTGAATTCCAGCGTGGAACTGTGATAGGATGCCACCTGTGCAACAAATCCAGTCGTGAAATTTCCTCGCTCCTAAATATTCCACAGTCAACTGTCAGCTGTATTATAAGAAAATGGAAGTGTTTGGGAACGACAGCAACTCAGCCACGAAGTGGTAGGCCACGTAAACTGACGGAGCGGGGTCAGCGGATGCTGACGCGCATAGTGCGAAGAGGTCGCCAACTTTCTGCAGAGTCAATCACTACAGACCTCCAAACTTCATGTAGCTCAAGAACAGTGCGCAGAGAGCTTCATGGAATGGGTTTCCATGGTCGAGCAGCTGCATCCAAGCCATACATCACCAAGTGCAATGCAAAGCGTCGGATGCGGTGGTGTAAAGCACGCCGCCACTGGACTCTAGAGCAGTGGAGACGCGTTCTCTGGAGTGACGAATCGCGCTTCTCCATCTGGCAATCTGATGGACGGGTCTGGGTTTGGCGGTTGCCAGGAGAACGGTACTTGTCTGACTGCATTGTGCCAAGTGTAAAGTTTGGTGGAGGGGGGATTATGGTGTGGGGTTGTTTTTCAGGAGCTGGGCTTGGCCCCTTAGTTCCAGTGAAAGGAACTCTGAATGCTTCAGCATACCAAGACATTTTGGACAATTCCATGCTCCCAACTTTGTGGGAACAGTTTGGAGCTGGCCCCTTCCTCTTCCAACATGACTGTGCACCAGTGCACAAAGCAAGGTCCATAAAGACATGGATGACAGAGTCTGGTGTGGATGAACTTGACTGGCCTGCACAGAGTCCTGACCTCAACCCGATAGAACACCTTTGGGATGAATTAGAGCGGAGACTGAGAGCCAGGCCTTCTCGTCCAACATCAGTGTGCGACCTCACAAATGCGCTTCTGGAAGAATGGTCAAAAATTCCCATAAACACACTCCTAAACCTTGTGGACAGCCTTCCCAGAAGAGTTGAAGCTGTTCTAGCTGCAAAGGGTGGACCGACGTCATATTGAACCCTATGGATTAGGAACGGGATGTCACTTAAGCTCATATGTGAGTCAAGGCAGGTGAGCAAATACTTTTGGCAATATAGTGTATTTCAGGTCTAGCTATCGTGAGATTTTGGAGCACTTCATGCTTCCATCTGCTAAAAAGCTTTATGGAGATGATGTTTCATTTTTCAGCATGACTTGGCACCTGCTCACAGTGCCAAAACCACTGGTAAATGGTTTACTGACCATGGTGTCATTGTGTTCAATTGGCCCCCCAACTAGAGGATCTGTGGGATATCGTGAAGAGAAAGTTGAGAGACACAAGACCCAACACTCTGGATGAGCTAAAGGCCGCTATCGAAGCACCTTGGGCCTCCATAACACCTCAGCAATGCCACAGGCTGATTGCCTCCATGCCACGCCGCACTGAAGCAGTCATTTCTGCAAAAGGATTCCCAACCAAGTGTTGAGTGCATAACTGTACATAAGTGTTTGAAGGTTGACATTTTTTTGTATTAAGAACACTTTTCTTTTATTGGTCGGATGAAATATGCTAATTTTGTGAGAAAGGAATTCTGGGTTTTCATGAGCTCTATGCCAAAATCATCTGTATTAAGACAATAAAAGACCTGAAATATTTCAGTTAGTGAGCAATGAATCTAAAATATATGAATATTCAAGTTTTATCATTACATTATTGAAAATAATGAACTTTATCACAATATGCTAATATTTTGAGAAGGACCTGTATGTTTGAATCAGTACCAACAGTTTCCAGCAATACTGGTGCACACTTATCCTAAGTGAAATTTGAGCATGTAAATCATTGCTTATCTATGAAAATTAATCAGTTGTTATTTTTGTCTAGACCAGAACATTTTTAAATTACATGATTTTTATTTCTGTTTGCATAGAGGTATTTTTGGAGATATTTGAATAAAATTTCTATCAAAATTATCTGTATGCTTTTTTTATACTTTTTTTCACAGTACTATCAAAATGTAATGCTGAACTGACTTACTCCTAAAAGTGTAAGAAATACATAAAACTCTGAGCTTTCTTTTAACATGCAGATGTTGGCTGTTACATGAAGTAACTTCTGTAGAGATTTTCTTGACTTATCCTGAATTGAGCAACTCTCTTTTATTGAGACATCCCCCACCCCCCCACCCCCCCACCCCTCCCAGCTTGATACAGCTGGCAATATGTTACCCTTTTTTACACCACTTATCCTGCAAAACAGTTGGAAGATTTCAACACTGCAGATTCTTTACTTAAAAAGAAAAAAGTATGGGAAAATATTTCACACCTCAGCAACTGTAATTGTATGCAGTGCTGACAGACAACGTCGGTCCGGTCTGAAAGCCGGCCCCCCCTTAAAGAGCTTTCCTCCCCCAAAGAGGTTATTCTTGTGTTATTATGAGAGGTCAACGTGCTCATTATGGTTGTGGCCAACTTCTTGGGGTGGCTGTCTTCTCTATTGTGCCAGCAGCAGGAATGCTCTACTGAGGAAACTCTGAGTAAATTATGCAGACGACACCCCTCCCCTGAGAAAAAATTAAATTAAATAAAAAATAGAAGTCAGTGTGAAGAATATCATAGGAACTCTGTCAGTAAATAGACATAGGTGTTTTAGAAGCAGATGTAGCTTAAGGTGAGCAGACCATTTTCCACCCCACAGTGTGTCACAAAATCATCCACAGGAAGGAGACAAAACCAGGAACACAAACAAGTGGACAGAACCACCTGTAAAGGGAAAAATACAAACCACTGGGTCGCTCCGCATAAATATACAAATGCATGTGTGCTTTCCACACTTTCAGACACTCATTCCCTGTATGAACAGTTCTCCTATGCTCAGTGAAGCTGAGAGAGACAGCAGTGTCTGAATCTGTGCCGCCACCTCTGTAACCTCTGCAACTGCCCGCCGTGAAAATACATGCACACAGGGGTGGCTGTATTTACACATGTTTATTTATTGGGTGGCATTATGTTATTTTTTTATCCAGTGCGGATAATAAACAACACTGTAAAGATATTTAGTCCCAGTCATACAATTATGGGAAAAAAAATTACAAAGATACTGTTGTGACTTCTAAAAGTCTTGCACATATTTTACTATGCAATCTTGTTTTCCTTCCTAAAATATATATATTCAATTTAATTTTTTTGCACTTATAATGCCTTTCAAAAATATTCACCCTTCATTTATATGTTTGTAAAAAGATGTAATTTGTTAAATCCACAATGAATACAATTGTTCTATGAACAGATTTGTATTTTTTTTATTTTAGGTATTGTTAACCAGCCACTTAATGAAGACCAATGAATGGAGCAGAGAGGTCAGGGGTAGCATTTCTAAAAAGTTTCATATCCGAGGCTTTGAACATTCCACGAAGCACTATTCCGTTTATTGTGATGAATAGAGCATCAGAGTGTTAAATATGAAAAGATCCACAGCTAATGTGGAAGAATGAAAGTAGTATTGTTAGTCATATACTCCTTAGTCTGGCCCATATGACACAAAGGACACAACAAACATGTGGAAGAAGGTGCTTGAGGATAAGAGGAAATACTTTTTTGCCTTCAGGCAAACTACTGCACATGGCCCTGAATGCATGAAACATGGTGGTTGCAGCATCTGGATGTGGGGAGTTCCTTCAAGAGGGAGGCTGAAAATTACCTTGCAAGGAACACGAACAGTCTCAAGATTTCTTAATTTGTAAACTCCGTAATACATCTTGCCACCTATCAATAGATACATTTGCCTCAAATACAGAACTGCCTTGAACCAATGAAATGCAGTGATGTGTATAATGCGGGCTGAAGCATGAACATGGCTGTGCGGGTTTTAAACTTGAGTAACCTTTATTTCTTTTTTGTTTTTTAATAAGCAAAAGGACTGGATTTGTACCTTTGTGGATAGTAAAGATGATTGCCTGTTCCTTGGACTAGATTTGTTAAGAGTTTGATTTAACATCAAATCAAGATCATCATACATCACAGCTGCTATTGCTGTGATTGGCAAAAAGCTTGACATGGGAGGCAGGTGCCAATTGGCGAGTTACTGAATCAACTCTAAGAATTATACTGAATGTCCACCATTTGAGAATGCTTTCTTGATGGATACTATGTTGAATTTAAATTGGCCTTGCATATCAATCTGGCTTATGGCAGGTTAGGGTGTAAAGCCTCAAATTTCAAAACAAATTTATACACAATCTTAAAAATTATGGATTGTTTTCATTGATTTTACAACTGTGTGATAATTTGAGTTAGGTTTTTACATAATACCTCAATGCACTACACTAAAATCTGTGGTAATTTTGTGATAATATCCTAAGGCAATACATATATAGTGCATCTTTAACCTCATTTAGGTTTTACAATTTAGGTTCAACTAGAAGAATTCAAGAAGCCATCCATACACACTTTCTAATATGTATATTATATGCATTACTTTCTATTTTCACTCGTACACAGTGAGATACTTTTACTCAGGTCAGAGCTGAGGATGGACCTGCTAGTTCTCCTACTAGGAGTCAACAGCTCTACATCTGAGCTAGGCATACCACTTATTTCAAAGAGCACTAGCATTTAGATAAATATAAACCATGAGAAACTTGTGAACACCCAACCAAGCCCAGTGCCTAGTTTTCTTTGCTTCAAATCCACAAGACACTTTATTGAATGTTTATGTGTATGTACAGAACATAGCTGACTGTAAACAGTGATATCCAAAGAGGCTGTGTTGCTGTGACTCTTGTCATTCATCAAAGAACAGGCTTGTGTCCTCACCAGGCCCAGGCTGCAATTTAGGCTCAAGGCGTGGCCCAGCACCCATTGGGTTGTGTCCGCCCTGCGTACCAGTAATGACCCCTTCCCTATTGGGAGCGTTTGATCTGGGCTGCTTGTGTGCTTCGTCAAGGACCTATTTCAGGAGCGTGGGGGGGATAAAGGGAGCTTTCATACTTGGTGCCAATGACCATAATTAAGCTGCTTTAAGGGGTGGCAGCGAGCGCACTCGCAAGCACAGAGTTTGTAATTTGGAAGATGGAGGCAGAGTGGCTCATTGGAAGAGCATGGGAGGGTCAGGTGGCACCCAGCTCTGAAACACAAGGCTAGCGTGTGTGTGTGAAGGGGGCTGTAAATGCATGTTAATGACTTATGTCCATTATCACCCACCCTTGTGGCTGGCTGGCCAACTGCCTGAGGTTAAAATGAGTGAAGATCACCAGCATTAAGGCAGCCTCTCAGTCCTAACTTCACAGCATTACTAAAGATGACCTTTCAGTCCAAAACGCTTCTGGCTAGTCAGCTAAAAAAGTAAGCGCAACGTCCGTGTCGCCACCTTAGCTGTTTATCCACTATTTTTGGAGAATGCAGCCTTCATCTCCATCGTTGCTGTAATAACAACCCTCAGAGTGCAAACATTCAGTCTGATTTGGACTTTAATTTCTCTCTATTTCTAAAGTTTTTCCAGTTACTCCCTTTAAATTAATTTAATTACAACCAAACTGGGGCTTTATTTGGTCTCATTTTGCAAATACCAGAATTGGGATGGGATAAAGCCCAAGCTAGTTCTTTCAGAATATTTCACAAATGACCAAGTTACACAAAGATTAAAAAAAAAAAACTAAATTTTCCCAGTTTTTCAGCATTTTCTTGCATTTACTTTAATTTCAAGAGTGAGAGAAATATTTGGAGTCTGGCTAATCTACTGATTACTCCCCATTTTTTTTTTTTTATTTAGTCCCTGTCACTGAGTGCAACATTGGATCATTGGATATCAGGCTAGTGTTCGAAGTACATATATAACTGGCTAGACACTGTGACTGCTGAGAGTACGGCAGTTTGAAGCTCACCTGTGACTCCCCTATTAGTCAGCCAGACTATTTCACAATCTTGTCAATGACCTCATCTCCTTCAGAGACATGCTGCCAAACCAAGAGGCAAGATAAATGATCAGAAACTACTCAATAAAACTCCCTTTTAAAAAGTGACATTGTGCCTACATGTCAGTTGATTTATTTGTATTAAAAGCAGATGAAAAGTCAATATAAAGAACCTCGGCATGTATTTTGTTGGGTTTCCTCTTTTTGTGAAGCACTCAGTGATGTCAGTCTATGAAAACATGATATATAAATAAACCTTTACTTTACTCATGTTTAGTGTCTTTAATATTGTGAGGGCAAGCAATACTTTTCTTGGTGGACTAAGTATTTGAAAAAGTTTTACTTTATGTAAAACTATATCGCTATATTTTGTTTATAAAATTTCAATGTTTTACTCTTTGCAACTTTACCTTGCTTAAAATGCTCTTTTAAATGTTAATTCTCCTTTATTCATGTTATTTAATTGATTTATTAACTTGTGACTTATTATATGGTTAGATTATTATTTGTCTGGAAGTTCCACTACTTATTATTTTCTTACTTTGCTTGATTTGTCAGCAAACCATCCTGATCTAAACAGAATTAATCTAAAGTATGGAGTATTGACAAGAGGAAAAGGAGTGCATGAGCACAGTTTTCAGCTGTCTGTATTTATTTCTGAATGTCAAATTAATTATTTTCAGTAAGGGAATTTGGTATTTCCTTAAACTGTAAGGTATAGTCATCGATGCATAAAAACATACAGTATCTGAAACAGTATACGTGTTTTCCATGAGCATGTTTAATTCATTTTTTTAAAGTAAAACAGACTATCCAAAACAACCTTTTGTCATAATTTGTTGTGGTGAAGGACCAAAAATGTTAAGCAGACACTGAGTGGTGGTCAAGGAGATTTGATCTTGAAACCAGGAGTTGGCTGACAACAGGATAACCTCAACAGAGGAACGACACCAAAACTTCTGGGAACAGCCACAGAAAAGCGACAACTGCAAAGGCATCACCTAAATAATAAATGGGGTAACTGAAAACAGGTGAGGAGAGTTAACTGAAAACAAAAACAGGTCTGAATTGTGACAAGGATCCCTTAAAATATTATTGTAAAAGCACCTGAAACAACAGCTGGCATCAAGCATTATCAGTACTGTGCAATGACCTGTCGTTTTGGAGCATAGCCCAAGAATGAAAGAACTTAATTCATAGGGTCAGAATTCAGCATTCCGTCAATTATGACAGGTTTTTAATGCCCCAGACTCTCAAAATACCACAACCTTATTTGATTATTATGTCATTTAGTTTTACAAAAATAAAAATGAACAGAAAACTGGGATGAACATGGTAGAGGTTTGATAATTTTAGCAACAAAAAACACAAAGAACTTTATGTAACAAACTTAAGTTTGAGGGAGAGAGAGTAGAAGCAGAGCAAGTCTTATTGAATTAATTGTAGAATCTGAGAACCTGAGAAAGACCAAAAACACA
Source organism: Cyprinodon tularosa (assembly GCF_016077235.1). Taxonomy (NCBI): domain Eukaryota; kingdom Metazoa; phylum Chordata; class Actinopteri; order Cyprinodontiformes; family Cyprinodontidae; genus Cyprinodon; species Cyprinodon tularosa. The sequence continues at coordinate 603,852 of NW_024039718.1, read as the reverse complement.
ATGCATCAGGTGAAAGGGAGGTTTGGGCTCAAATTTCAATGTAACCAGGAATATGAAAGAGAATCTAGAAAAAAATGACTAAAGACTACAAGTCTAAGTGCAAGAGACTTCACTGCATTAACACAAGGACTAATTTAGCGTTACATACATTTTTATGTTCGTTTGTGGTCGGCTGGGAATTCAGCCCTAGAAATCTTAAGAGTTCTAACTTTGTCTGTTCTTGTTTGGATTGTTGGGTCTCAAACAGGGCTGTTTCGAGAGGCAGGGCTTTAGATGTTAGCCTTTGTTTGTTTGTAACCTCCCGGATGTGCTCTTTTGGTCAGCTGACCACTCCAGGGGAAGCTCACCACTGTGCTGTATGTTGATTCCTCCATTTATGGATAATGTTTGTCACTGTGGTTCCCCTGAACCCCAAAGCCCCTAAAAAATACATTTCAAGGGTGTTAGATGGCAAAGACTTTCCTTGTCATCTAGTTCTGAAATTGTGGGATTGAATTAAAGTATAATATGTTGGTTTTTGACATGTTTTCCCTTACTTAAAGTTATCTGACAGGTTCCAGTGAGGTGATTTATTGATCAAACAGTTCTGGGAGTGACGACTGGCTGCGTGCGGCCAGGGACACTAAAAGAAATACTGGGATGGTTAAAACGTCAATCAAAGCAAAAACAGACTGGAGCAAATAGTTTTTCACAGCACTGGATTCCTCCATATACATGAGTTTCCCCTATAGACTTGAATAACTCAAAATATTTTACTTTCGATACATAATCTAATTTATTCAAATCAAAATGAAATAAGTTAATTTATAAGCTGCCACCTTTACTTGTCCATGAGTCACTTTGCAGAGTCAATTTAATAAAATCCTGCAGATTGGTTAAAGTTTACTGGAACTTAAGTAAACCCAGCAGATGGCATTCATTCAGTTATTGAGATGTAGCCTAGTTGTGCCACAGGTGCATGTATATAAAGACACTCTCAGTAAACCCTGGACTCATCCTGCCCAACTTTGTCACCGTGGTTCATTCATACGGTTAACCAGAGTTTGGTGCAGGATCCGTGTGGCCACCCCCTGGAGAAAGAGGCGTGTAGTTGCTCTCTCCAACCGCTGGGCTTGTAACTTGACACCTGACTGCGCTGTTCGTCTGCCATCCTTTTTACCCTTAGAAAACCTATTTAAAAAGGAAAGCGATGAGTCCAGCGCTTCTGACTCCGTAACCCCGCTGAGAAGAACCCACGCAGATTTCCTCTCCGGGCGCAGCGCCCTTTAATTTGGATCGGCATAAATGAATGAACAACAAGGGAATATCGCCAGACGATTGCACCCTGGAAACTGTCTTTTGTCAAACAAGACAACCAGGAGGATTTTATGTCGAGCTTGACAGGCAGCTCAGCATGACTTTTTACGTCTGGAGCTTCATCTCAAGATTGTCAAATGCGTAAAACGGCGGCCGGTGTTTTCTGCCTCCACCCGCTAAGGAGTCACGCTGTGATTAACGGATCAGGTTTTTGACTGGCAGGACAAATGAATACAAATGAATTTAGGCACCCGAAGGAGAGCTTGCAGAACCTCTCATCTAGATACAAAGTAAGTAGCCTAAGGTTTTTGTTTTTTTTATGCACTTAAACTTTTGTCGAATCCATACAGAAATGCTCGTACCTGTGATGTACCGGCTGGCTCTGGTCCAGGGGTTGCTGTCCACATGGGGTCAAATGAAAAGCTGGATCTTAGGACATTGAAAATGTGTTGCATATAACTTTACAATGCAAATCACTTGAGCAGAGTCATTATTAAAATAAAACATGAACGTTGTCCAAACATAACTGCAGCTGCATTATGTGTTTACTTTTCAAACATTTGGCGAACTCACACAAAATGCATCATTATCACCTTGCTGGGTTAACTAAACTGACTCATCTGACAACACATGAAAAGTCAATTATTGAGACCTATAAAGTTTAACTGCCTTTATAGCATCTCCCGCGCCGTTGGATATTTTCCACATTTCCATTTTACGCATTTTACGCACTGCCAAACTTGCATTAGTGCTTTAAGGACAGCTTGTTTTAAACCGACATTGCTACAATTAAGTAATTTAATCTGAAATTTAAAGGATGGTGGCCAATAAGTTTCAAATAATATACCCGGATAGACCATTTTTAATAATAAATCTAGTCTAGGGGGTCTTATATGACTGGAAGGTCATTCATTCATTCATTCATTCATTCATTCATTCATTCATTCATTCATTACTTAATGAACTCCTTACCCAAAGTGACATTTGCTCTCATTGAACAATTAGTTAAATATTTTAAAATGGTCTTACCGTATACTTTTTTAATTACCTCCAGGTTTTCCACAACTTCCCAGCTAAAGAGATGCTCACAGCTGAGTCATCAGAATCATTTGTTTATAGAGCTTTGTCCAGATGTTTTGCCCTTAGTAAGAGTCGTATTAACTATTATTATTGCACAATAAAGCAATCGATCTGCGTTGTTTTTCAATGTCCATCCACATGGTGTCGCTCTGTATGTCTAACAAGTAAAAAAAATAATTATAAATTTGATTTTGGATTGTACTAACACAGTTTTTAACACTGAAAATCTGCTCCAAAACCGATCTCTCATTAAAAACCTTGTCAGCATTAGCAGACGATGACACAATCAGACTCCCTTCCCCAACCTTCATGTCTGGAGATGTTAATGCATCTTTTTTTTTAAAAGAAATTAGTAGATACCTCACATTAGTCACCATGTGATCGCAGACAGAACAGATGATGGACAAGTGAGTGTATCATGGGTATTTATTATCAAGAATCATTTCTGTCAGCTCATCCATAGGAATTTTCCACTCAGTGTGTGTATGTGTGTGTTCAGAGGGTAAGGGTCTCCTTTGGGAAACCTTTGCAGGGAATCAGTGAGTAGTCTAAACACATGAACAGAAATGGAAACCATACACTAGGCTTACTGTATCTAAGCTTGAACCCCCTTCTCCATCAAACCAACCTTGAAGTGATGTCCACAGAAAAACAGTATAACTTTGAATTTGTCAAAACAATGACAGTAAAAATGATTGCAGACTGAGGCAATCCTTTTACCTGTTACATTGATAAATCTAAACTTTATCGGTTGCTCTTAAAATGACTGCTATTTTTTATAGGGTAAAACACAGAAGGAGTTTTTTTTTATGTTGGTGTTGCTGTAATGATCTAGTTTAAAAAATTCTGGCTGATTTATTTTATGGATAACTTCATGGAATAGGTTGCTCATCTATCTTGCATTTTGTCTACTCAGCTTAGGGTAGAATTTCCAGTGGGAGTCATGTCTTAACTCAGAGTTGCAGCAAGAAAACCACAATAGTCTGAATGTACAGTTGTCAGGCACTCTGAGTGCAACAGAATGAAAAAAACCCTACCTGTCACATCAAAAGCGCACTAATGAAAACCTAAACAAGCTACCGACAACTTTAACCGACAGAAGCCAAGGAAAACATTGCTTCTTCCCCAGGAAAACTTCTTCCAGTTTCCACAGATGCAAACTGCCCAAGGAATAAAATGAAATCCATCAGTGCTGGACCAACAAGGGATGCATTCATGACTCACTTTAGGAGGATGGATTTCTCAGTTGATAAGACTAAATCAGACTGTAATCATCTTGCAAACTTGGAGATACAGAGACATAGACACATACACAGCCTGTGTAAAAACCACAAACAGCTGTGTGTGGAGTTGATTAGGATGAATCTTTATTAGCATGTATAGGAGGTTGAAAAGGGAGACAGACACCACAAATATACATGTTGCACGCATACTCTCTAATTATAATTATCCAGGGCTTAAGGGGAGGCTTCATCTTGTTAGAACTTAGACTAATTATTGGATCCTTAAAACATAGAGACACATAAGCTCTTTACTAGAGGTGGTGCAGGTACATATATTTGAAAAAATTGCTTTCATTGCTTTCTTTCTCACTGTGTTTGGAACTCTGGTTCGAGGCACAGCTGCTATATGCATTTCCTCCTCTAGTGTGTGTGCGTGACTTTGTGTGTCTGAAGGACCTCGAATGGTAAATAGTGGCTCCCCTGCCTTTCACTTCTTGGTCCCCCTACTGAGCTCTGAATGCTAAGATGATCCAGGTTTTAGGTTCTGCTGAACACCTGGTTGTGCAGAGACTGCTGAGACAGATTTTTTTTTATTTTACTCTGTCTCTATATGCATATTGGTTTTGGAAGACTTTTTGGAGTAGTGAACTGTAGTATTTTTGCCTCCAAAACCCACAGCCTGCAGCTCTGTCTGTTTGTGTGCGTGGGTTTCAAAGAGGTGCTGTAATTGCTTTTGCAGAATCCAGCTTCCCGTTGTTATTCCTGTGGAAACTTAGTTGCTGACATTTGTTTTTGTTAAAGAATGCATTTGGGTTGGATGCTAATCTTAATTTCAGGACAATTTATGAATTTGTGCAATATACAGACACATGCTAGATATTTCCTAGTATCAAAGTTCATTGAAGCTTGCAGTAAGCTTGTTTGCCATGAGGTACTTCAGAGTATTCTTTGCAATAGAACTACTGACTGGAAGACAGCTTATACATATGGAAAAAGTAAAACATACAACCACATAGGATGACCTTTAAAGCCAAACTTCGAAAAATCTATATTTGCACGTCATGTCGATTCTTTTATTGCACTACACAAGTACTGCAGCCTTAATTCTGCATGTAAACCATTTATTTGTGTCTTTGCTGCAGAACTGATAAAAATGCTCCTCAAATATGAAATACTGCAAAAATGACAAGATACTAACCTTCCTTGATCTTATGTGATGTGCTCCTTTTTGGATTTATGAAGATTCTCCCACCACTGCATATCAGATGCATGATATTGAAATCGAAACTTACAGCTTCATCTGCTTTGATCATCCTATCTGAAAATAATCCCCCAAAGATACACAATTTTAATTCATTAAATGCACTTAAAATGGGTTTGCTAATGCATTCGATCATATCCTCCCAATGTAATATCCTATTTGGCATAATCTTGCATTTAAACTGTCTAACAATCACACAATGCTAAGCAATATAGTCTGCATTTGGATGGAATCTATCTGCTCTAAATGCCCTCAACTGGTGTTCAGTTTTAGTGGCTGATGTGTGAAATTCACAGAAAGGAAACCTGGGGAAATGTTCAGAACTAATATTGTAGTTAAATGTTTTTCTATTATTGTTCATTCTTAATTTTCACTGGCTGGTTGCAGCTTCTATTTATACCAGTGAACAATATTCTCAAACTCAGAGAAAGTTTTTGGAACACTGTTGTATAGGAAAAGGAAAAGATGCAGAATTATTCACCATTTGTAATACAGCATTAACAGTGATATTGCAGTTGCATGTTTCTTTATTGTCACACAACCCTAAGCTAACCTCTAAAAAGAGAAAATGTGGTTTGGTCAACATAGAATTAATCTACATCTACTATTTCAACTAACTTATACCTTTTTATCGAATCGTATTATAAATCAAAGCTATTCATTTTTTTATCAAACTGATGACAAAAATATACTGAATAGTTCAGAAAAACAAAGAAAGTCCCTAACCCCATATTCGTATTTGCCCTTTTTAACAATCAGCATTAATAACACTGATCTTCTTTCTTTCTCCAGGAGAGCCCTCTTGCTCTGTACAGTTTTATATTGTACTTGTTACCTGGGACTTACACAAGAACACCCTGAAGGTAAGACTCAACCTCCTTTCTCATCTCCTTTCATTTCACATATGCCTTTCCAGGTTGAATAAAAAGAAACATAAATAAATAATGCTCAGATGATTATGTAGCTTACTTTTGCCTGTTCATTAATCACTAAATGCATAAAAAGGAACAGGTTTTATTGGTTGAATTTAAATAGGTTAAGAGTTGTTAAGGAAGTGAAGACTCACAATTATAAGCTCCCTCTCTTCAGCTGTCAAGAGGGCAAGAGGTGAGGTAGCTACACCCTGGACAGGTCATCACTCTATAGCATCAGCAAGCAAACTATTCATACTCACACCTGCACCTCAGGGTCATTTGAAGTTGTTAATCAACCTAAAAGTGACCTTTCAGGAAACCAGAGTATCTTAAAGGAAACCATGCATGCACTGTGAGAATATTCAAAGATCCAGCTCCAACATTTGAATCTATGACCTTCTTGCTTGGAACAAAGCATTTAAAACGGAGCCAGATACATTACTCAGCAGCAGTGTAGCACACTGTACACAGCCACAAACAGAAACCTAATATGTTAAATTATATTGGTTTGTGTTTGTTTGATTTGCAGCAGTGGCTGCCCTGATAGTTAAAAAATGTGTGCAAATTTCCATCCATCCAGAAAGGTCCCATACATTCAATAAAATAAGTTGCACAACATTTTGCCTAGTATTGTAGTTTCTCTTGATAAAAGTCCAAATAATCATCATATAGTCCTCTTCATTTATTTTGTATGGAGGTCAAAAAACTTAAGAGACTGCAGTTACTTTCTGACAAAAAACATTTTTTGAATCGTAAAGAGAAAAAAATTTCTACCTTTTGACTCTTTAGTTAATTAACTCGAAAAAAACAATCAATATGCCAATGTAATAAGAATAATTTTAACTGATCCGATTGCAGTGCTCCATCGCAGCTAAGGCAAGCTCTTTTGAGTGAAAAAGAGTGACCTCATCCTTTACAGTGGATAAAATTACAACATGTAAACCCCTGGATTTTGTATTTGTCCTAGTTTAGTGACTTGGCACAGAACAAGACTATGAACGTTTGCCATGTGCTCAACACACTAATGTTGAAGCACAGAGGTTATGCTGTAAAACCACTCGGTAAATATACACTGTGCCCCTTTAATAGTATAATGTTTTAAATAAAGATACTGAAAACATCAGTATATATATTACATGTAATGCATGCCCTGTTTTACTGCCAAGTCATGCTGTTCCTTGCTGCCAGCGACCACACAGAGAGAAAAAAAATCACTGAGGATGGGTATATGATGCACAGTCTATTTCATTCTTCTACATTACGAAGCTAAGAAAAGCTTTAAAAAATAGACTTTTTAGAACTTACTTGATTCATACACACAAAAACCTTTTTATAAAATGAAAACAACAACTCCCTAACTTAGGTTTAATTTCTTCAAAAGACAAATGCTCTTTATATTGTTACTGTCAGAGCAGGTATCTACTACTAGAATAATAATAAGTTTGATCTTTGGCCTATTAACAATTGAAGGTTTTTATTTTGGGGACACAAAAATTTTATACTCTATGCTTTACCAGTGTGTTGAACATTAGAAAAAAAATCTCTGCATGTCACCATTGCACCAGCAACCACAGGTCAGAGTTAGCCCAAAGGCAGTAAGAGGAAGGGAGGGGCCTATGGGTCACAGGTCATCAGGAGAATGAGAGCTGGGATTACTGTGGGACTGAATGCTAAGGGTTAAAGCTAAGTAAAAAGCTGAGGATCATAGAGAGAATGTGTACCCAAATGTGCTGGCATTATAATAAATATCAATATAAAACACAATGTTAATAGACTTTCTATAATTTAGTTGAAATCATGTCAAATCATTCTTTGTTTACCTGACACATTTTAAAGTTTAACCAGAATAGATTGCATGATTATGTATTCCAGGGAAAATTTGTTGACTTTGATCAACCCAGAGCCACATTTAATCATAAGCAAAATTTTATTTAGTGTCTGTAGAGTAGATATTACCTACTATTTATAGACTTCTATATCCTTACCTACAGTCATTTGTCGCAGTGTTACATGCTGTATATAAGCTACTTAAACAAAAAAATTGTGTAAGCTGCTGTGATGGGAAAGTACTTTTTGGTGCAATAATACAAAATTCATTACTTGTGCAGACTTTAATTTGAAAAGTTGCCCATGCAGAGCAGAAAGATATTTAGCTTATTTACAAAAATACAGTATATATATTTTAAACTTTATATTTCTCTTATTGATTTGGGTCATATCTGGTATCTATTACAGAACTGTCAATATATGTTTAGTTTGAATTCCATAAGACAACTTAGAGTTACTCTCTATGAGTCAATTGAATAAAGTTTGTAAAATTGGTATTGGGGTAGATGTACACTATATTGCCAAAAGTATTTGCTCACCTGCCTTGACTCACATATGAGCTTAAGTGACATCCCGTTCCTAATCCATAGGGTTCAATATGACGTCGGTCCACCCTTTGCAGCTAGAACAGCTTCAACTCTTCTGGGAAGGCTGTCCACAAGGTTTAGGAGTGTGTTTATGGGAATTTTTGACCATTCTTCCAGAAGCGCATTTGTGAGGTCGCACACTGATGTTGGACGAGAAGGCCTGGCTCTCAGTCTCCGCTCTAATTCATCCCAAAGGTGTTCTATCGGGTTGAGGTCAGGACTCTGTGCAGGCCAGTCAAGTTCATCCACACCAGACTCTGTCATCCATGTCTTTATGGACCTTGCTTTGTGCACTGGTGCACAGTCATGTTGGAAGAGGAAGGGGCCAGCTCCAAACTGTTCCCACAAAGTTGGGAGCATGGAATTGTCCAAAATGTCTTGGTATGCTGAAGCATTCAGAGTTCCTTTCACTGGAACTAAGGGGCCAAGCCCAGCTCCTGAAAAACAACCTCACACCATAATCCCCCCTCCACCAAACTTTACACTTGGCACAATGCAGTCAGACAAGTACCGTTCTCCTGGCAACCGCCAAACCCAGACCCGTCCATCAGATTGCCAGATGGAGAAGCGCGATTCGTCACTCCAGAGAACGCGTCTCCACTGCTCTAGAGTCCAGTGGCGGCGTGCTTTACACCACCGCATCCGACGCTTTGCATTGCACTTGGTGATGTATGGCTTGGATGCAGCTGCTCGACCATGGAAACCCATTCCATGAAGCTCTCTGCGCACTGTTCTTGAGCTAATCTGAAGGCCACATGAAGTTTGGAGGTCTGTAGTGATTGACTCTGCAGAAAGTTGGCGACCTCTTCGCACTATGCGCGTCAGCATCCGCTGACCCCGCTCCGTCAGTTTACGTGGCCTACCTCTTCGTGGCTGAGTTGCTGTCGTTCCCAAACACTTCCATTTTCTTATAATACAGCTGACAGTTGACTGTGGAATATTTAGGAGCGAGGAAATTTCACGACTGGATTTGTTGCACAGGTGGCATCCTATCACAGTTCCACGCTGGAATTCACTGAGCTCCTGAGAGCGACCCATTCTTTCACAAATGTTTGTAAAAACAGTCTGCATGCCTAGGTGCTTGAATTTATACACCTGTGGCCATGGAAGTGATTGGAACACCTGATTCCAATAATTTGGATGGGTGAGCAAATACTTTTGGCAATATAGTGTATCTTTACAACTGACACCTGACCAAAAAATGTATTTCTTCAGAAGTCAGATTATAGCTTGCTTTTTTTACTTTAGTGTTTCCAAGCCTTCAAAAGCAAAGGTGCACTATATAACAAAACATAAAAAAGACTACATTTGATTAAGGACTTGTCAGAATGGAAAACAACTTTGCCTAACCTAACTCATGATATGAAAAAGCTGTGATTTACCTTTGTTTATTATTGCCAAATCATTATTCATTTGTTTTAGGGTCCATTAGCCATCCTTTTTGTTGTTTTTTTCCCCCAATAAATGCTAGGAATCAGTAGTCATATCACACTGTGAGACATAAAAAATTCTGTGCTAAACTTCTCTGTATTTAAACAGGATATCAATACATAAGAATATATGATAATACATACAGACAAGATATTCCAAAGAAAGTGCAGCAATTCCACATTTCAAACAGCAGTGAAGTTCACTGTGCAAGTGTAATATTAAATATTTAAAGTTTTTAAGATAAAACTAATTGTTAAGCCCCTAAAGGCTGCTCTTGCATTTGTATGACTTGCCGTTTTTACAGAAAAGTAGGGTTTGAGCTGAAGAGTTTATATTCACTGTATATGTATTTTTGATTCAGCTGAAATATGAAGCCCAAAAGTTACAGACATTGCATCACATTTTGGGTCAAACCCCTCCTTTTACAATTTGCAGGTTGTTAAAACAGCAAACATGCACACTTGTTGCCTGGGCATTGCAAGTGACTTGATTGAACACGGCTTGAAATAGCAACTTGTGGCACAATGCTGAGCTGTTAATTCAATAATCAGCTTCTTGGAACAAAAGGTCGTATATGTATTTTTGAATATAATTTTCAATAAAACCAGATTAAATAAAAACAACTTATACATTTCAGAAGTACATTAAAATGAATTGTTTTATATTATGCACAGTAAAGGATGTTAAAAAAGATTCATTATTTTCTAAATTGAGCCAATGCTTTTTAGACATTTTAACCAATTTATGCCAATAACAGCATTTTCCCTAAGTCAGTTATCAGATGTCATCAGATTCCATTTTCATGATCACTGCAGTGTAATTTCTATCTAAAGATGTTAATTATTGATAGAGTTGTCTAAACAAACTTTACAGCAAAATAAAGGTAGGTAGGGGAATTCGCATATGGTTATGTAATCTTTGTAATACTCATTGTTGTCTTCATGCTGTTTTCTTGCTAATACTTTCTGCAATATATATGATGACCTCATGAATATTATGCATTGATCTAAATCTGTCAAATAAGCTAAAAAGATTTAAACAGGATGCAAATAAAGCCTTCGGCCTATACAATAAAGCTTAGTATGCCCTTCAGATAATAATGGAATATACAGCAACAGGCATGCATATCTAACACTGCATCCTCTTTTTTCCAGATGTTGATATCCTCCAAAAGTTGGGGCTTAAGGGACAGAAGCCATCACGTTCTGTGCCAGAAGGGGTCATTCCATTCAGAGCAGGGATCATCCTCAACCAGAGGGCGCATATTGAGGCTCCACTGCACTCAATCCTTCCAGCGGCCATCTGGCCCAAATTGGCACTGGTCCTGAGTGTACGCTCACACCGTGTAAACAGTGCTTTCCTCTTCACTCTGCTTTCAAGCAACAAGAAACTCCTCTTTGGTCTACAGCTTGTACCAGGCAGTCTTGTCCTACATACAGGACCAAACACCTCAGTGACACTGCCATATGAGCCCCATGATGGCCAGTGGCACCAGTTGGCACTTGGAATTAATGGAAAGACAGTGACTCTATATGCCTCCTGCGGAGAGCAGAGTGTCCAGGCAGACTTTGGGTGGGATAGTGAGGAAGGACTGGCTCCAGAACTCCAGGGCTCCTTCCTGCTGGGGAGATCAAGTCAACAGCAAACATCAGGATCCTTTGAAGGAGCAATTTGCCAGTTTGATCTGGTCCCTTCTGCACAGGCAGCTCACAACTACTGCAGATACATTAAGAAACAATGCAGGGAAGCTGACACGTATAGGCCTAACCTTTCTCCTTTACTGCCTATTATTCCAAGAGTAACAAACATTTCAGCCTCTTCTGTTACTCCAAAGCGCGGTAGTTCAGAAACCCCTAGAAAGACCACAGGGTTAAGCCTTGCCAGAAATGTTGCTGCTGCTGCCTCAGCTGTCAGGTATGCGCTTCCAAAAAAGCAAAAACAGATAATTATACCCACTCCTCTGCTAATAAATGTAACCCCAACCACATCCCAAATGGGTTTGGTTGTCCCTTCCTCCATAACTAAGACTGAAACTGTAACAGCACCACTCAGGACACCAGCGCCACGCACAAAACCACAAACCCCAGGTTTAAAAGCTCCAAATCACAAAAGTGCTAAGCCAACACCACCAAAGCCCACTCCACAAAAACACTTAAAAAAGACAACAGCAGGACCAGACAGGAAGAAATTTAGCAGCCCTGCCACTTTAACAACCAAGTCTCCTAAGACCAAATCTGGCACTGTTTTAAAAGACCAAGCTGGAGTCCTGAAAAATCCGCAACCCACAACAGCAAAGAAAATACTACCCAAGTCTAAAGCTCCTCCATCCACAGTTACTCTACCTAAATCAAAATCAAATCCTGTCAAAGTTACCCCTTCTAAGTCAACACTTCCCAAATCAAAGCCATCAAAATCAACAGTCACCAAAACTACAACTGCTAAACCCCAAAAGCCAACTTCCAAACAAACAACAAAGCCAACAAGGAAACCCGAAACTACCAAGGCTCCAATGAATCCACGACCTACTAAGCCTACATTCAACACAGTAACGCCACCTGCCACGGATAGTTACGTGAGTTGGGAGGTGCCACCAACACTGTTTCCAAGTATGCCCGGACCCAAGGGAGAAAAAGGAGACCCAGGCCTGCCGGTAAGAACATCTGTTCACCTTTAATCTAAAGTAATACCAAAAAAACCTTAGGTATTACCAGTTTATAGTCTGTATTGATAACGAGTGGATTTACACAGGAAAAGTAGAAAAACTGAAACCTTTCCAAAGAGTCGAAATAGTCTGTACTGAACTTTGCCAAAACGTATGTCAAAACTTTTCAAAGATCAGGTTTAAGCTGAGCACGGTTACACTTGAAAAAAAGGGCTTATAAATAAGTTATGTAAAAGGAGCTGAGGTGTTATTATCTTGAACAGGTTAAGTCCTTATTTTTTTCTGTAACTTTTCACTCATTTGTTTACAGGTGCTGGTCATAAAATTAGAATATCATGAAAAAGTAGATTGATTTCAGTAATTCCATTTAAAAAGTGAAACTTGTATATTATATTCATACATTACATACAAACTCATATATTTCAGATGTTTATTTTGTTTAATTTTGATGATTACAAATGACAACAAATGAAAATCTCAAATTCATCATATCAGAAAATTAGAATATTACTGAAGACCAATAAAAACAAAGGATTTATAGAAATGTTGGCCAACTGAAAAGTATGAACATGAAAAGTATGAGCATGTACAGCACTCAGTATTTAGTTGGGCCTCCTTTGGCCTGTATTACTGCAGCAATGCGGCGTGGCATGGAGTCGATCAGTCTGTGGCACTGCTCAGGTGTTATGATAGCCCAGGTTGCTCTAATAGTGGCTTTTAGCTCTTCTGAATTGTTGGGTCTGGTGTATTGCATATTCTTCTTCACAATACCCCATAGATTTTCTATGGGGTTAAGGTCAGGAGAGTTTGCTGGCCAATTAAGAACAGGGATACCATGGTCCTTCAACCAGGTACTGGTAGCTTTGGCACTGTGTGCAGGTGCCAAGTCCTGTTGGAAAATGAAATCTGCATCTCCAAAAAGTTGGTCAGCTGCAGGAAGCATGAAGTGCTCTAAAACTTCCTGGTATGTGGCTGCGTTGACCCTGGACCTCAGAAAACACAATGGACCAACACCAGCAGATGACATGGCACCCCAAACCATCACTGACTGTGGAAACTTTACACTGGACTTCAAGCAACGTGGATGAAGTGCCTCTCTTCTTTTCCTCCAGACTCTGGGACCTTGATTTCCAAAGGAAATGCAAAATTTACTTTCATCAGAGAACATGACTTTGGACCACTCACCAGCAGTCCAGTCCTGTTTCTCTTTAGCCCAGGCAAGACGCTTCTGACGCTGTCTGTGGTTCAAGAGTGGCTTGACACAAGGAATGCGACAGCAGAAACCCATGTCTTTCATACGTCTGTGTGTGGTGGTTCTTGAAGCACTCACTCCAGCTGCAGTCCACTCTTTGTGAATCTCCCCCACATTTTTGAATGGGTTTTGTTTCACAATCCTCTCCAGGGTGCGGTTATCTCTCTTGCTTGTACACTTTTTTCGACCACATCTTTTCCTTCCCTTCGCCTCTCTATTAATGTGCTTGGACACTGAGCTCTGTGAACAGCCAGCCTCTTTAGCGATGACCTTTTGTGTCTTGCCCTCCTTGTGCAAGGTGTCGATGGTCGTCTTTTGGACAACTGTCAAGTCAGCAGTCTTCCCCATGATTGTGTAGCCTATAGAACTAGACTGAAAGACCATTTAAAGGCTTTTGCAGGTGGTTTGAGTTAATTAGCTGATTAGAGTGTGGCACCAGGGGCCATCAATTTTGAACCTTTTCACAATATTCTAATTTTCTGATATGATGAATTTGAGATTTTCATTTGTTGTCATTTGTAATCATCAAAATTAAACAAAATAAACATCTGAAATATATGAGTTTGTATGTAATATATGAATATAATATACAAGTTTCACTTTTTAAATGGAATTACTGAAATCAATCTACTTTTTCATGATATTCTAATTTTATGACCAGCACCTGTATTATACCATTTAGAATGGTTGTGATGTGATGGGTTTCATGCTTTCCCATCCCTCGAACAGATTCCTCTTAGTAAGAGAAGGCTAGACAAGGTCAGACTTCCCCTTTCAGATCAAGGCTGAGGGTCAAAACACTCAGTAAACATTGAGTTTCTCAATACAGGCTCAAGGTTAGGTCAAGCCTTTGGTGTGTGGATTGAAACCTAAGCAATGCTTGCCCCTTTCAAAAGGTCAGTTAACACTCAGCATCAGAATCCATCTGCATTACGGCTGACCACTGTTTTACCACAAATGTATGCATAGCGGTCATTTATTTCAAATACCTTTAGCTAGTACAAGTAATCTGTGGTCATTAATTATTAAGTATTATCTATGTCCTTTGAACTGGCTGTAGAGGTAGGCCTGTAATGTAGCCTATTACAATAAAGATTTCAAATTTAAGATTGTAATAACATTTTGAATAAAATTTTAGACTACAGTATGTTTAGTTTAAGTCATTACAGAAAGACAGCAAGGCTTCAGCAGTAAGAATTTTAAGTTGATGTAGTAAAACAACTTTTTTAAAAGAAGGTTAAGATTCAATTTAGTTATATATACAATGTCTTATTAATAAGATTCTGTTTGTGCATTGTCATTTTGCATGTAGGAATCAGAGGAGGAAAGCAAGAAAGAATATTGTTGCATTTTCTAGTGGTAGAAAACTGTACTATTGGCACCCCTACCCTTATCAACAAAACAAATAAAAACAAAAAAATAAAGAATAATATTAATGCTACCATGCTGAACTGTGTGGATGTTTCTTAGTGTTTCTCTTCCTCCACACAGAGCTGCTAGTATTGATGCCAAGAAGCATGGTTTTCATCTCACAACTTCCAAGCTTTCTCTGAATGCTTTGAATGTTTGCTGATAAACGTAAGACTGGCCTGTGCATCTACCCTTTAAAGGGGTTTGCAAGATTGCAAGCCTCTGTGGTTCAGTCCAGTACTATGTGTTAAATTACAGACCATTGACTACATGTTGATGATATAGTGTCATTGAATATATATCATGAAAGATCATTGAAAACCTTCTACCGTGTACCTGGTTGTGTTCTGATCACTTGTTTCTCACTGAGTTTTGATAAAGCTGCAGATCAGTCGCTGGTCATTTTATATGTTCTTCATTTTGTATGCCTTTCCGGGTTCACTATCTTACCTTAGCTCTGATATCTTTTACCATTCCTGTGATCTAGGACTGAAAGAGACTGATCCTGCTAACAGCTGTGTTTTAAACACATTATAAACAGATATGTTGAGTTTTTAAATTGTTTAATTACCAGCTTGCCTAACAGGTGTATAACCATATGTAAGTCAAAAAGCCAAGGAAAAAAAGATATTTGGATAGTAAACTACGCAAATCTAGAAATTAATATTCGAATCGTTTACAAAAAAACAATTTAAAGTACAATTCATGCATTTACAGTATTTAAAATCTATTGGATCTATTATAACACAATGATTAGGTTATATATAATACTTAAATTTGGCTATTGAAAATAATACCATACCATGATTACACAAATACTCATTGAATAATAAAGAAAAAAAATCTTCTACCTATATGTTAAAGCTACAGTGTGTAATAATTACAGGCATATAAAGTCAGAAATTTAATATATTATACATAACTATGTTATTTATCATCACCTATGAGCTCAGCCTTTTAACCATAATATTTGCGTTGCCTTAGAATTCGTTATTTATAATTACATAGGAGCGGGTCTCGCAGCCATGGAGGCAGACATCTTTGCGCTACGGCAGCGCAGAGGCAACAAACTAGCGATTGCGAGATCTCCCATGACGCTCGAAAATAACTACGGCAAGTTGAGAGAGATGAACTGAGACGGTACTGAACAGTAGATGGCAGTATTATGCCTGAGAAGCGTTTAGTCTGCCTGAAACCAAAGAAGAAGAAGAAGCAGGTATACTGCGCCTCGGTAACAAGAAAGGTAAACAAGGCGGCAGGCGTGAGTGACTTTGCAAACTGTTTGGCACTGTGTGGCCAAACATCAGACGAATGGAGGATCATGCCTACTCTGTATCACAACGAAAAGCGGCGGACACCGAACCCCCGTCATCTAAGAAACGGAAACACGACGAGAATAAACGCAAGAGTGACAAGAAACGACAAAAAACACGGATCAACATTGGCACGGCATTTACACGATGGAAGTCACTGATGGAGGAAAAAGGTTTTCAAAGTGACGCTCAAGTTGCCAGTTTTCTCTTGGACAGGTAATTAATCCTACACACACAATTGTCTAATATCACTGCAGTTTTTGGAGTACAGGATGCTCAGACCTGTCTAAAACAATAACATGCTGCGTGATGATGCTGTTACTCTCCAGTATACTTATTCAGCAACGTCCCTGACGTTTCACAGGTAATGATTCAGTAATTTTCTGTAAAATAATTTTCTGGATATATACCTCGGTTACTTCTCTCCAGCTCCTTTGGAGATCTTCAAGCCTTTCCTCCTCTGCTCTCACCCCGCTGGCTCCCCTCTCTCGCCTGGCCCCAGCTGCACGCTCACCCCGGCCTCTCTGCCCTCTTCCTTTCCCTCTTCCTTGCCTTGTAACCCCCGTGCCACAAACAAGACTTGGACTCTGTAAACGGGGAATATATATTCTTCCAGCGAACACAATCTCGCTGTTAAACTAATGACTACAATTACTTCGTCTGTTTATATCACCATGCAAAGCAGCTCACCAAAACGTCACAACGACGTAGAAAAAATAACGGGTATATTTATTATCTTAAGTCTACATGAAATCTATACCCTAAACAGACTAATGAAATACTATCTGTAAAATTATCTATGTAAACAAACCTCATCACTTGAGAAGGTAGGTGATGCGGACGTCGTGGAAGACATTTTGTCCTGTAACGCTCGCCGTACTGTTGGGAGGGAGAAGCGGTGGGGGGGAGACGTTCATGTTGCTGCAGTCTGACCGCTAGATGTCGCTGAAAATTACACACTGTAGCTTTAAAAAAAAAGTGAACCAGTTGGAGTATAAAGAAGTTGAGGAAGTTAAATGGAATGAAAGAATATTGAAGCAGTAACTTGGAAGTGTGAACTAGTGCAATATGATCTTAACAGGCCTATTAACCACCCAGATGCACAGACGGGGGCCCTCAGCCATGGGGTCACTCTAGAAAAAGTAGATGGGGGTTCTTATATTCTTAAGACGGGCAAAAATGAGTTCCAGATGAAAATAAAGTAAGCAGGAATTGGTTGTCATCTTAAGACTTACAGCTCTTAGTGTATGTTTCAGTAGAATTAATCTATTTTCATTATATGTGCATGTTGAATGTCTGATATTGAGATGAGTAAATAAGAATTTTCTTTTATACCACAAATCCATCCATGTAATTAGGATACACTAAAGATAAAAAAGAGTATATAACATATTCATTTTAAGATCCATCAGCTTACAACTCCACTATGTCTGCCAAAGTAGCTACCAGCGCTCTGTTTTTCTTCACTGCTCCCGTTCCTCTTTTCTGATTAAAAGAAAACGAATGAGAGAAAGCCTTAAAGAGACATACAGAGGTATTGAGGGGCGCAGGAAATGACCTGTTATTTCTAGTCTTTCTGTGGTTTCCTGCCACACAGGCTCCAAAGGTTTTGATAGATAAAGTTTAAATCACAGCACCAGAGATGAAGAGGGGAAGAGTACCTCTTTAAACACAGAGCAGAACAATTTTACTGTGTAATGCACAAAACATTTAAATGAGCAGATGGGTTTGACAAATATGACTGCGGAAAACTGCTGGAGTGTTACAAGGGGCCATTTGTTGGGTAAGTTAATATTCAGCAGTGATTAAAATTTTTCTCACTAGGGACTGCCGGGACCTCCAGGGAAACCAGGCCTGCCAGGCAAGAGGGGTCCCCGGGTAAGTCTGACTTATCAAAAACATCTAGACATATTGTATCTGTAACTACCTCAGAAAATCCTAGATACCATGTAGTTGTTGATTATGATAGAAAGACAGAAGTATGTATATCATTTACACTAGAACGAATGCCTGTGCTGAACCCTCAAAGCTCTGGACTGTTTTCCACTGCTACAAAGATGACCTGCAAAGCCACGCTCCCACATCATTCTAAATCCCTGTCACAGACCAGCTGACACACACAAACTCTCTCGTATACTTACAGACAAAGTTCTCCTATGCAGGCAGATTGACCATTTTCAGCACAGGGCTGTGAGTGCTGACCTCCCACCCCTAAGCATAAACAGGAAAGCTGTTATAAAGACGGTCTTTCAAAGGCTGCCTCTGCCACAGGATGCCTAATAAAAGTCCAGTAAATACACAGAGAACACATGGCTCCACTGGACTTTCTTGTCCCAACTGAGCTGCTGCATCAGGCCTCACGGACACCTCATCGGAATCCCTCTCTGGACTAATAAAGGCCCCATTATTTCAAAGTAGTTCACCAGATATAGTCTCATTCAAGGGTCTCCATTCAGAGATATTATGCTTTCTTTATTTCCCTTTGTGACTCATAGTTGTGAAAATGCGTCCTAAAGTTGGGTTCATATATAGAACACTCTACTAGCGACAAGGAGATTATCTTCATAACATCTGAATGCATCCTAAATCAATGTACTGCTGATATTTAATCTCGATTTTGCCACTAGCGGCATAATTAGGGATAACAGTTGTAGTTTTTAGTAAATTGCCTCAAGAGCTCTGTTAGTTTTTGGCATAAAATGTTCTCACCTTTCAGGAAAAGCTTCTTTAAACCTAGAGAGCTTTCTAACTTCTTCTGTCAATGCATGGTCTTGACATTGTCTGATCTTGTTTATTTTATATCCCCAAAAAAACGACATCTGACCATCTGTAGCTTTCTACAGGATTAGATTTCATTGCACACGTAGAGCAAGGAAACCTAAATTTCTCTATACAGCACATTTGAGGTAAAACCTGTGGCTGTACAATGCCAGATGAGAAGTGTAGTACCAACAATGTGTGCTTAGTCTTCCCCTTGATGTACCAAGAAAACCTAATTGAGTCACCTTAATGACTCCTTTCTGTGAAGAACAGGAGAACCTCTATCCTGAAATAAAGTGAATTAAACTTCTCCCTCTCTCTCCAGCTCAAAGGCTGGGCTTAGCCACCATACAGAAAAAGCGTATGACAGGCACATGTAATGACCATGGTTTTTTTTCAGCCAATCCATACCTCATATCCATAGTTTAGGATAAAAGGTAGAGAGACCAGTAAAGCTTTATGTGTGGCTCAGTTCCCCCTTCACCATGGCAGAGCCCAGCACCGCCTGCATTATGGTTGGCAAGGCCTGTTTTTGTTTGTCTATCTCCTGCACCATTGTGCAATCAATCATAAAGGAGATAGAAATATGTTTGAACCCCTCTGCTTGAATGGGCAATCTAGTGGAAACCCCTCAGAACAGATGCCTCTGTGGTGTTGGCTAAGGCTAACATTTTAAACCTCACATGCTAAAATTGATGCACAAATGCAAAGTTGAAACAAATAATAAAATATCAGATTTCTTAGTATTCCATTCTGTCTTCATACACCTAAAAAGTTACTTTGATACTAGCAACTTGTGAGAATCAGGATTTCAGCCTTAAACGATTAGACTGTGTTCTATATGCAGCATGTTTTATGGCACTTCAATGAATACTGACAGAGATGCTGATGGTTTCATCTGTGTAATAGACTGGTTGCCTATCAACTGTTCTCCATCATCCACAGTTTTTCCCAATGCATTATTACTCGTTTGATAAGGTTTTGACTTTCGTGTCACAATGTTAATGTTAATTTTACACAAACAACTCCATCGTATGATTAAGAGCAAAGTTGCATTTAAGGTGATCTTAAGACAAGGCAAGGCAAGTTTATTTATATGGCTCATTTCTGTAACAAGACAATTCAAAGTGCTATACATGAAAAACAATTATAGGAAAACACATAGGTGGAAGTACATTGCAGTGGCATAAAGGAAATTAAATAATGAATGTATATGAATATTAGAATAAAATGAATAGTTATAATCATGAGATAATCATAATACATTTTTAATAGAATCATTAATAAAAAAAATACTACAAAATTACACTAAAAATGTTTACATACATCACCAGATTAGTGGAGCATAAAAATAAAAAGCTGCTTCTACATGTTTGGTTCTAGAGCTGGGTGTGCAGAGTAGCACTGATCCTTCTTTTCACTTTCAGGGTTTTATATATTAGTATAAAAAAGTTTTTTCGATCTGTACATAGTTTAAATAATATTACATTTTTTGAAGAATAAAGACCAGATCATTGAAACTTTAAAGCCCTAGATTTCTACTTGTGGTTTACTTTAATATAACCAATAGAATAGGAGTAAAAGAAGATTTTTGTCTGATTTTTCTCATGAAAGCTAATGAAGCCTACTGTTCCACAACCTCATCTTAATACCCTAAATTGCATTTCTCCTGTTCCAAATCACGCCTAGGTAAATCGAGGTTAATTGAGCTTAGAAATGCCTCCTTAGTGCAACTGAGCAAAGCTTGGCTAAGTGCATATCTGAGTCCCAATTTGTTATGCTTTTTTTCTGATATTCAACAAAAAAAAATTTTTCAAATAGACCTAAGGAAAGCAGCAAAAAAAGAGTGTTTATTGTAAGTTTTGGACATTGTGAAGAAAACCAATATCAAGCCACTTCTCAGTGAAATATTAGGTTCATTGGAACCTTCTTTTAGTTTTGGTCTGGTTTTCAACTTCTCACAACCCTGATGAGGATTTTATCAACAGGAAAACATAGCGTGATGCACAATTTCTATGGAAAAGGATGCTTGGATTTAAAAGTTTACCAAATAATAACTTGGAAACCATGGTTCATACTTTTATCCAATACATTTTTATCTTTACAAAGTAATATCTCACATCTTTTTCAATTCCTGTTTCTAAGAGATCCATTTTAGTCTAACTGAATGTGAGCGGCTGTAAACTGCTTTTTTGAACGTTTTCAAACACATTCTCTATTGGATTAAGGTCTGGACTTTGATCCATCCTAACACATGAACAGACTTTCATTGCCAAAAGTTCATTGCAGTTCTGGCTGTATATGTGAAGGGTTTTCATCAATCTCGAATTAGACCCTATCAGAATTTTCCACAAGAATTTCCTTTTTATTTATCATCATCTATCTTTGGCTCTACTTGCATCAAAAAACATATATATATATTAACTTCTTAGGTCCCTGTGAAAAGAAGAGTCTAAAGGCATAGTGCTGCGTCTCATGCTACACTGCAAAAATGATCTAGAAATAAGTAAAAATTTCTTAAATAAAGTTTATTTACCCTTAATTTTAGTATGTAAATAAAATGATTTGCCAATAGATTGAGCATGTTTACTCTTAAAATAAGATAATTAGATAATTTGCGCTTGTAATAAGACAGTGCAGATACTTTTTTTAATTTTAAATGTCAATTGTCTTGTTCCATTGGCAAAGTGTCTCACTTCCTTCTCAGTTTAAGAAAAAATCCCCTTATTTTAAGAAACAATGACTTATTTAGGTTTCTATTTTTTGCAGTGTACCTCACAAATACCATATTTGTGAATGAAATTACTATTAGTTGTCCTTCACACAGATTTTCCAACCTGAGATGTGGATCTCTGCAGCTAAAGCACAATTTCTGAGCTTGATAAATGGCCTGTATCCACTCAAGTAATTTTCCTAGTTGCCTTTTTCTGCCCTTTCTGCTACGCTTGCTGTGGCATTATTACGGGCATTGGTTGGTCAGTAAAGTGCAACATGGAAAAGAAAAGTTTTCCTAGTAAGGATAATTAATTTCTAATTTACCAAGGGTTTCTTACAAAAAGAAATGTCTATGTTAAACTGTGTCTGACCTCACAACTAAACGTGATAGTAGAACTTGGGGTTGTGCACTAATCCTACACTGTGACAGGGAGATACGCATCTGTCTATTGCCCTCCTATATAATGATTGAGAGTGATTATGGAGCTTTTCCTGTAAACAAAATCATTAATCAAGTTTAACTGCAGCTGCCATGAGTCTGTGCTAACACATGGATACATGTACACATATTTACACAGATGGAAACAAACATGCTGAGCAAACAAATGCTATCCAAAAACCCCGCCTTTTAACCAGATGATCGTATGGTTTCCATTTTAAGAAAAGGATTCACCATGTTGGCAACATAATCGAGTATTTGGCGATATGCCTCAAGGTAGAAAAAAACTAAGTGATAAGGAAGAAGTTAGTTTCCACTCATGGGGTTCAGCCGAAGACCGGGATTCTCCATAATCTTTCCACCTGACCTTCTTTAGCCTTGGATTACTGAAGGTCTGTATGATCACACAGAGGCCCATTGAGCCCAAGAAGCACCACCCATGAACCTTAACCCTTGGTCTGGAACATGTGAGTGTTAGATGCCGTTGTCGCAGAAACAAATGTCTGCTCAGAAGCTTTGTAAGGTGCCCATGAATGACCAGACTGACCTTTTCCTCTAGGCTTGTTTGTGGGGGTGCAATAATGAGTGTGGTAGGAGGGTGTGAGAGGAAACATAGATGCATCATGGGTGTACAAGCCGGTATCTGTCTAGGGTACTGGCTGCAGGGACCTGTCTGGTGCCTCATGGGTCAAAGGGGTCTTTGTCTCTTTGGTAAAAGATCCTTGTCACCCGTCTTTCCTCATGCTTCCCCCGTACAAAACTCTTCTGTCCTTAAATAAATCTCTCCAACCTTGCTCCACCTTTTTGAACAGAAAGCAAGAAAAAAAAGAAAGAGCTTATAGTTCTTGTCAGAGCTTGGCTTTCTATCCTCCAAAAAGGGTTTAGAATTAAGGTAGAATTATAGAGAAAAAATCAAATATTCAAATGTTATCACAACTTATATTTGTTTAAATGTTTTTACGCTACTCAGAGATACAGGATTCTTTTGATTGGTTTAAAATTTGACCTCCCTTCTTATCAGAATTTGCATTGCTAAATTAAATTGTTTGAAACCTTTGAATGGACCAAAATTTTCATTGCGGTTAATAGATTTTCATTTTGTCTAAATAGAAGGCTGTTCTAATCTTTAATTTCAGCCTTCTTTACCTATTCTAAAACCAGCTTTTTGATTGCCGCCCCAAATATGTCCAACTTTCAGCCATAGAGAAATTGATGAAATTGTAGAGTTCAAAGGTGGACCTTCTTAATAGTCCCACCCATCCTCTGTATGATGCTCTAACAATCATATTTGACAATTGCTTCAACATTCCTTTGACCAAAGTCTCTTCTTATACTTCAAAGATGCATCTTTTTAATGTAGTTAAATTGCTAAAAGCATATTCTGTTCTGATAGCACATGTTTTATCGAGAAGATGTTTTGTTTCCTCCATGGGTATTGCTGGATATCAGATTTAGAGGCGTCCTCTTTGTAACAGAATCTCTTTTTTAACATTTTGTAATACGTTGCGAGTTTTGGAGGTTGTTGAAGATATTTTAAGGATCATAGTTTCAATAAAATAAACAAACACTGGACATAGATGGATGGTCATACAGAAAAACTCTAAATGCATAACAGGGGTGTTTTTTTAAATACCTTTAATTGGGCTTTCTGACTGACCCTACCAAAGACCTCACATAAACACTCTTGAAATGAGTGAATTATACTTTCTGTATAGAAGAAATGTCGCTATATCCAACTAGTATATGTAAGAAGCTTACACATGGCTTAAAAAAACATATAACGGAGGTGAAATAACTAACTAAACATCAGGGTGTGTGTATATACTTCAGTCTGTATATGTAATATAGACTTAAAATAAATTCCAACTTGTTCACCCTGTTCGTGTTTGTAATTTAACTAAAGGTGTATATTTAATAATCTCTCCACCCAGAAGAAATTGTTTAAATACAGTATTTAAAGCTAAAAATAACATGGAATTCATGCCTGGAATGGGTGTACACACAATTTTGACCAGAACTGTAAACCAGAGCTGTTTAAATTAAATGAAACTTCAACCTAATCTTCTGATGACAGTTTGTTTGTATCATCGAGAAAACTAGGCAACGGATTTGTAAGAGTCTTAATAATTTTCTTCAGTAAACTGTGAATACAGCTTCTTGCTCTGGAAAATGACAAATATGTTTCAGCATAATAAAACTGCCAGACTACTAAATTTTGCATTTCTCTTTAGCACCTTTATACAGTTTAAGATCACATTTGGGTAAAGTAATATCTCAATGTTTTCATTGTTATTGTCAAACCTGTCATGGCCTTAATGGGATTTTTACTGTTATTCCTATGATTTGGTTATTAATAAAGTCTCTTTTCCACACCACTGCTCGGTGCATGATGCAGTTACCTCTAAAATATAAGCTGTTGAATCCATTAATTATTACAGTCTGCTAATATAGGCTACTTTATGTGACAGCATTAGGCTGAACATTCTGTTCTTCTCACTCAACAATGTCTTGACACGCTCTTAAATCTCTAATGAACAGTGAAATGTTTCCCTTAGAGCAAAAGGTTCTCTCATGTGCATGTCCGTCTCACAATCGGTAATTATGAGGACGTCCAGTGGTTTCAAATACTCTTTTAACTTCATGTTAGGTCATCAGATGTTATCCTGTAGAGCCTAGTTATGCTCAAAGAACTTCTTTTATCTTTAATACGATGCCTTTATATGCATTTAAGGTGTCTTTTATGAGCTCATGTTAAAGCCCGGGCTTTGTTTGTTGTGTAGCCTATTTTATGCCTGTGTGGAAATATAATGTTTGGCATGAGGTCTTTCATTTGAAATCAAGTTGAGCTGCACACTATGTATAATGAAACACAAAAGTGTTCATACCCCACAAACCTTTGAACAACTTATCACATTACAACCACAAAGCCCAATGTATTTCATATGGATTTCATGTTGAAGAGCCCAGAAAGTAGTTGATAATCATGCACTGGAAGTGTTTTTTTGTCAGTGAAATCCATCCATTTTAAAGGAGTCTGGTGCCCATCTCCAGCAGTCTGTAGCCAAAAGACACGTTACACCCTGGACAGAATGAAAGGGCAACATACAGACTTTATGTCCTTGTGATGGACTGGTGACTGATAGTCATCCAACCATGTTCACAGACACACACACCTGAGGACTATTTAGAGACAGTCATGTTTTTGGACTGTGGAAGAAAACTGCACATGCACAGAAGGATCATGCAAGCAACATGCAGAAAGACACTAGGCCAGGAATCGAATCAAGGACCTTCTTGCTTCAAGGCAGCAATGATACAAACTTTGTAGCCCCTAATGAAATGCAATACTATTAGTTGTCTTCAGAAGTCCCCCAGTCCACATGTTCATTTCAGTGAGGTTGTTGAAGGTTCTAAATTAGAAAAAACTTGTTTAAAGCTAGAGGGATGTGAATGCTTCAGCACTGAAATTCTCCATGGAGCTTTCTATCATATGAATTATTTAGATCCACAAAGCATGTGTAGCATTGGAACTTTCTTAAAAACCACAAAGACATTGAATAGTGGTCTATTTCTTCTTTTTTTTATTTAGTGGCTCTCAACTTGCTAAAGCTCCACCCTGGTACTCTCTAATTAGACACCTGTTGTGAGAGAAAGGCACATTACATGAAAGCAAGAACATATACAACCAAACTCCCATGCCAGCCCGTGCCCTCTAGTGCACTGCCCAACCTGTGGTAAGCCGCTGGGTTAATTTTGAAGCATGTAATTCAAATGTGCCTTGTTTGTTTAAGTTTATTTAGGGCAGTACAGCGTTCCTTAACGCTGTGCGGACAGACCGCCTCCCATGGATCGCCAGCTGCACACAAACCTAGAGTAAAAGGAGTAGTGTGTGGGATAAAAAGAGGGGAGCTCTTTAAAACATCAGAAAATTACCAAGAGAATAACTTGACCATACACCACAATCTGGAAATGTTGTCTTTAAATGATAATGTTTTGGACCTTGAACAAATAAATGACCTCTAGCAATAAAATACTTCACAGCTTACATAATTAAGCTTTAATATACTTAATTGTTTTGGCAGTATGGATTATAGATGTCGTGCAAAATCTTTCATTTTCTTCCATGATTACCCTTTCTTTAAATCCACTCACCATTTTAATCAACTCTCTCATCCAGCTTAACAAAACTTTTTCCTCAGCATGATGCTGCCATTTCTTTGTAGGACTTTGGTAGTAATATGTTTAGGGTGGTGTGGGATGTTGCCGTTGTGTTTTTTACATAAGGCCAGAAAGTTCTGTTTTGGTTTCATCTGATTTATTGTTTTATTTGTCCCCTAAATTTGTTGTCGATTTTTGCAGTTTCTGTAGTTGCAATGGGTTGGTTCTTTGGTTGATGCTGTCCATGCCAATTGTTATGGTTGAACAGCTTTAAATAATGATAATCGGAACTCACTGTGATTTAAAATTACACTGAACTCTATCCAGAACCTGTCTGCTGTGATCATTGGTTCTTCATGAAGCAGTTTGTTCCCTGATTATTACTAATAAGCAGCCTCGATGGAACACCAGTACTGCAATAAAACTACACATGGATAGATTCCTTTTATTAACTAGGTAACCTGGATATTGATTTAATTTAGTGTAAAAGAGGCGGAACATAATTGCACTTCCTTCGTTTTTTTTTCTAGTTGTATAAAAGTTTAAATAAATGTTATCCCCTTTCCTCTTTATAATCATTTGCTATTTTCTGTTGCTCCATCACACAAAAGCACAATAAAATGCACCAAACCTTGTGAAATAGTTTGGCAGAGTTGAGGGCTATGAATATTTTTGTAAGATAATTTATCTTGACAGTACCCCATAATTGGGAATATTTTTTTTTTTACATTTTTATCATTCTAAACTTAGTACAAAAATAGAATCAAACACCTCTAACATATGACATCAATTCCTACTCTAGGTGGGCTAGAGAAAACTGTCATCAGCCCCTGACAAAAAGATTAACTTCAGCAGAAAAGATTAATGCAGTCTTGTCTGCACCAAACCAAGATGTCTGTTTTTAAATTTTTCTCACAGAACATTTTTGTGGTGCTGTATAGTCAAGTCCAAACCCCAATATGTTTTTCTTTTCTTTCTCTTGGATAAAAAAATAGAACTTTGACTGCCTAGCTTTTAAGCACGTATCTGTTTTTGATGCAGTAGATCTGACCCCTAGCATTGAAGCCTCTTTGTTTGCTTTGAATGACCTCTGCAAAAATTCACCACCACAGTTCTTTGAAGCACTCATGGCTCTTCTTCCACACTTACCACAACAACCAACCCTTGACCCCTGAATGGGGATAGGTTAGGGGCCTCAAGGTGCTACATCACAAGTAAGGAAGGGGTAAGGTCAGAGACCCAACAGGAAAAAAACTCCCTTAGAGTTCCAGAAAGCAGACAGACAGACGGGTAAATAAGCGGCAATACAACCCACCCCCACACTTCTGTCTGCGGGCTACATTTCAAACACAAATTCAGTTACAGATTCGTTCCCTGGCTTAAAAAGTTTCCTTGCTCAACCTTCCCATGGGGGCTGCTGGATAGACTGCAAGAGTTCACATTACCTATGTGCTCCCATGACTGATCTTGCTCTGTGTCAGTCCATCTCCCCATTAACTGCCAGTGAAGACAGAAACAAGTATCTGTGGCTTGGTTAAAAATCACAAGGCTTTACCATTAGACTTTCAGCATTAGTCACTAACATGCCTGGCAGTTGTGTTTGTTTGTGGGCATATGTATGGAAGTGGGGGTTGGATCGTGAACCAACTGTGGACAGGAAAACACAGCCATATGTTGAAGAAGCTCGAGGGAGCCCAATTTTCCATGAACCCCCCCCAAAATCAACCCCAAATACCACATGCACACATCCATATACACACAAAGCTAAGGCAAATAAGTATTATGGCTAAGTTTCTCCAGACCTCTTTAATCTCCTTTGTTGTGCCAAAGACACACTCCATGCATCTGTACATATTGACTGAGATAAATCTTTCAATAATTTCTAAAGTGTTGTCTGGTCTCTGATCCTTTAAATAGGGTGACCCTGGTCCCCATGGGAATCCTGGCAGACCTGGCCCACCTGGACTTAAGGTAAGCGGTCTGAGTCGGACTTAAGATCAGAAGCAGTTGTGATCTTAAAAAGACACCCACTGAGATTTTTCATCTGTTGTAATTTGCCTGTTTACCTGCAAGTGCATGTTGCATCTTCTGCGTTTTGTGAAGCAACTATTATCCTTTAATGTGAAACAATGATACACAGCTTAACTGCTGCAGAACTGGGGTCAGTGAAGTTCACAGCATATCCAGGACACTTGACAGCTCATTAACTCACTAACACCGCTCTGCTTATGCTGGAATTTCCAAGATGATCCAAAGTTATTTTAGATTTTAATTGTTGACATAGTATTATCCAATGTTTGTAGAAGTTTATACAAGACCATGCACAGATTTTGCACGTACTGTGTGAAGTAGCAGGCTGTGCTTCTACCTTAACCTGAGTACAGAGAGGAGAATACTACTTCGACAACAAAGGGTTGTCGATTTATCAATGTGTGAAAAGGAGGTATCCCTCCCCAAGAGAAGTTCTCTGCATCCTCTGAGGTAATGGTCTGAAAACGATGTATGCGTAGCAAAGACTCATGACCTTCAGCTTTATATTATTATAGCATATTTTTTGTTTTAAGTTCATTATAAAATCACGAAGAGATATAGCTACTCAGCCAATCACATGATAGCAACTTGAGGCATTTACCATCAGGGCGTGGAGAAATGCAGAAGAAAGGGGTTTATGTAATTAAAAATTACGTATTAAGTTGTGATGAAAAGGTAATTCTAAGCAGTCTAGAAAAATCTGCTTCTCTACTAACATTTTCCTGAACAACCTTCTCATGAGTTTACACAGAAAAGACAAACTATCCCGGTTGCCTCATTTGGCTAGATCAAAAAACTCTTTTTGAGAAGAAATGGGCAGGTGTGTTTGAGATGATAGAAAGGAAACAGTGGCACAAATAACCATTTGTTTCAGCCAAAGTATGTAGAATACCATCTCACGGCCATTACATCAAACTTTGAAGCTGGTGGGCTAAAGCAGCAAAGACCACATCGAGTGTCACCCCTGTCATGAAACTGAGGCAATAATTACGCTTAGACTACAAGCTCGCTAAAACTGGGCTATGACAGGTTAGAAAAACACTGCCTGGTTTGATAAGTCTCAGTTTCAGCTTCAGCTTTCGTACCGTCGGTTTAGATTTATGTGTTAGTAGTGTGAAAGCTTGTCTTCAGCTGCTTAGGCTGCTGCTGGTAGATAAACTGGGTGGACGACATTTTATTGGCTTTCTTTATAACCAGCTGAGCATTGCCTGCATTGCACAGCCTTTAGAATGTTGTTTTGGATCATGGGCATCATTTAAGGGCAGTTAAAGGTTTAATGTTAAAAAGCTGAAATCAAGATCTTTATTGTAATCTGATGGCTTCCTCGGTCTTAAGATCCTAGTCCAATAAAACACCATTGAGATGTGGCCAATCAGGCGGCTGTCATCATGAATGTTAAGCAGACAAAGCTAAAGCCAGTAGGTGATGCTATCATATCAGACTGGCCAATATATCTGAGTAATGTTTGGAAATAGTGTTAGGGTCAGGTGTCGGCTACAAATAGCTAAAAGAGTTAAACTTAACGAGGAAGCTCATTAGAGTCCCTCCTAGGCATCTCTGTTTTGAGTTTTCCCTCTGGGAGCAAACCTCAGGGCAGGGGGTCCTGGGGTCTTTTCTCAGAGGGACTTTATTTAACCTCTGGTTTGAAATCCTTAACAATGTGCTTGAGAGAGCTACTGGTGGGAGGGATGCCTCGGTTTCCCTCTTGAACTTTGTACTTATAGATCTGATCTTGTAAGACTAAGGACGGATGTTGTTATTCACGAGGGGCAGCCACAAATGACAGCCCTCTGCTTAGTATTAGTTAGGGTCATTTTTTTCCTGATAAACAGGCTTTGGTTCCTCAGGACATAGAGTTGCAAACTCTTTGCATTTTTATATTGTCTACACTATGACCTCAACAGATCCTTTAGGTACTGTAGGGTTCTTTGTGTGCTACCATAGATCAGGTTCATGTGTGGCTCTCGGGCTAATATTTTATTTTAGTTAAGCCATAAGCTAAAACATGTTCATTTTTCATTTATCTCAGGATTAAGATATCTTTAGAAAGATTATTTCAGTTATCGCTGATTTTACTTCTTGTCTGTGTTGTGGATTGGGGTGCACCACTAAGCCATACACTTCAATGACCATCTAACAATCTTCCTAAAAACATCATAATATACAGTATACTGCTTTAATCTGAAATTGCAGTGGATAATGGAGCTTTTCTCCTTATCACTAAGGCTCAGATGAGCCACCCCATAGAGAGCTTATTCTTTTAGCTTTTAAATCAAATATCACAAGGGAGTAGAGTAGAATGAGTGAAGATTTTAAATCCTCCCTGAATGAATCATCACTGATGTCTGTTGTTTGGGAAGCTGGCAGAGATTATGCTCCCCCTACCTGGTAACTGTGTTGAAAGGAAGATTACGAGGTGTTTGATGTCTACAGGGGCTCTGCAATTTTTTTCCTTTCATCATTAATAAATGAAGTAAAGTTGTAAATGCAGACAGCCTGAAGGGCAAAGACAGGGAGCCAGCGCTCACTCAGTGTAATTTCCGAATACACAGCTTTGATGTCCTGAAACCCTGTTATTGTTACCTGCTGACAATAAAGCTTGGTGTGTTTCTGTGCATGTCGGTTTGGGAGACTGAAGAAACACCAAACAGCTAGTTTGCTAGTAAAGCTTCCCTTTTACTGATGAAAAGAAATTATGTAATTTGTAAATGTTTCTTTTTTTTTATCAGGGTTTTTTTTACATGTAATTTAGGTTCATATTGTTTAAAAATGATCATTTATATACAATTTAATCAATTCAAATGTTTTTATTATGCTATCAGATTTAGAGACTTGCCTTTTTAGTATGTGTAATTGATATAACATTATCCTTCTCAGGGGAAAAAAGGAGATCCGGGCATTTCACCAGGGCCAGCACCTAAAGGAGAGAAGGTATTTGAGCCTTTTTTATGGCTCCTACCGCTCAGCAGAGCTGTTCTGTTCTTGTCCCCAATGACATTCTTGAATTGAATTTCAGGGAGACTCAGGGATTATTGGCCCAGTTGGAAAGCCTGGTCAAGAAGGTCGAAAGGTAAGATCAAATAGTTATCTTTCCCTGCATAAATTGCCCTCAAATGACCATCTACCAGCTTTTACTGTAAGGGAGAACAACACGTAAGCTTCAAATAAAGAGGGCCTTGAAATATTTTGAAATCACACCCTGCATGAGTCATTTGTATCACTTCATAACTTTAAGTACAAGAGCAGTATGATTTGTACATAATTATTCTTTCTTGCTGCCTCTATCATCTCTTTCTCTTTAGTCCAGTGTTTTTTTTATACTTGCCAGATTTTATATTGATGACTTCTTAGACTTAGCATAAATGATTTATATATATATAAAAAGCAGGATTTTATTTATAATTTTTATGTCAGCAGTGAACAAAGATGATGCTGACCAAACAATCACTCAGAATTACACACTGAGTTTTGCAGCCCAAGTGGAAAAAGTGGGGAGGGGATTAACTTTTTGTAGAAAGGGTTGTAAACATGTACAAGCTGGGGTTTATTATATGAACCGATAAGTGGAAGTAAAAGAGTTTTTTTTTTTAACTAACAGACTAACCTTTCTTTTAGGCTTAGATTGTAACTAGTCTTGCACAGTTCTACAAGAGACCAGTGTGGGAGTTGTGCTTGCTATTTTTTTTTTATTACTTTGGAGAGGTCGAGCTTGTAGAACAATGTTATGTCTTTTCTTGATTCTCAAAGTGGCTGCACACATTTCAGGAGTCCCATCTTGTCCATCTCAACTGATATGCAAAGATCTTTTATTTTCCAGAGCATCAAACTTAACATGTCCTTGGCAATACGGATCTGGCCTTTATAACTTTTGCTATGTTTTAAGGCTGTCCTACCTCAAATCCTTTCAACTTATTCATCTGTCATATTGGAATGTTAATGTTGGACTGCCACAATATTCCATCAACTGAACCTCAAATGAAATCTGTTTATCAAGAATTAATGCTTTGGAAACATGCAATTTATCCCTCTGTCCCCACATGTGTTTTGTTGCTTTTTACTGCCGGACTGGTCTTTTTCCAAACAAACAGAAGCAAAGAGGAGCCGTTGCCAGTCACGTTTAGTATTTCTTACAGCTGAGCCATGCAACTTTGTCAAACAAAGTAGAAACATTATTGAGTAATTGAATACAACCGGTAGCTTATGTGCAATTCTACAAAGGTGTAAAAGCAAGTCTGCATGTTGTACCTTTCTTTCCAGGGACACAATGGACTGTATTTACAAATGTCTGATTCCAGCAGGGTTTTTTTTTTACCTCTCGCTTAACATGTGGCTTTTGTTAAAAGCTTGCTTTTCCGAGTGTGTGTGTCCCTTGGAGTCTTTCTACCTCTTTCTTTCACCCACACAGACACACTGAGCCAGAATGGAAAAGAAATTAGGCTGGCGGAAAACCTTTACAGATTCCTTTTAAGCTAGATAGGAGTCATTTGAAGGCCTATTGGAGGGTTAACCAATGCATCAAAGTTAAGGGTGACGACTGATTCACGTTGTAAAATTCATGTACCATGCCTTTCAAAAGTATTTACACCACCTGGATGCTTTCAGCATTTTTTTTATCTTCTAATTGTGACTCTTCAATTTATTTATTGGGTTTTAATGTAATTAACCAAAAGAGAGTATCACATAAGCGTGACATGCTTTTGTATTCAGGCCTAGGTAGCTGGAGGAGCTGCAAAAATGCACAGCTCAGGTAGAACAATCTGTTTAAATAACAAGTATTAGGCATGCACATACATTTACCCATTTGAAAAAAGGTTGACAAGATGAAAGCCAGTTTGCTATAACAACATTAGGAGGACAGTGCTCTGATCTGATGAGACACAATTCTAATGTTTGACATTTTAAATATTAATAACTGGAATGGATATTCACTTGCCAGCAAACCTTAAATCTGTAGCCAGAGCTGCAATAGATGGTTAAAACCACAATCATGTTCATAAATCAGAGAAGTCCAGACTATGGCAATGCTTAAATACACATCAAGGTATTGTTTAGCATAAAGGTGAAGTCATCAAGCAAAAGGAAAGACAAAATGTGAATCGTTTGCTCTTTGTCGGAGTCGGCACTTTGCCTCTATATCGGATAATAAGCTAAAGTAGCATCTCTTTAGTAAACTCCACATGCAGAATATAGCTGCTACTTATCAGAGTGACATCATAGCTTGGGATCTGGAGAGTTATTGCTATAGCAACATAAACAACAGGCGCATACACAAATAGGCTGACCTCATCTTGGTAAGACTCAGGTATTGGTCAGAGGCCACATGCATGTTGACTATTCAGGAAACTTGTTAAATTAACCACAAGGAAGTAACATCTTTCCATGCATAACACAAAGAAGCTTGCTCAGCAGAGAACAATGCACAGTAACCTGCTGTAGCTCTCAGCTGAGCTCCAGTCTGCTGCTTTTCACAACTTTCCACCCAATGACAAACGCATGAGCCAGTCTTTAAACTCTGCCTTAATACTGTCCTTGTTCTTCTACTTCACAGTCGGCTCAGGTGGAAAGTCCCAATTCAGCTTTTAGACTTGCAGTGAAATACTAAAAGCAAATAACAGCTTTTATAGTTATGTCATCTTAAGGTCATCTAAAAAACCGTCTGTATAACTTTCCCAAAATATAGCTTTGATTTCTATGGTTAAAGAAAACTGGAAAACATAAGCTTTTCCTGTATTTATTTTTCCCTTCCACCTTTTTTAAGACACTCTTTTACACACACATGCACCCAAATCCACACAACAGAACGAGCTCTAAATCAGCCTTAGAGTTGATGTTTCGAGCGGGAATACAGGAATTTGGCTGTGGGCTTTTCATGGAAAACCTTAATGGAGAAAGCAGCGGCGCTTTAAAAGCACTCTAGTTGAGTGTGATTTTACACTGCTGGTTAGGCCAAGCATGTTCCGCTCTGTACAACATTTGTTCTACTAAGCAGACCCTGAATGGCTTTTCAGTATGGCAGGCAGGGTCAGGGAGAGGGGGACACGCTCAGAGCCAAACCTCAGTTACAAGGCCGCAATACAAGCCACACGTCTCCCCTTATGGCTGCATCCCTCTAAGTCTCCTCTACAGCTATATGAGCTTCCTCTTCTCACTTTTTGTCTGTCTTTCTGTTTTTGTCTAATCTAAGATTTTCCTTCTTGAAAACCTTGTTCTTTTAAAAGTATTTCAACTTGTATATCCATCATCTATATGCCCACTTTTTTGACTACAGTGTGGGATATCACCCCTACCTTCAGATGCATTATTTTTAGGGTTTGTATGATGTCTACACGTATTTTAACTTTTCACATATGCCATCATTTAAGGGTCTGTAACACCCTTAAATGAATGCACTTAGAATTACTAATGCATATGTCTGTACAAGTACTAGATATGATTCATTTTAGACCAGTTGTTTTTAATTGGACTTCATCCAGATGATTTTTCATGCAGAAGGGGTCTCGGTGTTCCCAGAAAGATTATCCCATAAAACAAAAGTAAAAAGATTTAAAGCAGCATCCCTGAAGAGGCTAAAATAACTTATCAATCATTCTCCTTTTTTATGCATAGCAGGTTTTTGCCTAAATTTCAAAACTGTTTCGAATAAAACATCAAGCATGTTTCTGCTCCTTTGAAAACCATGCAGTTAGCTGTTGTTTTTTTCTCTATGTGAGACCATTTGACCATTCCTGTTTTAGCTCAGTCGGCATAACCAAAATATTTCCACTTCCTAAATGCCAGAATCTTACTTTTTCTAGTTCAGAGTGACTTTCAAAAACTTAAAGAAAGGCTAATATTCAATATTTCAGTTATCTAGAGACACACCATGGAAGCATTATTTGAGTATACATTTCTTCCCTGTGTGAAATGATAGATAAGCTTAAAAGAAATCTCTAAAAAAATCGGTAGAAGAATCCTCAACCTTCACAAATCTTGTTTAAACCTATATAGAACCATGATACAGAGAGGTCCATCAATGATCTTTTAAAATGAGGACATGTAAGCATGAACACAATAGGGGTATTCAGCCCCCATATCATTCAGGAAAGAGACAGGATCCATTTTCAAGAAGAAAAAAAAGTGTGTTGCAGGTACAAGTGTCCTGTTCCTCAGTGCAAGAAGCTGTGTGCAAAGCAACAAAAGAGGCCATAATATAATGAGCTGTGATCTGATGAAACTAAAATTAAAATGTTTGGAGATTGCTATATTTGTCATATGCATTGTTTTATTTTGAGGAGAGTAACCATGTGAAGTACAAAAGTGGCAGCATCATGCTGATTAGTGTTTCCATTGCAGGAGGGACTTGTGAATAAAAAGAATAATTCTAATTGATAATAACATTTTGTGGGAATACTGAAATAATAATGTAAAAAGGCAGGAGGTTACAGTTTGAGTAAAACCAGTCCTCCAAAGGGACAATAACGCTGAACGCTGGTACTTTTGCAAGTCTGGATATACAGAAAAAAAAGAAAACAGAGTAAGGAAAATATTTCCAGAAAAGGTTTTCTGAGCAGGGGGTGGGGAGACTCTTGACCCCCATTTCCCTTTTGTTTCTCCCTGGTGTTAAATTAGGTCCAGTTGATACTGTTATGTGTTTTGTTCTTTTTAGCTCTTTTTAA
Organism: Cyprinodon tularosa; assembly: GCF_016077235.1. Lineage (NCBI taxonomy): Eukaryota > Metazoa > Chordata > Actinopteri > Cyprinodontiformes > Cyprinodontidae > Cyprinodon > Cyprinodon tularosa. The sequence continues at coordinate 567,838 of NW_024039718.1, read as the reverse complement.
GTTTGTAGTTGTTATTTTTGCTTTTTTTTGTGATTGAATGGATACGAACCACACTTATGCAACTGTTGTACATTTTTGAAACCAAGCCGATCTAAGTTTGTCACTGGGAGAAAATAAACCAGAATCAAACATCTTTACCACACTGCCAATTGCTGCTTCTTCTTTTTGCTGTTTCAGGAGCCTTCCAAAAATACAGTCCCATATAATTTTAAGAATTTCATAACAAAAACAAAAAAACAATAAAACATTTAGAAATTTTAGTTTTAAAAACTATGGGAAACAGGCTGTCAAACATTTTTTTGGTTTACCATGCAATACTTCAAAGATTCAATTATTTCAGTATCTCTGTTCACTTAGTGAAACATAGTATAAGTTAATTACACACAGTCTGTGTGTTTTCAAGCCTTCATATCTGTTAAATTATATCATTTTTCACTTACAGCATTTCATTTTGTTTTTTAAAGGATTTTGAATTAAACCAGACCAATAAAAACATAAATAACACAACAAAACAGTTTGATTGAAAAGTCCATTTAGAATCTGCATAAAGATTGTTTTTTTGTTCTTTTTCCTAAAGGCACTTTTACTTACCTTTTGATGATCCTGCCCAAACTTTTGAATTTTACCCAAATTGTCTTTTTAGTTCAGGCTGTTGTTTGTTCATCTGTCCAAGGCACACATTTATTTTCTACTGTACATGCAATCACGTGCATGGAGCCAGATGATTACTTAGGCATCTTCTGGCTTTGTGCTGTAAAAGGATCTTAGAGAGATGAAAGCTTAAATTAAGGAGGTGAATATCTGCTACCAGCTAGTTTACCTCTGGAAGCAGACAGTGTAAGAGATATTATCAACGATGTCGAGACAATGTAAGCCTCAGCTGAGCATCCCTACAGTTAAATATGTACAATAAAGAGTAACTAAATAATCACTTATGTCCTATCATGGGTAGACACAATGTGTCTTCAATTTTCTTCTTGCCAAAATGTGTTTTTCCCAGCCTGGAGCCCTCCTTGGCATAGCGGGGAGGTCAGAGAGACTGGTTACAGGGTGCTACTGGGGAGCTGCTGTAAATTAGAAACATTTTGGAGGGTTTATCTGATTGCACCCACATGCTTGTTAAACAAGTGGCACTGTAAACACATTCGAACTGATGGGAATGGCTGCTCTCATTAGTAAACACATAATGAGTGAGATAAGGATCTGAGATGATCCAAGCTTTAGAAGCTCCAGTTAACGCATAGTATCCACAGCATGTGTTTGCATGTATGCATGTTTGCGGTTGTTTGATCTCAAAGCACAGCCTGGGAAAATAGGAACTATAAATGTCTGGACCAACGGATGTGTGATCTAAAAAGATGGGAAATAATGAGGTATGCACAAGCTCTATATATATATTTGTTGGTGTGTGCAAATTCAGCTCTAAATGGATTATATTCTTCTTCAATCCTGACCTGTAAAATTTATGTTTTATTAGACAAACCTGCTTCAAAGAGCAAGTAAATATATGTAAAGCTCCACCAATCAGAATCTTGTTCCGTAGTTCTCATCTCACATTTCTGTCGACCTCTGTCTTACAAACTTACTAATTATTGCCACTTTGGGTTTTTTTCCCTTTCAGAGCTATAAGAATATATAAAAACTAACCGTCTTATTATGGTTTTTAATTGTGGTTTAGACCTAAGAATGTGAAAATACTGCAACTTTACAGTATAAGTATCAGCCTTCCTGTTATCTACTGAAAGTTTCACTCTTTTTTTCGGTCTGTCACAATCTAAATAAGCTTTTAGCCACCAGGGGCACTATGCCCGTTATAGCATAAACCAGTGGATTTAAGAAATCAAGTGATGAACAGAATCTAAACAAAACACTAACTGCAGAGGAAGAGTATAAATATATATATATATATATATATATATATATATATATATATATATATATATATATATATATATATATATATATATCCAATGACCAAGAAAACACAGGATGACATAACTCAAAAATTCCAGAAAGGACAGAATTATGACAGCACCATTTATCTTCTCTGATAGAAACAGCCTTGTTAGTTTAAAAGTTTGATAAAGGATGTGAACCTGCATACTTAAGCATTGTTGGGGATTTTCTGCACAACACTGCACAATTGAAAACATTTAGAAGTTTGTGGAGAAAGGTGAATAGAAAATTATTTACAAACCTGAAGGTTCTGATTTCTTTTTCCTTTTGCTCTTGTTTTCATTCCTTTGTTTACTTTGTGTCCTACTATTCCACCGCAGTTTTGTTTATAAGATCAGATGATTTAAGAATAGTAATGGGACTTAAACTGAACCTTTCTTTACAGAACTGTTCTTAGTTTATCTACTTCCAGATTTGATGTTTTGTCAGTACATTTGCAGCAGCTATTTAGCAGCAGAGATCTATGCTTAGGAGGAAATTTTATAGTCTTGAAATGAATTTCTAAGCCTATGAGACCGTTCATGTAAAATACTGGCAACCTGGTTTCCTCATCATTTTCTACGCTGCAATCAAATGGTTTAGCCTCCTCTAAAGCATTGGTCTAGGAAAGCCAGACAACAGGAGTCTTTCTTTATTTACCATGTCTGTTTTTACTTTGCTTTTTTCTCCTCTTTCCTTTTTTTCTGCTTTGTTCTTTCTATCTATCAAGCTGTGGTCTGTGGTGGCATATCCTCCCACATTTTATTTAGTTTTTCTACACTCATTGACGGGGGGTTGCATTACTGGAGTCAGCAAAACTATTGGGTTGCATTTTGTGTTGCATTCACCCTGTACACAGCCTGGGAGCCCTGATATCTGACTCAAACAGGAAGGCATTTATATCCTCAACATGCCACAAACCTGGCACCAATACTCTGTGAGCACAGCTAGTGGAAACTCTTATCCTTTGACAGAAGAGCAGATTGATTCCTTACATATGGCACTGTATTGGTCTGTTGGTGCTGTTAATTTTAACATGTATTATTGAGGATTTTGCAATTTATTCTATTCGCTGATTTTAAAGCCTGCTAAGAATGTGTGTGCTTTCTATTTTGTCTCTTACATACTTTCATAATTTTCTCTTTTTTTCGCTTCTGCAGGGACAGAAAGGTTACCCTGGTCCACCTGGACTTCCTGGAGAGCCAGTATGTTTCCACCTGTTTATATATAACCTGTAAAGTTTTTTGCATGTTATTTAGCCTCACATTGTAAGAAAAAAAAAAAAAAAACTTATATAGCTTTCAACAGATTTACTGTAATTTTTAAGAAGAAATATATGTAGAAAAAATATATGCATATATTTTCCATAGTAAAATGTAAAAAGTATGGCATGTGTTTATATTCAGACCTCTTAATATCCCAAGTAAAACCCGGAGCAACCAGGCAGCAAAATAATCCCTGCTTGGAGTTTTTGACATAATATGTATGGAAAAATGTAGGCAAAGGTGTTTTGATCAGATTAGACATGTCCTACTGTGTGCTGGGGGAAACAAAAGCCCATTTTCTTAAACAATCTGTGCAAATGGTGAAGAATAGTGTTGGCACTGTCATACAGTAGGGTTTTTTTTAGTACAGCCAGGGATGCATGTCTGAATTGATCAAAAGATAGTTTAATGAAATCCTGGAGAAACAAACTGCTAAAGGCTTGCAATTAGTGAAGGCTATGGTGGATACTAGTATGTTCATACTTTTAAAAGGTTCAGTGAAAGTCCTGATCTAAATATGAATGAGAATCTGTGCATAAACCTAAAAATACTAGACTTTGATATTCTATTAAAGAGTCACATTAATGCATAACAAGATGAAATGTAAAAACATTTAAGCAATGCTAAATCTTTTGCATTGCACTATGGTTATTCACCTATTTTTATAGGATAATCCAATATATAAAGGCTTTAATCATCCTCGTGCTTATCTTGTCTGTATGACTTACATCGAATCATTCCTTCTTGCATTCATTCTGTAACTGCTTAATCATAATTTTGGTGCTTTTTGACCTGTTAGTATTTGCGTGTGCACCCCAAGTTTGCCTGCAGGGAGCCAGATTAAATTAATCCATCGTGAATCACGTGTGAGAACTGACATCTGGCTGTAGCACTGTGCTGCAGTGACACTCCTCAGGATATTAGAAAGTGATGCCAGAGAGAGAGGGAGAGAGAAGAGAGTGAAGAGAAACAGGAATGAGCCAACTAGGCCAGCAGTGACACATTCATGGCTATTAAACCGCAGCCTTGGAGAAAGCTTCCCTATTGTCTTTGTTTGTGTCTCCCTGCTGCTGCCAGCTATCAAACAAACATACTTATAGTTGTCGATCATTTGCAGTGTAACATTCCTCTTATTGCTCAGCTTTTTCATAATTGTTTATTTTTTCATAACTCTCATAAAAGTACTAAGACGTTCAGATTCCTTATTAAGACAAACTCTTATTCAATTAGGTAAGTCCCATCTACGGGATGACATCATCTTCTTAGGGAGTTCCCACTCTGCTCTTTATAAGGAATTAGCGCTTCTTCTCTCTTAACAATATCTCCCACATGTCCTGCCTCAAACTCCCCTCAGTTTCCCACAGATCTGCTGCTGATTATGATGACGATGATAACGTTGTTGGTCTGCAGTTTGAATCACCATAGCACCAGTCTCTGACTAACAGGCACAACTGTTTGGCATTGGATGCTTCATAGAGCAGCTGGTGCTCATGCTGTTTCTGCTGACTTTGCTGACTTTTTTTTTTTTTGCTTACTGTAATATACCTCTGGCTGTGGTCAGAGCTCCTCCCATCTTCTGGCCAGTAAGGGATCTAAACCCACCCTTAGCCAAAGCCTTGTCTCCTTCTAACTAGCAGCATTATGCACTATATTTATCCAAGAGAAGGAATGGCAAGTAGCATGCGTGGGCTGCGTCAAAGGAAGTTATACATGAATACTTGTGCTCTGTGAAATTCAGACACAACCTGCTTTGTGTGTGTGTTTGTTATGCTTTCCAGAAGTTACATAAACATGCATGACCTCCTAATCAGCATCTACGGATTCTGCACAGAAAACATTTGGAAAACTGGGGAGAAAAGGATAGTTTTCATCAAAGCCAATATCTGTAATGTGTTTTTAAGCACTTCCATAAGTCATCATGATGCATTGATGAGATTTACCAAGCTAATTATCTATAATTCTAAACTTGTGCATTAACTCAAAGTTTAGATTTTTCTCTAATTGGTAAAAGGATCTATCATAGAGTTTATTATGCTTAGAACCCTTGCAGAAGCAAAAAAACAGGATCTAATGTCTATAAACCTCGTTTAAGCTGTAAGCCATTATGAATAGTATCAATGCTGGTCCAAAGCTGAACAAAATCCGAGAGAAAAGGATTTTAACTAATTTATTATTTTATTCTACCTTAAGAAAAGCTTCAAGAGGCTTTTTGCAGTGAAGAAATGTTTAATATATTTAAAGAGCAGAGATAATACCAGTTTACGTGTGATACAGTAGTCATTTTACACAGCTTTACAGTTGAACAGTATTTTATAGCTTTTAATAGCTCTGAGTTGGAATTTTAGATGTAAATACTGGAAAACCCCCTTTCCAAGAAAATCAGCGAGGCCACTAGACCTGTTCAATCACAAAATCTGGCTAAATCTAACTTTAACATATTACAAGTGTGCTATAAACATAATTATGTAGTTAAAGTCAACTACAGATGTTTTAAAGTGTACTTTAAAATACAGTTATACTTTCCACAATTAGCACTGCTGCATTACTAGTGTAATTACTAAAATCTATGAAAACTTAATCAAATGTTACCAATTGTCCACAAATGTTTGTTTGTGGTGAATTTGTTCATCAATCCTTCTCTTCTTTCTGTCTCTGCCACTCATTTTTTTTTTCTGCCCACCAGGGAGAACAGGGTCCAATCGGAAGCCCAGGTGCCAAAGGTTATCCTGGCAGGCAGGTGCAGTAAATCCTCTGCTGTGACTGGTACAGTTGCTGTTAGGGCCATAGCAAGGCAGAGAGCCAGAGTGGAATTAGGTTGTGCTGATCAGATGACTTGGAATAAAGTTTCCCATAAAATACCAAACAGTTTGCCTAAATTGTATCAATTGGTATGCAGTGGATTTTATAGTCTTGTATTTGTATTTGCTTTGTAGTTAAGCGTAATAATAGTCATTTTCATATAGTATCATCATACAAAAATGCTTTAGAACAGATTTAAGTATTAAGCTAGAATAAGAAGTAGATTAAGATTTATTATTTTTATCCATTTAGTTGGAAAAAATGAGATGTTAACTTTTATTCCTTCTTTTTACTTTTCAGGGATTACCGGGGCCTGTTGGACCAAAAGGACTGAAAGGCATTCGGGTAAGGGGGTGTGCTGTTAAAGTTGGATGTTTTCTGATAAAAACGAGTGAATATGGTGATTTAACATAAATGGTGGATGTGATTATGTATGTGCAAGGTTTTCACCCTGACAGCTCACTGACACAGTCTTAGCAGAATTGGGATGTTAATCTGTGTTTAAGCAGAATGTTGTTGTTGTTTTATTTTTTTAGGGCCTCACACTATATGTCCTTTATGCTGTAAATGCTGTGCTGCATGAAAGCATGCTTGTGTAGCTCAGTGAAACAACATCCACATGCATGCATGCATGCATGCATGCATGAAAAGAATGCGTACTTGGTGCTCCAGCATCCACCTCTGCACACATAAACATATTCTCACTCACCCAGTCTGTATGCACTGCTATTAATAGTCAGTTGAAATCGCAGCGCCCTCACATGTGGTGTAAACACTGTGGCGCTTTATACAAGTGCTCTCTGAAAATCTGCAGGTTGATAATCTTCTGCATACAAACATAGACCTCTTAGGAAAAAAAAAAAACAGAAAGGGACACAAACTGATTTTTATGTTGTGTTCCTATAAAGGTCCTTTATCAGCTTTCCTTAGCTTGTCCAAAGATCCCTGCCCCCGAAGGCTGGAATTTCCTGTTTAAGCTCCGTATGAGGCCCTGCTGTCTTAAGGAGGCACTCTAGTCCCTTCTCCCCCTTTCACTCAGCCACCTTTCCACATCACCCCTCCTGCTTGGTGCATATTCTGTGTTGTGCAAAGTGAAACTGCTCAGGTTCATTCTCGTCAATAACACACATCTTAACTGTTCCTCTATAGTTTAACTGTGATGTTTGTGCTTGTTTCCCTCTGTGTGTGTCTCCACTGTACTGACAGCCCAGTGTGTCGCCCCGGTTATCTTCAGAGATCCCTGGCGTGAGGGTATGTGCCCTTGGACTACATCGTGGAAGCCAGCACCATGCAGTCCATGGGCATATACACTTGCCTCATGGCTTGGTTCTTCATGGAAGCCCCATGCTGGAAATTCGGGCCCTGAAACCCAGCCTCAGAGCCGAAGGGAGCTGCTGTTCTACTTGCTTCCTGTATAGTACTTGGTCTAAGAACTCACAATTGTGCCCCTGGTTTCTTCTCCTTTCCCTGCAGGGTTTCATTGGAATCCCAGGCCTTTTTGGCCTGCCCGGCCCTGATGGCGAAAGAGTAAGTTCTTCTCAAATGCATATTTCTCATTTGTTTCTAGGTTTGCAAAAAATTTGCTCTTAACAAGTGAAACCTGAACTATATGTATGTTATTTTAGTTTTTTTATATTTTATAACCACAAATGCCAAAATATTTTATTGGGATTTGAAATAGTAGATGTTTATATGAATATATAAATCTCAAAATAAGCAGATGTAAGCATGAAAGTGAGTGAAACTCGTCATTTTCTGCTACTAGCCTATATTTTCTTCCATAAATTGTTATTTTATTAGCTCTAGCCTTTAACTAGTCCGATATTGAGCTCAGTCCGTCTTCTCATCAACTGTGACCAGCTTCCCAGCTCATTTAGAAGTAAAATGATCACCACATCATAATGCTGCTATGCATTATAGTGCTCGCCCAGAAATATTGTTTGCAGTCTCATATTACCAAAGCACCACTTTTTACATATTTACAGTGTCCCTGACATGACTTTTTGCTTTGATGTTTTTAGTTTTCTTTCTTTCTTTTTTTTTTATTGCAACATTTTCTTTGTGTCTTTTCTACTCTTCAAAAAAAAAAAAAAACTAGCCTCATTTAATGCGTGATTATTAAATGTGGCAAAAAAGATGGTTTTCCAACCTGAACTGTGAAATACATGTCCTTTCTTTCAGTTTAAGCGACGGATCATGTTTTTGGCAATTTTGAAGTTGTGTTGAAATTTTGTCATTTTTATATGATAGATTAAAAGGTCTTCTATAATTGAAACACTTGTTTTATAACCCCCAGCTCATTTAAACTTCCCAACATCTTTATCTTTCAGGGTTTTTTTGTTTTTTGTTCCCCACAATCCTCTGAGGCCTCCACGGCACAGCTGTATTTATACTGACATTAAGTCACAAACAGGTTGTCTTTATTTCCTCCTGTGAATTCTTAATGTTGTTGGCTCAACAGGACTTCACTGTCAGAGAGACACCCATTGATAGAATTAAAATTCCACATTTGAAGCCTGTACACTTTTTCCCTATACCTTATGATCATTCACTACTTTGTGTTGATATTTTACATAACTTCCATGTAAAAAGTATTGACGTTTGTGACTTTAAAGCGAAAAAGTGCAAGAAGCATCAATAGTTTTTCAAAGCCCTACAATTTTTCAGTGAGTTACAAATGATGGCTCTCTTGCTGATTTTGTTCAGCTGTTTTGAAGTTATTATAACGAGATAAATAATCTCCAGCTGTCTAGGATGTTGGTTTGTGGGAGTGTTGATGACTCATATGATAAAACCCCCAACTGGAACCTTTGAACTGCCTGAACCCCACGCCTCCTTGTGTACAGCCTCTAAAACGTGAACAGATTAGCCTACTTATAACATGCTTCTGTGGGCGGGGGCTGCATCACAGCAGGGGGCGCTGTAATCGGGACCCATCCATCATCAGACAACAAAACGGCTCATAAACCCTACAGTGTCTGTCAATCTACCCCAGAGCTACTTGTGTTTATGCTCAATAGAAGTGTAGAGAATCCAACATGAGGGTTTGGAAAAATGTTAAATGGGCTGCAGTCAGCTGCTCCTCACATCTGGCGACAGATGAAATAGGAGACACATACTGCCACAGCTTTTCCATGGTTTGTTCTGAGGTTAAATCAGTGCTGTCCGTGATTTTTTAAGTTGTTTGGACTTTTAAATATATGTTTTTTACTGACTTCCACTTTCTCTTTTTTCTATGTCATTCTTAAACTCCTTCTTTACCCTGTCTTCCCTACCCTCTTTGGATTTCAGGGAATTCCAGGCGAACCAGGGAAGAGGGGCAAGATGGGTAGGCCGGTAAAGTTTTGTCTCAACATACTTTACAGACAATCATTGTTGAATGTGATCTTATGTGCTATGATAGATACATATTTGTACTTTTTTACTACATGTGTAAAATGTATTCTTCAGCATTAGACTGATGCAGAATCCACATCATAGCAGCTAAATAGAACTGTGTACTAGTGACCTTAGGTGCACCTTCATACATCGGTGATATCAACCAGAGATCTTGAGTCATCACCTGACTAAATAAAAGGATACTCCTTTATCATACCCCTATGTTGCAATGCAGGGGTTCTCAACTCATTATAATCGACAACTATTTCAGTAAATAAGATTTCATCATACTTTCAAACATGTAGACAGAAATACAAGAAGGCATGGAGGTTTTTTACCTTTTCGGTTTTTATTGAGGGGAGAAAGGGGGAAGGTAATACCAATCATATCCACTGATATAAAATGTTCAGCTAAAATTTTAAATCCAAAGTTTCCCTGTCTCATGGCCGCCCCCTTGTCCACCTTAGTTTTCAAATTTCAAAAAGACTAATCCCTGTTCAGTAAGGAGGTGATGCAAACATCAGTGAGGTTACACAAATCATCTCTCTGTCACCTTTTAAGGTGTAATACCAGCATTTCTTAGCAATACCATTAAAGTCAATACTTCCAGAGTTTGAAAACTCTCAGACTAAATATATTCTGTGCTAATTTAATCTTGAAGTATGAATTAGTTTTGCTGAATACTTGCTAAACAAGGCTCTCTATCTGCTAATTTTCATTTTCTGCATTATATCTTTCCTTCCCTATTAAAATATGGAGATTTTATGAAAAGCAAGAAAAAAAACACTTAACCTGCTCTATATGTTAACAATGATCAGCAACAGCTACAGTTACTATAGCCCTCCAAAAGATATATAAATTGCCTTGAAATAAATGTGTCCTATGTAGCACATTGTCATGGTACCAATGCCTTTTATTTTATTAAGTGTAGAACTACTTTATTTGGTGTTCCCCAACAATTTGTGAGAAATAATAGCTTTGTTTTTGGTAAATATCTTTTTTAACTCCATAAAGTCCACAAGGGCATCAAAACCCAGTTAAATACCTTGTATGTGATTTTCTATTTAAAGGTTGGAGGTGGTAATTATATGATTTTAAAAAGAGGAGTATATAGGAAGATAGTATGGCTGCATTCTCTTTTTTTTATTACTTTGCGTTTTACCTGCTCTCTCTGGAGACACATCCTCTGTTAGGCTCATGAGCTGACACGTATCTGCCATAAACACATTCTTTCTGGTTGTTTCACAGATCGTATAAAGCTAAAAGTATTTACATAGAACAGTTGTCTTCTGGTTTGTATCTCTTCCTGCCTGCAGTACATAACAGATGATGTATGAAAGCTGCAGTTATGCATTTCGAGGCTTCACTGAGCTAAATATGAGTCCTACATTTTTTTATGTTTATTATGAGCTGAGAATAAGGTGTCAGGAGGAGTTATGTAATGGTGTGGTTTTGGAATCTCCTTCTAATTGCTCCTGGAGGAAAAATTGACCATGAGGACAGTTGACAAGACGATCCATCAGAGATGGGTCTTGTCTTCTAGGAAGAAAAAGCAGCTCAATCCTGAGCCAGACATCTTGATGGCCATAACCGCAGTGCTTGTTCTCTGTCAAAGTGCAACACATGGAGACGATTTCTGCCATTTCCCATAGACCAAGATATACCTGAAACAGCAGAAAAACTTTCCAAACTGCATTGCCAGTTTTTAAATAATGTCTGCCCACATTTGTCTTTTGGTAGTTCTTCTCTCCCTGTTGTCAGCCTCATCAGCTGAAGTTTTTTCACAACATGTATTACACATTCTATTTCATATCAATCTGTTTGGCTTTTTTATTTAGAATCAAATGTAGTTTTATTTATGTGGAAGAGATTTCCTTAAATAAATTATTGCTGTTTTTTTTTAATAATTTTTAGGAATTTCATATCTTACCTCCAAAAGACAGCTCCACACATTAAATTTTGCAGTGTTAAAGTAAAACTTAAAAATTCAATTTAGCACCAATCCGAGTGCATTTGGTCCCACTCTGAATTTGTTTTAAATTAACTCTTTGATAACTATATGTTTAACACTTTGGAATTCAACTGCTAACCGCAAAATCTTATAACCCTTCAAAATATTGTCTGGTTTGTCTCTGTTGTTATTCCAAGAGAACAGTGACAATTTACAGTAAATGGAAGAGATGGTGCGCCAACAATCATCTTCCCGAGTGAAACATTTAATTAAATAGGTTCTCGTAACATATTTCAAATCACAGTAACTGTCTTATGAAAATAGAAGTAAAGGCAGTGTAAAAAAAAAAGTATGTTTTTAAAAAGCAAAAAATATTTTGAAGTGAACTGCTTTTTATAATGAGCAAATTAGAATAACCCTAAAATTGAGAAAGCATTGCTGAACATTTAATAGAGAACACAGAGCACCGATAATGAATATGCATGAAATACAAAATTACAAATCTGTTTTACATCAAATAAATACTTTCTATATCTATAAAATTGTTTGCTGCTGAGAGGTTTGCTAACTTTCAGTGCTAATTGTGAGCTTCTCTGGAAAGGGAACTTTACAAGCTCAGCTTGCAGGAACATTATTGGTGGCACACTGCCTTTATCCTCCATTTCCTGAGTAAATAATCATAAACCTCTCTTTAAATAACTGTCAGAGGGAGATTTTGGTTTAAAGGTTCATAAAATAGTGCAAAGAATAGAAAAACTTTCCTTCGGTCTTGGTCCCTCTCAGGCTAGCCATTTGCTGGGTTTGGATTCAAGCTACATAAAGAATATTGGAAATTGATCTACTGTAGGGTTAAACTGTTTTGAACTTTCAGTTCAGTGAAGAAATACTATCCCTTTTTTTAGGTGCAAGTATTTTTTTATTATTATTTTAACTACTTTTTTATGATTTTACTCATGGGTGGAGTCGTTCTTTGGGTTACCGTACTTCATAAAATTTCATTTACACTTGCGTCTCCTCTTTATTACTTTGAGCTGCCTAAATCATTGAGCCCTTTTTCATGTTTCTTAGGTAGATTGCTCTGGATTATGATTATTACTCTAAATAAATCAAAAACCAAAACATTTCCCTGTTTCGTTTTTTTTTTTTTTTTTATGCAGTGCTGAAAAGTCAAACACACAAAGCTACATTTAGGCAGCAGATTGTGTTTCTAAGATGACTCTGTGATTAAAGTAAAACATACATGCCGTTCATCTGAACATTACCGCTCAGACAGAAATAACTGACATTATCTGGAGGTTACCGTAATTAGCACACTAAAACAATGCATTGAGGCGAGAATAGCGGAAAGTAGACATTATGAGCCTTTCTGAATGGTCTCGGTTTTAAAGCTCTAGGCGGTAGGGCTCTCTGCAGATGTGGTTGCTCTCTGCAGCAGCACAAATGGTTTTTAAAGCTCAGATTAGCCTCCTGATTACTGCTAAATGGACAGAATAATTGCTTGGCTCACTCTCTTTGTTTCTACAGTTTAAAAGCTACCAACAGCAAACTGCCCACACCCTATAGTTATTAGATTTAATGTTTTTAATAGGACCAAAATGTTCTCGTTTTAAGCATATTCTCCAATTACTTTGTATTAACATTGCTTTTGACCCTGTAACATTATTGTAATTGCTGTTTAGCTACAATAGTAGCTTTATTTGTTCAGGAAAAAGATTGACTTGGTAAATTTTAGCCCTAAATTTGAATAACATGACTTGTTTTTTATGGGCGAAGAGGTATTAAGAGTCTATTAAGTGTATTGGAAAACACAACAATGGAGACCTGTTACAAGTTGCTTGCCATGGGTTCTCTAGCATCAAACCATTGTTAACAGCAAAGCAGATGAAACGTTGCTGCATATAAAATTTTTTATGTTCAGTAATGTACAGATAATTTGTAATATCCAGTCCCTTCACTGGAAAAAATCTAAAACTACAAAAGTCATTTTTTCTTAAAAGAAGTGCATTTGTTTTTGGATTAACAAATGCAAAAAGAGACATTTTGCCAATGGAACAAGACAATTTACACTTAAAATAAGAAAACACAATTGCATTGTCTTATTTCAAGAGCATTTTATCTAATTGTCTTCTTTTAAGAGTAAAAATACTCCTTCCTTTGGCAAACTATCTGATTTACCTACTCAACTTAAGGGTAAATACACTTAATTTAAGACATTTTTTTACTTATTTCTAGATCATTTTTCCAGACTGCTTGATACATCCTATGGAGGTTATTGGGGTGCAAAAACTGAGCAAAAGACAAAACTTAACTTCTTAATTTGTTTGTCCACAAGCAGTCACTTTAAAACCGATTACTAGAGGCAAATGCTGGATTTTTAATTAGCATTCGATTTCTCATTTAATTAACCCAGAAAAGGTGTTTATGTCTCCCTCAAGTGGCAAAAAAGTCTGTTCTTACATTGGAAATCACTTCATCAATCTAAAAATTTTTCTCCTTGTTCTCAGGGGTTCCCAGGAGATTTTGGGGAGAGAGGACCACCTGGACCAGATGGAGAGCCAGTATGTTCCGTATTCACCTACCACTCACATAACACATTAACCAGTCCACATTTTTACATGCATGAGCTTCTAGTGAGAGTTAAACCTTCCCACCAGCACACGCAGTTCCCCTGGTGTTTTAGCTGCTGCTTAAATGATGAAGGCTTTCTACCCATCTGTCTTCTTTTTTTTTGTTTGAAGTTACTCTGAACAAGTTTTACTAATGTATTCAGTTTCATCCCATGCCTTCGGTCTGTTGTAAATAATTTCAGTTGGCCCCGATTTTTCAAAAAAAAAAAAAAAACACACTGTGAAGTGGTGAGCAGTTTGCAGAGAGGATTTTTTCCATTCACTGCTGTGAGCTGTCCACCGCCACATGCAGTCTTTAAAAAATCTGATATCTAAGAATACTAAATAATGTAATTAAATGTCAGAATGAGAAATCACACTTAATTCAGTATATTGCTGTTGTCAGAACACACAGCATTTTAAATGGTTCTGCTCATATGGAAGATATCAAATGGTTTCACTGTATTACATTTTAGTTTTTTTGTATTTTTACTCAGAGTTTTACGAATCTGCCTTCATGGAAAATACAAACTAGTGAGGAAGTTGAAAGTTGACCCCCTTATAGTTGAATAATAAACATGTTGTGTCTGCATATTTAAGGAACAGCAACAGCCCCTCTCCAATTGGGGTTTAGCCCTTTAGATCAGGCTCTTAACCTTAATACTTGGTCCTTAAATTAGATTAATAGCTTTTATGTTTCCTGAAAGTAAGTTTTGTCTTCCAACTGGGAATAAGCCAGTTGCCATTATTGATGAATAACTAGGTGTTTAAAAATATAAGCTTTCAAAGCCTTCCTGTAATTCTGCTCTCAAGTTTTACAGGCCTTTTAATTCGAGGCTACCCCTCCCCCGTCTGTTGCTGCCCACTCCTAGATGCGTAGCTGAAATAAGTCTCCTAGTCTTTTTCCTTGCATTGAGGAATGAGAAATTTTAAATCCTAGGATTCAAACTGCAAACCACTGAATGAATGTTGTGAATCTGGCCTGTTATCTTATTCATTCTCCTTTTTTAGCATGTAACAAATCTTTGTAAAAATGTTTTTTCTGTTATTGAACAAAGAGAGAAAGAGGTTAAAGTACCAGTTCTGTCAATTTGTGGGGGGGGGGGGGGGGGGGGGGGGGGGTTCCTGACTGATTAACGATCAGTCAGTTGAAGTTTTGATAGTTTATCTGGAACATGCTGATTTGTTTGCACACAAGAAAACAAGAAGACATTTAGCATGATAATAAGGATTCAAATTTGTGGTCCATAAAAGTATCTTTCCTTCCCTTTGAGGTAAAAGTAACCTGCATATTTGTAAATGCCAATATGAGACGATGGGGCTCACATACTCCACCACCTTTACCTCGAACAAACACATACACACCCATACATCAAAACAGTCTCCTCTCATAAGCTTCACTGAATACTGAGCCACTCGTCTGGGTATTTTTTATTTGTATTTTTTTTAATAACTATAAACTATACCACGCAATAAACTGTAACCCTTTCTGCTTCTCCTGCTCCCTTTATCTTTCCCCTCCTCTCTGACTAGGGTGACATGGGCGCCCCAGGTCCAAACGGAGTGCCTGGACTAATTGTGAGTTTTTATTCCTTTATTTAACCAGGAAAAGTCCCATTGAGATTAACAATCTCTTTTTCAAGGGAGTCCTGTTGTCCTCATTGACCTTCTGTGCATCTCTGTATTATTTTCCCGTACAACATTTTTTTTTTTTATTAATGAAACCTAATGTGTCTGCTTAATTGAAAAAAATGTACCTCCCCATTTCCTCCTACGGTTATTTTACGCTGTCAGGTAATTTTATGATAAATCTCCCACAAACTAAGGCCTACAGATCACCGTGGACGTGTTTGAAAGGGGGAAACAGACCTTGTTGTGAATATGGGCAACATGATCAACAGTTCTCCAAAGTTTGTTAAACCAGATAAAACCTCACAACACATCTTCTCTTTGGGAGTCCTCCCCCCATTAACTATTTCTGGACAGTAGCAGCCCGCTGCCCACCCATCACCTTGCCCTGCATGCCTCCCTGGCCCGACAGCCACATAATTACACCAGATTATAATATCTCACTGGTTTCTCTTGTTGTGTCCATCCTCAGCTGTCACTGCCACTCCTCCTGGTCTATTCTAGGCCACTAGCGGTTGTAGTGGGCCTGTAATCGTCGGACTGGTTGATTATAGCTGAAACTCCAGCTTCATGTCCTCTACACCCATCTGACTCCAATGCATGCTGTATGAGAAACAATGAGCCCCACTTAAATGATTTAAGTATACAAACACCCTGCTCTGGGGAGTCGTTGCTGAAACCTTTAAATGAAGCCTGGCCACTGTAGATATGAGGAGAGCAGAAAATGTCTAGACAGCTGTTTTTGTTTACTCAACTCCAAACACAAAAGACAAAGAAGTTTTCTCTCCTTGTCTCTTATTTGAAGTATCTGAAATGTAATTTCTGAGCCATGTCCTAAAAAGTAACTTTTCTCTCATTCTGTTTAAATGGATCTTGGCTGGACAGGTTGCTCTGGCCTTAAAATTAAACAGAGCAACCTTTTGTTGTAGCTGATGATTCTAAAACTTAAAGCACCTTGAAAAAAAAAGTTTTTTTTCACCTCTTAATCTTTTCCACATTTGGTTTTAGATTGATAGCACAATAAAAAGTAGTACTAAAACAAAGGAACACGATGCAGGGTTTTCAAGCTTTTGTACATATAAAAAAAAATTTAAGATATAGCAAACCGATTGCATCATGAAGAACCAGACATCTTACACTAAGGTAAGATGTCCAATGCTTTGGATGTGACATGATGAACTTTTTAATTCCCCCCCAAAAGGGAAAGAATATGGCATGAGTCCAGATCTACCGAGAAATGGCTGTCCACCTTAGCTGATGGACCGATCAAGGAGAGCTTTCATTTTGGAAGCAACCAAGAGCTTCATAGTGACTCTGGTAGAACAGAGCCATAGCTCAAGTCAATAAGGAAACCCTTATATGAAAATGGGACAAAAAAAACATAAAAAAATATTTGTTGCAGTAAATTTATTCTTCAAATTTTCCTAAACGCACCAGTCCTCCTTATGAACTATGGCATCATGCTAAGATGATAAAGCTGTGTTCACGAGAAGAGGAGTGGAGATACATACATGCCAAACGCTAAGAAAAAGCTGTTTGAGATTTTATACCCAGAGTTTCACTCTCCAGCAGATGCATACACCTGACGCTGAAATGTAAATGTTTAAGTCAAAGAAGGATAGTTTAGAAATGCCCTGACAAAGTCGAACATAAATCTGAGAATTTCTAGAAAACATTAAAGATGTTTTTCACAGTCGTTCTCTTTCCAAACTGATTTAGTTTCAGCTTTTTGGAAAGACTGTGCAAAACACTCTAGATTTGCAAAAGCTGGTAGAGACCTCTGCAAAGTAGCAACGCATTCAGGCTGATTGCAAATGTTCATCATAGTTTTATTTGTTAAATTAATTGTAAACTGTATCATTTTCCTTCCACATCACAATTATGCACTAATCTCTGCCAGACTATGAAATAATTAAAAACATTTAAGATACTGGATTATGTTCAAAAACTACATATGCAACGCCATGCTTAAATAGTATCATCATTTTGCATTAGATGTTCCCAAATATCCAGAAAGAACCTTCTCTACATCTAAGACCACAAAGCCAAAGGATCAGATTGTTTTAAGAGATTTTTATTTGCCATATTCCTAAATAATCTACTTTGTCACACATGGAGATACAACCCTACTCAAGAGGCAAATGTTGGACACCCTGAGCCAAAACTCGTCTTTATTTCAGGCTGGAGATGAATCACAATCTTGGCCTGCAGATGCAAACATATGATCCTCCATTTTACTCTGCTCTCGAAACAATGAATTGAATCTTGCAGTTGATAAACAAAATGTAGATGCTTCACGTTTATAAGCGTTTAAAGTATATTTTTATTTATCCACACTTCAAGCATATGTTATTACTTAACAGTTATTGTTCATTGCCGTATTTTTCATGGCTTCAGGGTGACATGGGACCTGTGGGAGAAATGGGCCCTCCTGGACCTGCTGGACTCAAGGTAATTTCTCAAACCACACAGAGAGAGTCTGTCCTTTTATTGCTGTTAATCTTAGTGTTATAAAACACAAGAATAGTTTTATTTGTTGCTTAATATAAATGAAAAAAAAAAAAAAAATTTTACGTGAAGCTCTGTGAAAGGTCCTTAAAGACAGGCTTTATGCATGTCTCAGATGTGTCGCTGTTGTGACATAAAACAGCTAACTTTTCTCCTCAGATTGGTACTAATTCTGCGTGAGTAGAATAATAATGTGATCATCGCCATCATCATATGATCCAAGTGTGTTCCAGCAGGGAAACATCTAAAACATGCAGGTTTCCGGTATTGGGCCGGCCCACCCCCTCCATCCTGTGGGCTAACTTGCAGGTTGTAACTCTAACCTCCATGTGTTTTTTGTTTTGTTTTGTTTTTTTTTTATCTTAGGGGGTACCCGGAAATACTGGAGAACCAGGACTGAAAGGTGATAAGGTGATCTGAATATTCCTGTTATTGGTCTGTTTCATGCAGCATGTGATGATTATGTACTATGTGTTTCCGAATGTCCCAGTTTCCATCAGTCTTTAGAAATGGAGCATGCTTTCACCACACTATCATCTTTCATCTGACTAGAAAAAACAACACAGACCATCAAAAGCATTTTTAGAACACAGTTCTTGACAAATATTCTTAAATATTGGCTTATAATGTTATTTACTGACGTGCATTTGTTGTAAGGTCTTACCTTTTCCATTTTTAATTTGAACACTTAACGGGATTAACCATTTTAACGGTCAATAGTTGAATTACATATTATTAGAACATTGTGAAACACAATTAGACATTTGCTCCTTTTATATGCACACAAATGAGTATAAAATATAAGTCAAGTAAAACATATATGATTAATAATAATTTGGTCATTTTTTTTATTTTTTTGGATTACTAATGGTTTAGTAGCCAATTAATTAGGCTTCATTAATTTCATAAAGTGTAATTAAGAGCTTATTGAGCTTCAGGTTTATGAATGTAATTTTATGATTGGGTCACAGTGGGATTAAATGTGTTGATTTAAACTGACTTTGAGTCACGGTGAGCATAAAAATTTAAATCCCTCATCATCTCTTAAAATGCTAAAAGTTTGAGGTCAAAACGTGCAACAGTTTTTTAATCATCAATTTTCACCCTGACAAACAAGTATGGTCTCAAATTTAGAAATGTAATCCCCGAGCATGATGCTGTCAGCAATGTGTTTCATACATCAAACACATTGCTGGCAGCATCATTCTTGGTTTAGTGTTTGTGGTGTGTCTGTGTGTTGAGGGTCAGTGTTGTTTTTGGTTTTGATGTGTTTTACCGGTCCTTAGTATATTCTAGGCCAAGGTTTTGGGAAAGCCTTGCCAGGATTAGGAGTTTTTTTCTAAGAAAAGGTTTCTGTCTTTCAAAGCTGCTCCTATATCCCGACAAAAAGATGGGATATAAAACATAACTAGTAATAACCACAAATTCCTCTTTTATGTTATTGCTGGCCTTCATGGTTATTATTGTCTCATTTTAGTAAAAGTTGTGGAGAAATTGTCTCAGTGTTGTTTCATGTTTTCTCCGATAAAAAACTACCGTTTCAACAACAGTATGTATCCCTTTTACATTCCTTGTATATAAGAGGATATGAATTGTAAAATTTAAGATGGCTTTTTTTTTAAAACAAAAACTGAATAGAACAGAATTAGACTTAAACATGTGAGTCTTTAACATGACGTGATTCAGGGAGGATGTTTTACCATCTTAAGATCTTTTCTTACAAAAATCCAGAGAAAATGATACCGGCTGAAAAGATGCCAATAACAGAAAGGATCAAGATTTGAACATATGTTTTCTACCAGCAATATAAACATATAATTTGGTTATTTGTTATTTAGAGGGGAGCTAAAAATGAGCAAACCTCTGCAATATACAATTTGCTGAAAACTGACGTCCTCTCTGATACACATGGTGCAATGGGACCCGAGTGGCTTTTATTATGGCCTTTTAGGAGACAGATTGACACCACATGAAAACCTTGGCTACTCTATTGAACTGCTTTCATTGTTCATTGACAGTTGCAATTTATAGCCCACTTATTTGTTGTACGTGTTGAAAGAAGTTGTTTGATTGATATGGTTGAGTGTAACAGTCCCCTCCCTAATGTTTTTCCCTCCATTTGTCTCTCTTTTTGTCCAAAATCCATCCATCATCCTCCATGCATTTGCATCCTTCTTTATATATCAGGGAGACATTGGGATTCCTGGAGAGCAGGGGGAGGCTGGGTTCAAAGGAGATAAGGTAGGTAACTTTAATGCATATGGTCCCCACGCATTCCACCCCTCAGACTAAACCTCATTAGTCTCTTCAAGCACACTACCTCCAATCATGCATGTCCCTTGTTGCACAATCTTTGTTGCACTGATGCCTCCACAAAATGACTGAGCCAGATGTCTGCCGTCCACCTTATGGAAATTCTTATGTCAGTCTCTCACATTTGTCTCTGTGTGTGTAAGTAAAATCTGGTCTAACAGAGAGGAAAGTGGCCTCTAGGGACACAGAGTAGACAGGGATTTATGCATGTGTATTATCTGTTTCCTTAAAAAGAAATCAAGTTTTGCTTTTAAACAATTTTAAACAATCTTTGTTTGTTCTTGTTAGGGTATCCAAGGAGCTCCAGGTTTACAAGGCCCTCGTGGGAAACCAGGACCACAGGTTAGACTTGATCCACCTCCATTTCCAGGATTTATTTAATATGTTCAATTATTCACATCACACTTTTCAACATGAGGGCTGATCTAACGGTAGATCAGTTAACAGCTAATCTACTTTAGCTGTTAACTGGGATTACAGAGTTTTCTAATGATACTGCCACCTGTGACCAAAACATAGGACTGTAGCTGTCTTCTAGGCGGCAGCAAAGATTCTGCAGCTATTATAGGATGGGACTAATCTGTTAAGCTTATTAAATTTCTTGTATTTAATAGAGAAAATATTCACATTCCAAATTCGCCCAGTTAGTCACAAACTGAATCTGACAGAAAACCTCTGGAGAAGGTGCATGTTGCATGAAATGTGCTTAACACTGGCTTAACATGCCCTTAAAAAAAAACAAATTAAAACAAAAATCTGTTCTTTTTTTATTGAATGATTGTTTCTCATTTTCCCTTAAAAATAAATTTCTTGGTTAAATTAAAATAATTTAAAATCTAAATATTTTTGAACCAACCAAAAACCAAGCAGAGCCTTTACATGGAACTATGTCATTGGATCAAAAGAGATTCACTGTGAGCTTTGGTGTAAAACGCTAATATTCTGACTAAGGCTCTGTAATTAGAGCTCATTTTGAATAAAAGTTTAGTATGCCTAGTGAACTATCAGATGCACAGGGAAAGGGATGAGATAACAGCATTGCAAATCTGCACATAAGCACAATGCTAGGGCATTTATATTATGTTACTGTTGTAACAGGGAAAAGTTGGAGAGAAAGGTCCTGATGGAGCACCTGGACCACCAGGCCCTGAGGTTTGCACCTGAATCTGCTCTGTTTAGGTTTATCTCCACTTTAAGAACAGAGTTCAGTTCTCTTATCGCTTGTTATAGGGTTTTCCTGGTGACATGGGACCACCGGGAGAGAACGGATTTGAAGGACCAAAGGTGAGTTAAACCATCCTCTTCACACACTCAGCTATCAACAACTAATGATCAGAACATCTCATTGATTCCCTGTCATTGCTGCACAGCAGTGATTTCTGCTGGATATTGAAGTCATGATTCAGCTTCGTATTGATTAGGATACCATGACTGAAAGAATGTTTATATAACGACGTCAAATTACACTTTGATGCTTTTTTACCAATGAAGGGAAAACAAGGAGACAGAGGTCTACCGGGGCCCCGAGGGATACCTGGCCTAGAGGTACAACCGACAGACACTACCTCATGATATCAGCCTCCTTTTCCGTGAGTAGCGTTTAATATCCCTAAAAATGTTGTCTCACGGAGATCTGTTTTCTTTTTTTTCCAGGGAGACGAGGGACCGATCGGGCCACCGGGACCATCAGGACTTGAGGTAAAAAAATAATTAGACAGGAGTTGTTTTGGGATAGTAGATAGCAAGATAAAAGAGATAACTTTATAGTCTCTGTTTCTTTTTTTTAATTATTATTATTATTTCACGCACCCACATATCTAATAAAATTATTTATTCTCAATAATCACTTTTCCCTTACTTTGACGACTTGACTTCTGCATGGTTAATAGTCCCACTTGGTTAATATTGTATCTCTAGAGCCAGATTATTTTTGTCCTTTTTCCTCTTGCCTTGCCTTGCTTCTTACTCTTTCATGTACGTATTTGCTCCTTCTAAAACAAATGTTCGAACTTTAAATGTAAAAATAGATCCCTCTGTACTTCTTTCTGCTTAAAAAATGTGCACATAATTTTTGTACTACATGTATGTTTGGTCCAATGTAAAAATGCCCTTTAGAAGTGCATGATAACTAATACAGGTACACATTTAAGGTAAAAGCATCTAATTCAGACGTTCTCAGATAGCAGTGAGGTGATATAATATATTTATTCTCCCTCAGGATCAAATAAAAATAAAAAAACATGATTTCTGTTTTAGTGATTCTGCTGCAACTCAGATTAAAAATCAACCATGTGTAGCTCTTCACTTTGGCCGCCAGGGGGTGATAGCTGTCATCACCATATTCATGAATGGCTCAGATTTATAGCTACTATAAAAGAGAAACTGGAATATTGAAATGGGTCATTGCAGAAACAGATTAATCCTGTATTTTCCTTTCCTACGTTTTACTAACAAGTTAAAAAAATGTATATATTTTCTCTACATATGTTTTTAAAGTATTTATGCGACCTAATTGTTATCCCAGATACATCATGTGAATCTTCTTTTCTTTGTCTGCACTTTCTATCAGTCTAACTCCCTCCTCACTTGCCCACTTTCCGCCCACCTGCTTGTCTCATAATCTGACTTGTTTCTTGTCTTCAGTCCGAGTGGAAGTAGCATTTGGCTCCCGTGGGAGCTCTGGCGAGCCGCCAGACGTGAACCTGTACCTCACTGCTCTAACACATCCTCAGTCCTTGCTTTTCTTTTTTACAATGCATACAGATTTTCATATGACCATCCTTGGTTTTACTCTTTGGCATTGCACCTTTTGTTCATTATTTTTTATCCGTTTGGTCATAAACTTTTGGACATTAATATAAATCAAGTAACAGGAAGTCACAAGTACTGGAGAGCAACTATTTATCTTTATATTGCAACTTAAATTGACATTTATTGCCTGTTTGAGTGAAATAAAGTGTAAGCTAACAATTTTACTAAAGCTGCCAACCAATGTGAGCTAAATCTTTGGAAAAACTGAGTCACTCAGTCTCATGGAGTTTGGCTGAGACATTTCTGACCTGGAGTTATTGCTGGTTCAGAAAAAAAAGCTCATAGTCACTGAACACTTAGGCAGGCAGCCTGTCTAAATGTGCTGTCAGCAATACCTTCCTGTTTGGCAGATGATGGCATGCACACAGGAGATATTTTTCACCCACCCACTAAACTGTCCATCTTGTAAACAGACCCCTTCGACTCACTGAGAGTTTGTTATTAATATGAAAAAGTGCTCAGTGACCGCCTGTTACTCACAGTTCGTTATTCCGCTGCTCTTCTTTTTTTCAGGGTAGATTGGGAAGAAAAGGATTTCCTGGGAAGGTTGGCCAAGAGGGAGTTAAGGTGAATAAACTCTAACTCATTTGCCAGTGCTTTCCTTTTTTTACAGGAAAGATGCACTTTTCATGATAACTTCATGAATAATAGTGGATTTGCATCTGCAGGGAGAAGGCGGTATCCCAGGAAAAGTTGGTCCCATGGGAGAAAGAGTAAGAATCCCTGACATTGCCTCTTCCTGTGTTGAATGATGGTACTTTTTCCCAAGCTACTTATCCATTAGACACTTTCCATTTATCCATCCAACGCTGAGTCTCTATTTTTTAGGGCTTGGTGGGTTTTATCGGACCTGTGGGAGAGGCAGGGCTGGCAGGAGAGAAGGTAAGAAAATGAAAACAAAGGACTTGCATGTGTCAATTCAGTCCAAAATAAGTCCTAAAGTAAGTTTTATACTTTGTACAATTTAGGGAGATCGAGGGGAGATGGGCCTTCCTGGACCACCTGGAGTAAAAGGATCAACGGTAAAAAAAAAAAAAAAAAAAACACTGAAAAATATCTGTTATTATGAGTGCCACTTAACATCTCAGCATGCTAGATCAAGTGCAAGATGGTTCATCTGTAGACCCATGATTACTGTGTCTCATGATACTCCTTTGCACTTTTAGTGTTGTGGGGACACGCCTCTTTTTCTCTGCTTGGCCTCAATTTCAGACTTTCAGATTCTTGATTCTGGTTTCACTCCCTACACTGCCACCTACTGGACAGCTAAGATTTAGTCATCAGTGCTGTTGGCCTACTGCCAGTTCGATTCCCTTGAGGACATTACCACTCATACACATTCTCACTTAAAAGGAAGATCTTTGTTGGCTCGCTCCCTCAGTTCTAAAACAGAAACAGACCTCTTGGAAAAGAAGGCATCACTGAAAGTGAGAGAAGCTGCTAACAGAAAGCTCTTACTGTAAGCATCAATGTTTTATTTCTGTGGGCTCATGACGTCAGAGGTGCTTACTATGCTGTAAGGCCAGCAGTCTGAATGGACTTTATTGTTCTCAGATGTTCTGGGGATTCTGACCAAAACATTCCCCATTATTCCGTTAGGCTTTACTAACGGCCTGGCCAGCAAATCAAGTCCAATTGAAAAAAAGGAAAGAGAGAGGAAATAAGCCAGAAGTGATATGTTTTCCTATATAAAATCAGCTCCTCTAGCTGTCCTCTGCCCTCTCCTTTCTGATTTTCTTAAAACCATGCACTGAACATATTTTCAAATGATGACAATGTTTCTGCAGAAGGAAAAATTGAATGCTTCCCTTTGCCAAACTATGCTCAGTCTAGGTTTTGGACTGAATTAATAAAGACAATTCTTTAATTAATTGCAAATCAGATAATTTACTCCAGAATAACTTCTGTGCAGTTCAACCAATAGTTTATTTTTATTTTATTTATAACCCATTAAACCTCCTCAAAATAATTTTTGTGTAATTTTTTTTTTTTTGTCATTTGTGCAAAACAATAGGGTCACCCAGGCACTCCAGGTGAAACCGGACCTGCTGGACCACCAGGAAGAACAGTAAGTCATCACTCCTTATTTCTCCCAATTTTTTTTTTAGTTAAAATGAATGCTCTTTTTACTACAACTGTAAGTTTAGCAACTGTAGACAATCTTGCTCTGTAGGACTAGTATTCCCAGTATGCTGCAGTGGTTTCCTGAGGATTATGAACTGTGACAGCCTCCTGCTGAATGTGCATTATCCTCCTGTCAGTCAAAAACCCAACACCTAATACCAATTACAAGCTGCTACCGGCCCCCCTTGTCCTCTTGGTGTGTCCTTACTATAGCCATACTTGGTTTAGAACAGGCCCTGCACTGGTTCAAAGTGGGGGCCACTGAGCCACCAAAACAAACATAAACATGGAGCTATGGGGGCAGCAGGATGGGATTCCTGAGCAAGCTCTTTAATTGGTGTGAGTGACAGATCTAGCAACAAACCCTATACTGTGTTCCTGAGGTCATGCTGCTCTCTCCCTGGGGTCAATGGCTAGGGGGCCCTCTGGTCCTTCAGTGTAAACCTTTGTTTTATCTTTCCATCCTTCTTTTTCCCACCCCCTCTCTTTCCCTATTTATCCCCCTCTTTTTCTCTCTTCATTAGGGCCCTCCTGGAGCAAGTGGGCCAGCCGGTACAAGAGGTCCCAAAGGCTTGCGGGTAAGTTAGAAGGTTGTTGTCTTTGAAAACTTCCTCATACAGTTTGGCAAAGCAAGTGTGTGTGAATGCTGGGATGTTTGTATATAGAAACAATATACTGCTGTGGACTGCTACTAGAAGAACATAGGGAAGTGATGAAGAGCTGCCAAGGACTCATTTTATCATATTAAAACCAAGCTATGAAGGCATTTTACTGCCAGTTATGAGGTAAATGAAAAAGTAACACAGCATTGTGAATTCACTGGAAAAGGAAATCTGCTTTTATGTTTTTATGAGAAAGAAAAAAAATTGAAACTTTGGCATGATATAATATTCATCTTCCCTGAGTCAATACGATTCAGACAGCCAGTCAGACACTACAGCTTGTAATTTTGCAGGGCAAATAATGCCCTTCCTGACACCATCAGGATTTAAACCCAAACTCAAACTTACCTACCCCAAAAAGGGACTTACAACTTTAATTTAGTAATGTTTGTTCCCTAATTTTAAGGTAAAGAAGCTTAAATCAGACTAAATGTTATCCTTTTACCCTTCTGTTATTTAAGAATATTAGTTCTGTGTGGTGAGGTTTGGTTTTTGTTTTGTCTTTGTTTAGTGATCCCAGGTATAAAGGAGAAAATAGTTTCTTTTTATTTAATCAGAATGGGAGACTGGCCTCAGTGTGGTTGACCTGGGCGCACTCTTCAGTCTTTCCCTTTTGTCAATGTGGATATCCATAGGTTACCCTGCCTGACTTGTCCAAGATTAATCGGTTACCCAAATTGACCCTAAAACACAATAGTCCTTCTGAGCAACAAATGCAGAAATAAAGCCGAAAGGCGAATTTGTGAGGCTGGATCCAGTTTAAAATTCCTCTATATGAACACCATGTATTTTCTGTGTTAACCTGGATTTAGAGTAAACATCTGCTTCTTCTCAGATCCTAAACTTGTTGAGCAAAAAAGACAAGACCAGGGACAAAAAAATTAAAGTGTTTATTGCAGGACTGGTTTAACAAATAACATAATGAAAAGGGGCATCTGACTATCGGCTAGTTTATCAGTTAAAAACTGAAAGAGTGTGACTCCAACACAAAGCAAAAATACATGGTCATCCACCTAACTGTATATAAATCAGAGAGGCAGCCAGAATATCTGATGAAATTCTGCAGAAATCCACTTCTCAGGCTTGAAAATCTACTGAGGGAATGACTGAGAGACATGCACTCAACATGTCGTCCCTTTATAGAAAAAAATCAAAGACAACCTGTTGAAAACAAAAAAACAAAAACAAATGATTTATCCTGTTAACAATTTGCCATATGCCGTGTAGATAACCCAGCAAATGTGAGTAAGAAGTTAACTCAGGTCAGGTAGAAAGCTTTTTGCTTGAATGCATAGCCTTGGCACTGAATTCCTGTCCAAACCATCTGTATGGCGGTGACAGCATCATTCTGAGTGGATGTTTTCTTCGGCAGGGAAGGGTAAGCTGGTTGATAGGAAAGAGGTAGACCAATCCTGGACAAAAACCACCACTGTCCCAATGGGACAGTGACATTAATGTATATGATTAATGTATATGAGAAGTCGGATGAAAAAAAAAACAGCAATCCTAGAAGAAAAATCGCTAAAAGAGCTGGGCTAAGGTTTAGCTCCCAGCATGTGTTAGAAAAGCTCATAGGAAGTCAAGGCTAACTCTTCTTGGCTAAATCCTCAGACCAGTCTGACTCAATGTCATTCAGCTTCATAGAAAGAGTATAGATTTCAAAGCAATTAGAGGCCTATTGCCAATAACCTATAGATGGATGTCACACCTAAGCGGTCATGCTAAAAAGATGATATTTATTTTACCTGTAAGTTACCATTTATTTGCCTCTTTGTGTTTGTAAAGTTCAAAATAAACTATGACTTTGTGGAGAAAATTCCAGGAGTGTATGATATTTTAGTGCTTACAAACTAACCAAACTATGAAATCAGGCTTGTGGATGTCGTAAATGAAGAATGTCATGTCCCATAAAATGTGCTGGATCTAATACTTGCATCTCAACATACCTGGGACTAATGATTGGTCAAACCAACAAATCCTTGTTTAATATGTACCATGCTGCAGAGCACATCCCAACTACTCAGCATTTTGTAGTTGTGTCTGAGCTGGTTTGGATTGAACTTGTCACATTCATCCTGCTGGTTTTCATTTGCCTGCCTCTCTTGTTTTATTTCTTTCAATTTTTTTTTTTATTTGGCTCCAAGCAGTGGAGGAAATATTTCCACTACTCATCGGCTAATCAGCCAATGTAAACTCAAGCAGCGGGTAGCAGGTACCCCAGACAGGAATGTTAATGAGCAGTTCCCATTCAGCTCTATGGATAATAGGCTTATAGCACTACAGCTATTGTTATTTCCTCTGGGTTAAACTCCCACTGTGCATGGTCATCAATCAGTCAAACAAAAAGGGCTTCTTCAAGGTGATGTTGATGAGAAAATTCCAGGCAAAAAAAACTCATATATACATGCAATAACATTATTAAGCTGATGTAGATGTATGATATATTTACTGTTAATGTGTCATCATTTCTTGATAATCAGTAAAGTAGCATCTTCCAGAATAGAGCTTAGAGATTTTACTGGATGCAGGTGCAAAACAGCTGGAGTGTATTGGTACACTGCCTGACTCTCATTTATTTTTATTGGTTCCTGATAGAAAAAGTTAAAGCAGTTTAGATTAATTATGTTTGAAGGTTCTGCACATGTAGTCTAAACAGTTATACTGTGCTGATCTTGTGTTTATTTAGGTGTGAAATGAAATTGCCAGAAGCGCCATTACTCTATACATAAAGTCCTTGACTACATCCCCAGATTATAATTTGGAGATGTTATTGAAAGCTCTGTTTTATGAAATAAAATTCAATAATTAAATGAATAATAAAATAATCCTAACAAAAATTTGTTCTTTCTTTCATACTTTTCCAAATAAGTGGCATTGCAACCCACACAGTCCCTCTGACATGAGGACATGTTTTGTTTGTTTGTCTGGTAGTGTTACAGTGACCTCTATTGGTGAAGTGACACATGTCTTGTTTACTCAGGGAGCGAGGGGGCCTGATGGTCCAACAGGAGAGGTGGGGTCAGAGGGCAAGAAGGTAAGGATGGTGGCATTTACTCAAATTACACTCTAGAACTCCAGATAACAAATTATATTTTCATACATATTCTACATGACAGACATTATGAAAAACTATCTAAAGATACTGAAGCCAACCTGTACAAATGTTCCCTTTTTTATATACTGTCAATTTACCTCTGATTTTCTGCACCTTTCTTTTAACTAAAGGGTCCCATAGGGCCTCCAGGAAAACTAGGCTTCCCAGGATCACAGGTAAAGCTTTCGAACATTTTCCCTTTTATTTTTTCTTCATCAGATGCAGTTTTTTGCTCTTTTAGAGCACATGTGTTGTACCAGCAGTCATCTGATTCTGATATTAAGCTAAGCAGAAAGGATCATGTTTTGATATTGGTCATCTAATTAAAGAGTGATATTTTATATTATATAACATATTCAAGTTTATGATCAGGTATAAATATGTGATCAGAGACCATATATATATCTATATACTGGTATATATAGATATATATAATTTCATTTTCATTCAGAGGATTTGTAAAAGCTCACAGTGTGTCTCAAAGATACTTGTATCCTAAAAAAATGGCAAATCCTACATGAATGCTTGATTCTAATTACTTTCCATAAATTCTTTTATTCCAGATTAGGTGATTAAATCAGCTTCCATGACTCGAAGCCAAAACTAAGATTGACCATGTTTTTTTTATTGTTTATAATTAAAAAACAAAGAAAGAACAAAGAAACCCCCATTAATCTTTTTCTTCTCACTTCAGAATTACCGTATTTTCACGACCATAAGGCGCACCGGACTAAAAGGCGCAGTCTCAGTTATGTGTGCCATTTCTGTATTTAACACACACATAAGGCGCACCGGACTATAGGGCGCGTTTTTTATATACAGGTACATGTCCTCTCAGGTGGATTTTCCCACTTAAAAACATATTAAAACTACTTTATTCCCACTGATCACAGCAAATAAAGCTGCAAGGTGTATTTATTACAAAGTATTATTCAAACCTGGGAACCGGCATGCTGATGACACAGGGCTGTGATTACTCCTCTGATACAGTTTATTGAGGCATAAATTAACTTAAAACATAGGCAGGATAATAATCTGGATGAACTGACTGCAATGATTAAATTTTCAGGTGGACTTTCTCACTTAAAAAGATTTAGATTATTTAGATGAAAAAACACCTGCGGAGGTGAGTCCGGATGCGCGGCCCAGAGCCTGCTGTTGAATTAAGTTTTCAGGTAGAAAAATAGAGCGGGAGCAAAACTGAGTATGATTGTGCTTTATTAATGTATTTATTACAGAGTATTAATCAAACCCCTCAAAGTCCTCATCCTCTGTTTCTAAATTAAACAGCTGCGCTAAATCCGACATGCCAGTTTCCCCTTCTTCTTCGTTTATTGACGCATAAATTAACTTAAAACATAGGCAGGATAATAATCTGGATGAACTGACTGCAATGATTAAATTTTCAGGTGGGCTTTATCACTTAAAAAGATTTAGATTATTTAGATGAAAAAACACCTGCGGAGGTGAGTCCGGATGCCCCGCGGCCCATAGGCTGCTGTTGAATTAAGTTTTCAGGTAGGAAAATAGAGCGGGAGCAAAACTGAGTATGATTGTGCTTTATTCAAGTATTTATTACAGAGTATTAATCAAACCCCTCAAAGTCCTCATCCTCTGTTTCTGAATTAAACAGCTGCGCTAAATCCGACATGCCAGTTTCCCCTTCTGCGCTGTCAGTCACTTTCCGTGCAGCGCAGCTCCTCAGAAATAATGCCGGCTTTTGCAAAAGCTTGAAGAACAGAGCCAGCAGACACGTTAGTCTAAGCATCTACAATCCATCCGCAAACGGTGGCGTAACTTGCCCGGCGCTGCCTCCCACTTTTCCTGAAACTGTGGTCTCAGTCTGTCATCCATCGCTCCCACGCCGCTCGCAGCCTTACTTTGAACGGCCGCGTCACACCGATGTCGAGCGGTGGAAGCTCCTTTGTCAGACCCCCGGGATAACGGCGAGCACAGCGTTCATTTGATTCACCTTTTTTTTCACATCGGCTGTGAGATGGGCACGCAGCAATGGTGATGCGTGGAAAAAAACACCTAGTCTTCTCAGATACACCTGCCTCAGCCACGCATCCATACGGAGCCACCCAGCCTTATACGCGCGTCAACCATTGACTTTGCATGTAAACTCGCTGCTTCTGCTGCACTTGCTGGGTCCGGTTCACACCGATGTCGAGCGGTTGAACAGCGAGCACAGGGTTAATTTGTTTCCCCATGTTTTTCACATCAGCTGTGAGATGGGCACGCATGGAGTTACATATTAACAGCGATTGTGAGGGGTGGAAAAAAAAAACACCTGGTCTCCTTACATTCAGCCACTCTTTCATCATCTCCTCAATGAGGTGGTCTCAAAAGTCGCAGTTACAACACACATAGGGCGCACCGCACCATAGGGCGCACCGCACATTTTGAGGGAAAAAAAAGACGTTTAAGTGCGCCTTATAGTCGTGAAAATACGGTATGCTGTTTTGCTACGGCTTTTGCATAAATGCAATGTAATAAATATAATATAGGACAAAGCTGAATCAGCATCAAAACCTTTTCAAGGCTCTGTATTTTTAGTAACCTTTAGTAACACTCTTAATATCTACTGTATATGAAACATGATCGATGAGTCACTTTAATTTCCTCCTTCCTTATTACTATGTTTAAGTTACATTGAAGAAATCATTTTTTCAGACAAGTTTGATTTCAGACTTTTTTAATCCTATCTTTTATTGTGTTGTTCCAGGGAAAGATCGGAGAGCCGGGAGACACTGGGCCTAAAGGTTTTCCTGTAAGTTTGGCATGCTTCTTTAAAGAATTTAAAAATATAGATCAGTGACAGAACAATAGATGCTCAATATATTAATAATTCAAACAACTTTTGTAAACCTTTAATCACTTAATGCATATTTAAACTGGAATACCATAGAGCTGCAAGACTTTGTTGGACATTTGCTGTGAAGGAATTATGGATTTATTGTTCAAATAATGTTTAAAAGGGAACTATGAGAGACAACGGAGGAAAAGGTACCTGAGAAGGATGTCATTTTTAACACTAATTGACTCTCATAGTCTATTTTGAAAGTACAGAGGAAGAAAGTTACTAATCTGAATCATAATATATCATCATACCTATTAAAAGAGAAAAAAATATTTTTTGTTAACTACTGGACAGGTGATTATTAGATGAGGCACTGATGTATTCCTAAACTCACTGTCTTATGTTGTTCTCAGGGTATCCAAGGGCCTTCTGGACCTCCGGGGGACAAGGGGATAGCTGGGGACCCAGTATGCTAAGACTTTTAAATACTTTATTACCCCCTTTTATTGATATGCTTACCTCCAAATTCAAAACAATGAACTCTAATCTCTTTTATTTCTGCTTGCTCTGTTGCCACCCTCTCTTTGTGATAACAATCTAGTTCATTTAAATGTCGTCCTATCTTTTTGTAAACCTTAACTAAATTCATGAATTTATTCCTATAATTTCTGACAAATGCTTTGCATGTTTCCTCTGATATTTGAAGATTATCTAGCTAATCTAGATTTCCTGTGAGAATTTAAACAGGAAGACAACCTTCCTTCCTTCCTTCCTTCCTTCCTTCCTTCCTTCCTTCCTTCCTTCCTTCCTTCCTTCCTTCCTTCCTTCCTTCCTTCCTTCCTTCCTTCCTTCCTTATTTTGTAGAGTTGATACAGCCTTTTTGTGTAACTGAATTCAGTGGTAGACTAAACATTTCTGAGGTATTGCTGATACCTGGTTTTTGCTTTCTTTAAACAATGACAAAAGTGGTAGATTTAGGCAGTCTTCATTTTGGGAATGCTTTAAATTATCTGGTGAGATACTGCATTTTTAGGATCAAGAAGTGTAAATAACCTGCATATTGTGTCGGTTAGATCATTAACAGGCTCGATCCATATATTTTCTGGTTGTTTCTCTGTTGTGTTATTGTTTCTTGTACATGTCAAAATATATTTGTTTTCTTAAAATAAGTAAGTTTTATGCAACCTCAATCTCTTTGCAGGGACCATCTGGACCACCTGGAACTGTGGGACTTTTAGGAGAAATTGGTCCCAAGGTAAGCTAACATGCAATACCATGGAAAACTAATACTTGAAACTATTTTTCATTGAGATTTAATTTAGAAGACCAGCACAACTGTGAAAATAAGACCCAATTTAAGAGCTAAGATCCCTAATAAGAATAAGATGACCCATGGCTTGTGCAAACAAAAGTTTGTATGGGCAGTTAATGGGCATGTTGGTAAAACAAACTGGTATAGACTATGCTATTTAAATTATAATTTTGAGGACATACCAATAAGACAAGATTTGGAAAATAAATCATCTGGATCATTTTAGCTGTTCTAACCAATGAATGTCAGTCAGTGTGTCTTTCTACGCACTCTAAATGCCCCAATTTTTTTTTCTATATTTTTTTTTTTTTTTATTAAAGAAATAATTTTTTTGTTGTCTTTTTATTTTATTTTCATAGTGTAAGTTCCAGAGTTCTTGTATATGCTTACCCACCCTGATGAGATGTTGAAATGACACCAGTGTTGTAACCATTGCAGACTTTGTGGTTTCAGCACCCCCGATGTGTGGACAGCGGCAATAAGATAGTGATATATTAAGAGAAGTTCTTTATTTCATAATATTATAATACAAAAATAACTAAGACTCTTTCTGAGAGTGAGGTCCATTTTTCCAATTTCACCATCAAATTGAGGACCAGTTGTTGCAAACTGAGGACATTTTGCAGGTCCTCACATGCTATGTTTGTGGGTGTAAAATAAAAATATATATGTAAAAAACAGGGATATATCCTTTCCCTTAGGAAAAAGAACTCAATCAGATTTACTGCAGTTTGTTACTTAGATTATCATTATTGTTTTCAAAGACATACTTGTGGCAAGCTACTTTTCCTTTAGATTTTATGTTTTTGATTAAAAGTACGAGTGGGCAAATGCTATGCAACAAACCAATATTAAGGCCTCGTACCTCTGAAGTGTGTCCCACGCAGCTAGAAAACACTCTGAATCACAGCTCCTTCTTACACCTTCGCATTCAGAGATACACACACACACAGACACACTTCCCCATGAAAGCTTCCTGAGCTATTAGTTCCAAGCTTAGTTATTTTCCAAACTGCACCTTTTTTTAAACTATCAGTGAATATTTAGCTACAGATAAAATGTTGGGAAAATAATTCTTAGCTTCCTCCAATGGTGCTTTGATTTCATAACACTGTTATAATTATAATATACAATTTCTCCTTCTGAACTAATCAACTGCTACAGATATGCTTCCTTCATCGTAGTGAATAATGGGACTTAGCATTTATATAATGTTAACATAATATGGAACTAGTCTGCCATTTAAATTAAATTAAATATATATTTATTTATTATTTCACTTTATTCTCTAAGGGTCCTGATGGCAAAGAGGGTGAACCAGGAGTTCCAGGTGAATCTGGGCCGAAGGTGAGCAAACAAAACCATTGGAGTTTATTGTAAATGCTTCATTAAGGGTTATTTTGTTTTTGTTTTTTAACTAAAACTCTGTCTTGGAAATGCAGGGGGGCATTGGACCACCAGGAAACATTGGAGAACAAGGATTGATAGGACAGAGAGTGAGTTTGTCTGAATTATTTTTAAATATTATTAAAAAGGGGGAGAATCGGTTCATTCTGTAGCTTTGTATATGTGTAGGGAACGCCAGGACTAGAGGGTGAAGCTGGTCCAGCTGGTCCTGATGGAGCCAAGGTGAACAGCATTACATTCTACATTCATTGCTGCATAATTGACTCATTTAACAAATCAGTTAAAAAGCAGCTGTGATACACAGAATCCTAAGAGGTTTTCGTGTTCATACAGGGTGAAAAGGGGGACATGGGTCAGGAGGGTGACAAAGGCGAAAAGGGTGAAACTGGATTAAAGGGAAAAGAAGGTCCATCTGGTATGCCTGGACTCACTGGCGTCAGGGTAAGTGACAGGTCTTTCTGCTTTACGTCCAGGCATAACAATATTTTTCATAAACTTACTACAGATTAGGTTTATATACATTAATTAGATTTTTATACATACATTTTGTTATCCTAATTTTGTTTAAGGGTGCAGAAGGGAAGCCTGGTAAAATTGGTGAACGAGGCAAACCAGGCCCAAAGGTAACAACATGAACTCATCTCTAGCAAAATACTAATTAGAACCCTAAAACCTTACACAAAGAGAAAGACAAATTATCCGCTTCATAAGCTTTATGTTAATTTTCATGCTTTGGATATGTAGGGTGCTAAGGGTCAGCTGGGTCACCTTGGAGAAACGGGAACAGTAGGAGAGACTGGACCGCCAGGATTTGTTGGGCCAAAGGGTTCCAGGGGAACTATGGGACATACGGTAAAGTAGAACAGTAATGATGAAGACACTTTTAAAGCAGCCATTATGTGAACTGAACAAACAAGATGATACCATTCAGTGGATGGTGGGCTTGACTGTACATTGGTTACCTTCAGGGAGCTCCTGGTCGGATGGGTCAACAAGGGGAAACCGGTCTTCCAGGTTATGAGGTAAGGTAAACTATTCAAGTTTTTAAAATTTTGTCACAAGGCAACCTTAAACCTCAATGCAATTTAATGCATTAAAGAGGCTTGAAGACTTTTTTATTTAAGCAAGCCTATTCTGCCTCCACATGATTTTTATGTTGTTTATTTTTATCTTTGATTTTATTGACCACATGATTTTTATGTTGTTTATTTTTATCTTTGATTTTATTGACCACATGATTTTTATGGTTGATTTTTATCTTTGATTTTATTTGCACTGTGTAGCACTTTGAGATTTTTCTTAATGAAAAGTGCGGTACAAAATTGGATTTATTATTATTATTATTATTATAATGGCATTGTATGTGATCAACAAACAAAAAGTAGAAAGGTGTTGTGACGTAGAGGGAAAATAATTTATGATTTTTACAACTTGTCAAAAATAAAATGTTTAGATAACTCTGAGCTCAGGCTGTTTTGAAAGTTGTTAAACATTTGCTAGTGAAGAATATATTAGAATAAAATAAAAAAAAACGTTGCAAGAAGAAAGTCAAAAAAAGACTAAGACTATCAGTGGCACAGTAGTTAGCGCAAGATCCATGAACTGAGTCATCTACGTGGGCGACATTGCTGTATGTCTCCAACCCTCTCTCATCCCCCGTTTCCTGTAATCCCACTGTATTAAAAAAAGCCACTAGTGCCATAAAAACCTAACAAAAGACCATCATAAGTCCTGTTAAAGAC
This sequence comes from Cyprinodon tularosa, assembly GCF_016077235.1. Classification (NCBI taxonomy): domain Eukaryota; kingdom Metazoa; phylum Chordata; class Actinopteri; order Cyprinodontiformes; family Cyprinodontidae; genus Cyprinodon; species Cyprinodon tularosa. Next base: position 531,499 of record NW_024039718.1, on the reverse strand, counting down.
AAGCAAACAAGACATGTAAAATGTTCCTGTTTCCTTGAAACCAAAATGGAACCTTTAGAAATGGCAATACCTTGTGCAATATATAATGTGCAATTACTGTTTGGTACCCTGTGCAGTAACCTGTTTCTCTATATCTGAGTCCCAGTGTAATAACTATATATATGTCACTATGAATATCCATCTATATAGATACCCATGTAAACACCCTGTGCAATAACCCCTGTATAATGATCCTATTTAAAAAAAAAAAAAAAAAGCTGTTGCACTGTGTATATCCCATACACCTCAACGGTGAGATCAATAAAGTCAATCAATCAATCAAAATTAAAATTCCAAAATAGAATTCCAATGGGTTAAATGAAATAGTGTCAGCATTTAGGAGGGAAGAAATTATAGAAACGATAAATGGATGACTTTCACTAAATACAGGGGGAAAATGTGTCACAGACTGCAAAATCCTTGGATGGAGGTTTATCATCCAGCAGTATAATGATCCTAAGCTATAGAGCTAGTGTCTGTTTTGTTGATCCAGTTTCAGTAAAATGTGGTTCTACAAAGAATTAATTCAATGAGACTGAAAGCAAATATACATTGATGGTTTGGATGGAGATTATGGCACATTTTGTAAGGAACTGAACTATGTCACTGCTTTTGTTGTCCCTTTCTCACAGGGCCATCGTGGACCACAGGGACCCATGGGCCGTCCAGGACCAAAAGGTGAAAAGGTACACCTCATTCAATTTATTTGCAAAGTAAATCTCTTTTTCTGTTTCTCAGTCTGATCTCAGCATTAGCTGCATATGTCCCACTATAAATGGAATGGCCTCCAAGGCATTACAGTTTGTGTAAATTTACAACATTGAATTTGTCTTTGTTCAGGGTGAGCAGGGGGATGATGGGAAGCAAGAAGGTCCTCCTGGTCCTCCTGGTCTCATAGTAAGTCCCATTTAACTCATGCGTCTGTTTATTTCAATTCAAAACTAAAGCAAATCATAAATCCTGCATTTCATTTATGTATTTCCTTTTTTCAGGGGCCCCCAGGTGACAGAGGAGAGAGGGGTGAATCAGGAGACCCAGGTTACCAAGTAGGTACAATAGATTATTTTGAAAACACTTTCTTATATGTGTTGATGAAGGGTTTTAACTTTTGTTCAATGCATCTAGGGTCAAATAGGTTTGGATGGAGAAAGAGGTAGACCTGGAGCCCCTGGACAACCAGTGAGTGACACAACATTTGGTTTTTATGCACAGCTGAATATAAACAAAGAAAACACCACAGCCGTTGATGCAGGTTTTTATGGTATGCTTTAATTTACGAAAAACAAAAATGTCAATTTTAGGGCCATGCTGGATCGCGTGGACAAAAAGGACCTAAAGGTTCCAAAGGAGATCAAGTAAGGATGTAGTAAAAATATTAAATATCTGTAAGCATATTTGCAGAGTTAAGCATTTAAAATTAGGGATTAGAGATGTTTATTTTCGGGGTAAAATTTCTACTTTCTGTATCTGAGTCTTTTGATTTCAGTGCCCCATAGTCAAGGTTAAAAAAATATAGCAAAAACAACTTGAACTTTGAAACATCAGTATTGTAGTTTAGTGTCAAAAGATGATGCACACTAATCAGGTTATTGCTTTAAAGTCTGATTCAATTATGTTTACTGATGTACATATTTTTTCATGCTTTTGTAAAGCAGGACTTTTTTTGCATTTGCTGTTACAGTAGTTTTTTTTTTTAAAGTGACAGACCAGAGAACTTTTTTCACTGCTAGAGATTTATCAGGTATATGTAATGAACTTGTTAAGTTCTACACTCTCAGATACCAAATAATAGCACCATTTAAAACATTCTTCATGCACTAGCATCACAACAAAATTTAACAGGTTTATTAAAATGATGAGATGATGGAATTTAGAAAAATAGAAATAACAAAAACGATAATCATTCCTAGATCCACAGAAAATTAGTGTTATTAGAACACGATTTATAATTAAATGTATTTACCTATTTCATATTACTTTTTAATTTATTTTTTTCATTCAGGGTCAAAAAGGCAAAAAAGGACAGCCTGGACAAAAAGGAGCCAGAGGAGCTGAGGTATGTTATCAATATAATGAGATATTTCCTAATATTCTACTTTGCTTTAATGGTGATACAAATCTGGCCTGGCAGCACACGTGCTTTATGCACTTTTTCTTTTGTCAGGGTTGGGATTTTCACTAATGTGAAGTTTTTCAAACAAAACAAATAAATTATGAAAAAAATGTATGTACAACAAGTAAAACTCCATCTTTATTCAGGACATTATTTCCTTTCATTTTGATTTTGTTGTTAAAAGGACCAACTGACTGTTACTCCAAAGTATGCTACTGTATGGTGGAGCTGTCATTTTGACTTTGTTAAATACTGCAAGAGAAGGCGACTCATTCTTGTTGCTGAGATTAGACTTAATTCTAAAAAGAGAAAAAAGAAAATCCCTAAATGTTTTGATGTGTAAGATCCTATTAAACATTTTTTTATTTATTTAAAGAAAATCATTCTTATTTAAAACATTTACCAGATGGGTAATGTAGACATATGATATCTCTTTTTTTATCTCCATACAAGAAATATATAAAGTGAAAGAAATATTGCCATCTCCTTAACTTTTCATGGTGTTACACCTTGAGTGAAATTAGATTTTATATGACATTCAAACATTAAGTTGTGTGTAATTGTGCAAGCAATGTTAAAAAATATGTGAAAAAATATATATTATTCTTCACCCAGAAGAATATATACTATATACTGTATATATATGTATATGTATGTAATGATCTCTAAATGTTGGACCCAGAATTCGAGGCGAGACAGGCAGTGGGAAAGTTCAAAACGTTTATTTAAAACAAACAGGAGTGCGGGGCTGCTCGTCAGCTGCGGGGCGTGTCTCTGCAGAGATAGGAGATACAGTTCGGTGACTGGATAGTCGGGCTGATCACTACTAGGAGCAAAGTCACTGACCTGATTCAAAGTTCAGTCCGTTCTAGGAGGAAAGAGTTGAATCCAAAAAGGAGGTTAATCCCCAGGTTGCGGCGGGTGCCGCCCCCAGAGTTCCTAGAAAGAGCGGAGCAGGCGCCAGCCGACGCCGGGCAGCAACAGTGTCCTTGAGGGGGATATTGAAAGCGGGAGTCAGAAGACAGATCCAGGTTCCGAAGCCAGTAGAATCCAGGAATCAGTCCAGAAAAGATCAGACAAACGGTGCAGACAGGGGCAAGGCAAAACTCAGGATCAGAAACAGGTCAGGAAAATAGAACAGACTTCAGAAAGCTAGAGTTAATCTCACCAAACTGCTCGAATAACCTGGCGCTGATGGAAGGCAAGCACACAACATAAACCAGGTGGAAATTATGGGCTTTAATCAGCCGCCGAACCAATTAGACAGGGGAGCAAGGAGCAAAGGATAAAACCGAACCATCAGCGCCAAGATCATGACATGTATATATATATATATATATATATATATATATATATATATATATATATATATATATATATATATATATATATATATATAGTATTCAAATGAATTTGTCAGGCACTGTTTCTGTGTGAAGCATTTAATTTCACCATCTTCTTTCTCCTCAGGGTGGGGGTGGTCCTCTCGGTCCCAGAGGGGTAGTGGGTCCAGAAGGGCGTGAGGGAGTTCCTGGACAGGATGGAGTCCCAGGAAAAGATGGAAGTAAAGGCATTCAGGTGAGACTTCCTTTTAAGCCTATTCATATGTTTTACCTGTTTACACTCTGGAGTATTTAGCAGACAAAAGTATTTCAATATTTTTCATGAACTTTAATCATTTGAATATTTTGCAGACTGTTTTTCTAGCAACAATAGTCCTCAAAACAATGACTTTTTTTGATTTACCTTAAGGCAGGGACTTTTGAATGAATTGAAGTTTTGTTTCTTTCTTCCTGTCACATTCTCATTCTATAATATACAGCTGGGAATTCTTAAACATAATATCCATATTTCTGCAGGGGTTCATTGGGATTAACACCCTGTTGGATATTTAGATGCAGTCACTTTAAACCCTCATTACCTCTCTTTAATATGAATAGGGAGACCAAGGTGATGATGGAGCAGAAGGACTTCCTGGTAAGCCTGGAGGACGTGGTAAAACCGGCGTTCCAGGACTACCTGGAGATCAGGGAGGCATAGGACCCAAGGTAAGAGGAAAATGAAAAAATAAATGGAAAGTCTGGTTATCTTCATATTGGCATATTTCTTCAATGATAATCTAACCATTGGCTTGTCTACTTAGGGTGAGCAAGGTCTTCGAGGTCAAAGTGGACCATCAGGAAAAAGAGGTTTTAAAGGTGGAATGGGACTACCGGGGGCACAGGGAGACAGAGGACCTAAAGGCCAACCTGTACGTGTTAATCAGACATAGCCATTATTGTATAAACACTAAAGGCTTGGGTTATATTTTCTCCTGATAAATGAATTAGTTAAAATTCCTTTAGAGGAAATGCTTTTCTCAATTTTAATTACTTTCTGCTTAGGGAGATACAGGGGAACAAGGTTTTCCAGGAATTCTTGGAGTTTTTGGACCAAGGGTGAGTTCATAAAAAAATCTTCTGCTCTTTCTCAGTGTAAAAAAAATATAAATCCTTGATCGAAAAGTATGAATTTGATATGAAAATATATATATATATATGCTTCAGTTCTGTGTTACTATTACCTCTTTTAAGTTTATCTCAAATACACAAGGTTGACACTAGCTTCTATTTATAAATTGTATAAAGATGTTTTTAGTCCTGTCAATTTATAGAAGTGTGCTTCCATTTTCAGGGGCCTCCAGGAGACTTTGGGCCAAAGGGCATACGGGGACCTAAGGGGCCACAGGGTGCAATGGTACATTCCTTAATAATCCAGACAGCTTTCTGATGCTTTCCACTTTTCCATTTTATTTTATCATCTTCTATTTCTCTTATTAAGGGAAGAAGAGGAGTTGTGGGCCCTGTTGGAATTATTGGTCCCAGTGGAAGCGCAGTATGTATTACACCTTCTACTTCTTTAAACGTTCTTTTTTACAACATTAATCAGTGTATGATTGTATTCTAACAGGGTCCTAGAGGACAAAAAGGCAATCGTGGAGAGAATGTACGTTTTTTTAAACTTGTCTGTGGTGTATTTTAAATAGTCTTTCCATTATGCAATATATAAAAATTAAACTGCAGATATTTCCCAGGCTAAATATATGTCTATATTCTTTCACCACAGGGATTTCAAGGTCCTAGGGTATGTTTTCTACTTTCATTTTGCTTCTTCCAATTGTTAAAAATGATGTGGGTTTCAGAGATACTTTTCTGAAATCAAGGTAGTCTAAACAGCAAGCAGTGGATATTCCTCTTTTTTTTTTTTTTTTTTGCTCTATTAGGGATCTCCTGGACCTCGTGGACGTCCTGGACCTCCAGTAGGTTTCCATTTTTAACAATATTACCAAATTTGTCTGCTGCTGATGAAGACTCAATATTTAACTAACATGTTTCCTCTCCTCAGGGCCCCCCTGCAATCCTTCCTTCATTTGTAAGTCATGCTAATATACATCTATTTGCTTTGGTTCAAAATTTTAAGTCTAATTACTAAAAAGATTACTTCCAAAAGGTGACAATCAAACTGATGAAAAGAATAAACATATGATTTTTTCTCTACAGATAGATGATGGGCATTTGTTTGTTGATACACCTACTCCTGACAGGACTAAGGTTGGTAAAAGTTTTTAATTGATGTGTTAAGCAGTGCACAATCAGATCAGTTTATTTTTATACTGGTCATTTAAACATCAAGGTAGTTTACAGAACCAATCTAATCATACAGACAGGTTGGTTTTCTGTCTGAAGAAACCCAGCAGACTGCCGTCATTGATTTATAAAATTAATTCCTCCTGTTTAATTTTAGTGGCTGATTTCTAACTTCCAGTTTCTGTCCTGTTGAATTTACCTCTTGATTTGAGAAGTTATAATTTTTATTTTAAGAGATAGTAAAGATGATTTTTTAGCCGTATACATATACATTTTCAACAAGCTCCTGTCTTATTTGTGTTTTCACGTTAATAGTATTCAATTGGCCAACTATCTAAAACTTCATCAAAATAAAAATGGCATCGACCATTGCAATGAATTTACAGTAGAGATACAAAAATGAGAGATTCATTTGAAGAAAAAAAAAGACCATAACTATGAACTATTATCATCCCATCTTTGGATGTACTTTAATAGAGTCATTGCGCGACTAATTTTGACGTATTTGAAACACTGACAAAATTGCTATAAAGACCCATTAAATTTTTTTGCATCTTATGTTAGCAGTTAGTAGGGCTAGCATAAGAAAAAGGGCACTCCCTTTATTTATATTTAAGAAATGTAGATTGTTTTCTCTTAAGATTTCAATATTTCTAAGTCCAGCCTGCTCCATGACAAAATGTTGAAAACTCAAACAACACATCTTTCCCTCACTATGGTCAGCCTTCCTGTTACTTGTAAAAAGTGTTGCTCTCTTTTGCTCATGTCATATTATTAGTATGATGCTTTTATGCAGTGAAATCAAAATATTTTTTACACCAATTACGGCTCATTATTATGAGTTTTAGGCAAGTTTATTGTCAAGTTTTAGTCAACAGCTGATTTTTTTTTTGGCCCATCTCCAACTAAAAACCCTTCTGGCTATTAGTCTGTCCTCCATCATAAACCAGCAATGGATCTGCCAATGCTCGACCAGGGTACAGAGATCTTCAAGACCCTCCACTACCTCAGTAACTTGATCCAGAGCCTGAAGAACCCGTTGGGCACTCGAGACAACCCCGCCCGCATTTGCAGGGACCTTCATAGTTGTGAACAGAGATTGAATGATGGTGAGCAGGGGACATTTGTCATGCTAGCTGGAGTAACATATTTTAGTTTTTAGATCATCTTGAAAGCAAATTTGTGTTTTTTATTTTTTGTTTATCAGGTGTTTATTGGATTGACCCCAACCTTGGTTGCTCGTCTGATACAATAGAAGTCTCCTGCAACTTTACTGGTGGTGGACAAACTTGCCTTAAACCAAAAACAGTATCCAAGGTACACAAGACATAGCTGCGGATTTAATGATTTTTAAACACATGGGCAGCATTAACATAATCCCCTTATCTTCTACAGCCAACAATCGAGGTTGGTCGCGTCCAAATGAACTTTCTGCACCTCCTGAGCTCAGAGGCTATTCAGCACATCACCATCCACTGTTTAAATATCTCAGTTTGGAGGCAAGCAGAGGATCAGTTGCCTGACCATCGGTCTGTGAGATTCAAGGCATGGACCGGGGAGGTGTTTGATGTTGGAGGAGAGCTGGAGCCAGATGTTTTGGAAGATTCCTGCTGGGTAGGGTGTTATTACTTGGTTTAAAGTAATTTAGTCCTCAAGATATCATGATATCCTCATATTTGCTGACTAAATTGGAATTTTGTTTGTAATGTTGTTTTTCAGATAAAAGATGGGCGCTGGCACCAGACTCATTTTGTTTTCCATTCCCTGGATCCTACCCTGCTTCCCGTGGTTGACATCTATAACCTTCCAAAAACAAGCCCATCTTCACATTACCACCTGGAGATAGGTCCGGTTTGTTTTCTCTGAGGGCCACAATGTAGGTCCTCTTAGCTCACAGAGGAATGGACAACCTCCCATGCAAACCCCCTTTCTGCAGACAAGGAGACCAGAATGGTCATGTTATTGTGGCCTAAAACCGTCCATGTGAGAAAAACTCACTGCCTCCCCGCACCAATAACAGATACTGCTTCACAGCTGAACTCCCGTTGGACTGCAACAGAAAAGGGGGAGTAAGCAGAGAAACCAAGGTGGCGGAATTACAGGAGCAGAGGGGACCCTGTACTAATGGGCTTCTCAGAACAGCAAAAGCTTCCTTAAGCTTGTTTAGCAGGATCCTCAGATGGACGCCTGCTAAAACAAAAAAAGACCTTGCAATGTCTCCAGGACATTTTGTAGTGAAAGGAGGCCAAGTTAAGAAGTAGATGTTCGAAGTAACTTATTTTCACAACTGTATACAGTCTGTATGCTTTGTGTAATATTCAGATTTTTTCATAACACCTAAAGTAATTTGGATTGTGTAAATATAGATATATATATGCTCTAATATTGATTTTATACATGTATATCTTTTGTAAATTAATAATCTTTAAGTGCAATAGATAAAAGTTAAAAAATATTTTGCAACATAGAGCTCCAAACCAGATGCTTACATACACTGTCAAAAAGGTGCATACTGTAGCCTTTTTTTTCTGACTTACTTTAAACTAGACTAAACTTATCCTGTTAAAGCTCACTTAGGATTACCAATATCGATTGTATTTGCTAAGTGCCAGAATAAGGAGAGATTTGTTTTGGAGAAATTGTATTTACCTTGTTCAAATTCAGAAGCTTGCATATGCTATAGGATAACTGTGACTTTAAGAAATTTGCAAAGGCCCACGTTGTGATGTCTTCTTTTGCCAGCCTCTGGTAGGTTAAATTAAAGTACTTGATTTAATTGGGAAAACAGCTATGGATCAATTTTACGGTAACACCTTAACACACTGCTCTCTTGTAGGACAAAGAAAAAAATTAAAATAAACCACTAGAAATCTGACAAGATATGACAAAAGAAAAAATGTGACAAGGCGGGTTTATTTTTTAGTACATTTTCCAGATCCTAAAGCTGCCATGTTCCTTTATTCAAACAAATTACACGCAATAATAAACACTTTCAAAATGTATAAGAAAGAAATGGGTTCTAGGTCTGCGCTATGAATGTGTGTACCGCTCCGATCGCCAAAGGCCTTGTATCGATACTGAGGGAAGATGGTATCAATATCCACTTTTAAATTGTCTTGTGCTGACATGGCCTGAAATGCCGCTCTGCAAGGAAGAGGTCATTATGTCAAAACACAAAAAGGAAATTCAAGTTTGAAAATACACTGAGGGACAAATATCTTAATTTTCAAATTGAACAATGTTACGCCTCTTAATATAGATGTTATCTCAAGGAAATAAAATCATACCAAACAATAGCCATTACATTAAAGCTTGCCTGTTTACCAAATGGAAATAAAAATGTCTTGGAGAGGCCATTGCAAAGCCATGATGTCAATGCTAAAGAGAATTTTAGGCGGATGCAAAAATATGTTTGTGAGCAACACAGCCCAAAAAAGTGACACAGTTTTGTCTGGTGAAAAGAGGCCAAAATGAAGATGGAACGGGTACCCAAAGGATACTCAAAATGTTTTATCACAGTCTTGCATTTTAAAAGGTAAATCTTACAATTATAAGAAAATATATTTAAATACATACAAAAAAGAAAATCTTCATTCTGGCGTTTTAAGATATGTCTGGTTGTTTTTAAAGTCCTAAAGCTGGAAACATTAAGTGTGATTACATCACAGACAATGCAGAGGAAAGAGGTTGTATCTTTTTATATAATGTATGTAAAAAATCTGGTTTAAGCTGTAATATGGAAGGATTTTTTAATGTTGAAAGGGGCGCCATTTTACTTGCCTTTGGTGCTCATATTCTCATGGTTTTTCATAGATGAATTTATCCAGAAGCAAAGGTGGTATTTTTTATGTACTCTGAACAGAAGATATGAATTTTATTTGTTGCTGTGAGAAAAACAGTGGCCACAAGCCAAAGCCATTTACATGATGCAAATCATTACGTTTTACATGGATGCCACTGATGACTGAGAGGAGTATAGATTGACTGAGAAAGACAAGAACGGAGCTCAAGTTCTCAGTAGTGTTTTAATAAATCTTCTCTAACTGTGGAGTATAGCTTTACGTTCTTGCTTCCTCATTCACGAATGAAATCAACACAAAGTCAGCACCAATTTCATTTAAAATTAAAATAGAGCTACAGATAGGGGGCTACTCATAAAGGAGATCTGAGCCACAGATGAATGGAGAGCAGGTACAGGAATCAAAACAAAACCTCCATCTTTTATCCCTCATGGTGCTTGGTGCTAAGAACATTTCCTAAGGTGCTAATGATAGTGCTGTTATACACCACTTACACGCTGAATTATTCAACTGCTTCTAGTGCATGCAGGCTTATCAAAATAAATTAGTTTTGTACCCATTTTTCCCATTCCACTCCACTGCACTACAACCTCACCTAACCCATTCACCGTGATATAGTTTCTGAATTATATTACATTCACACTCTGTAGTTAAAGAAAACCTAATATTTTAAAATGCTTTAATATTTCTGCATTTATATCCAGCATAAATCACAGGTTTTGAAACATTTCCAAAATAAACCTTTATGTACAAAGCCCCGCTGAGCTGTATTTAATATTTTTAGCATCTATTAGATAGTTTTAGAGAGGGAAGTAATAATAATAGTAGCTGGAAACAAGTGTGTATAATTTTGTAAACCTTGCTGTATACAATGGATCCCCTCTTGCTAATTTAATGTTATTTAATTTTGTTAATGTGGTTACAGACTGCGCGGATTTCTAGTAGATAAGCAAAACTGCTCTTATTGACATTGTTATACATCTGTGCTCCCAACTGGTCTTGGAGTTTATGGGTTTTTTTTTTTTTCAAATGTGTAAATTTGGGGTTTCCAGAGAACAAATCTATTGCAATATTATTTCTTTTATTTTTCTATTTTTTTTCTTCATTTGTTTTTGTTTCTTTTATGATAACCAACCATGTACTGTACAAGAACTGTGCTCTACTATAACTAATATGTGAAAATGGTTTCTACTTTTTTGTAAATCTTTCCTTAAAATGAGCTAAGAATACCTCATCATTTTACATGAGCAAAACGTTTCTAATGCCTTCATAATTAAAACCTGTTTGGAAATATCAGCCAAATGCAGCAAGTCATCAAACTATTGATGAGATCATTTTTAATGCGGTCATCTTTGATCTGTCCGACCTTTTGTCATTGTTCATTGTATGTTCAATAAATATTTTTTAAACGGTCTATGGGTTTTTACTATTCATCTAATATTTGATATATTTTAAATACATTGCACAAAAAGCGTGCTGATCGTAAAGCCAATTAGACATTCGCCTTTTGTTTGTTTTCTCTTTTGACCTGTACTATTTTTAGACCATTGAATTTTAATACTAAATCTGAGGGTTGTTGTTCCAAGCTATTTGGGGGTTTAAAGGAAACTTATCCTAAGCAGAAATAATGTGTTGAATACAAGAGACCTGAATTATTGTAACTTTCAAAAGCATTCATATCCTTTAAACCAGAAGTCTAAAGGCCTGCAGCTCCAGGGCCACAAGTGGTTCTTTGGACCTGTAACAATGGCTGTTAATCATGGCTAAAAAGGATAAATAACCAAGTAATGGTTTTGATTGTAGAATAACAAATGGCGGTTTCAGAAAATTGAAAAATATCTGTTTTGAATATCCACAACAAAATTAAATTAAAAGAACCAACAATTTATATATATATATATATTTTTTTTCTCATTGGCTTAGGAACTGATTGTTTTACATGATTCTCCACAGATACCAACATCCAAAAACTCCATGTTTCCTCAAAACAATGCACAGAAAATATTAGTTCTTTAAAATCGCCACAAATTTACTGTGCCGCATATTTGAAAAAAAATTTCTTTTATGGTAAAGTCATAAAGAAGTATTTGCTGCTCTGTTTGACCTTCATCGATCTGGACGCAGACAAAATGGCTTTTTGGTTTTGAAAAGTTGCTTGGTATCCCATAAAATGGATCCACGTGTATAGTTGCTCCATTTCTACTTTTTTTTTTTTCTTTTTACAAATAACAAAATAAAATAAAAATAAATAAATAAAAAGACTTGGGAAAGCCTCAAAGGCTTGTTATAATAGTTAATATAGATTGGTGAATTAAAAGTATCACACAGACCAAGGATCCCACCAGACAGATTAGGGATAAAATTGCTTAAAATCTTAAAATAATCAAAAATGAGGGGTTGCAAAGCGTCAGTACCACTGAGGGCACTATAGAAAAAAAAAATCTAAAAAAGTACATCTGCTTAGGCTGCAGTGAACATTTACACCACACGGTGTCGCTGATGATATTTCAACATTATTTAAACAACTTCAGATTGGCCTGCTGTTTACACCAACGTTTATTTGTTTGACCTAGACTCTACCCTCCTCACAAAACTGTCCACATTACATATTCATGTAATCTGTCTTTATTCAACTGTGTATTAAACATTTTTATAGACTAATAACTAATTATGCTGTAACATACCCCATTAACCACACAATCAAGGAGCATTTCAATTTTAACATGTACCTACACACGTTTAATGTCTAAATGAAGGGAAAACAGACAAAGTAGCTATTAAACTTTAGCATAATTTATTTCAAATATATCTTTTGTTTTTCTGGCTAGATTTCATGTATCAATATTTACAAAAAAGGATTTATACGAACTGTTTATTTTATTAAAGTATGTCGTTCTTATAGTTTTCATTTAACCACAAACAGTGACGTACCCAGTAGGGAGATTTCAACTGGAAGAATTTATTTAAAAATGACAGCAGGGATATTTTTGAGTCTCACTTCCCTCCCTCGAGTGTTTGCTTTGACCAATGGCTCTTTTTCCACTATACACCCAGCTCAACGCCACCTTCCCAACAGTTGGTAATGTTCTAATGGCTGTAATAACAGAAAATCACTGCGCATTTGCACATTAATAAATACATATATATTTAAGAGAATAGAACATTTACAACATATAATGGGTTCCCGCAATTGTAGGTGAATTTATTTCACCTCTTTAAATGTGAAATTGGGACCCTTTTTACAGTAGTTTAAAAAATTCCCACAGCACCCAAAAGCGTCACGAGGTTTCAACGTGCACAATGGTGACGTTGCCCATATCATTATGGCGGTAGCCTGAACTGTTTTGAATTCTTATCTGCTTTTCGAAGTTTAAGCCGCGCCTGGAGGGAAAGGTGAAATGATTTGCTGGTAAACACGTTAAATAATCTGACCGCTATGATGGATTCTGTCGTTGGGGACGACGTGACGCTTCCCGTCGATATCAACGGAAGGTAAAAAAAAGTGAAACAAGAAAAGCTAGCAAGCTGCTGCTAGCTTAGCATGTCAAGACCGTTGTTTTGTTGTAGCTAAAGCTTACTACAAAGTTGTAAAATAACGCCGCATTCACTGTCACTTAGTTGGTATTTATTTAGGCATATTGAGTTGTTTGTAATGGGTATTAAATTAGCCTGTATTTTTTTACACCTCTTTTTGTTGGTGACCTTTTTTATACCTTTTACTGGTGATATTTTATAAAGTATTATCAAGTCTTATCCAGCTTTAACGTCTGCTTAAGGCTAGTTGACATATCACGTAGTAATATACGGTATTAAGTACATTTTTGACGAAGCATAGAAAATAAGTTTAAAAAGTGTCTGAATTTAACTCATCTATAATGCCTCCTACCTAAATTGTGCTGCAATTTTATTATTACCAACACAGAAGGAGGGAACGAATTAAGCATAGCGTGTAATTGCTCGGTACGTAAGATATAAACTGTGTTTAAAAGAAATTAGAGGTCGTCTCCATGTGATTGGATGATGTTGTAAAATGACTATGATGGTAGGGCGGCTTTTGAGCTGTCATTCAGGGTGCAATAAAGCGGAAATTATGAGCCAATGTGCTCCGACTGTGGCTGCGACGTCTCTCTGCAGCCTTCATGCAAGAAGGGCAGTTATGCTGTGTTTATTTTCAGTTTGTTTCTTTCCCACGCTTGCTTTCCGCCTCCGAAGATTGTGATTTTGGAAGGTAAACGTACTTTATTACAGCTTTCTTACGGGATGGAGGTTGTTAAAATAGCTAGTACATAGCTTTTCCTGTTCCGCTTTGAAACTAGTTATAGCATCTTTGCTGTTTGGTCTTCACATGCTTTGGTTGTTAGTTGTTTCACCTTTACGTGACTGTCCAGCTGTGGTGTGTGTTGGTGTGTGAGAACGAGCAGCCATCCAGGTGGTAAGCGTGCCTCAGTAATACAAGATGTCAGCTGATATGTGTGGTTTGGTGTGAGTTACTTTCTGTCTACTTCTGAAATCTGATTCTCGTTGCTCTTTCAGTTTTGTTAAAAATATGAACTTTTATGCGGATGGGTCATTTAAATCTAGCTGTTGTTTCATTTTAATAGTCCTAAATTTTTGAATTGTTTGCTGCTTTTACGTTTGATATCTGAAGCTGAAAAGAGAAAAAAAGAGGAAGTCACTGTTTACAGAATCTTGCATTGTTTCCACTGGAAGGGTTAGCATGTATGTAACATTGACAAAACACTGAGTAATCACAGTGTCCTCTTTATATTTTTAGTTTCAGTAGTGGATTTTTTTGTTGCTTTGTTAAATATTTTTAAGATTAGTATGAATTTTCATGTTTCAGCTGCTCTCATTGTAGAGGATTGATTTTTTATTTACACAGGAAGACGCTGCTTGGCATGTGAAACCTCTTGTGATGCAATGAGGCTCAGTCAGCTCAGTGCTTTTGGAGGAATATTGTGTTACAATGGACATTGGTAACTGTTGTTGATTAGCTCTCATATTTTTTCTATGGGTCAAACCTGAATTAAGATAGGGGCGTGTTATGATGGTTTCACCCTGAAACTATAGATTATTTAAAAACATTATGTGTTAGTCATAATGAAATTCCTAACAAACAGAGATGGAAAATAAAATTAATAAAACTAGAATTATATCATGTACAAGTAGAGATAATTACAGAATGTATTTACAGCCCTTGTACCTTTTAATATCATGTAATGTTAAAGCCACTAAGCTTTTCTTTTTTCTTTTTTTTTTTTGTTGGGATGATATTTAAATATTATTGTAGTTTTTATACAAATAAAGTTGAAAAATGCGGTGTGGCTCAATATGAAGCTGTGTTGTTCAGTTTCCCTGGACCCAGTTAACTCTAAATTATGATACTGACACCACCATGTTTCCGCCATGGGGAAGGTGTGTCCGGCGTAGTGTGCAGCGTTAGTTGTCTGCTAAACATAGCCCTTATATTATAGCTCAAAGGGGTGAACATTGGTTTTATACAATCAAAGCTCCTCATTTGTTGGGTTCCTAAAATTATTGAGGATATCTGATATGTTTGCACTAAAGGGAGACATGTGCACCTATCATATTGTGCTTGTGTACCCTCTACAATTTTGCAAAGTCAGCAAAAATGAGATTTTCCGTTCGCTTGGTTTTAACAATGTTCCATTTTCTTTTCTTGTTGTAGTAAAGACCAGATTTGTGGGGTGAATGACTAACAGTCATCCTGTTGACAGATTCTCATGGTCCAGCTTTGGATCTCTACAGCTCGTTCAGGTTTCCATTGATTATTGGCTGCTTTTATGACTAAAGTCTTACCTGGTCTGCTAAATCCTTTGTAAAAAAAAAAAAATAGAATAACAATATTATCAACAAGGGATTACGTAGCATCAAATCTGACTTTGAGAAGTAGTTGGGTTTTATTGGATTATATTTAGGGGTATATTGGGTGGAATACAGTACATGAGCATGCAGGACTTTTCAGGATGTTACTTTTCAGACCTTTCTAAAAAGTTTTCATTTCTTATTCCACTTAGTGATTATTCACTACCTTTTTGTTTTGGTCCATAAAATCTCAGTTAAATAGGTTGAGTTTGTTTGGCTGTATTGTGAGAAACATGTGAAAGGTCAAGAATACTTTAGCAATTCAAGAGGAGTTTGCAGAGTCTATATTCAGTTTCATTTTGTCATTAGATAAATGTTGTTGTTTTTTCTAAAAATAAATTGCAATAATAATAATAATTGAGTATAAATTGTTGTTTTTCTTGCTTTATATTAAGTAAGTGGAGCAGTCGGATTGATGTTTATATGGGATTTGCACTGTTTATGATAAAGGTCAGAGCTTGGTTGGGCATCTTTGTTATATAAAGCTAATTTTCCTTCTTTCTGAAATAATTCTTTAGAAATCAGCCATAAGACATGTAAATGATTTGTGTTGTCCTCCTGTTTACTGAAGTGACCGTTGCTTTGTGCTTTGTTCTGGGTTTGTAACATCACTGTCCGTTCACTGTGTGATGCTTTGCTGGTCTTAGGCCACAGTGCTCTGCTTGTCTAGCAAATGAAAGCTCCTTCCAACCTCTAAGTTGACAGGGTTTTTTTGTGTCCTCCGGCTGTGAATACAAAAGCCCTGCTGCCTCTGGAACATGATGTCACTTACACACAAATCCCTATTATTGCATCTTCTATGCATCCTGTCAAAAAGTCAATTCCTTTCTTGCAACTTGACCAAAATGCTAAAGATATCAGCATAGACAGAATGTAATTAAATTTTTCATTTTATTGCTAGCTATCAGAGCTGTATTAATCTGTTTTTTTGGAACCCACTCATAGAGACATTTGGCAACTCACACATACATACACAGAAAGAGTCTAAGCTGGAGTGAATGTAAATGAAGCGGAGTCATTCCTAAGCTATTTATGGAGTGTCCTTGGGGCTCAGTGGAGCTAGCCACTATGAGTATTACATGAACAACATTTCGTAGTATTTATTGTATAAACAAGTGACATTTTTCTTTCAGGGATTTTTCTTTGCTATATCATTGTAATTTCGGGAAACAAAAACAGTTGTAACAGTAAATCTATATTTGCTTGAGAACAGTATAAGTGTCGATTAACAAATTAATGTTTTATTCCAGCTGCCGACTTCCAGACTCCATAAATGCAGCGGAATATTCTTCAGACGGCATGACAGGTAGAGTAAAAATCTATTTTTGTACTCCCTGTTTTTGTTTTCCTGCCCATGTGTGCGATTCTCATGTGTATTAATTAATTCTGCTTTTAATTGTGGATCCCTCCTACAATATAATCTCCCAAATCCTTAACAAGCGACTAACAAGCTGATGGTAATCAGCGTACCCTCTTTTTCATAATATATATTTAATAATCCTCTTGTGTGTTAAAAGTTAGCAGACTTTTATACAACAGATTTAAGTTTATTGTACAGACTTTCAGCAGATTGTTTGATGTTAATGGTTAAACTGTTTTCTTTCGTATATTTTATTCTTTTACTAAAACATACGTTTTAGTGACTTTTGTTCTCCGTCACTTAATGTCACATGTAAATCTGTTTTCTGTGATTGTGGTTGAAATAAAAATATTCTTTGGAGGATAGTCAATAAAAGTATGCACTTCTCCATTTTGATAACTTTCAGCAAAATAAATCTCTAACCAAATCTGTCAGTGTTTGCTTGTCAGATGATAACTTCAGACAAGTTCAGTCTTATTTGTTTGAAGCATTCCTCTTGTAGATGGACTGTTTTCTGTTGTTTCAGGACATTGGTATTTGTTTGGACGAAGTTTGTAAAGCATAACAGCAGGACATTTGCATTTGTTTCGCTGCTGTTTTGTTTAGTAAAATTGTTATGGGGGGGGTGTTACTCCTTTAAGAACATCTTCTTACTATCTTTACAGAAGGTTCCACATTGCATATTGATGCAACCGAAATTATACCCTCAGAACTATTCACTTTTGATAAAAAAAAAAAAAAATGTCAATTTATGATTATCTTTTGCTATAGTTGTAAAACTCCTTCAGTATAACATTTTTAGAAATTTAGACATACACTATATTGCCAAAAGTATTTGCTCACCCATCCAAATTATTGGAATCAGGTGTTCCAATCACTTCCATGGCCACAGGTGTATAAATTCAAGCACCTAGGCATGCAGACTGTTTTTACAAACATTTGTGAAAGAATGGGTCGCTCTCAGGAGCTCAGTGAATTCCAGCGTGGAACTGTGATAGGATGCCACCTGTGCAACAAATCCAGTCGTGAAATTTCCTCGCTCCTAAATATTCCACAGTCAACTGTCAGCTGTATTATAAGAAAATGGAAGTGTTTGGGAACGACAGCAACTCAGCCACGAAGTGGTAGGCCACGTAAACTGACGGAGCGGGGTCAGCGGATGCTGACGCGCATAGTGCGAAGAGGTCGCCAACTTTCTGCAGAGTCAATCACTACAGACCTCCAAACTTCATGTGGCCTTCAGATTAGCTCAAGAACAGTGCGCAGAGAGCTTCATGGAATGGGTTTCCATGGTCGAGCAGCTGCATCCAAGCCATACATCACCAAGTGCAATGCAAAGCGTCGGATGCGGTGGTGTAAAGCACGCCGCCACTGGACTCTAGAGCAGTGGAGACGCGTTCTCTGGAGTGACGAATCGCGCTTCTCCATCTGGCAATCTGATGGACGGGTCTGGGTTTGGCGGTTGCCAGGAGAACGGTACTTGTCTGACTGCATTGTGCCAAGTGTAAAGTTTGGTGGAGGGGGGATTATGGTGTGGGGTTGTTTTTCAGGAGCTGGGCTTGGCCCCTTAGTTCCAGTGAAAGGAACTCTGAATGCTTCAGCATACCAAGACATTTTGGACAATTCCATGCTCCCAACTTTGTGGGAACAGTTTGGAGCTGGCCCCTTCCTCTTCCAACATGACTGTGCACCAGTGCACAAAGCAAGGTCCATAAAGACATGGATGACAGAGTCTGGTGTGGATGAACTTGACTGGCCTGCACAGAGTCCTGACCTCAACCCGATAGAACACCTTTGGGATGAATTAGAGCGGAGACTGAGAGCCAGGCCTTCTCGTCCAACATCAGTGTGCGACCCCACAAATGCGCTTCTGGAAGAATGGTCAAAAATTCCCATAAACACACTCCTAAACCTTACAAAAACTTGGCTGTAGCAAGAGGATTATGTGAGCATTAAGGAGGCAACTCCCTCTAGATATTTACATTTTTACATACCCAGAAATTCTGGGCAAGGAGAAGTAGCAACAATCTTTCAGTCTGACTTAATGAATACTCCAAACTCAGTTAATATTTACAACTCTTTTGAACATTTAACCTTTAGTTTCCCTCATCCAAATTGTAAAGCAGCAAAACCTCTTCTTTTTGCAACTTTTGTATTTTCCACCAGGTCCTTAGATGAGTTTTTAGAGTTTCTAACTGATTGAATGTTAAGTACTGACAATGTCATCATAGTGGGGGATTTTAACATCCATTCTGACATTGAAGGTGATAGCTTAAATTCAGCATTTAATCCTATCTTAGACTCAATTAGTATTATTCAAAATGTGAATAGTCCTATGCATTCTCATCTTCATACTTCGGACCATGAGTTAGACACCTTGGCTACTTTTAATGCAGTTTTAAAACTTTACTTTTTGACAAAGCTTACAGTATAGTTAGAGTGGCTCAGGTTATCCTGAGCTATCACTAAAGTTATGCTGCTATAATCTTTGACTGCTGGAGGACATATTTTCATCATTCTGCTTAATTCTATCTCTGTTCTCCCATTCTGCAGTAATTGTCCATTCAATCTCTAACGTCATGCTCTTTCGGGTTTTTTTTTTTTTATCATAGTAGCTTCATCTGGTCTGTTCCTGTTTGGCTGTGACACCATCCTGGAAAGAAATGTTAGATGTGCTGCTGCCATCAACACCTTTTTTTACAGATATTGGAGCTTGGCCTGTTTGTTTCACTGTAGTCTACAGTTAGTCACTGTAGACTGTGACTAACTGTATTTGCTCCCTTTCATCCTCTGACATGGGAGCTGGCTCGGAGCTCATCTCCTTGGCTGTGTTTCCAAGGTGGGGCCGCCAGTTGAGCTGGTTGATAGTTACCTTTTGTATCTCTGCTTCTTTCTGTATGTCTGCCTCTGTCTCCTTTAACCCCAGATGGCCTTGGCAGATGGCCGCTCACAGTCAGCCTTGTTCTGGTTCTGCTGGAGGTTTCTTCCTGTTAATAGGTAGTTTTCCTCTCCACTGTCACTAAAAGCATGCTTGGTGTGAGGGTTTGCCTTTGAATCAATTAGTTGATGGAATAAGCTGGTTTTCCTTAGATAGAAAACTTTGAACCAATCTGACTGTTTGATCTGGGTGAATGATCCATTTAAAGTGCCTTGAAATGGCATGTGTTGTGAATTGGTGCTATATAAATAAACTGAAATGGATTTAAATAATAATTATTTGAGGAATATAAGATATTAGATCAAGATTTGGCTTTAGAAATATCAAATGACTGTGACTGAAGATGAGTCATGTAGGTTCCCTTCAGAAACAGTATATAGGTCCTTCTAAAAATATTAGCATATTGTGGTAAAGTTTATTATTTTCCATAATGTAATCATCAAACTTGAACATTCATATATTTTATTTGCACATTAACTGAAATACACTATATTGCCAAAAGTATTTGCTCACCCATCCAAATTATTGGAATCAGGTGTTCCAATCACTTCCATGGCCACAGGTGTATAAATTCAAGCACCTAGGCATGCAGACTGTTTTTACAAACATTTGTGAAAGAATGGGTCGCTCTCAGGAGCTCAGTGAATTCCAGCGTGGAACTGTGATAGGATGCCACCTGTGCAACAAATCCAGTCGTGAAATTTCCTCGCTCCTAAATATTCCACAGTCAACTGTCAGCTGTATTATAAGAAAATGGAAGTGTTTGGGAACGACAGCAACTCAGCCACGAAGTGGTAGGCCACGTAAACTGACGGAGCGGGGTCAGCGGATGCTGACGCGCATAGTGCGAAGAGGTCGCCAACTTTCTGCAGAGTCAATCACTACAGACCTCCAAACTTCATGTGGCCTTCAGATTAGCTCAAGAACAGTGCGCAGAGAGCTTCATGGAATGGGTTTCCATGGTCGAGCAGCTGCATCCAAGCCATACATCACCAAGTGCAATGCAAAGCGTCGGATGCGGTGGTGTAAAGCACGCCGCCACTGGACTCTAGAGCAGTGGAGACGCGTTCTCTGGAGTGACGAATCGCGCTTCTCCATCTGGCAATCTGATGGACGGGTCTGGGTTTGGCGGTTGCCAGGAGAACGGTACTTGTCTGACTGCATTGTGCCAAGTGTAAAGTTTGGTGGAGGGGGGATTATGGTGTGGGGTTGTTTTTCAGGAGCTGGGCTTGGCCCCTTAGTTCCAGTGAAAGGAACTCTGAATGCTTCAGCATACCAAGACATTTTGGACAATTCCATGCTCCCAACTTTGTGGGAACAGTTTGGAGCTGGCCCCTTCCTCTTCCAACATGACTGTGCACCAGTGCACAAAGCAAGGTCCATAAAGACATGGATGACAGAGTCTGGTGTGGATGAACTTGACTGGCCTGCACAGAGTCCTGACCTCAACCCGATAGAACACCTTTGGGATGAATTAGAGCGGAGACTGAGAGCCAGGCCTTCTCGTCCAACATCAGTGTGCGACCCCACAAATGCGCTTCTGGAAGAATGGTCAAAAATTCCCATAAACACACTCCTAAACCTTGTGGACAGCCTTCCCAGAAGAGTTGAAGCTGTTCTAGCTGCAAAGGGTGGACCGACGTCATATTGAACCCTATGGATTAGGAACGGGATGTCACTTAAGCTCATATGTGAGTCAAGGCAGGTGAGCAAATACTTTTGGCAATATAGTGTATCTTAATTTACATTGGAATATGAGAAAGGTTATATCTTTATTGAATACAATTATATTATTATACAAAGTGATTTTGAATTATTGTCCAGCCCTATCTACAAGGCATCTTGAGTAAAGCATTACATCTTATTTTGTTTGGCACGTTAAAGAATTTTAGAGCTGCGTTTGTGTTTTTAGGCTTGCTTAACACTTGTCAAGAGTGTTAGTTATGTCTAAATATTAAGCAGCGTTTTATATTACTTTATTTTCAAATAACATTGTTTGTTGTTTATCTACCAAGGAGAACTTGTCTATTTGCCCTAATTCACTGATCATGGTGTTTTAATTGACTGGCAGAAAATCCATAAATAAATGCCCACTTATTTGCCTTGTTAAATAATCTAAGTTAAAGAAATGTATGTAAAGCTATAGATTTTTAAATAAAAAAATCTGAAACTTCTACTATACAGTGTTTACTTTGTACTTTTTTAGCCTGAAAATAATGGAGCGACCAGAAAGCAATCGCATTGTTGCTTTGCTTATATATCAACAAATTGGAATCTTGAACAGTAGCAAATATTGTATGCATTAGATACTAGGGCTGGGCGATATAGAAAAAAAGCTTATCGATAAAAAAAAATGCATATTGATCGATATCGATAATTATTGAAAAGATTTGAAACCATATTTTATGTGCAGCTCTGCCTGGACTTTTTATAATATTGCTAAATGATTTAATTTTAATAAAAAACACAAACACAGATTTCGAATTAAATCTTTATTTAACCAACTTTTTTAACCATAACAGAATTGTTTTAAAGAAAAATAACTTAAGAGACCCAAGTTATGTCATTAAATACTGACAAAGAATAAACTAAAGTGACCAGAAAAGTGACCAAAATAAATATAACAAATAAATAAATAAATGCCCCCCCACCGCCGCCCCCGTTTCCTGCTTTAACCTGAGTTATTACTTTGAAGTTTCTGGCCCCTCAGTATTTTTATCTGAATTGTTAGAACTACGTGGGAAACTGCCCAGAACTGAAAATATATATATATTTTCCAAAGATTCCTCGGAGGAGAGCCGCACCGGGGCCTAAACAGCTCGTAATCCTGCGGCTGTGAGCGGCTGAGATGATAAAAAAAAGTTGGTTTCGTTATCAGACTGGTTTTCACTGGTTCCCGACACATTTTCCAGATGACTGTGGTTTGTTTTTGGTCCGACTTGCCATGACCGAAATACTGCCAGACTGCCGAACAACAGAAACCTTTCTTTGAAACAATTTCCTCCGCCTCTCCTTGCTGCATCTTCATGTGCTCTGTGTTGTGGTTTGAGAGGGCGGCGCTTGGTGACGGCGTGCCTGGGTCTGCGATTGTGATTGGTTGGGAGGAAGCAGTGACTAGCATAAACCTACATGCTAGGCTACAATGAGAAGGAAGGAAAACTGCGTTTCTTTTTTATCGAACTTTTATCGACCCTCTTTTTTTCTATTGCGCCACACATCTATCGATCAATATATATCGTTATTGAATTATCGCCCAGCCCTATTAGATACTATATGATGGTTTGTCATTAGAACTTGGAGCCTGAGAATACCACTGCTATCAACAGTATCTGTATTAGTTAGTGTGTACTCACATTAGAGGTGAGTATTGGCATGAGTGTTGCGATTCGATACATGTTGCGATACTTGGGTCACAATACGATATTATCACCATATTGCAGCATCACTATATATTGCCATATTTTCCCCAGCTATCAAAATCAAATGATGAGATAAAACAGCAAGTGCTGTATATTTTAATCAGAAAATATTGATTAGGTATTATTATCCATGTTGTTTGGGGTTTTCTTCCACTGTGACTGCCTCAAATACAGATTTGGTGCTGCACGCACAGTTAAAGGGCTCCACAGTGCTTTCTGCCAGAGTGGGGGTGCAGAGGTAGCCCATTTTCCCATCAATGTTTTATGTAACCATTTTTTTTTTTTAAATCGATACTAAGAAGTGAAAGATCGATATTACATTGGGCAGCCGAATATCACGATATATCGCCAAAACGATTATTTCCCACACCCCTAACTCACATATCCATCAACTGGGCAGCAATATCAGAAAGCCTCTGTAGCTTTAGCATGTATGTATTCTTTTTTTACACTTGATCATGAACTCTTTCTTCTCCCACCCCATATAACGTGTTTCTCCTTCTTTACTCATTATACACATGCACAATATTTTCCTTCTGACCGTGTGGTCTTGTTATGTTAGCAATATTTAGAACCATTTGTTTATTAGTAAATTTTACAGAAAAAAATACAGAGAAATTACAAATTAAGCTAGCAGGGCATAATAATCTAATTTAAAAAAAACATGGCACAGAAATTTGTTCAGTCGTAGAATGTGAATAGGCCTCTTTAAGATAAACTAGAGATGTCCCAATCCAGGTTTTTGCACTTCCGATCCGATACCGATATTTTTTTTGGACTTCCGATCCGATACCGATACTGGCGGATACCAGCCTATTCGGGCATGAATTTAAGTTTAAGTTAAAGTATTTAGCCTTAGTTGTAAGATTCATGTTGAAAAGGGTTTTAGTACTCTTGATAACATCTAGCCAGCTAAATTAGGTGAGATTGAATAAAACACAATGACTGGTAACAACAAACTTACCTGTTTATTAACATATAAACACAAACTGGGCAAAATTATGAATAGCAATCTGAAATTGCACAGTGAACAGTAAAACCGTAAACAGTTAAAGGTGCAAGTATTACTGTAAGTTTTAATAAAAATGCAAAACAGACAAGAGTGGAAAATAGTCTATTAACTTAGAATCAGGACTCTACTCTTGAAAAAAGACACTGCTTAAAAAAAAAATCAGTGCAAATAATAGTTACACAAAAATGCCTTATACTCCCCAATGTCCTCCACACCTAGTCTCCATCTACACATCGTGCTGGATAAAATAATCCCACACGGCTGACATTTTTCCCGCTATCTTCCAATTCACCTGTTTTAATGGTTAGGCCGGGAGACAGACCCAAAAAGACCTGTGGGTGTGTTGAAGGTGTTCTGGAAAATGCGGACCGGATTCGTGGAACACTGGCGCAAAATAGTGGAATAAATCGTTTCAATCAGCGAAACTGGAAAATACGGACCGGATCTTTAAAAAAAAACTGGATCGGCAGTCTGGATCGGCATTTTTACATGCCTTGCCGATACGCATTTTTTTGCCAATATCGGCGTCCGATCCGATACGTGGATCGGATCGGTACAAGCCTAAGATAAACCTCTATTAATTACATTTTTAGATTGTTATAAAGCCTACAATAAAATATTTACATTGACTTCTGGACAAGTATGAAAATAGTAAAATGGTCAATTCCTAAAGACTCTTTTTAAGACTTTTTTTTCATTTGAACATGAACCATGCTTTGTTCCTCATAGTATATAAATTATAGAAAAATGTTTTCAAAAAAATATTAATTTTTAAGGATATCTTGGATTTCATTCATTATCAACATGGCTGGTGCTAATATGGCTGGGTCAGTTTTTTTTTTTATTGCAGAAACCCGAAGAAGTCTTCAAAAAATTTGTGTATTTTAACTTAATGGTATGGTGGAAGATTTTCATGAATTTTTTGAAAGACCTGCCCTCTCCACTTTAAAAAGAAAATGCGTGTGTAAGACCATGCACAAACCCATTTCTCCTCGTGCAAGCTCTGTTTAAAAGTTCTTTTGTGCCGTTGGTCACGTAACTCCTCCACTACACGGTACCTGCTCCATCTTTGTTATTAGTCGATGCTGTCAGGTAGTGACAGTGGGCTGCTATGACGGCAAATCCCATAATGCTTGGCGAGGAAAGCTCTCTGCGCAAAGCATTCCAGGATATATCTGCCTCTTCTGAGGGCTTTCTTTTCTTCTCACACACTTCATAGACACTTACAGCCCTCAACCATTTTCAAAGAACCATGTTGAGAAAGGTGAGCTTCAATGACTGTCTTTCTGAAACCTTAGCTCACTACAGATATGCACCACAGAGTGCGCATGCGCAGAAAAAGATAGATAACGGGAAGAGCAGTAGGACATCCTTACGTAAACATATCACCTGAATGATTGACAATTAGGAGGACCACTTATTGAGCTGATCCACCCAGAAATAAAAGATTGTCCTCTATACCTTTAACGTTTGATAAAAAAAAAAAAAAAAAAAGTTAAATCCATGCTTACACAAAAATAAAAAACATAGAGAAGTTATGTGAAATCTAGGAACATATGTACTAACACTGCAAATAAGAGAATGTTTGAGGTACACATTCAGAGTCTGCCTTCTGCTGAGCAGGAGCAAATCCTGAGTCAAGAGTCAGAGTTGGGAAATGTGTTGTTGTCATACTGTTATATGATCAGCTGCTCACTGCTTCATTTGGCTCAAACAGGGAAGCTCTCCAAAAGTTGTTTCCCCTCTGGTGAATCTGTACTAAAAAGAAACAACCCTTTCTCTTTTGCTTTCTTTCTTTCTCTATAAATAAAGGAGGATAAATGGGATACCTTTCTGTTTAAACTTAATGGCTTCTCTGTGTTACAGATTCTGTTCTAAAATGTTTATCTTAATGTGGTAAAAGATGTGTCGTTTATGTTTCTCAGCTCCATCCTTTCCTGATACGATGTCCCCTATCAAGGCTCTCACCATGAAGGACTATGAGAATGTGAGTAAAAGAGCAACTTTAAATTTTATTTCTTACATTTAGGCTTACTGTTGGTGAAAAGGTGTTGCACTAATTGGGGAATTGTTGCCAGATGAGAAGCTCTGTTAATTCCAGGTTAGAAATAACACTTTACCCCACTGCTATAAAACCAGTTATGAACTTCAGTTCCACAGTTTGTTATAAACCAAGAAATTCCATTTATGGACATTTGGTGATGAAGCATGTGTGTAGGAGGAACAGGAGGGGGTTTGAGGTGGGCTTAACTCTGCATTTCAACATTTGAATGGAATGCATGTTCAGGTTTTAGGCACGTGCTGTCTACTAGTTGCATGATTAGAGATTTTATAGAGTGGTCCAGATTTCTAACTCCTCCCTTTAACTGTGCTCCCCAACCCCCACTTACCAGATGTATGCTGCTCTGACCCTCCAGCACAATGATGCACAGTCTGCTAGACACATACAAGCCTCCCTTCATTTTGAAAATAACCATCCTCATGCCCCCTGTCTGAATTGATGTAAATTTACTTTGTTCAGAAATACTATTTCCAAGATTTTACTTATCTGGGGAATGTGTTGCCACATGAATGTTTTTTAAATGCATTTAAAGGTTTAATGAAATATCTCTATGTTTAACAGCAAATCACAGCTCTGAAGAAAGAGAACTTTAATCTCAAGCTACGCATTTACTTCATGGAGGAGCGCATCCAGCAGAAATGTGATGACTCCACAGAAGACATATTTAAAACGGTATTAAATTTATTTTATATTAAATAAAATGTCCTGTGGGAATCAGGCAAGCTATTACTGTTGTGTCTTATTGCCCCCCTGTAAATGAGTTTGGAGCATTAGATCCAAAAATAATCTAGATTAAAGATCCTAAAGTTATCTAATGGGATTTTAAAGTCTTTTTATCTGGATTATATGCCCTTAGTCTCATTAGTGGAAATGCACACGTCAGAGTTTCCTGTCTCACATCGCCTTTGGGTTTTCTTTAAAATCTGAATTGCTGGCTTTAAATTTAACTGATTATAAATAGTTTTTTAAGGAAAATGCAGCTTATCTTTTAGAGGTAGTTTTGGAATCCATGTGAACACGAGTTAAAAATTTTCACATATAGGTTATATACCTAACCTCTATCTGATATAAATTGGACTCAAAGAACATGCTATTGGTTGATGTAGCTATAGATTGAAAATAGTTAGAGATGGGGTCTTAGTCTGATGTCTGCCAGAATCATCTTTATGGTTTGAAATTATTTTAGCTTCATCCACAAATTGCATTGATTTTCTTTGGAAAATATAAAATAATATCCAGTTTGGTCATAAAACAGCACAGATAGCAGGTTAAGAGTTTAGACTAATAACAACATAATGCTGTAGATTTTCTGTGCTTTTTCACATTCAGCTTGTTCTTTACAAAGTGCTCATTCTTTATAGAACATAGAGCTTAAAGTGGAGTTGGAGTCCATGAAGAGAGAGCTAGCTGAGAAACAAGAGCTGCTAGTGTCTGCATCGTAAGTATCATTTAGCTGTCTTGTCCTTTAAGGTCAGATATACAGTATTTGAGTGGTTTCTGAAAAGGGCACTGTTTAAGTTTTAAAAACTGATTTTTTTTTTTTTTTTTTTTTATTACCGGTAATTAAAAATTTATTGATTTCTAATTATTTGAAACTAATTATACAATTAATTATTTTCTTATAAATCTTAAAATCTTCTATGTTTATCCTAGTAAAGCATTGGAAAGTCTGGCTGGTCGAGAATCAGGAGAACCCCAGCGAGTCAGAGAGCAAGCTCAGAGGGAGATGGATGCATTAAGAGATGGTTTCAATAAAAGAATAGCAGAACTGGAGCAGGTAAATATAGTAAAGACTTGCTAGTAAAGTTAAGATTTACTAGCTTTCTTGTACTTTTCATGTACAAGAAAAACCTTCCCATGATTGCAGCTATAGATCTACAATGTGTTCAGTTGCATTATTTCTTAAGCACTTTTTCCAGATCAATATTAGTTTTGCCTATAAAAATCATTAGTCTAGGAAATGTAATGTAGCATAAAAGTTGCATCTGTTTGCTTTTTTCAGTATTTGCAGGCAGCTGAAGAAGAGGTTGGAAAGATGGCTGCCATTGCTGAACAGGAAAAACTAAAGAGTATAAAGATGGAGAAGCAACTTCAGGCTGTTGCTTTAGCAGGTGGCAACAGCCCTTTGTCTCTCCCAAATCCAGTGCAGGATTTACAGCAAGCCCTACAAGTCAAAGACAAGTAAGAACAAAAATCAGATCAAAGAACTTGAAAGAATTGTGTTTAGTGTATATAGCAGTTAATAGTGATTATTAGAGTATACTGTTGAATAGTCTATCTACCAGTCTTATATATTTTTCATGCATCAGTTTGCCATTAATCCTGGACCTGCAGGCCCTTTCAAGAAGTCATAGGAGAGGACATTTAAGACCAGGTCGCATAAAGAATGCTGGCAAAAAGGGCTGCAACTGACGTTTGTCAACAACCGTTTTTTTAGATCAATGATCTTGAGTAGGGCTGAATTAATCAGATTAATCGAATATTGAAAACATTCTTAATTAATTTAATAATCGATTAATCATTAACTGGAGTATAGAGAATGATAATAATGCCTTTAGCTGACAAAGTGATCCACCTAGAGCATTAATTATACCAAAATTGTAAAAAAAAAAAAAAAAAAACTTTGTAAACAGTTTGCATTTAAGATAAAATCTTTTTTGTCTGTTAATCTGCTCCATCCAGATCTCCTTATTTGGAAAAGCTTTATTTTCACTTGGTTTAATTTAGCAAAAAATATTCTTTATAGAACCTTTTGCTATCCGATTATTTATCAATTAATCGAAAAAAATAATCAACAGATTAATCGATTTGCAAAAAATGTTGTTGGATGTACCCTTAATCTTTAGAGAAGATTTTATTCAAAAGTTAGAACCAGGTGAAGCTGGAACTAAGTCACTTGAGGAGATCTGTATAGAGCATAAAAAATTTACATATAAAACATTTATTTCACCATCAATCTAAAATGTTTATATATTATTTTTACAGTTTTGGCATAATTGCTACAGTGAGGAGATTGGTGTTTCAGCTAATGGCCTACGTGAGAGTGTCTGTACACTAAATAACGATTGTTTGATTGCTAAATCAGTTGACAAATATTTCATGAATTGATTAATCCAATTATTTGTTGCAGTCCTATTGGTATATTGTGTTCATATTTTGGTTCACAAGCTTCTCAAACTCTTCTAATGACCTTATGCTCATCAGAAGACTTCAAAATACATTTAACCTAAAAATAATTGTTGTGACTACATTATTTATTTCAAAGTTATTATTACTAGCTACAACAATATAACATAATTTATTTATTTTATTTAGAAAGACATTCAGCCCATATGCGTGTAGATAAAAAGGCAGCACTGCTTTCTAAAACCCTCTGGCTTCTTGTTCCCTATATGAAAACTAGAAAACATCTTATTTGATCTGAGTAGAACATTAAAATTATGTATGTTCATAACTGAGGCCAGTTCAATGCTTGAGGTAGCACACAAACTATGTTCTTTGCCTATTTCAGTGTAATCGAGCAGCTCAGGATCACCATAAAGAACCAGGAGGCTTTGATCCAACAGCATGACAGCAGAGACCAACAGACGGATTCACCATCAACCAAACAGCTCTCCAATCTCTTAGCAGAGAAAGATCAGGAGCTTAAGGTATGAATTCAAAATGTTCATACAGATTCTGCTTTTTTTTTTTTTCCTTTTTGACAGAGAATTTGACTCGTGTTTATGCTCATTAAATAAACAAGCCACTTTAACACCCTGGATTTTCTGTCAGGTTTTAACTAAAGACCAACACACTTTTTACATGAAAAAATCAGGTTTCTTGGTTTTGTCACCTTAGAGATCTTATAACAGCTTTATGTTCATGTTGACACTGGGCTCACACTGAATACAGTGTTGCTGCGGTGCAGCGGCAGTGCAGGCGCCACAAGGAACTCAAATCATTAAAATTAATGCATACACTCACATTAGCCACGGTGCAGTATGGATCCTGCAATTCTGCTAGAAGGAAGTTTGGCCAGACGTCGCAGCAGTCTTACAAACATATGATGTTTTGACTAGATTTTTGGGGAGATAAGAAGAAGCTTTTATTCTTAACTGTTCCAGTTTCTATTTTTTCATTTTTTTGTACTTGTATCAACCTTTTATATTCGGAACATTATAGTATTTGATGTAAAGGTAATGTTTGTTTTCTTGGGCATTTCTCTGAACATTACATTGTTTGACAAAATGATAACATTGCTGGAACATCCCTCCTGGAAAGATTTTTTCCCTGAAATGTATATTATCACTTGTAAATAATCTTTCTTAGAGTAGAACTTTGGGTTTGGAAGATTGTTTTATTGACCCTTTCACAGTTTTTTTTTTTTTTTGCAGCAGTAGGTGTGATTTTGCTTTGTTTTTTTTGTTTTTTTTTATCACTGCTCACGTCTCTCCACCTTGGCAGTGATGTGGAGCCATTTGCTGACGATCAGTCAATCACCTGCATTTGTTTAGCTGTGCATTACCTTTAAAATCCTAAGGAAGCAGAAACTGTGTATTTGTTTTCTGTTTTTCATGACTGTAACAAGACTGATAGGAAGTTGATTAGTATATCTCTATTTCTCTTATTATGAGTGATTTTTGGCTGTCTGTTCCCCAGGAACTAAGGGACGAGCTTCAGCAAGAGAAAGACAAAGCTCAGCCTGACCAGCAGGTTGGTAATTCTCAAAAAGAATTGTCTGAAACTACAATGTTTAATTCATTTGGCACACATGTACCTCAATGTTTTTTGGGTTTTTTTTCCCCAAGACTTTCTCTGTTAAGTCAGACTTTTCGTGTTTGACAAGAGGTCAAAAGAAAAAGGATAGAAAAAACACAACAAAGCTCTACTATGCACTATTGACACTGTATCAGCCTGTAAATAGTTCAAATATATATTCAAATTCAGATATATCTCCTTTGTCTCCTAAGCTCCTTTGTCAGACCTCTCGGAATAATGGCAAGCACAGCGTTCATTTGTTTCACCATGTTTTTCACATTGTCTGTGAGATGGGCACGCATGGAGTCACAGATTAATTGATGCGTGGAAAAAAACCACCTGGTCTCCTTACATACACCTCCCTCAGCCACTCTTTTATCATATCCTCAATGAGGAGATGAGGAGTTCTGCATAAAGCACATACCTGTTCTTTTATACACAATCCACGCCCACACTTCCCCCTTTAACGTTCTCATGGTGGTCTCAACAACGTCTGCAGTAACACACATAGGACGCACCGCACTATAGGGTGCGCCACACATTTTGAGGGAAAAAAAAGACGTTTATATGCGCCTTATAGTCGTGAAAATACGGTATATAGGGTATTTGGTGCTGGTGCTTACAGTCTCTGAATAGGGTGTGGAACATTGATTGGGCTGAAAATGGCATATTTGCTGTTCTATGAGCCCTAATGCAAGCCTGGTTAAAAGCCCTAGAATTAAACGATCGGATTTCTTCCTTTTATGGTATGCTCATGAATATTTAGATGAGCTGTGCGCTGATTGGTTGGTTTAAAATGAGCAAAGTTGCTGAGCAAAGATGCATTATAGCAACAAGCACTCACTGAAACATCGAAATTTTTGAAATGGTAGGGTGACAAGACATCCTCCTTTTCCTGAACATGTCCTACTTTTCATACCTAAAAAAAAGAAAATATCCGTGGGGGAATTTCAAAATCGTCCGGGATTTTGGTCGACAACAGTGCAAACCCCCCCGCACCCGCGTTCAATGGTGGAAGTTTAAAATTGTGAGATTTGCAGAGAAAGGGGGTGTTGATGGGGTTTGAACTTCTCTGTACGTCCATTTCACCCAATGAACTATCATTATTCATCTGTGATAATGTAAATTCTGTTTTGTTTAATATATTGTTATTTCAACATACCAGGAAGTGGATTTTTCATCACAATCAAAATATTTATTTTATACCAAGAGACTTAAAAGTTGAATAAAATCCAGTCACAACAACATCCAGTCACAACAACTTCCAAGAGCGCATCTCACAACTTCAAAACAA
Organism: Cyprinodon tularosa; assembly: GCF_016077235.1. Taxonomy (NCBI): domain Eukaryota; kingdom Metazoa; phylum Chordata; class Actinopteri; order Cyprinodontiformes; family Cyprinodontidae; genus Cyprinodon; species Cyprinodon tularosa. The sequence goes on along the minus strand of NW_024039718.1, from coordinate 499,210 downwards.
ACCTATCATCACAGGCATGGAGGGGAATATGCTGAGTTTGGAAGTAGAGAACAAACATAGTCCATACAAGCCAATTATGTATGATCCTAGTTATCCCTGTTACTAAAATCCAAAACAAACTGAAAATATTTGGGCAGAAACTGCACATATACTGGATGCTGGCGGGGATTTTTTAAAATATATCATATTAAATTAAGCGTTCATTTTCGCATGTTTTGCTCCTATGAATTTTTTCTGGACTTGTTATGAATACGCTATGTACATGCATAAAATTTAAAAGAACACATAGAAAGTTCAGCATATGCCAGTGTTTTAGAAGATTCTGGGATGTCAGGCATACGCTAGCTAAAACAGCAAGGTGTGACAGGGCCCTTTCCTGTTGGGGAAAGGAGATGTTTGAGAAAGGCTTGTTTTTTCTTTATCTTGGTTCTTTTTCTGTAGTGTAACTGTAACTACAGCTGGATTGAATTTCAGAAATCCTTCTTATAATCATTCCCTATATCTTGGTTTCTGTACTTTGCATATGTTTTGGTAGACTCATTTTTACAATTAATTACAGGCATATTACTCTTTTTTGGTTTGATGTATTTCACTATTTATTGCACTGCATTTGCCATCTTTGACATAAGAAGCAGGTGCTGTTACAAAATTGGAATGATTTTAAAAGACTTTAAGTAATTCTTAGAAGTGTCAGTACCCCTTTAAAAGCTCATTTATAATCAACAGCAACAAGTAAACAATGGATATACTGATACTAAACTTTTCAAACCCAAGCATTTGAACAGTTTTACTGCTAAGCTAACCAGAGAATAGTGGCTGCCTCTGTTGTGACATTTATTCTCACTTGAAAATACGCCCAAATTGCTGGTGTACCTCCTCCTTAACAGCAGGCCTAGCTAAGGTCACCCAGTTATTAAGCATTGCTACTGCCCCTGCCAGAGCCATAGAATTGGAAACAATAGGCAACATTTTAAACATTTTAAAGAGAATTGGTAACAGAAATAGCTTAAATAGTTCGAGGGAAGTTAGCCGCTCACGCTTATATGCCCTAGACATTAGTAAACCATCTAAACTACAGAAAAATAGACAAAAAAATTTAAATATCACATCATGCTCTCTGTTTCTTTTTGTTTGCGGAGATGGGTGGTACAGAGGGAGCTCATTGAGGGGAGGGGCGGCACAGAGCATCTTAGTGCTCAGGAAGGGAGGCGCAGAGGAGCAGAATTTATATCAACATTTTTGCCAATATTAATTCATGAGCCGCTCAGACCTTAACTGAAACAGGCTGTGGATTAAATAAAACACATTTCAAATGGCTAACAACAGACCTGTAATGTTGAGTACAACCTGTAAATCAATAAGCTTTTTCCTAATGGTTGTGTATTTTATGAAATAATTACCAAAAGTATCCAGTCTGTCAAAGATCTGCCTGTATTTTGAGTGGAGCAAATTATTGGACGCCCTAAGTTGCTTGGTTTTCCAGTTGTGTAACTCTCCTATCTACACAGCTCTGGCTGGTGCAACGGGATCTTCTTCTTGTGGCCTGGCTTTAATATATGTTCATAACTGCCACTTGCTGATTTGAAGTATTAGAGCACCTACCAATTCTTGTTGTTAGAGAGAAAATGACATTAGTATTCGATGTTGCACATTGTTGTTGTACACAGATACAAGTACGGGTTCATGCATAAGATCTCATTATTTCATGCATCCTTATAGTAAAAAATTACAGTATATGTTATGATACTTTAAAGTTCTCTGGCAATGGCACTAACACAAATAACTGCAGTAGTCTCAAAGGATTTGATCTGGCTGAATATGAGGGGGAGAGCGAAAGAGAGGCGGAGGCAGGGATTATCAAGGCTTAGGGCTTATAGTGCTTTGCAGTCAGTCTTTCTCATCTATGTTTTCCTCGCTGATGGAGGGAGAAAAAAAATGCAGCATGGTTGGAGTATAGCCGTCAGGATGATGAGCATTAAGTCACTGGTCACTTGACGTGGCAGTCAGAGATCTTTTAGATTTAATTGAAGTATTTGACCAAGATCCAAGGCTCCATGAAGGACCCGTGTCGTATATGTGGTGTTCGTCTGGTGGGAGGCCAGTGTCGTTGGATATTCAGTTCATCAGGAAAGAGGAAGCTCCAGGTCATCCTATCCCACGTGCTGGGCCGGGAGGTAATTCGGGATGGACGTGGAGAGTTCCTCTGTGGAAAATGTGTCTTCCAGCTGGAGAAGGTGGTTCAGTGTGATATTAATATCAATCAGCTGCAGGATGAACACAGCAGCAAGATTCAAAAACTTCAGTTGGAGAAGGATCACTTAATCCAGTGCATCGTCCATGTCTATAACAGAAACAACCTTGGGAGCTGTGGTAGGGGAAGCACCCGCTCTAAGATTCCTCTCAGGATCTCTGATGTTGGCAGTCGTGATGTGGAAGCTGCTTGTCAGCCTCCCCATGAAGGAATTATGTTTAGGGAACATGTTGATGAGGAGAATCGCATCAGAAGATGTGTGAGTCTGGACAGAATCAGTAAAGGAGCACCCCCTGGGCGCTGTGGGCTTCGGAGCAGCAGGATGGGATCAGGAGCTGGGCTAGATGGCTGTATGAAGAATATCGGGCTCAGTGGCACACGTCACCGGTCACAGAGCATGTACCTTGATCTAGTGCAGCGAAAAGGAACGCTTTCTAGACAAGGATTCAAAAGTCATTCCACTTCTCTGCAATCACTGATAAGAGACTTGCCCTCAGATCAGCCTGCTGATCCTCTGCGCAAAAGAAAACTTTTGGACTTAAAGTCAATTGGTTCTGGGCATAGTACCAATGCTGACCCAAGAAAAAAGGTTCTGCCAAATTCAATGGCCCACAGGACTTCAAATCAGCCATCTTTAATCTCTGACCTAATCCAGCTCCTGCGCTGCATCTCTAAGCAGCAAGTGTCCTCCCCATCAGGCAGTCGTATTCCTGTGCTGAAAAAGTTCAACGCTGCTACTGTCATTATTAGAGCGAAGCTAAGAAGCAGAGAGGCAGTTTGGAAATCTCTGCATGACCTCACTGAAGAGTTTAATGATGAATACACCCCTGTCAAAATAAAGGTAGTTAATGTCATTAATACTCTGTTGGGTTGAATTTGCACCTACCGGTATATGGGAAGTGGCAAATTCCTTTCCAAGTATCCTACTAGTAGCTTATACCATTAAATGTTTTTTGTTCTCTATTCTTGTGTTTGTGTCCTTTGAAATTATTTAGAAGACTGGTGTTAATAATTTGGAGTCCATCAATAAAATGCTGACTGAAGAACTGAACCGGCTAAAAAGCAGCAATGAAAACCTGACTAAAACACTGGAACATTCACAGAATCAAAACAAGGTACGTAAGATGGGTTGCATCATTCTCCATTACAAATGCACTAAATTTGAAAATGTAATTTTACCATCCCATATTATCTGTTTTGGACAGACCCTGTCTCTGACATTGGAGGAGAAAGAGAATGAGCTTGATACAGAAAAGAAAAATGCTTTGAAGCGGGATAAGACAATCCAAGGTCTTACCCAGGTCCTCAAAGAAAAAGAAAAGGAGGTAAAAAGAAAATAGATAAATTTATGAACCAACTGTGATTTACAAAGGAAACTCTATTTTTTTAATTTGGTATAACTTCAAAGTCAGAGTTATACTATGCTGATTAACTGACTTTTATCTTTTGCAGATTGAGGAGCTTTGTCAGGAGATTGAGGACAGAGATGATGCTTTGACCAAAGCCAGAGAGGCTGCACATAAAGCCCAGATGCAGAAATATCAGGCATGTTATTTGCTCCTACTGTTTTTCCCCAGATCCAAAGCATTGATTCTTTACTTAACATTTATTTGGATGTCAGTAGAGATTAATGGTGTTGGTTTACATTAGTAATTCTATTATGCTATATTTTTGATGCACTGGTTACATTTTGAGTTTTTTTTTTTAAACCATTTTTGTACCTACTGAAATGGATATAGTTTGATTCAGAATGCTGTTTAAGAATAGCATTAAAAACCAGAGTGCTCCTTAATTGTTTACATCTGAAACAAAGACTACATGCTAAGGCCATGTTATTACAGACAGCAGTCACAATAAAAATGTGTCTCTGCCTTTAGTTTTAAGCAAAAACCAAATGTTTGCATATATGACATTTATCAAAACTTAAGCCTGTGTGTAATTTAGAGAATGTACATCTGTATGTTAACTCAGATCTTTAAAAGACTACCAATATTAACAAATCGTAAGGTTTAATGATAAAAAAGGGTTGAGCACAAGATATTTTGCCTTCTTGTTATCTGCTGAAGTATTATGCTCTCTCTTTATTTCTATCACACATCGAATAATCCTAGGATGTCAGAAAATCTAGCTTCCAAAATCTCACTGATAGAGATTGTAGCCAAGAATATTACATTTTTGACTAAATCTAAATCAAACGTTTTGTTTTGTTATATTTAGGGAGTAGAGGAGCACCAAAACCTTTTGATCGAAAAACAAACCGAGTTTGCCCAACTTCAAGGGGAACACCATAGCAAGGTTCTGGAAGCTCAAAAACTACAGCGTGCCTTGGACAGGAAAGAACAAGAACTTGGTGACTTGCAACAGGCCAAGGACCAGCTTGAAATTGAACTGGAGGACCTGCAGCAACAGAAAAAGAAAGGAGACAAAGCCCTAAATGTAAAAAACGCACAAGGGTGTTCTGCTATCTACATTTTTTGCCCCCAAAAATATAAACAATTCCATTTAATTTTCTTTTCTCCAGGATCTTACCAATCAGCTTAAAAAGGTGAGCAGTGACATAAAAGAACGGGAAAGTGCTCTGGAGCAACAGTACCAGGAGTTGTTGGAACAAAGCAAAAGAAAACTACAGAGCCATGAAGCGACCATCCACAGGCTCACAACAACACTGGCTGATAAGGAGCACCAGCTACAGGTGACCCAATTAAAAAATTACACATTAAAAAATCTCCTTTGAAGCACTTGAAAATATTTTTAACTGCATCTTACTGTGTTTATCAGGAGTACATAAACCTGCTCAGAGACATGGAACAAAGCAAGAGCCCTGGCAGCAACGACAGCATGCTTAACAAGCTGCGGCAGAGGCTAAAGGAAAAGGAGAGTGCACTGGAGGTGAGTACGCCTTTTAATGTTTTCTGGTCATCACAAAGACTATATTTATATTTTTAACACCTCTTGTTTTCCTCCCACAGAAAGCTCTGGATGAGAAATTTACTGCCATTGAGGAGAAGGACAATGAGATCCACCAGCTGCAGCTGTTGCTCAGAGAAAGGGAAAGGGACTTGGACAGACTTAATAACCTGCTTACTCACAATGAAGAAACGATCAATGTTAGTAGCTTTTAAGCTTTTTTGATTGAAAATGTAAAAAATGAATCCACTTCATGTATTTTTTTTTCTTGCAGAGTTTTGACAGTCTAATCAAGGAAAAAGATGTTGAGCTGCAGCATCTTGCCAACACTCTGAAGAACCTGCAGAGAGCCAAACAAGATGCTGAAGATAACCTAAACAGATCACTGAGGGAAAAAGACGCCATCATCGAGCAGCTTCAGCTCTCCTTGGATGGAAAGATTAAAGATATGGAAGTTAGTTAGCACTTTATTTCCCCTATTTGATCCAGCTCTAGGGATTTTAGCTTTTAGTTATCGTATGACATCTCTTATTTCAGACAGGTTCTTTAGTTCGACTGTTTTGTTTCTAAAGCTTTCACTTTGTTTATATAGGAGATGGCAGACAAAATGCTGAGCCAGTCCCAGAGTCATGCTCGGGACCTGGCTGAGCAGATGGGCCACAGGTTGAAGGTCACAGAAACTATGCTGTCTGAGGCTGTGAAAGCCAGAGAAAGACTCATAGCTGACAATGAGAGTGCCGTGGAGGGGCTGTTGGCTACAATTAGCAGCAAGGACCAACTTCTTAAGGTCAGTGTTCCATTATCAATGTTCTTGAACAGCAAGGGGGAGTCAGGAAATGTGTATTTTTAAGCCGTTTTATTTATGAAAGAAGTTTTTTGGATTCTCTGATCTCATTTTCAATACCAATGTAATAAATTCCACCCATCCATCTAGTCACCATTCTGTTCTGTCCTTACGGTCATTGCTATTGCTATATTTGATGTTGGACCTAATTTAAAAATTTCTGCCAGAGAATTTGTTGTTATTTTTCTATATGTATTTTAATGCTGAAAATGTGGAGTTTAGAGAAGACAAAATGTATTTCTCATGTTGTTGTACACTGAGAAATTGATCTCTGGACTTCAGCCATGAGTAGTTTTCTTAAATGTCAATGTTTTTTTAATGGAATTTTAGCAGAAGGCAATTGGTTCAAGTTACTTTATAGACCATAAGACAATATTTCTTACATTTGTATTTCTTATGTGTGTTTTTCTTAAAGGGATAGTTCGGTATTTTTGACATGAATCTGTATGGCATCCCCATCACCAGTGGCATGCAATCACACTGACTTACCCCTGGCAGCGTCCTGTGAGCAGAGTTATCGTCCAGTTTTGGTCAAGCCGAAAGTAGTCCGGCAGGTTTTTAGGAACAGCGAAATAAAACTTTTCTCTTCCCAAAACATTATGTGTTCAAAAGAGCGATATTTTTGCATCCCAAAAACTTTGTAGTGGAAAAAGTCACACGTCGTTATCAATTGGTCCTATTTTCTCTCTGTTCGAGTTCGTATCAGTGCGCGCCGTCATTCAGACAGCGAGCTCAACAACAGCCATGTCTCCCTCCGCCCAGCTAGGCGGAGGGAGACATGGCATGTTTACGGCATGAGACATGTTTACTTGTTGCTGTTGATTATAAATGAGCTTTTAAAGGGGTACTGACACTTTTAAGAATTACTTAAAGTCTTTTAAAATCATTCCAATTTTGTAACAGCACCTGCTTCTTATGTCAAAGATGGCAAATGCAGTGCAATAAATAGTGAAATACATCAAACCAAAAAAGAGTAATATGCCTGTAATTAATTGTAAAAATGAGTCTACCAAAACATATGCAAAGTACAGAAACCAAGATATAGGGAATGATTATAAGAAGGATTTCTGAAATTCAATCCAGCTGTAGTTACAGTTAAGGTTAATACACTACAGAAAAAGAACCAAGATAAAGAAAAAACAAGCCTTTCTCAAACATCTCCTTTCCCCAACAGGAAAGGGCCCTGTCACACCTTGCTGTTTTAGCTAGCGTATGCCTGACATCCCAGAATCTTCTAAAACACTGGCATATGCTGAACTTTCTATGTGTTCTTTTAAATTTTATGCATGTACATAGCGTATTCATAACAAGTCCAGAAAAAATTCATAGGAGCAAAACATGCGAAAATGTCTCAACAGCCATGTCTCCCTCCGCCTAGCTGGGCGGAGGGAGACATGGCTGTTGTTGAGCTCGCTGTCTGAATGACGGCGCGCACTGATACGAACAGAGAGAAAATAGGACCAATTGATAACGACGTGTGACTTTTTCCACTACAAAGTTTTTGGGATGCAAAAATATCGCTCTTTTGAACACATAATGTTTTGGGAAGAGAAAAGTTTTATTTCGCTGTTCCTAAAAACCTGCCGGACTACTTTCGGCTTGACCAAAACTGGACGATAACTCTGCTCACAGGACGCTGCCAGGGGTAAGTCAGTGTGATTGCATGCCACTGGTGATGGGGATGCCATACAGATTCATGTCAAAAATACCGAACTATCCCTTTAAGAAAGGTCAGCTGTGTTTGTTATATTAAGCATGAAATAAGGTTAAAATTTTTTAATACTGCCAAACACAAAAAAAAAACTTGTGACCTGTGTATGCAGTGTGGACTAACAAGTCTAAGCTTATTGATTCGTCGATGTGCCGTTTTCTCTCCTAAGGAGTCTGCTGAGCACTTTAACCGCATGCTGTCTGAGCGTGCTCAGGAGATTCAGGAACTGAGGAAGCAGTTGGCTGATAAGCAGCAGGAGCTCACCAAAGCTGAGAAGAAAAGCTCGTCAACAACCCAAGAGAGTTATTTAGAGACGGCAGAGCTAAGAACCCTGCTAGCGGAGAAGGACAGCCTCATTGACGTAAGATCCCTTAAAGACAACTCCCTTTTTTGCTGCTGATAAGATGTTCTTGGCTTGAAATTTTTACACAAACAAAAAAAAAGAATAACTATTTTATTTGGTTTCTTCATTTAAAGAAAAAATCTGATATTGTGTTAATTTTTTGAATGATTTATTATGCAGAAGCTTCTGCAGGGGGGTCAGGAGAGAGACAGATTCTTGGCAGAGATGAGTCACAAGGCCGAGGCAGATCATGTGTTGGAGCTCCGACAAACCATTCAGATTATGCAAGAGAAACTTGATGAGAGAGAAGGTGAGACTCGGAGGTCCTTGAAATTATGTCTTGATATATATGGTCAGACTTCATATCGGTTTCATGTTTAATTCTATTTCATTTCTCATATAAAGCTGAACTATCTACGAGGAATGGTGAGCAAAATCAGGAGAAGATTCCAATTCAAACGGTTGTTGTCCTGAAGAGTGAATTGGCACAAAAAACTGAAGCACTAAACAAAGCACTGAAAAGAGAAAATGAACTGAAGGTCTGTGAGCAGGAAGCAGCTTTTCACATCTGGTGCTGGGATTGTATTATCAAATATTTATTCAAGAGCTTGATTTTTCATTTCCAGATTTCATTGGCTGAGATCCAGTCATTACTCGCTGAGCTAGACGGTCGCAGGGAAGGTCAAGCTGCCAACATTGATTCCCTGACCGCTATGCTGAAGACCAAGGATGAGATTATTACTGTAAGAAGCTCTACATAACTTAGTGAATGCATGGCACGGGTACTACACAGAAAAGTATTGAGCTTTGTTTGGGTTTTCAGGTCTGGATAAGTATGGAGGAATATTTGTATTTCTTGACTAAATCATTTCTATTGTATTTATTATAAATATCCGAATTTCTACAAATAAGTGTTTTCGCCTAGGCTGTTTTTTTATTCCTTTTTGATTCTGGCATACATCTCAGTCAAACTGTCTGTCTTGTCTTACATTATCTACAGTTATCTGTCTCTTGATCTGATTTTTATGGTTCCTCCTTTTTATTCCTTTCCCGCTGGATCTTTTTTAACATAGACCAGTTAGAGCATCACTATTTTTTTCTTCAGTCCTTCTTTGTGTCTTTGTTTCAACCTTTTCCACAGCCTCCCTCCCTCTCCTCCATTAATCCTTCAAGCCTTTCTTTCTTAAGCCCTTTTATCTGGCCTTCCTTTCTTTCCCTCTACAATCACTTTGTTCAGGTCCTTTTTCCATCTGTATGTCCATCCTCAGTGTTTTCAGATTCCATATATAAAGTCTTGATTCTTTATATGTGGTTAATTTCTGGGGAACTTTGGGATTCAGTTTTTGAAAAAAAAAAAAAAGGATATCAATCTGAAAAGAAGAAAAATGAAAGTGCAAAAATATTGAATTTTAGTTATTCGTTATAGAAACTGGGAGTAAAATAATTAATTTTGTTGTGATTTAAACTTAGAGTTTAATAACGGACCTTTTTCATTTTTAATTTTGAGCAGGTTCTCCATCAGCACCTTGGACAGGGAGGTGGCAGCAGGACTGATCCCACTCAGGATCATTTGATGGACTCCAGCATGGATAGATCCCTACCTACGCTGCCTCAGAGAGAAATAACCATAATAGGAGGAGACAGCCAGCAAGATGTAACACTTTAAATACCTTCTTAACTCATCCATAACAACAATTTAAGCTCACTAGTAAGATGGTTCCTGTTTTTGCCCTCAGGCTTTGCCTCATCTTTTAGCCTTGCAGCAGGAGCATAACGCTCTAAACAAAGCCCTTAGAGCTGAACAACAGCTGTACTCCAGATTAGTTAGGACTGTAAAGGAGCAGGATAGGTAAGGAGTCATTTGACCAGCTGCTGTTTATTTTATTTTTTTGAGTAATCAATATATAAAAGTGGCTGCTGTTAGCGATGCACCGATCAGGCTTTTACCAGCCAGTACCGTTTTTTTTTTTGCTCACCTTAGGATCATCCCTTCTGAGTTTAAATTTCTTCATTATAATAAAGAAAACCTTTTTAATGTATGTAAAAAAACTGATTACCATTTCTGTCTTAATTCAGCTTGAAAAGGTTACAAAATTGACCATAAAGTGCTGCAGAATTATTTTTATTTTTAAGATTACATCCATTAAGCACATATTCCTGACCCGTTTCTGATTTCTTATACATATAAGTTTAATTAAATGAAAGCACTCTGTTCTTAAATGTACTAGTTCAATGAAAAAAAAAACAACAGATTTTTAGCTATTTGATCTGTAGAATGCTAGCTACGGCGGATCCAGAACAAATTGGCTCATTTTATCAGCTGAAGCCACTGGCTGATTTGATCGGTGCTTGGCTAAATATTTAAAAATAGCCCACTTAGTGATATTGATGATTGATTTAGGCTGTGTGCATAGGTGTAACTGTCTTGATCCTCGTGTGTTTTTCAGCGCCCAGCGTCTCCATGCTCTGCAGCTGGAACTGACAGCAGTTCAGCTTCTCAGGCAGCAGCTAGAAGACAGCATCAGAACTAATGAGGAGCTCAGGGATGACTTGGAGAGAGAGATACAGAGAACCAAACTAAGAGAAGGTGCAGTGCAAACACGCTGGGTTGTAGATGAGCATGATAAATAAAGAGGAAAAGACAGAGAAAGGAAAGGAACCAATATCTTACTGTCAATTCTTACACAACTACTAGGAAACAGACATGCATGTCATCTCTGTCCACTGCTTGGATTCATGACTCACAAATGTGTCTGATTGAGCTTGTGGCTCGTCGTTGTCTGTTTATGCTGCATGCACATCTGCTCTTTAATCCCCTTCTCATCTGTTTGTCCTCTGCTTTGTACCTAACAATCTTTCCATCTGCATGTCCTTGTTTGTACCAGAGATCCAACTTGTTTCACCAAATCCATGTATTCTTCAACCCATGAACAATAAAAAATCAATGCTACTTTTGCTCTATCCTTTCTCCATTTCATTTTCAGCATGAACTGTTCTTTTAAATCATTTGTTTGTGTGCTTATCACTTCTCCATCACCTGTTTTATTAACCCCCCTCCCTTCCAACCATCTGTTTGATTTTAAATAAAGAGGTAACAGCTTCACTATCATATTTAAAGGTTTTTCAAACGAGTGAAAGCTTAGATAAAACTTGAATGAATTGAATGAATAAAAATATTCCTGAAATAAATCCCCATCTAACTGTGTTACAATGTGCACCGATCATATTTTAATGAGTCACTCAAATGTAATGTGACTTCACTGCACTGCCTGATTTAAGTCATTGCTGATGACTGAGGTTGTTGCCTAGACATCATAACAAAAATGTCCACATGCATGTGTGTTCTCATGCCAGAGGGCACATCTAGTGCCTGCTCCTCTAACAGCGTTATCCGCAGGGTAACAGATGTAAAAATAGGTCAGCTGTAAGTAAAGTACCCATGTTTCTCACAGACTTTTGGACAGATGAGGCGTGCTAATTGGCCCTAATGACATGTCAACATTTTAACTCTGGTTATGTAATTTTTGATTTGCATATATGTTACAGTCTTATATGTAATTACTTTAAGTGTAATTAGCCATTTTTGTTTTAAAATAGAAACATACCCACTATGCTAGTTTGCTTTGTCTTTAGAGTTGCCACCAGTTTATTATAAAAAAAAACTGATAAAGCCTAATTGTTTATTCCCATAAAGATAGTCATGTCGGAACTAGTCCACATGCAAAATGTTGTTTTTTAGTTCACATAGGGGTTGGCAATAAAAAAAACTCCAATAGTCAGTTGTCATTATAAATAAAAAAAATACATCTGATAGGATCTTCTATAATTTCACTAATCTCTGATCTGAAACCGCATGGCCTTCTAGGGGAGGCATGTGGAGAAAAGTATTTAGCTTCTTAAACTACCGTCCAAGCTGTGTAAATTTTGGCAGTAGGACTGATCTCTTTTCAGAGGTCTAAGTCACGTTTAAAAAGATTTAAGGTTACTATTTAAATTCAGCCGTTCATTTCCCCCAGTCCTCATTTTGAAAAGGTGAAACAAAAAAATTATCATGAATATACTATTATGGAAGGCTTAAATCATGATACATCTTTCAGCCATATTGCACAGCTCTAAGTAGATAGGAAATAAAATACATTGTGTAACTTTGGAATATTTTACTTTTGAATGGAACAATACAAAATGTGCATCAGTTTTAGGTGTTTTTTTTATTTCCTAAACTGTGGAATATACACAGAAATGTTCAGGAGTTGTATATAAACCTTGATGTGGATCTGCTCAGGTATGGACCTCACTGATCCTAAAGAGTTGGAGATGATGAGGAATCAGCTGGAGGACGCCCAGCGCTGGAATGCATCCCTGCAGGCTCGCTTGGGAGCAATTCAGAACCGTGGAGGTGGAGTTGGTGGAACCAGTGATGCTGGTACGACTAACCCCCGCCCAATACAAACTTTAAAGGATTTTCAACACTTACTTCACAGATATATAAATCTGTTTTATGTTTAGGTGAGACTTTCAGTTTTATTGGAGATCAGACTTCTTACATGAGCATCTGTGTGGGAGAAGGACCAGATGACAGCTTATCTCAACTGTCTCCCGAGGAGCTTCAGCAGAAAGTGAGTGCCTGAGAACACCAGCCTGTTCCTTTATATTAACATACATTTTATTATGGGCATGCTCAGTTAATTAGTGCAAACTACATGACTGGAATATAACATGTATTTGATAAAGATGCAAAACAAGAGACAACCTCTGCATAAGAAATCAGGTAAAATGAAAGGGAATTACTGTTAAACTAGCAAAGACTGTTTTCATCTTGTTTAGTCAACCGAGGCTTGCTAAGGACATCCAGGTGTGATTGATGTGCTGCTGTATCATGTCTTAGGCTAGAGATTTGTTAGAAAGGTCATTTAGAAAAATGTAACCTTCACCTCAGATTATTGTATTTGAAACAAGTCATTTTGGTTAAAGAAATCTTCAAACCTTATCGTCAAACGTAATTAAGGTCTTTGATTACATGTAGCTGGGTGTTATCTTGTAGAACAATATGTGGACTTCACCTGAAACTTTTTTTTTATTGTGCATTCAGGCTTCATATCTAGAACTAATACTTTCTGGCAGCTCTTAGTGTTTAAAACTGCCCCTCCGATATGATTCCGTCCTTTCTACCTTTTTTTAAAATTATTTGTTTGTGAAGTGTTTTTATATCTTTTGTTGTAAAAAAAAAAAATTGCATTTTGTAATGTGAGCAGCAGCTCCTAAAAAAACACGAACTAAAAACAAAGTAAAAGAGGGTTGCAGGGCAGCTGAGATGTCATGTTTTTTTTTTTTTTTAAGTTATGTTATTAAGCTAAAATGATAAAAATGATGACGAAGTTTTCCTTTATGGCACAGGTGCTGGATTTACAGGAACGTGTTGCTGGACTGCAGAGTTTGAACAATGAGCTGCAGAGCAGATTATCTCAAATGGAGAAGTCGGAGCGGGACACTTTGGAAAATGAAGTCAAAGATGTTCCCAGCAGAAGCCAGTTCCGACAGGTTAGCTACCATTAAAGACAGCTAGAGATGCCCAGAGTTCAATGTGAATTGTTTAGATGTTAACAGAATCTTAGCCTAGATAGCAGCTATCTAGATTTTGTCCAGAGTGTCATTGTTCTAACCTCCACCTTTTCAGCTCCTTTCTAATCTCCTAACCTACAACTTAACCTCCGCTCTGTTTAGCCTCTTACTTATGTCCCTGGTCTAGTGTGTGTGGTTTCTAAAATAAGTGTGGTGTTTGCCTGTAGTAGAAACAAACCTCTTCTTCTGTCCCTTTTCCTAATCTGTCCCTGTTTGTTTTTTGTTTGTTTTTTTTATCTCCGTGTCCCATTAAATGGTCTCTCCTCACCATGCTGCATTAGACACATCATGCCATTCTGCTCTTGCTGTTCAGTATTTTATGGATTCTGTTCCCTCTTTAAGTTTTTTTTTTTTTACCAAGCCATCTGTGTCACAATCACCTTCCATCCCATTACTCTAGCAGCTTGACAAAATGCCTGAGAAGCAACCATTGGATGACTCTGACAGTGAACATCTTCCTGGTTGGGATAAAGGGATCCAAACAAGCATCAGCTTAGAACCGGTAAGATCTAAACGGGAAAAGTAGAGCATATCTACAGACCTGACCTAAACTGATGGGCTGGACAGAAAATGAAGGAGAGTAGATATAGAAATCCTCTCTAGGAGGATCTGTTGATGTAACAACTATTAGTGGTGAGCTGCACAAATCTGATTGCTCATGACAAACACAATAAAAAGTCCTCTAAAGGAGGCAGCAGACATATGGGTACATGTACTTTGCTTAGATGGGAGCAAAAGTGACATTTTGGTTTTTATGCAATATGTGAAAGAAAACCAGAAATGCTCATCACCCTAAACCCTGGTGATGGAAACAAAATGCTTGGGGGTTTAGACATGGAAACCGGTCAGGGTTGATGGGAAGATGGATGTTGCTCAATACACTGCAGATGCTGCTAAACAATTTAGACTGGGGGATGTTCCAGTCTTCCAGTATATCCATTTGTAAAGAGTAGAAAGTGATGCTTACAAACACCTTTTTCCAAGTCTGACTGAGCTTAAGGTTTCATGGCCAAGAAGAATGGACAATTATTCAATCTCTGCATTTGTAAAAGGAGAGAAACGTACCCAGAATACCGACAGGTTAACCTCAGTGAAAAGTAGTTAAAAGTATGGATTCAGAGAGGTAAATATGATACACACGCCCCACTTCTTGTCTGTAACACTATTAGAAACTATATATTTTCTTTCAATATAGTTATGCACTACCTTATCTTTTCTGTCACACACAATCCTAATATAATGCATTTACTTTTATAGTATGACATGACAAAATTTGAAATATTTCAGTTTGTATTGATACTGCTGCAAGACACTGTCACACTGTTAAATCAAATGTCTTCCTAAGGCAAGTAAAACTTTCTTTTTTATGTATTATTAATTATTACAATTTTTAAATAATCATATATTTTATTTTATTTTTCTTTAGATTGCATCTGGAAGTCTGCTTGGTGATGAAAACATGGACGGCAGGTCAAGTCAGAGTAGAGAGCATGCTCACTCTGACCGGGCTCTCTTAGACAGCGGAGTCAGCGAGGGAGCAGACAGGAACGCAGATGCAACGGTGTTTACATCTCTGCTGGAAGATTTTGGCTCGTCCTCTGTCCTGCAGCTTAGGTTCGTCCTTTTCTAGTGGAATCCAGAACATTTTTATCTTCACTTCACTTGTGCTTGAAAGTTTAAATACCCTCCCATTAAAGAAAAGGATAAATTAACATAAGAATTCAAATAACAAAAATCTAAAATGGTAATAATGAATAAAAGTGCAACAATTGAAAATTTGGCAACCAAAAATATTGATTTTTAATTTTTATTTAATAAATAATTCTATAAAAAAAACAGTCCCAGAAAAACTTATAGAAATAATTTGAAATAATGAAAATCATGAATTAATTTTTAATATTATATATATATATATATAAAAAATCATGAATAAATTTTTAATATTATATATATATATATAAAATATTAAACATTAATTCATGATTTTCATTATTTCAAATTATTTTTATATGTTATTACTTTTGTCAAGTTCAATTTATTTTACTGGCCGCTGCTTTTTCTATCTTTAATTAAAGGGTATGTTAGCTTTGATGCATAACTATTAACTCAGTATCACACTAACTAAAAACTGCTGATTGCAGAGAGGAGTTACTCCGACTTAGATCGGAAAACCTGAAGCTGTGGGGTCTCCTGAAGGAACAGAAATCCACTGAGTGTAAAGAAAAGGAGAGTGCAGATGTTTCGGGTAACAGCAGTGATGGTCAGGCTGAATCAAGGAGAAGTTTGGAAACATTTCAACCTGAATCTGAAGATGGATCCATAATGTGTAATCTGTCAAAGGAAACTACAAAGAAAACTAACAATACATCACAAGGAAACTCTACAGTAGCTAATATCAGCACTGTGGATGAGAGAGGTCTGAAGCCTCAAAGTCAACAAGACAACAAGACTCCAAAGCAGCATGTGGCAAGACACAGGGCAAGTTTTCCTTGGTTTTAGGGAGAAAAAAAAAACATACAATTGCTTCTAACTACCAGTACTTATAATGTTTGTCTGATTTTCTGTTTCAAATTTAGGCTAGAGTCAGATCCCGCCTCCCTGTGCCTGTCAGGCTCAGAGTGGAGGGTAGCCCTAACTCGCAATCTGTGCCCTCTGACCGGAGGCAGACTGATGCACAGCAGCACCCTAGTTTGGATGGTGTTTCGGGTTCAGACCAGCAACTAAATGCCAACTTTGATTTATCACCTCATCACAACACCCCCCCTTCCTCCACCATCACTTATTCACACACTAGCTGCAGTCCCACAGAAGGCTCCGACAAGGAAACTGAACCTAGAATACCAGTGGATCCCTCCCACTGTGAATCCTCTCTATTATCTCAGCTTGAACTTCTAAACCAGGAATGCCAGGAAAAGGAGGCTCTGATCAACAAGATGCATGAGCAGCTTTCTGACATGGAGGAGCTCCACGTTCAGCTGCAGGAGAAGGAGAGACTGAACGGCGAGTACTCAGTGGCCCTGCAGGCTGCACAATCCACCATTGCTTATCTGACTGCCTACAGTCTGGACAACCAGAGCAACCCTGATTCACGTACACTTTCTGGGTTTAACATGGGTTTTGATGTCGACCTCCACAGTAGATGCATGGAGTTGCAGAAAGCCCTACAGGAGAAAGAGGAGCTCAACAACCAGCTTATTGAGCTGCTGAACATGGCAGAAAAGGTCATCACCTCCTCTCAGAGCCAAGATAAGACACCTGAAACTGATGCTCTTTGTTCAAGGATAGAGGGGGCAATACATCAGGTTCATACACAGTCAAGCAGAAATAGCCTAAATGATGTCAGCGACCATACTGGGGATCCTGACCTTGAGCTGCAGCAACATGCAGACTCTTTGCAAAAGGCACTTTTACAACAAAGTAAGTTAAATGCTGAGCTCCAGGAGCAGTTAAGAACTGCAAATGCAGCTGCACAGTATAGTGACCATGCCCACTTAAATGGCCCCACCTGTAGGCAAAGACCAGCAACTGCAGGGATGCTTGAAGATAAGTATGGGGATGACCAAGATGCAGAGAAAGGTTCTAGTAACTCTGATTTACAGCAGGAAATGCTAAAGGTGTTAAAGAAATGCTTTAGTGCAACAGAGTCAGCCGTCTCCTCGTTAGCAGCCCACTGTAAAAACGCTGCAAACCTGGCTTCTGATAAACTAGAACCAAGCGATGACCTGCTGAAGGATTTCGATAATCTTCACAGAGCCCTTGAAGAGAGAAGCAAACTAACTGAATCTGCTGAGCAAGGAAAGAAATACAGCAGGAATGTGTCCACCGCTTCAGCCGAAACTGAAGGACAGAAGCTCCATCAGGACCTTTGTCACCTTTACAAGGTTTTCAGTGATTACTCTCAAAGAATAGCTGATCTCCAGGCATCCATGCAAGAAGAGAGAAGTCACAGAAGAGAGAGCGAGACCCACAGGGCTGCACAAGACGGCAAAGGATTATCACCAGATGTTAAGCTCCAACTAGAGACTTTACATAAGGCTCTGAGGGAGAAAAAGAAAGCTTGTAAAAGCCTGGAAGAGAAACTGGCCACTGCTCTAACCAACACGTCTCCAGAAACTGCACAGAAAGGTTAGATAACGTATTCTTGCAACTGTTGAAGTAAATGTTCTGATAGTTAAAAAAAAAAAAACTGTGAAAAGCGATACAACATTACCTTTTGATGCATAGTTTCTAACTTGTATGAAATGTATTGCTTTTAATAGCAGCTCCTGAGCAGGGAGACAAAAGCGTGCAGGTGGATTTGCAGGACCTGGGTTACGAAACCAGTGGCAAGAGTGAAAACGATAGGGAAGAAAGCAGTAGCACAGGTAGACGGACTATAGGCAGACTCTGCATGTCATCTGCTGGGTGGACTCTAATCTCACTTGTGGATATATCCTTTCCCTAAAACTATGCATGAGGATGGAAAAGCAGGTTGTCTTCAGATGGGTTCTCATAACACAGAGTCTATTTTCTGGTTTTAACTTTGGGTTTCTTCTGCACTATTTTCCCCAATTTGAATTTGCACCGATCAGTTCTTGCATGTTTCACTCTAAGGTTTGGGAATGTCTTTCAAACACTTATTAACCTCTCAGTCTGATTTCTAGCCTTAATCAAGTCTACCTGCATATGGAATAATTGATTCCTTCTGTGGCAATATGTCTCTCAGTGTTTTCCATTATCGTTTTTTTTTTCTTTCAGATCTAGAGGTGGGTGTGAACCCTAGTTGCAGTGCTTCCAGTTTACCCTCCCTGTTGAAAAATGAACAGAACAACTTCTCGTCCACTGAAAATTTGGACTCAAACACCAGCACCCCATACCCAAGTTCCCCAGCTCTCAGTTCAGCTAAAGTAAGCATTTTAATCTTTATTTTAACAATATAAGGGATATCACACAATCATATATTAAAAACAGAAATCTACGCAGTATCAGCCAAAAAATGAATATTGGAATATATTGGCCTGCATCTAAATAGGCATGCTGATAGAAATATACCACTTCTCTCTGTTTCTATTTGAAGTTTAGGTTTATCATATGTTCATGATAATTGGTTTAGTTGTTCTAAAACTTATTGTTGTTGACTAATGGTTCCATGTTTAAGGAAAGTCCCTTGATTATGTATTTTCTAATATTCTGCAATATAAGTATTAAATGTACATATGTTCAATTTTTATATCATATTTGAGTCCATATTGTTAATTGGTCAAGACACAACAATGGTATCATATTGGAAATAAAAGAGTAGTATAGGGACATCCCTAAATAATAGACAAATGATTTAATTCTACTAATATCCCACATCTGTGGGTTTTTTTAACCAGTTATTTGATATATTTTTCAGTACAGAGTCACAGTCAATAATCCCAAACCCTAACCCTTTAAAGTTGACTGGGATACTTTGCAAATCAGACACTAAATTCAGTTTAATTTTCCTTTATAATTTGCAACCATGTTTATGTGAAAAATAGTCACATAAAAGTTTCCAAATAAAATATCTTTTTGAAACTTAATCTCCATACCAGAGTAAATTATCATTTACACTGCACATCTAAAGTCTATAAAAGGATCCATCTCTGACATGGATTATATGGAGGCCAATCTAGTTTGGAAGAAGACAGAAAAACCTGTTGCAGTGTCAGCAAAACACATCAATTACTACTAATGGGGTTACATGAAATTTTCAACTTTAAATCTTATTTTTCTCTGTGAATTCATATGCTCAATTCAGCTTTTCATCTGCTACTTGTTTTTTTTTTTTTTTTTTTTATATTTAGGTCAGTCTGAAAGGCCTACAGATATATGATGAGTATGGTGCATCAGAAGACCCTCTACAACTTCAAGCACAAGTCAGAGAGCTGAAGGTCCAGCTAGAAAACCAGACCAAAGTCATCCTCCAAATGCAAAGTCTCTTGCACAGAAACTCTCTGTCTAGTGACATAGTGGCCAACACCTCTGACCCACTCAGCATCAGGGAAAAAGAAGGCCCACATAAAGTGGATTATGGTCCAGAAAGAGGTGGGAAGCTGAGGGGGCAAAGGGAGGCTGAGAATCAGTCTAGATCCAATGTTGTGAATATGGACCTTTGGAAAGACAGAACACCAAACCGCACCACAAGCGAACAGCTCAACCAAACCCGCAGCCGCTCAACATCACCTGCTAGGTCATACTTCTTAAAATATAACTCTGATTATAATAATCCAATCTTTAATATTGTAAACACATTTGGTGAATTTCTGTTTTCCTCTTTATAGGCTTGATTCTCTGGTGAAGTCGCAGGCCAGAGAGTTGTCACAACTAAGGCAGCAAATCAAGGAAAGCCGCCGGCTGGGAGCTCTGCAGCGTCAACAGCTAGAAGAGCTGAACAAAGCTTTCAAAGAGCTGCTAGATGCTGGAGAAGTGGACTACTACATGGGGGAGGTGATAAAGGTGCAGCTGGATCAGAGTCTGAACCTTCTAGATGGGCTGGAGGGCCGGCTGGATAAAGGTAACCACTACAGTAACTAATAAAGAATGTGATATCTACTCTATTCCTGAATTAGGTCTTTAATGTATGACTGAATAGTTTTATAGATATTCTGCTGATATGTATGTCATGCAAAACAAAGGCAGTGGAAAGAGTTGAATACAAGGAGCAGTCACCCAGTTCTGGTTTAAACAGACTTATTCATGATAAACCTTTTTTTTTCTGTCTTCCAGAGGAATCTCATCTGGCTAATCAAGACGTAGCAGCCTTAGAACTGTCTCGCAGGTACATTAAAAACTCTATACTTATTATAAAAATAATTTGTAACATTTTGTAAACATTTCAATAACATATGTTTAGAAAAAAAAGCATTTACCATGCATGAAGTGTAAGGTTAGAGTTGCCAGCTGTAGATATTGTTGGTTCAGATCCTATACGGTCAAACAGGTCTCCAAAAAATTAATTTGGCCTGAAAATGTAGAAACCTGCAGCTGTTATATAGCTGACAGTGAGCTGGGAGGAAAATGACTAATATATAATGATCTAATAAAAAATCAATCTACTCTAAATAACATTTAGACTTTAAAATTGATCCGAGTTTACTATTAAAGGAAAATTCCGGTTTTTAACACTTTTAGCCCCTTTTCTGTAGTGTCCAGGATGAAATCGAATGATCGACCCCAAAATTTTGACGATTGGTCCTGTCTCTGCTTTTTGGCTCATGCAGAATCCCCCCCTGGCTGCTTCAGAATGGCTTGCATAATGCATGTCCGATAATGTCCTTAAAACAACCTTAAACATTCTTTTTTTTAAATATGCTACTCACCGAGTCGTCAACGCTGTTCAATGACGTTCAAAAACAAGTTTCGTAAAGAAAAAACGTTCCTGTAGTGTTTTATTTAGCATTTTGTAAATCCCATTGAGTTCTGTTGGAATAGTCAATATCCCTCCGCAACCGGAAACGGAAAGGGGGCCGGTTTACACTTAGTTGTAGTCTATTTGCTAGGCCCAAGTGTTTATGCTTCACTGTGTACTCCGACGTCGAGGTGCTAACGTCTCTGTTAAACACTTTAAAAAACTCTGAAAATGGAATACGAAAGGTTGATTCTTGAGGAGGACATATTGGACTTTGAGTTTGACGGTAGAGGATACCGTCGCCAACTAGTGGTCTGGAGTGTGCAACGCTTCAGATTCGAACGGGAAGCGGAAGTTTATAAGCGGTTGTGATGTATCGGAAAAAATAGTTCTGGGATTTACAAAATGCTAAATAAAACAAGACAGGAACGGTTTTTCTTCACGAAACTTTTTTTGGAACGTCATTGAACAGCGCTGACGACCCGGTGAGTAGCATATTTTAAAAAAAGAACGTTTAAGGTTGTTTTAAGGACATTATCGGACATGCACAATGCAAGCCATTCTGAAGCAGCCAGGGGGGGATTCTACATGAGCCAAATAGCCGAGACAGGACCAATCGTCAAAATTTTGGTGTCGATCATTCGATTTCATCCTGGACACTACAGAAAATGGGCTAAAAGTGTTAAAAACCGGAATTTTCCTTTAACATCATAAATGGGCAAATCAGAGCTTAACTGTTGATTGGACAGCTATTTTCCTACACCATAAAATAAAAATCCAGAATTAACTATCGGTTATCATGGGCCAGTTACAGGTTCAAAGACATTTTTAACTATTGCTGCACACTGATGGTCAGCTGGCTTAAATACGCTTTTTTTCTACTTTCAATAAACTAACTTTATGAAATATTTCCAATAACAAAAGAATACAATGACTGGAGATGGATGGCGCTCTGGCCATATCTCCTTTTTTATGCTAACGCTGTTTTAGAACCACGGTAGTTAAACATGAGGCACCGTGCTGGCTACTTAAGAAGATTAAAATCCTTTCAAGCTTGACCAATGAGGTCAAGCATTTTCATAGCTGTTGAAGTAGCTGAAATGTTTTTTCAGCGTAAATTATTGTGATGACAATTAACTCATTGCTAATGGCGACAGTCTTGGGGAGCATCAGCAGGTACCTCTCTCTTATGAAGAGAGCGGGATGGAACCCCATGACAGCCTGTCCAGAATCCAGCAGGACATAGTTTATCTGCGTCTGGAGCTAGATGATGAGAGAGCCGTGTTACAGCAGCACATCAGACTTCTAGTCCAGCAAAACCTCAGTCTGGCTGAGTACACTAGGGAGCAACTAGCCCTGTGAGTTGGTTTCATTTAGACAGGCGTGTTGCTGTGCTGGAATTTTCCTCTGAGTGTTTCCCATAAATGTTATTCTTAATCCTCCTTGATAGGATCATTTGATGCATGTCTGCTCTCTTTCGATTTCTTTTTGCATGCCATTTTTTGCTCCACCATCATTTTCATGTATTGTCAGTTTCCAACTTTAATGTATTTTATGTATAGAATGGACAGCTGATGATGAAAGAAATGTAAATGTTGGACACAAAGTAAACACTGTTATAAGTTATACTGACTGAAGAGGGGGTGAATATAAAAGCACTCCAAACTTGTGAGAAATTTTAATTTACATAAAGATATGAACAATGGATTCTTCTTAACTGCTCTGTACTTTTCAATGTTCTATCACTAAAAATCACAGTAAATTGCATTTGTGGTTGCAACATGACAAAATATGAAGAAGTTCTAAAGGTCTGACATTTCATAAGGTGCCATACAACAGAAGTAAAAACTCTCATACTCTTTTCTTCTCCTAGGTTGGCTAAGGAGTTGCAGGCGAAGAATCAGCTCATTCAGAGCCTTCAGAGTCAGATTGGATGCCAGACTCCCAGCAGCCACCACAGCTCTGACAGCAACTTGAGCAACTCGGACCGGACGGCTCCCTCCTGCCAAAGCAGCACCAACACACAAGGTGGCAGCAGAGAACACAGTGAGTTAAAGCCTTGGAAATAACTAAGAAGGTTTGATCTGTGGTCTCAGGTGTTGCTGGAGAGGGTTAGTGTAAAAGATTAAAAATGCATGTTTCACCACTTCTTGCTAAGTGTAATGTCCTTCATGAACACTTCAGCCCTTGACTATTAGCACAGACAGTCTGGTTGCTGTCTGAAATGGTAACTATTTTCCACTCAGATCCATTCCGTTGCACTGAGGCGTGCTGCACGACAAAGCAGCCTGACCAATGCCACTGCTGGTGTCCAGTTTCAGTCCACCTAAACTCAAAGCTGCATTATTCAGTAGCACCTATCTGGTTCTGTCCTCATATTGTGTATTCCTTGAGACAATATGCAGTAAATGTATAAAAAGCTTATTAAATACACCTTGTAGAGCACCATGGAGCTTAGGAATTAGTCAGAGTGTTAAGAAATGTAAATTTATTTTAAAACAAGTGTCATTCTCCTGTTTCTGTTCAGGCCAGCAGCATTGGGCTGATAACACAGGAACAGCCGTCTCTCCTGCAGGAGGAGCTCAGGAGAAAGTTCTCCCTCCTCACAGACTGCAGGGTTTGCAGAGAGAGAACAGGCGCCTGCAGGAGCAGCTCAGGAGCAACGAGGAGCTCAACGCTACTTTACGCAGCGAACTAGATCTGCATCGATCAATTATGGCTCAGACGAGCTTTCATCACCAAGAGCAGGAACCGGATCAGGGTGAGGACATCTCAGAGCCAAAGACAGGAGCAGCTAAACAAGGTGGAGACATCAGTTCACATGAAAAAGGTGGAGAAAAGCCACACATGAATTCAGGTAAATATGAAGAATTAAAAAGGAGGAAATTTTACTTTGTATTAAACCAACAACCAAAGTACATAAAATTTCCCATCCCTTCAATGTAAGGAAATAATATTAATCTCTGAAATAAGAAGTTTTTAAAGGATCCTGTAAGAGTAGAAAGCCGGCCAGCTGTAGTTTGTGTTTTAAAGGTTAGACCAAAGGGCGTGCTACTATTTCCACATAAACTTCAGCGGCTTGTTGTCCTGACAAGGCAATAAGGGTCAGTATGCGTTACCTCAGCCTGGGAAATGGATGTTTGAGTAGATTTTGTGCATCACTGTAAACATTTGATCAGGGTAGAATAAAGGATTTGGTTGGAGAAGATGAGACAAACTTTCTCTTTCAAAACCTGAACATGTTTCATAATGTTGAGCGTGAGCTTAGGTTGGACCTACAAAAATTATAGTTTGGTTTATATTTGATTAACAATAATTGAATTGTATTGGCTTTAATAGAATTGTCTTCCAAATTGAAGTGCGAGCAGCTAATTTTAATCAAATATATATATATATATATATATATATATATATATATATATATATATATATATATATACTCAGCCAGAGTACAATTGTTACAAAGGTCACATTGATTCGGTTGTTTTTTTTTTTTTAGAGCTGCTGGCTGAACATCTCCAGGAGATCCGAGCTTTACGACAACGCCTGGAGGAAAGCATTCGCACCAATGACCGCCTGAGAGAACAGCTGGAGAGGAGATTAGCTGAGGTGGAAAAGGACCCAGGTACAGAATCCTGCTACAAACCTGATTCATTACTAGGTCTTCGTTAAGATTTAGTCTTTCAGATTTCCTGCATGCAGCCGTTCCTCTAAATATTGATTAACAAATGTTTATGTGCTGTTTTTAGCAGCTACAAACATTTTCATCCACGGGAACGAGGAGCAGGGGCAGCTGGTTAATGAAATGCGGTTCCTTTGGGAACAAAATCAAGTACTGAAGGAGCAGCTCAACATGGGATCCAGAGGTAAATTTGGTTTCTACTTAATTAGCACGATTCCATCGTTGGTGTCAGATTTTCCCTTGCAAACGGTTCTAGTTGTTTTAGACAAACAGAAGGAGAACGAGAAGCTCCGGGAAGCTCTGGCCCGTCGGACAGCCAAACTGGAGCAGAGCAGGAAGGAATGTGAGGATTTGAGGCAGGAAAACGTGAGACTGAAGGAGACGCTGGAGCACAGCAGCCATGAAAACTCGCTCCTGCAGAATTCCCTTCGCTCCAGCAGAGAGGAGCTGCAAAGGTACAAACAAACACAGAGTTCCAGCTCATCCTGCAACATCCTACAATCAGCAAGCACACAACACTCCTTGGTGCAACTCTAACAATGCATCACCAATAGCTTTCCTCTACACTATAAGTACAATAAAACTTGAGTTTGTCATTTGAAAAGTCATCCAGGAAAGCATTCATGCACATGAGCTTAATGAAGGTGTGACCTGCTTACCCTGATCCTTCACACGCAGTCGCAACTCGACACCAGGAATCGGGTTCACTCTCCCTTTCTGCCACTTAGCTTGGGCGGCCGTTCAGGCTCCGCCTACTCCTGTTTATGTACATAGAATAACTATATCATTTGAGATTAACCGAAGCCTCTCTAATTGTATTAAAGAGTTCAAACTTTGTTTCCAGGTTGCAGCGAGAGGTGAAGCTCCAGAGGCAGCAGCTCTCTGACTCCCAGCATCTGCTCCAGTCTCTGCGAGTTGAGCTGCAGGTTTACGAAAACCTAAAATATGACTCCCAAAAGCACGGTAATGTGTCCAGATCTCTTGGTTCTGAATCCACTACCACATTTAAAAGGTTCATATAGGTGTACGCCTGCTCCTTGAACCTAATTATTGTAAATTAAATGTGTTTTGATTGAGTTACAATTGGATTAGTGCAGAAAGTTGTTTAACTGTGCAGTTTGCTTTTGTTCTTTTGGTTATCCTTCTTTCCCCATCAGAATCTCATGAGGAGACCCCACAGCCTGTCCCTGTGTCTCCCTCTGGCTCGGTGAACCTTGCAGAGCTTTTGTCAGAAATCCGACATCTGAGGCTGCAGCTGGAGAGGAGCATCCAGACTAACACAGCGCTGCGGCAGAAACTGGAGGAGCAGCTGCTGAGAGGGCCCAGCCGCAATGAAACCATCAACATCAACTACCTGCTGTCTTCTCCGGGTAAACATGAAGCTCAGTCCTATTGAAATGGAAAGACGTACGAGTAGAAAGAAATGTAGACTGTTTTTATTCATGTGTCTCAGAGGAAGGAGGCCGATCACCGGGTCGTGAAGGCTCTGATCCTCAGCATCGTTCCTTCCATAGCCAACAGCACATCACTGTCAATGGTAAGACAGTCTGTTCAGATCTGGAATAACACTCACTTCATTTCTTAAGAAGCTATTCTATCATTAATATTTTAATTTTATCGCTTTGTTTTTCTTAGAAGTTCAACATAATTTTCACTCCGAGGCGGACGCTGTCTCAGTGTGCAGCAGCTCTGGTGAAAGCATTTCAGGCGCTCCTTCCCGGCTGGTTCCAGGCCACCGGATGTGGGCCAATCGCAATGGACGCCACATTCTCGGCCTGATCGAGGACTACAACTCCCTTCGCAGGCAGATCTCAGAGGGTAGAAAGCTGTCTCGCAGCATGGAGGCACAGCTGAACGAATGTCTGCACGTACTCAGGCAACAGGGCCCTGACAGCGAGGTACTGACTGCACCTCATGTACATAATGTCTTTAAGAATCCAGCACTCGTGAGGATATAATGTTTTTTTTTTTTTCTTTTCTTAAAATATTTTTAGTTAAGAGAAAAGAGACATTTGAAGAGTTTATCCAGCAGCACAAACACCATGCAGCAGGTGTTGGAGGAGGCCAGCCGACTGCTCAAACTACTGTGGAGAGTCTCTCTGCCGTCCGGCTGCACAGCAGAGGGCAGCTCCAGCAACCAGCAGGTAGGAACAACCTCACATGCTGTCAGCACTTTTAAGGAAGCTTCTGAGAGAGACTGAACATCCTGTTTTCTTTCACACCAGGATGAGCTGCTGAAAAATGAGATCGCCAGACTGAAGAACAGATTATCTCAGCAGGAGAGGATGCTGAGTGGAGCTGTGAAACGTCTGCGCACCACCAACCAGCTGAAAGAGGGAATGGAGCGAGTCATCATCGACCAGCGTACGGTTTATTTTCCTCTACCTGTTTGCATGTTTACACTGATGCTCTGTTGGTTAAAATCCCCGTCTGTCCCTCCAGTGTCTCTGACTCATGGAGTATTGAAGAAAGCTCGGGGGAATTTAGAGGTGAGTTAACCTCCCATCCCACTGCCCACTTTTAAGAGTCCTATCGATTTTATTTTTTGTTCTACAGTGGAAAACTGTCCTGCAGTGAATCATTCTTCTTTGTCCCTTTGCTTTTCCTGTAAACTAACATTAGACAAATTACTGCACTCTGTTTGGCCAGAAAGGCCCGTCTGCAGGACCAGGCGAAGGTTAGTGTTTGGGTTGCAGTCTGTAGGGTGAGACTTTGCATGAGTTTAATGCTCCTGCATGAAGTGGAAACAGGCTGGAAACCCTTTGGTTACAACCGCAAACTTCAATGTGTTTTACTGGAATGGACCAACAAAAACATTGCCTCATTGTTAAAAAAAGATAACGGTGCTTTGAGAAATCTGATCGGCCCCCTGAACAATACTTCTGTAACTGCAGAAAAATATTGGTTCTCTAGTAGCTTTTTCATATCTTTAGTCTGACATTTTCTTTGAAAAGCAGCTTAAGATTTAGCAAAATTAATACAAACAGCAAATTTGAAGCCTTTCCACAGATTTTCTGTTGGAATTACATCTTTGTCTAGTTTTTTATTTTTTTTTACTTCTTACCTGGAGTTGCCATTGGTTACGAATTTTAGCTGGATACCCTGAAAATAACCCTTTATTTGCTAGGTTGGACCCATTTAACAGGGGGCTAAATACATATGAAGACATTTTCCAGTTTTTTTAAAGTGAAAAATAACTGTGTTCCATACACTATAGGTGTCTTTTATGTTGGTCTTTCATTAAAATGCAAATAAGTTGAAGTTTGTAGATTGATAAAATGTGGAAACTATTCAAAGGAAACTCTTGCAGGGCACCGTAAGTTTCAAATGGATCCATTTGGGTTCAGTAGACACTATTATAAATACATCTAGACCAGTTTGTTCAGTTTACACAAATATAAAAATATACTGTATTTATGCTTAAAATGTGATTTCTGAACTTTATTAAATAACATGTTTTATTGCTGTGTTCTGCTATCTTAGTAATTGATGCCTGATTAATGGCATTTTAAAATCTACCAGGAATCAGCTTTCAGAAATAAAACCATTGGAGCAGTTTGTGTTGTCAGTCACTGAACCACTTTGTTTTAACCTTAACCGAGTTGGCATTTAGATCAAAATGTCCCGTTTCTATAAATTTTCTGCATGTTTCTGTATCCCAACTCAGTTTTTGACCTGCATGTTTGAGACTAAATGGTCCCTCTCATATCCCCGCTAACTGGCGTCACAACCTTGTGTTTCAGGAGGTCCCAGTCGGTGGGCAGTAGTGGACACTCCGTTTGGACAGAGAAGTTTTCCTGTTTCCAAACAAACACCAGACAAAGACTCTGAATCATCAGATTCCAACGTTGCCTAATTTTTGCACTGCAGCGACTAAACCCAACCCTGCCTTTGATTTTAGCTTTTGAACCCAGATATCATCCTGTCTTCATGTCCTGCTGGGGAGGTGCGAGCTTGTCCCCAGAAATTAAAGCCTTTTTTTTTTTTTTACCCGAATTGCACAACCTTTACTTTTTTTTTTTTAACTGAGGTACTCAAGTTGTATGTTTATTTTAAAAGAATGCCTTTGTAAATAGCAATCCATCCAATGCTGTAAAAAAATATTTTTCCTTTATCATTTTTATATGGCAAAGTATTTTATTACTGTTTTAGCTTGTGTGTGAGATGGCTTTAAGCTACTGTGGGGAAATGTGTTCAAATGCAGTAAAGGAAACTATCATGTTGAATCCCAGAGGTCTGATGCAGTTTGATTTGAAAGAAAACCAAACTTTTACTGTGATACAAAACTTCCTTTAATAACATACATTTGTTTTGAAATTACAAATTTTGGCCATCACTTCTGAGCAAGAACTTATTTTAAAAAGAAAAGTGAAAACAAAAAGAAGCTGAATAGGATTTTTTTTAAATGGTCATGCAGAGGATATATTTAAGTAGCACTTTAGACCTTTCTAGTCATCAGGTTGTCAGTGACCTATAAAACTAGGCCTGGGAATGATGGACCTGTCAGCAAATAAGGAAGAAAGAGCACCAAGATCCCTACAGACTCAGTTCTCCATCAAAATAAGTTTGAAAGATATCAGGCTGTATTCAAGTTATGGTAGAAATATTCAGTTGAACTCTGAATATTGAACATTAATGTCAAACATTTCAAGGCCCTGAACAACAAGTGTTTACTTCAAATTAGGGCTTTCCGTTAGAAAATGTTCCATTTGAAAATATGTCAGAAATGTAGGATTTTGTTTGTATAAAGGACCAAACTCCAACATTTATCTTTGAACAAGTCTGACGAAGGCCTGAACCAGCTGGATGATGTGCTCCTGGCCTTCATGGTTGGCCTTGGAGCCGGGGGTGGGCGGTTTGGACTGAATAGAGGGCAGGATGCCGCTAGCTGGGGAAGATGGTGAACCCCTCCTGAAGTGGCGGGACAGGCTGGAGAGAAGAGTGCTCTAAAGTTGGAAAATAAAGATTGTTAATTATTCATCAAAACAACAAAATAAATCTTATATTGAACTGTAAAACTGATTTAAAGTAGCATTTAGACAGTTGAAATATTCTGTTCCTTCAAACCACCACACAGCCAGCTGGCTCTTAGATGATCTAGAATCAGTTTTAATGGTATTTTCATGATTGAAAAAAGAAAAGAAAAATCAGTAAGGGGTTAATCCCTTTCAGATTCACAATAAGCTGTAGAGCTAGCTAGAGGAAATGATGTCTTCTAAATGGTCATAGGAGCTATTTACAAAACAATTAAGGAGTTAAAGAAAAAAAAATGTAATTTCTGTGCACTAAGAGTAAAGTTCTGTGAATCCAAAGGGAAACTAAATAAGCAGGATTATAATACTGGCTGTTACTAATTTGGATCCTATTAATGAATATTTCATCTCATTAAATAAAAGCTTTATCCGTTTATTTTACAGTAAGAAGACAAATGATGCAATATAGGAATAAAATGGCAGCAAAATGAAGCAAATAATATTTCTAGTTACTTATGACAGAATAGCAAAATGCCAAATAAAACTAATCTGGGTTTAATATATTGTTTTATGTCTAGGTAACTAACATTATCCTCATAGTTTAATATTTTCAAAACTTGCAGGTATGTAAACTCCATAAATTTAGCACATTAACACTTAGACACAGAAAGATGAAGTAAGAATCGACACTAAAGCAGAAATAGGCCGATGCAGAACGTCTGCCCTAACGCCTAAATCCCTCAATCACTATTTAGAGCGAGGAGTATATAGTGGATTTTATAGTGAACTACGTTAACTGACCGTTCAGACAGATTATCAATAATTGTGAATCCCTGTTGGTCACGTAACTCCGCCTCCACAGTGTGGTGCCTGCTCCATCTTTGTTTATTTGTCGCCGCTATCAGGTAGCGACAGCGAGCCACTGTGACAGCTAATCCCATAATGCTTTGTGAGCAGAGCTCTCCTCGCATAGCAATCCGGGATATATCTATTTGTCTAATGACCATGGATGATCACTACTTTTCAAGGTGAATTTTGGGGAAATTCAAGTCCACTACTTTTTCATCCACTAGACGTTCGGACACTCAATTAAAATGGCGAAATCACTACATAGATTATGGCGGACATTCAGCCCTGGACTCTCACCAGTTCAGAGCTGAGCTCCTGTTTGAGCCTCTGTTTGTCTCGAGGGAGGATGGTTGGATCTTTGAGACAGCGAACAGCCTGAGAGATGAGAACGTAGAAGCAGTTCTCCATGGTAAACATCAGCAAGGACCTGGAAGAAAAACTTCAACCATTATGCTCCATTTTTCCCGCTTCAATGGCATAAATGTAACATACAGCCAATATGTCTGAATTAGAACTTTATAGGTGGAGGATGTTATCCATACAACAATCATCACCATCATACATTTTATTTTCTAGGCAGAATTATTAGATATATTTGTTTCCATTTGAATTAGATTTAGTGCAGGAAATTAAATCATTTAATTCTGAAATTTTAAAATGAACTTGTTTTATAAAAGAAGTCAACAGCAGAGTGCCCAGATAGGACCTCCCTGTGCATTTATTTCTGTAATTTGCTCCCATTTAAGCAGCACTAATTTATGTAGAAAAAGATTCAAATAAATGAAGGAAAAAAAACAAAGAATAATAAGTGGGATTAGCTGCCTTTGCATAAATACATTCAAATATTAATTTAAAAGGGGTCAGTTAGAGAGCCTAATAAAAAGAAGAGCCAGTTAGCTGAGAAACTGTTATAAAGTTTAAATAGATTTGTACCAACTTAGAAGATAAAAATGAAATAAAATAAACACCAAACTTTCTTATTAGAGGCAGCAACGTAACAGATTCAGCTCTGACAAAGTTGGAATATTAAATGATAATTTCAGCATAACGGTTTCCTAATTTCAAACTAAGACAAAAGCGATCCTGCTCTTTCTTTGTCTTACTTCAGAGCCTGGATCTCCTCCAATGAAGCCAGAGAAGCTATGCTCAGAGATGCTGGCTCCTTCCTCTTTTCCATCTGAAGACAAACAGCATAAAATCATCACTCCGGTAATTTTGGGTTGATTGAAAGACATTTGGGGTATTCCAAACCCACCTCACTCAGCATGCCCAGGGCCACATTGATGGTGGCCAGCAGGGTCCCAAATGATGGCGCCACATCGGGGTCGAATGCAGGAGTTGTGAAGCTGAGCACAAACAGGGTCCTGTACTCAGCCAGGTCCATACACTGAAAAACAGGCACCAATACAGTCAGGATTTTATCCTAATAATATCACAGTGTTATATAA
Organism: Cyprinodon tularosa; assembly: GCF_016077235.1. Taxonomy (NCBI): domain Eukaryota; kingdom Metazoa; phylum Chordata; class Actinopteri; order Cyprinodontiformes; family Cyprinodontidae; genus Cyprinodon; species Cyprinodon tularosa. The sequence goes on along the minus strand of NW_024039718.1, from coordinate 467,229 downwards.
ATGATAATTTGATCGTTTTTGGATGAGAAAAGACTCATTCTGAGGGAGTGACCTGGTCCAGCAGAATCTGGCAGCAGTCTGGAGTGAAGTGCTGCAAAGTAGCCAGAGTTTTACTGAGGATCTTCAGCAGGCTGCATTGCACGGCCAACAAGGCCTTCTGCTCAGCCTCCTCTCTGTCTCCTCCTCCTGATGCTGCATCTTTACTCAAGGTCTGAGGAGGCCGCTGAGCTCGAGGGCCAGGAGGCAACGCCTCACCATTTTTAGACTGAACACAAAATGCACCTTCAGTTACAATGACCCTACCTTGACCGAATTCAAAGTGAAAAGCTCAGATCCTAACCTGTAGGTAATGGTGGAGCATCTTTTTGCTGTGGAGCAGGTATGTGCATGTCTGGCACAGGTAACACAGGTTTATCTACAGACAGAATGACAGAGGAACACAGATTACATTGAAGAATCTTCTACTGATGCTGTGATTTAAGTCAGACTCACCTGCACGTCTCTGAGCAGATTGGGGAGATGAAATTGCCACTCTTTGCAGAAGCTGGAGAGCTGCAGCAGAAATCCCACCGTGTGATCCGCCTCGTCTAAACAGGAAAGGCTTTGCACCGTCCGCACCGCATTCAGACACTGAACAGAGAGGAAACTTTCTGAAATGTCACCTCAACCATCTCAGTTGATGGCATCTGTTAAAGGTGAAACCAAACTACAGCCACAAACCTCAAAGAACATTTTAAAGTTTAGCAGATTCTAAATAGCAAGGGTGAGACTTAAGTTGAATGAAAAAAGGAGGCTAACGAATCTGATAACAGCGGCCCAACCTGTAATATGCGCTCCTGATGCACTCCAACGAAGTCCAGGGCTTCATTGATGAAGTTGTAGCGAAGAGTCTTGAGGAGGCTCTCCATGAGAGACATGCAGAGGCGGTACACGCCTGGCCAGCAGGCAGAGTCCTGCGACTTCCTAGAGAAACTCTGAGGCACATGAATGCAGCTCTAATCAGGGTTTCTTTACAGCTTTCATTTGAAAATCACCGCACTACCTCACCCTTTTATAAGCAAATAGAATTTTCCTATGAATCTATGGAAGATACATCTACAGTAATGCAGATTTTTATGAGGAAAGAGCAGAAAGAAATGACATAAGGCAGGGAAGAGGAGGTTAGAGGGGAATGAAAATGGGATCAAAGAAAAGAAAGAAAGATCGCAGAACAAACAATCTGATAGATGGAATGTGTGTTGATCTTAGATGTTAAGGATTAGAAAATACTGCCTGGCTGCAAGAATAGAGGGAGTCCTTTTCTATGCCTGCAGCTCTACGGTGTCTATAAATATCACTGGTTTTAATGATGACTACATAAAGGTTAGCCTAACTCTACCAGCTACTGAGATGCTAATGGTGAGTTTGGCCACAGTTAGCCGAGTGACTGGTTTTTGAATCCCTGCTCATTAACAGCTGGTCAGATTTATCTGACTGCATTGTAGCAGAAGCTCTTGTTGTGAAGGGCTGTAAAACAACCCTTTCACAATAAGAGCCTCCAAAAAAGTATAACTGATCTGAATTTCAAACAGTAAAAAAATAGACATCCATAGTTTCCTTTAAGCTTTTTAAACTGAATGTGTGTTTTACCTGTGATGCACCGTTAGAGGAGACCTCATACACACTCAGAAGGGGGAGGCAAATGGTTTGAACAACTCCTGCTCCAGCAACAGCTGCTGCCCCCTAAAAGTACAAAGCCAACGCCCCATTCCTTTAGATCAGAATGGTAAAAACTTTTAGAAATGAGAAGCATTTGGTTGCGTTTGTGTACCTGAGGAGTGCGGGCTAAAGTCAGGAGCAGGTGGAGCGCGGCTTCGGTGAAGTAGAGGTTGTGTTTGCAGCGCAGACTGATCTCCACGGCGCTCAGGACTGACGGTAGGACCGGGACCTTCCTCATCACCGACACCCAGTGCTCACCATCCTCATCGGTGCGGCACAGCTCTTTGGCTAAGTGCAAAGCAAGCACACACACCTGAGAAAACAAGATGGAAAAACTCTCTGAAGTCTCTGGATGGAGAGGAAATGACGTTTTCCACGTTAATCAGATCCCGTCTGTCACCCACCCCGTCTCTCTGGTCCTTCTGCAGACTGCGAGGACAGTCCGTCTCCATGCTGTCCTCCTGCTCCAGCATGTCTCCCATCTGACTCATGTGTCGTGTGTTGTCAATGAGCACCAGCGCCTCGTCTTTCACCGTCTCACACACTGAGAGCAACAGCTGGGGCAGCTGGGAAATATCTCCACCTAGTTAAGAGTCGAGAAGATTTCAACCACTGAACGCTTAAATTGGACACACAAGTGAAGAAGAACATTTTGTACCATTGAGTCCCTGAATCTGCAGCACAGAGATGAGAGCAGAGAAGATTTTGGCTTTGGTTCTGTCCATCATCTGGTGGTCAGCCTGCAGGACGCTCTCCAGGATCATGGAGAGCGGAGAAAGGATGTCAGGAGCCGCTGCTACCACACTAAACACAGAAGAAAAGAGTTCAGAGAAGAGAAAAATAATAACTAAATAAATAAAAGATGTGCAACAGACGTTACACACCTTCTCCACTGCTTCAGGAGGATAAGCAGGAGAGTAGCCATCATGGATCCCAGCCGAAAACAAGCCATGGATGTGGGTGTGGTCAGCTGAAAAAAGATGAGGGGCAACATTGGAACCAAATTCAAAATAAAGCAAAGAAAGTTTTTTATATTGTGACTTACAGCAGCTTTAGTCCCATCTAGAACATCCATAAACAGCTTAAGCTTGGTTGAATCTTCCGTGAGATGCATCACATCAGCCTGAAAAAAACAACAAAAAAAACATAAAAAGAAACTGACTTTCTGTTCCTCGGCCAACAATCCAGACAGAACCAATAATCAAATGCCTTAACATGGAAAAACATCTCGAGATCAGTCAGAATAAAATGCATCTTTAAGATGAGATTCAAACAACCTTAATTGATGTGAAAAAAATGAAGTAATGAAAACCATTCATAAAAAAAAAAAAAAAAAAAAACATGAAAAAATAAAAGCTAACGGAGTAAGCATCAACATACATGTGTGGTGGACAGAATCAGCAGCATCCTCCAAGCAGAAATCAGCATCTGTGTCTCTTGGAAGAAGCAGATACCGTCCTCTTCAGTCTCGGCCACATGGCAAACCAAGGACTTCACATACTGAGACCAGTAGTCATAGCGCCGCGCGTTTGAGAACTTCTGAAGGCCGTCTTTCAGGGACTGCTCCAAAGAACCACTGTAACATCACAGGAACAGCACATTTAAAGACCAGCTTTATATTTTTAATCTTGATTTCTGTTGTCAGTTCAGAACCAGAAGTCTACCTGACGACGTAGTAGATCTCCAGACCGATGATTTTCATGACAAACGCACAGGCCTCCAGAACACACGGCTAATGATGACAAACCATCAGTGTTTATAAGTATCCAGTTTATCATTAAGCAGTTATTTTAGAAATATGAAATTAGGATGTAATTCATTGTTTTTTGTTTTTTTTTTGTTTTTTATAAAGGAAAATGAGGACCTCTGCGGTGTCCGATGATGGGGTCAGGGTTCCAAATAGAGGAGTCGTCAAATTCTCCCAAAATCTTTCCCTGCACACAAAAGCAAAACACCGTCAGGTTTTCATTAACTCTTAAAACATGCATATATTTATCTTCTTTTGTTTTGTTTTACATGCGTGTTCTTACTTGGTGCGAAGGACAGATATGGCGCTGTCTCTGCGATCCTGCCACAGGGCCAGGAGGAAAGCCAGAGCTGCCCGGTGGAGCAGCGGAGGACACCAATACTTTCCCTGCTGCTTGGAGTCGATTAGATCCAACACCACATGGAGGCAGCTCCACTCCCCCACTAGAAACTCCTGCAGGTTCATCATAGATATAATATATCTAGATGCTATAATGTTTAAAGAAAACATTAAAGCGGTCTGCTCCCTACCTTAGACCCCTCGTTTCCATCTTTCACCTCCAGGTTGAGGAACAGTTCAATGAGGCCTGGCTGAGTTTCCACAGCAACTGTGAGGAACTCCAGGATCATCACCTTGATCCTCATGTCCTCCGTTTTGCTCTGCAGCCGGGCAAGAAATGCATCTCTGATAGCCGCTGCATCGCTGCCAAGGCAGGCATATACGGACATGGGAGCCACCTACAAACAAAAGGAGTATGGTGGGGATGAGTGCAAAAAAGACTGCATCAGATCTAAATGGGCGCCATGGCAGAGAAAGCCTTACTGTGGCGAGCCGCTTTAGGAGCTGGATGGCAAGCCGGGGCAGAGCTGGATCATGTTTGTGGTAAATATATTTGGCTAGGACCACTATGAGGTTACTGCCCTGGCCGCCGTGATGCGTCAGCGCTTGCTCCAGGGGGGACACCGCATCGGACGGGGGCTTCAGACGGATCACGTTGTTGGTGACAGAGAAGGCCAGTTTGACCGTCTGGATCAGAATCTGACCCGGACCTTCAGAGCCAGAGCTGTAAGAACACCAGAGAACATTTAAATTAATAAAGAAAGAAACAATGATAAAAAGAGAATGTGATAAGGAGAAGAAAAAAACTTTATATTGAGTTGTTTACCTGCTTGGCTGTGCAGCCAGGACAACATCTATGGTGTCCACTCCAACACCCATGATGTTGACGACGGCCTGTCCAGCTTCTGTGTTTGCTAAACTGTAGATACAAAGGGACTGCAGGGTGGGAGTGCTGCAAGGACACAGGAAAGAGCCACGTTTAAACAAGTATGAAATACAATCTTTTAACAACATTAGCCTACACAGATAAAAACAGCAGTCATTAAAACCTGCAGTACGTTGATAAAAGACAAACTACACTCAGGGAGGCAGAGTGCTAAAAAATAAAGGTGCTAGAAATATTCTAGGATGGAAACTGACTAGAACCAGCAGGTCAGAGAACAGAAATAATTAACCAAATATCCAATCTAACATAAATAAAGAATGCAGGACTGATTTAGGGGGAAACTGATATTTAATTATTTAACCCCACATCCCAGCTCTCTAAATGACCTTAACAACGTTAAATAAAAATGAGAATAAAGAGAAAGTGTCCCCATACCTGCCCTGCTCCTCCCCTTCCGGGCTCAGATTGAGAATGGCGTGTATCAACTCCAAGATATAGCAGCCTGCAGAGACAGACATGTCAACTCTTTACTCAGGGTTCTTGTAGTGAGGAAAGGGAAACAAAAAAAAAACAACAACAGATGTTTACCTATTCTCTCTCTGACTCCGTAGGTATTATAACGCCACTTATGGTATGTAGGCAGCATCTCCTTTAACACCAGCAGCACACAGGGAATCAGCCCTTTGCTTTGAGTGTTTCCAAGCTGTCCCTGAAAGCAATTATGTAGAAAGAGCAGGACTTCATCTCAGATCCTTACTTCATTTAAAAAAAAAAAAAAAAAAGATTTTTTTTTTTACCTTAACTAAGGTTGTAATGAGACGAAGGAAGGCAATGGTGACAGCATACTCCCCTCTGGGCTGCTCAATCTGCACCAACAGGTTGCCGTAGTTACCCGCCTTCATCCCCTCAGCACTTAAGAAAAAAACAAAATGCGTCTGATACTTTACAGACAAATCCAAACATTCAGCCAAATGCAATCTGGTGTTTTTGGTTTACCTGATACACTGGGCCATGTTGGTCAGAGGGTTGGAGGCGAAGGGGAGGAAACCGGTGTGATGCAGACTAGACCACACCTGAGGGTCAAAAAGGACACAAAATAAGATGATTAAAGATCTGGATTTATTTATTCTTCTAAATTAAGAGAAAACAAACACACACCTTCCCTGGCATCCTGGCAGCAAGGACAGAGAGGCAACTCACACAGGAGGCAATCACATCCACTGGAGGGTTGATGACCGACGTTAATCTGACAAGAGAGACGTGCCTCATAGGATCAACAAAATAAGCATTTTTGACAAATATGTCTGGAGTTAGATTACCTCTGCAGCAACATGTAAATGCGTGAAGTTAGAGGCAACAAACAGTCAGACACAGTCCAGTCCACGCTGATGATCTTATGGACCAGATCCAGGATGGGCTTCACACGAGCACAGTGAGCGAGAACATCTTCAAACAAACCAGTTAATTAGTTAGAAAGATGCTAATCAGAATATGGAACAGAATAACTTCAGTGACAAGTCAACAGTTTAAAGGTAAATAAAGGTGTTTTTCTTTCAATCAACTTTTATTCAGATTTGGTTGATGTCAGAACGACTGACGGATGTTTCTGTACCTGCAGTGGAGACGACGTGCAGCAGCATCTCCACCTCGCAGGTGAATAGAGTCCAAGCGCTGTACGAATAGTCCCACCTCACCATGTAGCCCTGCTCCCCGGCTATCATCACCTGACCCAGCACTCCCTGGGGCATCCACAGGTTCGTCTGACCCGTGCCTGTTTATTGACGAAGGACCACACGATGAGTCAAAGATCTCCTAATTTATAAAGATAAGATTAAATGTAAGGACTAACCCAGAGGGTAGAGAAGTTTAGGAGTCTGTCGCCTCCATAACGTCTCATCATCCTTGGAAATTATGTCATTGGGCTTATGTTTGTAAACTTGTGTGTAGAAGGACATCTTATCCAAGAAGTTATACACCTGCCAAACACAAGAAGGAAAAAAAAAAAACATTGTTGTTTCTGTATGAGACTCTCATAACTACTTTTGTTCAGTGAGATATTTCACCTTCTTTACAGTCGACTTGTTGGACACGAGTGCGGTCAGAAGCTGCAGCAGAGGTCCGATCTTGTGGGGGAACATCCCAGCTGCGCTATCCAGGATCATCCCCAGCCCCCTGTTTGGCTTCTGGATTCAAATATAGAAAACAACACTGTCAAAATTAATGAACAATTTTAGCTACAGTTTCTGTCCTTTTCTTTGTTTTATTTTTCTTACCATTTCCCAAAAGACTTCAGCTAAACTGGGAGCAGAGAGGACCTCACAGGCAGCTTCTATCAGGTGAGATTCCTCCACACCATTAGCCTGCAACAAAAAAATGCAAAAAAAAAAGTCAATAACAGACACAGGTTAAAGGTATAGAGATTTTTTTTTTTCCAAACACAGCACCAGGTAATACCTGTAAGCTCTCTTCTTCAAACGAGGTAATCACAAATGAAAGCAGGCCGTAGATACACATTTTGGCTGTGCTTGCTGTACACTGGAAAGATGACATAGAAATTGTTAGATCTGCTTTAATCTGCTCACCAGAGAAGCATGACACTCTCAATTCAATTAAAATGGTTTCATACATTATTTCCTGAGACTCCAAGCCCCTTCAGCATGGCTGAGAGGTACTTGAAGACCCCCAGCTGCAGAGCAGTGTTGCCAATCCTCCTGACCACAGGACTGGACTCATCCGGTCTGAGGGTGTGTCTCAGCAGGACCCAGGCCAGCAACACGGGTCCATGATGAGGGATGTCACCAAATGTCAACAGCAGCTGATCCATCTCCTGGAAAAGCCGGAAAATACACAGACATCATTAATTTACATCCTTTGAGGGTTTTTTTTTTTTGTGGGGGGCTAAACCAACTGCTCATTAAAATCAGACCTTAACGACATCAGGGGCCCCAGAAAACTGATGCTGCTCTGTGCAATCCTCCAGAGCGCACTTGTGCAGAAAATCGATGTCCATTCCCTCCACCAGGATGAGAGAGCTCAAATATCTGCAAACCAGAGAAACAAAAACCCATTAAAAACTACTTAAAAATAGACCAATCAAATATAACCTCAGATCAAACGGCTTTTATCAACTTTCTTGTTAAATATAAAAGAAGGACTTATTTAGAGATGTTTCTCATATCTATAGCTGATGTTTTGGCACAGATCAACTCAGCCATTTTTCCTACCAGTTTAAATTTTATCTAGAATTCCAGACTTTTTCAGATCAGAAAGGAAATAACTGCTTATATATTTTTTTATATGGAATTATAAAATGTGTATTCTTATTCAAGTTTATCTAACCAGACAATACCTACTCTTTAATGAGTCTTACCCGATTCTGTCCACTATAGCATCCATGCTCTTGTCTACTAGGTGTCTATTGGTCTGTCGTAAGCCGAAGCCTTGTTCTTTGAACATTTTGGTAAATTTCAGAAGGTCAGATGGGCTCATCTCAAAGTACGCATAGTACAGGAAGATGATCTCCAGCACCAGGGATTGTTCTCTCAAACACTGCATAAACCAGCGTGAGACCTGCCGCTCAGTCTGTTAAAAACAAACAAAAAAAAAACATTACCAACGGTAAAACAATCCTTGTGTTCATGTATCATATAAAAATCCCAATTAAATCAGATGAGGTTTATGGTTGTGGCAGATAAAAAGGGTTGAAAAGCTCAAAAGTTTTCGAATATTTCTGCAGGGCGCTTACCATGAGGTTGCCATGGGTTTCCCATGTCGGTGCTTCGGCCTTGAACAGATTCTCAAACTGCGACTGATAGTTGCTCACCAGGTCTTTCTCCAATTTGTTGACACAGTTACTGTACTCAGACTACAAACAGAAAAACAAACACAAGCAGAAACCGGATGTTAAATAATAGAACCAACAATCTTCACCACCAAATACTTTCTCTGCACTTAACATAAATGTAGCTGCTTCTCACCCGGTAGGGATGGCGCTCATCCTGAAAGTATGTGAGCAGGAGGAGAACACATCTAAGCAGACACATGCGCTCCTCATAATAGTAATCAGCTATCTGCAAAAAAAAAAACAACCCAAAAACAATGCATAACAAATAAAAATCATAATTAAAGAATAAACACTGTAATTTCAAAAACTACAATTAAAATCCATAGTTACAGATTTATAGAATCACCTTAATGAGAAGTGCCTGGCTTTGCCGTTCATCCTTCAGAACAACCTGTAGAGAAAACCCTAATTAATCATCACCAATAATGCACTTCTTTCTCTCTTTGTACCACTTGATGATTGAAAAAGCTGATGGGAGAGACACTTAAAAAGAAAAAAAGTTAAAATACTTTTAACGAGTCCTGAGTTCCTCTGTAGTCCTCCTGCAGGTACCACTGTAAAAGCTGCACGCTCTGCTGCTCGTCCAGATTCTGTGACATTTAAGAACGCAAAGCTTAGCACACCCACTGACATCCAATGCATGCATGTGAAACTAAAAGAAAACTCACCAACAATTTACTGATCCTGAACCCAAAGTCCTTTAGAGGCTGTGCTACATCTTTGTTATCCTTCACTTTTCCAGCAGAGGATGAGCTACAGGACAAGAAGCTAACCATTAGTCAACGGATGCCAAACTGTAGTCCCTTGAGGGCCGGTGTCCTGCAGCTTTTAGAGGAGTCTCTGCTTCAACACATCTTAATTCAATAATTAGGTAATTAGCATGAATTTGGAGAACTGAGGAGATTCTTGTTCATGTAAGTTGGAGCAGGGAGACATCTAAAAGCTGCAGGACAACGGTCCTTGAGGACTGGAGCTTGACATCCCTGCATTAGTCATTCATTTATAAATAACAATGCATATGTTGCAAAATGATTTAAACCTGTACCTGGGGAGCTTGTAGTAACCAAGTCCTTGATGCAGTCTGTCCCAGTTTCTGTCAAGCTCTCCCTCTATCTGAGCCTGCAACGTTCCAAAACAAACATGTTTTTCTTTTATTGGAGTAGGAGCTAGAAGTACCAAAAGTAAACTGACCAATTAAATGTTCAAAGTAGTCATAGAAGAAATGAGGAGACATACCGGCTCCCTCAATGCAGATCTCCCCAACAAAATAGTCCATAATTCTCGACAGCTCCTGAAAGAGATGAAAGTGGTGTATTTAGGTAAACTACTGCTGGAAATGAACATTAGCAACGTGTGATACAGAACACAGGATAAGGCAGTTTGAATGTGGAGCACAAATTGTGCAGAGTTTATAAACCCAACACATGTCAACATCCATGTCCTGATTCCTTTGGTACTTGATTGTGTTTTAGCTGATATGATCGCTACTTCACAGTAGTAAATGGCAAATCACCTCAAGATGCACTGAGTATATGTTCATTACGAAGCTAGTGTAGTGGGAAAAAATATTCAACTATTCACCCTAGTTAAATTATCGGAGATTGATGGAGTTCACTCAGTCTCCACTTTTTTTTAAACAAATTTTTGCAAAGAGAGAACAGTTCATCGTACAGCCCTTATGGCACAGCATTCAGTCTTGTTTTGCCTGAGCAGCATTTGTTCCCCCTTACTTACAACAATGAAAAAGTAGTTTGAGTCAAAACAATTTACAGACACTTTGATTAACAGTAACATGTTATGAATAAAGCTTGAGAAAGAATCTGGCTTGTTTTGGGAAGAAGCTATGTCTGGCCAACAAACATCTTCACACAGGGGCATTGTGTGGCCTTGCAGGTGAAAGAGACTGAGTGAAAACTTTTATAATGAGTAAATAGGATAAATTATTATATGAAATAAGAGAAATCAAAATTTTCCGACACTAGACAGAGCATCTGCACTATGATTGCTATATCAACGTTTAAAAAACTGCATTCTCAAAGAAAATACTTAACTGCAATGTAAGTGTGATATTCCATCGACATGGATATATAGCTTAAACTAAAACTTCTAAATTCATAACTATTATACTAAAAATAAATGTAAGCCAATTTCGTGGTCCTGTGTGTAACAAACAGCTGCGTGGCTTTTCCCCCTAAACACTTAATGGCAGTTTAATTTTAATAGTTGTTGAAGAAACTAACTAAAAGAGAGTCTAATTCGAATTAACGTGGTGTTTTCATTAAAAAAAAGTAACATCACTCGGTAAGTTTTGTTCCTGTTGTTGACATGCGGCGCCGCACTGAAGAATAGCCTTTCAAATATTAGCAGTAGTTGCTAAGCTAACGGAGCGTGGCGCTAATAGTTATAAAGACAGACCGTCAAATGTACCGACGCCTTCCGTTTAATATGCGGGGCTTCGTTCGAATATACTTTCTCCTTAATATTTTTGTTAAAATAATTCAGACAATCTAAATGTTAAATGAAGTGTGTGGCTGTAAACCCACCTAACGCTCATCTCCGATTCCGCCATCTTCGCTCCGGCTCTGTGATTGGTCAGTGCTCAGCACCGTCACACTATCTTCTTCTTCTTCTTATGGGATTTTATGGCGGTTGGCAGACTTGTGAATTGTGCATTACCGCCACCAACTGATATGGAGTAAAGCAAGATAACAGGAAACGATTCACCCCCCCCCCAAAAAAAAAAAAAAAAAAAAAAAAAAAAAAAAAAAAAAAAAAAAACCTGTGTAACTTAAACCAACATAATACTAAATCACATTTGCCCATATAATTTTAATTTACTCTAGGTCATCTTAACTCTGCCAGTTTCTGATGGTCCCATCGGTCCTCCCATCATACTTCCAACCATCTCCCAGTTCAAATCTTTAATGTCCAGATATTTTTCTGCAGCCTTCACTATTATTTTGATTTTTTCCGTTTTTTTTGTTGTCTGTGCAGTACAATTAATTACTTCTACCATGAAAAGAACAAAATTTGTCTTTTTAACAATAAGTGAGTCTTCATTAATTTTTGGAGATTTCTCTAGAGGTTTGGAATTTGCTGTGTGTTGAACTGTAGGTTTGGGTTTTTCTGACTGAGATGGGATCCTTTTTGCAGCTTCAGCGTAGGTTATTCCGAGCTCAAATTTCATTTTTTTAATTTCCTCAGACCTTTTGCTTGCTTCACAGCCGCGATAGGCAGCAGTATGTTCTCCACCACAATTACAGCATTTTATTTTAGCTTCTTTTCCACATTTTCCGTACTCATGTTCTCCTGCACACCTTCCACACCTCTGTTTCCCTTTACAAACTGCTGCAACGTGACCGAATTTTTGGCATTTGAAACATCTCAATGGTGGAGGATTGTAGATTTTGACATTATAGCTTATGTAACCGATGAATACTTTGCTTGGTAATTGCTCTTCTTCGAATTTAATTAGCACAGATAAACTGTCAGATCTTTCTCCGTTTCTTGTTGTTTTTAACCGTTTTACTTCTTTTACTTTTGCACCGCTTATGTTTTCCAGAATCTCTTTTTCAGAAATTTTTAGAGGAACTCCTCCAATGACTCCCCTGCTGATCTTTTTGTTCTCCATTAGGCTGCACTGAACTCTTATCCCGTCAATTTTGTTGATACGTATTGCTTTGCCTTGCTGGGCGCTGTCTCTGCAGTTAATTAGCAGGTCTCCACTGTACAGAATTCTGGCACCTTTGACTTCTCCGACAAGTTTATTGATGGTTTTTGTTAAGTGAACCGGATTCCAATTTGTAAAAGAGTCTGCCTGATTAACGACTTTGAATATGACTTTGAATTCATTTTGTTGTGCTGTGGAATGTATGGAATGATCATCACTGGATTGTTCTGAACTAGATTCCCCTTGAACTGATCTCTGTTTTTTCCGCTTTTTCTCATTTTTTGATGTTGCTATTTTCCAACCTTCATTGTCACTATTTCCCTCTTCCATCCCACAAGAATCGCTTCCTGTTTCCTCACTACTCACGGCCCAAGACATTTCTCCATAAGCAGCTTCAAAACACGCGCCATGCACCAAACGACCATCCACCGAGCCTCAAACACTTCTTGTGTCCATTCACGAGGATCACCGTCACACTATCTTCTTCTTCTGTTGTTAATATTCGTCTTCAAGCTCGCTTTAGTGCTATCTTCTGGACAGAGGTTAGTACGTCAGGTCATATGTTGCTTCGAGCTGATGGAAAGATTTGAATAATGAGAAAGGATTCTGACACTACTACGAGAGCTTTCAATTTAAACGAAGATAACGGCATGATTTCACGATTTTGACTTAGTTTGCGTCTGTTTTTTTCTGTAATTTATATAGATATTGAATATACAATTTATTAATCACGTCTTTATAATACTTGCCTGAGTGGAAGTATCGGGTCTCAGTTACAAAAGTTTTGATGGTATAAACTGCCCCAAAATTAATCCCCTAGAAATGTAATGATTAGTCCCATAAAAAGTCATAATTTTAGTTATTTTTTTTTCTTTTTGAGTCAATGAACATTCATTATGTTTTTTGGATTATTTATTTTAAAAGAACAATACCAATAAAAGACTTGTATCTATGAACAGGCTGTGACTTGAAAGCTAAAAGAGCGTTTGGAACAACAGTTAAAGTATAAGTACGGTTACAGGAGAAGAGTGATCAAAAATAAAACTAAAATTTTGGAGAGAACAAGTAAAAATCAGGCTTTAATTTTATATTTTCCAAAAATAATTTTGTCATTGTGCTTATTTTAAACAAACGGTAAAATTGTGAAACATTTCAAATTGATTTTAAAACCGGTAAAAAAAAAAAAAAAAAAAAAAAAAAAAAAAAAAAAAAAAAAAAAAAAAAAAAAAAACATTTTATAACCCCCATTAATAGACAGGCAATCTACTTTTACCTCCATATTATTTTATAAAATATAAAAATCTAGAATTAAAACGTAATAACCTACGCTATTATTGTTGTTGTTATTATTATTTTTGTTATTATTATTATTAGAACACAATATAAATGAATCATGAAAAAAAGTAGTTTTCTTTGAATAGTACATTATTTAAAATGGGAAAACATCCAACAAAATAGAAATTTTTGTTTTCAAGAAGAGACAGTAAAACATGTTTTTTTAGTCTGTTTTAAATATTTTATATTTAAATATTCTGTTAAGAGAAGGGAGTTAGTCGATTACAGAAAATTTATTGCAATTAAATATACAAGATATTTTGGACAAGCTTTCTACTTTTTTTAATTTAATGAATTACCTTAAGAAAACGAAATCAATAGAAAGAATATAAGATTTAGTAAATTAATTATTATAATGGTATTTTATTTATTTGTTTGTTTGTTTTGTGGGAGAATTTATAAATAGCTTCCCGATTCACACTCCATTCCAGTAGATGGCGGTAATGCGCATCAATAAGTTGCTTGCTAACCGCCATAAAAAAAGAAGAAGAAGAAGCTAGTTTTCTTAGCGGTGAGGGTTCTGATTGTAACACGTGATATGGCTGTCAAACATGGCTCCCTCCTGCAAGCTGTGAGAGAAGCGACAGCTGACAAAGCGAACAGATCTACATAGAAACGACGGAACTTCTTTCTGTCACCTTGCATGCTGGTCTAGGTATAGCTCTACTTGTGAGGTAGGTGTTCTTGTTTCTTCTTTTTGTGGCACTATTTTGGCTGCAAAACCCCTCTGTCGGTTCTCAGTGGCTAACTGGCTGCAATCAGCTGGATTTCACTGTCAGCCGTCTGAGGTTGCAGCATCCTCTCTGAAACAACACCCAGTGAACTGTTTATGCAGGAATATAAGCAAAATGTGAGGCTGTGTTCTCAGTTTTCCCTCTAAAAAATTCCTGATATTTTTAGAAAAAAAAAATTCCTGATCTGAGGTTACTTCCACCCCCACAGGAACAAAGGTTGCAGCTGGTGTAAAAAGATCACCCACGTCTCCTGGGCTTCCCACCCACGTGCTCGGTCAGGGTATTTCTCACACTCACCACATTCTTTTTTAAACTGAGCTCTTCTTTTCCCCATTGTGGTACAATAAAGGGATTTTCTATTCTATTCTAGTATATTCTAATAGATTTCATTGCAAAAAAAAAGACAGATAAAATCAACATAATAAAAAAGTGTAAAAGGCCCATTTAAACCCAAAGAAAATAATTTTTACTGTGTTTAATTCAGTAACAGCTACTATTTACTTTTGATTTAATTGAATCCTTTCCTCTTATTATTTATAGATGTCAGTCGTATGTGAGACACACCTGCCAAGTGATGAAGACTGATATAAAAAGGAAGTGACGAGATATCCTGAACTGCTTCGGATCACCTGTTCGGCTCACCTCCCCCCATATCTCCCTACAGGCTCCTTCTCACTGAAACCATGCAAGTAAACCCAGTCCTTGTGGAGTCCGTAGTCATCCTGGCTGTGGTTCTTTGCGTCCATTTGGCGGTTTGGAACCAGCACTCCTGGTGCAGCGTAGCCCTTGTCATTCAGGCATTCTACGTCCAGTATAAATGGGATCGCTTGTTAAAGTCCGGTGCTGCGGTGTTCCAGTTCCGTCCATCTGCTAACAGTGGTATCGTTCCAGCTTCCATGGTTATGCCACTGCTGGGCCTGGTTCTGAGAGAAAAGTGCTCTGCCTCAGGGAATGTCTACTTTGAGCGCTTCTCCATGGTGATTACCATCACAGGAATGATGCTGGCTCTGTTTCTCTCCCTGATCGCTCTGGGTATTACAAGACCCGTCCCAACCAACACATGCATAATTGCAGGATTGTCCGGCAGCGCGATCCTCTACGCGACGAAGCAGACCCTAACAGTGTCCGAGGTCATCGAGGTCCTAGAGGTGTTGCTGATCTTTGTTTATCTCTGCCTGATTGTTCTTTACTTGCTTCCACGGTGCTTCACACCAGGAGAGGCTCTCCTCATTGTGGGTGGAATAAGTTTCATCGTAAACCAGCTCATCAAGCGCTCGCTGAACCTGGCAGAGGTAAAGGGGGATCCAGTGAACTACTTCCTGCCAGTGGTGGTTGTTGGTTCGCTGCTGTTGGGTGTTTTCTTCGCCTTGCTCTTCTGCTTCATGGAGTCTGAGACTTGGGTGTCCTCCCTGTTCTTCCACATGATGACAGCGGTTCTGGTTCTGGGTATCCTGATGCCGTGGCTGTCGCTGTTCATCGGCCGACACCCAATCATGTGGCTTTTGGACTTTCTCACCCTGAATGACCGAAGACTCTGTTTGCTTGGATATTGGGTGTTTCTGGTGGTCGTAGCGACCTGTGTCGTTCTACATCAGAACTATAAGCGCCAGTCGGGATCCAAGAAGCACCAGGCCTCCACGGTTGTCAGGAAGTATTTCCACCTGATCGTTGTGGCGACCTATGTTCCAGGACTGATATACGACAGACAGCTGCTCCACGTGGCGTCTGTGGGATGCTTGGCAGTTTTCTTGTTGTTGGAGTATGTACGGTACTTTCGAATTCTTCCTTTTGGTCAGCTGCTCAGGCAGCTCCTCACCTTGTTCCTGGACGAACGGGACTCTGGCCCTCTCATTCTGACCCACATTTACCTGCTGCTTGGCATGTCTTTGCCCATTTGGCTGTTTCCTGGACCTTGTGCTCCCAAGGGGATCCTCCCCGGGGCAGGGGGCCTGGTACCTTATGCAGGCGTGCTGGCAGTGGGAGTTGGAGACACCGTGGCGTCTGTTTTTGGCAGCACCATGGGGGAGATCCGTTGGCCGGGGACCAAGAAAACCTTAGAGGGAACAGCAACGTCCGTGTTTGCCCAGATCATAGCCGTGGCGATGTTCCTCATCTTTGATGCAAACATCAATCTGAACTCCACCTACTCATGGATTGTTGGCTCTATCACCCTGGTGGCATTGCTGGAGGCCTACACCTCCCAGATAGACAATCTGCTGCTCCCGCTCTACCTCTTCATCCTGCTGTTGCTTTAAATGAACAAATAAAAGAAAGGATGGATGTGTTCAGATGTTTATTGTGAGGAAGACAATTTATGAAGAAAATGTCTTAAAGGAAAGTCAATAGCAGAAGCCCTTTAGGATTCATAGGAGAGAACGAAGAGATAAAACCAAACGACACAGAAAATCTGCTGAAAATGTCGCCAAGTGGTTCTAATCGCTTCTGGAACAGGTTATAAAGAAACATGAGCTCAGTGACCAAGTGGTGTAAGTTTCTGCCCTAATTCTGATGACCCGTTGACACCTATAACTCTTAAATTATGCAAATGGAGATTGAGTTGAGCACAGTGAGAACACATTACACTTGGCACACAAAATAACTGATTGTTGTGTTCTTATTGTTTTTTTTTTTTTACATTATTTGGAACCAATTTATTCCTGCGTTGCCTTGGAAGAACATAATTTAAAGTTTTCTCTCTTTATCAACCCTTTGGTTCTTTAGTAATAACTCCCAGATGGCAATATGAACCACCTCACGGTAAAACTATGCCTTAAGAAGTGTAATATCTCTAACAGGTGATTGATTGTTGTAATAGATGTAGGTAAGAGCCTGGCAGACTAAAGCAACACTTTCCTACAATGGCTGCCTCTATTTATGATTCTGCATGACACTAATGTGGACTTCAGTACTGTAACATTTATATTTTACAGTAAATATTTATTTTGAGCAGTTTGTTTGTGGTTTAATTGGACCAATACAGTTAAACCCATATTGTCTATTTCATTGCTAAACTGAGGATGCATGTTTTAGTCAAACTATTAAACAGGCTGTGAGATTTTATTTGAAATAAATCAAAAATGTTTTCTAGAAGTATTTGCAACTGTCACAATGTCCGAGTTCATTATTTATACATAAATTTGTTGTACAATCCTTGATCAGTGTTTATATGTATATTTTTTAAATATTTGATGTGTTTATTAGCATAGTAGTATGCTGTTATCTTTACTATTCCTTGTTTTATGTTCTTATACTATTGCATGATGAGTGCTTCATAGATGACTGTGATTGCTTTTGTGTAACTGGATGACTGTACTTTAAAAAGCCCCAAAAAATGAGCCTTTTCATTTTTAATTTGATTCTCAATAAAAAAGATCAACATGTTGATGTTTAAAACTCATGTAGTACATTTAGTATTTTGGTACATTTGATGTATTTTATTGGGATTTTTATATTATATACCATCAAAAAGTTAGAATAGAAAAAAATTAAATTATTTTTTATTGTACTCACCTTCAGAAAGAATGATGAATAGTAATCATGTAAAATCAGAATAATTTATTACTGATTAGTACATTTTATATCGATAAATCAAAATAAAACCTAGAGTAACCAACTGGCAGTTATTCATTAAAAGTCATCTTTGTTCAATTTGATCATAGAATATGGGCAGCTGTTTTTATTAAGACCTTAGTGGTTTGTTAAAGAAAGACATGATGATGAACAAGGAACACAGATCAGAGATGAGATTATCAAGAATTTGACAACAGTATTTAGGTTATTAAACAACGTTGCAAGTTTCAAACATCTTTCGCCGGTCGTCTAAAGATGAAGACCGACACAACTGCAAATCTATCCAGACCATGTGACCTAACAGCCCAGGTAGGACCAGCCAAGAGGGTTATGATGGGGGACAAGGCAGATGAATGGAAAAAGATCAAAATGTAACTGACGGACATGGATAATGACTGAAAACTAACTCATAACCAAAATAACTCCTCAGAATGACAATGTATTTTAAAGGTGTGGATCCAGAGATGCCCATGAATGTCTGAAGAAACTGATGCAGTGATGGAGACCCCTGGTTTATATCGCTCCTTTTCATGTGCTTATTGACCTAATGGTCAGAGTTGAATCTAAATCCCACAAACCAGGCATTCCCAAACTCGGTCATCAAGGCCCCCTGTCCTGCAGGTTTTAGAGGTTTCTCTGCTTCAGCACAGCTGGTTATAATGATTGCAGTAGACCAAAAGCCTGTTAATCAGCTTTCAATTAAAATCAGTTGTGCTGGAGCAAGGAAACCTCTAAAACCTGCAGGACTGGGGGCCTTGAGGACCGAGTTTGGGGATGCCTGCCATAAACAATATGCCCCAAGACTTATAATCAGGTGATTAAAGCTGCTATCTGACAGACTTTCCTCCATTTAGACTAAATATGTACCTGCAGCGAACACAGTTCTAATAAATTTAAGGATGTCTGTTCATATCTTTTGGCCTCCGTTTTATAACTATGCATTACTAAGTGTTGGATTTGTTTTATAAAATCCCCCAAATTGAATTTGATTGTGACAATTAAAACATCCTGTAAATCAACGTTAAATTTTTATTCAGGACAATGTTTACAAAATCTTAATGGCGGAGTATATAAATGTTAAATAGCTCACTAGAAATCCCCAAAAAACATGAACAAATAAAACAACCAATGAGACAGATCATGAAAGCTTAAGGTTTATTTCAGTGATTATTTTTCACGTTTAAAAAAATAGACATGGTTTCATTATTGTCTTGAAGGATTATTTACAGACTGGATTTTCTTGTAGTGGGTTTCAACTTCAGTCATAGTGGGTTACTGGAGGGCTACAGAGAAAGCTTTAGATGTTTATTTTTGTTAAATAACAGGTTTCAGGGGTTTTGTAGCTTCCAAGGGTTTGCCTGAACGTCAATGTTCAACTCTGATTGTAATAAATTGAGTTTGGTCAAGCTGTATTTTGTTAGATTAAGGTTGGGTGAGGTTTGTTAAACAAACTGATAATGACAATTGGGTACTAAAAAAAAAAATAAATAAAAAAATCTTTGTATTTCATAACTAGGTGTTCTAAATTCCTCCGTTATTTTTGAAAGCATGAAATACTGCATTTTGACATTAGGCCCCATGTGGGTATAGAAAACATGTCATCATCAGAGGTGGAGTCAGAGTTTTGGTGCAATACTTTTTTGCTTTTACAAGCTTGTCTTGCCCTAATCAACTGACATCATTATTTTATAAACATCTCCAAGAAAAGTTATAGAAAAGAGCTGTTAATGATACAGTTTTTGATTATTAAAAAGCATTTTTACAACATCATCATCGCAGTCATCTAACAGAAGAATTAGCTCCTCACAAACATCCACAGCTTTCACTTTGGAAGTGTTTGTGAAACCTTATAAGCCATAGCAAACAAGATTTTGTTTAAGAAATTATGTTTTTAAATCAAGGTTCTGTTTGGTCAATTCTCTGGTTCTATTTTGAGTAAGTTTGCCCACTTCAGGAGCTGTGACCAGAAAACATTTAAACAAAAAGTCAGATTAAGTCAGATTAGCCAAAGTCTCCAAGTCATGACACATTATTCTCAAAAACTTGCTGCAGACGACTTCGTTCAGCATGCTCGTAGTATAAAACTATTCCTTGGTCCACCTTTGTGAGCTCAGCTCCAGCTGCCAGAGACATTCTTCATTTGGTGTAAAGAGGTGGAAATGGCAGCTCCTCAGTGGGCTGCAGCCTAGGAGGACAAAATCAGATGGAATCAAGTTTAATAGGCTACATTTCTATTTTGGAAACAAAAATAAAAACGATTCAAATATAAAGCACATTGTGGTTAGAGAAACAATATAATCTAATAGTTTCTATGGTAGAATGAAAGTGTTACATGTGCATAAAAGTAAATCTGCATACTAATTGATGTTTACATCTGTGTTGTTTTTTTTATTAAATCCGAGTAAGATTAGACATTGATTCCTTCTTAGACTTTAATGTTTATTAAACTGGGAATGTTTAGAGAATAAATGATAGAAAACTAAAACCAGTTCTCACCAGTTGTCAGGGCTCCAGCGAGTGTCCAGAGTCTCCATGATGTGGAAGGTGTAGACATGACGAGAGTCCTCAGAGGTGTTTTCAGCACTTTTGTGCACCACCTCTCCATGGATCAGAACCACACCACCTGAATGCAGAGAGATGGATCAGAATCAGTTCATTAAACCAGTTTAGAATGGGTTTAACTGAACTATTTTAAGGCCTGAATATATTTGGGGATAATAAGATTATCTCATTGATGCAAACAGGCTAATCAGCAGATAGAAAATAAATTGAGTATAAAATTTTAGATTAAGGTAGCAAACATTGATTTTGACAGTTGACCAAATCAGGCATTTTATTCTCTCACACATCTTTAATTGATCCAAATAAAATTCCCAATCAAAGCCGTGCTTTAGTACGTTAACCTTTTTTAACAGGTGCAGCTACAAACTTCTCCTCGTCATAAGTTCGCTCTCTTCCAATGAAGTCAGTCAGTGGAAAGGTGCCTTTCGGGGTGCGTACCATTCGACGGGAAATACCACCTTAAAAAAAGAGGTGGTAAAGTAAGGAATACATGTAAACCCAATTGAACCAGGAGATAAAACCCTGGATTTTTTGTGCTTACTATTCTGTGATCCTGGTATAAACCATAGGCAGCCATTGTTAACAGTCGCATCCTCCAAGGCGATCCACACTCCCATCACTCTGCCCAGAGGCTCGGTGTACAGAAACGTGGCATCCTGGTGTGGCGTCACTGTGCAACACACAACAATCTATAATCTAAGGCTTATACCCCCATTCATGAAGCTGTTGCAGAACTGGAGAGCTCCATCAGTGACAAACTGCTGTACCCTAAATGCACCAGGGAGCGTTATCACAGATCCTTCCTCCCAACAGCTGTAAGATTTATAACCATCACTGTTCCCAACAACCTCAATAAATTGTTAAATTCATGCTGATTTTACACAGTTTCTACCTTAGTCAGTTAAATAACGTGCTGCTGTAATTTTGCACATCTCTGATGTTGCTGCTACTTTCAAATACAAATGTCCATAGCTGTATGTTGGTTATTTGTTCTCCAGGTGCACAGTATTTCTATTGTTAAAACACTTTACAGTACAGTATTTCATTTGTTTATCTTTTAACTCTTCACTATTGTGCTATTTTTATACAGTACATTTTTCTAAGGTCCACATTAGTGTGATCATTTTTTTTCTATAATCTTTTTGCTGCTGTAAACACCGGAATTTCCCCAACGTGGGACAATAAAGGGATTTTCTATGCTATTCTACTCTATTCTATTCTAAATATGTCTATAAAATTTTAACAGTCCTTGTGCTTTCTCTCTCATTTTGTACAGAAATTAAGTGAATAACACTGCTGAGCTTTAAAATAGGATCTAAAATGTCTCCAAAGTTTAGAGCCATTCACATAACAGTTTAGAAACATTCCTCTGTATGTATATACACTCACCGGTCACTTTATTAGGTACACCTGTCCAACTGCTCGTTAACACTTAATTTCTAAGCAGCCAATCACATGGCGGCAACTCAGTGCATTTAGGCATGTAGACACGGTCAAGACAATCTCCTGCAGTTCAAACCGAGCATCAGTATGGGGAAGAAAGGTGATTTGAGTGACTTTGAACTTGGCATGATTGTTGGTGCCAGAAGGGCTGGTCTGAGTATTTCAGAAACTGCTGATCTACTGGGATTTTCACGCACAACCATCTCTAGGGTTTACAGAGAATGGTCCGAAAAAGAAAAAACATCCAGTGAGCGGCAGTTCTGTGGGCGGAAATGCCTTGTTGATGCCAGAGGTCAGAGGAGAATGGCCAGACTGGTTCGAGCTGATAGAAGGGCAACAGTGACTCAAATAACCACCCGTTACAACCAAGGTGGGCAGAAGAGCATCTCTGAACGCACAGTACGTCCAACTTTGAGGCAGATGGGCTACAGCAGCAGAAGACCACACCGGGTGCCACTCCTTTCAGCTATAACAGGAAACTGAGGCTACAATTTGCACAAGCTCATCGAAATTGGACAATAGAAGATTGGAAAAACGTTGCCTGGTCTGATGAGTCTCGATTTCTGCTGCGACATTCGGATGGTAGGGTCAGAATTTGGCGTCTACAACATGAAAGCATGGATCCATCCTGCCTTGTATCAATGGTTCAGGCGGGTGGTGGTGGTGTCATGGTGTGGGGAATATTTTCTTGGCACTCTTTGGACCACTTAGTACCAATTGAGCATCGTTGCAACGCCACAGCCTACCTGAGTATTGTTGCTGACCATGTCTATCCCTTTATGAACACAATGTACCCAACTTCTGATGGCTACTTTCAGCAGGATAATGCACCATGTCATAAAGCTGGAATAATCTCAGACTGGTTTCTTGAACATGACAATGAGTTCACTGTACTCAAATGGCCTCCACAGTCACCAGATCTCAATCCAATAGAGCATCTTTGGGATGTGGTGGAACGGGAGATTCGCATCATGGATGTGCAGCCGACAAATCTGCGGCAACTGTGTGATGCCATCATGTCAATATGGACCAAACTTCCTGAGGAATGCTTCAAGCACCTTGTTGAATCTATGCCACAAAGAATTGAGGCAGTTCTGAAGGCAAAAGGGGGTCCAACCCGTTACTAGCATGGGGTACCTAATAAAGTGGCCGGTGAGTGTAGATCCGCTGTTTTCATGCAGGGTGATGTAGCGGCTGCCACCTATTTCTAACAGTTGCTGGGTGAGATCAATCACAGGGCAACACAGAAACACTGAGGGAAAACAACCATGCATACAGATTCATGCTGATAAGAGTAACCAGAGAGAACCTACAAATGGACAAGGAGCTCAAAGACTACTACCAGTACTAGACTACTATGCAGCAGAAGCAGACAAACGAAAAATGAAAAAAAAAAAAAATAGAAAACTAAGGCTCCAAAAGATGTCTCTGTTGGCTATTTGCAGGACTCTATTGTTGTCATTTTTATATTGGCTAAATTAAAACATTACCACAGTTAATTCCCTAAATAGGATAATCCTACCGATATTTATATAATATTTAATTCTATTTTTAACAAAAAAAAGCATTTTGAATATGATTAAATACTGGACACATAAAGCAGTGATCATCTTTCTGTATAAGTGTCTGTTACAGAGCTGCTTTACTCTCAGTCAGTTTTATCAATAGGACACATTAGTCACATTTGGAGGCACATCAAACAGCTGAGCATGAAGAATATAAATAAAAGAAAATAAATAACGAGAATGTTTTGGGTTATTCTCTATGCCTCCATTTAACTCTCTTCTCATTTCAATCATTTGGATTGAAACATTGATGTATAAATACACTTATCAACTTTCAAGTACCGGTAGCACTGCTACCTTGCAGCAAGAGGATTCTGGGTTCGATTCCCAGCCCAGGTATTTTTACGTGGAGTTTGTATGTTCTCCCTGAGCATGCGTGGGTTCTCTCCGGGTACTCCAGCTTCCTCCCACAGTCCAAAAACATGCAGTTAGGTTAATTGGCTCCTCTAAATTCTCCTGTGAGTGTGTGTGTGAGTGGTTGCTTGTCCTATTTGTCTGCGTTGCCCTGCGATGGACCGGCAACCTGTCCAGGGTGGACCCCGCCTCTCGCAGACAGCTGGAGATGGGCACCAGCACCACTCACGACCCCGCTGGGGGTAAGCTTGGCGGAAAATGGATGGATGGAACTTTATGACAGCATATTAATCATTTTATTGATGTAGAAGTAACATTATTTCCACTTTTTCATCTGCCCCTCACTGTTAAAAATATTGGTAAAACCTGAATGATTTTGTCAAGGGAAGACATTTCCAAATAGATTGGGGACTTCCACTATGAGTAAAGTTTGTTTGGATGCTAGAAAATAAAAGTTTCACCGTAATAATTCATCATCAATGTTTTATTTCGTTTATCAAATTACAAATTGGAATAATCGGAGCTCAGTCAAAGCTTAATGCTGATAAAAAATAAATTTTATTAAATACAGTGATTAATAAAAAAACAACAACAATGGAGACGCGGAACTATTAATTATTCATAGTATTTAATAATTGTAATTGTCTGAGTCAGAGATTTAAAGTTAAAATAAATAAAAATGGACATTTGATTTTCTGGAGATTACAACGTTTTACGCATAAAAGCTTAAATAGAATAAAGAAAAGCTTTCATACCTTCACCACCAATTCCTGGTTGCTGAAAAGGATGAATTATTTTCTTAATGTACTTTTGTACCATTTACTCTGTGATGTTTCTTCATTTATTTTAAGACAAACATCCTTTACCTTAAAAATGTACATGCTTTGCAGAATCACAGGATTAACCAGACCCAGTTTCTTGGCTATCCCCTAAAGAATAAATATCCAGGTTATTTGTTTTCCATTAAAAATATTCTGATATTTTGCTTCAGATGACTCACCTGGACCTTGGCTGAATGTGTAACTTTCTTATACAAAGGTTCATATGCATGTAGGGCTAAAAAGGGGAAAGTTTGTTAGGGTATCAAAGAGGGGACACGACTCCATCAATCAGGATATCTTACCATGTCCGACTTTATTGACAGACTGCTGCTTCGGTACGATGAATTCCCCTGCAAGAACATAATATGCTCTGGCTCATTTGGATTTTCATGACTTGTTGAAATATTTTACAGGACAGAAAGAGTTTCGTCGGAGCTCACCTTTGTCATCAAAAACGCCCTTCTCGAAGAAAAAACGGATCTTATCTCCACTTGTGATAAAATAATCTGCATTCCCCTGCAGGACATGATATTTACACTTGTCAGCTGTTGCATCACTAGGGTGAAAGGGGTGAAAGGCTCACTCTCTAAACACACTATTTACATAAGGCTGAGAAATGACAACAAAGACATTAGGCTGAGAGAAATTTGGGACAAAGGTCATTTGATTGCCTTGCAAAATGTTTATGCATTTAGTCATATGTCAAAGCCAGACTTCTTGTTTTTGTAACAGACAATTATCCCTTTATTTTTTTATTATGGCACTCAGTGAAATCCTTTAAAAATACAACTTTCAAGTCAACAGTGTTATTGGAATCCAGGACAAGACCTTATTACCTTTGTAACATTTTGATGGCAATAATGAATGTCAATGTAATAAATAGAAATGCCAACTTGCCCAAATATATTAAGAAAAATAACAAAAATAAGTGCTTCTATAAGAAATTCATGAAAAACACAAAGAAACACATTTTTTTGGTCCAACATACCCTTAGAGGCATTAATGCTGATAGTGGCACTTACATTTTTTAGTTTATAAACCTAAATATAATTGTTAACTAGGCTTATTAACTTTTCAATTAGCTGTTTACCTTTTTTTTCTTGACTTTTAAACTTTTTAATTAACGTTTTACCTTTTTTTCTTGTGTTATTAAGTTTTTACCTTTTTTTCAACTTAATTTGCGGTAGCTAATATATCATTTAAGTGTTCATCTAATTGGTAAAATGCCAAAATAAGATGCACAGCCATGTAGCAGTATCTTTGCTGACTGGCTGGGTATAGATCTTGTGCTTCTAGACCTCACTGGGTCAGAGGGGACTCCATTTGTAAGGAGTATGCAAGTGCTCAGAAATGGTAACTTGCCCTATAAAGTGTTAAAGGAATAGTACACCCAAAACATGATTAGCCTTCATTTTCTACTCACCTCCATGCTGAACAACACTCTGGAGTACTTTTTTGATATCTCAAATGCATCTGGAGATCTGGGAGGCTTCTTGCTGTCTGCTGACATTCAAATAATGGAGGTCCATGGCGCCCGAGACAGAAAGGTCCATAAAAGTCCACAAAAACGTGTCAATATTCCTCCATACTGCTCGTCCAATGTAATCCAAGTGTCCTGAGTGGGTAGCATCCAGAATTTACTCGAAACGAAGTCATTTAGAATGTTTTTAGAGCATAAACAGTAGTGTATAGGATTTCCTAATAGCGCCCCCATGCGCGCTCACGATTCTACGGAAGCCGGCAGACCAAACCGGAAGAAAGTGCGCATTCAGCGTCTGGTCTGCCGATAATGCAAGCGTAGAAGAAGAAATGTGCTGTTTACCTGTGCAAAGAAAGAAACAACGAAAGAAAAATGTCTGAGGACTTCAGTGTTGAGGAAGAGCATGAGTTCTTTGCCGAGCTGAATGCGCTGGTTTGGTCTGCCGGCTTCCGTAGAATCGTGAGCGCGCATGGGGGCGCTATTAGGAAATCCTATACACTACTGTTTATGCTCTAAAAACATTCTAAATGACTTCGTTTCGAGTAAATTCTGGATGCTACCCACTCAGGACACTTGGATTACATTGGACGAGCAGTATGGAGGAATATTGACACGTTTTTGTGGACTTTTATGGACCTTTCTGTCTCGGGCGCCATGGACCTCCATTATTTGAATGTCAGCAGACAGCAAGAAGCCTCCCAGATCTCCAGATGCATTTGAGATATCAAAAAAGTACTCCAGAGTGTTGTTCAGCATGGAGGTGAGTAGAAAATGAAGGCTAATCATGTTTTGGGTGTACTATTCCTTTAAGCAGTCATACATTATTGTGAAATGACAAAAAAAGAAAAGATTATGGCTTTTTAAATGCTTCAAACAACAACAAAAAATGTGGCATGCACCTATATAAGTTCACCCTTAGTCAACACTACCTTCTGCAACCTCAGCAGAAACCCAGGTGGGTATGTTTCTACTAGTTTTACACATTTTGAGCTGAAGTCTTGGTTACAATCTTAGAATAATAACTCTATCACTCTTCCATAGAGGTTATATACAAGTCTATATAACAGACATTTGTCATCTTAACATTTTTTTTCCGCATTGACCTGCTGCTTCTCTAATAAATCTCTAAACTCACCAAAAATAGCTGTATGTAAATTAAATTTCTACTTTGCAATATGTTGTATTAGTGTAAATCATCACTTCCAATACAATACATCAATTATGCTTGTAATGGGAACATTTTAGTAGATAAGAGTACTTTTGCAAGCACTGTAACAGTGATGGGAGGGATTTTCTGCAGGCCTACCTGCATCTGTGTTCATCGATGTAAAGGAAAGCATTGGAGAAACAGCAAAAATAAATAAATCTGGGTGATTGAAGAGTTTTAATGCAGACACTGACTGCCCTCATGCCGTTCTGTTTATTAGGCCACCTGTTTTTTTAGCTGCTCCTCATGGTAGGTGGAGAAAGTAGTCCGGCAGTGCTCTGGGACGTCCATACGCTCCACGATCTCTGTCATTCTCTGCCTCAGCTCATCGCACTCCTGAGAGGTCAGCAGCCCGTCTAGAACCACGTATCCATCTTCCCTGTACTTAGAACCAGAGAGGAAGGGACAAAAGATGCTCTTACTGAAGTTTGGAAATGATCTGCAACTGCAACTTCTTGATCAGACATGTTTAATCCATCGCACCTACACATTAAATGAATATGTATATTGAAAAGCTGGATTATATTGAGGCTGCACACCGGCTCCATTGGAAGCACTGATGCCCTGTAGCGGAATATCCTGGATTCTGTTGTTGACAGTAGGGATTTTCTATGATGCATGCACATCCCAAAGTCATTACTGTTAGATTACCTCCAAAGCACCCTGAGGTATGAGTGCATGTTGATTTCTCTGTGTAGACTGTTGATTTATACGGAGATTACTCCACTCACTGCTGGAGATAAGCCCAGGATATGAGACAATGGATGGATAAATCATTGGGTAAGTGAATGATGTCCTCTTTGATGTTTAATATTTTTAATATGGAACAAGCAGGTGAATTTTTATAGTCATAGTCAACAACATAGAATTTGTTAGAGCGAGTTTTGTGACCCATCTAAAGTTCAAATGGTGTCTTTAGGTTAAACTGTGCGGACGCAGCAGGATTTCAAAGTTAGAGCTAAAAAAAACCCTCTTAATTCAACAGAAATAATAAAAAAAAATATATATATTTTTTTCTGAGAGCTATTTTCATTTTTCTTCTTCTTTTGAGGTTGGATTTCTTTGGGTTTCAGGTGTAAGTAAAAGAGTCAGAAATTTGACTCAAGTAAAAGTAAAAGTACTTTAAATTAGCTTTACACAAGTTGAATTAAAAAGTAATAATCCAAAAAATATTTCCATATGAATAAAAAGTATTTGGTGAGTAACTATTTTATTATAACATCTATTTTTTATACGATGAAAATGAAGAAATCATACATACAGAAATATGTAGTTATGAGCAAATTGAAATATCAACACAATTAACATAATAAAAACATTTTCACAGAACTTGATTTAAAAAGCATTTTTCATATAATCAAGTCTCAAGTAAAATATTGATGTTCTTCTTTCTGTGACAATATACACAGAACAATTTACTGTATATAATTATGTGACCTACAAATGACACATCTGGCTTAGAAGACAGAAAACTAAATTAGAACAATAAATATAATATAATATAATAAACATATAAAAAGTTTAACTTTTACAAAAAACTTCACAGGTGAGTTATCTGTCTGGTGGTTTAAACATGCAAGGTTCTTGTTTAGTGAGGTGAGTCCAGGTGGGTAGATGATCCAGAAACTGTTCTCAATTAACATCTTCAAAACTAGTACATTTAAAAGTACAGTGAAGTAGTTTTTTTTTAATACAAAACTTGCCAAAGCAAATGTAACTTAGTTTACCACATCTTTGGAAAAAATGTTGAGTTCTTTACACTCTGATGATATTTTACAGAAACCAATCGATCCTACAAAAACATGACTTATTGTGCAATATTCTTCTATCTCACTGTAACACATGCCAACTGCTGTGTAGCCTGTATAATGCCCTTATTTCTATGGCCAGTACATTTCTGCAGTACAAGTGCAGTAATCCAGTTCAACTGCTGTGTAGTCTTTCCTTAGCTCTCCACTGTGCAGAAACTTTTATATCTAAAGGAAACTTATTCCAGAACATTACAACTTTTCTTACGCCCTTTAGTACTATATACAGTCTCTTTATTCTTTTTATCTGTTGTATTTTTTTAAAATATTTTTTACCTTTAATGGCATCTTGCTTTATCTCTGCACTCTATATAAGCTACTGGAACCAGAATTTCCCTGAAGGAGTAATTCCAACGGATAAATAAAGTTGAGTTTAAGTCTAAAAACACCAAATGCATTTTCTTACAACACAACAAGCCCTTTTTTTAGTTCTCAATAGTATTGAGAGCGATTCATATTAAGCAAAATTTACGTTTCTATATAATTTAATTAAAATGGTAGAGTCTATGATTTTAAAACCAGATGGTGAAAGGTTTTTCTGCTTTATTTTTTATAAATTGCGTTTCTGCTGTAAGAAACACAATTTAATGCCTAATCTGTCATAAAACATTAAGTCTCCAACAGTTCAGACTTAGGTAAAGTTTTAACTGCTTATGTTCACAACTATTTTTTTTGTATCTTCCGAAATTAATCTGTAACTACTTTGATAAATTAATTCCTATCCCTCTGCTTTCTGCTTAATTATCCACCTGAATATCAAATAATTACAAATCCCGTCAATTGAAAAAATAAAAAACCTGTAATGTAAATGTGGAGGGAAAAAAAAGGATTTTCCATCAACAGTCTGTTGTTTTCCCCACTAATGGAGTCTTTTTGCAGATATATCAAAACCATCTGTTGCACAATGTAGGCGATGAAGTGAAACATCTAATTATCTGTTGCTTTAAAGACAGTAAAAGATGAACATTCTGCACCCATGACTGACCTCCTATGGGTGCAGCATGTTTATGTAATGATCCCACATTTTTAACCATTTCACGCGCTGTGGCTACAATCCTGCAGGAAGTTTACTTCAGTGCATTTTCTTTACAGCATTGAAATACTTTTGGGGTCAAGAGCGTTACCCTTTAGATCTCGATGTGTTTCGGTAAAGTGATTCTTACCTTTTGCACGTCCCGATCTGTCATAAAATCCATGATGATCTACTGGGAGTTTGATCCTTTTGAAAGCGAAGCCCCTATCTTTTTCATCCGGGTAATCGACAGTCTAAACACGTGAGCTGTCAAAGCCAATTTAAATACAACTGTAGTGTAATAGGATTTTGCAATTTTAACTCTTTCCTTGCAGCGCCCATAGTTTGAACTGCAGTGACACAGTATGGCCTCTAGATGTCACTGCTGTGATATAAATAATGCAAAAAAAAAAAAAAAAAATCAGACCATAGTACCAAAGTACGGAGGATAAGGGCCACTGAAAAAAAAAAAGTTAACTGATTTTTAAATGTTATTTCAGTTTAATATGAGAACAATGTGAGAATTCTGACTTTAATCTCACAAACATGTTAGCACCAAGCCATAGCCATGTCTGTTTTAGAGACTCAACCAGCTCTCTTGTTTTAATCGCCTTCTACTCCTCCATCAATTAAAAGTGGCATCACCGGGGACCGCTCGGGCACATAAAAAGTTGCCTAATTGCGTTATTTTCCTCCAATGTGTTACTGTTCCTCCCAAACAACTCACATATTTATCAGTGAAGCTGAGTGCTCCAACATCTCTACCTTCATGGTGCCCATCTACATTAAGATCCACATCTGAGATTAAAGTCAGAATTCTGAGATTAAAGTCAGAATTCTGAGAAGAAATTCAGAATTCTGAGATTAAAGTCAGAATTCTGAGAAGAAATTCAGCATTCTGAGATTAAAGTCAGAATTCTGAGAAGAAATTCAGCATTCTGAGATTAAAGTCAGAATTCTGAGAAAAAATTCAGAATTCTGAGATTAAAGTCAGAATTCTGAGATTAAAGTCAGAATTCTGAGAAGAAATTCAGAATTCTGAGATTAAAGTCAGAATTCTGAGAAGAAATTCAGCATTCTGAGATTAAAGTCAGAATTCTGAGAAAAAATTCAGAATTCTGAGATTAAAGTCTGAATTCTGAGAAAAAGGAATTATAAGAAAAAAGTCAGAATTCTGACTTTTTCCTCATATTACACTGAAATTTTTTTTAAAAATTTAAAAATCAGTTAACTTTTTTTGTTTTCTCCCGTGGCCCTAATCCTCTTCCGTAAACAAAGGATAGATGATGACTTGTATAATTTCTGCCGCCAAATCGGTTCCATAAAAAAAAAATAAAATAAAAAAATCAAGCCAACCTGAAAAAATTCTGAAGAAAAAAAACTTGCTAAAGAAAAGACAATTTTTTGTTTGTTTTTTTTTTAAAGAAAAACTACTTTTCAGATTGTTTTTTTTTTTTTTTTTATGTTTTTGTTGTCAAACTTGCAGATTTATTTTGAACATCCAGATTTTTATTTTGAAATTGCTGATTTTTTTTTTTTCTGTTCCTCTGCTTGGTTATTAAGCTGGAGGTAAACTCAAACATATAAAAAAAAAACGTACTTCTTGGTTGATAAAAGCTTGTTTAACTTTTTAATTGGATCCGCACAAAACAAAACAGAGACCCAGCCCTGAAAAAATTCTGAAGAAAAAAAACTTGCTAAAGAAAAGACAATTTTTTGTTTGTTTTTTTTAAAGAAAAACTACTTTTCAGATTGTTTTTTTTTTTTATGTTTTTGTTTTCAAACTTGCAGATTTATTTTGAACATCCAGATTTTTATTTTGAAATTGCTGATTTTTTTTTTTGTTCCTCTGCTTGGTTATTAAGCTGGAGGTAAACTCAAACATATATAAAAAAAAAAAAACTTACTTCTTTGTTGATAAAAGCTTGTTTAACTTTTTAATTGGATCCGCACAAAACAAAACAGAGACCCAGCCCCATTTCATTTGAGTACCTAAAATCTATATCAATCTTCAGAGCAGTCGGTAGCACCCTTCTTTATCTGTTTGGAGCCATTTACCTAGAAGCTGCTAACCTGTATCCAGCAACAAGATAACAGAGTTTGAGGCACTATTAGTGAATGAGCATATATAAATATCTTTATGACAAATTTTATTATTAAAAACTAAATATTTGTTTTTAATAATAAATATTTAACATTATTTATAGTGTGTAAGAATTATTTCTCAGCAGTTTAACTTCTCTTTAACACAGGAACAATCCAAGAGGACAACAAAAAAAACTGTAAAATGCAGGAAATAGCGTTAACTGTTCATTTTATTATCAGGTGTATAAAAGTAGGATCTGAACATTCATCCTTACAGATGCTTAAAAAGCCAGTGTTTCATTCACCTGTCAAAAACTGTCATCATGAAGGCATCGTCACACATGATCCAGACAAAAAATCTGTCCATTCAGTTTGCAGTTTATATTCAAAGAGACCATTTGTAAGGGTTAATAATGTGGTTTTTAGTATGGCTGTGTTGCACATAATTACAAACCCATGCTTTATTAAGTCACATGAGGAAAAAAAAAGCAACAAAAAAAAGTCAGTCCCTGATAGACAGGCATCAGAATACTCACTGTAGACCGGAAATACAATCATGTATTTAAAATATATACAGAAATCCAGAGAATAAATGAAACCATGGCAGTTCAGCACAAAAAAATATGTTCTCAACAATAAGTTAATACTGAGATTATGACAAATTAAAGCCAAAATATGACCTACTTAGAATGTAAATCCACGCAAAGAAGATTGCCTTTGCTTCCAGTTAAGATTGTCATGGGCCGGTTCTGTTCAGCTGTGTCAGAATATCTATAAAAAAAAAACGGTGAAAATGCAGATGTTCTGATCCAACTGCTGATGCGAATCTAAGTCTGTGAAATTAAAACCAAGTAAACACATAACCTAAAGCGTACAGAACACACACTAACGGCACCATTTCTGATATTCTCTACTTTAAAAAGTTGAAATGAAATATTTAAGCACAAATGCTCAAAAAACAAAGCTTTTAATTCCCTTCAATAACTACTTGAATAGAAATAGGAAACCCTGTATTATTGAATACAAGTGTTCTTGTGACTAAGAAGTGAGCAACCAAAACTTCCCTTCTTTGGTTTTCGAAAAGCATCTGACTGACCTTAAGTCGGGCCTTCGCCTGATTACTAAACGCTGACAGGAGGGGAAAGAGAGCATGCAGCAAGTGAAATGAATGACTCAGAGATTAAATGATGACTGAGTAGAGCTCTAGAGGTCACAGACAAAAAAACATGTATAAATATCAATCTATAGACGTTGATCAAATCTGAATAAGCTGCACATGATTTCATTAACAGAATTTAACATTAGAACCGTTGGCGAAACAAGGAATGCTGCGATTACATTTTAATTTGATACTCTGCAGGAGGGAGGTCTGCAGTGCACCACATTGATGATCGCTCGCAATATCAAATTCTCCCACAGCCTCTCCCTGTAGCACAACACACTGTATAGGTGTTTTGTGCAAGCGAATGAATAACTTTGATTTTAAATGTTCACCCAAAGGGCCTCAGTCTCGACCTGCAGCGCTCTGCAAGAATACAGATGCCTCTTGAACTCCTTCCCGTTCCAGCCACGAACATGACTGCGTCCTGTTGTGATTTGCACATGTCAGTAATCTGGACCTTAATTGTTTGAGTGGACGAAAGATGGTTCCTGCTGAAAGCAAGGAAACAGAAATCCCTTTTGGAGTTCAGGGAGCTCCGGTCAGATCAAACCTTGAGCTCTTGGTTTTCGAACAAAACTAAACATGTAAGAGTGTTAACACTATTCACAGAATGCACTACATTGTGTTGGTTCATGAAATTTGAATTAAACACATTAAGGTTGGAGCTTGTAATGTGACAAAATGTTGAAAAAAAAGCTCAAAATACTTTTGTAAGGCACTGTATTATAAAACAGAAAAATCCATCTATAGACCATTGCCTCAGTTAGGCTTGTCTTTTCACACCTAGAGATAGAGATAACTTAGCGTAGCATTACACCTGTCATCACTTTGGTTAAGGGCCCTCTGTGACACAGATTTCACTGGGAGGAATCATTAAACTAAATCTTCAAAGGAATGCTTGCTTTAAACCTCCAAAGAGAGCAGAGAGTAAGAAAATCAATCTCTGACAAAATACTCAAAGTCCTTAAGGGTCTGCTGAATATTAAAAATCTGCCTCTTTTAACAAAAAAGTGAGAATGATTTAAAATAGCCGATTGTAGTTTTCTGCTGCTTTTCACTTAAGTGTTCTTACTAATTTATAACGTTTTATAAACAAGAAAAAAAACTGTTTAAATTCCACAATCACTGGGCACATTTTTTTTTGCTGATTTCAGATGGACACATTTTTATAGCTTGAGCTGCTGATACAGATCTAAGCTTATTCTCCTTAAGTAGCACAAAGAACAACATTTCAAATTTTAGATCTTTCTTCTTTCAGGATAATTTTGCACTTGGACCATATTTACAAAATTTTTATTGTAAAAAAAGCTGAGATTTTTATTTTATTTTAAGCTTAGATGAGAATTATACATTTCTGAAAGCATGTTACTGTTATTTTAAAACAGAAAATATATGTTAATGGAGTTGGTATTTTTTTTTTATTGTTTTAGCGGCTTAATGGGCTTGTCTGCTTCTTGTCTCCTTGAACCCCAGTCGGCCCCGGCAGATGGCCAATCACACTGAGCCTGGTTCTGCTGGAGGTTTCTTCCTGTTAAAAGGGAGGTTTTCCTCTCCACTGTCGCTACAAGCATGCTTAGTGTGAGGGATTGCATTTGAGTCAATGAGTCGATGCAATCAACTGGTTTTCCTTACATAGAAAACTCTGAATCAATTTGACTGGATGATCTGGTGAACTGTAAAATGCCTGGAGATGGCATGTGTTGTTAATTGGCGCTATAGAAATAAACTGAATTGAATAAGAGATTTTAGTTTCTGATTGGCCAATCAGTAAAAAATAGTCACCAGATGACTTCTCCGTCTATTCATAATCCCCTGCTCTCCTCTTTTTCAGCAAAAAACGTTTTGCAAAACACTTAAAAGTTATTTTAAAATAAAAATTTAAAGGAAATCACAAGAACGTAGTTTAAGCAGAAAATATGCTAGCAATCTCTAACTGTTTCCCGCTCGGTTTTGAGCCGCTGGAATCAAGGTTTTAAAAAAGCTGAATCTTTTCAAACTGTATAAAGCATAGAGCAATGCATTGCTCCCCTCCACCACGTTAATAGGCTCTGCCAATCAGCTGACTGAAAGGCGGCGACAACCTTATATGAAAATAAAAAAAATATGCTGCTATCAATAACAATATATTTAACATGCTTTAGTATTAAGTGATGATTTTGCGTTATAAATATAATAAATTAGGATGTGACATAATTTAGTTTTACTCGAGGTCTCAATTCGGAAGAATCTTGTGCCCATTTCACACTTTACCGATAAAATTAAAATAAAAGGAACCATTGGTAAAGAATCAAAGAGCATAAGATATTTAAAGCACAAGAGAAAAAAAACCTGATGATGTCTGCGATCATTAACAGGATATAGCCAATAAACAGAAAACATCAAAAAGCTAAGGCTACATTAGCATTAAGGGACATTTGGCAGGAGTAGACATTTGCTCCATCTGATGCTATTAACTATTAACGTCTAAACAAGAAAAGTGTTTCAAGCCAATAAACATGCAGCACTGGTTTGGAGTGTAAATGGTGGACATAGAAACCCGACAATCTTAGCCAAAAAAGAAGATAAAACGCTTCCCTTTTGGAATCTGAAGCAAAACCGGTTCCCTTTGTTTTGCAATTTCCTATTTGTCCTCCACTGCCCCTTGAGTGAGTAAACACGTTAATGACAAATGTCTCCTCCTTTCCACAGAGCAACCCGAGCATGATGACTGTACAGTAAAAGTCTGGATGGAAGCAGCACCGCAGACATTCCCCTCTCTTTCAGGCTACCTCTTCTGTAAATAACTTTCAAAGATCCCTCAATTTGAAATGTCTGTTAATAAATTCGCTTAATGATTAGCATGATCAGCTTTCCTCTTTAAGATCTGACCTTTGTTTGTCACATATTGATTTTTCAGATCAACAAACATTTATTTATTCAACTAAGATAACAAAATTATTTTTTTTTTTTAAAAGGGAAAATGCAATCCAAAACCTGATCCTGTGAAAAATCCCCCCCTAACTGTAACACAGTCCCTCAGTGCTTTGCTTTTACTTTAATACGTGTTCAATGTTGTCTTCGAGTAATTTTGGTAGGCAAGTCAACTCCACAAAAAACGCTCTGCATTTTCTCCATTTGTGGATAATTGTTCTCGCTGTATTTTGCTGAAGTCTAAAAGCCTTAGGGAAATATTTGAAACCCTTTTAAATAGTTGTAACCGTCTTTGTTTCTCACTTTTATTTTCATGTTGCCTTTTTTCCAATCATTTAGCCTACTTCATATTGTTAGGTGGGTTCTATTTAAAGGATGGTGTTTGACATTATTTAAAAATGTGTTATTTATACTTTGATACAACCTCCACATTTGTTTGGACAGCTTTTTCCCCTTAGAAATCAACAAATCAACATTTAAAAACTGTGTTTTGTTATTTTTGGTTTATATTGGTTATATGAAGGATTTGATTGATGATCTTACTCAATAAGGTGACAAAAAACAAAAAAGAAATGTGTGAGGGGCTTTTCTTTGCATGCTATATTTAAATCTGAAAAACATGCTGAACTGTTGGTAAAAACATGTGACTAAGAGTATAGTTACATTTTAGACTTGGAAATAAAATATGCTCTGAAAATGAACAAAGGTCACCTAAGTTAATCTGTGTGTGTGTGTTCAGGACGTGAACAGGAAATGTTCAGTCAGGGTCAGCCTCATTTGCTCAAATCGTGTCTCTGAATCCCATAAATCACAAGTATCATATGAAATCTGCATAAACTGAGCCATGGAATACTAGTGGAGCTTTCTGTTTGGGTTACAGCCCGCATCAGGCTTAAATTTACAGCTAACGAGTTTTTACGTTTCATTTGTTTCTTATCTTATTTCTTTGCAACATGTCCCATCAGTTGTCACAGGGTTAAGGCCGGAGCTGTGAGATTACCTGTGTGATGATTTGTTTGTGATCATAGTCCTTTTGTGCCCATAAAAAAAATTTCACTCTAAGAAAAAAAGAGCGTAAAGGAAAAAGAAACCATTGAGGATAAAATGGCTTGATAACATCTGCGGATGCGATGAGCCACGTTGTGCATAACTGGAAAAATAAAAGTTCCTCCAATATATGGAGTCTAGAAGTGTGGTGAGCAGATTCAGTGTTCAAAGTGGCCCTTTGTACAACTGTCCTGCTCTCTCTCAATTTATCAAGAGGAGCACATTTAGCTGACTGACAGTTGTTTAAGTCCAATGAACAAGTATCATTTAAGATTGATCCTACTATGGCATGCATATTTAACAGCAACTCTGCAGCTTTGTAACCTGGAAAAAGATTCCTCATAAATCATGTGTAGATGTTCAACTTTCTTCTTTTTACCTTTGCAGCTGCATCCTTCTTAAGGTTTTGTCCAAGATTCAACAAGTCTCTTGTATATCTGACTGTGATTTCCTGTCAACATTATTTATTTTGGCTCAAACTTGCTCCTTATCAGCCCTCCACAGATGCTCCTTGACTTCCGTTGGCAGCGTGTTGAACAGGTCCTCCTCCACCACCAGGCTGCTTTTCTTCAGCAGCTGGCACTCGCCAAGCTCTACCGGGAGGCACTCGAGGCGGTTCCCCCTCAGCTCCAGCTGGGTCAGCCCGGTCAGTTCCCCGAAGCGCGACGGCAACGTCTGCAAGCAGTTGTTCCCTAGATTCAGAGTGCGAAGTTTCTTGCACTGAAACAGCTCAGGGGGCAAAGTCTCAATCTGAAACAGATCAAAAGAACTGCATTAGATAAATTAGAAAGTCTTGCTTGAAATTTTAATGCATTTTGTCCACTTAGAGCCACAAACTACAATTAATTGTATTGGGGTTTTATGCAATAAAAGCACAAAATGCTGCATGAATGTGAGATCCAAAGGAAATAATGCATGGTTTTATTCATTCCTTGTAAATAATATCTCAAAGCTGTTACAGCTACAAGTCTCCACCAGCTTTAGCTCATCCTGACTGAAACAAACACAGTATATTTGGCTAAATAGCAAACTTTTTGTTGGATTAGAGGAACAATAGGACTTTGATTGGACCCCTCTGATGTGCTTTATCTATACCCTTGCATGGTTATGGTCACTGTCCTCAGAGCTCCATCTGGGGTTGGGCAACATGACTATAAAAATCTCCATTTTGCTTTTCCTTAATTTTGGAAATAAAAAGACAACTGTTACTTTTAAACACTAGCTTTATTTTGAAAACAAATGATGTGAATGAATGAGCAGCGATGTAAATCATTTTGGGGATATGGGCATTTATGTTGTGTTTTATGGGGTTATATTGTAAATTATATATGGTTAAATATATAGGCGATGTGCAATATTGTGTTATATTTTGGTAACAGATATTTAATAATTTAATCAGATAATTTATGCTTAAGATTCTAAGTAAATTTCGTAAGACTGTTCACATATATGGGAATTAGAGTTGTTCAATAATTTTTATTCTAAATATGTGTTCACTAACTGTCAGATCTTTCTGTCCTAAGCTTTTTACCTGACTGTTGTCTAAAAGACTAATCGAAAAGATTAGTCCATCCATTTCAATTGGGGGATGCAGTTAAAACCTGCCAGTAAAAACGGGCTGAGGAATTGCTGATCAGAAGAGGCCACAAAGTGGACCCCACCCTGACGGAACTTGACAACCACTCTAAATGTCTGCGGCTAGTCGTATCATACAGTTCGCTAGTTTATTA
Organism: Cyprinodon tularosa; assembly: GCF_016077235.1. Lineage (NCBI taxonomy): Eukaryota > Metazoa > Chordata > Actinopteri > Cyprinodontiformes > Cyprinodontidae > Cyprinodon > Cyprinodon tularosa. Next base: position 428,220 of record NW_024039718.1, on the reverse strand, counting down.
TCTATTAGTACACATCTACAAACAAACAGTGGTGAACTGATGTCACTCTGAGCTATGGAGACCCAATGAAACCACTGGTAAGGAAAAAAAGTCACCATTTGCCAAAAACTGAAACAGAAAATCTGATATATGGATAAAAATCGATGATGCAGTCAGCCCCACCTTCATCTCAGCATCAAGTCTTTTACTCCATCCACCTTCTCATAAACTTCAACTTTCCTGTCCCCTAAGCATAACCCTGCCACCACCATGTGTTACCAACATACTTCCCATGATTTTGTCAAAATGTAGATTAAATCTGGCAACCTTTTGGCTTTTCACCAACCCAAACATTTAGAATATCTAACTTTTAAAGAAGTAATAAGGGTTTTTGGAGCAGCTAATCTTTACTAATACCGTAATATCTTCATAGAACCTTAATAAAAAATATCCAAACTAAGCACACCTTTGAAAGCCAATTTTCTGTTTTTAATTTTATTCAGGGGTGAATAAAAAATCATTTTAACTTAACCGAGCAGCATGCATCTTTCTTCATTTCCCTTCACAACTACGTTCTACTACAAGTCGGTTGATTACAAATAAATCCAAATTAAGAGTTTGCTCCTTGAAAAGTTCAAATATTGTGAATACTTTTGCGGGGCACTGTTCTCATGGATCAGTAAACAATAATGAAAATAATAGGCAACTGCTTCCACTTCGTGTCAAAGCAGGAGGAATGAAATGCAAACCAGACCTGAAAACAGGAGGTGAGAAAACAAGATAAAAGGCCCCTTTAAACACAGCTCACATCTTCCACATGTCAGAGGAAATATAAAGTACAGAAAAACAAGACAAAAATGGATTGAGTGATAAAGATTTGTATTGACTTTGTTCTGCAAGGAAGTCAGCAGCAAAAAATAGCAAAGAGTACAGATTCCTATTGAATTCTGCTGGAATCACAGCATATTAGCAGTGCCGTAATACGGATGATGTAAGCTCACTGTTAAAGCTGATTTGAACCTGATAATATGCGGAAAGTGTAAACAGAGGAAGGAGCAGCAAAGAGCTGTTCCTGAGCTATTCACAGCTACTAACAGACCTGCTGGAGGTTATTTTCAGCAAGAAGCCACACAAACCATCGCAGTAAAACTGCATTAATAGTAGTCCTAACTGGAAACACACTATGTTTGCACGCTCCAGAGCTCAAAGCTGCGTTTCTAAACAGACAAACCAGAGTTTTAAATCAAAGTTCTTTAAGATAAAAATTAAAACAAGAAATATGTGGTAATTTTTTTCCAATGCAATAACGAAACCGTTCAACAAGTTCCTCAAAAAAGGCTGAAGCAACATCTAGGCATCAAGATTAACAGATGCTTAAAAAAAGCTACAGTACCCAAAGCGCAAAATTTTACATTACACCATTCCTGTGGCTTAAAGTCTCTATGCTGAAGGGTGAAACAATGTCTGACTGAGCAAGAGGCGTAGAGCAGCATTGCTCTGGCACTACAACACTTTCCCTTGTGTTCAAAAAAGAAAAGAATAGCTGTCTGAGAATATTTCCAGTTGTGCAGTGGAAATGAACGTAGCCAAACCAAAAGTGTTTGTATAATAAAGTTTCCATGAACAAACTGTAAATGTGGTATATTTATTTTAAGGGGGGCGTATTATGCTTCTTTTAAACCTTCAAATGACACCTTGAAACTTGAAAGTGATTTATTATATTTTTTGGACAAAATCACCCACATAATGAGATTTCACCTCCTCACTTCCTATTTTGAGTTCCTTTCAGAAAAAGCTGTTAGGTCTCTGTCACCTTTATGCAAATAAGCTGCAGCTGGGCATGCCCCAAACTCAGTGTTTACATTCGCACTGTAAATGTGTGAAAGTGGCTTCCAAACAGATGAACAACAGCACAAATATAAAACTTTGACCCTGAAGAAGTGGAGCTTTCTGCACAGCCAGACGGGACGCAACCAGCTGTTTGGACAGCTTCTATCTGAGGGATTTCTTGTTTCTACCATTTCGTCATTAACCAGGATGTGTTAAAGAAAGACAAACATAATAGCTAACGCCTCATAAAGCCGTAGCCTATGTCGTCTGCTTTGTCATCTCAAATACTTACATTTTATTTAAACCTTGTTTGTTTACCTTAAACCTACCAGTTTAATTCCTAGATTATTCATCCGTTTTAACTTTGAAACATAGTTTCTCTAACCCTGGTGTTGGCCTAGTGGTTAGAACAGCGTGCTTGTGCTCTGAGAAGGTTGCAAATACCCGGTTTGATCCCGACAACCTGCACTCTGGGTCCCTGAGCAAAGACCTTTAACCCCACACTGCTCCCCGGGCACCGCACAGTGGCAGCCCACTGCTTCCCAAGGGGATTAGTTATATGCAGAGGTAAATTTCTCCAGTTTGAGATCAAGTTCAATTAAAAATTAACCCGAATGTGTGGACCCCTTGCAAATGTTTGTTTTTCCAAAAGATCCCTGTAGTAGGTGGGGCCATGAACCCTATTAAGGGAGTCCAAAGAAGATTAATAAAAGCACTATACGGTGAATAAATAAACAGGGCATGAAGAAGAAAACTGACATTAATTACAGAAAAGTAATGAAAAGAATGGGGGTGCCTATAAACAAAGTTTACTCACCTGTGGAGGTAACAGTCCATCAGCCAGACAGCCTGCTTCTAATCACTTAGACATTTTATCATATCGATTTTATTATGAAAGCTTCAAGGGTGCAAATTGTTTTAGACGCAGCTCTAAATCGGATCAATACGAATGTTTTAGCTTCTTACCCTGTTAGCTGTGACGGCGAAATACTGCAGGTTCTGGAGGAAGCCTACGTCTGGGTGGATGCTGGTCAGGTTGTTGTGACTCAGATCCAGGAAGCGCAGCTTGCGACAGAAGAAAAGCTGGCTGGGGATCTTCTCGATCTTGTTCCTGTTCAGATAGAGCCTCTCCAGGTTGGTGAGGGTTCCGATCTGGATGGGGATGTAGGCGATCTGGTTGTACCAGAGCTTTAGGCACACGAGGCGGTGCAGGTGCTGAAAGCTGATGATCTCCTCGATGGTCTTCAGGTTATTGTCTTTGAGGTCGATCTCCTGCAGGTTGTGCAAGCTGAAGATGGAGTGGGGGATGCGCTCCAGGTCGCACCGAATGAGCTCCAGTTCTGTCAGGTTGACCATCTTCTTAAGGCTGTTGAGCACCATCAGCTTGGTGCCCTCATTGTTGATGGAGAGCTTCTGAAGATGCACGCCAACGTCCGTCACCACCTGAGGCAGCTTGGTCAGGTTGCTTTTCAGGCGCAGCACCTTCAGACTTTTGAGCTCTCTGAGCCCATCGATCACAATAAATCGATTGTTCTCAGCGCTCAGGTTACCAGTCAGGTGCAGCTCGCTGAGGTTCTTCAGGCTGTAGATCCACAAAGGAATTTCCTTGATGTCTGTGAACTTGATGTGCAGGGACTTCAGGTTCTCCCTTAGGAAGGCCAACGCCGGAGCTTCGATTTTAGCTGGAGTGTGGTACAGCCACATCTCCCTCAGGTTGGAGAGCTGGGCGATGATGGGGGGTATAGTCACATCCGGGATCAGCTCCAACTTCAGCACCTCCAGCTCGACCAGATCGAACACCGTGTCTGGGATCCCGCTGAGCATGAAGAGGTGCAGCTCCAGTTTGTCCTGGGAGTTCTTTGTGATCCGCTGCCTCAGCTTCTCTAACGTCCACTCGTTGTTGAGGTTCAGCTGCCTCAGCTTGTTCTCGCTTACCTCCGACAGGAACACGGCGAAGCGCTTCGAGTACAGAGGGTCATACTGGTCAATCATGTGTAGCATAAAGGCAAAGTCATTCTTGAGGTCAGGGATGTCGCTATAACTGCTCTCCTCACGAATGGACTCGAAGGAGTACCGTTTGAGGGAGCGTCTCACCATCCAACAAAGCGTGTACATGCAGATGAGACCGTAAACCACCACCAAGCTGATGTAGAAACAGGCCAGGATCTTGAAAAGAGTAGCTAATGGGTGGGCGCAATAAAACAGGCGGTATCCTGTGAGTTTCTCGATGTTTACCGAGCACACCACGCTGAAGCGGATCTGTCCTACATAATAACCCGTGTAGCTTATTATCACTATGAACTTGATCACTTTAATGATAGTCTGACGAATGTAAAGGCGGTAGACTATGTCGCCTTCCTCGACATGAATCCTGAACTTCTTCACCTTCTCAAAAAGCGCTTTGGCTTGCTCCCCTTCCTTTTTGTCCAAGACCCCGGTTTCAGAGCGATCGACGATTCCTTGTTCGATTCTGGACTTTGTTCGCTGGAGCATGGGCACACTGGCCTCCACGTCCTCGCTCACGCTCGAGGCTTTTTTGTCCATGGAGCCGTTCATTTTCCCCACAGGTTTGGGGTCGCTCTCCTCCACCACAGTCTCTGACAAAGCTCTCGTTGTCCATGGCGAGTCGAAGCACTTGAGGAGGATCGAGACAAAGTGCTCCAGTTTGGAACTGGTGCGTGGGAATTTGAACCAGAAGTTGCTGCAGGCCAGGAAGATGAGAGTGTGGAGCAGCACCAGATAGGGGAAGTATTTAGCAAACCAGTGCAGTTTGTTCTCGTAGCAGACAGCGTCGACATAGTTGTACTGATGTCGGTCCAGGTCATACTGAATGCCCTTGGGTTCTGGACGGTAGGGGCCCGTGGCGTTTGGCATGGCGTCGCAAGTGTCGTTGAGGATCCACTTGCAGGGCAGGCAGATCATTTTGTCCTGCGTGACCTGCAGCGTCCCACCGAACACCGCAATCATCAGCATGATGATTGAGATGTAGTCGGTGAACACGTCCCACCATGGCTTCAGGATGCGATATGTTGGCTGGGTGTCAGCAAAGTACCGAAGCTCTGTGATGGGAATCATGATGGTTTATCTGTAAAAGAGCAGAAATAAAATAAACAGTCTATTGATTACGTACAGGAAATATTTAACCTGTTCCTCTGAAATAAAAAAATATTGCATTTGCTGCTCTTTAGAGACAAAAAGGTGAATATTTGAGTCATGAAAGTTTTAAATGACTTTCTGCTGCCGCAGATTCTCATCTGAATTTAGGTCACTTCAACAGTTTTATCTATACAACAGTAACAGTTCTTTAACCTTTCTGGATCCTTTCACTGCTAGACAGTTAACATCTCCAACCTTCTATAGTAGGGCTGCAACGAACCATTATTTAGCTATAATCAGTCGATTATTTTTTCAAATAATCAATTAATAATCAGATAGACGAAGGTTCCTTAAAGATTTTTTTTTTTTTACAAAAACCCCAGGTGAAACAAAAACTTTTCCACTTGAGGAGTTCTTGACAGAGCATATGGACAGACAATTTTTTTTTAATCTTAAATGCAAATTGTTTATATTTTTCTTTTTACAAGCCTCTATACTCCATTTAAAGATTAATCGATTACTAAATGAGTTGACGATTATTTCAACAATCGATCAATCACAAATAATCGGATTCATTTTTTCAGCCCTACTCTGAAGGAATATGCAGCTCAGTAGCTTCCATCACACCTTAAGAGTTTTGCATGCCGGTTATATATTTTGTGGTTTTATCTAGTATTTACTGTTAGGAGCATCTTCTTAAACAGAGGTCTTCCTGGATTAATGTCTTGTTTCTTTTCTATAAACAACAGATTTATGCAGTGAAGCTCTCGTAGTTCTCATGTTGACAGATTTTTCCACCTAAGCTGTGGATCTCTGCAGTCCTCAGCAGTTAGCACAGGCCTCTCTCTCTCCTGCCTGTTGGTTCAGATAGATGATCATGTCTTGGTAGGTTTACAGCTGTGTGACACTATTTTAATTTCAGGAAAACAGATTGGCTCGTAAGATGCTCTGAGGAGCTATAAACTTATCATTTTGTCTTATAACCTAGCTCTGATTCCCTGACCTTTCTGCTGTGTCCCTGGGTCTTTATGTTGTGTGGTCGATGATTTCCTCTAACAAACCTCTGATCAGTTCATGAAGCAGCTGCCTTTATACAGAGATCCAATTTCACAAAAGGAGAGTAACTTTGTGACTCTTGATGATATTCACCTGCAAATTGTATTTGGAGTTAAAAGATTTAGGCGGTGCTGGAAAATTATGTTGCTTTGAAGTATTTTAGGTGTAAAAACACAAGTCATCATTATGCAAATACTATTTTACAAAAATAAATACATTTATTTAAAAAAACATTTACAAGTTGCTGTTGAGTATTGACACCCACCTAATTATCAGCATAGATCAGCCATGATCATTGGCTTCTTAAAATGCAGTATGGATCAATATAAATGAGCCATAATGAACCTCTAAAAATCAGAAATAAATCAAGATATATTTACTTTTCCCTTATAAAAGAATGATTTCACAGCTGTGGTTTAATCTATTCAGCTGAAGGAGAAACACAGACAAGAGGAGTAGAGGAAATGATTAGGTCAAATGCTGAGAAGATAGCTCTGAAGAAATAGAGCGCCTGCACTGCCATCATTTCCCAACATCAACAAGAGCATGACACATCTTCTAAAGAGGAGCAGCTTTGGGTAGCTGGATGTTTTTCGCCTGACATTTGACTCCATGTGATGCATAAACGACTACAATCTCTGATTGTTAAAACAAGTTCTTCTTAATAATTAACAACCAACAAAACCCAAATAGGCAAACAAGTCCAAAATAAGCATCGCCATCTATACAGCCCATAGGACGGACATGTTACTGATTATCAAACTGGAAACAGATGTTTCTCTGGGAGTAATACTTAAAAACTCAATATTGACTTTTTTTTTTTGGAATACTGTTTAAGATCAAACAATTTCATCTATGTATAATCCCACATTATCACACCGAAACAACACATGAACCTACTGAAGAGCCACTGTGTGTGAATCAGGTCACCTCACTGATGGATCAAGGCTAATAAGAAACAAAAAATGCTGAGACAACATCAGAAAAATGTTGAAACAGGAAAACACTTAAATTATTTATTTAAAAAAAGGAAGTGAAACGTATTATGCTGATGACAGCTTATAAAAAAGAGCAAACCTTTACAGCTGCTCCTTCATGTCAAAGCATGACTGATAGAACTACTAAGAACATGATGAGAAGGGCGAAAAATTACTGTCTGAGATTTTTTTCTTTCCTTTTAAGGTTAATTTTCAACACTGCGATGCAAATAGCTCAATATTACTAACAACAATAACTACAAATATTTCCTTCAAATAATCTAACAAACCTACAGACATGGAAAAAGAAACTGTTGGAAAACAGTTAAGAGAAAAAAGCCACTTTAGACCAAACAACTCCACATTTGTTTGAAAATTTTCATTTTTTTCTTTTTTCTTTATAACAATACATCATAAGTAGAAGAAAAGCTCTCCTGCTGTTATGGTGATGAATTATCTTTATAACAAGCAAGAGAGCAGAAAGTTCAAAATGATGTCAAAATGACCTTCCTGTTATCTGCTGAAAGCCCAGCTCTCTTTCACGCCTTGGCAGCCTGAAAAACCGGTGGAGCCTGAAGGGTGTTGGTGTGGTCACAGCCTGATGGTGCTTTATATACTCCATTCAACTTATTGAAAGAAAGACAGTTTAATGTTTGGTTTGAAGGGTTCCAGGAAAATAAGCTTTAAAAAGACGATTACTCTCTCTGTTTGCTGTAATTCATGCCTGCGTAACTCAAAGAGCCAGGAATGGTGTTGTTTTAAGCCATTTAAGCTGGGACATCCCTAGCTACAAAAATAGCTTTCAATAAGATCATTTGCAACAAGACTCAATCAGTGACATAAACAAAATTTCAGTTTATGGTCTGAAAATGAGCTGCTGTTAATGCTTTATGTATGGCTTTATGGGCGTTTGATTTGTTTTCAATAACATAAGAGAAATATTGAAATTATATTCTGACCTTAAAACAACTGACAGTGTCAATTTTAGAAAAAAAAAGCAACATAAAAAATTCTGTATTGGCCCAATTTGTGATTTTTAAAGATGGGTGTTAAGGTCAGGAATGTTTCTGTTGACACTTTGCCATATTGCAGTTACAGCTGTAAGTTGAATTCCTCCATCTGCAGTCTGCAGTCATCCATTGTGTAAAGCCTAAAAAAGAGGTTTGGCATGAATAGATAAACGTTATAATTCAAGCCTCAAACAGTGGCCTAGAGCAAGAATTAACTCATAAGATCATGTATGACCACAAAAAGGTCACGTCATCTAGAAAAATGTCACATTATCGCAGTGAGTGGAGTGTTTAAAAAAAAAAATTAAATACAAATAGATTTCTCCGGCACAGGAAGATAAGCTGGGCTTGAAGAGTAAATATTTGCTGCACATCTCCTGACTCAGATCACCCAAGTTTAGCTTGATCCGGTCTTTATCAAAACTGGATTAAAGAGTGACTCTGCATGTGGATCTGCCAGTACATCTCTAAAGCTTTTTTATAAACAGAGCAGCCATTGTTCCAGTGTTACCTGCAGATGAGGCTTTGCTCCACGGGTGAAGACTAAAAACAAGTTTCATCCTCTGATCACCGGCCTGATTTGAGAATTTACACAAAACTTAAACATATCAAAAAGTTTACAGATTAAAACTTCTCCTAACATCCCACATGCTTGCAATTTGATGTATTTTCAAAGGCAGACCTTCTTGTTTTTTGGTAATAAATATCCCCAACACTGTCACTTTAACACAACCTAAACCATAGCATTGAAAATCATTTTTTAAAATGTGATATTTTTTCTCTCTTGGCGTGTAATATGCTGCTGATTGGACATTTATCATAACATTTAGGTATAATATTCTAAATTTGTTGTTAATGTTGATAGCATGTGGCTAACATTTTACATCAAAGAGATGTTGATGCTGCAGGACCTTTACTATTAAATGAGTCCCAATGTGCCAAATTCTGTTCTAAGCTTTTCACCACTTAATGGACCATAAAAAAAAAAAAACATATTCTGATTTTGAAGACTACAAAGTTTCCTTCAAGATTACAGTGCTTAATATCCCACAGTGTGAGTCGATCGATCAGGATGATCTCCTCAGTCCAGCCCATCGTTTTAAAGCTCTTCTCATTGGCTGCTACTGCATGTCAATCATTTTTCATAAACATGGCTTTCAGAAAGTCAGGCTGTTGAGAAGAGGAATGGGCGCGGGGCAAACGGGTTGTGGGAGAAAAGCTTTAACGCAACGTGACGTACAGGATGACCCTTTAACAGTCATTAAGTTAAACAAATAAAAGTTTTTTTTTTTATTATTTATAATTTATTGACCTAAAAAAGTTTTGTTGGACTACAGCCCCATAAAGAGCAACTTTATATAGGAGGCTATTTTATACTATTTCATATGTTCAGTAGCACAAACTTATAACATGTTTATGGTAGAATATGGCATAATATGACGGCTGTGATTGTTTTCTTGAGAAAAGATTTTCAATGATGTTCATGAAGCTGATAGTAACTGAGAAATAGGCAAACTCATCAGGATTGCAGTGAAATAATAAAAACCAGTCATATACCATGAGTGGTTAAAGGAGGCAGGCATCGCATATGATCATTTCCTTTTTCTTTAAAAAAAAAAAGCCCTAGTTTGGACACAGAGTAGATGGGGGGGCATCTGCAAACACCAATTCAAAGATTCTCAATCATTTTAAGGACTTTAACGAGGACCTCAGTCTGACCAGACATCATTTCCACTCATCTAAATCAACAGCCTTGCCTGAGAATTAAATTTCATCTAAAGCAGATTTTACATCTGGAAAACTTTTCCAGTGCTGCACTTTTTCCTCCTCTGATAAAGTTACACCTTCTTCTAAATGGTATCCAATTACCGTAATTTTCAGATGATAAGCCGCTACTTTTTTCACAAGAAAATACGGTAAATTAAAAAATCTACACACAAAACCCAATTATGCCAGTGCGAAAATAAGATTTCTTTGAAGTTTATAACAAATTAATCAATCTAAAAATAAGTAATAAATTACATAAACACCAAGAGCCTTTGTTTAACACTTTGATGATCCTACTTTGGCAGAAATGAAACCCCTGAGTCTTTTTCACTATGGATTATGGATACGAATTCGTCTTTGCAGCGCCGTACAGGCTCCCTCTGGTTGGAAGGGAGAAGTCTATGCGCGACCTTTTTCAGATCTCTCTCCAGAGATTTTTGATCGGATTCAAGTGTGAACTTTGGCTTGGCCACACCAGAATATACACAGACTGGTTCTGAAGCCACTCATTTGAGATCTGTGTGCTCTGGGTTCTCATACCTCTCCATAGGGGCACTTGTACCCCACCGCGCTCGCACCGTGCCGAGACCGGTGCGAGCTCAGTAACTGAGATAACTTATTGTGTGTAAATGGAAAGCAAACTGAACTGAACCGACACAACCGAACCGAGCCAACTGTAGACCAGTTCCAGAGGTGGGCTCGGCTCGGTTTTTCCCTGGCTCAGTTCTCTGATAACAAGAGCGCATGAGCAGAACGCGTCATCTCCGTCTGGCTGCACATCGCGATTCACACTCCATTCCAGTAGTTGGCAGTAATGCCCCTCTGGAAATTGCTTGCCAATCAACACAAAACAGAAGAAGAACAACTATAAACAACAATCAAAATCTTCTCCACGCAACATTTTAAATAATGGCATTTTAAATAATAACACCGAAGTACAGCAATAATAATCAAGCATAACTTTCTGAATGTCACGGGCGCCGCCATTTTGATTTGCTTAAATTTCCTCCTTCTTCGTCTTCTTCTTCTTGTGTTTTATGGCGGTTGGCAAACAACTTTTGGTGCATTACTGCCATCAACTGCTTGATTTCCTCCTTCAATACTGGCAGTAATACCGCAGATCGTCAGTAGGAGGCGAGGAGTCGAGGAACGGAGATAGTGTGATGTGTAAACGGTTGTCAGAACCAAGCTTGGCCTGGTTAACTGATCCGAGCTCGCACCGGTCTCGGCATGGATCAGTTTTTCAAGGGTAGTGTAAATGGGGTATGTGTCTCCTCCCTGACTAAGGCCCGTTAAGCTCATAACTCTGATGATTGGTGGATCTCAGCTCAAGTTGAATAAAATCATATCTTGCAATCTGCAAAAAAAAAAAAAAACACCTAACCCCTCTTACATTTTCATAATGGAAAAGCATAAATAACCTTTATAAATAAAATATGAGGGTCCAAACATACTGGATAAATGATGCCAGGTGGGACCATTTATTACAGGAGCGATTAGGGTCTCTATCTGCTTTTCTATATCAGAGCTTTATTTTTGTTTTTGTTTGTTTGTTTGTTTTCCAATCGTTCAGGCAGCAACTGGAAAGCATAAAAGAACAGGAAATGTGGTTTGGAGAAATGCATAGATTAAGAGACGGGTGAATGCCAACATTCCTGGAAACTACAGTAGGCTTTGCAGCTCATTTATGGGAAAACACACTGTTAACATTTTCCCTGCAACAACTTCAAACAGAAGTGCTTGAAAAACACCCAAAGAACCTGAAAGCATCAGCAGCACTGACACTGAATCTGCAGACTTACAGAAATATGCAGATTTTCTCTATGTACAAGAATAACTGAACTGAGGTTTAAGCCTAGTTTTTGGTATGCATGGTATTCTCCCCATGAAGCTTCACTTAATGAAAAAAGGAAAGCAGTGAAAACATGTTTAGTCATTAAGTTAAAAAAAAGCCCTCTGTTGCAGACGAACACATTCTTAATACTGAAAACAATCAAACCTGGGACTTAAACACTGATTTATGGAGAACAGTACAACCTTTTTTTTTTTTTTTGATTACTAAACACAGTTATCGCAGCTTTTAAACCGAGATACTCTGACTGTGAAAGCCTACGACTGGAAAAAAGGCCTCCAAGGTTTAGACAGACTGAATTTTCTCCCAAACAGACCTCCCTCTCCCTGAGCAGAGTTAGGTAACACGCCCTTCAGTCACTCCAGCTTAATAAATTTGGTATTTGTTCCCACTGTCCTTCGGTTGAACAGTTTTCAAGCAAGTTAACCCCTTTTCCATGCTCATATATCGATCTAATCTTTCTGCTTTGGTTCTTTATATTTTCAACAACAAAAATGCTGCAGTGTTTAGACTTTAACAGTCCTGTGGGTGTGAAAAAAATACTCCAACCAAACATGAGGATAAGGACAGAAAGTTTAATCTAGTCAGAATCAAGTTAGTTAGAATCCTTTCTAGATTTAAGGTCTCCTTTCTGCACAGCTTGTCTGTTTAATCCTCTCAATATATGTAGGAAATAGAAGAGAGCAGGTGTTCTGTCAGATCAGCATACCCATAGTCAATACACATGCGCAAGACATCACATTTGCATTTGTATATGCTAGTCCCATTTATTCCTTTAGCTTAAACTTTTAAATATCTAAAAGGATGTTTATGCCTTTAGTCATGAACAAAAAACTATTTAAAGTCAGATCTCCATACGCTTAAAAAAGAAACACCAAAAAGTAAATAATTAAATTGTTTTGTTTTTTTTGTAGATGACTAAAGGGATACACGCGGGCAGGGCCGGTTCTAGCCCTTTGGTTGCCCTAGGCGAAATTGAGTTTTGCCGACTGCGGCGGCAGGAGGAGGAGGAGTCTTTTCCGTTCAGCCATTCTCGAGTCGCGAGCAAAGTTAAGTGCCAGACTTCACTTGTTTTACTTTTAATATCTGTTTGCTTACAATTTCATTCCAAAATATTGGTGTACATGCTGCAGTGATTGACGTCACGACTTCCGGGTTGGAGGGCGCTTGAAAAGTGATCAGAATCTTTTCCGATTTTCTCTTAAATGTGAAAAAATAAATAAAAAAACGGTGGTATATTTATTTGTTCATATTTTGCTATTTATATATACGTAAGGTTAAGTCAAACTGACGGACGCTTCATAACCGGTTTAATTCGCTTTTTTTTCTAATTCTATGATTAATGGGAAGTAAGCCTAAGGGCGACGCTAGAGGGCGCCCCCAACACATTTGTCGCCCTAGGCAATTGCCTAGCTCGCCTGTAGTAATCGCCGGCCCTGCACGCGGATTGAGGTAGTTTAAAGCGTATTTTTCGTACAAAACTAAAGTGATAAACGGGTATTGACAATGGATATGCTGGTCTGACAGAATAAAGGAGTGTGTTTTCAACATTAATAAGTTCCAGTCTTAGATATCAAGTTACTCAACACATCCTTACCTATCCGCTCTAACCTGTGAAAACCATCCCCACAGCATGACCCCACCAACACCATGTTTCAGGCTGGTTTTGGTGTGTTTAACCCAATTCTATTTATTTTAAAAGCACCAATTCACAACACATGTCACCTCAAGGCACTGTACAAAGACAATTCAACTAGATCATCCAGTCAAACTGATTTAAAGTTTTCTATCTAAGGAAACCAGTTGATCGGATCGACTTATTGACTCAAAGACAATCCCTCACACTAAGCATGCTTGGAGCAACAGTGGGGAGGAAGATTTCACAGTCTGCAGCAGGTAGTTAAGAATTTAAAATCACTGAAGATTATCTGACAAGAGATCAGTCCTATTGATAAATATGACTAAGATTAAGTTCTAATTCTCTAAATGAATACATTAGCGTCTTATAATAAGCAGCTGTGATATATCTAACATATATTGGTTTATTTCCATGACTTCCCCTAATAATGATAGTAGTATCCGTGATAAAAGCCTAAGGCAATAAAATAATTATATTGTGATACCGCAGGTAGTAATTAATTAATGCTTTATTATTTGATCGACAACATAAACGATTGCAGAAACTATTTATATTTTTATTTGTTTACAGCCAAAATAATAAAACACCTAGCTGGCCTCTATCTGCATTGTGTTTTTCTCCTCGTTTGTCTTAAATCTGATGGTTTTCTGACTCTGTTCATGATTTAATTAGAGACATTTATGAGGGAGCTTTTTCGGGCGGACCCTCTGCTGTAAACAGCAGCCCTTTGACTAGAGACGGGAAGCGATGTCTCATCCCGGCGGCTCCACAGCAGCGCGCTGCGGCAGGAAAATCTCTCCCAGCTAACAAACGTTCCCCCACAGTAAACAGAGAGACAGAAAAACTTACCTGTGTTTTTAATACTGGTGTCTCTCGCCTCTTCCGCACACGGCGGACACATTTCTCTACCGGTTCTCAGTGACTGGGGGCCCTTCGGACACCAGGCCGGAGCCTCCCAGGACAGCCGAGGCGAGGAACGGAAAACAGCATGAAGACAGGAGCCTGAGCGGAGGAGCGGTGTGTTCACAAAGCAACCGGAAGTGCTGGAAGCGTCCCAACTTCAAAATAAAAGCACGACTGGGGCAATGTGAGGTTTAGAGTATTTAGATGCATTTTTGTGGAAAAAGCTATTACAAACATTAACATATTTATATGTTTGGCTAAACGAGTATTGTGACATAGTCAAAGCCTGAAATGCGTTTTATTGGCTAATTTTTTATTTTTTTTTTACCCCATAATGCTTCCACAGCAGCGGTTCACCATGGAGATGATTTAGACAAATAATAGCTGTAGTTCGCATCAAACATTGTACGAATAAGATTTTGTTTTGACTTGTTGGTTGATTTTCTTTCGTTTTTGTGAGGAAGCCCCCCGCCCGCCCCAACTTTAAACAAACTTTCTCTCAGTAATTTCTTTAATGTTTTTTATGATTGTTGAAGGAAAGTCTAGATGTTCTACTGTTAGATTTTTCCAGCTTTACTGTTTATTTATGTACCTTCTCTATCTTGACAGCTACTCCGATTAATACTATTCTTGTCATTTGCACAGGAACTTTGAAAAGAGAGATGATCAACATTTGATAGTGGATTCAAATGTGCTTCAAAAGAAATTCAGAACATATTCTTCAACAACCCGAATCTTGCCTTAGTATTAACCACTGAAACAGACTAAGGGGTATCAGCACAACATGGGGTAATTGGAACTGCACTATGCAGAATTTTATGGGAAAATGTTGGCAATAAAATATAATTTTCCTTTCAATTTACTTTTTTTAATAGAAAAATATCACATAATAAACTTTCATTATAGCTTTATAACATTTTACACTTTTACACAGAGTCTTACAGGCCTTCTACTTTTAGGTGGGGTATACAGGCAGTCTAAAACAACCCCTTTATTAACAGTTCTTCTTAATCTTTTTTCATTAGGATTAATAAAAAATTATTCTTTCATCTCAGTCTCGATGTATTTATAATTTATATGGTCATTTAGTTAATCTATATTGGCCTACCTTACATATGGTCCTGGGTTTAATGTAAACTCTAATGCAGATTAAAATCTATGCATTTTTTAAACTGCTGAAACCCTGAGTAGTATTTTATAGAAAAGTAATTATTATTTATATGTTTGATTTGAGCTCAAGTAAGACTGAGGAAGTGCTTTATTTCACACCAGAAAATGGGATATATCTGTTTGTCTCCCCCTGGTGGTGGTTGATATAAAGAAAACAAGCCATTTTTATAACAAAGGAAATAAAACATGATAAACCAAGTAAAAACGACAGATATTTGTTATGGTTTTTTTTTTTTTTTTTTTTTTTTTTTTTTAGATACAATTTATCATATTATTATCCAGGATGTCCTTCACAATTTGACTGGATGAGTCCAACTGATACTCCAATAATGTCACGAGTGTATTTTGACATACAGTTGAAACACACACACAAATGTTTGTTCTGCTGTATGTAGTGAGGACCATGTATTGACTCCCATTGATTTTCAGTCATTTTCAACCCTTTCTATACCGTAATCTTAAAACTTAACCATTATCAATGCACACCTCTCCCTAACCCAAATAACCGTAACCAATTTGACACCTTAGCCCTAAACCTGACCATTAGCAAAATACTGGTGAAGGTTCTCAGTCATCCAGGTCATAGTCATTCTAAATAAATAAATAACTGACTTGAATTGAAAAAAGTTGCTGGATGAGAAGCAAAACGTCTTTAAACTTGGAAACCAATGCCAATGGATTTTTTTTATGTTTATTTTATTTTTTTTTAGTCGTTTTTTTATTTTTTACTATTATTATTTATTATTTTTCTGTAATCATTAGCAAAATAGTTTGTGAGGACCTTCAAAATGTCCCCACTTTACAACAACTGGTCCTCATTGTGATGGTGAAATTGGAAAAATTGTCCTTACTCTGCTGCCAGGTATAAAACTGAGATGTGAATAGATTGGAACTTTTCAGGACACAGAGAAGTTCCCAGAAACATTTTACTTTATCTTTGGTAAATAAATGGCTTATTCTGGAAAGGGTGAGTGTTACTACTGGTATCTTACCTATTTGCTGGTTAATATATTTAACCATTTACTTTTTCTTTAGCCGAATGCTGTTATGATGCTTATCGTTAAACCACTGACAATCTATCACTTTTATTTTCTTTTTTGTAAAATATGTAAAACAGCTTTAAAAAATGAACTAAAACAACATGAATCAAGTAATCAATTTACAGAAAGCATAATGACTTATTCCAAAACTGTTAAATTGACTATAATATAAATATTTTTAATGAAATTAATTGCCAAAATGCGTCTCAAGAAATCGAAATTAATAAATGCTTAATTTTACAGTTTTATTTATTATGGTTTTGTTTTTATTTTGAAACGCTAAGCACAATGACGTCATCAAAGCGCGTCAATTTCTCCGTTGAGGCAATTTGAACTTTAGTTCCATCAGACTCTCCCCTGTCTCCTTGAAACCGTCTTTTATCATGATAGTCCTACAGAAGTGTCTTAGTTTAATGCAGGTTCCCAGAGTCAGCCGGTTATCGCGATGTTATCGCAGTAAGTTTCGTGTGTCCAGTCCATGTGTAGGGTCTCCCTGTCCGAACATCACCACCCGAACAGCTCTGCTGTCACTTCAGAACCAAAGAGGGTTCGATCATCTGTTATCGGCTCATCCCAACTCTTCTAGAAGTTTCTCATCTTCTCCATCTTCTAGAAAAGACGCTGTTGGGCAGATCCAGTCAACACATTATCATCTTGTTTACACATGCAAGGTACCACAAGTAATGCTCTGCGAGAGTGTTTCAGTCCTGTTCAAACTCTGTCCACTCCAGTTTTCGTTGTGGGATGTAATCTGAGTCATTATATTAAGTCAAGGCTGGTAATTAATATGGGGTCTGCGATGATGTTTGCAGATTTGCTCCACCAGGTCCATGCAGAGGATCTCTAAGCTGGCCTACCATAAAGGTGTGGTGATAGTGACATGCTCAGGATGCAAGAACCACCACATCATAGCTGACAACCTGAACTGGTTCTCTGATCTGGAGGGAAAGAGGTTGGTTGAGCTGAGATTTAAACTTAGAGGATGCAAGATGGTAATTTATCATCAAACTTAAAGATTTGAATACATATGTTGTTTGAAAAAATAAAATCTATCCATATACAGCTATTTACTGATGTTCCCATTAACAGAATAATTTGGTCTATTGTGATGCTACAGTTTGGTGAAAGCCACAGAGGTTTTTTTTTTTAAACAAAGGGCTAAAGAAACAAAATTTCTAGGAGTTATTGATGAAGATATTAGCTAGAAACAACATGTATGTTATAAAAAAAGGAAAATGGTAAAATCCTTAGCTGTGTTACGTGAATTAAACCTTTTTCCAAACCACTGAGCATTAATTACTTTGTACAACACAATGATCATGTCATACTTAACTATGGTGTTTGGGGATTACCGTCCGAATCCTATTAAGTCTTTATTCATATTACAAAAAAGAGCACTGAAAACTATTAATAATTTTAGAAACATCCTTTTCAAAATTTTCTAGCCCACTTTTTCTTAAGAGTAAGTTATTTAAATTTCATGATTCAGTAGGTTAAAACGTTGTCTAGGTTTTGTATAAGGCAAATAAGAAAACATCGCCAGCTAACTTCCAAGTAAGGATTGAAAAAAGAGGAAGTCACCTAAAAAAATAATCTGAAAGAAACAGATATCTTAGAAAAAAACAAAACAAAAAACTGGTTTAAAACCAAAATGTATCTACCATATGTAATAAAGGAATTAATTAGTGGAACAGACTTAATCAAAGAATTAAAGAATCAAGAATGATGATGACATTCAAAAAACAAAAACTACATGGACATAATGATAGTATGATGTTTTGAATAGTTAAATACTTATATAATACTTTAAATATGATAAAATATAATCAAAGTAAATGCGGATAACTGAAAAAAGATGGATATAAATATTTAGACAGAACGGATGCAGAGTTGTTGTAAAAAAGTAAAAATAGAAAGAATAGAAAATCTCTTTATTTTCCCGCAATTGGGAAATTGTGATGTTACAGCAGCAAAAGGTTATAGTAGAAGTGGTCACACAATCTGGACTTTAGAAAAGTGTATAAAATATAGAGATAGGAACATTAAACAAATAGAGTATAGTACTGTACAGTGTTTTACAATTTAATACTCTGTATCTGGAGAATAAAAATAATAACAGCTGTGGACATTTTTACAGTAATGGAAATGTGGAAATATAGCAGCAACACCAATGATGTGCAAAAAATAAAAAATAATTATAAAAATACAGCAGCATGTCATATAAATGACCAAAACAGAAACTGCAAAAATCAGCATTAATGTAAAAACTAATTGAGGTTGTTGGAAGCAGTGATGGTTAAAAAGTCTTACAGCTGCTAGGAGGAAGGATCTGTGAAAACCCTCCCTGGTGTATTTATGGTGCAGCAGCCTGTCACTGAATGAATGAAGCTGCAGAATTATCATAAGGCTTTTCTGCTTTCTGCTCCATTTCATTCAAGATGCATTGATTTTAGAGTCCGTGTATTTTTGTGTATATGACTTGTAAGGTTATATTTTGAAATAAATAAATTGAATATAAAAAAAAGTTGGAGCACAGGTGAACAAACAGCTCCATGAAGAATGGTGCTGTTTGTTCATGTGTGGAAAAAACAAACAAACTGTGTACCAACTGGAGCCCGCCTTCCTGTCCATCAGATATAGTGGTGTCTGGATCCTGCTTTTAGGGATAGTTTCCTTCAGCTTCTAAGCTGGTAAGAGATAAAATGGGAAGATGGTTGATGCTGCATTCAGGGGAATTATGAAAGTAAACCTATCGTTAAAGAAACCTTCTATCTACTTATCTGGAGGTGTTGTATTGTTGTGGGATTAAAATATTAACTGAAGAAAACATGGATAAGAATTGTAAAGAAAGTAATATGATGGAATTTTAGTTTAAATTTGTAGTTTCTAAGAACATTAGTATCACAAGAACAGGCAGACTTCTTTGAAAATCTTTACTTTTGTCGAATGTAATAAAAGAAGGGAAATGAGTATTATTTTTCTGCAAGGTGCATCCATAATTAGTGTTGCACAGATTCTGATACCAGTATCGCGCAGGGCCCCGGTACTCGGCGAGTACCGACAATAAGGGCAACGATACTATTTTTAAAGAGCCAAAAGTTTATTCAACAATTGTCCCCCATTCCAGGTAGGCAATAAAAAGTTCTATTTGATTCACTTTGTATTAGTCTTTTTTTTTCCTGCTTCACAAAGGTAGGCAGCAGCTTGACAAGGTCATGATGACAATTATTTAACATCCAAGTAGTATGCAGTTCTTCATATACACACACACACACACACACACACACACACACACACACACACACACACACACACACACACACACACACACACACACACACACACACACACACACACACACACCAATTTCAAACAGATGGTATCGGCCAATACTGCACAGCCAGGTATCAGTATTGGGACAACACTATCCATAATAATCTGCTGATGGCTCACATTGTGCTGCTTAATCTTTCAGAAATATCGAGGAAATCCTTGCTGCCAAAGGGGAGTTTGTGAAGAGGGTGGAAGGCTCTGCTGCTTTGGAGATAGTTCTGGAAGAATCAAACACAGACAGTGCGCAGAAAGCTGAGAGAGAAGAGAAGGGGAATGAGCCTGAAACAACGTGATTTACCTTGATCACACACTGCACTTGTATGTTTATATATTTAGATTTAAAATAAAAAAAACTATTTGGTTATCCTTTGGGTTGATCATTGTGGTCTCTTAGAATAAAGTGAAAAAATATTAAAACTCAGTGAAATGCAGAGTCGTAGGCAGAACCTTTTTATAGGGGTGTCCAGGCAATAACCAGTGTACAGTGAGGGGTGGCCGATAGTGGATAGGCGACAGAATCTCATGGTCAATCTACACTGTTCCAACAGGAAAATTAACGAGCAAAACATCGATATTTTTCTACATAAAGACAAACTATCCTTTCCTACAGCCTTTCCAAACAAATAGACACATATATTTAAACATCTGTGCTTTCTAGATCAAATGTATAGTGGATAAAATTGTTTCAGGTTTGAGTTCTGCTGCAAACATCTTTTCCATTGTCATTACTTACCTACTTTTATCAATAATCATTCTGCATAAAATTGATATTTACAAGTACTAATATCTACATAAATTGATTACTTATTAAGTTTTTATTAATATAGGTATCTATGATTTCACTGAAGACTCCTAGATGACTTGCAGAAACACAATTTTTAGCTCTGAAAAGAGCATGAATTCTGTATTTGTCATCTTAAATGTTAGTTTATTGATGTGCATAACCACATTATCAACACATTAAACACAGTGTTTTTGTTGTCAAGTAATTGTTAATATATGAAGATTTTTTATATTTTGAATATTCAACTTGAGAGTATTACTGCTGCCACCATCTGTATTAGAGGGGGAAAATATGATAGGGTTGGCCAATGATTGGCTAAGGGTGATCATGGCCACCCCTGGCCCCCCATCTAGCTCTGCACCTGGTGAAATTATTTTATCTGAGACAGTGGGTGTTGAAAACTATTTTTATTTATTTTTATCAAAATCCTTATCCCCATATATAGGGCACCGAGACTCACCCTGCCTTGGCTTTGGTTGCATTTCCCCCCCCCTTTTTTTTTCCTAATTCATTTTCTTCTTAGGGTCAGTATAGCTTCTAATTTTGAAGAGTCACCAGTTTATATTTTAACATTCTTTTCAGGATGTTTAAAATAGCAGCTTTCTGTAATATCCATCAATATAAAGTCTGTTTTGTATAAAAAGCCTCAAAACAGAAACTGCTTGATTTGTTCCATCTTGAAACCATGAATTAAGTTCAGGTAAAAAAACAAACAAACAAAAAAAACGTCTAAGTAGGTGTCGTGGGATCCAGCGTCAGAAATGACCCAAATAGTTTCCGTTCTCGCGAGAGTTGGACTGTAGCTAATAGCAGGCTGTTAGCTTCTTTAACACGCTGTCGATTCTTCTGTTATCTATATTATTGGAATGACTGAGATGGAAGGCCTTGAAGGCACCGGTGAGACAGAGAAACCCAGACATCGGCCTTTCTTAATCGGTGTTAGCGGGGGAACGGCCAGCGGGAAGGTAAATCAGTAGAAATGTAGTTAGCTTACCGGTTTATTAACTCGATGTCAATGTTAGCAATTATCAAACTGTCAAAATAAACGCCACGCCCACTTGTTTAGTAGTTTATCATGTAGCTAAAAGAGGCATTGTCTTTGTTACTTTGGTCCAGATTTACTTCTCAATTTCCAGCCTTGATTTTATTAAATAAATAGGTAACAGTTCGGTTTTTTAGGGGGGGCATATTTGACGTCATCTCGTAAACCTTGAACTCAGGTCGTAAATTGAACGCAGACTCATGTCTAAATTTAGCCTAATTCATGTATTTATTCCCTTTATGGTCAAAAATGATGCAATGAAAACAACGAAACATTTCCTGATATTAACAGGTTTAGTTGTGTAATTTAAAGAGCGTTTTTAACAGATTGATGATGGAGATGTGTTTTTCTTTTTTCCCCCAGTCAACGGTTTGTGCCAAGATCATGGAGCTGTTGGGTCAGCACAAAGTGGACCACCGCCAGAGAAAGGTGGCCATCATCAGCCAGGACTGCTTCTACAATGTGCTGACTCCCGATCAGAAAGCTAAAGCCCTTAAAGGACAGTACAACTTTGATCACCCAGGTAAACATGTTCAGACCAGACATTTAATTTAATCAACTTTGTGGAAAAACGGGGTCTAAAAGAAATTGACCAAGTGTTGTTTCATTTCTTTGCAGTAGAAAGTAAGTAGGTTGTACAAACTTTAGATAATCGTTTTCCAAAGTGTGTTCAAGACATCCCCCTAGCTGATGTAACCAATTCACTGGTTCAAGATGTCTTGCAGATGTCTCCATCCTATAAAATCTGACCAAAAGTTATTTAGGGTTTAATGTTCAGCACCCAGTTCCATGTAACTTCAATTGCTGGGTTGTTTGGTTTGACTTTAAGACTATTGTATTTGCTCTTGTAACAACTATTTTTTCAAATGTAGCTTAGAAGATCAACTATAAAATCTCTGCCAGTTATTTGTTCACCATATTGTCAACAGCAGGAATGAAAATATCACTTTCTAAGTAAATAAAGGCAAGAGTTTTGGTGCATTCCGGTTCAGGTTGGGATTAAGGCTTTTTGATTGACAGGAAGGAGCTAAAGGTTGACATGACTTTACTGTTAAGTATAGCGCAGGATCTTTAATGCTGTGGGCCTATTTCTCCTCTAGAGAATCTTTGAACATGGTAAGACTTCATAATGCTAAAAATCAGGACAATTTAAAACCTAATATCAAAACCAAAATTCTTCAGCATACATCAAGTATTTCCAAACATATGCTTTGTTTTTCTTGATTCATTGCTTGATTCTTTAAAATCCACACTACTTCAAACACTATTTCAATGCAAAACAGGTTTATTTGAAAGTTTATTTTCACATCTTAAGACTTGATTTCTGTCTTTAAATTCCTACAATTTCCGACATCTCGCAGAGGCATTCGATAACGAGTTGATGTACAAAACATTGAAGGACATCGCAGAGGGGAAGGCAGTGGAGGTGCCAACATATGACTTTGTCACCCATTCCAGGTTGGAATCATAAAACACTTTAAAGTAATTCAATGTATGAAAGCTCATCCCTTCTGTAGTCTGAAAGCTCTTTGCATGTTTGCAGGTTGGAAGAAAGGATCACCTTTTACCCAGCGGATGTGGTCCTCTTTGAGGGGATCCTTGTTTTCTACCCCCAGAAAATACGTGAGATGTTCCACATGAAGCTCTTTGTGGACACAGATTCAGATGTCAGGTTGTCCCGAAGAGGTACTTGAGCTTCTATCACACTTATTTAATAGTTTTCTTGTGAGTTTTAAACTTTATTTCTCATAGTCCTGAGAGACATGAACAGAGGGAGGGACCTGGAGCAAATCCTAAACCAGTATACAACATTTGTAAAGCCTGCTTTTGAAGAGTTTTGCCTGCCTGTAAGTATAATCACCCCTGATGATGTGCTGGTTTATTTTTCTCTTTATGTCTAAAGAGTTGTTTTGGGTTTTTTTCCAGACTAAAAAGTATGCAGATGTCATCATTCCAAGAGGAGTAGACAATATGGGTGAGAAACCTTAAATTTAACCTGCTTATAGTCATTTTCACCAGGTTAGATGATGCCTAGAATAACGTCCTAATTTTTCATTAGTGGCCATCAACCTCATCGTTCAGCACATTCAAGATATTCTAAACGGAGACATTTGCAAGTGGCAGCGTGGGAATATCAACGGACGGGGCTACAAAAGGGTGACTTCGGAGCAGGGGGACCTGCAGAACGGATCCACTAACCCTCCAATTAAGAGGGTCCTGCTGGAGCCCAGCAGTCGGCCTCACTGAGACTGAATGGATTTAGATGTGTGTTATGAAGGAATGGGAACAGATAGACTGTGGAAGTGGGGTGAAAACTGCTGCTACTGTGCCAGAATCTCACACACCCACTGAATTATTTGGTAATATATATTAGTGGTTTAATGTAACAGGTTTTGACATCTGGAACCCCGATTTATTCGTTGTTAACAGGGTTTCTACACTGTCTGGGATTTCCTGGGATGGTATGGAAAAAGGAAATAATTTAACATTTCCAGACCTTAATCCCTAGAATTATAAATGTGCTCTTCCTCCTTCATTCATTCCATTCGCTCTACCTTCTACCATCTTCATAAATCCTTGCATCTTTCCTAAATCCTTTCCTTCTATCAACACAGTAATTATTTTTTCCAGTTTCCAAAACAAAAATCTGCACACTTTAGAAACAACCATAATTGTATTGTAAATTTTAGTATTTTATAATTCAAATGAGCATAATGGTCTAAAGTCATGTCTAGAATGCTGGGTCTGAAATCTTTATGTATAAGATGTGTAGAAACCCTGTTTATAGTAATCAGTATTCTCTTGAGGCGTCATTGTTTTAATTTTTAAAATGGGTAAATAAGTGGTTATTAAACCAGGTCTTATGAGTGATAGAAAATGCTGTTGCACTTTTAAATGTGGTTTGATGGTAGACTAACATCTTCCTCACTACTTTAAGAAGTATTAGTGCATTTAAAGTAAAATGGTACAAATACCACACTGCAAAAATGATCTAGAAATAAGTAGAACTGTCTTAAATTAAGTGTGTTTACCCTTAATTTGAGTAGGTAAATAAGATGATTGCCAACAGAATGAGTATTTTTTTACTCTTGAAATAGGAATGAGATAATATGCATTTGAAATAAGACAATGCAAATCTTTTTTTCTCACTTACCTCCTCAATTCAAGAAGAAATGCACTTAAAGAAGTTACTTATTTAGATTTCAATTTTCTGCAGTGCACGTAGCCGAGTAGTTGTACCTGTTCTGTAACAGCTTCTTAAAGAAGCTGCAGAAACATTCATACCCATTGAGCATTTTGCCAGCTCATAAACCTTAATGGCTTTTGTGAGACAGACACTAATTGGTGTGTGTTGTGTAGAGAAAGAGAACTGACACATGGCTTCCTAGGCTTGTTCAAAACCTGAGAGGCGTTAGATGTAAACAAGGAATAAAACCAATAGGCAATATGCCACTGGTTAGTCAAAATTGATGAAGAGCTTTAATAATATTCATCCAGGTCATGGTAAAGCTTGGAAAAAGTTCAGTCTAGGCAACTGGATTCAATAACAAGAAAAAAAATGCTGGATCTTAACCTGTAATTTAATGTTTTTTTTCTGCCAGAAGATGCAGAATTAGGTAGATTTTATTAATTGCAAATTCACACACCAGTCTGATCACTGGATGGTTGCAACGTTTTAGTGATCGTTGGTGTGTATATATATATATATATATAGACTAAGAATCATCAGTTAACTGCTTCTAGTTTAATGTCTTAAGTCATAAAGGTATGAATTCAACAGGCAGCAGCAGTGAGGAATAAAAATAGGTTAAGATATTAAAAGCTGGTAGATACAACCCAAAAGCTGCTTACAAATGTACGCCACACTTTTCAGATTTTAATTTGTGAATCCTTAAACTATTTTCGTCTTCCTTTACTATAATTTTGCACCATCTTGGTTTCTAACAGATTCTGTTAAAAGTACATCAGCGGTTGAGGCGTCAAAATGTAGACAAGTTGAAGGGGTGTGAATACTTTTGCGAGGCTTATGGGAGAATTAACTCCCTGTTTGATCATTTTCTTCCAAGTCTATGCCTTAATATTTTTTCTATTTTTCCACGATTCATGTAAAACGCTGTACATCAATAAACGGAAACTTTTGAAGCCTTATTTACTATCAAACAAATGAGACTCTTGCAGACGTAGCTTTTATAGAAACAGAGCCTTTTGTTTTATTGGAGTTTGAGAGCACAGTGTGATGTGTTGGGTGGGGAGGGGGTTTGTGACCATTATCCTAAAAAAAGAAAACAAAAAATAGGATTCCAATGATTTCCTACAGCACACGTTGGAATGACAGACTCACAAGCCTCAGAAGACTTCTCTCTCTCTCATGCAGACGGGACCGGGACATGATTGTGTTTGCTTTGTGGTTCTCTACAGTTTAACACGGCACTCCATGATTCAGTATGACATACATAGATCACAGCATCTTTAGTAATTTTCTTTTTCATGTTTTTGCCTTGCCTTTTTTTTCTTTTTTAGTGCACATACATACGGCACTTAGGAGAAGCTAAGCTCTTCTCATAAGCATAAACGTCCTTTTTAAGAACAAAAGGAGCACTGTATATAATACATGTCATAACCATACACGATTCTTACAAAAAAAAAAAAAAAAAGTTTAAAAACAAACTCAGATTTCCAGTCTATAGGAGCTATCCTCTTAAGTTCAGTCACAGCAGATTCTCAGGCTGCAGCCTTTCAGTTCGGGGCAGGTTTGCACCTGAGCTTCTGCTGTTTAAGGAGAACTTGTACGTCCGGGGTTAGTGTTGCAGAGGACGACCGATAAATGACACATACATACAGGAAGAGGTATTAGAGAGATGTGTGGGGGGGTATGGACCATTCAAGTTCTTCTCTCATACGCAACAGCTCCACTCTAAAATAGTCCAGGGAGCAGACTTTGGTAATATCCGTAGTGTCTCCCCATGAGCTCTGACTCCTCCAGCTTTCCTTTGGCTCGACCACAGCCTCAGCTGTTAAATCAGAGCAACAGTAATCCCGATTTATAATCTCCCAGAGCGGCAGAGCTCTTTGTAAACCTCGGTGACGTTTTAGTTGTAGTTTGTTCTGGATTCCTTGGAAACAAGTCACCCATTAGCTTTAGTGGATAGCTTCCATGCGTCTTTCTCTTAGTATGTAATAAAGTGGAGTTAGTGTCATGAAGCACAGTTGAAGGTCAGGGTTAGAAGGCCTGCAGGACCCTAGGTCTTCTCCTCGCGGTCAGTCTTGCGGCGGACAATGTTTCTGGGTTTGATCTTCAGGGACAGCTCCCACAGGGCCTCCTCAGCGAGGTGGTCACTGAAGTCGTTGAAGAAGGAGATGATTTCCTCGTTGCGCTTCAGGTCGTAATGCCTGAGATCAGAACAGGTTAGAGGTGCTGAATAACTATTACTCACTGAACAAACATCACTTTAGATAACTTTATATGAGATATGAACGCTGCAGCTCGACAGTAAAAGCAGTCTTACACTTGTTGGAAGCGCCGCATGCTGTCCAGGATATTGAACTGCTGCCAGCGTTTGGAGAAATTGACCTTCCCGTCTATGAGGTCGGGGTTCCCCAAATGCACGAAGGTCAGGTCCTGGAGGATGAGGCCTCTGTGAGGAGAAGAAAGGGAAATCAAACAAACAGCCATGTCCTGTTTCACTGAGCAGCAGATCTGTTAAAGCAGGATGAAGTGCTCACAGGTACGGGATGCAGGGGGGCTCCACCTCAGCCAGAGCAGCTCTGTAGGCTCTGAAGGACGAGGAGCTGTCGATCAGAGTGCAATACTCCTCCAAACCCTTAAAAACAGGAGCAGATAAGTGAAAAGATGCCTTTTATAAACAATTATCAAAGCTAAATTAAAATATCTCACCTCAGAAGTCTGTTTCTGCCACTCTAACCTCCTGATGGGGGCAGAGTCCAGAGCAGACAGTATTGCCAAGTAGGAGTTGAAATTATTTAACTTTCTTAAGTGCTGAAATAAGAGAAGAAGCGTCAGTATTAAATATCTGATAAAGATGAGCTTTTCTTTGGAAGAGTGAGACGCCTTACCTTCATTATCTTAATGAACTTGAGAAGCAGCTTCTCTCTGTCCTGAGCTTTCTCCTGCTGAATTATCAAAGAGCGCACCCTGTAGGCCAGAGAGATACGTTAAGCTGTTTGCATTTATTAAAATACAAAAACCAAAAGGATGTGATCTGATTGTTTTACCAATAGCTCATGTTGTTAAAGTGCTCTGTAAACTGAGTTAGGTTGGGACTCTTCTCCTCATTCTGCTCCTTTGCCCAAAGCAGAACCTCTGGAATCTACAGGAAACAGGAGAGGAGTTAAAACACAACCTTGTTTATTACTCCTGATTCCCAACAGTTAAAGCAAAGTTATTCTGACCAAAAGGAGGAAAGGAAATCACTGCACCTCAATTTTGTAAAAAAGTTCAGCATCAAGTAGTGTGAGCTGATCAGCAATCTCATGACTGCGGAAGTCGTGAAGAGTCCCAGGCCTGTTCACAACCAAAAGCGATTAAGCTTCACATTTATCGCCAGCTGCAGTAACAGGGAGGATTACAAAGAACGACACAGATAGAAACAAAGATGGTACCTTGCAGAGACCCCTCGAGCAGCGAGGGGCTTGAGGGAGTTTGTGTATCGCAGCAGCTTCTTTTGCTCCACCTTGTCCAGGATATTTTTACGAAGCACACGGGCGAGACTGAGCTCACCATTACACACCAGCGTAAACACCAGGTCCATGAGCTGTTTCAAGATGTCCTCAGTCAGCTCCACTAAGCTGGAGGACAGAGGATGGGAGGTAGAAGTGACTCAATCTCTTACCAAATCAGTGTTCTGGAAATATACTGAGACATTTCACTGCAGCAACTGGGAACATGAATGAGGATTTTTTTAAACTATTAGCTAAACTCACCACAACTCATCAACAACACGGACCAGAACAAAGAACGTGTTCTTGCTGACTCGCTTCTTGAAGGTGTCTGGACTATGGCAGAAGGTGGTATATGTGCTTTTGTGGTCAAGGATAATGGAACAGACTTAAAAGAGCTGCAAACCTCTTTATTTATTTTGTTACACTTTCTGCTATTTCCACATAGAGAATGAAACAATTTCTCCTTTTATTTTTTGCAAAAGAGCTCTGGCTCATTCAGACCGAATGAAGAGCATCAGAAAAGCTTTTTCAGGTCTTTCCTTAAATTCTTACTTGTGTTTAAGGCTAAAATCTGCCCGGCTCTAATTAATATGGCTTTATCTTAACCACTCTGTGGTTCTGGATGACTCTTAAAGGGGTCATAGAATGATTATATAGGGTATTTGGTGCTGGTCCTTAAGGTCTCTGAATAGGGTGTGTAACATTGGTTGGGCTGAAAATGGCATATTTGCTGTTCTATGAGCCCTAATGCAGGCCTGGTTAAAAGCCTCAGAACTAAACGACAGGTTTTCTTCCTTTTATGGTATGCTCATGAATATTTAGATGAGCTGTGCGCTGATTAGTTGGTTTACAAGCGAAGCTGCTGAGCATAGACGCATCATAGCAACAAGCACTAACTCACCGAAACATCGAAATTGTTGATATGGTAGGGTGACCGGATCTCCTCTTTTTCCTGGACATGTCCTACTTTTTATACCTAAAAAGATGTCAGTGGGGAATTTCAAAATTGTCCAGGATTTTGGTCGACTACAGTGCAGCAGAACCAAGCCATCAGCTCCGGGGCTGGTCCAGGAAACCCGGCGGGGGCAGGGAGCCAGAGTGACCGAACCCGATCCAGTGACGGTAGCCTGGACACAGGGGCCCCATGCTTCCCCCCCCGTCTGCCTTACTGGCCCCCCAGCCCCCCTCCTCCAGCTGAGGACGGGCAGCTCATGGCTCTCTGCTAAGGTGAGGTCCAGTCAACAGAGAGGGGTGTGACAAAAGTAGAACCAAATAAGCCAACATCAGCAATGGGGCTTTGTTTGAATTCACCTGTTTTATGGTGGAAGTTTAGAATTGTGAGATTTGCAGAGAAAGGAGGTGTCAATGGGGTTTGCACTTCTCTGTACGTCCATTTCACCCACTGAACTATCGTTATTCATCTATGATAATATAAACTCGGCTTTGTATTCCATGACCCCTTTAAGGATCTCTAACCTCTAGGAAGGTTTCAACCTCTGTTTTTCTTAAAAGACCCAGTATTTAGTCCCCCCCCCCCCCCTCCTATCTCAGCCCATAAGGCCTGAAAATCTTCCCCAAGAATAAGGCTGCCACTACCGTGTTTCCCTGTGGAGATGATAAGTTCAGGTAGTCCTAGTGTGATCAGAATTTGATCATGCGATATTTTTAGGATTCTTTTTCTTTCCATTTCACAAATACTTCTTTAGTGTGTGCATGAATACATGAAATCCCAGTAACATTGAAGCAAAAAAAAAAAAAATCTGCATTTATCAGTACAGATCTAGATCAGAACAGGCAAGTCTGTTTTAAGTAAATATGGATTAAAGCTTTAAAAAAAAAAAAAAGTTCTTTAAGAAAAAAAAGCAATTAGACCAGAGTGACATGCTGATTGATTTTAAAAGGATATCTGTAGTGTAGCTTCTTAATGAGGTCCTCTGGGGTTATAAAAGTCCTATATGTAGTCAGGAAGGCTTCACAGTACAAAACAAGATCTGTAAAGAAAAAAAAAACAATAGCATCTTTGAGATGCCTTGCAGCTAAATAAACAAATATAACCTAACATATCAAATATCCCTGCTACATAGAATTATAGTCTTAATATTAGACTGAGGTTACTTAAGGCCAATCAAACATATAGGATTATTCAAATATGAAATTAATACACCTTTTAACAATAAAAGATAAAGACAGTTGGACCTAGACAGTTTTTACCTTTGCGGTCTGTTTCTGTAGCGTGGACTAATAGGATGTCTCCTGACCCAGCACGGACGTCAGGACCGTCGTCATTCTGGAAAGATTCGGAATAATAAAGAGAAGCTCAATATGAAGAGAAATATCTATGAGAGAGACGCAATTCAGCCCAAAACGTAGCATGCACATTTTCTCTTCAACCAACCCCATTTTTCCTGCAGCAGCTCCTCTGATGACGAACAAAAGTCTGACTTGTACATAAAATAAAATCTAAAAAATGATTCACTGCAATGTCTGTGTTGCAGCACAGCTAAATTGCCTCTCTGGTCAGAGTGCTCCTCCTGTGTCTGACTACCTCCCTTCTCTCCGCTGTAAATCGCTGCTGTGACTGTGCCGCTAACCTTGCAGAGAGGTGTGCAGCATTTCCACTCATCTGTGTATCAGACTGCACCACTCAGGACAAAGCAGAAGGAGGTGGTGGAGAAGGCACAGGAAGTTTTAGCTCTGCAATTTAACAGCTTAAACTCCAGAGGGCAGCAATGGCTACCGATGCTCATGGGCAGGATCTGATTGCACGCCACAGACACTGATTTATTTGATAAAATGCTTCCAGGGCTGCTGTTAAGTTTTGTTCTTAAATAATAAAAAGCATCAACAGGTCTCCACTTACTTCTTGCTTTAGTGTTATCCTGCTCATGATCTCCTTGTGGTCTACTAGGGAGAGCTCGTCTACGTCCTCCTCAACGCTCCCGGCTGTTTCTGTCATTTTCTGCCTCCTAAAGCACACCCACACATCATCACCATCATCAACACAGACAGTATCACATCTGCCTAGGTTCTACACTGCATGCTTAAAACAGTTCATTTAAACAGAAAGAATCATTTTAAAACAACCCCTAATAATATATAACTTAACATTTTTTTCTTTATACAAGCATGTGAAAGGCTAAAGATCAAACTTAAGAAATAAGAGTAATAAGGTACATTTAATGGCACCATGTCTGATCACTTCCTCCAGACCAATACATGAGGACCACATGATCAAGATGTAACTGAGTTTCACAGTAGTAAAAACAGGAAGTGAGTTTTATCACTGTTACCTTTCTTTGTCTAAAGCCTCTTTACTATTGCTGGATGGCATCTGAGGAACAGGGTCTTGAAGTACGTCATCAGCTGCAATGGTTTCCTAACAGTTGAGGAAAAGAACGTAACCATCAGCCTCGGATGTTTACAGTTCTGGCGGGAGGTTTGTCTGCATTCAATGGCATGAAGGCTTTGTACATTATTGTAACCACTTTTTTTTTTTTTTTTTTTTTTTTTTACAACCAATTTCTCTTTATCTGACAGTGTTAGTTTGGCTTATGTGATTAAAATCTGGACATAAATGGAAGTTGTGGGGAAAAAAACAGCCCTGACCTCAAAAAGATTAAAAAAAACCCGGGCTATGCTTGAAATCTAACACTAGAATTAAATTTTATCAGTGAAGAAGTTAGATTTCCAGCCACTATAAGGTCAAATATTACTATTTATATTTATGTAAGCCTGTAAATCCAAACCTGTTAACCTATCCTTTTTAGAAATTCCCACCATGAATCACTGGTCTACCATGGAAAAATAACATAATACAGATAAATCATAAAAAAAAAAAAAAAAAAACGCCTTCATGCCTATGATGAATTTCAGCAAACCTTTCACCAGAACTGTGTGGAAAAACAACATTTGTGAATGACTTCATGCAGTAACCAGAATCTAGCTACAGATGAGATCATATGAACCACCAGGATCTCATGCAACACAGCGGTGAAGAAAAGGAAGAATGGAAGTTTGGAACACATTTACCACATCGTCCCATAAGGGCAAATACAGGGTGGGTGCTTGGAGCTAGCAAAGAAAACCCAACACATGAAAGCCAAAACAAAACACCAGAAGGGATAAAATTCACTCAAAGTGAAACACCGTCTGAACAATAACGCAACCGCACACACATCGTATCATTTTATATGTTAACCCAGAAAAGCAAAACAAACCAAAAAAAAAACCCTGAAGCAAATGCAGAGTCTGACCCAAAGGAACATAACCACACAAACGAATTAGCTGTTACACATGCAGAGGTGCATGTTATTCATTAAGGCAGTTGTTACTGGAAACCCACTGAGAATCCTATTTAGGAGCAAAGAGATGTCAGGAGTTAGAGCAGAACAAGCTGAAATGTTCAGTGCAGCCAGAGATAAAGCAGTCACCAGCCAGGCAGGCAGAACAAACAGATGGACGTTTTTCTTTCTTTATAATTTCCTTATTTCCACAACACCGGCACATGATTCAGTCACAAGCGAACCTGTGAAGCTGAGATCATGTCCGTTCGGGTTCGGCTACATCCATATTCCATTTCTGCCGCTGATCGCTTTTTAGGGGATGAATCAATAGGAGGTGCTGTGTGCAACATGTGAGAATGAAATGGGCCAAGCAACACAGGCCAGGGCTTTTACTTTTAAATCGCCGCCCCCATATCTGAATCGATTCATTCCCCCCCAAGGCGATTGGACGTGCAAATGGGATTGACCTTTCACCTTTGGCGGTCAGCTACTTACTCGGAGGGAGAGAGGCAGCTCCCCATTGGCCTGGCTGGATGAGTATAGGTTGACATACTCCCCCTCCCCGCCCTCGTCATTCACGCTTTCGCTCTATGGGATGGGAAGGGGGGAAGAGGAGGGACACAGACCGAGGCATGAAGCAGGAGAAAGGGCCACAGAGTGTTTGCTGAGGCAGTAACAGGCTTAATGAGGGAGACAGCAGCTGGCCGAGGTCAGTTTCAGGGGTTACTCAATAAATTAGAACATTACTACAAACTTAACTTGTCACAATAATTGAATTCAAGAAGAGAGACTCGTACACTAGATCCACTAAAGATATAGTGATATATATTTTAAGTGTTATGAAAAAAGCAACAAATAATACATAAACCCAATTAGGAGGGATTCTTAAGAGAAAGATTGTAGTCTACCAAATGATGGGGAAGACTTTGACAGCTGTCCATAGAACGGTCACTGAGACTCTCACCAAGGAGGTGCTGTATCATAGCGTATTAATAGAAAGTTAAGTGAAAGGAAAAAGGCACACAGGCTTCAAGGATAACCACAGCCTTGGAGAACTAAGGAACAGCTCATTAGAGAAGATGCAAAAACTTAGATTGGGCCTGGAGACTCACAGCACAGATTTGTTCAGTATACGGGCTAAAACTTTCCTATTTCATGTCTTCAGTCACTCCTAATCCAGAGGCAAAGTCAGAGGTTCTTAACTTGGAATAAGGAGATATTTTCATTTACACAGTCATCCAAAATCAAGGTTCAAATCATTTAGAAATCAAGCCCACGATTTGTGGGGAAAGGAGTATAGAGGAACAGAAACCAAGGTTCTTAAGGTCCAGTGAGATGTTTCCAGAGTCGATGATTTGAGATGCCATTTAATCCACTGGAGTTGGTCCATCAAGTTTTATCTGATTCAAAGTGAGCACAGCTGTCTATCCATAAATAACTAAGCATTTGATATTTCCCCACTAGTTTTACAAAAATACTAATAATAATTCTCCAGAAGGTCTTAGCTCCTGTCCACTCTGCCAAAATGTACCAGTACTGTCTTTTATGACTGTGGTGTGAATTTAATTGACTGGGCAGCCTTAATGCCTGATAAAAAAAAACAAAAAAAACTTAAAGAGAATCTATGCATCATTGAAGGAAAGATGAGACAAACTACAGACAACATTACACAGAAGAGAAAAGGCTGCTGTTAAATCAGCCAGGGCGTCCCTAGCACTGCAGCAGAGCTAAAGGTTCACTGCTCCAATGCTGCGCTGCTGGGCTGCACAAGGCAAAAATAATTATGCAAAGGAGCCCCATTAGGTCCTGAGTGCAGATATTTTGATGTCCACGTGCTTCCTGTGTTAGAGATCATTTTAAAGTGGTCCATTTTCTCTAGAAACTCATCAGATTTCCTTCCTGTAAACCTTAATTATCAGAATCAAAACAAAATTAATGAGTGTGTAATTAAGCTTTAGGAGTTTAATTACTAAATTATATTAACTTTTTGAATCACAGTTTAATTTATGGCGGTGCACCTGTGTCTACAGGGAGCTGTATTATCCATCATGACCAACAGGTGGCACCGGAGTGCATTATATGCAGAAGAAATATTACCTCTGGCAGGAACATGCAGTATAGCATGCTCTACTGGGATTCCTTTAAGACTAATAATAAGACAGAACACAGATTGTGGGAAGTGATAATGATACCTAGATGCCACAGAGCGAATGACTCACTATATATTTTCATTACATGTGCAGCAGTGCAGAAACCCAAAACAGCTGGAATCTAACTTAAATCTGCAGAGGGCAGAGGTCCACGATCAGATTGTATTAATGCCGGAAGAACTCCTTCATATAAGCTCACCGCAGAGGTGTGGAGAGAGTCAGTGAGAGAAGACTCAGAGGGAAGACAGACAGCCACAGAACCCAGTGAGCCGTCCAAGGAACCGTTTGGACCGCCCCCGCTGCCATCCAGAGTGGTGGCATTGGTCAAAGCAACCTGGTCCAAGCTCTAGTGGAGAAGAACCAAAGCATGGAAAAGAAAAAAAGAAGGGAAAAAGAAAACAAAAGAACTGAGAGATCAGAGAAGAGAAGTGAGAGCAAACAGAAAGCGAACAATAGAAAGCAGGATAGGAAGTAGTGTCACCAGTACTAACTCTATTTTATGGGAAGGATGTGCCTAAACATGAAATGCACTGCATGCATGCGCACACACACACACGGATACATAGACAATGGTGACTTGTACTACAATAATGAGAGGCATAAACCTTGCAGAAAGATCAATTAGCCAGCATTAGAAGTTATTGAGAGAATAGATGTTTCAGTGTGTCACCAGGACAGGAGATGCCTGTCAGCAGGGAGGTAGTAGTAACCTGTTAGAACACGTTTCACATACCAGCCCTGTTTGAGCATTCCGGCACAGAGCCATGCAGACACAGATCAGTGAGGAACACTGCACACACTCATGCATGTGCGGATCAATGCCGACAGTCATACACAAGTGGTACTTTTTTTTTTTGTATTGTACAAACAAGATCAGACCAAAACACAAACTCTTAAAAAGCTCTGAGGAAATGCGTCTCCCCACTTGGCAGAAGGATCCACTCGTTCCACAGAATTTCACAAAAGGGGGGTTTGCGCAAAATTCGGGAATTGGGTAAGTCAAGATGGTGGAGAATTAGGACAGACGGTGGAGGATGAAGACGAAGAGGAGGAGGAAAGGAAAGGAAAAGCAGATGAAACAGGGAATGTGTTTTCCATCAGGTCCATCTGGTGCCGCATTCCACCAGAGGGATCCTGAGGGAGATCCACGTCATGTCTTAACGAGCCTCATGCAACATGTCATGAGGTCACCCTGGGCGACCCTCTCTTTTTTTTTTTTTTTGGGGGGGGGGGGGGGGGGGGGGGGGTTACACTTAGCAACAGCAGCCGAAATAAGGGTCAGATTCTCAATTCTAGAAAAAAAGTAAAACACAATTCATAAAACCGAGATAGAGGCTGAGATCCTGTTAGTTATGAGCCCAAGAGCCTGATTCCAGCTAGATTTTTATACTAAGTCATTTGAAAAAATATAGCAGAACTACATTCAGTTAAGTCTGATTTACTTATAGTGTATAGTAGTGTTGTCCCTACAGTAAAAAGAGCATTATAAGAGTGTTTTTGCTCCATATATCACAGGTTGTGTGAAAGAAAGCCTGTCTATTTTATAATGATTCAGTCCTAGGTGACCTGCAGTGATGGAGACGGTGTATTAGATGCTTTCATAGCATCATCATAACCCCTATTCTAACAATACTATTATTCAGGGCCTTTCTTACTTGTTGATGTGCCTTTTTAGCAAAAAACCTTTGGAGGCTCCTATGCTTTGTAACGCATTACCCTTAGTCAACTTTAGTAACGTTAATTATCTATGCTTCTTTAACGGCAGGTCAATTGAAAATATACTTTTTCCTACATTAAAATAAGAGTCTTACACATTGTTTGCTTATGCATTGGTTTCTAAAACATCTTCCAGTTAAAAGTTCTGATATTTTCCAGATATCAATTTCTGAATTTCAAGATTGCAATCTGATGTTAAACCATAAGCACACACACTGCTGCAAGTTAGCTATTTTATTGCACTAATGGAAGGGAAGAGATCATCATCTTGTATTGCCAGTAAAGTAATCAGCTCCAAAAACATAAGAAATCCCACTGTATCCTATCTTCCAACTAGGGCCCAAAATGATAAGCGCTGTCACTTATTTCACCAGTTAATAGCACTTCACAAGCAGCATTCACTTTGATGAGAAAGATTACTTGATTTTTACATTCTGAGATCTCATTAGACCCAAACCTTCCAGCTGGTAAGCCCAAAATAACACAAGGATACTAGGAACTAATGCTACTCAATATGAGGAAAACATGCAATGTCATAACTGTGGTTACAATAATGATATTAATAAATAACTGAAAGGTGGGAATGTTTTTTTTGCTTTTGCTCAACAAGTTTATTTCCCCCACTATCTAAAGGATAGATTTTACCCTTAACTGAGTTGAACAGACTGTTGTTGCTTTAATACTATACATAAAAGGTAAAATATCAATGGAATCAGCATCAACTAATGAAATACTGTTAACTTTTTTTCCATCACCTGCAAAATATACCTAAAATATATATATTAAGTTTTTACTTGTTAGATTTCCAAAGAAAACCTTAAGAACACCCCACTTGAAGAGACCAAGCATTAGCAAAGCAAACGGCCACACAGAGCAGGGTAGCTACAAGCCAGCAAAAGCACACAAACACAACAAACAACTGCAAGCATTCATGATCATAGAAAGGGTATATTATTCATGATTTAACTAATCTTCTATGAGGTTAAAAAGCCCTGTTAGTGAGCATGAGGGTGAACAGACAATCACATATGGAGCACGCAAAGGTCAAGCCACCTCAGGACCACTCCACCACACAGCACCCACGGAGCCTCCGTTTGAAGGATTGGCGAGAGAGGCGGAGCTCCCCAGGAAGAGGTAAGGAGGGGGCTGACTCACCGTGGGTGTGGTTAAAGACGCCTGGCCGATCAGGTAGGAGTTAGAGACGGACATGCTGAGGCCCAGCCCAGAGCCCGCCTCCTCCATAGCCGCTACAGACGGCTGGAGGTGG
Source organism: Cyprinodon tularosa (assembly GCF_016077235.1). Taxonomy (NCBI): domain Eukaryota; kingdom Metazoa; phylum Chordata; class Actinopteri; order Cyprinodontiformes; family Cyprinodontidae; genus Cyprinodon; species Cyprinodon tularosa. The sequence continues at coordinate 390,645 of NW_024039718.1, read as the reverse complement.
CAGGAGAGAGAGGAGGAGGAGGAAGAAGGGGAAGAGGAGTGGGAGGCCTGAGGAGGAGAACAAACGAAGGAAAAGATAGAGAAGATGAAAAGAAATAAAGAGAGAGAGAGTAATTTAGGTTAAGTGGAGGCTCAGAGTGGGTTAAAGGAAAAAAAAAGAGTGAACAGTTGATTACTGTAGTAAGTAAGACTGTGTTAGAGCAGATTCAATCGAAGTTCAGCTGCAGCCCGACAGTAAAGTCAGAGTGATAAAAGCCGAGAACACTTCTGCTGCCAAGATGAGACACAGCAAGTCACACTGCAGAAAGAAGGATTCATGGAGCGAGAATTACAATATCTGGCAAAAATATTCCCATCTTTTGAATTTTTTACCCATTTTTTCACATTAAAACCACAGACCTTTGTCTCAAGCAGATTTGTGCATCTGATTTGCAGTCAGAGTTGTCACCACACGGCGTTTTGTGCAAATCAGAAAGTTTCAAATGAAAAAAAGTTGAAAATCATGCATCTTTTCTTTCATTTCACAGTCAAACACTAGTTTATTTTTTGTGTTGAAGTCTGTGGTTATAATACAAGAAGATATGGAAAGATTTACCAGAACTGTAATGGCCTCTTCAGTCTGCTAAAGAAACCTTAGGTACTCAAAGTTCACACGACACATACAGGTAACATTTTAAAATTCTTCGCTTTGAAGCTTTGGAGGAAACAAGGCCAACTACTACATGGTCCAAACAGAGCCAATACGATCTGTTCAGGGGGTTTATTTTCAGCCCTTATCCACCCAGCAGCTGGAATTACTTTTTTTTTTTTTTTTGCAAAGCTGTGTAAAGTCGCCAAAGCATGTAAGCCTGTAACATGGGTTTATGCAGGGGGCAAACAGGCTTATTCCAGTAGGCCTCCAGCTCATCAACTCCAAAAAACACGAGGCTGGATTAAGGCCTGCTGCAGCGGCACAAATGTGTGCAGTGTGACCAAATCGCTCATAGACAAAAAGAATGATAAGAATAAAAAAGAAAAAAAAACTGTCAGGTGTGGATAAAAAAAAAAAGAGGATTTATAGAAGGTGGATTTCATTTTCCTGTCTATGAAATGAATCAGAAGTTTATCTTTTATTTTTTAGTTCATGGTCCACAAACATGCAGGTTTAAAAATAGCAAAAAGCTTAAAGTCTGGATTTACACTCTGTCAAAAGTTTGGACACCCTTAAAATCAATGGTTTGTCCTTATTTTTTGCCTCAGTTTTGATGTCATCACTACATATCGTCAATGTAGACAATGATAAAGAAATAGCAAACTCTATTAAATTACAAACATTGGAGCAGTGCTACAAACTGTGTCTAAACCTTTGACCAATAGGGCGTCTGTCACACTGTCTACATATAAAGGAGTTTTCTTTTTTTAAAGAAAATTAACATTAATGGTTTTCAAACTCACTTCAAAGCAGTTTGACATTAGAGTCTGAAATTGAGCGGTCGTTTGCGGTGACTTGTCCTATTATGTCTCTTTCGCCAATGATTCACCTGCAGGGTGTTGTCTCAATTAACCCAAACGCTGCCTCAGATTAAGATTAAATCTCTGGATCTGATGTGCTGCTGATAAAATCTGTTCCCGTCTCTCGCCGTTGAGCTAATGCCTGGTTGGGCACACAGATGTCTGCCTCCTTTGGCTACAATAATGACCAAGACTAAAGATACAGAGAGAGCTGAATGGGTCCTGAGATGACAAGATAAGAGAAGAAAAAATACATGACAGATTCTCTCTTTTTCGCCACCCCACAGGAGGCATGAAAATCTAAGGAATTTGAAGTACACCCCAGCTCATGCGGTTCAAATTAGTGAATCAGGCTGTTTATGTACTCCAACCACACTGCTATACGAGACAGGAACAGTATGAAACCAACTGGTTTCATAACTTCAGGAATGAGTGCCTGAGTTGAGCATTTCTTACCAGCTGTCTTTGTTTTGGAGGCAATGCAGGCGGCTGCAGCGGCTCGTGAACAGAGTCTGTGCTGCTGAAGGAGTCGTTGAAGCCGTACACCTCCTGGAAAAGCTTGTTATGCTGCTCGTAGATCCTCTCACTCTGTGGCATCTGGTAAAAAACGGAGGGCTGTGGCTCCGAGTAGTCCTCCATAAACTGCATATATTGAAGAACTGGAGGAACGGGGATTAGATAAAAGATTTGAATAATGAGGTTAAAATCAGCCAAGTGAGGATAGACCTATTTACAATTTGATATTGAGTAAAATGTATTACATAAATTTCCTCATAGAAAGTTTTATAGCTTTTGTGATTAAAAAAGGAACAAAAAACAAAATCCTGCAATAACACAGAGGTAGCAACATGATGCTGTGGGAACATTTTAGCCGCTGTGAAAAAGCGTTAGAAGGCCCTATTCACAGTTCAATCCCAAATCCAAAACATTGGTCTGCAAAAAGACTTTAATATCAGCCGTTTACAAATATCCTCTGTCTGTCTAACGTTGAGCATATTACAAATAATTTGAACATTTATAGAACGGAAACAATTACGGATTTGGAAAGTTGGAAGAGAGCTTCCAAATTACTGTAAGCTATTAAAATTACGATTTTATTGTATCTGTCTATCATATAAAATGCATTGAAAAAATGAAGGAAAATGTCTACATATCTCCTATTTATTCCCAAAAAGTCTCACTTCTTCTTATCTGCAGTCCATCATCTACATGATTTTAACAGAAACTATAAAGCAAGTTGCTAGAATATTCCTGATAACATTAACTAGTCCAGGCTGCATTAATGAGACGACCACCGTTAGTTTCTGAGAGGTGAATAAACTCCTCCAGTGACTCAGAAGAAACCAGTGACCAATGAATGAACTCCTCTCTAAACTTTCAGGAAGCTGGTTGAACTTTTGGCATTCTTTAGACTGTTGTCATAATCTGCAAAAAGTGCTTCAACAATGAGGTAGGGCTGATTGCCTGAATGACATAATACAGTAGCATGTGAGGAAGTGATGGATAAAGCGGGCGAGGAAGTGACCACATATTGCCCTCTGCGGCCCTTCTCCCAGACCTATTGTGGCACATCCTAGTATTTACTTCCTGCCTCTATAGTGAATCTTTCTTTGACATGAGCGACGCTTTAATAAGCTGCCGATGAAGCAATGTTAACGTCCCCTTCCTCTTCCTAATCAACCTCATTATTTACTCTTCCCCTGATTAGCCTTTGTTCTTGACTTTTATTTGTACTCTTCAGTTCTACGTTCATTTTATTCAGAGGGCGTCCCTTCTTTGTCCTTCACAACCTAACCCCACTTACTGTGTCTGTTTTTCTTTTCAGGAAGCGGTGGAGGGCTGGCCGGGACATCCGCATTCTCACTGGCTATGAACTGGGAGACAAAAACTCCTCCATTCGTCTGGGGCATGGGGGAGATGGGTGTGAACAGGGGGAATGGCGGTGTTGGGTGTAGCTCCTCTTCTGACAGGTTGTCATACTGGGAGGGGTAGCGCTCATACAGCACCCTGGAGCCTACGTCAGGGAAGGGCGACGTCTGGGTGCTACGGCGTTTTTTCAGAGGCAGGGCGGGGGGAGCGCTGGTGCGGCATGACAGGAGTGGATTAGTCTGATTGGGCTGGGGACTCCAGTACTCTGGCTGCTGGGATGGAGGGGCGCTCAGAGGGGGGGGTGTGAGATGTTGACCGGGAACAGGGGACGAGGACTCGCTGAGAGACTCGGGCAGGGGGCTCAGACAGCCTCCCACCTGGGCTGTGGGAAGGTTATCGCCGGCAGACAGGTCCTGATGGAGGAAGTCGTAATCCGGGTCATAACTCTCCGTGTTGTCTGAAAAGTTAACGACAAATTTAATGTTGGTAAAATGATTTTGAGTAAATGACTTATAACAGTTGGCAAAAAGAGAAAAAATGTTTTCGACTGGATAATCAAAAACAAATCAAGTTATCATCAATAAATCAAGTTAGACATTTTAAAAAAGCTTTTATTTCTACAGCTGTTAGTTTGGGATTAGCTCTTTAGTTTATGATTTAACAAAAAAAAGAAAAAGAAAATCCCTGAGCGGTCAAACGGGGTTCCCATACATTGTTCATGTCACAACTCCATACTTTTCTATTGTATATTTCCATAGTTCTCCGCCACTTTATAGGCAACAGTTGAAGCATGAATATAATAAATTCATTGTAGATATTTTTACATTTCTTAAGCTATAGAGACTGTAGAATGCATGAACTGGAGGGGAGGAAGAGAGGAAGAAAGGCAGGAAGGAAGGAGAGGCAGATGTAAGAATTTCTATAATTTTAGAAGAAATAGATTGATGAATGTACAGAGAGAATGATGAAAGAATGGATGCATGAACAGATGTGTGCAGCTGCTGGACAGCAGAATAAAAAGCAATTGTTAAAACTACCTAAGGTATGATTTCATGCTTTTTCAGACTGAGTACAGACCCCTTAGATGGTTACTTGTAGGTAACAGACTCTGTGGATTACAGGGTGGGATCCCTGTAGTCTGATCACTAAGGGACTGTTACCTCTGGAGTTTGGAGAATGGATAATACCTCAGACTCTGGCTTTTTTTTTTTCCCTCAAAGAACATTCTGTAAACAGTTTTTGCTAATAAACCTTAAGTATAACACTATGTTGTAGCCAGATGATTGGTGTTATTTTTTCCTCAAATTATAGCCTATCAGTATACATCTACTACAAAAAAATGAGCTCAATCAAAGTTATTCCTGCAGTCCAAACAATCCACTGAATCCCACCAGCTGGATTTGTCACGGTGCTCTTACCCAGCGTCTCACAGCTGGTGTTACGAGAACACTGACCGCTGTCCTGATCCATGGAAGAGAGCTGCTCGTCAGACTTGCTGAGTTTCCCCATGCTGCTGCAGGGAGAGAGACGAGGGGAGTCTCCGCCGTAGGAATGGCTCCCCCCAGAGAAACGCCTCTGAAAAAATTCATGCTCGTATTCCTGCCCAGAAATAGAAGATTCACACGTTCAGGATTCTCTTGACTAAAAGGGCTTTTCTTTTGCTGTGGCTTACGTGTTCCTATAACTGTTAGACTGTGAAGGATTAAAAAATGTTGATGATCAGCAAAAGGAGACAAATCAGAACAATTATGAGACATTCTGGCCATTGCTGTTCTAAAGCCATAAGCAGAAAAATTTTATTTCTTTCTCATTTTTACCTTTAGCTTTATAAAGCAACCTTAACAGAGCAAGATAGCACTTTGCCAGAGTGGTACTGATTACCTTTTTAAATAAAATTAAGTATACAAGTATGGCTAAAAGTAGAACAGTATACAGTGTTTGCTTTTAGTCTGGAAAGCCAGGATCCGATCAGTCTCTCACCTGTCTGTGGTCGCTGCATGGTAAACTGGAGCCACGGCTCATCGGAGCAACAACTGCTACTGGTGTTGGTGAAGGGGCTGACTGGCGTTTCTTAGGTGGAAGTGCTGGTGGTGGACTATAGAGGGGAAAAAAGGGGGTCTGTTAGAGATACGAAAGGAGGGAGCAAAGTTTCCGTAGTACAGTCAATCACAAAAAAGAAGGCCAGACTTTTAGGCATGTATACCCTTAGATAAAACATGGATATATGAACATGAACACAAACGTCATCCCTCTGCACCAGGATGAAATAAAGTGTTTTAAGTAAAGCTACATTAAAATAAGGCACAGAATTATCCTGTCCATCAAACTTAAATACTCTCAGAGTTAATATAAGCTCAAAATGCGGTGGGGGAGGGGGGAGGCGAGCAAACAAAGGTGACCATGATATGAAGTCAGCGGAACCACAATTCATAGGTCAGTCACACACGCTCATGCACCAGACAGCGTTCTGGTTGGATGAGGAGGTCTTCAGCGGGTTACCAAGGATGCCACAGACTTTGGGATAAATGCAACCATGCAAGCCAAATGCCTTCATCCAATCCAGAATCTTTGTGAGGTTTGAGGGTGGGATGTTATTATGAAATAGGACGACCCTATGGCCTGACATACTTCTCCTTCTGAGAGGGTCTCCTCTGGCCAGCGTCAGCACTCAACTGTGCTCTGTTTCCAGAATGGAGACCAAGGATGAAACAAAACAAAGAAAATAAGAGACACAGCGGGAAGAGTAAGAAAGATGGTGGGACAGCTCATAAAAGGTTTAGAAGTTGTGCAAATCTTGGGAACATACACTGGATCAAAAATAACACTGAACAGCAAGAATGCTGAAAACAAAACCCTTTTATAGCTGAGCTATAATTTATACCTGTCTATTTCACATTTTTTAAATTACACAAAACAGTAGGAAAGAAGCAGCAAAGTGTTGCTTGATTATTATCTTCATTGTGCAGTTAGAAGGCCTAATATTCTGCTTAAGGGGTGTGAGGTGGTCACCTGAGTTCTGCCACTTTGGCCTCAGGAAGAGGAGGTTTGGGTGGAGCAACATCCTCCTCTTGTAGTTCAGGGGCAGCTTTAGCAGGAGAGGATGCTGGAGCTGTCCGATTCGAGACATCCTGCTCAGTATCCACCAAGGGCACCTCCACGGAAACGTTGCTGCAAACACAAAAGCCACCTGTGTAAGTCAACTGTCCTGTGTGTTTCTTTCATTCAAGCGGATAAACTCTATGTGCACCTCTCAGCTGCTGTAACAGGTGGTGCCGGTTTATTGGGGGTGGTGGGTGATGGCTGCTCCTGTTTCTCAATGGTCAGTTTCACCAGTTCCTGTTGGCAGAAGTGCAGCAGAGTTTGGGACTCATTCATGCATGTGAGGAAAAGAATGCTAAAAAAAAAACAGCTAAAAAGAATACCTTCACTCCATCCAGCACTGCCTTAATAACGCTGGTGACTGCGATCACACTTTCTTTGTCGTCCAGGTCGATGCCGTCCAGCATGACCTGGTCTGCCCAACGGATGAGATTGGCCAGACTCTGATAGACGCGGCTGTGGCACGAAGACAGGGCCGAGCTGGAGAGAAGCATGAGAGATTGAGGCAGGGTGAAGGTTAACGTGTATAAAGCCATTAAAAGGAAACAAGTAAGAGGTAGGAAGGAAGGAATAAAGTGGTGTAGAGTAATAATAGGAAAATCAAATGTGCAGCACAGGGAAATAGGAAAACAAAATGGGATTTGTGAAAAAATTGAAAACGGGTCCTGGATGAACACATATTCAAAAGGCAGTAAATAAAAAAAATTAAAAACTAAGAACACTACTTGATTTTCAGCACGTTGCAAACCTAACAAACGGCTTACCTTATAGGAAACATATCCAGATCAACACACACACAAAATATTTATTAAAAAAATTATATCTAGTATTGTTGTGAATTGCAAAGAAAAAATAAATGTATTCAGAAGTTTTTGCAAAAAAATTAAGAAAAAATTTTGGCATTTTAATTATATTCACCCACTTTACCCTTATACTCCATACCAAGAACCAATTTAAATTATTAAAAACATATACCACTTTTTATATAAAGTCTCCCTTTATAAGAACTCCAAATAAACAAGGCTACCTTTGAGTTTGATAGTAAACAGCACCAGATAATGAAAATAATAAAGACCAAGAATCCCACCACAAAAGTCGGGCTGAAATACACAAAGTTAGAGAATAATGTTAAGCTATCAAACAATATCCTAAGATATGACATCACATAGAGAAATGTTAAATCTGTTATTCAAAACGCAAAAATTTCAGGATGACTTTAAACCCACTAAAACAAGATCAAATATCTACAAAGTCCAGACAAGAAGAACATTAATCAGAAAGGAGGCCAAGGGGCCTGTTTTTACTCTAGAGGAGCTGCAGAGATACACAAATATTTTTTTTTGGGTCAATTATTACTTTTACTCTCGACAAATCAGGAACAATGCTAAACATTAAACATTTCTGATGTGATCAAAAGTAATAAGGTTTGTTTCAGTGAAATATAAACGCAAGCTATTTCAAAACATGATTAAATAGCACTTTTGTGTTTAGCAAAGAAACATACACTTCATAATGTAAATGGAGTCTTGAGGGAGAGTTAATTAAAGAGATATTCTTCTTTGTTAGATTTTGACTTCAGTAGGATGAAGTCACATCAACAGTGTGAATAATTTGCCACTTTTTAGCTGTAATTGCAAAAAAAAAATACTTTACATAACTGCTTTTCTAACAAGGTTTAAATCCAACACGACTGTTTTGTAATGTTGTGAAAAAGAATTGGCAAAGATTCCTTCTTTACATATCTAAAGCTTGAGGAAACATTTTCTAAAACACCCGAGGCTGCAAAAAAAAAAAAAAAAATCTACAGAATCTTGCTTCACAAGGATAAATGAAAAAAAAACGCCTGACTTTGAGTTGGCCCATCAAATAAAACCATATATTAAACACGACAAACTTTTACAAAGCACTCTGCTTTAATGCATCTTTTTAAGACAAAATATATGTTTGGTCTCATACAAATGGCTGACAACAAACTCAGGAGTTATAAGCTTTGTAGCCTTGAACGCAGCCTAAACAGCAACACAAAGAAGCGGGATGTTTCTCCAAGCAGTTCATTGTGCATTCAGACCCAATACTAAGGTGTGGTGTAAGCCTGTATCAACGTGTTGCAACAGATTCACAACACAGGCATATTCTTCGACCGTCTCTGCAGGGCTTATCCCTGAAGTGAGTGGGAGACGGCTGAATCTACTGGAATTAGAAGGATTTGAGGACTGAAAAGACATGAGCTATACGTTGCAGTGCAACAAAGGGGGATACGGTAAATCTAAAACAGCAGCAGCTTTGAGCAACATGGTTTGCATGGTTCAAATTTTTAGGGAGTTACCAGAAAACACTGCTTTATTGCAAATAAGAGTTTGTAGAAGATGTACCCCAAAGCAACCTCTGTTAAAATACTTTTTACCATTAGGCAGTACAAGTTGCCAAAACTCAAATTTATTATACAAATCTAAGCTGGAATCAAGTTGGGCTTCAACTCCAGGGACTAAGGTCACTCTAAAGTGTTAAAGGAACAGGGTGAGGGGTGGTGGCCTCTGACCTTCATTCCTCTATCAGTACTGGTGGAGACACACATGATAAATAAGAAAAAAGTTTTTAACATGCCCCGACACTCCACAAAAACTGCAGGGTAAATTTCTTTTGAAGGTTTGGCTGCTTAAGGGCAAGACAGAAATATTGAAAGTAAAACTAAATGGTTCAAATGTTAAAGAATAATCATTGTACCTACAGCGTTATTTAAAAAATAAATAAATCAAGCAATAAATCACGCTTCAGATACAGGTGCTGGTCATAAAATTAGAATATCATGAAAAAGTAGATTGATTTCAGTAATTCCATTTAAAAAGTGAAACTTGTATATTATATTCATACATTACATACAAACTCATATATTTCAGATGTTTATTTTGTTTAATTTTGATGATTACAAATGACAACAAATGAAAATCTCAAATTCATCATATCAGAAAATTAGAATATTACTGAAGACCAATAAAAACAAAGGATTTATAGAAATGTTGGCCAACTGAAAAGTATGAACATGAAAAGTATGAGCATGTACAGCACTCAGTATTTAGTTGGGCCTCCTTTGGCCTGTATTACTGCAGCAATGCGGCGTGGCATGGAGTCGATCAGTCTGTGGCACTGCTCAGGTGTTATGATAGCCCAGGTTGCTCTAATAGTGGCTTTTAGCTCTTCTGAATTGTTGGGTCTGGTGTATTGCATCTTCTTCTTCACAATACCCCATAGATTTTCTATGGGGTTAAGGTCAGGAGAGTTTGCTGGCCAATTAAGAACAGGGATACCATGGTCCTTCAACCAGGTACTGGTAGCTTTGGCACTGTGTGCAGGTGCCAAGTCCTGTTGGAAAATGAAATCTGCATCTCCAAAAAGTTGGTCAGCTGCAGGAAGCATGAAGTGCTCTAAAACTTCCTGGTATGTGGCTGCGTTGACCCTGGACCTCAGAAAACACAATGGACCAACACCAGCAGATGACATGGCACCCCAAACCATCACTGACTGTGGAAACTTTACACTGGACTTCAAGCAACGTGGATGAAGTGCCTCTCTTCTTTTCCTCCAGACTCTGGGACCTTGATTTCCAAAGGAAATGCAAAATTTACTTTCATCAGAGAACATGACTTTGGACCACTCACCAGCAGTCCAGTCCTGTTTCTCTTTAGCCCAGGCAAGACGCTTCTGACGCTGTCTGTGGTTCAAGAGTGGCTTGACACAAGGAATGCGACAGCAGAAACCCATGTCTTTCATACGTCTGTGTGTGGTGGTTCTTGAAGCACTCACTCCAGCTGCAGTCCACTCTTTGTGAATCTCCCCCACATTTTTGAATGGGTTTTGTTTCACAATCCTCTCCAGGGTGCGGTTATCTCTCTTGCTTGTGCACTTTTTTCGACCACATCTTTTCCTTCCCTTCGTCTCTCTATTAATGTGCTTGGACACTGAGCTCTGTGAACAGCCAGCCTCTTTAGCGATGACCCTTTGTGTCTTGCCCTCCTTGTGCAAGGTGTCGATGGTCGTCTTTTGGACAACTGTCAAGTCAGCAGTCTTCCCCATGATTGTGTAGCCTATAGAACTAGACTGAAAGACCATTTAAAGGCTTTTGCAGGTGGTTTGAGTTAATTAGCTGATTAGAGTGTGGCACCAGGGGCCATCAATTTTGAACCTTTTCACAATATTCTAATTTTCTGATATGATGAATTTGAGATTTTCATTTGTTGTCATTTGTAATCATCAAAATTAAACAAAATAAACATCTGAAATATATGAGTTTGTATGTAATGTATGAATATAATATACAAGTTTCACTTTTTAAATGGAATTACTGAAATCAATCTACTTTTTCATGATATTCTAATTTTATGACCAGCACCTGTATAAAGTATGAGAAACCCGAAGCCGACGCATATCCCTCACAAAACATTAACAATCTGGAATGAGGAAGCAAACATCCTATAAACCACTTTATGAGGGGTTTCAATGACAAAAAGAGAATAAAAGGCAAAGAATAATATGCTGAATAAATATTTATATACAGTAACTTTCCAGTAATTATTACATTCAAAGAGAATTTTACACAGGCATACATTCAAAGAGTGACCAACAGAAGCAGGGCTTACCTATGCTGTATCCGGGCCTCTACCTGGACCAGAGGCAAGATTGCTTCTAGGACCTTGCTGGCTGAGCCTGGCAGCATTTCCAGCACTTTCTTCTCCACCACCATTTTATCCACAATGGTCTTAAAGTATCTCAGAGCGCTGACCACCTCCTTCTCTTGCTCCTCAAGCCTGCTGACCTTCTACAGAAGAGAGGAAAAAAGGGATATATTCATAAATCATAGCTTTGAATGCTACCACTGACATATTTAATGCCAATAACATTTGTAAGTCAGTGGTTTCCTGAGCTAAGGTCAGGAATACACAGAGCTTTTAAGATTCCCTGCATACCTTTAAATAACTTACAAGAATAAAAAGTAGAGCTGCACAAATCAAACTGCAATCATCACCAAAATATCAGGATGTCAGATAACAATTACAAAGGCCGGATTAGAAACAGTATTTGATGCTGTATTTTATGTGTCAGAGATTTAAATTCTCACATTAATAATGCATATGGTCAGTCAGATGGACCAAACTGGTGTAATTAAGAAATTATTTTCTAAATTAAGAAATCTAGAAAATGAGTTTTAACTGCAAGCTTTAGTAATAACATTGACATTAAATGTTTTCCTTCAAATAGTTGAATCGTAGTCTAAAGTTCAGATGTTTGGGGACCACTGCTATCAATCATAACAAACTTTATATGGTAAGCTTCCCTAAAAATAACATCATTGTATCTAAAGTTTTTAACAACAATTTATTGTGAAGAAAAATCTTTTACATAAAGTAGAAAAGGGACTCGTATTTTCTGTTTCCAACATAAAAACATTTGCAATATTCAGTTAATCTGCTTCTCCATTTTTTTTTTTTTTTTAGTTGAGGGCAACATTTTTTTGCCTTAAAATAATCCAATTGACCACTATGGTATTTGTTTTTTTTAATTTTTAAATCAACAGACTAAAAGTAGATACGAGACACAATTGTTTAATCTTAGTCCTTCCCTTCCTCACCTCAGAGTCAAGCCAGAAAAGCAAGAAATAAAGACCATATGTCTCATAAAAGCTAAGCACAATCTAGGACATTTTCTTTCACTGGGATCTCATTAATAATATATAAGACATAAAACATTTTCATGGTTTTGTAAATAGATTTTAAAAACTTTCATATACACTTTCTCGATATCTGTAACAAAACTATTACTGGTCTGAAGTAAGCCTGCACCTAACAACTAATATATTTTGCTAAATGATCTTTCTGTTAATATTTTTATAAATTAATTAAATAGAAAAAGGGATTTTAAAGAAGAATTTAGACAGAATTTAAATCAGATGACGCTAAAACTATGCCCATTGAGGAGTTCTTCACATAGCTTATTAATGGACAAAAAAAAATTATCATCTTAAAAACAAAACTTATACATTTTTTACAACTCTGGCATAAATAATGCATTGAGTGAGCTGTTTTTTAAGCTTATTACATGTGTTAGCGGGTCACCAGTTAATGATTAATTGATTAATAAATTGATGATTATCTCAATAATTGATTAAGCTGATTAAATGTTTCAGAGCTAGTCTGAGACAATCAAAATATAAGTGTCCCTAACACCTCTGCAATACGCTGGAAAAATCATCTAATACTTTTAAAGGCTACAGATGGACCAGAGATTCTAATATGGGAAGTAGGCAAAGTTAAAACGCCTGCTGTAGTGGAGCCAGCTTCCATTATGCTTGAAACTCTGTGGGAACTCACAGGGAAAATCTCACATAGAACAGCTCAATGTGAGGAAAACAAAACACTAAACAGGAAAACAACAAACTCACAAACACACTCAAAAGGTATGTAAAGAGATCAATTTCTCATAAGAGTTGGGTAACAAGGTGCATTATCACCTTATTGGCAGGTTTCTCTGTACTCTTGGCTGCTGGCTCTGGCTGTAGCTGCTTTGCCTTCTTGGATGGAGTCCTCTTGATCTTGGGGGAGTGGAATTTGTCCTTTAGTATCATGGTGAAAGTGGACAGATGGGACCGTTGAGAATCTGTGGACAGACGGAAAACAAGAGGAAGTCGAGTGGTCAGTGATGGCGTAAACATGCTTTAGGGGGAAGAAATTATCTTTAAACAGATGGCACAAGCTCAATGAAGTACTAAAGCTCGACAGCACAATAATGCTCTTGTGAAACTGAGCTAAAGAAAGGATCAGATGTGGACACAAGCGAGATGCCGGAACGAAATTGGAATCTTAAGATGGGGATATAACCAGGGATTTTTCTTTTTTTTTTATGAAGTATGTGCAGCATCTGCATTTCATCTGTTCTGTTTGCCTTGCATATAAATCTGCTGGACAGTCAAGATTCTTCCAGCTGTGTGCGTGTGAAAGGCAGGAACAGAGCAGATAAACGTGGCCATAATGAAAGCAATGACACCAAAAAGATCTGTGGCACACCAACTCTAGCTTATTATAGTTAGATTACTTTTTAATTTGTTGCATATGCAGACGATGGAAACAGCTGAATTTAAAAAGTGAATACTTTACAAGATGCAGTGGGGATGCTTTACTTCAGTAGGGGCAGGGAAGCCGCTCAGAACTGATGGAAAGAGATGGTGCTAAACACAGACTTAATGGAGGCATTAGCAAGACAACTGATGTACACAGACACTCTGCATCCAATCCGACTGAGCTTAAGCTATTTTTATAAAACAGGAAGAGCTACAATGTCAGAGCATGTGAAAATCTAGGAGACGAACTCCCAAAAGGCTTGTAGCTGATGCAGTTACAGCAAAACATTGTTACTCTTAGTATTGACTCTGGAGGAATAAACACAGTAATGCGATTACTCCATTGTGCTCGACTAACAATCATCACTAACTCCTTTACCAATTTGATGCATTTACAGGAGTGACAGAAACATGCATTTAAAGAATGAGAACTTTGTTCAACAACTGCTCACTCATGGCTGCTTTCACCTTTTTATTGCTTTCTACATCTCTAGCCCATTATAAGTAGTTCATAAGATAAAAAGCTAATAATAGGCCTGGGAGTCAGCAGGAAGTGTGGGTTTTATCAGTGACAAAATTACAACTCTATCTGCCATGATCTCCGCTCAGCGGGACGACAGCCGGATCAGGTATTCCAGAGCAAGCAGCACAAAAACACTAAATGCTGAACAGCCATCAACAGCAGGGAAACGGCACGCAACACACTTCCAGCCGCACAGAGCTTTCATCTGCACCATCGATCAACGTGTGGTGCACATATCCTCCTCTCTGTTCCTGCTCCCCGCCCTTAATCCTCCTCATCTTCAGCCCTGAGTAGAAGCTAAAGAGCGCTGAGGCAGCCAAAGATGGCTGTGTGTCCCATTAAAAATGTTGATGAGCAATGGTCCCAGTAGCGATACCCCTTCATTCATAGTTGCACGAGGGATAAGCGGAATGAACGCTTCTTCTTTTTAATAGTACACTTGGAAAGAAAAAAAATCAAAGTATTTTGTGATCTACAGAAAGAAAAAGTAGCACAGGCTGCTTTGTGAGGGTAAGGGATGTTTTTTTTTTACACAAAGCTGATTTAATATTCTGCAGAGTTACTGGATCTGTACCATTTGGCACCTCCTTACCTTTAACATGCATTTGACCTAGTTTTCAGTTTCCAAATAGGTCAAATCAGTCACATGCATATGGAGGCCAAAATAATTCTCCACACATAAATGCGCTGCCTTTGCTAGTTCAAAACAAACAACGACATTATAGCTGGTTTCATGAGGAGTTATTATGTCAACAGAGAGTATAGAGGAGAAACTTTGTAAAAAATACATGGAAATATTTTGCAATTAAGACAAAAAAAGTTTTGTCTCTTATTATGCTCTATCCAGGAGTTCTCAATTTGAAAAGATTGAGTTTCAACTCGTTTGATTTCATAAAAAGTCTCCTTTAAGGAATCTTTAGCTATCCGTTTAATAATCAAAGAAATAATTGACAGATTAATCGATTTGCAAAATAATCATTAGGAACAGCCCTAATAACAAGTAACAGTTAAAAAAAAAAAAACACCAACTAGTCAGCCTGGGAGGTTACAATGAGAGGGAAGGAAACATAGCAATTTTGCAGAAAAATAAAGATGGTGAAGAGGGACAACATCTTCATGTAAACCAGTGTCTGAATCAATGTATTATGACTCTGCAGAAGGAAATCTTGTGCTTGTTTGAAAATAAGGGGAAACATTTATAATGTGGTATTTTTTTTTTAAGATAAGCTTCTTTTTAAATACAAAAGTGGACAAACAAAATCAGACCATCACATAATGGTCATATAGGTAATGATGTATGTTGTAAATAAACCATATTTTCTCTCTGAAAAAAAAAAAAAAAAAAAAAAAAAAGACTATTACTGGTTTTGGGTTGATTGTTGAATTAAAAAAGCTAGTCTGTAGTTTTGACCAGTTCTTCCGTCTCTAGTTTAAGTAGATAAGTTGCTGCTGCACGGTGAAAAAAATACATTAAAAAAAGCTGTTAAGAAAACAATCGTTGAAGGGCGTGTCTGTTGTCCATGGTCGATAGATTTGTTCAATCACCCAACATTAGACTACATCCAACAGGATGAATATTACACTGACATGCAACTTGTGAACTCATGTCCTTTTGAATTAATTAGAAAAGAGTTATGGCATTCCTTAGCAATATTTAGTCTGGTAAATTATTGGCATACTGGCTTAGCATTATTACAAGAGACTGTATTACCTAGGACAGGACTATTAATTGTATTAACAATATCAACTAAATTTATGAATATTCATTTTCTTTACGTTATGTTAATGTTATATTACAACTTTTTTATTCTTCCCTCCAACCCTTTAGGTGGCAGTCAAATTGTTTACGTTGGTTTATGGCCGATTTAAACAACATTAAAGTCCTGTGGTGATGGGCTCTAGGCGAGAGCTTTCAAGGCCATGAAAACAAAACTCTAAGGTCAAACATGTTTATGCTTGTGGTTTTGGGCAAAAATCATGCTGCCCTATTAAAAAAAAACAAATCGACTTACTAAGCTACTAATTTACAGATAATATTTTCTTTCCAAAACAACCTTGGAAAAAATTCCTCTTCCTATAATCTTTATAAACTTCAGTTCAGGGAATGGACTAAAGCAGAGCCATAAGGGCAGCGACCGAGAGTGACAATCGGCTCAACATTCAGTTCAGTTAAAAACTCCCACAAGTATCATGTCTAAGTCTGCAGCTGCAGACAGGAGGAACACTGATAAGTAAAACGATTTACCATCATGCTTGATATAACTGCTTCCTCAGACATCCTCACAACCCCAGAAACTGTTGCCATCAGAAATGGACATGAGCATTACATGGCCATAAGGAATATAACAATCTGTGACTAGAAATGGAAATACAGCGAGGTTCTCTGTTACATTCAAGCACTCCTCTCACCATTCACCCTTCAGCAGCCATTGCTCTGGGTCGCTTTGGCTTCCTGTCTGCTGCTGGCCAAAGTTATAGCCGGGTGAGATCATGGATTATAACGCCTCTGGTAGTGAATCAGCCTAGTCATAGACTGAGCAAAAGAGGGAAAGAAAGCTCAAATAAAAAAAAAAAAAAAAAATATATATATATATATATATACACACACACACACATATCTATCTATAGATATGGATAGAATTGTTTTTTTTTATCAATGTGAGCCTTCTTTCCTTTTGACTTTCATCAGACAGCTTAATCTGACTGACAGAGTCAAAAAATCCAGTGAGCTAGTGAACAAATAGGCTATTGTAGCCATTAAATTTCGCTTAAATACTTCTAGACTTTTAAAACAAATCTTTAACACAAACCTTTAACAAAACATAACACATCAATTAGTGGCGTAAGAGTCGACAGAGCATTTCAGTTGCTTGAGGCAAGGATTTGTTCCACAATAAATAAGCACACACCCTACATATAGAAAATGTTTGTGTGTTTGTTATTTGGCGCATATATGGTGTAAGTGTTAACTAATGTAACGCTGGTCCAACTGAACACTATTCGGTGTGTATGCATTACAGAAAATAAGTCCTTCATCAGAATTAAGGTAAAGCACAGAAAGCATTGAACCTGTTTTAAAGAAAGCCTTTTGTTTGAATAATCAGAGCTCTCACATAAAAAACAAGAGCAAGACTTTCAGCAGATAACAGGAAGGCTGAAGGCAATACATAAAAGTGAATTGCTTTTATCCTTTGTAGTAGTTTGAGCAGTAAATGATAGAATCTTACCATTATTTTATGGATCTACATTTGTGAGTAGACATACACGCAGATGAACATCTTAATAATGCTAACTATACCAACTAACACACCCACAATATGGTTACCATAGCTTTGAAACGGTAGCCAAACCTTATTTTATAGTAATGGTTTCCTTACACGGATGTTGTGATAACAGCTCTGCTACTAAGTAATAAAGCACCAATGTCAGAAAGAAATATAAATCAATGATGGTTTTACATTGATTCTTACAGAATCAATGTATCCCGTTCCATTTTTTTCTGTAAGAAAAAAATGGAACGGGATACAAAAAACCTGATCTTTAATGTAAACTGGATTTGGTGGTGAATACAGGTGAGTGGCTTTGTGTTTTTCCAACTGTCTTGAGCATATGGATAACAACAGTCAAGTTGTTATCCATATGAAGAGCTGTTCAGTCCATCATAGGTTCCTGCCATCCTTAGAACAGAATGATTCAGGGTGAAAGGATACAGAGGAGAGGTTGCGATTCAGGTTACACAAACAGCTGTCATCTCTTCGACTTTATGTCTATGAAAGTGTGTGAATGCTGCGAGGAGTGAAAGAAGAGTTGAAAAGGTCATTATTTGACCTAAAGTGGGGATATCTATCCACCTATCTATTTATCTACAATGTAAGAAATACACGCACAGTACACGTGTGAAAGGCCAATTAGAGATTAGTATAAAAAGTCAGAACCATTAAAAACCATAAAAACAGTACACTGTTCGAATTTGGATTTCAAGGGTTGAAATGTACTGGATTTCTTATCAAAGGCAGGTGTCCAAATGTGGTTAACTGTTCTGCTATTCAAGAGATTAACATAACTTCAATAATTAATATAGAAATAACTTAAATCGATCTGCCCCCATGGATAGGGCCTATTTTCACCAATATCTGATCTAGAGTTTTCTTTAATATTGGGAACGATAGACAACTTTAAGTCTGATAAGTTCATCTTTGGTTAAGGCTCTTTTAAGTGTTATCTTTTTTTCTAAAGAAATTTTGACTTCTCTCTTCAAAGACATGAAAATTAACAGGAGATAGAAAAATGCAACAGATTAATTTTTCCCCAGAAGTAATTAGTAAAACCTTTAGTCAGTAATGATCAATGATAGACAGTTTGATATTAAACAGAAGCCATTGGCTGATTAAGCTGAGCAAAGAGTACCCACATACTCTAGCACGAACCAGGAAGTAAGTGGATGCTGTGTTTTTCCTTTGGACCGACTCCACACCAACATCTCTGACTGCAGAGATGTACCAGCAGGCTAGCAGCTAAAACCGTACTGTCTAAAGGAAGACAAGTGGGTCTGCTGCAAATCCTAGATCCTGCTGCTGTGGCACATTTTTAAGTAAAATCCCAAATCATTAATGGAAATGGTTGAGACTCCAGTAAACCATTGGCCTGTAAAGTACATGTTACCATGGAGACATAAGGTGACTAGTGGAGACACACTTCTGATGAAGGTATTTTACTTATTTGTTAAACAATCTTGGATGTAATTTTCACATCAAAACTTGTCTCAGATGTTGCTTCTGAATATATCGATTTTGATTAATCAATAAATCAGACAGCAAAGGTGCCTTTAAGAAGATTGTATACAGAATTTAATAAATCATTTCGTCTTTCTACTGTAGAACTAAAATGTAGCATGGCTGCCTCTGCTTTCATTGTAAAGAATAATGATTGTACCTAAATAGGAAGCCCAAAAACACTGCTTAAGATTTTATTCTTATATTCAAGTTCTTAAATACATATAAATCAGCAATAACTAATAAGTTAACTCTTGGTCTTTAAATAAGAACACATACTATCTATGTCTATAGCAACAAATGGTGGAAATGGAAATAAACACCAAAAAAATACCAGCAGGAAATCAAACCGGGATACAGGAAGTTTGAATTGGGAAGATCAATCGAAATGTGTTTATTAATCCCTGCAGGGAATCTTTTTCAGAGTGATTAAACATATAAAAACTAAAATAAATAAATAGAATAAAATATTTAAAAACAAAAGTACAAAATTGGGTTAACATATATATGGTGTACAATGAAACATTTTCTTGGCAATAATATCTTCAGATAAAGTTAGCCAGCCAGTCAGATGTGCAGATTAGGAACAGACCATAAAACACTATCATCCCTGTCATTAGAGATAGAGTTGTTTATTCTAATGGCAGTAGAAACTGGTAGTTATTTCTTTAATTCAAAGTATTTAATCTCTCTATTTAAGAAGTCACAGGTGTTAAGCTACATTTACTTAAAAAGATTTCTCATTGGTTCCAAGCAGAGAACATGCAGCACTAGACAAAACATTGTACTTCACTAATGTGGGCATCCAAAGCTACACTGTTAGGGTTGTAGTGAAGAAAAAAAAGGGGTGATGTGGAACATGGCTTACAGCTGATTTAAGAAGTAATGGAGACAGAAGACCAATGGTGTGTTTTATAGCCTTCCAGCTGTGCTGTTTAGGCTTAGTGTTCAGTAGAAAGCAACAGGGAGACTGAGAGAATCAGGTCCACTTACTGAGCAACCAAATGACTTACAGCGGATGCTAAAAGCTCAGTCTCCTTGACATATATTGTGTTCTGTAAACTCAAAAAGTAAATGACAACAAATGCTTTCTATGAGGTCTATGTACACAGTTGGCAGTGTATATTATTGGATTTCTCCAAAAAGTTTTATTGGAATGATTCTGGAATCAAAACAAGCATGTCTGAACAGGAGAACCTGCTCACTCTGTGAGCAATGCTTCACTAAAGTGATCTACTTGAGGTTTTTACAGGAACAAAATATGATTCACACAGAAGAAGAGTTTCTTTAGTCACTGTCCATGCATACCCAAGGCATGTGTTCCATTTTTTTTTTCTCTTTATCTCGGTTGTGCTAAATTCCACCACAGCCGCTATTATACTCTGTCAGCAGCTCAAACAAAAATATCCTTCAGTGTGTCAATGACCAGCAAAGCAGAACCAGCAGCCATGGGTCAGTTCACAAATAAACAGTGTGGTGATGGAGTTCCTTAGCATGATGCATTGCATGAGAACAGACAGCATGATCATCCATGATTAACAGAGCAGGGCACTCTGTAAAGACGATCTGTAATCGGATCAATATTACAAAACACTGCATCATACACACAACCACTCAAGGTATATACGTTTGGGAAGGGTTGCTCCCTAATTAAATCGGGCACAAAGTTGAAAAGAGATCACTGAAAGACACCATATTTACCGTTTAATTAAAAAAACATCTCAACTTTTGTCCCTTACAAGCTAAAATCCTGGTTCAATATTCATTTTTGGAATAGTTCTAACTAGGTATTAAATTTACAAAAACAAAAAAAAAATGTTTCCTTCTTAGATATGAAATATTTTGAAATACGATGTGTGACTAGACTAATGATTCAAACACGGAAAGTTTAAACAAGAATTGCATCTAACACCTCGGTGAGGCATAGGGGTGTAAATAATAATCGTTTTGTATCGATGCATCGATCCAAAAGCCGACGATCCGATGCATCGACACGTCCGCAAGATAATCGATTCATGTTTTTTTTTTCCTCCGGTCTATTTTTATCCATTTGCTCCTGGGCGTAATTCTCCCTCCCGTGCTGCGGTGCCGCTAAACCTATTTTGCCCTCCTACCGCGCTTCCTGGTTATACTCTTACAGCAGTTTGTTGCAGCAAGCTTCACACAGACATTTTTAAATTATGCTCAGTATTGAAGCGTGGTCTGGGCTACACGCTGTGGGTCTAGATACGGCCGAGGCGATGAGGAAGTGGGGGCGAGTTTAGTCCGACGACGGAGGGACAATGGGGCAAAAAGAGCGGAGATTCAGCTGGAAAAAGGCTCCCAGCGTTCTCGCGCACCTCGCTCTTCTAGCGGGTCAAACTTCACGAGTTGTTTTCCGCAATTTCGGTCATAAAAACAAAACAAGCCGGCCTCCTGTCTGGTGCACTGTTTGCGGTCAGCTACAATCTGGGAGAGGAGCAGCGGAGCGTCTCTCAAGGGGGCGGTGACGTCAACACTCTGGAGCCTTCTTCTTCTTCTTCTTTTTTTTAATGGCGGTTGGCAAACAACTTATAGGTGCATTACCGCCACCTTCCTACCGGTTCTTCTTAGAAAATTAAAAATACTACCAAAAACTACATCCCCAGATGACCTTTGAAACAATTCCCTTATATCTAGTTTATTTTTATTCCTGTCTAACTCTCTACACAACATCCCTCTTTCCTGAATATATTTATTACATTCTAAAAAAATATGTTGGACAGTTTCTCTGGAGCCGAGGTATTGCATTGAACTCATTACACTGATATTGTGCAGTATTTTTGCAGTATTTTTTGATGCAACTTTTCTACTTCTGTTATTTGCTGTTGTTTCTAAAGAAAATGCATAATGATTTATTTCAAACTTGAAACTTTGTTTAGCCTGTAAGGTGTAAAAAAAAAAAAATAATAATAATAATTAAAAATAAAAAAATGAACCGATTAATCGAATCGAATCGTGGTGTATTCTTAAGTATCGAAAATAATCGAATTGTTGGGTCAGGAAATCGATACTGAATCGAATCGCCATGATGGATGTGATTTACACCCCTAGTGAGGCACTTATGGTTTTTCAGTGTGCTTGCTTGAAACAGCGGTGATAGCTAACATAAAACAAATTATTTATGGCACAAGGTGCAGCTCACAATACAAATAAATTTTTTTGGTCTTCTTTATTTCCCATCAGGCAAATTTTATATGTCTATCATTACAACAGCTTGATAAACAAAGCAAAGAACAAGAAATAAAATCACGCATTTCATCCATAAAAACCATTCAAAATAAGCTACAACACACAAACTCTCGGTTTAAAAGCTTCTATTAGATATAATAGATGTTTTCCAGATATTGAGGGCAGTGGGTCAATATAATTTCTGCCGCATATAAAGACTGTCAGTCATCTATTTAATTAGTGGTTAAATTATATAAATAAAATAAGTGTAAATGTTCAGATCAAACTGAACAGAAAGTTAATGTTTTTGGTTTCATCTTGAGAATAAACTAAACAGATCTTTATAAATCAATACAAATGTGTATGCGTCAGTATCTGGTGATATTAAAAAAAAAAGTAACCACATCCCCTTTCATTGCACTTTCAAGAGTTCTTGCATTAGGAAGTACAAGGATTTTCATTTCCTCAAAAAGTCTTCAATTACAACAATCTCTGATTAACTTCAAACGTCACGCAACATTGTTTTGGTTTTTAACAAAACAATTTGCAAGAATACAGTTTCCTTTTAAAGGTTCAGAAGTAACATTCAGCTGAACAACATTTGTAGGCACAGTTGAAAAAGTAAACCTTAACCCTTTGTTCTGCGTGCTTTATAATCGACCTCTACAATATTATGCATGAGTTCAGACAATCTGCCCTCTCTGGCAGCTGGAGAACATATCGGATGGTTTCAATATGGGTCGACATCTCATTATGGCCACTGGACAGGCTAATGAAACATGTTCATGGGAGCTCCTGGCAAAGGCCTTTATTAGGGGCTGGATTGAAAGCTATGCAGTGAACCCTAAGGTGTAGCTGATTCAATTGTACAATGTACAAAAGGAACACATGGGCGCTCACACGCACATCTACCTCCAGTAAAATAAACAAATAAGCAGACAACAGTCTCTAACAGACATTCAACCACAAGCAAAAGCAGGGTGAAATGCCCCAGGGCCTGAGTTTTCAAAAGCACCAGTGACAAGCAAAACAGAGTCTATGGCACGGAAACATTCGACTTTTGATTGTTCTGGCTTTTTTTTTCTCCTTTAAGTCAGTGTGAACAAAAATAAGTAAACAAAAGAGTGGGAAAGGCACTATTCTACTGTGAGTTTGTAAAACAGTTATGATCCATATAATCTGAGCATCCAAATTAAACAATAATGCTCACATTTCTGACATCTTTAATTAGGTTACAATATTCTGCCTGTCTGTAATTACTCTAAACAAGACATTTCTATCTTTGGCACCGGCTTAGTTGAATCCAAGTCATGTTTCATTCCTGAATCTTGTTTTTATAACAAAACAAAAAAACACTACCACACTAAAGCTTTGAGTCTGCATCTTGCTCTGTACGACTTGACAGCAGCAGCTTAATCAAATTAAGGATTTTAAGCTTGACACCAAAATGTCGACTGGAAGATGAGGCTAATGTAAAGCAGCTGTTTTGCGATTGTCTTAGGAATGTTTTTTGACTCGGCTTTGTAAAACAGACACGGCAAATACCTCAATCACTTGGTCAGCATTTGCTCTCCTCTCTCAGCAATATGTGAAAGTCTGAAAGCTTACAAAAAAAAAAAACCAACACCTTTCGAGCCACAATGTAAAACTCTTGTTTCGGAAAATTCAATTTTAGACTGTGATGCTTCTAGTCTACATTTGGAGCCTTTATCTAATTAGAATAACTTAATGTAAGTCTAGAAAACCAATCTTTGTAAATGCCTCACTTTTCTATACAGAATGATAAATAAAAAAGTACAAGAAAATGCAAACTACTGTAATGTTGCTTAAGCCTCTAACTTATCTAGCTTCTATCGCTGAACATGATGTTTACTAAATGTACATAAAACACAAAATATTTTACAGAAAACATTGTTTGCTTTAGAGCTATATATTTTAAACATATCTGCATGATTTCATTAAAAAGTAATAAATTGAGAAAAGGTAGGAACTGGTTAAGACTGGTGTAGTGAGGTGGTGCAGAGATGAAGTATAGCAAACCTGTTAATGTAGAAAAGGCTGATTTGTTTCAAAGCTATATTGTGCAAACTTCATGGATGATGGATATGGTATAAAGTTGAAATCAGGACAAAAGGTTAAGGCGGGGACATCCTGGTAAAGAAGGGAATGCATTTCATACAGTGGTGCTGTCGTATTTTCGTTTAGAATCCTGAGATAAATCTGGACAGTTTGCTAATTTAATATGCTTATAGTAAATAACTGCTCTGTCCTGTACAAAAGGGCAAATTTCACTATTTCAGCTCAGCAAACACAAGTAATAATAGTATTTAGCATTGGCACACTCTCACCAAGTTTCCTGGAAGGGTGGGGTGTAAACTTGTATGATGCAAATTGTTGAAAATGGGAAACCATACAACACATGCATACACACCATCCTAGGCACCCCTCCTGTTCCTTCCCTACTGAAGCCGAAGGCACTGGTAAAATTTCCTGTCCCCTGTCTCCATCATTGAGTGCCACTCCCTCTTCAGTCAAGAGCTGCCTGAAAAATGGCCTCTGGATTTCTCAAGGCTTTCTCAAACAACCTCATTTAAAAGTCCTGGCAGGCACACAGACAGAAACATGAAGAACACCAAGCAGCACTTTGTGCCACAAAACTATCCCAGAAACGCTGAAAAGCACAAAGCAGCCCGATCCTTCAAGTGACCTTCCTGCTTTGTGATTTGCTGCATATTTTTTAGCATTTCATTTCAAGCTTCCTTTATGAGCTGAATCTTTGGGCAGAATCAGCGCACACCTACTGGCAGCCAGCAGGCTCCCCTTGGGTGAAACCAGCAGACTAAATAACGACAAAGAACTATAAATACCCCTCTTGTCAGTATCTCTGACATCAAACAGCACAGAAGAAGACACTGCAACAACTAATATAAAACAACACCGAGTTGCTGGTTAAATACGGATTTCGGTGAAAATGTCAGCCGTTTGGCAGGGGGAAAACAAAGCAAACATTCACTATAGAGCACTTGAGAAACGGATGGATCTCGCTCATAGAGACAAACAGCTAAAATAGAGCAAATCACTTCAGTGCCGAGTAGAAAACACAGATCCAGAGAGACAGAAGCATAGGAAAAAGTAAATGGCCTCAAGCAGTGAGGAGTGGTACCACTCTCCTCCTGTTAGTGCTGCACAAAGCTCATTCTGTCTGTACAGAGGCCTGCTTGTCAACTTCTTGACACTTCCAGCAAACGCTGGACAGGACTGACACGAAGGTGCTATATAGCTGATACATTACAAACAAACAAAAATAATCTGGCGGGTACTTTTAAAACCTATTGTTTTGTTTGCTTGTTATTATCTGTAGTAAAGCAGAGAAGAATTAATGATTGGAGCAAACATTGTGGTTACTTTTGCTTTTGGTTTTGATCACAGGTAAGGGAATGTCTATCAGTGTCTAAATAGAGATTCAATAAACATTTGTTATTTGATACATTGAAGTTCTTATATTAAGAGGAAAAAAAACACCTAAACAACTCTTAGCAAAAACAAACAATCATCCCATTATATGCATTCACTGAATTCATATTTTAAATAGGACAGAACGATTCCCCCCGAAAAAATTGCAAAGTTACAGCTTGCACCAACTATCAGTATGTAGACGTTTCACTCCAGGGTTTCATTGTTTTCATGACCTTGAAAGCTGCTTTAAAAGAATCCACTGTTGCAGTAAAGAGTAGGAAAGTACTTTCTTCTACTGGAATGCATGGACCTATGCCTAGCTGCAGCTCTCTCTCCCCTTCAACAAATTCTCTGTTACCACCAAGGGCTTGAAGTGAGAAAGTTAGCCTCTTGCTCTTGTTAAGTGCTTCTGTGATTTGAAAATTGTGATTATATTGCAAATACAATAAAGCACCCAGCCCTAATTTTATTTAGCTGATTTAATTAATCAAATTTTTGCAGTAATCTGTGATTTTTTTTTGCCTTAGAGTAAAAAATAGAGACTGTATTGCTGTAGATTCCTTTTATTTAAGACAGTCGTAGATAGATCAGCTTATAGATTCTACCTCAACATTTAGTTAGTGCATTTGGTGATATAAGAATACAATTTCACTAAGGCTGAAACAATTAAACAGATTCATCGTGATATATATCGGTTATTGAAATAATTGTCAACTAATTTAGTAATCAATTGTTAACAGTAGTATAGAGACTATAAAGCATGCCTTTAACTGAAAGAGCGACCCACCATGAGAAATAATTATACCCAACAAAAAAAGTAAACATTTTGATTTAATATATGTCTTTTTTGTTTTAAGGAGTTAGAACTTAAGGACTTCTAGAAAGAGCATATTGACAGATGCTCTTTCTAGAACTCCTTAAGTGGAAAAATTTAATTTTCACCTGGTTTAATTTCGCAAAACGTCTTCTTTAAGCAACCTTTGGCCATCCGATTATTAAACTGATTAATTGAAAAGATAATCAACAGATTAATCATTTGCAAAATAATTTTTAGTTGCAGCCCTAAATTTTACATGTTTCAGGCAGAAGAACTTTTTTTTCCAAACAAATGCGCTGATCAGACTGGTACATTATTGAAATTTGGTCCAAGCTGCATTATCAACAAGTGACAATCAGAGATACAAAATTTAGGATTGTCAAGATAGTAAAATGTCTAACTCTATATCATTACCCAGAAAAATATTTGACACGCCGTACCATTTTGGATATGATGAAGATAAGACAATGACAAATATTTAAAAGTATAAAAATATTTTAATAAAAATGACAAATGTTGCTTTTTCAATCTCCGCATGGAGCATGCTTTCTCAGCAGAATTACAGATGCTATTAAATAAGTGTGCAATGAAATACAAAATAAAATTAAATTTTTTCAAATTTAAAAGGAGAATCAGATAATCAATGGATCATTATCTTTACCTAAAACTAATAAGTTTGTGGTGATTTAATGAATTTAGAGTTATTCAGTTAAAAACAGCCTCCAGTAAAGCACATTCAAATAAAAATTACTCTTAGCTAAAAACACTTATCATTTATTGAACAGTATGTAAACATTTCATATTTAGAGTACTTTCAGAAATTTGAATTATGAATATGACCGGACTCCTCCTTTAAAGGTTTTCTTTGGTATTATTAATTAAATCTTCAGATAATCAAGAAATCTAAAATTAACAACAGCAGAAATATGCAAACATTTGAGCAAACAATATTAGCCAAAATTCTGGTTCCGTCTCCTTGAACGCCAGTCGGCAGCAGCAGATGGCCGCTCACACTGAGCCTGGTTTTGCTGGAGGGTTCTTTGTGTTAAAAGGGAGTTTTCCTCTCCACTGTCCCTACAAGCATGCTTTGCATGATTGCCTTCAAGTCAATGCAATCAGCTGTTTTTTCTTATATAGAAAACTTTGAACCAATCTGACTGAATGATCTGGTTGAACTGTTTCTGTAAAGTGCCTTGAGATGACATGTGTTGTGAATTGGTGCTATATAAATAAACGGAATAGAAAATTGGTGTACAGAGTTTGAAGACCAATACTTTTTAGAATATCAATATTTTTGACAAGCATTACTAACATTAGGCCAGGTACTTGCAAGTCTATATTGAAGCATTTCACTCAATAGTGGCTTAAAGGGCCTCAAACTAAATTCCTCTGATTTAGAGTCAGGTTCTTTAAACTTTTAAACTTGCCTTTGGACCTACACACCTGAACAAAATCAATAAACTGCCTCCTTAGCATTACAAGTGTAACAATAAGTCACCCAATCATGAATACATCAATTAAATGATCAATGATCCAATCATATAGATGCAAAATGAATGCATCAATCCACCTAGTCATATTTAAGATACACATTTATTTTGAAATTCTTAAGGCACTAGACACTAGCAAACTGGTGCTTTGTCTAATCCAATGCACCAGCTTCCAGGAGGAGAAATATAAAACAAAAAGTGGGTCAGTGCAAGCTGTTGACACAATTTTTGTGTCTGCAAGTCACTGTTACCATGTTGGCCTCGGGTTGGATTAAGATACCAATCTTGGTGGATCCAAACAAACACAGAAACTTTGCTCACGTCCACCTTGACAACAGCAGTGGCATTGCTTGTTTGCAAGCGGTGCCAACTTCTGCTTCCATTCCCGATTTAGACTGGTGTTGGAAACTGGCAGCAACTGTAAAGCTTCCCCTTTATTGTGTGCCAGCTCCCTGACTGTGTGGTGCCACTTCAGGGTCTCCATGACTGGACACAGCCAGCCCAGGCACTGACACTTAAACAAGTGGACATAAAACAACTTGACTGCATTTTTTTTTTTTTTTCAAAGAAAAGCATTTTGTGTAGAATTTGGCCACATTCAGGACTAAGGGAATTTAAAATAAATAAAATTATATTCCTGTGTTTAAAACTAATAAAAGGTTAGTATTCTAATGGAGCAATAAATGTAGGTCATTATCATGAAGTTGTACCAACAAAAAAGACTGCTCTGTATGCTACACCACTCTGAAGATTTTTGATAAAATAATGAAAAGATAAACACACATTTTATTCTATTTGGCATTAAACTAAATTGTATCAAGTCGATCTAAGCATTAATTTTCAATGCAATTTGCAAACCCTTTGAATATAAGTGTGAATAACATCTGTGGGACATAATCAGCTCCTAAGCTAATGCTATTGATAAGTGAACCTGTACTGAACCCATTTAGGACCCAATATGTGCCTACAGAGGCCTAATACTAGAAACAGTGAGCAAATCAGGGTAGACAAATGATGCAAAAACGGATACAAACACTGACTACTGTAGTTAAATACATGTATTTTTGGGATGGAATATCAGAGTGTGTTTTCAAAACAAGGAATTAAGTCCCTCTGTCCTGTGTAATTACACAATAATGGACTCAACTCTTTAATTTAGGAGCCTGTACGTGCTACCAGCTCACCGAGGCGGATCATTTCACACAGTGTGACAGGGTTAGCACAAGCTCATAACAAACATTAATAAACCAAGCAGTGCTAACCTCTGTGTTTGGGTCAACAAACATACTCAGCTACCATGGTGAAGCAAAGCAACTATGGCTCTGTAAGCGATGCAACTGTTTTGTTTTATTTTTCTTATTGTGCAACAAGATTATAAAGATGACATCCAGGCACTGTGGCAAGTCATCACCGGATGTGCTAGGATTACAGATGCTACGGCTTCAGTCTATAGGTGATAAGGTCAAGTAGCAGCCTCTGATGGAAAGCTGCAGGTCTGCAGAGCAGCCTCACTAGACTGGGTCCACCCAAAACTTCACCAGAGCAAATGAGCACTGTCTGTAAAGCCACATGACACAAAAAGCACAGCAAGGAATGTCCCCTGCACTTTATTCTGCCAGTGAACCTATTTTAACAAAAACAAACTTAAAAAAAAAAGTCTTCCAAACTTATAACAAAAGATTTGAGTCAAGACGTTTAAAGCCGTTAAAAAAAGAAATCAGAGAAACCGCTGCACTGTTTTACACAATAAAACATCTGTAGACAGAACGCAAGCAACAGCCAAGGCAAACATTTAACTGAAGGCTCCTTCCCTCTTTTTGGTGAATTTATTTTTTTCATTCTATTCTACAGCACCAAATCTTGAAATCGTATACGTCTTTAACATCACCACTGTGGTAATTTATGATCTAATGAACAACATTTATCTATTTTGCCGTTTCACCCGTGCCCAATCTCTACAAATTAAAATAAAATCTAAGATGTTTCAAAAGTAAAATCACCCAAACACCTGAAAATCATTGTTTAGTCATTTTCAGCATCATGAAATTATAAATTCATCATGAAAATAAATTTAATGGGCGGAAAGAGAAGAACATGTAATGGAAATGTTGTTCAATATCCTCATAAAGACATCTGGTGGAATTAATATACATTTACCTAATTATTTCTTATGTGTAATATGCTTCCAACTCTCTTTGACATTTAGGTCATAATATGTGTCCGCTGAGGACATCTTCTGTAGTGACTCACCATCCAACAGGCTGACTATATAATTGGCCTGAAACTTAGAAAATAATACTTTACCAATATTGCATTCAAAGTAGTTCTTTGAGGCATCAATTTTTTGCTCACAGGTAATAACATATATTTGGATATTTTTTGAAAAGCTTTACTTCAAACAAAGCAAAGGAATGCACCCTTTAAATGCCAACAGTTTTTTTTTTTTTTTTTTTACATCTCGTCTGCAAATTATTCAGAAACTGAAAAGGCTACACTACCAACAGACAACAGGATGGCTAAATGGAGTACATCAGAGTTATAAGGTTTTATCCATGAAAGCTTTTGACCCATATTTCATGAAATATGCCACATGTTTAAATATTAGCCGCCCTTTGTAAATCTGAAGTTAAATGTAGGCACTACAATCTCAGTGATTTCAATGTGGGGTGCTATTTAGCAACGTTAGCCACCATAAGCGATAATGAAAGCCAATGAAACCAATTTCAAATGTCAATGTTGTAACCAGTAGCTCTTTAAAAAGGGGTTTTCCCTCAAACAAAGACATGACGCTGCATCTAGGGCTGCACCTAACGATTATTTTACTAATCGATTAATCTGTTGATTTTTTATTTTTTTTTTTTATTAATTAGTTAATAAATGGATAGTAAAAGGTTCCTTAAATATTTTTTTACAGAATTACACCTGGTGAAACTAAAACTTTTCCAATTGAGTTTTTGGAGTCTCTATATTCCAGTTAACAATTAATTGATTACAAAATTAGTTAACGATTATTTCAATAATCGATTAATTGTTTCAGGTCTGCACTTGATCCCAACATACTGTAAATACATTTTTACCACTTGTGACAGAAAGGCTAAAATGTATTCTCAGTGGTGGATTTGTTAAAGCACTTAAAGAGAAATCGAAATAGACTAAAATTAGTATTTGCAAGATTGCATTTGGAAATCAGTCACAAATTTCTGACTAGATGAGATTAAAAATAATGCTTTCTTTACCTGTGTCCTCGTCCACATCCTCCCGTAGTGATGAGTCTGTGTCCTCAGGGGACCCCTGGCCCCTCCAGCTTATATTGCCCATGCAAGAAGCCTTAATCCACAGCGTTTAATTGGGGTGATATTAATGGTCACGCTTTTTGAACGTTCAGTCTTTTTGATCAACCTTGAGCTTTTACAGCTATCACTCAACTGGACTGCAGAGAGTTAGTCATGAATTCATAGGTCCTTGTGACCGTCCTCATTTGACTCACCCTCGTTACATAGCACCTCGCAGGAAAGAGCCACAAATAGCCCTGACAGAAGTCAACAGGAACTAAAAAGTATTGCTTTCATTCCAGAACAATGGTTTCTGAAAAGTTATCCATCAAAATTTTAAGGAATAAAAATGTTAATCTTGGACCAGATTGACACCCCATTACTTGCAAAGAGCGACGGCCACCTGTATGAATAAATGACCACACTAGAGTGTAGACCAGCACGACTCTGTGACCTCAAATAAAGCATCCTCAGAGTCCTGATGCGATAAACGTTTCATAATCCTGCAAATGGAGCTTGCATCGACTAACAAAGGAGATCTCTGAAAACAATCTTTACTGCAGTCTTCGTCTCCCAGGAAGATGTTGATGAAAAAGCAGAAGACTAAAGGACTTGAAAATATTCATGTTACAAATGCCTGACTGCTTCCACTTCCCATCGATCGCCTCGGCTCGGTCATTACCAGACGTGCAATCAATCCATTTCTCGACCCGATTCTCCCTCTGTCCTTAGCCTTGATTCCTCTCATCTTTCTCCACCCTCTATCTTTTCTCCCAGGACCATATTCCCTCCCTTTTCTTTGCTTTCCCATACACAGAACACACGCACAAAGAAAATGTAATTACAACACTGCTAAACCTATATGGGAACAGCAGGCCTCTCATTCTGCGGTAGAGGGAGGGTGAAAAGCTTGCTCCCATCAAACCCCAAATAATTGCAGCGTGTCAGACCAGGACCCATAGCCTGCCCTGTGCAACAGTGGGATAACTCATCAGCAATGTGGGATG
Source organism: Cyprinodon tularosa (assembly GCF_016077235.1). NCBI lineage: Eukaryota > Metazoa > Chordata > Actinopteri > Cyprinodontiformes > Cyprinodontidae > Cyprinodon > Cyprinodon tularosa. The sequence goes on along the minus strand of NW_024039718.1, from coordinate 358,553 downwards.
GGTAAATTGTCTCGGGAAGCGTTTTGTAATCATAACTTCTTTAGCTCTTGCTCAGAGTTCTGGTGACTAAAGCACGCAGGGCTTGCTATTTCTGTACATCACACAAACATATATTTCAGGCTTAAAGCATACCAGTCACCACTTCAAAAGCACAAAGCCATCTAAATAACTCACACTTCAGCCTTAACTCCAGGAATGCTAGAGAGTTAACTCTTTGCATTGCAGCTAAACACACAGATCCACACTCCCATTCTTTACAGAGAAGGGGGCGGGGGGGCATGCAGTCTAAAATAGGAAACTGATGGATCAGTTCCGCTGTGGCTGGTTACTACCGTCCACTGTCCAGTCAGAGAGGAGTCCGCAAGCTAATTTTAAAACTCTGTGATACTCCCACAGTTGTGTGACCAACGCTGATGAGCCAAAACTTTTGTCATAATCTCTGTCTCTATCGGGAAAAGTAATACAGATTTTGCAATAACTGGGGACAGATTAAAAGGAAATAGTAATTTGCCTCCATTCTGTTCCTGCTTTTATCAAGTTCTCCAAAATTTCACATCTCTACCATCTCAAAACTACCAAGAGCCGATTCTGAAATACTAAAAGATAGCAGTCCAACTTGACAGCTGGAATAGTGACTAATTAAGATGTGAATTCTAACAATCAAACACATATGAATAAGACTAGCACTAATTGATGCATTTTGGAACTGATCCATTGCAACAACATACCGCACAGACATAGGCCAGTTAACCTAACACATATTTTTTTTTAACTGTGGGAGTACCTGGAGTCAGACAATGGAGGGGAAGAACATTCAACATCAACTAAGAAAGACCTCAGATCAAATTCAAACCCGGAGCCTTCGTGCAAGTCAACAGTGCATAGAGAAATATCAGGCAAACCATTACTAATATAATTGTTATAAGTGCAAGATTTTCCTAAGTCCTTATTTTAAAATCAGTATAATTATTCAATGTGGGACAGTGATTATGCATTGCCCAAAAAAAAAAAGTAGTGTGGAGAATATTTACAGTCTGGGCTGCTTTAGTTGAAACTGTTTTTTTTTTTTTTATCAAAAAGGTGCTGAAAACAAATGGAACAAATGAAAACAAATCCTTAACAACCAATTTTAGCTCCAAATGGGCTCTATGCACAGTTCCACTACTTCCTGAACTGAAGGCAGCTCTTTGGTTTCCTGTCTTTTTTAACCCGATGAACTGATTATTGCAGGTGTGCCTGACCTCAACAATCATGGCCAGACACACCTGGATTAATCAGTTCATCCAGTAATGAAAGACAGGATACAAAAGAACTGCCTTAAATTCAGGAAGTAGTGGAGTTCTGCATCAAAAGACAATTACTTGTAAATACTATAAAATACACAAAGAGACATTACATAAAATTCACTTTAAAAGCCAGAAAACCTTCGAAAACCCAGTTTGGAATTGGTTTTTAAATGTTAGAATATTTTTTTTTTCTTTTTTACATTAGCATAAGTTGGCTCAGTTATTCCATGGATATGAGAGGGTCATCTGAGTTTTGTTGCAGTAAAAAGGCTACTCTTACCAGCTGATGGGAAACATCTTAGAAAAGAAATTTGCATCACTAAATGGTGCTTACTGAGTGAAATCAGGACAAAACGTATAACATTTCAACCTGGAAATAAATTATTTTCCTGTTCACTAAATTGTTTAATACAACTAAGAAACTCCAGCCTGACATTTGCAGGTCTGTTATCGTACATTTCCTTTCGGTAGCCATAACAGCTCTGGAGAAGGAACTGATCCAGTAAGATCCAAACCTGGCCTTTAATAAAGAGCGTCAAAAAACTACAAGATACATATGCATGCAAAAGTATAATTATTTTTGATTACAAAAATAAAAGATTGCATTCAGCTTACAACTGAAATGCTCACTTTGTGTTTGTCAATCTCAAAGCATTCTAATAAAGTACACTGATAGTGGTTGGGATAGGATAAAGACAGACTTCTTGTTTTTTCCCTTTAAACCAGTTTTTAAATGAGATATTTCAATATAAAAAAATACAATAAAGATATTCCATTATATTGCACATTTTCCTTACTTACTACACAAAAGCTGATGGACATCAACTCAGTAAATGTATAGACCTGGAATAATTTCCACAGAAAGTGTTTATTAAAAAACATCTCATCGTAGAACTGAGGTGGTGCATCTTGTGAACATTTCATTCCCATTCTATTTAAAAACTGCAAAACTGAAATGGAGATAAACTAAAGTTTATAAATTAAAACACTGTTCTCAGTCTGATTCTGATCTAATCTATGCCACAAAAGAGGAGGATGTTTTCTTTAAATTTGTTTGTAAAATGGCATCTTAGAAAAATCCAAGCCTTCAAGGGTTGCCAGATCAAAACATCTGTACTCTATAAGACTGACCATTTTAATAGATTAGCAATAGGCAGCAGCCCGTAGCTAGAGTAGAACCATATAAATTAGCTTCAAAAGAAGACTACATATGAGAAAAGATAAACAAAAACACTAAATAGAGCCTTGTTTGCTTGTTCCTTTTTATAACTTAAGCACTATTGGCAGATGTGCTGAGGATGAACATACTTTAAATGGTTATGTTCAGCTTATATTGCGAGTTGGCACACTTTGCAAAGAGAACGAAGTGTGTTAACCGACAAAAGTGTTTAAAATTTCAACTTGTCTCCACCCAGTCCACGCTCCCTCAAGGAAATCACAGAACAGCAAGTTTGCAAGTCAGCTGCTCTCAACTTTTTGGGTAACACTCAAGACTCTGTATCTGTTTATGGATTACAGTCCTAACAGATGAAGTCATGCGGATACACGTGCAAATAACGGCTTCTCATGCTACAGTGGATAAATCAGCCACGTCATTTTTTTTTATTTTTTTTTTTTTTGTATGTTTTACATTTAGGATCTGATACCTAAATCAAGCTAAACACAACAGGTTCCAAAACCAGGTCACACTTGTGCTTACATCTCCGAGGAGAAAAAGTCTGCGACTTTAAGACACTGTTACCATGGTGAGTAAAGAGTGTGTTTATGTAGCCAGTGAATCTGGCCATTACTCTCCTGTGGGACTCTGGTGTTGGTGTGTTCACCGCATTGATAAACCTACACAATCTTTGCACTATGGCAACCATTTAAAGAAGTTAATCTCACATCCGAACTTATGCAACTTGATCTTTAAAGTAGAGATGCTGCAAAAAAAAAAAAAAGCTAGTGACTTGAATCAGATGATTTAATAATTGATGAGTTATGGCTAGCGGTCTACTAATCAGAAACTAAAAAACACTGCCTTAAAAAAGAACAACAATCAAAAATAAACAATATAAGAGCTAGCTGATTGCACTGAGAACCATTTGTGGAATGAAATTTGTGTGTGGAATTAACGACGGAAACAAAATTAATCTACTGTTTTGTGTTTTAATGAACTGTTTGAGGAAGCAGCACAGAGGTACTGGAAGCTTTAAGAAAACTACAGGAAGCGGAAAAAATTACAGTAAAACAGCAGTTTTACCACTTCTGAAAAGTAATCTGATCTGTTACAGTTCATGCTGCATTAGGAAATGTGTGCAGACTTTTGAGAGGATCACAGTTAGAGTTCATTAAATTTACAGGCAATCCATACTGGGTCTGGTTAGCAATCACAATAATCACTAAGATGCTATAGAGAGTTTGAAATGTGAAGTCTGCAGTCCTGTTTGTTTGGTAATATCACTTGAATTGTATTTTTTTCTAACTAAGCTGTCTTGCAGAATACTCTTCTGATACTGCCTCTGGTTCAGATATAAAGAGGCACAAATGGCACTTAAGGATTACTTTACATAGGTAAAAATTTATATACATACTCTAAGACAGTCAAAATCTGAAATCAAAACCTTGTGAGGTGAACATTGCATTTTCAATTGTGCCAAAGAGGCGATTTTGCAAACTCTTGTAAAGAAAATTAGATATGCAGCAACAAACCACCTTTGAGATCTGAAATTGTGGGTCAATTTAGAAAAATTGCTTTTTTAAATCGCTATAATAGTTTTGCTGTGACCTAATTTATGAATCTAGAAAGTATTTTATTGGTATTTCCTGTTTTTAAGAGAAAACTGAATGGGAAAACCTTGCTCATGATTGTAGGATGGGAACAAACAGTGAAGCCACCTAATAAATATAAATAGGAAGGCTTGGGAAAGCAGATGTGAGAGTCAGAAACTGCACTCCTTCAGACTTTTCATTTAGCTGTGACCATATGTAGTCATCTGTCCGCAATAACAAGAAAGGAATCGGAAACTTTTACGCCTGTGAGGAATCACTGGGTGTCATCATCCTCTCAGTGACACTCCCTCCCTCCCTCCCTCCTGGTTAATGGGGGAGACACCGGGCAGATCTGTACATCTGAACCGGGCCAGGCAGAGAGAGAGACAGCTGCTGGAATGGGGATGCAAGTGTAGCTGGCGGGTATAAAGTTTCCCTTCCCAAAGGCATGCATACCTAAGACGACCCTTGTTTGCACTCACGCTCCAGAGTGCAATGCAGTGCTTTATTTGCATACGAAACGAGCCACGCAGGCAGACACAACAAGAAACCATTGCCATGAACAAAATAAATAAATAAAATACATTCAAATAAAAACATGCACAGTGCAGAGATCATTTTACCCCAGCTACACACGGAGGTCCTGGGCGTGAACAAACTCCAGGTGTCGACGCAGCTAACGTTAGCCTAAACGGCTAGCTGCTCCCAGCCCCGATTCCTAACAAACCCGCAATAAATAAGGATAAAACGAGTAGTAGGAACATTTTCAGTAACGTGCATCCAGTTTACAGAATTATTCTGGGCCTTTTCTTCACACTTAAAAAAAAAAACGCTTCTGAACGCTTTTAAACATTTAAACCGAGACATTTTATGGGACTGTTAGGGAAAACAGACTGGTTAAATGCCGGTAAAGTCCCCTAAGAATCATAGCATCTTTATTTTTAGGACATTTTTCATTTCATGGATGGTAAATCAGCAAAAACCAGCGATAATGTTACAGTGAAGCTTTATTACCAGTTGGATAGCCGAGAAAACAGCAATCCATGAGGCCCAATTAAACCACCATTTATACTGGAGACATCCATGCAGCGTTTAACCGGAGGATTTATGAATACATATCCCGGGTTAAATCCATCCACAGCCCCACTGTAACGACCGAGTTGTTACACTATCCCAGGTTTGGAGCAGTGCGCTTTGATTCCAGCCCGGGTGAGACTTACCTTGCTTGCTCTCTATTTTTCTCGACATTTTCGTCGCCAGCAGCAGCGGCAGCTGTGATCCCCGCTCTCAGTTCAACAAAAACGGTAGCTGCAGACGAGCCTCGCCGCGCGACTCCTCCGATTATTCCCTCATTTTCGATGTCCCGCCTCGTCCATGAGATGATTCCGTTGGGTTTGAGGCGTTGTATTTACAGGACAGAGACATTTGTACGGTTAAAAACGGTCTCTGTCGGTCTTCGGGTGATTTTCACTCACTGGGTATATACACACACACGCACCCGCGCGGACGGCACACGTTAATCCCCTGATCCCAGACTCTGGAATAAGAAGAAAAAAAAGGGGGAAAAAAAAAAAAAATCTTATAGAACAGTACCCCCTGGTGGTAGGAATTAACAACGTGTGCGTCCTCAGCGTCATTGGTCTGTTTTTTACTTGAACATAAATAAATGTGGTGCTTAAGGAGTACATTTTTTGCATTTAAAATTCCCTCGTACATACAAGGCTTTACTGTACGGAGAGAGGATTAGGGCCACTGAAAAAAAAGTTACTGATTTTAAAATTTTATTTCAGTTTAATATGGGGAAAAAATGTCAGAATTCTGACATTAATCTCAGAATTCTGACTTTAATCTCAGAATTCTGACTTTTTTTCTCACAATTCTGACTTTTTTTCCCTCACAATTCTGACTTTAATCTCAGAATTCTGACTTTTTTTCTCACAATTCTGACTTTTTTCCCCCTCACAATTCTGACTTTAATCTCAGAATTCTGACTTTAATCTCAGAATTCTGACTTTAATCTCAGAATTCTGACTTTTTTTCTCACAATTCTGACTTTTTTTCCCTCACAATTCTGACTTTAATCTCAGAATTCTGACTTTAATCTCAAAATTCTTACTTTTTTTCTCACAATTCTGACTTTTTTTTCCTCACAATTCTGACTTTAATCTCAGAATTCTGACTTTTTTTCTCACAATTCTGACTTTTTTTTCCTCACAATTCTGACTTTAATCTCAGAATTCTGACTTTAATATCTGAATTCTGACTTTTCTTTTTCCCATATTAAACTGAAATAAAATTCAAAAATCTGTTACGTTTTTTTCTTTTTTCAGTGGTCCTATTCTCTTCCGTATTACTGGGTTTCACCAGAAGAAAGAATATTTTAGTTTTCTTATTGAAATAGCAAAATAAAACAAACACAAAGATAATAATAAGGCATATTTAGGTAAGAGTATTTACCTTACTTAAGCTGACATGTGCTTTGAAATATGCATATATATTCCATTTATGGCCATTTAAAGATATCATTATAACCCCACAGAAAACACCTACAGGCATCAATCAAAATGTTTTTTTATTAAATTGATTTACACATTTTTTAACAATATATTAACATTTAGAGAACCTGTAATTGACTGTAATAGTATTCCCACATCAGAGTTCAGGGTTAATGAAAAAAACAAAAACAAAAAAAACCCCAACAAAAAACACTGTATATATTCTGGTCTACATCACAGGTTTTTATTGCTGCATTTTCTGCATCAAAAGGTCAGAGGTTTTTGGACCCATGTTTGAAAATAATGGTTTTAAAGGTTTTTCTTTAAAAGCACACAATTCTCTAAATTCCTCTATTTATAATATATATGTTGAGCACAAGACAATGATGGACACTCATTGTTTGACCTCATAGAAAAATAACATTCTGAAGACTTAAAATTAACCTTAAATATCACAAGATATCAAATACAGATTGAACCAGTTATTAAACAAAGCTGAAAAAACACAAAGCTATTTTATGTTTTATTTAAACAAAAAACTAATGCACATCTCAAACCTCGGCCATGACGTAGGAAGAAATTATGTGAGCATTATCCTAGTCATGGCTGTACCCCATAGTTAAAACAATTTATTTTAGAATTTAAGAATTTTAAAAGGAAAATCTTTTTACGGCGTCAGTTTTTAAAACAAGGTTTTACAGTAACAGACTAATGTGTTCCCACTTTCAGTGCTGGTGTGCCCCATGAGCTTTTACCCCAGAGCAGCAATTTTTCTGCTAAGAAATTTTCTCCGAACAGATTGTACTTGATTAAACTGGCAAAGGCCCCAGCTGCTCTTTGTGCAATACAATTGCATTAGCTCCTGTTATATTTTTGTTGCTGCACTTTTTCAACTTGAAATGGATTAGAAAAAAAGTCATTGTGTAATGTTTCACATTGCACAATAAACAGGAAACTAAGCCATTATCAAACATAAAGCTTCCTGTAATGAATCCCATTTTATCTATCTGCACTTATATCTTCATTTGAACAATTACGCAATGTTTTTTTAAGCTGTTTTTTATATCATCACTTGCTTTGATGTCTAGAAAATAAAAAAAGACATTGATTGTAGAAAGAGAGCAAAACATCTGATTAAACTTAAATTTTTGTAGACTTCCTGAACCATGACGCTTGTCTTTTTGATGCTGCACATTATCCTGGCTGTTAGGGAGCGTACATCAGGTTCATGTCTCTCACATGTAAAGTAAACATTCAATGTCATCCTTTTTTATGAATAATTGATCCGTCTGATAGAATGATTTTAGTTCCCTGAGTGATCTGGGTCAGCATGTACTCCTGCAATGTACTTCTGAAAGCAGAGGCATGCCTTGAAAGGCCGAGATAAGGAGTTCATTATGGGGTGTTGGATGCTTCTCTTTCCAAGGCTTGTGCGGCTTACCCCATCATCTGCTGTTTTTAATCAGTTATCAAACCCAGGCGCTGAGTGTCAAGGGTTTATATTTAAACTGGCTGTCATTATGCCTTCTTCTTCATGTTATTGCTTGCACAGCACAAACCACACCCAGAGTGCAAAGTGCTTGTTGTTTGTGCACGAGGGAGAGCAGTGTGGGTGTGTTTGTTGTGCAGGGGGAGGGTGAGGAAGGAGTGAAATACCTTACCTGAGGCTACGTAAAAGCTCACTGCAGAAGGAGTAGGAACTGCTGAGTGGTAAAAGACTAGTTGGGACAGGATGAAGAGGCATAGGTAAAGGAAAAAAGTCCCTTACTTAAAAAAAAAGTCCCACCTTTAAAACGAAAAACCCTAACATCTTTTAAACATATTGGTTGCCAGATGATAATTGTTTTTTTTTTTACATTGATGTTTCTCAAAGATTCACTTGAGCAGTGTGACATGTTTTTACCTGTTGTATGTTTTTGGGTTTTTTTTCGTTTTCAGGCCCTTTGCAAAGCGGCAATATTCCTTTTCCTGTCGGTCAAACTTTCAAATGCCTTCAACTGATGTTTAAAGCATGAACATGGAGAAATTTCAGGTGTCATGTGCCATATTCAATATTTTGGAGCATGTCTTTGCTTTTGGCACTTGCATGTTAATTGTATCGCTGCATAAAACTTTATAAATTCAGTTTGGTTTATATTTATTTCTCCTAAAAGCTGGTATCCTGTTTATTGTAATTTCATTTTAATAAAGATATGCTTTCCACTGTCGTCTCAATCCCTATATTCTCATTCAAGATGGCTGCTCTGACTAGGGCTGGATTTGCTAAAGGTCTCGCTCAGAATAAGGGATTGCTGAAAAGGTATTGACTCTATACAGTTGACTGGACTGATATATGAAGAGAAAAATCTAAACATTTCCTGCAATTCGTTCATTGTCTAAATGCATCCCTGACCGGTTTCTAAATGCTCTTTTTAATATAATTTTCTTTTTTGAAAATGACACGTTTCAAAAGAAAAATGTTGACTCAATTACAATTGATGTAAAGATGATATCCGGAGCCTTTTTACTTTCCTTCTCTGACTGTTACCATTGGAACGGTGCATGCATTTTTTTGTCACTTCTGCAAACTCTGACTTCACCTAAACAAGGAAAATCTAGAAAAGTCAAATCAATCATATTGTTTAAAAATGAACTAATTGAACTGAAGGAGACTAAATGCTTGAGATAAATAATAATAAAAAAGAAAATCACAAAATATCAATTAAAGTGGTATGGGTGTTCCCAGTGCAAGAAAAAAAAGTTAACCAAAAAAATACTTATCAACTGCATCTTTGTATAGGAAAGAAGTAAATTATTATTAAAAAGTAAATTATATATTAAATATTTTAATAAAACTATATTTTCATGTGTACTTCTTTTACTCCAAGCCAAACAAGCCTAATCCCAACAAGACTTAAGTGAAAATAATGTTTTTATTCAGCTTTATCCTCTTTCGTCGCCATCTAATGTATTTATTTAACTTTTTTTTAAATAACAGTAGTTTCTAATAGTTTACCCAAACTTTTGTATACCAATTTCTTTCAAATAGCACAACAATAGTAGATTGGTTTTGAAGTGTGTTAACTTAATCCACCAAGTTCCCCAGGTCTGATAAAATCATATTCGATCAGACATATTTAAAAGTTTAGGTTTAATAGTAATAGAGTTACCGACTCCATGAAAATGATATAAGGGATCCTGCTTGGCCAGGCATAGTCTTCAATCATACCAACATTTATGAATTTATTTTTGCTTTTTTTGTGAATGAATAGATTTTTAAAAAAAAAAAACATTTAAATTGAACGTAAATTAAATTAGACAACTGCATTTGTTTCTTTACAATGGACAGTTTATTTTTTTTAAAGGGACAGTTGGTAACCCTAACTATTAATAATATCAAAATAATGGATAATGGTATAATTCACTATAATCTGAAATCACTAAAATCCAAAGTGGCTCTCTGCTGCCACCTGTTGGTTACACAGAGCTATTGCAAACTAGACGCTGCATTTTTTAATTTAACCACTGGGTGGTGCTCATGAATTATAGATCTCAAAAAACCAAACTGCTGTCGTTTAACAGTGGATGCAAGTAAAATGACAGAAAAGGAGTATGCAAATAAAATGTAGTTAGAGAGGAATAGTTGCAGATTAAGTATTACTTTCTTGATGAGATTGCAAACAGTAAATGTAATGCTGATAAGGTGTCACCTCAATTTATTGCAAATTTATCACCAAATAAATCATATCCAAAAAAAATCATGTAATCAAATAGGCCTACTAAATGTATTTTAGTTTCATGGTGGTGCACAGTGGGAAGATTCCCACTGGGCCTGGAGTCCGCTGTGGGTTTAATGGAGTTCCTGGAAGAGTGACAAAGGAAAGGAGAAAAAAATGAGTTTAGTTAGCTGGGAGAAGAACGGTGTCTGATCTCTAGAGCAATGGGCCTATAGGATGCAGAGCTCAAACACAGTTTAAGGCTCTGTTAACCTTGGCCAGTGGTCAGGCCCCTCCGTCTGTCACACACCCATGACTTGGAGACAGAGGGGTTGGATCAGTAAGGCTTAAATGCCTGAATACATTTAAATGATCAGGAGGGTGAAAAAAAACCCTCACAACAGTCGGGGTCCTCTGGCTTTGTCCCTGTTGTCAGAAAGGGATGAGCTTTTCATGACAGAGCCAAGGTGGGGCGAACAGCTTGAGGTATCAAAATAAATGTTGATAGAGTAAAAGAAACTGAACATGAGAGGCAATGAGAGCACAGCCTGGTTAAAGCTCCACAAATTAAACATCTTGTCATTGTCACAAACAAAGACTCACAGACAGGAAGCGTAAGACCGTAAAAACATAGGAAAAGTACAATTAAAATAAGGTGATATAATCTTAAAAAAGTTATTTCTGACTGAATTTTAAAAGCAAAATCATTTTAACTTTTATAAGACGCCCTGAACGTTTGAAACAAACCACTTGCAAAATTTGTCTTTTGCGTAAAATAAAGCAGAAATAAAGAGAAGAGCAAAATGATGTTTTTAATAGACAGGTAATGCATGAATGGCTGAAGAATTCAGTCCTTTGTTGCATTTTGTTAAGTTGAAGTTGTTTTAAAAAAAAGCTAAGCAAATCCCAGAATGGATCCCAACTGAAATTTCTCAATAAACCAGCATGAATCTTAAAAGTAATATAGCCACACTGAATGTAAAGGTTAGTTTTGCAAGCTGGTATGACAAAAAAAATAAAAAATGACATGATGTAAACGTACATTAAGTGTGCATCTGTGTGTGTGTCTGTAGCTATAGACATCATTTGTGGGCATCAAAAGAGCCAACAACTGCACACTGTGCACAGTGGGTGGGGGTGTGCTCCTATTATCATTTAAAACTCCAATAAAGCTACATATACAATTTTACAGAAAAAAAAGTCCGAAAAATGATTAGAATTAATAAGACTTCTGTTGAATCAAGACAGCTTGACCCATTTTTTGAGACAGGCTAAAGCATGGCCGCAGGAAGTGGGGGTGATTTTATATTATATAATATTACTATTACGTGTATTTGGATTTTAATTTAATTATTTTGAGGCTTGATCAACACAAGTTCACACTAGTGATCCTGTGTTCTTTTTTCAAAAATAAAAAAAGTTATTTGTGTAATGGATGTGGAGAGGTTTTCAATAACGGTTAAATTGTATGATAATAGGAAAAAAGGATTTAGAAGCTAACAGTTTCATGCCAGCTAACCAAAATACGTTGTTATAGTGTTATTGAGAAGCTTAATTAATAGTGCATGTATTTACCGGAGAACTGATGTTGTCTGTGTGTTAGAGATCCTGGTTGCATGCACTGAAGTGTATATGAAAATAAAGAAGTGAATCTCAGTCTATTTATTTATTGTATTTTAATAGGCCTATAGGCTCATAGGTCTTTTGTCCAAAAAATACCGTATATATATTTTAACAGCACCAGTTCAAAATGATTTCCAGCGGCTCTGAATAAACTGTCTTGATGTGCCAAATGTCTTGAGACTCTTTGATGGCTGGTCACGTTACCCTTCATTTAATAAATTCGACAAATTTTTTTCTCTACAACATCCTAATTTTTAATAGCAGTTAACTGTAGTTACAAAATAGATTACTTAGTAAAACTCTGCTATTTCAACTTGGAGAAACTGCAAACAGTGGAGTCCTCTCATAACACATAAAGCTGATCTATAGTAAATGTCTGTATGAAAGGAAACAGACAGCAGTAGACATTAGCTTCATACAGTAAGGAATTATTTATGTGCTGACACAGGGTTTTGTGGTGTGCTCTTTAGAGCTCAGCAGGTTTTGGGAGCTGCGGGTTTTGGAAAGCTGCTTCTCTTTCAACATGGCCACATCCTATCACCGTGACACTGCCGCTCTGCCTCCCTCAACCACATCCGTCTTTTCCTCAAGGTTCCTTTTAATGGCAGGGTCGACCTTTCTTGGAGAAGCGACGCCTATCCTTCCACTGACATTTAGCTGTGAGGCAAGGGTAACGAGGGCAAAGAGCATGAAATGAGCTGAGCCACAGGGGGTCACAGTGAGACGACCACCGGCCGGCTCGCACATCTATTAGAGCTGAAGACCATGGGGGAACTGCAGACCCCCTCGGCCTGAGAGGTGAGCGCGAGGCCCTTTGGTTGCAAAAGTGCACAAAGCTTAGGATATTGTGATCAAATCTGCAGAAAGTGCTTCCTGTTGTACTCCTACTCTTTACTCTAGAGGGCTAAATGTCACGTTTCATCCTTTTCTTTGTGTTTCTCAGCAGGTTGGAAGCATTTCATGGCTATTTAGAGGTATCACCTTCACGACGCCTAACATTTTCTTAATCTTGGGTTTATACATGCTTTATGCAATGCTCTTCCCACCTTATGTTTAAGACTGAATATTTTTGTGACATTTAATTCTCTGACATCCTATTTTTGTGTTTAAAACAAAACTACGCTTGACCACCTCTTCATTTGACATCGGCCATTTGCACCGGCTGGCAGGTGTTCTCAGTGACTAAAGCAGTTGACAGAGATGCGTCACCGTATGTTCACATTGGGCCGCCCTGCTTTTTCACAGGAGCAGTTATTATAAAGGTGCGGAGTGAGGCGGTGCAGTGAGTGTGTGGGTGTCACTGTTCCGCTCCTGCCAGCTCCTCGGTGAGAAGGGTACCTGTAAGGTAGCCAGAGAAGTTCTGCAACATGCCTCAGCTGCGTGGCTGTAAGCGTGTTATACAAAGGGTCATTTAACAGGATCACTGATTAAGACTATGAGTAATCAAATAAAGATGGTAGGCTGAGGCTAAACTGACAGACACTTTAGTTAAAAATGTGTTTCCCTAATAGGTTTTTCATTTCTTTTGCTCATAATTTGGTATTTTAAGAATAATGATGAACTGATCAATGCGTCATTTCCAAAGATTTTAAATATATATGCTTCCTAGCAGTTCAGGTACTTGCCCGCCTGATTACTTTGCTCATACTTTATGAATATTTACATACATTATCAAAGTGAATACAAAAACATTTATAAAAAAATCATGCAAGCCATTTTTGCAAATATACCCTAATGATGATTAGCCTTTCCTTTTGACAGTGTTAATAAAAAAGACAGCATATTACAATAATGCTTCCACACTTCAGTTCTGCATATTTGATATTATATAATACACAATCTTTTCGATAAATAAACAAGCCTTAAATTTATTGGACGCAGAGCTCCCAGGTCATGAAAACAGCACATGTGCATCACTTCTTGAGAAACCCTAAAGGTATAGTGGAGGATTATCACGAATATTTGAAGCACAAGCCTGTAGATGCTCCTGAGAGGGAACACCTATTAAAAGTGCGAGAGCGTGCATGAGCCCATTTCTCTTAGTGTATGCTCTGTTTAAAAGTTGCGGTTTGAATCACTCATACAAGCTTACTTTCCAAAATGGGGACAAACACGTAGGACGGCTTTACGTAAACATATCACCAGAATGACTAACAATATAGGAGGATCACATATTTTGATGATCCACCTGGAAAAAGATCCTCCACTATACCTTTAATCCAACTGCTCAACAAATGTTGCAGCCATGACATAATATTAAAATATAGTTAGACTTTGTTGTGTGGAAATTATAGATACGGAATAACGTCCTTGCAGCACGTAAACTCAGCTTTTCCCTGCTGTACCTAATATTTTGGCCAACAGGGTACAATTCGCATGATTGCAAAACCACTTAACATGATAAAGTAGAAAGCACATTTGTTTTACCTGAATTTTTAAAGCTTCTTTGTGTGATCTAAGCATGACAGTAATCAATTTTCATAAGCTATTCTCAATCTGTGGATGATGTTTTTAGCACATGCATCCTAGATGCACGGTAAAATGAGGTGTGGAATGGGATGCTACCCCACACCCTCAACAGATCTGATCTCACATCAGGTTGGTGTAATTTACTAATCTATAGGGGAACAACATAGCTTATTAAGACTGGTTTGGAAAATAATTGCCTGAGGACTTGGGGCCTTAGCAGTATGTTGAAGTTGAGTTCCAATTCTTCAGTTTTGAAAAAAACAAACAAAACATAAAATGTCAAAAAGTAACATACCAAGTAGTGCCATGGCTTTCATTACACTGTACACCATTGATCTTCGGTTTGCACAAACTTTCGCAATAAGACTCACATGACTTTTTGGCTATGCTCTATAGACTGTTCTACAATGTTTCACACTTACAGTACTGTAATGTTTTTTCTAAATTCCAGCATTTGTGAAAAGTAGTGATTGCTGCACAGGTTTTTTCAACTGTCAGCCCCTGTAGCTGATCTAATTGCTCACTTCATTCACCTGCCATTGCCTCCCCACTCTCTAATTATCATTGATCTTATTCACCTGCTTCCTCTGTTATATATATGCTTAAACCCAGCTATCGGGGCCAGATCATTAATCGTCTATTCTTAGTTTTTTCATGTAATGTTTGTTGTGTTTGTTTCATGAGAGTTAAGTTCCTGGTTCATGCCCTGAGTATTGGATTCCAGTCGATTGAGATGGTTGATGTTTGTGTCCTGTCTCTTGGTTGTGTCCCGGTTCTTCTCCAATGAGCCCTCATTGTTTTGGCACGGTGTGTGGGAGGAGCGCAGGTTCTGGTCCTTCTCTTCGCTGTGTCTCAGAACACAGCGAAGGTCAGTTTTAAATTCCTGTAAACCTGGCTCCGGTTTAAAGTTCGGCATTTATCCTGGTACCAAGTCTTGTCTATGTTCCTCTCTACCACTGAGCCTACCTGTCTTCATCTGAGCGTGTCTGTCTGAGCACACTGCTGGACTCATAGAACTCTGAACCTGCCTGAACACTCTGAGGATTCCTGGAACCCTGGATCTGTCTGTTCAGTGGCGTAGGAAGCGGGGGGTTCGGGGGGGACATGTCCCCCCCAATATAAAAGCCAGGTGGATATGTCCCCCCCAAAAATTGTACCGCAAAATATTAGATTTTGACATTTTTTTAACTAGCGTGCTTTTATTTTGAAGGCGCAGCATAGCGTTACGTCACTGTACTCCCCCTCCCCTCTCTGAACTGCTGAGTGTTTGAGCACTCAGTCAGCAGGGAGGGAAACGGCGACACAGAAATCAGAAACTTGTGAAAGAGGTAAAATAGTCTGTCGGGATGCTGCTATGAATATTGCCCATTTATAACGTTTTGTTTTTAGTTCACTTTCATATATAGAAACTGAATCTTTTTGGTTTAGTCATCTTAGTCTTGTACGGAAGAGGATTAGGGCCACTGGAAAAAAAAAGTTAACTGATTTTTACATTTTTTTTAGTTTAACATGGGGAAAAAAAGTCAGAATTCTGACTTTTCTCAGAATTCTGACTTTTTTCTTCTGACTTTTTTCTCAGAATTCTGACTTTAATCTCAGAATTCTGACTTTTTTCTCAGAAATCTGACAGATGATTAATATTTCTAATCAATTTACAGTGTTTTTATTTTTTTTCGGGGGGTACTTATACAGATACATAAAAACAAGTAGGTCTAACTAAAAAATAACCAGAATATATGTTTAGAGTAAAGATTGACTAGTGTTTACACAAGCACACAATTTCAAATCTGCTGAGCTTGCTGTTCAAGAAAATGTAAAATATACGTATAAAGAAATATAACAGGAAGTACTGCTAAAACATAAACTAAATGTTAAATAATGTAGATATTGGTTTAAAAAATTCTTCAGATTTGGAAATTTGGAAGGAATACATAATTTTGAAATTAATCAACAAATCTGGTAAAAAAAAAAACAACAAAAAGAAATAAAAAATAAAAGTTGCACTTTTTTACTTGAGGAATTTGTTGAATAACTTCATAATTATGAGTTTAACTAGTTGGAGGTAATGCTACACTTCTCTGCTTCCTGTCCTGCTCATAAAAGGTAAACATTATAAACCCACCATCCATTTTCTACATTATTTGGAAAACACAACACAAATGTAATATAACAAAAGTATGTTTAAAAACAAACATGTTAGCATCCAGCCATAGCCATGTCTGTTTTAGAGACTAGCTCTCTTCTGCTCCTCCATTAATGAGGGGACCCCACGGGCACGTAAAAAGTTGCCTAATTCCGTCATTTTCCACCAATGTGTCACTGGCCACCTCAAACAACTCACATCTTTGTCAGTGAAGCTGAGTGCTCCACATCTCTGCCTTCATGGTGACCATCTACATTAAGATCCAAAATTCTGAGATTAAAGTCAGAATTCTGAGAAAAAAAAGTTAGAATTCTGACCTTTTTCCCGTATTAAACTGAAATGAAATTTAAAAATCACTTAACTTTTTTTTTTTTTTTCAGTGGCCCTAATCCTCTTCCGTAGTCTTGGGCTGATCACTCATCCAATATTTAACTGCTAACTTTCTCTAGACGTTTGCTACGCTAGCCAAAATGTTTTTTTTTTTATAGATCTCATTTCAGTACAATGCCACCACCAACTAAAAGGCTGAAACAGCAGTAGGACTGACTCAGATTTTTTTAAAAAGAGAAACGTCAGTGTGAGTTACAGTCACCTAACACAACTTGTGTTGAAATTAGCCCGATCTGGGCGTGCGTTTAACGAGGATTTTTTTATTTTTTGCGTGGTTTTGATTCGCCGAAATTGACAGATGTTATACCTGCCGCGCTCCTGATCATTAGTTAACCACAGGGAGAATTAATTTTAATTCTTAGCAGCGGCGGTCGCATTGGTTGTGCAGCAGTCCACTGCACAACCACTAATTAACCAACTAATTAACTTCTGCACCTTTATTTCCTCAAATAAACTGCTGGCTCCTCTTTTTAGACGATAAACAGATTAACACAACATTGACAACTCTGTAGTTTTCTCTGTTCTGTACTGCAAACTGGAATTAAAGGCGCCATTTCTACCAAAGGTCTTGACAGACTGGCGACCTGTCTAGGGTGGACCCCGCACCAGCACCTCCCGACCCCACTAAGGGACAGGGTGTACAGAAAATGGAAGGATGGATGGATTTCTACCAAAGGTTGATAATGCGTTTTTGAACCAGATGCTTCAAAGCGCCCTGTCCATAATTCTTCAACACACTGTCAGCTCCCTCTGTCAGTCAACCTATATAAATTCATTTTTGACCATTATTGCAAGTTTGACAAAATAAAACATATCAAACTTTGCACATGTGTGGCTTAGTGAATTGTTTTTAATCAAACTGAAATATTTGATTTTCTAGTGTGATGCAGACACTAAATATGCTAAGGGTTGAAGCCCTTGAAAGACACCTCCCTTTGCTTAATAAAAGACTCCAGTCATTTTGTTTGGTGATATGCTCACATCTTATGAACAAATGCATTATGTAAATTTTAAATGCATTATTTTTGCAAGACACATTTATAAAGCAATAAAGTAAAAGATTAAATAGCCTTTTTTTAAAGTAGCATACTTAAGATATGTTTCTGTTGAATACGAATCTCAGATTTCCGACATGTGTCCCCCCCAATAGTAAACATATTCCTACGCCCTTGGTCTGTTCCTGTTTGGATCGGAACCCCTGGTTGGGCTACAGACTCCTTTATCTCGGAACTGTCCAGATCTGGACTGTTTCTTTGACCTGGATCGGTCTCCTGCCTGCTCACTGGGGTTGCTGCATTGAATAGAAGGTATGAACCAAAATATTTCTCATAAAATGATCTGGACAATCTGGACAATTAACTAACATTTTTTAAATCTATTTAGGATACTAAAAGAAAAAAAAAAAACATTTCAGCTTGTTTTGTGCCTACATACCACTCTCCCAGTCTCCTGCCCCACATTTAAGAAGGTAAAAGGCAACATTTATATTACAATGCTAACTGAATATTAAACAATCTGATTTTTAGAGAGTTAAACGGTACTTACAAACAATTATATTTCCTTTAAGGGGTAAATCTTAAGAAAGTTTTAGTGTGCGGCCAAGCTTAACCTTTCCATCATTTGAAGTTATTTAGAAATTGATGTAAAAACTGTTTGGATCTTCTGAAGTGAGCTTCTGTGAAGTTATCAGTAAAGATTCCCCTAACTGTAGAAGGGTGATGTCAACTTGGAATAACTTTGTTGAAAAGTGAAGAAAACCACAGTCAGAAAATTAGAACTAATAATTTTTTTTAGCACCGGAGGTCTGTATCTAACGGTAAACTGACTAGGTTTTCTAAGGTTAAAGTAATTGATTAATTTTTTTTTTTCAGAGTTTATACTGCATTACACAAGAATATGACAAAGGTTTAAAAATGTAATGGTATAAATATACCTGGCTCATATTAACAGGGTGAGGCTCTTAATTAAAAACGTATTTTTTTCAAACCACAGTAAACATTCAGGTGCTGTTGTTGTGTGCACGCTCCCCTAAACTCTTAACATTTATCTTATTTACTCAGGCACATCTTATAGGAGAAGGGAATTTCATAGCACCTTTCTTTCGGGGCAGAATAAAAGAGGAGGGGATGAATTTTGCTCTAGCTCACAGAAGGCAAGGAAAGCCCTAGAAATGTTGCCAAGTCGATTGCAGAGCTAACACAGATTGACAGATAAACACACATGCAGTCCTGCTGCTCCGAGGGGAAATTTGGAGTCTCTAATCCACCTGATTCAATCTCTGTGGGTTTAGAGAAGATGGCGAATTAGTAGAGACCAATTTTGATAGAGGAAGAACATTACAGGTAGACAGTTCAGATTTATATGTCAGTCTCTAAATCTTTTGACTCCCATACATTTGAGTTTTATTTGATAGTTCCAAAAGACCTCTCAAAGCCAGTTTTTTAATTTTTAGAAACAGTGTCAGTTCTAGAGCAAATTTATCAGGGGGTCAGGGTGGGGCCAGTGTTTTTGCATAGGGGCTTAAAAAACAACGACAACAAAAACAAGGCAATAGTTCAATATTTGCCATTTTAGGTGAGACACAGAGTCAAAGAATCAATTGTGAATCTGAAGACCCCAGGTATAGCAGATAAAAAGTAGGGATACACTGATTTATTGGCTATGATTTTTTTATTTTATTTTGGGAGATCTGTCATTTGCTGATGTTTAGAAGCCATTGCTCTAATAATTTCATTCATACTCTGTAAAGCAATATCTTGTGATGTTGAAATAAGTTTTTATTGTGTTTTTTATATTTATAATTCAATAATACCAATGCTAAAAGAGTAGCACCTTTATTTTGAAAGCATTGTTGAAATTAAACTGTAACAGAAAACAAAAAACAAAAAATAGGAATAGATCGAAGTTACCAAAGGAATATATTTCTCTAATTATGGATGATAACTTTAAATTTCAGTAGGTAAATGAGACAATTTACCAATGGAATGAGTATGTTTACTCTGAAAATAAGGTTATTAGATAATATGTGCTTGAAATAAGACAATGTAGCTGTGTTTTCTAATTTTAATTATAAAATGTCTTGTTCGATTCGTCTCTTTTACTTCCTCAATCCAAGAAAAAATGCACTTATTTTAAGAAAAAAATAACTTATCTTGATTTAGATCTTTTTCAGTGTAAGAGCCATGACTTCTGCATATCATTCTGGGATTTTATCAATTATTATTTCTTTGTAAGCCTATATAATAAGAAATATATTTAATATTCAATTTTTAAAGGGACTAAAGGGATTAAAGGGGCCAGTAACTGATTCTAACAGGGCTCTGGCCCCTGCTGGCCCCTATCTAGAACTGCGGTCGAGTCCTGGGTGAATCTGTGCCTGTCCACATCCATTCCCCTTGCTGAATTATAACCAGTTCACCTGCGGAAAATTCATTCTGCAAAAGGCTACATTTGTTTAATGTAGCTCACCCGAAATATTACACGCAGCAAAAGTAATTTTTAAACAGATGTCTTTATTTAACAAGTATTTTATATTAGCATTCACTTGTTTAACCTATAAAGGTAAATATCACATTTTGGATTGATGATAAAAACCAATTATTATGTTGCAAACTAGAAAACCACTTTAAATATCTGAATATTAGGCTCTAACTTAATATTACAAGCTGAATTATTTTATCCCTCTCTTTAATCCTTTCATTTACTAAAGGAACATAAAGTGTCAGAAATTTTATGAAATATTTAATTTCGTCAAATTTGCTGCATATCATCTTGAATTTTTTTTAAATAGCATTTAAAAAAATGACTCAATTGTAGACTAAAAAGAGGACAACGAATGGAACTACAAATCAGCTCTCCTACCAGTACCAGTTTTCTTACATTCAGAACCCAAAGGTCCACTGTTCTATACGGAGGTACTATTATCATTAGTTAAGCACATCTTGCATTGGTCTAAATAATCCACCTGTACTTCCTTATTTGTAATGTAAACATGTGAACAATACACAAATATGATGCATAATTATTAAAATGCATAGACTTGACTCTTATTCGACTTCTTGGTAATACTGCTGCTCTTCAGGGACATTCAGCAAAGCTATTCTTTTTACTGGTGCTTGACCTCTCTATGAAATAATACAATAATTGCAAAAAGGCATTTGTGGTCGCATAAATGATAACAGGTAGTTTCTCAAAAGTGGGGAAAAAAAACTCTATTAGAGGAAGTAAAAAGACTTACAGTATGATTGTTTGTTTTGACAGCCTCTTCTATTGTCACAGAGCAGCCCAAAAATATTTTAATAGGATCCCCAAAAAGAATGTGTATTACAAGCACGTTCTTGCACACAGACACAACCTCCACACAAACATAGTGTGTTGTAATTCTCTGAATAATAAATGTGTGTTGGAGTGCTTAAAAAGAACAGGGACACAAGGACAAAAGGAAGCAACACCCTTGTCATTATCTCTCCCACATTCTGTCAGCAAACACTAAATATTGAGGCAAGAGGAAGAAAAACAGGCAACTAAAACAGACAGAAGAGGAGAAACAGCAGCTCTGGCAGAACTGTTCTGCTCACTTTCCAGAAGCTGCATCTGTGAGGTTCCAAGAAAACCCAACAGCTAGTTTTGGATGCCCTAGCAATGAATGTTTTAATGTAAACAATAAGTAACTCAGTTTACCTTATAGATCTAAAACCTTAGAATCACCTTTAGAAATCATATAGCAGGTTTATTCTGCAAAATGTTGGAAGATTTTTTGATGTTAAAAGAATATAAGCGTTGAAAACTCTCAATGCAGGTGATCAGGTCCCTCTCGTCCTCATTTTGTATAAATCACAACAACTCAAATTGCACAAGCTTCACAGTTGATGATTCAAACACTATTTTTCAGTGAGTGAACCATCTTCAAGTTTTTTGGGGGGTTGATATTTACATAAAAGGTGATAATTGTTTTCACAGGAAGCTGTCTTTGAAGGCGACGCAGATTTCTATTCCTTCCTTTGTGAAACTTGTAGCGAGTCCATCACATGAAAATATTTCAAGGCAGAGTAATTGATAATAATAAATGGTGTAAAAATCTGAATTGCCTTGTTTTCCTTCTACATTTTGTATTATTGGTGTAAGACACAAGCAGTTCTTTTTTTGTGCATTTCCTGAAAAATGGTTATCCAAGTGACAATAACAATGAATTGTTCTATATTATTGTTCTTTTACAAAAGGTTATAAGAATGAATGGGAATTTTCAGTCAGGCATTGATTTTGGGGAATGTTGCTGCTTTGAGTCTGTGAAAATTTCCAATCATCCTCTTTCATTGTAAGGGTTATGGTGGGGCTATTGCTTATCCATCATTGGCTAAATCCTGGACAGGCCACCAGTCCATGGCAGTGCAACATAACGACATCCAGGTCAAGAAACCATGTGCACACATAGTGATAACTAAAGGCAATGTAATGATGTTTTTAGACTGGAGGAGCAGAAACCCCATTAAGAAGACAGGCCTGCATGAGGGCAATATATGCACTGAATGGAGAAGGACCCTTTTTTATTTTTGGGAAATTTCTTACTTCTACTCCTTACATTTTTTTTCACAACTATCTCTACTTTCTACTACTATAATTTCCATCCAGATATTTAAATTCATTTTGGTTGCACTCAGTACGTCACCAACTTGTTGTTCGCCACATACCAAAATAAATGTTTTTTTCAAGATGATGAAAAGTTAAATCTGACACTGTTGCAATCAGTTATAAAACTAAGAAAATTAAGTATAAGGAAGTTATCATCCATAATATAGAATATAGAAATATATCCCTTTATGTAGTGCAGTAACCAATATAAGGATTAAAGCTTCTGTCCTTAACATTTTTTCCTGGATTAATTTTACTTTTGTACTTTAAGTAGTTTTAAAAAAAAGGCACTATTATACTTTTACTTAAGTAAAAAGCTTATTGTGACACATCCATTGCAGAATGAGATATTTTTTTTTATTTATTTCTATGACATGAAATGATTTACATGTCCCTTTTTCACTTTTTCCCTCTCACAACGATCATTTATAGTGCTCTGCCAAACCAGTGAATTTGCTAGCCAGGGGTGGGTCCCCTGAGTCTTATTTATATATTTGTTTTGTTAATATAGATAGAAGATAATATTTATTTATTTCTTAAGTAATTAATCTTTTGTCATTTCCAAATATTTTCCATGGTGTGGCCAAGTTAAATATCTGTCACTTTTTTCTCTATGAGGAAACATCATAAAACTGGAATCCTGCTCCTCCTCTAGGTTTCAATGTGCCCCCCTAGTTTTGCTAGTGGCCCCATATGGATACTCATTTGAAATCCTTCTAGAGGCATCTGGCTTAAACCCTACAAACCCAGCAAAAGCTGCTCCATCTCCCAACATAGTTCAAATGAGCAGACAAAGGCAATCAAACATACACAGCACACAGATACTAACAGGGTTTTGGCCTCTCTTTCCTCTCTCACTCAGTTTCATTCTCTCTGAAGTATCCTGTTGCATCAGTAGCAGGGTGCGCTGCTTTGAAAAGAAGCCAGGTACAACGAGACGGCAGTGAAGATGGAGACCGGCCTTCAAAGGATGAAATGTTTGGACAGCTTTTGACAGCTCAAGCTTCTGCTTTGTTCTGCTATGAGCTAACGTTTGTGACATGAGTGAGGGGACAAGAACAAGTGAAAAGGATGCATGTGGATGTGCACTGCATGCCTGCGAGTCCTGCTCATCACCTGCTCCCAGTGGGCTGTCTGAGGTCATTTACTGATATAAGTGAACAAATATGTGTTTAAGCCCATGTATGGCATGTTTGTGCATAGGTGACAGGACAGGAAGCTTGTTGTTTGACCTGAACCCTTGATGTGCAGTTGATTCAGAAACAAGGAATAATAATAATAAAAAAAAAACAGTTTGTAGGTTAAAAATGAAAGAGAGATGTTTTCTAAAGGGAATTTAATGTATTCTGATTGTTAAGACAAATGTTAGGCATACATGTGATTGCTTATACTTTTGGACATTTTGGACTTTTCGACATAAAACAGTTTCTAAACTTAGCAGCATGAGCATTATATCAGACATTTTTTAAAGTAATGAGAATTACTCATGTTGTCCTTGCTTTGTGAACAGTTTATCATGTAACATTACAATGGAAAAACGATCGCGAAATAAGTGTAATTACCCTTAATTTGAGTAGGTAAATATGATAGTTAGCCAGTGGAATGAGTATTTTTACTCTTAAAATATAAATAAAGATAATTAGATAGCATGCACTTGAAATAAGAGAATTCAGTTGTGTTTTCTTATTTCAAATGTAAATTATCTTGTGCCATTGGCAAAATGTCTCTTTTACTTCCTCAATCCAATAAAAACGCACTTATTTTAAAAAGCATAACTCATCTTGATTTAGATTTTTTCCAGTGTAAGAGCCGTGACTTCTGCGTATCATTCTGGGATTTTATGCAGTAGACAGTATTGATTTCACATTGGGGTGGCTGTGGCTCTGCTGTCTGATTTTCTAGAGTTTGGTAGTTTGATTTCAGCTTTATAAATTGCAAATCAAAAACTTTACAACTAAAGTTTTAAAAGTGTATTTTTTACTGAGAAAGTTGTATTGAGAACCCATTATTCTGAAAGACATGGAATCAAATGTCACCAACCTATAGTTATGAAGTCTTAATGTAGCTGTTCTGTGAAGGCCTTAGAGGTTTCTTAAAGGACATTAGTGAACAAACAGATCATGGAGGGGTTAGGTTATGAAACTTTATTTTAAGTTTTGAACATCTCACAGAGCTCTGTTCAAGCCATGGTCATAACTAAGTCATTGCATTGAGAATAAGTAACTTTCCAGTTTATTTATAGCCATGTGAGGCCTCTGGATGAAAGTGCGTTACTCAGATAAGAATTTTCAACCACAATGTCCAACAAAAGACTGAAATGTACCGTATCACCTTAAACACGGCAACCAAAAGGTGGTGATTGCAGTTTTAGTTTGGGATGCTTTTATCATGCAGGGTTGACTGAGCTGAACGAATGAATGAATGAGCTCAACATAGTTTAACTTGGATGGGGGTTCACTATCTAGCAGGACTGCAACCCCACAGTTACAACTGAATTAAAAATGTATGTCCACAGACAGTCGACATCCTGTAGCTTCCTACATTCAAGCTATTTTATAGTCACCCCAAATCACAGCTGTTAATACATTAAAAGCTGAAAATTCTTTTTCTGTTTTCTTTTTAAATTAGTCTGTTGTGTTCAAACCAGTTAATATACTTCTTAATTCGGCAGACATTCCAGAATATGCTTGTTGCAGGGCTGCAGATGGTTGCCACCAAAATAGCATGATTACAGAGGAAAGCTGTGGTGTGATTTGGATGTAGATCACTTTGGGGGCCAATATAGCCGTACTGGTGATAAATAGATGGAAACAGCCTACAGTGTCCAGTTCAGAGGCCACACTCTTTGATCTGTGGTCCTAATGAGTTTTCAGAACACAGCCAAAGATGAGAAGACTGACTTTTTTTTAAGGAGACATGGGGTAAGAACTGCTGTAAGCAAGTCTAAGATGTTGCTTCAGCTAACATTAGTATTCCCCTAAGAATTCACAGCTACATTAGTAAAACCTGCCAAAGCAGCTCTCCAGATGCAAGGTCACTATCATCATTACTGTACCAACTAAGTTTTAGCCTACAAATACCCTAAAGGGATTGAAAGCATACATTTGTCGATGGTAAAAAACTTATTTTCTACTGTAAACAGATGGCTTAATACTGTCAATAATTCCTTTTGTAGGGATGGCACCTCCCTGCTCACCCCTGGGTGGATCTAGTAGTTGGATTTGTTGGAAAGGATTAAGTAGTAAACCACTAGTGGGCTGAGACATTGCCAGGGGAGAAATATTTGTTAAACTGCAAAGTGCTTGTGTACAGCACATTCTGTTAAAAGCAAAATCCCCGTGTGAGAATATGCAGCTGGATATGTAATCAAAAGGAATATTTAATGTCTCCCCCCCCCACTCGTTTGGATTCAGCATGCGGTGCACTTTGGAGTGCTCACACTCCTTTTACTGGTGACAGGCATGCATTAGCTCGCCACATATCAGCCTCATATCACTCGTATGAACCACACAACCACTGAGCTTGCAGTGATGAAGCAGCAAAAGAGACAGAGAAGGGGTGGAGACTCTTTATTTCTTTTCTTAAGCCATGCTTAAGAAATATAATTTAGCTAATTCTCGGCCAGGCAGTTACAGTTAACTGTACTTCTCGGCTACAGGGAAAGCAGGCTCATCTTTACTGATGATGAAAAAAAAAATAAAAAATAGGGATCCAGTCATCTCTACATGGAATTAACTGATCGTGCCTAATCATATCCAAGCCCCCTCAAAGGCTACATCCGAGGGACATCAAAGAGCCTATGACAGACAGACAGATTCAGAGTTAAAATTCAAATTAAAATAAAACCAAAAACAAAGGGCCCACCTTCCACCTTACAAGTGGAACCAAGTCCCCACCTTATAACGTGCATGGAACCATCCATCTTTTATCAAATCTTTTTTACCTATTTTTCTCTTTCTTCTTAGCCATCAAAAGGCTCACGCTCAGGCACAGCCGGACGTTTTTTTTTCTTCTTCTTTTTTTACATCATTAGAGCCAGTGGGTGTATTCGGAGACAGACTAATGACAGCTCTGGTTTTCTGCCTCAAAGAGAGGCACTGCTCATTTACACAAACAGATATATATTTATATATAGAGAGAGAGGTGGGAGATTTTTGCAACGATGGAGCTTTATCAAGTGTTTCCTTGCACAAAATTAAATAATGTTATGAATTAAATAAATGGTTCAAATTGTACAATTATGATTGTCCAGACATTATTATATACTCTGATAGGTTAGATTTAAAGAATAAACTGAATAATGGTATGAAGCTGGGTGTGTTGTATGGTTTGATGTGATGAGTTTATTCAATATTTCATACTTTTTGACATTACTATGAAAAATCTAGAATCTAACCAAACGTTTTATATATTAAGTTTAAATACATTTTAACAATAAAACAGGTTAAACAGGGAAAATATTTCTTTGTTAGTTCAGTCAAAGGATTCTAATAATTATGTCGTTGAAAGAGTCGAGAGGACCAATTTTTATTTTTCTGGCTTAGCCCATAAGTTTTTTAAATGATTATTTTTTTAAGACATTCAGGCGTTTTAAAGAGATCATTATTCTGTGTATTATAAAAGGTTCTCAGACCTAAAAATAGAAACAAGGTAGCAATGTCATGTTGTCATCATGTCAAAAAGAAAGAAAGAAAGCAGTAAACATAGCAGCACTGACAATCTTTAACATCTATACAATCTGAGAATAACTACATCTAGTATTTTTTATGGAACAACTCAGTTCCAGTCCCTGTTAAAGTCTCAGTAAAAAGTTAAACCGACATTATAATTTATATATATATTTTTTAAATATTGCCCAAAGAACCACTTGCTATTTAGAGTTTGGTTACCCCAAAAAGACCCTCTTTGCTGCAGTTTTCAAACTGTTTCAACTGGAGATTATTCTTATACTCGACTGCTTTTATGTCTAAAGTGTGTAATTGCATGATACTTTTGATTTTTGAAGGGTTCATTTGCAAAAACAGATAACCCCGTTTTTATGCATTTTCAAAAAACATACTTTTTATTAGCAGCACCATGCAAAGAGAAAATTGCATGCCTCAGCACAGAGATGGGGGATCTAGATTCAACAAGTTCTCTTTGTCATGTATCTGTTCTACCCAGCCACTGAACCAGGTGAGTCCAATCTGGTTTAACCTGTGCAGATTGGACTCACCTGGTCAGAACAAATACATGGCATAGAGATGACGTGATAACTCAGCATCAGTAGGGTTTTTTTCTTCACAGGAAAAAAAACATAAAATTAGAGAGCAGATTTTTCATCTATTCTATTGTGATTATACAAAGGATAAAGATTTGAAATTGCAGTTTAAAGGGGCGATCAATATTGTGGACGGTGATATATTTCCCACTTTGCCTCAAGAAAGTTAAACAACTTAAAATAAAGTCCTCCAAAGCTTTTTTATTCTGCCATTGTCTTTAACAATCTTTCTCCCAATTCATTTTCCTTTCTTCCGCTTGACTCCGTTCCCTGTCCTAATTCCCATACAGTTTGCATGCCAACACAGAGGCCCTCCATAAGAGCAAAAGGGAACACTACTGCCATAAATCAGCACATATTGTTACCTCAATCCCTGCTATGCAGCATTTCAGCTCTTTACCTCACTTTTGATCTCAAAGATGTTTGTTGACCCAAAATAACAACCTGTTTCAGCAGCCCCATCAAGACCATCCCAGTGGACAGCCATGCAGGTGCAGACACCGTAAACCACGCATGTGCGCTGACCTGGCCTGTTATAGAATATTAACAACCAAATGCAGTGGCCCCAATTTCCTATGCCAGCTCCAGTTATTGAATAAAAACACGAGGCAAATACTTCATAACCCCCCCCACCTTCACCCAAGCAAACCTCTGCATTTGCAGCAGCCCTGGGCGATACAGATTAGATCATAATATGGATTGATCCCTACTCGCGCTCCCTCCCACCTCTCATTCTTATACACAAATGATGTGTGTGTGTGCGGATGTCTCGTGATTTGTGTAAAATTTGTGAGCTGCATTCACAAAATACCCCCTCTTGTTACCGTTACCTCCACAGCTTTCTGTTTGGGTCCCCTCCCCATTTATTATTTTTGTATTCTGGGCCTTTCTGTAAGATTAATTCCTCTCTTCCCATCTTTGGGCTGTCAGCTCAGGGTATAGAGTCATTTTTTAAAAGGCTGCTGTTCCTGGGGACGGGAGACTGATTGAGTCGTGGCCTTTTTCTGAGTGGGTAAAGAACAGGATTAATGCGGAACTCTTGAAACCAACAAGTTGGAAGGAAGAAAATACACATGCCGAGAAAATGTCCTCTGGGAGAGAGTTAAATAACGAAGGTCTATAAATGAAGGAATTATGCAATGTATTATTAATTTTTCATGGGAATACGAGTGCATGGAAATAACAATGCAACCTTTTAAAATGAATAAATGATCATTAGACTGCTGTGACTTTATGGAGTGCTGAAGGTGCAAAATGTAACTGGGCTGCTTACCTGTGCAATTGACTTTTCACTAAACTCTCTCTGTGAACAGCGATTGTCCCATTGTGCCTGAGGGTTGCTTTTAAAACTCCCTGCATGCTAAAGTGCTTCTCATCAGGGACCGCTGAGAGCAGTGGTGTCACATGTTTAAAATATTAAGCAATGCAATTTTTTTGTGTCCTGATGTAATTGACATCATTTAGTACATGGCAAAAAATATTCATATTCCTTAAATCATTTCTTCACATTTTAAACCAAAACACTCTTATCTTATTGCGAAAAAAGAGTGATAGAGCAAGACAAAATGGTGCACTCATTCCCATGGTGGCGGCAACATCATGCTGAGGGGTTGCTTTTCACCAACAGGGCGTCATGGAAGTAAGATCAGGGTGAATGTATGTGTTGAAATGATCAGGCCTTGGCTGGCCTTCTGTAATATTCTCAGTTGGCTGATGCCCATTTTTTAGACTGAACCTAGGCTGTCATGAAATCAAGATAGCATTTGTCATTATTGTTTAATTTATATTTTCATTATAATTTAATTTATTTTTTATCCTGTTTAACCAATATAGCTCTGGACTGATCCCAAAGCTAGATGATAGCCTAAAAGATTTGCTTTCGCAAGCAGACCATTATTAGAATTGGGCACCTTTCCACACTGATCTGGCAGGCCAGGCTACACTGAAGTGCTTCACCTCTGGCTTAAGTGTCCTTACTGATTTCCCCGATTAGGATTGACCCTAAGCATTGCTTAGCCTGAATAACTGGTTACTTTTTTGAGGCTGTTTTGTTCATTTTCCTGCTCTTGAGAATCCAACCTAACACCTTGTGATGGTAATGTTTGGATATATACGTATCTGTTTATCAAAGCACATAAAACAGCCATCTTTAAGCTTATCCTTTCCTTATGATGAGAGACATTAACCTCAGCTGATGGTGAACATCCTATTCATTTATTCCACAAAGGATCTGATCAGCTTCTTTTTAATAGGCTGTTTTTTTTAAGGAATATTCCATGAAGATTACCTTTTTACAAAGTTTTCTATATTATTTTTGATTTTATTTTAATGATGACAGTGTTCTTTTTGTTGGATAGATTTATCATGTTTATCTTTTTTTTAGGAAACCTCCTTATTTGCTTGAAAAAATATCTTTACATTTGTATTTTTCTTTGCATGAGCAGAAAATGATCCAAATTGAGGAGTTACCTACTGTATCTGTATCAATATCCCCATAAAGGTTATTGTAAAAGGGCAGGCTAAATAATTTAATTAATATAATTAGCTCATTAATTGCTGTGAAAGCAGGGGGTGAAATATTTTCTTTTTTAATTAGAATAATTACCTCCTTTCATCAATGTTTTCCATCTAACCCAACATTTTGCATGAAAGACGAAATGTGTTTAAGAATGCAGTAACTGAATGGGTTCCTTCCTATGTCATCACTAACTTTAAGGTCCACTAGACACAGTGATACTCAGCTTCTATGAAGTATGCTGAAGAAAAAGTGGGATCAAACCACTTTTATTACCCAAATTCTAATTTTCAGGGACAATTAGAAATAATCTGGATATTTTCAAAGATCACAGAATGATTATATTTTATCTAATACTTGTGATTTCTTTAGTTGTATGATTATCATTTACATCAGTTGGTCCCATCAGTCCCATCAACACCTAGAATGAGAGAGATTCTAGGTTAGCGAAGAGAGAGGCAAAAGTGGATCTCTACAGTATCACCCTCAGAAGAATCCAATATGTAAAGCTAAAGATATAGCAATTTATATCTGTATTTTAGGAAAACAGAACCGATAGTAACATTTAGACTAAGGGTTAAATGCACAGAGGCTACATTTTTTTATTAAAAGCTGTGGTAGGGGGCAGCGTTTCCCCAATAAACTGAAGATCTAAAACATTCCTGCTTAGAATTACTGTCTGGTGTGTAAATAAAGCTTTTATACAAATGCATATTTTGATCTGTTTTTACACTGCATTGAGTCTCTGTTAATCAAATCAAAACACATATTCTAGTCTGAGAACATGTTTCATACTGTAAGACTATTGAGGATCCACTTCTTCCTTCAATTTCATTGTAAATTGCTGTGTAAACAACCACCCTTTGCAAAAATGGCCACATGCTAGGTTACAGTTTGTGTAGCTTCCAAGAATGGGATGACAGAAGTCTACTAACTACAACAGGTGTTTGTCAGTCTGGAAAATCTCAGACTTTGGTCTAAAACAGACGGAACCAATAACAGCACAGTACCCATAATGCAACTCCACCATTCTGTAACCATAACAGTCAAGATTGTAGCCTCACAGGAGCAATGTTAAATTAAGCCCTTTATTATATCGCAAATGAGCTGGATATATCCTGACAACATTGACAATTGGTGGCTCTAAAAGCGTTTCCTCTTGAAAATAAGTTTTGGCATCACATCTGTAGTTATTTGATTGGTTGTAACCATTGTAAGTCCAAACCCAGTCCCGCTTTTGAAATCTGGCTTTACCCGCTCCTTCCCAGACTGATGTATGCCGTGTACATGGAGTAAGTGAGTCTGTCTGGTTAGGCCAGTCTGCCTTTATATCTTTCCAATTTTTAAAATACTTTTTAGCTTCATCCTCCTGTTTGAATCACAAATTATTTTTAATTAAGATTCCAAGAGAGTTGTTTACCAAAGGTAAGAAATATAATGTAAAAAAAAAGAAAGAAAAAAAGCAGATTGCTGCATAAAACCAGTAATCCATTATTCATCCAAAAATTGACATCTATCTTACAACAGTCCATTGTTGCTGTTATTAGCTAGAAGGTTTCAAGTAGTAAATATTGACTCTTCACATGAACTTGATATATGTTTCTAATAAAAGCCAGTAAAACCTATTGACAAGGGGTTTAACTACTGTTCAATATATTTTCAGCTAAAGGGTTCGGAACTAAAAAACAAAAGCCAGCTGCTTTGTGGCATGACTGACAATAACCGTACACTTTCAACCAGGAGAAAAGCTTTAGTTTTTTAATACAATATTTAGAGAATCTAATATTAACTGCCAGAATAAACAAACTAAATGTTCTCATTATGTAGTGATCAGTTATTAAAATTAAATACACTCTTCCATACGTTTTTTTTCATAATATACCATTTTCCTTATTTTCTTATGATATTTTTGACTGTTTATCATTAACTTTGAATATTTTAGTTTTTTTTTTCACGTGTTCTCTCTCTGAATTTTAGGCTTACAATACAGAGAAGCTGTTTGCAGAGGCAGATTTGTTCTACAAAAAAGTTTCTTAAGATGAAGTCCTAACAATGTGACTCTAGAAATCTAGATTACATCCATTTATATCACCTCCACCATTTGGATTATTTTTGTATTAGTGCATGGGTGTGTGTGTGCGAGCATATGTGAAGAAATGTGTGTTTGCATTGAGCGGCCCCAGGCAGACAGATACAAGCCCCCTCAATCCCACCCGGTCACCGACCCCCTAGGAGAGGGGTGATAAACAAATATTTCTATTAGGCTGCTTTGTCATCATCAAATCTTTAATGCAGCTGTTAACATAAAACTGGATTTCATCATTTTATTTACAAACACTACACTGATTTGTTATTACAACTTTAATTAGATTAATTTTACGGTATTAGGCACTTTGTTTACTTTGAAAGAAATTATGCCTCTACTTTATGATACTATATCTTTTTGAGCTATTGAGGGCCGGATGAATAGCTTTGACAGGCTGGATTTGATCTGTAAGCCTGTCCAAGGAAGTCAAGATGGAGGGATGCCTTCCATTTATCAGGAGGGAAAAATTCTGTGTGTTTACTCAATTTAAATTTGGACTGGATTGTAGATTTTACCTGTTGATATTCAGATAATCTATTTCTCTCCATGCCATAATGTGTCATTATTCAGTACTGCTAAATTGTTTAATGCCCTTATTGTACTGAAACTTTTTTTTTCCACACAAGGCCACTCTATCTCTCCTGGAAAGCTCATTTGCATTCACCAAGGACTTTCTTGAGCTCTGATGTTTTCAGCTGAGGGAGTGGATCAGAGCTTGGACCTGCACTTTCTCATGAACTCCTCCCAACACTTTGTCCGCTTCTCTCCTCTACCCTTCCTTTGCCCACTTAGAGCTGAATAGCTGATTAAGCACAGATTGATTAGCACTGCCTTATTAGCATCCTGTTTGTGATGACCCCCCCACCACCCCAATCAACCATTTCCAAGCACCTTCACACACCCAACCACACACACATACCCACTCAAAGGCAGGCTACCTCTTTCACTGAAACCCTTCTCTGCTTTGACTCAAATGGATTAACAAGCACAATATTTCTGCCAGGGACAGGAAATCACTGAACACTTGTCAGGGAGCCGGAGATCGATTGAATTCACATCACTGAACCCCCCCACAGCCCACACCCCCTGCGCTGCCCTTTCCACTGCATGCATCCCCTAACTCAACCCAAACATTCGTGTCACCCATCTTTCCACACCATCTTTATTCTATTTCACCCCTCAAATCCTCACATGAGCATCCAGTGCTTAAACTTCAATTTGCATTTCTTTGCATATCCAATCAAGCAGATGTTGCCCTCCAACATGACCTCACCTCACCGATTCAGACACACGGACACCTGAACACCCACACACACTCTTTCCTACACAAATATAAACCCGAAGACTGTCTCCCACACTTGCCAAATCTACAGTCTGTTTGCAGTTCTCCCTCCATCTTCTCATCATCTTGTTCCCTGCTGAGTTCAGACCATCATAGCAAGTCCACACCAAAGCACCATGGTGTGCCTTCAAGGTTAACTAAATACATTAAAAGCTTTTTTTCCCCTCTCTGACTCTCAGCTTATGCAAAGCACTATTTTGCAGGTTTAAACTTACTAACACAGAGTCTAAATCTTTTAACACTTGTTGAGAAAAATCAACTTATTCCCAAATGAAACCCGCATTTAGTTCACAAAGTAATGTAAAATGAAACCATCACCCTGGAACTGAGTCAACATGCACTAAAATATGTGTATTCGGGTAGCTGTCCAACTATGACACATTTTTTGGTAAAATACAGGACGTAGAAAATAAACGTGTTGCTGATTTCTCCATTTGGCCATCTGTTGCTGGAATAGCGCACAGCAAGGGATGAGAAGAGAGGAGGCTGCTATGACAATTGAGCTTAATGCGTTTTTGTACCTGTTCTCAGCAGGCTTACTGGGGAATAAGGACATGTCAGTGATCTTGGCCGCAGATAATAGCTTGAAAGGTGAGAAATGTTAGATTGAGAAAAAAATATATATACGTTACATTTCCCATTTTACCACATCAAAACCAATAACTGCAATGCATTTTAGTTTGATTTTATGCATTATAATCAGTAAAAAACAAAATTGTCTATAAGTGATGTAAAAAGGAAAATGTTACATTTTTTAAAAAAGTGTAAAAAAATCTGAAAAGTGTGGCATGCATTTTTACTGCAGGTCTTTTAGAGTTCCTTTCCACCAACTTTGCATTGTAGATATTAATATGCAGATAATATAACATTTTTGCCTTTTTTTTAACTAGATGAAGTTTAGGTTGGATAAGAGGTGTCTTAAAAAGAAATGGTTCAAGCTTTTGCTGCAGAATTCTCCAAAACTTTCTCTCCGATCTGTTTGCATTATTTTTGCTTTTTCTTACTGCTTGTTTAGTAGGGTTCCACTATTGATCCTCTGAATTATACTAATCTATGCATATACTGAGAGTAAATTACTAGCGAGCCCCGATCGAGCACTAAAATGGTGGTATCGGCAAATACCAACAAATAGGGCACAGATACCATTTTAAGAGCCAAAAGTTTATTCAACTATTGTCACCCATACCAGGTAGGCAATAAAAAAGTTCTACTGGATTCACTTTGTAATAGTTTTTTTCCTGCTTCACAAAGGTAGGCAGCAGCTTGACAAAGCCATGATAGCAATTATTTTATTTTTAAGTAGTATGCAGTTCTTCAATTCAATGCAATCAATTTCAAACAGATGGTATCTGTATCAGCCAATACTGCAAAGCCAGGTATCTGGAAACAGTATCAGGGCCAAAAAAGGGCATCTGCACAACACTATAAACTACACACAGCTGGGCTTTATTGGTCAAGTTACTTCTCAATTCAATTGTTGTGCCAGATTTTATTCAGGGGTATGAGAATAGAGGGGCTTAGTATAAATGCATGTCACATTTTTGCTGTTCTGTCACATAAAATCCTATTTAAGTACCTTATGACTGATGTAACAACAAAAAATTCATACTTTTTAAAAGCGATTCTAAAATATGTACTAAAAGGCAATGAAGCCACAAATAAATTACAGCCCTCCACAGACAAAAGGTGTTGCATTTTTCTTCTCAAATGAAAATGCTTTGTTATTCATGGAGGTTTCTTTGCTGCTAGCTGTGAGCTACGTGGAGTGTGACAAATAACCCAGGAGTTCTGGAGCCTGTAAGTATTCCAACAATGCCATATTACTGTATTAATATTTAAAGTCTAATGTTTCCTTAACTGGCCTTCAGACAGCAAGCTAAAAAGGTTGTCTTTACTGTAAAAGCCTGCTGTTCAGTGTCATACATGTTCAATGTTCAATGGAAGAAAAACTGATTCATGAGGATCGAATTTTATTGTTGCTTGAAGAATTTCTGATTCTAAATGTTATGGCTCACATTGAGGTTTTTGAAAAAGAAGAAAAAAAAATCTTTTCCACATTCTTGATATTACCTGGAACACTGTTAGACTAGATTTGGAGAAATTAAAGGTGTTTTAAATTTTTCCACAGGGTTTTCATCCCTTTGGGGTTTCAGTCTGGATCAGAGCCGATCATCCAAGCAGGAAGTCAATTCATGGAAAGTAAAGTCTATATGTGCAGACTTGGAATTGCATATTCTGGAATTTTTTTTATTCACATAGCTAATTAATTGCCATGATAAATTAGAGCATTGAATTTGAAAAAAACTGGAAAAAATTAATTTTTTTATTTACTTTTTTCACTTACCTATGATAGATCCAAAGAAAACTGTTGTGATTCATCCCAATCTGGACTTTTTTCTTTCCTTTTAAGTTTTCTTTTTGTCTTCTCAGTTATGCTTTATTCAATTTTATTCTATATTTGTTAAAATTTATGTTATTTTTTAATTCATTTTACTCTCATTTGCTTCTCTGCTTTAGTCTCTGCTTTTGGGTCCTTTGCTATCATCCACCAAACCTGACAAAAGCAAGTTAAGTTACAACAAGAAAGGTTTCAATCTCTTGCCACATTTCAAGTCTCAAACATAAAGATCTAAAAACAAATGTTGTGAAGAATCAACAAGTGAGACACAATCATGAAGTGGAACAAAATGTATTGTTATTACATGTTGAAAATTCTTTTAACAAATAAAAAAATTGACAAAAAAATAAAAAAGACTGAAATTTTTGTCCATTGTCCCAGTAAAACAGCTGGAGCTCACTGAGGTTGGATGGAGAGCATTTGTGAACAGAAGTTTTCAGTTCTGTCCACAGATTCTCGATTGGATTCAGGTGTGGGCTTTGACTTGGCCATTTTAACACCTGGATAAGTTTATTTTTGATCCATTCCATTGTAAAATTTACTTTTACAATGGAAGCATTGTAAAAGTAAATTTTACAATGTCGTTTTGGATCATTTTCTTGTTGGAAGATAAGTCTCCATCCCAGTCTCAGGTCTTTTGCAGACTCCAACAGGTTTTTTTTTTCCAGAATGTTCCTGTATTTGGCTCCATACATCTTCCCATCAATTTTAATAATCTTCCCTGTCCCCGCAAAAAAAAAGCAGGCCCAAATTATGATGCTGCCACCACCATGTGTGACAGCGGGCATGGTGTGTTCAGGGTTATGAGCCGTGTTGCTTTTACACCAGACATACATTTTGCATTGGTGCCAAATGTTTGATTTTTGATATTTGACACCAGGTGGTTTGTGGCAAACTTTGAACAAGACTTTTTAAGGCTTTCTTTAGGAAATGTCTTTCTTCCATCAAACCACATTTTTTCAGTACATAACTGATTATTGTCCAATGGACAGAGTCTCCCACCTCAGCTGTAGATCTCTGCAGTTCTTCCAGAGTAATCATGGGCCTCTTGGCTGCTTCCCTGATCCGTCTTCTTGTTTGAGCTGAAAATTTAGAGGGACCGCCAGTTCTTTGTAGATTCTCAGTGCTCCTTCCATTTCAATATTTTCTCTTGCACATAGCTCCTTGGGATGTTTAAAGCTTGTGAAATATTTTTGTATCCAAATCAAGCTTTAAACTTTTCCACAACATAATCTCAGAACTTGTTCTTGATGCTCTCTGCGCTTTAAACAGACCTCTGAGACTATACAAAGTTGCATTCTACTTATCATCATCAATCTTTTAGGTCACTATTGGATCAGTCAGAGATCCTTACTGAACTTCTGGAGAGATGTTTGCTGCATTGAAAATAAAGGGACCAATTAATTCCATCCATCCATTTTCTGTCATGCTTATCCCAAGCGAGGTCGGGAGGGGTGCTGGTGCATACCTCCAGCTGTCTATGAGCAAGAGGTTGGGTACACCCTGGACAGGTCGCCAGTCCATCGCAGGGAAACACAGAGACAAACAGGACAAACAACCACTCACACGGAAAATTTAGAAAAAACAATTAACCTAACAGTAAGGTTTTTGAACTGTGGGAGGAAGCCGGAGTACCCAGGGAGAACCCTAGCATGCTCAGGGAGAACATGCAAACTCCATGCAGAATCGAACCTGGATCGCCTGGCTGCAAGGCAGCAGTGCTACTTACTGTGCCACAAATTTCTTTCAACTTCATGGTTCTGTCCCACTTCTTGATCTTTCGCAAATAAAATAATGCATATGTCTTTATGTTTGAACCTTTTACGTGGTAAAAGGTTGAAAAAATTCAATGAGGCTGAATACTTTCGCAAGGCAAGTTACTACAACCAGCCAGAGCAGAGCAGGTATAGAAACAAAGGATTTGGCTTTTCACAGCATTGAATACACTGGTGATCCAACATGGGGCACAAAGAAATAAAAACATCACAGGAAAAAGGAAGTTGAGGATGTGCAAAAAAAGCTTGACCATCAAGGAAAGGCTAAAACCAATGGACTGGAAAGTGAGTTCTCTGCAGTAGAGTATAAGGTGCAGAGAAGACCTTCCTATCCAGTTACAAACGATTCAGCATCCAGTGTTAATGTATCTTATAGAATGCAAAAAGACGAAAAAAACAACAACACATCTTGTATTCTCCTACTCTGACCTTGAGTCACCAACAGCTTTTTGATCCTCTTGGTAAAATCTTGTTTAAGTCATTATCGCTCTGAGCGCTGCCAGTGTGTCAGGGGCTTCATTAAAAGACTGATTAAGAAAACATTTATGATTTGCGAAATATTCTCTGGAGACATGCATCAGCCATGGTCGCACATCATTCTGCAACATGCGTTACACACCTTATGGCGGCTTGTTTTTCTGCTGTTTACAGCTAGGCTGCTTGGATGTTTTTCACCCGCTTCTGATCTCACCTTGGCCAAGAATCCATGGATGGTTTTGAGTGTTTCATGTGAAGGTTGTGACAAATAGGGTTCTCTGGAAACAATCTAACGTCATTGTGTGTTCCATCAACAGTTATAGTTGATTTTTCATTAAACACTAGTGGAAAGTAGTTGGATCCAGTCAAACCCTGAAGGCTAATTTTATAGGATGAGAGGAGGAATGCTGGGGAAGAGCTGCTGCTGTACTGTAACTGAACTCAAACTACAGATTAGCAGGGGGCAAGTCACTGACGTATGTGTGTAAATGAATGCTGGCGAACGTTTGCCAGTGTATATTTTTGAGTGCGTACATGTGTGTACAGGAACGTTCGCCATAGCTGCGATGGAAGGAACAGATGGGCGGGGGAAGTGGACTCCTGTGCCTGAGGAATACTGTGGCGTTCAGGATCAGAGTGCCGCCTACGTTCCACCCTGGGCCCCAGTTACCCACTACAGCACATGGAGACTATCCAGCACCAGCCCATCATGGACCAGCCCCCCACGCCATCTGTCTCCTAGGACAGACAACCCCCCACCACCGCCACCACCGCCGCCGCCACCTCCCCGTCCTTCTCAGAGCTGTGTCTTCGCCAGCCCTGCTCCTCTGCTACACCACCCCCAAGAAATGAGAGAGAGACAGAAAAAAGCTTAGTTACAATTGATGCTACATGTTGCTTTTTGGAACTCTGGGAAGACAGACGGAAGCGGGAGAAATGACTCAATTAGGAGAATAACAGCCAAGTGGATATAATAACATATATTAAGAAGATTAATCAAAGATTGATCTTTTTGATTTTAATGATTTCAGGGCGAAATAGACTTAAAATAAGTACAACCAAAACTCCTTAAAGAAAATCCAACAAAATAACTTTAAATACATCGACGATGCATGTTATGACCACAGGCTTTCGGGGCCCTGTTAAACTTCATAACATTAAAGGACCTATATATTGAAAAAAATACTTTTTTTAGTTTTCTATCTTATGATACTATTCTTTCATCAAAATACTGGACAAAGTGTCATTTCTCCTCTTCATGCAGGTCTGCTGAGTAGCATGCCCCCCATGTCCTGTGAAAATGAGCAGTAGGGAAAGTATCTACTTAAGAAGGCTGCCTTCAGGTGGCACCTACCTGTGCCGCTGTGTAAATAAACACCCACTTTCTCATTTCAGGGAGGAGAATATGAGACAGAACATGATGATTCTTGCTCAAACATTAAGACAAAATGACCCTTTTAGCAGCTAATCTGCACAGATTAACTTTTTTAGCTAAAGTCTTAGATGTGAAAATGTGTTTTTTTTTGTGATTGTGAGAGGTCAAACTTTGATCAGCCTTCAGAGGTAGCGTGATAGGTCAGAGTCATCAAATGAGTGATACCATGACTGGAGAGTTGGTTTCACTTTGAAGCAAAGTGTTTTTCTTCAGGTTTGGAGTAAAACAACCAAAGTTCATAACAACTTAATTCCCACATAGCTCTAAAGGTATCATTTCATCATATATATTTGCCAGTAGGCATAGAAATATAATATAATAAATAATAATGTGCAGAAAACAAACAAACAATGCCAATCTGCTTTGGTTTGGGTGCTCTGTCTTCGGGATGAACCAGATTTTGTCAGTGTTGTTGTTGGGACTAAAATGGCCTGGTATGTTATGTTTAGAGAAAATCCTCAGTTTCTCAGAAATTCCTGACCCCCATTAAACTACAATGTTTTGTTACTCTGTATTCTCCACTGTGTTAGATGAAGGGTTTATTTTCCCTATAGTTTTTTTTTTTTTTTTGGCAGACTTAACAAATGCCAGTGCAATGAGGATGGCTTGGATTCCTGCATTGGAGAATACAATACAACAACTACAGCGTGGCACAGCACAGGAGAGCAGCAGCTCTGGGCAAGATTCAGCTGTACTGTTCCTCCTCAAGAGTCAAGGACACACCTTTCATGACCAAAATCTTCTGATTTTGGACAGAGGACGGACAGATTTTAAGAGGGGTGAAAGAGAAAAGCCATCACTGAACACAGATTGTCATTATCAGTGTTGTTGTGCAGAGATTGCAGGAGCACACATTATGATTCAAATAGCCAAACATAAAACCCATTCAAAAAACAGACTACAGCGACTCAGCAGAATGACGGGGGGTCTTTAATTTGCATCCCACTTTTAATGTGCTTTGGAGGATGGGCCTCCAGATCTTAAAAAAAAAGCAGTGCTCCAACTACAGATTTCTTTAGTGCAAGCCCACAGAACTGTCAAAGACTCCTCGACAGGTGTCAAAGCGTTTTTCAGAAAAACTGTTTCTGTTTACCTGATATTTAGGCCTTTATTGTGGACCATAGTTATATAATTGAAAAACAAAATCTGTAACAAGATTAAAGCAGTATGACCCAAGATTCACTAAACAACTTCTAAGGTATCTGAGGGAAATATAGCATTTTACTGTACATGTTTGTAGTGTGGTGTAGGCCTATATTTTAATGATTATATATATCTGCTTAGGATAAGTAAAAGATTGATAGAATAGATAAGAAATATAGAAAACAACCCCCTAATATCAATGTAAAGCGAAAAGGCAGAAAATAAAGAAGAAAAGAAAAGGGACAAGATTGACCCCCTACACCCCATTTTAGCAGCCTACTTTATTATTTTTTTTACTCTAACTGTTTCTGGTGGGGAATTTTATCAGCAGCTAGGAGAGAAAAACTTTTGTTGTTAAACTTGATGTCCATTTTTTAAATATAGATATGTAGAAATATATTAAGTATTGCTGTTTATTCTTTTCTCCTTGACAAGTAATTATTTTCATCTCTGAGTTGGAAATGTAGCCAAATCTAATCTAAGAAATACACTCACCTTACCTCTAGTAGTTCGGGGGGGCATATATATTGGATCTGGGGCCATAAGCAGAAATTTAAGGGCAGATCCAGTTCCTGAGATCGGAGCAAGAGAAATACCTTAAGAGTACCGTAAGTATTGCTGATTTACTTACAATTTATGTGTTAACATGATACAATGCCAACTTTTTTTTCCCACAAAAATAATAACATGTAAATATTTCAACTTAAAAAGCGTGGATATTTCTAAACACAAAGTATTAACACGGTTCACTGTTTAGTACTAATTTCAGTCCACAGTAAAATTCAAGACAAATTCACTAGCATTATTATTTGGTAAAAAAATTGGTTAAGTGGACCTTGAGGTAAACAAGCTATTCTTGCCTTTAAACTTTTTAAATTTAAAATGTGCAGTATTATCATTTATTTATTAATGTGTTAATTTTGTGTTTGTTGATATACCGATATCTTTTTTACACAACCGGGCATACAAGATATAGGAAAATATGTCGGTACTCTGTTATAAAAAACAACAACACAATATTTGAAACATAAAATATTGGAAGTCAGGAAGTCAGAAAATTAGTCTTAAATAAGTTAAGTTTAGAGATATTATACCTATCTGACAATAGGCGGTATGCTTCACTCCAGGATGCTTGAGATGTCTTGTGTCTTATGTAATTTCAAGGCTCCCCTTGGTAGCTACATACCCAATCCTCTCAATGTTTTCACACCAGTTATTATGCTCTTTTTATATATATATAAAAAAAAAAAAACATAAAAAGAAAACATTCTTTTAACTGGACAGGAAAGCTCCAGTTTAAACTCATCAATCCAATAGATGATCTCCAGTAAACTTTGTGGCTCAATGTCATGCATTTTCCCTTGGTCTTTGTCCATTTAGTCCTTAACGTTTCTACATATGATGTGTTACTAGATGGGTGTGCTGAAATCAAAAACTAACTTTTTCCTCTTGTCCCGGGAGTTTGATTATCTCATCATACATTTGACTGCTTGTAACTGTAAGGCTTGAAGGTGTCGCTGTGCTGCTGCTTTGCAGCAGGAAGGGGCTGGGTTTGATTCCCTTCCTGGGGTCTTTGTGCATGCTCTTTGGATGTTTTCCCTGGGCATTTCTAAATTGCCCTTAGGTGTGAGGGGCTGTGTGTGCATTGTAGAATGTCTGTTTTTTGCCTTGTGTATACTGCATTTAAAGTTCTGGTCATAGGCACCAGCCCCTGTGACCCTGGTGAATAAGCAGCAGATTGATGGATGTTAACTGTGACCACATGAACATGGAGCTGCTTTGAGACAGCCTTGCATGTTTTACTTTTCATGATATATATCTGCAATGTTATTTCTGAGCTACCTAGACAACTGTCTCTTTTATTGTATGGTGCATTCAGCGACACCAAAGTACCCAGTATTGTGAAATTTTTATGCTTCACTAATCTGGAATAAACTCGCCGATGAAAGAGTGTTGAAACGCTAAGTAGCTTTAAATTGAGATAAAAATAACATAACTAAATGTCTGATTTTATTTAGTGATTTTTATTCTCTTGAATTATTTGTTTTGCCTTTATGCCACTGCAATTGACTCTTTTTTTCCCCTATCGTACAGTTTGACAGTACATGTTTGAATTATTTTGCTACTAAAATGTCCAATATAAATAAACTTGCCTTTAAATAGGATAAATGGCTTAAAGGCACATGTCATATTAATTAAGAATAAATAGTTTTAACAGTTGATTTAAGAACATCTAGGGAAAAAACACTACAAATTCTTTATTTTCTCTGTTTTATTTGCATAAAGTATCACACACTTGAGGCCTTTGGCAGTGCATTAGACAACAGTGTTGATTTAATTACTTTTCAGGAGAAATAACACAATATCTTTATGAGCTGTAACCTAACCAAGAAATGTGTCAGTCCAGCTATTATGTGATGGAGGGTTAACAATTTGTGCACATTTTAAATATTGATTTGGGACCAGGGTTTTTTTTCCATCTTTATATTGGCATTATGATGTCTTGTGAGGTGCTTCTGAGCTCTCTTGTGAATAGTTTGTAATTAATAATTTAAATCAGGAGCAAACTAAAACCATGTCTCTAGATTTGTCTTGAAAACTGGCTTCCAGACAGTCCAGATTTCAATGGTACCCAAGGCCAAATAAACAGTCAACCACAATGTTAGTCATTCCCTTTGCAGATTTAGACTTAAAGCTACAGTGTGTAATTTTCAGCGACATCTAGCGGTCAGACTGCAGACCGCAGCAACATGAACATCTCCCCCCCACCGCTTCTCCCCCCCAACAGTACGGCGAGCGTTACGGGACAAAATGTCTTCCACGACGTCCACATCACCTACCTTCTCAAGTGATGAGATTTGTTTACATAGATAATTTTACAGATAGTATTTCATTAGTCTGTGTAGGGTATAGATTTAATGTAGACTTAAGATAATAAATATACCCGTTATTTTTTCTACGTCGTTGTGACGTTTTGGTGAGCTGCTTTGCATGGTGATATAAACAGACGAAGTAATTGTAGTCATTAGTTTAACAGCGAGATTGTGTTCGCTAGAAGAATATATATTCCCCGTTTACAGAGTCCAAGTCATTTTGGTGGCACGGGGGTTACAACGCGAGGAAGAGGGAGAGGACGAGGGCAGGGAGGCCGTGCAGCTAGGGCCAGGCGAGAGAGGGGAGCCAGCGGGGTGAGAGCAGAGGAGGAAAGGCTTGAAGATCTCCAAAGGAGCCGGAGAGAAGTAACCGAGGTATATATCCAGAAAATTATTTTACAGAAAATTACTGAATCATTACCTGTGAAACGTCAGGGACGTTGCTGAATAAGTATACTGGAGAGTAACAGCATCATCACGCAGCATGTTATTGTTTTAGACAGGTCTGAGCATCCTGTACTCCCAAAACTGCAGTGATATTAGACAATTGTGTGTGTAGGATTAATTACCTGTCCAAGAGAAAACTGGCAACTTGAG
This sequence comes from Cyprinodon tularosa, assembly GCF_016077235.1. Classification (NCBI taxonomy): domain Eukaryota; kingdom Metazoa; phylum Chordata; class Actinopteri; order Cyprinodontiformes; family Cyprinodontidae; genus Cyprinodon; species Cyprinodon tularosa. The sequence continues at coordinate 314,172 of NW_024039718.1, read as the reverse complement.
CGTCACTTTGAAAACCTTTTTCCTCCGTCAGTGCCTTCCATCGTGTAAATGCCGTGCCAATGTTGATCCGTGTTTTTTGTCGTTTCTTGTCACGCTTGCGTTTATTCTCGTCGTGTTTCCGCTTCTTAGATGACGGGGGTTCGGTGTCCGCCGCTTTTTTTGTGATACAGAGTAAGCATGATCCTCCATTCATCTGATGTTTGGCCACACAGTGCCAAACAGTTTGCAAAGTCACTCACGCCTGCCGCCTTGTTCACCTTTCTTGTTACTGAGGCGCAGTATACCTGCTTCTTCTTCTTCTTTGGTTTCAGGCAGACTAAATGCTTCTCAGGCATAATACTGCCATCTACTGTTCAGTACCGTCTCAGTTCATCTCTCTCAACTTGCCGTAGTTATTTTCGAGCGTCATGGGAGATCTCGCAATCGCTAGTTTGTTGCCTCTGCGCTTGCCGTAACGCAAAGATGTCTGGCTCCATGGCTGGGAGACCCGCTCCTATGTAATTATAAATAACGAATTCTAAGGCAACGCAAATATTATGGTTAAAAGGCTGAGCTCATAGGTGATGATAAATAACATAGTTATGTATAATATATTAAATTTCTGACTTTATATGCCTGTAATTATTACACACTGTAGCTTTAAAGGAAAAGTCCAGTCATATTCAGAATTCAGAAGTGTTTGTAATTTAGAGTTATTTCATTTGAATGTGATTTACTGAAGACATTCATGTTTGTCAAATAACATTACTGCTACCTACCAGTTTGTGGCGTTTGGCTGTTGAGCAAGTCCCAGTGCTGTATCTATCTGGTGTTTGTCACAACGCGCTATTATCCAAGACATCTTGAAAACTTTCAAAATGTTGGCTACATATTGCATTTTTTTTCTCTAGCCAGAGGTTTGATGACAAATCCTCCCACTTCAAGTTGGCAATACAACACAGAATCCACCCGTGGATGACCATGAAACAGAAAGGTCAAATAACAATTTTTTTTTTCCACTTTTAACATTCAATTGCCATGCATGTGGGCAAAGTCAATTAACTATAGCTCTTGCGAATTTCAAAGGTGAACTCTCAAAATCTTAAACAATTGTTGTTGATTGCATGTGTGTTTCGTAGTTCCCATTAATTTTCCTTGTAAAGCGGTGGAGAATGACGCTAGGTTTACCCCACCATGACGTCACTGTCGGAAGATGTCAGGAGTGAGGTGTTACTATATTTGGGCAAAAATGGCCGCTTTCGGACTAAGTTATTGCAGCAAAAATTATTATTTTAATTTTTTTTTACTGATTAATGTTAAATTGATTAAATCACAGCGAACATATTATTTTAGGTATAAATAATGATCCATTGATTATTCCTTGCTGACCGGACTTTTCCTTTATAATACTATTGTACCTCACCCATCATGTTTCTGCCAAATGGATAGCTATAGATGTATATCAAAATGTGAAATATTTGCCATAGAATTAAGCAACATGTTAAATAAATATTTTGTGTAAAAGAGCAGGTTGGAAATGTTTCGCATCTTTTCCAAACTCTAAATTCTGTGGGACACTAATGAGTCTATGGGTTCAGCCAATGGGACTGCAAACCTAATAAAACAGATTGATAGTCTGATATGAAGACAGAGTCTAAATGTATATGCAGATTGATTGCTGGATTTGGCAGAGAAAGATGTATACTAAAATCTTACTTTGCTCCTCAGTGAAGTCATATTTTCCGTAAGATATTTCTCTGTGTAAGATAAACTAGAGATTATAGAGTGGCAAATAGACCTTCCAACCTCAAAGACTTGGAGCGTATGGCAAGAGATCAATGGTTAAAAATACCAGATGTGTACCAAACAGCTTATCTGCAATGATGAGGCGCATTGGAGCTGTGTTCTTCTGGTCACCAGAGTCTTTCCTTATGAAGCAAAACTAAGATATATTCCATAAGCTGCCTGCTTTTTGCTAGATGACAGCACAGTGCATGTTTTATGATGCATCCTCTCGTTATGACAGTTTGGGTTTAAAGGAAGGTTTCTTTAACAACACATACGCTCAAGTGAAGGAAAGTCAAGCCAGCATTACCTCACGTAAACTTTTCAGTGGTTGTTTTAAAGGAACATTTCTCCAGAGGGATTATACTGTTAGCACAGCTATCTGAAGAAGTTGGTGCTTTGAAGCAAACAAATCCAACAGAAAAGCAAGACAGAAGCGTTTGAAAATCAATCACATTTTCACAGGCATTGCAGTTATTTCTTATTGCCAGTTTGTGCCTTTTGCAAAGAAATTTTCCCATTGTGAGATCTAACGTAACTTGACTTTTAGATTAAAAAAAGGATAAATATTAAAGTATTTATTTACTTTCTATACAGTGTGCAATAATTTGATGTTTTTATTGTGCTGAAAAAAGCAAACGCAAAAGCTCTGTTTTTTTATTTTAGGTTGAATAAAAGAGAACATCAAGCCTCTGGTTCGCCTGGTATGATCTTTGGCTCATCTCAGTCACCTCTTATCTCTGCCAGCGTCCTCTTCCCACTAACCGAGGGGGAGTGTCCAGTGTTCTGCAATGCCTGGAACCTCTGGAGTTTGTGGAGATAATGGGGCTGGATAATGAGACAATGCTGCACTGAAGCTTTGACACCATGCTGAGTGGGAAGGTTGGTTTGGGGAGCAGGAAAGATTGATAATGAGGGACAAACTCTTCCAGGCATGGTGGCGGCGACGGCTGTGGGAGGATGGCATTTGGAGGTAACCGCAGCAGGATGTTCAATCTGAGTTGGAAAGAATGTGGAGGGAGAGACGAAGGGAAGAATGACTGGGGACAAAACCAAGCAACAAAATGGTTTTGACAAGTGTTAGAAAAACACAGCACACAACAAATTAATGAAGACAGTGAACAGCTGGACATCTGCTTCTCTCAAAATAAGTATGTGTGTGTATGCATGTGTTTCAACGATGGCTTAGAAAAGTATTCATACCCATTTTTTTCATATCTTTTCACACTGGAACCAAGGATTAGTGCAGTTGGAAAGGAAGAGTAAAAGGAAATTTAGTCATAGATTATTTAAAAGCTGAATATTTAAAAAGCCATTACTATTATTCTTAATGGGGAAATATTCAGGACATGTATAATGTTTTCCGTGTCCAGAGGTTTCAAGTAACAAAGTACAAATACTTTTTTTTTACCTTACTTAAGAAGAAATTTTGACTATCTATCTATCTATTTGATTTATTTACTTTTAGACAACTTCTACTCCTTACATTTTTTTTGGAATTACTCCTTAAAATGTAAAAATAGGCTTGTTAGTTGTGTTTAATTTAGGCAAATTTTTCATTTGGTCTCTTGGCATCAAATAAAAATAAAAACCATCAAAATAATTTGTTTCCTTCAGACAATTAATTTCTTTGCAGTTAGACTCTGTACTGCACCAACTTAAAAAAATAATAGTTCTTAAAAACAATGGAAAGTTAAATTTGACACTGTTACCATTAGTTATAAAAGTAAGAAACTTAATTATAAGGAAATTATCATCCAGAATTGTAGAGAAATGCTCCTATCTGTGCTTAACATTTTTTCCTGTATTAGTTTTACTTTTATACTTAAAGTACTTATACAAGTGCTACTTTTACACTGTTACTTGAGTAAAAACCGTAAGTTGATACTCTAACTTCTACAAAAGTATTTTTAAACAGTAGGGTTTATACTTCTACTTAGTAATAAATATCAATACTTTAGGCAATTTAGGCAGAAGTACCTTCTACATCTTTTCTGTTGCTATACTTATGGGAAACTTGAGACAGTGAGACAGCAGACACACAGGTCCCTGGTGTGACACCAGCAGAATACGCTCCAAATTTCAGATGCCGACTCTATCAAAGCTTAAAAACGTTTGGTGCGAAAGCGTTGTAATAAACCTGTAAAACCCATTTTAGACTACAAACAATAGTAGTTAATTAGAGGGCATTGGAGTAAAGAAATATTTTAAGAAAGTGTGTATGAATTTCTTTTCACCTCATAGTCATGTGGGAACTACTTTGGTTGATCCTTCATATAGCAGCCAATAAAATACACAAATGTCGATGATTGTATTAAAAAAAACTATAAGGGCTACTTTTGCAGGCTCTGTACAGCAAGTCTCAAACTTAATCTTAAACCAATGACAGAGGAGAGGAACCCTTAATTCTATGGTTTCGTCTTCATTCTCTTTTTTTCCTGAAAGTAACCAGTGCTTAATAAGTGGGAGAACAAACATTGACCTTAATTCTCTTCAGGCTCTTGCTATGACATGACTTTTATGATAGTAATGGGGTGATAATTTAGTCTAAGACAAAGATTTTTTTTTTCATTAACCCCCTCTGTGTTTTAATAATGTAGCGGTGAACATTTCCCCTAAGGTGTCAGCTCAAGTCTCTGACATGCTACTTTCATTTGTGCTTCTGCAGCAGAATCCTCTGATCTTTTGTCCTCATTTCTTCTTAATAATACATTTTTTGCAGTTTGATTTTCTTTTAGATGTGTATCTTACCTAAATAAGGTTTATATTATTTTAATTATGGGTAGTCAGGCCTCACTCCTATACAGGTATGCATGGCCAAAAGAGTTACATTAATTCTTTCACCCTCAGGAGAGCTGAGTATTGATTTGGTCTCTGTGTGGTTTGTCACAGGTGATCATGGTGATTGGGACACTACTCGAGCGTGTTATCTGACTTTGCCCTGGAGGAGGCAGTTAAGGACCTAAAGAGCACAAACTGACTGCAACCAAACGAGAATATGCTTATTTCCTGATTCCCGTGTCTGTCCTGTCAAGTGAAGAGGAGAAATGACTGAGACAATAAAGTAGCATATCAGAGACCAGGCAAGGCAAGCTGATTTATATAGTGCTTTCAGTAGCTAGACAAATGCAAGTGCTGCACATGAAAAATACATAGATAGTATTTTCTACAGATAAACACGTATCCCATAGTGATAAAGTGATGGAACACTTGATTAAGCTCCAGATCGAAAAGGCTTGTGTTCATGGGCTGGTGAGCCTCTCTAGGTAGCTGTCTCCACTTAACCAAAAATCACAACATCAAATCGTTCCTTCCACTTGTACCAGCTGCAGATGATCCAGTCATGAAATGGTAATAAATGGGAAACCCAAACGACCTTTTATTAAGTCTACAAAATACCTCTAAATTACTGTATATGAAATACTTTAATTAAAATAGCAATACATGCATAAACAATGGCACCTAAAATTACATTTACAAGTAATTAATTTGAGAGCAGAATAATGGAAAAAAAGTCATACATTCATTCTTTGTTTGAATTACATAAAATTAAGCCAAGTTCAGTGTCATTTCACATTTACTGTGCTACATTATATCAATAAACAATGTTAACAAAGGTTATGATCCACGTTGGCCGACAGGTGCGTAGACTGAGTAAACCTGCAACAAGTTGTAAAAGACATCTGTGATGCAAGCTCCAAAACATGCAAGGACAAAAAAGAAATGCTAAAGAGAAATGCTACAAGACAAAAAAGAAATGAGCTGCAAACAGGTGAAAACGTGTAGCAAAAGACGAAGGGAGCTGCAAACACAACTATGATGCAAACTCCATAAAACTGGGTAGAATGTTTTCAAATCATGTCAATTTGTACTCAACTAAAGCTCAAATTGTACTGTGAAACCGCAGGGTTTAAAAGTTCAGAGCTCACAATGCAGGTTTTTACACTGTACGGCCTGACGCACTTATGCGATCTATCTACTCACACTGTACTGTCACTACCCAGTCCATCCCGGAAGCACGATCCATACCATCAGCTCATCTGCACATGCGCAACAACATACACATTACAACATAAATAAAATTACTATTTCTATCCTCATCTCACTAAAGAATGCTAACACACATCTTTAAAAAAATGTTTACAGTTTTTTCTGAGACAATTGTGATGCTTTTTACATTTTCTTTGTTAAACTGCTTGTCTGACGTCATCGACATGCTCAGAGTAGTGCGGTAAAATTCAAAGCCGAAAAAGACGAGTGATGAAACAGAAAGGATTTTAAGGTATTTATTTTCTCAGAAAATACCTTATTAACCTTCAGCACATTCTAGTTTAGTACGCTTACTATTTTGGGGACGGAAAAACATGTGTCTATCTCCAGCTGTCTACGGGCGAGAGGCAGGGAACAGCCTGGACAGGTCGCCATTCCATCGCAGGGCAAAACAGAGACAAACAACCATTCACACACACCTAAAGACAATTTAGAGAAACCAGTTAACCTAACGGTCATGTTTTTGGACTGTGGGAGGAAGTCGCAGTGCCCGGAGAGAACCGGGTGCTACCCACTGCGCCACTGAGCAGCCCATATCGTTTAGGTCTTTTTGACAAAATAATATCTGGTTGCGCATTTGCAAATGAGCTGATGGTATGGATTGTGTTTCCGGGATGGATCGGGTAGTGACGCATACGTCCAAAAACTACATGTCGAACTCAGCCCCGAGAGATGACACTGGTTGGACTCGTCAACATGGAAGAAGAAGAAGAATACCTTCCTTGTTTGCACTTATGCAATGAGTGAGGTTCTGGTAAATCAGCTTGTAGCTCTGCCTCAACAGCAGGATTAACCCACAAACACCTTACGAGGGATGACTGAATTTCAAACATGTTTGATTTTCTCCAAAGTTTATGATCAAACTTCAAGGTCGGGAGGTGGTCGTGAGAATTCTTGCACGACTGGAGAATCGTCACAAAAAAAGGGCAAAAACTCATACAGTGTATGCCCGGCTCAACACGCAAAAAAAACCAAACAAATACAACAGAAAATAGCTGCAAAAAAGAAAAAATGCTGCAATCACTAAAAATAAAAGAAAAAACCCTGCAATCAACAAAACAAATGCAAACTAAAAACTGCCAAAACCACAAACAAAACACACAAAAAAATGTTTTTTCAAATTCTGCGTTAGAGCTTAAAGGTATAGAGGATGATATTATTTCTGGGTGAATCCTCTAAATAACTGGTCCTCCTAATTGTCAATCATTCTGGTTATATGTTTATGTAAGGCCATCCTAAGTGCTCGTCCCGTTAGCTATCTTTTTCTCCGCATTCGCACTTTCAGGTGTATATCTGTAGTTAGTTATGGTGTCTATGAAGTGTATGAGAAGAATATGTCCAGGAATGCTTCTCCTCACAAAGCATTGTGGGATTTGCTGACACAGCGGCCTGCTGTCGCCATAGGCTACCGCTGCCCGACAGCAGCAACTAATAACAAAGATGCCACAGGCACTGGACTAAAGGGAAAGTGATCATCTGTCTGAACGGTAAGTTGACTGAGATCACTATAAAGTCCACTATATAGTCCCTGCTCTATAGAGTGATTGAGGGATTTAGGGGCTAGGGCGGACATTCGGACACAGTAAGCTTGTATGAGCTATGAGAGGAGCAACTTTTAAACAGAGCATGTACGAGGAGAAATGGTTTCATGCATGCTCTCGCACGTCAATTTTTTTAAAAGTGGAGAGGGCGGTCTTTAAAAAAATTTGTGAAAATCGTCCACAATACCTTTAACTTTTTGTTTGTATGGAGGGTCTGGTCAGAAAGTCTCTGTTCTTTGTTTTACTCCTTGTGGTCTGGAGCACTTCCGTTTTTCAGAGTGAGTTTGCAGTTTTTTTTTTACTATTTACGTTATTCTCTTTCTGTGATTGCAGCACGATGTTATTGCTTGCAGCATGTTTTTTCTGATTGCAGCATTGTATGCAGTGTTTATCTGTTGTGTTAGTGTTTTGTGTTTGCGTTTTGTAGAGTTTGCCTCAAATGTGTATATATATGTGTGTGTGTTTGTGTGTATCTTGTTTTATAAAAAATGCAATACATCATGTAATACTTTGTGACCCTTTTTATAATGTTCAATGTAAAAACTAGTTTTCTGTCTAGAGGACACCCTAAACAGGAAGCAGTAATGGTATGCAACCCTGAGTAAAAGTATTGTATAGGAGATGGAACATGAGCGGCATCAGAATTACCGAAAGCCTCAAGAGGAAATTGGCAGGAAACATTTTAAACTGATTTCTGATCTTAAAGCATTAGCCTTCTGTATTGATGTGTAAAAGCTGGAAAGCTGAAGTCAGGAGTATTGCTTCCACCACTAAAAAAAGAGCTGATATTGGATTACAGTACACTGAAACACAGTTTTCACAGTCCCAATCAACAATTGCAGAATGGAGGCTGTCCCTTTCTAGGATAGTCTAAACACATTGTAAGTGAAACAACAGCACCCATTCAGGCTAGATGCACATAAACAGCGTAACACTGAATTTTACCATTCAAAAAGAATATAAAGAGTACACACAGTTCTCAACGACATTGCAGACATCTACAGAACCTACAGGATTATAATCATCCAAGTCAACCTGACCTTCAGTGATCCTCTTTACCCTTTTTCTATCTGTAAGTGCTTATAGATCATTTAGGCCCCATAGGAACAAGATGAAGCCTTCACTGAGGTTGCAGCCACTTGGACCTACACTGACCTACATTAGACAAACTACTCACCTAAACTTGCTGACCTTTCTGCAATGCAGTTTACTGGCATTGACAGGTTACTTTAAACCACTGTTCTTACTTATTTTCTATCAACTTTAGCTACAATAGTAACAGCTATTACGCAATTTTTCTTTTATTCACAACTCCTTGTTCACTCATGGTTATTTCATTTTATCATTTCTGTCCAGTGTGGAATTTTGTTGTATGTATATATATATATATATATATATATATATATATATATATATATATATATATATATATATATATATATATATATATATATATATATATATATATATATATATATATATATATATATATATATATATATATATATATATATATTTGTTTTGTTCAGGGGTAGAAGATTTTGCATCAAATTATTGTCAAAGATTTTATATTTTGTTAAATAGTTCACGTCAGATACATTTAAATGGCCTGTATCGGTTAACATTAAGGCCTCTGGATCAGAGGCTCTTTGCGATCTCTATTATTTTTTTCTGTATTTCTGGGAAACTTTCAGAGGATGAACTATCCTCTGTAGTTGTACAGAGGCAAAAAAGAAGAGGTAAACTCCATTCTTACTGACCTAGTATTTTTTTTTACAATTACTGTAAGTGGTTTCATAATTAATGAATAAATTAAACAGTCTTTAAAACTTAGTTTATTTAGTTAGTTGCGGTAAAATATGAGAGAAATTAAAGCATAACAGACCTGATTAAAATTAAAATGAAGGAAAACTTTAAATGAGGAAACGATCTTGGGATTTCATCTTTAAAAACATGAGATAGACCAAAAGATGAAAATAAAGTGCCATTTTTGGATTCAATATTAATAAACAAGTGTAAGCTGTAATATAAAGGTGTTAATCGGTTGTTAGAATAAGATGAGACTGCAGATCCTTTATCCGGTGGTCAAAATTTATGCTGAACCTTTGAAATACACAAGGCGGCCTCCAGAGATCTATCAAAATTACCATAAGCAAATTGGTTAGAAACTAGCCACATCCTTAGATGAGGAGATTGCATTGAATGACACTGTGCCTACCTGCTGACTGACTCTGTTTTCTCTTGGCCTTTGACACAGTCAGCTGATCGAACACATCACCTCTGTGCTGGATAAGCAATGTATGGGACCTAAGGAAAAAACAACAGCCACAAAAAAAACCCCTCTCTCCTCTGCACTACATCAAAAATTCATAAACTGACCTTGCACGAAAGCAGAAGCTCTTAAAAAGCCTTGAAACAGTCCAACACATTAATCAACAAAGGTGTTGGAAAGGTGTAGTAGCATGATAAACTGATGTGAAACAGCAAAAATAAAGGAGGGGTGGCAGCTTTAAAATATTAACCTCTTTATAACAGTTTGATGGCTTAATCACCAAACAATAGCATTGTGCAGCAGCAGTGGCTGGGTGGGAACAGGATGGTGGTGATGAAAAATGCATGAGGCCAAAGCTGGAGCAGGGGCCCAGAAAATTAAACCTTGCCCACCACATTTGCTGAGTTGCAGCTGCGGAGATGGGATAAGTTTGAGCAGAAAGGATTGTGTGCGAATGGAGGACGTGTACTTCCTGATGGCATGTTTAGCACCTGAGTGAAACAAATAAGAACTCTCCGGAAAATCTAAATGTTACTTACATACTAATGGAGCAATCAGGAAATCAGTAGTTATTTTGAGTTGCTCTTATGTAAAGTTCAGAATCTATTCAGATGAAAATAAATAAAAGTGAAAATGAAATGCTACTGTATAGGAAAAGAGATGAAGTGACTCTTCTTTTAGTAAGTGTAGAACGCAGACACATTGGTCTCAAACAGTGCCTAGCACATCTAGCACACCTGAATACGTTTTAAGATGTGCAAACTTATAAAAATCAGGTCCCTATAGACTGAAGCTTTTTGTCCATTTAAAAGAAAAACCATTATTAAGCTCAGTCAGCCTGAAAGCAGAAGGTAAACATTAGACCAGGGACATGTTTTTTGAAATCAGCAGCATCTTTTTTTAAGGATTTTCAAAATGTTATTTCCATTCATATCTCCATCGATACTGGCCAGCTTACCTGGTCCAATTGAAGAAACACTTCCCCAAAGCATCATGGTGCTAAACCATGTTCTAAAGGGGCAAATTGAGTGTGATGTGCATTAGTTTATCTCAGAGTATAGCGTTACAAAAAAGTCTGACCAGAGCTCCTCCTCTCAAATCTTATAAGTCATAAATCAAAAACAATTAGAGCATAAAAAGGCTTTTCCCATAACTGATGTTTTTATTATTTTCTATGTTTTGCGTATGATTTGTTTTTGCCCATAGCTCTAAACAGGAAGGGTCTTCTTTAGTGGTCTGTCTTGTACTGAATCTGGAGATGGGAAGATGGTATTTATTTTCTCTGACAAGAAGATCACTGATCTCCTTGGCTGTTAGGAAAACAACACATGAATGAACCAAATATATCTTTCTAACATAAAAAAAACGCATACATCTGCCATTATGTCCCAATGCTTTATAGAGAACTGTGTTGTGGTTACGTTGATGGTCATAACTCAGATAACAGTAAAAAAAAAAAAAAATAAAAATAAAAAATATATATATATATATATATATATATATATATATATATATATATATATATATATATATATATATATATATATATATATATATATATATATATATATATATATATATATATATATTATATTATATATATATATATATATATATTTTTTTTTTCTTCCAAAATATATCTCCAGCCCAACTGGTCTACTGAGATGTCCTGTAAACATATTTTAATATTGCCATAGAATAATTTTTTATTATTATTTTCATTTGCTAAGATGGAGGAGGATAGGTAAACTATAAAGGTGGTGCCAGTGAATTATAATAGTAGTAAGACAGTATTCCATCTAATGACTTACATTTTTCATGGATGATAATCAACACCTCCATAAACAATGCATCTAAAAATAAACCAAGAACAGAACTTGTTAATTTAGTGGCACTGCATGTTGCAACATTAATGCAAACTACTTGCTGTGTCTTTGAATTTCAGAACAAAATTTTTTCTCTCCGCATTAGCAGAAAATATAGGGTACATTTTGATAACTGGAGTACCTGGGAAGGTGCTCTCTCTTCAGACAGAGATAATATTGCTTTATGTACCTTTATTCATTTTCAGCTAATGTGCCAACATTAGAAAAAAAGATAGTTAAGTTTGATTACAACCGTAGTATTGTCTACAGCTTGTCTATACCCTGTCATCCCAGACAGCTAAATGCCATCTGCACAGTCCGGCGGCATCTGATGGACCTGAATACGATGTCGCAAAGATCCTCTGTTAGATTTAGGTAGAGTGAACATTGAATACCGTTATCATCTAGGAATTATCAGCGTCCTATCGCACACAAAGCCAAGTATTATTATTCACATGGAGGAAGCCAGGCTTAGCTGCACCAGCAAAGGGTGTAACAACTTGTCCAAGGGTCTCATCCTTACCCCAGTTATAGCCATCATCAAACCTATCAATTTATAAAGTTGCAGACAACATAATTCTTCCCACAGCTTCATCACACCCTTTCATGTCTTTCAGATAAATGCAGACTAAACCTGTCAGCACTTAACCCACCAAAGCTGGTGTCGGTACTGGCAAATGCCAGTACCTCCATGGAGCAGAGCAGTTAGTACAGGGTCTGAAAAACAATGTCAGGTTCTTAAACCATCTTCAAGAAGTCTTTTTCCACTGGATTGGTCAGAGGCATTCGTTCCGGTGAAAAACTGGAGGTTACTTTGTTCCGTCAAAACTCTTCCACTCCCTCTTTGCACAAAGGAGTAGAAACTGGTTCTGCTGATGGTTTATGGACTTCTGACAGCCCTGTCTAGCTCTCCTGGAGGTCAGTCTCCTGAAAAGTCTTCCATACTATTGAGATTGTGCTGGAACACATAGCAAACCTTAAATATGTGCATTGGTTTGCTATGTTGATGGATTTGGATTCCTTGTGCAGCCTCTGCAGTGTAGAGGTATGATCTCATAGTACCAGTGCTGACATTAACCAAAAGTTATGACAATAGGAAGGAAAAGATGTCACCTGCAAAACCATTTCTATTTTGGGGTCGTATTGTTGTCCCACTATTACACTTGATAATTACATTAAACCAAAAAACTTACTATGATTAACAGCCTCCTCTACAACTTAACTTTACAGATCAGTATTTCTAAAAGTTTAACTGATTTGATAATATACTCAGATTAAAAAGTGTTCCTTCATTTTCTTTACTTTAACTGTTATAATCTATAGGTTTTACAAGTGCCATTTTGCGCCTATCTTTCTTCATGGGTTCGATACTTTTTCCCTGTGCCATTTTTTCTTTATTAAACATAACTCAACTCTGGACATCTATGGTTTGATTTGCTGTGTATAAGTGGATGGCATGGATTATTACCAACATCTGTTGAAATGTCATATAGAACCTCTATATATTTATTGAGAAAAATGGTGGCATGTTCAATACTTAATTTACCTGCTATATATATATATATATATATATATATATATATATATATATATATATATATATATATATATATATATATATATATATATATATATATATATATATATATATATATATATATATTAGTGCTGTCAATCGATTAAATTTTTTAATCGCGATTAATCACATCAATGCCTGAGTTAACTCGCGATTAATCGCATTTTAATCGCACATTTTTTTCCTGATTGAAAATCATTTAAATACTCTCGATGACATACAAAAAAATACATACAGGCTAGGTTTGTGCCAATGTTCTTTTTTTTAATGAAAACAGGTCACAGATACTGATTTATGCCATAGAAACATATGGCAAGAAGATGGGGAGGCATGTAGCAAAAAATAAATATGTAGCCAAAAAAAAGGCCCTGAAAACAGGCTGATGTAAAAGACAGTCTTTACAGTTAATACAGTCTTTTGAACAAAGACAAGCATTGTACCCTACTGCTATAAAATGTAGTAGAGTTAACATTAGATGTTAATTAACCAAGGTAATAATGAACAATTTTCAATCAATACATCAAAATCAATAGACCGACATCACTAGATGAAGGTAGTCTATGCTCTAGAAAGTTACTTTTCAGCCTCTTAACAAAAATGAGAACACACACACACCCACTCACCCACACACAGACACACCCACCCACACACACACACACACACACACACGATACCGACCTGTGGCGTACACAGACAGCGGTAGTGCCGTAGCAGATCCCATTTCACCTCAGTAATCTGTTTTCTCAGCGTATTTCAGGTTGCTACTAGTTACCAGACACTCAACTTGTTTGTTGGTGGTGGGGCTTAAAGAAAAGGCACTAGCGTCACCCAGTGTATCAGCGTCTTTTTCCCTTGAGGAGCTCCGCTCTGGAAGCCTATGAGAAATGCATAGACTGGGGGAAAATAGCCCCGCCTTCTCGCAGGCTGCAGCGGGATGTACTTGGAAAATTGTACCATAAAACCACATAGCGTTAATCTCACGTTAAAAAAATTATCGCCGTTAAAATGGCCTCGCGTTAACGCGTTAATAACGCGATAATTTTGACAGCACTAATATATATATATATATATATATATATATATATATATATATATATATATATATATATATATATATATAGTTCCCTAAGGTAATCTAAGGTAATTCCCGAAAGGTAATCTCTATATACATTTCTGAAGGAAATCTACAGAGATTTTAAGAGATATAAGCAAATTGCAAGGTACTGAAGTGCTGAAAAGTTGGAGACAATTCTGTGTAAAGACTGACTATCTGTCAAACGCTTCCAAGCTTAGACCTTCACATCCACCTTCTGCAGATAGCCCGCCCAGACGTATAACCTGGTTTTATTTTACCATTAACATTTTTGGTTCTCAGAGCTGTAGAGCAAAGGTAAGTCCTTTGAGGCTGTGCTCCGACAGCACTTGTGCTTCTCGCCTCTCTGTTGGAGGCAGTGCCCCACCACGAGGCTGTGATCTCACCTGTCAAAGTGAATTTAGCTACAGGTGAGCACAGCCGGTGGCTATCTGCAGACTACAGTCCAGTTTTATGCTCCAGTTGGCTGTCTCCTGCTGGACTTGATGCAGGAGAAACATGGACAGATACCCACCTGATCCCCCCCTAGAAGTCAATCTAGCAGAAAGTCTCGGCTGAAGTAAGGAGTAAAGATCGGTTGAAGTATGAAGAGGGAGATGGGTGGTGTGACGAATCCTGTCTGGGTTGTTCAGAACTACCAGAATAGGGAGCGAGGTGTTGTAATCTGATAGTGATGTAATTGTCCCTCCTAGTAATGTATGTAAAACCCCTTACAATTCATCCAGTATCAATACTTTGAAAGCTGAGAATTATTTATGGGACAGAAAGGGAGGAGTCTATTGGAGCACTTAAAGCTTCTGTGGCCTTGAACGGTCTGTCAGGCAAGCTTGTTTCTCTCATCCTGTCTGAAGTAAACATGGGTCCTGCCCTTGACACAAAAAAATAGCTTTGTCATTGATCATAGCACATCCCGGCAAGCAGGCATAACTAAAATAGTGTCGCCATTGATTTTGAAAGGAAGGCTAATCAATCTTTATTAGTTCTGGGCAAAAAGCTTTGGAGCACTTCCAGGTTTTACATGAAGAAGGAGAGTACCAGAAAGCCTGCTGATGATCAAACGCTGTCACCAGATTTGCGCTTTGCACTCTCACAGCTCAGACAGAAGGCCTGAGTAACCTCTTCACACGCACACTGAGCCTGTGAGAAGAGAAGTCAACAGAGCCAACGGGCAGACAGAAGCATGCAGAGAAGTGTTTCAGTCAGCAGGAACCGGCTGTGTTGAACAGTAGCACCTGGCTTAAAGGATAACACTTTCCCTGATCCTCCGTAGCTACAGAGCCAGGTTACCTGAATATACTATCTCATAGCTGCTGAAAGGGGTTACCTACAGCAGCCAACATTTCTCTGGGAAAGAAAGACATCAAAGCTTTCAATGACATCAACAACAGTTGCCAAGGGACCCGGGACCCATCTGTGTCTGATTACAAGTTGTAAATCTTTCTAAAGCTTATTTTTTACTCTACTCATATAGCCAAACATCTTTATAGATCTTTGTGTACACTATGCTACAAATACTTATTGCACAGAGCCTTACACAAATATACATACAATGTTAGCTTTTGCACATTTTGTCAATTTACAGCACCCCTTAAGGTGGTGTACATGATGTAGTGCATAGCTCTAATTTGGGAAGAAAGCCATGCATGGTTTTTAGATTTGTAACAAATAAAAGGATAGAGAGTGTAATGTGAATCTGTATTTGCAGCCTTTGTTCTGTTCCCCTTATATCAATGCAATTCAGAGGTAAATTTATTGTGAAAATTAGCTTTAGTATAAATCCTGTTGCAATACTTTGCAGATTTTTTTTTTAGAAACAGTGAAGAGACAGCATTATAGGACCAAGAAAAGCACCAAATATGTCAAATAATCTTATAGCATGGCTAGGTAATAAGAAAGGTTTTGAATGTAATGTAACCCAGATGATTCCATTGAGAAATTAGCCTTCAAAAATTTTATCATCTCAGAAAGAGCATAAATGCAAGATAACCAAAAACTGCATGACCAACTAAAGTGGCATGGTAAGCAGTAATCATTAAGCAGACTATATATATATACATATATATATATATATACATATATATATATATATATATATATATATATATATATATATATATATATATATATATATATATATATATATATATATATATTAGTGCTGTCAAAATTATCGCGTTATTATCGCGTTAACGCGAGGCCATTTTAACGGCGATAATTTTTTTAACGTGAGATTAACGCTATGTGGTTTTATGGTACAATTTTCCAAGTACATCCCGCTGCAGCCTGCGGGAAGGCGGGGCTATTTTCCCCCAGTCTATGCATTTCTCATAGGCTTCGAGAGCGGAGCTCCTCAAGGAAAAAAGACGCTCATACACTGGGTGACGCTAGTGCCTTTTCTTTAAGCCCCACCACCAACAAACAAGTTGAGTGTCTGGTAACTAGTAGCAACCTGAAATACGCTGAGAAAACAGATTACTGAGGTGAAATGGAATCTGCTACGGCACTCTTGTTGTCTGTGTACGCTACAGGTCGGTATCGTGTGTGTGTGTGGGTGGGTGTGTCTGTGTGTGGGTGAGTGGGTGTGTGTGTGTTCTCATTTTTGTTAAGAGGCTGAAAAGTAACTTTCTAGAGCATAGACTATTTTGATGTATTGATTGAAAATTTTTCAATATTATCTTGGTTAATTAACATCTAATGTTAACTGTACTACATTTTATAGCAGTAGGGTAAAATGCTTGTCTTTGTTCAAAAGACTGTATTAACTGTAAAGACTGTCTTTTACATCAGCCTGTTTTCAGGGCCTTTTTTTTGGCTACATATTTATTTTTTGCTACATGCCTCCCCATCTTCTTGCCATATGTTTCCATGGCATAAATCAGTATCTGTGACCTGTTTTCATTTAAAAAAAAGAACATTGGCACAAACCTAGCCTGTATGTATTTTTTTGTATGTCATTAGGAGTATTTAAATGATTTTCAATCAGGAAAAAAATGTGTGATTAAAATGCGATTAATCGCGAGTTAACTCAGGCATTGATGTGATTAATCGCGATTAAAAAAATTTAATCGATTGACAGCACTAATATATATATATATATATATATATATATATATATATATATATATATATATATATATATATATATATATATATATATATATATATATATATATATATATATATATATATATATATATATATATATATATATACATATACATACACTCACCGGCCACTTTTTTAGGTACCCCATGCTAGTAACGGGTTGGACCCCCTTTTGCCTTCAGAACTGCCTCAATTCTTCGTGGCATAGATTCAACAAGGTGCTGGAAGCATTCCTCAGGGAGTTTGGCCCATATTGACATGATGGCATCACACAGTTGCCGCAGATTTGCGGCTGCACATCCATGATGCGAATCTCCCGTTCCACCACATCCCAAAGATGCTCTATTGGATTGAGATCTGGTGACTGTGGAGGCCATTTGAGTACAGTGAACTCATTGTCATGTTCAAGAAACCAGTCTGAGATGATTCCAGCTTTATGACATGGCGCATTATCCTGCTGAAAGTAGCCATCAGACGTTGGGTACATTGTGGTCATAAAGGGATGGACATGGTCAGCAACAATACTCAGGTAGGCTGTGGCGTTGCAACGATGGTACCAAGGGGCCCAAAGAGTGCCAAGAAAATATTCCCCACACCATCACACCACCACCACCAGCCTGAACCGTTGATACAAGGCAGGATGGATCCATGCTTTCATGTTGAGCTTGTGCAAATTGTAGCCTCAGTTTCCTGTTCTTAGCTGAAAGGAGTGGCACCCGGTGTGGTCTTCTGCTGCTGTAGCCCATCTGCCTCAAAGTTCGACGTACTGTGCGTTTAGAGATGCTCTTCTGCCCACCTTGGTTGTAACAGGTGGTTATTTGAGTCACTGTTGCCCTTCTATCAGCTCGAACCAGTCTGGCCATTCTCCTCCGACCTCTGGCATCAACAAGGAATTCCGCCCACAGAAAGGCCGCTCACTGGATGTTTTTTCTTTTTCGGACCATTCTCTGTAAACCCTAGAGATGGTTGTGCGTGAAAATCCCAGTAGATCAGCAGTTTCTGAAATACTCAGACCAGCCCTTCTGGCACCAACAATCATGCCACGTTCAAAGTCACTCAAATCACATTTCTTCCCCATACTGATGCTCGGTTTGAACTACAGGAGATTGTCTTGACCATGTCTACATGCCTGAATGCACTAAGTTGCCCCCATGTGATTGGCTGCTTAGAAATTAAGTGTTAACGAGCAGTTGGACAGGTGTACCTAAAAAAAGTGGCCGGTGAGTGTATATTTTATGCAAAACCTTAGGCAATATTTAAACTCCATGTCTTTATAGATACACTCTTCTCAATCTAATAGCCTACATTTCAATAATGTCCAGTATTTCCTTTTATTTACATAGCACAATTCAATAAACTCATACAGATAGATTGGTTAAATGTTTTTTGCCTATGGAAACCCTGCTGATTGCATTGAATCACTTATTTCGCAGGGTTATCTCCTCCTGAATGAGCATAAGGGGACAGTACATGTTATCTTGCAGTGTGTTGTTGACTCTACAGCAAACCCTCACACTAATCATGCATGCAGTGACAGGGTAGAGAAAAAACTCCCTTGTAACTGGAAGAAACCTCCAGCAGAACCAGGCTAAATGTGGCAGTATTTTATCTTAACTGACTGGGAGTTAAGGAAGACAGAAGCAGATATACACAGGGAACATAAATGCAATGTTTTTTAGATACCATCTATGTTAGAACAAAATACTCCAGCTCCACAAGTTGCTTTGTCTAGGAAAGAATCCTTTGAGCAGATAAGCTTTGAGACAGCTTTTTTTGTCAGAGGATAGAAGAGCACATACAGTTTGTCCAGTAAAACCTACATCTACTACATCTACTACCCAATCTAACTTTAAGCATTATCAAAAAGGAAAGTTTTTAACTGTCTCAAGGGGTAGATGGTTTCACAGAAGAGGAGCATGATAACTAAAAAATCTGCCTTCCATTATACTTCTAGAAATTCAAGCAACCGCTAGTAAACCTGCTGACTGAGGGTGAAGTGCTCTGTTAAGAACTTAAGGAAGAACCTGATCTGTGATGTAAGATAGAGTCTAATTATTTTGGACTATATACAGAACAAGAAGAATTTCAAATTATATTATTGATTTACTTAGCTTAGTGTCCCTCTTGGCGTAGTGTGTTATTGATTATAGCATTTGTTACTTTGGTCCCAGCTCTCTACAGATCATTCGTCAGATCCATATGTGGTGTTCTGTGATTCTCGCTTAAACTTTTCTGACCCCACAGGCGGAAATGCTGCACAGGGCTCCAGATATAAGGAGCTTTTCAATGGTCTTTTATGTCTTCCATTTTCTTACAATTGGTCAAACAGCTGATTTCGCCTCCTCACCTATTGTAAATTCACTCTTCCTAGCCAAATTTATAAATTTTTCTTCCTGTAAGCCTTCAACATCCCTTTGGTCTTGGGCATGGTTGAGTTTTAGGCCATGCTATTTAAGGCAGTTGACAGTTATCTGTTATACTGTATACAGCTATTGCATTTAAACAGTTTCCATTAATATTAGTATGGTGTGAGGGACAGAAGAGTTTCTTAAAGAAGAAGGTACAGGTCTTTGAGGACTAGGTGTCTTGGGGCTAGACCTTGAAGGAAAGACCAGTCCATTCCGGTTTTCTCGTTCTTGCCTCGACCCTCTTGGATTCTCCAGTTGGCTTCTGATCTCTGGACATAGACCTCCTGTGCCTCCTGTTCTGCCAGTTGCATATGAACCAAGCTTTGACCTTGGGACTGCCTCCTGCTTCTGTCCATCTGGAAACCTCTGCACATCTTGTGCACTGTTGCCAATTTTCTTGCATGGATTCTGGATTTCCCTCTCACCTAGTCCTTTTGGAAACCCTTATTCTGTGGACTGCTTCTCTATGCACTAATTGCTGACTAAAACTCCCCTGCTAGCCTTAGCCTTTTCTAGAGCTATCAAGATTTGGATCAGTCAATCGGGGCTCAATCATAGGAGCGAGTGTAACCTCCTGGCTTCTGTGAAGGTTAACAAAGCTTTTACAATGGGTCTAAAAAGTTTACATATAATGGCAAAAGTTTATCTTTCTTGGCCATTTTTTCAGAGAATACAAATTATAACAACATTTTTCCACTCACGGTTAGTGTTTGGGTAAGCCATTTATTGATAAATAACGGTTTTCTATTTTTCCATTGGAATAACAAGATAAATCCCAATTAATCTGATCAAAAGTTTCCATACAGCAGTTCTTTATATAATATATCACCCCCTCTAACATCAATAACAGCTTGAAGTCTTTTGTGAAAGTTGTGAATGAGGTTCTGTATATTCTTAGATGGTAAAGCTACCCATTCTTCTTGGCAAAAAGCCTCCAGTTTGTGTAAATTCTTGGGCTGTCTTTAATTAAATGCATGCTCAGATCTTCCCAGATATATTCAATAATATTGAGATCGGAAGACTTAAATGGCTAATCCAGAATCTTCACTCTGCTCTGCTGTGGCTAATTATAGGTTGAGCCTTTCGTTGTCAGTGTCATATCAGAACATCAAAGTACGTCCCATGCGTGGCTCCCAGGCCGAGTTCAAACCTGCTTCTAGTCTTTGCTGATAATATGCTTTATTCATCTTATCTTTGACTATGACCAAGTTTCCTGTGCCATTGTAGCTCACACATCCCAAAATACCAATGATCCATCTCAATGCTGAAAGTAAAAATGACACCTCTCAAAATGTTACTTTTATGGTTGTGGGTAAAAAGTTCAACTTTGATCTCATCATTCCTGATCTTGTTCCAGAAGGTTTCAGGCTTGTCTCTGTGCTGTTTGGTATATTGTAGGGAAGATACTTTCTGGACTTTGTGCAGAAATGGCTCTCTTCTGGCGACTTGACAACGCAGCCAGTTTTTCTTTAAGAGCCTCTTTTTTGCACCCGTTGAAACAGCCACACCCTTAGTTTTCAGACAGTCCTCTTCAGCTATCGTTATTTGTTGTTGTGGTGTTAACAGAGCCGATGACTTTCTATTTGTTAATTACACTTTGAACACTGCTGACTGGCATTATGGGTATTTTTTTGTAATAATTTTCAGTTTTATATAGTTCAACCACAGTTTCCCGTAGATCTGTTGACAACTCTTTCCATTTCCCCATAACTCAGAATCAGAAAGGTTAATGACTGGATGAAGAATGAAACAGTCTTTCTGGATCCCAGAAACTCACTCAGCTTTTATGCACACACACCGATTGCAAGCAAATAGCTCACAGGTTAGGACGGTTACCTTTATTAGCCATTAAAACTAATTTGTTTCAACTTCTTTGCATGTTAACAGGCTACAAACTCCAGGGTATGTGAACTTCTGATCATTTGGGTAGTTCCTAATGTCATTATGATTTAAAAAGGGAAAACAGTCTTTTCACCTAACCACAGAGCATGCACAGAGGAAAGATGTTTTTGTAGTATATTTCATGTACTCTAAGAAATGGCTAAAGAATCATGGATTCTTCCAGGGAATGTAAAATTGTGAGCACAGCTGTGTATGCTATTATAAAGAGTCTGTAAGAACTATTTGCTACAAAGGCCCTCTTAATACCTGAAGCAACCAGGGGATGATTAAGTTGGAAAAAACCTAATGTGTTTGTAAAAGGATTACTGAAAAAGGAAGCAAAAGCAAAACTCAAAAATATCATCTTTCTCATTATGTATACAGGGAAACAATTATCTAAAGAACTGGGATGACAAAGCTCTGCAGAAGAATCTACAGCACCCTTAAGGCAAAGAGAATAGCTGCAAAATGGCAAAGAGGTGGAGAGAGACAAAAGAGGGGAGGTGGATGGCTTACATAGTCAACTTTCTGTTTAATGTATGGAAAGTTGGGTGTTAGAAATTAGGCAAAGAGATATAAGAGAAGATTAAAGGGAGAGGAAAAACAGGGAGGAACAAAACAAGGACAGTTAAACAAAGATATCTTTGATCCAGGGAGACAGATGTTGAGGAGAAGCTGTCGTTTTCTGTGTAAAGGCCCACCTGAGCTGGCAGGAAGTCTTGCCCAGATGGCTCTTTGTTGAAAACCAGCCGCTAATGAGCTGAAAGAGAGATGGAAAAAGGAAGGAAGGGACTCTGGCAGGGAAGGGGGGTGAGCTATTTGGGGTAGCATGATTGGGTGTTTTTCAGCTGGCATGGACACAGAAGTGTTGTAGTGTTGCACTAACATTGCATTTACAAGCCTCTTGAGTCCTATCTAGATATTGTGAATCAAACACCTGTGAGTCAGCGATGATGTCATCGGCAGCGAATCACTGTAGCTTTGGATATTCATTACACATCGCTATGTATCAATAGATCAATAGTAAGGCTTGTTTTAATGTGCATAAGGTCCACATTGGTGTACCAAACATCAGTCACCCTGCAGAGTAATCAAAAAGTGTGATGGTTCTAGGGGTCAGTGAGTGCTGCACTAGATAGGCGAAGCAAAAACACCACAGGTGTTTATATTCACTTTAGGGCAGGGTTCTGGATTTTATAGATTGACTTCCTTTGGTTAAGCTGTGGTGAAATGTGACACTTGTTTTGGAGTCCCAAAGACCTTTATAAGGTCCTGTAAAGAAATTGTGGACAGAAACTGAAATATTGTGGAAGAGCAAGCCTGAAGTTTATTTTATGAATACAAGATAAGGGATTAAGTCTGGATTTTATAGATATCTTGGCCTAATCAAGCCTCAACACTGTTTCACAAAAGCAGTAACATATAAGTATCAACATTGATTTATTCTGTGCAGCTAGCTTTCTCTAGCCTGGGTGCCAGTCCGAACTTAGTCCCGCCCACAAGGTTTGAGTTCGGGGAAGTTCGGTCTGGCTCTGCTCCATAGTAGCGCGAGTATTAAAGCCCACTGTCAGGCGATCCAATCAAATTGTCAGGGCGGGCTTTATACGATGATGGACAGATGATCAAGAGTAACGTTATCAACCACGTGACCAAAGCGCGCTTGGGTGACAACAATAATGGCTGCCGCTGGAGAGTTTGGGTGAGTAGATTCTGCTATTAGGTCTGTTCTAGAAGATATCGACAGCAAATTAATTTTAAAAGAGGAACAGAGAAACGCGATCAAGTCTCATCTTCTTATTCTAGGCGTGAAACTGCACGCTTTGATTTTTGTGGACAACAACTATGCCTCGCTTAAGATACGTCACGCACTCCGTTGCTCTTATTGGTTGTAGGTCTATCCAATTGAGTGCAGAGGCATTTTTTTCCTGGTTCGTTCAAAACACGCCCCATAATCACAGCTCTATGGAGCAGTATCAGACTCATATTCTGACTAGAATTGAGTCGGACTACGTCAGGCTAAGCTTTCTCCTGACCAGGCTAACAATCAGACTTACTCAGTTCTGGCGCAATATGTGCTCAGTCAGCGGTGCCACCTATCAAAACTCAATAATTGTTTTTCAGTGAGTCCATTACCATATCTGTATATATATGTTTATGTATATATATATGCACATATATATATATATATATATATATATATATATATATATATATATATATATATATATATATATATTTGCATATATATACCGGTATGTGCATATATATATATATATATATATATATATATATATATATATATATATATATATATATATATATATATATATATATATATGTATATGTTAAATATGTATATGTTAAATAGTCAACTACTTTAATAATCTTAAAGCTGTTATCTTAACATGACTATTACTGTGTTAAGTGGGATTACAGAAACGATCACATTTGAATTGTTCCCTACAATTACCTATATGTCAGTTACTACTTCTCTCAAGGTCGCATCTATTATCTGTCCAGACTGCTGGGTCCCACAATTCAGCACCGCAAAGAACAGAGCCCTACCTTGACCAATACACAAATCAACTACCGGTAGGTTGATTTTCTGCTAGTAGTACATAGCCATATGCGGTTGGAGATGCTAAAAATCTTAGCAAAGACAAAATCTGACTCATTAAAAGTGTGTTTTTGTCATTATAAATATCCTCTCTAGCCACAGACAGATGGTAGCAGTGTTGAACATAACAGATAAATTAAGCTGCACAACAGAAAATACATTTAAGAACAGGGAGACCACTTTTGTTCGTTCATTTCTTAATATAGGACTCCCCAATACTACAGTAATTATAATGCCCCTCCAGAGGACATGAAGGGGATTTTGTTAACAGAAAATCCAAATGTTTAGGTAAGAGAAGGTTTAGGTCAAGCTTGTCAAATACAAACTTTTATTTTGTGAATTATATTATCTCAAGATGTCTTATTCTGCTTTCCTTGTGCTTACTTAATTCTGTTGATGTTTTTAGGAGTGAACTGAAAACCTGTTTGTTTAAGAAAGCATTTTAAGTCTAGTAGATCAAGGGTTGTTTTATGACCATGTCTTTTGTGACTGTATATGTATTTTTATATAACTGCTACATCATAGACAGAATGAAGACGAGGACAAAAAAGTTATATAAATCAATAAATCTCTATTGGGTTCCTTTCTTAATTTTTTAGTAAATACTTGTTCATTTGAGAAAAATTACTAATAGCTTAAACTATGATGTTGTCAGTGTAAAGAAGAATAGTGATTCAATGCCAAGGCCTAAAAGGAACAAACTACATTAATAATCTGTAAAAAAAATAAAAAACAAAAAAAAAAATCTATTGTTTCTTCTTGTTATACTGTTACAGGAAGAATCATTTCATTCACAAAGGGAAATATATATATATATTTTTGTTTGTTTGATTTTTGGAACCAAAACAAGTAGGTGACATATCAAACACTGCACCAGATAACTAAAGAAACAATATTTCTTGGGCCAGTAAATTCTGCTCAAACATGCAAGAACTTTTTCATCTAGTTAGGTCATCGTATTATTCAAATAATAATGTAAAATATCTCTCATATCAGAATTGTCTGTCACATCCAAGTAGTGAATCTATTTTTTGTTAATCCCGTACTTCTGCATAATTTTGTTATCGATGATGCAACATACTAATTTTAAATGTCCGGTATTCATTAGTTAAAGGAGTTAAAACCATTGCAACTGAAAAAATAGCATGTATTACTAGTAGTATGAGGAAATGGAAATAGTTTAAGTCGAAATGCTTCATTTCAATAAAGTTTTCCCAATTATTAAAGGTTCTATTTGCAACTGTAAGCTGCATCTTTTCTTTCTTCATAAAACATTGTAAGTATTGTTCCTTTATAGCTGAATATAATATTATGTTTAGATTTGACTCGTGCTACCAAAATGCTGCATTAAACAGTAGCTTCTCTAAAGGTGAAACGATCAGTTTATTTTTATGTATGTAAATTCATTGCTAGGTAAAAAAGTACAAAGTCTGATTTATTTTAAATTAGAGGAGTTAACCCTGTATTTACAGACAGAAGATCAGTTAAGAAAGCAGGGCAATGCGAATATAACTCACAGGGGTTTCTTGTTTGCTCTCTGCAGAGTACCCAACACTGCATGATTTACCTTACCATCTTAGAAACCCATGTGACTTGATGGTTTTTTTGAATTATGCTTTTTTTTTTTGTAGTTTTGTCCACACAGATGGATCTGCCTACATGACAGGCTGCCTTTTACTAACCCCTGAGAAGAAGAGCAAAAAGCCCTGGAAACACAGCCTGTTGCCTTAAGTTAGTGTAATTAGTTAAAATGGTTTTAAAAAACAAGGGGGGGGGGGGGGGTAGAGACTCACAACACTTCAATTAATTTACAAAAAAATAAAAATTAAATAAATGTAAAGGCAAAAATCTAACAAAATATATTTATATGTATATTATTGGGTTTAACTGGACCTTTACTTTCCAGTATTTGATCACATTTAAAGTTTATTTACAAAAACAGTGTGTCACATGCAGTAATAGCTCTAAAAATGCTCATTTGCATTTTTATCACATCACAACCAAAACTGAAATTTATTATAACTTATTTTTTCTGGTTCATCTAGCAGCACATCATTTATTTGCACGTTTTTTCTTTTTTTCTAAATCCAAAACTCCTGGCACCAGTCATCTGCAAGGGTATGCTGGTACTGACAATGGTTAGATAAACATCCTAATGGGTAAGGGTTAGAAAATGTTCAGATTGCAAATCAGTTCTACATGTTTAAAGGAAATAATACACAGATTTACTGTTCATCTTCTGCCATGCATTCAGCTTAGTCATAAGTTAGATTGAGTTGTAAAAGGAATTTTAAAAAAAAGTCAATTCTAAATAGAGTGATTGACATTAAGCCTTCAATGCACCAAAACTGCAGTCTCACGCAAGAAGAAAAACCCTGACAGATGCAGAAACTGTAGCAGAGAACTACCCCGTAAGAAGTGCTTCCCTAACAACCCCTGAGACATCTCTTCAGATATTCATCTTCCTCTTGCAGTTATCAGTGGGTATGAAAATACCCCACCCCAGCTGTTCATCCTTCAACATTTCAGAATGGTCAAAACAACAGTTTAAAACCACTGAATATTCAATCAGTTTAGATTTTTGTTTTTATGATAAACCACAAGGGTTCTCTAAATATCTTAAGTTTAATCTTGAAGTTCAGCTCTTTTAATTATTTAAGGTTATTTCAGATAATCTATTTCTATTAGATATTATAATTTTTCTAATTTGTGTGAATTCCTATATCATAAAACCTCTGCAGAAAGTTTGTAAAACAACTTAGATCACTTCTAAAAAAAAAAATTTGGAGTCACCTCTAATGAGTTGTGCAGATCCAGTCGAATTCAGGCCTCTTGGCTGGTTAAAATGTTTCTTATTTAGCTTTATTGAGCTGTTGATGGTGTCAAGGGGTGTGCAAAATAAATCCCACAAGAGACAGAAGCAAAGACTCAGACAAAGAGACTCCTGGTCAATAACACCTTAATGGTCAGCTTTATAGCTGCCTGCTTGTCCTACCAGCCCAGTGTTCTCTGCTCTGCCCGCTTGATCCCGGGGCAACGCGGTAGCCAGCATGTCTCACTGAAGGACGTCCGAAGAGTTTCAAAGGCGATAACAAATCAAACCGTTCCCTGAATCTAATATCAAACAGGCCTGGTGTCAGCATTTATTAGAGAAATCTTATTCCCCCCTCGTCCAAGCCCTCCTCCCCTACCGCTTCACTCCCACTTGCAGTATTCCAACACACAGCGGCCCTTTGAAGTTGAAAGAATGCAGGATCGCAAATTACCCAGGAGACGTAGCTGATAGTCTTTGAAGCCCTCCTTTGATAGTGTTGTTTTCTGAGCTCCCCAAGCATCTATCTTCTTCTGTTTCTCACTTGCTTTTTCCTTCTTTCCACGGACAATACTCTGCGGCTTACAAACACAAATCTGATCCACCTAATGGGAGCATTATACACCATGGCATTCTCTATTATCCATGGGCCAAGAACCTTTAGCAGAACATATGAAATAAAAACTCCACCCTGATCACAACATCTGTACTTCATACAATTCCCATTTTGCATTAAAGAAACATTTTAGATGCCTTTTTTTTCTGAAAGACCAATAATATGAGACTGATCCTGTATGTATGTCCTAGAGACAGATCTTATGTAGCTTCCAGGGTTATTGATAAAACAAAATCTATTCATACCCCCGACAGATTTCTAATTATTTTCATTAAAACTATAGAATGTTCTTATACACTGCAGAAACTATCTAAAAGTAAGTACAAATTTCTTAAATTAAGTGCATTTACCCTTAATTTGAGTAGGTAAATAAGGTGACTTGCCAATTGAATGAAATTTTTTGTTCTTAAAATAAGATAATTAGACAATATGCACTTTAAATAAGACAATGAAAATTTTTATTTTCTTATTTTGAATATAATTTGTCTTTTTTCAAAGGCAAAGTGTCTCACTCACCTCTTCAATTAACCTCTTACACCCTAAGGGGGTATAAATAAATTTCTGCCTGACAAAAACACACAAAAGTAAATAACTTATAGCCTCAAAGCTATTAGATTTAAGAAGAAACTTTTGGTACGTCTGTAAAGGTAAGATGTCATAGAATGGTTTTCTGGTGTCAGCACCATTGTAGCTTTGACCCTGCCTGAAATATTAGGGACAAAATACAAAATATTTTGCATTTTTTTGAACCTCGCCAAAATTTTCTTTGAAATAAACATTGCAAAACACTACCAAAATATTATGTATAGCACAAAAAAGTAGTACAGACTTTTAAATCTAAATGTTGTGTAAAAATATACAAAATGTGGACTCAATCAGATGAATCATATTTATTTTAGAATGGTATTAGTGAGAAATTTCTTAGGCGGAGAGGCCAGTTTGGCACATTTATCCATAAATGTCACCAAACTGTGCCAAATATGTTTTTTACATCAATACTGGGGGTTTGGTAAAGTTACGAGGTCATGTAGCAGCTGGACCCGCCGGCGGGTCCGTAGGGTTCAAGGGGTTAAAGAATAAAAATGCACTTATTTTGAGAAAAAGAGAAGTATTTGGTTTTCTGTTTTTATTCACACTTCATCTTAAAAGTGCTGGAAATTGTTGAGACCGTTCTCAATTATCGATAGAAAACAAGAGGTGTAAATAGAGCAATCAATCCCCTCTTGTAAACGCTTACCTGCTTTGCAGATTTTTACTTGACTGCAGCAATTGATCTTCGGTGTCTTTGAAGTCTGAAGGCTTCCTTTCATTCACCCTAATTTTTATCTCCCTCCCTAGAATATCTATTAGTTTCTATTCAGGAATCTGATTGGGTCACTATCAAATCAAATAATCAAAATTATTTTCAATCAAAGGAAACATGTTTCTCAAACTAAAATCTAAATCTGAGCTCATTTCACTTGCTGAAATGAATTGATCCTTTTCATGGTGTTGCGCTATAAAGTTTTTAGTTAGCAAAGATGAGTGGCAAAATGATCAACACTCATGGTGAGAGCTGCAGATGAATGGCATATAAAATAGAACAGTACATTTAGCTCTTCTGTGTGGAAAAACTTTGGATTTTAGGACAAAGATATGGTTCTGAAGGTGGATTCAGTCCAAGCATGGTGATTTCCATGAGCACCACGGGGATTTCATCGCACTGTATTTCAGAAGTACTGTTTACAAATTGGAGGAGCTTCAGCTGCGTGAAGCTGACACCCCACCCACATGAAAAAAACGTAATGTTGCTTCAGTGCAGGTTTGTGCAGTTGGTGTTATCATTTAAAAAAATGAAATTAATAAAAAAAAAAGGTCATACAGAGGTTAATCAAATAAAAATTATTTGCTTTTTCAGAGCTACTTGATTTGGTCAGTAACAATAGAATAGAATTCAACTTTATTGTCATTACATTGTCACAGCTGCCATTGTGCGGCACCCGGGGAGCAGTGTGGGAACCTCTGGGATCCAAGTTCAATGCCCTAACCACTAGACCACCACTCCCCAAAACTGCGGCTTGGGCTGATTTATTTATTTTTTTAAATAGAATAATTTAGTTAAAAAAAAAAAAAAAATCAAAACTACAGTAGAATAACAGAGGGAAAAAGAAAACAACGCAGAAGCTTGTGAAAAAACCCCCCAAAAAAATCACAAATGAAAAGATTTACTACTGTGTTCAGTTTGCCAAACCATTAATCTATATAAATATGAGAAAGTTGCATGGGATTTATAGGATTTTCCAGTAGTTGTCGTGAAATGTAGATTATTTTTTGTCATGACAGTTTTCTTGTTTTGTCCTATTAAAAACATATTTTGTTTTTATTTAGTTGACCTTTGATTTAACAAATGTCTTGCCGTTAACTTTTAATGACATATTTGATTTTCCAGGGCTTACAGAAAAAACGACAAATATTGTTGTTTGTAGATTTTATCTTAAACACCCTGCATTTTTAATCAAATTATCAGAACTATTCAAGTTCCATAAAGAAATTAATTAACCTAACTCTGTGACAAATCATATAAAATTTGTCACAAATTGTGATTCCAATAATGAGCAAATTAAAATGATGGTCCTATTTTTATGGAATTACTTAACCAACCTACATTGCATGCAGTGTGATATCACGTTAAAACAGGATTGACATGGACATGTTAAACAGCTGCAGTGCAGGAGAGTTACTGTAGACCAACAATATGTATATATATATATATATATACACCACACATGTGCACCACCACCACTGCAGATTCAATACGTGTTGTAATGAAGCGATCAACAAACATTCAATAACAGCATTGCTTGATTTCAGTTTGCAGTAATGATGAAGCATTCACTCTGGCATGATGAATGCTGGTAATGTCTTTAAGTGATGCACTCTAATTTGTACTAAACCTTATAAATAATTCAGCCAATAATTATTTAGCATTCATTGACTGTTGTGTTGCTGTGGTACCAAACTCCCTGTGTTGATGGTCATCGTCCTGCATCCTAGCTTAAATGTGCTTGTAGACGTGTCTTCATACATAGCAAGGTAGAAAACAAGGTTTAGCATCATTGTTCTCTTTAAACCAAAATTATAGCCTATGGCAGAATTTCTTCACCCTCTTAGCCCGGGAATGACAGACGGATCATCCATTATAGTGATGCAATTCTTCCTCATTGCCAAGCTTTGTTGCACAACTTCCTTTGACATTGTCCTTGCAGATGTGGTTGTCACAGATCATTTCTGTTTACTCTGCCTCCCCTAAGCACATCCTAGGAGGATAAATGTAAAGGAATTCCCTTGTTATTTTCTTCTTTACAGGAGACAGCCTGGCAGTTTATGTGAGAATTTATCTTCTTAGGAAAAGTGAGATTAAAGTTACAGTTGTCAAATGACTGTTATTTGGTTAAGAGCTACAAGAGTGACAGCTAAGCCTGATTCTTCCACCACAAATAGGACGTGTTCTGAAAAAACTAAATCGAAAAGATTTGCAGGTAAAAGTGGAAATGACAGGTAGTTGCAGTCACCTTATTAGATATGCAACACACTGTAATAAGTTTCATGACTTCTGATTATTGCACCATGCTATTTGCTCAGTGTTTTAAATAACATTTTTATCTGTAGTTCAGGTCATTTCTAAGTAACAAAGTTAATTGCAAATTTGCACTGTTCCTTGAAGAAAGGATGAAGAAAAAGGGTAGAACCAGAGTGATGGGTAATATAAAAAGATATGATAAAAAAATACTCGATTTAAGAGAAATTATGTTGATAAAAGTCTCAAATTAATTTAGAAGGTTGTCTGTTAGCATTGCCATCTTTATATCAAAGACTCGATCAAAAGATGTCTCACAAATCCAGAACTTAAAGAAATATTGTGCAGACTTTTAAAAAAAGGTCACATATGTGAAACAAATCATATTTGATTTGTTTTGTAATGAAAAGGGGGGGAAATAATAATCGTGTATGTTCTTGATTTAATTTTAGTTTGCTTGAATGTATATTTCTCGTAATAATTCTCTCAGCTACAAAAATCTGCGCTTTGATGCAGGTTTTAAGCCAGTTGTAAAAAAGGAAAGGTGAAAAGAATCACCGGCAGCAAGTTTAAACAAAACTGGCTGTGAAAAATATCAGGAGTTTTATTTTGTTAAAGTCTAATTGTATTCAGAACAGGATGCACAATATCCCTGAGTAAATAAACTATCCTAGTGATTACAAACAATAATTTTTGATTGGCTTCCTTTTCCCCACTGATACAGAATCAAAGTAAAGAGTAGATTTTAGATAAAAAGCGAAGGGCAGATACACAGCTGTATTAGGGGATGTTAAATATTTGCAAACCTAAATTTGCAGGATCTCATAATCTTGAAATTAGTTGAGGAAGCAGATTTGGCTTAAACATAGCTCTGCTAAGCAAACAGGTTCTTTCTTCACTGATGCAATTTGTCCACATTTAAATGAGGACTAAGCATTTATTTTGGAGAATACTGACTCATATTTATAGAAACCCAAGCCACAGCAAATAGGTCCTCATCTGTTAATTCAAAATACCAACCCTAAAATTATTAAGTGCTCCAGCAGATGGTTCATAAACAAATTTAACATGATTTCAGATTAGTTAACAGTGTAAAGAGTGTCTGTCTGTTTTGTGTTGCTTGGGTGAGCTGTACTGGGGGATTCCCTGCTGTTCTTAACAGTTCTGCTGATAGTGAGACGGAGAATCGTGATGGGAAGCATCCTGGTAGCATTTTATGCTATTTTCAATGAAAATGCCAGAAGTCATGCAAAGATAAAATAACTGAAAGGTCCCTACTACAGGTACATATAAACAATGATGAAAAAAGCAAAGCTTTCTAAAGAACGAACAGCTGAAACTTGACATAGCTGACAAAGGGGATTTTCCTCTGCTCCTTTTTCTTAATTTAATACATCTATTGATATAAATCAATATATATCCGTTATGTAATCCTATTTAGTATTTTGAATTAGAAAGGATTTTGTATGTGTGTGTTTTTCTCCTTATTTGACACATATTTGAAGGATAAATTACTGGTCATTCGGTTCCATGTGCAAATCAGACCATTAGCTCTTATTGATAGGTTTCCTCCCATGGGAAACAGTCGGATTACATCTGCTGTCTGTCAGCGCTGTGTCATAATCCAGTCGATAGTTCCAAGGACACATTTAGCATCTGCGTTCCTTCAGAGGATGCAGCACAGAATAGGCCAAAGTGACCCACCAGCACCACACATTGACTCATAATGTAAATCAGGAACAGGGAACTATCTTAAAGTTTCACTATTTTTTTTTTTTGCACAATTACTTTAAAGTTTCCTTTTCATGTTCCAAGATCTGAACATGTTTTAATAGTTCTGAGCGGGACTTAAACCAATATAGCACCCGTCTTCTTTTAATCACCTGAGAATTTCAGAACGTCTGTCTCCTAATCCTTGCTCAAATCATTTCCTAAGAGATGATGCAACTATTTTGATTTCAAGTGTAATGGCAGTCCATTGTAGTTGGGTTTTAAAACTCCTTTCATAAATCTTAAATGCCCTCTGTCTCATTAAAGACGTGCGGCTCAAGAGCTTTGTGTGTCTCCATGTTTGACAAGTTTGACAAACCCGCCTTTGCTTTGGAGAAACGATGAAAAACATGATTGTCTTCTATCCTTCACCTCGAAGGACATAATGTCAAACGGTTATAATGATGGAAATACACAGATGAGCCCAAATGTTTGAATACACTTATGCACCATTGCCCACACTGAATTTAAAACTCATATGCACACCATTCCCTGACAAACTCTGCTAGCAGCGTTACTCTGGCGGTTTGGGAGCTTCACGTCCACTTAGGTAATTAACAGTGATCAAGGGTCGTCCTGCCTGTCATAGTTGCCTCATGTTACTGCCTGTTCAAAAGAATTCAAACTCACTGGCCTGAGCTGAAAGGAAAGCTACACACAAGCTCATACTCACATTCAATAAGCCCCTAGTGTAACTGCGAGTTGAGGTTTTGGAGGTGGGGGCTTGTATCTGACTTATTTAATATGAACAAGGGAAGATCAAGAGGCATCCACCCACAGCCAGAGGAGGCTTTGAAAGGGACCCAAAATATAAAACACTCTCAAACAGTGTCATGCAGCACTGACTAACTACTTACAGGGACATTTTTTTTTTTTTCAAAATATTCCAACAGTCAATTTCTACATGGATAAAACTTTAAAATATATAACCCGCTGGGAATAGAATAGAAATTACTCTCTATCTCAATTATATGTGTTTTCTTAGTAAAACATATATGTATATTTTATACTGAATATTGCTTTAAAGCTTGATTCTGAGGATTTACGTTTTTTTCCCTATAGGAAGCAGGGAAATGGTTTGATCACATGATTGTTTGAAATTTGAACTTTTATTTTATTTTATTTCAATCTTCTTTAACTGAAAAAGGTAGAATAAACATAACTAAAAGGTTATATCCATCTGTCCTTCCATCTGTTGTCTCCACCCCTCTCACTATTGTATGCCTGTGAGAAGGCTGGTGCTGATATCCTAGAACTATTTACCGTTTTATTGAAAAACCTCAGGATTGTGTAAATATTTAGAACAATAATTTTTTTTTATTTGTATCCCTTGCATTGATTTCATTTTTAATGATAGAAACTGAAAAGCAAAAATTTCTCCTCTGTGTTTAGGTGACTGAATAAAATCCTTTTGGGATATGTTTGTCCTTATTTACTTTCTTCACACTGAGTTACTTCATGTAAAGAACAGTGAAATAATTTTAATAACTTCTATATTTGACCAAGGCCCTATCAACTCCAACATTAAAACCTTGAAAAGCAGAGACTTTCAGCTAAAAAACAACATTTTTTTAACCAGAAATATATTTAAAAAAAAAAGATCTTTCAGGTTGGGTGGAGGCTTTGAGGACCCAAATGCAGAGATGAGTAGGCAGAGATGAGTTTTGCTGATTTAATTTAGGACTAACGGCGACTGAGACAAAAATTCAGAAAACTGCAAAAATACTGTTAACCAAACAAAATCTAATAAATGTCAGGGAGTACACCTGGGGAATAAGAGATGAGGAAGCAACAAAACAACAAGAAACCAGCAAACAGGAACTGCAGTGGTGGTGTATATATGGGAAACAGAACAAAGGATGAGCTAAGAAATACCAAACTGACAGAAAACAACTACAAAGACACAATATAAAAGAAACTAAAAACAAACTTAAACAGAGGGCAGAACCCTGACAAGATCACTTTTCCAATTGGATATTTTTTTAAACCTGCAATCTTCTGTTTAATCTTAACTCCTCTGCTACTATTTCCTTTTCTTCTAGACTGAATTTTCAAAGTGGATTTCATTAAATACATACATGAGCAAAAGCTGCCATCAATCATTTTATTAACAGCAATTTACACCTTTTTATGCAGTAGCCAAACAGGCTTAACAGACTTATTATTATTATATTAAATAAGAGAAGACTTCACATCTTTAACTAACAAGACATTCCTCAGCCTGTCAACATGTGATAAGAGGAATATCCATCCATCCATCATCTGACACGCTTGTCCCAATTGGGGACGTGAGGGGTGCTGGTGCCTATCTCCAGCTGTCAAGGCGCGAGAGGCGGGGTACTGATAAGAGGAATAATTTCTTCTAAATTAACCAGTGATACACCCTTTATGTGTCATGATCTAGGCACTGATGACTGCTCTGAGTGTTCATTCCATTCACCTGCCTACTGTAGCTCTTCCCAGTTTCTCATCACTGTTCATCTGTGTCACCTGTTCCAGGCTCTATTTAATATGCCTGCTTCCAGTCATCAGTGCCAGATGGGGAGAGTTCTCTAGAGTACCTGATTGTGTTCTGATTTCCTGATCCTGACCAGTTCATCCTTTGAACCTCTGACCCTGCCTGTTCCTGTTCTGATCTATTTGCCTGACCTGTCTTTGGACTCCTGCTGGATTCTGCCTGTTGACCAAACCTGGATCTGCTTGACCAAGATTAAGCTTCGGTACCTCCTTTGGATTTCTGATCTACTCATGTGAACCTCTTCGACACCTGCTTGGGCTTCGCCCTCTGGGTTGTCCTGCCTTACTTCTTCTGCTTGGATCTGATCTCCTGCCCGTTCTGTAGTATCAAAGGCTTCAGTGTCTGGAACTCTCTGGGCAGAATTCGCCCAGTGGTGTTGGCAGCCGTTTGGCTAGAATCCCCCTCTTCCTTTGGGCATGGATTGAACTTTAAGACCAGGTTAGTGAATCACGCGTTTGTAATCATCCTCCACCAGATTAACGTGGTCACTAACCTGTGTTTCCCTCCTACAGATGTTCCTTCCTTAGATTCCCTAGCTGCCCACTGCCAATCCATTGTTTTTAATTAAAAACTTTTGAATTATCCAACTGTGTGTCTTTCTTTGAATATTGGGTCCTCTGTTCTGAGCCTTGACATTAGGCTGACTCAATCAGAGATAAAAGCCAGTGATTCCAGGTAAAAATGAATCAAAATATTTTAGAATCTTTGTGTTTATATATTATCTATAAACTGCTTTTTACAAAGATAAAAAACACAATTTTTCATGCTCCTCCATCAACACCAACCCGAATCCCTGTCATATCCCCATCTCTGCTATGCTCTCCTCTTGCACAGTAGGCAGATTATTCTTTATGGAACCAGATTATTTACATATTTACTCTACTTCCATTTATTAACCATTGTAGGTGAAGTACCTATAGAAATGATCCACGAACATAATGTTTGCATGATGTATTAGAAAATTCAATATATATTTTAAATATGAAGAAATTATCCACTAGATTATTTAAATTATTTACAATTCTGGCACATTAAAGGAAAATAGAATAAGAAATGTATGTCATAGAAGTACTGCGTTATTGTGAAGCAGTTATTACCAGCATGCTGTTCATTTTTCCTCCCCCTGTACCAGAACAAATACCAGCTTTTACCAGGTTGTATATCTGTACTTGCATGATGCTCTGGTACTGAAGAGTGTTATGTACTTTGCCCTGGGTGTAATTTAAAGACATTCCATAAATATTGGTAAACATTAAATGAATGCATGTTAACTCATTTAAACGTACAATAAGTTCATCAGCACAGAGACACTTCTTCCTTAGTAAAGCTATTTGAGGTAAGGTTTTGTCTGTGCATCAAGTTTAATAATTTGCCCCCATGAAGCACCATCAAAAACATGGACCAGTCTTTATGAGAACGATAACATAGATGTCCAAATTGTGTGTGCCCATAATTATTTACCTAAAGTACTTGAGTTGTTTTGGGGGGTTTTGAGCTGTATTTATCAGATTTTGTCCTTATCCTTTTCTCCATTTAACTTAACATGTACTGATAGGCTGAATGAGAGATTAAGAGTATGTCTAAGGAGTGTCAAAGGAAGCACATACTAAAGAGAAACTCTTTTGCTGGAGTTTCAAGAGAAACTCCTGCATAGCTCTTATTTTCCAGTACTAAGAACCTTATAACGGGCCAATATAGCAACTGCTCATCAAGCTTGAGTATTTTTTGCTTTTTTGGATGCAAGAAATCCATCCATCTATATATACATATATATCTCTGGGACCTCGATCTGATGAAATATCCTACATGTACAAGTCTCTTATTTGACAATCAGTAAATATTCCTATGTTTCGAAAATGTATTTAGTATTCATTACAGTGCATCTTCAACTTTCACTGCTGATGCTGCATCCTTGATTTATGAGCTGCTCCAAATTCTCTCCATACATTCTACTCATCGTTTCAATAAAGGCTTGTCTTAACTTTTCTTGTCCAAATTAGGGAAAACTAAATTTCTGTTAAGTCAAACATCCTTAAATTGCCTGAAAGTAAAGGAGTAAACTTTCTTTCTCATGACAAAAAACATTGAAGGCTGTTATGTTCTAAACTGTTGACATATTTCATCAGCTGTAAAATTATGAAAAACAAAAGTGTGTTGTCAAACTGTCATTTCAAAACCCTTTTGAATCAGTGGTCCGCTTACACTTCAACCTTTGAAAAAAAATTCCCTAAAGAGTCTGCTTCATAATTGTTTCAGAATCCAAAATTCTTTTGTAATTTAATAAAACCTTAATCAAAAGATTTCTGTTTATTTCACCATTTTGTTTTACACGACACAGTAAAATGCTCATCCTATTCAAGATTTGATAAAAAACAACCTGCCAATGCATCAATGCAATGGATTTAATGGGCGGTCACTTTTTTCACAAAGGAAGTGTTAGCTGTCAGAACCATTGTCGCTTTTAGCACCTTTTTTGGAAATTCTCCAAGGAGAACAATTTGAACTGGAGGAAAGCAGAGATGAACTGGAGGGCATACCACACACAGTGCCACTGCATCCTCAAACCATGCAACCAATGACTGGTTAAGCTAAGGACTTAGGTTGTGCATTGGAGTAACACTTACAATAGTGGTCATACTGGTAAATATAAAGCAAATCCTTTTCTTATGGATGATTGATCAATAAAAGAAAATATGTGGCGGGTTAGGTGTTTTAACTAAATTAATTTCATACCATCACACCTAATTTATATCTATATATATATATATATATATATATATATATATAAGTACCTTATATATATATATATATATATATATATATATATATATATATATATATATATATATATATATATATATATATATATATATATATATATATATATATATATATATATATATATATATATATATATATATATAAGGCACTTTATAGAGACAATTCAACCAGATCATACAGTTAGATTGGTTCACCTAGCATGCTTGTAGAGACAGTGGAGAGGAAAACTCCCTTTTAACAGGCAGAAATCTCCAGCAGAACAAGGCTCAGTGCGGCCATCTGCCGACCTGGGTTGAAGGAGACAGAAGTGGACAAATGAAAAGAAACAGAGATACTAAAGTCAACTGTCAACCCACAGGTGGCCCCTTCCAGGAATTCAGTAGTTCACCATTAATAAACAACAGAAATTAGTAACAACTCCAATCAGACTGTGTGAGGAAGCCAGAATATATCCCAAAAACCATATAGATTCTTGTGGAGAATATTTAAATCAGGAACCATTGCCGATTCTTGTAGTGAAGAAGCTGACCACTCTACACCATTTAAGCATTGCCAGCTCATTTGTATATCATAAATGTCTGTCAGGAATGTGACTCTCATTATGACAGTAATTACGGACAGACATGAAAAGTCTGAAAGGTGTATTGAAACAATTATAAATAAGTCTGGGTTTGCAGCAGGATTATAGGTTGGTCCTGAAGAGGGGATGTAAGTGGTTAAAGTTGGGAACTTGAAATGAGGAAATAGGTTGAAATATTGTCAGGGGTGAATTCTTACTCTTTGAGGAGCCTTTCTAAGAAGAGTTGGATATACTGACATAGAATGAGGTTGACAGGTGGCATTGAATGGTTACCTTTTAATGGCTTGTTGTCTTTGAGTCTAAGGAATGAAGAAATGCTGGAGGGTGGACAGGCAGGTGAGCAAACGGGAAGATGTTGGGGTAATCCAGGCAGATGTCTGGAGCGTGGTCAGAAGAGCAGTGAGGAGTCACAAGGGGCGATCTTCAGTGCATTTCTGCATTATTCACAATGACTTAAGAAGCAGAGCACTGAAAAAAGATACACATGAATGCAGAAGCTGCTTTTTGTGGAGAAGGAGACAGCAAAGTGAGCGTCTAAACTTGAAGTAGGTAAAGACACGAGAGAGGTTACTCTGGTTATCGCACCTAAGAGAAAAAAAGAAATTCATCTGCCTCAGGGAATCTTTTCCTCTTAATGCTCCTGAAAAGACTGGGTGAGCTGCAGCAGTAGGAGCACACCTGTTAAAGAGAAGGGGTGAGGAGAGCCACAAATGTACATATTCTGCACACAGCTCTAGATATGACACAAAATTAAATTAATTAATAATTTGAAATTTGTATCTAATAATTTCATCAAAATTTAAAGAAAATAACAAATATATATCATGACTGCAGTGTTTGGAAGACATTTACAAGATGAGGGACATAGAGACTGAGAAGAGGAACATAGTGATATAAATGCAAGCTAGAAAGGTAATTTATGAGGATGAGTATACATCCAATTTCTTACACCCAAAATTAAAATGATGTCTCAGAGTTGATATTAATCTTTAACAAAAAAAAGAGCATAAATACGATTTATTTATTCCCATGCAGAATGTCACAATTAAGCAGAAGGATTTTGTCATTCTAACAATACTATTTCATATTTCTGTTCAGGCAATTGAAAAAAAAAATTTTAACCAAGAAGAATAATTCACAATCATTGTAAACTTTACCAAGGCAGAGATTAAGTACAACATGGTCTGTTCTATTTTAGTATTGAATTATTCAGAGCTGAACCCCTCATGATTTTGGTTCTTGGTAACATCTGGAGAACTTATAAACATTCAACATCTGATCTCTCTACATGGAATTAGTATGTCTCTCAGTGCACAGAAGTTTCTTTCTGTTCTTTGTTTGGTTTCTCTCAGAGTCTAAAGGTATGCATCTAGAGTTAACTGGCCTCTAAATACCCCTTAAAAGTTATTTATCTTGGCCATTGAAAAGGACAATAGAGCATGTATTGATGAATAGATTCAGAATTGAACATCAGGGCTTGATCTGAATACAATTTTTGGGGGCAGTTATTTATAGACATTGAAATAAATGTTGGGGCTCCAGTGGATGGACGTTTTCTGAGGATTTCAACTACCCACACTTTAGCAGTGATATGATTGAGAAGCCTTCTCACTATCCAAGAAATGTCCTCCTGGCACTTATTGTCAGGCTTAGAACAGAAGGATCCAGTATTCAAAGCTGACAAACAGTTAGATTTCTTAAAGCGTTTATTGAAGACTAGACCGGAGAGAGTGGCATCACCGTCTAAGTCAGGAACCTCTGTGGGTGGAGACGGCAGGTTACTGACTACGTCTTTCTAGAATTGGATGATAACGAATGTGTGAGTCACTAACCTGGTCTTATAGTTCAGTCAGTGCCCACAGGGTGAGGATGGTTCAAGCTGGCCGTATACCAATGCAGTGCAGTGGTCGCTTCACGGAGAGTCCCAGACACTGATGTCTCGGAGGTCAGAGGACAGGCAGGAGGTCAGAAATTAGCAGATGAATATAGGCAAGATAATCAAGAGGGCGAAGCCAAAGTGGATGTTGGTGACATGCTCCTTAGTTAGAGCTAGGTGGTCAGAGATCTGGTGAGGTGCCGAGAGAGAATCCAGGTCGGAGTCAGGTCACAGTTCCAGGTGCAGTACCAAACAGGCAGGGATCCGGCAGAAGTCAAAAGAAAGGTCAGGTGAACAGATCAGTTGGGACACGCAGGCTCAGAAGTCCAGAGGCAGAACAGGTCAGGATCAGGTAATCAAAATAAAGGAACACCAAAATATGCCTCGCCAATGGCTCAAAATCTGGCACTGATGACTGGTTTGAGGCCTGGTTATATAGGGACTAATGCAGGTGGACCAGATAACCAGGTAATGAGAACTGCGCAGAGCTAAGCAGGTGTGTGAAATGAGTAATCAGACCAGATGTCAGTGTCAAGATCATGAAACTTATCCCCCGAGGCATGCAATTGGGGCTGTTTTAGTGTTGAATGTCAAAGCTTCCAACCAAATATCCTTTTCTGAAAATGAAATCGGTGGGAGAGATTGTACTTAAAGTCTTAATCACCGCATAATCTAATTCTTTTTGCAGATAAACAGTACACTCTGGATGTATGTGTGCTATTTTACTGTGCATTTTTTTTTACATTTAATTTAAGATATTTTTATGTTTTGCTAAATGTGTCTCAAAACCATCTTAGTGCTGCTCAAAGTGGTTGAAAAATAGCTATTATGTTGGAATTAACCTATTGGTTTAAATTAGGCTTTTTATCATCATAGCTCTACATTTGGTATTTCTGTCCTCTGCCATCTCGGTAGCATTGGATTCAGGGATTGCTAAGTAAACACCCTCATGCAAGTGGCTAGAGCTGGTAAGACTCATGTCCATTTGGCTTCACAAAGCCTTCGTTAAACTCCAATGTTGAGAGGATGGAGACAGAAATGTCTACACTGAGATAAATATCTGCCCGCTAAAATTCAGTATGCAGTGATAAATACAGTGAAAGAATTCATTAATCCAGTTTCTCATTTATGTTGTCCATTAAGGGCTGTCCTACAGGAAAGCTATCCTCCTCTGACTGGAATGCTCTTAACCTTCAATAAAGCATGTTGAAACTAGTGCTAGGCAGACTGCTGGATGTTTCTCAAAGTTTTAGCAGAACCGGGATGCGTACCCCAATCTCACAGAAATCCTGCACTGACTGCATTGCTGGGCCTTTTTATCTATATATTACTGTGGGTTACTGCCAAAAAGAGCTGTTATGGGCCTGTTACACTATCAGATTTGGCCGTTAAAGCCTAGTAAGCATGCAGCTATTTCTATGGTACATTGGGAGTTATTAAAAGAAAAATAAAACACTGTGTATGTGTGTAACAAGGGTAGGAAAAAAAAAGAGTAGCGATGGGGGTTAAAATGAACACCACTGACCACCACGATGTAGGAGAAGAGATAAAAGCAAGCTTTTTTTTCCAGCTTGGCCATGCACAGAATGTGATCCTTGTTCTTTCCCCCTTTCTTTCACATCCAATCATTATTTTAGAGTTGCAGCCTCCCTTTGTCTTCCTTTTTTGTGGACAGAAGAGGAAATTTTCTCATAGATGGAATGGAATTAATATGCATTATGAGTGAGGGGCTAGAAACAGAAAAAAAAAGAAAATTATCAGTCTTGTGATCTTCTTAGCTTTTGGGTGATTTTTTCCACATTATCTGAAAATACATTTTTATGAATGTTTTGGCTCTTTATCATTATAACCTCACGTTGTACAGAACACCACTATGCTGCAGGCTTGTTTAAGGAAAATATGATCAGAATCTTTTTTAATTCAAGCATATTTTTCCCTGTGTTATTTAAAAATAATCTAGGCTGAGTCAGACTGGAGGATGAGTGTTGAGGACCATCAATTTTTAAATCCTGCAAAAATTCCCAAATTTGATTTAAGTGATAATTGAAAGTGAAAAATTGAACGTGGTAATTCTAAACTGAATTTCATCTCTTTCTGTACGTTGGAGGCTGTTGCCCATTGGTGAACCTCCACCCTGCCTCCAGTATTCTGAAAAGTCTCTTTCAGGTTTCAAGAGAGCGCCGTGTTAAAGGTTAAAAAACTCCAAGGTTTAAGTCCATGTTCTCCTCTGATGGTCAGATTTGTAACAGCGATACTGTCAGCAGTGTCTCCCATCAAAGCAGTGAAACCCCCAAAACTACACACATCATTGGCGGCTGGCCAATAGAGGGGGCTAGGACGCCGCCCCTCCCACCCAAAGACCTTGATTAAGACATGAAAAAAAAACAAATGAAAATTAAATTATGAAATTAAAATATTTTGAAATATATTAATATATATATTTTTTTAGATATATGTGCAAGATAAATATTTAATCTTTAATTATGAGTAAAGCTGTGTCGTTTTTTTCGTTGTACTGTGACGTATTTCCACCCTAGGCCACAAAAATGCTTGCTCATTGATTTGTTGAAAGTTGTAGCTCGTCTGCAATACCGATGCATATGAGAGCTCTGGGCGCACCAAAGCTACACCCTGAGGTGACAGGAATTGTCATCATAGTTGTAGTGAGTGGGATTGACAGGCTGAGTTGAGGAAGGGACGCAAAGAGAAGCTGGAGGTGAAATCGTTCGGACCAGATCGAAATCGGCTTGGCTAACTGCACGCAGCAAGGCTAAGCCCTTATTCTGCTGCCTTGACTGTCTGCCTTCTTTTTCAAAGGTCAGGATCTAACCCAGCATGGATAAAGACAGGTTGGACTGATTTAAATCCCCTTTTAGAAAAGGCAAAGAAGCATGAACAATCTGGGATTCACATAGAAAATAATATAATATATTGTACTTTTTCTAGATGTTTGTTAATTTGCATAGTTGCTCTTAAATAAACACATTCTCAAAAATAAATAGTTTTTATATATAAAAAAAATATAAAGCTGACTAATTGCTTTTCCTGAATCTGATTAGGAAAATCGGAAACTTTAAATGAACCTCTCTCTATTCCTGCAAAGCACAATTTTTTTTAAAAGTGTAAATGATAGCTACAGGTGAGTAGCACTTATTTTAAAATCT
Organism: Cyprinodon tularosa; assembly: GCF_016077235.1. Classification (NCBI taxonomy): domain Eukaryota; kingdom Metazoa; phylum Chordata; class Actinopteri; order Cyprinodontiformes; family Cyprinodontidae; genus Cyprinodon; species Cyprinodon tularosa. The sequence goes on along the minus strand of NW_024039718.1, from coordinate 270,327 downwards.
TTTCATCCATCATCTACACTGATCGATTAATGACTTATAAAAAAAAGAAGTAGGAACACCATAAGCAAAAGAATCAAAAGTAGCTGAACCCTTATTAAGATGCTATACTCCCATCACATATTTTAAAGCAAATTTTTCTTCCTTGAAACAATAATTTGAAATAAGCAATTATCCAAACAATTTCTAAAGTAGACCTCATTAAGATAAAAGTGATCAGTTAATAGTTGTACTGAAACTGGCTTCCCTCTAATATTTTCCACATTTCTAGAAAACATTTAGCTGTGGTAGCACGTTTATTTGTCAGGCATTTTATTCATGCAGTACAATTATATAAGCCAAAGACTTGCTCTTTTTTATACACACATATTTGAGAGTGTGTTTGCATTTGGTGTTTATTTGTGGCTAGGAAGAATCATTATGCAGAGGTATAACAGAATATTAACAAAAAAATTTAAATAATGATTCTGCTTTTGTGTTTGACCATTGCAAGCTAGTGAAAACTAGCACAAACTACATTTGCATTGTAAAAAAACAAAAGGAGGGAGATTTTCATGGTTTCCACATACTAAAAGGTAGGCTAACAAAAGTTTACAATTTTTTTAGGGGGTCTAAATAAACATTTTCTTATGAAAGAGCATACAGTACATACTTTGAAAAGATACAGAAATGATATATCTAGGTTAGAAAAAAAAGACAAAACCCAGGAGATGCAGCATTTTACTAACATGAAAAATACATAAATCATGAGCTGGCAATTGATTTTAGTTAAGATGTACTAGGGCAGCACAATGTAAAACAGTTTAGTGTTTGCAATAGCAAAATTGCTTTGGCCAGGCAGTTAGTCAGATTTAAATCATTCAATTTTAATGATTTGTCATCTGAAGGTCAAATATTTGAAGAAATAACCTTTTTCTTCTGATCAGTAAATACATACAAACTAAAAACTTTGGTTTATTTTTAATGAACACAACAGAAAACTTTCAATGCATTTTGTTTTAACCATCATGTATTTATTGTTATCTTGAAAGGATTAATGTAATCTTCTTATTTAAAGCCTAATTATGAATGCATTTGTAGCCAGATTAACCAGTATCAGCGTAAATCACTCCTTTTCTAGTGTCCATACCTGCGAGAAAGTAGGAAGACATTAAAATCTTGCAACCTGTTTATATTTGTACTGATCTTGTGCAGAAAATGTATTTAAAACGAGCTAACAGACATATAAGTTAAAAAATTATGAAGGGAGAACAACCATTATTTGTTAATTTGAAAGAGGCATTACAGAGTTTTATAATGGTACTGCAACCAGTGGCCAAAACACAGAACTGCAGCACTCTACTGGTTGTTGTCATAGCTCGTACTCATACTTAACAAATTGTTTTTTTGTTTTTTGTTTTTTTTAACCATTCATTACCATTCATGTCTGAGTTGAGCTAGATGCTGCTCGCTTCTGAGTATCCATCTTGAATAAAATGTTTTGATTGATGTATTGGTGCTTAACTACAGAGGTTTCAGTCTGCTTATCAAACTATGTTTAATTGTAAAGGGTCAAATAAAAGGCTATTTTAAAGATATATTTGAGTTAAAAACTTATATAATTTATCTTTAACAGTAGGCTTTTATTATCTTATTGCAATCTTTAAACAAAAAAGGTGGCTGATTTCAATCTAATGGACTCTGTCGTCTTTTCGTTACATTATTTTCTGCATACTAAATGAAAAAAATCAGAAACCAAAGTGAATCATTGCTTTTTGCCAACACATGATGCAACTTACTAAAGCTCTTTGCAGCTCATTTAGTCAAGTTGAGAGAATATATTTGCATTGGGTATAGCATCACTGCTGAAAAGAATCTGCATGCTGTTCAGCAAGAATCTGGGGAAAAGCAAACCAGAGATGATCTCAGGCCTGCTGAAGAAGATGCAGATACAGTCATTTATATTTCATAAGCAAAGCCCAGAGCACCCCCAGCTTCTACCTTTAAAATTTGCCTATTAAATACGCAGCTGTCAAAGGATACCTCAAAGTCTTACCAGTAATACAGACACACTCAGACGATCCAATCTGTGCACATATAACGTATAAGATACACACACACACACACCACCTGAGACCTGCACCCTTACTTTAAACTCATTACTTTGGACAAGGTTTTAATGGAGGCAAGAGCAAACCACACTGAGAAATGGAGAAGAAAGAGAAGGAGGCAGAGAGGTAGAGAGGGAGGGAGGTGAAAGTAAACTTCTATTCTTAATTCACATCATGTTTTAGTCTGCTTGGGTGGAGAGTTGAATTTTGAGAAGTCAGGAAACAAAGCCTTTAACCACTATGTGCATAAGCTCGTAGAGGTGAGCCTGGAGGCCACAAACAAATACTCAACACATCTCAGGTACATTAGGGTGCTGTTAGGAAAGTGGTGACCAAGTGATCAGAGCAGGACAATTGCATTCTGGGAAGGCTGCATGTTACCCGGTTAAATCCCCACAGTAAGACCCTCAGCCCTAAGGAAGTGGCTAAGGACAAATTTCATAGTGGATTTGCACTTAAAGATATTTACTAGTTATCATTGACTTTCCTTAGTTTTTTCATCATATTTATTTGAAAATCAGATTTGTGGAGATTTGCCCATGGTGCTTCTGTAATGCAACTGTCATGTGCCATCAGGGAGTGATGAAGAAGCGCAGATGCCTGGGATGTTAGTGACAATATTGCACCAAAGTGCTAAATGACAGTGAGCTCACAGGCAAAGTGGTGGAAGTGGTGAAGCCTCGCTAATCAATGGGAAATCGATAAGCCACCGCCATGTAACCGCAAGCGACGGTGATTAACGGCCGGCAATCAATGGCTATTAACCCTTGCATGTAGCAGTGAAGTACAAAATCAGCAGCTATAAGTCTCTAATGAATGTCAGAAATTATTGGGGGCTCTTTAACAATTTTCTGTCTCCATAAAAGTCAGCATCAGAAGGCTAAGACCTGCAGTTGACACTGTTCAACTCTGCTTCCAAATCTGACCTACTGCCTCCTCCAAAAAAATTAAACCTTAGAGGTTTTCCTCATATTTCAACCATGATTAACCAACACCAAATAGAACATAACTGTAGGAAAACCACACAATGTTGTAAATTTTATACACATGGAAATGGGAAACATCTGGTGTGCTTTTGCACTTAGTTTCATTTTTGTGATACTCCATGTTAAAACTGCATTTTAAAAATCAACTAGTATTACATAAGAAAATCGAATTATTCAGTTTCAATTCGGTTTAGTAGTTATGGAAGTAGCACCAATTCAGTTATTTGTTATGTATAAATAAATGTGCTGAATAAAAGCAGCTGTCAAAAATATTACAGAATTTTCATGAAAACCAAGTGACACTACCTATAGGTCAGGGTGAACATTACCAATTCCCCTCCAATTCCAATCAGACATGGGATATAGAAACACTATATTAAAATGCCATAATCTTACAGGGCACTTTTTAATCCAAGATTTGAACATCAGGAGTGCATGGTACAATGCAAATCTTCCAAGACATTGATGCACACTGATAACCACATGTCGAGCAGGGAGATCTTTATAGAAGGAGAAATTAATCTGCTTCTATGATGAAGTAGATTACTGAAGTTACTTCTTAAACAAATAAGTAACTTTGGAGGAACTGCAGAGATCCAAGAGAGCGGGGAAATTGTAGAAAAATGATAGGGAGAAAAAGGACATTTATAAGACTGCAATGAGCTAAATAAATGGAAATGTTGCATGAAAACCAACTAAAGTTTTCTAAAGATTTGCAGAGAAAATCAAAAGAGAGTCTCATGTGTTCTGGCTGCAGGGGCTTTGGTTTAACAGATTGTATCTTTATGAGCAGGCAGCAAACCAAAATATGATAAGACTTGTTGATCTTGTACCAGCATGCAAAGCAAACAGGTACAAAAAAACAAAATAAGAAAGAGAATAGTTATTGCCTTGTCTTTGCCCCTTCTTGCCCTCACCGTCCCATGCAGACATCAGCGTACATTCCCACTCATGGACATATGCAGTTGCTGCCTTTTCTTACTGCCATGGTTGTGATGCTGAAGCATGCAAGAAAGTTGCTCCATATGTGTTCCTTCATGTGCTCTGACATGATCGTGGCACTGAGGTTGATATGAGTGGGAAAAAATCTCGAAGCTCAGAGCTCATGCAGATTTAACTCTGAGCTGTTCCCTTCAGTCAGAGTCAGCTGTCATCCGCTTCACTTTTAAAAGGCAGAATCATTTTGGCAGCTGCTGTTAACAGGAAAAGGGATGGATAAGTATGCTTCAGCTCAAGTAATCTGTAAAAAAAAAAGGCTTTCATTGCAGCTAATGAGGAATTAAAATACTTATGGAAAATCATTTTCAGATGTCCTGCCATGTTTGAACCAGTAGAGGGAGCTGCCAGTAGAGGGCTTGAAAGCAAGCAGCATCCAACCTCAGAAAAATAGGTCAAAGCACCCTCCTTCCTTTCTTACACCTGGCTTGCTTTATTTAGGCTTACTTGGAATCCAAGGAAATAGAGGATCCCCCTTCCCCTCTCTTTCAGTTTCACATCCTGTCCACCACAAAGTCATTCAGGCTTTTGCACTTTACTTTCAATGTACCTCCCCTTCTCCCAGTTTCCTCCTCTCTTGTCTCCTGAGCCGACCTTCCCTTGCTTTTTAATGCATGTCTCAGCACAAGTCCTGAACTTCAGCTACAACTCTGACAAATACTCCACACAAGTAAGCACTCTGACTTGCTGCGTACTTTGGTAGTACGCTAACCTTGAGCTTGTGAAGGATGCATAAGGCAGGATTGATGTGTCTCTCTTGGTGTGTGTCACTATAGGTTTCATCAAATGCAGATCAATATCACTGCAAGGTCACTTTAAAATTCAATTAATAAAAAAGCGAACGTCCCAGGGGGCTGTCCTCACCCTCCTGAGGGGGGCAAACCTCATCATGACCCAATCCCAGGGCACACAAATGATGAAAAAGACGAGAAGAGGATAAAACTCATATCTGTATTATTAAGCTCAATGCTTTGTTTAGAGATGGGCTCGACTGGAAAGAATGTCTCAGCAAGTACATGTTTTATTAACGGAGGAGGGGAGAGCCAGCAAAAGCATATTGTCTATTGCGCCACCATCTGTGTGTATGTTTCTTTGCATGTGTTTGTGTGTATGATTAACTGTGTGTTTATGGGAGCCTCTTTCTGCCAATCAAGTTTATCCAGTTGACGTGCAGTAAGGGGGTAAAATTTGACCACTTTAGATGATGGTTAAATGAAATAACATTTAGAGGGATGAAAGGAAAACCATTTGTTGTGCAAAATAATCTGTCATGTGCCACTTCTTGCATCCGTACAAGGCTTGCATTGAAATATGCATGTCGGGCCACTATTCAGTCTTAATATTTAAACCAGCCTGGAGGTGAGGCCCCATCCAACACAGGCTGACAGACCATGTGTACAAAACACTGACTGCCTCTCATAAAATCTCTCTTTAGTATAGACACGCAGAGGCAGCAGCAGACAAATAAACACAAGCTGGTTTAGACAGAGTCATAGATTTATCCCATATGGAAAAGAGATGCTTTTATTAGCAAAGTCTTAGGGGAGGGGATATGTCCAGACCAGAGGGACGTAGCAGGGGTATGTTTGTCGTGAGGAGTGGATGCTGAGTGGCTGGAGAGAGAGGGTGTGACCCACAGAGACCCAGGTGATCCGACCGTTAATTACGATCTGCTAATTACAAGAGAGATGCATCATTAAGCAGAGAGCATCACCGAAGGGCTCGAGGACTCCCCGTCTCTCCTCTCCTTCTTTTTTTCTGACCCCGATCTTCTGTCCCAATTAGCACTGCCCTGTTCCCCCTCCCCTCCCCCATATCCTTCCCCTGTGTGCTTCTATCAAAACTGCTGCAGCCTCTGTCTAAACAGCACAGTCTGGGACGCACCACGTAGACCACACCTTCTCAAGGAGGCACCGCCATTAGAGGAGACAGAGCTAAAGAGGCCGTGTAGACACCTCTGTCTTCTTATACCATGACTAATGTGGCGTCGCAAGTTGTCATCTCTGCTTCGCTGGGTCTCTAGTTTCATTCTTCCTCCTCCAGTTATCTTGAACTCTTCCTTACATTTCTATCTGTAATGTGATATGTCTGCCTTTTCTTCCTTTTTCTATGGTTCATGACAGTTGTTTTTTTTATATTACAGCACTTGAGTGATAGCAAAGTGTGCATGCTTGCACTTCAAACAACCTAGGAGGGCTGGCACTTTCAAAGAGGCAGTCTTGGAGTGTTTGTGGATGAGTTGCAATAAATGACAGCTTCGAATGTTATGTAAACCCCCCTCATCATCTCACACACACACACAGACACTCCAGCACCCCCAGTTCTACTCATGTCCTCTGTCTCATATCTTGCTTGAAATGCAAGTTCCCATTCAGAGCCCCTGGGGTTTAAGGTAGGACAGCATCAGCTGCAGAGGGGTCAGTTCAGAACCGTATGCCAGTCAGACCATCTGGAACCCTGCAACGGCTCTGGTCCAGGGCCCATAGCTCTCCCACCAGGAGGAGTGGAGAAAATTTCAGGTAGAGAGCAAAAGTACAGATAAGAGGATAGGAAAACACGAGAAAAACAATGGTTATGGACATGAAATGATTAAAACAAAGGGTGATGAGGGAGAAATTGGTCAATATTAAAAAACGTAATGAAAAAAATCAAAATGAAATGGTGTCGTAAGTTAATCTGTGCAGCTTGATATTAAGTACTCATATATTTACAGATAATCCTAATTATAACCAAATACACGATGATAAAAAGCTGTTAAAACTAAGATTTTGCTGTGTGCAGTATACCTTGCAAAAATCCTTATGCCCATTGATATTTCCACTATTTTTGCTTGCACTGTGTTGGGTTTTTAATCCAGAGAAATGTGAGTTTAAAAGATTAAAAGGAAAATGATCAACCCAGAGACAGGATTTTGTGACGTCAGCGTATGCCGGGTGGAGAGAAGATCCTGGCTTGGAAAGCCATCACCTTCTCCCACCGATCCCTTCATGGCAAAGCCTTTAATTAACAGTTTACAACATCAAACAGGCGGGCCTAAAACAGAAGAGCCAGTAATCATTGTCTGGGAGGATGCAGGTAACAAGATAGTGTGAATTGACCAACTGGCTGGATGGAAGTCACACAGCCGTGTGATTCTGCCTCATGACCTACAGGAGGTCATAAAAGTTTATGACCCTTCTGGTTGAAACACAGGATAGTTATCACTCTAACATTTCCCTCCTCTTATACATAAAAACATCAGCATCTTTCAATTCATATTGTATTCATAGAATTAGGAATATGAGTATAAACATAACAGTCTGTTTTGTTCAAATCTTCAGCAACATGTTTTGCATGTTGCCACCACATCTTGGCACTGTAGGATGACTTGCTGTGGATCCATCAAAAATCATCCTGCTCTTCCTTTGTTTCAGACAGTCAGTTTGAGTTCCTAGGAACACCGGTCCAACAGTCATCACCGGGCAGCATAACCACTTTGGTTTTTCAGATCTTTGCCAGTCCGTCCAAGGAAACACCCACTAACCGGACTCTAAAAGACTGGGTTAGGTTGTTTTTTTCACCAGCGTTGAGAGGAGTGGTCCTAAAAAAACCAAACCCCTTTGAAGCTGGACTTCACCACAGATCTATAACTTAGTCGTGGGGTCCCTGTGAAAGTAACTGGGCTTTTTTGCTGAGGAAAATTTTTTAATCAGTTTACAATGACTCTGGTGGATCCAAGTGTTTCTCTCCTGGATTTTCACGGCAGTGGGGGTTGTTAGTTGCACTTTGTAGGGTCCTTCCCACCTCAGAGCTTTCCAAGTTTTCTTTTTGATGATTTTAATCAGCACTCGGTCTCCAGGCTTCAGGCCTTCCTGTGGGGAAACAAAAGGAGCACTAGGCAGATTACATGTTTTCCGAACAGTTTTGTTGCTGAAAAGCTTCAGCATCCACTTAGTTAGCGGGTCAATGTCATCTTGTTCTTTTTCTGCCCATGGCTTTCCTGTTTCTGCCATGAATTTTCTCAATCTATTTTTAACATCCTCGAACCATTTAACTGGGTTCTGTCTGGCTGGAGGTAAACCTCGACAGGCAGTCCGCATCTCTGCATCTGTCCATGGCCCACACACAAGAACAGTGGGTCCACAATCCAGTGGGTCACCATCTTGGGGTCCCGTGCGTTGACCACAATGAGGGTTGGCCACCTCCAACACCGGAAAAGCACATGCCCCCCCCCCAGGATCTTGGTCCTGTTCTTGTTTTTTTAATTCAGCCAATCTTGGATAAATAGGGGCAGATGGGCCCCTTCCACAAGCCTCCACTTGATAATCATCCCTGTAACACTTCGAATCAAGCTTCACATCCCCCCCTGATCCTCCCAACTCATGCTCACAAGAGTCAGAGGCACTGAGTTCCATACCATCCACAGAGGACGACACGGACAGGGGGCCTGCTCCTGCTCCTCCAATATCACCACACGATGGTGGGGCTACTGGAGGAGGAACAGTGGCATGGCTGTGTTCACATTCACAGTGATGGGGTTTATCTCCACCTTCCTGCGCAGCTGATGCCACTGCTTGAACCCCATCACCCCCTTGAATTTGATTAGGGTCAGGATATTGAGGAAGCATACGGGATACAACAGTTTCTTCATCAGCTTTAACTTTTACAGCAGCAATTGTAGCTGTCTTTCTATCCTTCTTCTGTTGTATTTGGCTTTCCCTATTTTTTGCTTGCATAATCCACTTATTTAACTCTTCTAATTCTTTTCTGTATTTAGCTTGTTTTCTTTTTGATTTATACACCAACTTCTTCTCCACCTTCTGCTGAATCTTTGTCAGCGGCTCAACTCTCAACTTTCCATCCCAGCCCTCCTTCTCAATCCACTTTCTGGCAAACTCTGGGTCACCACCACAACACGCCACCATCCATCTAACATCATCTGGCATTTCCTTCTTACTACTGCCTTGTCCCATTTTTAAAGAATTTAGTCCAGTACACAGTGGTTCGATTGTTTCCTCACACACTTTCACACAGTCACACACACCTAAGGCCTAATATTTTTTATTTTTTAACCAACATAGAGTCCCAGACTCGAATGCACAGAATACCCAGGTCCCAGACTTGTAAACAAAACTTGGTTTCGTCAAATATTCTTGCAACTACAACCAGTTATACCTTGAACACAGAGGGTCCCAGACCCAAACGCACAGAATACCCAGGTCCCAGACTTGTAAACAAAACTTGGTTTCGTCAAATATTCTTGCAACTACAACCAGTTATAGCTTTCACACAAAGGGTCCCAGACCCAAACGCATAGAATACCGATCCCAGATCTCTCACAACAAACCCTGTTTGTCAAATATTCTAGCGACTACAACTAGTTATAGCTTTCACACAGAGGGTCCCTGACCCAAAACGCATAGAATACCGATCCCAGATCTCCCACAACAAACCCTGTTTGTCAAATATTCTAGCGACTACAACTAGTTATAGCTTTCACATGGTCCCAGACCAGCTTTTAATAAAAAACCTTAGGCGTACCGTTTCTGTGCAGATCAGTCCTCAGCTTGAGTCGTCACCAGGATGTCCAGGGCAGGGCTGGACCAACCTATTGGCTCTGTCCAGCAAAGGGTGGACGGCTGTTGTCAGTTTCTTGGCCTTGGTCCCGCACGGTCCTGGACAATTGGATCTTGACTCCCGGGTTTTCAGCACCAAAAATGTTGGGTTTTTAATCCAGAGAAATGTGAGTTTAAAAGATTAAAAGGAAAATGATCAACACAGAGACAGGATTTTGTGACGTCAGCGTATGCCGGGTGGAGAGAAGATCCTGGCTTGGAAAGCCATCACCTTCTCCCACCGATCCCTTCATGGCAAAGCCTTTTATTAACAGTTTACAACATCAAACAGGCGGGCCTAAAACAGAAGAGCCAGTAATCATTGTCTGGGAGGATGCAGGTAACAAGATAGTGTGAATTGACCAACTGGCTGGATGTAAGTCACACAGCCGTGTGATTCTGCCTCATGACCTACAGGAGGTCATAAAAGTTTATGACCCTTCTGGTTGAAACACAGGATAGTTATCACTCTAACACACTGCAACGAAAAGCTTTTCTCTGAAATCCCAATTCCTCCATAACGCTGTGACCCCGTTGTGCAGTTCTTCGCTCTGTTCTAAACCACCTTAGCAAAGCAACACCTACAGCCTCCATGGTTCCTCTTTGTCATGGTGGGTTCACTAAAAGCGACCCAAGAATGCAGAACACCACTGACGGACACAGGGATGAAAGTTTAACAAGTTTATTGATGCACAAGCACACAGAATATACTGGTTCAGGTTCGGGGCCTGGATACTGGTTCACCGGAGTCTGCGTGAGAGACAGTTCAGTTAGCGTTGCCAACAGAGGTTTGATTTCCTGAAGTTTACTGATTGTACCTTGAGGGTTCTTGAGGTTAGCTTTGTCTCTGTTGGATCTGGAGAAGAGTTCATCAGCAGAGTCCGTTTGCTGCTTCAGCGTCTCACGTCTAATATGAACAGACCTTGGTTTAGTGTTTCCCAGCTCTAGTCCAGAGCTGCTGGGAGGTTCTCTGTGATTCTTCAGGTTTGGCTCTGAGGGTCGGCTCGGCAGGTTAGCTCTTCCTGAGCTTTCACGGAGGAGGCACAGGTTTCCTGGAAGACAGAGACAAGGGTTAGAATCCAAGCTGGATTCAAAAGTCATAGAGTTACACTGAGGATCTAGGCTTAAGAGCTGACCAACTGGAACAACACTGCGGCGTTGAGGCAAGGTCTGAAGACAGCTTAAGTAGTGGATCCTCTGATGATCTTGATGAGCTGCAGCTGTGCAGGAGGCTCCCTCAGAGGATCCACGGCGGACTCTGCTGGAGAAAGGTGGAATTTCTCCAGCTCCCAACACTCTTGTCTTTCTCCACTCGGAGTTCCTTGGAGCTCAAGGAGAACATGCGCTGTATTATTATTTGTTTATTCATAAGAGCACAATATGAGGTAATGGAAGGTTAATTTAAAGGTACAGTGTGTAATACCTACAGGGATTTACTGGGTTAATCTTATTATTTGTTTATGTTATTTATTTTCACCTATGAACTGAAAGTCTCAATCTCATTCCTCAAGTACCACTGCCCTGTGTGCTTTCGGTCTCTCTGTGCTGCCACAGACCTGACTTGGACTAATAGCCATCTACAGCACTTGATGGCTGCTAAGGAGTATATGTAATCATTTGAAGTAGGTGCGCTGGAAGAGACAGTTTTTCATTCATACAGGGCAGCAGTACTTGAGGAGCAGGATTGATAACCACCTGTTTAAGCACTGGTGATATGAGGCTCAAAGTTGACCAACTTAGTACCCCGATACCATTATAGCATCACCAGTTGCCTGAGGCATTTAATATGCCTACATTTTTTACACAAACTTCTGGTCCAGCCGTTTTAAAGTTTCAGCTGAAATTGATAATGATTGAACAAGCAAACAGGTTGTTTTCTAATTTTGGTTAGCCAACCGATCTGTTGCCTCAGTTTGACTTATTATGTAATGTTTTAGCGCCTGCTGTAAATTTGAGCCGCTGTAGTTGACTTCCTTTAAGGTTTCCGTACTCAGCATACCTTGTTTGTTTGTATGTAGTAGTTTTTATCTAAGATATTGTCGCCTTTCAGTCATTTCAAAACAGTCTGCCTTTTCTCATCAGACCTCTGACATCATTGTCCAAACAACTGTTGGTCACTCTATATTGTCGTTTTAGCAGAGCCGTTCTAGGTAAAACTGTGAAAATGCTGATCATGAAGTGCTTTGCTGTTGCGTGATTTACTCATTTACTATTTTTCGCTAACATGCAATTGCATAGATGTTTCCAATAACATTGCTGAGTGTACATACTGTAGTTCAGGGAAAATAATGTTAAGGTTGCTCATTCATATGTTCTTTTTTAATTGAGGTAGAAATATTTTAAAATATTTTTTGCAATGTAAGTATTGAAATGTTGTCTTAAAAAATGTCTCAAAAAATAAACATAAAATGTACAATAATAGTAAATTTGTTTTAACTGGGCATTAGGTTTTTTTTTGTTACTCTTCAGCTGTCTTATTATTAAAAATCAGTGGATCTATACAACCTTTAAGAGGCCGTTGATCCTAGAATTAGTTGATAAAGAGACAGATCTACTTAAAACAATTCATCAATCCATTTCTGCCATTTTGATGTCACCAGTCTCTGAGCCTTGGCATTATGGTTACAAAATAGCTATTTCAGGTGTGCACGAAATATTCTGTTTTACTGAACTGGAGGGGCTGTCTTCTGAAAATAATTAAGATGGTTGTGCGATAACAATATTTAAAAAATCGATGAAAAAGAGAACCTTTTTTAAAAGATTGATAAGAGTCTAAATGTTTATTTGTTAATGTATGTGTTAATTAAATGCATCAAACCTAATAGCTTCCTCCATATCTATTGTATATACACACTTACTGTGATGAAAACATGAACATTGATGAATTTTTTGAGATTTGTAAAAATCTGATTGATTTTATGCAAACAGTAAATTTGGGTAAACTTATAATTGTTGAATGTAAAATTATTAGCCCTATAAAAGCACCGACAGCATTTTTTGCTTTTGTTTTCTGTAGTTCTGTTAATTGACATTTAATCACAAAAATTAAAAACCAGAATGGATAAGTGGAACTTAGAAACTGGAAATCATTGTTGAAAAGAAATGTAGGCCTATGAATACATGCTGATAGGCTCCTGAAGCCAACTGGTAAACCATGAAAATAATGTACATCTATGATTTATGGCAATGATTTAAAGTATATATTTTCTTCAACAGCTTCTTTTACTGATAGATAACATGATAAAACTTTCTCAATATGGCGTTAGAATGAATGAAGGACAGCAAGAGAAACACAGATTACAGTTGTCTTTATCACAGCTACAGCTTCTGTGAAAAATGAGCTGAGCATCTGTTGACTGCAAATCTGTTGGAGATTTGGTGTTTATTGTCCCTTTGATAGCACAATCATATTTACCACCATAATGTCTCTAAAACTGAAGAAGGAATATAGAATATATAAAATGCAATAGAGGGGGAACTGTTGCTGCCACTATGTATACTCAGATTATTAAAGCTTGTCTTTTTAATCTATTTAAATTGCACAAAACCAGCAAATATTACAGCCAAAAAAATCTAAGAAACATTGAACAGAAATATGTAGATAGAATCCAAAAGCAACCACACATTGGAATCTGCACGAAGAAGCAGCTCTTATAAAACAATGACTCACTTGCTCCTTTTTCTTCCCGCTCCAGTTTGCTGCTTGATTAAAGAAGGAAACAACACAAAATTATTTTAACTTGATTAGCATTATCAGACTAAGGCTTTTTACCCCCAAAACTACTAGAAAAAACATACTAAATCAATCCTATCAATGTTGCCAGGGGTTTAAATGGTGTTAGGCAGAATATATTCTGTACAGATTGTTCATTTATCCTGCAAAAATCTTTTTGGGTTTCACTAGTCAACAAGTCCCTCCTTTAGAAACATTATATTTATCCCGGAATGTCACTTTGAAATACAATGTCTCCGCCACCAGATGAGCATTAAAAATGGGATGTAAAATTGCAGAGATTGGAAGAACACAAGGCAAGATAACTACTGATTTTCCAAAAGAAAATATTATTAAAACAGTATCACAGCAAAAACTCATTTTTATCCTCTCAACGCAGTTAGACTGGACAATCCACTAATTTTATGCATGACCTAAAAACTGTGTCAAATAACGTATCACATTGAGAAGACTTTAGATACAGTACGGTAACTTGTCGATCAAAGCGTTAGAAAATGAAATGAAAGGAAAACATTGTCTATTTGACCAAGTTCTTAAGCTTGCAATGGAGAATGCCTACCTTTGCATTGATGACAAAGTGCAGATGAGCATGGCGTACTGTAGTCATCATCTTTCAGCTGGGTTCCAAATGAAAAAGAATATCTAATTACTGTATTTTGAGGTCTCGGTTGAGTTTCCTGGTATCCCTCTGCAAACTTCTCACAATAGTTTGCTGAAACTTTGGACCATCCCCTTCTGACAGAACATTTGTAACTGAGTCAGGCTGTTGGGCCTTTCTCACTGTCACTTTTACAGCTTTTTTCACGTTTATTTATGACTCTGAGGTCAGTCATTTGTGAAAGCCAATCCAAAACACAGACTATCACGCAGACACAGACTATCTCAAGCTGTTGCTTCAGTATATCCACAAAGAAAATGCTGCTCTAGTTTAAATGAATCGCTTCAATTGGTAACAAGTAATTGAAACAAGTTGGTCCGACTTGATACTGGTAAGTTTATAAGTTGAAAACTTATATGAATTAAGTTGAGCAAACTTAATTCAATTAATAGTTACCAATTAAAGCAAATAATTTAAGTTGAGGCAGCATTTACTTTTCAGAGTCTACATAATTTTCTCTTAGGCTAATGATGCCTTCATATTGTGGACTGTACCCCAGCAGCACAATTCCCAGAAATGATGTTGCAGACACTGTTCTATGTTTTCATAAATGAATGCCGTATTCTCTGGATGATTTCTAAACTGATATGTAGCTTGTTATATTGCAGTGATAAAACAGTAATAGCTTATTATACTCTAAATAGATTTACAGCCCATGTCAGTACAAAACCTTTTTCCGTTGGAACTTCCACCAACATCTTCACAAGGCCTTTCACATTTTGTTCACATACTGGGAGTAAACCATATGAAAGATACACAAGGATGCTGTTGTTTGAGGTGCTGCAATATGTAACATCCATGGGTGTGCCTTTTTACTCAGTTGTTTTGAATTTACCTATTCGGAGCTTTAAACTTTTTCTGGGTTTTTACAGATTGTTTAATGCCATAATTGAATTTAATCTTCCAGATTTTAAGACAGTTATACAAAAAACATCATCATTATTGTAACATTCAGCAAACAGAAAGGTTTTTGGGTATCCTTATTGATTTAAGAGATAAAGTTTGATTTACTGTCAAAAAGAAAGAAAGTGCGTCTTTTTATACTTTTGTATAAATATCTGTATGTTTAGACCCTGTGGCTCAACTTAATTATCTAGCTTAGGCAGAGCTATAAAAGGCACTGTGCACAGGTAATTATGTGCATGTAACAGATGAGATGGCAATGCCAGGGCTGTGGGCTTATCTGATAAATATACACACAAGGAATGCATACACAGTGCAGAAGATGGCTACCCAATTATGAACATGATTCTCTATTAATCAAAGTCATCTGCAGTTCTTTTAAGGTTTGACCTTTAAATGTCCAAACACTCAAAAAGCAAATTTAGAGCATAATGCCTTACATGGGAGCATTTTTACTTTGTATATTACTAATGCCTAATTCCATTTTATTACTACGGGCATATTTGTTTTATTGATTAATTTGAAAGATGCCAAACTTGCATTAACAGCTGACTTTCAACAGAGGGCAGAACAATTGATGTGTCTGTCTAATGGAGACTCAGAGGGGAAGAGAAGCACAGCAGCTTGAATTTTAATTTAAAAGGGGATACCTCTTATGGCACAAGGCTTCCTGTAAACCAATCTGTATAATCATTTTAATTTCACAAGTTAAAGGTTGGTTGACATGGATGCATATTAAATCATTTTTCCTTGATGCACAGGAGTGTGCTTGTAGATGCAATGCAAATTTGTGTTGTGTAATACGTGTGTCGATGCATAAATTAGATTACATCACAAGCTGATCAGGTGGAATCATGGCTGCAGGAACGAGGTGTTTATTTGATCACTTTGCTGAGGCACCAGTAAGCTCAGGTCAGTCAAGGATGGCTCGATATCAGGCTTAATATTGCAGCAGAGAACATGAATAAACCAAACCTGATACGGAACCAAACCCCCCCACCCACTCAGATCCACCATCCATTACACATAGTAGAACAGTCTTCAGGCTTTGGGAAAGTAGACACCTACACAGTTAAGGCCCTTATTACTCCCTGAAAGTTAGAATGCAAGTCATGTAAACATAGAGACTTAATGAGGATCAGACTAAAATGAGGCTGTCTTTCAGAAGGAGTCCTTGACCCCGGTTGGTTAAGGAGGATTCTCTTGAGGGCAGACGGCGGTGGCTGTCTTGGGTTTTCTGGACATTTGGCTGTCAAAACTGAAGGCATCGTCACTGCAGCATCATTAAAATCAAAGAACAGCTGGAACTTTGGGAGAATGACAGTGACAGATTAATGTGCTCCCCTTGTAAACTTATGACAGGCCACAATTATTTGCACACAAGTAGTCAAAGTAGTCAAAGGACAGCCAGATTGGGCATGGAGGCTTAAGTTCTTGCATAGCTTCATCAGGGATTTTTGCTCAAATTATTCTATAGTCTCACTGTTTGTGTTCTGTGTGTGGGTAGATGGGTGAGAGTGAACCAACAGACCTGATATTTAAATGTTGACAGCATGCCTAGCGTAGCGCTCATGTCCTCCGTCACTGTGCCCTGATTTTATCTCACTCCTCCAAACACTCTGCAGAAAATCAATGTGCATCAGGCCTACTCATGCTCAATGCCTCACAAGTAGGATACTATGTCTAATCCTGGGAAAATGCTCACTTTTTGCATAATCACTGCTTCATTCTTTTATCGTATTACAAAGTAGTGGCTAATGGCTTATTGGTGATACATGGTGTAATTAGTGAACCAACAGTAGCTTTTAGTGGATACTCTCTTTTAACCAAATTTATTTAAAAAATAAATCAACTTCACCACTGTTATTTATCCTCTTGTCCTTTCAGTTGGCTTACTTTCTTCCAGCAGGCATGGCCCCTTGCCACTGATGTCCTTGTTGGTGTGTATGTATGCGTATGAGCTAGATGTCAGCGTTTTTAACGGCAATTGTTCTGCCGATGGCCTGTCACCCTGGCTTGAGGAGGCAGAGGGGCCAGGAGAGGCTCACCTTTGCCTTGCTGACATTTCAATTTGTCACAACTGGCCAGGCTGTTTATGTCAATAGTGCGTCAATGAATCAGAAGAGACACCATGGGACATCAGGGTTCAATATAATGAACACACGCACCTCTGATTAAAGCTGCAGTGCTGCTATGTACAGAGGTTGATCGACCCTGTAGCTGTGTATGGAGAGAAGAAGATGAAATAATGGAGTGAGATGACAAAGATTCCTTAAAGAAAAAAAAGGTCACATTCAGAATGTATGCAACTCTGTTAACTGGAGTCATGTGAGGTCTTGAGGCTAGTGGGAATTTCTTTAATTCAGAGCAATGCAGTTCTTTAGAGGAATGTTTTTTACATTTCAAAAGGCTCTGCTCATATAAATTCATGTAAAAAGCTAATGAACATCAGTTGATTCACTTCACATTTCCTGCAGGTTAAAAATATTACTGTAGTTTTTTAGAGGGCATTAATCAAGAATTAATTTTCATCTATTTAGCAAAGTTTTTTTTTACCATTTCTTTCTATCTATCTATCTATCTATCTATCTATCTATCTATCTATCTATCTATCTATCTATCTATCTATCTATCTATCTATCTATCTATCTATCTATCTATCTATCTATCTATCTATCTATCTATCTATCTATCTATCTATCTATCTATCTATCTATCTATCTATCTATCTATCTATCTATCTATCTATCTATCTATCTATCTATCTATCTATCTATCTATCTATCTATCATCTATCTATCTATATCTATCTACCTCGATGGATTCATACACTCATGTTGCTGTAAAGCATGTTCATCATTCAGACAAAGACCATGTTTCCATGAGTGTGGATTATTTTTATGTGTTGTTTATATTTATGTAATTGATAAAGGAAAATATAGCTGTTATATAAAAAAATGGGCTACACGGTGGAACTGCAGATAGCATGAGGGCTTTTTAGTAATCTTGGGGTTTCTGCATGGAGTTTGCATGTTCTCCCCGTGCGTTTGTGGGTTCTCTCTGGATATTCCGGCTTCCTCCTACAATCTAAAATACACGACTGTTAGGTTAATTAGATTGCATCTCTAAATTGTCCTTAGGTGTGTGTGTGTACCTGTCTAACCATCAGAGTGAAGACCACTTTTTCAATTTCACCATCAGACTGAGGACCAGTTGTTGTAAAGTGAGGATATTTTGCTGGTCTTCACAAACTATTTTGATAACAGTTAGGTTTAGGGCTAAGGTGTCAATTTGGTTAGGGTGAGGTATGCATTGGTAATGGTTAGGTTTAGGGTTAGTTTAGGGCTAGGGCATAAAATGGGTTGAAAATGACCAAAAATCAATGTAAGTCAATGAAGGTCAACACATAGTCCTCACTAGATATAGCAGAACGAGTATGTGTGTGTGTGTGTGTGTGTGTGTGCATTGTTGTGTGTCTCTTCAGTGCCCGGCGACAGACTGACGAACTGTCCAGGGTGTACCCTGCCTCTCACCCATAGACGGCCGGAGATGGACACCGGCCCCACCATGACCCTGACAGAATAAGTGGGAAGAGATTAATGCCAAAGAATAAACCACTTCCACAATTGTCTTCCAGACATTGTGCCTTATCAGTTTTTTGTTTTTTTCTTTTTTAATCATTGCACACAGGAAACCAATGCGTTAGAGGCATGTCTACATCCATGGGTGTGCCTAAGCTGACCTCTTTCAGTGAATGTTCTGATAGTTTAAAAAGCCATGACATAGCATTTTTCCAAATGTTCTTTAAACTGACAGTTATCTTGGTGTAGTTTAAGTTCTGACATTAAAGAAAGCCCCGCCAAAAAAGAAAAAAAGGAAAACAAAGACATTGCCCTACAAATTGTTTCTCATGTCATTCAAATATTAAATTAATTAATTGAGGAAATTGGTGCTGACTTAAAAATAATGTCTCGTGTTGTAAAGTCCATGCAAAGCTCTGGTTTTAATTGTAAATCAGAGAATATACAAGAACTGTTTGCTGAACTTCTACATATTGAGGACAAAGTAATGATTAACAGTTCCCTATAGGAATATAAGCAGCAAGCACATATTTATACATCTTTTTCCCTGACGGGGGCAGTCATTAAGCCCTCACAGTGGCGTCCGTCAGCACGGTCGAGACACCTCTCCCAGATGTCAATACAGGTTTGGCACACCCTGGCTCACTGTGCCCTTTGAGACCCCACCACAGTCCTGCAAATGTCAGCAGAAAAATAAGCCACTGTGTCAGGCTGCTCGTCCAGCTCTCCTTCTCTCACTCCCTTAAAAGACCTCCATCCATCCCTCACTTAGTCCAGTCCCAGGGGTGGCAGGTCAGTCCTAATTGTATGCAAATCAGGGCACAGTGCATGTCTTTCTAACTGCTGACAATCGATGGGTGACATAAAGGTATTGTAGCCAATGCAAAACAGAGCCTTCAGAGTAAACAGTCAAGGCAGAGGCTGGGAGTGGTGGGGTTAGAGATCATTTTTTTTGTCTCTCCAATGTGATGGTTGTCAGTTCAGATTCTAAAGTGCATATTTTGGCATATGTGTTTTTCATTGCATTACATTAGAAATAGAACATTATAGCGAACCATTTCTTTTATGAATGGACTCTTCTTCATTGTTGCTCATAGTGCAATATCTTTAGTATGACAAGGCAGATGTGAGTAATGCTGATGGCCTATCCATTTACCTCTGTCCTCTAAACATTCTCCCTTGTTCTGTTCTGAAACATAATAATCAAGCTCACAGATTTCTGTTCTGACTTCCTGTTAAAAAGAAACTGGCAGTTCTAAATGAATGAAGAATGTGTGTTCAGAAATGACACATCATTTGATGACTAAAACCTCCAATTTGGGATGTGCATCTGTAATGCTTCATCCTGTGTTTGTGCAAGAGTGTGTCTGTGTGCATGTAATTGTTGTATGTATTATTACTAACACTAAATTATACTTTTAAATTAAAATTATAATCTTTTAACTGCTGTTTCAGTGAATCTCTTATGTAACATTCATTATTAAAAGCACAAAGAGAGAAAAACAACTGTAATTTGCTATCAACATTCTCATTTAGTTTTACATGTTCTTTTATGCACAGATAATTCAAATTGCAGTTATTTACTCACTTTATTGTGTATTGCAAACACTTCCTCGCTTAACATTTAATTTTAAGCAGCTTCTCAGAAGTCAACAAAGTTACTTATATGCTTTTATTGTTTTTGTTTTTTTCATTTTTTAGTGTTGTTTATCCAAGTAGTGAGATTTCAGGGAAAAACACTAATAAAAGTCTTTAATCAGTGAATATTGGTAGAAATTTACAACTGCAGAATTACTTTAGGTTGCAGCCATGGATTTTTTTATTCAAATTCAACATACAGCCAAACAGTGACACAGTAAAAGGAAACACATACGCTTTCATGTTCTTATTTTAATGAAGATGAAATATAATTTTTAGGTTTTAAAGTTAATCTCAAACAATAAAAAAATATATTTTTTTTATAACTCAGTTTCTGTATTTAAAATCTGACAGGTTTAATGCATATTATGATTAAACAGAAATGCTTTTGTCGGCTATAATATAAAAAAAAATAAAGAAAAGAAATCACTTTATCTACTCGAAAGATTGGAACGGCTTTCCTTGGGGTCAAAACTTTTGTTTCACTTATAGGGGGATCGACAAAAAATCCGTTTTTCTGCACAGAACCTGAAGGCAACATAATGAACAAAGGCCTATCAAATGAAGAGGGTGTGGATGAACTGCGCATGCGCAAGAGAGCTTCTTGTCGGAAGTCAAGTCGGATTAAACCAAAGGCTTGACATCAAACAACCGAACATTAAAAAGGTAAATTTCCTTTGAAACTCTCTTCATAAATCAATCGTACAGAGTTTGTAAACGTTTTCACCAATCCTTACCCTCACCAGTGCGAATCATGACATAGTATTTTTCGCAGCATTGTAACAAGAAACCTTCAAGTAAATGTTTGCTAGCGTCAAAGCCACGAACAAAGGAGTCAGTCGGGACCTACGTGTTTGCCTTTAACAAACATGTATTTCCTGTTGTTTGAAATCTAATTTTATACGGTTTGGTTCTTTACTAGGTGTTACAGACCCGCTAAACTACGTTTTAATATCTTAAGACACAGTACTATTGCTGTTGGCAAACAGAAAGGGATAGCATCAGACGTACTGTACAGCGACTGCGCAGAAAATTATCTAATGTAAACTGTAACTGCCGGTGCTTCATCTATTTCTGTCTTTTAAACATTTTGATTTATCCATTTGGGAAATGTAGCGCTTCAATGAGCCTTTTGTGTTCCTTTACCAGAATTATGTCAGGATTTCTGGACGGGATCCGCTGCGGAGACTGCGATTGCAATGTGGACTGGGGAGAGAGAAGAAATAGCATCGCATCCATAGCTGCTGGAGTTCTGGTATTTGAGATGGTCCTATTTGTTAAAATCCTACATATACTGTAACCTCAGGCTAGTTTGAATGCACTAAACACGGATTTAACTGTTTGTAATAAAGATCCATCTTTTTAGCCTCACATGTTTGTAAACAATCTTCAAACGACTGAGGGTAACTATGTTTATTTTTTATGTAGTTTTTCACAGGATGGTGGATCATCATCGATGCTGCAGTAAAATATCCCTCTGAGGGAGAGTTTCATCATGCCTATCACACATGTGGAGTTATAGCCACAATCGCCTTTCTCATGTAAGTGCAGCCTTTCAAACTCGCTACAGGGGGAAGCTAATTTTTCAAAGTTCATTTATCTGGTGTTTTTTTCTGGAGCTTGAAGTTTCTTTGTGTGATACTAATGGATCAGAGGTAGCTTTGATCATGTTACTTTGCAGTTTTGGTCACCGGGGTGGAGATTTCCCACTTTCTTGTTGCTATGATCCCCCAGTGTTAAAGCCACATATACTAGATCTGATTTGACATAATTTATATATCACCAATTTACAACACATACCATCTGAAAGCATTTCCCAGAGACAATTGGATCAGATATTGCAGTCAGATTTAGGGCTGCAACTAACGATTATTTTGCAAATCGATAAATCTGGCGATTATTTTTTTTGATTAAAGGTGCAGTTGGAGATCTTGGAAAAAACGGTTCCAGCAAGCAAAATTTTTGAGCATCTATAACCATGTCTCTCTGTTCGAACCCCTTAAACCACGCCTTCGAATCACATAAATGCGCATGCTGTCTGCTAAGGCTGGGCGATAATTCAATAACGATATATATCGATCGATAGACGTGTGGCGCAATAGAAAAAAAGAGGGTCGATAAAAAAGAAACGCAGTTTTCCTTCCTTCTCATTGTAGCCTAGCATGTAGGTTTATGCTAGTCACTGCTTCCTCCCAACCAATCACAATCGCGGACCCAGGCACGATGTCACCAAGCGCCGCCCTCTCAAACCTCAACACAGAGCACATGAAGCTGTGCAGCAAGGAGAGGCGGAGGAAATTGTTTCAAAGAAAGGTTTTTGTAGTTCGGCAGTCTGGCAGTATTTCGGTCATGGCAAGTCGGACCAAAAACAAACCACAGTCATCTAGAAAATGTGTCGGGAACCAGTGAAAACCAGTCTGATAACGACACCAACTTTTTTTTTATCATCTCAGCCGCTCACAGCCGCAGGAGTAAGAGCTGTGTAGGCCCCGACGCGGCTCTCCTCCGAGGAATCTTCGGAAAATATATATATATTTTCAGTTCTGGGCAGTTTCCCACGTAGTTCTAACAATTGAGATAAAAATGCTGAGGGGCCAGAAACTTCAAAGTAATAACTCAGGTTAAAGCAGGAAACGGGGGCGTCGGTGGGGGGGCATTTATTTATTTGTTATATTTATTTTGGTCACTTTTCTGGTCACTTAAGTTTATTCTTTGTCAGTATTTAATAACATAACTCAGGTCTCTTAAGTTATTTTTCTTTAAAACATTTCTGTTATGGTTAAAAAAGTTGGTTAAATAAAGATTTAATTCGAAGTCGAAGTGTTTTTTTATTAAAATTCAATCATTTAGCAATATTATAAAAAGTCCAGGCAGAGCTGCACATAAAATATGGTTTCAAATCTTTTCAATAATTATCGATATCGATCAATATGCATTTTTTTTTATCGATAAGCTTTTTTTCTGTATCACCCAGCCCTACTGTCTGCAGAGCAGCTGAAGCAGCGCATCGCTGATCTCCAAGCTAGCAGGGAGACAGACAGCACTGCTGATGCAGAAACACATTGATCACTCCTCTGAAACAGTTTAACTTAAAATGTCGAAATCTGCCAGCAAAACATGTTCACTTTTATTATCCTTATCCATGTTACGTACATATAAAAGGCCTTCCTGCCGCAGCAGCAAACCACGCAGAGGCGACCAGGCCATAGGCTGCTGTTGAATGGGATTCTTAGTGACAGCCCACCGTCGGTATGTGGGGGTCTTAGCGGCTCCGACAGAAATGATATTTGAAGGCAGGATGGTAATCTGGATGAACTTACTGCACAGATCCATGTTTTCCAGGTGGACTTTCTTACTTCAAAATAGATTCAATCTACTTTTTACCCACTGATAACAGCATATATAGCTGCCATTGTTGCAGGCAAAGAAAGGATGGGGTAGCTCTGCCCAACTGGAGTAGCAAAGATTCTTCAGCCGCGAGTCAGAACTAAACTTGTACAGCATCAAAAATGAAGCGGCATGCATGTTTTTGCGATTTCAAAGCGTCCGAGATTTCGGTCGACTACAGTGCAGCAGAACCGAGCCGTTAGCTCTGGGGCTGGGGACACCGCGAACCTGACCCGGTGACGATAGCCTGGACACCGGCGGCCCTGTGCTTCCCCCCGCCTGCCCGGTAAGGCAACCGTCACAGGGTTGTGTTTGATCGCGCCGTCGATCCTGTCCAACGGCCCCAGCAGCAATTAGTTGATGATTATTTCAATAATCAATTATTTGCATAATTTCCTGTGGCATCATTTGCCATGGGAAAGGCATGGCCTGCTACATATTGCATTTTTGAGGAATCGCATCATTAATTGTATATGTTGAATCACAGCTTTCGTCTCATAGCTTTTAACTAAATCTGACATGATTTAATTTTCAAACTTAATCTTCATTTTCTTCCTCGTCCCTTTGGTTCTGGTCTTGTGGCACCTAGACCAGGCGGTGTGTTTCAGCCTTTAGATGCAAAATATTAAAGTTATTGGTATCACCCTGTTCTTATTTTCATTAGGGATGTGGACAACTTTCTAACTAATGCTGTTCCCCAAATATGACATTCTTTAATTTCAGCTATGTCTGGTTTGAAAGGTTCATGTTGTCAGGAGATATAAAGGTCTCAACTTTCTTTTCCCGTTCGACTTGTGTAGGATAAATGCTGTGTCTAATGGCCAAGTGAGGGGAGACAGCTACAGTGAAGGATGCCTTGGACAAACAGGTGTGTACATGGATAATTCTCTCCAAAAGCTTAGTTTTCTCATTTTCTTTCCTATTCAAGTAATATCCATTCCATACTCTCTCGTCACTTACTTTTAGTAGAAATGTGTGAGGGGGAAACAGCCGTTAGCATGTCGTTGGCATTGATCATTGTGTCTATTTTAGAATATCTTAGCAGCACCAGTACATTTTTACTGGTGCTGCTAATCCTTAACAAAAGCATTTTCAATTCAGAAATACTTTATTGACCCCTGAAAGGAAATAAAAGAATAAGTACTCTGGTAGAATTTTGATCAGATAATTGTCCAATCTTTCCTTAAGACGTAACAGTTTACTAGTGTTGATTTCTCGTGTTTCAATAAAAACTTAGGCCAGGATTTTAAAAGTTTAAATGTAGATGTTTAATAGAGGCTGTTTTCAATCTATTTCAAAATCTATTTTTGACTAAAAATGTACCAGATTAAATTTTTGGCTTATATCTGATCTCCTTTTTTAAACTCAAGGTTTACCTGAATTTCTACATATTTTTAAAACTTTTACTGCTGATACTCTAATTATTCACCCAAGAGCAGTGAAGTAATTATCAGGACTTATTGTGATTTTTATTTTTTCCACAAATTAATAGATTTTTTGTAATTATGATTTGCATCTTATGTTGTCTCAAGGCACTTTACTAAATAGAACATCCACCTAAGGGGTTTAACAATTGATTTTGGTTGAGGCATTTACCGCTTATTAAGAGTAAATGATTATGAACACCTCTGACACAATTTGGAGTCGCACAGCGAATATATACAGTAGCAGGCAGAACAGACTTGTGCATAAATGATCGATGAAACATGAAAAATACTTTATCCTATACTTTACCCATGATAGGAGTTCAGGAAGATAGTAAAAGCATAAAATGGTGATTCTCTTCAAGCCTTGCAAAAACAACGAGGGACTGTCGGGCTTTGCTTTGCTGCATCTTGATCACTCTGATGAGAAATCAAAAGTTAGGTATAAGAAGAAAACGTAATTAATTCCAAAATGGAAGGTCCTCTTTAAAATAGTTTTATTTGACCATATACATTTGTTTTAAGAAAGGGGTTAAAATTATATTTTGTCACACTGCACCACAGAGCTACAGCCACGCACACGGGGCGTCAATGTGTTGCCCTAGACATGGCTGCTTTGTTTTTCCCATTCCTGTCCAAACTTCTCACTGCAACTCTAATGTCAAACAAACCATGAAGTATTGCGCAAGGTTACTCTCATAGTAACCTGCCCTTCCTTATCTGTTTTTGCAGGGGCTCGAGTTTGGCTCTTCATTGGCTTCATGCTGGCTTTCGGCTCCCTCATTGCTTCCATGTGGATTCTCTTCGGAGGGTTCGTAGTGCCTAGTAAGTGTGTGTTTTATTTTTTATTTTTATTTTTTTATTTTTTTACTGAATTACAGGAAGTACGTAGCAGACACTTTAATATGTAAAAGCCTATTAGGCAGTAATTGTATTGCGCAATCATGATAATATAACTTGTGTTTTACAGAGAAGGACACTGTGTATCCTGGTATTGCCATATTTTTCCAAAATGCGTTCATTTTCTTCGGGTAAGTTCATAAATGTTTGCATCTTTGATCATATTTAGCAAAAATAACTTGTTACTCATGATATCTTAACTGTCTCTAATTCAGAGGTTTGGTCTTCAAGTTTGGGCGCACCGAGGATCTTTGGCAGTAGAAGTCTGGCTTTCTGTCTGTGGTTAAACACTCTGCTTTCTTAATGTATGAAACAATATTGCTTCAGCTGTCATTCATTTAAATTTAAACCCTTTTTTCCCTTTTACATCAGATTGTGTAATTTATGTTTTCTGTTGTAGCTAAATCATAACTAAGCACAAAGTTTCCTGTATTCATGTAAATGTTAAACACTTTCAAATGTGGCACATCTATAAATGTGTGTTTGCACTCAGACTGTATCCATGTTCTTTTAGTGGTTTACAGGTTGTGTTACCAAAATGTACATAGTGGAGCTTGGGTCAGACTTCTTTAATAAAACATTCTTTAATTTGAACTGATTGTGTGGATGTTTTAATTTATGCATATTGCATATTTTGTTTTTATCTTTTGTAAATAATCTGCTCTGAACTGACTGAGATTAAATGCTGACATAGATTTTTCCCCAAATTGCAGACATCAGCAAAGTCAAAACGGTAAGCTGTTGCTTTAACAGTTGCCTGATTTCAGTTTATTTTATTTTTGTGTTAAAAAAAAAAAAAGATGCAGCAGCAAAACCACAGGGATGTAAATGCATTTGACTTTTATCCAGCATCTAATCTGGATTTTTTACTTATTTTAATTTTTTTTAGTTCAAATGCATCTAATTTCTGCTAATCACAAATAATTATATATATATATATATATATATATTCCTAAGATATATTTTTATTTCTTTGTAGAAGCTTTTTAAAAGGAACTATTCTGGTCAGTCTTTGTAAAATGCTTTACCTTCATTTAAACATTGTCTTTGTTTTATGAATTTTAAGGTTTTAATGTTGTTAATCAAGAAATATTCAAAAGTAATACAAAATCATTTGTAAATTGTGCGTAGCAATTCCACGCTGATGTATTTCAAGTGGTTTAAAAAGGTAAAATGTCAACTATAGCTTACAGCTAATGAAAAGTGAAAAATCAGTTTATCTGGAAAAATGAAAGAAAAAAAGTATTGGAAATGCATAAATGTTATGATGCTGCCAGCTCCTTTATAAAGGAAGACTGATGTGAGTGCTGTCCAACAGTCATTGGCAACCTCCACAGAAGGGTGCTGGTGACTGACAGTTTGCAAATTTGTGCACAAATGATTTACATTTTTTATCCTGCATTACTTTCGAGGGAAAGCAGGCTTAGTAGCTGATTAGAATCAGACGGTAAATTATTACAATTATACAATTACGGTTTTCTTAGTCATTTAAACTTTTGTCCTTAAAAATTCTAAATATTAAGAATAAAATCACACATTTTGTTTAGCTTGAAAGTGAGATCTAAAATATGGAATATTTTCCTAATACAAATCAAGTAAATAGCTAAGAATAGGAAAAATTAACTTTGAATCATTATAAAGTTGAATTTACAATTAGACTAAAATCCTTGTAGACCTTCAGTTTTTGCTTATTCAACATCTAGAATCTAGATGCAGTCACTCTGGCTGCCTTGAAATGATATCTTTTCACCATTAACAGAAAATTATAACTGGACAACTGCTAGTCCTGTTGTAAGGCAAAGCAAGCTTATTTATGCAGAACATTTCAGTTGCATCACAAGTGAAAGTGCTGTACAGCACATGAGAGGAGAAAGAAAAGTACATCGCAGTGGTATAGTAGCAACACAAATAACAAAATAGCATTCTAATATGGAAAAGGTATAAAATGTTTGATAAAAAGTATTACATTTGCTGAAGTTTTTTATAAGCAGTGGTTTTCTCCACTGTTTGAACATGCTTACCTATAGAGAGGGACTGCTACAAACAGCAACACAACCTAAGACAAGACTTTGACTAGAGATATCTGAATGTGACCTTAGATTGACTTAAGTAAAATTCAACAAAATTTTTATTGAAATCAGCTTTGTTTGTGGAGTTCCTTGAGATGACATGAAGAAAAAATTATTTAATTACTATTCCCAAGCTAATAAATTAGATCAGCGTTTCTACCATTTACTAAATAACCCATAACAATAATAATTTAATAGTTTATTTTAAATTCGTCATATCCTAGGCTAAGTAAATACACTATATTGTATGCAGAACTCATTATACTTTGCTCACTAATGAGATTCATAATTTTTTTTACATTGTTTAAAGATGCAGTAATCTCAATGAAAACAAACTTTTATTTTGGAGAAAGTAATGCAATTCATAAACTCTTCAAAAACGTACATTAATTCTATAATTTAGCAAATAGAAATAATTCTGGTAGTCTTAACTAACTTCAACAGGAAAAGCTTATAGTAAGGAAAAGTGTGTTTCTCTTAATAGTGTTTGAAAAAAAATGGCAAACCAGACCAAAGTATTATTGCATATGAATGATTTCAGTGAGGGCATTAGGTAAGGTTGCTTAGTTAGTTGGAGTTAAACTCAAAGCAGTTTTGTCTATTGATTTATTCCAGTATGCTCACTACATCAACTTTATACACTAACGTTTTTTTATTGCTGGAAGTGATAACAGAGAGTCTTTTAAGGCATAACTCCTGTCAACATTTCGAAATACACTTTATTGCAAACAATAAAGACACAATGTAAGGGAAATAAGACTTCCTGCTTGTAGAACTGTTCTCTGCAAAAAAAATGTTACAGTCCTTTAGAGCTCAGTCCACATGTGTACTTCTATGCATTTCTAATGGAATTAAATGTGTTTTTATGATACAGCTCTTTTGTGATAAAAAAAACAACTAGTGAGTAGAGGACTTTAAGAATGTTCACATAATTAGCTTGTTTTATTCGTTCTTTTTTGGTTGCAACAGTGGAAAAAAG
Organism: Cyprinodon tularosa; assembly: GCF_016077235.1. Lineage (NCBI taxonomy): Eukaryota > Metazoa > Chordata > Actinopteri > Cyprinodontiformes > Cyprinodontidae > Cyprinodon > Cyprinodon tularosa. The sequence goes on along the minus strand of NW_024039718.1, from coordinate 241,392 downwards.
GCCTAAATTTTAAAAAAAGCAATATTAGAATAACTGCATAGAAAACAAATTAATATCCATCCATCCATTTTCCATTAGGCTTATCTGAAGCAGGGTCGCAAGGGGTGCTGGTGCCTATCTCCAGCTGTCTACGGACGAGAGGCAGGTTACCAGTCCATCGCAGGGCAACACAGAGACAAACATGACAAACAGTTATGCACACATACATTTGGAGAAGCCAATGAACCTAACAGGTTCGGACAGTGGGAGGAAGCCGGAGAGAACCCGCGCATGCTCAGAGAGAACATACAAACTCCACGCAGAATCGAACCTGGACCCTTCTTGATGCAAGGCAGCAGTGCAACCTACAGCCCTCTAAACAAAAAAAATTAATAAAAAAACAAAATACATATGAATAAAAATGTACAGCTCAATTTCAGCTAGACCACACGGCATAATGTATGTAGCAAACATCCAATACATAAAATGCTGTTGCAGAATTAAAACATTTAAGAGTTTTTAACCAAACAACAAATGTTTCTTCAAATTGGTCGAGTCTGTCTGTATGAGTGTGAAAGCTACCCATCGCTAGTCAATTGAGCTGTAGTAGTGGCCCACTTCTAGTAGGGCGGAGGGTTGGCGGTTTTTCAGTGTTTTACTGTAGAGGTTCACATTTTGCATTTGTTATGGCCAGAATGACCCACCTCATTCTTGGGGGGGAAAGACCTGATTTTGCAAGATCTAATGTAATGTTCAAAATAAAAACAGCTTTGTATAATTTTGAATGTTTCATGTCTTTTTTTGTCAATACTGTATTTTATAATTCTTCTTTCCACTGGCTCTAAACATTTGCAAAGGATCAGATGTTTGATCCAAGTAGATATTTTTGGTTTTTGTTTTACAAAATTAATGAAATTATTATGAAGTGTGTCTTCAGTTACCTCAGCTTTCTGGCAAGAATCGGGGTTGGTAACCCTGCTTCTAGCTCTGTGTGGGAAAGAGGTCTGTAGCAGTTTTCAGTCAGCTTTCAGATCCTGGAAGGACTGGTCAAATGCTACCAGTCAGGCTGACTGGGGGCCAAGTGTTACAGCTGAACAAGACCTGCAAAGACAAACAGCAAACATAAAGCCTGTGCATATTTAAAGAGTGAGTTTAACTGCTAACGAGCTAAAGCACGGCTGTCCACCTGAAATAGAGCAGGAGGCTCATGTTGACTCTGGAGGGACTTAAGAGATCCACCCCTCATGTGGAAAATTATATTAAGAGTAAAACCAATACTCATTCACTTTACAAATCAGAATTTTCCTGAATATATGGTGGTGGTGGCAACATCAGTCTGTGAAGATGATCCTTCTTCTCCAGTAAACACTTCAAAGCTGGGCAGAGTTGATTGGACAATGCATGGAGCCCTGGAAGACTACAAAAGATTTTCGATTGGATACGATAAAAACATTAATTAAATGGTTTAAGGTTGTACTCTTTAGTTCAAACTTTTACAAAGTAGAGAGTTCTTCTATTTCTTCTCATTCTTTTTCTTCTCTTCGGTGGATGTAGTCCCACCTTTTATTACTTCACAGCTTAACTGTGTCTTGGCTTTGACTCACCCGTCCTCTTCATCATCTTTCTCATCATTTCTCCATCTCCATACTCCCCAGAAAGTCAAATGTTTCCCTCCCTTATCCACCTCTCACGCAACATCTCTTTCCCCCCTCAAATTGTCCCACAGGTCTCCTGCTATCGTCAGTGTAATCCTGCCATATGTAATCTCCAGCTTAATCCTTTCAATCTCCCATGATTAACACAAAAAGATGTTTGAATGAGGGCAAAAAAAAAAAAAAAAAAGAAATTACTGTCCATTATGCAACAGGTCTCGAGGTACCTATGTGGGGATTATCTGTGGGTTAGGGAGAGGGGAAAGAGTAGAGAAAGGCAAAGAAGCAGAACAAGGTGAAATGTGGAGGGGATTAAATACAAGATTTGTACACCAATAGTTGCATCTAGCATAAAAAACTCTTTATTCTGCTGGATAAATTAGGGAGGGTTTGTGGTTGAGCATTGTTAGGGCAACTAAGCATCAGTAGAACCTAAAGGAAAGGAACAGAAATGTCTAAATCCCAGTGGAGTTGACTGGGGTGCTGTGAGGTTACTGCTTCAGACACCTTCACCATCAGTGTTAGCCTTTCATCTAACCCTCCCCACTTCCTATCTGAGGGAGAAGCATAACAATCACAAAACCGCTTTATGACTCATTATTATAACGTCTGTGTTGTAAAAACAAAGGCTTTTTGTGACAGATTTTTAGCTCAATTTGAACTATTACTAAACAAAAACAAAAAAAGTAAAAAATAAAAAAAAAACCTGAAGAGGCTCTTTAAGCATAAGCTGTATGTTTTTACAACCTTGGGATACATTTCTGCTGTGCAATCAGGCTGTCACAGAAGGAGAGAAAGCAAGACATTTTGCAGTTAAGCAGAAGGTTTAATCTGGTTTATAAAAGGACTTCATCTTCTTTGAGCCTTTACACCTATTAGAATGTTTAGTTATGGGCAAAGTGTGAATATGAGTGAATATTTCTTAAATTTAGACTAAGGTATGTTTTTAGTGGTACATAGTCTGCCATAGCATAGTCTGGAAATACACCACAAAACTTATAAAAAAACATAATAATGTAATTAAAGCTATTTCAGTAACAAAGACCTTCTGTCAGTTTAAGCAAAGCTCTACAATGCTGTCCACAAACTCACTAGCCAAGGAAATCACCACGATCCTTTATGTTCTGCTGCTGTTGCAGCGTTGGCCACAAGTCAGACCACATGTTCTCTGGAGTTAGTCGGAGGCGGACCCTGAAGGGAGGCCAGGTGCCATGTGACGTACTCCAGTTAGGAACGCCTGGATTCATTGCTGACAGGAGTACAGCACAACCGACCCGACAGTGGCATAGCAGATCGATCCCACAAGGACACAGCAGCTGCTTTAAGAGTGAGATGAAAATGGCCCTGTTGAGTGGCCCACTGGTGACTTTCCACCACAGCGCTGGGGAGGGGGTGGGGGGGTGACCTTGTTGTTTCTGTGTACACCAGCAGCTTCTTTCATCTTTTCAAAAAACTTCTACCTCTGAGCCTGTTGCAGTTCAGGTGAACTGTTTGTACTGCAGAATTTCAGGTCATGGAAAAAATTAAGCATATGTTTGTGTTATTTATGCTTTTAGACAACCCATATTTAAACACATTGATCAATAAAAATTGCCTTTAAACATATCCAGTCTTTTCTAAATCTGATACATTCGGTTACATGTTACAGTAAGCACCATCATTCATAAATGGTAAAGAGACTGATTAACAGATAGTTTATTAATGTTTGATTTGTTTATAAACTGCATATAAACCATTTATAAAAGGTAAATAGATCATTTATTAAGGTATTAAGCCCAATGATGTTAGGGTATGGATAAGTCCAACTTGACAGGGCAAGTTAACATTAAACGCTAAGGCTCACATCTTACAGCAAGTCCACTGATGTTAGAGTTAGGGCTAAACTGACATGGCAGGATGATATAAATCAAAGTCAGATTAGGGTTAGGCAAGAACACAACTGATATTAGGGTTAATGTAAACTGAAATGGCAGGACAATATAAATCAGCATGAAGCCCACTGATGTTAGGGTTAGGGCTAAACCAACATCGCAGGGAAATATTTCATAAATATGAGAAATATTTCATAAATAGTTTAGATGATGTTTATAAATGCTAATCAAACACTGACAAACTATCCGTTAACCACTTCCTCTGCAATTCCTTTCTTTTTTCCTTCTATATTTGCTAGCGTCCATATTTCCTTCCAACTATCTTCTTCGTGTCCCATTTTCTCTACTTGTACTTTCTCAATTATGTCCATAATCTCTTCCATCTTATTCTATTTTCTTTTGTTTGTTTTTCCTTTCTTTCTTCTGTCCTGTCTTACTTTCATGCACTCTTCCTTACTTATTCCTAGTTCTTCGTGCTTCATGATTCTGGTTTTTTGCAAATTCTATATTAAAATTCTAACTACAAAAGAAACACCTGACATACAAACTAAAATGAACAAGAAACACTGGGAAGTACAATCTGAACAAAATGGTTAAATCCGTAAGGAAACGGCTGTTCCAGCTGTTGCATTACCAAATTCTCAATGGCCCAATGGCAAATTCCATTGGGACCAAGTAGCACTAAATTGGTGTCTTCGAAAAGACACTGTCAAGGAACGCTATGGACAGCAGAAACATGCAAGAGGAGGAGAGTATTGTGTCGGAGGTCTTTGACGAGTCTCCTCCATCATACATTTTTTATTTAGAGGATGAAAGTGGGGACGAAAATGTTGTGGAAGAGGAAACCAGGGCGGCAGAAGCTTGGTTTGATGTAGACTTACATCCGTACATGTTTGAGTCCTTGCCTCGCAACGCTGCCAGTTCTGTTAACTCTACGCCTGCTGAAGACGCAGACGTCCCCGTGAACACTGGGACATAATGGTAAAGTAAATAATGATTCTTATATCAACCATTGCATATATTAGATGCAACATATGAATCAAGATGCTATGACCAAAAAAATTTGATTGACAGATGATGTTGATATATGATTGGCTGAATTTAGGTGGTGACGTATAACTAACTGGCCTGCATGAAATGATGAAAAAAAAACCCCCACAGATTTTAAGAATGGGATTTTTTTTTAAATAAAAATTATCTCAATTTTGGGACAATATAGTCTGATAAAAAGTACATTTAAATAATTTTTAAGCCAGAATGATTTGACATTCAAATATTATTTCCCTACGACCTTAAGTATAACATAGGAAATATGTTACTAATAACACAACATTTCGTTTAATTTGGTTGACTGGTGTTTGAAAAAAAATCCATGCTAAACAATTGGAGCACTTCTTGAAATCATATTCTAGGTTAAATTCAAATACAGTAAAGTATAAATGATAAAGAAATAGTCTAAACAAGGCCGTCTGAACTTCCTGCAGCTACATATTGTCATGGAATTAGCACTGATGTTTTGGGGTGGCTCCCGCCACAAGTTGTGGAGAAACCTCCCGTTTGGATTCTACTCCTTCCTATGGGATCAGACTGAACTCAGAACCAGGTCAGTGACTTACGCTGATAGTTGTGGCCCGTTTTAGATTCAAAGTCACTCACCTGAGTTTCTGTCCTTGCCACAGAATCCAGTGAGCCTGCCCGCGTTTCTGTCAGTGTTTTTTAAAAAACGCTTTGAACTTTCCCACTGCCTGTCTCGACTTGAATATTGGGTCCAACGTTCTGAGATCATTACTTTTTTCCGGAAAGAAGTTCCTGGCATTCTAAACAAATCTGAGAACAGACTGTAAGTACTTTTCTAAAGAGTCTCATTCAGGTTTTAGCTCTCATAATAGGAGTTAAACAGCACTGGTGAAAGTCACTAATGATATTCTCATGTCCTCAGATAATGGGCTTGTATTTATAGTAAGTCTGTTAGATCTTAGTGCTGCATTTGATTCCGATCATAATATTATTTTAGAAAGACTTGAACCTTCTGAATTAATGGAACTGCACTAGGCTGGTTTGCTCCAGGGTTAACTACAGAGTACCACAGGGATCATTGCTAAGGCCAATTGTCTTTACTATATATTTAGGCCCCCAACTCGTAGAATTATCAGACAGCATAGGATTAAGTTCCAGTGTTATGCTGATGATACTCAGCTATATGTATCTATAGATCCTGATGAAACTAACCAATTACATAGATTACAGGCATGTTTTGAAGACATCAAAACCTGGGTAACTCTTAACGTTCTGCTTTTGAATAAAGACAAAGCAAAAGTTATTATCTTTGGCCCAGCATATCTGTAAAAGATGCTAATTAGTGGATCATTTCATTTTGATTGGTCTTATATTATAATAATAAAAAAAAAACAACCTTGGTGTTATTTTTGATCAGGACCCGTCATTTAAATCACATACATAAGAGGTTTCTATAATTTCTTTCTTTAATCTACGGAATATTTCAAAAATAAGAAATATCTTATGCAGAGTTGATGCTGAGAAACTGGTCCCTGCATTTATTACTTCTGGGCTGGACTCTTGTAATTCCTTATTATCAGTAAGTCCACAAACTGTAGTTAAAAGGCTTCAGCTGATCCAAAACTTAAAAGAAATGTCTATCTTATCTTCCCTTTATAGGCATCCTGTTAAATCCAGAATATAATTAGAAATCCTCTGTCTTACAAATCCCTAAATATCTAACCTGTTTACTTGATCAGAAATCTGATTGTTCCTTGTCAGTCTGCAGGTTTACTAGTGGTTCCTAGAATTTCTAAAAGTAGAATGGGGGTCAGATCTTTTAGTTATGAGACTCCTCTCCTGTGGAACCAACTACCAGTTTTAGTTGGTGAGGCAGATACCCTGTTTACTTCTAAGGTGAGGCTTAAAACGGCACTTTTTCATAAAGCTTATAATTAGAAGCTTGAAAAGGTTCAGTCTAGGCAACTGAACCTTTTTAAATTTTGTGAATAGCTATTATATCAAATGCCCAGCCAGCTGGGACACCATGTTATGTTCTGATACTTTAAGATGAATATTGCCCTCTCCGATAGGGGTGGCAAATATCTTTTTTAATCTGATATTATTCAGACTGTCATATATTGTTTATGAACACACGCCCTACTAGCTTTGTGTTAGAGCAATAAATGAATGAGTGATTTGAGCTCAAGTCATGGTTAAACAGATAGTTCTGCACATACATTCAATAAATTCACCACAACTTTTGTTCAAAATATGAGTTTATTAACAAAAATCATTCAGCTACAAGTCAAACAAATTTCAGTTAAAAACTCTTGACTAAAACTAGTAAAACTCAACTAAACTACTATGTACACAAAGCAAGGGGAAGCATGGTTGAAAACCATATTAGAGTTTAAGATGAATCTTGTGTTTGAAAGCAAAGTTTATCTGGGAGAATTTGGGATCTGATTTAATTAGCTTTTCACTAATTTAGAGCTATTGGAATGTTTTCAAACCAATTCACAATGAAAATCCATGAGATTAATAAAACATTATTTTGCCAAATAATGCTTTATTAAACGATTTGCTTAATCAGGAACCAATAACCTTTAGTTAAAATGATTCCATTAAATGACTCTTGGTCATACTTGGTAATGGAAATGTAATGAGCATCTGAGAAAACACATGAACACTAATGTTATATCAGTGTTTAACCCTTTGTGAAAGAAAGCTTGTCCAAGCTTTAACAACAGCTTAAAACATATTACTGTAGCATAGTGTAACATGCAATCCATCCTGTTAGCTTTGTCTTTACTCATCAGTAGACACATGAAATTATCAAAATCATCAAAAGACATATTGTTTGTTCTGTCCCTAATTGCGCCAGACCTGGCAAATCTCTATCTATGTCCATTTTGGAAGGTTTGAGTTTCATCCAGCGGCAGCTTAGCAAATTGTGGTTTTCTTTGTCCCATGAGGCTAACACCAAGCAATCTTCAGGAGACTTTCTCCTCCAGTCTGGCTCTGTAAGTTCTGAAACTCAAGAGAAATGTGTTGTAAAAAGTCTGTTTTGCAGCAGTTCAGTTTCGAAAACGTAAACTATCATGACTTATTCTTGATCATTCTGAAGATCTGGGCCTTTTGGGTCTTGCGCCATGGTTTTGTCCTTTTCCGATGTTAACCCCCCATGCAGCTTCACAGAAAGAGATTGTGTGCTGTGGTCTTTTACTGTTCTCAACACAGAGTCAGAAAGTCACTCCTCTGGGAGGGGTCCTTTGGAGCCAGTTGACTGAGAGGGGGTTGCAGAGAAGAGAGGCCTGTTTTATGAGCAAAACTGCATCCTCTTCTCCAGTGATCCTGTTAAGATGAAAGATGGACATTGGTTCTGAATGTTCAAAATTATCATCATGGCTTATGGCACAACACAAACTTGACGATGACCTGGATAACTGAGAATCTTCACAGATATCTTATAGTTAGAGTGGCTCAGGTTATCCTGAGCTATATTCTATAGTCATGCTGCTATAAGATTAGAGCACTGGAGGGCATAGGGAACACTTTTCATCTTTGTGCTTTATTCTATCTCTATTCTCCCACTCCTCTGTAATTGTTAGTTCAATCATTAAATCTATGTTCTCTCTGTTTTCTCTTGTCATAGTTGCTTCATCTGGTCTGTTACTGGTTGGCTGTTACACCATCCTGGAGATATCAGCTGGGCTGCTATCATCAACATGTTTTATTATAGATGACAGAGCTGGGCCTTTTTGTGTTTGGTCCTGTTTTTCTGCATGACACAACTATTGGCTCAGCTTTTACTTTGAATAACTTTATTTGCTCCCTTCATCCCTTTGACATGAAGTCTGGCCCAGAGCTCATCTGCTTAACTGTTTCACTGTTAAGGCTGTTCACAAATTGCCAGGTTCAGCTGGCGGTTTCTTCCTTTTAAATTTTGTTTTTCTCTCCACTGTCACTGCATGCATGCTCAGTGTGAGGAACTGCTGCATAGACATTGATAGACCATGTCAGCGGGTGAGAGGTGTGCCGACAGAGCGGCTATCTTAGGTCAGATCAAGCTGTGGCCAGAGAGAATAAGCGTCAATTTAACTAAATCCTATTTTATAACTTCAGACACTCTGAGGTGCCTCCTATTCATTCTGATAGCGGCTGTCTGAACTATGGTCTGACCCAAGATGGCTGGCCTATAGGCACGTCAGCCACGCCAATGGGGTGTCTCTGTATTAATGTCTATGGATTATTGTAGTCAATGACTTGCAAAAGTGCAAGCATAGTATGTACTGTTTCCACATGCTGATCCAGGAGGAATATTTCCTACAAAGTCTAGAGAGACTCGAGAGGACATTGTTGTGAACTGGTGCTACAGTATATAGAAAAACTGAGTTGAATTTAATTAAATGTTAAGGCGCTTGGTTATGAATTATAACCTTACAAACTTCAGCAGTAGCTCACTCAGGTTGCATACAAACAATTTCTGATTAGATAATGGGACCTCATTGGCGTACTACTGTATATTCAATTTCTAAGTTTTACTTATTTTTTCCTCTATTTGTTAGTAAACTTAAAGTAGCACTAGAAAATATCCAATGCAGGACCCCTGCAGGACCTTTTGAAAATAGCACTGGTTTAAACAATGACTGCTCATAGAGTGCACCACACAGCTACAGCGCGGTCCCTGTCTGTAGCTGTAAGACATGCATCATGATCAAATGTCTGTGGAAGTGGGTAGAACTGTTCATTATCTATTGTAATGTAGCTTTTTTACTGTAAATTGGAACGTTTTATACAAGTTAGGTGTAAATATGTCTCTCAAGTAAACAGTTTATTTGTTCTCATAAGGTGATTCAGCACACAAAAAAATCTATTACGTTACTTACAAGTCCAATAGCAGGTCTGCATCGCTTTTGCATCCTATTTTTTTTGGTCTGAGGTCAAGGCAAATGCCTTGCTCAAGTTCACTTGTCTGCAAGCCATTTCCAGATCTGATTCTAATTTTCTCTTTCGTTTCTTGTAACATATCTTAAACCTCAAAAGTAACTCTAAAAAGCTTCTATAATTATGTGTGGGGAGGGCAGAGTGAGGCGTTGGGTTACTAAAGCCAGTGCCTTTATGTTGGGCTGCCGTAAAGCTGTTTTTCTTACCTTGAGAAGGAGAACAGTGCTATGAGTCTACCATCAGGTCAATGGCGCAGAAAGTTGTGTGGTTTTCAAACCAGAGCTGGAGGCATACCTTTTAGTTGTCTAATAAATACTTAGATTACAGAGATAATGGAGCAAAGCACTTCCCAGTAGAGATTTGAAAAGAGAAAATATCCAAGATCAAGTGTGAAAAAGTAAAAAAAAAAAAAAAATGTGAGGCTAAGGGGGATGAGAATCAAGACATGCTCAATATTAACACTGATGGTCACCAAAGCTGGAGCAAAAGCTATAGAACAGGCATTTCTAAGGTGGATCCTCAATGGCCAGTATCCCTTTTAGACGTTTGCCTGTTTCATCACAGTGGGGTAAAGGAGCTGTGGGCCAATGAGGACTGACTTTTGACATATCTGCTATAGAAGTTAATGGACATGAGTTAGCACTGCCAGCAGATGGCAAAAGCGTGCAGTAATGTTTTTTTTTTCTGCTGAATGCCCCATATGCAAAATTCTTTTCAGGCTCAATAAGGACCATGCAAACACTATCAGTGAAAACACTTGGTATAAATACAGTTATATGGTTCTTGCAGTTATAGTGTTCTAGTACGTGACCAGGCACCTTAAAGATGTTTCTTTTTACAAGGTAACTTAAACTTTTGCTTGGGGCCTTAAGTTGAGATTTACAGATTTATTATTTTCGGAAAAAAATGAACTCACTTGCACAAGGTGCTTGCATCCCAAAGTTTAGAATGTAACATTTTTGACCTTATTTGACAGTTTTATTTTAGCAACCTGTGCTGTTCTGCACAAACAAACACTGCAAAATTTGATGGCATTGGACCACACTGAATATTTTTTACAGGCCGCTTTAAAAGGGAAACTTGAGCAGGGGGGCAGGAAACAAAGCAGAAGACTTTGCTTCTCTGATTTCACACACTTATGAGAATCCAATACCATAGGAGCAGCACTGGCCTCTTTCTCTTCCTCTGCTTAGCACTACATCCACAGGGATAAGCGAGCAGATATACAGCAAAAAAATTCATGGGGGGGAGAGAAGAAGAGGCTGAGTGTGTGCGTTTCTGTAACATCAAGACAGAGATAAAGAGATGGAAAAGGGTTAGTGGGTGCAGCCGAGAGCAGAGAAGGGGAAGCATGGGGAGCCTTGGGGGCAGCATGCAGGCAAACTGAGAGGAATTTGCAGATTTTTGGAAGGCATGAATTATAGCTAATGACAGAAATGTTTGGAATGGGAAAATTGGTTTAAAAGAGTCAAAGAGTGGAGCAAAGTCAGAGAAGAAACAAAAAACAGTTGGCTGAGAGGAATGCGGCAAAGAAGGAGAAAAACCCCCTCATGTGAAGACGAACCTGCATTATTCATGTTCTGCTCCTTTTAGAAACAGCAGCTTCATCAGGACAAGGCTGCTTCACTGTAGCAATGCAGTGTGTGTTTATATGAGTTTTTACAGGAGAGAAAGTGATGTGCTAAGTTCTGCCTGCTTCGGCGTCAACGGGAACTATGGCTTTCCCTGCTCCCTCTACCGTTCGCAGTTCCAGTGTCTGAGCTTCTAGCACACAGATGTTCTGGTGTGTTTTTTTTTTTCTTCCAGGCCGTGGAACTGTATGCCTTCACCTTGCCCTGCTCTTCACCCTCACTCTCTCTGACTGCACTCTGTAAGGCCATTAGAGCTCTGTGAGGCCCATGGAGATCTGCTCGTCTCTGGGTCTGCTTTCATGTGTCAGTGAGTCGGCTCTATTGTTTGTGTGAGCACATGTACAGCTGTCGACCCCACAAAGAGGGCATGATGATTCTTTCTTTTCTCTTATCTAAGCATGGTATGTATGCCATATCTTTAGGATTTGATGCAAAAATTAGGGCCACAGCTTGAAAATATCATTCTCGATGAATTAGGGTATCATCAAAAATATGAATGTGTCTGTACAGTTAAACACTCCATGGGGATTAGGTCAAGGAGTTTGTTGACCATTGAGGTCAAAATCAAACTTGCACCTTATTCCTTCAGCAGTTGAGGAGGCACATTTTCTGTATTAAACAGTTAAATTCTTCAAACCTTTCTCTTTGTAGCACATTTAATTTCTTTAAGTCTCTGTTTCAGAATGTTTTTCAACCAAATAAAACCAAAAGTTGTGTCTTAAGTTCATATGTCTGAGTGTGTTACTCCAGCTGCATTTCCTGACCTAAAAACCAGACACTCTAAAATCGCTTTAATTTCAAAATCCTCTCAAGACTGCTATTCCATTCAGCTTTCCATTAATATGCTTGGATACCGAGCTCTGTAAACAGCTTCTTTTGTAATTAGAGGTTGTGATTTATGCTCCTTGTGGTGGATGTCACAACTGTTTGCTGAAAAACAGTCAAAGCAGCAGTCCTCCCTGTGTTTATTCTATATTAGATGCAGGTCATATTGAAAACATTATCCTGATATTAAAACTAATAACAGAAATGCTTAATATATTACCTTGAATTTTGAGTTTTTATGAGTTTCATCTTTCTAAAAATAAATAGTTGAAATTTATATACATTTTTATGAAATTTGCTAGAAGTGGTCTCCTAAATGCAAACACGGATAAAGCCGTTCTAGACTTACCTATGATATTTATTTTTCTGTAATTCAAGTGTGATCTGCTCCAAAAAGGAAATAAAACCTAATTCAGAATTTTTTACTTTTCTGAATAATTTCTTAAAATATTATTTGAATGTAAAAATACCTGACCCCTCAAACGTTATCTTAATTAATTAATTTAAAGATATATGTTTGAATAAATACTTAACTGTCTTGCTCTTTAAGGTTCATATAATATGGAATTTATTTATTTATTCGTTTATTTGATAGGGACAAGTATGTTTCATGCATCATGTCACACACTATAACATTTTAGCTAAGGCTAATTCTCAATGTCTGAATATTTATATGTCCCATTAATGATGGACAAAAATCTGAAATCTCCATTTGTAGTCATTTTTCTTTTTCTGTAAAATCCAATCTGCTACATGTCAGAATTTAACCCTAAAAAATATCAGGTCCAGCTCATGATTTCAAGCCTCTATGACTCCGTTATCTGCCTGCTTCTTCGGAAAACACAGAAAAGACTGGCTGACCACCACAAACCTACCAACTGAATGCTTAAACAATCCTGAAAGTAACAGTTACAGCTCTGGAGCAGGGAAGAATTTTTATTAAACAATCGTACTCTGATTATTTTCTGTACTACTGAAAAAATATATATCTTCAAAGCAGCATTCAGTTTGATCCAACTCTGTGCATGCTTTTGAATTATAACTTCAACTGTTGATAGGTTTTTCAAGCAGTAGTTTACCTTTTATACTAAATTAAAGCCATCTTTCAGTAATAACCTAATAGAGACACTTTTTTTTTGGCTGTTTTTTTAATAGTAAGGTAAAAACTATTTTTTCCAAATCGTAAATTAAAAAATCTTTAAAAATCTTTTTGGTTTATAGATAAAGGTAGTGGCCTATTGCAATCTAAATGGTGGTGGTTTGATCAAACTCCTTCTAATTCAAGAGAAAATCTAGTTTTTCAAGTGTAGTGATGAATAAAACCGAACCTGAAAATCTTTGACAGTATTTAGCACATACGTTTTTTGTTGTTATAAAGACTTTAACCAAACATCTGATGAAAATAGAATGAAATTGAAAAATAAAAATGTGTTGAAAAATTGACTTACCAAAAAAGTAAAAAAAGAACAATTCACTGTTTCCAAGTTTGAAGACATTTCGCTTCCCATCCTCAATGGGAAGCGAAACATCTACAAACTTTAAACAAATTCCAGTGGACTGTTTTTTTTTTACTCTTTTGGAATGACTATGACCCGGATGACTGAGAATCTTCACAAGCATTAAAAGCTGACTTAAAACATCAAAACCTTAACTCAGTTTCAAATGGAAAAACAACAGAATCAAAAAGTAATATTGTAACTGTAAAACATCTAGAAGCCTTTGTCTTTACTATTCCAGCTCTACGACCGTCTTTCAACTGTTCTGATAATGAGCATACTTTATATAATGTAATACCCAGCAAAGCCTGGCACTAACTCACTTTTTTAATGACATGTTGAAATATTCTGTGGCATGAGCATCAAAAATGAATATATTCTGCACAAATCTGAGCGTGTTGCAAAATTTACAGTTATTTTCTGGAGCAAAACATTATATAACATTATATATGTAACAGTAAAAAATATCACTTAAGATCTGAGAATCTCCATCATAAGTAACATAATATATTGAACAATCAATATTTTTATTACTATTATCAATTACTTTTTGTTTTCAGTTTAGTATATTAAAGTCTTCCTTTTGCTTCTGTACTAAAACGTTACAGTCTATCAAAAGATAAATGAAAGAGGCAGTCAGTTCCTCTCTGCAGGTTCTCAGCTCTGTGTTGTGGCAGATGCTCTGATTTTAAATGCATGTAAATCCAAGCAGGGCTGAAATTTCTCTCTCTTCACTTCAAAAAGGGATGAATGCAGCTTTCAAATGTCCCAGATTTAGATTAATACCTTAAATTTGAAAGGTTAAATACAAAGCATACTAGATGTATTAATTTTATTGGACAACTTCTCTGTAGAGCAACACCTGAACAAAGAAGACCTTCATGGAAGATTCATCCTTAAATCAAACCTCAACAACACATTTGCTGTGATTTGGTATTGAGTAGAGATAAAGTAAGGATATAAATATACTGCCTGTGTAACAGAGAAAGCAAATTAAGTTCAACATCAGCACATTCTGAAATCACATACGCGTCTTTAAACAGGAAAACAGTAGAGCTTCTACAAAAGGATAATGATCCAAAACACTTCAAAATCCACAGAGCAGTCCCTCCAGAAGATAGATTTAAAGGTTTTGGGAAAGCTCCCATCAGCTTAAAAATCACAAGGTTCCACATGAGTAGAAAGAATGTGGGAAATCCCTAAAAACAGACAAAAGGCACTCTTTAGGGGCAAGGAAAGCTGCTGCTAAAGACACATTTCCTTTTCCAGACATGTTAATACTCAGGTGTGGACGCATATGTACTAGTTTGAGATAGTGTGAGTTAATCTACACAGACGACCAGTTTTTACAGCTGTAACCAAGTCTCTGTGGGGTTGCAGAGGGGCTCGTTTTGCTGAAAGCACAGCTCTGATCAAAAAATCCTCAGGTCTATGAAATACATAGCTATGGCTACTGGATTAGTGTGTTAAAACAAATATCTCCATACAAATAGATGGATGAACTATCATTTTTAACAAAGGTCTGTACTTTAAAATGTTTCTAAGGCAAAACAAAAAAAAGAGAAAAAACAGCAAAACAGATACACTTCCTAGTGAAATAGGAAATATGCTAAATGTATTATGCTTTTAAATATGATTAATACAATTATTACAAAGTTTCTCATGAAGATTTCAGTTGCACTCTACTTTGAGTTTTTTGTGAGATTTATTGCGGTTCAGTAGGTCAGAAACAAGCTGCTTCAATTTAGAGGATTTTGTTTAATGCATTAATGCATCTAATTAAATTATCTTTTTTATTCTAGACTGGTTAGAGGTTCACATACACGTATCAATGATATATCCATCAGAGGTAGTTTTTAATAGTTTTTTCTTCAATGGATGATATAGATCAATATTATGGACACAAACTGCCAGGGGGAAGCATGAACAGTCACAATAGCTAGCTATGAGGGCTGCGGACAAGTTGTCTGTTGATAACTTGCATATGATTTATAGAATCATATTAGGCGCTAAGTTAAAGATAATTGGAGAATGTTCTTTTTCCTGTCTGATCATCAAAATAAGTGGTCCTCCTAATTGTCAATCATTCTGGTGATATGTAAGGCCATCCTGGTTAGGCTGACATAGTGGAAAAATTGCAGATCTTCTTTTGGAAAGCAAGCTTCTAGGAGCGATGCAGACAGCAACTTTTAAACAGCGCATGCACAAGGAGAAATGGGCTGTTGTATGCTTTCGCACGCATTTGATAGGCGGTCCCTCTGAGAAGCAGATACAGGGTTGTGCATGTGCATTCAATTTTTTTTATCTTGATTTTCTTTTTCAGAAAGTTTATTTTTGAAACGTTTAGCTTTTTTTGAATATATTTGTGAAAAACAAAAAAAAGCAAAACTCTTCATGAGGCACTGAAGGAGGGGTTTGCCCAGGGTGACGTTATTGAAACAGTGGCAGCTGACCAGTTTCCTTAAAGGTTTTTGATTATATTGATACTTAAAGTGATTGTATATATTTTTATACTTTTGTTGTGGGGAAATTATTTTAAAACAAGCTTGGATGTTAATCATTTCTAGATTTCGTCTTTAATCTTACATAGTCAAAATTATTCCAAACTGCAGAAATATAGATTAAAACAAGTTTGATTTCTAAGATCTCACCTAAGTAGTGCTTTGTAAGACTAAAATAGAGTTAATAAAAAGAGTTGGCTAAAAAAAAACATTGATAGTTATAATCACCAGTAATCTGAAATCAATATTAAAAATGACATATAGATTTTTTCTTATTTCTTGTTGACATTTAACTCAATACACTGTTTAATAATAATAGGGTGTGTGTCTATTAATAATAGGATATGTATATCAGGCTGAATTGTAATTTATTGATTTTTGTATTTCTCAAAATAACAGCTTTATTTCCAACCAAATTTAATCATATGAGAATACTTAACCTCCAAACTGCTTGCAAAGTTCAGAGATATATATTTTTTTATTGCTGGAATTCCTGTGTTTTTGCAGAATACAGTGTTACCTTGCCTGTTACAGATTTTTTTTTTTTGCAAATATATTCTCAGGTACTCTAAACTCTTTTCAAACACCACATCATTGATATTTCATGTGTGGGAATATGAAAGATGGTTTAGGAAAGGCTTGACCCTGATCATAAGGTTTGATCCTTCCATCCTATTAAAAGCCTGGAGAAATCCCGCTGCCCTCCAAGAATCTTCAGTAAATTATTAGTGCAGTATGAATTTACTTTGCAAAATAGTGCCGTGTGCTACTGCTGACTCCAGGGTTTTGAATGTGTATTTTGAAGGTTCTTTAGATTTTAATGTGGCTTAGATTTTAAAATGGCTCATCAAGCCACATCAGAGTGGCTTGATGAGAGGACTTCTTGTTGGATCATTTCTTAATGCAGTGGATTGTGGTTTATCCACTTTTTGTGGAGAGTCTTTGTAGTTTTTGTCTGAATAAATGTTATAGGATATTTATCATATTTATCACTGCTGCCCTGTAATTTGTGTAACATCCCTCTCTGCTTTAAAGATGTAGTGGAGGTCACTGGAGAATGTAAGCAGGCCATCCCTTTGAGACCGTATGCAACATCCATAAAAAATCTGCTTAAATCTGCCACCAAACAAGCAGCTTTTTGATTCCTGCTAATTATGAAATGGTTAAACATTCTATCCGTGTTTTCCTTGTGCGCTCAAGTTGAGCCGATGCATAACTGCACTCCTCTATCAGCTCTCAGATGAGGCTTGTCAATTAGTGCTTGGGCCGAAGTGCGGCATGTTAATTCGCTGTAAAATATTCCTCCTCCAGCACTAATTAGGTGCTAGC
Source organism: Cyprinodon tularosa (assembly GCF_016077235.1). Classification (NCBI taxonomy): domain Eukaryota; kingdom Metazoa; phylum Chordata; class Actinopteri; order Cyprinodontiformes; family Cyprinodontidae; genus Cyprinodon; species Cyprinodon tularosa. Next base: position 224,162 of record NW_024039718.1, on the reverse strand, counting down.
TGTGGTCGAGTAGTGCTGTTCACTGTGTGAGAGCAGCCTGTGCTGCATAGCAGTCCCCTGGTATCGTTTGGCTGACCGAAGCATGCACGATAACCGGGAATTATTTTAATTAACCTGTGCCGCCTTCTGCAGCTAATGAGCGTAGTTAAAACTAACCCAACGTCCTGCTGCAGCATGTTTGTGTGTCTGAGAACCTCGGATCTTATGCATTAAAGCATTGCATCCGATCTTTGTGCAACACACTATGGATGTATGAGATGTAACACGGAAATGATGGGAATAGTTTTGCGATATCAAATGAAAAGAAAGATTTCCATATTGCTGAGTCATTTTTTTTATGCAACATTATTCATTGGATTTTAATGGGCAATTTTCTAACAGCTTTAAAAATCTAAATATGAACATTTTTTGCTAATTATCTTTAAAAACAGTACAAGCTAGGTGATGAACAGACCCTTTCTAATATTCCCATTGATTCCAGATTTGATTTAAGTATAGACCTAACATGCGTTATCAAACACTTTACTAATCTTAATTCATACTGTTATAGCTCTGGCAGTTTGTTTAGATTTGGTATTCTGCTGGAAGGGTAACATTTGTCTGTGTCTTAAGTCATTTGTAATCCTAACAGGTTTTTATGCTAGACTTTTATGCATTTTCAGTTTAATCCATCTTACTATAAATTCTAACAACAGCTCCATCCCAGCTCAAGAGAAGCACCCCCACAGATAAAACCTGCAGGAGTTGGTTTTTTGTTTTTTGTTTGTTTTAGGGGGGGGGCAGTTCATTTGTAGTTTAACTTCCCATATAACATTTTGCATGTCGGTCGAAAAGCCTAGCTTTTGTCATATCTGATTAGCATACATTCTTCTGCATGTTTGCTGGCCCCCCTACATGGCTTGTGGCAAACTGCCAAAAGGATGTGATATGGCTTTTTATGAACAGAGGCTTTTTCATCTGGCTGCTATGCCTTAAGGTCCAGTTTAATGTAGACAATGGTATTTTATTTTATTTATTTATTTATTTTTTTGGCACAGATTCTACATTGTGAGGAGTTAGGTCTTTCCAGCTCCTCTTGAGATCCTTCATTTGAACTTGCTTAATGCTGCCCATGCCAATTGTCAGTTTAGGTGTCTCTCCATGTGCTGCTAGGGTTTGCAGTTCTACTCTACTCTCTTCAAATGATGAAGAAATTAGAGATGTTAAGAGTTTGTTTATAGTGTAATCTATACCAGCTTAGAAACTTTATTTTTATCATACCCATTCCTTATTTTTCTGGATTGCATTGTCCTACAATTTTTTTCTTTTAAATTTCTTCCTACACTAAACATGAATAATCAGATGCAGTGACCCTGTTAAGACCTGATTAGGTTGCAAAACAAACTGCTTTAGACACAAAAGCAGTATTGCAACAAATGTACAGGAAATTGTTCAAATAATGCCTCGAACAGGAAAACAGACCCGCATATAATTTTTTGTTATAAAAAGAAAAACAAAACAAAAAAGTTCTGGGGTGTTGTCTGTTAAGGTGCTTTATTTCACTGCATTTAGAAATTTTTTTAATAGGCTGCGTGACACACAGGGAGCTAAATTGTCCTCGATATGCGCTCGTAAATGCTCCTAAAACCCTTTAGTTAACATACAGACAAAACGATAATCCATTTTATGTATACATGTGGGAAAAAGACACTTTTTGCTTTTCTCTTCTAAGTCAGAGTGAAACTAAAAGGCTTTGAAAATCTGGTCTCCTGCAAAGAACAGCATAGAAGAGGAAAAGCAGATACACCGGGCCTTGTTGCAGGTACCAGTCTTTGGTGCTGTAATGGGGACACTTCCTCCGCTCTGAAACATGTTCATCTCAGCCTCCAAACCAACTGCATCCTGAAAGCTGCTAGTTTATTAGATCCTTCCACACAACAATAACTTGATTGCACGCAGAAAACACTTATTGCATTCCCTTGGATCTGCTGCTCGTAAAGAGAAGGAGCACAGTTGTTAACTGAGCTTTCAGGTCGGTAACAGCACAGGGTTGTGGTACTTCACACAGTCTGTGTGCTGTGCATGTACAAAAAGTCGCATGTATTTGTAACTCCATATGGTGGGAGATGCGGCCTTTGCAATCTGGGAGATGACTCCAGAGAACATCCAGGGTCACACTGATGAGGTAATCACCACTGGAATCCAAGTACAGTGAACTAAAGGGTTGAAGAACAGCTTTGAGACTCTGCTCACCACCTCCGTGTCTGTTCGAGCACACTGCAGATGTCTCACCTCAGAAAATCAGAAGCCTTGGCCTCACTACAAGTGCAGAGGCTCTCATTACCTTTACATAGGGGTTGGACATTAAATTAGTGAGCATGGCATATTCATTAGCCTGTCTGAATACATACCCCTATCTGACACACTTATGCGCAATAGCACACTTCATCTGCACATCAGACATCTTACTATCGTATTCAACCTCTCATCAAAAACCTAGAGCTGCTGGTGGCAGCAGCAGTCAAGGTCATTTGAAAAGAGCCGGAGGTGTATGTGATGTGAATTTACTCTTGGATTGATTTCTCCTGTATGTCCTAATGATCAAACCCTGGGTGGATTTAGAGCATAGTAAGACGTCTTAATGAGCATTTGGAGGATTTTGGGGTACATGGAAATTAGATAGTGAAGATACATACTGTTGCAGTGGACAGGGTCAGCTGAGAGATAGTTTGACCTGTAAGTTATAGTGACATAGAAAGATTTGTTCATCTTAATATCAAACTGGACAGCTTCTGCATTGAGCAAAAGGCGGCCCAACATTTTCACGGATCTAATACTGCAGAGTGTTAAGAGTTTTACGAAAAACCCAGCGATAAACAGGGGCTATGGAGAGGAGTTAGTTGGTACTTCTATTGAGCTACTTTGATAACATATGTTATATCATATCCATTGGACATATTATAATAAGTTATTTACAGTTGTGGTATGCAGAGCAAGACTATGAGGTACAAATGCATGTATTGTATTGAGACCCTATATTCCTCAGCACTTGATCTCAAATGACTCAAATCTGGATTAGGGAAATAAAAAATCCTAAAAAGATCTTTAGATATATAATTTTTGGTAGCCTGTTAAAATGGTAAATTTTCTTACTTTTCTTTTACTTTATCTATAAAAAACTGAAGCCAGAATGAAAAAAAAAATCCAGAAAGTTCGGGGAACTATTATTTAAGACCCCTTAAAATATCAAAAGACGAATGCCTACTATAACCCACCTTGAGTGGCATGTTTCTGTACACAGATGAAATCTCAGGTGTGATGTTTTTGACAGCCTGTTACAGGCTTTTGTTATCATAGTGACAAGGTGCTGATGTTCCCAGTAGCTACCTTGTGCTGAATGGGAGAGATATTTTCTTTGACACTGAGTCGGCTTGAAATAAAATTTGTTTTCACAAGAAGCATGCTGTAAATTGGTGCTGCTGGACAGCTTTATACATTATGTTTATGCAAGTCTTTACTTATAGTAGGTTTGAACAATCATGTTGATTCATTTTACACCCTAATTTCAATCCCATTGGTTCATACATTCCTGGGTAGAAAATGAACTAATTTCAGGTCGGATAATATAACCAAAAATATAGGTTAACTAATGTCTGTTAAGGCTCAAAAAAGCGGTTTGAAAACCATAACCAGGATACTAAATCCCTTAATAATTTGCTCAGAATTTTATACTTGTCCGGTGACAGGGGCAGCGGTATCAGCAGAGACTGACAGATTTCCCTCTCCTTGGACACCTCCAGCTCTGCTGGAGGAAGCCTGATGCACTCCTAAGCCAGCTGAGAGACATAGCCCCTTCATCGTGTCCTGGGTAGTCCTCTAGCCCTCCTTCTTGTAAGAACACCTCAAAAGGGAGGTGTCCAGGGTTCATGCGAAAAAGATGTCTGAGCCACCTCATCTGACTCCTCTCAATGTAAAGGAGAAGCTCTACTCTGAGCCTCTCATGTATGACAGAGATCCTCACCCTCCAGGAGCCACCCGTTTGTATTCTATATCTCTTTCTATGGTCATGATCCACATATCCTACCCTCACCCTACAGTAGGTGAGGGTATGAATGTAGACCGACCATTAAATCTAGAGCTTTGCCTTTTTTGCATCTATAGCAGCAGCAGTCATCTGTCAATTGCTCTCCTGCTCTATTCTCTCCTCACTTTTGAACAGGACCCCAAGATATTTGAACTCTTCCATTTGAGGAAGGAACTCTCCTCCAACCTGAGGGGGGCCAACCAACTTTTTTAAAGACGTGGGTGAACTTAACAAATAATGCAGAATAGGAGAATAGAGACGGAATGAAGCAGTATGATGGAAAGGGGTCACTATGTCCTCCAGCAGTCTAACCCTATTACAGCAAAACTATAGAAATGCTGAAGAGGAGTGTCAGCCATGACAAACCAACAACATCCAGAGCTCTAAGGTACTCAGGGTGTATCCCGTTTATCTCTGACGCCTTTCCACCATGGAGTTTTTGACCACCTTGATGACTTCAGCCTGGGTAATGACGTCACCAACCAGTGTACCCTGTCTCTTCTATCTGGCCACTTTGGGGCCAGCCAACAGTCTTTCTCCAAACTTTCACCAGGCGGAATTGTTGCCTCAGCAACCACCTGGGTGGTGAAATGCTTGGCTTTACAATACCTGCTTGCTGCTTCAGGAGTCCCACAAGCCAAACAGGTTCGATAAGGCTCCCTCTTCAACTTGACAACATCCCTTATTGCTGACGTCCACCATTGGCTTTGGGAATTACCTCAAACGCAGGTCCTGTAGACCTTATGACCACAAATACCAGTGGCCACATTGACATTGGAGGTAAAGAACATGGTCCACTCAGAATACATGTCTCCAGCTTTCCCCAGAATCTGGGAGAAGCTCTCCCGATGGTGGGAGCTGAACACGTCCCTGACTGAGGGGGTCAACCAGATGGACATCCTTATGCTTGAACATGGTGTTCTTTATGGACAATCCCTGACTTGCACAGAAGTCCAGTAATGATGTCAGAATCTATGAATTCCATTTAGTCTATGAAGTCTAATATAAGATATTGCCTCTTTTGTTTAACTTTATGGAATTTGTTTTGCTCAAACTGTTAACGCTGAATATGAGCGCTAACCTGCATTACAAACCAAAAAGATAATGCAGCTCCCACTTAAACTGATTGTTTTTCATTTGTAACAGGTAATTTAATTAAGCCTGCCTAGATTGTCTACTTTAGAAGTTGTTAAGTTAAACTAGCATAAATTATTTAGGTAGGGTAAACCTAAATCAATTTCTTGTTGCCATTTGAAGCAATTATTTTAAGCAGGTAACAAGCTTATGTTATCTAAGAGGGTTTACTTTTTCTTAATGTTTATAATAGAATGAACAAAACAGACAATTCACAATAACAATAACTTCAATGTACTTTTTGCATCTTACTGTATCCTATATTATCCTGTGTAAGAGTTTCAGTAAATTCTATTAAGGATGGTTGATCAAAATAGTCTGCGAAGAATAAAGAAGCTAATTTTAGTCTTTTCTCCAAATAAATACAATATCTGTTTGGTATGTTGGACAGTTTTAAAAGATTTTATCCATTTTTTGTAGCTTTGAGTGGTCATCTTTCTTTTTTATTTCCAACATATAGTAAAAACTAAACAAATACATTACTCAGATCTGCTCAAACCGAATCAGAGTAAAGGTGATTTTTTTTTTCTCTGAGAAACAGGATAATCTGTTATAGGCATTGCATTTAATAAAAGTACACAACCACTTGAAAACAGTCAGTGTTGTTGTGTAGGAAATTATAAAGACTGGCATTTTCTTAAAAAAGAAATGTAAATCCCAAAGGAGTTGGAGGTGTCACTTGGATCAGTGGTAGAGCTGGTGTATCATAAGTGGGCTCTATTGACAATCTATCTCTTTGTGGGTCATAGTGTTGCGCTAGCGGTGTGTCTTATGTCTGTCTGGTGGTTGTGGCTGCAACCTTTCAGAGCCAATTTCACACCTCCTTTGCTGCTCTTACTAAGTATTCCAGGCTTTTATCGTACTTAAACTTAGACAACCTTTGTTATCATATTGTATACACACAGTGAACGACATACCTTTCAATATTTGGGGGGAGTCCCCATCTCCTGATTGTTGCGCAATACCGATCAAAATTTTCTCAATATGCAGTAGGCCTATAACATTTCAAAGTCAAATTTTGCTTTAATGTCAATTATTTACATTCACCAGACATACAAGGACTCGAGAGGACGTTTCTCATTCACCAACAGTGAATCAGATAAAGTGCACAGGCACAACAGATAAGATCAATTCCTAATACTATAATTTAAACATTCAATTTCACAATAAAGTATAAAATGTACAATAATATAAAATATGCAATTCTTATGCTAGTGCAAAAAGGCAGATGGTAAGGGCAGCAGAAAAATTATTATTATTATTATTATTATTATTACCAATTATGTAAGATTTGTAACAGTAATAGTGCAAAAGAACAGTAAATAAATATAGTAATAATAGTAGTGCAGGAGACAGTTTGTCTGGAGTGATTTTTTTTTTGAGGGGGGCTCAGCTTCCTGACAGCTTGGAGGATGAAGCTATCTGTGAATCTGGTGGAGCGGGCAAGAGCCTGAATAGACAGTCTATGAAAACACAGACATGCACAAAGACTGTCTGTCTCTCTCTTTCATGCACGCACGTCCTGCTTTAATCCAGTTTTTGACGAATGGAACTGGGTCGAATTTGTTCAGAGGAGGTCCGTTGAGATCTTCAAACGGGAGTGAAAACATGCTGTCTTCACGCAATCTGTTCCGCGTTGCTCGTGTTATTAACTGCGGAAAAGCACATGGCTGATTTGCATATGCGAACAGGATTGGCTGGCTCCACTTGGCAAAAAAAAAGAACATATTTGTGAATAAAGGTTTTGAAATTTAATACTGGACATGTTGAAAACATTTAGTGACCATTAATGACAAAAAAATCTTTTATTTAAAATTTTTTGACACAATTTAAGACCCCCTTTATGCACCTCTATCTGCTTTTGAGGCTTTCAGGGGGGTCTCATGGGTTAATCTGGGGGGTCGAGCCCCCCCAGACCCCCCCTGTATTTCGCACTCTGTATACACATATATACAGTGTATACAAAACGAAATTTCCAACAGTTCGACCGTTGTTTGTCCTCATCGTATCGACCGACGAACAGGAGTTGATGAGTGTTGCTGCTTATGTAGCTTTTTACCTATTTTGGAAGAGATCAGGAAACAGTGATAAACAAGGCATGGCAAACTGCTAATGTTGCTTACTCTACATTCACATGTAGATATGACACTTATGCATGTACAAACAAATAAAAATATCTTGCTTACCCTTGTGAAGTATCAAAAGGGGTCCAAATATGCTATATTTAAGATTCTTTTTATTTATTTATTTTTAAACATCATTGAAAGAGAATTTCGGAAGAGTTGTATATGTAAAGTTTAAGGTTATGACTCCTTTAGGAAAAAAAAAGCTGCTACTTTGCTTGAAATGGGGACAACTTGTGGTGTTTTCTGTGATAAATATTCATAAATAAATGCCTTTTTGATTTGATAGATGGGATGTCTTTGTGGGACCAGAAACAAATTTAAGATTTTAACATGCCTTTCTACCGAATGATTGTGTAAGTGTGTGTGAGTGTGTCTGGGTGTGTGTGTGAGAATGTTTGTGACAGTAAAACATGGCACTAATGAGATCCCAAACCAGCACCAAGCGATGCTGGGATTAGCGCCTTTCACACCCTCGCCTCCTCCTCCCCCATCACCCAGCAGCTTTCATAGTCTCTAAACTCTTCCAGCGGCTTTATTAAAACCTGGACATGAGACAGAGTAGAAAAATGAGCAGAACTCAATCTCTGCTTTAGGCCGACGCAGTCCGTGTTGTGTGCTCTTGCGGAGCGGAGGGAAATGACCTATGAAATATAGCCCTGTCTTTTGAATACAGTACAAGCCATTGCTCCACACATGCAGAAATAAGAGTGTGGGCTGTGCACAAACTCAGGCAATCCTACGCACACACATGCACCTGCCAAGCATTGAAGCAATTATGGGAACTGGGTTTCATGTAAGACATAAAATTGGACAATATACTGCTTCTTTTTTTTTTTTATTAAGCACAATCAGAGACAAATGTTCTGCATTGCCAGTTTACAACTCTCTACAAAAATTATCCACACAATAACCCCGAAAACATGAAAATGTGGCATTGTAATAGGGTAATCCACACAGGAGGCCTACCAAAAAAAAAAATAATAATAAACAAAAAAAATAAAAATAAAATAGCACTCAGAGAACTAAAGCAAATACTTTGCTGCTTCATATCAAAGCCTTCCTGCTGCTTCTGACGGGATTTAATGAGGAATTAGCAAGAAAAAGATAAACATGTTCCGATTTACCATTCACTCTTACTTTAACCAATCAAAGGCCCTAGCTCAACTGATCTGAGTGATGGGAGCTTTCCTTGCCCAGTTTCAAAGCCTTGAAATTGTACAGGCTTATTGCAGCTCATGCTTCGCTGGGTTTCTCATTGATTTTGGTTTTGTTAAGGTTCATAATACTTTCAGCGTCTTACTGACCAACTTATTAGCCGTGGCTCAGAGAGCAGCAGGGAGTATGTGTTCCTTGTCATTAATGTGCTTTGCCGGGTCATTAGCAGCTGAGCAGCTCTGAACCACAAGCAGGGAACTACACACACACACACACACACACACACACACACACACACACACACACACACACAAACAAAACACACTGAATGAAGCGTGGGTGGGTCACCACTGACTTTTGCCCATAGCCTTGATGCCTGTGATGATTAAAGCTAGTGGTGACAAAAACCAACATTCATGTGTGCGGGAACAAATGCACACGTTGAACACGCTTCAACAAAGACATGCTGTGATGAAGACAAAATCTGCAGAGCAACACTGCAAAGTGCACAGAAGCAAAGTAGCAGTTTTTAATCATCTTACAGGGGGAAAAAAAACGTATCTATAAAGCTACTATTACAAACATCTGCAGTGGCAGGGCTTATTCTGCCCCTCAGTAATGAAGAGAGGTCATGTGCGCCGTGTCACAATTTTTACAATGGAGTTTAGCTTCAGACCACAGATTAACATATTAAATAAAAAATCTGAAACTGAAACTAATCTACAGGCTGTTTTTTTTTTCCTTCTCTTTTGACTCCCTCTCCTTGCGAGAGCCAGTCTTTCTCATTAGCTGGGCACATTAGCTTTCCTGCTACACTTTAAGCCAAAAGAAAGGAAAAAAGAGCCTGCGGCAAAGTGACCTTCTGGGGATGGAAAGAGGCCAGGGGGAATTCTCCGATCACTGATCTTTAGCTAGTACGGTCTTCGCGTGGGCAAAACTCTGATCTGATACAGCCAGCCGGTGATTGACGGGGTAGATGGAACAAACTCAGAGCTCTGCTTCTATGTTAGAGAAATCATTTGACTAAAGAGTGACAAGTCTGGTAATAGTTGTTGGCAAATTAACCCTAGCAAAAAAATGTCATCATAAAAGAGCTGAGGTGAAGAAAGATCTGATGAGTGATTAAAGAGCAGGGAGGCACACAGGAGAGGGGTGATCAAAAACTAGGTTTCAGGTCCCTCACAGGAATTACTCCAATAATTGAACTCCTGAAGGATTTGGGTGGAAATCCAGAGAGATAGAGGTGCATAATTAAAGCTTCACTGTTGTGTTTGCCCTCACTCCCTCCTCCACTGCAGCTATATCAAATTATGTAGCCATTGTTCTTGGAGACACTTGAGAGACCTCCGGTGCCCTGGTACCATTGCTAGAACTTGACAGGGTCAGCTTTTCTGCACAGAGAACTGCTCAGCATGCCCCAAAAACAGATTATAAACTAATATGTAGTTCGGTGACAGACTGACTGACAAATAGAAAGAAAGGTAAACAACTAAGTGATCCACCAGTGCTTTAAAGCCCATGCACCAGCTGTTATACAGCCTCACAGACCTTAAACAGAATCTAAAGCTACAGCTTACTGAATTTACTCATAATAAATATTGCTGTGTTTTTAAAACAGAGCAATAATTAATGAAAGAAATACTGGTTATTTGTTTTATTTTGAAGGATATTAGGCATAAGAGTTACTACATTATAGAACTAGTATTAAGATAGCCTAAAAGAAGGAGTTAGGATAGCAAAACCATTGCCTCTCTATTATATTTATTGTTTTAGATATTTTCCTGAATTGTTTTGTAATTTTAGTTTGGAGTCCCGTTGTCCGTTTATTATTCAGATATATTTACTTCCTCCATCTACTGAATAAGCTAATACTGAACATGTACATAAACATGTGGTGTGTGTGTACGGAGGGTTGAAGATACAGTAGGAACTGAAAAACACTAACTGTTTAAGTTAAAAATGAAGGGAAAATCCCAGCAAATAATGACTAATGAATATATCATCACATAGAGTATACTGTAGCATGTGAGGTTCATATTACAAATAAAATTTTTACATGTGTTTGTGATGGTTTTCCATGAAATAAACAAAAATTTTGAAGTGGAGAGATACTAATAAATTCATTTATGTTCAGCCCCTTGATCTGATTGCCCTGAATAAAATCCGGTGTGACCGCACGAGTCAGCTGCCTGCAATTCAAACTCAAACTCGCAGCTTCTCTGCAGTAACTATAAAAAAAAAAGATGATTACAGCAAACATGGCAGGTATAAAATGTATGAAAATAAAAAGGATAAAGAAAATATCCAAAGCTCTCCATCTATATACAAAGTATATATATATATATATATATATATATATATATATATATATATATATATATATATATATATATATATATATATATATATCCACCCAAGCAACAAGCCAGTCAAGAAAAAGCTTTCAACAGAGAAGTCAAGGAAATGTTTGTAACTGTGGAAGAAGACAGATATAATAAGAGATGACAATTATTAGAGATGGCAGGAAGTTATTGCTGATAGAAAGTCAGAACTTCTGCTGTTTGCTTCAAGCCATAAAGGGAACACAGCAAACTCAAGAAAGCTTCAGGTTTGAAAAGTCCAGTGAATTTATTTTTTTTTTACTTTTTTGGAATAACTAATTCAGTTCCTCGGTTAAAGCTGCCAAACTAATAATTTGTTTCAAAAGATATTCACGTTTTAGAATGGTCCCTTTAAAGTCCAACTCTTAGCATGCAAACACTCCCCTTTCAATTGCAGTGAAACAAACCAATTATGTGTTTGAACTGTATGGCAGCATGGCAGTACCAGGGTATGAACTGTAAACTAAAGGTAACTATCCCATTGGTTAAGTCTCAGTAGGCCTGAGAAGTCACTTCTCAACTCTCAGGTATCTCTCAGTTGTAGATGGTTGAGTGTCTGTTTAACCCAAAACACCAGTGGCTTTAAAACCAATGTGTCCTTAAATAAAATGGTAAAGTGAGTGGTTACTTGTGACCAGGATTCAACATGTGGCTTAAACATATTGTGGAAGTTTACTCTGTAAAATCTAAATTGAAAAGCTTTCAGACACTGATATTCTTAGAATGGGTACACAGACATTTGACCCACACTTATTGATTCACAAACTGATATAAACAAACTTCTTAAACTAACAGGATTGTGTCACAGTGTCTCGATGTGTTGTAGTGTTGTGCCAAGGCCAAGAGAAAAAGCCTGAAAAAGAGGACAAATTCAGCCACACTTAGAAGCAGCTGTAAAGAATTCCCATGGTTTATAAAAATATATGTGCTAGTGTAAAAAAAAAAGGGGGCTCCATAGACTGTTCTGCCAAATACACTCCTGATGTCTGTATTGTGCTGTCTGACTTTAGGGGGTAAAAGGATGGTGCTTACAAGGATCAGTAGTTCTCTGCAGTCGTTCTGGCACCGTGAGCAACCACACATCCAGTGTTAATCACCATGTTCTCTTCTGATGAGCACGCCTGTGCACACGCATATAAACACACACCCGCCCACACTCACACAAACCTAGGGACATGCAGAGGCACACTAGGGGCACCACAAATGCCTGCAGGGAAATGGGGGGCTAATCTGACAGTGATCTAGTGACTATGGAGCGAAACCCGCTGCACAGAGGATTGCCACTGCCTTTGTAAATAGATGTGTGTGTGTCTTAGGCTGCAACTGCAGGCAAAGTTTAGAGATCAAGATTCTGTTTGGAAGTAATTTTCTCCCTAAGCATTAATAATTGTAATAAGCCTGATTTAAGATCATTTTTTAACTTTTCATTGCCGTGCCTTGTGACATGAAGGTCCTGTGTTGGAATCCCTATAAAGTTTCTTTCTGCATTTAGTTTAGTCTTCTAGGACTATATGTGTGGTATCTCTCTGGGTATCTTTCCTTCCTACAAAATTCCTAAACATATGAATGATAGGTTTTGGTTTTATTGGTATTTCTAAATTTCGCTTTGCACTTAATGTCTGCATGCATGCCCTGCTTTTCTATGTATTACCCTGTGATCTGCTGGGAACCTTTCTAGGGTCTACCCCACCCAGTATTTTTTGGCTGTACAAGCAGCCCGTCAGTGACCCTATATGCATTAGCCGATGAGGACAATGAGGGGGGAAATAGGGAGGTATGCAAGTCTTTCTGATTTTGCAAAGTGGTAAATAACAGCAAAGCATCCCAAAAAAATCTGTATGGTGATATACCAAAAATTCAACGACAGAAAAAAACAACAAGATTTTATACTTTGCTTGTTCATCTCACTTACATTATCCAGTCTGTTTGTTGTTTTCAAGCTTGTTTATTCCTACATTTTGGTCACCATGATAATCACAATGTTAGGCTAGAAATATGTTGTTGATCAAGGGTGTTCATTTGGGTGCTTTGAACATCTTTAGCAAATTCAGAAGAGGACATTTTGGAGTCCAGTATTCACCCAATAGCGATTTTAAAAACTGACCTTTTTCTTTAGGCAGGGCAAGGAAATCCATTTTTATTGCTTTTATTTACATTTTGGCACAATTGTGTGAAACTTGACTGGACCGTTGAGAGGAAAAGTCACATCTAGGTATGTTTGCAGTTGTACAGGTATTTCAACAGCTCATCATGTAATATTCAAAATGTTGAATACAGTTTTAGTACAAAACTTTATTTCTGTTGGGATCTGGAGTTCTGCCACTTTTCTCCAGCAGAGGGCGTCCTGGGTCTCCTGAGCCGAGCCACCTGCACACCTGATGCTCATCCTCTCATCAGGAGACCAACTACTTAAGCAGCGGCCAGACCTGTCTTCAGTGCCAGAGTGTTGCCAGTTATGGTTAGCAGAACCTGAGCCAAGCCTGCTGATCTGATACTCTGAAGAGTAATCTGATCCTAACCTGTTTTTGTCTTCTCTGCTTCCTAGACCTGCCTGCCTGCCCTGACAGCCAAACCTGAAGAACCTCAAGCTGAGTCTGTTCCAGTTCTCAGGAGAGAACCTTGGCTGACCATTCAAAGTCTAAGCTCAAGTCTGAAGTCAAGCTCTGCCGCTGCTAGCTCTCTGCTGAACCCTCAAACTCTGGACCCAACTGGTTCCCTCTCTCACTGCGTCAATCTGAATCTCTCCGGGTACAGATCAGTATCTGACTGTGTCAAGAATCCCCAGACCTCTGGCTAACCTAACTATCCCTTCTCTACAGAGAAACCCTTGTGAAGTCATCCCGGACCAGAATCAGTATCTGTGATTTATTCTGTGTGATTCTAAATAAACTGTTGAACTTTTTACCCCTGTCTCCGTGGTGTGTTCTGCATTTGGGTTTGATCCCCATACCCAACATGACAATTTCAGGTTTCTCCACAACTGTATCTGCCTAGTTCCTTGGTCTGACGACCTTGTGTTCAGTAGTGTCGTTGACCATCTCTTGAGGTTTTACAGAAGAGATCCTGACCCTAACCCAAACCATTACCAACACAGACCTAACCCTAAAGCAATCTTGAAATCACTTTTCAGTTCTTCTCAATGTGACCAATGGTTGTTCCCCATAAGTACCTATAAGTCCCCAAAATGTAGCATATTTGAGAGAAATTGTTCTCACCAGTTCAATACTTGACCACAAATCCACATTCTTGTTATATGTAGTGAGGACCTCTTGACTCCTGTTGGATTATTCTGTGGACTGAACCTGGATCTGCTTCTTGACTTCGCCCTGTGGATTATCCTGCCTTCCTTCTTCAGCTCGGATGTGATCTCCTGTCAGCTCTGCAGCCTTCTAGGCTTCCTCATCTGGAACTCTCTGGCAATGTCCGCTGTGTGCTTGTCAGCCGACTGGCTGAAATCATCCTTGTTCTCTGGGCATGGACTGAACTTTCAAACAAGGTTAGTGACTAGCACACTCATAATCATCCTCCGTCAGATTACGGTGGTCAGTAACCTGTGTATCTCTCTAATAGACTTTCCTGCAGATGCCCTAGCTGCTGCAGCAGCATCCTTTCTGTCTTGGTTTGAATAAACGCACTCTGAGTATTCCACTGTCTGTCTTGCCTGAATTCTTTGTCCTATGTTTTGAGCTTCTGACACTTTTCCCATTAGCCCTAAACTGTTTGCAAAATAGCTAGTGAAGACCAGGAAAATGTCTTTACTTTACAACAACCAGTCCTCAATTTGACAGTAAAGTCAGAAAAATAGCTCTCACTCTAATGTCAAGACAGGAACATCCTAATCAATGTTTTTTGGATTATGTAAAAGAGGAAAAGGGAGAATACGTACTTTAGCAAAATACTGGAATTTTATTTTACCTTTACTTAAAGAGTACATTGATTACCAAATTACTCTTAAAACCTCCATTACACAAGATTCTTTCACTTTTTTTTTAAGTAGTGAAAAGTATCTTACTTTGAGGATTAATAATGAAGGCCCAGACATTTAAGCTTGACTTCAGAGGTTTCAGTTGTGTCTCAGAAGGAGAAACTGTGGAGTACAGAAACAAAACAAAATAAAACCCCATTGCTCTTAGACTTTGACTAACTTTATTGTAATTTTGTATACACAAAGTTTATACAAAAAGAAAATTGGATGCATACAGCTTTTCACCAGTTAATGAGCGGCTTAGCAGTGAAATGAACATTCCCATTTATAAAGTACAGCAGTGATCAAGTGTAAGCAGTGTAGGAGAAAAGGAAACCAGTTTAAATGCAAAAGCCACTGATATGGATTTCAGAGCAGTGCAAAATAAATAAATAAATATTGTGCAAACTGCAATAGCACACTGAGTTGAGATCTATTTAAAGGAATTTGAAAATTCGACATGTAGTGCAAATATGATGTTTACAAGTTTAATGTAGAGTCTCAACAGTGCCAGGGTCTTATGGCAGCGGAGAAAAGCTGCTGCAGAACCTGCTGGTCCTTCATCGAATGCTGCAAAGCCTCTTCCCAAAGTGCATCAGGGAGTCCTTGGTGGGGGTGTGAAGGGTCATTGATGATGTTACCGGCTCGGGACAGATGCTGGCTTTAAAGAGAATCCTTCTAGGTAAGGTCAAATCCTGGGACAAGAACTGTAGGCCATAGCAAAAAGTCAAAAAAATAAATATATAAAATGACACCAGATGTCCTCTTGCAAACTGCTCTTGCAGGGCTTAAATAGTACAAAGTACAAGGAGACAAACAGGCAGGGCACAAGTTGACTAAATCAATGAGGTTACAACTTGAAGAAGGGAACCTGGCATGGAGAAATATAAATCATAACAATTCCTTAACAAAGCAAATTAGTTAATTGCCAAATTGTGGCAGACAAATGGAATTCGATGAAACAGGAAGATCAAAACGTTGGCAAGTAATGAAAGGAAAAATAAAATACTTTATGGTAATAAAAGATTTAAATAGTAAGAAAAATATTCAGTCCAGAAAAAAAGTGGATTTAACAAAATATGTAAGTGTAATAATATCATGAAAATTACATGATTTTGTGCAAAAACAGCTAAATAACTGAATATAGAAACCTGTGCAGACACTAGTTGAAATGTAAACTGCTCACTGAGTTTGTTATTAACAGCAATGATTATAAAGTCTAACAGCTGCTGGGAGGAACGACCTACATCCATACTCCTTTGTGCATTTAGGATGCAGCAGCCTCTGATTAGTGCAGATCTCCTGTGTTGAAACAGTGTAAGGCTCAGGGATGGTGTTATTAGCTAAGAAAACATTACTTTGGCTTAGTTAACTGCAGTAAACCATACCACAACTAGATAACCTAACATACTCTTTAAAACACAAACCTATTTTTATTTAAGTGTAAATATTTTAATTTGAACTGTTCATTTTATTGTGTGACACTGTCTAACATTGCTATTATTAAATAAATTACTTCTCAAAACTTAAAGGTATAGTGGAGGATGTTCTTTTTCCAGGTGGATCATCACAATAAGTGGTCCTCATAATTGTCAAACATTCTGGTGATATGTTTAAGTAAGGCCATCCTACATTCTCATCCCCTTTTCAAAAACTTGTGAAAATCCTTCATTACACCTTTAAATTACTTCTTATTTATTCATTTCATTTAAGCCGAGCATCCCCTTTGGGAACCACTACTTCAGCTGTAGATCTTCTGGACAAGCATCATTAAACAGTTTAAATATAAAAAATATATCCTTAAACTATCCATGCATGTTGTGCTAAAAAACCCTAAGATATAACTTGAAATTTAAATGAATCCATTGAAACAATACTAAAGGAAGTGGACTTTCATTTAACAGATCACCTCTTTATAGTTATACCAAAGCCTGTTTTTTTAGATGGTATATACTGTATGGATAAACAAGAACTGGCTCAGGATCTCCACCGTATCACTATCTGTCACTTGCTAGTGGTTTCATTGCCATTTTGCTCACTTTACTAAGAACAAGAGATATCTAAAGTAAAGAGCAAGCCAACACTAGGGGCTCCCTAGGGGCTGATCAGTTCAACCCACTCTTATTAAGGGATGAACAAATGTTTTCTGGGCCCACATGTCAGGGAACAAAGAGTGGGTTGTGCCACATTTCTGCTCCACAGTGCTTCTATTGTTGGTGTGCAATTCCCTTTAGACTCTATGAAAACAAGCTTTATAAGCAGACCAACCTTTGGAAAATCTGTCCCTTCTTTCTCTGAGGTTGCATTGGGATGGTGGGACATGAGTGGAGAGATGAGAATTGATTGGAGTCCAAGTCTACTGAGTCTTACAGTTCAAAACCAGTATACATTTCATCTTGGCAGAAAAAAATCTTAACAGGTGCAATTAAAACTACTTGGGGCTCATTTTGGAGGGGGAAAAAAAGCATTTGTCTTTACATTTGCACATATTTTCAGCTAAAAAACACAAACGCTGAGATTAGAGCTAGTTTTTCTTTCTTGGTCTGCATCACCACAGCTTACAGAAATATATCACAAAGGTCCTTTAAAAATACATTCCTGCTGAAAACATTTGGAAGAGGGGATTATGCAGCCCTAAAAATTGAAGGCCATTATTCTACAGTAAGGTTAATGATTTACTGGTGCAAAACATGTAGGATAGTTGCAAACGTTCTCAGGAATGCACTGCATTCAGAACAAGGTCAAACTTTTGTCTGCTTAGTTACTTCTTAAAGTTAACTTTCCCGGCACAGGGAGATTGATATTCCCTGTAGGACTTGCCCAAGTGAAAGCAAGTGGAGTTACAGATTTCCATTTTAAATGTTGGCTAATGTCATTTGTGCCCCCTAATTTGAGGCAAATTTAAAGAGTATTTTCAAATAAGACATAAATCATCTACACAAGCATTGGCCAAATACTTTAAAAGCAAAATGCCCCCCCAAAATTCTTTAAAGCAAACAAACCGACCTGATATCAAAAGAAGATAGTCTACACTGGGCCCCTTGAGCTGTGAAGTTTTTGCACTTTATGCTTTTAAGCAAGATGTTCAGATGTGCAGCTTCTACTCCAGGACTTATACTGGAAAACTTTTCTTACCAAAAAATAACACAACTTAAAATGTGTCTGTAGTTAGAAACTCACAATCAATCCAAAAAATATTAAAAAAATATGTTTTGCATCACACCTTTGCTGAAATTATTAGAAAATAATGTTTTGTCTGTCTGTACTGTAAAATAATTGACTATTTTTTTAAAAAGGGGTTTGCAAAAAAAATCCAAACTACATCCCATAATTACCTGGAATGCAATGGTGGCTTCATTGCATTTTTTTAGAGACTAGCATGGGAAAGAAATTACCATAAAAATATGAGATTAAAAAACAAACTGTACTATTTTATGATTTGACAAAATCTAAAAGATAATACACATCAGAAACCAATTACTGATCATGACGTTTGACATGGTGATATTAATTGTATTGGGTATAAATGTCATGATCTTGGCACCATAGGCTGGGTTTTTCTTCTGTTTCACTTCTGTTTCACTGTTTCATTCTGTTTTGCTTCACCCCACGCTCGTTAGCTCTTATCAGATCCACCTGTTCCTGCTACTATTTATGACACCGGTTCCCAACCATTTGTGCCAGATTATTCAAGCTTTGGGCAAGACTTTTCAAGTGTTTCCTTCATGTGATAGTGCTGCTTGTTTCTGTCCTGTTTCTGCCCCGGACCTCTGAATTTTGGCCTCGCCTGTTTTGCTCTGTTTTGCGTGTTCTGTGTTTCTGGGCTGTTACCTGGATTCCCCCTGTTTTCGGTCTTGGACCAATCTTCTGACCACGGCATGGATTACCCTGTTAGATGGTTTGGTTCTTCTGCGTGCAACAACTGCTGCAATACGCAGCTCCTCCTCTCTCCTGGATCACTGGTTCAGGCTAAGTTACAAACAACGGAGTTCCGCTCCTCTGGATTACCCTCCTTGTTCCAGGCACAGACTGAACTTTGCCAGAGTTTCCAGTGAATGTGGCTGCAGCAGACGAGAAGCCGCATGCTTCGATTGATAAATGCTTTTTTCTCAAACTGTTCAGCCTGCCTAAGATTTGGGTCCAATGTTCTGAGCATTTGACATTGAATTTGAAATTAGGAACAATACCCAAAGCATTCAATATATCTATTTTTCCAGCATTGTTGTTAGAATTAATCATCTATGTTAATAGAAGAAGTAACATCAAAATATGCCTGTGTTTTACCATTATTTTAAAAGAAAATTAAATGATTTAAGAGTCGAAATTTTAAGTTTTTCTTTTAATTTAATCATTTTTATCATCTAAAACTCAGCCTCTATCAGGGGCGGATCTAGAAAAATATTTATGGGGTGGCGAGAGGGGGGCAGGAATTTTACAGGGGTGGCAACATATGGCATTTGTTTACACTGAATTTAATCATAGTTATCACAGTTTGGTGAGAATAGTATGTAGAGTATGTGTTTCATGTGAAGCAGTTTATATTAGAAATACATCGTACAATGTGATCTCACTTAATAGGAGATAGAAGAATGATAACACTACTTCTAGAGGGGCCTTATGACAGGAAAGGTATTAAGGTAAGACACAGGTGCTGAGTAGTAGATGTGTGAGATTGACTGTCAGAGAGCCAGCTTTGCAGCATTTGCACAAGAAGAAACTATAGAAAGAAAAAGTTCCCCATCAGAGATCTATGGACTGAGCTGGACTAAAGTGAGCAGAACTACACAGTAGAAATAAATGGGTCAAGGCACCCGAACAAGGTACTGGACATCTATGTAATGTTTACTCTGAACACACATTTACCCCATTTATTCCTCAGTAACTTGACATAGCAGTTAAGGCAACATGAAAGGGACATTTCATGCATGTAAATATGCTGTAGATAGAGCTGCTGTATCAACAAATCAACAAAAAGGCAGGTACTGTATGTTACATCAAAATCTCCACAAATCTGAATAGAAGCAACATAAAAATAAATTTTGCTTCCAGTCTGAAAAAGTACAAAACATTTTGTGAGTATGTTCATACAGGTCCTTCCTGGATAGATTCATACTATATATACAAAAAAGGAAACAACAACACTGCTTCATATTAAGCAGGATTTACACCAGTATCACATTTTAACTTTAATTTGAACACTTTTGGTTTTATTAAAGGAAATATCAGATTTTCTCAGGTGCCAAAACAAAATGTAACAGCTCTGTAAAGGCTCACCAGAGAGCATAACATAAAGTTGACATGACTACAGTATAACAGCTTAATGCGGCGATTTCCATGTTGCTCAGCAAAACGCTTCACAAATTTATTTAGATCCAATCAAGGGCGTTGGTTTGATTTGAACTTTGGTAGGGACACTATCAGTCGGTTGTCATTGGTGCTATGCAATATGCATGTCCTTTTTTATGCACGGTGTGAGGATCCGTACTGATAAGAGGAATTCATTGTTAAAAGAGAAAAGCAGCATTTTGCTACATTAATAAAAATTGTATAAGCACTACACTCATTAGATGCTGTTTATGAATGTTTGAAGTATCATCGGCTCCGATGAATGTGGAATTAGGACTGTTTTCCACTTTGAAAAAGGTTTCATTTGAACGACTAAGAGAGAAGGTAAATACAGTATTTTCTTTTGAAGATATAGAATTGTGCAGAGGTAAACCCCACTGTTATATTTTTACCCACTATGCTCTCTCTGTATCAAGCAAAATAATACATTCATTAAAATATTAACTTCACTATAAAAGTTGAACATCTGGGCTGTAGTTACTCTGTGTAGCCCATTTCATGTATTTTATCTGGGACTGAAAAAAATGAATCATATTAATTGATTATTTCAATAATCGTCAACTAATTTAGTGATTGATTCATCATTAACTGGAGAATAGAGACTCTAAAACATAATAAAAATGTAAAATATGCCTTTCTCCGACAGAGCAACCCACTTAGATCAGTAATTATACCAAAATTTTAAAAATACAACATATATATATATAATATATAAGAAAAAAAAAAATGTTTTTGTCTGTCAATATTCTCCATCCAGAACTCCTTATGTGGAAATATTTTAGTTTCACCTGGTTTATTTAGACATCACCTGAAGCACTGAAGGGCAGCTGCTTCACCTACAAGCTGCCCTGCATCATTATTACTGGATATCTGTGTTTCCTATAATCATATAAAGTGCATTTTTAATAGTAAAGGATTAAATGTAACACAATATTTTATCATCATCCTATATTGCTTACTGTCTGACTGTTTAAATAGCTCCTTATGTCTATTTTCTTTTTTAGTGGCATCATCTACAAACACAACACTAAGAATGAGCCTAAGTGTATTAAAATATAAAATCACTTTTAACAATTATAAAAGACAATATAACATTATCTTATCTGTAATTTAATAATATCCAAAATAAACAGCCAGATTCAAGTATTTTTACCAGACATTAATGTTTGTACTAATTTACTTATAGACTGTGTGGAAATCTATGTAAGATAAAATGAATGTTGATATTCTTCCTCTGTTTGTTCTTGTCTTTATCCTATTTCTAGAAGTATAAATAGTCAATTAAATTACTATTATTATTATGTGGAACCCTAATTATGCCTTTAAACGAAAAATAGCAGATGTTTAGACGCCTTTTTTTGTTGTTATAGGCTACTTTATAGAAGAAATAACATCTGCTAATAATTATACCTGAAAGAGTCATCAAAAAATGAAAACAGTAATAGCAACTAAATATCGGTAAAAAGGAAACCCTCACATTTTCTTTCTTAGTTGGCTGTGGCTAAGAATCAGAAATGTTGATGGCTTACAGCCTTTATTTGCCCATTTTTCCAG
Organism: Cyprinodon tularosa; assembly: GCF_016077235.1. NCBI lineage: Eukaryota > Metazoa > Chordata > Actinopteri > Cyprinodontiformes > Cyprinodontidae > Cyprinodon > Cyprinodon tularosa. The sequence continues at coordinate 202,439 of NW_024039718.1, read as the reverse complement.
CAGTCTTCAGAACTCCTGGCCGACTCAGAATATTTCGTTTTATAAAAGAAAAAAAAAAGGTTTTTGTTTTTTAGTGCACATGATATTCATTTTTTTTTAAATTGGGACTAGTTTTGCAGCCTAATATTAATTGCAGTAACCGCGGCATTTTAGTGTAAATAAATGTTCAATGTTGTGCTCCAAGCACGGAAAACAGCCTATCAAGGAGAGAGAAGGCGGGACCTAAGGCAGAACAACCAATGAGAGTGGAGTTAAACAGCGCAGCACAGTTCCATGCGCTGCTACATGAAAGGGACAGGAGAGACCAGGCAGAGGAGCTGAGAGAGGAAAAGAAGCCACTGCTGCAACAACTACTGCTGGAAATTATAAATATGTTGCTCACATCCAATTATTGGTGGGGACAATTAGGTTGGTCCCTATGCAAACCTACGCCCATGGATCCAATGCCTTTGTGCGTTTTGATTTGAGTACAATCAAACTTGATCCTCTCTTTTCTGTCATAGTTGACCGCAAATATGTCTTTATGAGCCTGAGACGTCAGGCCTAACTAACATCATAGTAAGAGAAATAACGTTCTGCAACCTGATTTTTATCATCTCAAAATCAACATTGCAGCTATGCTAGCAACATTGTGCTTTCATTATTTCTCGCGTGATCTCGTGCATTCACTGCAGTCCGACATTGGAAATTAGCGGTTGTAATTCTCAAATTATCCATAATTTATAAGCCTCGCCACCCCTACCGCCAACTGGGGTGGCAGCAGGGGTGGCAAGGCTGTCATTTAGGGTGGCATTTGCCACCCTATGCCACCCCAGTAGATCCGCCTATGGCCTCTATAGTTATATGTCTTAGAGAATTTGGCTGCTATTTCTCTGCTAATTTAAAAGAAAAACAAATATTTAACAATTTGTTTTGGTATTGACAATAATTCATGTGTGTTTCCATCCCATAATGATATTTGTATGGGCTGAGGCTGTCCAGATTCAGCACAGCAGTCCAGAGTTCCTTTTATACCTATGATAGTGTTCTTACTGTTGAAGGAAGAGAAGATCAGAGCTAAATTAGACCCATTTAAAATCAGCCTAAGCCTTCTTTTCTCAACAACTTTCACATTGGATCACTACGTGTGTTTAAATTTTTCCATATGGTGCTTTCACTGCCTGATAAAAGAATAGAGTATTTCAGAGTTTCCTGCCATTGGGGGCCTGCTAAGTGCTTCATTAACTGAAAAATTCTGTATTTGTGGTCAGTATGGACCCTTTAGAAAAAAATCAAGGCCACAAAGTAATAGGAGAAGAGAAACACTGCAGTAAACCTTCGTAGGAAAATATAACAACAATAGAAGTAGCCAGAGGTTTACAGCACCTGTTTACAGTTAAAAAGATAATCTTCTTGAAAAAAAAATAGATTTGATTTCCTTAAATAAAAACACTTACTAGAGTTTAAAGAGTTTTTGAATTTAAAATAATTATTGCAAATGTATCTAATCTCAAACTATGTTTAACTTTTTTTTTTTCTTTGCTTTTTATATTTTACACATTCAAGAGGCATTCACCCTTACAGGGGACATGTTCACTTTGTTCTTTCAGTTCCTAAGACATTTATTTTTTGAGGAATACATCGAAAAACCCAGTTTTAGCTAATCCGAATGTTTTAACAGATGAGGGGATGTTTCTCTGCAAACACACACCAGCTAGGTTTGCAATTATAGATTTTTACAACTGAATGGTTCTTTATTTATTATTATTTTATTTATATCACCAACAATAATTTATTTTACATATTATAAAGTTGACCCTGAATCTTTACAACGTCAAGGTATAGTAGATGATGTTCTTTTTCCTGGTGGATCATCTTAATAAGTGGTCCTCCTAATTGTCCCTCATTCTGGTCATATGTTTACACAAGGCCTTCCTACGTGCTCCTGGTTTGAAATTGTTTACGGTTCTCTTACACAATAGGTAAAAACCTACACAAGCATCAACACCTAGAGACTGTCTGCAGGTTTCAGGTGAGTCCCTAATTGTTGGAGTCACTCCTTTAGGTGGAAAAGAGTTGGACATGGTGATAGCAAGGCAGGCAGATGTAGCATCCTTCCACAAATGAACTTTGTAGAGAGAGCACTCTTGTGGGTTTTTTGGTTTGAACAAAGAGCTCACAGAAAAAAAGCCACTTTCACACTCTGAGTTGACTGACAGCAATTAACTAAACACTAACACACACGTTTTTACTTGAAAAAGTCAAATTTATGGGTGAGGACCCCTTGAAATGACCAAATCTAACAGGACTAGAGTCATGTTTATACATGATCTTTGTTCTTTCTGAATATCTATAGTACCACACCGTGAAATGTATATTAATTTTTTTTTTCTTGCTGGAAGACTGTAGGAAGGTCAAACACAAAAAGTAAAACACATATAAGACATTTTATTGGTGTATACACATTTTAGGCTCTTAAATCATAGCTTTGATTTAAATGAGCTTCAGCCTTCAGGGTTGCAATGAGTAAGGCTTTTCTATATTTTGCTGAGAGCAGCACCTACGATTGCTGAGCATCAGGCATCCTGGTGCAGACTTTGGTTGGTTCTTAGCCTCCATTAGGAAGAAAGTCGAAAACTTGAGTGTTTGCGCAATTGGAGTGTAGGACCACAAGTGATGCGTAAAAGTGGGTTAGTTAAATGAATACTTTAAATAGAATGAACTTTATAAGAAAGTTCAAGATTTCCATACACTGAGATAAATATGCCATTATTGAGTAACTTAGGAAAGCCTGACTGATGATGCATTACCTTGTATGCTTTTGATGGTTGATGCACAACTCATTTTATCCATAGGAAAATGTCTACTCCAAGGTAGGCTTCTCAGTTAATATAGTGGCTCTGAGCAAACTGAAACTTTCGCTGTGTTCACACTGCAGGCCTTGATGCTCAATTCTGTTTTTTTTGTGAAATCTGATTTTTTTTGCGTTGCCGTTCATATTTCCAAATATATGCGACTTGTATGTGATCTCCTGTGTGAACTGCAGTCGTAGAACGCATGCGCAGTAGAGGACAAAATGACGTCACAGGCCAGCGTGCTCTATGTTTACGGAAGTAAACATGGATGGTATTGCCAGCGCGCATCTAGCGGTCTTTTCCAACCATAAAAACTCAAATTTTTCACCTGGTTAAGGACAAATACTGCTTTCCGCATCATCATCTGCCATAGTTGTTGTTTTTCTTGCCGCTTCTGCGTAGCAAGACCCAGAATAGTGACCTTTGTCAGGTATTAATGACGTTCTGGTCGGATGAATGTAACACATAGCCAAGTTACCTGGGTTGGATTGGAAAAAATCGGATCTGTGTTGTTCAGACAGCCATGAAAAGATCAGATCCAGGTCGCATATGGGCAAAAAAAATCGGATTTGGGTCGGTTTAGGCTGCATACCAAACGTAGCCTTTATTGTTTGACGTCCATGCAAGGACGTTAAGCATCCTTGAATCTCTCAAGGAGCTACAGTATCTGTGATTGCTTGCTTAATTGATTTATTATTAAAAAAATAAAAACAAAGAGCAAAAGTCAGTATTTATAGGACTGCAATCAAAATCACAGTTGAAAAAGTAAGTGTGAGAACAACGGTCATGGTTCTGCCCTTTATGGACTTTTATTTGAGTTGCTTTTGGGGTTTTAAGTTACACTGTGAGCTTGTGCTTTCTTGGTCATTGGTTTATTTTCCATTTTGTGTCATTGTAGTTGTTTTGTGGCCATGTTGTGTTTTGTTGTGTCTGCTCCCTATATGAAGACTAGCCCAGTCTCTGTTCTGTCTCCCATACATACTCCTCCTGTGCAGTTTTTCAGTGCTTTTCCTGTTTGTTTCTCCCTGGCGTCTCCTGATTTTTGGTTTCCTGTTTATTGTTTTTAGATTTATGCTTATTTTGCCATTTATTTTCTAAATTAAATCAAGAACTCATCTCTGCCTCCTCATCTTTACATTTGAGTCCTCAATCAACCTCCATCCAACCTTGACAACTACACCTTTTCTTTCTGGTGAGTTTAGCCAAAATGACAGTAAGAAACTTGGGGAAAGGTTTAATCTTATGTTAGACCATATGCTAAAAGGTCATGGGTCTTTTTATATAGTGTATGTAAATATCTGTTCTCAGCTGTGTTTATTAACTGTGTATAATGGTATATATATGATAATTATGAGAGATTTGACTGAATGTCAAAGTATGGCTTACTTGGAATAGAGATTATAGAAACTCTAGGCAACCAGATATATATATATTTTTTTTTACAAGAGGCATATTATGAATCAAATGTTTAGAAGGACTCAAAGTAAGGCTAGATTTCAGGTTCTGTGAACTGGCTCTCTCCTTTTAGTCTTGCAGGTCTCACAACAAACGTATTGATCGTGTTTACATTAACGGGTACTTTGGGAGCTGCAGTGGAGAAGCCCGCCCTGGCTTTACTGCAGTCCTAGAATCAGTCAAACAGGAGGGCTAATCTTTAGCCAGACCTCCACTTAGAGCTTGTTTCATTTCCATGCTACATGGATGCTAATGATACACCAGTGTTAAAACTCATCACCTTTACCTCCTCACCCCAAGTAGACACATAGTGGGAAAATCCTCCTGTAGCCCTACAGAAAGGTCTCAGAAGAATCAATGCACAAACATATTCACGGTGAATACACAAAAGTGCAAATGTACTTACCTGAAAAAAGATTACAAACACTCCCTGTTCAAATTCTGACAAGGCAAACCCCAGCAGACAGACTTAAAAGCATCAAGAAAATCATCCAGTTGTGGTAGAGCAGGAAAAATAATTGCACAAGAATCAATGCTCGTTGTTGGGGCCTAATAAGGGCGATATCAGGGAGTGGAAGAAGAAATGCTTTTAAGTCCAACAGACCTTGGGTCCACGCTGAAGGCATACACTAAACCCCCCGCAGTGTGCAGTCACCATAGGGTGTGGGATCAGATAATAATTAACAGTTTTCATTCAGTGATGGTGTGGGTTCCTGATGAGCCGCAGCCATGTTCACACAGATCTTTTAAGTCTTTTGATTCAAGGAGGGAAACATAAAGGCCAAAAATCAAAACATGGTCAAAGGTTTTGATGTGTGGTGGCCAACTAACTAAAAACATAACTTTGAGCAAAACTTTGAAATAAAAAGCATGGTTTTGGCCAATAACAAAAACATACCCAATTATTTGTAAACTTATTTTGTGATGGTAGATTATTATGATCACAGGAGCAAGAGAGTTAAAAATGCATAAATTTTTCTTTTGGATATTTAAATAAATACTATTCAGAATAATTCATTTAGTTAAGTAACAACTGTAAATACAGTATGCATTCATTGGTATCAAGACCCTTTTTGCTCCTAAATAAAACCCAAGAGGCTGAGGGTAGCTCTGGATGAGCTGCAGAGCAACTTAGGTAAGATAATCTGTCATCAAAACATTTGCAGTGCATTCCACATATCTGACCTTTATAGAAGGGTGGAAAGAAGAAAACCACTGTTGAAAAAAAGTCTAAGGAAGTTTTATTAAACTTTTATCGAAAGCTATGTAAGTGATACAACAAACTTGTATAAGAAGGTGCTCTGATTTTATGAGACCAAAACGTTTCACCTGATCCATGAAACGGTTTGTGTATCAGAAAATTATCACCCTGAATATTGCTGCAGCGTAAAATGGTGGTTTTAGAGAAAATGGTAGGGATTTGGTTATGCATTTCTTCTTCAGGGACAGAGGGAGAGACTAGAAAGACCTGGAATCTCGTATGATGGGAAGATGGATGGAGCTACTGTCATATTTTGATGAAAAATTATTTGCAGTGAACCAAGAGGTTTGTTTTTAATAAGAAAAGGGACAATTATCTCCCAAAGGATGATACAGCAATGCAAATGGGATATCAGTTCAGAAAGAAAAACAAGCATATTTTTTCTTGCCATTTTGGGAACAAAAAACCTGTCAAAAAATATTCATAACTTTATAGAATAAATAGAAAAATAAAAATTTTTGATCTTCTTTACCAGCAAGCTTTTTGCTGCTTTTACTGTTTTGTGTTTCTTTTTGCATTGCATCATTGGTCAGGCGTCCATATCTTTTAAGATAGGAGGGCCTCCTTACCATCACCCTAATCTTTAGCTCCCTCCAGAGCTTCTCTGTAATTAATCTCTCCTTGCAGAGCTCTGAAAACCTCATTCAAAGATTATTTATAACCCAGGTCAACTAGGGATATAGATGACTTGGTGTTCTACTGTAAATATGGCAAACAGTATGGCCGTTTCTCAATATGCGTTCTTGAGCGTTCTCGCGTGCTCGTGATACATCATCAGCCTCAGCCCGAGCACTGTTCCAATTGCAGAGAACGCCAGACCGAGAACACACGAAATCCCCGGATGTTGTTCTCACCCCGCCCTCTTTATCGAGCATGCACCAGAGCAGATTTGTCTGTTCTTGAGATTGACAGTTGTCCCAGCATGCACTGCGGCAGCAGCAGCTTTCAATGGAGCGCTCCATTGAAAGTTAAAAGTTCTCTTTTTGTTGCTGTTGTTAAATAAAAGTAAGTTTTAGGATCATTTGTGGCAAGAATATTATACTTTAAAGCGTCACTATATGGTCCATTTACCAATTTAATGCGTAATTTAAAAAAAGAATGTCCGAAGTTGAGAGGACAGCGGCAACCAGCGGACCTCTGCGGCTAACGGCAGCCAGGGCTAACGTTAGCCCGTCTATAGCAGCCCTCTCTCGGCAAATCATATTTATTCTGCGTGCTCCCATTCTCACCAAGTCCATACTTTCCTGTGTTCTTCTCAAGAACATACTTGGCGAGAACAGGAGTCTGTTCTCGCGTTCTAGTGAATTGAGAAACGGGCTCTGTGTCTGAGGCTGAGAAAGGCTTGGGAGTTGGATAGAGGATCAGCTTCCAGCAGAAAAGTGCTTCTTAGGTAAATTTGCTTAATGTTTTTTTTTTTTTTTTTTTTTATTCAGGGGTTGCAGGTTGGTGAAGAGACAGAGTTAGACCTCCCTTACTATTTCCGACCCAGGAGTGTAAGGGTTGACCTCATGTCCAGGTGAAAACACACAACAAAATAATTTGAGAATAACTCCACAGTTATTAAGTTTTAACGTAAGCTTTTGTTACACGTGTAAAGGTAACATATATGATTGTTTTCTTTCCTAAGAACATTTTACAACCCCTCTGGGAACCTCACTGACCCATGACAGGGTCGCAACCCCATGCTGAAGACCTCTGCTCTTCACAAACAGTCAGATCAACAGAGGAAGGGTTTTAATCAAAGCACATTTATGTCTTTAAACTGCCCAGATCTACATCTTCATGAGAGTCTTTGGCCTTATCTGTAACATTTTAATCAGAACATGTGAAAACCTTGAAGAGTCTGAGTGTGTGTAACGGGTCAGACTTTCTTAGTAAAACCTATTCCATGTTCCCTCCATTATACAAGTATGAACTACTAAATCAGTTGAAGTTTGTGATTTTAATGTGACAATTTGTTAAAAAGTTTGGAAGATATGACAGTTTTGGCATGACAGCATGTAAGGTTTGCCTCAAAGTGAAAGACTCCATATTTGTGCTAAATAGAATAACATCAGGACTGAAAAGCACTTGTATCCACCAGCCGGTCATGAACAACAAATTAAGAAGCTGCTAAGCCGTTTATCCTATGTGTTACCTTAACATTAGTTCATAAATTCATACATTAAAAGACAAAAATCCCAGATGGTGTAAACACACAAATTATTTTTTTTTTCTAATGAAAGCTATTACATTAAATTGAACTGTTTTAAATAGAAATCAATAAATGAAGTGGGATTTATAGCATACATACAAATATACGGTTCATTGATCATAAAAGATCCCTGAGGAAAACAGATCTCCTCCCTTTCAATCTCTAAGGCGATGATTCCAGACCTAATATTTTTGCACACCAACAGATTTAAACTAAATTTGATAGTTCTTGCAAAATGTTTTTTCTTCATTTAATCCTCTTTGTGTGTCTGTTATATAATTTTTTAACATTTTATACTTCTTTAAGCAGTTTTCATTACATCAGTTCTCCTCACTATCAATAACTGAACTTCAATGAATCTTTTGTGAAGGTACGAGGCTGGCAGATCCAACAGACTCCACATCGCTTTTAAGTCCCCTGTGGCACACCTCTGTTTCTGTGATAATGCTATAAAAATGTCGCAGCAGCAACCAATCATCTCCACTTCAACAAGCCCTGTTCGTAGGATGCATCAAACCCAACATCACATAAGATGCGAATGGCCCACACACGTTTGCATTCTGCGCTGCTGAAACCCTGACTTACAGTGAAGAAGAGGAAGACCTGTGCCAGATATGGATATGAAGCTCCTTTTGAAAGATAACAGAAACCAGTCTATTATTCCCATGGTTATTTGCTGATAAAAGGATGGTGTGAATGTGTTTCTTCATTTCCATTTCTTAAAATGGACCAGGGGAAAAGTTGTAGTAAAACCTGTATCAAAACACTGTAACATCAGAGTTTCAGTCTAGCTATTCATCTGATTTGGAAGCTTTTTGTTCTTGTTTCTAATTAAGTTAATAATGAAAGATGACCTGATTTTGATGCACAGTTTTGTAGTCAAACTGCAATCTGTTTTTTCTGAAAGATTTTAACCGCTGATAAATATTCAACATAAAAGAACTATATTTAACAGCTTTCACAATCCCCTTTTCTACTCATTTGGCCTGACCGGGAAAAATATGTTGCTATAAGAAAGAGAAAAGAGTTGAGTTTAAAAATCTTAAATTAGTGTTTAATGCCTTTAGAATTAGTAAATATAAACATAAGTCTGAGTATAATATTATAATTTAGACCCTTTCCTTAACTCCAACAGTCAAAAACACGTATATTTTAAATAAACTCTAATTGTTTTTTTGCTTTATTATAATGGTTAAATTAAATTGAAAGTTCAGTAAACAATTTTTTGAGTGCTTTTTTTGTCACGTTTATCTATGTGTTTTTTTAATGACATGTTGGACATTGGGAAAGATAATGGCAAGCATAGATTATATTACAGCATAGACAGAAAATTATGTGCACACATAAAAATGTAATGTAATATAAATAGATTCCTCCAACATCATATCCATTTCCCCTGTATCTCCAAACTGACCCATGACCTGTCAGATGTAGAGCTTCCAAAGACACCGGCCTCATTACCCAGGCTTCTCTTTGGCTGAGCCAGGTCTTTTATACCCCCGAGGAAGGACAGAAATAAACAAAGACTACCACTGATTGAGAGATGGAAACACAACACCGTGGCAGGAAAAGGTTACAGTCACTATTTTCCCTTTCAGTGGCTGCTGCCTTTCAGTCATAAAAAAAAAAACTTCTAATCATCTGTGACAATGTCTCTCTTAAGCAACAAATGTCACCATAAAACAGCTATACACTTGAGGATTAGGTCATTTAGTTACTAAGTGCTTGGAGAGCAGTGTAAAATTATCAGATAGTTTAGATAAATATATATACATTTTAAAATATCTCAATCATTTAAGCAACACTTAAATACAATTTACAATTTTATATATCACTAAAATTCCCCAAGATGTTGCTTATGTTGAAAATTACTGAATGAACAAAAAGTGTGTTGAGATGAGTGAAATATCTATCTCTACAAAGTCCCCATCCCCATATCTTTCTTTACAAAGACAATACTTACCTCCAACTGCTCTGTGAAATGAAACAGACATTCATCCTAGAAATTAATAAAATGGTTCCAGATGCCCACAAATCAGACAAGAAAGCTCTTGGCAGTGTTAACAAACTGCTTAACACTAAGATTAAGATTGGATTGAAGGTTGACCTGTTGACATGATGAAAATCTTAAATATACACCAAGGGCAAAAAAAAAAAAAAAAAAAAAAAAAAAAAAAATATATATATATATATATATATATATATATATATATATATATATATACTGTATATATTAAATATGTCTAAAGTCTAAATACTTGAATCCCATTGTTAAACAGTGGTAGGATCTGAGTATTGTTGTAAACATGCTTTTAATTTAATCTGACTCACCTTGGGCTATTTTGTGAAGAGGAAATCTCTTTTCTTATATTTGCAAAGCAGACTGAATTCAAAAGCCTAATAGCTAGGATAACAGATAAAAAAAATCCAATTGAATTAAAATTCAGTTTACTTATATAGCGCCAATTCGCAACACATGTCATCTTGAGGCACTTTAAAGAGATAATTCAACCAGATCATATAGTTATATTGGTTCAAAGTTTTCTATCTAAGGAAAACCAGTTGATTGCATCGACTTATTGACTCAAAGGCAATCCCTCATACCAAGCATGCTTCCTAGCGTCAGTGGAGAGGAAAAACACCCTTTTAACAGGAAGAAACCTCCAGCAGAACCAGGATTAGTGTAAGCGGTCATCTGTTCGGTTCAAGGAGACAGAAGCAGATATACAGAATGAAGAGATGCAAAAGGCAACGATTTAACCAGCTCCACAGGCGGCCCAGTTTAGGAAATACATAGGGAGGCAGATGGGCTCCAAGGCAGCTCCCATGTCAGAGGATGAAGAGAGCACAGTTAGTCACAGTCAGAGAAACAGGACTACATTGAAAAACAGACCCAGCTGCAACATCTGTAAACAAAGGTGTTGATGGCAGCAGCACAGCTGTTATTTCTTTCCAGGATGCTATATGAGTAAAGCAGAGAGAGGATAACTTTGAACTAACACATACTGCCGAATGGGAGAATAGAGATAGAATGAAACAGAATGATGAAAAGGGGTCTTTGTGTCCTCCAGCAGTCTAAGCCTAGAGCAGCATAACTATAGAGATAGCTCAGGATAACCTGAGCAACTCTAACTATAAGCTTGATCAAAAAGGAGAGTCAAAGGAAGACAGGGTGCCTGCATCACGAGCTAAAACTAAAATTAGTCCAAAACAAAAATTTCTCAACTTCTGATTAAGGGATGCTGCACCTGAATGCAAACCAAACATTTATTTCACAGTTATGCACTACTTTTTGATTGTCAGTCAGATAGAATCCCAGTGAAGTACAGCACATATCATTTTTATAATATATAAAAAGTTACTGCAATAGATCTCTGTTAAATACTGTTCTCTAATGGGTTTGTTTATTTCAAGAATAAGCAAATGTTAATACTGCCATGGTTTGAGATGTATTTTAAGCTTTTTCTAAGTGGAGGAAAATAACCCTGGTGTAAAATGTGTGAGTAGCTCTAAGTTCCTACTACTTGCATGTAAACAACACGTGTCAAATAGTATTTTTTTGTGTGATTTCCTTTTCTGAGAAGCAGGGACAACTGTGATCTGATGTAAGGGTGCAAATTGGTCTCACCTAAGCATGTTTTCTTGTGAAAATCTGGATGACGCGATGCAATGGAACAAACAATTTGCAAAAACAGGAGCTAACAGCAGACATTCCTGCTGGATCAGGAACTTACTTTCTGCAAAACACTGTTTAAAAAAATCTAAACTACAAACAATATTACAAAATTATTTCCTCTGTCCACCATACTGATTATATAGGTACAACATTAGCAATTATTTCTATAAACGCTTTGCTTACCATTTTAGAGGTTGACATTATGAGACCTCTGAGACCTTCTGTCACTGTTTCTCTGTCCTCTGTGTGTGTAATGGGATAGGCACTACATGAAGATAGACAAATGAACTGCAGCCACAGGTGACAGGAGGGGTCAACATGGTGGAAGCACCTCCGGGATGGAACAAGGGCAAGGTTGTATGAGTGAATCAATGAGACGAAAAGTTGTTATTGATCCTGCTGGATTTATCCCCCTCAATGTCAACGACTAGCATCAGTCAGATGAAGAGGCTATGCCCCGTTTGCTCGAGGAGCAGTGGGATAAATCTCATTCTCTCTTCTACTGCTCATTTAATGAAGGATATAATGGTGTGAGTGGGCTGAACGACTGTTAGCAGACCATTTTGGTGAGCAGACTGTATATCTGTTATCCCTCTGACTTTATTATGCAGCAAAATCTCCTTTGTAAATCTGAAAATGTGCTCATATAAGAGAAATTGCATGTTTATCCTTCAGTTACAGCTCATTTTGAGATTCAGCTTTTCTGGTGTTGCTCTCCTGCTGAAGAGTGAAATCTGTTAATTAGGTGCTGATGTAGTGACTTAGAAATCAATAAACAGCACCATAAAATGGAATGAGTCAATAAAAGCTCAAAGAGTTATATCAGTATTAGTCAACCTTCTCTTGTTTGATATAATTATGGTCTAAAGCAAACTGAAATATTGGGTTATATTGAGTGTATCCAATGTAATCAGCTCTAACGCCACAAAGCCTGCTCTAAATTAGTGTTACAGTCCTGTTAAAAGCTGTCAAACAGAGCTACTCATTTTTTGAACATGCACATTGTTTGAATTCATGCGGAGGTTTAACTCCTGTATAGCTTTGGAACAAATGCAATAAGAGAAAAGTCAGGCTGAAACATAGAGGTTTTAAAACATCTTAAAAAGCAAACAGTACAGATTTTACAGTGAACTTTTAAGTCCAACGTAATCTCAAGAAAAAACGGCCATAAATCAAGGGACTGTCAAAATGAAAAATAGAATTTGTTTCTTTATCTGAAATTCTTTATTCCCTTTCTGCCAGGCAAAACCTTATTATTTCCAGCCCTTTCCTAATCACTTTCCCTTTTAACATTTTGTTTATATGATGTGTTCGGTTGCTGTCACCAACAGCCCAACCAAGTTTTTTTTTCTTTTTTTTTCTCATCATCTGTTGTGCAAGTTTACCAGAAGATCATGTTTATATTAAATAACCAGAAGTTATAGTTGATTCATAGATCTATCAAATCAAGAGTGAAACCAATCCATTATTATTAGTTTAATGATTATACCTGTAATTTACTTACTGACCAGGGTTCTTGGTCTCTTACGTTAAAGAATGGACTCCTGGACCGGCTATTTTAAATCCAGTTGTCTTCACCAATTTAGTAATTTAGACTATGGCTATCAGCAGAGTTATTAATCACCAACCAAATAAATGTATTTCTGTTAATTCGGATGTTACTGAAAGAAAAGTGAATCCAGCCTGAGTGATAAATTGTTCACTGTATAAAATAAACATAAAAGACCATAGATTAAAAATATAATGGTACCTTTATGTATTACTATATCTAATAACTATGCAGAAACTAAATACTACTGAAAATAAACACAATGAATATAACGAATAAAAGGGGAAGAGGGTTTTAAAAGTCTGTTTAAGATTCTCTGAGAAATGTTGAAGTTTTAAGGCTTAATGTATTGAAAGTGTCCTTTAAGGTAGGAGCAGATAAATGTGGAATAAACCCTGATGCAAATATATAAAATGCAATCGTAGGAAAGGACGGTCACTACGATCAGCTCCTTCTGAATGGTAGGAAAGGACGGTCACTATGATCAGCTCCTTCTAAATCGCAGGAAATTATGGTCATTACGATCAGCTAGTTAGCATAGCTTTCAGCTGAGAAGCATTTATCTAGGCAAGGGTTCTGCAACCCAAGATGTACAAAGAGCAATATCGGACCAAAAAAACAAAAAACAGATCTGTCCTGAACCACAAACATTTAAAATCGTAGGGAAGCGGCTGTTCCAAACGTTGCATTTCCGAATTCTCCCAAGTGGTGCCCGACTTCATACGAGTTAATAAAGTGAACGTGATTGGTCATTTATCAAGGGGGCGGGATTGTTGAGGCGGAAGGTTTGCAAGCATGTTTGGGTAGGCCGGTTTGTCGGAAGCATCTTGCTAACCAGTTAGACTGTGCTAGTAGGTTCCCAATGGGAAATTACATTAAGACTAAGTAGCAATAAATTGGTGACTTAGCAACAACACTGTCAAATAACACTATGGACAGCGGAAACAAACAAGAGGAGGAGAGTTTTGTGTTGGAGGACGTGGATGAGTCTCCTCCATCATACATTTTTTATGTAGAAGAGGAAAGCGGGGACGAAGTTGTTGTGGAAGAGGACGCCAGGGCGGCAGAAGCTTTGTTTGGTGTAGAAGGCTTACAGCCGTACATATTTGAGTCCTTGCCTCACAACGCTGCCACTTCTGTTAGCTCTACGCCTGCTGAAGACACAGGGATTTTTTTTTTTATAGAAATTTTCTAACTTTGGGGACAATATGGTCTGATAAGGAGAACATTTATATACATGTTTAAGCCAGAATGTTTTGAAATTTAAATATGATTCACCTACAACCTAATTGCTTTAGGTCAGTGGTCACAGATTAGCGGACCACAGTCCAGATCCGGAACCACCTGCTGGCTAATCCAGACCCAACCTAATTTAAAACATTTATAAATTACCACATGCAGTCTGACGACAGTGTCTAAACCCAAAATCCCACATCCTCAGTCTCCGCTCGGTCCCGCGGTGCTCCAGACCGCTTGTGCAAAGCAGCACCTACAGCCTCCGCTGCTCCTCCCGTCTTGCTCTGCTCCAACTTACTCTGAGCACAAGAAGAGCATGCGCTATATTATTATTAAATTAAGGAGCAAAACATGCGGAAATGAACGCTTCATTTAATATGACATATAAATAAAATCCCCACCATCATCCAGCCATCATATGTTCAGTTTCTGCCCAAATATTTTCGTTTCATTGTGGATTTTTGTAACAGGGATAATTCGGATCATACATGTATGAACTATGTTTGTTCTCTGCTTTGGTTTGAGAGGGGCGTGAAGGAAGCCATCTATGTTAAGAGAGAAAAACCAACTTTAAACAGAGCTGGTGGACTCAGATTCCAGCTTCCAAAAACATACAATTCAATCATAGACATGATCCCTTCCAGATATCACCAAACCCCCCACCCCATCACAGAGGAACGAGGGACCTACCCGCTCCACAACCCCAGCGGATACTTTCCTCTGTGGACCCAGTGTGGTACAGGACCCCAACTGGGTTCTGCACAAATGTTGGTAATCTCAGATCTAGCAACTTGTCATCAGAGGCGATTCTAGAGTCTGTGGGGGCCCCAAGCAAAAAATTCTAGGGGGCCCTACTGACGAGTGTTCATCACCATTATGTTAGGCTATAAATAATCTGACACCAAAGAAAAATGTATTAAATAAAACTTTTTTTATTCCAAATGTTCTAAACATGAACAACCTTGTTATTTTGGAAAATATAAAAGAATAAAAGTAAAGAATAAACTAATACATTAAAATAAATGTATAATAAAATAAAAAAAAAACAGTAAATTACTTTAAAAACCCAATATAAACGTTGTACAAAATATAAAGTATAGTAAGTGTAGTGAAATTATCGGGGTCCTATACTGCTTCCAGAATTGTTGCTTATGGGCCTTGGCTTGTGCAAATGCAGACACTGAGGCCCCGTCCACACGAAGTCAAACCCTGGCCTAAATGCACAAATTTTTTACCAAACCAGCCTCTCATCAATTCGAAGCCGGCGTTTCGGGGGTCTGTAAACGATCTTTTTTTTATTAAGCCTTCAGAGTGCGAAGATTTTGAAACGCCGTTTTCGTGTTTCCATCTTTAAGCTCTAACTGCATTTTTTTTTTTACACGCATGCGTCATACTGTAGCGTCGCCTCTAAACACGCATGCGCAACACAGTATCACAACAACAATGGTGCCGTACTGTGTTGAATGGTTGCTGCTCATGCTACTCACCCTGCTGTCGGGCATACAACAGAAGTTTCTTCTTCTGGAATATCTCCAGGAAGAACAGAGCAATATCGACGACATAGTTCAGCACCTGAATTTGACTGAACCACAGAAATGGACCCGCAGGGCAACCATGTATAAATATAAGTACGCATGCCCAACATTTCGTTGCCTATTTTTTCTTTGGCACCACAGCGCCACTTACAGGCCTGGTATACATTTTGCAGCGTTTTCATGCATTCGTGTGGTCGATCACATTTATTTTACGTCTCCGTCTTAACGATAAACGTTCTGGAAAATATTAGCGTTTCGTGTTCGTTTTGACTTCGTGTGGACGGGGCCTAAGTCCTCCAGATCCAAAGACCTTCGCACGCTATACTCTATAGAAATAAGCGCCAGTCCTGAAAGTCTCTCTTGAGACATGGAAAATGAATCATTTTCCTTCAGCTTAGTTACATAATTGCTTTCCAATTTACTGAACGATAGGCCTACAACGTCACCCATTCGCTAGGCTACGTTCATTTTCATTAAGGGAAGTCATCCACCTGGGCTGGGCAAGGCTGGATTTTGACTGGGCAAAGCCAATGTCAATCAACATTCCATCCAATCGGAATTTTTATATGCAGTTGTGCATCTCCTCAGTCACTATAGCGTTGCCACTTCATGGTCGCCTGTTGCTGTATCTACCGGGTGTACAGTAGCTGGCTCTGGGGGGCCCCCCAGCGGCTCGGGGCTTCAAGCAGTTGCTTGGTTTGCCTGTTGACAAGGTGCGCCTCTGCTTGTCATCCCACATTACAAAGTGACTGATATGTACAGCATTGTGGAACCATAAATCCTTGTGTGACATTTCTGCTCATGTAAGCACATTTGTAAAGCTTTTCTCTCATTAAACCCCATAACATACAGCTAAAATAAGGGTTGATGTAAGAAAGGAAAAAAAGGCAGTTATTTGGCTTTTAATTTGTATTCTGACCAATACCTCCTTAACGACCAACAATCATAGACAGGTTTCAGGTATTACAGGAGACAATCCCCCCCTTAATGACAATCCCCCCTTTAACGACCGACCCCTAGAATCATAGACAGGTTCAGATATTACAGGCTAACGATGGAACTAACGACCCATTCATCGGTTTCCATTGCATGTTTCCAAGCGATACAAGGCGTTGTCTATATAAGACTCAAACTCACTGCGGATCCAGACATTTGAATTGAGAAAGCTTCCTGGAGAGGTGGCGAAACTTCTTCAAATCTTGAAAACCAAGTCCAGTGGATATTTGTTGAATTTTTACGGAATTCTCGGCTCCCAAACTCAGGATCTCTTTTTTTTTTAAGGTTTGAGAGGCGCTCTTGGGCGTTTTGACTAGACTAGATGACACTTTTAAGCCTCTTAGTAAAAAAATAAATATTTTGATCGAGGTGAGAAATCTGCTTCCTGGTATGTAGAAGTACCAATAGTTTTTATCCAATCTTTTAATTAAACAGTCTAAGTTTTTGGGAATATATAAGCTCACAAATGAGTCTGGAATGGCTTGAGAATGGCTTTGTCGCCATTCAAAGCCAGGTTTAAAGCCTTGAAGGGCAGCCTAAAGCCCACTGCTCTCATTAAGCCAGAAAAACAAAAAAAAACGGTCACGTCAGGTGTTTTATAAAATATGAGAGTAAGGAAATTGTCTATATACAAAACTGAACGATTTTCTCTACTTCAAAAAACACTTTAGATTTTAAAATGGAAAAATGTTCTACCGGTATTTTGTTTTTATATATATATATACTTTTTTAATTCAATGTATAACATTGGATGTATAAAAACCGAAATTGTATTTCAGTTTTAAATTATGTGTCACAGGCTATGACGCAAATATATAATATGTTGGTAGAAATGTTTAGAATTATTTATTAAATGTACTTATTATACTAATTTTTACAGCAATGGAAAACATAAAGAATGTTTGTTTGTCCTCCTACACAAATGGGTACGCAAACGGGTTTGGCTGAAATTTAATCTCAGATTCAACCTATGCAGTGCGGGGACAATAAGTACGATATTTGGCAAAGATAGTGCTGCTGATGAAACTTAATGTGAGAATTTCGGTATCAATTCTTTGCCTCCTTTTCGTGTCAACTGTCGGTTGGTTGCTAGGGGACAAAGCGCATGGGGGGTTAAAACCAGAGAAGGCTGTACTTGTTTTAATCCAGAGCCAAAACTCTTCAAGACTCCTTCTTTTCACCATCCTTGAAAGACCCCATCCAGGTATAGTGGGTCCTTGGAGGATGCAGCCTCTGAAATCAAACGTAACTTAGGCCTTTCACGGCAGCAGGGCTCTGGCAATGCGAAGTTAAATGGCATTCACAGGAAACAAATGATATATAGTTTAAAATGTCTTTTTATACAAATAGACTGATACTGGAAATGTTTAATATGAAATTGTGTTCTGCTATTCTTTGGTCACTATTTTCATTTCGTTTTTATTAATTCTCCTTTGCTAACAATGCAGCTGTAAGTCTACATTGTTCCGTGTGCACATCAGGAAAGAAAGTCTGTCAGTGATCTTTGAATGCATTTACTCAACAAATGCATCAATGATGGAAATTATCACTGTTAAAAAAAACCATCTGCGTTTGTGTTAGTCAATGAGAAAATATTTTTTTTACTTTATTTTTTGAGAGTTTCAGATGAATTAGTATATGAGTAATTAAAGGGGGATGAAGGTTTGAGTGTTCGAATGATTCATGGAGTGAAGTGGATGAGTGAGATGTTGGGTGTAACCTTTGTGAGTGAAATGGGCATGCATTTGTGTAAAAGGCACCTTCAGAGGTTCTCATCGATCACATCACTTCAAACCAGGACTGAGAGAAGGCGCAGCCAAACTGGAGAAGAAAGAAGACCGCCTCTGTACCACACCTGAACAAATACACACATCTGCAGTGCATCTCACCCGTAGATTCACAACAAACACATCTGTGGTGAAACATAAAAGGAATACAAACTCAGCCTGTTTACGCAGTGAACAGACAGATACACCAACCACAGCGGATACTTTCCTCTGTGGACCCAGTGTGGTACAGGACCCCAACTGGGTTCTGCACAAATGTTGGTAATCTCAGATCTAGCAACTTGTCATCCCACATTACAAAGTGACTGATATGTGAAGCATTGTGGAACCATAAATCCTTGTGTGACATTTCTGCTCATGTAAGCACATTTGTAAAGCTTTTCTCTCATTAAACCCCATAACATACAGCTAAAATAAGGGTTGATGTAAGAAAGGAAAAAAAGGCAGTTATTTGGCTTTTAATTTGTATTCTGACCAAGTGTTTTCCTATTAGACATGTTATCAGGCATAATGAACGCACCCCCTCTGTAAGGATAGATCTGAGTTCTGTCTTTATTGTTTTGTGATTTGTTGTAGATGCAAGGTATGTTTGGTAATATTGTCAGCAGATAGTAGGGATAACACACATTGTGCAACATGTACACAAAAAACACATGGAAAAAGAGGAAGCTGTGCAAAGGAGAAAAGCTGCAATAAGAGAAAATAGGGAGCAGCAAACACAAACTTTTCTCCAAATACATCAATGATGCAAAAACACAAACATAAAATGGGACCACATCCTCAGTAAAGGCATAACTGGAAGAAGAGAAATCAAATGTGTTAAAAAAGATTTAAAAGAAAATGTAAATTTTCTCACTCCCTCCAGATGTCATCTGGGTGGCATCTTGTGTAAATATTTTGCTAAGTTTCTGGTCCAAAGACATTAATTTGTGGCAATGTTCAGGTTCTGGTCCCTGCAAGTGCAAACCTACTTGGAGTGTTTTTGCAGAGTTCTTCCTTGGCATGTGTTTTGTGTGTTAGCATCATTTATGTACGTGCAGCTGGCTTTTTTATTTGCAGCATGATTCCACTTTGCAGCTATCTATTTTCTGTGTTTGCAGCTTTTCTTAACATGCAGCTCTTCTTGCTATATGTAACATCTTATCCTTTGCACGTGTTTTATGAGATTAAGTTTCAGTCATAAATGTGTTTTTTAGTCTTGTGTCTTGCTTTTGTTAGTCTAACTTTTGAGTTCGCAGGACCTTTAGAACTTGATGTTCAAATGTATTCTTATCTACGGGTGCAGGAAGTTTGTTTTTAAGTGAAGGCCTGTTTTTTTTTATCCAATCGCACATGTTTGAGCCAGAGTCTGGCCAAAAGTGAGATGACAATCAAGCACTTCACACTGGTATCATAATGTTATTCTGATTTTAATATTACTGACAACCTACATGTCAGATACCTTGCAAAAGATAAAAGCTACCACAATGTAAAGATGTTTTATGGGTGGTCATTCCTCTTCGTTGTGTTTTTTTTTTTTTTTTTTTTTTCGTTTTTCTATCAATTCATTCTGAGCCGTGCTTCACCAAAAACGATTACAGGTCCATAATGTTCTTCTGTAAGGTCGTGGGTGTGCCAAAATGGCAAAAAAAGGGAGAGAAAGTTGAAGAAATGTCTGTTAATCTAAACAGATATCCTCATTTGATTATTTAACAAAAACATCTCAACTGTGAAGTTCGTTAGTATCAGACAGCCTTGCTTAAAGTCAATAATAATCAAATGACTCAGTAACTCAATAAATCATTGTTTGTTTTTTATTTGACTGAATCACACTAAAGTTACTATGATTTAGCTTTAACTTAAAATTCTGCCTCCTTGATTTGTGATTTGTTGATTTTTGAACCAGCATTACTCCTGATCACTCAAGTTTCATTTAACAGCAAAACATCATTATTATATTATCATTATATATATCATTATATATATATATATATATGTGTGTGTGTGTGTGTGTGTATTTTTATTTTATTATGCACTGATATAACACCTATCGCACGTTTTTCTTGTGTATTCCAAAATGCACACATATCAGTTCTTCAGCAGAAGTTTTGCAAAGACACATTAAAATGCTTCATTGAAATAGGTGCTTTTTTCTGCATAGAACATTATTATAACAGTTGTTATGGTGTGAGGCTAAAAAAAAGAAAACCTCCATGAGATATTTAAGATCTATTTGTTGTACCTCACAATGTGGTTGCCCTTTCGGATGTTAAAATGTTGATGTTAGAACATTTTTGCATTAATTCAATTAAGTTCTCCATCCATCCATCCATTATCTTACACGCTTGTCCCAATTGGGGTCGCGAGGGGTTCAATTAAGTTCTAATGAACTTAATTTAACAGCATTTAACTGAAGTTCAGTACTAAACAGGAACAAGAACATCCCAACAGGATGAAACCCAAAAAGCTAACACGAAAGGATCATTGGACACTAAATGATAAGCGTTAAAAAAAAATCTTTTTACAGCTTATGTGTGTGTGTGTAATTGTATTTGGTACATTATATTCCAGATTATTGTACACATACTATGTTCTGAGGAACCACCATTCATTATGGAAAACCAAAATGGGGGCACAGTAAAACACTGTGCTGTTTTGGGGTTGGAGGTTAGGTTAAGGAAATATAGTAGGTCTGAAGTTTTAAGTAAGTGTTAGGTATGAGGTTGTTATGACAAGAGTTACGTTTAGGTTCAGGGTTGTAAATCAATGCAAAACGAAGTGGAATACACAGTCCTTGTAAAGCTAGAAATACATATTATGTATGTATGTTTTTAGGGTGTTGTTATTGGCCTACAATCTGTTCAACACCGATTCACTACGGACACAACTTGGTGATAAATTTGTGGTCCTACTCTACTTGTTAAGGACCCTCAGGGACTTCAAGACTAAACAGAGACTCTTGCACTACGTCACTCCAGTGTTATCATTTTTGGAAACATAGGGAGGAAAAGAGATTTGAGTCCTGTCCTGAACCTTCTCCAAACTCTGCAGGTTTCCACAATGAAGGGTATATTTTTTATCAAGGTCTGCCAGCTAGACTACATGGACAGTCCTATCATCTGCCAAAATACAAAGAGAGAAAGAGAGGGAAAAAAATAGAAATGCGAAACACAGAGTTTAAGAATATATTCATCTGGTTTTTTAATGTCTTTTACACAGTTCTGACAAATTACTAAGGATGAAACTTATTTGGTAACATCAAACATATCTATATGACATGTATAGTACAAAAACAAAATTCTGATTTTTAAATCTTCACCCTGCTGATCTGGACTTTGCACAGTAAAAGACCAACCCTGACAAAGGAAATGAATGCAGTGATGCATTGTTTGGCAGCATACAGTAATGCCTATAAGCCTGGACAAGTTGTTCTATTGTTATTGATGCTCTTATTTGGGTGGACATAATTTAATTCCATGAAACAATATCACTCATTCATCATGTTGAGGGCTGACATTTCTATCAGGCTTATTGATGCAGAGTCAAGTGAATTTAGTAAAGTGTAAAATCATACACAGATGTAGATAGGTTGCTGTTGACTGAAAATAAAAATAAAAAAATGTCAGAAAAACACAGAGCAGTCTACAATACAAGTTATCCAACATGCTAACAGCCTCACAGCCTACACGTGTAACGTGCAGACATTTGAGGGGGAAAAAATTTTTCAGAGCTTAATCATACTAAGTCACGTTTCAAGCCCTGCTGACTCTCCCTGAACCCCCGGTGAATCAGTGATAAACATTTGGTTTAAATCATGAGCACCAAGCTACTGAGTAGGAAATGTGACAATTTGCTGCAAAGGTTTCAGATTCTGTAAATGAGTAAATCCTAAAGCCCCTTTTTTAAGTTTCAAGCAATGATGAACAGTGCTAAATCGTTTTTCTAAGACTCCGAAATGATACAGGAGGTCTTAGGGCTCATAGGCTATTTGATAAGTTCAAAATGGCCCTTTTTGCCTTTTTGAGTGTAATGTCAATTACAGGCCAGTGTTACAATATATCAATGGCTTATTATGGAAGCTAATGTCATATATTCAATGCTCTATTGATCCTTAGAGATGCCAGTTTGGAGAGGGGGGCATTTTCGTCTGGCCTTGCTCTCTGTGATGACAGAAATTGAGTCAAACTGTCAATTGTGAAAAATGGTTCAAATTTATCTAGAGAAAGACTTGCTAAAAGGATAACTCAGCTTGTTTGTCCGGCTAGTGTAAGGACATTTGTTTCAAATATTTTTTCTAACTCAGTGTGTTTATATCAATTATTTTTTTCTGTGTCCTTCAAATTTGATTTAAATTTAGACGTATAGAGTTAAATAGAATTTCAAGTAAGCACTCTCGGTTTTACAGGATTTTGACAAGATCAATGTTGAAAGAACCAGATTTTCAGAACAATTCTTCCATGAATGGAAACACACTGCAAATACATTAACCTGCAGCAAATTCAAAAAGTACAAAGGAAGCACAAATATGATACTTGCAAACAGAAGGAAACATATAATATAAGTTAAGGTTCCAAAACACAGGGGTAGACTGTTTTATTTTGCAGCAGTGCACTGTTGCCAACTGCTTTCAAAGCCGCTTAACTTTAAAATTATAAGACTGTTGCCCCTTGATTAGTCAAGCATTGTCAAATACAAATTAATTATTCTTACTTAAATATAAATATTCTATTTTAAATTCTCCTTTGAAACTCTTAAGTATTCACAAACCTTTAAAGGAGATGCAATTCTTCTATTAAGACACACACACACACGTAAATGGATTTGTTTTTAGAACAGTTTTCTGTGTTTTAAATTAGTTTGTGTTATTGTGTGGGAATGCTTGTTGATGAGATCGATTAAAGAATAATTTCTGTAAGCAGCTGAAAGAAACAACATTCTATTTATTCTATTCTATTCTATTCTTAAACTCAGATTTACAATAAACCAGCTAAATTATAAAATATAATAATGTAATTTTTGCTCCATGTCATAATCCCTATATTCTTTTTGTTTAATTAAACATTTTGGAAAGGTGAATTTTGCTTCTTCCATCTTAATTACTGCCACACCTGTGGATTTAGGAAAACATTTAAGTAGAACATTTCTGACGGAGAAATGTAGGAAAAAAAGATTTTGAAAAGGAAGCCGTTATACTCCATACTTAAAGGAGAACACCGTTTTTTTTACATTGGCTACATGATTTTACGTTATTACATCATGTTCTACTCACCCATATTACTGTAGTTTTGCGTCATTTTGAGCTGTTCTGAAGATATTCGACCTTGTTATCCAAGTAACGTCTTCCTATGGGCAACGAGTTCAAGGCACAAGCTAAACTGTACGCCAGCATTCATAAAATGTAGGCAAATCACTGTCCCCCAGACATCCGCGGTTATACTTTTTTATATTTATGTTTTTTGAATACAAAGCAGAATGTGTATGACGTCATCCGCGTGCCGGACTGGAGTTGTGACAGGCAACCCGGGCCACAGGTGGCTCCGCTCTACCCCTTCTATTCATTCGGCTAGCTAATCTGAATCATTCAATTACATTTCCAGAGCAAGATCATCTGTGGTAGAAGCACTAGACATCTTCCAGGCATGTGAGTAAAACTAGCAGCAGTTCATCGTACAGGAAGAATGAACTGTAGCCAGTGTGCGGATGACGTCAGACACACTGTGCTTTGTTTTAAAAAATTATAAATATAAATAATATAACCGTGGATGTCTGGGGGACAGTGATTAGCCTACATTTTATGAATGCTGGCGTACCATAAATAATATATCATGAACAGTTTAGTTTGTGCCTTCAAGTCGTTGCCCATAGGAAGAAGTTACTTGGATATACTGTATATACTGGATATACTGTAACGGAATATCTTCAGAACGGCTCCAAATGACACAAAACTCATATGGGTGACTAGAACATAATGTAATAACGTAAAATCAAGGGGCCAATGTAAAAAAAACGGTGTTGCCCTTTAATAAGGACATGTGACTCGTAAGTAACCACACAAAGGATTCATTACGCACAAATAGATAAAATATACTATTTTTGAACAATAGTGACCTGCCTTTCAATGTTGTTCCAGCTGTATACTGATGACCTATCAAGGCATTTCAAAACATGAATAACAATAGCTGCCTCAACTAGGGTCAATGTCCTTCATTCAAGATAATTTAATTAATTTATTTGTATATTTATCAATTTATTTATCTATTTGATTTATTTATTTTGCCGACAGGCAAGGTTAGAGAGTAAGAATCTGAAAAAATTCTGCTCCGGTGCGAACTGACAGAAGTGACAAAGGTGTCCTTGGAAAAAAACTGAGCAAAAATCCAGTTACCTTCAAAATTAAGCTTGTTTTGTATTTGCCATGATCTGGATGACTGTGAATATAAATGGGAAAATCTGAAAGAATCCCTTTCATTTCAGAAAAGGATAATCATCATGGTCAAGCATAATCAAGCATAGATCCCTAAATCATCATTTAGGGATCTATGCTTTACTGGTTTAGGACCTGGGTAACTTATCAATATGTATGAAAAAAAAAGGAATTCAGCTCTCAGAACCAGAATTTCTAAAATTCTATTTTTTTTTTTTTACTTTAAAATCAAGCACAATTAAATACAACTTGAATTTTAATTAGGTGCTATGGCTTGGTATAACATGATTTAAGTCAAGTTTAAGGAACAAAGTTATATTGGTGAGCCCCTCATTCTTACGGTGTCTGAATGGTGAAAGTGCCCAGGAAATGCTGTGCAATAATGCACAGATGTAAAAGGTAATGTAATGTATAAAAACAGGAATTTATCTCGAGAATTTCTAAAAAATTATTTTTTTTTTTACCTTAAGATTAAGTGTGATTAAAGACTAATTTCTAGTAACTACAAATAATGCTAATAATACACTTGCGACAAGGATTTGAAAAGACACACTTTTCCTTATAGGCCATGTCCTTTGAACACATTTTTAATTATAAGGTTAAATCTATGTTTGAAACTGCTTTTTTTTTTTTTTTGCTGTGCTGTGATTTTCTTTCTTTCTTTCTTTCTTTCTTTCTTTCTTTCTTTCTTTCTTTCTTTCTTTCTTTCTTTCTTTCTTTCTTTCTTTCTTTCTTTCTTTCTTTCTTTCTTTCTTTCTTTCTTTCTTTCTTTCTTTCTTTTCAACCCATACTTTAACTTCCAGAACTAAACTTTTTTGGAGCAATGCTCCCAAACTATTGCATATTTGATAATTTCTTGTAAAATTATTGACTTACATTACAGCATTCAAATCTATTTAGGTACTGTATTGTCGTTGGAAATTTTAAAGATGACTAGTTTGACCCCTGATCAAGACCTAAACAAAACAGCAACAAAACTCCAAGCCACCTCCTTAAAATCCGTATTTGCAAAAGGGCGAAATCATATGCCCCATCTTCAGCACCATGGAAAGCACCTACGTTCTCCAGAAACACGCTGTTTAATGTACAGTAAAGGTTTAACACAGTTGAAAACAGTCAATATAACTTGATATCAAACGCCATATTTGTGCTCGTATTGAATTTCATAAACTCAGCAATTTATGCTACTTTATTGAAATCATCTACTGCATAAACAGGTGTTGTAATTCCTCGTTACAAATCAAAATCTAAGTCCTTAGGAACTTGTTCGAAACTACAATGACATCGGATTCCCCTCCGTGTCCCGCGCGGTCCAGTTGACATTCCAGTCGGGGTCAGCTGAGAGCAGCATTGGACACAGGAAGTTACACCTGCCCGGTTCAGGAAGCTGAGCTGGAGCAGATAAAAGCTGAGATAGTGATTGAAAGTGATGGTAAAAGGATTTAGCCTTGGCATTAACAGAGAGAGAGAGACAGAGTGAGGAAGAGGGAGGGAGAGAGATAGCAAACAGAGAGAGGGAGGGAGGAAGAAGAGGAGGGAGGGTGATATTTTCCATAAAGCCTTTCCCCCCCTCCCTCTCTTTCTGCCCTTGAGCATCCCGGGTAAACCCGAGGCTTGTAAAGTGGGAAGAGGAGGAGGAGGGGAGGAGGAGAGGGGGGCTGATCGGGGCGGGCTCAAGCCTTTCTTCAAACTCAATATTTTATACTTTTGATACACCCTGACGGTGGAATTCATTCCTCTTTTCCCGGCCGATCCCAGATCTAGGACACCGCTGAGCTATCAGAGCACAACCATCTACGGTGTGATTAAAAAAAAAAAAGTATCCGGCGGACTGCAAATAAACCAACAAACAGCGCGCAGGTCAGATTGATGTCGGGAGTCCAGTGAGGACGGTGGCGGGGAAGGAGTACAGTGGATGGTCGGAGAGGATTTATAGTACTGACCGGCCGCACAGAGACCCGTGAAAGAAGTAAGTGTTTTATCTGATCAAGCAAATTTGCAACACCTTTGCGTCCATTTCGCTCCACATATCTGACTGATCCACATGAAACGCACCGCTCGGGATAGCCGGAGTGGGCAGACGGGTCTAACGTCTTGATTTTTTTCAACTGAGGCAAAACAGCTGAATAAATAAAATAATAATGTTTGTGCAGCGAGTAGCCTACTGTAAGCGATGCTGCACGGTTGGGTGCAGAAGCGTCAAAGCGGACACACCCCTGATCTGGTCCGGTAAAGTGTTTCAGCTTCTAAGTGAACAAGTCTGAAAGGTTCGGGGCAGGCTGCACGGACCGGACTTTTATTACTGACAGGATGAAGGTTAGTTTAAAGTTTTTATATTAACGATGGGGAGGGGGAAAAACTTTATCTCGTCATGAAAGCAGTAGATTTGAAAGTAAATATATAGTTGGATTAAGTGATTAATTAGGCTATAAAACTTTTATGCTTCCCTTTTCCCCCCTGGTTGCGGTAAGAACATTGATCGGGTCGGTGAAGTTAGTAAACACTCACTTGGCTCATAGAAAGCTGCAAAAATATTATTTTTAAATACGGTTCTGCAGAACCTGAAAGCCTATATTGTTTGACTGATATTTTTTTACAGCGTAATCTGTCATGCAACATCTGTATCCCACTCTGCAGAACAGCAGGAATCACAGGCACCGGGCAGGAGCACGTGTTTTTACGCACAAGATTAAAGCATGCAGACAAGCGCTTTTAGTTGGTTTTAAATGTTTCAGAAGAAATACTGGTGTTGCAACTCCTGCATTTCCTCCATGAAAAGTTTTAGACCTTAAAATGAGAAACTTACAGGTATAATAATCGTTTATTAACTTTTCTTTCTTCCGTCCTCAGAGTGCTTTTGATCTATAACGGGAGCCAAAGCGATCTGAACCCTTCAATGGATCTACCCGACGACGCAGTGGATCCTTTTTCATCTTTCCCAACCGGAACCTCTGTTGAGCTACAGGACCCGGCGCTCTGAAACATGGATCCCCGCGAGCATCTCCCACCCAACTCAATGCAACATTATAGTAAAAGTAAACGCCTAGATTCGTCTATGTAACAGTATCCGCCCATCTTTTCCTTTGGAAATCACCCGTCCCAGGCAAAAAACTGTGTTCCCCTGGGGGACGTCAGTATCTGTCAGTATCTGTCAGGTGACACTCAGTGAAAGCTCCAGATTCAGTTGTCTCCGTTCACCCAAGGGATTTCATTAAAAAGCTACGAGGCAAGTCTTTTTTCTAAAGTCGCATGGTCATGATGCTCACTTTCTCTTTGTGATCACCGCTCCATGCGCTTTACCCCTTATCTGAGCTCTCTGGCCCCCACACCCTGTGTCGGACCCTGTTCCATACACCCCTCCCCAGACCTGCCATGCTCCTCCGGGCTACGTTGTTGCTGTTGCTGCTGCTGCAATGTTTGGCCTCCGCCCTTGGCCAGTACAACATGTGCAAGTCCCTGGTGAGCACGGACGAAGGCTCGGTGTGGGAGCATTACGCATGCCAGCCCAGTCCCGCGTCCATGAAAGACTACATGCGCATCAAGGTGGATCCGCCCGGAATCACATGTGGAAATCCTCCCGAGAGGTTCTGCACTCTGGTAAGTTCATCCTGGGGACCGATGATACATGTTTTGTTATTTTTTTGTATAATTTTTACTATCGTTCTCCAATATATTTATATAATAAATGAAGAATTGTGCTCTTAAAAATGCAACACTTTGTCAGAGAGTTTGTGGTGTTTTAGAACTAGACATATCAGATCCAGACTGCTAAAAATGAAAAGCAGAAATTTGAAGCAAAATTGATAATAGTTTACATCCATAAATATTGATGTTTGCATTTATATGATTATGATACGAATATAACATCTTTTGGAGCTTTAAAGTCTTTTTATGTCATGCAGACTTCAGGACCTTCCACTCCCAAGGACACTAAAGGATAAGCTTTGAAAAAAAAACACTTTTAAATGTCCAAAAGTCTGCAGGCCGGTCCAGGCTACTAATGAAATTCTAATAGTCTGAAATAAGGGTAATCAAATCTCCATCATAATGCTGCAATTAGGCTTTTATTCATTTTCCATGACGGAATGAAAAGTTTTCCATCTGAGCTTTGACTCAGGGCTTGACTCACTATGGGTGTGAGACAAGATTTTTTTCTTGACGATCGACCCACTGTCACTGAATGTCCACTCATTGGTCATAACTGCTGCTGAAGGCGCCAGACTTGTGTCCACAGATATGACTCAAAGTCCCCCTGTGCTAGAATTGTAGGCCTGTCAGTTTCCTTTTATATAACCATGTAATTCTATTAATTATTTGTTTGCTTTCCAAATTAGGGATTTCCTTCTTGTTGCAGAAACAAGTAAAAAACATCTTCTGGGATAGACCAGATATTATCATGTGAAGTTATCCCTTTAAACAGGAAACGATGATGCACACCTTGGGATCTTAATGGTTAATAACTTGTTTTAGCAGAGGAAACCAGCGTTGACTTGAGTGAAACCTCTTGGCTTAAGAGATTAGATGGACCAGAGTGAGGCAAGAGGTGAAGGGATGCCTGCTGCCATAACATATTGACGTCTGCCCCCTAATGGCTCAGGCCTGGAAACTTCTATAACTATGTTTCTGAGTGAGCAATGATGAAATATTGATGTACTCCTTAATGGGCTTTCTTACAAGGGGTTGGCTGGCGACGCTTCATCTCAAGGATCCTGAGTATGCTGCACAGCTGATGAGACAGAAAGAAATAAGGGTGATGTAGGGCGGGACAGGAAGGAGTCTAACCTTAGTCAGCACTTTCCCATCGGACGGGAGCTTTACAGTGGAAAGTTCTGGTTCCTGTCAGGCAGTTTGCGGTTGTGGAGATTTAAACAGCTCTCAGAGTGCACTGATCAGGAGCTTAGATCGTTATGTTTACAGGAAAAATTACTCTTCTAAGATGTGCTGTTTTTCTGGAAAAAAAAAAGTTTATTTAACATCTGAGGGTTCCTTTAACCCATTGCCTACCTGCAATGTACTGCCATTTAGCTGGTTGAAAGCAGATTTCTACATTCATTTGGCCAAAAATAAAAAATATTGACAGTGAGAAATATTTAGCATAAAATATTACCGTGGTGTACATTATGCCTTAATAACTGTAACTAAAAGGATAGCCCTAATTTAGTAAACTGCCAAGCAGTGTGCATTTTCAGGTGCCATAGGGGCAGCACTATAACTTTTGAGTACACTTTTTGTGGCATCCCATTAAAGAAAGTTCAAAATGTCAGAATGGCATGGCAAAAGATGTCTTGACTGTAATTTTGGAAGCATAACTTTTTAAAAACTTCATTCCTTTCTGTTAAACCTACAAGAAAGATGCATTTGGAAAGATTTCCATGCCAGTAGTGTGTATGCTCCTGTATAAAAAGCAGAAAGGTAAAAAGGTAGGGTTATCTGTGTAATTAGACAGGATTTTTCTTTTGAATCTTTATTTTGTAGTCTATAATTTAGGATATCCACATATATATATTTTATATATTTCTATAAATATTGCTGATTTTCTGTTTTAAAAACAATGAAAGAAATAAGGCTTGCTTTTTAAAAGCAATTTAAGAACACAATAAATCTGATATATTCAGTGCAATTGACAATGTAGTTTAGATATGCACATAATGTTTTTTTCCAGGAAAGTGGCACTTTAAACTATTCCTAGTTTCAGCAGTAACATACAAAGTCAGGGTTTTATCTAATTGGCTTACTTCCTCATTCAGCAATCCCACAAATAAATTTTTTTTTAAAATCATAACCCTTGGGAATAGAATAAAATCCCAAAAGTCTGCATATCCTGATTTTCTGAGTTGTTGGCCTATAAAAAGACGGAGATTGACTGCGGGAGATGCAAAGTAGCTTTTCCCTCCATCTCTCACCCTACAGTATGAGTGTTACTACACACTGGGAGAATTCACTTTTGAAGCATAGTGGCTTCCAATACTTCCATTGCTTTCTACAGTACATTTTGCGCCCTCCTCTTTAGGGATCTATTTTTTCTACTCCATTCATCTCACTCGTTTCTTGGGAATGCAGCTTCGTGTCGGCACAGCCAACGAGGCCAGCATCGTGTCGGCTTCTTTCAATGTGACACGCTTCCAGCACTTTGAAAAAGATGCTACTGTCACCAGTGCTGCGTGAGGAGCTTCAGTAGTTTTTTTTGTAGTTTTGTAGTATAATATCTGCTATAGGGCTTGAAAGAGGTGATGGAGTGAAGATTTTCGAGGCAGAATCCTGCAGATAGGCAGCTAATGATGAGAAAGAGGTGAGCCAGATCAAAGTGAAGCACAAAGATGAAACCTTACTACTGTCCCGCAGAGGCACTCACTGTGCCTGTCTTAAAAAATGCTGCATTTAGATGGGGTTGGCTGTTGTTGCTGTGCTTTTTGGTTTTGAAACCAAACCTTCCATCAACCATCTCCCTTGGGTGGAGAACAGAGAGCAGTCGAATGCTAATGGGAATATGCATGTGTGTTGGAATGTGGCTTTAACAGGGACCAGTCAGAATTTGTGTAACACTTGGGCAAGTTGGATGTGGTTGTGCATTAGTATGCTTAAGGAAAACAAACACACACATACACACAACTTGCTGTTCTACAACAGATTTGCCCATTTTAGAAGCTAGAAATCATCCAGCTCTAAAAATAGACATGAGAGGAGAGAGGAGCCGCGCAGCAGCGGAAGGGGAGCATGCAGGAAGGGGAGAAAGATGGCAGCTGGTAGTGTGGATCAGTGCATCTCAGACTGGGCCTATGGCCATATTTCAGACTCACTGCCTGGTGAAGCCTTGCCAGACCCGGATGGCCTGCCCTGGCCAGCAGTGGTCCCATCAAGGCCACAGGAAGGGGGTGGGTGTGGCGGGGGATCATCTAAATCCAGCAGTGGGCCAAATCTAGATGCACCTACTTGGTGTAAATGATTGCCCAGGTGGCCAGTGCTCTGTTAAGCCTTAGCTGGGGGTGAATTTCAGCGCAGCATGAGCGGGTTTCACGCTGCAAGGCGTACAGTAATTGGCGAACAGATAGTTGCGGAGAGTAGGCAGGGAGAGTAAATGTACAAACAACGGACGTGGGGGAGGGTGCAGTGATGTAATGGTGTGGCTCGCTTTCCCATTAGGACACAGTTGAAAGTGATCTGAGAGTGTTTAGATGTGTTGGCAGAACGGGAGGATAGTTTTAAGTGAGATTTATCCTTCACTGAGGTGATTCTTAGAGGGATTGGCCGCAGGCGCTTAAACAGCCTGAGGTGGACTTAGCAAACCATCTTATCAACCAATCAGGATCTCTCGAAAGATAGCTGTTTGAGGAGGAGAAAACGTGCAGAAAGGCTGCGGGAGTTTGCGTATGATTACAACTGCAACTATTAAGATGGATGACAAGTTAAAAGATGTTTTGAAGTTTATTTTGACCACTCAGTCCTTTTTTTTCTGCTCACACATATAGATGTACATAGTTAGGATATAAATATAACATTGCTTCTTTAAACTTTTTTCTTTAATGGAAGTGATCAAAAGCTTTTGAAAAGTCTTATTTGTTGTTCTGATTCATATACAGTATGACTCATTTTAAAAGATTCCACATGAGCAGTCCGCTGAAACATTAACAAAGAAATAATGTACTTGTATTAATCTTTTTAAAAGCATTTAAAGAATTTCACTAAATTCCAGAATGACCCCTGTTATGCAAAACAAACAATTGCATATTTGATTTAGTTCAGGTTACTTTAGATATGATCCCAGACAAACATGTTTAATCATAAACTTGAAAATGAACACTGTAAAAAAAAACGGCCTCATTTTACGGTAAAAAACTGGCAGCTGAGTTGCCAGAAGTTTACCGTCTTTATACGGTAAAATTCTGGCAACCAAAACTGCCAGTTTTTTACCGTATTTCTAAAATACGGTAAAATTCTGGCAACCAAAGCTGCCAGTTTTTTACCGTATTTCTAAAATACGGTAAAATTCTGGCAACCACAGCTGCCAGTTTTTTACCGTATTTGCTAAATGCAGGATTTCACCGTATTTTTAAAATACGGTAAAATTCTGGCAACCACAGCTGCCAGTTTTTTACCGTATTTGCTAAATGCAGGATTTTACCGTATTTTTAATATACGGTAAAATTCTGGCAACCACAGCTGCCAGTTTTTTACCGTATTTGCTAAATGCAGGATTTTACCGTATTTTTAAAATACGGTAAAATTCTGGCAACCACAGCTGCCAGTTTTTTACCGTATTTGCTAAATGCAGGATTTTACCGTATTTTTAATATACGGTAAAATTCTGGCAACCACAGCTGCCAGTTTTTTACCGTATTTGCTAAATGCAGGATTTTACCGTATTTTTAATATACGGTAAAATTCTGGCAACCACAGCTGCCAGTTTTTTTACCGTATTTGCTAAATGCAGGATTTTACCGTATTTTTAAAATACGGTAAAATTCTGGCAACCACAGCTGCCAGTTTTTTACCGTATTTGCTAAATGCAGGATTTTACCGTATTTTTAAAATACGGTAAAATTCTGGCAACCACAGCTGCCAGTTTTTTACCGTATTTGCTAAATGCAGGATTTTACCGTATTTTTAATATACGGTAAAATTCTGGCAACCACAGCTGCCAGTTTTTTACCGTATTTGCTAAATGCAGGATTTTACCGTATTTTTAATATACGGTAAAATTCTGGCAACCACAGCTGCCAGTTTATTACCGTATTTTGTAAATGCAGGATTCTACCGTATTTTTAAAATACGGTAAAATACCGTACTTCCTAAAATATAAAAAAAAAAATAAAATGTGGTTTTGCCGTAGTAAATACGGTCATGCTGACTGAGGCATAATATCTCCATGAGTGAAAAACACATCCAGACTGGATGATATATTGACATTTTATTGTAAACCCTCCCCCCCCAAAAAAACATATGGTAAATTACTGGTCTCTGTTCCTACCAGAATTTTACCATACAAATTATAGTACAACACACAAGGAAGTGTAACTTGTCAAGCATTTCTATACAGAAAGTTATAAAGAAAATAATTTCTAATTAAACAAAAATACAGATTACGAGTAATCCACTTAAAGAAACAATTTCTATTTAAAAAGTCAAGTTAAAAAAAGAACTGATTCTATTTTCTGTCCAGTTTCCTCACGGTATTACTGAGATCTGGAAAACAGAAACAAAACAAACAGTATGTGTCCACATAAGAGATAACATATTGTAGAAGACAAAATGGTGATAAAAGGATTCTTGTTCTGGGTTGAGAGTCACAAGTCGCTGAGATCAGACGTTGCTCAGGATGGTTGTAGTCTTCCCAGTCACAGGTTGAAATTGAGACTCGCATGTTGTCAATCGGGTGTTTCCTCTCTGCTGGAAAACAAAAAGAAAAAGTTAGAAAGATGCACTACATGAACATCTTATTCGCTTAAATGTTTGTTTCACCTTTGTTGACTTGCATATGGACACAGGTACTTCAACCAGGTGGTGCGATCATTTCTGACTGAAAATTCAGTAGTTAAACCTTTGTTTGTTGTCAACAGGTGTGATCCTCTGGTCTGCAACCAGACAAAATACACAAACAAAAAACAAATAAAAACAAATATAACTGTTTTAGGCAATTTATGAAATAGATACTCACCATTTATCTGAGTCTCATGAAGGCCAATAGGTTGTCTTCAACCATTTATGTAAGTTACATTTCCTGCAAGCTAGCAGAAACAAAGCTGTAAATGTGAACACTTTTCATACAGGCAAACAAATTGATACAGCTGAGACAATTTATGCTAGGTTAGTTTTTCTCAGTCACTTTTGGTGCATTTCTCAAGTCATTGTTGGCATTTACAAAACAGTAAGCGCATTTCTCAAAACAATTTGTAGAAACAGGAAAAATAGCATTTGTTTGCTTTCAAAATCCTTAGTTCAGCTCTTAAAATTCTGTCTGTTAACATATCAGTGACTCAAAATAATAAGTTATAGTCTCTCTATGTACAGATAAGACAGTCAAATTGATTAGTCATGAGAAGAGACTACAAAAGGATCATTTACGCCAGTGTTTCTCAACCCTGCTCCTCACCACCCCCTGCTCTGCATGTTTTAGATGTGCCTCTACTCCAGAACAGCTGATTCAAATGATTGGATGACAATCAAGTACTGCAGAAGCTTGTTAATCATCCAGAGATACAATTCAGGTGTGTGGCAGAAGGGAAATACCTAAGCCTGCAGGACAGGGTGACGCTGAAGACCAGGATTGAGAAACACTGATTTACGCTTTTGCTATAATTTATTCATGGACCATGCCTTGGTGATTCAGAAAGAAAAAGACAGAAATGCAGAGAACAAAAAAAGTAGAAAAGGAGCCACAGGACAATCTCCTCAAGGAAAACTGTACAGTGCTGTAGAAATTACATTACATTTTAATTTCCATAGTCACTTTGTTCCTTAACTCCACTGAGGATCTTTTTTCCTCAGTGGGGTTAAGGAATGAACAGTAGGGTGGGAGGACCTTCATCAGCGTCATGTTGTGGGTCTCAGCCATGTCCTGATGTTGGACTGATGGAAACTGGCAGATGTCCTCAGCCTCTTCTGACTCTTCTTCTGCTTTCCTCCCAACTATTTCCTCCTCAGCCTCACTCCTCTTCTTCTCTCTGGCTGTTCACTCTGTCCAGATACTTGTTCATCAGTTCTCAGACATGTAACATTGTGTTGTGTTCTGACTATATAGAGCATAATGTTGCCAACTGATGGTTCACAAGATGCACCTCCAATCTGTTTCAGAAAACTGGTTGATCGTTGGTTGAGCTAATGGTTCATACACTGACCTGTTAGAGAAAGTCAGGACTCACTTGGGAGCAATTTACCAATTCAGGACAGATTTAGAAAATAATAGAATATAAATTAATTAATATATGATTCACATTATGACAACTTTAAGACTTATGCATGTTAAGACTTACACAATGAACTGATGCTATTTTGGAAGTTGAGAATTCAACACAGACACGTTGTTGTCCTGTTGTCCTCATTTTCTGTATACACCCTTTATCCTCCGGGTCAAAATGACCCGTCTTCACTAAACCCCCAATATAAGCAGCTTAATTGAATTTTAAACACCAAATTCTATCTTGTATATTGTCACTCACCACAAAATGTGTGAATACTTGAGTTTTCCCTCTCCACTTGAATTTCTATAGCTTAAGAAAAAAAATGTGCAAAATGAGTTTCGAATGCATTTTTATTCATCACAGTGACTAATTTTCTTTTACTTTTCTCCAGTGAACAAGAGGATGTACAATACAAAAATATGAAAAATAACATAACCCATTCATCTAATTGGCACATGTAGGGCAGTATGCAAGTGCACAGTCTTTGCAGATATATTTCTTACACCTGCAGCACACAGTATGTGTTTTACAGTCTGAGGGCAGAACTGACATCTCTTCCTCTTACTTGGCTTAGCTGGGGAAGTGGCTGTGGTAGATGGATCCTCAGGTTGATCAGGAGCTGCTGCACTCTGAATAGCTTTCACAACTGCTGCTGAGGCTTCTGTGCGGGGGACATGCTTCCTTCTTTCAATGAGTGGAGTTACAAGTGCCTTTCCTAGCTGCTCCAGGAACACCCTCCTCTTGTTGTGCTTATGAGACATCCAGGTTGGGTTGATCTCTATCCAAATCACAAAGGCATTGTAGGAGGACACATCAATGATGTTGTGGAAGATGACCAGGGGCCAGCGGGCAGTCATTCTTCTGCAGCTATATGCTCCAATCACCTTATCTAGGTTGTCCACACCTCCTTTGTTTCGGTTGAATTCCAGGATAATGATTGGCTTCCTGTCCTCACGGTCACTAGTGTCGCCGTCTTTGTGCAGTGTGCTCAGAAGAACTACATTCTTGTTTTTCTTTGGGAGGTAGGAAACTAGAGTGGTGGTGGGTGTGAAGGCAAACTTTGAGGAGAAGACCTCTCTCTCCTTTGACCCAAGCAGTGCAGGTGGGAGCTCAGGCTTGTTCTTTCGAACTGTACCAACCATGGTGATCTTCCTCTTCAGGAGCTGCTGTCCGAGTTCATAAGAGTTGAAGAAATTGTCACATGTCACATTGTGACCCCTCAGTCCCTCTGTCACATCAAGCACAACTCGCAACCCCTGGTTCTTCTCTGGGCATCCACTGGTTGACTTCCCAGTATAGACTTGCATTTTCCAAGCATAGCTTGATTCGGAAGCCACCCATGACTTGATCCCATATTTTGCTGGCTTGCTGGGCATATACTGCTGGAAAGGACAACAACCTTTGGACAAAAGACATTAGCATCAGTGATTAGTATCAGTGTCACAGAAAACAGTCAAAGAAATCAATAGTGAAAATCACTTTTATTACAAATATGAAAACAGATTACCTCTAAATGGAACCAGTTGCTCATCCACTGTTACATCAGGCTCTGGATTGTAGAGGTAGGGTAACCGCTCCACCCACTTGTCCCATACCTGTCTTATGGCTGCAAGTTTGTCTGTCATACATCTTGCTGGTCTTGATTCACGGTCATCAAATCGCACCAGTCTTGAGTAGGTGTGAAAGAGTTTGAGTGGCATTGTGGCTCGGAAAATTGGCCTTCCACTCTCTGCTTACTTCTGCTACTGATTGATCTGAGACACAACTAAAACTTTGTAACATTTTATGGTTTGTAAATAACTCTGTGACCTTGATTTCAACTCCATTTGCCTCACGGGTCATTTTGACCTGAAGACCATCTTTGTACCTTTTTTTGTACAGCTTACATGGAAATGAGACTAAAAGCAACACTGAACTTTTTCTATTGTCTGGGCCAATCTAGGAAAAGTCTTAAAATCTCAAGTTAAAAAAATTACATTTAGGGGATTTTGGGGGGGGGGGGGGTTAACACAGTGGCGGGTCATTTTGACCCGAGGACAACAGGAGGGTTAACATATTTTGATCAAGACGATAAAAGCAAATTACAATTATAAAAGCATAGAAGTGTACATAACCAGCTACATGATGTACAAAAGCAAAACTTGCAAAACTAATTTTTTGATGTGCAGAAGTGACACAGTAATTTGAAGATTGAACAGGTAGTTTTAGGAATTTCAATTCTGTTCTGAGAGATGCACCCAAACTGAGAAAAGCTGTAAAATATTAATATTTAAATTCCCTTTTTTTAAAATCCTTCAACTGTCATGGACCCAGTGACTTTAGTGCAAGTATTTTGGGGGTGAGAGTCAAGACGTCAAAGGAAAATATTAAATAATATCTCTGATGCCAAGCTTTATACTTCTAAGTATTACCAAAGTATTGAAACAAAAGCTAACATGTTCTTCAGAGATTTAACTTGCATGCATGAACATTTCACACTCAAAGTAATTCAAATTAATTATTGAACCAAACTTGGAAAAAGTTGCTTCTGCCATTAACAATAACTTTAAGCACATGTAGTCTAAAGTAGACCAGAAATACAATCTATGCAGCCGTTCCTACAGAAACATTAATGGAAGTGTTGCATCTGTGAAGATTAAATGTTCCGTATAGTAAAAATATATAGCTGCAGTGCATATACATAAACAGCATGGCTCAGAAACTACACATTTCTTTGTCAGTTGGTTAAAACCGTGAAAGGGACTCACCTGTGATGTGTTGCCCTTCTCCTCCTGAACGTGCAAAAATAGCAGAAATTTGATTTCAAAGACAGTAGCAGCATCTTGACAAGGACCAGGCCTACTGGGCTCTCAGCACCCTAGTTAGCAACCTTAGTTAGCACAGTGACTTTACTGTGTTGAGTTCAGGACACCACTACAGGAACAGAGTTAAAAGAATCTTGCTGCTGATGCTGAAGGATCAAGCAGCAATGCAAACTAGATAATTATTTGTTTACATGACAAATAACAGTCTCCATTTACTGTAAACCCTGCTATTTATCACAATAACAAAATGAAAAACTCTCTAGACAAGGGGTCCCCAAACTACAGCCTGTGTCATTTGGTCTGGCAATGCTGGATCCGGCCTGCCTCCTCATACCAGAGAGCATTCAGTGTATTTTTTTCATATATTGTATTTTCTGGTTTGTGGATTTTTCTTCAACCACCAGGGGGCTCTTGAGCAGATGTTAAACTAACTTTCCCTCAAATATATACTAGTCAGTCCCAGTCACCGTTTCACTCACGGTTTTTTCCATTTCCATTCTGGGTAAAAATCTATCTAAAAGCGACCGCGAATGTGTCGTAGTCAGCAATACCCCCCCCCCCCCCCCGTCGACAGTTTCAAAGACAGAACAGCACCCCCCCCCCCCGCCGACAATAACTTTCTAAGGTATCTTTCTCCAAAAACTAAGACCGGCCCCCAAGCAGAGAAAGGAACAGCTATGTGGCCCTCGCAGGAAAAAGTTTGGGGACCCCTGCTCTAGACTATTCTCTACTAATAGCACAATATTTAAAACCAAGTGTGGGATTTGTGAAACTTCAATGATGGGTGACTTTACAACTTGTATGATTTTGGATAACACTAGAATTGTTCTTTATTGAAGTTTCACAAATCAGATAAAGGTTTTACAAACCCCACACTTGGTTTTAAATATTCTGATATGAGTTGAGAATAATCTAGTCCAGATTTGAAGAGTCTAGGTGTTGTAGTTTTTTAGCTAGAGTAAATTAAAGATGCTGATTGTAGTGAAAAATTAGGTGGAATTGCCCTTTAGCCATTTCCCAAATTGGAAGCAGCAATTGGAAACCAACTTCAGCTTCATTCAAGCAAGAGGGGCTAACATACAGTTCTCTTAATGTTAATGATCAAATACTCTCATAAGTGATGGTGGCGTTGGCTGTAGGAGTTTGCTTTGCAATCGGTGGATCGCCAGATCGATGCCTGGTCTACTGCTGAGATTTCAGTTTGGTGTATTAAAGGCATTATTAAAAAAGAAACCAGAATATCACACCAGCATTCTGTTCTTTGTAAAAAATTATTTTGCAGTCTTGTTTACGCTTTTACATTGTAGATCTAAACATCAGCAAAATTTGTAATTTTGGCTGATTGCTACTGTTAAGTTTAGGGTAATTAACTGCTGGCAATATTACAATTTTTTAAGAACTTTACAATTACTTATATTTTTACACTATATTTCTGTATTTTCTACATTTGTGACTGTCACAATTATTTAGGATATATATTTATTCAGTTATGATAATGCCATGTATTTTCTACGGCAGTATAATGCTGTGAATATTCTGGTCAGTAACTGCTGGCATTTTACAATTTTTTACCGTAAATTTACTGACTTTCTTTGCAGTTTCGACTTACGGTAGTTCCATGTAATTTCTACGGTAATGCAATGTTTTTGGATACGACGGTCAAAAACTGTTGGTCTTTTACCATTTCTTACCGTAAATTTACTGACTTTCTTTGCAGTTTCGACTTACGGTAGTTCCATGTAATTTCTACGGTAATGCAATGTTTTTGGATACGACGGTCAAAAACTGTTGGTCTTTTACCATTTCTTACCGTAAATTTACTGACTTTCTTTGCAGTTTCGACTTACGGTAGTTCCATGTAATTTCTACGGTAATGCAATGTTTTTGGATACGACGGTCAAAAACTGTTGGTCTTTTACCACTTCTTACCGTAAATTTACTGACTTTCTTTGCAGTTTCGACTTACGGTAGTTCCATGTAATTCTACGGTAATGCAACGTTTTTGGGTACGACGGTCAAAAACTGTTGGTCTTTTACCATTTCTTACCGTAAATTTACTGACTTTCTTTGCAGTTTCGACTTACGGTAGTTCCATGTAATTTCTAGGGTAATGCAATGTTTTTGGATACGACGGTCAAAAACTGTTGGTTTTTTACCTTTTTTTACCGTAAATTTACTGACTTTTTTTACAGTGAAGTGTGCAACAGCAAATTAGGGATGTGAGGAGATTTTAACATTTTTCTGAAGACTCTGTAAAGTTTAAATATATTTAAATGATAAAGATGAATGTATTTATTTTGAAATGTCTGATGAGGGTGTTTAAATAATTCTCAAACTACCTTATCAAAGAAATAAACATTAGCTGAACTTCTTCTTGAACTTCTTTTTCCAATTTGTACAATATGGGTTGTGTATAATTATGGATTTAATTTACCTGTTGACCATTTATGTCATTTTGTTTTAAGTGAGGAAAATAAAATCATTTAGAAACTTACATGATAAATACAAACTAGATCGAAACTTACTATTCACCCTACTTATATGTAGATGCCCTTGTGCACTTCTTCTTTTCTAAACTTTCTAATATAATTTTCTTACTCATGGAATACCTGCTGGCCACTTTTCTTGGCTTCAGCACGAGGTTAAATGTCTTTCAGCACGTCAGCCTTAAATGAACACCCATCTAATTTCTGCTAATGATGCTGCTGTGGGACAGTTTTCTAAAGAGGTGAACTAATATTAGGGTTATGTCCTCTTTTGTTTTTAAAATGTGCTTCTTTGCATGATTCTATGTCATGCTGTACTAGAAAAAATGACAGAAATTGTTATCCTGCTTCATAAATGAGGTATTTAACCCTTGAAAGAGGTATTTAAGCTGCTCTTTGTGTTGTGGATGCAATTTCCCATATTGAAAGCTGGATTTTGTTTGGATTAATTCTGCACTGAGCAAAGACTCAAAGGGAGCTGCAGAAATAAAAAAGTTATACTCCAACTGCTCCTTTACTGTGCACACTGTTTAAGGGGTCCTTAAATTCTAATCCTTAAGAGCCAGAGTCCTACATCTAAAATATCCACACCCGCTTGATCTAATGCTGAATTGACACTGCATGTAAAGTTGGGTTTTTGACACTTATTCACACCAAATATTGTCATGAAATTTAAGATTAACAGCTGCTAAGCACACGTTTTTTTTGTTTTTGTTTTTCCAGAAAACTATCTGGATCTGCTAAGACAGACTTGACTGTTTTTGTAGCTGTACCTTTTAAAGACCCCCAACCTTCAGATCTAGGGGAGACTTTAAAATGTGAAGAAATTGTTGTGAGACCATTAAAAAGCAAATCAAATAGTCACCACTTGTCTTGGACAAAAATTTCTGTAGTCAAATGCTCACATATAACAATGATTTATTCATACAAGTGACTCAGAAAGTTGCATTTTTTTTATTTTAATTTCCCCTATTGTTGTGCTGTGTAACTTCTCACGATTTAATCAATTTGCCCAGTGCTCTCATAATCACTGTTATGTGATCAAGTGTTTTTAAGCAAATACAAATCTATAATTGCACTGTATTGTTTCCTTAGGATTAAAGTTTGGGACTAGGGATGCAATTTATTAATCAACAAAATAAATAATCTAAAGTAAATGATCTTATCGATTGAGTAACGATTAATTGATAAGCAGTAATTTTCTTTTAAAACATACAACTAACATTTTATTATCCCAGCTGTTTATAATACTGAATAAGCAAAATATGTTTTTTACACATTATTAGACATTTAAGATATAACAAAAGAGGAACCTATTCATCCATCCATTATCTGACACGCTTGTCCCATTTGGGGTCGCGAGGGGTGCTGGTGTCTATCTCCAGCTGTCAATGGGTGAGAGGCGGGGTACACCCTGAACAGGTCGCCAGTCCATCGCAGGAACCTATTCATTTACTGAATAAAAAAAGAAAAAAAGAAAATTTATAAAGCCTTATTTCCAATGTAAAGTCAAGTGTGTTAAGTCACTCTGACACGCGGCTGTGCCACACGAACGTAGCAAGGAGGTCGATGCTGCATTGCTATGCAGCACTATGAAACAGGCGCTACTTAGGTGATTTAGGTTGTTCATATTTACAATCATATGCGCAAAAATTGAATTCTGCATCCTTGTCGCCATTAAACTGTGTAAATAATCCTAAACTAAATTTATGATTCTGCTCTAGCATGCTTCCAATATAGCATTACTTGTCTCCAAATATGACTGAGGCTCTACTTACGAATGAACAGCGCCAACCTCTTGTTGTCAGTAACACTACAACACCGGAAAAAAAATCCTAAGCAGACGTTACCAATTAATTGGATGTATGAATCTTGATCTAGAAACCCTGCCTGCAAGCCAAATTCTCTCTGCATTTGTGCGCTCACAAACATAAGGAATCCATCTTATCCTACTGCTGCTTTAACCATTTCGATCGACATGATTAAAATGGTTTTGATCATGTTTCAGTATTTTGGGTTTAGTTAGGATGTGTAACTGTGACAAAAGGAGGATGATCTGAACCCACAGTTGAGCCATAATAAACATTGCCATGCAAGATTACACCCACTTCTGTTTTGTCATATTCCATGATTTTATCTTTAAAAACTGAACGGCAGTAGCATCAAGGCTAAAGTTGTTGGGGTTTTTTTGTGGTGTCTGCTGATATTTCATTTCTTAGCAAATTAAA
Source organism: Cyprinodon tularosa (assembly GCF_016077235.1). Classification (NCBI taxonomy): domain Eukaryota; kingdom Metazoa; phylum Chordata; class Actinopteri; order Cyprinodontiformes; family Cyprinodontidae; genus Cyprinodon; species Cyprinodon tularosa. The sequence continues at coordinate 159,100 of NW_024039718.1, read as the reverse complement.
CTTTGATAAACAAACTTTGATAAATATATGGTGTCGCTTTGCCCATTAAGCTCAAGTGTTCTGCTGACTGTCCGTCCTTCTCCTCAGAGAAGTTAAAGATTAGTAATGTGTAGGGATGCACGATATTACCTTATATCCCATATGCTGATATTCCAAACACTGAAGTTCCGATTTTCGATATAAGCCAATACCGATATAAACTAATATCAAACCATGCTAGTTGGTGCTAAAGCAGAGATTTCTCTAAAACCTGCAGGACATCGGCCTCAAATACCAACTATGGGGATGCCTGCTTTAATGTAATGACAGAGAAATGATTACAGGACTCAAAATTAATAATGAAAGGTAACATTATATTAATGCGGATATGAAATTGTTTTAATCAGTTTTAGTTTGAATCAAAAGACAAAGTAAAAAAAAATTCTCAAGGGTCAGAGTGGCAAAGAAATAAGGTGTAAATCTCAAGGTGAAGCAATGTCAAACTAAAGGCTGTACTGTAAGGTACTTTAATTAAACCTGATGGCAATTCAGTGGCATCCTCTACAGAGGCTGCTACGTATTACCAAGAGGAATAATGCCTTCTAATAAAAAGTGAAATACTGTGAGTGTGCTTCACTTTTAAAATCCACACAATAAAAAAATAATTACATACTGCTTTACACAATCCACAGCTCAGTTGATTTAAACCCCTAAAACCCTTTTCTTGCTCCTCCTTTTATGGTTGGTCTAAACTGAAAAACATCTATAAAATCTAGCAGCCTTTTCCTAATACAGCTCCTGAGCGTTTCTTTAAAAAACAGCAACTGTACTGAAAATGTGGTTCTCCCATTGAAGCGCGTCTGCTATACGTGCAGACTAAGTTAAGTTTCTTTAAATATCATATCCAGGTCCAACTGTGGGGACTTTAGCAGGATGAGCTCAGCTGCTGCTGCTTTGGAGCAGCATGATGTCTCTGCTCTGTCCTTCTCTCCTCCTCCTCTAGCACAGTCACACATGCCTACGGTAAACATTTCTTTCATTGCACACACACGCAGAGACACACACAGAGAGACATAAACAACACCTGCCCACGCAAACGCACACCTTAGATACATTTACACGGGCCGAGAGCTGTTTGGTGCGGTGAAGGCATTTCACAAGAAACTGATTCACAGTTTTTCAGGTAATTAAAGCAAAATTCTTGGATATTATATGTGGTTTTATTCATAAATATTCCTGTGTCCTGCAAGAGTTTAGATGTATCAGGATATAATTTTCTCTGCTGACATATATGGAGTCAATGGAGATTCTCAGGTTAAATAGATATAAAGATTTTGTTCATTCTTTTACTCAAAAGTTGTTTTTTTTTTTTTTTTACATATTTCATAGTTTCAATGAAAGAGGGACTAAAGCCTGGCTTTTAGCGAACTGCCTGGTTAGGTTTTTTTTTATCAAAGGACTTAGCACCTTACAGGACTGTGATTACCTTTCCCTGCTGGGCTCTCAGTTTTTATTTGATGGATTTTCACTGCTAATCATTTGCCAGAGTCTTAAAACTCAGAGAGCTTTGGTCTAGTCCAGAAAAAAATAAAAATAAAATGTAATTTCATTCTTTTTTTGATTTAAAAGTAATAATAAATTGAAAAGTGATACTGAAGGCAAAAAAATCATTTTGCTACATCTTTTAAATGTAATTTTTTTTGCATGTATCTGTGTAATTCCTACAAAGTTGTGATCAACTGTTAAATTTACTCCTTATTAAGACACTTGTCTGGAACTTCTGACCTCATCCATCTGTGATTCTTCTTTTGTACATTTGCTCGTCTAGAATTCAAATCAGTTTTTTTTAGAATCTAATTACATGACTGCATTTCAAAACCTTTATTATAAATGTACTTTTTGAGATCATTGGCTGTGCAGTTGCACGCACAGTTGCCTCCCAGGGAGACAGCTATTGGCTCCAATTTCCCAGCAGGACTCTCTGCTTGGAATTTTGTATGTTCTCTGTATGCATGAAGGGGTTTTCTCTTGGTAATATCACACTCTGCCACATAAAAAAAAACATGTATTTAAAGTTAACTGACAGATCTAAGTTGCCATGAGGTCTGTGGTGATGTTTCCCTGTAAGGGATTCATTTTAAAATTATTTAATTTTCTGCATTTATTGTCCTGCGCATGACACCGAACTACCATTTAATCACTGATCTTTACAGTTATACACTTTCTCCATTATAAGTATTCTATATTACAAGAGATTCTATGGAAAATAGACGGATGCATTGTCCAGTCCAGTGTCCAGTTAAGTCTGCACTAATGCAAAACCTTGGTAGATACAGATTTAAAAAAATTTTTAGTCTTCTAAGAAATTAGTTTTTAACAAGACAGACACTTGTCCAAGAAATTAGTGATTAGCATACATTTAAGAAACTGTTCTAGCTTATATTTCAATGAAATAGGTCATGTTGCATATAACTGATTACACTTTTTTAAAATAAATGAAAAAACCTTAATTGACAATAAAGTAGTCAACCCTTCTTATAAATGCTGACCAGTTTTTTGCTCATTTCTTCTGGTATTTCTTTGCTATTTATCTTTGGTGATGAGCTTCTGGTCTTTGAGGTTGGAAGCCCTCTTTGCCATCATCCTTATCATAAGAGACGCTAGCTAGACCAATGGAAAACAATAATATTGGTTCCAGCCATTATGATAGAATTCAGTTTATTTACATAGTGGCAATACATGTCATCTCAAGGCACCTTACATGGACAATTCAGTCAAATCATTCAGTCAGATTAGTTAAAAGTTTCATATCTATTTAACTGTTCAGCAATCCTTCATGCTTAACATGCATGTAGCGACAGTGGAGAGGAAAACCTCCCTTTCTAACATGAAGAAACCTCCAGCAGAACAGAGCTCAGTGTGAGCGACCTCCTGTCAAGGCTGATTGGGGGTTCAACAAGACAGAAGCAGAGATACAAAAGGAACATAAAAGCATTGATCCATAAATATTTTCTATATTGAAATAGGAAAAGGGTGTGTTTCCTGAGTCAGTTTTTATGTCAAAAAGGATCAAAGAGAGCACATACAGTTAGTCACAGCAGAAGTTGATCCTATGCTGGTTCTAGGAGATAAACAGGACTAAGCACTAGAAACAGCTCTCCATGATAAGTTATCAATGGCAGCTGTTGAAAATCAAATGCTCTGACACAGAATATTTTTACTTAATTTCAGTGTTTGTATGTGTACTCACACTGTAATATTAAAGGGCCGATAGTTATATAGCACTTTATAGAGTCCAAGGCCCCAAAGCACTTTAGACTATGTTCAGTCATTCTGCCATTTTATGCATGCATTTGCATACCTCTCCCTCTATTCCCATTAAATCCTAGTATTTCGACAATAACTAAGGTTGTTCAGGCTTTATATGAAAAGTCGTCCTGAACTCCATCCAAACATCTTCAGAGTTGTCCCTTGTTTTCTACCAGCTTTTATTCTCATTACACAAGTACAGAGCAAAGAATTGAACTCTCTGCTTTTAACCCATCCTCTTGGGGAGCAGAGGGGATGAGGGGATGTGGGGTTAAGACTCTTTGCTCAGGCACACAGAGTGGCAGACTGTGGGAGTGGGGTTCAAACTTAGAACCTATGGATTCCAGGCCCTGTGCCCTAACCACCAGGCCGCCACTCCCCTTCAAGAAAAGCATAGCTGCGTCAAATGAGGGTTGAACTCACAACCTCTGCATCACTTTGCAGGCTTCTGTCATATAAGTAATGCGTACTGACCAATTGTACCCTTGGAGCAGGCTAATAATTGAACTTTATTGATCTCACATTGGAGAAATTTACCGTTACCTCTGCCATTGTGGAGCGCCCGGGAAATCGCGTGGGATTTAGGCTCTTGCTCAGACACCCAGAGTGGCAGTCTGTGGGAGTGGGTCTCAAGCCCAAAACCTCAGGATTCCAAGCACTATGCCCTAACCTCAAGGCTGCCCCGCCCCTCTCACTCTATGTTGGCTGTTATTACGGTATGCATTAACAAAGAATGCTCTCACGAATGATCTCTAAATGATCTTTTAAACTGTTTTGACTTTTGTTTAGTTTCAGCCTACAACTGTCTTTCTGGTAAAATTCCACATGTTCCTATTCCTTACAGGTTAATGTGCCTTTTTGAGTGCCAAATGTTTGCAGCAATCCACTTATCTTACTTAAATAAGTAAAGTATTGTGCTTTTTTCTTTTTTGGGGTGTGTTGGTGGGAGGGATTTCCCTATATTATGTACAGATTTGCCAGGTAAATTCCACATTCATCTCAAAAAGAACCCCCAGCATGATGGAAAGCCATCATAAGTGAAAAAGCAATATCCCTTTCTCGTCCCATCTGTGGCCTTTTTAATGGGAAGGTCGTTCTGTTTGATGTTTTCTCAAAACATAATAAATTGTGTTGTGTGTGCCTGCCTTTATTCCCCTTGCCACCAATATAACATAGAAACTTCTGAAAGTGGAAGGAGTTAACACAGCAGAGGAGCACAGCAAAATGTTATGAGGGAAGATAGGAGATATGGAAAATGAATAGGCATGTAACGAGCATTCAGTAATTTCTAAATAGATATCAGCCAAAATAATTATGTTTTAACCCTCGTTAAAGTAACTGAGTTAAATATAAGGAGTCACTATTGTTAAATGTTTTTCGTTTTTTAAATTAAAGCCGCAAATCTTAATATCAGGTTTTTAACTCAGACTTACCAAAGAGAAGATTCCCATCTATTATTTTCAACCCCCTCAATGCCATTCCCTTAAATAAAAACCAGGTCAACTAATTGGTATCAATGTGCACACTAGTTAAATAGAGTCCACCTGTGTGCTACTTTATCTAAAAACAAATCATTGGTTTGAGGATATACCAAACATTTAAAGAAATGGTTCTTTGGTTGGATGAGAACAAGATAAACAGTTTAAACTCCACATTGCATATTGGAAAACTAATGTTACATCAAAAATAACAATACGCTATAGTGATGGCAGTTTAATGCTGTGGGGATTTCATTTTCATTTTCCAGAAAGGATAAATTGCTTCCTCAGGCTTAACACAATCTTTATGAAAAGCACCTAAAACAGGAAGGCTGAAAATGGCAACAAAGCAGACAAAACATTAAACACTACTGTGAAAAAAGAAAAGTCTAAAATCACTTGAATGTTTGATCAAATAAAATAAATCATAGGATAATAAAGTAATACTCTTTGGCTCAAACTGAGTTGAAGTTTGGTGGATCAGGGAAGATTTGGTCTCCCTGATGAGCACACATCCAAAGTATCGGTACAGATAAAAGCACATGCATGTGTGCATTGTACACCCTCTGCCCAGACCAGAATACAAAACAGACTCTGTGGCAAGAATTCAACATTTTAAATCATAGCAGAAGGTGGGTTTGCAAAGTATTGATTCAGGGGAGCTAAACTCATACCATACCAAAAATTTAAAAAAACAAACTTTGAAGCATTTTGCCTTTTTTTCACAGTTATGCTCGATTTGGATATTGGTCAAACATATCAAATCTTAACAAAATACTGTAACATTTGTGTTTATATCATAACAGCGACTGAAAAAGTTAAACACAGCATGAAAAGCGTTGCTTGGCTCTGTAGCTGTTGTTTAGGTGGCCATTGTCATCCTGCAAGTCAAAAACAAGGAATCCGCTCATCACTGGGGCATCACAGCAGCTGTTGTGGTGGAGGCAAGAGCCCAGTGAGGATAATTGCTGGAGGGGCTTAGCGACATGGGCCACCTGCTGCAGCATTAGGCCTGGATCACAGAGACAGTGTGTTGCTGGAGTATCCTGGTGCAGATATGCCAGGAGCAGGGACAAAGCAGTGGCAGGCAGCGGAGTGGGATAAGGAGGACAAGGTGCACAAAGGGCTTAAACATAACCTTGCGTAAGGCTCTTGTGGGGGATGAAAATCTTCCAGCCTCTATTATTGTACAGTACATATCACCTCTACTGTAGCTAATCCCCAAGGGCTCTGTGGGGTCAGAGCAAACTGATGAGCAGCAACATGCAGCTGTTTGACACAGCTCTTAAAACAGCTCCAACTGAGTGCAATGAAAAAGAAATATTGCATCAATCATTTCTATTGCTGCATGTGACTTCATTGTACACCAAGCCTCCACATGGGCCATCTGTAGTTTCCTCTATTAAAGCACATGTTTTAACCTGGAGAGAGGTTTCTCTTTATCTGGTAAAAGATGACAAAATGGTCACCTTTAATCAACTTAGTGGGTCAAGGGTCATGTCCAAAACAACAGTGTAGGAAAACGTTCCTGGAGCAGGATCAGGAGGCAGGGTAACCGAGGGTGCAGAAGCAGCTGGACCTCCAACAGGGCAGCTACTTTCACTGCCGACAACTGCAACAACCCTCCTCATCTGATTCTAATTACCTTGTCTGTTTGCAGTTGTTTACGAGCAAGGTAGATTATCATCCTAAGTGTGTTTGTGCTGACAGTGATCTCTATCTGAGTCGCTGCAATGGAAGTAATTGGGTTATCAGGTAGTAAACAATACTGCTATGTGGGTTCAGTGTGAAGCAAGATGTATCATCTATAGTTTGCGGTGTGTAGATACTGTCGCTCCACAGCTGTGTCTTCAAATACATTATAAAGCCAGCTTTCCTCAGCACCACCTCAGCGTGAGCTTTTGTTTAGCGTTTTCCCCCTCTGCACTGTCACCATAAATCAGATGATTTATAATCTCAGCCTCATAGGATTCCAACTTTTTCCTCTTGGTATTACTCTGCAAGAGTGGCTTTGAGTGACTGCTCACTTTCCCGCCGAACAGCTCACTCCTCATTGGCTCGGGATGTGAAAAAGAAAACGTCTGCAAAGAAGCAGTGACACATGATCTATGCTTGCACAGTACATCAATATAACGCAGTATTGCTTTCAGGTTAGAGCTTACATCATAAAGAAGAAACTGCTGCTTCCTGTGATACTCCACCCCAGATCTTTTGAAAATTGACCGCTCAGCCTTTATAGAACTAGAAGGAGGCGATAAAGAGTTCAAATTCACAATAGTTGCAGAAAGACAAAGTTTTCACTTTTTTGGCCACTCCCCCAGCATTTCTTCATTTGTATGCTCAGCATGTTGCAATACTCATATTTCTATGCAAAAGCTGCTCTGCAAACAGACCTCTGGGAGGCTCATTAGAGCGTGCTTTGGTTTGAACATGTTAAAGCACCCTACTGATTTCTGCCGCCATTTTTCATCGAGGATTTGCAAGTAAACTATTTACATTAACCCTTTAATGCTGGCAGGGGCTTTGAGTTTGCTGGTAAAAAGATCTAATTACAGATGAAATCACTTTAAAAAAATTAGGCAATAAAAAACTGCTTAAGTAAAGTAAAACGTTTCTTTTTAAGTTTCTTTTAATTATCTAAAGGTTAGTGATCCAGTATTTATGCATTTGTTAGAAAAAGTTTAATATGCGTAAGCTGATAAAATAATAGGGTGTAGTAAGGATTTTAAGTAGGGTTTGTGTCTGAAATGATCAACTGCTAATTATATAACTTACTGTGGCAGTTAGCTGAGGCGCAAGTGCTTAGTAACTTACAATGTGAACGAGAGCCATCAGTTTAAATATCTCAGATTTGCTAAGAAAGACATCAACTGAAATCTTACCAACTGAATGAGTTGGATTTATTAGGTGATTGATGATATATACCACAATATATATCGATAATATTTTGCTGTAATATTGATTTATTATCTAAATAAATTGCACATCTCTTGTCAGGCTTAATCCATAATTTTTCAGATTTTGGAGATCAAGAAGCACTTCAGAAAGGCGCATCATCAGTCCAAACTTTTTGATGCCAAAACAGCGGGAAGACTTACCGATCCTGTTGATCGCTGCGACTCCTCGATCAACAGTATATTTCAAACAGCCTGCATCTGGTCCCAGTTGTGGTCTGCAGCTGTAGAAAAGCAATGGGTGGCAATGATTCCGCTGTCTTATACTTTTTGAGTTTTAAATTAATTACTGTATATCAAACAGCATATTCAGGTTCAGCAGCAAAACCATTGCTTTATTTCTTTCACGCACAAAATGATCATAATTAATGCGACCAAAGGCTCGAAAACATAAATTTCAGTGTAATTAATCTATAAAATGCAAGTAAATTGACTGAATGATAATAAGAAAACAAGCACATTGAATATGACTGCACACAACTATAGAGTGTCAGAAAAAAGGAATTTTGTTTCCTGTATCAGCTTTATACTGTCCCTAATGAGCAGATGGCCACTTTGTTGTTTTGTTTCTTTCTTCGATCAAACTGCATTCTGTGCATCCTCATCCATGCAGCGGGAATCCTCAACCAATCATCACAGATTTTCCTATTTCTATCAAAAACATAGTGGCCTTTAAGGTAATATATGGAAGAAACATCTCTAGGGGATGCCAAAAACTTACATGCAGTCTTTCAGAAATTCACAACGTGAGACACAATTTAAAGAAATGGGAGCATACCTCTTTGCCTTAACTTGTGTCAAAGCTGATATATTTATTTTAATGTAAGCAAGAAAATGTTTTCACTTTCTCCATTTCATCAATTATTTTTCAAAAATTATCTTGCTTAAAAAAAACTTTCCTTGGAGCAGCATATTTATTTGTTTACTTGATTACTCGTCTGGGCATTTTGTTTAGGGCAAATATCCTACCGCATCAAGAACAGCTTTTTAAAATGGGCCTGTGACATTTTTAAAGACTGCAATCAGGTGCTATCATAATTCCTATACAAATAAAAGGAAGAGAAAAAAAAAAAGAAAAATAATGAGCAAGCTAATGAAAAAATGCACTTTCTATGCAATGTTCACCCTTTTAACCCTACTGTAAAACAATTAACATTGTCCTTTTATTTATCATAAAATAAAAGAGAAAACTGAGCTACTGCAACTGTATAAATGTCAAGAAGACAAATTTGAACATAAGAAAATATTTAGTCGAGGAAGGTATTTGCTTTGTTGTTAATTAGGAAAAATAAATTATTGTGTTATTGAATGATTGAAGTAGGACATAAATGTGTGCAGTAATTAATGATTACAAGAAACTTTAAGAGGATTTAAAGCTAATAATTTACAGTGGGAGATACAAGGAACTGGCTCATTTGACAGACTGTATGACTTTAATAAATAGTGGAAAAAAATAATAACCCTTATCAAAGTAATTAGCACTTCCTGGGGGCACACAATGAGCCTTCTGTATCTGATACAATCCAAACAGCACCAGAGCTGAGTTTAGCAAATTAAGCACCAAGAGAGATGAGCACAGATCTCTGGGAATTCTTTGAGCCAATATTTTGACTTCTGTTTTGAATGGGCTGTCAGAAAACTGGCAGATAAAAGTCAGCTATGTGAACTCTGCAGCTAATCTAAGCTTTGTGAGTCTTCCAGCCACCTGTCTGTAACACCACTTTGGAACATGTCAGGCTTCATTTACAAAATAAAGTTGTTTTGAATACTATCTATTCGGTGATTATACACTGTATTTGTGACCACAGCGAAATTAGTATCTTTTATTTTATTTGATAATTTAAACAGACCTGATGTATTGTGGAATATGCAGGTAATTTTATTTTTTATTATTATTACAGTAAATCAACATAAATGACAACACAGGATGCATTTACAGAGATAATATACCAACCCAAAAGCCTCCCTCCCACACTCCCTCCCCTCACCCCCTCACATTCATTCATATTCATTCACCCATTCATTCGTCCACAAATTACATTTTCAGAATAAACATATGAGAACTTCCCATCGGTTTTTATATTATTCATTTCAACCATGTAACTTTCTAAAGTAAAAAAATGCTGAATAAATGTTTTAAAGAAATTAATACTAAATGAAAATCTATTTTTGGCTTTAAAGATAAACCTTTTACCAAGTACAATAATTAAATTAACTAAGTCGTGACTGTCGATATACTCTCCCAGTAAAACAGAAACCACATGAAGCTTCATAGACAGACCAATCCTTAAACACATCTTTTTAACTTCCAGTTGCATTAGAAGGGAAATAAAATTCTTATTTATGGTGTATAAACATTTTAGAATGATAACAAAAGTCATCTCTTTGTGCAGATGAAAGGAGGCTTGTGTGGATCTGGTAATAATCCTGATGATTTTTTTATGTTTGTACTGGGGCAGTAGTTTCAAAGTCTTGGCGTTAGTTGAAGTGGAGGATCAGTTCTTTAGAGTTAAAGTGTTGCAACACTCTGCTGTCCATGCAGTCCCCCTGACCTTCACACTCCATCTTCAGTTGTTTAGTATCTTAACCTTTAAGACCAGTTCAGTTGCTTGGCAGACTCTACCCCGCTTATAGTGCTTGATTTGGATTAAATTATCTTATAATCTTTTTCTTTCAGGTTTTATTGCTGTTACACTGTCACAAGCACAAAGCAATGAAAATGAATTCTCTGCATTAAACCGATCCCCTTGGGGAGCAGTGGCTGCCATTGTGCGGCACCCGGGGAGCACTGTGGGGTTAAGGGTCTTGGTCAGAGACCTAGAGTGGCAGTCTGTGGGAGTGGAGCTCAAACTCAGAACCTCAGGATTCCAAACTCTATAAACTAACGACTGACTTTTGGACATTTTGGAGCAAATTTATTAGTAAGAGATTATATTGCTTTGGATTAAAGGATTGTATCTAATACTACTAAAGCTTTTTTTCCTTCACTGATACTTACTCTACTACATTTAAAGCTTTTCTGTACTATTGTGATGTAGATGACCAAACTCCAATTATGATCCAAATGTTTTGGTTATTTACTGACCTTGCTACTTCGTCTTTATCTCTTTCGTAGGAGAACCCATACTTGTGCAGCGATGAATGTGATGCCTCCAACCCAGACTTGGCCCACCCTCCTCAGCTGATGCAGGACCGTGAACGCAACGGCCTAATCACCTATTGGCAGACAGTAACCTGGGGTCGACACCCTGAGCCTCTGCTAGCCAACATCACCATGTCTTGGAACAAGAGTCTGGAGCTCACCGATGACATCCAGATCACGTTTGAATACGGCCGTCCCACAATCATGGTTCTGGATAAGTCCATGGACCACGGAAAGTCCTGGCAACCGTACCAGTTCTATGCTGATGACTGCCAAGACGCCTTTAACATGCAGGCCAAACAAGTGCGTGACTTCTCTCCCACAAACCTCACTCGGGTCATTTGTACTGAGCAGTACTCGCGCTGGGTTGGCTCCAAGAATGATAAGAACGTGAAGTTTGAGGTGAGGGACCGCTTTGCTGTGTTTGCTGGCCCTCGGCTGCAGAATATGGACAGCCTGTACACCCGCATGGAAAGTATGAAGGGACTGAGGGACTTCTTTACCTTCACCAACCTAAGGTTGAGGTTGCTGCGGCCTGCGCTCGGAGGCACCTACGTCCAGAGAGATAATCTGCTAAAGTACTTCTACGCAATCTCCAATATTGAGGTTCCTGCAAGGTATGGAATAACTGTTTTCTATTTTTCACTGGTTTACACGTTTGTTGAAAAGAGACTAATTATGTAAGAAAGACAGCAGAAACTCAATACCTCATAATATATATTGATAAAAAAGGAAAAAAGGAAGACATTGTTACCCATGCCTTTTGAATTCCTGTAGTTTTTTTTCATAATTGTTGGAAATTACTCCCATAAATATGTAAAAAAGATTTCTGTATATTGCCTCTACCCGTAGTTACAAGATAAACTACAGTAATCGCTGTAGAAATCAATAAGCACAGAAATAAGTATGTTTTTATTTAAAAAAAATACATAAAAACAATAACAAAGTTAATTTTTATAGATACGATAGGTATTTATTACAATCATAAATACAGAATTGTCTAGAGAATACAATGCAAACACTTACACTTACAGTATATGGATGAAATGATATAAGTTAATAATGATAGCGCGAAAAGATAAAATGGCATTGGTTGGGTAGAAATGGGTATTAGTCAACATGCAAATTGTCCTAAAATGTATGATTATCAGAAGAAATGTACTTTTTTAATAGGTAGAAAGGAAATTTCATGTAGTCATTCATTCATTCAGTCATATCTGTCTTCAGGTGCTATTACTGATGGATTTAGAAAAAATAATTGAGTTTCAGTATTTAGTAGAGATCTTGTTTGACCCATTCAATACTCAGAGAAATTAAGATATCTATGTAATTTATTGAATAGTATCTACTAAATTATAAAAGGGACATTAGAGTTGCACCTCTGCAGAATGCAACACTTTGAAGTTGGTTGCCTGAAAAAATGATATAACGGTACCTGCCAATTTCTATCTAAGTTTTTTCAACAAAAGAATTCTTGCTTTGTCAGCGTTTTGCAAACCTGCTCATATATAATTGTTTTTGTCACTTTTTCTTTTCTTTTTTTTTTTTAAAGAAAATCAGCTGAATCCATTCCATACACTCTGTTATCTTTATTTCTGTCTCACAGAGACACATTCTAGTCCTGCTGAATATATATAATGGGAACTATGTCACTCTCATTGGCTCCCACTGCTTTTCTGTAATTTCCACTCTTTTTATATTATAACCCTGACAATAACCCCAAACCTAGCAGTGCATACCCAGCCTTAACCTAAACTCAATCCACTCCCTAGTCCTAAACCCAACCATTAGCAAAAGGGAAATGAGGACCAGCAAAATGTCCTCACTTTGCTTCAAACTGTTTGCAGTTTACTGGTGAAATCTGAGAAATGATTCTTACCCTGATGCAGAAACAGGAACGCACACACACCCACAACAGGCACACATGCACACACCATGTTAATACTTGATTAAGTCGAGAAAGAAGGCTTATAAGGTTACACTGTTGCAGACTTAGCAGTTTCTTGCTGCTAGATGTAGAGTCTTTTCAGACTCTTTTAGCTCACGCTTTAAATAGTTCAATAAGAGATTTGTTGTTTGAGATACCTCTGTGTTTCTGCAGACTAAAACCAGGATCATCTGTGAAACTCTCAGATGTGAAGGTATAAAAAGGCTTTACTTCTTTACCTAACAGGCAACAACAGTGCTGGAGAAATATTTGACCTTACAAAGCAGAAGCATTGATGTGAGAGTCGGGACATTTTTTTTCTTTTTAATTAAAACTGATCATTTTAAAAATAGGGAATATGCAGATATCAAGTTCCATTCTGAAACCTCTTTGATATTAATGCCTTATATATTCTATCTGAATAGATGTATTTATTTTTTGATAGATTCTTTGTCTCAAACATAATTTCTGAGGTACAGCCTCAGTTTGCTGCTTTATTAGTTGTTTAAGATCATGTTCTGACTATGCAGCACCTTGATTAGCGCTGATTTATTGTTAAAATAAAGCTGCGCTTTTCCCTCCCAAATAGACAGCCACCAATTTATATTCAGTTTTTGGTCTTTCCGTGTATGCTTTGAATGTTTTACCTCAAAATGTCTAATTTTTCCCACCCCATCAGCAGCCCCCAAACATGCATGTTAGGCTAACTGGTCCGTCTAAACCTCTGTTGTGTGAGTCTGTGCACGGTGTCTCTGTTGGCTTTTTGATAAATTAGTTTATTTTCCTGTTATCTGTTAGGTAGATTAACAGGGTACAGAAAATAAATGGATGAATGGATGTTCTCTGCAATGTTATTCTTTGTCAAGGAGTAAGTAAAGTAAGAAGTAAGAACAGTAATAACCTATGTATTACTGAAATTGATCTAAAAGAAAAAAGTTAAAGATAGCGCAAGTGAAGAACAAAACACAAAAGCAGTTGTCACAGAGCCTCACATCTCATTCTATTTTAATCTTTAAAATTGTACTACAAACGGTTAAATAAGCTTTTCATACATTTATGGAAGTGGTATTTAAAGCTCCTACATAAATTCAGGGGAGTTCTTCTGTGGTAGAGTGCATTATATGATTCAAAGATTGAAATTTTAAGAGTCTTGCCTTACAATTTTGCACTTAAGTGCTTCAGAGACTAATTTTAATGAAAATACTGTTGGCTACATTCAAACTCTAGAACCTGTAAATTATATAATAGATCCTTTTCCACGATCATATGTGACAGACAGCAAAACTCCCCTGGTGATGAACATACGCTCTGGTTTTGACATGCATGCACAGCAGCTGTGATCAGAGGGCTTCTCAGAATGACCCCACTCTCAGCATGAATCGTGGTGTGCCTGTCACTGGACAATGATTGATGACAGAAATAAAAGGAGTCGGTGGTCGAACGTAAACCGTGATCCACATTCTGCCAGAGGATCGTGAAACCCTGACGTTGCAACTCTGTGACAGTGAACGATGTTCCAGCGATCATGCACCTGCTTAGCATCAACAAGCCATCTCTTCTTCCTTTCAGAGTTATTATTCCAATCAATACAACGAGGCTGACATTTTAATGGTATTTAACATCATTGTTGGGATGGGTGTGGATTGGGACAAATTTGTGTATGCAAGTCCATTTGTGTGTGCAAGATGTTCAGGTTGCTGAGCAAAGAAAGGGGAAAGTGAAAATGAGCGTCTGAGTGGGGCGTTGACCGATGTGGGTGTCTGTAAATGCATGTCGGCGTGTGAGGAAAAGGTGTTGGGAGTGTTTGATGAAGTCCTGAGTGTATGCTGACACAGCACACATACACATACACACACACACCTGCAGCCCTTTGGCAGAGGGCCTGCAGGTATTGATCACAACCACTTTTCAGCCTCAGCACAGGATCAAACAGAGAAGGGCTACCAGCCCAATATTTAGACCATCTCTTAGCCTGATCATCCATCCATCTATTTTCTGACACACTTATCACCTTAGGCTGACCCTAAACCAAAGTCAGTAAATCTAATGACTAGTCATCAAAACTGGCTAATACATAAAGAATATGTTTTCTTTCTTCTTGGCTGTATCTTCTAAACCCTGGGTGCCTAAATCTAGTCCTTAAGAGCTACCATTCTGCATCTTTTAGATGCATCTCTTCTCCAAAATGCCTAAATCTAATTGTGGGATTCCTTCAGTGTGTGATTCAGTTCAGTATAGGCCCTGTAACGAGCCTCTCATTAGATTTAGCAGAGTTGGAAAAGGAATGCTTCTAAACAGTGCAGGTTTGGACTTGCGTAGACGCTGTAGACTTACATAATATTCAAATCTTTTTTTTTTAAATACCCCTGAGCTTGACTTATTTAAGTATATAGAGATGCAATGAGAGACAAAAAGGTCACAGCAATCTGGCTTTTTGCTGTTGAATCTTTCTTGTGATCAACCACCCAGAAACTCAAACATTGGATTTCGCTAGATTAGCGAGGTAACTGCATCCAGAAACTAATTTCAGTATCAGTGGTGTGTTTTTTTAAGTAAACCAGAAACCTATAAGCTATTTAAGGGGAAACTGTGCTGCAGTTCATTCCGGATTCAAGAAAGAGAGGTTATCAGCAACTAATAGGAAGGCTGAGAGCTGCACAGAGAAGTTCACTTTTACCTTCTATTCTTGTTTTGCAAATGTTTAAAACATTCTCAGAGTTGAGAGCTAACAACATCCTTCTTTTTTCATTGCATGAAAATAAGACACAGCTTCTGTTCCAAACATTAATTATTAACTGACAACAGGAAGACCATAAAAAAAAACTTTGAGTGTTGTTCACATCTACTCTAACTTAATTGTTCTGAAATTGGAATCCAGTTTTGCTCAAATTTGCGTTAGCAGGTTAGAATTGTGTATAAAAATCGATCCAGTCCTGCATCTCTCCTTAAATATGTTTTTTTAATTCTCAGCCAGAAATTTGGCTGGTGGCAGGTTGTGTCAGCATGCAGTGAGGACCCAAATTTAGCCCTGCTGAGAATGACTGAGGCCAGTCCGTCTTCCGCCCTGGCCACCCGCACCTCCCGTAACATTATCACCGATCAATAAGTTATTCTGGGCAGCCAGGAGGGGTATTAGGTGGTAGCAGTGGGAGGGGGGGGGGGTCCTCAACAGTACAGTACAATCAGGAGATTCTGATTCTTACGGCTGGGAAATTGATTCTGGGGAGCAAGACTATTAGTCAATGCTCTCTGGACAAAAGGCTAAGCTATTTCATCTCGTCTCATCTGGCCTCTGTAACATATTGGGATTTCCAATGCTTAAAATTTGAATAATGAATATCCCACTACGCTGGCGCTCCATCGTGGACGGCACACTGAAATGGGTTTTATATGATCAGGACCGAGTGGCAGTGTACCGCAGGTCGCCTCAGTAATGAGATCTGCCAGCATTATCGATGGAGAGAGGGTTGTAGTCACTTCCTGGCTGTATTGTCTGTCCTCTGGCTTCTTGTTGAGGCTCTTGGACTGAACCCAGTTAAAAGTAATTATTATTAGTTGACTGTTCTTAATGATTTGAATTGAGGCTGCACAGAGACAGCAAAACAAGCCCTTTTCCATCAATCAGTTCCTTCTGCTGGATGAGTCCCTTATATGTGTGCTGTTACAGTGATTGGCCAAGGTCTAACAAGCCTCAGGTGCTCAGGGATAAATACTGCTGTTTAATCAATATACTGTATATAGAACCCAATAATGTATTAGGTGCAAACCTAGGCAAGTTAAGTTTGATGAAAGAGCGATTTGTTGACAAGATAAAAAGGTTGAGCTGGCTGCATGTGAGAGGACAGCCAAAGGTGGAGCAAGTGTTTGGAAGCTGACAAAGACAGAAGAAAGGTCAAACAGAGACCGATTCAGATTGGACCGAGTCAACAGAATATGATTCAGCATCACTCGTCTCTCTCAAGGTTAAATGGGATGTGCTAAGGAACTGGCTCCAGTATAAACTCTAAGTAAAGGTGTTTTAGATTTGAAAAGCCCAGGGATTTATGTTCATTTTGCAGGCTGGATTCAAACTGCAGATGAGGGTATTTCCATATCACTGGTGGACCGTATGAAAGCTATCTCTGACCATCAAAAGACAGAGTAGCAAAATCTCAGCTCTATCATCATTTAGATCAGTGAAATGATATTCGCCAGGAAGGCTCACTCATAAATAGGGCTCTCAAATTCTCCCTCATCCATTCGACCTCCATCTCTCCATGCCTGCACCGTTCTGTCCCATCTGTCCGGACCGTGGCGCAGACAACAGCAGCCCACAGGTCTGCATTATGGATTAGACATAGGGTCATGGATTGGGCCTTTTTCTAATGAAATAAACAACAAATCATATGGTGGGTCTTTATAATGGAATAAAGCAAAGGCTCCAAGCTCAGGAAGAGCCAACTAAGTGGATTAAGGCCAAGAGAGAGGAAAGGAGATGGAGCAGGATGAGGGGCTAGACAAAGTCTGCGTTGTTGTTTTTTTCACCCCTGCCTCTCAGGGCTTGTAATCGCTGCAGCATCAGGTTCTCTTCTCCTTGACTTCTAAATTTGATTTGATTGGAGAAGATGACATTTAAGAGAAGTCAAGTAGTCTGAGTGTCTCTTACTGTGTTATGGCAGTAAGCTGAATCAGGTGTAAAGAGCAACAGTCAGCAAATGTGCCACATTACACCACTGATCATTCTTCCATTACAGCATCATGCCAGTCAGCTGCAAGTCAGACAAAGTTCATGAAAATATTCATAGCAGATGAAGTATAATTTTTTTGCACAGCTTTCAACAATTTAGCTGTTGGAATAATACTTTTTTGTTGGTGTTTATTAATTTGTGAGTTGCGCACAGACTTTCTTAAGATAAAAGTTGGGGTAGGGAGCTTCAATAGAGAGTGTCTCTGAAAAGAGATTTGATTCCAGTGTAATCTCAGATTTAGAGAGCAGTATCAGGTCAGCTTAAGTGGCACAGTCATTGTTAAACACTCATTAAGAAAACTCATACAGGAGAATCTAACTACTCAAACTTTGATTTGGTTTTATAGAGCAACATATTTAACTGATTTGTGTCCATTCAACTCAGGTCATTTTCTTTAAAAATAGTGTTGCTGTTTTTTGGGAAAAACAGTTGAGATTTTCTTTTTCATTTCCTCCCAATTATAAGAACCAGTAAAATTTGAAATAGTCTAAATATCTTCCTTTGCACCATGGTAACTAATAGTACAATACAGTGTACTGACTAGACTCTGTAGACTTAATCCCTAATTACATTGAGTAGGTTCAGTCTTGTCTGAAAGCAACAAATAATTGTTTTCCAGTGGTGTGAATTTGTTAAGAGTTGAACTGGCAAAAAAAAAAGGTATTCAAATATTACGCCTTCAGAAATTTTTTTTATTCTTTACGTGGTCATGTTGTTCTATGCCTGCTTGACTCGTTTATCAGCCGTGTGTCTGTGTTTCTCTCTGTGCTATTCTGGCACCCCCGCTGATCGAGCTAATGTGCTGAGAGGTTTAAGCTCTCCATCTCCTCACAAACTGGCACAGGAAACTTTCCATTGGTGTACATGTTTAAAGCACCAGCAAGTTTTTTTTTTTTTTTTACAACAGCTTTCATGTTTCTCTTTGTTTTGGGGGCTTATTATCAGCCAGACACTGAATTTTTCCTTCATGAAGTGGTAATATGTGTTTTTAAATGTACCAAACTTAGAGATGAAAAGAAAAAAGAAAATTTTTTTTGCTGGGGAAAGCGATGTTAGTTCTTTTCTACATCTAACAGAGGGCCGAAGGAAGGGTATAGCATGCATAGATTTACAACCAATTAGCAGATAATATAAAGGCACATTGGAAAGTAACCCTGCATTGCCTGCACATGATCAGATGCCACATCATCTTTGACAATTGGTAGATGCAAGGTACCCCCAAAAAACTCACCCATGTGGGAAAATAATGTCTAATGCGGCAAATTACAGCAGTTTAGATTATGTGTCACAGAAGATGCACTTCACGCTTGTAAATTTTTCAACAACTTTGACACTCTTTCATTTAATAATAGCGCATACAAAATGAAATCATTGCAAGATTCTCATGGTGTAAAACTCTTTTGTAAAAATTCGAGCTGGGATTTTACCTTATTAATTTTTAACTAATTCATTACAGAAGATAAATCAGTAGACTATCCCCTAATCTGTTAACACTGATGGACACACTGTAGCTCTGTTGAGGTGAGTTTGCATGATGCAAAGAAGCAGCACAGGGTAGGTTGAGTACCAGAGGCACAATAATTTAAATACAGATTATTAAAATGACACCAAAGTTCATGTTTTGGATAATGGTCAATAATTTTTTTATTGTTATCTCCCTTTTATCTCCTCCATCTCTTTTCCTTTTTTCTGTTTTTCCTTTCCTGTTCTACTTACATTACAGTGTCCATATAATCTGTAATACTCCCCGCATGTATAAATATATGCATAAATCAAGCGGAACGCTATGGCGATAGCCATACTGCTCCACTTGTGAATGTAAAATCTGGTAAAATTATTCTTATTGCCACATTGCCAGACAGGACACTCTAAAAAAAAAGGATATTGGTCAATCACAGACCTGATGATGGATCTGTTAAAGTTCACATATATGTATTTTCTTGATTCAGTTATTATTTGCCAACTGCTATTGCTAATCGTTAAACAAGAAATTAATCTCATTTAATTGAGCTGATTACAGAACCTTGAAGGAATTATTTTTCTAAAATAAATGAGTTCCTCTACTCCTGAAAGTGTCTCTATAGTCATGATTCCTCCCCAGAAACCACAAAACTCTAATTGCTATTCTCTGCAAAGAACTTCTTATTTCTGTATATATCCCATTACTTTTACATACACAGGAAAACAATTAGCTGAGTTTTTTCTAAATACAACTGTGTATATTGGGGTCTAAGTCAGATATTTATTCATAACTATAAAACTTTTTTACAATGTATTTCTTCGCTCATTTGGTGTTTACTCTTTATTACACATTTGCATTCAGTTGCTTTTATTTCTGGGTATCTTCGTTGGTCATTCATGGAAATTTCTTCCACTGAGGGACAAATAATCTATTCACACAAAAACATAAAACACCAACAGATTTAAAGACATCTGACTGCCACCACAGAGGAAGAACTGTGGAGATTTTCCTCATTCTCCCTGTATTTTTACACGACACCAAACTGGCGAAAAGATTGAGCTCAACAATAATGTGTAAAATAATCATCATCTTTCATCTTGGAAAAGTAAACTGTGAACAGAGAAATAAAAGTGTAATGTTGCGTATGCCATTTTCCCTTGTTCCTGGTTGTCTTCATCACTGGTTTCCAGTGTTCTCTAAGATGGCAACCCAGGGGCCAACTCCTATGTGACCAACTACAGGGGATTCAAAGAGGTCATTTCAAAAAGTATTTGTGACAAACTCAAGACCACAGGTAGAAATAAAACACTAAATCTGGTTAAAAACAATAGAAAGTAGTCCACAAGTTTCCTGTAGAGGCTGCTTTTATGCCAGCCCACAAGGATGAATGAAGCCTGCTCTGTTCAAACGAACCTGTAGAAACAGCTGCTTCTCTGGAGACTTATGCATGAGTGAATCTGCCAGGTTCACCTCCTTTTTATCACAACTCACATGTTCACATGCAGCTCACTGTAAAAATGAAAAGGAAACCAAACTGATTAAGCATATCTGTGTATTGTAGTAAAACCAGTTAGAGTAAAAAAAAAATCGTCTGTCAGGTTCCGTCCTTAACAATACTTATGGGTCTCTGAACTCATTTTAAAAATACTCTTTTTAAATTTAAGGTACACTTGTACAGACCTTTTTTGAATAATTAATCTGTTCCTCTCATTATACTGTATGTTTCGGATTCTGCTTTGTACGTTTTGTTTACACAGCATGTTGTGACCTTTAAATGCAAAACGTTGATCCAGTTTGAGCACACAGAGAAAGGGATTTTTGTTTATTCCTCTTTGAAAAATCTCTCTATGTCATCCAAAGTTATGGGTCCTCTCTCTTGCTCCTCACTCTTCATCTAATTAGGGTAAATCTTTGAAGTGTGATGGAAGCCGAAGGTTTAATTTATTGTGTCGGAGGTGTA
Organism: Cyprinodon tularosa; assembly: GCF_016077235.1. Classification (NCBI taxonomy): domain Eukaryota; kingdom Metazoa; phylum Chordata; class Actinopteri; order Cyprinodontiformes; family Cyprinodontidae; genus Cyprinodon; species Cyprinodon tularosa. The sequence goes on along the minus strand of NW_024039718.1, from coordinate 138,162 downwards.
CCTACTCTGTCTTGACATGACTGTATGAGCCACCAGCGGGGGAATGGCGGTCTAGTGGTTAAGGCATTGCGCTTGGAATCAAGAGGTTCTGAGTTCAAGCCCCACTCCCACAGACTGTCCCTGAGCAAAGATCCTTAAAGGTACACTATGCAACCGGTGTTGATTTTCCAGCGAGGCTCCCCCCAGAGGGCAAAAGTAAAAGTGCACTGTCGTAAATATGCACAGCTGTTCTCCTAGTTTCTCCGTCAAGCCAGGCGCGGTTGTTTTGAGCTTAGCAGACAGGCGAACGCAACGAATGACTAATGCTGCGTTCACACCGCAGCTGGCGCGACAGAAGCAGCGAGTCTACATGCAATGTAACGTCAAGGCGCAGCAAAAGGTCCCGCGGCGCGTTTTGAGCAGCAGGCGCAGCACGTCTGAGCAGCTGAAGCAGCGCATTGGGCGCGTTTAAGCATTTGACGCAGGGAGAGAGACACAGCGCTGATCACTCCTCTTAAACAGTTTATTGACGCCTAAATTAACTTAAAATGCAGAAATCTGCCGGCAGAATATGCAGTTTGGATTATTTAGATGAAAAACACCTACCAGCTGCCGTGGTGAACCGCGAGGAGGCGACCAGGCCAGAGGCTGCTGATGAAGGGATCCCTACTGTCGGCGCACTGCTGGTATGTGGGGGTCTGAGCGGCTCCGGCAGAAAAAATATTGAAGGCAGGATAATAATCTGAATGAACTGACGGCACTGATTACGTTTTCAGGTGTATTTTCTCACTTAAACACATATTAAAACTACTTTATTCCCACTGATCACAGCAAATATAGCTGCAAGGCAGAGAAAGGATAGTGAAGCTCCGCCCAAAGCGCGTCAGACACACTTTTGCACCGCGCAGCCAGAGCAGCAAAGCTGCTTCAGCCACGCGTCAGAACTAACTGGTACAAGCAGCAAAAATGAAGCAGCAGACACGATTTTGCTGCGTCCGATGTGAACGTAGCATAACTGCACAAAGATCGCTACTGTGCTAGCAACGAGAATGCTTTTAACTGGGGGCGTGTAGCAGTTCTCGCCGTAAAGCAAGACTGACTCTCACAAGACTTCTGAGCCTGTGGGTGCGGGTCGGTGCTCCTGCAATTGCAAGTGCGGTATTTCCCCCACAGACCACCAGGGCGGCCGAGAATACCTTTGTTCAACCTGAAATGAATCATTTAATCATCCATAACGTTATGGAACACATTAATTAACTGAAAAATGTTGCATAGTGTGCCTTTAAACCCACACTGCTCTCTGGGCACTGCACAATGGCAGCCCACTGCTCTCCAAGGGGATGGGTCAAATGCAGATAGTTCATTTCGTTGCTCTCTACTTGTGGCAGTGTAATGACTGCAATAAAATTAGAACTTTTCAGAAGTAGTCCACGATGCCATGTGTCACAACATTCCCAAGGTCACTGAAAAGAGAAACCGACCCACAGCATCACAGGTCCTACGTCAAACTTAATAGTGGATATTATGTGGTTTTCTGAATATTTATCTTTTGATTCACATTTGACTCCCCTTAAAGGTTTAGAGGATGATCTTTTATTTCCAGGTGGATCATCTAAATAAGTGGTCTTCCTAATTGTCAATCATTCTGGTGATATGTTTACGTAAGGCCGTCCTACATGCTCATCCCAGTAGCTGTATTTTTCTGCGCATGCACACATTCAGGTGTATATCTGTGGTGAGCTACGGTTTCAGACATCCATTGAAGCTCACCTTTCTCACACCTTTCTCACAGCGGCCACTTCTTTAGAAGTGACCGAGGGTCATGAGAGAACAAGTGTCTACGAAGTGTATGAGAAAAAAAGAAAGACCTCGGAAGAGGCAGATATGTCCAGGAATGCTTCTCCTCACAAAGCATTATGGGATTTGCTGTCACAGCGGCTCGCTGTCGCCATAGGCTGCCGCTACCTGACAGTGGCGACTAATAACAAAGATGGTGCAGGCACCGCACAGTGAATGAGGAGTTATGTTTTAATGGAGCAAAAAGCAATGATCATCTGTCCGAATGGTCATTTAAATGAGTTTGCTATAAAGTCCACTATATAGTCCCTGCTCTATATAGTGATTGAGGAATTTAGAGGTTAGGGTGGACTTTCGGGCACAGGAAGCTTCTATGAGCTATGAGAACAGCAACTTTTAAACCGAGCGTCTAGGAGGAGAAATGGGCTCAGTGAGGGTGGGTCTTTTAAAAAATATGCAAAAATCATCCACAATTCATTTAAGTTGTTTATTGTTAAAACATTTCAGTTAACAAACACTATAAAACTCTAAAACTTCTTTCCTTTCCTTCAATATGTTCTAAAAGCATTTGTTTATTTGTTTTTAGATTTGGTTTACATAATAATGCCACTTTTTGCTGCAAGTAATCATAAGAATGCTTCAGAAACTTATTTGCCTTTTTTCAGAATCTTCATTAATGTGCTTGGTGACAAGATAAACATAGAATATTCTTGATTTTTGTTACAGTTCTGTCTTGCCAAAGTTAGACAAATATATTAGTCAATTTTCATGAACCCTGACTTGCGATGTTTAAAAGACATTAAGTTGATTTAAATACCACGTACTCTTGTCTTTCACTTTTTTTTAAAGATATTAGCCACACGTTATATTTTCACAGAACAACAAGAAATAACAGTTTGCTGATTAAAAGGTTTTTTGAAAAAAGATTAAATACAAAAGAATATTTTTACTAAACCATTCAATACAGCCCAGTAGGGTTGTCACGATACTAAACTTTTCAACTCGATAACGATACTAAGGAAAATATTCGATACTCGATACCATTTTCGATACCACAGGGATTAAAACAAAGACTCCAAAATTCAACAGAAATATTTTCATTAATAAATAAAATACAATAAATAAACTTGTATGCTGTGCATAATATTAAGCAAGCTTGATAAAAAACTCATAAAAATCAAATTAAGTGTTCCTTCCTTGGCTATGCTTTGCACACATAACAATGACACTAGCCAAACCAGTTAAGAAACAAAAATAATTCTCAGCAGCTGCACCTCTTACAAAAAAAAGTCAGAAACTGAAAAGAGCACAGAACTATTCAATTACACAGTGTTCTGAAAGTGCATTGTCCTCTATTCTGCACTTTAGATGAATGACTGCTTAGGTGCCACTGGTGACGGCACTGTATCGATACTTTTAAAAACGAGTATTGTATCCGGATACAACATTTCAGTATCGATACTTTTTTGAGTTTCGATACTTTTGACAACCCTACAGCCCAGTATATGCTACACTGGCCAAGGGGTGCAAACGCAGTGTAAATTCATAATTTCACAGCAAATTCAAAAAGTACTGCAAACACAATAAAGGAAGCAGGCAAACTCAAAAATCAGATAAATTAAAAAAAACTTGCAAACAAGAAATGCTGAATGGGACAGAACCTGCAAATGCAAAAAATGTCCAGAGGATATCTGGAGGAAAGAAAGAAAAGTCAATTTTTTTCTTTAAATCTTTTTAAGACACCTAATCTCTGTTAAGATCCTGTCTACGACTTTACTAAGAATCTGGACCCACATGAGTTGATTATTGTCTCACCCTATAGGTTGGAGTATTTCCAATATATGGGGTTAGTTTGCAGCTTTTCTTAACTTGCAGTTTTTTTGCCACTGGCAGCATTTTTACTTTTCATTTGTTTTTGTATGTTAGCATCAGTTATATTGTTCCAGTGGGTTTGGTTTTTGCATTCCATGTCTCCTTTCCTGCTTCTGATTGTAGCTGTTCTCTTTTGCAGCAGTTTTTTTCCATGTCTGTCTTATTGTGTGTGTGTGGGGTGGGTGGTGTGTGTGTGTGTGTTCATCTATTTTTTTTGAGTTTGCCAGTCTCAATTTTGTATTTGCATGACTTTCTTAATTGGCAGTTCAATCATTTATTTGTACGGAATTTGCACCCCTTAGCCACTAGTTAAAGGTTTTAGTTTTAACTCACCTTTATACTTTATCTTGATTGACTATATTATTCAGAGAAATGAGTGATCAAAGTTCCTCTATTTAGCAGAATAAACGCCTTAAACGTAAAAGCTTAAAGTTTATGACCATTTATAAAAAATAAAGATAAACTGCTGCGGAAACATGCTCATTTAAACTTGCAAATCACCCATTATATAACCCTCGTGCTGCAACACTGTATCCAAAGGGAAGGACTAATTAGACCCTTAATGGCTTTCTGCTGCTAATCCTACTTGTACAAAGGTTTTTGTTTCAGTGGAAGCGTGAATGAGGACGACAGGGCAGATAGTGGAGAGTCTTTGTTTCTGGGCTTGCCCCTCCACTCCACAAGAGAACGAGGAAGGAACAGATGCTTACCCTCTGCCCCCACTCCCTGTTCTTTAGGGCACTTCATTCTTTTTTCCAGTGTCTCAATGAGCTTGTTAGAGCGACTTTGACTTTGGAGACTGCCACTCTATTTTTGAATTACTCATAAGTTTTCTTTTCCCGTCCTTAGCAGACGAAAGGTGAGCGGATGGGAAGTGTAAGCCAGGATAAAGGAGAGAAAAGAGATGCAGGCAGATGATGGATTAATTCCTAGTTTCAGGGGACTAGTCGGGGAGCGGGATTTTGTGATGAATGATGTACGGTGTGAAGCTCTGTAAATATTATTCACCAGTTAACACGGCCACCATTTATCCATGCACACCGCTGAAAACTTCCGTGTGTAGTGTTGGAATAAAACACCACTTTGCGCTGAAATTATTGTCAGCTATTTTCTGTCACATGATTTCATCTGGTAGAAGTAAAACTGAAAATAACATATTTTCTTTTAACATTTTCTTTTATATTAAGCTATTTTTACCTAGATACCCCAAAATAAAATCGCCATCAGAAAGCATTAAACTGGTAATTAAAGTACATCTCTATTTACTTTGAATTTCAGTATTAAGCTGTAAATACAGCTCCCTGAAAGCCTCAGATGCCTTATGGTTCACGATTGCCAAAAAACGTATGTGAGCATTTTTAATTGACTGAACTTTAACCCAGGACCCAGCAAAGAGAAGCACAGCAAGCCCAATGAGCTTTAGAGAACAGCTACTCATGTAGGAGAATGTACTGACAGATTTTTTTTTTGTGATGTACCCTGAAAATCTGGCCTTCACAAGAGACTGGCAAATGAAAATTATTTTTTAAATAAACAAATTATACATTTTGTTAGAAGTCATGAATGGGACAAAGTGGTGCTTTGGAGGCATTCATGCAAAACACCATCTTCTAAAAGTTTGCAAACTCACACACAAAAATGTCTTGACATTTGGGATGGAGCCTGAAACTTGTTGCATGAGGGATTTATTCCCCTTAATTTTTCTTAAGAGAGTCACCAGTGCAAAAGAAATAAGGAAAGTAAACAATGGAGAGCAACAGGTAAAGAAGCCAGGGCGTAGTAAGTGTTTTTTCCTTTTGTCTGTCCAAAACCCTCTAACCAGGGCTTCTCCATGTTTATTGAATGTAAACAGAGCTGTTTTAGCTTGTTAGGTCAGAAGTGACTGGCGCAAACTTGTGATGCACGTTCGTTGTGTTCAGTGGTGTCACATAGATTAGCAGGCTGACCCATGTCTGCTGTTCCCACAGTATGTAGCATTGCTGTTTGAAGGCCATTTTAGCCTGGGTCAATTGCCAAATCGTTTGACACGGTTTAATGAGCTATTTCCACTGCCACTAAAAGATTATTGTTCCCGGGTTTAAATGTTTTTTTGGCGAGTGGGAAAGAAGTACAAGTTGCCAAAGAAAAGCACATAAGAAATCACAAAGATTTTCCAGCCTTAACTGAAAGTAAGTTTTGTCTGATGTGTGCAGGATAAAAATAGCACCCAAATACATTTCAAATTTTAGACTATAAGAAACATCTTTAAAAGCAGTGTATCACTTAATATTGTTTCCTGGTATTCACATTTTAGGCAGCCATACTTTAGTTGTCTCATACATTAAAGGATTAGATGGTGGAAACATTAAAAAGTTTTATATTTTTGAATATTTTTGAAAGACATAACAAAACGCAATGCCTGACATTCCGGTTCCTTCACAGCACACCTTTACTTTGAGCCCCTCCTACCTTACAGCGACTCCTCCTACCTGAGTTATCTCCCTTAGAGGTACCCAAGTCTTAGAAACAGACCACTTTTTAAATCATTCATGAGTGCTCCCTGGAAAAGAATGGCATGCGGAAAGCTGTGGAACAGTGAGGTGTCATCATTCCTCTCATATGCAATGATTTATGACGCGACGGTTGTAACTGATTTGATAATCACAGTTTATTCCCTCTCACAAAGGAAGAAAGTTATAGTCAGCGATTCTGCCTGTTTTCCTTTCATTTCTTTTCTCTCACAGATGAGTATTTTTTTGCCTCCCCACCCCCTTCAGTAGATTTCTTCTCTCCCATGTCTTACCCATAAACATCCTTTTTAAAACAAAACCGGATAAAAAAGAATAAAGCATTTGCACTGTGCCTTACTTTACATCTGGTGAGAAGGGGAATCTCTTGACACCGTAAGCATGCTCTGAAGCTGAAAAGCACTCTGGGAATTGTAAGTTGGAGAACATGAGGTGTCCTTGAAGAGATAGCTTGTTCTCAGTCAGCCACATTCATTAGCATAGCATTATTACAGTTATAGTGTGATCAAAAACACACTGCCATCTCTACTGTTGAACTATCTGTGTAATTACAGCCATGTTGATGGGTACCGATTAACAACTCATCAGCTGAAGGCTCAATGTGCGAGAGAGAGAAAATAAACGCTCATGTGTTTTATCGAGAAAGGTTCTGTCCCCTAGAGTCAGCAATCAGAGTTTGATTTCACAGACTTTCACTTTAACCAAAATCTGGTCCCATCGTGGACCTTGATGACAGACAGCAGCGTTCGAGGTGAACCAAACAGATCTGCAGAGGATGTCATTAACAAACTGACTGTGTACTCCGACGTCGAGAATCAAGAATCCACCTTTCGTATTCCATTTTCAGAGTTTTTTAAAGTGTTTAACAGAGACGTTAGCACCTCGACGTCGGAGTACACAGAGTGAAGCGAAAAGACTACAACTGTGTAAACAGGCCCCATTTCCGTTTCCGGTGGCAGGGGAATATTGACTATTCCTACAGAACTCAATGGGATTTACAAAATGCTAAATAAAACACTACAGGAACGTTTTTTCTTTACGAAACTTTTTTTGGAACGTCATTGAACAGCGCTGACGACCCGGTGAGTAGCATATTTTAAAAAAAGAACGTTTAAGGTTGTTTTAAGGACATTATCGGACATGCACAATGGAAGCCATTCTGAAGCAGCCAGGGGTGGATTCTAAATGAGCCAAAAAGCAGAGACAGGACCAATTGTCAAAATTTTGGTGTCGATCATTCGATTTCATCCTGGACACTACAGAAAATGGGCTAAAAGTGTTAAAAACCCGAATTCTCCTTTAAGGAATGCTTATCTGTGGCATCAGCAAAATATGTTATTCTGCTGTTGTCTGATAGGGTTATTGCAAATGCAGAATAAATAGAATAGAACACAATAGAATTCAACTTTATTGTGATTACACTGTCACAACTACAAAGCAACAAAATTTAATCTCTGCATTTAACCCATTCCCTGGAGGAGCAGTGGGATGCCATTGTGTGTCACCCGGGGAGCAGTGTGGGGTCAAGGGTCTTGCTCAGAAACCCAGTGGCAGTCCTTGGGACCCAAGCGCAACGCCCTAACAACTAGGCCACGACTCCTCAGCAGAGAGGACAATCTCTTCATGATTAAGATACTGCTGAGTATATGAGATACAAGGTGTAATGAAATTCTTTTTTTTTTTATTTAGACTGAATATAGATAAAAGTCCAATGACATTCATTTAAACAACAGCTGCAGGGGTGAATGAAGTGAACTATTTCAGTTTCTGATCTTTACAGAGTTAGACAAGGGCAAGTTCAGCAATAATAAAAAAAAAATGAATCACATTAAAAACCAATAGCTTTACACTAAATACATAACCATTTTAGAATTGAGTCTTTACCTATATCTGCGGCACATCTTTCCTCTGAAGAGACAGGATATCACATCAGCTGATCTTGTGAATTCAGCAACAACTGATTCAATGAATTATCTACAGTACATATCACAATAAATGCAGATTAATGTAATATTTTTTATTCTCATATGAATGCATTCCTGTTTAAAAATTTATTAATAAAATCCTTGTCCATTTTCATGCGTTTGTATTGTTGGCTAATTATCTAGGGATTGGCTTTATTATCTGTAATCAATTAATCATTTCAAATCTCCAGTCACTTCCAACTTAGCCTACATTTGAAGTACATAACACTTGAAATCAAACTGTTTTTAAACCTTATTATTGCCTTTATCTAAGACTAAATAAAGTCATAAAAAAAATGCCTCTCTTGATCAAATGAGCCAAAATCGTACCGAAAGGTGATCTAAAAACCAAGGTATCAACTGAACTGAGATTTAAGTTTATCTTTACCGCCTACTGAATATGGATTCCCTAAAGACCAATTTAGGATTTATAGAACTTTACTTCTGCTTTTATAAAATGCTTTGGCATTCTTACTACTTTTTTTCTATTTGGAATAAAACGTTAACATTTAGCTGTAGTATAGGTATGCAGTGGGTATTTAGTTTTAAGATAAGTTACTAAACCAACCATTGATTTATACATTAAACTTACATCTGTATGCTAATTGCCCGTATAATTATTATGATTAAATGGGACAGAATTTTCACAATGTTTATCTAAAAAAAAATCCACAGTTGCAACTGATCCCACTGCTTAGATACCGGCAACATGTCATAAATCCATCCAATTTCACAAATCTGCTTTTGTTTATTTGTCTCACTGAGCCTGTTATATGGAATTTTTTTTTAATGAAACTTAAACTGCAAACTGACAAAAATTTCTGCAAAAAGAATTAATGATATTTTTAAACATGTTTATAAGCTTATTTAGATATTCATGACTTCCCAAAAGCCAGTCTCAAAGAGGAAAAAAAAAACTTAATTATTAGACACCTTAAACACTTATACAATTTGTCATGCAGAAATTGAAATAATAATAATCTAACACCACCTCCTTCCCTCATAGTCAGATTTACAGTTGTGTAGAAATTACATCCAACAATCTTTATATGCGTAAGACTTCCATATCAAACACCGCAGCCACACTTCCCTGAATTTTGAGTAGCTTTCCAGTTTGGGGACGACTGCAACAACCTAAAAGCCCTCTTTAAGTAACCTTTGGCTCAAGGTTAGTTATCGATTAATCGAAAAAATTATTGACAGATTAATCAATTTGCAAAATAATCATTAATTGCAGCCCTAGTTCATTTCATGAACATGGAAATTCAGTTTCACACATATGCCTCAAAATAGAGCTTAGTTCAACCTATTAACCATTTATCAATAATATAGTAATTATTTGGCTTTTCTAGGAACATCTCCTACTTAATGAGTAAGTTTTTGTTTTCCTTCACAGTGTAGCTAAAAACAGCCATTGTTCTTTTCTTTTTTCCCTAACTAAGACCCCCAAGTTTAAGTCCTTGTGCTAATTGTCTTGCTAAGTGCACAAGTGGGTTTTGATGCTCTCCTTTATGCTTTCCCTTCCCCTGTTCCTCCCTCCTCCTTTCTTTGCCTCTCCCCTGGCCTGCAGGTAGCTTTTCACCCGCTATGACTAATGATGTTCTCTCAGTCTCAAGGTTTTGGTAGGATAATTATATTAACCCTTGTCCTCTGGATGATCCCAAGTTGGCTCCTCCTCCCCGGGCATTCTCCCCTCGAAGTTCTCTTGGGAATTAAGCTTTAATATTAAACAATGGGAGTAAAGAGCCCTGAACAGTATTGGGTGTTTTCTCTCAGCTTGTATTTCTGTGTGTGTTTTAGAGCTTAGAGATCATTTCACACAAGTTATTCAAACAAAGAATTTAATTTGTACAAAAATTTGAAGGTGGTTCTGTCAAGCCAACAGTTGTAGGTTTGTTTGAGTCTGCATCTTTAAATCTGTAAAAATATTAGACATCAGAGTAGCAGTATTAAACTGGTGGAGCCCAAGACACTTAGGAACTGAGGATGTCTTTAGTCCAGACCACAAATGACTGCAGTGAAAAAATGATCATCTGAGAGAGGCCTGCTTCTGGTTCTCACTTGAAAGTTTATTTTCTCACAAACCTAAATCCAGTTTCAATAACGTTGTCATTAAAATTAGGCAGAACAGCAGTGCATTTCTCTCCAGTATTAACAAAACAGATTCAATAAAAGTTAGAAGTTGGAAGGGTTTTGCAAATCACCAGAATATTATTGTAATATGCTCCAAATAAATATTGTGTCACACTGGAATACCTTTACTGCTGCTGCAGAGAAAAGCAATTTTTAATTACACTATAATTTCTGCCTTATTTCATTTACGATTCAAGTAGGTAAATAAACAAATTTAAACTGTAAAAGATCTCTTTAATTCGTGTGTGTGTTTTTTTTTTTTTTTTTTTGTTTCTGTTCACATGATGATTAAAACTGCTGGATGACCAGCCCATGAGTGCTTAGTTTCTGTAATTTTTGCCCCCTAAGCAATTTAAATAAATAGCCTTGCTTTCAAACATGCATTTGTTAATTGAGAGATCTGAGAGGCGCAGAAATCCTGCATGGACTCTGGTTCTTATCTATAATCGCTGCTTTTTTTAGTCTTCTACATAAACAAGAAGCTGATACAGATATCCCGCAGAGTTATAACACCCTTAGGGGGTTTCGAAGCTCTGTGGGGGAACAGAGAACAGGAAGGATCTCCCAACAAATCCCATCCCGTCCTAGCATTTCTGCCTCTTCATCACTTTTTTATTCCTCCCATTGCCTCCCTTCTCCCATTACTACTTTCTCCTTGTTCATATCTTAAATAAGAGAACTTATAACAACCCCTCTCCCTCCATCTCACACCCAATTTCCTCTCACCCCAGGTGTTACTCTTTGTAAGAGTGTTCATTAAAACAAATTCAGCAGCAGTAAGTAGTCTGCAGGGAGGTTACACTTTAATATCAAGCGCAGTTTTATGGTGATTTCAGGACATTCAGGGTTAGACAGACCAGGGCTGGGACCGTCCTCAGTGGAAGTGGCATTGAAATGCATCGACATGTCTGCCTCAGTAAGACAATGTCTGTGTCATTACTCCCCTTGCATCACTATTACAGTTTATGTGAGATCTGTAATTATCAACCCCGTCCCATTGCAGGGTGAGCCTTCTCAGTGGTCATTCACTTCAGATGGTGCCTTCATTAATGGGTGATACATTTCAGTGAGGAAATATTCTAAGTACAGCTTTTCATTAGTATCATGGGGTGGAGTTGCTGATATGGTGCTTTTACTCAGCATCCCACATTCCCCCATTAGCCTAAACATAGACTAAGGCAGGTGTGATGAACATTGGATCCTTTTGTTGGATGTTTTCAACCTTAAAATGTCCTTACTGGTGTTATTTATATATAGAAGGAGATGATCTAACAGTATGGGATTTTGGTGATGCATATGTTGGCTTATTAAAATAAATGAGATAAGGTTACAGTATTTCTATACTAAGAATCTACATGCTTGTAAAAATGTAGGATGAACCTGTACTTATATATTAACACACACCTTTGGTGCTAGTTATTATGTTTACGAATTAGTTACTATCAATTTATCAAAATTTAAACACAAGGTGACACACTCTCAAATTAATCCCATTTACATCCAAAAGCCTTTACTTAAATCATAAACGTTATTGCAAATGGAATAAAAAGGAAGAACAAAAAAAGTTGTCTTGGTTTGATTTGACCTAAGCATCCAATGCAACTGCTCATAAATTGGCAAATACCACAGCAACCCACAATGCAATGCACAAACTGAGAGCCTTAGTAGCCCATGCAGCCTCTCATTAAAATCTTAAAAGAGGAATTATGTAAATTTTAACTGAACAATATTTTTAAAATAGCAGATCGACACCTCAGTAGTTCAGCAACAACACCTCTGTAAGCATGTAGCCTATTTTTTCCTGAATGTATTTAAGGTAAGAAGTTCCAGCGCTGTTTCTGCAGATGTGACGTGAAGAGCGTCCATGTTAAATGGTTCCAACTCAGTAAACAAACGAAGTGTTCCATTCAATATAGATTTTGTGGATCCTTAGAAGCGACTAACATCCAGCTCAACTCAGACACCAATAGCAACTCCATAGAAGGTGAAAAAAAACCTTTTCAATTTCAACGTGAGTTACGAGAATGAGCAGAAGAGCACTGCAGTTCTATGTTTTGTCCACAAGTGTCAGTATCGTTAGAAAACTCTGTAATCCTTCTTTAAGAAAAAGTCTTAGATCATCAAAGTCAAGCTTTACAGCTTGCTTTGCTTTTCTGTACAAAAAAAACCCAAACAGAGTTTAATCCATTTCGTATTTAAATTTATACCAATCTTCAGAAGAATGGTTATATGTGGTCTTTAAATTAAAGTCCTACCTTCATGCAGAGGAGGTGTCAAAAAAAGAAAGAAATTCTTCTCTCCGAAAGCAGCATATTACTTTGCCCTGTTGTTTTCAAAGGCCAGCAAAAACAGTACACAGCTGGCATGTAACCCACACCTGAACTGCTTCAATATATAGCTCTCTCACTCTCAGCAGACTCTGCTGCAATCATGAGAGTAGTCCTCTGAGGTCTGGATAGCAGAACAGGACGTGCCCCGGCTCCATTATTTACCTGTTTGGTCTTGTGCATACATGGCTTACTTCAGAGAATGGGTACCTCAAAGCAAGGCCTGGTTTGCCTGCTGGTCTATTACATGACCCAAACAACCAATCACATGGCTGCTCTCAGTTTGGAGCACAAGTATGGCACGCAATAGCCATTTATTTTATGCTGTGTAAATAATTTACCTGTAAGCTTAGTCCCACAAAGTCTCTCCTTGTCCCTCCATCTATCCCACATTAAAGTGCACGGTCACAGACTGAGGCACTTCCTTACTGAGTGCATGCTGTGCTAAAATAAAGAATTATCCCCAAAACACACCAGGGAGTTCACACATTCATCGTCCAGCATCCGTACTGCACACACAGGCTACAAAGACACACAAGGTGTGGATTGCAAAGACAGTCAAGGTCATCCCTCCAATCTGAATAATTTAAGACATCTTTTTGCTTGACGCATCTCTCAATGTTTTATCTGACGCCAAAGACATCCACCAGCTCCCCTTGACATTAAATGTATTTAACAAGTAAAACCACTGGTTTTGTGTGTGTTGTATTTATAGGAACAGGACACACACACTTTTTTTGGCCTCTTATTTTCATGTTAACAGTCTTAAAGAAAGTCTTTGAAAAGAAAGGTTCACTGGTTGTAAGGACCCCTACTGATGGAGAGCTGTAGGTGCAATGCAAAACCTAACAAATTGATAAAAGATTAAAATATTTTGGAACATAAATAAAAGTTTTGTCCTGCTGTAAAATGAATACAAATTAACTCAAATTTGTGTTCATCAGTCATAACAATGTGACCACAATATTGAACATTTAATAAAAAAGTCAAACTTTGACCAGAGTCAGTTTTAAATTTATTCTGAAGGGTCCTTTAAACAAAACAATTAAATTTCTGTGTGGCGTAGGGTTGGGACGGTTTGAGTATAGTCTTGGTATCAATCCAAAAAAAGAAAATTAAAAACAAAGTCTTGGTATCAGTTTGGCTAACCCAGTTATCAGGCTTTCAGATCAAAAACAATACAGACAGAGCTGCACTCTAAGATCTGTACCTTCAAAAGCAGAGCAAAAAAGACAATTTTCAAACCACAGAGTAAATAATGGTCATTTTTTCAGCTATGATATTGTTTTGGTCTCATGATAAAACCAATAACCAAACCGAGGCACCTAGAGACAGGAAGAAAAGAAACGACATCGGATGGAAAACTCGGAACGGATAGTATGATTAAAAGAGCAAGGTGGGGCTTGTGAGCGGGCTTTGTTAACACATTCACTGTTACTTTCAGTTTGGACAGCTGAACTATAACTGATCAGCAGTAAAGCACCACTGTTTGATGTTAAACTGCATTTGCTATATGTGATGCACCAATACACTATGACATTTCACTGGTACTTTAATCAGTAATTGGTTTAAAGACCTATGTTTATTTAAGACTGTTCAGGTACCTGAGTTTTTACGTAACTACATATTTTATTCATTATCTTTATCCTCTTTAAAGCCAAAATATTTTACAGACGCACAATCTTTGGGCTACTTTTGGCTTTTTTCTTTTAAGTTTGGATAACTTCTTTTGCCAGTCAGTTCTTCAGCTGATTTTTTGTTGACACATTTAAAAAAAAAACTTTTTCTTTTTGGATTGCACACCTGGTAAAACTGTCTTTAAGCCCCTATCGCATTATTTTTATTCATCTGACAAGTATGGGATTTACCTAACAACAGGTATTCTTCACTGTAAAAAATACTTCCACAGTGAATTATGAATGACAAAAGATTTGATTTCCTTTAGGTTTTGTCAATAAATCGTCACTTTAAATGGAATGGTGAAATGCCAAGAGTCAAACAATCAAAGAGTCATATCAGAACAGCTGCTTTTTGCCTTACTGTCCCACCATAATAATATAATAATGTTACACATTTGGGGCTTACTAAAGCCGTTCTAACTTAAATGCAATCTGGTTGATCTAGAACTTGGGCAACAAAGACTGACCTTCTGGAACTCCTTGGGTAACTTAATATCACAACTATAAGAGTAACGATGGCAGGAGGGATGGCATTCTCCCAAATGTCATCAGTTTAGAGTTTAATGTTGCACAATAACAATTACTTAGAAATCTTAAAACTGGTCCTGTAAATTGTAGGATACTTTCTGGAAAGCTTTAATTTAACGAAGTTTCCTGGAAGAAGTGTTTTTGATGGATGATGTTTGGATTTTGGATTGGAACAAACTACCCTCTTAATCAGAATATATTTACCTAATTTTATTATCATTAATCTCAATCCAATCTCAATATTTCCATTATTGTAATTACGTAACACATTTTTATTCCAATCACCCAAATACCTATATCCATGTGAACACGCCTACTGACATTAGTGCAGAATCTGGAATAATGATAAATATGCATACGAACCGGAGATGGATTCAACATATTACGACGAAAAAAACGTCAAAAACGTACGAAATACTGTGCATAACTTTTTGTACAATTTCATACGAACTGATAATGAGAATACACTGATGGATTGGTTGTTCCACTGAATCACTCCTGCTAAAAATGGCAGGAATTAGGGAAAACTTCCAGAAAACACCCCGTCTGTGCCTCCTCTCATCATTGTCAACAACACTGTGTTAACTGCAAACCACTTCTGGTCCTTGGAGCCATCCTTTTAAGTAATCTCCTACATAAACCAGTGTTAAATCTTTGTGTTAGGTGTTCCTAAGACTAAGGCTCTGTTGACTGTATAACAACCTTCCAAACAAGCTGCTGGTAATTTTCTACACCACCCTTTAGTCTGTTTTGTGCACAATTATCATTCTGTGGTTTGATTCATCTAGAAAACATAACAGGTCCAATCTCCATCTCTAGATACGTTTACATGCACAAAATTTCCCCAATCCGATCTAAATCTGGATTGGAAGTTCAAAATCTCTGTTTCCATGGACACTAAAATTATCCGATCATGACATGTGTATACTGTACATGTACCAAGCGTTCAATCAGACTTTAGCTACCGTTTGTGCCAGCCCCGGCTGGTAGGAAACATGGTGCTAAACCCACGTTTCTCTTCATTTGGGTCTTTTTTTTTTTACAATATTGACCTACGTTGCATCATGCTTTTGTTTTTGGTTTTCATTTTAGTTAAGTTAAGGCCTCAGCGGTCAGCGGTACCATATGCTAACACTGCTTTACTACAGGGGTAGAGGGCAGGATGGCATCTGCTAATTACATTTAGAGCCACCTCCTCCACCAAGGAGGAGCAGGAGCCAAAAATGAAGGTTAGTAAAGTAGCAATAGTAAAGAAAAACGTCATGCTGATGTTGCACACATGTGCAGAGGAGGTGATATTACTCCAAAGATCCAAATGGGGTGTACATGGATGACAATCAGAATGGCGATCAGAAAAAAACACCTCTCAAAATCGGAATTAAATTTCTTTCCCATCTGACTGAATCGGACTAGAATCTTCGGTCTGACATGTTTACATTAAACATTTCTGATCTGATCAGTTCTTCATGTAAAAATAGCAATTTTTGGTTGTAAGAGGCTAACCCACCCTCATTTAATGATCTATAGATGTCTAGGGGTAAAAAGAAAGAGCACTTACAATCACTACAGACGCCACACATTCTGGTTAGATGTTGTTCAAACTTTGACCTTCAGGTCGGCGCCACAGAGCGCTAATGGCAAAAGCAAACTGACACAGAGGCAGTTTCTTACTCCAGCCTGTCTCTCTGTTGACCTCGATGAAAACCTCACTGCAAGGGTAGTCGATGACTAAGCTATTACACGCTTCCTTCCCTCTATTATTTATTTACAATAAGACACTCATATTTGTAAATACTACTTATATCCTGTTGTTTATTCTGTGCTTTATAAGGCTCACATTTTTAAATGAAAGTGATCCTAATCATAGACTAAAAAAAATGTCCAACATCTTTTTTATTTTTTTTTTACTGTCACTTACAGTTTTGTAATAGCAGCAGTTTATATATATTGCACATACCTTTTACTAGAGTTTGACTTCCAAATGTTGCAAATAATACTGTTGTTGTGCAGTAGGTACTGCAGTCACAAACTCTGTTTGGCCAACAGCCTTCTTCTCCCCATGAGAAGTGAGTTTTCTCAGGAAAAAAAAGACAGAAAAAAATGATCAATTATGGGAAGAAAGGGAGGTTTATCTAAGGCATTTGTGTTTTTAGTTACCCACAATAAAGAATGACTGCTACAGGGCTGAGAATCTCTAACTCGGTTTAAACTAAAGTGGAAGTCTGGAACAATCTGAGAAGAAAGTGAGAAAAGTATTGGAAAGCAGTGCACTGTAATCCCTGCTCCCCACACTCCTGCCGAGCAGGTCAGTTATAGATTATCTGTTTAGTCTTGAGAGAGAGAGTGGAAGCACAGATGAGGGGATGGATAGTGCTGAAAAAAAAAAAAAAGAGGTGAGGGGTGGTAAAGAGCGGAGCGAACGTTTGAAGAGGCCCCGTTCAGCTACGGACTGCTGCGCTCGAGGAAAATCGATCTTCTCCCTTTCAGAGAAAGAAATTTATGAGGCTGGAACATAAACGCAGTCATGTCCAATTAGCTGCTCTGAATTTATGAGGTAAGGCAGCGGAAAGGAAGTAGGAGGAGACATGGTGATAAAGACCTCAGTTTAAGCCAATAAGGCGTGGAGCTGATCATTGATCTCTACTTCATATAAACTCCCTCTACCGCGTTTAAGTACAGAGTCTGTGGTAATTCTTCCTTTTTCTTCCAGGCTAACGTGACCAACTAATTCATGGGCAGACTTCTAGATCACTGTTGATGGGTTTTGTAAAATAATGAATGAGCTTGAAATCATTTTGTCTTGATCAGTATTTTAAAAGTTAAAAACAAATCTCCCACAAACAGTTTAATTGGATGTTTGACTTTGATTCAGTATTATAGAAAAAAAAAGGCCTTTATCAGATAAATCTTACAGAACAGCTGCAGAAAAACACATAGTTATAGAGGTAGTTGTACTAGATGAAATAAGACACCTTTAACTAGAAAACAGAACAAAGTGATTTCATCAGCATGCCTATATTAGAGATATTACATGCAAGTTCAAATATTCCTTATTCTGCTTTTTAATTATTGGCTGATGCAGGACCACTTCCTGATTTTAATATTACACTGGGACATCCTTAGTGGGTTTATGACATTTTGAACACAAAAAAAACACAATTTACTGGTTAGAAACGCAATTCTACATATAATCAAGGGGACATTTTATCACAGGAAATCAGTTACACAAGTTATTATTTTCAAAAATAATATGAAAAGGTATCTTTTACTTGACTTGTATAATCTGATGTTGCAGTAACTGGTATTTCAACCTGGAGAGACTCACGCAGAGAAAAGCTACAATTAGAAAAATATTCAGTTTATTTATACAGGTAGCACAATCATATTCTTCAACGTATTTCTATTGAAGGAAAACCAGCTGATTGCGAGGACTCATTGATTTTCTGCAATTCCTCAAACTGAGCATGCATGTAGTGACAGTGGAGAGAAAAACTCTCTTTTAACAGGAAGAAACCTCCAGCAGAACCAGGCTCAGTGTGAGCGGCCTTCTACTGTGGCCGACTGGAGTTCAAGGAGACAGAAGCAGATAAAGAAATAGAATAGATTCTTTGACACTCGGGTGCTGGCAGAAGACTTCAATGCTGTGAAACAAGATTTTCTTACATGAACAACCTAGAAAAGGATGAGAGTAGTCTTTGGAATAAGCCAGATGATGAGTTGGACTGAGAGTAATATCAGAAGGAGTGGGAAGATGGCATTGAGGTGGGTGAAAGTTATCTGCCTGGAGCTGAACGAGGGACACCACAGGTGGTTCAGGTGAAGCGCTGATGCTTAATTTCCATTATATAATCTTAGATTTACAGAAATATTTTATCATGAACAATTTATTATTTGACTAGTATGAAAGCATGTTTTTTCCTTGGCCTAATTGGGGTGAAAGGAAAGCTGGGAGTGATAAAAGATAAGTTTCCTCACCCTGCTTTGTGCCGTGAATGGAAGGTAGCTGTTGTAAAATGTTTATCTGGCCAGTGAAAGACATATTATCCTAACAGGGAATGTTCTTGATTAACTGAAGTTGTTTTGGGGAATAAACAATGTTCGTGTGTGAGAAAGTTCTTTATGCAGGGGTTGGATAGTTCCAAGGGAGAGTGTGTGTGTTGGGATTTGTGCAGAATAAATGTGTGTGCTGAGCTTGCCCAAGTTCGAGCTTTTCTCTCCGTCTGTGGATGTCAAATAAATCTGTTTTTTGCTAAATTTGCCTCTACCTCAGCTTCCTAACTCCACACTAGTTTGTCTGGGAATTTAGAGATTGTTATGCATGGATTGCTGTTTCTATGAGAGATAAATATGTTGACATCCAGTGGCCGCTTTCTCTTCAAGTGAAGCACCTAAACTTGGCCTAACCTAAAATCAAACCAAATATTAAAAAGTCCCCAACAAAATAGCGTTTCAAAGTCTAGTCTTGACTAAAACCTGTTATACTTGACACGATGTACACTGTTCAAGATAACAAAGGACATCTCTAAACATTGATTTTAGAGGTCTTCAGTGAAGAACGGAGTCTCCATGGTTTTATAACAACCACTATTTCAAGCTTATATCTTCACCAGGGGGCTCAATGTTAATTTTTCTTCATTTGAACCCAGTGTAATTCCTCTCAACCCTGGATATGAAAGAATGGACTTAGAAAATGGATGGATGAACACAAAGACAAGTTGGCCAGTGTGTCATCAGCAAGCCCTAGTTTGGTTCTAAGCCTTCCTTTCCCTTACAAAGGCCATAGGACTTTGTGCTCATTAGACTCAACGCCTTGTGTTACTACAGGAGGCTGTAGAGCCTATTGTGAGTTTCTTTATTTCCAGAGGAAGGAGCTGTAAAAAGTGTGGAATCGTCCTTCCATTCCACACTTTTTCCACACGGTTGATTAAATGGAGTTGAGGAGGGAGACCTCCTGTTGGGTCAGAGCCGCTTCCATACAATCTGTCATTGCAGGTTAGAGCACACAAACACAGATCCTTCCCCTGTTCTACCTCTGAGTTTCATCACTACAAGCACGGAGGCAGGCAGACTGTCATGGCTTTGACACAGCTGCCCTAATCTCTGCTGTACTGACTGCTCAGCCCTCCGTATCATCTAAATCCCCTCTATTCTCTCGTCAGACCTCTCTTCTCAAGCACACATCCACAACCCAATTTACCCAATGCACTGCTCAGAGAACACTTGTGCAGCGAAGAAGCAAGAGCTAAAAGGCTGTGGCCACACAAACTGATACGTGTGAGTCTAAGAAGAAAATGAAGGATAAACGGAAAGCCAATGTGCATAGGACGGTTTCAGAAGAACGAATTTTGGACAAAAGTCAGCAGGAATTGTTGCAAGAAAAAAGTGAGTGATAGCTGTGTCCCTGGTGAGCAATGGAGGAATGCTCATAGGCTGCAGCAAAGAGACAAATAAAGTGCCATTAACTGATGCTTCCAGCTGTTTTTTTAGACTCCGTCACCACATGACTCCCTCTTGATGTTTGTTTATCTTTCTTCTTATTTATTCCCATAATTGCTGCTTCTCTGCTGTCTAAATCAGGCATTTTCAAATCATTAAACAGTTAGGGCAACCTGACTTAGAAAATGCAGTATATGGGGGACTGACTCAGACAAACAGCAAGATTTGCAAGAGAAATAACATGTATTGTACCATTATAAAGGCTATTATTGTAAATAACTATGGCGATAACACAATTCTTTAACAGTACATATATTCAAGTCCTGAATTGAAATCATCCATGAATATTACTATTTCTTTTCTTTTTTTTTTGCTCCTTAAATTTGAGAGCATAATCCACACTGTTTACTGGTATCTGCATTTAATTAGACTAAAGAATTTCTTATCTTCCTTTTAATGCACAGAATAAAGCGGCATCAGACTCCTATGAAAAAATAAAAGCCCTCATCACTTTCTGCAAAACAAAAATATGCTAGCAATCCCTGCTGAACCTGCTCTATTTAGGAGCATCAATCCACATAAAAAAAAAAAATAAAAACAGATACCATTACCATTTAGTTTGAGTGAAGTAACAACGAAAGAATGCTGATTTTATATTCTGATCGTGTGATCATGGAAAGGTAGCACACCTGGTAATGATGCAGTAGACCACTGAATCCTCATTGTTCTTCATTTTAAAGGGATGCTGAAAACATTCCAGATTTTTCCTTACAGCTTGGTCTAATTGATAGAAATTACACACACCTGTGGATTACACACATTAAAGGTATTGTGGAGGATTTTCACAAGTTTTTTTAAAGACCCGCCCTCTCCACTCGATGTGTGAAGTGACAGGCCGCTGTGACAGCAAATAATAAAGCTTTGGGAGGAGAGCTCTCTCCGCAAAGCATTCTGGGATATATCTGCATCCTCCATTTTCAAAGAACCGCGGGGAGAAAGGTGAGCTTCAGTGACTGTCTGAAACCGTAGCTCACCACAGATATACGCCTGAACGTGCGCATACGCAGAAAAAGATAGCTAACGGGACGAGCATGTAGGATGGCCTTACGTAAACATATCATCAGAATGATTGACAATTAGGAGGACCACTTATTTAGATGATCCACCCGGAAATAAAAGATTTTCCTTTATACCTTTAATCAACCTAAAGTAAGAGCTCTGATTGTTTGATTTTCCTTTCCGTAATAAGTATTTAGTAAGTAGCAGCTATAGAGCACTGAAGCATACAGCATATGGCCCATGTTTAATCAATGTATTGGATGTGCTCTCCTTTTATTATCATTTTGGACTGAAATATATATATAATTGACTCTGTTTTCTGATTTGGCTTCTGACCACTTCCTATCATGTATTCATTGTCTCACCAATATCCTCTACATGTGTGCATGCGCATTCATGCAAAAAAAAAAAAACATGACAAACTAAAAAAACCAGCTTCCCTGATGGCAGAAAATGCTCTGAGCAGATTGATGAGCAGAAACATTGTCCTGTAATTACTGCAGCTAATTAAAACTCTATTTTATGAGTGGGTTCTAATGTAAAGGGGAGTGAGTACTCTGTCTGCTCTGAATAATAAAGAAAAAAAAACTCTGTCTCCATTTGGTCTCCTCTGTCTTCATCTGCTTCCTCCCTCACTAAGTAACTAAAAACAATTCTGATGGATCCAGCCGTCCCATCTTAACTTCCTTCATCTCGTTGCTGCTTTCCTGCTTTGATGACTTTGCAGCAAAGGCAGACATCTTGCGCATTATCATATGATTGTTCCCATGTATTATTTGTGTGTGAAGGGACTGAAAAGAGGGATGGGAAAATCCCAGAGCAACCTGTCAAATGCAAGAGTGAGAGCAGAGAGATATATAACTCGAGAAGTCAGAGTGTCACATCATTCATGCGGAAGGAGTGCAAGGCTGAAAGTACTTGTGGTCTTCATCGGCAGTATTTGTTAGGTTAAGGTCAGAAAATCAGGTCAAGGGGATATGACCAAGTGCGACTTACATGTTTCTAATTACTAACTCGGCCTTGCAAAATTATTCATTCTCCTTGAACCCTTTCTCCGGTAGAACATACTGCATAATTGAGAAGTAAGAGAAAATTTAACCTTTTTTTTTTTGGTATACTTTTACAAATAGATATATGAAAAGTGTGTCATTCATACATACTCATTCATCCACCTTAATAGCTCTCCTGTCAATGCTACAGGAAAGCATCCTCACAGCATGATGTTTCCACCACCATGTTTCACTATAGGTATAATGTGTTTATAACATAACAAAATATGAAAAAATTAAATGAGTATGATTTTTGTTGATGAGTTTTGAGGGTTTGTAACAAAATTCCAGACCCCTTTGCCTTTTAATGTTAATGTCAGCCTGAAGTGTGCTTGTCTTCAATTTAACAGGCAGGACCGCTGAATGAGACCGCTTATTAGACCTGCAAGACACAAACTGCCTCGCACAACACCTCTATTCTTCACTATTGATTTAAGCTGCAACTCTTAGAATGTGTGCTGAGCAATGCTTCTGCTTTCAAGATGAGACAGATGAGATTTATCAGCAAAGATTCAGGAGATGAAAAGCAGTGATATGTTCAACGCTGTCAGTCACAATGTGTCTGTTTTTTCCTGAACCGTTGTCTGTCTTCTACACCCACAAACCAATGCAACTCATGAAGTAGAACCGCACATACACACACCTGTCTCATTTGACACACATTCACTATCTCATACGGACTGTTTTCGTCATGAAAAAAGAGATTTCCAATTTCAGTCTTCCCTAAGTGGACAGCGCTTGTCCTTCAGAAGGCCGGCAGGAAATGAGGCTTTGTTGGTCGATGGATTTTCTGTGGCATGTCCTGTCAGAATGAGATGGGGGTAATTCATGGGACCACCATCAAGCTGTTGATCTGAGACACAATATTTCTATCAACACTGTTTTCATTATTATAGTCTCTCCACATTTAATGATTAATATTTGTTATCATTTGTTGTTGCAAAATTAGATCTGTACTTGATGAATACTCACTACTTCTGCTTAAAAAAAAGAAAGATGGCAGTGTCGAAGATTAGTGTGAGAAAAGAAAATTGAAGCAGTCATCTTGACTAGAATACAGAGGCAATTCTTTGAATATTTGATGCAGACGGATAGGTGTTCACTCCAGTGGAACAAACTGGATTGGAGTCCAGTCACTCAACTGGAAAAGGCTGTAATTTCAAGTTGTACTTGCAGAGTGTCCTTAAGATTCTAATTTCCTTCATGGCAGAACTGCAGTGTGTGGATCAGCACACCTGGGCCCTACCCTCTGCTGAGGTCAAGTGTGCACATGTGCCTGCACTCGCAGCAGATCTCAGAGATGCACATAAGCAGCTGTGCCTGAAAGTTTACATACCTTCCCATTAAATAAAATTATGACTGAATATTTCCTGAACATTACAGAAAACACCTTAGTTCAGGAGCCTCATAAGACTTGTTTACTAACCAACCAACGTAATAAAAATAACTGGCAGGTTATTTTTTTCATATATATATATATATATATATATATATATATATATATATATATATATATATATATATATATATATATATATATATATATATATATATATATATGTGTGTGTGTGTTTGTGTGTGTGTGTGTGTGTGTGTGTGTGTGTGTGTGTGTGTGTGTGTGTGTGTGTGTAGCAGGTGAAATAAGTTTTGAACATGCCACCATTTTTCTCAATAACATATATATATATGTATATAGGTCCATATTTTTCACCAGATGTATCAAGTAACATGCATGTAACAATCCATGCAATCCACACATGCAAAAAAATCAAACCATAGATGTCCAGAAATTAAGTTACATGTAATAAAGTGAATGTGACAAAAAAGAAAGATGGTAGGAAAAATAGACTGTTCACTCAAGGTTGCTTTCTAATCTCTCCATCTCTGAACAGGTATAATCTCTGCTGTTTTGATGAATCTGTTTCCTGTCATATTTTACTCGAGTTGTGCAATCTTGGGTTTTAAAAGCTGTAATTTAGGAACAGTAATTGATTGTGTTTACAATTTTGCATACATATTTAGTTATTTTGTATTTAATCTCTGAGCCAATATAATAAAAAGGATGTGGTGTTCACTTTCTGTTGAAAATGTAGAATGTAAAAATCAGATCTGTGCCATTCAGTAAAGGTTGAGGATCCTCGGTGTAAAGAAAAAAAATAAATGCTACTCTTTTATTGGATTATTTTTGGATGCTAAAATAAATCAAAGATGCTATTGAAATCTTTACTGTACATATTGATTTACTGTCAAGTGACCAATATATGTATTTGCAAAATGTGTAATTTTCACAATCCATTACTAAATAAACTAATTAAGAGAAAATCTATAATTTTTTCACTTCCCTCAGTGGGTAGAGGAAGTAATGCTGCAAGTGAAATCAAATAACAGAATCAGATGGGATGGCAGCTGTACAAACTGTGTGAGCAAACATCAAAACAGGAAAAGGATGCTGTGGTTCTGTCACTGACTTCTGAGGCAGAAATGAATATATTAGAAATGGAAATATGACTGTTAACACAATAAACCATCGCATCAAAGAAACATTTCTTAAGATATTGCATAAATCAGTCAGTTTTGTAGGGTTTGTTTTTTTCTAAATGCAGTTTCAGCAATCTGTTTTTGAAACAGATGTCGGTACATTTTTAATATATATTCTTTATTTCCATTTAAATCACCGATGTATTTATAGCATTCCCACATGCTGCATTAGTGGATCATAGTGTACATTTCCACATGCTGACTGTTTTTTCTGGTTCTTCTTACAGGTGTAAGTGTAACCTCCATGCCTCCCAGTGCCTGCTGATTGAAGGGAACCTCCAGTGCCAGTGTGAACACAACACCACCGGGCAAGATTGCCAGCGATGCAAGAAAGGCTTCAAAGCCAAGTCCTGGAAAGCAGGTTCCTACCTGCCTCCGCCAACTGGAACCCCCAACACCTGTACGTACCGCCTTCTGCATCCTACCACTGAAATTATCTTAATCCATATGTTGAGACATGTGCTGCGGAAGTAGTTCTGGTTAGAACTTTCCTCATATTCACTGCCGGATAAGACAAAATATATATGTAGTTTTTCGAAATTACAGATTTTAAATAATAAAAATGCATAATAAATGGTCAAAGTTCTAAACATGGACTCAAAACATGCAAAGTTTTCCACTAGCAGTTAAGTAAATGAAATGTGTCAACCTAACTTTATGCTTTCTGTAGCCTCCTTCAAACCCCTGGAGCAATTCTTGTTAAATATTTGACCACTCCTGCAGCAGAACCACTGAGTGTAAAAATGCCCCAAAGCATTATTTTACCACTATCAAGCTTGATGATTGATTCAGTGTTCCTAATCCTTCCAAAAAAAATGTATTGTTGTTAAAGCTTAAGAGTCAGATCTTTCACATCTGACTTTTTCTTTTATCTGTAGGATGCATTTGGGTCTTGAGCATGACCGAAGCAAAGAGATATCAGATTAACTCACTTAAATATTTGAACTGATGGTACAATTCCAACTTCTCCATTGTTATAAAAGTCGGACAGTTGGATGAGTGCTGCCAGAGAATAACAGTATCTTGATGCTGCTAAAGAGAAATGACCAGCTGTACTCAATGGTGATCATTAATGGGAAGTTAGATATTGGCTTTGCATGTAACTGTAAATTTAAAGAAAAGGCTGTAATTTCAAGTTGTACTTGCAGAGTGTCCTTAAGATTCTAATTTCCTTCATGGCAGAACTGCAGTGTGTGGATCAGCACACCTGGGCCCTACCCTCTGCTGAGGTCAAGTGTGCACATGTGCCTGCACTCGCAGCAGATCTCAGAGATGCACATAAGCAGTTGTGCCTAAAGGTTTACATTAGGGCTGCAACTAACGATTATTTTAAAAATCGATGAATCGGCCGATTATTTTTTCGATTAATCGATGAATCGGACAAAAAATATTTTTTATATTAACCTCTTTATTCCAAAATAAACATTTTAGACAGAACAAACAAGCACACAAGTACAGGTTGCTCATTAACTGTACTGGTGCAATATGAAAAATAAATGTTTGTGTTAAAACTACGCAAACTTACATGAGAAATGTAGCTGTACATCCACAAAATATAGGGTACTTTGTTTCATAAAGCGCAAAAAGAGACAGGCATTTTTGTTTTTAAAGCCCCTAAGGGGTTCAAACAATAGGTCCCCCCATTTCAACAAATTAGTTTTTTTAGACTAGAAGAGTTCTGCCTTTTAAGACAGGAAAGTATAGCAGTTAAGGTTGTTGCTTGAGAAAATACTGAACCATAGAGATAAAAATAGCCCTGTGATTCAAATCATAAATCGTATTTGGAATAAAAATGAGAGAACTAGGGGTGCTAAAAAACACATCCTCCAAAGACAGATATTTACATGGGAATGTGGCATATAATTAATTGACATATTACTGATCTTGCTGGATTTTATTCTGCTTTACTTCCATAAATTGCAGGATCTTCTTTATCTTTGCCAGAAGATTTAAACTTTAAAAGCCTTGCCCTCATAATTTGCAAGTTAATTTATTTATAAAGAAAATATAAACGCTGCTTAAGCTAATTCAAATGAAATTAAAAGTAAAATAAGTAGCCAACCTTATCACTGTCTGTAACCTACTAACAAGGTAAGGAAAGCATCAGATGAGCTACCTGAGAAACTAACGTAACGTTTCCCCACTTTAAAACCAAACAAACACGGTTACTCATCCTGCTGATCAGCTCTCTTCACTGCCATTGAAGGCTCCAACGTGTTTTCTTTTCAGGTGCTGCGTCATAACAGTGGTGCTTCCGTGCCATGTTCATTTGTTTTTACAAAAGTTGCATGTTACGACTTTTTTTACTTTACAAAGCGCAGGCTATTTTAATTATTGTGATCAATTTGCGCCGTCAATCCTGGCGCATGCGCGCTTCATTTGCAGTCTGGACGCTGAGGGTAAACTCCTCACTAAATTCCTGCGGCTCTGACTGCAGCGCTGAGAGGGATTCCTGTGGAAGAGGGAGAAAGGGGTTGGGATGGGGGAGGCGCCCCACGGCCACACTCCCCGCCAGTGACACCGTAAAAAGTCGCCAGATTTGTCGCTAGTCGCTTTTTTGAAAAATAGTCGCTGGAGGGGTCTGAAATGTCGCTGAGTTGGCAACACTGCTAATGCGGCGCTGACTCGCTCCGCCATATTTTTTTTCCTTCCCTGGATGACGGCGGCGGCGGATGACGCATTAATCGCGCGACACAACTAATCGATGATTAAATTCGTTGCCAACGCTTTTAAAAGTCGATTTTTATCAATTTTATCGATTCGTTGTTGCAGCCCTAGTTTACATACCCTCGATGGGAAAATTATTAATTAATTCACACTAATAATTCAAATAACACAAAACTGAAAAAAATAATACATAAAAAAAATACTAAATAAGAGTTAAGTAAAATAAAATGTTGATTTATATTATGTTAAAAAATGTAGTAGAAAAATTTTTTTTTAGAAAAATACATTGCCTGCCCCGCCAAAAACTGTTGCCACCAAAAAAAAAAGGTCACACACTTAAGTGATCCCAGATTACGAGCATTCTGAATTTTTTTTCTGGACCATTTTTTTCATTAAAGACAATGGGTCCCCACTATACTTTCAGTTTATGATAATGTGTTGGGCATTAAATTAATTAAAAAAAAAATATTATTGGGCAGTTCTTGGCCTAATTTTGTTAGTTTCTTTAATCTCCTTAGATGTTTTCTCTGTATTCCCATGATTGGACCCTTCTGAAACAGACTGACTTTTTGTGTCATTTGACATTATTGTTTGTTAATGGAAACTTATTGAGCTCACATTGGAGAAAGTTATCTCTGCATTTAACCCATCCCCTTGTGAAGCAGTGGGCTGCCATCTTTGTGGCGCCCGGGAGCAGTTTGGAGTTAAGGGTTTTGCTCAGGAACCCAGAGTGGAGGCAATGGGCTTTAAACCAGCTACATGCAACCTTCTCAGAGCCCAAGTTCACTGCTCTAACCCACATAAATGTGTTTTTTCTGGCCGCTACACTGCGGCTAAACCCAGTTGCCTCTCATTAAGAAATTAGAATCAACTTATTGCAACAGTTGGGATTAAATAACTTGTTGTCAGAATCGCCCTGCTCTCGACTGTTTGCTGGAACGCATCCTTTGTTGCCAACATATCACATTACATATTTTCAACTATACATGTTTCCTCATTTAAAAAATAGAGTACTTACTACAGAATTAGACATAATTTACCTGTCCAGCAGACGTTTTGCAACCAAAGCATCCTATTTCAGACCCTTTTGCCCCTTTAGGGCTCGCCATCTCTGAAAAGAATCTCCTAAATACACACTTAGCAGTTGTTCTGTCAGAACAGCATATGTTGTTAGATCAGCATACATTGTTCTAATACGCATGCGTGCACATGTGCAACACAGAATTATTCCCACATTGAATTTTAGCAGTAGTGTCCGGACCAGGAAAAACACATTTATCTTATCTTTGAAAAAAGAAAATCAGCGATTATATTGTTATTTCTTGGATGCAGAAATGGCCGGACATGATTGAAGTTTCCAGGATGTTGACAGAAGAAGCCCCAATAGTTAAAACGATATTAGTCAATATTAATTTAAATCAAGTTACTTTAGTATTGAAAAACATGTGTTCAGGAATTTCATTTTTGTTACATTTTGTTTTTATGTTTGAAATCATAGAAAACATTGAAAACAAATTCTGAGTCAGAAATAATTTGGGTTAGATAAAAACCTGAGCATACGGCAATCTGACAGCATATACTATTCGCTCCCACTTTTTATACTCTTTTCAACTCCTTGAACAAAGGCTTTCTTTTCCGGTTAGATTTAAAAGGACTCTTTTCAGTCGTTGATGCTCAAGTTTACACAAAAAAGTGAACAAAGAGCTAAAAAAAAAAAAAAAAAAAGCTAAAGCAGCAAACAAGAGGAGTAATTTTTTTTTTTTTTGGCCAGGCAGTGGGCATGAACTGCATGCTTATAATGTGTTTGTGTCAGCTTTCAAATATGGCAATCCCATGCTCCTTTTATACACCTTTCCCTCTCCTGTAGTTTCTGTTTAAATTCTTTTTACTGCAAAAACTAGCATTAGCATTGTTGCACAACTAGGTGCTAGAGGAAGGTAGAAATATAGCCTCTTCAAACTCCTGTGAGTTTTCAATTTAAAAAAATGTAGGATTGTTTACAATACAATTTTTTTATAAGTTACACCAATTTAGGTCAGACTGTTTTAATATAATATTAATATTGAGAGTTTTTTTCCCACATCCTAGCAATTGGCCACTATCAGAGATGCACAATTTGTAATTTACAGCCTACCCTCTAACTGCTTTCTAAAAGAGCTAAAATGGAGAAAGATTGATTAGTTTGTTAAGTCTATAGATTATTATGCTGGCCAGCCATGCTGATACGTCCTATATGCAGCGTGTCCATCTGGTAAGGAGCTGGTAGAGCTCAATTTCAAAGACGGGATTAACAGGGTGAGTGTTATCAGGTTAAAACCAATTAGATAATTACGGATGAGATGCAAAAAAAACTCCAAGCGTGGCGCACTATTTTTGTAATTTTGTTGTCCATGAATCATGCCATGGACTACTTTTTAAAAAGTAGTGACACTAAAGCTGTCAGTTACCCTAAGTGAGATCCGTCTCACTTAGGGTAACAGAAACGGGATTATTAAAGCATTGCTCATTGTCGCCTCCATCTTGCTGCTATGCTAGCAGAAAAGAAGAAAGCTACTGAGAGTGACACATCATACAGCCCCGCCTTTGATTGGTCTCGCCAAATATGGCCGGAGTCACTTGTGGTTTACGTGCTATGGCTGTGACAGGCTAATACATTATATCAAGTCTCTATGTTTTTCCACAGATGAAATGAACTGCTTACATGATGCATTTTGTTGGTTTTGTACCAATTAGGGATTGTTACCAAAAAAGATTAGATGAATCGTCTGTAAATCAAACCTTAGACAAACTTTGTTCCTGTGTACTTTGTTTCATTTGTTGGCAGTAACTGTCTGCAGACAGCTGGAACACTGATGTCTTGCTGTGGTGTAAAGGATTCTTTTATTGTATTTCCACAGCTAATTTGCTGCTCAAATTTTCTTATCTAACAACAGCTGACATGCAGTGTCTTTTCTCTAAAATGATTTTTGGAAAGATTGAGATTAACTTTTTTAAATGACCTTTAATAAATTAAGAGGTATATGCATAACCCCCAGCAAAAGAGAAGATTTAAAAAAAAGAAGAGTATAAAAGATGATGAGGATACAAAGCTCAAAGAGTTTCTTTGACCTCCTTGCAGAGAGCAGGGCTGTGCGACAGCACAGTGGTGTGTGGGCAGGAAATCCTTTTGGAGGGAGTAACCAGCCTCAGGAGCTAGCTATGATAAAATAATAATCTAGGGCAGCCCCTCCCCAGTTTTCTGCCTTAACACTGACACACTCTTTATGCACTTAAAGAGACAGCCAAAAACACCAGCAGAGATGCTTCTGTGTGTGCCCTTACTGCTTAAAGCTGTCTGCCTTTTTTCCCCGTTATGCTGTTGTTGCTATCTCACTTATATCAGGACTGACACACACCTTCAGACCTCATCCCTGCTTTTTTAAACTTCTGGATTCAATTTGTGGCTTTTAAGCATTAAAATGCTTGCGGCCTTCTCCAGGTTGTATCATGAAATAAAACAGCCAAAGCTTGGTTAAGACAGAAATCATAATACTCTATAGTGTAGGACTACATTTATGTTAATCAAAAAATAAGCTTTATTTGAAAAAACTTAAGTGGATATGCACTTTGCAAGAAAGCATAAACCGAAGATACAGTGAGACAGTCAGATTTGGGACAAGAGGGAGGCAGTTCAAATCCTTTTATTACTCAGGGACGATGAGTGGTGGTCCTCTGCAACCCTTATTTTTCTTAACAGCCTTCTGCCACCTGAGTCTGATAAATGAGGCAGAGTCAAGTCTTTAGGCAAATTGAATGCATAAATAAACAAGTTCTCATCTCCTCTTCCCTTTCTTATTCTCTTTCAGGTGCAATTGCTGGTTCGCCCTCCGGTTCTAGTAAGTAATAATGCAAAGCAAAGCAGAAGATTTGGTTCTCATTTCTATTTCTTGTCCCAGCTCGCTTCTTATCTCTTTCTGTTGCACTGAATTTTTTTTGTTACCCATCTATTTTTCCATCTGTATTGCTGCTAAACTCCACCTCTCTCCCCTGTGATGTTCAGCTGGCTCTCTCCAGTTGCTCATTTCTTTTCCCCCGCATCCCTACACTTGGTGAGCCCTCAGAGCTTCATTATTAATAAATCTCTCCGTCGCCACATCCTTTCATCACAGAACATCTCACTAACCTGCACAGAAGGAATTCTTCCACATATCTGCTTTTTAATATTTAGACTAATGACAGTTGTTGTTGATGGATTGAAGGAATGGGGATCAGAGGGGGTTTTGCGTATGTCCTGGATGGAGCAGCACACAGAACTGAGGGACAACAGAAGGAGCAACTGGAGATAAGGATGTGGGCATATGTTAGTTTGTTGTAATGCAGCGTGATTCTGGGTGAGGAGTGAGGGAAGCCAGGAATAAAAGGGAATTTGATTAGGGATTCTCTCTGTGGAGAGGCTCTCAGCCTCCGAGCTGTTAGACAAAAACGATCGGCAAAGTGGCAACATCTACCCTGACAGCGCCGGGCTTTTCCCCACATGGCCCAGTACTGTAAAGGACTGATCCATGCATGGATAAACCTAACAATTGGGTTATACTGCAGGAGGACAGATGACTGCTCTTTAAAAGCTTGTTTGATACCAAAACAACTGATTGATTTTTTTTTTTTTTTTGGGGGGGGAGGCAAATAATAACTAATCAGTCAAAGAAATATAGTGTATCGATGGTGTGGTTATAGCTGAAATCTTCTGTGTTGTTAAACTCGCACAATTTCAATTTTAAATCACTGCTCTGAGGATTTTTCAATGTGATATCTTTCTTATGGCCTTGAAAGAAATTTGACTTTGGGACTCAAAATAGTTTCACACTTCTGTTCAACCAGAAAGTAAAAAAAAACATCTGCATTAACAGCAACATAGTTCAAAACAAGAAGATCCTGGGTATAGCTAAAGCAGTAATTCACTAATAGTTCATTCAAAACAGTATCTTTATTTTATTTTATTGGAACTCAATTTTAATGTTCCTTAAAGTAAAGGGAAAATAAATAATTTTCCATTTTAACAGGAAAGTGAGAGTTCAAAGTATAAAGTGGGCCTCTCTGTCATCATATTCAATAATCACTAGATATCCAATTCACACAAATATGCCTCAAGCAGTTTTTAAAAACCTATATAATTTTTTAACTAACCAGAGAAAAACATCTCAGTCATGAAGGTTATTCGCCCTGCTGTGGACAGGTTCAGATTTGTCAATGAAAGATTCATTGGTATTACTTTGAAAACTACCTAAAGACGGTTTGTTTCCTTTTTCTGTAAATGAAGACAGGAAAGGAGCTGAAGATGAAGTTGAAGCTGAACCCGGAACTGATACAATAATCATCTCTGAGGCTGATGGGTCGCAGGCTGTTGCACATAATCCGTTTGGTGCTTCTGTGAAAGGTGCGAAACGTAGTTTAGTTTAGTTATAGATAGAGTTAAAAAAAAATAGATTTTCCTTCTTTTGTAGAAATCCAGCAGAAGCCTAACCTCATAATGTCACTTCAGTCCTGTCTAGTAAACACCAGGAGACAGGAAGTTCTAGTTACACCAACAGTTGCATACACTGCAGAAAAATCTCTTTCTATCCTAAAACACAATCAGAAGCTAAGTGGTTTTGTGGATTCTCAACAAAAAAAAATACCTAAGGCTATTTTTTTTTTAAAGAAATTGTTCAGTATTATGGGAAATATTTGTCTTCCCTTCAGGGAGCTGGAACAGATGATTGACAAAGCTGTCATGT
Organism: Cyprinodon tularosa; assembly: GCF_016077235.1. Taxonomy (NCBI): domain Eukaryota; kingdom Metazoa; phylum Chordata; class Actinopteri; order Cyprinodontiformes; family Cyprinodontidae; genus Cyprinodon; species Cyprinodon tularosa. The sequence continues at coordinate 104,874 of NW_024039718.1, read as the reverse complement.
CTGTTTCTCAGAGATGATGCTGCAGACAGCAGTTGTTTAACTCATCCAGGGTATAATAAACAACATAAAACAACAATCCTGCCCTGAACGACAGACATCACCTCTAGAGCTTACGCCATAAGTTCACCTTTCGTTGTTTTGCAGTCTGTATGATATATACTGTGGAAAACATAAGGATGTGTTTATGGGCTTGGCTCTGTAAAATCATGGAGAATCTTTTGAAGCAGAACAACCCCTAGGAGCACAGTTTACAGAGATTTCTGCAGAGATTATTAAAGCTAAATAAAACCAAACTAATATGTGAGCTTTCGAGGTTCTAAATAGTCCGTTTCAGTGGTTGGTCGTAAGCTAAACTGGCTTGATGATTAGTTTACAAAGAAATATGCTCTCAATGTTATATAAGCTACATTGCCAATGAGAAATACATGAATATCAAACTTGGATGCATTTAAATTATGGTTTGTACATTTGTCACAGAACATAAAACAAGGACTGGCTGCATGAGTAGAATTTGTTGTAAAAGTCTCTCTATTTCACCCAGGGTCCAAATTATGCATACAGGCCAACATTTATACACACTTCCTGCTTGCCTTTTGTTATACATCTCTAAGAAAGTTACATAAAAATATATGATCTGTTGAAGCTATCAGCAAGCTTCTGGCATTTTTTGGAAATCATTTGAATTGTTTGATTTCCTGGTAAAGACCTGGCTTTCAAGAACAATCCATATGTCTTCAACTGTTTGTGGATTTGGGCTTGTTCTTAATATTTATGGCTTACCTGCTTTTCCCAACCAGCTTTGATCTGTATTTGGATCATTTTGTGTTTGAATACCCCTGTTTAAATCTGTTTTAGGCATGTGTGACAAAAAACTCACACACACACACAAACACACATACACAATAGAAAATATTGGCTTGGATGTTCAAGAAAATTCAGAAAATGAATACTCATACCCAACTAGAAGATGGTGGAACAACCATTCAACTCCAGGCCTAAAGATTTGGAATCTTTTATATTTATCATGTCTTTATACTCCAAAACAAAGGCTTAAATACATCCTCCTCAGCTTCTACAGAAACAAGAGTTAACCCCCTCATGTCGGGCATATTTGCCATTTTCGGGCTGATTATCCAGTCATGCGAGAATGTTTCGATCAGGCCGACTTGCGTCGTGTAGTATACAGCGGTTAGCAAGGGGGGTCAGCCTCTCACAACCACCGATCTCCCGATCAGGAATGGTAAGGTCGGGAGACAATGAAACCTGTTTGAAATTCAGTCGGCCGGCGTAAGGTCGCATCCGAGTGTCGGGGCGCACAGTGTTAAAACATACATCGTGAGCTGTGAAACCCTGCGGTTTCGTTGTACTGTTTCAGCTGTAGCTGCGTGCAACACTTGAAAATGTTGCACAGTGTATGCCCAGGAATATACTGAGCGAGGGTAGCACCTTGGAATTTTAGGACACTGGCTCTTAACCTGAGTGTCAACGTTCATAAAGAAGGGATTTATACATCTATTTGAACTGAAAGAATTACAAACCTGAAATTAGGTCCTGTTAGAAATAAGGCCAGTCTAACAAAGATTGAGCTACATATGTGGTCAAAAGAACAATTATGCTTTGAGGAGTCAAGGTGACATATTAAAGCGTAAGAGCACTGTACTAACTGTTAAACATGGTGGTGGCAGCATCATGTTGAGGTATGTTCAGTTGGTTATGTTACTGGTAATACCTGTTATTACCAGTAACATAACCAACTGAACATACCTCAGCATGATGCTGGTAATACCTGTTATTGTTACTGCAAAAAGGTAATGGAATAATAAAGATGCAAGAATTTCTCTTCGTTTCAATAGCTAGATTGTTAAAACCTTTACACTGTTGGTGTTCCAACAGGATAATGATCCCTGACAAACATCACAACATTTTAATGGATAAAGTAGGAAATTATCAAGCTTCTGGATAAATCCTGATCTCAACACTATTAAAGTTTGAAACTATGCTTTAAAGCCAGTGCCAAACCACGAAACCATGGTTCCATGCATGCTCTGAAATGTAAAGAAATCAACTTAGAGTCAGACTAATGCCAAGACCTTGATGATAGCTAAATGAAATGGTATGTGTTTGTTTAACTCAGTATTAGCAGGACTGAATGTGTGTATTTTAGCTTACTTTACTTTTTTCAACTGAGAAGTTCAGAAAATGTTTACAATAAAGACGCTTTCACACTGAAATCCTGGGTTTTTCAAAACTAGCTTGTCCCGCTAACATTCGGCTTTTGGCTCTATTCCCATTGAACTGATAAGCCAGGTCTAACCCCCTGCTGGCAAGCTGCGTGGCCACTGTCCCTCACCACTGCGTTTTTGATGACAGCACCACGCTGGGTGAGCGTTGCTAATGTCGACAGTACGACAAATAAACTGCAAATACTGGAACGGTTCCTTAAACCTGGCAATGAAGCTCCTCTTCTTCGGCAGATCATAAGGAGCTCACAAACCTCTCTATCTTGCCATGTTTCATCCATGTTTCTCAAATACAAGCAGAGTTGTTCGAGCTTCTTATTTAACACGCGACCGATGCAGTGTTGTGACGTACATATGTTGAACTCAAAGTCATTACATAATTTAACGTGCCAACCCGGGTCTGGTGTTCCCACTGTATGCCGATCAGATCCAAAGCGATTTTAACGGTCGCTTGCCGAGTAGTAGACACATCACAGTGAGCTGTTCCCACTGCCAAAAAAAGCCAATTGTTCCTGGGTTTAAAGGGTTTTTCGGCCAGTGTTTAGTTAACTGGGTTTTTTTTTTTTTGTGTAATCCTTCCGCCATAAAAAGAAAAGTTTAACTCTTTCTTTAAAAATCCAGAATGTAATATTCATGCCCAGGACAATTTGTCAATTAGTCCGCCAGTACTTCAATTTGCTATCAGTTAAAAATAAAAAAAAATACAGCAGAGGCCGTACATCAGAACACAAAGCAGTGACTCTAGAGGAGTCGATAGAAACAACTGTTTATTACTGCTCCTCTAAAAGCGTACACATTTACTGAGAAGAAAGCACAATTTTACACATGCATGGAATGTTAAATTTTAATTTGATTCAGGCTAAAAACATGAACATGTAGTGTCTGATCTGCAAACCAGAGTTGTAAGGCAGTCAAGAGTAATAATATTGAGATGATTATGTTTACTGCTGGGTTTTTATAGTAAATATTACAAGTCAAATAAATTGAAATATTTTTTTCATTCAAGTTTGCAGGGGGATAAAAGAGTAAGAAGGTACTCTAAATTGGAAAAGTTAATATTTACTTTGAAGTTTAAAAATATATTTGAATATAGCAGAGTAGGAGATTTTAAGCAATCTTTTAACCCCCAAAAAGAGGCCTGCTGCTGCTGCAAACTTAAGAAGCCTTTTTCCCTCCATCTTTTGGAAAATTCTGGATACTTTAATAAGTGATATGAGTTTTTCTTTGCCTGAATGTTTAAATAATGCCATCACATTGTAGCAGGAACTTCCTACACACTTGTGACAAATCCACTGTGCGCTCCTGTGGATGTGCTTATAGACTCTGACAGGCAGGGTGTTTGTGTCAGTGTAGAAATCATACATAATTCATCCTCCAACTTACTGGAGGTCTTCAGCTGAACATTGACCATTTCTCAGGCTATTTATATTGCGGACATTAATGTTAGATGTGGATTGTTCTGTCTTGAAAGCTGGGTTGTCAAAGTGTTGTGACATTCAGACTTTATTTGTTCTGACTGACTGATCTTAAACCAGGCCGGGTAGATGGGAAAGATGTCAGCTGCCTTGATGTACAGTGAAGTGGTCCTTAAAGCCCAGTTTGCCTTCATACTGAATTAAAACCTGCCATCTTGGTAAGCAGCAGTACTTTTAATGTTGTGCCAAAACTAAAAACATGGTAGATGCTTGGATTTCCATGAGTGTGATGTCAACCGGTCTTGAAGGAATCCATTAAATGTGGGCTTTTGCACGGCACAGCACTTTTGTTGTTTGGCTGACATCAGGAGAAAAACTCAAAAGAGTTTGATGATTAGCAATGACTCAAGAGAGTCTGACAGACGCTTACACTAAAGGACTTTGTAAGCCTTTGAAAGCTCGACATGAAGGGCACAGATATTTTGTAAAAATAACATTAATGTTTCTGTTAAATATACGTCTAACAGAAGCGTTTCCTTTAGGACTGTAAAAAGTTAATAAAAACTTTTTTTTTTTTTTCATTTACCTTTGCAGCTTTAACTCCAAAACACTACATTTATTATAGATCTTGGAGTTAAATCCTAGCCAGACACATGTACTATGTATCCGTGCATGGGTTTTGACCAAGTACACTAGCTACCTTCCAAAGCCAAAAAGAATTGTTTTACATTTCAACAGCAAAATTCATTGGATTTTGGAGGAATTATTGTCATCTGCTCAATGTAGCACATACAGTATGGTATTGTGATTAGGGAGGGAAATTATGCATGTTTTTAAAAGCCAGAAAAGTTGTAATATATTTGTATTCCTTCTCTTTCATTTTAATTAGTCAAAATAGAATCCAGGGCAACTGATTAATTAAGAAGTAAATTATTAATGATTACAGCATCTCATCGTCTGGCTAATTTAATCACAATATTAATCCAGCTGTTCTGTGTAAGCCTTACAGGTGTGTTAGAGACCATTAGTGTAGAAACAGCATTCCTAGGACACAGGAACACAACTGACAGGAAGAAAGTTGTGAGGAAGTTTAAAGAGGGGTTAGGTCTTCAAAAAAAATCAAAAACATCCAAAAAATGTCCAAGTATGGCATAACTGCAAATCCACCAAACCATGACCATCCATTTAAACTGAAAGATTTGGAAAGGATTTCATTGATAAAAGAAGCAGTCAGAAGACCGGTAAAACTGCATAAACTTTTTTTACATTATTTTTTTCCAGTAGAATTAACACTTGTATTCTCAACCACTCTAAAGGTTCTATAACTGTAATAATTTTGAGGGGGAAAAAATGCTTTTGACAAAAAAAGTAAGGACCTTTAAGGGCATGGAGTCATGTAGCGTGAATACAAATGCAAACACACTGCGAACACATAAATGCGCAGCAAATACAAAAAGTACTGCAAAGACAAAAGTAAAGCCTGCAAACACTAAAATGAGACGAAAACAAACTAATTTACCGCTTGCAAATAAAAACGCTGCTTGTAGCAAAACCAGCTGCAGTTAAAGAGATCCTGCAAACCCGCTCTGTTTGATGGAATTGCTTCAGACTACAGGGGGAAACAATCATAGATTCATATGGGACCAGATCATAGACAATGCTATGAATTAATGTATATGGATCAGACCCCTAGCATAGACATAAACAGGATGTCTCCCCAAGGAACATAAGTACTCATTTTAAGCTATTTTAAAACATAAGCTCTGTGAGCTTCCCGTTTATGTCTTTAATAAGGGTCTGGAACATTTATACTATCCAGAAATTGCTTGTAGCTTTCTATTTACTATTAGATCTTATAACTACCTGTACTTTTAGCATTTTTTCCTTTGTATTTGTTTAGTTTGTTAGCATACTTTATATGTTAGTAGTAGGTTTTGTATTTGCAAGGTGCTTGCATGTCGCTGCTTTCTGTTCACTGCAAGTGCACAATTTTTCTTGAGCAGCATTTTTTATATGCATGTGAATTGTCTAGTTTTTTACACTGCAGAAGTTGCTATAGTTTGTTATTTGCTAAGCATTAATCTATTTGCTGTGCATTTCTACATTTTGACCATAACTCACCGCTAGTTCTATTTATACCAATATGTATGGATAATTTTTTCTTCGACTTAACAGTTATTACCAACTGTCATATACAGTCCTTTTTAAATGAATTGAACTGCACCACATTTTTCTCAAAACACAATGTGAATTCTTTTGTAAGGCGCAACAAGCATGAGTGTTAGGTTGGTTTTCCTGTGTGTATCTTTGCTGCCCTGTGATGGTTCAGTGTCTTGTATGGAGATAGTTATCAGCCTCTATTCCATGACTCTAAAGGGGCTCTGTGGTTACAAAAATAAATGTATATATATTTATATATATATATATATATATATATATATATATATATATATATATATATATATATATATATATATATATATATATATATATATATATATGTTCATACAAATAAAAAAAACATTAGATTCTAAAAACAGACATGCTGCTAAGCAGTTAAGTTTAGTTAAAGTAGCACAAAGTGATCAGTTGTAATTCTGGGACACCATAATGAATAATCATTTCTAACTTTTTTCTAATCGTATGATTAGAGAAGTGTATTTAGGTCTTAAACTGACCCTGTTGTATGTAAGCCCTCCTCCCGTTTTCTGTGTGTGTTTGTAAAAACGTATAGGTAGATGTTTAGATTTATTGCAAGCATATGGTGCCGTTCACTGGATCCCATAAATCATCTTCATCCCCTCTAGTTCCTCCTGGGGCTCTGAGGTCTTAGGTCCCATTCTCACCAAGCGGCCGCCACGACTGTTTGCACAAGCACACACTAAAACTCACAAACCCACTGACACACCATGCTTTTATGCTGCGGTGTAGTAACAGCCTTATCATGTCTACAAGTAGTCCACTTTACACCATTAATTGTTTAAAATCATTTTAAAAAACTTAATTGTCTCAACTGTCTTAATGGCTTAAATGTGTCTGAAACAAGTAAATAATTGCAACATCAATACATGGAGGGATTTTATTTTTTATTTCAATGCTTTCTTCTTGGACATGGGATTATAATTTCAAGCTAAAGTCAAAGAAAGCAAAGAGATTTTTTTTTATATTATGGCTCCCATCTAAGCAGGTGTATCTATGAAATCCTTACATCAGATGTCCAGAACGTGCTAGACAGTTATATGTCATAGTAGTTTCATCCTTTGTCTCTTTCCTGCCCCAGTTAAGTCAACAGGCATGCGCAGAGGATTAGCAATCTATTGGCAAGAGAGTCTGATCCACTGAGCATGCAGCTCATTGGTCAGTCTGGACAGATGGGTGTTAGCATGGGGGGAGGGTTGCAGGTCATAGAGACCCAATCCTTAAACCCTGTCATAAATCTACCAACCTGACTGCATGACTCCCATGTGACCAGTTTATTTTTCATCCAAACTCTGAAACTTCAGAGGAGCTTGGAAATACACAGTCACATGGTCAAGCACATGCAGAAGAGTGTGCCAACACTCGCTGGTGACATGCTTCTCTGCTCAAATCCTCAATTTTTTTTTTTTTTTTTGAAAAACTATACTTGGCTTCAGTTATCAAGTGATTGGATCATGGCTAGAAAATCATGTGACATATTAACAACATCCATGCCGTTTAACGCTATTAAGATTTTGTGCAGATGTTAACAGATCTTGAATCACAATGACTGCATTAGTGCAAAGACAAATCAGTGTCTCACACTCTTGTAACAAATGATGAGAATGCTGAGACTGACATGTGACATTTAGACATTATTATTTACACTTTCTTGGATTATTTTAGCAGAGTGACAAATGATCTCATTATATGCGAATGCATTTGTGTGAGAAGGCCAAAAAAAGATGATGTTCCTCGGGTTTGTGTGTGAATAGTAGGTGTTTGAGTTTGTGCCAGGGGAGTGTGTCACCATGGGGCAGCTAGAGAGTCCATTTGAACAGACGGGTGCATTTTGGAGGGATTATGATTGATATAAACTCAGACTGTTGATGCTGTGCAGAATGGCTGGAAAATGAAACTTGTATTTTATATTTCTATTTACACACAGACAACTCGGAACTCACCATCCCTGCTGATGAACGTGGAAACTCACTTGTCAGTTCTGTTAACTCTCACCATGTTGATATAGGTGAAGGTAGGCACTACACTGTAGTATCAGACCTGCTAGCTAATTTAGTGTCCATAGTATTTAGCATCCTTCTACTACGTTAGATAAATTTACCATCTGAAAATTGCTGGATTAAAATTAACAAAAATTCAATGCGGTTGTTGTTAAGCCTGAGTTGATTTGACACCATTTGTGTTAAAATGACACCTGCTAGAGTCAGGCTTAAACTAACCTTTTAATTTAGATAAAGGTTTATCCGTCTAGAAATAAAATGAATGTGTCTAACATCCCAGCCAAAGTCCAGACTTGATTTGACAAAGAGTCTGGGAAAGATTAGTTTCAATGCAAGCATCCCCCCATCTTTAAAGGTTTTAGCCTGTACTGTAGCTATTTAACATTATTGTTTCAAAGATCAGTTTTACAACTTATCTTTTTGTTATTGTTTGAAACTTACAGAAAAGGTTCATTGAGGTCAGATCTGCTATCTGGTTAAAAAATTAAACAAATAAGGTTGTGCCCTCTTATTCAACAGGTGAGCACGCAGACTTTTGCTCCATTGTTTGAATTAAATTTAACAGCTTCCATTCTGACTATATTAAAAAGAATAGTTTGAATATTTAAACCAGCAGTTTTTTTTTCCTATTTTTTAATGAGTATGTCTTTAGTGGCCTTCTGTAATTTGTTTGCTCTTTTGTTTGTTTGTGTTTCTTTTGTGCTCCCTAGTTTAGCAGTTGTGCTTTCATGCTTTGTATTTAGAAAACTTATATAGAACCAGATGTTCCACAATTCTTTCAGGAAGAAAAATTTCCTTAAACATTTTTTTTATCAACAAACATTCTTATGACCTGCAAATAATACTGACTTTATTTGCTCCATGGTTGCTTTCAAACCTCACAGTGTATCTAAAGGAACAAATCTAATGAGACACTAAGGAGAATGTGATAGTAATCTAGGATAAATCTTTATTATGTCAGACCCGTGTTGGAAAACGAGAGCCATTATTAAATTAGATCCTTTCACAGATGCCATTATCCTAAAACAACTTAAGTAACACGGTGTGAATAGAGGAAATGCTTTATCCATCTGCCGGGTGCTGATAGGATACCTTATGAGCAACAGCAATCCCCACCATCCAAAAAAAGTAAAGCTGCAGACAAAATTAAAAAAATCTCAGGAATTATAGGGATAACTTGTTCTGGATCAGATTTTTACTATCCATTGTACTATTAGCTGTGTGTTAGCCATAACAGCTTAAAAAAGAGGAAGCACAATTTTCACTGTTTAATTGTTAATTGTAATTGTTGTAAATCGTCATTATTTTCTTAAAGAATTACAATATTTCAACAGTACAATGCATGTATATATAATACAGGGAAGCATGGACAGAGGTAAACAGTATGCTGACAACGTGATGCTGCTGTCACATATATGGAGATACTATTAAGACTTAGTTTAGAGTTTCAAGTAAAGTATTGTAAAATGATGGAAGATTATCTTTCGTTTGAATAATTTCTTTATTGCCAAAGAATCAGTGGCAGTCATTGATAATTTGTGCCAAACAATTTTTCGTTATTGCTTTTGCATAAGTGATAGTAAGCAGTAAGTGGGAAAGTACACGTCCCTTTCTTACTGTTAAGAATAGCAAGATTAGCTTTCACGCTTCATGGTGGACTGCAGCGGATATCATCCTAACCCAGAATCTCCTAATAACTGAACAATTTCAGGGGCAGCCGATGGAGTGGTTTGCTCGGGGCACATTTCATTTAAGAGTTATTTGCTGAAATTTCCAGTTTTCAGGATTACTCTAAATAATATTTACTCTAAATACAAACTTCCATTCCTCTCAATGTTTTAATCAGACATCTCACACAGGTGGAAATAAACAGATACATTAATTAAACCTGAACATTCTGTAACTAAACACATTGTGTTTTCATAATATATCTTTATGGTAGAAATGGACAAGAAAGAGCATCTGTTAGTGAGCTGGATTTAAGGAGAAGATTTAGAGAGACTTAGACAGATTTTATTTGTCATTTTCTTTACACAAGTGTAAAACGAAAAGAAATTTCGTTTGGAACATCTCTGGACAATTTTATCTTATTTAAAAGTGCAACCTTGAAAAATAGTTTAAAAAAATAATAATAAAATAAAAGAGAAGAGAAGGAATATTTATATGGAGTTCTGTGGGAAAGGTTTTAGCCAGTTAAATCTTTCTACACCTCAGTTTAAAATACTTTAATGCTCATACTTTCTGTTAACTTTAAATGCAATATAATTCAAATCAACAAGCCAAAAATCAGCAAGTTGCTTATTAACATTTTTTTGATAAACAAGGATCCCTGCTGCTGCCGCTACTGCAGGTTATCTGAGTGTCGGGGTGCTCCGTACTCCTTTGGAACACCGATTCTAGGCTGTGGTTGTTAAAACTCTGTGAAATTTACCAGTTCCTAAAATCAAAGTTTTACTGTAGATCAAAGTTACAACAGGCAGAAAAAATGTTCAGAGTAGATGATAGGTCGCAGAAAACATGCGCCAGGTTTTATCAATGAAACTTGTCATACTCAGTGTATATAAAAAAAATACAGATAAAATAGGAATGCTTTTAAGAGGGTGTAAATGAACTATAACACATGTCTCTATTTAACATAGAAATTGGAAAATGTATATAAAAGCAAAAGTTGTAATAACTTTTCAGAGGATAATTTATGAATATAGATGATGTCCTCAAGTGGTTCTTGGCATTGTGTTGTTGTAGATAAAGGTATCATACACTGCTTTTCTGAAAGTATTAAATGATCAAAGACAAAATCTAACCATATACAGAATAAAAAGTTTGCAAAATGGTAACAAGCAGTGAAAGAAATTATATATTTTTACTTTAGAACCACAACAACAATGGTCCATAATTCGGTCCATAATATGCACAGTGTTTTTATTCAGAATACAGTTTCTAGCAGTGAAAGGGTTGTGGAACAGCTTTTCAGTTTAGCCTATCTCAGCAGTGTGAAATCACACTTTCATTGTGCGTTCTCACTTATGAGTGTGCTTGCATAGGTGTATGTGTGTGTTTGGATTGGGAAAACAAAAGCTTGGCTTTCTTCAGATAAGCAATCTGAGGCAGCATCTCTTATGCTAATTCTTTAGCTTGCTCATTCCTCATTGCATTTACATTCTCTGTCTTCCTGCACCTGATTCAACAGACAGCAGAGCTCCGGCAGCAGAAAGCAGATTTACAGAGAACTCAGTGCCTCAAACGCACCATGCTTTATCCACCAGCATTTCCTCTGAGCCTCCACTGATACCAGTGGGACAATCTGACACACTTCCTGTCAGAACAGAGGTTCATCCTCCTCCCTCGTCCTCTCTGCTGGGGGAACACAGAGTTTCCCCTACACCACGGGAGTTAATTCATTCAGAAACAGTCCATGAACACTCACATCTGCCTCACCCTGTCCCAGAAGTTTCTTCCCATCACTCTGTCAAAAATATTCATCATCACCATAAAGCCATAGAAGAGTCCGCTGTCCAAGTTCAGCATCACTCAAGGTCAACTGAAGCAGGTAAGACAAATCCTTAGAGGATTACAAAGAGAAGTCAAATTTACTATGCTGACTGATGGCATAATGAAAGGGAACCCCTCACATGTTTTTTCTTCACAAGCTGTTATCATTAAAGCTGATCTGCATCCTATCATGTCATCCATTCTTGTTGAGTACTGACATCTCCCTGGTGCGTGTTTGAGTGAGAGGTCTGGTGAGAGAAAGATTATTGTGCATATGCGGGAGTCTATGAGGGAATGACTTCAGTTGGCATTGTGTTTGCATCATTTAGAGACATTGAGGGGACTTAGGAATATCAGCCACATGATCAGAGTGAAGAAAAGACGCAGAGGCAATGTAGACAGAATCAGGGCAAAGCCCGACTTAACCTCACCCAGCTGCAGCAGATTACAAACTACGGCATTTGTAGTATTAATGTACAAAGCCTGAATGTAGGAATAAAGCCATCTTGTGTTGTTAGAGGTAACTGTCTGTTGGTTTAGCCATGGTGTCAGCTTGCCAGCAAGGGGGCAGATGAAGACTTTCATCACTGTCTTTCCTTACAAAGCCTACCCGACTCTCACCCACCCCTTCGCTTTTACTAGCTGCAGAACGATCAAGAACCCGGGATGCTTCAGCTGCCAATGTCTGATGTTAGACTGTTTGGGCTGAGCTGACTGAGATTAATGTGGAGAATCATCCTGCCCCCAAGGCAGCGCAGGTTACCAAGATCAAATTCATTTACGCTCTTCGCTGAGCAAGAGCAGCCCCCAAAACAACCGTGATTCAGAATCCTGCTTCACTACAGCGAGCGAGTGTTGACAGATGTGTGAGAAGGCGGGTCTGGTGGGGCCAGAGGAGGACACAAGTAGAGACGTAGGCAGGGTAAACTTTGATGAGATGCAGAAATGGCATGATGCCAGTTGTGTGAAACGGTCCTGGGAGCTGTGAGAACAGCTGCTGACGTCCTGTCTCACAGGAGCCCCGGGGAAGGTAGGGGAGGGAGGCATGAATAAGAGCGAGTGGATGGGAGGTAGCCTGAAGGGGGATGCACCGCATGGGAGCAGGATGCTTGCTGAATCCCCTCTATGAAGAAGATGCACTTTGCATGCTCTAAACACCCAATGGGAGGAACACAGATGGAACCATGCGGCTCTCCAGTCTCTTGCTGTCCAGCAATCATTAGTCCCTTAATGATGTTCAAAGTGTGGTCACTCAGTTTGATTGGTTATTCAGTTTTTCTAATAGAAACCATCTCTTTGAGCAAGGCTATAGTGTTTTAAGTCAGTAAATAATGCCTCTGTTTAGCAAGATTCTTGATCTATAATGCTGGTCAAGTGTTTACACTGTTGGTTATGGCAATTTAAAGCGTTTACATTTATTCTGTAGTTTCTTATGAGCTTTTTTCCATAAACAAGCTCCTGGGATAAATCTGGCAGAACACTTAACATTTCCTCTTACCAGAAATGCAACACTGACCCAACACTGACCCAGCTTTTTGGTATAGTTCTCCAATTCTTTGTTTGAAATCATTGGGATTTTGGAAAATACTGTTGTGTTCAATCTTCAGAAGTTTGGCTGGTGATTTGAGCTGAAGTTCAGACCGTAGAGGTATTTTTTTCTATATTATTTTACCTGCTATCCTTTTGTTTAATGCACCAATACCAGTTGCAGCAAAACACGTTCTACTTACTTGAAGTATGTCAAGTTCCACCAAAGATCACCAAGGTTAGGTGATCTAAACACACAGAAAACTAGTTTGGGGGGAAAACGGCTAAAATCAAGCCTCAGTGATAGTTAACCTCAGCCCTTTTCCCGTGAGCAAAAGACCTCACTTGTCAACTTTGTATTATTTATGTAGAGACTAATAGTGAAATACCCAGTTAGACAGATGCAGGGATTATGTTAATGCTAACAAAGTGTGTACTCTTCCTCAAGATTAAAAAAATATATTTTATCTAATTTCTGTTTTTAAAGTTGTACCAGTTAATTAAATTGTAATTGGAAATATAATAGTGTTACGAAATAAATATAAAATGATTAAATAGTGAGCAATTATTTTCAGTGATAAATGTACACAAACTTCTGATCTGCTCTGTATAAACTAATTCAGTTTCACATCTCTCCTCTCTCACTTGGGCTTAGTGTGTTAGCCCAAAAAGCATACAGCAGAGGATCGTGGGAATAAGATAAAACCCTGAAGGAGAAAAAGGCATTTTATGCAATTAAAAATGCATTATAATTGGTTTGTGCATGCTAGGTCTGCTCATATTGATTACAGTTGTTTTTTGCTCATCTCAACAAAGAAAATGACAATGTTGTGAAGACATTACTGGGTCATAAGACAGTTCTTTGGTGGTTTAGATCAGCATATTTTGGATGAAGAAAAGGGAATAAACATTCAGACATATGACATTCACATAAAAGCAAGATCATGTCTTACCTTTCACACCCAGAGTGAAAATATAGTGATGAAGGAGCTTCTCTTACCCCTCTGACTCCCACAGCCTTTTCTTCCAAGCCAAGGGCTGAGGCCCCGATGGACCAGTCTGTTAAATGACAGAGAGAGAAAGATAGACAGAAAGAAAACTAGGTTTCAGCTTATGACAGGAGATCAGTAATCTTTACCTACTTTAGTATCGAAGTAGCTATAAAGTTCCTTTTCCTGAAGAAATAGCTGGTAAAATACCATAAAAGGTCTATGTTTTGTTTAGAGGATTGTGATTGTGGTTTCTCAGTCTCTGTCAAGGTTGTACATGAGATTCATGGATGCAAAACAAGCTCCTCTGAGCACAAGCAAGACAGGGCAGAAGAGGGAAAAAGAGACATCTGAAATGACACACATTTCACGTAAATGTAGCAGTAGGTTTTGCTCTGAGTTTGAACAGTATTCTAGATAAAAATTTTATCATGCAAGGAGAAAGCTTGTGGTAAAAAATGGCCCTATAAAAAATCAAGGTCAACTCTATATAAATTAATCTTTTCACTGACAAAACAGTCTGTCTTTCTGAACATTTTTGACACGAAGAGTATTGTGACAGATTCACTTAGACAGCGACAGAAACTGATGGGTTTAAAATGAAAAACAGCTGAGCAACAGGCTTTTGGGAGAAAAGTGGCAAATGAATTGAAACTCTTTTGGTGTAAAGGTTATTGCTTTGTAATAGGTGCCCACAGGTCTGGGGAACCCCGAGATGAGACTGGTGGCCACAAACCAAAACCTTCGTCTGGGCATGAAGAAAGGGGGGAGGAGGAGGGAAATGCAGTGGCAAAAGGTCAGCTGACATTTAAAGTAGTTTTGTGTAGACATTTGTAGTTAAAGTGGCTGAATATTAACTGAAATGTATGTTTATAAACAAATTATACAAATTGGCATCAGTTGAGCATCACAAATTCCTACAATCCTGTAATCAGTCAGTGGGTGTGTATATATAGGGCTACTGGTAGTCACTGTGATGTATTTTGAAATGGTGTGTACCGCACTCTACATGGATCCACAAATTTTAATTAATTAATTTTTACAGATTCAAGTTCTGTCTGTTACTATTGTGGGTTTTTATTTTATCAAACGATGGGTACCAACCACTTTCTCTTTGTGTGTAGGGAACCATATGGATCAGATTATTTGTGCTTTCCAGTATTAGTGTAGTATGTCTTGGGGTTTAGGTATGGATCCCTTTAGCATTTATCATGTGCCTTTTTTCTGGAAACTGAAACCTCGGTGCCTGCTGCCACCTAGTCTAGTCTGTGTTTTTTTTACCAGCTCAGGAATCTGGTTTCAGCCATTGATAGCTTCCTCATTCTATAAAATCCAAATAATGTATCTTCTTTCCTTCTGACTTATAATATTTCTACTATGCCTTCTTTCTCCAGGAACATTAAGGGACTTTTTGTACGTCATTTGTTTTTTGTCTCTTCAGAAACCTGCTTAGACAATTCTGGTGTCTTAGGCATAAGAGCAAAATATTTATTCCTATTTATTCCACCTAACTACACCTGATGCAGCTAATAAGCTTCTGATTGGTCATAACTAAATTGCAACATATATATATATATGTTGCAATTTATATATATATATATATATATATATATATATATATATATATATATATATATATATATATATATATATATATATATATATATATATATATATATATATATATATATATATGTATATATATATAATCATTATCATATAATATCAGACTGACAATGAGTGAAAAGACATGCACATGGCAGTAGAGAGTAAATGTTGTATGTATCTCTTTATCTCTTTGTTGTAGATGCTTTTGGACAAAACAAAACAAAAATAATAATCAAAAAATACACAAACAAATCCAGAAACTCAAAAACTGCAGCATTTCCAGATGAGAAATGTTAACTTGTCATACCAGGGGCCCAGGTGAGCTCTATTTTGAGGTAAAAAATGTCTTTGAGGACTGAAATGAGAGATCAAGAGACACAATTTAACACTTCCCTGCTGTTCAACAACAGCTATTTTCAAAGACGCTGTCTCCCTCACCATTACATCATGCAACTATGGCTGTAAAGACGTCATTTGAAAGCAAGCGTAGATTCTACAATGAACCAAAACAGAAAGGACAGAGTCTGTGACTTCTATTTTATTAGCTGAAAACCAAAAATATCTCTTTAAACCACAATGTTTCTTTTTTTTTTTTTATCAAGGGAAAGAAGTTTGCTGATTCTGATTAATTACAGAGAATATAAAAATGTCTCTGGTTTATTTGATCTGCTCTGCTTACAGATTTCTGAGTCGTTTATGTAGACTGATGTGGGGGATCCATAACTGAACACTTAAGTGGAGGCGTAAATTGTGTTTGTTGCTTTATATGATATTAGAGCTGGCTATACACAGCTCCATGCATTAGCTGAAGCTCAGATGAGGCACATCAGCTTTCACAACAGTATCTTCAACTGTCACCACCAATTCATTGCTGCAGTTATGAAGATATAATCTACACATCCAGGCATTCTGTTCTCAGTGTCTAATAGGAAAAGTCTTAACATATTAGCTGATTCTCAAAACAATTACTTAGGCTTATTGCATAAATTATAATTTTTCAAACAGTGATCTCTCACTTTTTGTTTTTACCAATCATGCAATGTTCAGGGGGCAAACTTTTAATAAATTAATACATGCACAATGTTAGGTTTCACCTCTTACTGCTGAGGGGTGCCCTAAAAAAACAGTTTATAACTGACATTTATTTTTGCTATTCAAGTTAATCTTCTCATTTTTCAGACAACCACAGATCTGAAGAGTACAGACATGTAACTCATGGCCACAAAGTGCCTTTTTCTGAGCATGGAGAGGCAGGGAAGCAAATAGAAAGTCACAATGAAATGACAGGTCTTTACATTTGGGGAAGTTATTTCTTTGAAAGTAAATTTGCAAAACCTTTTAAATCATTTTTGTTTCTTATATTTATTGTGATTTGTCAGACCATCATAGATCTATAGGACACATACTCGAGAGTCATGAACATAAAACAAAAGTCCCCTCTGGGCACGGCGAGGACAGCAATGAGACTGAGAGGACAGGTATTCTTTATTCTTAGAATCATCATTTAGCTGATTTGATGGTTGACCTGTAGTGATGACCCCAGTAGAGAACCATGGATTCATATTTTTACTGACAGACAGTAGAAAGTGTTTTAGATTTTGCAAATAATTTGCTAAAAACGGTGGTTTGTCAGTTTCCTATATGTCAGAAGGGCATGTATCTGAGGTTCCCAGGTCACCTGTCTCATCTGGTCATGGTGAGGAGCAGCACACAAAGATAAACGACCACAAGACAGGTAACAGCAACTCTTTTTAGATGTACTGACCAGTCATTGTTCTAAGAATAGCCTTGTGAGGGAAAAAGATGCTCCTTTGAAACAACAGTCCTTCGGTGAAACAGTTGTAGTTTATCCTAGAGTGGTAAATGGTTGGATAGAATAACAAGCATACACCAGATATGGGTACAGAGAGTGATCTGGAAAAGAAAAGTGTATTTTTCTTCTAGTGTAGTCAGATAGAGTCAGAGCTGAGAAAAATATTTACCTCCTTACTCATTATTTTCAGGTTTTTTTCTTACTTTTCTCACACTTAGATTTTCCAGATTATCAAAATATTATTGTCTGATGTTAAAGTATGTTATTAATTCATCCATTCACTGATTCTTCCACAAGTAAAAAAAAAATGCTCTCCAAAACTAGCTGGGTTTCACTTTGTAAGCAACAACTTTTAAAATATTTGAAATATTCCAGTGTGAGAAAAAAATGAAAAGTTTTTCACAGCACTGTATGGTCAGTTGTTTGTTAATTACCAGTAAAATTAGGTTAAAAAAATCTAATAAACTTACCAAACTGTGGCTTAAGAAAAACATTGCCATTTTTTTGTTTAATTTGTAAATATAGAAATATGCTAAAAGTGCTGGTCAAGTTTAGTATCAGAGTATTTTCTTCTTCTGTGAGTACCGAACATATTTTGGTTGTTTTCAATCAGTTAAACTCCAGTCCTCGAGCGTTGTTGTCCTGCAACCTGACTCCAATATGAGCGCAGTAGCAAAGCTTTACTACATTTTAAAATCTAAAATTTCCTTGTCTTCTTTGGACAATGACAGTTGTGTCTTGATTATTTTGTCCCCCACAAATTAGAAAGACTTGGACATGAGACACATGGTCACAAAACGACTTTCCCTGAACATGAAGAGGGGAAAAAAACAAAGACTCAAACAGGTACCATGGCGAATTTTAAATAACTTAAAGCATGAGCAGTTACTGAAAGTTAAAATTTTGCTTTTTTTTCGCAAATACCAATAGAATTTTGATTGTTTCTAATGAATTAGTGGGACATGCACATGAGACACATGGTAACAGAAAAGAATAAAATAATAAAGCTATGTATTGATTTTTTTGATTTTTTTAATTAGAGGGTCATGGACATGAGACACATGGTCAGAGAACAGCTTTGCCTGAAAGTGAAGAAGAAAAAAACACAAAGACTCAAACAGGTACCAAGGCCAACCTTAAAGAGGCCACAGTGTATTAAAAGTTTGAAGTTTATATTCATAGTTATTGTCTCCTTTTGACAATATTAAATGTTTTCATTGTTTCTAACAAATCAGAGGGACACGGTCATGAGACACATGGGCGTAGAATAACTTTACCTGAACATGTGGAGGAAAAAAGCACAAACACTCAAACAGGTAACATGGCCAACTCTTAAAAAACTGAAAACCTATTGATTTTTATGAAAATAGGTTTTGAAGTTTAGTTTTTTTTCCCTCCTTCTGTCAATGTCAATCATGTTGTGATTTTTTCCAATGAATCAGAGGGACATGAGATACATGGTCACAGAACACCTTTATCTGAACACAAAGAGGGGAATGAAAAAAAGGAAGAAACAGGTACCTTGAACTGTTAAGATTTAGTTTGCTCAAATTTTTTTTTCTCCCTGTGTCAATACCAATCTATTTCTGATTGTTTTCCAATAAATCAGAGGGACACGGGCCTGTAATACATGGTCACAGACCACCTTCACCTGAACACCAAGAGGGAACAAACACAAAGACTGAAACAGGTATTTAATGCAGAAGCATTGTAGTACTCCCTTGGTACATAAACTCTACAGTAGAAGTTGAGATAGGTTGAAGGAAATGAACAACAGTTGAACTTGACATCTAACAGCAGCAAATGACCCCCTGGCAGAAAAAAGACAGGGATGCATCTTAGTTCTTCCTGGCTTTGCTTATGACAACGGCAACTGTGATATGACAGTTTCCCACATGTTCGATGGACTTGAATATCAACCACATGACCACAAAACAACCACCTTATCCCAGCCACACAGGGAGAAAAGCCATAAGCAGAGCCATGGAGAAATAGAAGGTATATTTCTGCTTTTAGATTTTACCCTAGTTCAAAGCAGCTCCCACACTGTTTATCTTGCTCTGCCTGTTGAAATTACTAATACATGATTTTAAAGTGGAAAATAATCAGTTTCCTATTTATTTAGTGGCTTTATAATTTTTTTATGTAGGCCAAACTTAGAAGTTCAGTGGGAACTTGGATGAAGGCTTTACAATTTACAGTGTGTATGACTACCATAATAAGCTACCAACTGAAGTTAGGTTTTATTTTTCCCTCTGCATACATAACTACCTAAACCTTGGGCTAAAGGTTAGTCTACCATACAGAGCCTATAGGCACACCCAGGTGGACCAGTTTTTTTTTGCATAATTACAGTTAAAATGTCCCCATGCCATATCAGAGACTTCAAGCATTCAGCATGCTGAGATGAGTGAGTGTTCATTAGGAAAAAGGTTTAGCATAGATGAGGTGATACTGTTATCAGGCTGATGCATAGCACTGCCAACTTTTTTATTGCTCTGACGCCCCTTAATATTTTGCCATGTCTGAAATAGTAGCTGTAGATTGCATCAGGCATCCTATAGAATAACATTTAGAAACTGACAGTGCTGAAATAGTAAATTATTTATTTTCATGTTTTCTTTGCTATAAAAATGCTCAGTAGCAGGTGGAGTATGGTGTAGCTGTAGAGCTTAGCAGAGCTTATTATTCCCTATTGTGAAGCTGTTAGTCCTGCACATGGTTGTTGGGAGGTTTGACTTCCAACCTGAGGACCATTGCTTCAAGGCATCCCTCTTAACCCGCTTTCCTGTCTGGTAACTGTAGCTAAGATCCCCAGTTCCCCAAAAGAAATTGTGTGATAGACACATGCCTTTAGAGCATATGCTATAGTGGAATAGCAGAAAATGTTAAAGTTAGAAGCAGGTGAGTAAATTTCAACAAATGTCTGGCTTTTATAGTAATGAAAACTGTGATGTTTCAGCTCACAGTAATTATGGAGAAAATGTACATCAGGCTCATGGCCATGAAGCAACACCATCTGTACATGGAGCAAAGGAGACTGGAAAAAATGCAAAGATGCAAGGTATCTTACCAGCTGTAACAAAAATATAGTATATATTTTATACTTGAAATATACATTTTTTGTCAATCAGTCAGCTTTAGGAAAAACAAAGGAAGCAGAACGTTTCTAAAATTATCTCACAAGATCTTTTTAGTGGGGGGGTGGGGGTGGGGGGGGTGAATAAACAGGATGATACAAGCAGGACAGGTTTCTTCTTACTTCGTTAAAGCTAAAAGTTATTAGGATTTCAATTTTCTTTTCTCAAATGATATAAACATGAACATAAATTCTCTTAAGCACCGTGGAAACTGGGTCTGAGGATGAATCACATTTCCTCAAGAAATATACAAAGCGATTTATTTTGCTTTTTTTTCCTTTACATTCATGCCCATTCATGTCAGACGTGCATAGGCAGGCAACTCATGGACACATTAAAGCAGATGGTCACGGACACGAGGAACCTCCAGACAGGACAGCTGAAATTAAAGGTATTAATTTAGCGTACAGTTGTAAGTTTAAGGGTTAAAGCTGCACGTTTGCCTTTTTATCTTTCAGTAGGAAATCAATAACAAACTACATTTGCATAACTTAAGTAATATGGAAGTTACTCCTGTGGTATATCATGGCAAACTGCAAAAACAATCTAGAAATAGGTTTTAAAAAATTGTTAAATTAAGTGTATTAAACCTCAATTTGAGTAGGTAAATAAGATGACTTGCCAATGGAATGAGTATATTTACTCTTAAAACAGACAATTAGATAATATGCACCTGAAATAGACAGTGCAAATGTTCTTTCTTCTTTTAAATCTAAATTGGCTTGTTCCTTTGGTGAAGTGTCTCTCTTACCTCATTAATTTAAAAAAAACAACAACCTTATTTTAAGAAAATATTACATATTGAGTTTTCAGTTTTTGCAGTGCAGGAATAAAAGGTGTTTTTTTTTCTTGGTATAAATGCTGTATGTTGCTATGTTTATCAGTGTCCCATATGCCTGAGCAACAGCTTCATGGAACTCATGGCCACAAAGCTTCCTCTGAACAAGGTGAGGTGAATTTAATAAAAAAGAACCTTGATTTAGCTTTCTGTAGGCGTGGTAGATCCAGATGTAGAATAGTTTGAAGAGTTTCCCAACATAAACTGGCTTATCCCTATAGTTGCCTTTTTCTCATCTCCGCTCTAGTTTTTTATATTTACCCAGTGATTGCAATCTTTCTTTATCATCATAAAATACCCATAATTGCCCAGTTATATTAGTTTTGTCTCTAAGAAGTAAACAAGAAAATAATTAAATTAAAAGGCAAACAATGTTGTTTTGGATGATGTTAGAATAATAATAAAAACATGTGATGTGTTAGGCCACCACACATCTGAGGAGCATGCACATGGGACTCATAACCATCAGACATCATCACATCATGGGTCTGAGGAGCACATAGAAAGACAAGCTGAAAGGAAAGGTACTGCTTTTAGGTGTAGTGATGCAGAGACTGTAGAGAGTGGGTAGGATAACTCTGTATGGAAGACTTTAAATGCATGTGGTGCAAAATGAATGTTTTATAAGATGGAGTTTTTATTCCTGATGAAATGACCTGTGAGATTTTTAGTTTGTGAGATCTTTTTTTTTTATTCTCATCTTATAAATCTTCTTTTTCCATGCCTTTCTTAGGGTTTTCTTTTTGCTCAAATGCAATAGTTAAAAAATAGCCAATTCTGGGACATTACTCTACAGCAATAAATAGATAATGTTAATGGAAGTCTTTCCTCGCTGACATCTGCACAATACAAAATATATTAGTTGGTGGTGGGAAAAATAAAGAAAACAGAAAATACAGTCAATAAAACAAAGTTATTTCCATGAATTTTATTGGTTGAAAACTCCTCTTAATGCGTTGCTTTATTGGGGCAGTGTTAAAGCTTTTTGCCACATGGGTCAGGATCTTCATGTTGTACTGTATGTATTAAATCTTCTTATTTTATTAAGTTATCCTCAAATTGTGTATTACTACCATTTAATCATCAACTGAATACAGATTTTTTCAGAAGTGAAGAAAGTAGTCTGAAGAAGATTGTAGTTATTTTGTTGTTGAGCAATAAGAACAAGAAACAGATAACTATTTGTCTTGCTGTGTTTAGCCAATGATAACAAAGTTGTGTAGCCATGTCTTATTGAAAACAGGTCCTTGGATTTTATAGGTAAACTTACCATTAAAAAAAATACAAATAAAGTTAAAAGATAAAGATAAATACATTTTACCTAGAATTTTCACCTTTAAGTAAATTCAGATTTCTAATGAAAATGCTCGATTAAAAACAGGAATCCTGTACTTGGAGACCAAATGCATGCCTTCATTTTTTAATTGCATTAGGGATGAACAACCATGCTATATTGCTTTCAAAGCAAGACAAGAATTTATATATATTTTAAAATACCAATAAATGGTTTTAATTTTTTAACTGTATTGATTTCCAAGGTTATGATCTTTACTGCAGAGTATCGAAGTATTATGTAGTTAAATATTTTTCAGTTTCTCAGAAGTTATGAAGTCCAAAAGAAAAGTAAATATTCATTCTTAAAAAATGAGTCCCTGAAAGATAACAGAGAAAAAATGCTTGTCTTTCAAGGATTTGATAGATTTGCCCACCAGTTGCACATTGTAAAAATATATGAAGGTAAAACAATCTTTTTTTTTGTATTAACAACAACCTTGTTGTGCCAGACCAGCACACATCTGTGGACCGCACACATGTAATTCCAAGTCAAACATCATCCCATCATGTTGAGGAGAGAAAAGGTAAATCACCTATACTATTCCGAGCATAACATTGTTTGCTAATTTGTGTTGCAAAAAAATATAATAACTAGTCTTTCAAATTCTGGTTATATTCGTTAAGCTGTTTCAGTCTCCCACACATCTGATGGACATGCTCATGAAGCTCATGGCCATAAAGCTGCAACTTTGTCTGAGCATGAAACAGATGAGGGAGGGCATAGTAACACCCAGAAGACAGGTACCTATTTAATCTGTGTTGGTTGTAGTGGTCTTTTTATATTACTGTGCATGTCTACTAGAAACAGCATAGGTGGATGTGAATGTTTGCCCCTTATATTAATGAACATTATTGCATCAGTCTCCCAGATGCATGAGGGCCACGGACAAGGGCACAAAACAACAGCCTCACATGGACATGGGGAGGAGAGGCATGGACACAATAAAGTAGAAAGGACAGGTATATAGTATGGATGTAATTATAGCAGTGATGTGAGGTCAGAATCATGGTAGTTTCCAATGGAGAGAACATTTCTGCATCTTTGTCACATTTTGTTATGTCAGAACCACAAATCTTATTTGAGTTGAAGCACATTTTTAAATAAAAATATGAATTTGAAGAATGAAGCCTCTTGTTTACAATATAGAATTCCTAACTCAAGTTTGTAGAATGCTTTTCGAAGCAGCTAAAACTTAAAGTGTTTCAGCCCATGTCTTTATCAGCTTTATACATAGAGATTGAAATATTAGCTTAATTTTCTTTGCAAAAAGTATATTCTTAGTCAGATTAAAGTACATATATAAACAAATTTTCTAAGAATTGGCAAAGATTCTTTTCTAAATTGTAACACAGAAACATCATAGATCTAACTATATTTAGAGCTGCTGTCCTGTTCGGGAAGCTCCAACTCCTCTCAGGTTTTATGAAGAATCTAATAGGGTTCCATCTAGGATTTACCCATTATTACACAGCATTCATCTTTCCATCAGCTCTGTGAAGCTTCACGGTCTCTGCTTGCACAGCAGGGATGTAGAAATGCAACCCAGCAGCAAAACAGTGGTGCAGCCGTATTTCACTGTGCTTATGGTAGTTCCCTAAGTCCACCTTAGCTGTAGACCTGCTATCCCACTCCTTGCCCCTCCTGTCAGGTAAAACGGTCAATCATCCATTCTTTTCCTTTAACTTAACATTTGTCTGCTACTTTGTGAAGATCCCAAAAACAAAATCTTGAAATTTTAACTGAAGGTTGTGCTTGTAACAAAATCCGAAAAAGCTGAGAGGGATTTTTCAAGATACTTAGAATTTATAAAAATAAAAACTCTAGAAATAAGCATGTTTTATATCTTTTAAAAAGAAAATGTACAAAATGAGCAACTGAAAACTTTTGAGAAGCAGAAAACTTTGCTTGTATCCTTAACGGCAAACATTTTATCTCAGATCCCCATCATTCTAGCGGACATGTACATGCTTCTCATGGTCACGAATCAGTAACCCCACATGGACACGGAGAAGAGGGACATAAAAACACAAACACTGAGATGACAGGTATATGTTTCTAAACAACTAGGTATTAGTCCAAAACTCTTAGTTAAATATATTAATTTACTGAAACAATTTAAGAAAACGAAATGCACAGAGAGTGAGCCTTTACGTGTAAGCTAAAAGGAAATGTATATATAAATATATATATACTTCAGATCCTCAAGAGTCTGAGACCAAAGTACATCATGGTCACACATCAACTACACCACATGGACACGGAGAAACGGAGCATACAGTCAGGAAGGTTGAAAACACAGGTAAACATCCAGTTAGATGTTCTATGAAACCTTTCAAAATTAAGATTACACAAATTCAGATAAGGAGTTGAAACCTTTGAAGAGTTGCCATCATTTACCTTACTTTATTGACAATTAATATTTCAGATGTGTCTCATAATCAAGTACATCATGGCCACGAATCAACTACCTCACATGGACATGGAGGAATGGAGCATACAGTCAGGAAAGTTGAAAACACAGGTACAACATTCAGTTAGATGTTTTTAGAAACCTTCCTAGATTATTACCCTAAGGAGTTAAAAGTTCCAAAAGTTTGCTCTCATTATCTGTTATTTTATTAACAATTGATATTTCAGATGCTCATGTGTCTCATAATCAAGCACATCATGGTCATACATCAACTACCTCACATGGACATGGAGGAATGGAGCACACAGTCAGGAAAGATGAAAGCACAGGTAAACATTCAGTTAGAAGTTCTTAAAAACCTTTCAAAAAGATTACAAACATACATCCCTTAAGGAAACCTTTGAAGAGTTGCCATCATTTACCTTACTTTATTGACAATTAATATTTCAGACGCTCATGTGTCTCATAATCAAGTACATCATGGTCATACATCAACTACCTCACATGGACATGGAGAAATGGAGCACACAGTCAGGAAAGATGAAAGCACAGGTAAACATTCAGTTAGAAGTTCTTAGAAACCTTTAAAAATTAAGATTACACAGATTAAAAACATACATCCCTTAAGGAGTTGAAACATCTGAAGAGTTGCCATCATTTAGTTGTTGTTTTTTTTGACAATTAATATTTCAGACGCTCATGTGTCTCATAATCAAGTACATCATGGTCATACATCAACTGCCTCACATGGACACAGAGAAACGGAGCATACAGTCAGGAAAGATGAAAGCACAGGTAAACACTCAGTTAGAAGTTGTTAGAAAGCTTTCAAAATTAAGATTACACAGATTAAAGACTTACATCCCTTAAAGCGAAAGCTCCGAAGTGTTGCCATCATTTACGTTACTTTAACAATTAATATTTCAGATGCTCATGTGTCTCATAATCAAGTACATCATGGCCACGGACCAACTACCTCACATGGACACGGAGAAACGGAGCACACAGTCAAAAAAGATGAAAGCACAGGTAAACATTTAGCTAAAAGATCTTTAAAAAATGTCAATAATTTTAGGATTGCATAAATTAACAAAATGCAACCTTTAAAGAGTTAAAAGCTCCAAAGAGTTGCTATTATTTACTTATTATTCTACAATTGTTCAACAGATGCTCATGATTCTCAAAATAATTTACATCATGGTCACAAATCAACTACCTCACATGGACACGGAGAGACAAAGCATACAGTCAGAAAAGTTGAAAGCACAGGTAAACCTTTAGATACACAGTATAGCTACAATATTAGAGTTTTTACAGAAAATGGAAAATACAGTGTAAAATAGATTTTTTTTTATTTCAGCTGAAGTCTCAATGGGTACAGAAAAGTTGAATTTAGAAAAATGGCTGCATGGGGTTGAGTGGAACACTCTGTACCTGCAGGGGGATGGGGTGTGAAGTGGCCTTTTATGCTTTTAAAGGGACTGCACCTAAACGACTTGCTCTCAGACGTACCTCCCAAAGAGCAACAATAACAAGGAATTCAGACCAAGCAATCCACTTCCATTTTATGTAGACCACAACTGAATGATTTAAAAGGGAAAAGGAAGGAGCATGAGATGCCCCCTTTAAAAGTATATATAGATTGACAAAATGTCCCCTTCAGAGTTAGAGGATACAATTAGCTTATGCTGTATGATTTACCTGTTATTTCAGATGCTCATATGTCTCACTCTCATCTACATCATGGTCACAAATCTCCATCTTCACAAGCGTACGGAAATGCAGAACATTCACACCATAAAGCTGAAAGGACAGGTATACCTATTCAAAACTAAAAAAATGCTAGATCTACAGCCCTGACCGCCCTGAAAATTAAAGATAGAAGAAAAGAAGAGCAGTAGTATGACAAGTAACTTTGTTGACCATGGTTATTTCAGATCCTGTGGAGTCTCATGGACATGCACATGAAAATCATGGTCACAATTCAGCAGCCTCACATGGCCACGGAGAGGAGGGGCATTCACACAGAAAAGTTGAAGTGAAAGGTATCTTAGTTAGATTTAGTCAAAGCTGAGCTGCTGCGGAACCATTCATTTAGAAAATGAATAAAATAAAATACTGAATCGATGGCAAGAATCTTAAAAAGCTTTAAAAAAATGATAATTTCAGAGCCTGGTAACTCCCATGGACATGAAAGTCATGCTCACCGATCAACAGCCTCACATGGGCATGGAGCAGAGGCGCACGCACCCAGAAATACTGAAAGGACAGGTATATCTGTTTGACACAGCTCATTGGTAAAGGTTCCAGACACAGAGAAGTTTTTAAGATTTGCTAAATTCATCCCCCAAAATTTTATTGGTTTGGGCGGGCTTATTTAAATGTGATAGGCCAATGCTTTGTGCCATTTATGAAATGTTTAGCTAGTAAATCTGGCTTTCATAATGAAATCTAAAATAAAATTCTGTACAAACAACTGCTATCAGAAGTTACCATATTGCCATGTATAAGAGGAAAGCCACTGGCTGTGTCCGAACGTCCACCCTAACCCCTAAATCCTTCAATCACTATATTGAGCGGGTAGTATATAGCGGATATAGTTAAATCAGTTAACTTACCGTTCAGACAAACGATCACTACTTTTTGCTCCTTTTTGATCATGTGACTCCGCCTCCCCGAACGGTGCCTGTCATCTTTTTATTTGTTGCCGCTGTCGGGTAGCGGCACCCTATGGCAACAGAGCACCGCTGTGACAACGAACCCTATGATGCTTTGCCAGGAGAGCTCTCCTGGCAAAGCATCATGGGATATATCTGCTCGTCTAGTGACCATGGACGATCACTACTTTTCAAGGTGCATTGGGGGAAATTTGGAGTCCACTACTTTTTCATCCCCTAGATGTTCAGACACTCATTTCATATAGTGCAACTACTATATAGTGCACTATATAGTGATTAAGGCAGACATCCGGACACAGTCACTGTTTTACTTTCTGATCTACACAATCTGAATAAAATTATAATCAAGAAGGAGTAGCAGTATTTCTTTATACTTTTACTCAAGTTTAAGTAAAAAGTAGGCTTCCAATAAATGGCTTAAGAATCATTTATTGAAATTCTTAATAAAAATGTGGTAAAAGGACAACTCAAGTACAAAGTAGCTGATGTTAACATCTGATTTAACCTTTTTAAAAATTATGTAAAGTTTGACTAAATATAGTTGTATACAAATTTTAGTTTTAAAATATAAAATCATATATAACACAATTACACGTTAGCAATTTCGGGTCAAAGAAAACTTCAAAAGAATTTTTTTTTTATTTTGTGACTTTTATTAACTTCCAGTAGACACCTATAGCATAGCGTTTACTGCATGTTAACTTAACCTTCAAATGACTAAGCAGGATCAACATATAGAAAATAACATTGAAGAAAATAATGAAGCTAAGGTACAGAAAATTAGTCTCAATCCTAAACTGGAGGTTTCTGTTTTTCTCTGGTGCATTTTTGTTTAAGGCATCCTGTTCTTCCTTGA
This sequence comes from Cyprinodon tularosa, assembly GCF_016077235.1. NCBI lineage: Eukaryota > Metazoa > Chordata > Actinopteri > Cyprinodontiformes > Cyprinodontidae > Cyprinodon > Cyprinodon tularosa. The sequence continues at coordinate 76,333 of NW_024039718.1, read as the reverse complement.
GGAAAGTTATTACAAATGTAAAGAGTAACTTTACCTTTTACTTAAGTAAGAGCTGCACTACTTTATCCTATCTTCACTCAAGTAAAAGTACTGTGGAGTGCAGTGAAATTACCTCTAAAAATAAGATTGCCCTCATTAAGTTAGTTTAGAAAATGCAACTGAGTGACTGTAACTGGTTTCTACCCAGCTCTGAATTAGAATCAGAAAAGTTTGGGTTGAAAAAAAAAAAATGACACAAATTAGTTAAAAAACTTAAAATACCAAACAAAAATGTTAAAATGAAAATCTATCTAAAAAAAAACTACATTTCACAAAACAAGTATTGATTTATCTAAGATCTCAGAGAGAGTGTTTGTTTCAGACCCTACCAGGTCTCATGTACATGGGAGTCATGGGCACAGATCAGAGCATGGAGTGGAGAGGCATACCCAAGGTAACACTTGTTTAATACTGAATATGCATTCACCATATAGAGAGTACATAGTCATTTATCATTAGTTAGTCATACAATTTTGTTCTTGCTTGTAAAGTCCCAGCTCCTCATAAGTCTGAAGAACATGGCCACAAATCAATAACTTCATCAGAACATAACCTGAAAAGTGGAGTTAATGGAGAAAGCAAGAGGACAGGTATCTGTTTTTACAGGCTGCAAAAGTGACCTACTTATAAATGAAATTTTTTTTATTCATTTTGCTGTCAATGCTGGCTTCTCAGTCTCTCATGTTTTTGAGGAACACACTCACAGCACTCATGGACACCAGTCAGCCATCTCATTAGGGCACGGGGAGGATGGGGGGGATACCCACAGCCATAGTAAGGCTGGAAATGAAGGTACTTCGTTTTTTTATGCCATCATTGTAAGACGCTTGTAGATTTAAAATAGCTATAAACACTAAACTGCCTGCGACGTAGAAAAAGCAGAGTAGATAAACATTTACAGCAAATTAGGCTTGGCAGCTCACAGTAAGATTGGAAAATGCATCCAAACATATCCATTCAACTAAATAATTATCTGCCAGTCTATATGAGCTGTAGTGCTAAATCTTGATCTTGTAGTATTAGTGCATCTCATTTTTTGAAAGATCTTTAGTGATGTTGAAGGTGAGTTTGTAAAAAAGGGGAAAAGAGGAAATTGCAGCTTTACTCTAAACAGAGTCTTGTAAACATTTGTTAATGTCATGCACTCATATTTTCTTCACACTGCCTTCATGCCCAATTAGAAAATCACCAACTTTATTGTGAGTTTGGCCTATATATTTTGGAAAGTGTATTGGCAGTTTTTACTCACAATCTGTGAATGATGCTGGCTTTGTAGTGGTGTTTGTACTAGAGTGCCTTGAAAAGTTTTGGCCCATTTGCAGATTTCTTAAATGCTTCAGGTCTTCAAACTGAGAAAATTTGAGTAAATCCAAAATGCTATATTTAAATCTTTTTTTGGTGAATCAGCAGTGAAAGCTATCTAAACCACCTTGCCCTGATGTAGGAAAGTATGGTACGTTCACTACTTGCCCCTGCTTTGGTGGCAATAGGTGCAATCAGCTGATTGTGATAACTGCCAATGAGTCTTTTACTTTACAAAGCTGTAGCTCACTACAGCTATGTTTTAATTTAATGGTATTTGCATTATTCTGTACTTAATTAATCTATTTAAGCTTATGCCACATTGGGGCTTACCAGATTTCTTTTTGTTTTAAGCCATTCAAAGGAGGACTTTCAGATCATCAGTGTCTTTCAGATCATTCGTCAATTGCCTGACCAAACACAAAGTGCTTGGTCTCCGGTTTTTAACACAACTTTTAGTGCTGCAGCTCGTTCTCAAATGGGTGCGGACTTGCAGGAAATTCTTTCTCATACTGTCTCTTTAAATACATTCAGGATACCTTGAATAACAAGGTAATTTGAGATATCTTTAATTTGATTTATGACTAGTCAGAACAAAAACGAGATATCTCAAATTTAATTTATGACTAGTCATAATTCAATTGTTGAAATCTGAAATATACCTTTCAGATCGTCAGCAATGTTTTGAAGATACCTTAAACTGAAGAGCCTTTACAAATTAATGGTAAATCTGACGTCATTCAGTCTAGTCAGAATTGAATTAGAATATCTGAAATTTGTATTTTGCCTACTCTATGATGTAGGAAAGTATGGTACGTTCACTACTTGCCCCTGCTTTGGTGGCAATAGGTGCAATCAGCTGATTGTGATAACTGCCAATGAGTCTTTTACTTTACAAAGCTGTAGCTCACTACAGCTATGTTTTAATTTAATGGTATTTGCATTATTCTGTACTTAATTAATCTATTTAAGCTTATGCCACATTGGGGCTTACCAGATTTCTTTTTGTTTTAAGCCATTCAAAGGAGGACTTTCAGATCATCAGTGTCTTTCAGATCATTCGTCAATTGCCTGACCAAACACAAAGTGCTTGGTCTCCGGTTTTTAACACAACTTTTAGTGCTGCAGCTCGTTCTCAAATGGGTGCGGACTTGCAGGAAATTCTTTCTCATACTGTCTCTTTAAATACATTCAGGATACCTTGAATAACAAGGTAATTTGAGATATCTTTAATTTGATTTATGACTAGTCAGAACAAAAACGAGATATCTCAAATTTAATTTATGACTAGTCATAATTCAATTGTTGAAATCTGAAATATACCTTTCAGATCGTCAGCAATGTTTTGAAGATACCTTAAACTGAAGAGCCTTTACAAATTAATGGTAAATCTGACGTCATTCAGTCTAGTCAGAATTGAATTAGAATATCTGAAATTTGTATTTTGCCTACTCTAAATATAAATACAGATATCTTAATGAACTACTATGTCTAGTCAAAAACCAATGAAAGATTTCTCTAATGTAAATGTGGTAAAGCTGATTTTATGATAAATGGCTTGCCATACTCGGGCTGATACAAACAGAACCTGGTGACTTATTATGATTCAGTCTCTCCAGCTGCTTCTCCACTTGTCTTCCAGGCAGACAAGTGAAAGGCGGAGGGAACAGCAACATTATCTTGTGTTAACATTACAAATATTTCTTCAAGAAATCCTGTAGTAGCATTCCAACAGATGGAACAGCACACTTCTTCCTAAAGTTTCATCTTCGACCCATAAGTTCCGAAAGTCCTGAGATGCAATGTTGTTTTTTGCAGTGGTTCTGGCCTTTAAACTCTCCCGTGGATGCCATATTTGCTCAGTTTCTTATTGTTAAATCATCAACACTAACTTCTGCAAAAGAAAGGGAGATCTGCAGTGCTTAATTTTATTTTATTTTTTTTCGGTTTTCTTATTGGCCTGCTGGATAAGTTATGGCTTCTTTTGGAGTAATGTTGACTTCTTTAGAGGATCCATTGCCCCATAAATATCTCTCTTTATAAATAATGGTTCTTATTGTGGTTTGCTTGCAGAACAAAGACAGAATAGTTTTGCAACCTCTTTCAGGCTGATGGATCTCAGTGACTTTATTTTTACATATATCATTGGATTACTCTATATCAGAGCATGAAAAATTTCACACAAACTTTTATTCAGCTTATGACAAACACGTTTTGTTTAAGGAATTTGGGTTTTCTGCAGGAAAGGCAATAATAATGGGTTTGCCCAATAGCAGTTATGATTTACAACAAGTGGAATAATTATATTTTATATATAGAAACATTGTTGGTTTGGATAGCTTTGAAAACTGCTTTTGGTGTTTACTCTGGTTTGTAGAGTTCATGACTATGTCAAAAAGCAAGAAAATGTAGAAATGTGTAAGTGGCCAAATACTTTTTAGAGTATGTCGCTTGGTAAAACAGTAGAATTTAATCAATATTGAGAAAATATAAATAGATTTTTGAGTTGGGGCTCTTTTTTAGAGCACAGTTTCTTTGAAAACCCTGAGAGAGGAAGAAGTGGTCATGGAACCACAAGACACGGTGCCTGGAAAGAGGGTGACGAGGAAAAAGGAAAAGGGAAAAAGAAAGGTAGAATCTCATACTAATACACTCACACAGTGGTTTATTACACATAGGATTATTTTTTTTTTAATTTTGCAACTATTTGTGCCACTTAGATTATAGTTTCTTATCTTTCAATCTTTGCTGGTATATCGTAATGTTTTTAACTGATTCCACCCCCACCCCTCCCACCCCATCCCCATAGTTAATGATCACCACAGCATTTAAGGATAGAATTTCTCTAGTATTTCATATAAATTGTAGGTTTTTAGACACCCCCCCCCCCCTCCCCACCACCCAAAAAGAAACTATTTGTCTGTGCCTTACCAGCTTGTTGAAGTGAACACTAATTTTTGTGTATGTAAACTTCTGACTGAAGAAATCCATGGCTATAAAACCTTTCAGCTCCTCAGGATCAAACTAGATATGCTTCAGTATTTATGCTTTATTTATTTAAAGTTGAGTATCCTGTTAAGTGTAATGGAAGTTTAAGTTTGAAAAATAAAAAAACTGTTCTGTTCCTGGGAGTTTGACAACCTTCTGTCTTTTCAGCCAAATCAATCAAATCCTACTCATTATAATATAGAGGGCAGGACTAGATATTTACTTAATATAAATCCTTTCCAGCTTTGTATATCTAACCAGTCGAGATCACTGTATAGTTATAATTTGTCAGCTTTAAAGGTAAACTTCCATTTCATCTGGTAAACTAGTTTCGAACCCAAACACCAAACATCAATTATATTCCTGTTTAGACTCCTGTGTCATTCTAACACAGCCCTCCAGGCTGTACAGACTCCAGCTGTGAGAATGTAAAGTGCTATAAAAGACTATAGCACACTGAATAACATGAATGTTAAATACAGATTCCTTCATTCCCCAAAGGACTTCTGAAACTTTTGATCTCAGGAGAGCCCCAGGTCGAACAGTTACTGGGGATCATTTACGACAATTTTAAAGGTAAGAGACCAATAATTTTAGCATGAGGTCTGAAGAGCTGCACAGGTCGATTAGGCTTTATACACCCTCTGGATCCTCTAAAGTATAAAGTGTGTGGAAAAATTCCTTCATGTTCCATTTATGCATTATTTTCACTCTGTCTTCTCCCCTCTCATGGTTGTGTTCACTTTATGTCCTTGATTAAGGTAAGACGCAACACTTTTTGTCAATATTCCTGTTCAAACATCTAACTGCTGTTTACATTTCTTTTTTTCCTCTGAAAAGGATGCTTGTTAGGAAAAAAAAATCCAATTATTGTTTTGTCAGCTTAGTCCTCCGTCCTTTCCCTAAATAACATTTCACTGTTAACCATCTACAACTGATAAATACCAATAAACCAGCATCTTGACTCATTGTGCTAATTTGAGGAAGAATGTCCCATTGCCTTTCCAGTCTGCAAAGTAATTGGCCATTTATATTTAATTAGGCTGGTCTCCCCTACTGCTTGCATGGTTCCCTCAGTGCTGAGAAAGGCACTTTATGGTTCTCCGGCTCATTAATATTTTAGCTGGCATCATCAGCCGAACAATAATAAAATAATAATGTGACGGCTGATTAAACAGCTAAACTCCGACTTTTTAATGTGCATTTAAATGTGTATTTGCATAAACATGCCCGGTAAACGCCTCTTTAGAGGACAGTGATGCCTTGCAGCACACTATTGCAGCCAACTTCTAAAGCTTAATAAAAGCGTAATTAGGGAGCAGCCCCAGCCAAGATAATCACGGAGCGAATGTGGGACAGCATCGCTCCACTGGTGGCTGCACCGCCTCTGCACAACATGGAGACCTCTGTTGCTGCACATTAATCTGTCTCTGAAGAGAAATTCTTTAAATCATTATGCAAATTTACTTTTTTGTGTTTTGCTAAAAAAAATTAAAAAAATCAGAGAGGCTGCTTACATATCAAATAAAACTTCCATCAGAGTTTTAATGTAGAAGGAGATTAAACTCTTTGGGCCTTTACTTTCCAATACTTAAAAAATATTTATTTTAAAATGTAGAAAAATACAACAACTGAATAAAATATGATTTTGCATTTATATCTGTTTACAATTACATTTAAAATGCAGCTCACAGGTTCTTTAAATGCAGATATAAAAATAAAGCCCATACATACAATGAACAATAACAGAAAACTGAAAAAGGTAAAACCATATGAAAATGAAGAAAAACATTTTTGTCTTTTTAATTTATTATTTTGGATAGAAATTCTTCTAAAACTAAGTCACTATTAAGATTATATAAAATATTTCTCTGCTTTTTTACATATTTTTTTGTCTGTGACAAAATATAAATATATAAGCCAAGTGTTCACTCCTGGCATGAAAAAACAGTGATGTAGAGGTAATATTTCCTGCTCCTAGAAAAAATATTTTGTCTGAAATAAATATGGTAAATGTTTTATAAAATCTATTTTTTTTATGCTGTTTCTGTCAGAGATCATATTTATTTTTATATTCAATGGAATTTAAGCCTGTATCGGATTTATTCGGACAAAAAACTAGCATCCTCTCTGTACCTCATCACCTCCAGCAAATATCTCTGCTAAGCAAGCTTTGCACTGGGAGCAAAGTCACTTTTTACATTACTGAACGATTCTGTCAATTCTGTTAAAGATTGAAGGGTTCAAGCGCTTTTCTAATTACTTTTGATGAATTTGATCAGCTTGCATGGTCATCCAAAACATCCAATACAAAAAAAATGGAAAACCAACAATATGTCTTTGGCTCTGCTTTCATAATGGATTTCAGAAAGGAAGTTAAGAACTTGTGTTTTGATAAAAAAAAAAAAAAAAGGTCCAAAAACTCTCACTTATAATAATTACACTGATAAAAGTGTGTGGCAAGATTCCCTTTTAACAAGCTTAATTTCAAATTCATATTTACCAGTAAGATATTTAGGCTTAATTTTTTGTATTGCATCAAAAAACACTCTAATTGAAAAAGTAAACTAAGCCTTAAAGTTTGTGCTGCCAATCAAGAAAGCAGCCAGTTATATCACCAATAACAGCGAAAGATTTAGCTAAATAATGTAATAAATTATATTATTAGTACCCCTAACCCTAACTCCAGAAATTTGCAAGAAGATTTTCAATCTGCTGATCTAACGGTGATTATACTTGGATCAGGATTAAAAAAAAAGTTAGAGTTAAATCTAAACTACATTATATTAACTCCACCACATTCCAATTAAGGTAATAAATAAACCAATTTTTAGCATTCACAACCTTTAATTACCACTGGAGCTCTCATATTCCTAAAATTGATTGCAAGTTATTTCATGCACAACAGACCCCTGGGTTTGACTTTAACGAGAAAAAACTATGAAAGGAAAACTGCCCTGAATGCATCTCATTTCTATTGTGTAAATCTCTAAAAACAGATCTGGATCAATCTATTTCCCTTCTCCAAACTGGACTCATCATGTGAGGCTGATTTCGCAGTGTCAGCTTTGGCTACAGAAACATTGACTGTCCTCCTCGCCTCCAATTCCCTTGTTTATGATTTTGCAGCGTATAATCGAGTCATCTGGTAATGTAATTAAATTCCCAGGAAGAATTAACATGCTTGAACCTACACAAGATTAAATGCATGAACACAAATACGTGCCCTCAGAATCACAGAGGATGAAGGAATTCCCTTCAGTAATCAGTGCAGCACACCAAAGCAGACTCAGCAAACCTGTGAGTGCACTAATGGAGAGGGAGTGGTTTGTCTTTATGGACCCAATATAGAGCTGAGAGCGCTGCCCCATAAAACGCAAACAGAGCCATTTATTCTTTAAACTGATGTTTAAACCTGTCTGATAGATTTGTTAGAACAAATCAATTTACACTTCTTACTGTCACCTGAAATAAATTTCCTTCCCTGTTCCCATCATTTACACTTTAAAGTAAGGTCAAAACATAAGCCTCTTCTTTTAGAGAACTAAATTGTAATGTCTCTTTTCATTCAGACTGTGAGTGCTATGGCCACTCCAACCGCTGCAGCTACATCGACTACCTGAACATCGTCACTTGTGTCAGCTGCAAGCACAACACCAGAGGCCAGAACTGCCAACACTGCAGACTGGGATACTTCCGCAACGCCTCTGCCGAACTGGATGATGAGAACGTCTGTGTTGGTCAGTCTGCTGGGAGGCAGTGAGAGCATGGGGAGGGGATGATCCATGTGTTTGTGTCAGTATAACAGCACAGTGCAATTTTTCTCTTTCTCGGACACAGAGGCAGATAAAGGGTTGGCAGAGCTTCTTTTAAAATTAAGGCAATTACTCATATGTTGTGTTTTTTGTTTGTTGTTTTTGGATGGAGGAAAACCTGATCAGTAAAGCGAGGGATAAGTTACATTTTCATTGCATACTTTAACAAATTAAACCCTTCTTTTAAAAATAGTTTGAAATTACCTCCATTAAGACATGCTTTCCAATATTCACATGAACTTTACATGTTTTAAATATTTTTTGTTTTTCAGAGTTTGTAGTTTGTGTGCTCTGCATCTTAATCAGTGTCTCTAATTAGCTATGACTATGTGAGTGTGTATGGATGGATGGATGGATGGATGGATGGATGGATGGATGGATGGATGGATGGATGGATGGATGGATGGATGGATGGATGGATGGATGGATGGATGGATGGATGGATGGATGGATGGATGTGTTCTGCATATTTCTAAATGCTGGAGTTGAGCAAATATTTAATTATTGGATAACCATTTGACTCAAAGTCTAGCCATTACATAAGAAAGGGGAGTTTATTTAGTTATTTTAAATTAATCAAAAAGGAAACTGCCAATAACTGCAAGTTATACAGGGAACTGCAGAGTTATCGGTTAAGTAAACAAACAAAAAAGACAATTGCAACTTCAATTAGAAGGGAAAAAAACTATAACTATAACTGAAACTGTACTATATAAAACTGACAGATACAGTATACAAAAATTGTTGATACAACTTTGTGTTTTCGTATAATTTTTTGGATAAGCCTCACAAATTAATATGAAATGTTTAGTTCCTCCCTCCCTCCACACACACACCCATAGGACTCAAAATCAGGTGCAAATGAACCACTTTTTGGAAAAGATATATTGTGTTGAATTACATAGGCTACTTTCACACTGCAGGCCTTGATGCTCAATTCCGATTTTTTTTGTGAAATCCGATTTTTTCTACAATGCCATTCACATTTCCAAATATATGCAACTTGTATGTGATCTCCTGTGTAAACTGCAGTCATACAACTCAAGTGTCCCACATGTGCAGTAGAGGATGCAATGACATCACATGCCAGCCTGCTCTGTGCTTACGGAAGTAAACATGGTGCCGGCTAGGGTTGTCAAAAGTATCGATTATTAAAAAAAGTATCGATACTGAAACGTTGTATCCGGATACAATACTCATTTTCAGAAGTATCGATACAGTGCTACCACCAGTGCCACCTAAGCAGTCACCCATCTCAAGTGCAGAATAGAGGAAAATGCACTTTTTGAAAACTGTGGGATTGAAAAATTCTGTGCACTTTTCACTTTTTGTTTCTTAACCGGTTTGGCTAGTGTCATTGCTATGTGTGCAAAGCATATCCAAGTAAGGAAAACTTAATTTACATTTTTTTTTTCAAGCTTGCTTAATACTGTGCACAGCAAACAACCTCAAAATATTGTTCGTATTGTTTATTGTATTTATTTATTGTATTTTGATTATTAATCAAAAAATTTATGTTGAAATTTGGAGTTTTTATTCTTGTGGTATCGAAAATGGTATCGGGTATCGAATATTTTCCTTAGTATCGGTATCGAGTTGAAAAGTTTAGAATTGTGACAACCCTAGTGCCGGCGCGCATCTAGCAATCTTCCCCAACCATAAAAACACAATCTTTTCAAGATGGTTAAACAAAAATACTGCCCTCCGCATCATTGTCCACCATGGTTGTTTTCTTGCCTTCTTCATAGCAAGACCCAGAATAGTGACCTTTGTTGGTTACTAATGACGTTCAGGTCGGATGAATGCGACCTGGCCGTTCAGACACAGGTTGCATTTTTAAACATCAGATTCGTATCAGATTTAGGACCACATAACCAGGTTGCCTGGGTCGCATTGGAAAAAATCGGATCTGTGTTGTTTCGACAGCCATGAAAAGATCAGATATAGGACGCATATGGGCCAAAAAAATTAGAGTTGGGTCACTTCAGGATGCAGTGTGAACATAGCCTTTGTTTCTTAATGCTCTGAACTTTTTGAATCCTGTGCCTAAAAACTAACATAAGTATGAATACAATCTACAACTAGTCCTATAACTATGAAAATAATGTAAATCTAAGTATTAGTAAAATAAATTAATCCTAAAAGCTAATTAAACAAAAAAAAAAAATCAAATGAATATAATTACACTAGAAAGCAAAACTATCTTGGAACAAAGCAAACATGAAAGAAGGTGCTCTGCTCAGATGTGGACAAAAATATTTCTTTTCTCCTACTTGCAAAAATGTTATTTTTGGCAAAACACCCTAAAAAACACTTCTCCACAAAAAAAATAATAAAATAAAAACAAAATGGTCATGGCAGTGTTATATTATAGGGATGTTTTCCATTAAAATAACAAAAAAGTTGAAGGGAAAAGATATTGTGGACTATATATATTCAAAAAGAGTATATGATTAGAAGAGTTCAAAGCTGAAGATAAGTTATAGTTGGTGTTTCTTAGCCTGTGGTAAAGAATATAGAATTTTAACTTTTCTTTCCTTCTCATTCAGTCAGATCATAGCTCATCACAACAGCATGAACACAATCTGACAAAACTCCAAGAGCTTTTTATTGTCTTGATGTAAAACTTTGTGTTTTAGGGCATTTGCTCTGGTGCCCTGAAGCTAGATGGACAACAATATGAATGATGCAAACGCCCTCAGGCACCCTTAAAGCTGAAAGTCAATACCTTAAATCTGCATCATATCCACTATTCTGAAGGGCAGAACCTGAGCAACCAAGGACACGACTGGTTTGATATTTGCTGAAATTTTGACGCAGTTTTCAGTTTATTTACATTCATCGTCTTTGTTTGTATATCAGTGGAGGTGAAATCTGGTGCTGATTTTGAGCCATCTGTAGGTGAACTGCAGGATGCTGGAGGGTAAACTCACCACAGTCGGTGCACACACAGGGCCTGGCCTTGGAGTCAGCACAAATAAGGCCCCATCAGCTCATCTGCCTGCACGGTGGCACACTCAGCGGGCCAAAGAAATCAAGAGCCTCTGGAGCAAGAAACATGTTTGAAACAGCTTGGCTTTAAAAAACACATTTGCTCATACAGGCTCTATGTCAGTACGCGCTGCAAGTGACCCAGAAATAGAAGCCTCAACATCTTTCCCTTTTATTGTTTTTGCTCCTGGAATCCCAGCCGGACGTGCATTTTTGGCAAATTAAGCTTTTTTGAAATTATCAATTCAAAACCCAGAAAAGACATTAACTGAGCTCTGCACCATTAAATCTGTTCAGATATGCAAGTTGTTGTGCAGACAGTCCAGTCTACCTACTATTAATATTACAAGCAAATAATGCATTTCTCTCCATCTGCCTGTAAACAAAGCTAAGGGCTGCTTTAAAAGGTTTTGAGGAGTCTTTACTGTATTTCAAAATCTAAAATTTAAAACTTATATAGTTTAGGATTACCTTAGAAGTGTTAAGGGTTTGAACTGTAATGACCAGATAGACAGTGGACCTGAGAAATCAGACGGACACAAACATGAATGTTGAATGAAAGATTTTAGAAAAAAAAAACAATAATAGATAAATCTACTAGATAACAGCGAGCCTTCAGCTCGGGGGGGGGGGGGGGGGGGGGGGGGGGGGGGGGGGGGGTAACGCCAACCTCAAAAATCTGGTGGAAACATCACCGCAGGTCAAGAGGAGGCGAGAGAGAAAGGCTCTCTGTAAAGCAAAAGCTACTGGCAGAATGGGCAAACAGATCCAAGGACAAAGCTCGAAATCAACTGAAGTATGGGTCACAACCATGGAGGCTGATCCAGGCAAACACATCCAAAGGGCTGAAACTTAGGGCGACTAGTCATGATCAGAAACAGGGTCATGGTACAGAATATGCCTTCAAGGGAATCCAGTCAGGGCAAAGAGAGAGCGGGACACCCAGGAACAGAACAGGCAGGCAAGGAAAGCATACTGGATAATATACTGACACAAAACTTTTCAAAAAATCTGGCACTGAGTGGATCAATGGTGGAGGCTTATAAAGTCAGCTGACGAGGGCCCAATCCCCAACTGGTCCCTAACAACTAACCCTTAACTATCAAGTGTCACTCCCAATGAAGTCTCACTCACAGCAGTTGAAGGCATGTTAATTGTAGGAGGGGGTAATATAAACGAGAATGGGACGGCTTCTTCCCTCCAACGGAAAAAGGAAAGCAGTTGTTGCTACGGCAACAGAGTGACGCCCTATGTGCGTGGCTGTAGCTATGCGGAGCAAGTTATCATAACATTAAACATTTGCCCCTTTCTTAAAACAAATGTCAAATAAAACTATTTCAAAGAAGACCTTCCATTTTGGAATTAGTCAAAATTTTTTCATATACTAACTTTTTATTTTATGTCAATGTGACGAAAATGCTGCAAACCAGCAGAATTTACATTTGGCGGAACATGTTTCTTCTGCCGCCAGGCCGCTGTTACACCTGCTGTCGGATTTCAGCAGGTCTGCAACTGATGCAGACTCTCTATTTAAGGGCTGAACGGTCCACTGGCCCTACCCACTATGTGGTTTCGGATGGCACTTAATGTGGCGGACCCTCCGCAGAAACGCGTAAATGGAGGGTTAGTTCTCATGGTTAGCGCTTAGGCGCCAGTTTGGGATTAGGGAAAGTTAATTGGGAGTGGGTGATTTTGGCACAGGTGGAAAGAATGAGCACTCGGCTTGGCAGTGAGGAGAAGATAAAACATGTAAACACTGGTGATCAGTCAGGCCAGAATCACAGCAGGAACATCAATGTATGGACTAAAGAGGGCTGAACTGAAATGATTAAAAAAAATGCTAATCTGTCAGCAAAAAAAAAATTCTGAGTTCTTTCTAAAATAATCATGATTCATATCATTCTCATTAGCCTACTATAATCTATCATATATAATATATTTTGCAGAATATATTAGTTTTTAACTTGTTTTTCATCTAAATATAATATCTTTGAGCCCTTGAAAAAAACAAAAATGTCTGAATCAGATTTTCAAAAAAATCAGGTTAAAAATGTTAAATAAAAAGAAGTACGTTTGCATCTCTGTTTTTGAAACACCATATACTCAACTCTTATTTTTGAATTCAGACATCACGCCATCAAAAAAACATCCACCTCTACGTGTCTGAACGGTTGTCATCAACATCGAGAGATAAATACCTTCAGACATGAAAGGACAGCTGTCATACTGTGGCTTTTTTCATTCGCCCTGAATGTGAAGAAAGTCAAAGCAAAGTCTTCAAGGAGCCGAGATGTGTGCTATTTTTTTGGAAGCATGCGACAGTTTGTAGAAAGACTCTTAGCTTAACCTCTAGAAGACCTGAAGACAGTTTGTGTACTAATGTTGCACACACTGAAAAGAAAAAAGGTATTAAAAAATATGTTCAGTGACACTTGATTTGGTTCAGATGACTAAAAATACCTGTAAATACTAAAAATGTCAGACTTCAGACAAGAAAAGAGTGAAGCAAAGGGATAATTGAGGAGAGAAAAGAATTACATTTCAGCTGTGAATCTCTGCAATTCTATCCAGCATATCTGCACTGTAAAGTCATTCTCCTCTCCTCGCTAGGGTGGCCAGATGTCCGGCTTTAGGGCGGACAGTCCGGATTTTCATTGCACTGTCCGGCGTCCGGCGCTGCACCCAGCCGGACGTGTATTTGTCCTCCTTTACCCCCAGATTCCACATACTCCGTCAGCGCTCCGCCCCGCTCACGTACGGAGTACTTGTCTGTCATGTAAATCAATGAGAGCTGTTCCACATCCTCCGCTCGTCACCCGCCCACGTACGTCTTCTCCGTCCTTCACCGTCAAAATACGGAGCTGAGCTATTTTTTGCTCCCCTCCGGTCCGTCCAGATCAAGACCCGCTATTGCAATCGCACCAAACAGAAAAAAGAATGTAGAGAAGACCCGGTTTGTCAAATTAAATTATAGTAAAAACAGATCGGTATCCAGAAATTACAGCATAGTTTGTATATATTCCCAAAAACTAAGAGCAGTTAATTAAATAATTGGATGCAGACTATTGGTGCTTCAACAGACCAGGAAGAAGTTGTGAGATTCTAGAGCGCATCTCACAACTTTAAAAGAAAATTCTTATTGCAGGAATGGATGAAGAGATGATGAGTTTGGAAGCAGAGAATAAACAGAGTTCATACAAAGTATGTATGATCCTAGTTATCCCTGTTACAAAAATCCACAACAGAAAGAAAATATTTGAGCTGAAAATGAACATCTGCTGGATGATGATGGGGATTTTTTAAATATGTCAGATTAAATTAAGCGTTCACAGGTTTTATACAGGAATGAGGAACTCTAATTTAATGCTCTTTTATTAGAAATAATTTTAATGCCATCAACAAGTATCATGTACACAAGTTATTAGTTTACATGAAATAAGGAGCTGTAAGCACAGTTCCATGACTCAAGTTTATATATATATATATATATATATATATATATATATATATATATATATATATAGATAGATAGATAGATAGATAGATAGATAGATAGATAGATAGATAGATAGATAGATAGATAGATAGATAGATAGATAGATAGATAGATAGATAGATAGATAGATAGATAGATAGATAGATAGATAGATAGATAGATAGATAGATAGATAGATAGATAGATAGATAGAGAACATGGTGAAATCATCTTTACTCTCGACAGGCTGCAGCCATGTCATGAATTCCTCTTTTCCAGCCACTTTTTGCAGTTTGCATCGTCCTATTCTCTAGCTTTTTCTCGAGCTTCTTTTCCAAACAACTGCTTTATGATCAATTGCAGCAGTTCTGCACAAATTAATCGTGTTAAAAAATTGTCACTTTTTAAACACCACAATGTATTAAATAAATACAAATGCTGGGAACCAATTCTTTTTTACATTTCTTTAATATTTTGTTCTATTCAGCTACACAAGCATCCTCTTTAAACTACTAAGAATTGTGCTATAAATGTGACTTTACCCGATTCTTATGTACACCTTAGTAATTTATTGATATGCCGCACAATGTCCTCCTTTTTGGTGCTATAGAAATGGCCACCCTACTCCTCGCAAAGCTGTAGATCTGATGAAGCTTCATTTTACTGAAGAAAAATCCAAAGCATGATTAAAGCAAAAATCTTCCATAACCTCAAAGCCTTTTAAAAGAATTTTAAGCATTCTTTTACTTTGTCGCAAAACACAATTTAGCAGGATGTGGATGAAATTCAAATTGTATCTGGAGGTTTTGGAGCTTAAATAGACCACCTAAATCATTAGAGTATGTTTGATATATTCTGGAAAGTGTGAGGAAGGTCCCTTGTGAAGCTGCAGCACAGCTGGAGCTAACTGACTTAGCTGGCAGGAGTCACCTCATTGTTGAACAGTCTAAGGAAAACACGGGGCTTGGCAGAGATTAAGACAGACAAGAGTTTTTTAGAGCATGATTAGGTTATATATTAATGTTCTGACTTTTTTTAAGGAGTGCTGTTATCCCCCCCCCCCCCCCCCCCCCCCCCCCCCCCCAAAAAAAAAAGAGGTTGCAAAGTTAAAAATGGCTGCACAACTTAATGGCCATGGAATACAAGCCAGAGGGAGCCAACAGTCCAAAGGTAATATTGCAGGAGCTGGAGAG
This sequence comes from Cyprinodon tularosa, assembly GCF_016077235.1. Taxonomy (NCBI): domain Eukaryota; kingdom Metazoa; phylum Chordata; class Actinopteri; order Cyprinodontiformes; family Cyprinodontidae; genus Cyprinodon; species Cyprinodon tularosa. The sequence continues at coordinate 60,530 of NW_024039718.1, read as the reverse complement.
ATCTATTGTCATTCAGTCTGCAAATCTGGCCTATAAGAATGTAGCCCAAAGAAAGCATAAGTACTTCAATCCAATAAACTACTGCATGTAGGTCACACAGTGAACATATGAAAGAGGATTCTCTAGTCAGATGAGACCAAACATCAGTGTCATAACAGCAGACACAAAGATAACCCTGCAAACTCCCTCGAACGCTCCATCTACACCAGCAGCCTCAAAATCCAGCAACTTTTAAAAGCATCTCTGTTTCAACAGACCTAAGACAATGAGGTCATTAGCAGAAGCCTGTATAATATGACTGCATGCTGAGGAGATAATTAAGGGGATTCAGGTGTGTTGGTCTGGGGACACAGAGATAAAATGCCAGGCGTCAACTCTGAAAGGTCGAATCATCCTGCTGTGGACATACATGCTAAAAGATGGATGGAGAAAGCAGGTGGAGGCAATTCTCAAAAGACTTGCAGCTGTTATTGCAGCCTATGGTGGTTTAAACAAGTTTTGATTCAGGGAGACTCAAAATAGTTAAAAGAAAAAAAATGATGGCACTTTAGTTTTTTTCAATATATATATGTATATATATATATATATATATATATATATATATATATATATATATATATATATATATATATATATATATATATATATATATATATATTTTGGATAGGAAAATCATAACTACTATTCCCTATACTTCACAAGCACGCACTGTTTTGTGTTCACCTATCCATCAAAATCATGAGTTAATAAATCAAATTTTTTTACATATAAAGAATATGGAAAAGTTGAAGGGGAATTAATAATTTTCAAGATGGCTGTAAATAAAACTTCAAAAAGAGATTTACGTTTTTTACAGTCACCTTTAAATCAATAATCAATTTTTTATTTGTGAAATACATTACCATGTCAACAACTATATTGTGAGGTGGAGGACACTTAGATATTCAGTCTCATGACATAGAAAAACAATCTAAGTTAACACACTGATTTTTTCCTTTTTTAAATTTATATTAATAAGAAAACAACTCATGAGGCTTTTTCCTTCCATGCTCACCCAAGATACGCAAAGCAGGGGATCACATGCAGCAGAAATGTTAGTTATTAAAGTCATAAATAATAATCAACAACGTAAAAGTTGGAATAGTGTTTTTTGTTTTGTTTCTCTTCCTGCAGAGTGTAACTGCAACCAGCTAGGCTCCGTGCATGACCGCTGTAACGGCACAGGCTTTTGCCAGTGTAAAGATGGAGCCACGGGGGCCAAATGTGACGACTGCCTGCCAGGATACTACTGGAAACAAGGCTGTTACGGTGAGTGCAAGCAGGACGAAGGATGTTGCAGCCTTTCCAGGACATTTTCGACTGCACCGGCCACTTAACTCATGGCCGCTCCCAATGTTTTCTTCATACACAGGGGAATAGATCATGTAGCTCATTAGAGGCATCAGCTGCTCTTTAAATTGATGACCCTGTCACACCTTAACCCCATTACAGAGAATCGCCTTCCTCTCTCATATACCATCTAGTCAGGTGCTTCAGTCTTACATATATACTAAAAAGCTGAAATTAATGCAGTTTGGTTTGTATTTGTTTGTGGGGAACAAAGATCAAGAACAGTGTAATTAGAAATGTGCAGTTTTTTTAGGGATTGATGTCAAACAGCTCATCAATCCATCATCCATTAAATAGTTTATGTTGCAAATGAAATAAATTACATTTCAACCTGGAAGGAAGCACACAGAGAAAAGCTGCAATTAAAAAGTTTTTCTAAAATAAAGGAAATAAGTTCTTTGGTGCTTAGGCCCAGGCAGAAAACTTTGAAGCTGTGAATCAACATTCGCTTGTGTCATGATTGGTTCTCAAGGAGGACCCCAATTATGCAGAACACCACTGAGGCGGAAACAGGAGTAAAGGGTAAACAGAGTTTATTTAGCACAAGCACACAGAAAGTCCTGGTTCAGGTTCGGGGCCTGGGAAAACTGGTTCACTGGCAACTGCGTGAGAGACAGCGTTGTTATGGACTGCTGACAGGATTTGAATTCCAAAGGTGCACTGATTGTACCTTGAGGGTTCTTGTGGTTCTCTTTGGGAGAGTCACTGTTGGTTCTGGAGAGGGGTTCATCAGCAGAGTCCGCTAGCTGCTTCAGCGTCTCACGTCTACAATGAACAGACCTTGGCTTTGGTTTCCCAGCTCTAGTCCAGAGCTGCTTGGAGGTTCTCAGAGAATCTTCAGGGTTCAGTACCCCCCCCCCAAGGGCGGATTCCAGACGCTTCAGACAAGACCTAGGGAAAACAAAAGGAAACAACAAAAAACATCCCACCAAGGGTGGGCGCAGGGGGCACCAAACTAGGTAGGCAAGAAGCTGAGTCCATAACAAAAAGCCAACCCACCCAGGGTGGACGGAGGGAAAAAGGAAAAAACAAACTGAGTCCCAGAACAAAAAACAATCCACAAAAGGTGGACGTCAACAAAGAAAGTCTCAGAAATCTTACCGGGAGACACCCGGTAGCAGCTCAGAAAAAGGTGCAGGGCGGGGCCGCCCACTGCGGCACCGGAGCAGACTCAGAGAGGACCGCCGTCTGCAGCTCAGGCTGTAACATGGAGAGAGCCGCCCACGACGACTCCGGTGCAGCCTCCGAGGTGTCCTGTGGCGCCCACCGAGGGCCCCTGGATGCTCGGGTCGGCCGAAGAGGGACTCGAGAAGGTTCTGCGGAGCAGGCACTGGTTGACTGACTGAAGGCATGGCAGGAGGGAGACCACGATTCAACGTGTCTACGAGCCCAATCTATATGAGGGTTGTGTCGCTCCAACCACTCGTATCCCAGAACCAAAGGAGAACAGGCTGAAGGGTAAACCAAAAAGGTTCTGGTCTCTCGGTGACTACCAGAAACTTGAAGTAGGAGAGGCTGAGTCTTGTGGGTAACTTGGTGTAGACTCCTTCCATCGATGGCTGAGACCTTAAACGGCCTCCTCAGAGGGATGGTCTCAATGTTCAGCTGTTGAACTAGATTAGGGTCAATCAGGTTTCTCTCACAACCAGAGTCAATGAAAGCCGACAGAGTGAGAGTCTGATCAGAACAAAACAGAGTGGCAGGTAACAAAAGATGAGGAGACCTTCTATTTAAATCATGCTTCACCAGACTCCTCTTAATTCCGGATGACCCCCGAAGCCTTTTCTTCGCAGGACAGGAAGGAACAAAATGTCCAGGCTTACCACAATAGAAGCAAAGCTTCTTCCTAAACCTTCTCTTCTTCTCCTCGGGTGTGAGCCTAGTGTGACCTATCTGCATAGGCTCCCCCTCCGGTGAATCAAAGGCTGGAGAAGCAAAATGAGTACTAGACACAGGTTCAGATACTGGCTGGGCACGCCTCTCAGTTTTGAACTCCACTTCAGGAGGAGCAAAAGAAGAGGTGTCCCTTCTCCTAGCTGTAGAAACTGAAACAGGAAAAATATGACCCTTAAACTTTGATCTGGATCTGGTTCGTAGACGGTTATCTAAGCTAATTGACAACCTGATGAGTTCCTCCAGGGTCTCGGGTTCCTCGAGCGCGGCGAGCTCATCTTTAATGTTTTCATTTAAAGCCTTGTAGAAAGCGCTCTTGAGCGCGCACTCATTCCAGCCTGAAGCTGCAGCCTTAACCCGGAAGGCAATGGAGAACTCGGCCATGGTTGAATTACCCTGTCTCAAGTCTAACAGGGCTCGAGAATCAATTGTTCGGTCAGACTCTTGATTAAACACTTGAGAAAACTCTGAAACAAAATCGGAATAGTCACAACTAAGGCTGTCTTCGGAGGGAAACCTTGCCTCCGCCCACTCTAGGGCCCGTCCGGTTAACTGGGACAGAATAAACGTAATCTTTTTTTGGTCAGTTGGGAAACTGCCAGGAGAGTTCTGAAAAATTAGTTGGCACTGAAACAAAAATCCCCTACAGTCCTTCATATTACCCGAAAACTTTTCAGGGAGGCTAGGGCGGAATTCCGGAAGTGACGTGACAGGCTCTGGCATCGGAGGCGGATCTGGCTCCGGAACAGGAAGTTTAACAGGCTCCGTCCTAGGAATTGTTTGACTGTGAAAAACGGCTAACTCCTGGAAAAACTTATTAAGTTGAGTGTTGAGCTCACCGGTGAATCTGTCCATAAGCTGGTCCAGGACATCACGAATGGCTCTCTCAATCCTTCTAGCCAAATCATCTTGGCTAGCACGGAGGGAGACCTCAAGGTTCTGAACCCGGGTCGGGAGATCCTTCAGAAGCCTCCAGAGGGGTTCCGCTGGGTAATCTTGTTGGCCGCAGTGTTCTGTCATGAATGGTTCTCAAGGAGGACCCCAATTATGCAGAACACCACTGAGGCGGAAACAGGAGTAAAGGGTAAACAGAGTTTATTTAGCACAAGCACACAGAAAGTCCTGGTTCAGGTTCGGGGCCTGGGAAAACTGGTTCACTGGCGACTGCGTGAGAGACAGCGTTGTTATGGACTGCTGACAGGATTTGAATTCCAAAGGTGCACTGATTGTACCTTGAGGGTTCTTGTGGTTCTCTTTGGGAGAGTCACTGTTGGTTCTGGAGAGGGGTTCATCAGCAGAGTCCGCTAGCTGCTTCAGCGTCTCACGTCTACAATGAACAGACCTTGGCTTTGGTTTCCCAGCTCTAGTCCAGAGCTGCTTGGAGGTTCTCAGAGAATCTTCAGGGTTTGGCTCAGAGGGTCGGGTCGGCAGGTTAGCTCTTCCTGAGCTTTCACGGAGGAGACACGGATTTCCTGGAAACACAGAGACAGTGATTAGAATCCAATCTGGATTCAAAGTCATGAAGATTCAACAAAGATCAAGGCTTTAGCGCTGACCAACTGGAACAACACTGCGGCGTTGAGGCAAGGTCTGAAGACAGCTTATATAGTGGATCCTCTGATGATCTAGATGAGCTGCAGCTGTGCAGGAGGCTCCCTCAGAGGATCCACGGCGGACTCTGCTGGAGAAAGATGGGATCTTCTCCAGCTCCCAACAGCTTGGATGAGTAACCTAGAACAGGATTAGAGTAGTCTTTCCCCTGAGAATAGTCTGAGAGTGAGGGATGAGATGAGGTGGAGGTGGGTGAAAGTTTGCTTGCCTGTGGGAGAGAGAAGCTAGGGCGGGAGCTTAATGAAGAAGATCTTGCAAGATGATTGGCTTCAAAGGAGGTGTTGTCCTGATGCTGATTGGCTGAAGTTAAATAAGGAAAATAGCAGGTTGTTCAGGTGAAACTGATAAGAGTCTTCCAGATTGAATTTTCACTTAAGCTTCATTTCTGGCCATGGAAACATGACTGTTGACAAAAAGAAGAGTTTTTATGTATCCAATTAATTCTTTTTAATATCACTTTAATGATACTCCACGTTCCATAGATCATATTTTAGCAAGTTCCACACATGCACTTTTTATATATTTTGCTGGATGTTACAAAGGGTTTTTTGCTCAAAACCGGGAAAGTGCAATCTTAAGAAAAACTGGAAAAGGACTGCAAAAAAAAAAACATGAACAACCAGGTGTTACTTTTTTTTGTCCCCAAGGAAAAAACTAGAGCATTTATCTTGTCCCTCTTCCTTCCCCCCACTATCCTTCCTGCTTTGTTCTCTCCGCTCTGAACTCTGCCCTCCCCGCTCTGTATCTTGTTTCTCATCTAACTGACCCTCTTTCCCTTCATCTTTCCCTCCCTCTCTTCACCTCTGCTCACAGCTAACGTTTGTGATGAGGAGATGCTCCTTTGCCAGAACGGGGGAACGTGCTACATGAACCAGAAGTGCATCTGCCCTCCAGAGTTTAAAGGGGTATTGTGCCAACAGACCCGCTGCGAAGCGGGCAAGGACTGCAACCTTGCCACTTCGCCGCACCTCTCCACGGCCACCCTTCTGCTCTGCACTCTAAGCTACCTGCTGGCCACGTTATCACACCACTGAGCCACGAAAAAGCCGCCCCCCCCCCCCCCCCCCTCCTGTCCACCTTTAAGACACTAGAAGAGTGCGCATATAAGTGTGTATAAACACACTAAAAGGGGAACGGGGGGAGACGACAAAGAACATGAGGGGAGAGCCTGTCGAGTCATGGACCCCTGCAACAGCACTCCAACAAGCACACACTCTCACCAAACACTACCTAAGCCCCGGCAAGCTCACACCTATACACCTCACAGGACTGTTATGACACCGAGTGTGTTCTCAGGTGTGAGAAGGACAAGCAGAGAAATAAACGCCTCAGAGAGAAGAGATGCAGTCGAAGGGGAAGAAAATCATACCAACCACTGTTCCCTTTATTTCTCAGCTGGAGCAATGTGCATCAAACCAAAAAGCATAAAAGAAAACACTTAAATCACCACTGTCTCACTTCAAAGGGAATGGCTGTTAAAAAAAAAGAAAAGAAAGAAAACCACCAGGATCTACTTTTTTTCTGTTTCCCTTCTTCTTGGTTGAGTTAAAGATGTCTCATCTGTTAGACTGACAGCTGACGTTTGTGTGAAGGTGTGCGCGTGTGTGTGGTCAGACCGGCGGATCCAAATGAGCTTGTTTAATTCTGCTGCTACGGCCTACATAGTATATTATCCAAGTTTCATTTCTCCCCAAGAAGATGAGACTTGATTTGACATTTGTTCTTTTTCTGCTGCATTTTTATTTTGAGATGTACCTTCAGCCCACTAGCAGTCGCTGAGATTATATATATTATATCATATACGGGGGGAGGGGGTTATGAATAAATAAAAAAAGACAAAGAGGAAATTAGTCACTATTATGGTTGTTGTAGGAATGAGTGATTGTTGCCACGCTTAACGAGATTTAATCCTCACACTGTATTCAGAAAGCAGAGTTTACCAACTTTCAACTAATCAGATGTCTAAAGAAGAGAAGGAAAGATGTAAACCACGTATCAATTATATGACATTATTTGAATATTTTTTGTAGAAATTATTTTTGTTTGAAGTTACAATAAATTATAAAAAAAAAATAAATTTACAACTATTCCTTATGTGCATTTTATTACACTGATTGTAAAGCTTAAAGTAAATATGACTGTTATTTGCCATTCTTTCTTGTACTTTATTTCATTCCCTCAAAAGTCGATATTAGTAACATGTTGATCCTGTTCTTTGGGATTTTTTTCACAGGTTCTACCAATTCCGAATGAAGTTACTTCTTTTGAAAGACAAGGTTCAATATGAAATCTGTCTCTAACTCTCCAACAGTAACAGCAGGTTTAAACTTGAGTTTTGGAGTTCTTAAAGGGAGATTTATGTCTTGAAATACAGCAAGAAAAGAATAAAAATACCATGTCTCTTCTTCAGTATTTAATACTTCATCCTCCAGAATGATGCTGCCACCACTGTGCTTAACCATGGGGATAAATAACTTTCACTGACAATATTAACTGTCTAGTATACTATTTTCTCCTGGTAAATGAAGTAGCCAGAAAATTCACTGAAGTATGAGTATTAATACTCATGCAAGACCGTTGCTTGTTTACTGGCCACACCAAAAATGTTTTTGAAACACTTGAAAAAGCACAAATTAAATCAGCTGATTTTCTTTAATCCTTTTGACGGTCTACCCTGCCATATAAAACCAATATAACTGCAAACATTAGGCTAAACAAAACAATTAAAAGTGCACTAAAGTAACAGTACTTTAAAGTTGTTGTTTTTTTAAGTAAATAAAGGCTGTGTATTTAATTACCACTCACTTCTGGATGGGAATAATGGCTCTCTCCTCAACCAAGTTTAGACAGACAGATGCAGATTTAAACTCTGTTTTATTTAGAGGTATCAGAGTGAAAGTTGGGTGACTTATAGTGCCATTTTAGGCCATTTTACCTTAAAATAACATTAAAAGATGTGTCTGTGAATTAATTTTGTAAAATATCAACAAAATCTTTTAAAGCAGATGTCACCTACGTGGTGCCCACAGGCATCAATCGGCCCTGAGGGGCCTCATGGGGTCATCTTCTGAAAACAGCACAACTCACCAGTGGGCTAAGATTAAAATTTTATTTTATTCTGTCGCCCTTCTTTTCTAATCATTGGCAGAGCATTTTATCATTTTAATCATTTAATCATTCAATCATTCAGAGTAAGCATTTATAGTGCAACATTTCCTTCCTTCCTTCCTTGCTTCTTTTCTTCCCTCCTTCCTTTCTTCTTTACCTCCTTCCTTCCTTTCCTACTCCATCCCTCCTTCCATTCTTCTTTTCATCCTTACCCCATCCTTCCTTTCTTTCCTCCTTCCTTCCTTTCTTCCTTCCTTCTGTGATTTTTTTCATTCCCTCCCTCATTCGATCCTTCCCTCCTTCTTTCCTTTCTTCTGTCCTTTGTTCCGGGATTTGGGTAAAACACCTATTTCTGAGTGGCTGTGTTAGGAGTTCTGTGTTTTGGCCTTACCCCCTCTGATTGCAAGAACAAATTTATGGGAGCAAATAGCTTATGAGCCTGGGAATTATCTAAATTCACAATAAAAAGAGAGTCCAAAGATCTGGTGACACCTGAACCTACAACATCTGCTAAAATGGTCCACTAATATAAAACTGTTTAGCAAGCAACATGTTTGAACAGAATTTACAGTAAACAAAAGCTTGCAAAGATGCAGCCTCCTGCTGAAATTTTGTTTTACTTCACCGCAAGTTTACAGGCACTATAGTTTAGAGTATGACCTCACTGGTGCCATTATATTCTGTTTAAGAGAACTATTATTGGTATTTCTCAATAGGCTAAGTAAAACAACCCGGTGGATGTGGATGCTGGCACAAAAAAAAATAATTTGTTAGGAAAAATCTGAATCAAAATCAGCACGAAAGCAAGAAAGTGCTGCTGATATGTACACAATAGTCATTTAAAAAAGGGCATGACTGAAAAATAAAATTAAATAATATAGTTATATTGTGTTTTTTGTTGTGAAAAAATAAGATTAAGGAGAGGACTTCCTTAGAAAAAGGTTGTTAATTGCAAACGATATTGATCCTATGATATAGAATCAATAATTTCTTTGTTCCTTGCCACTTTAACTATTTTGTATCTTTTTATGACTTCTTCCTTCTCTTTAGGAAAGATGTTTCTCAAGTGCTTGGGTCCTGTTCTAGGCAACTATTGCAGGCAAAGGTTTGTATAACAAAATTATATAAAACAAAGGCCAAAAGCAAATGGTAGGGAGTATAACAATCATGGTTTGTAGTATGATAAATCAAACCTTTAGTTAATGAAGTAGATATATTCCACAATACTTTTTTATTTGAATTAAAAGGGGAGTTTTGGAGATCTCTTTTTATTATATCTGGAAATAAAAATTAAAAATATGAGTTTATTTAAGACAAAGCAACAAACTGTGTAGCAGTTTGTATTTATGGCATTCATTCATTAAAAGTGAGGATGCATTGTATTTCCACTTTAAGATGAGCAAGAAAAAACATTAAAGAACGAATGAGGATAAGCTCCGTAATCCAAAGTTAGCCTTCTTCTTATATCAAATTAGACAATTTTAGACATGTGTATCAAAAAAAAAATTAAGAATAACATACCATTATAGAAATCTACCTTATTCCAAAATAAATTCAACCTTTATCAGGTTAATACATCCAGCCATTCTTTTAAGTAAAAGGATAAGAAACCAAACAGACTTCTGTTGGTAACATTATTTGTATTCTAATGAAAGTACTGGACACAAAGTGCTGCTAATATTAAAGTACTTGGAGGAGATACAGTATGTTAGCGACCAAAGTTTTTTCTTCGTGTTCCAGCAGCTGTCTCAATGTGACTCCAAGTTTGGGAAAATAATGTCTCTATTTGTCCATGTCGTCTTTGTACCGTTTCCCCAGCTGTGCCTGTCCCTGCTGTTTGGATTATTCGGAGATTTCACATGAGTCCAAAAGGCCTCTACCATCTGATTTCCCTAAATTTATCACCCCACCATACATCCCTTTGTTTTCAAGAGGCAAACACCAGGTAGCCGCCTCATATTATGCCAAGGGGGTTCTGTCAGTAATACTTTGTGCAGCATACCATCTCCTTACATGACCTGATTTCTCTTCCAGAGTATGAATTTCCCTGGGTTTTTACTGGAGCTGGTCTTGTATTTTATCCTCTTGAAAAAAGCACTTACCTTGACATAATATCTGTGGAAAAAAAGGCAGACAGAGTATCATATGTTGTTTAGAAAGGAGGATATATATATACAATGAAAAAAAGCCCTGTCTTATCAAATTAGTTACAGATCTTTACATTAATCATTACCCCCAGCTTGTATCACACAAGATAAATGTTAAATATTTGTTTAGGACAAGGAGCTATATTTATATAAAATGTAGAATCAGACAACAGCAAATGGGTCATTTTTATTTAATACAGATTTAAAATATTTTCTTGTGGGTACATAATTGACTGCAGGCATCACCTATTTGTTGCAGAGAGTTTTTGTTAAACATCTAATTCTAATTTAGGATAGATTCACTTTAATGGAAAATTTCAGATATGTATTCTTCTTCTTTTTTATGTTTTCCTTCATCTAAACTTAAATATCAGTGCCTTGACCCTTGGGTATATCATCTGACATTCAACTTCTGATATTATTTGAATACCTCTTTGTATGCAGATATCAACTATCATTTCAGAGAACATTAAAGTGACATTTTCAATAAGTTAATTAATCTTTGACATTTTACCAGGAAAAATTGCTCGAAAAAAAAACTGTACTTTTTAAGATTTACCTGTAACTTCATTAGAAAAAGCTTTAGAGGTTTCCAAGTTTGTTCAGTGCATCTTTTCTTTGTTGCAATTGTTGCTGTGAGATATTTTAATACATATAAGAAAGGCATCATAACCCATTTTAGTACTATATGTTGCAGAATCACACAATTCGTTTTCATCAGAATGCAGAGGTTTTTTGCATTTTATTATGTTACAACTGCGAATTAACTGAGTCTGGGGGGAATTTTTAAACAATTTCATAGAGTTTATTTATACAAAAACACAGTTTAAATGGAACTTTCCATGATCAGTTTAATTTGCAAAGACATTCAAACATGCATTCTTATTCACTGCAGTCAAGTTTAGTTTGTAATGCTAAATGGCGAACAAAAAAAAGGAAAAAATCTGTATGATTGCATTGAACGACTAATTATGTACCAATACCACATGGATAGATGTACGGTAGGTAATTTTGAAAGCTGATTAAATCAAGTTGTTGAATTTGCGGGAAACCTCACACTCAGCATGTATGTGGCTATAGTGAAAAGAAACACCAATTGATAAAGCGTTGTGGTGAACAGCCATCAGCTATGAACAACTGAGAGTTTGGTCAAAGAAGACACAACAAATCCAAGGAGCTAATCCAATGATCCCAGAGTACTTTGTATGTTTAGGTAAAAGTGAAGCGAAAACAGCTTTGAAACACTGTGAGAAATACAAGCTCTTAGACGGTAAATGCCACGAAAAGCAGCAATCAGCCGAGTCAGCTCAGTGTCTTTGTCTAACAGTGAGAAAGTAAAATGCCTCATCTTAGAAAAAAGAGGACCTAAAGCAGAGGCTTAGATAGTATTCTTTATCGCGGGGGTGTGGAGGGGTGGGGGGATTGTATAATTTTTATACAACTTTTGCTGCATTCACCTTTCAGGGAAATACAGGCAATATCCCTATTTTTAATTGCAGTGTGAATGACCCGATTTGGATCTATTAATCCCCAAAACATCCAGTTGTGCCCCTTCCATATGTGTTACTAAGTCAGATACGTATCAGATAATTTTCTAAGCACTGACTGTCTGAACAGTCATGTTACATTTTATCCGTATTCCTCATCAATCTCCAGGCTTTAACTACACACCCACACACAGCAGTAGCAGTTTGCACTCCATAAAAGACCACTTTTAACAACTGTCTGTCAGACTCTGAACAAGAGGACCAGGCTTTGTGGAGAGACAGTTAGGTTTCACAAAATTTTTATTTAAGATGGAACTGCAGCGAACAGCATTGGCGTCTAAGGCAGGAATCTCTGCAGGAGGAGAACACAGGTTAGTGACCATCTCTATCTGATGGAGGATGATTACAGTATGAACATATGAGTCACTAACCTGGTCTTAAAGTTCAGTCTGTGCCCAGAGGATGGTGCTGGTTGCAGCTGCCAAAAAGATGCGGTGCGCGCTGCCCAGAGAGTCCCAGACGCTGAAGTCCCAGAGGTCGGAGGACAGGCAGGAGACCAGAACCTAGCAGATGAATGAAGGCAGGATAATCTAGAGGATGAAGCCAAAGCTGGTGTTAAGGACGTGCTCGGTAGTAAGAGTCAGGAGATCTGAGATACGAAGAGGTACCGAAGGGAAATTCAGGATGGCTCAGGAAATTTCCGGGTTCGGTTCACTGGCAGAATAGAGCAGGAGTCCGAAGACAGGTCAGGCCAACAGATCAGACCAAGAACAGGCAGGCTCAGAGGTCCAGAGGCAGAACGGTTAAGGATCAGGCAATTAGAAACACTCAGGTATGCTAGAGAACTCTCACAAAAAGCTAGAATAATCTGGTACTGATGACTGGTTGAAGGCTGGTTAAATAGAGGCTGAAGCAGGTGGATCAGATGAGCAGTAATGAGAACTGGGTGGAGTTATGCAGGTGAAAGATATGAGTAATCAGGACAGTTATCTGTGCCAAGATCATAACACTGAGCTTGCTTCATCTTATTAAGTAAGATCTGTGTTCTGACAGTGATTACAAGCAAAGAAAGTTTTTGGTTTTTTTTAGATATTACCTGGTCATCTATATCTCCTGCACTGTCTTTCCCTGCATTCTCTCTCCCTCTCTTTGGTCACCCGACTCCCTGTCAAATTCCTTTCATTCTCCCATGTCAGCTGCTTCACTTTCTCTGTAGTCTCCTTCTCTCTCACTCTCATCCCCTTGGTCACCTTTCTGTGTTACTGGTAAAGCAGTCCAGTTATTGTTCAAATGTCTCACCAAATATTTGGGAAGCATTGCTTTTCACTTTGCAAGTTTATTTCCGCACCACTGTGCCTCATGAGTGATACTAGTATATGCAATTGTGTTTTCTTTTTTTGTAGGGGTTCAAAAGCACATGGGGGTGGTAGCATAATGATCTGGGCATACTTTTCTTCAGCAGGGACAGGCAAGATGGTTAAAATTGATGGAAAGATGGATGGAGCCAAATGCAGAATGATTCTGAAAGAAAACCTGTTGGGGTCTGCAAAAATACCTGAGACTGGGAAGGACATTTATTTTCCAACAATCTAAAACATAAAGCAAAATCTACAAAGGAATAGTTCTCAAATAAATATATCCAGGTGTTAGAATGGCCAAGTCAAAGTCCACACCTGAATCCAATTGAGAATCTGTGGAAAGAACTGCTGTTAACAAACGCTCTCCATCCAATCTCACTGAGCTCCTGCTGTTTTGCAAGGAAGAATAAAAATTTAAAAAAAATCACTCTCTCACTGATAGAGACACACCCCAAGTTTTTAACTTGTTTAAGTTTAAAATATCCAATAAAGTTTGGATTGTGTACCACTTGTTGATTCTTCACAAAGCATTACAATCTTATATCTTTATGTTTGATGCCTGAAATGTGGAAAAAGGTTGAAAAAAGATCAAGGGGGCTGAATTCTTTCGTAAGGCACTGTAATAGTGTTGGTAAGCCAACTAAAAGTCCCTTATGACAATAAAGCATGTGTACAGATAGACAGGATATTATACATGGTGCTGGATGGCTGCCACATTCCAAAGTACACTATCTTCTTTTATATTTCCCAAAGGGAAAAATATGAGATCCTTAGTAGAAAACTTTGGGAGGCGTTTGCAGTGTCACTTTTAAATTTGTCAGATTGCTCACACTAAGCATTACTGCTGTTTGGAATTTGCTTTAATTTCTCCCTTATTTCTTAAACGTATTGAATATCCACCTTGGTTCACTTTTCATCTGCATCACAGTAGAGTGAGCTTGTTTCTTTCATAAATGCTTCTTTAACTTAGACTTACTTAGACTAAGACAACTTTTATTGTCATTTTGGTTTCACAGAGTGTATACAAAACAACATTCCGTTTAGAACAGCTTTCAGACAGCAAAGCTGTACTAAACGAAATTTCATTTTAAAACCTATTTAACTAGTTAAAAAGCATTTTATTTTACCTTTGGTTCTCCTTCATCCCACTTTCTCTCCTGGAATGTTTTCACTTAATATATAAAGTGGAAAAACTTGTAGAAAACATTGCTTTCCTTTTTAACATCATCTTGAAAAAAATTCACTCAAAGATCTGATATGAGTGAAGATGCTTCTTGTATAGCTTAATTCCTTTTGGTTAGAAAATATTTAGCTCCACATTTCTTGTCACATCTCTCATAACCTTTTGGCCCACTGTGCAAACAGCCCATCTGGCTCTAAACTGAATTTCCAGATTGCCAATCTGAATCTGGTAGCGAAGCCTGTGAACTTGTGAAAATTGCTGCTTAAGAGTGTGAGAACACGCATTAATAATTTACGAATCCCTAGGGCACTACCTATGTGTATGCAACAGTTAGTATTAAATGTTTGGCAGTGTTTGGTTGGTGCTATCTACACATATATTAACTCAACGACATGCTGGACCTTTTCATAAGTGTCCATAAAGAAATCCAAAGTAAGTGAATTAGGTATCATTTAATGCTACCTTATATTTATAGACTATTCAGGGATTTATTATAGAAACCCCACTTAGATAGAGAAATGTGGTGGAGGTGATGTGAAGAACTTCAACCGGAACAAACACTCTTAAGGGACCTTGTGTTCCCAGAATGCTGGAATAAAACAAGGCAAAATTTGTCACAAAAAAAAAAAAAACTACATACCAGGGGCAGGACATAGAAATTGTGGAACACCAACACCAACGCCCTGTACAAGAAGGGTCAGAGCTGAGGTCCTTTGAGTGAGTAGACCCGTGCTTAAAACCTTCTATGACTCTTTGGTGGCATAGGCCTTCCTCTATCCTGAGGTCTTCTGGGCACCAGGCAGCACAGAGCGGCTACTGCAGGTCATTTATCCCTGGTGCCATCAGATTCAACAATGCGACATTACAAAGGCAATAACTTGCAATTATCTTTAATACCCTTTGATGATGTAATGAGTAAATTTCTCCACTGTGATATCAATAAAGTCAACCAATCAATCAATTATGATATTTTGTTCTTTAAAAATTGGATACAAATGAAATAAATCGCATAGAAAAAGAATAACAACATTAAAATATAATATTAAAATATTACTCCAACATTGAGTTGAAATTAATTAATAGAAGTCAAAATTTACAGAAAAATTATTTCAAGAAGGCTCATCGGACTGTTGAAGTACCTTTATTTTTTTATCATGAACAGAACGATCTGATGTCAGCTTGACTAAACCCCTGTTTCATCGACTTTTTAGCCTGGGAAGTTACTAATTTTTTGTTCATCTCAGAGATCAATGAGTTATCTATGAAATAATGCAGTGAGTCCGGATGACTTCCATAAAACAAGAAAGCAATGAACACAAAAAAGTATCATCTAAATAAAAAAAAAAGACAACTGTCTTTGTAAGATTTTGGTGCAGATTAGTTTTTCTAATCTAGATTTATTATAGCACTGATTCCTTGTTTTCCCACATAGCTAATAACACTTAAGCACGCTCATTCCCCAAAAGCATAGTTAAGAAAGCTAACTACCACTCTTCTTATAACACCTGAATTTATTGTAAAATATGCTACATTTTTGTCACCAGCAACTGAAATTCTTCCCTACCAAACTGCCAGTCCTGATACAATTTAAATTAATGAGTTAATTCCCTTTACAAACACAACGAAATCCAACCTGAATTGACATTTGAGTCAGAAGAAAATATTTGATCTTTTAAGTTTATTCCTCATCTCTTCCTTTATGTCATCACATTCTGCTCAAGATTCAAGAGTGACAGGATTTTTATGATTTCTACACTGTTTACTCAATAAGCAGGTGAAAAATGCCTGCAATCAGCCTCTATCTTCCTTTTCCTTGTGTTGCTATGCCTTAAAAACACAATTTTAAAGCACCTGCGCTCCAAATTTCTAACATATGAAAAACAGCTGCCACTGTGCAACATGTAACCCTCGAAATACCTGCCCTTCGGGGGGAAAAAAGATGACCTGGGGTAATCTGCATAGCATGCCGGCTTTAGTGCTACAGAAAGGTTGTGGGATCAGAGCAGCTGGGTTGGCTGTCCCCTCTGACACCTCTGTGTGTCAGACTCCACCTTTCTTCAACTCATGGTTAAAAAAATCGCATTTAATGTTAATTATCTAAGTGCTTTAATGTCTTATTCAGATTTTGTATCCCCAGGACCAATTTGAGTCTCACAGTTGGTGCCCTGGTGGAAGGCTTGGATTCTCTTTCTTGTGTTTGTTATGAAATATTCTAGAGTGCTTTTAGGTTTCAAGTGGTAAACTCAGTTTGTTTCTGAATGCTCCTGTCATCTACTGTACTCTGTATAAATATTTTACCTAGTTCTCAAACACGACGAGAAGGCGAAAAGACAAGAAACCTTTTTCATATTTTACTATAATCTGTTTAAGCATTTCACAAAGATTTCAGAATAAAAGAGTCAAAGCATCACATTCCACCACTGATAACATTTTTAAGCAAATATAGCATTTTACAAAGTTAGCTACTGTACAGAAAACATTGGGATGCAAATCAATCGTTTTTTTCTATTGTGTGCTTTTTTTAAGCAAAACAAAGCACATCGCATTCATACCTATTAAATAAACAGGATAGTAGCTTGTAAAGGATTTCGAAAACCATAATTTGATTTAAAAAAAACTGACATATTAAACACTAGAATAAGAATAGAATAAGAACAAAAAATAAGCTGTTGGTGCCATTTAGTTATGAAGTCATTATCTGAGAGACAATTTTCAATGTTGCAGGGGTCAAATTTTACTCACACATATTTTCAGGATTAGCAATATTATCCTTCAATTACTGGAGGAGTTTAATGCTAAGAATGAACAGAGTATCTTTTTGATTTTGTTTAGCTCGACTGCAGGCAGCGCCCCTGAAAACTGTAGTATATACACAGGGCCACTCCCTATGGGGGCCCCATCGTGATGGAGGTTGTTGGTCCCAAAATTTGGAACCAAGAGATACAGGATCAGTGTTATCCCAGCAGTAATTGTCTTTTTTTTTTTTACTATGCCTCACCCCGCCAGCGGCTCTTTTTACTATTTTGTTATTTGTATGTTGACATTTTTTGGGAGTTGTTTGTGTATATTCCTCTCTTGTACACCAACCTAATTTATGTACAGATACAAATAAACAAACTTGAAAACTGAAAAAAAAAAAAAGGTATTTGCAGACAACTCATGTAGGTTGAACAGAGCAACATCCTTTTTTTGTGAAAGGCAAGGCTCACGTGAAATGCAAAACAAAGCTTTGAAATCTTTCTACTTGAAGACCTATTTTAAAAAGAGGATTGTTTATGTTCCCTAAAAATCCCAGATGCATGTGGAAATAACACATAACAAACAACTGTCTGTGTAGTCAAGACCTTGTATCCAGAGGTAGGCAGAGTACCCAAAAATTGTATTTAAGTGAGACTCGCACTACTTCATTGTATTTTTACTAAAGCAAAAGCAAATAGCCATTCAACAATTGACTCAAGAGTTTAAAAAGTATATGGTAAAGGGGCTACTTAGGTACTGAGTAACTGATATGCTCATTGCTAATGATCATAACATCTAATTAAATATTCTATAACTGATGTAAAGATACAAAATGTATTGTTATATGCAAATTCTGGTGTTTCAAAGAATGAGTTGAAAAGAAAACTGACAGTAATTACATACAGTACTTTCGGGTGGTAAAAAACATTTAAAAGATTTTTTTAATAAAAAATGTAAAACCAGCATGTGTCTCTTTGGTGCATTTTTCTCAAAAACAATATTTTTCTTCATTGAGTGCATTCAAGTAAGACTAGTGGTACTTTATTATATATTTTCTCAAGTAAAATTAAAATGTTTAGTCAGTAAAACTACTCCTAAAAGTACTTCTATTAGAGTAATGTTATGCGAGTAAATGTAACTAGTTATTACCCACCTCTGCATATATTTAATTTTTTAAAAAGAGAGTAATTCCTTGTCCTTTGTATGCTAACTACAAAAAACAGAGCACTTTGCTTTCAATCTGCAGGTTTACTAGTGGTTCCTAGATTTTCTTAAAGTAGAATGGGAGGCAGATCTTTTAGTTATCAGGACACCCTGTCTACTTTTAAAAGCAGGCTTAAAACTTTCCTTTTTGATAAAGCTTATATTTAGAGGGGCTCAGGTTATCATGAGCTAACTCTATAGTTATGCTGCTATAGGCTTCAGAGGCGTGCACAGACATTTTGGGGGGCAGGTGCTCAGGAGGGGGGGGAGGGCACTTTTTAGCGCACGTGTAACACTTAATTATAAAAAAAAATAAACGCATGTTGAATGAAATTTGACTTTTATTTGTAACATTCTCTAAACGTGAGTTTTCAATGGAAAAAAGTCACATCACCAACAGAACAGACTAAAGCATACTTCTTTCATCTGGCTCATCTCCCTGTTTTCCCTCACCCATCTGTTCTCCCACATCCTGGTCTTTTTCTGTCTCTGTGTCTTCCCTGAACTCTTCCTCATCTCCTGTCCTGTTATATGTTGATGGTATAGAGCTTCCCTGCTGTGACTGGCTACAATATATTAATAATAACCATCATGACAATAATAATAATAATAATATTGATGATAATAATAATAATAATAATAATAATAATAATAATAATAATAATAATAATAATAATAATAATAATAATAATAATAATAATAATAATAATAATAATAGCTTTAACAAATATGCCACATTAGTTTAAATAATGGGCTATTAGGGCAACATGACTGGAAGTCTTGTCACGTGGATATGACTTATGGTAGCCTACAAAATAATAGCTATTTTAATACCTGCTTCACAAACCACTTAAAAATAAAATGTGAACAGCTTTTAAGATTTTTCAATATTATTAACCCTCCTTTCTTGGCATTGTGCTGCAATTACTAAATCAATATACAATTAAGACAATAAAGAGACCAAAATGTGTTAATTTATGTTGCCTAACAAAACCTATACAACAGAAAACGTTTGTCTTAACACATAGATTTGTACAGAAGAGGATTAGGGCCACTGAAAAAAAAAAAAGTTAACTGATTTTTAAATTTTATTTCAGTTTAACATGGGAAAAAAGTCAGAATTCTGACTTTTTTATTGTCAGAATTCTGAGATTAAAGTCAGAATACTGAGCAAAAAGTCAGAATTCTCAGCAAAAAGTCAGAATTATGAGAAAAAAGTTAGAATTATGAGATTAAAGTCAGCATTCTGACTTTTTTCCCATACTAAACTGAAATAAAATTTAAAAATCAGTTAACTTATTTTTTTTTCAGTAGCCCTAATCCTCTTCCGTAGATTTGCAATTGCAAACTCTACCAAAATTATTTGTAGCCTATGTGGTCGTCCTCACGTTATCTGTCATTGACTTGGGCTACAGTGTAAAACTTTCAGAATCAGAATCAGGTTTATTGCCATTGTTAGTGAAGGAGTTCACAAACTAGGAATTTTTTGTGGTACAATCGTGCAACATGAAACATATAATATGGAATAGGTAAATAAAATTATAAAAATATCTAAAAACTGTGGGTATACGTCATGCAATAAAATAGACTAATGTATACACTTAAGATAAAAAATATGGATACAAAATATAAAAAGTAAAATAGCATCTTACAAGGAGACAACTAGTTTATCTGGTGACCAGTCGGCAAAATGCGTGTTTGGTGCTGCTGAATGAGACATTTTAATGCACAACAAAATGATTCTGCTTGATCTGTATATTACCTGCCTAAGGGGGCACGGGAGAAGCAGCCTGTCAGCGACCGTTTCTGCTATCTGAAAACTGCTATGATGCTGCGCATCTGGCATGCCCTGCGGGCGACCGAGCGAGTTCACGTGACAAAGGAAGAGAGAGAGGCTGTTCGGGTGTGCGCAAGTAGGTCGGTCATTTCGGGGCAATATCAGCTGTGCTGCTGCCATCAACACCTTTGTTTATAGATGTTGGAGATCAGCCTGTTTTACCAGCGTAGTCCTGTTTCTCTGACCGTGACTGAGTGGATTTGCTCTATTCATCCTCTGACATGGGAGTTGGCTCGGAGCTCGTCTGCCTGGCTGTGTGTTTCCTGGACGGGGCCGCCTTTTACAGTTGCTTTTTGTATCTCTGCTTCTGTCTTCTTGAACCCCAGTCGACCTCAGCAGGTGGCCGATCACACTGAGCCTGGTTCTGCTGGAGGTTTCTTCCTGTTAAAAGGGAGTTTTTCCTCTCCACTGTCGCTACAAGCATGCTTAGTGTGAGGGATTGCATTCAAGTCAATGGGTCAATGCAATCACCTGGTTTCCTTAGATAGAAAACTTTGGATCAATTTGACTGTAGGTTCTGGGGAGTGCCTTGATATGACGTGTTGTGAATTGGCGCTATATAAATAAACTGAATTGAATTGAACTACGGCCTGCAGAGTTGTACATGTAAAATCTTCATAGTTTTGCTGTTTCACAAATAACAGCAATGCCTGGCATTGCAGTGAATAGTGAGGTTTGTACAGACCAAGAATGTAAAGAGGGATCCAGGAACGGCTCAGCAAAATCAGGAATTTAATCAGAACAAAACAAAGTTACAAATGGAACAACACAAGCAGAAAAGAGTCATGACTGTGGGTAGAGAAACAGGAAGAACAGAAACGCGTTGTGGAAAGACAGAAGAATTGAGCAGTAAACAGAATAATGTCAGGAGCATAAATATGAAGGTAAAGAGGGAATATGAGAAGTAAACTAGCTGAGCTTTTTATAATGAATGAGGTACTGTACAAACGAGACAGAGCAAGCGGCAGAAAAGCTGAGGAACTGAGAAGACCGGATAACAAGATTGAAGCAGTAAGTAAGGAAATAAACTGACCTTAGCACAAAGGAATTACCTAATAATGCAACATCTATCAGGCAAGAAAGAACATTGGATATGGCAAGAACATAAACAAGGAAATGGTAAGAGGCTGCTCAATGAGGTAGTTTGTATTTGTATTACTGTTTTCTTGCAGTAAGAAAGTCCTGGCTTCAATCCCAGGATGGATGGATGGATGGATGGATGGATGGATGGATGGATGGATGGATGGATGGATGGATGGATGGATGGATGGATGGATGGATGGATGGATGGATGGATGGATGGATGGATGTTACTTATGAGCAATCTCTCACACTAGAATGATGGCCTCCATATTGGCCTTAAATTTGTACCATAATTACCATGAAGCAATAAGTGCTTCTCTAAAATAATTGCCGATCTCCTTCCAACTTGGTACCGTGTTAGTTTTGAAGATCCAGGCCAGTATGCTGCTTTTATCGTTAAGGTTGCTAAATCGATTCCATATTCTTTGCTAATAAAACAAATATACTGTGTCAGGGCTCAGAAAGTAGGTCTTGCTCAGGGATCCAGAGTGCAGACTGTGGGAATCGAACCAGGTACTTGCAACCTTCTCAGACCACAAGTGCACTGCTCTAACCACTTGGCCAACTCTGTCTTCATTTTAAAATTAAAAGCTTTATTCACTGCTCTGAGCACTTGGGCTCGTCAGTTGGGACTGGCTTACTGGAATCTCTGTAGAGATGGATACTCAGTTTAGTGACCACAAAACTTAGACAGGGAATGATAGCGAGCATGTGAGTCACTCACCTGGCTTTTAAGATCTGTCCATGCCCAGAAGAACTAGTGGAAACCAGTGGCATGATTTCTCCAAAAGCACGCAGCAGAGCTGCCCAGAGAGTTCCAGAAGTGAGGCAAAGCAGACTGATGAGTGGAAGACAGCAGACGAGGAAAAGCAGAAGAATCTGAAGGGAGCATCCAGAGCAGGTGACGAACCAGAAGCAGATGTCCAGACCAGAAGATCAGAGAGACGAAGAGGTACTGAAGGGGAATCCAAGCTGGGGTCAGGGGACAGATCCAAGGTCATTAACAGACAGTTTAATCTGAAAAACTCACACAAAGAGAAAGGACATTTAGAAGAAATTTATTGATACCGGTAATTACTTTATCTTTGGCCCTCAGACCTCAGCAGGAAACATAGCACTGCATTTTGATAGATATGCATGAACAGTAGTAAAGAACAGGGCTGTTTCCCCCCAGGCCTGAAACTGGTGGTGGAGTGGAGATAGATGAAATTGGTCGGTCTGTAGACTGCTGTTTAGCAAGACGATATGCTGAGCTTTATGAGGAGATCCAGTGGACTGCGTGAGCTGATACTAGAGCTTCACTCAGGGACCTGGAAGATGGAAGTCCAGTTAACACAGATAACACAGGCTGAGGAACCTGTCAATGATGAGCAAGCATGAAGCGACAGTGGAGAGGAAAAACTCCCCATTGGGAAGTAACCTCTGCCAGAACCAGGCTACACAGGGCGGTCTTCTGCTGGACCAGTTGAAATGAGATGCAGAATGCAGTAAGCAGCCGGGGGTAATGACACTCTGATGAAGTTTTAGCTACGATGGTGGAGGAGGGGCTGGAGGTGGGTTGAAATGGGGTTATCTGAATGAAGTCACACAGCGCAACCACCACCTGTGCACAAGGTAGCAGACAAGTTGCAAATCAGACGCCTTTTAAGATGAACTTTGGATGCCAATAGGCTTTCATGGAGGTGTGGTTCAAAGCTGATTTGCTGTGTCTTAGGCGGATGAAGGCGAGCAATCAGTTTCTTCAATTGAACTCCGCCTAGGCTCCATAATCCAAACAGCAGTCCGAAAACAGGAACAGGCAGAAACAGACCGGAACAGGGGCAAGCCAAGCTAAAGAGTGCGGAGACAGAAACAAGTCAGGATCAGCTTATCACACTACAGGGTACGCTAGATAACTCTCACACTTGGCTCGAATAATCTGGCACTGATGGTGGGAAACAGGCAACTTAATCAGGAACTTGAAATGGTGGATCAGATGAGAGCAAATGAAAATTGGGTGGAGTTAAGTAGGTGGAAAAAATTTACTAATAATTCACTGATCAATGCCAAGATCATGACACACTGAACTATTTTTAGTTTGTTCTGGGGTTTTTTTAAATCAACAAGAATTTTTATTATTATTTTCCTCTTCTAACAAATTTATTTCCATTCATTTCTACCCAAATTTAAAGCCCCTGATCTTTTAACTTTCATTTTATTTTGCTTTCTTCATGAGACTTATTAGGTTTTCACTTATTCTTCTTTAAAAACTCTTTAAAAACAGCAGTCTTCATTATCTTCCAGTCCAAACACAAATTGAAAAATTTAAATGGTACAAAAACTATTCTGTTCATCATGTAAAGTTTAAAACTTGAAATTGGTTTTATTCCGTTATCTTTCTGTCTCACTAAAGTAACAAAAAAAAGCTAGAAAGGAAAGCTTTCAGGGCTGTCATATCTGGCCTTGCATGAAAAGTTAGACATGAATATTTTGCATTGAATCAATTATACATCTGGTGTGTCTATTTGCAAAAGGCCAAAACCACAGGTGCAAGGTGATTCCACCTGCAAATTCAACAGTTTTATTCATAGGAAAAATATTACCGTCACCTCCAGCAGTCACTGCAAATCCAGATGGCTTTTACAAGCAAACCATTTTGGACCTACATTTTAACTTGAAGAATAACATTAAAATCTAAGCAAGAAATCAGTTATTCTTATTTAAGAGAGTCTTTAAAGAAATCTTAAGAAATTTACTCTATTTTACAAGTAACACTGCAATTAATCTGTTGGATATTTTTTACCTGTTTCCACTTGCAAGAAAAAAAAGCCTAAAACAGTTAAACAAATTAAGACAAGATTAACATTTGGCATTATGAAATAGTGAATGAAAGTGGTACTTGGCACCCATAAGATACAGAAGAAAGAAAAAAGCTATTTAAAAAGAAATACCAATATCATTATAACCCCTAAAACAAACCCAGAACTTTCTTGCTGCAGTGCAGCAGAGCTATCCACTGCTCCACTGGGCAGCCTCACATATGAAAATTAAATATCCATTTTTTATTTAACTCCTTTTTTCTTTTAGTCTCCTAAATAAAATTGAGTGCAACCACTTGCCTTTAGAAATCAAATCTGGCGGAAAAGAGTAAACGTGAGAATATTTTAATTTTAGTGTTGAAGGAGCTGTCCTGTTAAGAGGTACTCAAGAAAAAAGCTATATCATTTCTCAAGCGTTCTACATGTTAGAAAATATTGCTTAATCAATAACACCCACAAAAAAAAAAAAAATGTCACAACTGCAAACCCACTACCACCATTACTGCCAGGCTAAACTAACAGGCTATGTGAAGACAGAATTTTTCATAGAAGAAGTCAAGAGATTCTTGTTACTTCACAAATGGAAGGTTAGGTTAGGGTTAGGGTTATGGAAGAGGAGCAAGGAGGAAGATGTTGTTTAAAGAAACCCGTAATAAATTCTATTTGTAGTTTGCAACAAGCCATACACAGAACAGAGCAAAAGAGACATAAGGTTTTAGATTTTACTCTTTAGCAGAAACTGAAATGGAACAAAACCTCACAGTGAACCATGGTGAAGCATTATAGTGTAGAAAGTGGCCCAGTCACAATCCACACCAAAATCATTTTGCTCAATCTAACTGAGCTTGAGTTGTTTTGAAAAAAGAAATTGATCAAATATTTCAGTCCAAAGATTGTAGAGGCTTAATACATACATTCTATACACTTTTTTAGATTTCTATAGGTAAAGAATGTTCTTACCACTGCTTTGACTTGGTTTATTGCACAAAGTCAAATAACAATATTGTTTGTGGTTGTCATGTGGCAATAAACAAAAGCAAAAAAATACATTTGGAAGGCATTGTTAAAGTAAACTGAGGGAATGATGAATAAGCAGATACACTGGGTGTTCTGCATGGAAAATGTTACTTCACAAATGGAAGGTTAGGTTAGGGTTAGGGTTATGGAAGAGGAGCAAGGAGGAAGATGTTGTTTAAAGAAACCCATAATAAATTCTATTTGTAGTTTGCAACAAGCCATACACAGAACAGAGCAAAAGAGACATAAGGTTTTAGATTTTACTCTTTAGCAGAAACTGAAAGGGAACAAAACCTCACAGTGAACCATGGTGAAGCATTATAGTGTAGAAAGTGGCCCAGTCACAATCCACACCAAAATCCTTTTGCTCAATCTAACTGAGCTTGAGTTGTTTTGAAAAAAGAAATTGATCAAATATTTCAGTCCAAAGATTGTAGAGGCTTAATACATACATTCTATACACTTTTTTAGATTTCTATAGGTAAAGAATGTTCTTACCACTGCTTTGACTTGGTTTATTGCACAAAGTCAAATAACAATATTGTTTGTGGTTGTCATGTGGCAATAAACAAAAGCAAAAAAATACATTTGGAAGGCATTGTTAAAGTAAACTGAGGGAATGATGAATAAGCAGATACACTGGGTGTTCTGCATGGAAAATGTTACAAATCATACTAAATAATTGCCAGCACATTAACAGACTTCTTTCTGCAAAAAAAAAAAATTGAAAAGTACCATAAAGCCTTTAAAAATGGCCTACAATGCAATTAGCTCACTTATGTGTTGCTGGATGCATCTTTTGTCATTTACAATATTTAACAGCTCCCATGCACACTCAGCAACCCCAGAAAAGATCAAAACATTTCCTGGTAAAAAATGATTCAATTTTGTTTTATTTATTTTGCTTTGAATATTTCAAAAAGTCTCCACAAGTTGCTCTGTTTTCTTTTTTTTCTTTTTTCTTTTTTTTAGCACACTCTGTTAAGCAGCACATTTCCATCTCTTTTGGAGTCTCTGCTCTGGTATGCAGCAGTCAGCTTACAGTTTCTTCATGGATGGCAGAGCACTGTCAGCTTCTGTCATACATCTAAACGTCCATATGAAAGCTGCAGTTGTGTATTTGCCAGATACTGATGCAACAACAGTTTTCAAAGTGCCAATGTGAAGGAAGACCTCTGATTTGCATTCTAATCTGACTTGGAAATATTGTTAACCATTGTTCATTTTGACAAGGACACAGATTTCTGGACCGATTTAATGGCAAAGCATAAAAGAGTTCTTAGTACAATTCACCTCAGATCACTGAAGACAGAAGGTGCCGATCTGAATATGACACTATTCAAAGCAACACCAAATAAATTCTCTGAATTTGTCCTCAAAGGACCATGGGAAATAAAACCAGATAAGCACAAACCAAACCAATCGACTCAAAACAACCGATCAAAGCATTTTTTGCTTTTATAAAAAATGAATACCATGTCGCATTGCCTGGCCTATTATGAATCCAACACGTAATATGTCTTGGTATTCAAAGATGGCGACATAACATAACATCTTTCACTGGGTCCACCCCAGTATGTATTAATAAACAAATAATTCTAAGTTTTGTGAACGTTTTAATTTTTGATACTATTACTTTGGCACAGTTTGTATTTAGAAATGCAATGCTTGAGAGTTGGTTAAAAACTAATAAATAAAACAAAGAGAAATTAGTTGTCCTACTTTCTTTTGGCCTGTACTTATATACCGGTAAATCAATCAAAGTTTTAACACCACTATAATGATAGGAGCCTGTTCTACAAACTAAATTAGCAGTTTTTCAAGTGAGGAGACTTGACCAAAGCGCATCACACTACATTCAGTCATTCATCCTTTAACGCACATACTCACACACTGATGGTGGCAAACTACTGCCGTACACTGGCACCACCAGGCCCTCTGAGCATCTTTTACTCAATAGTCGTAGTGAATAGGTCATGCAATGTCAGTTGGTGAAACGTTCAAACCAGGCATGAACAGAATTGGCCGCTGAGTCCCCGCTGAGTGCAGAAAGAGAATACAACCCTGATCTTCTTGTTGCAAGGCAGCAGTGCTACCCACTGCACCACTAAGCAGCCCATGATGTTTGTAATATATTCATCAATTGTTTAACTCATGGAAAAAAGACAAATATAGACCAATGCACTGACCCAGGGAAGGTAAGCTTATTTTCCTATTTCCTGCCTACTCATTTCTCTTTATATGGCTCCTTATGGCCGAAATTTATCATAAAACTTGAATACCACACAGCTCTGATGTCTGACTTCTGTATTTGAA
This sequence comes from Cyprinodon tularosa, assembly GCF_016077235.1. Taxonomy (NCBI): domain Eukaryota; kingdom Metazoa; phylum Chordata; class Actinopteri; order Cyprinodontiformes; family Cyprinodontidae; genus Cyprinodon; species Cyprinodon tularosa. The sequence continues at coordinate 33,361 of NW_024039718.1, read as the reverse complement.
AATAGTTTCATTTAAAGAGAATGGGTTCGGTGTGTATTTTACTCCTGTTTACTATCTAACACGGATCCTCAGAGGTATTGCTTCTCTTCTTCCTCCTCTTTTGCCTTCTTTTTTCCTACGATGTACAATACCACAGCTGTAAGCGTTCTTATATAACAGCGTTCTTCTTAAGGGAAAGCAAAATACCTGAAAAGCCCGCCAGATACCCATAGAGCAAATCAGTGACTTCTGATGAGAACCTGGCGGAAGTGTTTGGTAAATGTGTCTAAAGCGGAAACAGAGGATGACAGTGTTTCTTGTGTAATGTGTGTGTCCTGCCAGCAGGCAGCCTCTGGGTCGCCTAAGTGTACCATCTGTGACCAGGTCTGCCGTGCTATCACACCTTGTACCACTGCCACGGATGAGGAGGACGTGTTTGAGCGAATGACTTAATGCTTTCCCTGCCAGAGCGCAGTAGTTAGAGGAGATGAAAGGAAGTGGCGTCATTTGTTTTTCTGTCTGTAGCTCATTGGGAAAAAAAACCAAAAAAAACCTAAACTAATAGTTCCTGCTGAGCATTTTACTTTTTAATGCAGCATCATTTGCAGATCATTTCTGACCTCCCACCCCCCCATCTGGTTTCACTTTATAAACATAATTTCATTTCTCAACATCAGTAACTGCTGAGCTCAGCATGTTCAGGCCACACAGAGGATTAAGAAGTCCTGCCAAGTTTCATGCATTAATGCTCCTTCATGTTCTGACAAAAACCTTAAAGAAGAGTAGAGATTGCTGCACCTGATTGTAAATTTAACACACTTTTTGACTTTTTACAGTGTGCCATGAACATGCATATATTCTAATTCATCTATTTTTGCTACTTTTTTGGTTTCATTCTTCGAAGTCTTTTTGTAGTCAAACCAGTTTAAAGCTAAGGCAAAGACCAACTGAAAAACCAACTATTTAAAGCTAAATAACTTCCCAGTAAACCAAATAATTGGTTGTGCCACCCTGACCGTCAAGTGTGTGTGGAAATGACCACATTGTATTAAAGAACTTTGGACCCACTTATATTTTAAGAAATGCTTTAATTTGTGTACACAAGTCAAAAAGGTTAGGAAACACAGATGTAGAGAATAACAAATGTTAAACAAAAAGCGACAAGATGAAATTACCATTTTATGTTTAGCTTTTATGGTCGACAGAAAGCTAAAATGAATCCTGAGTCTGATTACAAAAGCCTGCACTGAACCATTGGGAAGCATCACACTGTGGAAATGTTTTCCCTTAAAACAAGGACAAGGAGGTATTTCCCTGTCAAATGACCTATCGACTGAGCTAAAGTGACTTTAATTATCAGAGTGGTCTAGTCAAAGTCCAGACCTAATTTCTATTAGAAATTTGTGGCAAATCTACAAAGTCTAGAGTCAGAGTGACGGATTCATGTTGAAGCACTGCTTTGCTCTATTGCACAAAACCCTAGTATGTAACATGAAACTAAGGATATATTTTATTCGACACAAACTGTTCATTTCTTCTGATAATCATAGTTTTAGGTGGAGCAGTTTTCTAAAACATTATCCTAGCTCTAGAATGTTAACTATCTGTTTTGAGAAATCCTGTTTTAATGAGGAGTAATTTTCATTTGAATGTGTTTTACCGCAGGCATCCATGTTTGTCAAAGAACGCTACTGCCACCTACCAGTTTGTGACATCATGGTGGGGTATCGTCTGTTGATCAAGTCCCAAGGCTGTATCTGGTGTTTATCCCAACGCGCTATTATCCAAGTCATCTTGAAAATATTCTTTTTCAAAATGTTGGCTACATATTAGGTTTTTTTTCTCTGGTCAGAAGTTATAGCAAATCTTCCCTCTTCAAGTTGGCGATCCAACGACAAACCCGTCCATGGAGGATCATGAATCGGAAGGGTGAAATAACACATCTTTGTTTTACTTTTATCCGACGTATTACAACATCCAACTGCCATGCATGTGGGCATTGTAACACTAAATTCATTAAATCAACGCGAACATATTAGTTTTAGGTATAGATAATAATCAATTGATTATCTCTTGCTGACCTGACTTTTCCTTTAATAATAACTCACAACAACATAAAAACTTCATATAATTATAACGTTTCATATATTTTCCTATTGGGGCCAGACACCGCTGTGATAATTACTGTAAAGTTAAAAGAAATGGATAAAAGTCACAACAGAGAAGTGTACCAGCCAACATTAATGTTGCTGTCAGCTGAAGAAATCAGGAAAGCATGTGGACTGAGCTCCCTGCTGCTCTCACAAGGATCAATGCTGTCCATCACTGCACGCTTTGCAACATGTTCCATCAGCTAAACACAAAGCCTGACAAGAAGCTTTGCAGTAAATCTTCACTGTTTAACTCAGTGATGTGTTCTGTGAAACTGTATGAAATGACAGGAGAAATGTGCTGCAAGACACTTAAAACACATACTGTGTATTATCCACAAGATTAATACATTTCAGGAAAGAGTGTTGTGGAATGTTGAAGGGACAGCATCTGTAAAAAGAGGACAGTTTTTCTTAAAACTCGATATTCTTTGTTGTCAAGGTGAAAGAGGTTCAAGGACCTTTTTAGCTAGACTTTAGGATCTCTTGGCTGTAATGGGGTATTTTTTCTGGAAAGACTACAGTCAGTGAAACGCTTCACAGATCTGCAATGTGTGGGAGAGTGGCCAGATGGCAGAAGACAGCAGCTTCGAGTTTGCAGAAAGGCACCAAAAGGCTCTACGTGCATAATGCAAGACTGTTGTCTGATTAAATAAAACTTTAGATGGATGGATGGATGGATGGATGGATGGATGGATGGATGGATGGATGGATGGATGGATGGATGGATGGATGGATGGATGGATGGATGGATGGATGGATGGATGGATGGATGGATGGATGGATGGATGGATGGATGGATGGATGGATGGATGGATGGATTGGGTTAAATCATTGGGTAAAATTGCATTAATCAGGAAGCAATATTAATGTGACAAAAACAGAAAGGGATGTAAATATTTTTTCATAATACTGATCTCAGAGCAGTTGTTTTCAGCTTCTACAATATCAATCAAAATGACTTAGGGATGTCTGTGGCAAAAATATTGCACAGGATGTTTATCAAAAAGTCATTAAACTGTAATTAACAAGAAATTGCTTGAGTGCTTTTTTTGATGCTCACACTCTATTGCTACAAAGCAAGACAAACTGTGGAAGCTTTTTCTTCAGTATAATAAGGTCTGAGCGTGAAGCATCAGCATCTCTGCTAAGACTCAACAGAAGATCGAACAGGTGACAAAATATAAAAACATTAAGGAGGCTTATAAGCATTCATTCAGACTGGGAGGATTAGAAAGACAAGAGAGGGCTGAAAACATCAAGAGATCCAAGCTGTAATCCACAGCCTGGTGTCCCGCTGATTTTAGGTGTCCAAATCAGCAAACACAGAGATGATGAGCATTTGATTCTAGCTTTAGTTACCTGCAAAGTCAACGCAAAATTCATTCTAAACTGTTCCCAAATTAGTGCAATGATACAATTCAGATTACTTATGTGTACTTAGTTTCAAATTCATTCTTTTGTCATGATCTTGGCACTGATGACTGGATTATTAGTTCATTTCTTCCACCTGCTTAGCTCTGCCTAGTTTTCATTTGTTTTCCACTGATCCACCTGTTCCAGTTCACATTTAAGCTGCTTGCATCCAGTCATCAGGGACAGAGTATTCTTGTTCTCTTGTGACAGTGGTGAGAGTGTTTTGTTTCTGATTTCCTGACCCTGACCTGTTCTGCCTCTCAACCACTGAGCCCGCCTGTTACCATCTGAAATGTTAGCTTGACCTGGCTTCAGACTTATGTACCTCTGAGCTTCTTATCTATTCTGATCTGTTTGCCTGAGCTTTGGACTCCTGCTTGTTCTTTGGGGCTTCAGCATCTGGGACACTCTAGGCGGCGCCCACCGCATCTTGTTGGATCCTACCTCGTTATCTGGCTATGGACTGAACTTGTAAATCAGGTTAGTGGCTCACGTTCATAATCTTTCTCCATTAGATTTACATGGTCATTAACCTGTATTTTCTCTCTTTCCTTCTTTATAAGTGAAATTCTCATCTGAAGAGCTTTCCCTATTAGCTACAGTTATCTTTGTCTTTTATTAAACATTTCTTAATAATCTGAAATTTTTAAGTGTGACAAAGGGCATATACAAATGGAATATGCAAAAAGTATATATTTTTTTTACCTGAAAAGGACATATTAAACATTTTTTTTAAATAAAAATGTCTGCAACAAAATACATCTTCCAATTTCTTTTAGTTCTTGGTGGTAAAAATCCAATGGTGCTGCCTACTAAATCCTCCATATAGCTGTCCCCTCAGCCACAAAGGTACCAACTTAAAACATGCACACATTTGTATGTGAAGCTGTTCAGACATCTTTAATCCTCTAGCAGGAATTATGCCTTCTTTAATATTTATAGTAGGATTTAGATTCTGTGCAGTGATAAATGTGTGAATGTAATCTTTGAACCCAAAAGAAAATTGATAAGGTGAAAATGGAAAACAGGGTGTTTTGTTTTCATTTTTATCTGAGTGGTATAAATTACAGAAGAAGCAATTGGAAAAAATGCAACAACATCATCAGTAAAAAGCATCTTTTTAGACATTTCAGTGTAAGTTAAACATTGGTTATTTATATTTCCAAAACTGCCACTAAAACACCCAGTTATCTCAGGTTAGATAAACGAGAAATAGGGTCAGCTCACAATTTCTTAAACTCGATGTCAGTCAGGGAATTAATTACTCAGATCATGAAACATGTAATATGAACAATGTGCTTTTCCCTTATTATGCAATCTTGAGAATAGTCATTAAAGACAAGCGGATGTCGATGTGCTTCTTGCTATTAAAAGGCAGCCTGAATGAATTAATTAATATCAATTCTATAGATTTTGGGTATACTGCATAGACTGATGTTGCTTTAATTGATATGCACCATTCTCCCCAATTTGCTTCTAGTCCACTGCTGAGTTAGTGTTGACATAGGAGAAGAACTGGGAACATTAGGTCACAGTCAAAGTTTCATTGCAAAACTAATAGATTCATATAGCAGTTTGTTTGTCTATATAGGTCACTATAAAGTGGTTACACCATTTTAAATGACTGTCCGACGGTCTAGTGCAGAGGTCACGGATTAACAGGACGGGGTCCTGATCCGGACCCACCTGTTGGCTAATCCGGACCCAACCTGATTTAAAACATGTATACATTACCGCATGTTGTCCGACGACACTGTCTAACTTCACTTGCGCCGCTTCTCCTGGTAATATGGTAAAGCCTTCCAGAGCTTCCAGGACCAGGCTACAGGTGATACAAATTAGCCAATAAGCCGCGTCAGCTTGTATCTCTGTGGCGAACCACTTTTAGACACAGCAGGCAAACCTGTGACAAGCCGGGCGATAAGAAATTGAAAGCAGAGGTAGTGTGGAGCGCTGGAAGAACCGTGACGAACTAGTGAAAACAAGGGAAATGTGTGCTCAAAGATGACCCTGGACATTTTGAGTACCGTATTTTCACGACTATAAGGCGCACTTAAACGTCTTTTTTTTTCCTCAAAATGTGCGGTGCGCCCTTTGGTGCGGTGCGCCTTATGTGTGTTGTAACTGCGACTTTTGAGACCACCTCATTGAGGAGATGATGAAAGAGTGGCTGAATGTAAGGAGACCAGGTGTTTTTTTTCCACTCATCACCATCGCTGTTAATATGTGACTCCATGCGTGCCCATCTCACAGCTGATGTGAAAAACATGGTGAAACAAATTAACGCTGTGCTCGCTGTTCAACCGCTCGACATCGGTGTGAACAGGACCCAGCAGGTGCAGCAGAAGCAGCGAGTTTACATGCAAAGTCAATGGTTGACGCGCGTATAGGCGCAGCAAAAGGTCCCGCAGCGCGTTTTGAGCAGCAGGAGCGTTTAAGCATCTGATGCACCGCCAACGCGCTGCTGCTGCTCGAGATGGAAAAATTGAAGTTTTGCTGCTGGACGCGCCGCATCAACCAATCAGAGAAGCTGATCTGGGAGCTGACAGCGAGACAGACACAGCGCTCTGATGACATATGATATTAACGCAAATGAAACGGGCTGGATGGATGAGGAGATGATGAAATCATGGCTGAGGCAGGTGTATGTGAGGAGAACAGGTGTTTTTTTCCACGCATCACCATCGCTGTTAATCTGTGACTCCATGCGTGCCCATCTCACAGCTGATGAGAAAAACATGGTGAATCAAATGGATGCTGTGCTCACCGTTATCCCGGGAGGTCTGACAAAGGAACTTCAACCGCTCGACGTCGGTGTGAAGCGGCCTTTCAAAGTAAGGCTGCGAGCGGCGTGGGAGCGATGAATGACAGATGGAGACCACAGTTTCAGGATAAGTGGAAGGCAGCGCCGGGCAAGTTACGCCACCGTTTGCGGATGGATTGTAGATGCTTGGACTAACATGTCTGCTGGCTCTGTTGTTCAAGCTTTCGCAAAAGCCGGCATTATTTCTGAGGAGCCGCGCTGCACGGAAAGTGACTCTGACAGCGAAGAATGGGAAATTGGCATGTCTGATTTAGCGCAGCTGTTTAATTCAGAAACAGAGGATGATGACTTTGATGGGTTTGATTAATACTTTGTAATAAATACATGAATAAAGCACAATCATACTCAGTTTTGCTCCCGCTGTATTTTTCTCCCTGAAAACTTAATTCAACAGCAGCCTCTGGGCGGGTCTCCTCCTCTTCACCGCGGTGGCTGGCAGGTGTTTTCTCATCTAAATAATCTAAATCTTGCAGCTATATTTGCTGTGATCAGTGGGAATAAAGTAGTTTTAATATGTTTTTAAGTGAGAAAGTCCACCTGAAAACTTCATAATTGCAGTCAGTTCATCCAGATTATCTATTTCTGTCGGAGGCGCTCAGACCCCCACATACCAGCGGTGCACCGACAGCAGAAATCCCTTCATCAGCAGCCTCTAGACTGGGTAGCCTCCAGGTTCACCGCGGCTGCTGGCAGGTGTTTTTCATCTAAATAATTTAAACTGCAGGCACCAGGATACCGGCAATAAAAGCGAACATATTCCGTCGGCAGGTTTCAGGATTTTAAGTTAATTTAGGAGTAATCACAGCGCTGTGTCATCTGCGATGTGTCTGTCTCACGGCCAGCACCCAGGTTTGATTAATACTTTGTAATAAATACATGAATAAAGCACAGTCATATTCAGTTTTGCCCCCGCTGTATTTTTAAATACGCAGTAGAGGTATTTAAAGATAGTAGAGGACATGTACCGGTATATAAAAAACGCGCCCTATAGTCCGGTGCGCCTTATGTGTGTGTTAAATACAGAAATGGGACACATAACTGAGAGTGCGCCTTTTAGTACGGTGCGCCTTATGGTCGTGAAAATACGGTATGTTTGGCTCAAAATACTGCTGTGAAGCAGGATTTCCCACCCTGACCATAATGAAAAATAAATATCGATCCAGGCTCACGAATGAGCACCTTGATACGTGCTTGAGAATGAATTTGTCTCCATTCAAACCCAGGTTTAAAAGCTTTCCAGGGCAGCGTAAAGCCCACTTCTCTCATTAAGCCATAAAATGAAATAAATTTGTACCAATGGCCTAGTGGATGAAGATGTACAGGACTCAAAATTTCCCACAATGCACCTTGAAAAGTAGTGATCATCCATGGTCACTAGACGAACAGAAAGCATCATGGGATTTCTTGTCACAGCAGCCCACTGTCGCACTGAGCTGGGAGGCGGAGTTACATGACCAGAAATAAAATTGAAATAAATGATCAAAATAAAAGTGTATCCTGATACGTTATATAAGTTATTGGTTGTGCCGGCAATGTTTTGGGTTTTTATTTGCTGATTTAATCTTGTTTTTTCCTATGAAGAAAACAGACACACGTGTTATGAGTTTATTTTCGTGCACTTACTTTTTAATATAATTACAGCTGTACAGTTTTTGAGGTTCTCTATCAGCTTTGCCAATTTCCATAATAAACTCAGAAACTCTGGAGGAAGGGAGTTTGTGAACATCTACTTTCAATTTTGCGGTCATCACAGTACTTTTTGGATAATTTAAGGAAATTTTAAAGTGTTCTTCCCACAGAGAGTTTAGGCCAACACAGTTGAATTTGTTGTTTCTTCTGCATGACTTGTTGCACCTTCTTTTACAATTGTCCGTAAAGCAATATCTCTTATTAATGGTGTCCTTGAGCATAAAAATTCTGTTAAGAGGTCATGTCCTGTCAGGTTTGAAGTTGTGCCATAATCTTTCTATATCAAAAACACTAAACAATGATTTTTAAGATGTTTAAAGCTGTTTTATATTACCGTATGTATGCTTTATTTATTATGTAGAATCAGTTATTCCAAGAAGCACAATAAAGTTTTATGGCTGTGTCATGGCAAAATGTGCACATTTTTTATATTTTTCCAAAGCGAAATAGTGTATTGTGACATGTAAAAAATAAATAATGAGATGAGAAAGGATTTAAAAGTAAATGCCGTGAAGCAAAAGGATGGTAGATACATTTTAAGGCATAAATGTTAAGTGAAGTTTAAAGCAGCAAAATAAGGACAACGAATGTGTAGAGATGTGTTGCATCTCTATGCTCCATTTTGCTTTATGGATCCACGGTCAGTAAGGAGTTATTGCTTAGCCTGTAGTGATGAAATGCAGCTTGATCTCAGAAATATGTGAAAGCAGCAGCATGTTTGACACCATTCAGCTTCCTGCTTTAGGTAAAAAAAAAATTACATCACTGCCGAAATACACTTTATGATGGATTTTACAGTAAGAGTGCAGATTACGCAAAAAAATCTTGCAGGTCCTTTAAACTTTGGTGTTTGTTCAGCTGTATTTACCTCTCCTTTCAAATGATGTTTAGAGATGCTTAGAGAAGCGGGTTCTAACTATTGTTTGTTTGATTAGATTAAGACTTAAAAATCGCTTGTTTAGAGGTCGAGCAGCCAGAATTATCTGCAGCAAACTGTCATGATGCAGTTTTTCATAAATTAAGCAAGAGAATCTTGTTCATTTCCATCATAATCATAATTACTTTTAACAAACATTACTAGTCCAAAAAAAATTTATTTACTTGTTAAGAAAAAGTATTTTCCCTTCCTAAACATTTATATTTTGCTTCATATCTTTAACATTCAATTTTTATTCAGTTTATTTACATAGCGTCAATTCACAAAACGTCATCTCAAGGCACTTTACATAGACAATTTGAGATATTCTATTGGAATTTGAAATGATAGATTAAGAGAAAGTAGGGTGTGTTTGTAGCAGGAAAATTATACATTAGAGGTTTTTAGAAACACAATTCAGAGATGAAGCATGAATGTTTAACCTGGAATTTGAAATGATAGATTAAGAGAAAGTAGGGTGTGTTTGTAGCAGGAAAATTATACATTAGAGCAGGGCCGTGCAGAGACCACTAAAGGGGCAGGTGCTCAAAAAAAAAAAGGGCACATCTTATCGCATTTTAGGACAGAATATTAACAAAGTCACATAGCTTTCAGAGTTTAATGAACAATGATAAATTACAAAATTGTGAGACATACAATCAATAAAAAAAAAAAAAAAAAAAAAGGGACCAAAAGGGCACATTGGGATCATGGAGCAAAAGGGGCAGGTGCTCAAGCCCCCTTAGCCCCCCCCTCTGCACGTGCCTGCATTAGAGGTTTTTAGAAACACAATTCAGAGATGAAACATGAATGTTTAACCTGGAATTTGAAATGATAGATTAAGAGAAAGTAGGGTGTGTTTGTAGCAGGAAAATTATACATTAGAGGTTTTTAGAAACACAATTCAGAGATGAAGCATGAATGTTTAACCTTCATATTTATATTTTGCAAAAAAGCCCCTTCTGTGTTTTCCTAGATTTGCGCTTTTTGCTTTGTATATCTAGAGACTGAACATTTTGCTTGTTCCACTTAAATTAGCTCAAACAGGTGATAAAAAAGTATTTGAAGGTTTCAAGTCACGCCAAAGATTTATAATTTCAAGTGTCTCTGGACTTTAACTGGGCTATAGAGTACATGTTCTCTGATCCATACCATCATTTAATTATACTTTAGCTGCTCCTGTAAGATGACTACGTTTGTCTCAAGAATATTGACGTTTCAAACTAGTTTCTTTCTAAGACTGTCCTGCATTTCACATCATCCATCCTCTCATTATCTTCCACCAGCTTACCAAGCCCCACTAAAGGAAAGCCTCCTCACAGGATGATGCTGCCACCCCCTTGCTTCATTGTGGGGTATGCGTGTTCAGGGTAATCTGCAGAATCCTTTCTTTGCCACACATTTTACATAGAGACCTGGAAGTTCAGTTTTGGTCTCCTCTTCTACGTATGTGCCGTGTCCACCATATGGAACAGAGGGAAAGCTGATACTGGGACACTGATAATCAATAATAGCACCGTTTCAACAGAACCGTTCTTCATGCCACACTCCAATAGAGGAAAGGGCTGCAACTATCGATTATTTTGCATATTGATTCATCTGTCAATAGTTTTTTTGATTTATTTATTCATAATCTGATAGCCAAAGACTTTGCGAAATGAAACCAGGTGAAACTCAAACTTTTCCAGTTGAGGAGTTCTAGATAGAACATGTTTAAAGACAAAATTTTATCTAATCTTTTTTCAATGCAAAATGTTCATGTTTGTCATATTTACTGCTCTAAGTGGGTCGCTCTGTCAGCTAAAGGCATGTTTTAGAGTCTCTATACTCCAGTTAACAATTAATCGATCACTAAATTATTTGACAATTATTTCCATAATCAATTAATTACGATTAATGCAATTAATTGTTTCAGACCTAGTTTTAATAATTGATCAAAGTCTACCCTTGTGATAATAATGTAAAAGCTCACAAACACACCTCCATTTCAAAAAAAGAATGAAAAGAAAAAAATGTGAAGTTCCAGGGTTTTGTTTTTAAATTAAAAAATCTATAGTAATACTTGAAAACTCCTAAGACAATGAGGTCCACAGACAGGTTTATGTGTTTGAAAGCAGATGTTGCTGTTCACGGTTATAGTATAAATAGTCCCAGGCCATGCAGAACAGCATGAAAGCACTCTTTGTTTATTCCTTTGCAATATTAAAATGAGCTCAAAATGCTCTGTGTAAAAATAGAAAAGCATATTCACCCACTGGGCTGGGATCAGGACCTAACTCTGCCAAGAAAAAGACGACAGTTTCCACACTGTGTGTTTTTTTTCCTGTGCTTTTGCATCTAAAAAAGACCGAACCATTTTTTTTTTAAGAATCAAATATTTTAGATCCAACAGTGATTATCTGTGGAATACACCTCTCTAATTTAACAGGAGTTATTATCAGAATAGGAGTCTGTTGAGGAAACTATAGGTGATGTTTCAGAAAAATTCAAACTTATGACACGTTTTATTTTATAAACAAGACTTTGTTGTGTATCACTGTAAAACTAGGTGCAGGTACATCTGCATGCGTTTTGGGGTCATAAAATGTCCTTACTTTGCATATGTATTGATTTTTTCTCTCTTTATTTATTAACACTTCTCCTGGGTAGGTAGGGGGATAAGTTATACATTATTCTCCGATTGAGTCATACATTGCAGAGAAAAGGAATGCGCCCAAGTTCTCCCTAAAAATACACCAAAATTATAACAATGTCATAAAAAAAGATCCTTCTTTTCCTCAGTTTGGACTTTTAAAAGGCATTTCTGTCCTTTTAACTGCGTGTCTAGCTGCTAACAGCTCAGGCTGTGTTGATCCTGTCAGACAAAACTTTGATGGTTTTGTTTATGTCTAAATGGCACACAAGCCTGTCCAAAGAAAATATTAGATTATTTGTTAAACGATTCCAGGCAAGCGAAGAAGACCAATTTTTCTATTTTTGTAGAAAATGAAGACGGTTTTTGTGTTATTTCTGATATGTTCCTGATGTAGTCTAAAACAATATTTAGGTAATTAAATCACAAACTGACTTTTGTCAAGAAACTGCACCCCCCTCCAAACAAGCACCCCTTTCCTTTTTATTTTCCCAAACATGATCCACAGTCAGTAATGTATGTCATTGTTCCTAGTGTATTTATTTTTTTACATTTCAGTTGTATTTAGCAGCATTGCCTTTAAACTATTTACCATGCTTTGAATTTTTTTGGTGATCAATCCACAAGCTTGGGTCATTGCTTTCAACAGAGCTGGTATATCTGAGTCAGGTTGATAGACCTGCTTGCTACCATGCATTTTTTCAACTCTGCACAACAATTTTATAATGCAACTAAGATCAGGGCTTTGTGATAGCCTCGCTAAAACATTACTGTTGCTGTTGTTAGGGCCACTTGGTGATTAATATAGCTATATGATCATTTACATTGCTCATTTGGAAGAACTGTTCTTTTTACATAGTGATGCCTTTTTTATTTCGAAGTCCAGGTCTTCTCCTGCCCCTAAACATCCATAAATATGATGCCTCCATCCCCCTGCTATACATTTGGGATGGTTTTGATAGGTATTGCCTTAAGAGCTCTATCTTTTTGCTCTGCAAATCCTTTATCTGTAATTATCTGTCATAATTTGTGACCCCACAGATCTAATCTGTATATACTTTTCATATTCATTTCTTTTATAGCCTCTTACAATTACTCTCTGTTTACAGTACATGTACCATTTATAGTAAATACATACATAGTCTAAAAATATATGTATATCCTGTATAGCACTTCTGGATAGATGGAAACTACTTTTTGTTGCTTTGTACTTGTGACAAAGTAATTATAATAAATTTTTAATTCTATTCTGTTCTTTTTCTTAAAGTGCCACAGTCTTCATTGTGGCAAATAAATCTGATGTGGTTTTACCAGAGCAGAAGGCATGACTCTAACAATGAGTCATGTTTCCTGAGTAGCTTTGTCTTTGAGATATCTTTACTTTTTAATTATTTCTTCTGGTAAGACTGAAGTTTTGTTTTGTCTCAATACTGACCTTCTCCTACTAGCTTCAGTCTTCAAGACCTCTTCTTCTTTCCTGGGGTTGATCTCCACTAATTGCTCAGTGACCTGAACCTGTTTTCCGTCTAATGTTATATTGGGTGGGAATTCCCAAGGGAGTTTAAACTAGTGCATCATTTCTAAAAAGAGTGATGTCAGAATTTCTGGAGTCTGGAAATTGTACCAATTAAGTCAGTTAAGCCTTTTGATTTTTCCATTATGCCACATGAGAAGTGTGCCTCAGATTAATTCAAATGTTGTGCATTCATTTATCAGAGCTTGTAAAACTATGCCATGATCCAAGCTTTCCCCAGTTATGTTAAAATACAGGAATACCAGTGCGAGTGCTGGGTTTAGCAAGAAGGCAATATATACTATAGTTATAACATCACTAAAAGTTAAAGCATAACAAAAATATAAAATATTCCCAGGCAATAAAATAAAAATAAAAATAATTCTTAAATAGTTTTTTTTTCTCAAGATAAGCAAACAATTTACCGGTAGGTTTTTTTTTTTACAGTTTAAAAACAAATGCATCAAGAAATAAGGAGATTTATATTTTCAGTTGCAGCAAAGTTTGCAAATCCATGTTAGAAAGCTGAATGTGGTCCGCTTTACTTTTCACCCCCATTTCATCATTCTGCTTCATTCTCTCTCTGTTCTCCTATTCTGCAGAATCTGTTAGTTCAATCTCTAACCTTCTGCTCTCTCTGCTTTTCCTCAGAGTAGCTTTGCCTCGTCTGTTCCTGTTTGGCTGTGACGTCATCCTGGAAAGAAACATCAGCTGTGCTGCTTCTATCAACACCCTTGTTAATAGATGTTGGAGATCAGCCTGTTTTCCAGTGTGGTCCTGTTTCTCTGACCGTGACTGAGTGGATGTGCTCTCTTCGTCCTCTGGCATGGGAGCTGCCTTGGAGCTCGTCTGCCTGGCTGTGTGTTTCCTGGACGGGGCCGCCTTTTACAGCTGCTTTTTGTATCTCTGCTTCTGTCTCCTTGAACCCCAGTCGGCCTCGGCAGATGGCCGCTCACACTGAGCCTGGTTCTGCTGGAGGTTTCTTCCTGTTAAAAGGGAGTTTTTCCTCTCCACTGTCGCTACAAGCATGCTTAGTGTGGGGGATTGTATTTGAGTCAATGAGTCAATGCAATCAACTGGTTTTCCTTAGATAGAAAACTTTGTATCAATTTGACTGTATGATCTGGTTGAACTGTAAAGTGCCTTGAGATTACATGTGTTGTGAATTTGGCGCTATATAAATAAACTGAATTGAATTGAATTATAACTAGTAAAATATAAATGGCTAAACTGTTGTAGCACATTTTCCTTTATCACTGACAGCTTCTGCAGAATGCTTCTGCAATAGCTAATCAAATTCACACTGAAACACTGATTTGCAGGTTGGGGAAAAAAATGGGCTTTTGTGGGTTGCAGGAGAACTTAGTTAATGGAATAATGATAAACTAAATAAAACTTCAGAGAACAGAATCAATGTGTTTTTCCAACACATAGATTTAGTCCATTAGTCAAAAAATATTCTTCCCTCATCAGTGCTTGAGTGTTGAGGGAATGTCTTTCCATGTGAGCTTGTTCAAGATATAATGATGAAACTGTCTCTCAGGTATCAAAGATCATTTCTCTAGAAGGGCTTAATGCATGCATAATCAAGACACATTTATCTCAAATGTGGAAAGATTTGTTGTGAGTTTTCTTTTTTATATTATCTTACAAACTTAACTGAAACCTCAAGTCAAGATCCAACTATTTATCCAGAAACGTTGTGAAGTGGTTGTTTTTGTGTCCACAAAAACTGTTAATTTTAAGGATATTGCACAACTTAATGAGGATGTGTGATACTGTGGATAGATAGTTATATGGAGACTCTTGAAGTTGGTGTTTTTTATGTTTCAGGGAACCCAAAAAAAGAAAAGTGAAGGCGGCATTTGAGCACGTATTGTGGCACAGCTCATGCATTTGTTAAGCAACAGCACAATCTGTGCAAACATTTTGTTTGGGGTGAAAATTGTGCCTCCACAGCCTCTAATTATAACACTTTCCTCAGTGTTTCGCATTTTGTTGGCACCAAGGATACAAATTGCTTCATTAGATACAATTACATAATTGAACTGTTCACACATTATTTCATTTATTTTAGTCCTAATTAGTGGATGCATCAACTTTCTTTCTATTCACATAAGTGTTTGACCCACAGTGTGAAGCCTGAGCGACACAAGACTCACGCTTCTTCATTTCAGTCAAAGATAAAGATTCACAATCTTTGCCATGTATACAAAAATAATTCAATAAAATCCATTTATTATGTATTTTAAAATGGTATCACAAGTTTTTCACCTTTTTTTTTTCTTCAAATCTATGGGCAATAATAAAGGTTGAAAATAGTTTAATCCATCATGAAGACAAACTGGTTGTTTTATACTAATAATTCTATGTTTACTGATGATAATGCACAACATTTAATATCTGCTTTATAATGAGTATTATTTAATGATGTTTGCGTCATTAAATGCTGGACCAAAAATATAAGAAGGGGGTCATCTAGTGGTACTCATTTATCATTACAGCTATGTTGTATCTTACTTTTTTTTTCTGAAATACTTAAATACTTTTTTGTTACCCTAATGTATTATCTTTAACATACCGTGATACAAAATATGTAATTGATCAGAGAAAAATCTATTCAAATTTGTGGGAAAGATGATAATCCACAGCCGAATTTTGTGATGGATTCCTGATTATTCCATTTTGTAAGCAACTCTAAAAGCCTTTTCCCGCTTAAGTATTATTAAAAATAATAATACTTGGTTTAATTTTTTTTCTTAAACTGATGAACATATGGCAAGCTATAAACACCTTTAATCATTGAAGGATTCACATTCTACTTTGATCCCTCACCCACACTCTGTATCTGCAGTGGAGTACAAAAAATACTGAAGGTTTTTATGTTTCCATTCAATTAAAACTTTCTATAAAAGTAACAAACCTATTTGATCAATAATCACAGTGAAACTGAAGGAAAAGTAACAATTGTTTTCAGTAATACCTTCTAAAAAAAAAAAACTTAATGTGGCCCTGATTTACTCTCCCAGCCATAATCAAATTTAATGTAACCCGCTGGATTTAAAGGTCACTTGATTAGTAAGCAGACTCCCTTTTTGTCTGATTATGTCTGAGCGATTCAGTGGGATATCAGAGATTTGTTAGAGAGCATAAATGAACAAACAGATTCCACAAGTTTAGAGACACAAAGATGTTACACATCACTGAGATTATGTTATAACTTTAGAGTAGCTGCAAAGATCCACCCCTCAGGTGGTAGAAACTATTGACACGACAGCTATAAATGATGACCTCTACAAATGTGGTGCTTATGGAGAAGTGTCATAAAGAAAGTCGCTGTGAAAAGAAAGTTTTTGTTTTCAAGAAGTATAAAAAAAAGTGGTGGGGATAGCATAATGCTGAGGGGACCATTTTTTCAGCAGGGAACGGTAAGTTGTCTAGTATTGATGGCGTCATTTAAGGAACTGTGCAATAGTTATTCAGTTATACAAGTTAGAATCTACATTCTTAAACCTTATTCCATCAGAAGCTACATTCTTCGCTCGCCGTCTTTGAAACATTTAGAAAAGCATATTTCACATTAACATGTAGGGTTTTTAACAATACAATGTCATTAAAGAAAACAGATTTGCTTTTGTCAATTTAAGATATTTTAATTTCCTGTCTTCCCTCATTAAAGCTCAATATAATCTAAACAATAAAGGGAGCAGTTTATTTATGTATGTTATTCAACTCTGGATTCAATGTAACTAAAGCTTTGAAATGCCCTTCAGAATTTCCTTTGATTGATTTTTAGGTCTTATTCTTTAGTTTCTAAACTTATTCTTAAATTTTAGAGTAAAGTATTATTACCCAACGAGGACCCTCAAATTATCCTCTTTATAGAGGAATCGCAAACTTGTCTGATTGATGGATTGCAAGCTCCATTTATTTGTAAAAGCAACCAGCAATCACCATTAAATGCAACAGGAGTCTTGTTTTTTACCCACTGTTTTTGTTCTGGGTTTCTTTCTTAGTAACAAGTTTTTGAACTGTATGAATATAGTCTGGTGTGCAGAACAAAATAGTTTTTTTGCTGATCTGACAAACGGTGACCTTTATGTTTTATAACAACCAGAACTTGACCTTTTCATTGAGCTTACTTCTCTTGCTTCTGCCATCTTTCCAGTCACAAACTCCAATTTAAGACTTATACAAGCCAGCTTTCAGTTAAGGAAAAAACATATTTTAGACATTTACAATATTCATTTGCCATGTTAATTTGACAATCTTGCTACTGATGTATAATAACTTTTTCCCATTTGAGATTTGTAAGGCGTTATGTTAGTTCATCTCTCTATTAAACAATGGTAACAAACTTGCTGAAACATCCGTTGTTTCCTCAATTACCAAACTTTCAACATAAACTCTTATTTATTGTGCTTCTCTGCTGCAGAGGTTTTTCTCCCCTCAATCAGACTTACACCCAAAATCTGATGCTGCCATTATCACACTGTACACAGAATGTCTGATATTTTGTAATGGTTGCCGTCCTCCACTCATGCAGTCTAGTCTTTCCACTAAACCTTGTTTTTACTATATTATTTACATCAATCACAGTTTGTATTCAGCTGTTCTGTATGCAAATATTCTAGCTCTGCTGCTGCTGTGGTGTTTACTACCAATCAGCGGCATAAATGGCCAACTCACCAGGGAGTGAATTATTCATTGTTCCTTTTTTTTTTTTTTTTTTTTACTTAAAACCACAAAACCATACACTCATGTATACAAAATAAATCTAAGTCATTTTATAATATATACTAGTCCAGCTATTCTTTGTTATTCATTAACAAATGATTAGATGTCAAAATCCCAGATATTTGTGATGCTAAAAGACTAAGTCAAATCTTTTTCAATGTTTTCAGGTTTTCAACGTTTAACCTGTCTTTAAATTTTATTTTAAACAAAAAGTACTGAAATCTCATAATAAAATATTTATAAATGTATAAAAAAACATGGTTCCATTAAGTGTGCTATGATCCAAGAAGAGCCTCTAAAGCTTATAGGAGGGACCGTAGATGAACATTTACTTGGAAGCTGATTCAGTATAACGCATATTTTCTTTTGAGATGAATGATTATATTCACGCTCCCTACTCAATGAGCTAAACCACAGAAAGACAAAAAGAATTTGCAATACATTAAATAAATTGAAGATTTTCATGATTAAGAGGAAACGTATGGATGGACAGTAACAGTCCCAAAATTAAGCATCCCTGTAAAATGGATGAATAGAGAAGAACAGAGGCTGCCAAGAGAATCACAGCAACATTAAAGTAGATGCAGGCATGTCTGGATGTATGGTTTATCAGGCAACAATCTGCCCATATTCTGGGCTATGTGGTAAAGAGCAAAACACAAGATCTTTGAAGAAGAATACCAAAGTACAATTGGATTTAGCATGCAAAAAAATTTTGGAAAATATGAAACAAAACAGTTCTTCAGTTTTTTTCTTTGCTCTTTTGCTCCTCTATCATCCAGCAAAACGATCACCTAAGGAACTGAATTCCAGGGGCGATTCAGTTTGAACTCTTCAAATAATATTGTGGCAGAAAGACCAAACTATGAAAAACCATCTAAACTATGAAGCACAGGCTTGGTAGTATAATGTTATAGGCTTTTTCTGCTGCATTAAAGACTGGTGCACTTATATCAAATACATGACACGTCTGACATGAAGTGGATCATTTAAATAGGACAGGAGAGAGACCCAACCTTGTTCTCCTAAAAATCAGCAGCAACATATGTATATAAAAAGAACGCGTTATTGGACACGCAAAGTAGCAAGTTATTTTTCTTCAGTGTCCTGCCTTGTTTCCATTTGTGTAGGCTGTTTGGCCATGTTTGACAGAGATACATACACACATACACACACATATATATAAATACACACACAGACTCAAAAATATAAACGCAACTTTTGGTTTTGCGCCCATTTCATAATTTTCCACAAATATTGTTCACAAAGCAGTATGAATCAGTGAAAGTGAGCATGTAATTACTGCATAGGGTTGCACTGTAGACTGCCCACAATAAAAGGCCACTCTGAAAGGTACAGGTTTACCGCTAAGAATATTTAAATACACTGAAACATTTGTTTTCATCAACAAAACCATGACAATTTGTTCAATATTCAATATTAAAAGTTGATTAAAATAGATTCCGTGCCTTCTCAACACATTAAACTGAGCGGAGCTGTCGACCGCCCCAAGATGGCGCTACCAATCACATTAGTGCCCACAGGCGAAAGCGGTGGATGCTGGGTCTACTCTTATATGCATGTCTATGGGCTGGAGGGGGGGAAAAAGCCTAGTAAAAACTGTGGTTGACAAGGAGTTTAAAGATAGTTCACAATTATCTATATGCAAAGATATGTTTACACATGCAAACAACTGTGGTTGATGTGTTGCTGACTCAGATTTAGCATCGCTACAAAGTATTGAAAAAGTTTTCATATCTTTGTTGATACAATTAAAAAACTAACAAATGGAGATTTAATTCAAAAAGGCTGTTTCAGGTTTTAAGACCATATAGTCAAAAAATAAAGTCTGAGGAATATTTGGCAAATGTAAAAATGGCAAACTTGCTTAATTGCCAAAGGAAGGTCTTTCACATCAATGTACAGCTGTGGTCCCGCTCCAAATCTACTACTTGGAAACCAACAATTTTGCATCAGGGTTGCTTTTCTTTTAAATGTAACATCTGTTAATGCAGAAGGAAAACCAAATATATGTCAAAATACCACACTGAACTCACTTCTTGTACATAAACACATTTTATTCAGCCTGATAGAGGATACACACAGAAAAAAAAACTAAGAGAAATACTTCCCTTTGTGAAGCTAATGATATGACCATTTTAATCAGCTTCAAATCCCCACTTGACAGCTTTCAACATTAGCTGCCGTAGGCTGCGAGGAAAAAGCATAATCACATGCTACAACTGACCTGAGGCGTGTTTTTCAATCTTTCTTCAAAAAAAAAAAAACAATACAGAACACAAAACATACCCCCCCCCCCCCCAACAGTTATGATGTTTAAACACTAAATGATAAGGAATGTTACTTTGGAAATGCAGATGAAAAGAAAACTTCTCTGCAAAAACAGAAAACAAGATAAGAGATGGAATTTTCAAAATAAAACCATTCCCGGGAACGCTGTTCCCAGGTTGCTACTATGTACGAGGCAATAACAAAAAGAACTTTGCAGCACATCAGCACTGTATCTCCTGGAATAACAAACTCACAGCTGTGATTCAGTCTCATCACCCTCAGACAAAAAAAATAAAATAAAAAATTGAACAGAAATTAGAACCGTGATAATCAAGGTTACAGATGGTATGTTAAGATTTACAGTGCCTACAGATCAGATATTAGGACTGAGTCAAAGACACAAAGCAAGGACTTGTGAAGAAAAAGAAGGGGAGGATCTTAACATTTAACTAGTGTTAGTCTTTTTTTAACTTGCAAATTTCACAAAGTGCAGTTTTTTGTATTTACATTACATCATGACCAATTTCAGAAATTGTTCATTTTGTATTATATAACAATGAAAAAGGGTTAATTCCACAAAATACCAACAAAGATGTCACCAACAACCCTTCCCCACTCACTCATCTGTTATCCAAATTAAAAGTACAAAAAAAGTAAAAAAGAAAAAACAAACAAAAAAAACATTAAATTCATGCTTTTATGACGCCCATCATTTGTTTGAAACTTGATCAAAGCCTCCATTGCGGCTCTTTTGAATCTCTTACAGTAAACTGCCTACTGTCAGCGTGCGTTTATAGTTAAAATATATATTAATCTATCATTAAATAGAATGCCTCTTGCACAGTCTTGCATGCACTGAAGAGCATTTGGGGCAAGCTGTACAAGAGAGAAAGGCGTGTGGACGGACAAGCCCAGGCTGTAGGCGCCACCAACTCTTTCTCCACCTGGTAAATGCTTTCAGCCCAACATTTCTTGCAGCCAAGTCAGTCCAAAATATGATTCCCCAGTGTGTTTTTTTTTTTCGTTTGAGCTTCTGTTTATGTTAGTGAATGAAAGTATCTGTGTGTGCTAAGTGTGGGCCTGGACTCAGTTTTCACAGTGCTGCTGATCTGCAGATCACTGAAGTTTTGTTCCCAGCTTTCGTTGTCTGTTCCTGAAAGTACAGAAAATAAATACATTTGAATTTGGCAGATGTAGTGTAGCAAGATTTCACGGGGACAGAATCTTACCTAGCCTCTGATCTGGTCACTGTATACTCAAACCATAAGATATTGGGAATCAAACTTGTGTCTCGAACCAGGAAGTACTCTGATATGGGCCTGTTGAACAAATTGGTACAATGAAAATCAAAAGACATTACATTTCCAAAAGCTTGATATCATGGGGAAGAGTTATTTACTCACCATGCAGCAATTTTGGGGAACAGAGGTGTTAACACCTCCTGTGTGAAAAAGAACCAGATGATGGCCATCGTACTGCCGGCCACAGCCCCATAGAAAACCTGACTCCAGGTGTGATACAACAGATAGACCCTGAAATAAGAGACATGGCAAAAGGAGTTCAATAAATAATCATAAAAATAAATAAATAGGTAAATTACATTATATCTAAACTTATTTTCCAACAGCTAATTAATCCTTTCTGCTATATAAGAGGTTGTTTTTGGCTTTTGAAAACATCCTCCTATGATATTAATACCTTAACTGTTGAATGGATCAAGAAAATGTATTTACAATGAGACTTCAAAACTGCTAGAATATCAAAACAGTAATTCTGTCACTTTTAAGATCATACATGTGTCATAAAATATATTTTATGTGGGAGCACATGCCTTACTATAACACTGATTCAGTATCAAAATATCTCTTTTCAGCTCTACAAAACTCAACTAGTTTTAGGCAGATTTATAGAAATATAGTTACTCTGAAGGTAAAAAAAACATTGAAAAAAATTTAACATTGTGAAAAATAAACAAAAAAAAAATCATGACACAGAGGTACTAAAAAAAAAAAAATTCCAAAACTATTCCTCAATTTAAATCCTCCATTTAGAGCTGGTATACCACTAAAAATTATTTCTCGAGTTAATCTATGAAGCATAAAAACAAGGGATCCATTTAGCTTTCTACCACATTGTCACTGCACAGCCCACACGGTTGCTCATTTTTGGCTGCACATGAACATCTGCCAAATCCGTCCTTGGGGAAATGATGAAATCTATGTCAGTGAACGGTCTCAGCAGATCTAAAAGCTGAATAATATGCATCTAGGCTTCCATTTTTAAACCAATCAAAGCATCTGCTTTTAACTAACAATAATTAAAACAATAAATAGCATCTATATTAAAAGCATCTATATTACAGTTGCATTTCAGAACACCTTTCTGATTTCAGGAAAAGATGGGATGACATGCTAACCTGCTGTATGAGACGGATGAGGCCAGGCCCAGCAGGATGATGGACAAGACGTGCCTCCACAGCAGATCCACACATCGAGCATTATTTGTCTGATGCATTCTGTAAATGATCAGCAGAGATCACACAGTGTTCCTCATGTAAAAAAAATAACTGATTCCAAAGACTTTATTGTGCTTCATATAATGGCATATATTCTTTAGAGTGTAAAAACAACAAAGAAAAAGAAATTGAAGGTAAAAAAAAAAAAGTAACTGTGTTGACTATTGATTTTAGCAGGTTATTCTGCTCCTAAAAGTTTCATAACTCAACCTTTAACCTCCAGTAAAAATGCTGGGGGAAAAAACTCACCTTAAATAAAGAAAAAGAAAGAAGTAAACAACAAAGAACCAGATAAGCTGGGAATGGTTCGAAGGCATGCCGTACTCAGCATACACAGTTGTGTGGGAGCCTACAGAGAAAAAAAAAAGAAAAACAAGCTCAATAATCTAACAATTGACATTTGCGTCACAAAGGTCCTTCAACATAGTGTGGCAGAAAATATATCCAATTTGGATTTTAAGTTTTGTGCTATAGACCATAAAACAAAATACTAGGTTTAAAAGTTTGTATTTGTTTGTAACTATAGACATAAGCAAACATCTTACTTGTAACATGTAAATAAGATTGTAGCAAATCGCAGTTAAAACAGTTAATATGATTCAAAACTTCTAAAAAAAAATTTGGGGGTTCTTTATAAGACCCCCAAAAAACAAAAAAATTGTATTTTTTTTTTTAGGCTTTGAGGCAGGAATGCCCCAACACCAACTAAAGAGAAGAGTAGTGTGAAAACTTGTATAAAAGTTAGAAAGGGACGGATTCTTTCGCAGATTATATGAAAAGTTGTATTTTTAGTTTTCAGCAGTGGAATTTGAAAAGGGAACTGGCTGGGGATTAAGAGTAAAAGGACGCCATCGGTAAACTTTAGATGGCATTCTAATCAAATGAGGTACTGAAAAAGTAAATATATTAGAGCTAAACCATAAACAAGTAAACTAGATCCTGTTAAGAGTTATAGTTTTATACTGTCTAGCAAAAAAAAACAACATGCTCAAGTTAATTTCCTTTGAAAACTGTCATATTTTGTCACATTACAGCCACCAGCTGATAAAATATGTTCATATGGAGAGGAAATCCTATATGCTTTTCAAAACCCATTTTAAATCTGAAACAAATGTGACAACCTACTTTACACCGATGTTCCATAATAATAGTTTTGCATCCAACTAACTTCAGACGTAAACCAATCAGTTAAAAGAGCGCACTTTGAAAATGTAAGTACAACATTCTATGAAGAGGTTTGCTGCAGAATGGCATCACAGTGGCATCATCAGGCTGATTAGATTGGATGGGAAGAAGCAAGAAGCTAAATACAGGACGATCCTGTTAGACATGTTAAGAACCTGGGGCAGAGGTTTTCCTTTTTGCAGGACAGTGACTGTAAACACACAGTTACAATAGCCAGATATAGATCAAGGTGGTGTGTTAGAATGTCCCAGTCAAAGTCCACACCGAAAACCAACAGATAATCAATGTAAAATCATGAAGAGTGATGTTTCCAGGCACAATTCCCATCCAAACTGTGCAACTTTTTTGTTCTTTTTAAATAACACAAAAACTGGTTTTGTATTACACTTAAGATAGGATTTTGTAAGAATTTGTCTTCTTTCACTTCAGATATTCACCATCGCTATAGTTTTTGACTAGAAAAACTACAAAAAAAGCCCAAGACATAAATCCTTATCCAAGAATACCATATTCTAATAGTATCAATACAATAACTCAAGATTCAGTGTCATGTTTGAATTCATTGTTAATTGAACACATTCCAAACAATTACATCCGACTTGTATGTCTGACATAATATTTTCCCCGGTCTTGCAAATTAATTAAACCAAAGAACTTGTTCTCTCACCTGCACAAGGGCGCGGCTCTCTAAGAATGTGCTTGAGCAGCCAGTTCACTCCTTCATTTAGGAGCACTCCAGTGAAGAATGAGATCTAGAAAAGGAGACAAAAAAAAGAAAAATATATGAAGGTTCACAGATGCTTCTTAAAATATCTGCTCAGATATCAAAGAGGACTTTCTCATGAACACTACTCACTGTGTGCAGTTCCCGTTTAAACACTATGAGTGTGACAAAGCCCACAAGAATAGCTACGGGAAGGAGACTAATGTAGGCCAGCAGTTTTCCCGTGAGATCCCCTGAAACATAAAAAGAACTTATGTTGAAGACAATTAAAAACAATCCTAACCTTCATCAGCAGAACCAGAAACTGGATGGCAAACAAAGACACAGAGCAAAAAAAAAAAAAAAAAACTCATAAACGTTGGCTGTTGAACAAGCCAGCACAGCAAATATTATAAGTTGATAATTCAGGTGAAGTGTGGCTGTTGGAGCTTTTAACACAAGGCCATTGAGCTTTATACGTTAGCACCAGTCTTGGTAATAATCTTATACATGGGAATAAGTTCATAGCAAAACTCTACGTTATGCGCTAAAATAATAAGCATTGCAGTACTGTCACATGTTTATAACAAGACATTTGTCATATATATATATATATATTATTTTATGAGGGGGACTGCAAAGCTCATGTAGAAACAGCTAGCTAGCAGGCTAGCCGTCATTGTGAACGCTGTTACAAACTGCGCATGCGGAACTGTCTCACAATTTGGCAGCCCACTGCGTGCAATGTGTTGCTCAATGGCTCACTATTTGGCAGCCACTAACGTCTGTGTCCATTCAGTACCAATCATACCCGTTCACAGTGCTTTGGATATTTTCAACCGCGACGAACGGTTAACAGCGTTACAGTCGGTACGCAAACATTACAGAGTTTTACATACCCTCGGGAAACTCTACGTGTGTCACTGATATGGCCTGCCATCGAGGTGGTGCCGAGCACTGCTCTTCCAACGCCATCTTACCCGGACACAACCGGGGCAGCTCGGTGCCACGCCCCCAAAACGATTCCAGCCACTGAGGGATCGTGTTGTTTATTCAAAGAGACCCCGGCAGCAGAGGAGCCGTCCAATCAGAGCCGCGCTCTCTTTAAGAGAGATTCTGTCCATAGAGGAGAATTATTGAATGAAAATAAGTGATAAAAAAATATATAAAACTATAACAAACATATAAATAAGAATCCACTTATAATCGAAGCAACTAGATGCCCTCATTCATTGTCATATAAATAATTTTAGGACATATTTTTTGAAGGTAGAAATATTATTTTTTGTTCCACTAGTGAAAAAAACAAAGGTGGGTCAGTTGCAAAGCAAGTAAGCAAATAATATCAAAAGAACACAATTCTTACTCTTACAGCTAAGTTAAACTGCATATCATAAAAGAAAAATGATCTCAGAAAAGAGAAAAACACAATGCACTACCTAAAAAAAACAAATTATACTGCAAAAAAACTACTGATGCAAAAACAAACATCACCTTATCTCTCAAATATCCTAACAAAATCAGAATACCTTTCCTAAAAATAATAAAATATGATTGTCTTAAAGGGGATAAACATCACCTGGAAGGAAAATGGCTATCCACTCCAAACCCTGAAAATATCAAGTTAGTCTCAGTCACACTGAGCTTTTATTTGATTTTGATTTTTTTTTTTTACACATTTGAGGCTCGAGCATAAAGAACACAATAGAGCACAAATCAACAGATGGATACAAAAAGGAAATAAGAAACAGAAAGAGATAAGAATGCTGCACTGATACAGAGAGCATGTGATTCTGATACTAACACGCAGAGGCGTTCAGAAAAAACGCAGCCTAATAAAAAAATTCCCTACAAAATCTTCACACTTTATGGGAGGGAAAATTAATAATCTTAATAACTGATAATAGAAGGGGAAAGTTTTCTGAAATCTTATATTTATAGCTACTTAAAGCAATAAGAGCAAACAGAAATAAAATGCCAGTAAATATCAAAAAGTTAAGCAGAAACCAGAGAGAATGATACGTTTTCGATACATATGTTCCAGAGTCTCTGTTTCCAAGCAAGCTGATAAAAGTTGTCTACTTTTCAAGGACTCAAAAAAAACATTTAAGTAAACCAATATGAGTTGTCAAGTTGCTTTTCTGTTTCTTTTTCCCATTTTAAAGGTGATTCAGTACAAACCAGGGTTGCTAGTCTGAATCCAAACTCATCCGTCACAGTTGTGCCCTTGTGCAAAGAACTTCACCCTCATTACCTATTAAGTTAATTATGAAAGACTTGTTTGGGATAGTCAAGGGATTTTGACAAAAGGTCTTTTTATAATTGTAATCTTTGCCTTTCAGAAACTTATCTTGAATTTTTTTATTGCAAACAAACAAATCTTTAATTTTTCTCTGCCTATACTAGTTTAACATACTGTTAAGAAAAACCTAGTAAAGAATAGTAACCTGTTTCAAAATATTTACAGCATTTACATCACAGTCATCTAATAAAAAGATGGTCTTTTTAATAAAATCCTTAAGAAAAAGTATTAAGAGCTCAGAATTTACTCTAAAACGTCTATAGGGGGGAACGTGTAAATACAAGTTTGGGCTCAAATGTGAAATCATTCAAAATGATGCTAAAACTAGCATCTGAATCAAAGCTGCTCAACATTAAGCTTCAGAATATGATTGTGAAAGCTGATTATTAAGGGACAAACAGAGTAAATATACATTCACACAACCCAGACAATTTAGCTAAAATCTGCTGGGCACTGATCACCATCCAAATGTATTAAAACATTAAACTTTAATCCCACAATTCTTCCTAAATGCAAAGGCCAGTCAGTAAGTGTTGAATTCAGGTTGAACAGAAGTACAGCCAAACCATTAAAAAAAGACTAAATAAAATGAAGACAGCTTTAATAACAAAAAATAAGATTTATTATGGAGGATGTAAATCATTTGACAAAGTGCATTATTAAAATATAAAGGGGGGGAAAAAGACATGAGTAGGACACTTGTAATGTGGCTTACAGTATTACAGCAGAAAAAGATAATAAACATTTGTGGCCTTTTTGAAAACCTTTAATCATCTAAATATCACTGCAATTTAGGTCCATGCTTAAATTGTACTAATTCATACAGGTTGTTTTTTAAAGACCATATCTAATTATAACTTTTAATTATAAAGGATCAAAATCAGGTTGAGTCTAGAAGAACAAAAAAACTTTACAATGCATACAGGACAGAAAAACAATCTGATGTCAGATCAATTCACACACGCGAAGAAAGTAAAACAAGTTCTAGAGATGGACACTTAAACAAAACCCTGTGATTGAACAAACTATTCTCATAATAAAGTTTTCTTTACAACAGTTTTTAGATTTTACAGCAGTTATATGTTCAGTTTTATACATGCAACAGTCACATGTTGCAATAAATAATCTGACAATTTGTATATGTGTACTCTGACACAGATTATTAAAATAAAATTTGCTAAAGTGCAAATCAGAAACACAAAGCTGCAGACCAAATCATGTCCCGTAGAACTGCCCTGCCTATTCACAGCTTTGGCTCAATCATCCAATAAATCCAACAATACAGACCGTCGAGTCATTTTCACAAACATTTATTAATATGTATTAATGTAAAAAAGATGCTGATCTGATCTGATACAAATAAGAAATTTAAAGAAGCAAGTGAATATCTGAAATACAATTAAAATGTCTATAGTGGGAATGCTTTCCATAGGATTACACAAGACAGGTACATTTAGTTTGGCATCTTTTTGCCCCGTCGGGGATCTGCAACCCAAAAAACATCTTACAGAGAAAACCTAAAGGTTTTTATCAGTGCACTTAGGTAATGTAAAGTTCTGTACCTCGCCGCAAGCCGCCATGACACCAGGATCATTCATAAAACTATTAGTTGGAGCTGTTTCAGTTTAAATTTGGGGGAAGTCAAAGAGATTTCTTTAGCTAGTTTTGAATTTCTAAGGTGAGATTTATATGATAAATGGGATTATATGAGCTATCATAAAAAAAAGCACACTAGTAAATCAGTCTATGCAATCCCTGGGCATCCAGATTAATTGACTGGGATTATACTTCAAATAATCCATGCAAACACTCTGTATACTGGTCCGGTTGATTACTGCCACCAATAATGTAGCTAATAAAGAGAATAAACTGAGATCCTTCATGTTTAGCTAATCGAATTTAGATTTGAAAAAGCATACTTGGCAATACTTGGTGGTATTATTTATCATTTCGACACTTCTTTTATCTCCATATATTTACGATTTCATTCAGCAGTAAAAAAAAAAAAAAAAAAAACTCACTTAAAAAAAAAATTAAAGATGCACAAAAAAGATTTAGATACCAATATGAACACTTGACAATAATAACCAGCATGGAGTTCCCCTGCAGGATCTCACACAGAGCAACGTTTCTTTAAAGCAGACTAAAGAAAACTGCCAACTCTGGTTTCTGTTTGTCTTTAAAACTGAGCTGATGCTCTGGTTATGGTAAGGAAAGTCAACAACTTTGACATATTTCATTACATATTAAAGTTGCATTTCAACTTTGTGAAACTTGGCTAATGTCAACTCTGCTGAACTCAAAGCAAGGTTGATAGTGTCACGAATGAAGGAGCTTAAGCAGAGTGACTATGATCATCACACATAGCTGAGACATGAACACTTACTTTCATTTAAGAACATGAAAGTATATACCTGTATTTTTCTGAAATGTTGACAGTCTTCTGCCAAAAATGGCTTAAACCTTTTTGTTTGTTTTTTTGCTGAGGATGTAAATGATCTAAGCAAACACATCTGAACAGGAAATTTAACTAAACCAAAGGGAAAGAAACAAAAAAAACAAATAGCGATGCCCAAAATAACTCTGATTAGGTGCCTTGTGTGATATCACCCATCATCACTACAAAGTATCTCATTTTAAAGAGGGAAGGATTTATCTTAATTAGAAACGACAAAAACAAAACAACAAGTACAGCTATAGAAATAAAAATATGGAGTCTTATTAGTTTAACAGAAGGCTCACTAGCAACTTTAAACTCAACAGATTATGCAAGTAAGGGTCAAATATTAGTCATTCAATTCGATAAGATATTTATTGCAACAATGTGGCATGATTTGTCCTAACAGTTTCAGAAACCCTCTCCCTTTGATTTGGATCTTTTGTCCTGTTTTTCCTCTATCTTATCTTTTTCTAACAGAATAATTGCAATCTAGAGAAACAAAAATCCAGTTAGATCTAGAAAATATTTAAACCCAAATGCCAGTTTTACATGATCTGTTTATGTGTTTAAACTCAAGTCTCATGCCTCCATGTTATCCTGGAAGATGGAAAACCTGGACGCCTGGAAGTAAGGAGAATTTAGGGCCATTTAACTGATTTTAGGAGCTGTAAGCAGCAAAGACACAACTAAAAAGTTACATTTAACTTTTTCACATGAAAGACAAAAGCACTTCATCGCTTTACACATCATAGTAAATATTTCATCCAAATCCACAGATGAAAATCCGTTCATCTGGCTAACTAAAAAGGCAAAGTCCTGTTGTGTTGGAAGTGTTTGTCAGCTGTTGTTTTACCAAGTATCTAACCCCCCCAGGAAGAGGCAGAAACAAGTCCTCACACATCTGTGATAATTTGATTAGAGTCATCATTGTGGATACGCAGCAAAGCAGCAACAAAGGGGACAAGGGGAATTCGGGATTCAAACGGTCTCCCTCATTAGCAGGAATAAGGAGACCTGGTAAAATAAATCCCATGATACCTTGTTGTGATTAAGAGCACAGATGGAGAAAAGGATGGACAAATGGCTGGATAATGCTGGTTCTCAGTGGATCACAGAAGAAGGGTTCGGAGCCTCAGAAATTCTTCAATAAAGCCCTTCATGATAGTTTGGTGGCTCCGTAGGAGCCCTCAGAGTCTCTGGGCATGGCACCATTCAGCTCCAATAGACTATTGATCCCCAGATATCCCAGCAGGATCTCACTTCTGCGGTGAGAAAGCTTCAGGATGTCCTCAGCCAAACTCTGATCAGAGGTGAAGCGGACCTTATCGTGGTCAAACACATCCTTAAGGTATTGCACTATTTGTTGCTGCAGATGGAGAGAAGGAAAATTACATGAAGGCTTTATAACATGAGTAAAAATAAACAACCTTCCAATAATATCCTATAGCTTGGAATGAGATGCAAGAAGGAACTAATAGATTCAATCCCTGGATCACATGCTTCATTTATGGTAGAAACATTTTTAAGTCTTACTTTAGATTTTTTAGGCTTTCACTGAAATCAAACTAAAATGTTGTGAAGCAGTTAATCTGAGAAGCATTTAGCTTAGAGGATTTCATGACATCTAGTGGTAGGAATTGCAAACTGCAACCTCACTGCCTCAGTCACTCTACTTGTTTTTAAGTAGAAGTTCTTCTATGGAATTAGTAAACAGATAATATCTTACCTTCAGTAACGAAACCTCCTAGAATATACATTTAAAATAACCCAAAGAACATTTAAACTGGATTTATGTTTAGTGAAGCTAGCCTGAAACTACCATGATTGTGAAGTAGGCAAATGGCCTTCACAAAAGGAGACAATTTGCAATGGGTAAAACAAAGTGACATTTTAGAATATTCAACAGAAACTGATACAAACTGCCTCCAATCGGGATCCATGAACAAATATCCACACGTATTGGATAGTTTTAGGTAATGTTGACTGAAGATCAATCAACACAGCATTTTGATCTTAAAGCTTTTTGTACCTAATCCATTCAAGAAATATTGGTACAACAATGTTTTTTAGTTTTTTTGGTCATTTTACTGGTAAACAGGCCCCAACTTAATTGATGCTTAAATATAATCAGTTTTTCTGTCTTAGAAAAACATAGCTGGAACTGTTTAACCCCTTGAACCCGACGGACCCACCGGTGGGTCCAGCTGCCACGTGACCTCGTAATTTTAACAAACCCCCAGTATTGATGTAAAAAAACACATTTGGCACAGTTTGGTGACATTTTTGGATAAATGTGCCAAAATGGCCCCTCCGCCAAAGAAATTTCTCACTAATACCATTCCAAAATAAATATGATTCATCTGATTGAGTCCAAATTTGGTATATTTTTACAGAACATTTAGATTTAAAAGTCTGTACTACTTTTTTGTGCTATAAATAATATTTTGGTAGTGTTTTGCAATGTTTATTTCAAAGAAAATTTTGGCGAGGTTCAAAAAATGCAAAATATTTTGTATTTTGTCCCTAATATTTCAGGCAGGGTCAAAGCTACAATGGTGCTGACACCAGAAAACCATTCTATGACATCTTACCTTTACAGAGGTACCAAAAGTTTCTTCTTAAATCTAAAAGCTGTGAGGCTATAAGTGATTTACGTTTGTGTGTTTTTGTCAGGCAGAAATTTATTTATACCCCCTGAGGGTGTAAGAGGTTAAAGGTTGCACGGCACTTAAGAGAAAAAAAGGAAATTACACATCCCTGGAAAAAGAAAATTATTTCTGTAAAAATGAAAGGGTTTAAGAAGGTTAGTGTTTTATCAGTGCTAAGTTTGATGCTCTACAGCAGATATTTTGAGAAAAGCTCTATGCACTTACCACTAGGCCACAACTCCCCATAATCAGGGGAGTTATTATGAGTGATTAAAATTCTCTTCTAAAGAGAGAATCATCAAGCTTTATTTATATTCAATTTCCATGATTGCTTTTTTTGTTTTGATATATAGACATTACTGTATCTAATTAACTCATATGAACTTATTACTAGTGATGAGTTCATGAAGCTTTTTGACACATTGGCAAACTCCACTGATACTGTCTCACTGGATACTGACACCTGCTGGATATTTAAAATCATTACAGGCAGCCTCTTTGACAGACTAAACTGACACTGATGTGATGACCTATAATTTGATTTTAGCCACTGTTTAATGCATTATTCCATATCTTTGTTTAAATCGAAAATATGTTTGACATTTTTAGATGCAATCCATAAACGTGAACATATAACAGGAACACTGAAGTGAACACATGAATAAGGTTGTTTATGGACTACAATTTATACATCAGCAAACTAAGAGTCAATTTGAGATCAGTTTGAGTTCAGGCAAGTTGAGTGAAAACAGAGAGGAACAGGATGACAAAACAAGATTATTAAAACAAATTTGCCTTGAGGCTGATCCATATTTTTTTTTTATCAATTTGATGATAAATCAAAAAAGATCAAGAGATTTTTTGGCAGATATGTTGACAGATGCACTTATAAACACAGTTTAATGCGTCAGTTCAAAACATCTCCTTTTAAGTCACGTGACTCTCAGGAAAACCCTTTCGGTGCGCATATCGTTTCCAGTTAGAGCTCGACACATGCGTTGATGCATCAGTGTTGCTGGACCCGTCACTACTTATTACATATTTTCTCTCCCTGTAAATTTTTGAACTCTTTAAACTTTTTTTTTTTTATTTTGTTATTAGACATTTAAGTCAATTATTAGTGCCGTTTTGTTTTAGAAATGTTTTCATAATTTAAAATATATATCAGCAAGAATTCTCAAAACAAGGGATTCCACATTGGCACAGATGAAAATAAATTCAAAAGAGAGGTTTATAAAAATAAATAAATGATAATAATCATAACTAGAAAAAGCTGTTTCGCAGAAACAGCAAAGTGGGAATGCTTTTTTTGCTGAACGAAATAATAAAAATTAGCAAAAGAAACTGCAAGAAGGAAAAGAAGCACAAATTAGCTGAGGAACATATGAACATGTGATAGGAAGTCTTCAGAAACTTCAAA